>NC_090935.1:184202911-186702911 GCF_040938575.1 Ambystoma mexicanum
TCTCCCCCATTTATCCAACCCCCTGTGTACTGTAGTAGTCATATAGGCTGAGTCTGTATAGATCGTGATGGCACAACCCCTGGCTGCATTTAAGGCTTCAATGAGTGTTACTGGTTCTGCCACTTGTGCTGAGTAATGGGCCAGTAATCGCTGCTGGATGAGTACTTCATATGCACCTTCCTCTAATCTCACCACATCTATTCTCACATGTTTTTCTCCTGTTTCTGAATGTATTGATGCTGACCCGTCTATGAAGTATATTTCTCCTTCAGTCAGTGCATTTTCACTTACTGTGGGCGTTTACCCATCCTCTCCTCTGTATGGTGCACAATCATGTGTTTGTATGTCTTCCACTGTGCATGCTTCTGTGATGAATGTTGCAGGGTTGACTGTTTTGCATCTCACTATGTGTATGTTAGCGCTGGACAAAATAACTTCATATGCTGTGGCTCTTTGAGTTGTCAATGTGCTTTTTGATCTTTCTAATATGGTGAATAATTAATGTTCCACAAACAGTGTCACAGAACACCCCAGCACAATCTTTGCACTTTTTTCAATCGTGAACACTGCGGCTGTGAGAGATTGCTCGCAAGCGAAGTGTTCTTGCATCACTGCATCCAGTGTTCCACTGTAATAGGCCAATGGTTTGTGCCCCAGAGATGTTTTTTTGTGTTAAGACCGCCGTCATGAGTGTCCCGTTGCAATGTGAAAATAAGTAAAACTTGTGTTCATAGTCTGAGTTTGCGAGTACTGGTGCGGTTGAAATTAGCTCCTTAAGTGTTGTGAAGGCCTCATCTATCTCTGCTGTTCATTGTATTTCTGTATTTTTTCTTTGTGCTTTCTTGAGTCCCTGTGTATCCTGCATATTCTAATATCCAAGCTCGGCAGTAATTACACATGCAGAGGAATTTCTGCATCTCTTTCACAGTTTTTGGTGGGTTTACTGCCTTGATGGCAGCTACCCTGTCTGGTATGATTCTTTGATCATCCTTTGAGATCAGTTGTCCCAAATACAACACTTCTTTCTGACAGTATTGTAATTTCTCTTTGTCTACTTTGTAACCTTTGTGGGCCAATAATGTCAAAAGAGTAATAGAATCCTTCCAGCACTCAACCTCATTCTTTTCTCAAATCAGTAAATCATCCACGTACTGAATAATTGTGCTTTCTGTGACAACATTCCCTAGATCTTTGTGTAAGTTTCTGTTAAATACACTTGGGCTTTCACAGTATGCCTGGGGTAACCTACAATGTTCGTATCTTTCCTCCAAATGTAAATGTCAAATATCGGGATTCTTCATCTAGTGGTACTGAGAAGAATGTGTTCTTCAAGTCCACCACTGTGAAACAAGATGCATTTTTCGGTATACTGCACAGAATTGATGCAGGGTTAGGAACTAATGGGAATTCCTTCTGTATGACGTCATTAAGTGGGCGTAGGTCCGGGATCATCCTCCAAGCCCCACCCTTTACTTTTTTGATGGGGTAAATGCACGTATTGCATGCTGAATTTGATGGCATTATTATGCCCTGTGCTAACAGTGCAGCAATTGTTTCTTTTATATGTTCTCTGCTTCTCGGGACAGGGGCTACTGCTTTACTCTGGCCAAAAATTCTCCATGTTTGACTTGTATCTTAACTGGTGTCACCTCATGCAACTGTCCCACATCATGTGGGCCGGTGGTCCACATGTCATCCGACACTGATTGCATGTCATTGTCAAAAAAATGAAGAAAAAATGTCCATAAAAATGAAGGTGGCACACCTACCACTGCCATCAGCTGCACTGGTACCTGTCTTTTCTGTATCATGATATCACAGGGGATTGCTATTTCCCCATCGCTGTCTGAATCTGTGAAGAGGTCGTCGTCTGATAAGTCTCGCCATGCAATATTAGCATTGATGCACAATACTATACGCCACTGACAGCCATGTATGTCCATTCAAATATCCGCTTTCTTTTGCGCTGATAGCTGTACTGCATGCAAATCTAATGACATAACTGTTGCGGGCACTATCTCTGGATGTGCTACAGGACGAAAAACAAACTCTGCAGGCACCCTCCATTCCTGGCGTTTCAACTCTGGAACCACTTGTACCAATGCTTTCAACCCATGAATAAACATATCTGGGTCCACCGGTATGCCGCGTATTTCTGGCGCTGTTGCTCGTGTGTGTACTACCAACATGACTCGCAATGGGCAGATTCCCGGCGTTGAGCAAACTATTGCCCTTTTAGTAAAAGAAAAAGTCATGTTCAGTTTGCTGAGGTGGTCCCTCCCCAGCAAGTTGATTGGAGATTCTTCATAATACAGCAGGGGAGCTCATACTGTTTTCCCACCCACTGTTACATCCAAATCTTCTGAGTAAAGAACTTTGACCACTGCCCTAGAGAACCCCTGCATCTCCAATTTATGGTTAGATAGCGGAAACCTGCCTTCTCGTAGGCATGACTTTTCAACTCCCGAATCTACCATAAAAATAAATTGTTTGTTCCCTATCTCTGCCTCCACCAATGGTTCCTCTGCTGCATCGAGGGTCGTTGATAGTACTGGACACACAAGTGCTCTCTCTGGGCTGCCCTATACTGGATCCCTCGTGGTACCCCCATTGTCAAAAACATTTGCTGATACCATGGCCACCCCTCCAAAGGGTGCAGGTGCACCATTTGCGGCTGTGGCAAAAGGGTTGCCCTGGGTGGGTGTCATGTGCTCTTGGCATTGTGGGTGTTGCTGAACATTATGCGTTTGCACCCTATGTTCCTCTGGGCACCTATGATCTTGCTGTCCTTTTCCCCTCCACTGCCCATTGGCAGCCCATATGGGCTTCCTGGGTGGGGGTGGCCATACTGTTGTTCATTTTGATAAGTATTCATTGGTCTGCTCCCACACTCCCGTGAGAAATGCCACCACCTCCCGCAATTCCAACAATTCCCTTGTCCCCCCCTTGTACCTGGTCCTCCGTACCCGCCATTCCCTCTGTAACCCAGACCACCACCTCTGTGCCCTGTGTACCCACCTCTTCCTCCCCGGCCGCTCCACGCTTGCCACTGCGGTCCTCTGTATTGCTCCTGTCCGTTCCACGGTGATTGCCCATTTCCCGCCCAATTGGCTGCCATTCTCCCGTGTATTGCTACTGACCCCTCCTCCTTCTCTGCTTCTCTATCTGTGGGGAGTGAAGCTACAGCTGCCGCAACCTTTACCAGTTTCGTTTGTATTAATTTAGTCTTGTCTGCCAACCTTTTCTGTGCTATCTCCTTCTCCCTTTCCTTGATTCTTTTGCAGTGGTGTACTATTATGCTTTGTATTTCGGGCCAGCCTTTTGCTTCGATCCCTGCTACTTTGTCGAGTGCTTTCTGAACTTCTTTTGGGAGCCCTCTCTTTATTATAAAGTAAAACAAAGATGTTGATTGATCCCGGGCTGTTCCCATTTCCGCTCTCCACATTTCCTGTACCCATAAAATGAAACCCATAGCATCTTCCCCCTCATTCATTGTACATTGCACTACTGAATGCAAATCTGGTGTATCTGGGAAGGTGTCTCTCAAGGCATCCCAGATTCTCGCGCGTACTGTATTGAAAGAGGCACCATCATGCCGGTCACAGTCTAATGTTATTCCTGAGAATCCGGCCTTTGCCCAAACCCTGTCAGCTTGATCACCCACTGCGGATACCAACACACTTTTAACATCACCTACAGCTAATGGAACCCCTGCTGTGTGCTTCTCAAATGCATATATCCATTTACTTGCTCCTCCTGACAGTGGGGGCAACAATTCCAACGAGTTGGTCTTATACATCTGAGCCCAGGGTATATAATTTGGCCTCTCTCCTCTGTGTATCAAGGGTAGCTGTAGCCTACTCTTTGTTCCTTTCCCAATACTCACCTTCGATCATTTCTTTCCCAATGCTGCCATTCTTCCCATTCTACTCCTTAGTCTCCCATTCCATTCTTCCTCCATAGCCCTCCCCAGAGGTGTTTCATCTAACCTCACTGGCGCACCTCCTGCCACAAACCCTATTCTTCTTCCATCTAACTCGTCTTCCTCTATGTCACACCACAACTCCTCCACCCCTCCTGTGGCCATTCCTTCTATTATTCTGGTCGGCTCATCCTGTATTTGGAATAGTATCTCCCCCTTTTTCCACCCTTCTTTTATGGATCTGTCGGGCGTCTGCGCCCTCTGTGTTTGCTCGATCCTGGAAGTGCCCGATCCACTTTATTCACATATATCTCTTAGCCTGGACAATTCGTTTCGGGCCATTGATAGTCTGGAATCTAAATCTTCTGTGAATTTTTCTATATCTATTGTAGGAGTACTCACCTCTCCACTTGTTCGTGGGCACTCATATGGTGGGGGTGCAGTGGGTTGTGGTGCAATTACGGGAGTAGGCGTAGACACATACACTGGGTCACTATATCCCTCAGCGTGCACTGGTTTATTCAAAAGGGGATACAATTGTGCTACCTCTACTAGCCCTTCCTTCCCATGACCCTTCTTTTCACTTCCTTCTGTTGCCAGGGGAGAGGTAGTCTGTTCTTGTGCTATTTCCTTTCTTTTAATTGGGGGCACTTCTTCAAACAGCCTTCACAAGTCTAATATTCCCCTTCTGTTCTGCAATTGTTTTCCTTTGTGATTCACAAACAAGCATGTGGCCACCATGTCCATCACGCTTTTGTCAAACGATCCTCCTCGGGGCCATACCTGGGGTAGCCCTTCCCCTTTTAATTCCGTGAACCATCGGTCATGATATTTTGTTATACATTCCGCATTACCTGGTAAATTCTGGCAAATATGGGCCAGGGGTGTTTCCGCCCCCCTGCTGCTTCCCCGTCTCTCACCCTGTTTTACTCGGTTTACGTTATGTGCACACTACTAGTAATGTCAAGACACTAATGTATCTCTTTTATAACCTGTGTATTAAACCTCAAAAGGTCACACTTACAATGACCACTTTTCATCAATGGGGGTCATTACGAGGTTGGAGGTAGCCATGGTGCTATTAGCGCCATGGCTGCCTCCAAAATCATTTCGACTCCGGTCTGGAGGATGGAGCAATTACCGGTCCATTCCGAGGTCGGCGTGACCGGTGATTCCCCAATCACCAGAGCCATTCCCCATTCCCATTTGAGCCCCCACAGGGCTTGTGGGAAGGGGGAAGGTGGCAATAACGGTACCGCAAATTGCGGTACCATTACTGATCCCGGTATCCCTTTGCGGGTCCCGTCCTTAATGCCTGGTGGACCCGCAAAGGGAACTCGTAGTAGGGTTGATAAGGGATTACCGGCACCGGTGCCCTTACCGGTGCCGGAAATCCTTTACCGCCCACCTCGTAATGACCCCCAATGTCTTACACAACCAATTTTATCACTTTGCCACCAGATTGTACTCACAAAGGGAAAATAACATATTCAGTAAATGACATTCTTTTGACAAACTTTCTACACACAACAAATAACATACACCTGCCTTTCCTCCCTTCACTTTTCTGTATTCAAATGGTCCCGTTTACCTTAACCCGTCACACCCTCTAACCCTTAAATTGTCGGAATATCCCCTCATAGGTTTTTAGAAAAGACGAAAGAGAAAAGAAAAAGCGTTTTCTAAATTATACTCCGAATCTTGTACTCATCTGAGACTCTTACTTCTATTTTTCTCTGTTTCACTTATTCCCAGTACTAGCCAAGATAGCACTATGCGGCGCCGCCTTCTTCCCCCTTGCAGAGCGAGGTTCCCATCTTCCTTTTTCACCTTGTAATCTCCTTAACTTATCCTAAGGGCCATATGCAACAGAAAGAGAAAAGTATAAAAGCGCCAATTATTTAACCTTTGAAAGAGCCCCGTTTTAACTTAGCTTGACCTCGTCTACTCTATCTATATCTGGCTCCTTTTAATGTCCTAAAGACCTCCTGTATGTTAGAGGCGGAACAGTGCATTTCAGGAGCGGAAGACAGCTTCCGAGAAATTAACCAACAACTCTCATAGGCACTGACTCGCCTGAAGTCCCTCCAAGCCCGGGTCAATGTGGAAGAGGGCAGGTAGCGACACAATAATTTGCCTATCCAAGTGTTTCCCGAGGGAGCAGAAGGGATCAGCATGGAAATTTTCATAGAACAATGGCTAGCAGATACCTTTGCACCCAAATCCTTTTCGAAATGTTTCTCAGTGGAATGGGCTCACACAATACCATCTGGAAGACCCACAATGGGTGCACCACCAAGAACAGTAATTGCTAAATTGCTATACTACAGGGAAAGGGATGCGCTCCTCCAGATGGCTGGCATGAAGGGAACGATCACCCACAACGGCTCCTGTATTGCCTTTTTCCCCGACTATACCCGTGATGTGCAACACGCTAGACAGTCATTTGAACAGCTGAAAAGGCAACTGTCTTCCATTAACGTGAAATACAGAGTATTGTTTCCAGCCCAACTTAAGATTTACCACAAGGGCATTATGGTGCACTTTACTGACCCACGAGAGGCCTGAAGATGGGCTGAAAGTCCCCCCCCAGGCCTGATCGTACCCTGCTTGAGAGACATGCAGGAATGCTGAAACAAATAGCCCAGAACAAGAAGTAGATCCTGGAATGCATCTACCAGGATGAAGACGGCATAGAGAAACTGTGGAGAATTGCAATGGCACATATCAATGAACCACTTAACGTACTCTCCGAAACTCAAAACTGAATACACCATGGAATTACCACAGCGGCGGCCTACGCTGCAAATGCCAGTGAATTTTCTTTCACCTCCCCTGCCTTCTTCTTATTCCTATTTTCTTGTTTTTTCTGCTCTGCCTTGACCGACAGCGGTTTCAGAGCCGACTGCCAAGCATCGCCCAGGATCCTTGAGAGTGGGCTTTGAAGCAGACTATGTTTTTTTGTATTGTTGCCATCAAGTTTTTTTGATTGTCAAGTGTTGTTTGGGCGACAGATGCTTCGGGTTGGGGTGGAGTATGGGGTGGGGGAGCGAGGGTTGTTTAATTGCAGTTAATGTTGTTGCTTGTTGTAAGATTTACTGTGAAATCCCATGCATTCACTCACCCAGACAGGGCTGTAAATCTAAAGTGCACTACCCACATTAGGCTGATGATCCATAAAGGTGTATAGTGATATTTTTCGAATGGCAAAGTTTCAAATTAAAATGCGTCGAAAAATTGCATTTTTAAAAAAAATTTAATGGGGGGTTTCCCCATACCAACCCCCATTTTTTACCCCTTAACACCAATTTTAGTTTAAAAAAAATCTTACCTACAAAAAAATGCATTTTTTCAATGCATTTTTAAAAAAAACCTTTGTCATTCGAAACTATGTTTTCGAAAAAATGACTGGATACCTCCATAAACACTCATGGCATCCACTCACAGCTTCCTGAAATCTAAGATTGCCTTTAACTCCCTCAAACTCCCTACATGGAATGTCAATGGCCTGGGATCCAGGATTAAGCAACGCCTGGTCTCTCAATTTCTCAACAAACATTCCCGGACATTGCCCTCCTTACTGAGACGCACTTAGCAGGTACAAACTGCACCCTCTTTCGTAAGACTAACTACCAGACTGCACTGCATGCTGGATTTACTAGGGGTTCTAATCCTCCTGCACAGATGTCTTCCCTTCACGTTGACCTTGATAGAACAGGACTGCAGGGGTAGGTTTGTGGTGATGCTGGGTACGCTGGGGGGAAATCCTGGGCATATTGCCCATCTATGCACAACCGGTGCTCGGGGGAGAGCTTCTATAGGATCTAATTGCCGTAATTGCAAAAAACCAGCCGGATCTATGGATCCTCAGGGGAGACTTCAATGATGTAACGACTCGGCAACTGACCGTACCCACATCCAAGGACGAAACCCCAATACCCCCACCAAGCTGGCAACATTTCCATCAGCAATGGGTCTCTGCGATGCATGGAGACAACTTCACCCACACAACTGTGGCTACTTGTTCCACTATGGGACCCATGCTTCTCTATCCAGACTAAACTACTTTTTTCTTCTAGCTCCGGAGGCACATAGGGTATCTAGTGCGACAATACTACCCTGCGGCATCTTGGACCACTCACCTCTGATGATATAAATAAATATGAATAGACCCACCCCCCCAAATTGTGGAGATTAAATAGATACTATCTTGATTTTCCCGAATTCGTTGACCACATTCATGGAAAAACCACTAAATATTTTTAGATCAATTCCCCCACGGTCGACAACCCCACAGTGGTATGGGAAGTCTACAAAATGGTGCTCCAGGGAGAAATGATCTCCTGGACATCGGGTAAAAAGAAAGAACAATTACTGAAAGTTAGAGATGCCGTAAATGAGGCAAATGACTGTGAGACACATACTAAATGCTACTCAGATATGCACCGATCCCTCCTGAAGGCCAAAGAGTGCCACTTGACCGTGGCGCTAGATAATGTCTGACACGCACACGAAGTTGCGCATGCACGCATATACGAACAAGGTGATAAAGCGGGCAAGATGCTGGCCTGGCTGGAAAAGAGAAATGAGGGATATTGTCATATCAGGGAAATTAAAAACGCACAAGAAAAACCAGTGCAGCAAGACTCTGTCATAGCGGAGGCATTCGCAGACTATTATGCTGCACTCTATGAAGGCCCAACAGACCCGGTGGACCCTTCCATACTGAATGACATTGAGATCCCTCAACTATCTGAGGTACAACGCACCCAATTGGACAGAGACCTTACTGATTCAGAGACAGCGAAGGCCATTGCAAAGCTGCACTCCGGGAAAACACAGGGCCCAAATGGCTCTCCGGTGGAAACCTGGAAAAAATTAGGCAGAGAAGCCATGGCACCCCCCCGTGCGATGTTTCTTTCGAGCAGAGACCAATGTGTCCTCCCCCCAGATCTACAAAGAGCCAGCATAGTGCTAATTCCAAAGTTGGGTAAAACTCCTGAACTATGTGCCTCATTCAGGCCAATCTCTCTGATTAATGGTGAGGCCAAGATCCTTGAAAAAATCCTTGCAACCAGATTACATACAGTTATGCCCTCTCTGGTCCACCCCGACCAATGCTGTTTCATGCCAAACAAATCCACACGCATGAACATACGACGGCTCCATTTACTTTTGGAAATGGCCCCGATCCTAGATACTCCCCTCGCCATCTGAGAGATTGACTTCAAAAAGGCGTTTGACTCTATATTCTGGGAGAGCCTCTGGGAAACTATGTACAGGATGGGGTTCGGTGAGATCTCCCTGAGATAGGTACTCTACAATGCTGCACACACGGAGATTAGGGTCAATGGGTTAGGGTCAACGGGTGGCCCTCTAGGTCCTTCCCACTGGGCAGGGAACACAACAGAGGTATCCCTATCCCCATCACTGTTCGCTCTGGCTATGGAGCCCCTGGCTCTGTGGTTCTGTCAGGCCAATACATTGCTGGGAATCTGCTGGCCAGAAGGGGAGAGGACAAACTCTCCTTATATGCCGACAATCTTTTAATATATCTGGGCGACCCTGCCACTCTTATCCGGTGGTCACAAGGATGCTGGTGCACTTCAGTGGACTGAGGGTCAACTAGGGGAAGTCCATATTCTTCCCAGTGAATGTGCTGTACCCCTGGATTGCCCATATCGAATTAAGCGCAATGGTTTCCGCTATCTGGGAATCCAGATCTCACGAGACATTGAGGACTATGTCCCCAGTAATCTACACCTGATTGTTAACCGTTTTGTAAATGATGTCTGACACTGTATGCTTCTTCCCATGACAATACTAGGCAGGGCAGCACTCCTTAAAATGTTGGCATTTCCATGATTCCTGTACATTTTTTAAACGCCCCAACTCCTGATCTCAGATGCAGAATTCCATTGGATAGGTGGTTCCCAAAGCAAGATTATATTGGGAGGTAGACACCTTTGCATCACCCTCAGCACATTATAAAGGTCAATATGGGAGGGGGGAATAGGGCTGCCATGGCTTCAAAGGTATTATTGGGAAAGCCAAAAGACGGTAATAAATGTTGTATTTCATGGGGACCAGGAAATACCTCAAATCAAAGCCGAAAGGTTGGGACGACAAAACATTACAATGATGGTGTGGCTTCACCAATCCCTCTCTAGCCCCCACGCCCCTGACACATAGTCAGGATATGGAAGAACGCCCATAGATACATTGGATAGGAGGGCAGGGTGACACAGATGCAACCTTTGTAAAATAACATAAACCTTACGGAAATGGGCAAATTACCGATATGGCCGAGATGGGTTGAGATTCAAATCACAGTGGTTGGGGAGCGCAACCTCTGGCTGGAGCGTATACCCACCAAAGTCACTTTCACTCTATATTCTGCTATAATGGCCTTTGCCACTCCATAACTGGCCAATCTGAAAATTAAGTGGGAAATAGATGTAGGCAGCATTGACCCGGAAGATTGTACACCCACAGGAAATTGCGATCAGTTAAAGGCTCCGGCTAATACAATGAATGATTTTGCACAGAGTGTATTCCCCCAGGGTTGCATTGCACAGGTGGAACTGTGCCCCGGACCCGAACTGCTTACGGTGTCGGGGAGAGGAGGATGCTTTTATACATATCTTACAAAAAATTGTCTGATGTTCTTGGAAAAGTGGCACCATTGGACCCTAAACCACTGTTACTGGGTTTCCTGGATGAGGACTCTACCATCCACTGGGAAAAATTGTTCCTATTAACAGCGATTGGCCTAATAAAACGCAATATGGCGCGGCGATGGGGCTCGCCGGAAGTTCCGGCCTTGGCCCAGTGGGTTGCAGATGTGGATATGTGTGTGTCAGCGGAACACCAAATTTAGACTGCACGGGGTTGCCCAGCAAAAGCCACGAAAATCTGGGGCAAGTGAGAGGAGGGGAATCAAACTGATATAAACAACCTGTGAAGCCATTATATGGTAATGTGCGTAGCAATGTAACTTAATTTTACGCACTTAAACTGCTGATTTATTGCTGACTATGGACAGGACAAACAATTGCAGGGAAGTGAATGCTGGTGAGGTTTTGTATTTGTTTTTGTGTTTGTAAAATAATAAAAAGATATATATAAAAAAAAGTATCGGTAGAATTTGCCTTGATAGACACACAGTTGCGTCTTCCAGACATGTCCTGACAAGCTGTCCGACCATGAGGCCGGTATATGAATGCTGCCTAACTAATTATGTGGCAAATCCTGAATGCATTACCAGCATATTATTCTGCTTTAGGTGTTTGTCGGGCTAAAACCGGGGGCTCACAATCGCCATTACACAGGTGTGGAATAGTGTTAACGAGTATCTGATGAAATTTGAAGAGGAAGTAAAAATTGCTTTCAGATCTCTAATTCTTCGTTCCTCTGGCAGTATTGAGATAGTTACCTACCTTTTTTTTATGTTTGTTATGATTATTCTGTAGTCTCATTTATAAAAGTGAATTATACAAAAGCTGAGTCAAAGCCAATGACACACCACGATATTCTATATGTAGATGAACTCTTGTATTTTACGGGATTGATCTTAATTTATTACATGTTTTTCTGCTATCGGTGCTCTTTTTTCGTATGTATGAACATTTGGATCTTTTTATATTTTGCAAATGAAGTGACTGTCTCATTTTTATAATTGGATTATATATAGGTGCACATTTGTCATGTGGATTTGTAAGTTTTATAAGTGTGTACAGATTTTATTTTTTAAACTGTAATATAGGCAGAACAGTAATGTAGGTGTGAAGGCATAAAACATGGATTTAATTGTGTAGGGTGTTTTGATGGAAGAGCAACATTTATAGTGTTTTGCAGAGCTGGAGAATGTTGGTGGCATGCTGAGCCTCCAGTTCAAAAGAATGACAGACTGACTCGGTATGTTAGGAGAAGCACTGTTTGCAGATCTTCTCGTTGCAGGCAATCTCTGACCCTTGCAATGAATTGCCATTTAACAAGGGCTATTTTTATTTTTAGTCAATATAAAATGATGCTTGTAATTCCATTACAGGAAGGGAAATCTGCTGATCATATCTCCCTTTTCTAAAATTGCATGACAAAAATATGATGTACACCTGTGCGCTGCTGCCTCAGTACCATGGCAGCACCTGCAATACAGCGGAACAGAGCAGGTTCCCTCTTGAAACCTGCAGTGACAGACACGTCTCTGTGTACCTGTTCCAAAAACTGCATAAATGTAAGGATTCTGTCCTGGCAGCCAATTAATATAAGCCATACCCGACGAGGGTATGGTGGCCAAAATCTGACATAGTTATCCAAGCCACATTATCAACATTGTACATATGTCACCCCTGTTGGCTCAGTCCTGCTGTGGAGGGGTTATGTTCAAGACAGGACTTCCTCTTCCCAATGGCAGCACTATCGCCTTGGGGAATTACCTTTCTCTGCTCCTTTGTAAGGGCAGGTAACACTCTTTGCCCAAGGAAAGCCACTCGACAGGATGCTGGCTAGAGAACTGCAATCAAGGGCATACCCATTCCCAATTGGCTAGGCCTTAAACCAGGGTGATGCATTTCTAAAGACCTTTGATTCTGTAGAGGAGGAAATAGGGTGGTGTTAGTGTAGCTACGGAGACATTGATACAGTGGAGGAGGACTTCCACTATCTTGTTTCTCTCTGCCTCTTCGTCTCCTTTCTGTCCCCTCCACTTCCTCTAGAGCAAAGCAATTTGAGTGTGATGGCTGCAGGGCAAGGCCCACTAATTTCAAGAACAGGGAATGGACCACTAACTCAGGCTAGCTTTAGTCCATTCACCTGAGGTCTTCTACCTTTAAAAGAAAGAGTGTTCCACCACTTCTTTGAATCATATTTTGGACTTTCATTGGACCTCTGCTGGGTGTGTTGATATCTCCAAAGTCCTCCACCAGAGATGTGAAGACTGAAGGTCTAAGGCAGAGGCGAGCTCTAACCCATCTACAGAGACCAATGGTAATGGCCTACTGCTGGGACAAGATCTGTCTCACTGCAAGGACCTCATTGTGTTGTAGTGCACGTACATGGGAGAATAGAAACAAGAACTAAAACATATTCCAGAGCCCCCAAAGTGGGTATCACAACATCTGGAGGACAAGACCAGCTAAGGCTCCTCATTGGTCGATGCCAGTCAAAGTCATGTCGTGTCTAATGCTGAAGAATCCAACTAGTGCAGCTTTGCGATGCTCTTCCCAACCTTCAAACAAGTAACTGCATTGTGAGAGCCGCTCACCTGTGTGTTGAGCCCTTGCTGAGCTCCTCACCGGCCAGCCTCGAATCAACAACCCTGGGACCAAAACTGCTGGAGAGTCACTTGTTGACTTGAACAAAAGGGTGATTGCATGACTCGACCTGAATCGACCCCAAACTGCTGCTTCACTGAAACAGATATCAAAGCAACAGGATCACCACTTTGACAATCAACGCCTGCCAACTCGAACCACTGAAGCATCACTCATCAACCCTTTGTGGCAGCTACAACTTGACTCCAGCCAGTTCAACCTTGAACATACCTTGAATGAATAGCTATACCTGAGTTTAGGCGTAGTGCATGGTGATACCAATGATCATGGCTGCCACATCCAAATTGTTATTGTACATGTGTCAGCTCCTGCGCATCCCGTCCTACTGCAGGGGGGATTTTATATTTGGGTCAGATGGGGCGATACTGCCACATGGCAGGACAGAAACCCAGAGGACCCAGCCTCTCTTTGATTCTCTTGTGAGGGCCAGTAACCCCCACACCTGGAGACCCCTGCACAGCAGGTAGCTTTCCTAGGTATCAAAGAGGCACGCCAACTCAGAAAGAATAACCCCACATCAGGGTAGTGCAATTCATGGGTCTTATTGTTCAGTCAGAGGGAAGGGGCAGAAGTAGGATAGGCAGAAGTGCTGAGCGCAGTGGGGGAAACCACCCACCATTTTGTCTCTCACTGCCTCTCTTTGCCTTTCCTGTTGTCCCCACTTCCCCCGGAGCAAAACACTCTGGGTGAAAGATCAAGAGGGCAAAGTCCACTCTAGAAAGGAGCTTGGATTGGTGCTCTGAAGCATGCTAACTTTATACCAATCATCTGGTGTATTGGGCCCTTAAATAATGGGTACTTGCATCAGAACACCTTCAGTTGCTCATGGATCCTTTAAGGCCGATGAGATGTTCTTAAGACTCTCATCTGGACATCCTTTAGGACAGATGTACTGGCCAAAGTCTTCTGCCAGGGGTGAAGAGAGAACTGCCAAAGACAGAAGACAGCTCTGTCCCTGAACCACTAACATGGAACATAGGGAGTGAGCAGTGCTGTGATAAGGGCCAACAATCTGCACTGGATCTTCTGTGCCAGAAGAGAAGTCCTTCCCTCATGTCCTTTGTGAAGGTCTTACAGCAACCTGGTGGGCCAGAATGGCTGCAGCTCCCTGCTCACCCACATCAAATTGGTGGCTCCACGTTCACAACACCCAGAGCAAGAGGATAAGCACTGCTGTGTTCATCCAGCAAACCAAACTATTGCACTGTATTAACAACAGCTTATGACAGCAGTGTGTCCTCACCAAGCACGTCACTTGCCAGGAAGAAGCACCTGATCACCACTGAAAATCCTCCACCTCATTTATGATCATCGCTGCCCCATCTAGCATCACTTCAGGACTGACTCCTGCCAACCCGACATGTCCAGCATTGAAGCATTTGTGGAACCCCTCCAACCTGCATCACTAGAACCGTTAGACCGCACTGAGCACAAGCATTCGCCCCTGCATGATGTCCACTTATTGACAAGGGCTCCATGATCGTACGTGGTTGACTGAGCCTGATCAGCTTGCATCGTTGTTCAAACCCAGCCTAATAAAAACACTATTCAGGTACTGCAACACTGAACTGCCCCCATGGTCCACTGGGCCCTAGAGACTGGTTAGGTCACGATTGTCCCTGCCTCCACCAAGATATCCTTTTTGGTATTACCTTACCTACCACCCGTTCAGTTTTACTCCGAGTGCTAATTTCTCCAGCCTATCACATCTCTTCGTTTTGTTTCCTTTGGGGTGGGTTTTTGTATAGTAGTCCATTTTGTTCCACGTGCAAACAGTGTGTTTTATCGAAGTGTTTTTATTTTTATTATTTATTTTCTTTAGTTTTTCATTGGGTTCACAGTTCAATTCAGAACTTTTACCCACATGTATTCATTACACATATCAATATCAGTCAAAAACAGAAAGAAACAAGAATCTTGAAAAGTAACACTAAAACAATTGCAATTCTTAATAACACAATTCAACAAAGCCTTTCAATAAAACAAAGTTAATCATTTACTTCATAAAATGACCCCTTGTGAAACGCAAATTAAAGACATGTAATGGCCTAATTAAGATTTAAATACAACACGTAAATCACTACCGTAATTGTCAAGGATACATATCGACCATTATATAAAATAGCAGTCCATTTTTCTCTAGTTAATAATAGATGCTGAGATTTAAAACTATCATAAAAACATGCCCTGGATTGAATATTCAGAGAAACACAAAATGCAAATACATTTATACAAAATACAGTATTTCAAACTGTATACAGCATAAGAGGGTCTGCCATGCTGAACTACTGCCTGTAACCGGAAGGCATCCCTGTGGTGGGCTTGAGGTGAAGGCACTGTGGTAGAGGTGGTGTAAACATGGGGCTGTCCAAACTCGTATCCAAAACCAGGGGAGAAAATCAATCCAACAAAGCTCAAAAAGGAGTGCACCACATGCAATAAAGACACAAATGTATTTGTACATCACGAAGAGGAACAAAGCAAGACAACTTCAACACTCCCCTTGCAGCCTCATATGTTATAGCCAAATCAGATCATTAACATGTTACAAGAAAAATGTAACAACATCATAACCCTGGCAATGTGATTGACTGGGCCTCAGTCACCTAAACAGTTCTATATATTACTAAAATCATATTGGTCCTTACCATGTTGTTACAAAAAGAGCACCACCCACCCAGCATGGTCACAGCCCCTTGATCTGCCAGCAATATACACCAATACCAGCTTGTGAGAATAGTGAGAATTGTTTGTGAAAGGGCTTCATTTTAATTGGGCCATACCACTTCAGACAATTGGGGCCATAATGTCCCACCCCAATGGACTGATGGGTGACAAACAAAAATGCAACACAGCTCTTCTAATCATTTCTCATTCCCACCATATGTACCTGCTCACTGATTGACTCCCTATCATGTTACATGTTGCTAACAAATTGGCAAATGTTTTGTTTTTAACTAGTTGAACGAAAAGCAGATTTTGAAATGTCTATAATGTTTAAAATTGAGAATAAATGAAAAAGAAATTCTAAATGCCTTTAAGTTTCTTTTCTGAATGATGGTTAGTCGATGGATTCAATTTGAATAGCATGTTTTATATTGGATTTCCCTATCCTGTCAGGTTGCTCTTGGTGAAGACCATAACTCTTGGAAGTCTTGGAATGCTATGCTCCCCCTCCCTGAAGGACCAAATTCAACAGCTAATGAACAGCCTGTGTGACTAGGGACCCCAAGCAGGAGTGCTACTCGACACAGCCCCTCTGGAACTGGTGACAAGAAAATAGGATCTACAGTTATGAAAAAGGCATAATATGAGCAAGATAGCCTGAAGATACAAGAAAGACCTAAATACATCACAAGCAGCAGGTTTCATACCCTCTTCTTGCAGCTCCTAGAATTAATAGAATCCCTGTGAATGACCCTGGTGCTTTATAAAGACTAATTTTACATCTTGACCCAATTACCTATGACAATGAATTACAAGGCATTCGGATGCACTAGTCTGTGGCAACGAGAAATTCATAATGTTGCAAGACACCGTGCCCTGATTCATAGGGCTTTTTATGTGTTTGGATGCACATGTAAAAAAAGCAAAAGGACAGGACCTCTCACACCGTGACCTCATGCAATCTGTATTGGCACCGGAAAGGCCCATGGAAAGTCCCGAGGGCTGCAGCGTCTACCGTGGTTTTATGCGTCCACCTACTGATGAGTGTTGTCGCAGGCAGGGTGTCCACCCCTCATTAGGCATGTTTGGGGGTGGTAGCTGAGTCATCCACAGACGCGAACTAATTAACATACCTTCCCTTGATATTATGAACAGAGGGGAATATATTCTAAACCTAGATATTCATTGACTAGCACTGCAAAAGTGCAACAAATAGTTTAATAACTTTGTAAAATCAGTGAAATCTTGTGAAGAGGTTACAGATTTTAGGGGGTCATTTACCTTTCAGAAACAAACTAAGACTAAGGATGGTGGAGTGGGAACTAGCCCGGCTTCCCACCATTTCATTAATAAACTTTAAATACAGAATTATCCATGGAATTAATTACTTTTTGATGTTGCATAAATTGTCTTGCACAATCTCATGAACAGATTTCTCAGAACCCACTGGCTGTTGGTCCTACTTTATTGGTGAGTAAATGATCTGGTACTCTTCCTGAACACAGGGACCTAGGTAATACAATGCTGAAAGCCGTGTGCCCCTTCTGCCTCAATTTGGAAGATATTTCTTTGTTCAGTGGTTCAGCCGCTTTTCTGCAAATTTTGTATACATTTCCTTGGTCAAAATGATTGCATTTGTGAGAATAGTCAGAACAAGCACCTTGTCGACATCGTTGTGACTTTCAGCACTAGCCTTGCTCCATATACCTTAGTTTGCTATAACGGTGCAGAGTTTTGTGATTGAATATTGATATAGATATATATATTACAAGGTAAAATTGGTCAATGAAATTGGAATATCATATGAGAGAGTTTGTAGCTTGTAAGTAGTCCTCCTTTG
Organism: Ambystoma mexicanum; assembly: GCF_040938575.1. Classification (NCBI taxonomy): domain Eukaryota; kingdom Metazoa; phylum Chordata; class Amphibia; order Caudata; family Ambystomatidae; genus Ambystoma; species Ambystoma mexicanum. The sequence continues at coordinate 184,220,676 of NC_090935.1, forward strand.
GAATAATGGATATCTGGGTGTTGTTTCATGGATTATTGACATACATCTTAGTGTAATGATTTTACGTGTTTCCAAATAAAATATTCTTGGTTGTAAGAACATTCACATTCACATTTCCCATTTCAGCACCTAAGTAAAGTATGTTTAATAATCTATATGAATTATGCAAAAAGTATGATCCATGAGTTTGATTTTGACATGCATCTTATCAGGCTTGTTGTCTCAATTTCAAAAATGTATTTAGCAACTCGGTGGGCCTCATCATGATCTTGTTGGTATCCCAGTGGTAAATCCGCCAGGATACCACCAACACAAATAGCGTTACCCCAACTCGGTCAGGCGCTGTTAGCAGCAGATCCCGAGTTGTGGTATGGCTCTCCTCCCCATTATATTAAGAGTGCATAGGACTCTATGGGGCAAACAGTGTCGTAAATGGGTGGAAAGTGGAGATTTTTGCTTCCTGTAAAAAGCTGGAGTTAAACCTCCAACGTCCTACCGCATCATTTTAGCCGCTCCACCCAGTCCCTAATGAAGACTTGTGACGTTAATGGTTCTAAATGCATGTGCAAATATATGAATGCATAGGTAACTCCATGCAGCTTTTTATGTTCTATGAATTTTACCACTGCAATTTTAAATTGAGTTCTTAAGTGAGAAGTCTTTGAGTCAAAGATGATAAGCCACATGGTGCTGCTTACTAATCGTGTAATAAAAAAGACTTGACTGAAGGCCTGATGATTTGGCGAATTTTCAATGAGTAAGACTACATAGATCATAAACTACTAAGTGCAAATCCTTTCTTTGTACTTAATGTTTTCAAAGTCAATGGCCTGTGTATGTCAACAGTTATTTGCATTGTTTCTGGTGGCTAAACACATATCTTTACAGTGATCTTTATTCATCAATGTGAGGTTACGTTCAAAATGTTAAAAGAAAAAAACATTTGTATTTCAATGTTAAGTCTTAATACATATATATTTCTGTATATTTCTTGGAATTAGGTAACAGGTATCTTGTATTATCACACACTCCTGTTTCATTTATCTACCAGGCGTCATTAAACCTGACATATTAGTGGGTGTATGGAAAATTCCTCTGGATTCAGTTAAAACGTTTAATAGAAATAAACACTCTCCGATGTATTCTCTGCCACATTTGTAACCCAAAAATATATTCAGTTTTTGCTTTTTGACTCAGTTTCAAGTGAAATGAATAATTCAAATAAAAATGTATACACAGTGTTGATTCAATACAATTTTTCTGGTCAATGTACACATATATTTCTTTGTGCTTACAATGGAAGGTATATTAACGTAGTTTTAATTTTATAAGACCAATTTTGTCATACATGTATTTAATGTATTTAATTGTATACAGGAGGAACAATGCTCTTTTGATTGATCACAAAAGAATGCATAATAGATAAGAAATTATACTTTGCAGGAAGCAGTGAGTATCTTACAATGGGATGAGTCTGATGGGCATTCTGACCAGGTTGTGAAGGGGAGTAAATGGAACAGTCACCGGGGACAATACATAAAAGGACATGCCTAGATTAAGGAAGCAAGACGACACGGTGCAACACAGGTTCTATCTCCGGGTCTGCGCTTAGAAACCTATCATATCATATATCATATTAACAAACTGCAAATCATGCAAAATAATGCTCTCAGAGCCTCACTAAGTATCCCCAGGAGGGAGCATATTTCTCGGACGAGGAAAGATGCCCACTGGCTCCCGATCAAAGAGCGCATACTGTTCAAGGCTCTCACCATCAGGCACAGATGCCTCTCTCAGTCTGCCCCTTCTTACCTAGAGGAAAAATACATCATGTGCCCTCTCTCTGATCTAAAGGATACCAATACACACACCAACTCTCAGTCCCTGCCTTCCACAGAGTCAAAGGCGGCGGTACCAGCTCCGGAATATTATCCCCAAAACCTTGGAACGCCTTACCACTCAGACTCAGAAAGGAATATTCCCTTATGGGGTTCAGAAAAGCGCTAAAAACCAAGTTGTTCAACTAGACTATACCTGAATGTTGTTCCCCTGTAACCATGGAACACCCCTAATGCATTATTGTTGTTTAACCTCATACTCCCTGTTTTATGAGTATGTCTTCAGCTGTATTTAACCAAATATTCTATAACAGCGCCACAATGCCTCAGGACCGCTGGGCGCTTTATAAATTCAAATAAATAAATAAATAAATACATAAATAGATAGATGGAGATGATGTGAACCAAGTGATATTGGCAGTGTTCTACCATGGATGAGGCATGTCAACTCGGTGGCTCACGTAGTAGGGGTAGGTCAGTAGTTTATCTCTCACAAAAAAGTCTCAAAAGGTATCTTAAAGTGGTTTGCATCTGAGTGGGTTGTCCAATCATTACTGAGCAATGCCTGTAAAAGTACTCCTTTACTCGCCATATAAAGTAGATAAGCACTATGAGAAATATTTGGATCAGAGTATGGAACCATATTCACAAAGTCCATTTTTTAAACTAGGAGCTGGAATACTATCATTTACAAAATGCACAAGTAGTTGGTCACAAATGTGCAATTTTTGGCCATATCTCAAAGAAAACGTCCAACATTTTCTATTTAAATGCTTGACCTTCTCAAAAATTCCCACCATAGAAATTTGAAACAATGTGTGTTCAATCAAAATGTGGCAATTTGCAAGCAGAAACAGTGTTATGTAGAAGTACAAAATATGAGGATGCAATCTTTGTAGTATCTAATTACCTTTTTAAAGTATGGCAACATAGAGCTAGGCTTATTACAACTCACAAGGTCTAAACGCGTTATAGATAAGGGCATGATGAAAAAAGATATTCAACTGAACACTTTGCAAATCTTTTGCTGACGTATTGGCGCAAGTGTTTATTTCCCCCAAAGATGGGAATTGTGTCTGTGATTGGTTGGGGGGATTTATGATTATCCTAAACTGTAAGATTGTTGATTAATATGTACATTAGTCATTTTAATAGAGAAGGATTCATTTTACATTTATTTTTAAATTGATGTGATGAATTTTGCAATCCTTTAAAATGTGTTGTTTTTAACTATTGCACAGCAATGCTATTTATACTTGACAATATGGGTAGCTGTAAATCATGTCATTGTTGGTATATTTATTTCTGTAAACATCGTTATGTTAATTGCAACTATTCTAATGAAATTCATATTTGTGTCTGTATATGTAAATGCTGTGTTCTTATGATGTCAAAATAAAGCAATAATGATGATTTTGGGTTTCATCATATACATGTTAGAAATGTTAATGTATCAACTTTTAAAGGAAAATCTGTCATTATCATTATTCTTCTCCATGTGAATTGGAATTAAACACTTCCACTTGCGGCAGAAAAAAAACATAGCCTACTCAAATTATCATATGACGATATTCTCACCCTCAGACACCGTAGGAGAGTGGTAGAACGGGCAAAGCCTCCTATATTAACACCAGAATGCTACAAGCTAAGTCAAGCTCCAAGCAACTCTTCTCTATCCTGAAGGACTTTAACAACAAACCGTACATCAAAATCCAACCAGCGCAGGAACCAGCCTGGGCTCAAACAATCAATGGCGCCTTCTCTGCTAAGGTAGCCTCCCATCTACAGTCCACCATCTCTCACAAAGCTCTCATCACCATCCCCACACCCTCCCGGCCATGCTTATCCCCACCATCATTCCTGTCACTTCTAAACCTGTATTCTCATTCACTCCCTGCACTCTGGCTGAAATAACCCATATAATCACTAACATGAAACCTACCACATGCAACAATGATTATTGTTCATTGAGGCTCCTCGCCTTGACACCTTGAGCCCCTGGGATACCAGACATGTTAATCAGTCATTTCCTGAGGGTCAGGTTCCCATGGATCTTAAACAGCCCTGGATTACCCCTCTTCTCAAAAAAGATAACCAAGACCCCTGCCAGTCTAAAAACTACCAACCAATAACAAACATTCTGTTCCTCCTTAAGATCATGGATCGGGTTGCATACCTTCAGCTACAGAAATGTATCGAGGGAAATGCCATCTTGCCTGCATCAATCTGGTTTCTGTGCCATACACGGCATGGAGACTGCTATGCTTGACCTCAAGTCCAACCTCTCTGACTTCATCTATTAAGGCCACATGGCCCTCCTTATGCTGCTTGATTTATTGGCCGCTTTCGACCTGGTCAACCACGACTTGCTGGCGACAAGGTTGCAATCTTTGGTGGGCTGCTCCAATACAGCAACACAATGGCTTCCCTCTTTCCTGCTCCCTGCAACACTAGGGTCGCCATAGATGACACCTGCTCTTCCTCCACCGCACTTACTTGCGGTGTCCCTCAAGGTTCGTCCCTTTCACCCATGTTGTTTAATATTTACATCTTGCCCCCACTCAAGATTCTTGTTGACCTGGTGTACGGTATACAAACTATGCCGACGACACCCAGGTTATCCTCAAACTGTCCGGAATTTACGCTCTGGATTTCCAGCCCATTAATTATATCTATTCCACGATACATACCTGGATGGTTGTGAACTCAATGCCCTAAATGCAGAGAAGATGGAGATCCTCATCACAGCCTCCAGTCGCATGCAGAAAAACATGGCTCCAGAGTACGCTAATCTCTCCATTGCTAGTATTACTATTCCCATGGCTAAAAGCGGCAAAACGCTGGGTGTCACTCTTGATGCTGAACTTACCAGGGGGCAGCATGTAGCTAAGACACGGGTATCCGGTGGCCATATCAAGAAACTTCTCAGCCATATGTGTCCCTTTCTTTCTATGAAAAACATGTCCATCTTAGCCTCTGCCTTGGTCAATTCTCAACTGCACTATTGAAATAATCTCCTGGCCGGCACCGTCCAGTCTAACGTTACCGCACTTAAGGTCACACAGAGCGGTGCTGTCAGAGCAGTGCTAGGCATTCCCAGATGGCAGTCTATTACAGAAGAAGGACAAATTTTGCACTGGCTGCCAGTCAGCGACAATGATTTATAGTAAATTCTGACCCTTACCTTTAAGTGCCTCGCCCTCAATGCACCTGTCTACCTCTCTGAGCAATTAAACAGCTATCTGCCCTTACACACCCTCAGGTCATTGGACCAGGCCAAGCTATGTCAACCCAGATTCTGCGTGAACAATAATAGGAACATCAACTTTGATGTCTTCGTCCCTGACCTCTGGAATGCCATCCCGCTGTAACTGAAAATGACTCCCACTCTTGTTGAATTCAAGAGGAAGTTGAAAACATTTTCGTTTCAACGCATCCCTTACCTATATTTCTCCTTACCTGTTGTTGATCACCTGTACACTGTCCTGTTAGTTTGATGGGCACCCTGAGGCCCTCTGGTCGAGCTGATGCTTTATTAAGAATTAAAATAGGCCGTGGGGAGAAGCGCATGGGTGTTTGTGTACCGCGAGGGGGATGTTCCAAGGCCCAGGAGGCCTCCATAGTGAAGTCCCGCCCCCTTCCTGACTTCTCTACCTGCCACAGCATGTCGGGTGAAGCCCGCGGGGGAGAAGGGCGTGGGTGTTTGCATCCGGCAAGGGGGACATTCCAAGGCCCAGAAGGGCCTACGTAGTGAAGCCACACCCCCTTCCTGACTTCTCTCCCCGCCACAGCCCGTCGGGTGAAACCCACGGGGGAGAAGGGCACAGGTGTTTGCGTCCTGCGAGGGGGACATTCCAAGGCCCAGTAGGGCCTCCATAGAGAATCCACGCCCCCTTCCTGACTTCTCTCCCCGCCACAGCCCGTCGGGTGAACCCTGTGGGGGCGAAGGGCGCGGATGTTTGCGTCCCGTGAGGGGAGTTCGGACCCCGCCAAGGGGAATGCCCGGGGCCTACGTCTTTGCTAGGATATCGTCGACAGCGCACCATTGGAGTGGAGTGGAGTGGACACAGGACACAGGACTAAGGTCTAGGTGAGAAATCAAATTGGTGCTCTTCACTATGGTGGCTGTAGAATTGACGAGGAAGTGCTGCCGGAATGGCTGGACCTGCAATAATGGAGGAACTTTCCCCTTTTCCCCCCTCTTTTTTCTAAAATCCGCACTTTGTCCAACCTGCCTAATGTGTAAGCTCCCCGGTACCCAAAATGGACCACAAGTTTAAAATTGGTCAGATAAATGGGGGCGGGGTTGTCAGCAAAGCCCCTCTGGAGGGCCAGCGGAGTGGAGCCGATTTTACATGTTCTGTGCATGCGAGTATAGGCAGGGCAGTGACTGTCGCCGTAGCTCCCAATGTTCTCACACAAGACTGGGGAGGAGATGGGGGAGTAAAGGGCGGTTCAATCCCTGTATACCTAAGCACCTGTACTCACCGATTCCCTGAGGATCCTCATGGGCCTCCTCAAGTACAAGCTCTAAACGTTGACCATGTGCCTAATGTTGAAGCCAAGGCTAATGCTAACCTGCTGAGAGGTGGTTTCGATCGCACTGCCACTGCAAATCTTCTTGAGGCCCTAGGAAATGGATTGTGAACCTCATTGGGGGCTGTGAGCCACTAGCTTTTTTTTACGTTTGACTCCACTTAGGGCTGCTAAGCCCCCTATTCAATGGAACCAGTCTCTATTGGCCTCATCAAGGGTTTGACAGAGGCTTGGGGGAAGGAGGGGCTCCTAGATTTGGAGTCAACTTATTTGGGGCTGGGCAGGGAGGCCCGGCCCCTACTGCTGGCATGGGGGTACATCCCCAACTCCCCTTTTATGGGGGGTCAAACTCATGGCCTGATAACGGGGTTTATCCCATACAGTCCTGTACGTCCCCTGCTTCCCCCCCCCACTGCCACCCTCACGGAGGGCTCCCTTAGCCTTTGGGGCCAACCCCTCAATCTCATGGCCCCTCATTGGGAGACACTTGGGAGACATTGTCAAAATGGTCTTCGGGGATGTCGATATGGCAAGGGTTGGCATGGAAAGATGCAATGGCCTTCGGTGGCCAAGGAAAACTGGTATTACAGTTGGTTCTTTTTATGTCCCTTCCCCTGTATACTCTACAAGAGACTACTCTGGTAATAGTCCCCTCTCATGGGGAAACTTGACTGCGCTGGGCCTGAGCCATCACGCGAGGCTCCAGAAGTAGGGGAAGGGTGGCATTTTGTTTACTAGTTGATAGTTCTGTTATGGGGCACTCATGAAGGGAGTGGGCCACTTGCTCATGACTTCGTTGTTTCCTTTACCGAAATGTTTATTGTAATTATGTACTAGTATTTTTTTTCTTAGGATGTGCTTTGATGGCCTTGTTTGGCCGAATAAAGTACATTTTAAATGTATGTGACTGTTTAATACTTACACGAGTTTCTTGGATACAGGTAATTGCTGATTCCTGTTTCCAGAGCTCTTTGAAATTAGGGAATCTGTAGTAAATATTAAAACTAGGAACATGAAAAAGCCACATTTTAAATTAAAAACAACACATATTTTATAGGAAAACACAAAGATTACATGCATTTTGGTGGAGAAAAGGTACATCAAATAAAAATTAATTGACAAAGCCCCATCCGACAAAATCATATTGAGAGGTTGAAAATATTCCCATTGATCTAAGCCGAATTTGAAAAAAAGAAGACTATTTAAGTACTATGACAAATTAGACAATTGAGCTAGCTTTGCATGTGATTAGTGATTTTGCTTTTATATCAAAGAGGGGAACTGTGGGTTGCATATCAGAATATGGTAATGCTAATATAGCTGCCAATCAGTATTTTGGTATTGCGTTACTATTAAAGATACTGACTCATGTGACTAGGAGTACCATTCTAATTAAAAAACCATCATAATCACCTCTGACAATCGTAGGTAATCTGAGGTCCCACTCCTGAGGGGTACAAATCTAGGACATGTATATGGTACCATCCCGAGACATTGATAACCAGAAAGCACCAGTCCCTAAGCAAGTGGCTCGAGCACAATCAGGTCTCCCAGACTATTCCACCTCATGGAACTTAGAATGCAGCACAGGCAGGACAGTCTGACAGTGGCATTTCTTCAGTCTGAGGATTTTGTATTGTAATATCTCCCAGTGTATGACTTCTGCAGTCATAGTGCAGCACAATTATTCTGACAGGAGGTGCTGTTTAGAAGAAAAAAAAACAGTCTACCCTTAAATGTTGATAAAACATAATCATTCTGAGTGGAATGTTTTCTACTACACATCTTTCCAGAATCTAACAAGATCCTAGACACTACTCAATCTAAAATGGCACACTGATTCAGATGAATTTCCTGCCCTAATCCTGCTGTACCTCTCTGAAGCAGTCCTTCCTCACTGAGCGAATACACACCCTAGGCATTAGGCATCTATCTCTGAACTGGATTTTCTCCTTCCAGCTGATCTAAAATTGTACACTTACCTCTGTTCTCCTTGTCACCATACCCAGTCTTTCACAGGGTGCTGCAAGGCCTCTCTCTCCACTCTCCTCCTTAACCTCTGCCTGAGCCCACTGTCCACGCTCATTTGATCTCACAGTTTATCATGCTCAAACTTCCACTTTGTCTCTGAATATTGGAAGCTGCCTCCCGAGATTGAATGCTGGATAATGGTCAATCACCTCCTGCTCAACACAGGTAAAACCGAGATCATTCTATGTGGAAAAACCTCTATCTTACCCGAATCATCCCCTTGCCACCCTTTCTGGAATCACCACCCTCCACCGCTAACATAGTTCAAAATCTCAGGTGCATTGCGGACTCCAACCCAATTCTGTCACCTCAAATCAACCTAGTGGTAAAAGGCTGTTTTCTCAAGATCCATATCCTTTGCCACATTGTTCCTTTCCTGATCTTTCCACAGTTTCTGAAATTATCACAATCACACTATCATGCCTAGACTATTCCAATAAACTAATGTTAGGAGCCCATGCCTCACATCTGAGAAATCCAGCTGCAAGACTCCTTCTACCCTAGGTCCTAGAGAACACATCTCTCCTGCCGTATGAGTTCTCCATTGACTTATATTCAGTAGGTGTGCTTTCTTCAAAGCAATGTGTATTACTCATCCAGCATTCTACAATGAAGTACCTGAATACCTGAAGTAAACGTTTGCTCGCTGCAGAAGCCTCAGACCTGGTTTAGCACTTCTATTTGTAATTCCAGTAATCAGATCAACTCTTACTGGGGCACCTCCTTCTCAGTATAAGCACCCATACTTTAGAACTCACTCTGTGTAAACATCCTCTGCATAGAAGACCACCTCATATTCATGAATGCACTCAAAACATGGCTCATCCCCTTTTGCCACACCCCATGCATTCCTAATCTGACCTACTTGCCCCGGCATGCCAAACAATCCCCACATTTGCCTCAAAACTCCCACCAAATCTCAGCATTCTCACCCCCCTCCCACACCTACTTAACCCATCCATAAGCCTTCTTATTTGATCAATTCAGATCTTGCCACTGTAGCAAGAGCCAGCAAACGACATTGAATTGAATCAGGCTCTCCTTACATAACCTATTCCAGATCCCACCTTTTACTTCAATTTCTTTTAATCTAGACTCTCTTAACATAAGCTGTTTGAGGTCCTCACATAGCCTACTTGCATAAGATATTTATGAAATTAGACTCTCCTAATATAAGCCTCCCTAGCCCATCCCAAGAGAACACCAGGTATGAAGGCTTTTGTGACTTTTCCCTCTGAAGCGACTCCCAGGGGAATTCAGCCTCTCACGCAGGTTCCACTACCATGCTAATCAGAAAGGATTAGGCAGTCAGAAAACTTGGAGTCCGGGAATGGACATTAAGGGGACTCAGATGGGTGGGCCAATGTAGACGGGGGGCTATATCTCTCTAGAGGAATGTGTGGCCTGGAGACTGTAATGACACGGATGACTAGTTTGGCATTTTCCCATATGTGCATTATCACTGTCATGCCTGAATCCATTATATTACATTTGAATTGCAATACTGAGAAGGTGCAGACAGGTGGACCCCACCCTGCTGGTATGGGTTTCTTATATGAAGACTGTGCATGTAATGTACATATTAGCCATAAATGCATGTGTTATGCATGTACAGCATAGCAGGGCCCTCAATTTCAGACAGTTTCCCGAGGGATTGATGGACTATTTACAATAGCCTTGCCCCTTCTCGCGCAAGTGCAGCATCCCAAACGTGGATGGAGATTCAGACCCAATACATTCTATTAGCAAGGAGATCTGGTCATTTAGTGTCAGCATATTTGCTGTATGCTTTAGCATTTCTGCACATGTACTATTTGAAGGTAGCTTTAACACACATTACAGAGCATCACACAGTGGAAGGCGGAACAGCAACAATATTGCTGATTATATTTAGAGATTAGGCCCAGGATATTATAAGGATTTTGTAGTGAGCCTTAGTGAATTTAAGTGTGCTTTGTATTTAGGAGAATTCAGAATATGTTGTTTTGGTACTTGGTGAAAGGGTGGCTGAATTGCCACGTAGTGCAAACATTAAGTAGAATGGATGTTCATTTTTTAGTAAAATAAGAGCTGTCGGCCATGTTAGCAAGAGTTCAGCCATTTTGAATTAGGCACTTATAGAGGTTGAATCTTCTGTCAGTTAAATTAATAGGCAGCATGTTAGAGCCTCATTCTGTTAATTTAATTAGATTGTATTCTTCGTTTCCCCTAATGAGTGTTTAGACAGTTTTTAGTTCTACGGAGCTACCTGACCGTCCCGGATGTATTTGCATGTAATGAAATATGCTTCTTGCAAAATGAGCGCTCCTTATTGATCACTTGGGTTGTTTCTTACTGAGCATTTTTAGGGCCTACCTTACAAAATGTAGTGACCCTGAAGTGATCTCCAGAATCCCCAGAGAGGCAGCGATGTCCCCTGCCATGCATCCTGAGCTGCAGCGCCCATCTGCAGTGCATGTGCACACCCTGAGTAGGTTTACACAGTGCCATGTTTCCAGAAGGCCTTTCTGATCCTTGGAGCAGGGTGTTGTGCCCAGCTGTGCAGTCAACTGAAGGGGGCCACCGCACCAGAGGAGCTCAGAGGAAACTTAAGAATGTGAGTGCACTCTTGCAGGAAAAAAAAGGGAGAGTAGATCGTTTTGTTGTGTGTGAATAACCAAAGAGAGAGAAGGGGAATGTCATCATAAATGAGGAAAGACAACCATGTGACTTTGCATTATTATTTCTTTTTACTTATAGGGAAGTGAAGCTCCCTAACTGTGGGGAAAGAGTATATAATAAATAGTAGAAAAGTGTAAGAATTGATGTGGGGTATCTCCTCTTAGAAAAGGAAAGACAGTACTGTAGGTGAAACACCCACCCTGTATGAAAAAGACCCAGTATCCCTATGTACTAGAGTGAATGGGGTATAAGGAGGTTGGGTTCCCTCGTCTTGTGAAAAGGAAACAGAGCAAGGGTCTATACCATTGTGTTAATCTATGTGTTTTTATCATTGGCTTTGTTAGTATTTGTATAAGTAGAACAATTTGATGTGTGGCAGTAGTAGCCCATTGTGTGGATAGGGCCTTTTTTGTGGTGATTATATGTTTTGTGGGAGGGTAGATCGGTTCTGTTGGGGTATTGGGGGTTCTGAGGTAAGGCTAAGGGAGGCTCCAGAGGTGTTGGTGTATGATGTGGTGTGTGTAAGTAAGAGAGGAAAAGATGTCTTGGGTTTTTGTGGTGCATTGTGCAGCTAGGGCCGATCAAAGGTCTTGGGTGGGTGTGACAGAAGAGGAGGCTGATTCAGTATCGGCCAGTTCCTTACAGACATTAAAAAGTTCAGCCATGTTGTTTGATACCACAGAGATGCAGGCTTGAATAAAGACTCTTTTCTTGGTGTGATGCAGAGTAGATATTTCCAGTTTGTCAAAGGGTCCACCTGATGCATTCCATATCTACTCAGCTGTCCTACACTTGCATTTAAGGGCAGCCAGATCAGAGTCGTACCAAGCGTTTCACTTTACGGAAGGCTTCAGTCGGACCCTCATGACAGGAGCAAGAGTAAAAAGGGTGTTGGAGATAGAAAAATTGAAGTTAGGGAGGGCTGTGTCAGGGTGGGAGTCAGCCACAGGAGTAGGAGGCGGAGAGTAGGTGGAGGCAAAGGCAGCTGCTGTCACTCTTTTCATGGGTCTGGTGACTTTGAAACCAAGTGCTGTGCCGTATGTGCTGATGCCACAGGAGAAGAGAGATTCAAGTGGGAAGAGAGAAGGGAGTGGTCCGCCCAAGAGAGAGAGGTATTGAGAGAGGGGTGTTGATAGAGACTTGAGCAACCAAAGTGTGTCCCACTGTGTGCGTGGAGCCAAAAGGTAAGATAGAGAGGGAGAGAATTGCGTAGGTTATGGCCACACCCACCGCTATGAAGGTTAAAGGACACAAAATCTGGATTCATCTGATTTTCAGAAATACACCAGCATCGTGCCAACCTACAAGAGCAGGGAATACAAATGGGTGGGGGACCCTAAAGATGAATTTCCTTTATATTATATTCACATTTCCGAAATCAGTGTGTCCATTTGGACGAGCAAGTGCTAACCCTTCTTCACAGCCTTAAGGACGGCAGATAAATGTAGGAGAATTATATTGTGTATTGCTTGCCTCTCTTGTATTTTTCCTTCCCTTTTTATGACAAGATTTATATGGTTGGGAGTTGGAAATGGGGGATATAATCATACTGAAATAGCATCTGGGTTAGCAAAGTTTAGTGTATCTGTGATCAAAAGCAAAATAGACACTTTGGATCGGAGTTTTTTTTTTTACAACATTTCTGAGATACATCAACCCAACACAGATACTTTATGGTACAATTACATCCACTGCAGCACTTCAAAGCCATACGAATGGTAGTAGGTGCCACACAAATATCAAATAACATAACAGAACATCCCTTATCATGAAAAAAAAGAAAATACTGCTCTGCTTCTTTTTGCTCCATAACCCTTGGATGCATTGTGAGTACAAAGTAACAGTGCCTAATTTGTGGGGGTGTTTGCCAAGGCTCAGCCCTGGCACTTATTTATGAGCCCTGGCACTTATTATTTCAGACTCAGTTTGATTATGATGTGGTGTTTTGGCAACTTTACTATTGTATCTGTCTGTCAGTCATTAGTAGCCAGATAAGCAACACACGTGTGCACTGGTTACCCATCTCTGCATCCTGGGCTGCCTCATTGCAATTAATTGCAATGAGGACCTGCACTTACTTGTCATCGGTAGTTATCAATGTTCATGAATAACAAGGAGTTAAAAGCTGACAATGGTGCGTGCCCATTCTGGTCATTCCCACACACTGCTTCAGTCAGTCTTGACAACAAGGGAACAACAAGAAGCACCAACACTAAGGCAATGTCTGGATAAAATTACCATAGGTGGAAAGCATGCTGGCTCTGTTTTCTGTGGCTAATGTAGGGAAGGCATGGTATCACAAGTATTGACAGTGACACAATGGATACAATATGTAAAACTTTTATTGATAATGTTGGGGTTGGAGAAACTCCTATTCTGCCTTATAACTAAGATGGCAGTAGTCTCAACCATCAAACAATAAAAAAATCAGTCCTAGTGTAGTCTGACACATCAAAAATGGCCTATACTAACAAAAGCCTAATTCCTGCCCTATCTCTTGTACAAAAAGTGTAAAAAGGAGAAAATGTATGCAAAAAGAAAAAACAGTGTTCAAATTATAATGTGACTGAACAAGCTCTCCTCCCCATGTTAGGTTTCACGATGCAAGGCGATCCTTGTAGGCAGGATGACACACTCTGGCACAGCCTCCAACACAGTACACAGTTCACAACCATGGATCGAAAGCCCTCTGGGCTTCCACGTTTAAAGTTCATTTCTCTGGCTTTCAAAATCATGTTTCAACCAACATGTTCACAAAGGTCCCCCTGTGCTGGGCTCAGACCTTTCACCACACAGTACTCATAGGTCCCCCTCTGCTGGGCTCAGACCTCTCACGATATAGTTTGCACAAAGTTGCAAAGGGGCTATCTTCCCCAAACTTAATATATATATCAGATCTTTCTCAATGGGGCTTGGACCACTTTCAGATGTTGAAGTCTCTCAAATGTGCATGGCTTTCTTTATAGAATACTGCAGGACTACTTCGATTCAATGTTCACTATTTACTTTCGCTCATGCTGTTTGTTCATCCTTTAGCTTCAAACAATGCACCTTCCATGGATACTTCCGAATGGGTTACTTCCCTTCACCGGACCACTTTACTACTTAGTATCACTTATCTTGCAGCTGTATTTCATTTTAAAGTTCATTCACAGGTCTGCCTTTCTTCGTGTTTCATCCACATGCGTGCATCCTTCACTTGTGAAATGAGGTTGCTACTTCATTAACACACACCAGTTTCTTAGGTTGCTTGCCAACTCACCGGCTGTGTGTGCTTCTTTCTTGTTTGGCGTTTTCTCATTTTCGAGGTAAGGTTAGTTCCACAGACTTCACCTTGCCTCCCACAACTTTGCTGTTCACCCGTGAGGGCCGCTGGTATCCTTGAAACAAAATGCAATCTTCACTTGTGGGATCTGGCTTTCCCCATGTGTCTTTCATGGCCTGTCAAGTGATGTTCTGCTCATTCTCGTGTTCCGACTTGCTCAGAGTGTCTTTAGGTGTTGACCTTTATTAATTTGAGGAGAGCTAAATGGTATCAGGTGTATGCACTTAGGGTAAAGTGCCTGACTTTGCATGACCCGATTAATGGGACATGTCCAGTACAATGTGAGAGAGTTAGTCTGGTTGCTCTCAGTTGCCTCTTCATCTGGCCCATGTTTGTGTAAAAAGGGAGGTGGGGCAGTTGGGACTTCAGAAAATCCTAACAAATACGATGGGGTAGATTAATAAAAAATGGGGGAATACGACGTCTCACCATCCGCTCCCTGAAGACTACTCACCCAAGTGATCCTCCCGCACTGTTCCACCCCCAGGGTCTGGATCCAAAGACGATGGCCATACCCTGGCCACCTGAGAGAGAGCGATCCCCGGGGATCAGGAGAGATACCCTCTGGTCTCTCAGACTAGACAGTCAACACATTCCAATTGCCAACTAAAGTACCCCGTCAAACTGTTAATGATGATTATGTGTTTAAATAAGCACTTAAACATGTGTCTAATTTCAAGGCACAACCTGTATGTTATGTTATTTTGTATTATGTTTATTGCTATTTGTAAATCACATTTCTGCCCAAGAGCATCCACCAACCCCAATGAGCCTGTGCGAGTTGCAGCTTTTTTAACCCCAAATATGTTGACACTGTGGAGAAGAGCTGTGGTTGGCGCCAACAGTGGCAGGAAGCTGCCCACTCCAATGTGTCACAAGCATCCTAGAAAACATTTTGGGCCCTGTACTTCTTTTTTATTTTACAAATGAAGCACTGCAAAGCAGCAAAAAAAAGAAATTCACTCACATTGGATCTCTTTACATGTAGAACAACATATGTCGGGTCTCAGTCTAATTCTGTGTTATATATCAAAAGGACATATATTACCAATACATGGTGACATTTTTGCCCTTACCGCAAAGACCCATCCCAACACAACAATGTCCAGACCTTTGGGAGTGGTAGAACCTCATCTGATGAATCTATATTTTCAAAATAATAGATTGCAAAATTCTACTGCTTTAAAATGATTCTCCATTCTGCTACATTTGTAGGTGGGCATTTAGTCACCAATATTTACCTTTCATTGACCTAGAAAATTACAGGATGAAAAAGAATTGTATTAGCATGTAATGGCAGATGCGTGCATCCATTGTAATCCTATAGATTATGAAGACATATAGATATCATGTATCTATTGCCCCCGCATCAGAGCGCTATTCATGGCTGTCAGCGGCCCACCAGCCCAAGGCTAAGCCTAGGCAGGCCCCAGTGAAGTACGTGCCTCTGCGAGCGCAGTGGGCCGTTACTGGCCAAGTGCTTCCGCCAACAATGGGGTGATTGTTCATAACACCCTGGCGTTTGTCCGTGGCGCAAATTGTTTATATTGAGTTTTTTTTTTTTGTTTTTTTTGTTTTTTTTTACTGGACATGTGCTTCATTTTGACAATACACACTACTTTGCAGAAATCCACTTTTTCCGAGGGCTTTTAGAAACGAAATTGAGCACGTGGGTGGGACACTATGCTACCACATGAACATTTCCTCTAATATCCTTCTCCATATGCATTAGTAATTGTAATGAACATGAAAAAGTACGTGTTTCACCTCTGTCTACCTTTAGTAGAGCCAAGCAAACAATGCAGAAGGAAGTGACATTTCGCTCAGTTCAATATTCATGGCTGTTGCCAGTACAGGGGTTCTGAGCCGGCTAGAGCGTATCTCTCTGCTACTTCTGTATGAATGGCTGTTTTCATTTATCTTTCTATTTACATGACACTGTTCATTTTGCTAAACATCCACAATCAGAGTGTGAAAGCATTATCATAAACTGAGCGATAAAACTGCTTTTACAGAGCATCTGGCAGCTAGTGCTTGTTCAAAATGATGCCCATCTATCACAATGAGCTCCCTGCTTTCATTAGCTCAAGAGCATTAATATTACCTTAGGAAAAAGGGAATTGGTTTCTGAAAAGAAAAACACTCTTATTTCGGAAAACAATAACTGATGCACATTTTGATGGATTTAGTAAATGAGGGCATTTGACAATTGTCATCATGATTTGGGCTGTCTTTTTCAATTAAAAGCCCCCATTTTTCAAGATGGATCAGTTAAATAAGTGTGTGCCCTTACATTCTAAAGGTTACTTCTTGTGCAATGTGCAGATCAATGATCCTGTGGATGGATGACTTTGGACACCCACAATTATCTGCATGACAACTGCATTAAAGATCACTCTAAGTGATGACAAGTGCTGTACTTCTCCGTCAGCCCTGTCTCCACAAGCATGCTCGGAAAGATTGGAGAGTCGATTGAAATGTTAATGAAAACACAGAGGGAGATGCAGTGGGGATCGCAGAACACAAGTGGAGACCTGTGTTGTATCAAAGGAGCAATTTTCTGAGCACACAAAAACATCACAGATGAAAGCAAGTATGACATCACTTATTACATCATCAGTCAGCATCTGTTTTGAATTTGAAGCAATTCCTCCGCAATGCGATACTTAGGTGCAAGGGTCTTTATGCCAGCCTCCGGGTAGAAAAGAGATTGAGGGATTTGCGTGGTCATTTCTATGCCGAGAGGCTGTGCAGGTCGTTTCATGAATATGTGTTGTTTGGCGAAATTGAGGTCGTGCGAGGAACTGTCTGTCAGTCAGTCCTCGTAATGCCACTTTTTTGCATGTTCTTTCTGTGTTTTGCACCGCCTCTGCCCAAGCCACACACACGCTCTGCGTGGTGTCTCATGCAAGGCGCAGAGATGTGCTAAGTCTGCATGAAGTCCATACAAGACAAACTCCTTTAGAATCTAGACTGCTCAGATTCTGTGTAAATGGAGTGGGGCATTCATTGTGATTTCAGCAATGTTGCAAGTGTCCTTGATTGTCCCTAACACATGGGCGTCCACAGTGAGCGAGATAGGGAGGAGTCTAGGCTACAGTGGCATGTTCATGCCACCCAGTAGCAATTGATATTTAAATAACAGATTCTATGACCTTGGCAAATAATGGTTGCACCACTGCTCCCCATACAACATTGGTCTGTTCCAATCTATAGCAGTTTATCACAACGGCTACCTGCCAAGGAATGAAGCGTTCATATTTTATTAGCGTTTGTCCTTGGTTTGATTCTATATGAATGCTTCACCTATGTGCTGGTGAATTTCTTGATCACCAATGTGTCCATACAAAAATAGTTTAATAACACCCTGAAAAGTACACATGTATGTCCCTTATACAGTGGGTATAGAAATGGCTGTTGGACTGTTAGTGGTACTTACTTTTGGACACAGTTGAAAAACACACATAGACAGATTTAATATTCAGGTATTCATTATTAGAAGAATACAAAGAAAGAGGTTTGTTCATTCAGTGTTCGGCAGATTTTTAAAATTATACTGTAGAAGGTTACCCGCTCCGCCTGTGATATTTCCAAAAATCCACCCTACTCAAATTTAACCACTGGCAGAGGTGGTATTTCTGAAATACCAGCAGTGCTATTTCAGACATACAACCTCCAATGGTGGTAATATAAAACGTTTTGTAAAAACACATTTCAGCCATTTTCAGCATCAATGTGAATGGAGAAAAGGATCATGATGTTTAGTGGATATCAATACTGTTGATTTTCATTATGCTCAAATGGGTACATTAAGGCCCTTGTATGCATTATATGGGTAAGGTGGTGAGAGGAGGAAATCAGAGATGACCACTTTTGTACCCCCTCAACAGGGCCCTTTGTAAAAACCGGTTTCACTTCATTGAAGGAAAACACTTGTTCCTTCCATTTTGTACAGTAAAGAGAAATATGTTGTGCAAAAAGTCCACCTAAAATACCAATGCTGGCCTTCCCATGGAATACCGCTGATGGTATTTCATCAAACCCTGAATTGGGCGAATAGTACAATCAATGTTATTTGCCAAATGTTGACAATTCACTGTTAACTCCCAACGCTGCATGACCCCTTAAATGTGTGATTCTGTTTCATTGTCTTGTCCAGAACACTCTTCTCTTATGTGACCCAAAAAAAGACACATACAAATCGACATCAGATTCAGATATATAAATACAAAGTCACATGAACATAATACATTCTTTCAACTATATTTTATACTGTCACAAATAAACTCAAACACATGACACCAGTCAGAGAAACTGAAACATACACGTCCACTGTACCTTATTTGAAAACCCACAGAAATATAATAGGTTGCTCGCGCTCCCTCTCCATCACCAGGTCAAAGGTGTCTTCCACTTGCAGTTCTCTCTGCTGCTGTGAGTTGTAATATGCAGCCAACTTTCCAAGAAAGTGCACATTGGGAGCACATAAAAAGCAACATTTCCTCACTGTCTTTCACTCTGAATTAGCCAAGTGCAGACCACATACCCACAATTACCAGCAAGACCACAACAATGGCTTACTGTCATGTCTGGCATAGGCTGACTGGCAAATCGAGGTGGTCTACTGGTTAACTGTAAACCAGGGCAATGCAAGGTAGAGAGGGGCAAGGACTGGGCTGGGTGTGATGGGTGAAATTAAATGGCATCAATTAAAAGTAATTGGTGTCTGAGCAATATGGAAAAGGGAAGGAGGTGTTTGTGAGGTAAGGGAAGGGTATTAAGTTAATAGTTAAAGGACAGAGCAAAAGGGGAACAGAGGTCTGAAAGTTAATTGTAAAAAAAAACCCAGAGGGGCATTGGGAATTTGGTGCAAGGGAGGAACACTGGATGATAATGGGTGAGGAAAATAGGGTAAATGAGATGGATATACACATCTGGAACAGTAGGTCAGCAGGTTGACTGTTGCTGAGATCTACATGCCACCACACCAGATTAAAGGACTGGCATGACACCTTTTTCTTAAATGAAGTGATGCATGCTTGCTTTATGAACATATATTTCATTTACTACTTTATTCAGGTTGCTTTATCATGTAACTTGGCGCTTTGCAATTACATACAATTGCACAGTCCAAGATTATAATTATAGTAGGCATTCACTATAATTACGTAATCTTAATTTGTTTCTCAGATGCATTTTCCTCACGTTACAGAAAACTAATAGGCTCCCCCTTGTAGATACACTGATGCTTTGAAAAACAAATGTATTGAACAGCATACTAGTTTAATCCTTGAATAACAACTTTTCAGAAATCTTAATTTTAAGCGTTATTGTAATATTGAAGAAGGGATAAGAGAAGATGAATTCTGCTTTCTGAATTTGAATCTGTGGAACCAGGAAGAGAGGGCTCAAATTTCCACCTTCCACACTTCATACATTATGTGATCCAGAACAAATCACTTTGTTCATCACTGTGGCTTTTATTTTCCTTTACTATTTGCAGAGAAAGCCTCACTCATAATGGTCCATACTCTATAGTGTTACTATATAAATAATAATATTAACAATGTATGTTAAGCATACCGGTGATAAGTCAGGATGAAAAGTGATGGTATTATGTTGTTGGTGGTAGGTACACTGGCGCAAGTATGGGCTTTGTGTTCCGAGCTGGGGAATAAGGAAGCCAGTTATGGCTATTTTGCCAATCCAGAACATGTGTGGCTCTGAGAGCAAACCCAGACACCCCGGTTCAGCAATAGCTCTGCTCTGTCAATGATTGATCTAGGTTTGACACCTCTTTACATTGATCTAAAACAAAAGATAGAATGGGAGGAGACATAGCCTGCTGTCAAATTACAATCTGTAACATATTGAAAACTCGGCTGAAATCCCATTCAACAATTATTTTATCCTGGTGAAAAAAAATATTACTATTTGTGGTAAGTGGGGGACTTTCCTGGGGTCTGGGTGTCTAAGAAACCACAAATATAACTGAAACATATGTTGCATAAAATTAAAGTAATGTCAATAATGTCAACTATATGCACTTGAGAATTTGTAGAGAGGCGAGAGGTTCGTTTTGAGTGTGCTTGTTCTGGAATTTGGGGCCACTGAACTGGGGCTATGGGCCATTGCACTATGGGCCAGAAAAGTAAACCTGACGCCCAAGGCCACATTTTGCCAGTCCTCCCTTGTGTGGGAGCTTTTGTATGTCAGCATCATTGAGGTATGTAGTCTTCTTCCTTTTGGCTATAGTACATGAACAAAAGGATTCAAAAAAGAAACTCATTCAAATGGATATTCATTTTTAATTCAACAAAGAATATACATGCTACCATTCCATAAAAATAAATCTATTACGCATTGTAAAGTTATGAATAGACACGACTTCTCAACATTCAGACCAATCTACCAAACCCCTTGATTATCGTACCATTACAAAACCATGTATTACTAAATATTGATGTTTGTCAAACGTCATCCTTTTTGCAATGCCACACAAGGTGTATGCAATGTGGTCCTGATTTACATACACTGGAGCACATCTGATACTCTGAGCATCTCAGATTTGGTTAGGTGACCTAACACCCTATTTATAGCAACTCAAACTCTAGAAATCCGAGGCTGCATCTTTGCCATGCTCATGTACCAATGTGATTTTCTCAAGGGCATCTCAGAGATACTACAGGCTGTGCCAGGTTTACTCTAGGTTTCGTATCTGTAGATTGGTATGAGGTAACAGGAGCACATCTGAAATTCTCAGTGCATCTCGCGATTTGCTCCAACTCAACACTCTTCATGAATGTTGCCCTTTTTCTTTTGCAAAGAGAATGTCCATAGTATACATTTCAAATGTGACATCAATTATTTTTTGCAAACGAATTACCAAACACCATCATCAAGCATATAGTAATAGTTGCTAAATCCATGGCCATTTCCATCTGAGAACATTTTCTTGACCCTCTTCAGTACCAGCAGCACAGGCATTTACACTGATTTAGAAGGTACGTAATTTGCTGGGGATGTGCATTCAGATTGCAGGATTGTCTTTACCATGCCTGATATATTTCTTCATGGAGTCATTTTGAAAAGGGCACATCATGTTTTCATGCTATTTCCTTTCACTTCCTGTACAAATAGTTCTCCAAGAATATATTCAGTATGAACATTCTAATATAACACTTATTTCCATCAATGGCACAGGTGGTAACTGCTTTATTGCTTTTTGTTTTTGAACGTGTTTAGTTGTCCGTGTTGTAAAAAGAAAGGACTAAAGTTGGAAACGGAGTGCTTGAAAACTGATGGTTGTGTGCCCTGAGGTAGATATCGCAATTACCCTTCAAAATGGTGGAATATATTTGAGAATAGACAGCCATGTTTTGATTTCGTCAGATGTCGTTGAAGGCAACATTGTCACGGCTGGGTTGAGGGCTCACCTGTTTAGGCTTGGTAAGCTTCTTTCTTGTTGGATCTGGCTGCCCCCGTTTCCTGGAGGTGTGGGTCTCGTGGAGGTAAGGACGGGCTTCTTCAGACGCCACACTGTCTATGGCAGGTAACCCAGAGTACAGCTTTCAATTGATGAATTGTCTGGGCTGATGTGGTCGTCCGAATGCTACTGCAGAAGCCCTGGAAGGAGAACCGCGGTTGGCAGTGAATTGCAGCCGCAGTCGAGGTCCGGAAGCTCCGGGAATCCTGGGTATGAGTTAAAGAGGTCCGAGGGCAACCGCAAGAGCAGTCCTGGATGGGGAGCCGTGGAATGCAGTGAGTCGCAGTCGAGGTCCGGAAGATTCCGGAAATCCTGGGTAGAGGTAAGGCGGTCCGAGGGCAACCACGAGAGCGGCCCTGGATGGACAGCCAGGGAAGACACGGTCGCTGAAAACCAGGAAGGCACGAAGAGGTGAAGGAAATTCCTAGGAGCAAGCGCGAGGAACTACACTCGAACAAGGAATTGCGAGCGCATTGACACGTGCAGAACCGCAGGGGTGTGGCGCTTATCTAGGCACACTAGGAACTATAGCGCTCCTCAAGGAGCAGCGTCCACCATGTTTAGAGGGTGTGGGGAGCATTCTGGCATGTTGTTGAATGAACCAGGAGGTCCAAAGGGGGCAGCAGTGTGATTTCATGACAGTATGCCCCCACCAAAGCCTCGTACTCCCTGGTTTGCCAGGATGTAATAGATGGAATTGTTGTACCAGTCTGGGGGCATTGAGGTTGGAGACCAGTTCCCAGGTACAATCACTGGGTGGATAACCCTTCCATTGAACCAAGTATTGTAATCATCCCCTTCTGGACCTGCAATCGCAAATTCGGGAGACTTCATGCTCCATTTGACCCTCGACTAGTAGAGGAGGAGGACGGGGGGCATTCTTGGTCGAACCGAGATAAGGTTTTAGCAATGAAGTATGGAAGACAGGATGGATTCTGTTCCAAGTTGTTGGCAATCGTAATTGATAGGCCACTGGATTGATTTTCTTGGATACAACAAAGGGGCCGTAGTAGTGGGGTGGCTGCTTGTTTGGTCTTAAATGTCTGGGTAAATATTGGGAGGATAACCAGACCTTGTCCCCAACATTATAGTCCAGAACAGGGGGTCTCTTTAGTCTGCAAATTTTCTAATGGTTTCCCTAGCCTGAGATAGTTGGTTCAGCGCATCTTGATGAACTGAAATAAACTGAGCAGTCCAGGAATCAACAGAAGGAACAGGACTAGGAGAAGGCAGCACTGAAGGAAGCATGCAAGGATGAAAACCTCGGTTGCAAAAGAATGGGCTGGTCTTTATCGCAGCATGCTCAGAGTTATTGTAAGTGAATTCTACGACTAGTCTGAGAACCGACCAGTCGTCCTGAACCTTGGTGGAAAAACAGCATAGGTACTGTTCAAGGGTCTGGTTTACCCTTTCTGTAATGCCGTTGGTCTGGGGGTGGTATCTGGATGAAAGCGCTCATTGAATTCCTAACACCTTACAGAGGTTTTTCCAAAACTTGGAAATGTACTGAGGTCCACGATCAGAGATGTGGCATGTAGTAGAGGTCACGTTATAACTGGACAGCCTCTGAATGTTAATTTGTGGACCCCTTCAAGTAATTTATATTTGTAGCTCTTACTGTTCTGTGTTTTTACCACCCTTGATTCTCTGTTTATTTCCTCCAAAAAAGACATCCAAGTTTACAGTGCATCATAGCACATGCAAACATGTACACCAAGCAAATACTATGTAAACATATAATTTAGTCTCCACTCCAAGATGGCTCCCTCAGCCGGTATGGTATCCTGTGTGCTTCTCAGCACATGCGCTACAGCGAACAGCTCCAGCTGAGGGTCATTCACAAATATGATCCACACACCACACAGCCGACAGGAGAAGCGGCAGCAGTGAGGGACAAGCTATCGGACCTGTCAGTGTAGATTTAAGACACACTTATGAATTGGCACTAGGGACACAGAGTCAACAACATGTGCACCCTCCAGTGTTCCCTTTGAGAAGGAAACATAATTGTACATTATGATAAGACAGCAATTTAACTAAATATAAATAATAGCATTCTCATTTCCTTCCATACTAGCTCTGACACAGATTTCATGATTATGGTTAGGTTAAAATATTAACCCTGCAACCACTGAGGCCACCCAATCGTCCAACTTACCTACAAATGAGGTGTGCCAACCTTACTGGGTAAGCAATCACAGTCCGTTCCCGAAAATGTCTACTCAATATTGAATAGAGTGTTGTCTGACAAAGTAAATATATATCACTGTGTTTTCTGCACCCATGTCTGTAAGGTAATTGATGTCCAGAGGATGCAGGAAAGAATCAAATTTGAGAAGATTCATGAATTGTCTTCCCCATGCTTAAATTACTAACCTTGAATGACCTGAGGAAAGTGGTAACACTTGCAATAGCCACTGAAACTAGTCAACGATAGATGTAAAGGGATATCCAATTAGTAACTCGAAACCCAGCTCCAAATGTATGTGTATTTTTTGTCAACTGTTCTTAAAATTTCTGAAATTAGAGTTCAGAAGAGCAAGAATATTTAAGTAATACAAAAATGAATAACTAAATACCTAAATAAATAATTGTTCCCATACTGCTGGGACTCATTACCTGGACAGCCACAGCTGTATCTCCTTGTATTTTTAATTTTAATTTTATTTTGCAATCTAGAATAAGGTCAGCCTCCCTCTATCCCCTCACCCTAGACAGGCGGCACACCACTGCAATCTAGGGCAGCATGCATATCGAGGGCACAGATAGCTGTGGTTGGAGGGAAAACTAGGCTTTGAAATAGCACATTTTCTTATCCATTCAGCAAACTTTACCTGTATTTATTTTGCATAAAAATACTTTCAGGAGTACCTACAGGATGCAAGAATCTATCTGGAAATCCCTCTGTGTAATTTTAAACCTAGTGCTGACCACAGAAGATGAGGTATGCAGAAATGACAATGCAGGTCTAGGAGGTGTATCACTGGCTAAGATTCAATTTGGGAATAACACCATTTTTTTATTTCATTTAATTTATACAAACTTTTTGAAATATGAACATCACATTTACTTATTCTACTTCTGTCCTTAAAAAGTTTTCTCTTTTTTTACTTATTTAGAACTGCATCAAAAAACAATTTACTCGTTGAGGACGCGATTTTTATCGCTTACTTCTTGTACACAGATCTCCGTCCCTACATCCGGAGAATCCTCTCTAATACTGTAGGCTGATGTCGACTCCAGTTGAGTTTGCAGTTGATCCAGAAATCTCATCATTGCAATCATCAGCGTTTTGTTTTCACAGATGTGCATTTGTTTCCACCACTCTTTAGAATTATAAGTCTGGAATTGTTTCATCACCCTCTCTAGGCAGTTCTCGCATTGGTTTCTTAATTTGGTACAGCATGGAACGAGATGTTTTAAGTTTTCTTCTCCCTTTGCACAGAATCTGCACATTAAATTTTCTGATGGAATCAGCCGTCGATTTTTCTCAAAATTTCCTTTGTTTCAAAGATGTTCAAGCGGAACTTTAGATAGAGTCTTCTTGAGCCTTTACAGGGTGAAATAATCAAATATTTCGGGAGCGTATTGCGTTTATTTGCTTCTGTGGGTAAGTTTTGCATAGATATTTGGGATGATCTTTTCTCTCCAATTTCGATCCAGTCAAGATCTTGTAATTTTCTTTTCACTAACCCTGGGTTGTACCATAATGTCAGTTCATATGTCCCAAGTTGATTTAAGATCTATTTGCATTGTTGTTTCCATTTACTTAAAGCAGACTTTCTTTGCAGCTTCTTTTTTTCAATTTAACTCTGGCACTCTCCAAGGTGATGCAGTCACCCTCAAAATGTATGGAGTTCTTCATCGCTGAGGTCCTTGCACAGGTTCACTTGAATAGGGATAGTGTGGAGGTTGGTTCTACGCAGGTTGGTAGCTGGCAATCCATCAAAGACAAGATCATATTTTGCCTTAATCAATGTAAAAACAGTTTGGTTTTTAGCCATTTGGCTGGACTCTTTTGACACAGTGTTATTTCAAGCACCTATTGAGAGGATTGGCTTTCAGTGGCAAACTGATTCAAATGAAAATGAGGTCCCACTCAATTTGATTTACATAACCACTCAAACAGAACTTGTCAAAATGTGTCTTGAAGTATGAATGAAAGTATTGACATTATAATTAAATTGACCTGGTCTGCTCCAGTTATTCAATCGGTTCTTGCACCTGTAGGCTCGTCATGTGTTGGCATGTCGGCTCTTAAAAAGTCTAGGGTCTCCAGGTCTCACATACCTAGGCCAGATGTTTTTTCTTGTTGGAGAGATATTTGTATCAAAACATCCACAGTACCAGAGATATCCAATATACATCAAAGAGCGCTTATGATGGATCATAGGAACAGTATTCTAACTGATGTGGACAAGCCAGAGAGGATGGAGTCTAGACAATCTGTAAGAAACAGGATTTTATCCTGGCTTCACATGAGAGTGGGCCATAGTTTCCCCCATGTCTGGGGGAAACCTGTGGTTCCATGTTGATAAAACTGCTTCCTCCCTACTATAAGATACTTAACATGTACCGCGCCACCCCCTGCCTGGTGGAGGAAATGCTGTTGTCTTTAGCTCACTCTTTAAAAGCGCCCTATTAACTATTAGTCATCATAACAACATGGAAGCCATGTAAGTGCGCCTCTCCCTTGGCACTAAGTCCTGCCTCCACTTGCTGGTTGTATACTGCCCTCCAGGTAATAACCCCCTATGTAGTGCTGCTTTTTTAGATTTTGTGGCCGATATCCAGCTTAAGCACGCTTGTCTACTTGACCTAGGGGATTTTAAACTTAAGGCAAATGATGTGGATGACAAAAGAATCCAGAATTTCCTGTCCTATATGAAGGAAAGTGCTCTCATACAAGTTTCTGGCCCCAAGCATAGGCGTGGGAACACACTTGACCTCATTATCTCCCTCCCTCCCACCCGACGCTGGGACTCAGGCATGCCATGTCTTTCCGGTCACTTGTACCAATCACTTTATTGTACCTTTTATGATGCAGAGTTTTTCAGTGATGTAGCTTGGGGACTTCAGGGTGACAGCCTTGTAGATCATGCAACAGTATATGAACATAATATGTTATTTCCGAGGGAGCCACAGAGTTATGCTGCAGCATGCAGGACACTACTCAGAGGTTCCAGTGTAGTTGCCGGAAGCCCTTGCAAAAGGGAATCGCCTCAAACCAGGTGGGAGAGGAGTAAGGCTTGGACAGCAGATCTGAAATTATTTTCTGAGATGAAGGGCTTAATTTTACACATGAGAGAATGGAGCTAGCAAGACAATTGTGTCTCCCTTGCTATGGACTGTTTTAATGTGAGTTGTCAGTTGATGTTTCACCCAAGATATTGTCCTCAGGTGTCCAGCTGTGGTGCGAAGCCCTTGTGGTACATAGCAGAGAGTCAGGTCTGGATGTCAGGGTGTTTGTTGTTGTTGGCGAGCAGTATAAATTCTGTCTTTGAGGGGCTGAGCATCAGGTAAGCACTGGGCATCCATGATTGGATAAAAGTGAGGCAGGCCTTCAGTCTGTGGCTCTATGGAGGTTGTCAATGGCACATAGCCTCAGGTATAACTGTGTGTTATCTGCTTATTGCTGGATGTTGATGTTGTGTGGAGCAAGGAGTGTTCTGAACAGTTATATGTAAAGAGTGAAGATAACAGGCTACATGATGGACCCTTGTGGGGCGATGCAGGTGATGGGTGGAATTGGTGATTTTGAAGAACCCATTTGTATGAACTTTTGAAGATTTGCAAGGTGGGATTTTAAGCAGCTGAAGGTGAGCTTGCCGATCACCATGTGACTATGTAGATTGTTAGTGAATGGCTGGTGGTCTACTGCGTCAAATGCTGCTGAGAGGTCAAGGAGAACTAGGCAGCACAGGTGGCCATGATGTGGCTACTGCTTTCTCAAGGATCTTACATTGGATAGGGGCACTTGGGGATGGGGCACTAGATGCTAAGATTTTTAGGGCCAAGTGTTGTTTACTCAATGTGTAGTAGGATGTGTCTGGTCTTGATGGGTCGAGTGAAAGCTGCCTTGACTGAGGGAGCAGTTGTTGATTGTCAGGTAAGGGTGGAGTGCGACAGTAGGAAGGCTCTTGAGTACGCAGTCAGGGAGGATGGTGTTTGCAGATGATGTGGCCTTGAGGGATGTTATTGTGTCAGTGAGGGCTTCGATACTTAATGTCTTGAACATTTTCCAGGTAGTTGTGGGGGATGGTGAAATTGGATGTGCTGTGTGCTGTCAGTTGTGGCTTTGGTTCTTTATGTTGGCAGATCATGTTGATCATATTGGTGAAGAAAGAGTTGATTGTGGTGCTACAGGTGGGTCAGGCACAGGGTTTATGGAGTGCTGACGGCTTTGAAAAGAGCTCTTCTTACATTGTTGGCCTTAGCTATGGTGATTTGGTAGTAGTCAGACTCTGTAGGATCAATACATCTTTTGGATGTTGGAGAAGCGAGTTGCAGTCCTGATTTTCCACATCTAGATCAGCCAATGCGAAGTTTGGTGAGGTATTCTGTAAGAGCCTCCACTGGGACGTTCTGCAAAGAACAGAAGGCTTGTTTGAAGGGTTTCTAGAGGGTTTGTCTGAGCGGTGTGGTGTGACTAGTCTCAATGGGATTGCCGATAGACTGGACAGTCAACTGCGATAGAGGAGCCATGATGGAGAGTGTGCATGGCAGTGATGATGGGGTTCAGAATATTACCTTTCCTGTGAGTTTTGACTTTCATGTGCTGTGTGTGGTTCAGTGTGTTGGGTAGGCAGAGGAGACCTTCCTTCATTGATTTGGTTGCTGGTTTTCTAGGGATGTTGAAGTCAGCGAAAAAGATGCTGTTGTTATGCATCAGCGGCATGGTTGTGATCAAGTCCTTGAAGTATTCAATGAAG
The DNA here is from genome assembly GCF_040938575.1 of Ambystoma mexicanum. Taxonomy (NCBI): domain Eukaryota; kingdom Metazoa; phylum Chordata; class Amphibia; order Caudata; family Ambystomatidae; genus Ambystoma; species Ambystoma mexicanum. The sequence continues at coordinate 184,249,485 of NC_090935.1, forward strand.
GAGGCAATAGACTTGGGTGGTCTGTAGATGAGCTGATAACTGACTTTGCCTGCTGGGGTGAGCAGGAAGTGGTATGATTGCTTTCCATATTAGACACTGGTGTCTTTGTCCTGTTGTGTGCATGGCCATGTTGAATTGTGAGTGATGTTGAGGCCTACACAGAACTTGTTTGGACATTTGAGCTGTACAAATATGTAACATTGTGGTTGAGGACATATAGCATGTTGGTGCAGGTGGATATCATCCGTGTCTCAGTAATGAAGATGTCATATAAGTCATATGTGTTGATGATGACAGTGATGTCAGCTGCATGCTTGATTGCGGAGCAGAATTCGCATGCATCACCTTCAGTGTAATGGTGGATGCTGGATTGATTTGGAGTATGTTATTATTGCTGAGGCTGCTGTGATGTGGTGTCCATAATGTTGCTGATGAGCAGCGTGGCTGGCAATGAGTGGTGTTAGTAGGGATGGGATGACTGGAGAGAGTGGTGGAAAACATATTAAAAAATAATGTAATCAATAATCATTTACTCTTTTGCAGGGGACAGTGCTTACCCTCTGGCACCATTACTGTTCACACCAATCAGGAATTCAGCCACCCCGGGTGAGGTGCACTAGAATACAGCAAACATAGCTACTAGGGGTGCACATTTGGAGTGATTAAATAATGTTTCTGCTCCATTGACGGTTTAAGTGGTGTATTGCTATATGTACCCCCTGTAGTATTGAAAGTTATTGTGGCACATAGTGTCCTACATGATATTGCCACATGCCATGTCATAACAGTAGAGGTGCAGGATGACTTATGTCCTAGTCCATGGGTACCACCTAGTCCCTTAGCAGGCCAAAGTCGACAGGGACTGGACACACGCACCATGTAGTGCAAACCTACTTCACATGAATTACAAACCCCGCTAAACACTCACAATAAATCTGCATACCTGATGGCCATCAAAAATGCAATCTGGATAATAACAACAACTTGAAAATGTCTCCCTTTTTTGCCAAACATTGCCGCATAACAATAATAGTACACTGCCGACTCATTCACATCCTTGATGTAAAGTGCACAAACCACGTTCAAACTCGATGTCAAGTCAGAGGAATATTGGCCATATAAGAGGTACTTGATATTGAAAGCCATGATTTTGCACACATCAAGTGCAACATAACCTTCTCACCTGACAGACTTCTTGATGCTGGCTCGCTGTGCACCATTGTTGCTGGTCCTGCCCGCCTCCACTAACCACTGCCATAGACATGCTCCTACAATGACGTAAATCAGCCGCCCAGCCAATGCACCAGCTTACCTACATATCCCTCTTCCCCATTCCTCCAATACCATCCCTACCCCTTCCAATTACATTTACATATCCCATCCCCACTATGAAACTCTCTTCAATGCATAGTTCCTCCCTCCTGTCATCATCATGCCCTTCCCAAGAATCCATCAATGCTCCCTCATGACACATAAATCATCCTGGACAACTGCACATACCCCATATCCCTACTGTTTCCTCCACATCTCACCAGGTTGGGCTGAAATCCACACACATCTCTGTTGCTACCTGGGTGGGTACTTGCCTACCCACTAACCTGATGCGCATGGCATGTGTGTCCATACTACCTGATGTACCTGCCTCTCTCCAACCATGGTGTAGCCTCCCACTGCCTCTGCTGCCCTGCAAGCACTCCTGGCAGGGTCAAACTACTTTGCCTTTCATCTATGGCCATGTTTCTTGGCAGAGCCCTGCCCACACACACACTCTCCCGCCTGCTCCCCTGAGTGATACTACCACAATACATGAACAGTTGTGGCACATGTGTCTACAACCCCTTTTCATGTTCGTCATCAACCACCAACTTTGCAGTACCTCTGACATTCTCAAACCCTACTTCTCCCTGTGGCTCTGCCTGCCAGCACGCTCCATCAACTGAGGACTGACAACCTCTGTAAGCACCGCAGCACCCTATGAAGGCCCTCACCAGCAACAATCTCCATATCAAATCCCCCCCACTCCACCCAATCCTGTTACCTTAAGATCTATCCATGTGTCTGCATCCACCTCCTCTGGGCTGACATCCTAACACTTTGGAATGCACTGTGTCAGCGCCCCCACCTTTGTTGTCCCCATTATTACCTCACCTACAGTCACCCTTTGTTGGCTTGTCCTGCCAGAAACAGATCCATGGGTTGTTCCCTTGCCCTGCTCCCTGGGATAAAAGCAAGATGGAGACATGTCCCCACTCCCATGCACCGGGCAATGCTTGCCTTCTTCACCTGCTACTCTTATCATGGCCGGGACTGCACTCTAACAGGTTTCCGTAGTACCTCCAGCAAAAGCTGAGTACTACAACTCCACTGGTACATCCACGTATCGTCAGGCCAAGCTTGTGCTTGCAAGTCTATGTGAAACAGATAAAGCAGCTCAGCCTGAACAGCACACACAACACAACATTTGTCTGCCGAACAGGCCTATCCTATGAGTGCTTGGCCACACCACATCCTGCTGTTACTGGCCCCAGTGAAGCGTCCAAATATCCATGAATTACAAAGTGCACTGCGCACCCTCCGGGATACACCAAGTACAGCACGCACACACCAGCACACATCAGCACATCCACATATGCCTCAACACATTACTGACACATGAAACATACATGTACAATATGCTGTGCCAACTGCTACAATAGAAATGGTGAAGGGTGTTGCTTGACTTGTGAAGGCCATACCAATACAGTTGTTAGATCATCCTCCTATGACAGCACAGCCAAAATGTGTTGAGGCCGATGTAATAAAACTTCCCAGTTGTTGTGCGCAACCTCTATCCAATGGCTGAGATCAGAATGACCTGATGCAGTTCTCATCTGTGTATATGAAGTCACACATTTGTCATCCAACAATCATACACAGGCCAAACATAGTGAAGGACAACCCATGAGAATCTCATCAATTACCATGTCTCCAACACATGGCATATGTGTACCAGAACTTCTGAAGGACATGGATCAGACACACATACACTGTAGGCAGCAACAGTTATACATAATAATTAATTACACTTTCTGCTAGAGTCCCTCTACTCACCCCACTTCATCACATACAAATGCCAACTCATGGGCAGAATGCACCATCACTCATTCATCCACCTGCAAGAATGAACTGTATGTACTATACAATGCATATTCCATCTACTAGCTCCCAGCTCGCATTGCCCCCTTGGCCCTCTTTCTGTCCCTACACATAAAAAATAGCTGGGCCCATTCTGCCACAGATAGCATAGCATGTACAAAAGAGGATGAAACTTGAGATGATTTGTTCACAGTACTCACACGATGTGAGGACTGCCACATCTCCCGCTACACCAATGGATGGATAACAGGTATGTGTGTCCCAACACTTGACCAGTTTCTATGGATGTCCTAGTCAATACAGTTATGTATCATATCAGGTGCCTGCCCTCACTTGTCTCAGGGTAGATTATACCCTCAATGTCAGATTCTGTGCAGGATGTACACATTGGCTGTGTCACATTGCTCACCTTCAATGCCTACAAGCAAGTCTCAATGGATTGTCCCAAAAGAAGGTGCATGTGGCAGGTAATAATTAAGTAGGAAACGACATCTGTGGGGCAGGTTGGAATGTCCTTGTATTTTTCCTGAAAATGACATGTATCACCTGGATATTCAGTATTTATCACAACTTGACAGGTGACATATAATTTGAACCCTTGCACCAGGTTCTGCATGCTACCCACTAATTTGTTTGTAAAAAGGAAGAGGTAAGAGTTGTTAAGTGCCAATAATGGACACTGAAATCTGCTTTCAAAGATTAGTATCTGCACCCTATCCATTGCTGCTTCCCTGGCTGCTCTCCAACTTGGGTGTGTGCCACAAACCAATGTAATCCCTGTGTAATTGCATGAATTAATCTTTTATTACACACGTAATACAGGAGAGCAGTCTCTAAGCACAGGACTGGGAATTAAACATACGTTACTCTACAATGCCCTGCTTTCAAGACAAACGAGTTTTCCCAGGAGCTATCCTCTGGGCACAACAACACCCGATGCTGGAAATGTGCCCCACATGCAGTTGCACCAACTATCAATTTACTCTGCAAATGAGGCCCCTTGAATTGTACAACATTATACCTGAAATCTGATCCATTCCACATTTACTACCCATTGGGGGTCATTCCGAGTAGGGTGGTAAGGGTTAACGGTCACCGGTAATGAGACCGGTGCCGTTAAACCCTTAACGCCCCATTCCGAATTCCCTTTGCGGGTTGGTACTTAACGCCTGCTTTTTGCAGGCGTTAAAAAGCCAACCCGCAAAGGGACCTAGGTGCCGTAATTAGCACCTTCCCCATTCCCATTGAGCCCTATGGGCCAAAAATGGGAATGGGGAAGGGCCCATGGTGAATGGGAAATTACCGCCCCGCCAACCTTGGAATGGGGTGTCTCAATGGATTGTCCCAAAAGAAGGTGCATGTGGCAGGTAATAATTAAGTAGGAAAGGACATCTGTGGGGCAGGTTGGAATGTCCTTGTATTTTTCCTGAAAATGACATGTATCACCTGGATATTCAGTATTTATCACAACTTGACAGGTGACATATAATTTGAACCCTTGCACCAGGTTCTGCATGCTACCCACTAATTTGTTTGTAAAAAGGAAGAGGTAAGAGTTGTTAAGTGCCAATAATGGACACTGAAATCTGCTTTCAAAGATTAGTATCTGCACCCTATCCATTGCTGCTTCCCTGGCTGCTCTCCAACTTGGGTGTGTGCCACAAACCAATGTAATCCCTGTGTAATTGCATGAATTAATCTTTTATTACACACGTAATACAGGAGAGCAGTCTCTAAGCACAGGACTGGGAATTAAACATACGTTACTCTACAATGCCCTGCTTTCAAGACAAACGAGTTTCCCCAGGAGCTATCCTCTGGGCACAACAACACCCGATGCTGGAAATGTGCCCCACATGCAGTTGCACCAACTATCAATTTACTCTGCAAATGAGGCCCCTTGAATTGTACAACATTATACCTGAAATCTGATCCATTCCACATTTACTACCCATTGGGGGTCATTCCGAGTAGGGTGGTAAGGGTTAACGGTCACCGGTAATGAGACCGGTGCCGTTAAACCCTTAACGCCCCATTCCGAATTCCCTTTGCGGGTTGGTACTTAACGCCTGCTTTTTGCAGGCGTTAAAAAGCCAACCCGCAAAGGGACCTAGGTGCCGTAATTAGCACCTTCCCCATTCCCATTGAGCCCTATGGGCCAAAAATGGGAATGGGGAAGGGCCCATGGTGAATGGGAAATTACCGCCCCGCCAACCTTGGAATGGGGTGGTAAATACCGGCGTCAACCATGGCGCTAATATCGCCATGGTTAACGCAAGGGTTGGAATGAGGCCCATTGAATGAATGCAGCATCATCTAAAAAACTGCTAGCCTTTGGTCAATATGATTATTCCACCACATAGTCAGCATTTCCGTAGGCCCTTCCCACAACTGAAGTGAGTTCAAACGTAGACTACTCTGATGCTATATGTGTGAGAGATCCAGCAGACAGGTCTGCATAGCCCATTTAAGGAAATATATATACTACATCCCCAAAAAGTGGACTCTACACTCACTGTCATAATTTCTGCAAGAGCATCTGACCCTCCTTTGCAAGGTAAAGACATGCCATAACACCTGAATTTTCACACTTTCCACCCACTACCCTACCTGTGACAGTGTGAGATCTATCACCCAGTTACCCCTTTTGGTTGGTATTATACAACTCCATGGGCATAACCTGACCACCCACCTCCTTTTCATGCAGGTCTCTGATACCATCAACATGTCCATTTTCCTGTGAAATCTTCCACAAAGCAATGTAGCCACTCACAGAATGCACAAATTAAGCAATAGAACCCGAGGAGAAGATCAGTTACAAGACCGAGCAAAGCAGAGCGACTTGATATTTTCAGTACTAACTGTGAAACCAGACACAAAAGAGAACCAAGGGTCAGAGTACTGATAGGAGGCAAAACTTTTCTTTTTCCTCGTTCCTGTCTTTGAGAGGAGAAATAACCAATGTCTCGGATCACCATGAATGCGCCAGGATTCTTTGGCGCCACAAGTTTGGTTCCATTTAGTAACAAGTTACCACTTTCAATAGGTGAACATGATGTGTCAATGCCAGTATTATTTTCTTGGCTGACAACAGTTAACATATTAGGACATGACTTGTTGACAAAATGAAACACAATTGGCCTCATTAGGACCCTGGAAGTATGGGTTTAACGGCGCCGTTAAAGGTGCCGGCGCCGTTAAACCCATACTGCACCATTACAAGGTTTCCTCACGGGACCCACTTTGGACATCTGGTCAGACCAGACGTACTTTGTGGGTCCCGTGAGGGGACCAGGGAGCTAACAACGGGCCCCTATGAGGCTCGAATATGAATGGGGATGGTGCGGGTTCCCTGAATGGGGAAATACCGGTATGGAGGTAGCCAAATTATTAAGGGCATGACTACCTCCAAACTCCTAATGAGGCCCAATATCTTTTACTGACAAAGGGATAGTGTGTTCAACTCCAAGGGTACATTATATGAATGTGAGAGAGTCTATACTAGCTTTTACATGCCAAAAAGCATTATGAGGGGTCCCTGTATGTCCAGAAAGATTTTTGTATGAAGTAAATATTTTGTTGACATAGCTTCCTGGACTGACAGGGAAAATATTGAGAATATCGTTTGTTTAGACCAGAAATACCTATGCATAATGAGGAGGGCATTCAATAGTTAGAGGCAGCAGCGGTAAATTGAGAAATGGTGGTTGTTCATGGGACAGATGTTGAGGGAAGAGCATGGAGAACAGTAATAGCCCTTAGGAAGAATACACATTGGCAGATTTGACAGAAGAAGAATTATTCAAAGATGAATATTTGAATGATGAATTCGTATTTTTCATAAGTCTCACTTATTGGATGAACATTGAGAATAGAGAAATACCACAGAACATGGAATTGGTAAAAAAGAAACTTCAGTACAATTCAGAAAAGGTGGCAAGTATGTAATGGACCAGTAGCCCATTTGATGTGTGTCTATTGAGTGTCTCAGGAACAGTTAACATCAAGCTTAAACTAGGAGCAATTTTGCAAAGAGCAATACAGTACCCCATTTCCAGAGAAGCAGATGAAGGCATATTTGAGACCATATCTTCTTTAATAAACCTGGTGATATTGGTGCCTTCAGAGTCCCCATATAACACAGCTATGTACCCAGTGAAGAAATCAACTGTGGGGTCATGGAGATATATTCAGGATCTCCACCCCTTAAACAATATTGTTGAAGCAGAGTTTCCTATGGTTCCAAACCATTCTACAATATTATGTAACATCATAGCTGATGCCACACATTTCACAGTAGAAGATTTTCTTTAAAAATGCCTTATTTTTAATTCCCCTTCATGAAGACTCACATGATTTGACTATGTTTTCTTATAGAAATCAGTGCCTAAAACATACAAAACTGCCTCAGGGGTACTGTGAATCCCCATCAATTTGTAGAAGAGTCCTTCAGATGGACCTAGATAACACACAACTCGGGAGCACAATAATTCAATATAAACATAGGGGTCGATTCATGGAATTAAGGTGCGCCGAAAAATCCCGCGCAGAGGTGCCAAAATGTGCGAATCGCAGCAAAAGTGCGAAAATCGCAGTGCAAGTGCGAAAATCGCAGGAAAACCAGCGCACAACGATTCATGGAAGTTTGTGCGCGAGAAAAACATTGGATGTGCGCTAAAAATGTGCGCCATGCACGCCGGCGCACAGGTCATCCAACAGCGTGTGCCACGGCCACTGCGAAATCGCACATAGTGCGGCGCACATCACAAAAGTAGGCGGAACACGGGGCGTAACACTCAGAATGGGGAACAACGCATGAAAATATGGGCGTCACGGGGGAAGTACAGGAGGCAAGTGCGCGGAACGCCCATACGCTCGCCTACAACCCGTATTCATGGAATCGAATAGGGCAAACCAGCAACGGTCAAAGACACGCACAGGGCCAAACAAGTACGCCACAAGAAAGTAGGCGGTAGCGCCCCTGCGACTGAAAAAAATGTGCGCCAAAATGTGGGCTAACAAAAAGCACCCATATACAGCCATGATGAATGGCCCATACAGTGGCCCTCTAGGACAAATGAGGTGCAAAGGGGCACCGACAAACACGGACACCCGCTGTGTGAAAAATAGCATGTGCATGTGTTCCTGGGTGCGCGGGAAGTTCCACACGCGATTAGCCTGGGTACGTGTACTTCGGGGTGCACGGGAAGTTCCACACGCGATTAGCCTGGTTACGTGTACTACGGGGTGCGCGGGAAGTTCCACACGCGATTGGCCTGGGTAGGTGGGGGTGCGTGGGAAGTTCCACACGCGATTGGCCTGGGTATGTGTACTACGGGGTGCGCGGGAAGTTCCACACGCGATTGGCCTGGGTACGTGTATTCCGAGGTGCGCAGAAGATTCACACGCGATTTCTGCAGGGTACGTGTATTTGGGTGGTGCCGGGGAATGCTACATGTGATTTGGCCATGTGGGTCCCCCAGGTGTTCCCTCTACACCCTCCACGGCTCCTGCAGGCAGCCCACACCACAGGGTACTACCCTGCACCCCTGCTCATGTCCCACAGGCAACCCATCCACCATGGCCATGCCCACCGGCCAACCCACATGTCACCTTGCACTACTGATCACCAACACATGTCTCCCAACACCCCCACCCCCCAGCAGTGCAGGGGCAGCCTCCAACAGGCCCCCACCCATGTCGCCCGCCACCACCACCCCCCAGCCACCAGGGGCAGCCTCCACCAGGCCCCCACTCATGTCCAACTCATGTCTCCCACCACCCCCACCCCCCAGCCACCAGGGGCAGCCTCCACCAGGCCCCCACTCATGTCTCTCACCACCCCCACCTCCCAGCAGTGCAGGGGTAGCCTCCACCAGGCCCCCACCCATGTCTCCCACCACCCACACCCCCCAGCCACCAGGGGCAGCCTCCTCCAGGCCCCCACTCATGTCTCCCACCACCCCCACCCCCCAGCAGTGCAGGGGCAGCCTCCACCAGGCCCCCACCCATGTCTCTCACCACCCCCACCCCCCAGCCACCAGGGGCAGACTCCACCAGGCCCCCACTCATGTCTCCCACCACCCCCACCCCCCAGCAGTGCAGGGGCAGCCTCCACCAGGCCCCCACCCATGTCTCCCACCACCCCCACCCCCCAGCCACCAGGGGCAGCCTCCACCAGGCCCCCACTCATGTCCCCCTGCACCCCCACCCCCCAGCCGTGCGATTTGCCTGGGTACGTGTACTTCGGGGTGCGCGGGAAGTTCCACACACGATTGGCCTGGGTACGTGTACCTCAGGGTGCGCGGGAAGTTCCACATGCGATTAGCCTGGGTACGTGTACTTCGGGGTGCATGGGAAGTCCCACACGCGATTGGCCTGGGTACATGTACCTCGGGGAGCGCGGGAAGTTCCACACGCGATTAGCCTGGGTACGTGTACTTCGGGGTGCGCGGAATGTCCCACACGCGATTGGCCTGGATACGTGTACCTCGGGGTGCGCGGGAAGTTCCACACGCGATTAGCCTGGGTACGTGTACTTCGGGGTGCGCAGGAAGTCCCACATGCGATTGGTGGAAATCCACGTGTGCTCTGTCATCACGTGTAATGAGGGAAACACCTGCGTGCCTCACGTCACAGATGCGCTCACGAGCTAAGGGCCTTTGGTCCAATGAAATTGCATATGCGTGCTGATGTGCATATGCGCTAAGGGCCTTTCCTCGATTTACACGCAGACGTGCAGGATTTTCACGTGCCAAATCTCTCCGTATCAAGCTGGCCACACGTAAGCACACAGAAGAGCACGCTCCTGCCCAAAAGGCCGAATTACTGCCCCCCAGAGCCCCGAGCAGCCTCCCCCGAGCCATCTGCTGCTGCCTGCCTGCCTGCCTGCTGCCACCGTGCACAGCCATTTGGTGCCTGCACATCAGCCATCTGCAGGGGTCCATTTGCTGTGTCCACCCCTGCTGGAACAGAAGATTCCCGACTGGGATACCATCGCTCCACAGCCCAGCCCCAGGACCAAGTTGCCCACCCACTCCTGCCTCTGGGGTTGCCATGTCGGGCACTGCAACATCTGGCACCACTGGTAACCCCCGGCCAGAGAGGCAGAGGGGCACCAGCTTCACTGTCACCGAAGTTGGTGTCCTGGTGGAGCAAGTCCTGGGCAGTATGATGCCCTCTTCGGAAGTAAGCGCGCCAACAAGGAAGGACGGACTCGGATCTGGACGGACATCGTGCCTGCCATCAACGCGGAGGGGGTGGCAGTCCGCGACTACCAACATGTCAAGAAGCGCTGGGATGACTGCAGGTCCAGGACCCTCTTAAAGGCCCGGCGCCTTGCGGAGGGGGGCCGGGGCCGCATGAGTACCATCCAGATGAGGGTCCTGGAACGCGTAGGCCCAGCGCTCCACGCCCAGATCCTTGAGAGGCAGACCCATCTGGAGTTGAGCGGTAAGTGGCCAAGCATTGCTGTGTGAGACAGGGCAGGTCGCAGTGTGCTGGTTGTCTGATACTTGCCTGTATGTGTGACATAGGCCATGTATGCATGTGTGTGTGCAGGGACGTCATGCATGTGAGACCAGTAATGTGTGAACCACACGGTTGGGGCATGTGTTCAAATGCAACATGGGTTGCCCTATGCGGAATGGCCACATGAAAGCATGCCAGTCTCTGTTCCTGGACATGGGTGAGGGATGGGTGCTGAAGCCATGTACATGTATGCTGTCCATGTCTGTGTGTCTGACCTGCGTGTCTGTGACTTGTGAATGCCAGGGATGCATGACACATGTCTGTCGCAATGTTCAGGTTCACTAATGCAGCCTAGTCATCCTTGTATCCACTGTGTCTGTGGTGTACGAGGCCAGATGGATGAAACTAGGGTGAAGTGTGTGCATGTGATAGGCATGGCCCATGATGCATGTGAGTTCCAAAACAACAGTGTATGTTTCAAGAATCACTTGGACATGTATGCTAATGTCCATAGCATGCGCCATGCCTGTTACCGCATGTGTTTTACCTGCACTGAGCCATGTGTTGTGGAGGGACATGATGGAAGTGATCTTTGACAGTGCCACTCATCTGCTATTGCTTCCTGTCTAGGGGACCATTGTACAGTACCCTGATGCGTGTGTTTTATGTCTACCTCTACACAGTGCCACCTGAAGAAGAGGGCGGAGACGGCTCTGTGGAGCAAAGCGGCGGGGATGCCCCCACGGCTGAAGCGGAAGGGGTGGGTGAAACCCCACAGGGGCTTGCAACGGCGGAAGACGGGGTGGAGCCATCCAGGTTGGTGGTTTCCACAGAGGAGGAGGAGGCTGCTACTGAGGCGCACATGGGGCCTGGTGGGGGCATCCCTGCTGGTGCAAGTGTTGCAGTCCAGGGGCAGGGGCAGGAGGCAGCACAGGTCGCCGTGGAGAGGCCTGTGCATGTCACTGTCCCTGACACTGTGACTGCACCACCATGCACCAGCAGGGATGCCCCATCCCAGGCCTGTCCGCAGGTAGGGGGGATGTCCATGTCATCTGACTCCCCTCCACCTGTGGACGAGGGGACCCCTGGCCGTATGGAGAAGGTCCTGATTGGTGTTGCGTTACGCACAGGTGCAATTCGTGATGAGGTGCATGCTTCCCGGGAGGAGCATGCACGTCATCACGGAGAGCACCGTGCCGACGTGGCCCAGTTGGGGTCGGCCATGGTCGGGGGTTTCCTACATGTGACGGCCAATCTGGCGACCCTCTCCTCCTCTGTGGAGACTATGCACCAGTCCTTCTCCATGCCGTCTTCCGGCCCAGATGCCACCATGGCCCCCTGTGGACCTGCCCCGACCAATGCAGCCGGCTCGGTGGGGATCCCATCCCTGCCACAGTCGGGAGTCGGAGGTCCAGCAGGGGTGGACACACCAGCAACTGGACCCCAGCAGATGGAGGATGTGACGGCATCATCGGGCAGGGCACGTGCACGACGGCGTCGGTGGATTCCTTCAGCCTGGATGCCGTCGTGCTGGCACAAGCAGTTGCGTCGGAGGCAGTGGCAGGCTCGACATGGGAGGCATCATTGCTCGGGGCCATCAACATCAGGGGTGCAGGCATCGGCCGGAGGGCAGGAGAACCCTGGAATGGGAGTGGCTTCCGTGTGGGAGCAGTTGGGCCAGCAGATAGGTGCGGAGCGGCAGCAGGCAGAGGAGGAACAGCTCACAATGGTCAGGGCGGAGAACTCCATGCGGAGGGCGCTGAGGCGGGCTGAGTGCCTCGAGGGTCTTCGCAGGGAGTTGGAGCTGGACACTGCTTTATCGCTGCGAGACCTCGGGGCCAGGGAACATGCCCGCCTCCAAGCCATTGAACAGGAGTTCGATGATGCCCTGGCCCATGACAACATCCAGTGAGCCGTTGGACTAGCCCGCAGCCCATGTAAATAGTTATGTAGTTAGTGTTAGGTTTCCTTTGTTTTTGCATTTTCTTTGGACCTTTTGGACAATGGGCCACATTTTTGTATATAGTTATTTTTTATTAGGTAGTGTTGTTAGATAGGTTTCGTTTCTTTTGTTGGGATCATGGACCCTGGCTTGTTCACCTGTACATAGTTCACTTTTTCTGTTTCTTTTTCTGTTTCTTTTCTTTTTACAATTTACCCATGGAGAAATGGCTTTCAATTATAATTTCCCATTGGATTTTCTTTTGTGGACTGTGACTTTGGACACCATTGCTTTGGATTCTGATGTTTGGTTTTGCATTTTTTCACAGACATGCTTCTTTTTACTTCTGCTTCTTTTTACTTTTTTTACATTCCCATTTCTGTTAGTTTATTTTTGATTCAATTCATGTTTCCTTTAATACATATTTTTTGATCAAACTTCAATCTGTGGTATCATCTCATTGGTTTCATGCATTTCATGATATGGGTTTTGAGATTCACTGACACCCATTGGGTGTATGTGAGGGACATGTGTTTGTTTCCAAACTTGCAATTGCTGTTCTATCATGTTATTGCCATTTCTGAGTGGGTGGATGCAATACTCGGGTAGGTGTTTTGCATTTGTAGGCTGACCATAGGGACCAGGGATCTAGATTGTGATGACATGTTGGCTGGGGAACATGAGTTGGACATGAGTGGGGGCCTGCTGGCAGGTGCCCCACAGTGCTGGAGGGTGGGGGTGCAGGGGAACATGAGTTGGACATGAGTGGAGGCCTGCTGGCAGGTGCCCCACAGTGCTGGGCGGTGGGGGTGCAGGGGAACATGAGTTGGACATGAGTGGGGGCCTGCTGACAGGAGCCCCACAGTGCTAGGGGGTGGGGGTGCAGGGGAACATGAGTTGGACATGAGTGGGGGCCTGGTGGCAGGTGCCCCACAGTGCTGGGGGGTGGGGGTGCAGGGGAACATGATATGGACATGAGTGGGGGCCTGGTGGAGGCTGCCCCTGCACTGCTGGGGGGTCGGGGTGCAGGGAGACAGGAGTGGGATCCTGTTGGAGGGTGCCCCTGACTGCTGGGGGGTAGGGGTGCAGGGAGACATGAGTGGGGGCCTGGTGGAGGCTGCCCCTGCACTGCTGGGGGGTAGGGGGTGCAGGGAGACAGGAGTGGGGGCCTGGTGGAGGCTGCCCCTGCACTGCTGGGGGGTGGGGGCAATAGGGGACATGAGTGGGGGCCTGGTGGAGGCTGCCCCTGCACTGCTGGGTGGTGGAGGTGCAGGGAGACAGGAGTGGGGGCCTGGTGGAGGGTGCCCCTGACTGCTGGGGGTGTGGGTGCTGGGGGACATGCATTGTTGATCAGTAGTGCAAGGTGACATGTGGGTTGGCTGGGGGGCATGCCCATGGTGGATGGGCTGCCTGCGGGACATGAGCAGGGGTGCAGGGTAGTCCCCCGTGTAGTCCCCCGTGGTGTGGGCTGCCTGCAGGGGCCGTGGAGGTTGTAGAGCGAACACCCGGGAGGACCCACACGGCCAATTCGCGTGTAGTACTCCCCAGAACCCCTGAAATACACGTACCCTGCTGAAATCGCGTGTGGAACTTCCCACGCACCCCTGAAATACACGTACCCTGCTGAAATTGCGTGTGGAACTTCCCGCGCACCCCTGGAATACACGTACCCTGCTTGCACGGGGCCAATCACGTGTAGAACTTCCCGCGCACCCCTGAAATACATGTACCCTGCTGAAATTGCGTGTGGAACTTCACACGCACCCCTGTAATACACGTACCCTGCTGGAATCGCGTGTGATACTTCCCGCGCACCCCTGAAATACACGTACCCTGCTGGAATCGCGTGTGATACTTCCCGCGCACCCTTGAAATACACGTACCTTGCTGATTTTGCGTGTGATACTTCCCGCGCACCCCTAATGCACACGTACACAGGACAATCGCGTGTGGAACTTCTCGCGAACCACCGAAATACACGTTCCCCGCTTGGCGTTTGCTGTTTGCCAGCCCTGTGAACTGGTCCAGGGTTAGCGCAGCCCTTTGCGATTATTTGGGGATTTTGAAGGCTTTTCCTTGCGCGAGGGCATTCTTGGGGGCGTAACTGGCGCTGCTGCAGGGTCACTGTGCCACGCTGCGCCACGGCTGGTTTTGGATGCGAAAATCCATGAATACGCTATGCGCGGAAATCGATTATAGCGCACGCGGCTGGCGCAGACATTCGCACGGGCACGCTGTGCGCCAGTCGCGTGCGCCACTTTTGTGCGAATTTCTATGTATTACCCTGTTGATATATTAGTGTACAGTGAGACAGAGGAAAGATGCAAGAAAGACTCAATTCGACCAATGACAATACTAGCAGACAAAGGATACAAAGTAGACAAAGAAAAACTACAACATTGTGAGGAAGAGGTCCTGTACATAGGACAGCTCATCTATCAAGAGGGGAGAAAAATGAGACCTGAAAGAGCAGAAGCAATCATGAAATCTCCAAAACCTGAAATATCAAGTTCTCATGCCTCTGTAATTATTGCAGGGCCTGGGTTTTTGATTATAGTACAAATATTCAACCACTTTTAAAAGTACTCAAGGAGATACATATAGGCACATGTAAGATAATATGGACAGATGACATGATTGAAGGATGAAAAGAGCTGAAAAATTTGATTTGCACAGTCCCTGTGTTAGGATAACCAGACTATAATGAAGAGCTTTACTTATTCTCGAATTCAAATGGAGAAATGATGACAGAATATTTAGACATTAGGAAATTGATACAAACCATGTGTCTATTACAGTGGGATTCTAGACCCAGCAATGAAAGTACATTATCCTTGAGAACAAGCATGCTGCTGCTCCTTTCATGATTGAAAAAGTTATCAGTATTGGGATGCTCAATAACATCATTTGTCGAGCATTCCCTATTTGCCATTTTGGAAAAACCTAACATTACATCGACTACACAAAGAGCATAGGAATATGAAGTGATTATTTCAAATCCAGCAATGAAAATTGTTAGATGTAGAATAGTGAATGCAGAAACATTTATAGCAGACCCAAAAGGGAAGGCGGACTATGAACATGACTGCACAACGTATATTGAATGTTATGATGATATTCCCCATGTTAGAGAAAATGCTCTCGGAGGAGGGGCATTCTATTTGTCAAAAATTGACCAAACGAGTGGTGAAAGGCATACTGGGACGGCACAAGTGAAGTTAAAAAAGAATGGTGAATTTGAAGAAAAGACGAGTGCGGGCTTACCCTCACATTGTTCAGTACAGGCTGCACAATTAATGGTGCTCATTGTTGCACTTTAAATATTTAAAGATGAGGAAGTGACGATGCAATCTGACTCTGCATATTGGATGATAACCCTACCTGCAGGGGTTTCACATTAGAAAAGGAGGCACTCCAGTGCAACATGTGTTCATATTGGGCAAGCTCATTAGAGTACTAAAGCTCCCATCAGCTATCAGCGTGGTGAAATGCTCAGCCATAATAAAGGGGACAACATTATTTCTCATGGAAATGAAGCCGCATATGTTGAGGCCAAAAGATCAGCATATTTTTCAAATATTTATGATTTTGAATTAAAGGATGTTAAGCAAGGGTCAGACCGATGCAGGGAGGTGTAAGTGTGTTATCTATTGTCCTGTTAATTGAGCTGCAAGGTTGAGCTCCATCCTAGTAGTAGTACGTCACTTTTCCAGATGAATTGAGGCTCTGAAAAAGCAGCCTGGCTCAGATCACCACCTAACACCTCATGAGTTGGTGACTGGACGATGTATGAGCATACAACTTGCTCCTCCCACTCAAATATAAACTAATGCCCATGGCGTAGCGAAAACATTAGGGGATGAGATGCATGATAATTTCAAACATATGACCGTTAGTGTTTCTTTTATTTCTCAAACGATAAAAAATCAGAAATAAAGGTCGAAGAAGATTGATGAAGACGGCCAAACAACTGATTGTATTGATTTGTTTAAGCAGCCTAGTTTGTACCCAGGGGACCAAGTACTAGTAAATAGTTTTCTTCCTACTTGGAACAGGGCCGTTTTGAGGGACCGCACCTAGTATAGGAGGTCACTCCTACTCCTGTGAAACTTCAAGGGGGAAGAGCCTGGCTGAATTTCAATAGCATAAAGCTCCATAAATGGGAGACCCCTACCCCTCTGGCAACTGCTGACAGTGAACAAGAGAAGATGTTCTGAACTTGCACACCAGATCGGCTACCAACGGCTAAACTAAAGAACAAGTGGACTAAAAACATTCTGGAGCAAATTGACATTTCCTACTTCCTACTTCCACTTGCTGAAGTTCCAGAACTTTTTCAGTTGTATTAAAACCAGACTATAAATTAAAAACAATAGACAAAGGGCCTCATTATGGGTCCGGGGTAACCCTGCCAGTGCTACTGCCGGGTTGCCACAGGACCTGCAAAGAATTACTGGTGCCTGACTTCCCAGTTCCACCAGACTATTTCAAGTCCGTTGGCCAGGAAGTCAGGCACCTGCAATTTCGTTAGTCCCCATTCCCATAAAGTCCTCTAGGACTCTATGGGAAGGGGGACACGGGAGCACCGGCACTGTTGATAACGGTGCTGGTGCTCCCGTGAAAACTCTGTGGGCAGATGCCATCCCAATCAGCAAGTCTGACCTGCTGGCTCAGAGGGTACCTGCCCAGCAGAATTGTAGTGTGCCGGTCCGGAAACAACAGTGCCGGTAAGCTACCATCACTGTTGTTTCCGAGCCAGCATACTTATAATGAGGCCCAAAGATTGCTCAGCACACTTTATGCTGCCTGAAAATTTGCACACATTTCTGCAAGCTGTTTTTGTATATATCCTGTGAACATATCCACCACTAGTCACCACTAGTGCAACGAAGCATGGACATTGTTGTATTTCTTGGAAATACTGAAAACAGTCCTACATTTGCAGTTATTATTGCAATTAGAATTCAGTTCCTGTTACACCAAAGTACACATTTTGAAACGTGATTGAAGGTGAAAAATTGAATAAAAAATAGGAATTTTCCATTATATAAGACACTGTCATGGTTTAGAATACAGTCACATGCAAGTCAGAGATCTTCTTCCCCAAAAATTAATGTGGCGCACAATGAAATTGCTTTGGATTTTTTTTTTTAAGCATTCACTATGGTAAGGCCTCCAACCCATCTCACACACAACCCCATCAAATACCCGGTGCCACAATGGACTAGGAACCAGGCTGGTGTGTATTAATAAGATGTTTATTAATTTATTTATTTAAATCAAATCAGCAAAAACAGATTACACCCGTAACCAAATTTGTGGCAACTCAATAACAAAGTAACCTATTGTAAAGTACCAACACAGAGATAACACTGGAATATGCAGTTACAAAAGTTTCCTTTTACATCACCCCTCAATGCAATCAAAGAACAGTTCAAGGCACACAATAAAAATTAACAGGGGTATACTTTTCTCCCAGCAACTCTCACCTTTCACACATACACTAGGCTTGACTCTTTAGAATGAAAGGCAGTGACAGGGAGTGGGAACACAATGGAAATGTTGTTTGGCAGAGCACAATGGGAACATTGGTTTTAATTTACTTAGCACAACTGCTATGGGAAATAGAGAGAAATGGGGAATTCATTTTTCACAGCTAAAAATGGACATGCAGGGCTTCGGGATATTCATCAGCACACAATGGGAAAATTGTGTTTTGGAAGATATCATCACAGAACCAATAGAAGAGACAGAAATGCAATGGGAAAATCTTGTTTTGCTACACCTGACAATAACACACAGGGCTTTAGGGTTATTATCAGAACAGGTTGGGGAAATCGATTTTAGGATGTTTAGCAAAATTGCAATGGGGGAAAGAACATGCAAATGGTAATTCATCTTTTATGTCAGAATGGAAACGTAGGGACAATTTCATTTTGCAGATCACAATGGGAACACAGGGACAATTTTGTTTTTACCTTGCACAATGTGAAGACAGGGACAATTTAGTTTTTACCTTGCACAATTGGAACACAGAGACAATTTAGTTTTTACCTTACACCCTGTGCACACACGTGGAAGCAGGGCTTTTTGGGATTCATTCTTGACAAATCTTTATGACTATACTAGCTCACAACGCACTGGAAAAGCTTGCTGTTTGTGAATGCCAAGAATACAGATCCTGTGAATTAAATGGGTGAATTAATTGATTTACTTTGATAAATATGCTAAGGATCTACAAAGACAAAAAGGGGATTTTTCAATGGGGAAATAACTAAAACAAAACTGAAAGAATACAGGGTCTACACAATCTATGGCTTTTTGTTTGGATTAGTTCCACTTGCAGCAGAGGTCTGTACTGGGCATCAGGGAGCGCCAGAAAACACATGGGACACCCAAGGGGGTCAGTCAAGGGTCTCCTCTCTTTCCTCCAAGGGGTCCCAATCAGCTTCTATGGCTCCTGGCTCCACTGCAAGATTAGGCCTCTCTCTGTAGGGATGTTCATGCCAGATTTCTGCAACAGGTCACCTCTGGGAATTAGTGGGAAAAGTCCAGCTCTGTTGCAAGCTGGCGTAGTGATAGGGCAAACGACATCATTAACTTGTCATCATTCCTGCAGAAGGGATTGCCTAGCCTCCCCTACCCCACTCCCACTGTATGCTGATATGAGAAGGGGGTGGGGGAGTGCTTTGGGAGGGAGAGGAGAAAGCTTCATCATCTCACTTTGACATGTGGGCTTGGTCTGCATTAGGACTTGAAAACCTCACCACATGGCACATATCTTTAGTTTTCACATCTTGACATGTATGAATACATTTGTGAACACTATATTTTAATGTGAGTCAAATTAGACTCGTTATGAGTCTGTACGTCATTCCTGTGCAGAGATACAGTTTTTCTTCATTTACTCCGGAACCATATCAGTGAAAAACTTGGCACTTTACGGGCATCATACTAATCATAATTGGCATGCTTTATAAACTTTGTTCACATCTCTGGTACACACAAGGAGACCCAAATCACATTTTTATGAATAACTTTAGTTGTGTTTATCCCTCAAAAAGCATGGTTAGAAGGGATTAACTTTCATCTTTAATAAAATCCTAGAATGGCTGTTGTGTGATGCATGCTATCCATTTTATGCAATAAAATGCATTTCTCCTATTTAAAAACAATGGGCAGCTCCACTACACATTTGCTAGACCCCCACCATTTCTGAAGTTTCACTGTCCTGTTCAGGCATTTGACGTAAGCAGAGGGATCTGTGTTTATATTAGCTTACACCTTCAAGGGCTAATGGCTAAGCGAATGCATTTTTTATGCGACTTGAAGTACTGCCAGAACAGACAGGGTTTATCAGTACTGTAGGATTGTTTAGCGTGTTTTGGGAGCACAGAGTACAGCACTACTGCACAAGATCAATGTGTAGCATGTTTTTTTTTTTTTTATGCAGTACCACTGCATGGGTTTGGTGCATTGCTATGATGCAATTGTTTCAAGCTATGTGTTGCCAGTGTAACATGGACATATAAGTGAGGGCAGGTTATTCAGTCAAAAATGATTTTTACATATAAAATGCAAATCATTTTTTTTCACAGTTAAAAATACACATTTGTACATTCAAAATGTGCACTATTTTTCACCTATAATGCCTATGTTACAAGAGACACATTTGAAAATTAATAAACTAACCTCATTAACAACTAACCTGATCATAACCCACTAATAATAATGTGTTCTTCAGTGCAACATGAATGGAAAATGACAGGCTCCGAAAGTCATTATTTAAATGCACGTTCAGTTTTTTTTTTTCTTTTTGCTCTGCTGTTCTGTCCACAGTAACTGCAGGAAGCAAAGTCCTCGAATAAGCAGGAAATCAGTTGGTTACATTTGCAACTGTATAAGCCAAGCTATTGTGTGCAGAGGGTGGTTAGGGCATGATAGAATGTTATTGGTTAGGATCCTTTGGTAGGAGGTAACCAGAGTTTTTTTGTATGGTCTTGAGGAAGGAGCTGGAGAGAGACATCTTGACACAGCTCGAAGAAGGACTGGGTTGATAGCTGGGGATGCCTGATTCATAAAGCAGATTCAACTTGGTGGCAGAGACTGGGATTTCCAATCAACAAGTCCCAGTTTGAGTGACAGCAAATGCTTGTCCTTGCTGGGTGAACCCCTCCAGAAGGCGAACAGCCAAAGAAGTTACATGCTGAATAAGCCTGGTAATTATCTTGCTGAACTGTGGGGGTTGAGTGTGTGTGGAAATATTCAGTCAGTGTAGGAAAGGAGATTCCTGTGCTTTACCCACGTGTTTAATGTTGCAAATTGAATTCTTGTTCTCCGCCACTCTCTTCTCAGTGTGTCACAAATAATGCTGTTACTGTGCTATTTCGTTTATTTCTGTAAAGAGTGAGATTGTGTTTAAATGCAACTTTTATAATACACAAAAATATCTGAAAGCAGACGGGTGGTGTGTTTTATATTTACCAATACAGTGCTGATGATGTGGGGAGATGTTTAGACAGTGCAATTGTCATTTTTAAGGTAGTTAAAAATAAGCTTTGGCTGCAGCTGTGTGCACAATGTCATTCAGTATGAGCAATTATAACTAACTGTGTGTGTTATAGCCTTTTGCTGAAGGTACATGAGTCAGCAAAAATAGAGACCCGGGACATAGTTCACTACCGTATATAAGTTAGTGAAAAATACCACATGATAGCTTGCTGCCGTAGATAAGACAGCGAGAAATTGCCCAGTGTGGCACACTAAAAATGAAAATGTGGTGTTCCTGAAATGCAAGCCTGATGTCTCTAGTGATTACACGAAAAATCTAAACAAAAATAAGGGGTTCTGGATATTGGGGCCACAAATAAACCAAAGGAATTATGCTCACCACCATAGCAACCAACCACGCAAACCAACCACGCATACCAACCGCGCATACCATCTAAATAGGTCTGTGTGCTGAAATAATGCATATCTACTGTGTTATTGTTGTACATGGCCCAATCTGAATGTAGGGAGTGATTGTTACTAAATTATTATTTTTGGCGGTAAGAAAATACCGCCAGGCCCCAATTCTACACAAAATACCCAACATATTTATGGTGCATTGGCCGGGAAAGTGATCACAGAGCACTTACTGGGCGTGGCAAGTGTGTCTCACACTGCCATCTGTACATTAAAGGGAACCCATTTCATAATAGCAGTGTGTTACTAAAAACGAATTTCAGAATGTCATAAACGGAAACCACATTCTCAGACCTAGTGCAATATTTAGAGGCAAAGTTGTTTGCACATGGGACGTGGTCGTCGAACAGTACCTTAGAATGGCATGACCGCATTCAGGGTGAGGTGCAGAAAGAAAAACTAGACAATATTTTTGCAGAAGGCAGCATAATTCAGGTCTGCCTTACAAGATTATTGAATACAGCCAATAAAAGTGCAGAGAAATACTGTTTAATACGGCTATGCAGCAAAATATGGTTTATTTTGAATAGATCCCTGCGAATGCAGGAAAATGATACCCAGCTAATTAACTGGTTAAAGACTGAATTAGATGGGGCAAGTAAAAATCAGGAAATGTTAAGAGCAGAATTGGATGTATGCCAAAAAGACATGCAATTAAAATGCAGAGACTTTGATGCTCAGTTATCCAAAAGCAAGATACAATTTGAGGATAGTGAGCAAGAATTGGTACACTTAAAAGCCTTAGTGGACCACATTAGACAGGATAAAGATGAGATTGTTTCAGAAATGCAGATTTTACAAAAAGAACATTTTGAAAAAGAAAGTGATCTCCAAGGTGCAGAGCAAGAAATGGTTAAAATGATTCAAGAAAAAGACAAGAGAAACAAAGAATTCAATGAATGCCAAATGCAAATGTGTGACATGCAGGAGGTAATAGATACAATGAGTGATGAAAACAACTATCTGCAAAATGAAGCATGCAGGCTCCTTAAAAAGTGCAAAGACTTAGAACAACAAATGTGCATTCCCAGGTCCCAGGAGAGGCGGCAGGGTACCACATTCAATGGAGTGGAGGTGAATTCTAGTTCTGCCCAAAGATCTAGTGCTCCAGTGACTGGGCCGGTGACTGAACTTGGTTGCAGCACCTTTGGGGGATCTGATACTCCCATTGGGGGCAGCCACCAATCCCATACACCTGAAACCAGGATTGAATCACAAAGAAGTGCAATTCCATGCATTGCAACAAGTAGCCCCATAAAAATAATGAAATCCGTTAAAGCCCTGATCAAACCATTTAAAAAGGGAGGTGAATGCTGCATTGAGGATCACTTAGAAGCGGTTCATGACATTTTTAAAGCACTCCAGATACCTAAGGAACAGTAAAGACAATATTTTCATTTAACTTTAGATGCCCCAACGGCCAGCATCATAAGGGGATTAAATGAACAGCAGAATATGACACGGGTGGAGTTTGAAAAAGAAATTAGGCGTCATTTTTCTCCTTTTCAGTCATTGCAGGAGGCAAAGAAAGTCGCTTACACAATCACTGCTGGACCTAATTTCTGAGTAAGTAGAGTTTATCAAAGGTGCTAGGAGGGAAAGCATGTTGTCACGGTTAACATTTATAGAGCTTCTAGAGGAAAGTGTGGGTGGTGGTGTGGGTGCTTTCTTGTTTTTGGTGACTATGGTAGGGGAGAAGACTATAGTATTGTGGTCAGACCAAGGTATTGGGGTATTAGTCAAAATATTTGTCACACAGTTAATATTGGCAAGCCAATCTAAGGTACAACCTTTTTCATGTGCGAGTGTGCTAATGCGATGGGAGAAGCCTTGGGTTTTCATAGATTCAGCAAGGAAGCTAGTTTGGGTGTTGGAAGGATCATTCAGGCCAAGGTTAAAGTCGCCTAAGATGATGACATTAGATTGCGGTTTCATATTATATGCTAAGAGCAATGTGATGTCATCTTCGAACGTGGATAGGGTCCCTGGGGGTCTGTATATAATATGTAAAGTACATATGCAGGAATGGTGAGCTCAATTTTTGAAGTAATCACTTTGGCTGAGGTGATAGGTGGTTCTCCTATTATTCTGATGTTGAAGGTGTCTTTAACTGTAAGAGCTACTCCACCTCCCTCCGTTCTGTCCTTCCTATATTTAGTATATACCTCAGGGATGGCTAGTGAAAGGGTGGGACCTGAGGCAGGATGGAGCCATGTTTCAGTAATGGCCAATAAGTCTAAATCGTGGAATTTGATGAGGTCTGCTATGTCCAATGCATGGGTTGTAATAGATCTTGCATTGATGAGGGCTGCTTTCAAGTTTATAGATGAGTCAGTGTCATCAGGTATTCGGGTGTGTACATGATGGGGCGTGGAGTTTAGAGATTTTTTGTAGTTGAGTTCTCTGCTTGTTGTGTTGTTAGTACTAAATCAGTGAATCCTGTCAGTGGTGGTGTACTACTGATTTCTGTAGGTGGCATCTGATCTAGGGGTTCTAGGGTCTGGTGTTTGGAAGATGTTTGTCAAGTGGCTAGTGTGGTAGGCAGAATGCTGTCATGCACATTTCTGCATATGTGATGAATAGGCGTTCATTAAGAGAGTCTATATTTTCTTATATGGCCGTTATAGGTTTAGTAGGCTGAGTTTTGGGCGACGTGGATGGGCGAGAAGTATCTCTGGTATGTGCGAGGTTGATGGTTTGGGATAGGGTGTGTGTAGGGGATGTAGGGGAAAGGGCATCTAGTGGGAAGGAATGGAGTAGGGCAGGGGAGGGGGTAATAGTGTGCACAGAATAGTTCGGCATGGCCGTTTTCAACGTAGGTGAAGGAGCCGTGTGTACATGGGGTGTCTCTTAGACTATAAGAGGCCATAATTAGTATTAGTAGGATCCTGGTTATGGTCGTAGTTGGCAAATAATGTGGCTGAGCAATGGGCAGAGGCACAATATTCAAGCAGGTTTGGCTGGAATGAAGTAGTGGGTACGTTTGATGATGCCATCCAGGCCAGATCTTCCAGGCAGCAGGGGAAAGAATGCTGGGGTCAGTTTAATTTCTGAAGAAACTGAACGCTCATGCACCCGGCTGCAAATTGCCTTTTAAACTCACATTTGACTTTTAAATAAGCTCTTAGAACGCACACAGTCTCAGCATAATATAAGTGTCACTACTACATTGTGCCTGGCATACTGCTTTTTTGGTGAATATTTTGCTTTGCAGATTGTCACTTTGGAGGATGAACGAAATGTCATTTTATTTTTTTTCAGTGCAGCTACTGCACACAATTCTGATATCCCATTGAGGGTTCTGTGGACTGCTGTTTGATAAGTTGGATGCAGCACTCCATGTATTTAGCTTCCTTTATGAAAGGCAGTTTGCATATTTTAGCATCTTGAAGTCTTTGGGCCCACTTTCTTTCCTTTTGACTTGGCTTCACAATGCCTTATGTCCAACATCATTTCAGCGCAGGACTTTCATTTTGGTGAGCCGTTAGAAATGACTCTGACCTTTTATTTTCTGGCATCCAGGTGCTATTTCACCCCACAACACACATTGCAAACAAGAAGACCAGCTACTCCAAAAGAGATAACGTGGCACCTAAATACTATGGCAATACTTCCTGTAACTACATTTTGCATTGTGTGTCGGCTTTATTTTCTTATGCTTTTCACATTTCATGATATCATGTTTAATAGTACATTTGAAGTGTCTGACATCGAGACATCTATTCTTATCCACCACGAAAACACAAGTGATATTTTTCCTGATAGTTCCAAACAAATTGCCCGACTTAAAAGGGATGCTGGGGAAGATAATGAAGGTATACATTAATATCTTGATCATTCAGCCCATTTAAAGAATAACATGAAGAAAATGGGTAGAAGAACGTCAGATGAAAGCTGTTAGGTACGTTCCCTTATTCCCAATGCTATGGGAGCATCAAAAATATTCATAGCTACATAAGTACCAGTAGAAAAGGCACACTGACTAATGCACCTTGAACTTTGCCTAACCAGAGGACAATTCCAAAGCAAGACAGTATCATTAGTATGGGTGTAAAAACATCCCAAAGGTAGGACAATTACGTGGAAGAGATGTCGTTGAGAATAAAGCAAGAGACAATAAACCAAATAATAAAATACGAGCAACCTGGAATCACTGGAGCATGAATCAGATTTGAGGAAAATGGATGTTACAATGGAAGGATAAGAAAGGGAAAGAAGTACCAGAATGCTGGGAAAGAGGTCAACTAAGAATCAAATAAAATGTCCTTAGTCTTGAGGTAATGGGCTGATGGATGGCTCGTTTGCAAGGCAACAGCATTCGTAGGACAATGGGACGCAGTTATGGTGAATGCAGAAAAAGAATGGAAGGGCCAATTGGCTCAGGATCACAAAATTGTTAACGTGGTTTGACGATGAGGGGGGGGTTCGCAGATGTTACCCCTGAAGAATATGTCCCTATGCTTCCGAAATAATGGCACAATAATAGACAACCTCAAATGTAGTTGTGCTTTTGACATACCAGGTATCAAGGGAGGAAAAGCAATCCTGATGCACCACTACTGGGCCTGTGTATAAAGGGCATATATGAAGTTGCCACCATAATGTGGAGCAGGTTGTTCACTAGTAATGAGGTTCCTGCCAGCCCATTTCTTACCACACGGTGACCTACTGTGCACAGACTTTCCTAAAATGGATGTACACCAGAGAAAGAAGAGATCGCTTAACCTTATTCGAAAAAAAAGAAAGAATTACTTCTCCGAAAAATCAGTAGAAGCCTATCATGACATTCCAGTTGAGCATACATTGTTCAGCAGAATGACAGTGATATTTACAGCTATATTCATGCCAGGAATTTAAGCCACAGAGAACACTAAGTGGTTACAAATCACTAGGTGGGAGCTGTTACAAATGATCAACGTGTCAAAAAAAGGATTTCATGTCTCATCAAAGAAGAACTAAGGGGCAACAGACTCATGGCCCTCCATAACAGGTATGTCCTGGACTTAATTACAGTAATGGAAGGTGCCGTGTGTGCAAGGATCAGACCTTCTGCTGTACATTCCAACCTTCCCATGATGAAGAAAATGGAACCGTGACAGAAACAATATTTATGTTGTCAACCCTGAGTACGAAGATGGTGGAAGAAATAGACAAGACCGAAAATGAAGATTGGTCTTCATCCCTGTTTTCATGGGTTTACACCTGGTTGACAAATACCTTCAAACTACTTGGACCAATACTAGTGTTAGCGTTGCTGGGATTCTGTCATATTAAAATAATCATACGACAGTGCAAGAAGATAGAAAGAAAAGAATTGAGATGAAGATAATGATCAATTTGAATGCTGTGTCTGACAAGCACAAACCCACCGATAACACCACCAGTGAGCACCTGAGAAAAAGCCCTCTAGCAACTCCAGGAACAACGTTTTATTACCCCAAGTATCATTAGAACTATGTAGGGCATTGGGTGTACTGTCACCTAACTGCGAAGTGCTGCCATATGACCTGGGGTATGGACGAACACATAAATAATGCAGGTGACCTGAGGGGGGAGACATCGATCCAAAGGAGGAGGAGGTGGTTGAGGACTCGACCAGCGGCAGAATGTAGAGAAGCAGACATGAACGTTATTCCAATACTGCATCAGGTGTATGAGGGACATTATGCACTCAGACAACTGTACTGAATGTACCCTTGAACTCAAGTGGTAGCAGGCGATTTGCAGACACTGCTAAACATCGAAGAACTGAAAAGCAAATCTGACAGATACAAAGCTATGTCATAAGGACAAGACACAATGACACACTGCACCGATGAGAGAATACTTAAAGAATGAAGATGTAACTGAAGAAAGACGAGTAAGCCTACATCCAAGTGAGAAGAAACAATGTATACACAGGAGATGAGTAGAAAATGTATATATGTAGAAATGCAAGTTAGATGAGTCACATATAAGCTTGCTGCAGTAGAAAATATAACATGGGTAGAGCTGCATGTTGAAAAGATGGACGTTGGCTCTGAATAATAGTAAGCAAAAAGCTTGGAGGAGAGAGAGATCAGGGCTGCAGAGCGTCTGCCTTGTTTAATTTTTTTATATCAGATATCGGCAGAACTTTTAAAGATGTGATAGCTGATGTCCCGAAACTTGTATGGAAGGCCTTAATGGCTTTTCTATACACGGACGATCTGGTGTTAATCTCGAAGATGCCCCATGGCCTCTAAAACCTGCTTGATGCACTTACAAACTATGTAACTGAGAATATGCTGACAATTAATCTTAGTAAAACGAAGATGATGGTGTGTAACGTGAATGCTAGAGGTACCCCGAAAAGAAGTAAGCAAACAATTAAATGGCAGATTCAAGGCAAAGTCCTAGAAGTAGTACCTCAATACACATATCTAGGAGTTATTATCACTGGGACGAATAACACCATCTACCTACAAAATCTCAGTGATAAACTGAACATGATGATATCTCAGGCGACAATTATACAAGCTAATTACTGCAAATTCTCCATTGTACCTGCACAAGTATACTTTAAGCAAAAAGTTACTCCAGTGTTACTGTATGGATCTGAAACTGAATCTCGAATCCCAGAAAATATATGGGCTCGTTTTGAGAGGAAGTATTGGAAACAGATCCTAGGGTCACATAGAGCTATACCAATAACCTGGATTCGAACTGAAATGGCTCTCATATAACTATATGCACATTATAAATGGCAGATCATAGCCCTATTTAGGAAATGCATTCTGGTTGCTAAAATGAACATGCTGATTAATATATTGGCGGAATACGTCTTTTCAACTGATGATACATTTATGGTTAAGTGGTGCTATGTTGTGATTGAAGCTCTAACAGATGCTGATGTGTCTCTTGATGATTTGCTTGTGAACCCCAATAGAGCTAAAACTAATATTTTCCAGCGAGATTGGAGCCGTACAAGAGAGAAATGTTTGATGTTGTGCGATTTCCCTAATAATCCATTTCTACACAAAAAACATTGCTGTGTTGAGTTGTATTTATCTAAATCCCCTTCATATAGGACACAATTATTACGATTACGGTTTAATCTATGGGAAACAAGAGATCTGAAAGCTAGACTTAAACCCATACCACCCCAAGTCAATGTATGTCGATTTTGTGAAGTATTGGATCAACCCGAAACTATGAGACAGTTAATCACTGAATGCTGCATGCTTAAACAGAAACGTGAACAACATTTGAAACAAAATCTGCAAAAATGTAGGCTCCTAACATCTGACACCATGTGGTGGATGATTTATTGTGGACAGTTGCCATACGAATCACAACAATTGCCTTTTTAAATGATTTAAACTTACAAGCAGATTCAGTATCTGATTATTTATGATTAAGGATCAAATGGAACCCTGAAATGGACAATTGTGGTTGAACTGTTGAATCGAGAGAATGTGTGTACATGTTGATGGGGCAAGAGGTAAACATGAACAGGAGAGCCATGCATGGCTACATTAGTATCTTATATGCTGATACATGATGATATTGTTAAAATGCCCTACATTTTATTTGGTTCTATTGTATATGGATGTATAGAATGTGATGAAGATAATATAATTGATATATGTAATCGATTATAACCAATTGATTTTATAATTTAATCAATCTTTATTTTAGGTGTGATAGGATTGGTGATGGATTTGTTGATTGAAATATATATATATTGTTGATGATAGACTGACATTGTTAGTTATAATCATTCCCTTTTTATATGATGAATGAATATTGTAAAACTGATTCAGTTCAGTTAAATCAATTTAAAAAAAGGCCGACGATGTATGTAAATAAAGGCATGAACAAATAATAGCTGTTGGCCAAAGATCAAGGATGCCACAGCAAGAAGCAATTGCATAGTACATACGGAGTCAATCAGTACAAGAAATATACACAAGCCATATTTCTTTTAGAGTAAGTAAATGAGCGGACACGTGTGAATGCCAAGTAGTGAACAAATAAAGATGCAGAACGCATATTTGAGAAGGCACAACCAAGTCTCCAAAGGCTGAAGAGAGTCATGCCACTAATGATAATTGAATCAAATCACACTAAATAGAAGGGTGAGAGGGACAAAATCATGGACTCTTCACACGTGGTGCAAGACCAGAAAACAAGGCCAATTCACAAGCCCCAGACAAAGATAACGATGTACCTTAACTCCACTTAATGTTCCAGAGAAGAGAACATTCAGCAGGGTCAAGCACAATGAAGTAGCCTTGTCTGAAGACTTGGCTGATGAGAGATGGTAGACTAAATGGGCAAGTGGCAGTAGTCTGATGTTTTATGCACCTGGGTTTCGCTGTGCTTACGTTGTGCTAACAAACCAAATGTCCCAGGTCGGGAGAGAAGGCCAACCAATTAGAGGGCCTATGTAATGGTGAACATACATTGTTGCAGGGGTCAATCCACTGTTATGCTACTACAATCTGTATTAATCATAGTTAGAGGGAAATTCAAGGTATGCCTGAGAGACAAGTGGCAGCCAATTATGTTGCTAACCCCTAAACGATAAATCAGTATATATGTTCCCATATTTAATCTCTCCACCCAATAGGTTTTATTTGCCATGAAGAACGTCATAGCTGACACACATCAATGTATAAAGCCTTTGAGTAATTGAAAAAGGATTGAGAGTGTGTGGACTACAATTTGATGTTCGCCACTACTGATAAGGGAGGACTTGTGGGTGCTGCCTTAATGTAGGGTGTTGGGGCACAGATTATTGGAGGTACTGGGACTAGGGTAGATTGGTGGGTGATCCCTTAATGTTATGTGTTGGGGTGCGATTAGTTGATTTACTGGGATGAGGGAGAACTTGTGGGTGCTGTCTTAAAGTAGGATGTTGGAAGACACATTAGTGGAGGCCTTGGGACGAGGGAGGACTTGTGACTGCTGCCTTAATGTGGGGTGCAGATTAGTGGAAGTACTGGGATGAGAACCTGTCTGTTGCAGAAGAGGATTGGAGGTAATGGTGATTGCTGTAAATTAGTTTTGATTACTTTTTTCCCATGTGTCCGGCACAAATGTTGGTTGACAGTGCTTTGTTTATTTTGCTCTGTGGGCATGCTTTGGGCCTGGGTACTCATTTTTCTTTGCAACTACATGCTTTTGCATGCATTTAATTCCATGAATTAGCTCACTGTGCTGTACATTTGGTCTGCACAATGTTCACTTTCGCACTAAATACTTTTACTCTTCATGGCATTTCCAGCTTCCCTCCTACATTTAAACAATGATCCTGCCCTACTGATCATTTGTCTACAGTACGAATTCTGTATGTTATATACCTTAAATGAAGCCCATTGACTGGAATACGATTAGAGGATATACTAGAATAAGTAGGGAATAATGTACAACATACCTAGGACCACCTCTGAATTGTGTCACCTTAAAAGTGGATGGAACATATATTCTAGTTCATCTAAATTAATTTGAATTAGTGCCTTGAAATACCACTGAAAACACAAGGTAAAAAATCGTCCTTTTAAGTAGTAAAGATACATATTTCCCCAGATTAGGTCACCAGATGCCTCCACACAATCAGAACACTATATTTCTCTCTTAGGCTTGCATTTATTGTTGTTTTTTAATTTTTTTATTTTTTTACTTCACTCTATTTATTATTATTGAAATTATGCTACACTACAACTCCCAGAATTCTATTAATGGTAAAATGAATGCCCAGGGTGGGGCAAGATGTTACTGATGACATGGACTCATGTGGTATCCTTGTTTTGAAATCATATTTAGCGTTTGCTAGTGGTATTTCACAGTCTCGATGTGTCGATTTCATTCACAATACAACGTTCTAATATTAAGTCACCATTTCAAGAATGCAAAGGCTTCCCACACAATCATTGTGAATTATGATTACACCAGGTGTAAGCCTGTGTGAAATACATACCACATGTTTTTATTGACTGGGCTCCAAGAGGTAAAGAGAACTAGGAGGAAGTGGTTTCCCTTCCAGTGCTGGGACACATGCAGCACTCTTGGCTTGCTAACAAGAATTGCTCAATTCTTTACTAATCACTGTTCTCACCTGCACTGTACTTAACCTTCAATTCTACAACCATCATGTAACCTTGGTCACTTGCACTTATCGTTATTGTCCTGTTCCCGTATAGTATGAAAATGAATGTAACTTGTTGAACTCGCTCTAAGTCTCTGGCGCAGAGTTACCTCAGTGTTCCGCGCGCAGTATAAATAAACTAAACTAAACTCTATCAACTACATTGGTATTCCTTATAAATGTGCAATAGAAATAATGTTTGTATTAAGTAAAGTTCAATCGAAATGAATCACAATAATACGCTGTCGACAACAACTGTTATTAGAAAGAAAAGAAAAAAGAAAAGAAAGGCTACACATTCGATTTATAGTTCAATCGCAGGAAACCATGTGCCATGGACATAAAAGAAAGATCTTTAGCACATACTGTAAATATTTGGCCAAGAAAGAAAAGAGAGAAAAGGCCAGTGAAACACAGCAAGGATGGACAGTAGAAGTGGGACAGTCCGGTTTATGAAATGAGTAAATAAAGTGCTATCAAGTGGTATTTTCTTGAGAATCAGTTACCAGATTAGTTCATGGAGCCATTCCATATTTCTTCACACTTGAGTAAAGTGTTTTCCACCTCATACAGTCACATTACATAAATGGAAAATGATTATTTTTGGATTTTGGAAGAGTGTCTATTTTGCACAAGTTACGGCCCTAGTTAAGTGACGCCTGGCTGTCATAATACACTATAAGAAAATACTGTTTTTTTTGGGGTTGTTTTCGGTTGCAGAGCAATTGTGTATTGAAGTAGCTGCACATTCTATTTAAAATGGCGTGGGCAAGTTAGAGCCTTCATATGCAGTGAATTAGATTGATTTCATTACTCAGATGTTCTATTGGATTAAATTGCCCTGTTCCTAAGTGGTTTTGCAGATCTTGCAGCCCATGGATTTGCATTAATTTACTTTAAGGTTAACTGAGTCACAGGCATATTTCCTTACAGCAGCTGGAGCATTAGGCTAGATATCTTTACTTATCCAGATTAAGCACTTTCGAATCAAAGAGCCAATGACAGGAAACAATGTGGAAGGTCAGTTTGGCGGCTGCATAATCACCTTAAGGGTTATAACTGTGAGTGTTAATGGTAATTGGCTTTATCTGTTTTCCTAATATTCACAGACCCTCTGTGATGTTAGGGACGGTTGGCTCATTCACATTTAACCTCAATCATATTTAAGATTGAAGTAAAAAAAAATAATCAGATGCAATTTAAATGTTGGTCTAAATGTTGACTTCATGCCTCCTCAGAATTACTTGCAAACATACAGATATTTTAGAACTATTGGGGCATTCCTGAAATGCACGAAAACCTTTGAAAAACCTGGGCAGCTAACTAGCAGTGAAGAACTGTGTCATTGGACCATCAATCCTATACATTTATGTACAGGATTAATCATTGTAATTGGTTATTTATAACGCGGTTAATCCCCAGAGGTTTCTAAAGCGGAACCGGTGTTGCACCATGTTGGCTTGTTTCCAAGGAGAGCGAGTTGCACATACACAGGTTTACTGATTTAGTTATCACGAACCGTTATTCATACTGAACTAAAAGTCATATTTTTCAAAAATTACATATTTTCATATTTATTAACGTGGATGTGCAGGTCCTGATTACATTCTGCATGCGTTTCCTAGGAAAAATGTGTGTTGATGTAAGTTTTTAGCCACTTAAAAGCAAACAATCAAATCAATGGTGGACCTTTTACCCACCTTTTTACTGACAGTCAAACGCCTATGTTTCCATATATTTGTACAATCTACAAACACAATCCCAGAGGCGTAGCCAGGATTGTCTAACATATGGGGCCTGGTGATAAGGTTGCTGTGCCCACTGCAGCGAGATTGACATCTGTAAATGCCCACACAGCCAGGGACGCCATTTCACCAAAATGCCAGGAGTAGCGGAAGTGACATCACAAGACCCTTGGCCTCTGATGGCATCACAGAAGTGATGTCATCTGACCGCACCCAAAATGAAATCACGGGAAGCGATTGAATACAATCTATCACCCCTTGACATAACAGGAAGTGGCATCACATAGCATTGGTTTTAAGTACACTACAAAACATGGGGTTACGTTATCACTGGAAAATTATATACATTTCATACAAGAATGGATCACCATATGTACCATTACTATCAGTGCTTATAGTCCCATATTACCAAATGACTGTGAATGCAAGCAGACGCCCAAGGCCAAACGATACTGATGTGTTATTATATACACTTACGCTTAAGCAAATCACATTGAACAAATATACATACAATATCAATCAACCTGTGTTGGTACTCATTTATCAAACTCAGCACGATGAAAGGCTAAATTGACTTTGTCAGGGAGTCGACCCTGCAACCTGCAGATCATCCACATTGCAGCAGCAAGCGCTCAAGTCATAGAGCTATCTTACCAGCTTTAGCTTTCAGAAAACCAGCCATTTCAAAAAGAGCCACATGGTGCTTGTCACATCCCTTCTTTTAGACCAGAATACACCTTTATATGTGCATTCTATGGTTGCTCTTTTTAACTGTTGCCCAGACTGTATTTGCCGCGGTTGCATTCTCCCGTGCTTGTACTTTATCTAAATTCCATCCCCTTTCTTTACACATTATTGTAGGCCTCCACCATCCTTTTGGCCCAGAAGAAGGCTGGTATTTCTAAGGCCGAAACGTCACTGTAGCAGGCTCCTGCCTGCCTCCAGTTAAACATCAGGGATTTTTCATTTCCCGACGTTGACCAAGGATTGGCCACTACTTCACTGATGTGCAAAGACTTCAACACAAAACATCAGAACTTGGCTTGTCTAACCAAATTGCATGAAGCCAGACTGTGCACTTTCTAAATAATGCCACATTTTGTGATATGTGTTTTTTTTTTCTTTCCCCTGACCTCAATGTCGTGCACATAATGGCGCCCACAGAACACATGCACTTTACTTTCTGTGAGCATTTTATGTTTGGGTGAATTGAAATACATTCTGCTGCCACACATACTGATTGCATTAGAGAACATTGTAGCTCTGTCAGTAGATTACAGTAGCAATATTAATGTATAGATTTAAGCTGAAAAAAGTTACGATTCATGTACTAGGAACAAACCCTCTTCTGCCGACAGGTTCATGCATAAGAGATATCCTTCTAACTAAAATACAAATGTTGGTCGCAGTTCTAAATACAGAATCTTTGTTTTTCTTTAAAAATGGACAATCCTAGTGTTTAACATTGTCTACTATCTCGTTGATTTATATACCATGGTAAAATGTAGCATAATGAGTTCGCTTTGCCTAAAGATGTGTATATAATTTTCTTTTAGACCACATGTAAATAAACACATGTTCCCTGCAGGTTTGGAATAGGGTGATCACTTCTAAACACCACTACAGTTCCCTCTAAATACAACATTCGACATTCTAAGAATGGTTTAACTTTGAACGGCGGTAACCACCCCCCATGTTATACTGTCACATCCCTGGAGCCTCAGTTTAAAAATAAAAAACGTGTTTGTAAGGGGGAGGCAAGAGAGAAACCAGGGGTAGCACGGGAGACTGGCCCCTGGCGACCTCTAAATGACGTCCCTGCACACAGCACTGCTGCGTGGGTATTTATAGCTGTTGGGTGGGCCTTGCCCACTCAGGCCCTACCCTCTGTACACCTCTGCACAATCGACTCTTTTAATCATTGCTGTTTGTGTTTTACGGTTTGAGATGGTATATGTATGTACATCATTTTTTTTGCAAACACCTCCTGGCATGTCTCACCAACACTGTGCACTTACAGGTTCCCATCTTAATGATATTTGTGTCTAATTTTATGAAGATATTACTGCAAAGGTGTGATATGAAAAATGTGTCCATATTGATTTGAATCACATCTAGAAAGTACCATACCAGGATAGTACTGTGATTATTGGCCTTTGCCTCTCTGGATAATATTACGATAATTGAACTATGCCACTCTCGGATGGTGCTGTGATTGTCAGCCTGTGTCACACCCTTAGACATTTGTTCATACAGATCTGATTCACATCTAGAAACCACCACACCAGGAAAGCACTGTGATTGTTAGCCTGGACCTCTCTGTGATAGTACTGCAATTATTAGGCTGTGCCACTTGGGAACACTACTGTGATTACTAGTCTGTGCCACATTTGGATAATACAGTGAACATTAACCAGCGTCAAACCCTCAGAGTCTTGGTAACAGGGCCTTAAGTCACATCTAAAGAGTGGCACACTGGGATAGTACTGTTGAATGGTAGCCTGTCCCACACTGCGATGTCACTATGGTTATTGGCCTATGCCACACTGGGATATTACTGTGATTATTAGCATGTACCACACTGGGATAGTACTGTGAATATTAGCCTGCATCTCACACCTAGATAATTGTCCATATCATCTTGAATCACATCTTGTTAGTACCATACTGAAATAGTACTATGATTTTTACCCTGTCCCACACTGGGATAGTACTGTGATTACTGGCCTCTACCACAATGAGATGTGAAAATTAGCCGGTTTCACACCTTAGAGAATTGCTAATGTTGCCTTCAGTGACTTCCAGAGAGTGCCACATTGTGACAGCACCTGAAGTACCCTAGCTATATAACCGCGACTAGACCTTCCCAGCAACCACTAACTACACATTGGGCCTCATTCCGAGACTGGAGGTAGCCATGGCCTTAATAGCG
Source organism: Ambystoma mexicanum (assembly GCF_040938575.1). Lineage (NCBI taxonomy): Eukaryota > Metazoa > Chordata > Amphibia > Caudata > Ambystomatidae > Ambystoma > Ambystoma mexicanum. The sequence continues at coordinate 184,285,787 of NC_090935.1, forward strand.
CCATGGTTGCCTCCAATAACGGTACCGAGTCCGCCCTCATTCAATGGGGACTTACAGGTCTAGTCGGACCTTTGCGGGACCGGTAAGTCCCCATTGAAAATACCATTCCCCATTCCCATTTGAGCCCCCATACGGCTCAATGGGGAAGGTGAAAATAATGGTACCGCAATTTGCGGTACCGTTATTTGCTCCCTGGACCTTTTGCAGCTCCCTCTAAGGCGCCTCGTAAAACCAGGCGGCTTTAGCGCGACCCGCAAAGGGACCTCGGAATAGGACGCAAAGGGATTACCGGCACCGGTGCCAGACTCAGAATGAGGCCCATAGTCTGTTTTACGCTAGCCACATATCGAACCAGACATAAGTATCTAGCAATCACACCACCAGACAGCGCCCAAGCTTGTATTGGAAAAACCCACCGCACCCAGACCGACCCAAGACAGCCGGACTAAGCACGAAAGACTGACTCTACCAAATGTCAACACCACGCTCACAATCACACACAACGAATCAACAAACTGAACAAAATCAAACAGAAAAAATGCGTGCAACTGTAAAATTATAACAATAACCGAGTCAGCCAGTAAAGCACTGCACAAGGGCAACATCCCCTGAAACCACAACCTCAATGCAGAAGGAAACCCAAAGGAAATTTAAACCTGACTCCAACCTCACAGTGGACCGCCAAATAACTCAAAATGCTGTGAAAAGGAATTGGACCAAAAGAAAGAAAAGGGCAGAGAGAACAAATGCAAATGAACACCACCAAAGATCCACAAATACACAACACACCCCTATCGACAAGAACGAAAACAGAACCAGTGCCTACAGTAGAGAAAAATGCCCATACCTAACACCATACCTCGCAAATAACCACTCACCAGAAGGAACCAAACCAACCAATGATTCAAGAAAGACTGACAAGCAAACACAACACGCAGAAGAAGAACGGACAAAGCTAGAGGTAACAAGAACATGATTGATGCCCTAACCCCATATATCACCAAAGCAAGGGGAACCTCCCTTCAACAACCACAAAATTTAGAAGAGGAACCTTGTTAGGCAGAATCCTGTGCAGTGCCATTAGGGACCACTACACACAATTAAGACCACTGGTGGCAATACAAATGTTACCTTTGGAACAAGCCTGTACTACTAAGTTATAGTGGTAGCAGTAGCAGAGCAGCCAGACTTATCTCAAGAGTATATGAGCAGTAGCAGAGATCACACAAAGGGACCACAATTACTGTGTCTCAAGCAAACACTGACTCAAGGTTTCAGGTAAAAAATATAAGTGCATTTATTTTTTAACCATCAGTTATAAACACAACACTTCTATTAAACTTTAAACAAAACCACACGTTAAATATACTACAACTAACCAATTCACTTTGTACAGTATGTCTCAAGCTAAGTACCCTGTGTTTAAATGAACCAGTGTTATGAACAAAACACGCTACCGCGGATACGGTTGCAATCACTTTTTGACAGTTCGGTCTACTCAATAAACGCGTATCCGTGACATGAAATGCTACCGGGGCAAAAACACACTTAGCACCTGAGATACCCAGAGGGAGTTCGAGGCAAAAATCACAGGCAATATTTAGGTTAGGCAGACAGTATCGAGAAACACTCAGAAACAGGAGTTCAAAAGTCAAAGGGTCGGAGCCAGGTTTAAGTGACACCGGAGACCTGTTGCCCAAGATCACACCGTTAGACAGTTCACGATTCAGCGTAGCCCAAACGTACTTGAATATTGTCAATGTTCACAAGCAAAAGTTATAAGAAGAAGAGAAGACAAGGACGAGCCTTGAAGATGAAAAAAAGGGGTTCACCCAGTTTCCTCGAGTAGAACACAGTACCTTAAACCATGAAGGAGCTGGAGCCCTGGCAGTTGTTCCTGTTGGTTTCCTGCAGACCCACGATTCCTGGAGCTTTGTTGTGAAGGAGGACGTCTGAAGGGGGTCTGCACCACATACGGATGAAGCCGGCAGCTGCAACAACAAATAAAAGATGTGCTCCTTAAAAACACTAGAGGCTCAGCAGGTGGCTATTCGGAACACTACAGCAGTGTGCAGCGATTTCGACCACGCAGAGATCTCTGGCTGAAGAAGATGAGCTGGTTATCCCCACTAGGCTCAAGGGAAGAAGACTCCGGACTGGATCTCCTCTTAGTCGTCGAAGGGTAGATAGCTCAGGACTGCAGCAGGGCTTCACCGGGACGGGGTAGTTGCAGCAGCCATCGTTCTCTCCGCTTCTCTTCGGTTCCTTGTAGATCCAGAGGCGACTGACTTCTAGCCCAAGAGACCTGCTTTTTATGCGCAAAACCCCCATTCACACAGCCTGGCTGTCAATCACGCAACAGGGGGGTTGTCCAGTCGGGACAACCATCTCAGCCAATCATGGCAAAGTGTGACTCGGGTTTCCTAGGATACCTTGTGCAGGGGGTGACTACACCCCTCGCTCACATTCAGCCCACCTAGACACCCAGGCTCCTTGAGGGGGGCTTCTCTGCAGAAGCCTGCCAAAAGACGGTGAACAAAGAAGGCAAACCTAGTTTGCCACGCAAAGTAAAACACAAAAAGGACTTTAACAAAAAGAAATGGCGAATAAACCCAAACGGAGCCAAAAGAAAGACATTTTGGTCAAGCGGGTATATGTTCGAGGCTAATATAATAGCCAAGAACAGTACCACATTTATCTAATATAGTCGCGGTAGAAAAGTTAGGGTAGATACCACTGCCCCCAGCCAAGTCTAAATGTTAAAAGAGAGAAACAAGGGTCAGGGAGGTACAGACAGAAAAGGGGTACAGATCAGCCCTTTCCAGTACTCCATGTAAGATGTGTAAGATGGGGTGAACTGGGTCTGTGGTAAAAATGACTATGTAGAGTAAATGGCAACTTTACCTTTCTCTGGGGGACAGTAGTCAGCCCCCGTGAAATGGAGTCAGGGGGAAGTCTTAAAGACAACCCTGGGTTACTACACTGAGGGTGCGGTGTAACCCATACAAGAACAGGGGCACCTGGAGTGGTGTGCTCCAGTGCCCAAGATCACACAATGAGTAAAAACACATAGGCCAAAACACATGTAAGAGTGGAAAAAGATGTACACTCTTACCAGGTGGAAAAAATAAACTCCAGAAATCCCGCAAAGCTGCTGGGGGACTCACTAGGTGAGGGAAATTAGCCCTAGAAGGAGAATACTCCTTAACACTCGCCCCCCCACCCCCAGACTAAGAGACAGGAGGATTTAATCAACTCCTGGATGGATCTCATACCTCTAATCGGTTAAAAACATCCTAGAGAGACCATCAGCATTTTGGTGGTGACTTCCTGCTCTGTGCTCAATGGAAAAATCAAATCCTTGCAGGCAGATTGACCATCGGAGTAACTTTGGGTTTTCCTCTTTCATTTGCATCAGCCATCTCAAGGGTTGGTGGTCAGTCTGAATGATGAAGGTAGATCCATAAAAGTATGGTCTAAACCTCTTCAGTGCCCACGCAATAACAAATCATTCTCTTTCTATTGTTGCCCACCTTGTTTCAGGATCCTTTAACTTCCTGCTGATGAAACAAATGGTGTGTTCCCTACCTTTCTCATCCAGTTGACTAAGGACTGCACCTATACCTACATTAGAAGCATCTGTTTGTACAATGAAGGGTTGGTGGCAGTCAGGAGCTCTTAGAACTGGAGCTTGACAAAGGGCTTTCTTTAGACCTTCAAAGGCTTGATTGCACTCCTCATTCCACCTGACCTTCTTAGGAAATTTGGGAGAGGAGATGACATTCAAGGGAGAAGCTATGGTCCCATAGTTCTCTATGAAGTTCCTATAGTACCCAGTAAGACCTAGGAAGGCTCTTACTTGGGTTTGAGTAGTCGGGGTGGCCCAGTTTTGTACATCTTGTACTTTGCTAGGCAATGGCCTTATTTCACCTCCTCCTTCCTCATGTCCAAGGTAGACCACTGAACTCTGACCAATTTGACATTTACCTGCCAATATTGTCAGATGGGCCTGTTCCAGAGCCTGCAACACATGACCTAGGTGTTCAATATTTTCTTTCCATGTAGGGCTGAACACTGCAATGTCATCCAAGTATGCCATGCAGAAGTCCTCCATCCAATTCAGAACTTGATTGACCATCCTCTGAAACGTAGCAGGTGCATTCTTTAACCCAAAAGGCATCACCTTGAATTGGTAGAGGCCAGCTGGAGTGGAGAATGCAGTTTTCTCCTTGGCATGGTCTGTCAGGGCTATTTGCCAATAGCCTGACATTAGGTCAAATGTGCTGAGGTACTTGGCTGTACCAAGTTTGTCCACCAGGTCATCTGTCCCAGGCAAAGGATTGGCATCAGTCGTGGTGACTGCATTTAGAGCTCTATAGTCCATGCAGAATCTCAACTCCTTGGATCCTGCCTTTGGTACAAGCACGACTGGGCTAGACCATGGGCTAGTAGAGGGCTCTATAACCCCGAGTTCAAGCATCTTGTTGACCTCATTCCTTATGTGGGATCTGATATTGTCAGACATTCTGTACCCCCTGCTTTTGACAGGCATTCACCAGTGTGTATGTCATGCTGGCCCCAAGAGGTCAAGCCTGGTGAAAGTGAGAACAGGGCGGCAAACTGATTTAACAGTAACTTGCACTCATCCTGCTGGTCAGATGTGAGACTGGAAGAGAGATTAACTCCTTCCACTTGCTCATCTAAAGATAAGCCTCTGAAGAGGTCAGGCAGAGGTTCACTCTCCTCCTCCTCCTGAGCTGAAGCTAGAAGCAGAGCTCCTATGTCAGGTCTAGAGACATAAGCCTTTAAACGGTTGGTGTGAAAGACTCTGGGAGCCTCCTTAGGGTTGCCTAAGTCCACCAGATAGTTCACCTCTCCAAGTTTACCCACAACCTTGAAGGGTCCTATCCATTTGTCCTGCAAGGCCCTCTGCCTTGTGGGGACCATAACAAGAACAAGCTGGTCTTGAGTAAACTCAACCATGTTAGCCTTCTGGTCATGCCAATGCTTGACCAGAGCTTGACCAGCCCTCAAGTTATCACTTGCTTCTGCCATCATGTGTGACATTCTCCTCCGGAGACCTATCATATAGTCAGTCACTCTGCCTGGCTTGGGGGAAGGAGCACTCTCCATCCCCTCCTTAATCTGGGCCAATGGACCTCTGACTGGATGGCCATAGAGAAGTTTGAAGGGACTAAATCCTACTCCCTCCTGAGGGACTTCTCTATAAGCAAAGAGAAGGCATGGAGGTAAAAGGTCCCACTTTCTTCTAAGGGGTTCTTCTAAAGCACCTATCATGCTCTTCATAGTTCTGTTAAACCTCTCTACCAGTCCATTGGTTTGGGGGTGGTAGGCAGTTGAGAACTTGTAGGTAACTCCACAGGTTTTCCAAATGGTTTGCAAGTAGTGGGACATAAAATGTGATCCCCTGTCAGATATCACCTCCTTAGGAAAACCTACTCTGGTAAAAATACCAAGTAGGGCCTTAGCTACAGCTGGAGCCGTAACAGTCCTCATAGGTATGGCTTCAGGAAATCTAGTGGCATGGTCCACGTCAACCAGGATAAACATGTTGCCTGAAGATGTGGGAGGGTCAGGAGGACCAACAATGTCAATCCCCACCCTCTCAAAAGGAATTCCCACCACTGGGAGAGGCACTAAGGGTGCCACATTCTTCGACCCACTCTTGCCAGAGGTTTGGCAAGTGTGCAGCTTCTGCAGAATTTGTCTACTCTGTACCCATCTTAGGCCAGTAGAAGTGCAGAGATAGCCTTTCTTTGGTCTTCTTAAAACTTAAGTGACCGGCCAAAGGTACCTCATGGGCTAACTGCAGAAACTGGAGTCGGTTCACTAGAGGTACTACAAGTATTTTGTAGTCTCCAGGGGTTGACTCAGTTGGTTCACTGTAGAAGAGGCCATCTTCCCAGTGCAACCTATACTTCCCAGGCTCAGTCCCATTGAGCTTAGAAGTGGCCTGTTGGAGAAGGCCTTCCAAGGTAGGACACTCTCTTTGTCCCTTGCTGAAATCTTCCCTGTTGGGTCCACCTTCTGCCAGTAACGACTGCAGCTCAGGGTGGTCAACAGGGTCAAGATCTCCTACCAAGCTAAGATCCTCTTCTAGATCTGATTCCTCAGTATCTAGTTTGACCATACAGGGTTGAACCTCACACTCAGCCTCAGCTGGTGTGGGAGTCACAGGTCTGACTTTGGACAGTCTCAGAGATTTCCTTCTGGGCACAGGAGTGCTTGCTGGTTTCTTGCTGGCAGTCTTAGGTTTCCCTTTTGTCTTTTCTTGCCCTGCAATGGCAGTAAGTAAGTCCTGTGAACTTGGGGTGATAGCTTCCTCTATCATGTCCCCAGGAGAGCCTCTTAAGGTTCTCTCCCTTGCAGACCTTGTGAGCTCCTGCTTCCTTCTACTGGGGCGTCTGGGGGTACTAGACACAACTCCAAGGGTTTTAAGGTCATTACCCAACAGGACCCTCCCAGGTACGTTATTTTGCACACTTACAGGTATCCTGACAGTCAGGTCATTACACTGTATGAGAGCCAATCCAAAACATCAAGTAACTGGGGACCATTTGCACAAACCTGCAGTTAACTTGGTTAGGTGTTTGGGTGCCTTAGAAACATCCTTCACCTTGGAAAAACATTCATCAACCACTGTTATGCTGGCTCCAGTGTCTCTGATGGCAGGGGCCTCCTGACCATTCACAAGAACACTATCTTTGTAATATTATTTAGTATTATCTGGGATTGAGTTATAGACATCTAAGTTATATTTTTTCCAAAGACCCAAGGACACTAAAGAAACACTAGCTGAGACGCTCATGGGCTCATCAGATAGTAGATGAAAGTTTCCACTTGTCCTAGGTACTTCTTCCACCTGCGAGAAGGCTAAGGAGACAGTGTTGATCCCTGAAGATTTACCCTTACACTTGGGATCTCCTTTCACATGGCCAGGCCATCCACAAACAAAGCATTTCCCAAATGCTCTCTTGAATGGGGCTTGCTCTGACCTCCATCTGGTGTGGAACCAGGTGGTACACTAGCCTGATTCGGTTTACCTTGTGGCTTACCCTGGTTATGTTTGTGGTCCTCATTTGGATTGGAATTATTGGAATTCTCTTTGTTGTCTTTCTTGGACTGCTTTCCCTCCTCCTTCTTCTGAGTTGCCTCAGAATCCTTGTGAGTAGCCCTGTTGGCAACCCACAACTCAGCAGCCTTAGCTAATTTCTAAGGATCTATCTCCTTTGAATCAGCCAAGTGCTGTCTAAGCTCAGGAGAGCAGGCATCAAAAATAGACTCCAACATTACAAGATTCCTCAAACCTTCATAAGTGGTCACTTTGTAACCATTAACCCAACCATCTAAGTTTTTCAAACAGTCACACACCCAGGCAGCCCAAGGGGTACCATTATGCTTTTTGAAGGTTCTAAACCTCTTAAGATACTGGGAAGGGGTCTTCCCAAATCTAGCTATTAATGCTAGTTTCACACACTCATAATCCTGCTTATCCTCCTCCCCCAACTCCATTACAACATCACTTGCAACAGGGGAAAGTCTAGAGAAAAGCCAAGGAATCAACTGATTCCCTGAGATACCTTGAATCCCATGATTGTACTCATACAGTGCTAACCAATCCAAAACATCAGGTTTAGTCTCATACATTCCAATCATTTCCTTTGGCATACGGCGTCTCTTAGGGCTGGAAGACCTAGAAGACTCTGGGAGAGAAGCATTTTCTAGAGACAGTTTCTTCATTTCTAGTTCATGATTCAGCTCCATTTTTCTGAGCCTTAACTCTTGATGTTTCATGGCAGTTTGTGCATCAATAGGTTTCACTTCTAATTCAAGTCTCATTTTCTCAAGTGCAATACATTCAGGAGTAAGTGTAGGACCTGTGGGGGTCCCTGTGGACAGAGGTTGTGCATTCTGAGCAGGCAAAGGAGTTGTAGGGTTTCCTAGCAAGGACTCATCTACTTCTTCTAAATTAACATTCTCAGAATCAGAAACATCAACATCCACATTGGCTGGAGTGGTAGGCCCTTCTGACCCACTCTCCAGACTTTTCCCCATTAACTTTGCAACCAGTTCAGACTTTTTTCCTTTACCAGAGAGATTCCTATCTCTACACATGGTTCTAAGAACCTCAGCAGTATAGAGTAAAAGACTCTCTTCAGTGTAGTTTTCCATACTTGACCTGATTTCTCAGTTAAAACAGAATTAGTGGTGTTAGCCTTGTGGTTAGTTGAACCCAATCAATAGCAGCACTCTAAGTGTAATCACTCTACTTCCAAATCCTCACCGCTGTACACCAGTGTTAGGCAGAATCCTGTGCAGTGCCCTTAGGGACCACTACACACAATTAAGACCACAGGTGGCAATACACGTTTTACCTTTGGTACAAGCCTGTACTACCAAGTTATAGTGGTAGCAGTAGCAGAGCAGCAAGGCTTATCTCAAGAGTATATGAGCAGTAGCAAAGATTACACAAAGGGACCACAATTACTGTGACTCAAGCAAACACTGACTCAAGGTTTCAGGTAATAAATATAAGTACATTTATTTTTAAACCATCAGTTATAAACAGAACACTTCTATTAAACTTTAAACAAGACCACATGTTAAATATACTACAACTAACCAATTCACTCTGTACAGTATGTCTCAAGGTAAGTACCCTGTTTAAATGAAACGGTGTTATGAACAAAACACGCTACCACAGATACAGTTGCAATCACTTTTTGACAGTTTGGTCTACTTAATAAACGCGTACCCGTGACATGAAATGCTACTGGGGCAAAAACACACTTAGCACCTGAGATACCCAGAGGGAGTTGGAGGCAAAAATCGCAGGCAATATGTAGGTTAGGCAGACAGTATTGAGAAACACTAAGAAACAGGAGTTCAAAAGTATAAGGGTCGGAGCCAGGTTTAAGTGACACCGGAGACCTGTTGCCGAAGATCACACCGTTAGACAGTTCACAATTCAGCGTAGCCCAAAAGTACTTGAATATTGTCAATGTTCAGAAGCAAAAGTTATAAGAAGGAGGGAAGACAAGGACGAGCCTTGAAGATGAAAAAAAGGGGTTCACCCAGTTTCCTCGAGTAGAACACAGTACCTTATTCCACGATGCAGCTGGAGCCCTGGCAGTTGTTCCTGTTGTGAAAGAGGACGTCTGAAGGGGGTCTGCACCACACAGTGACGAAGCCGGCAGCAGCCACAAGGAATAAAAGATGCGCTCCTTAAAAACAGGAGGGGCTCAGCAGGTGGCTATCCAGACCACTACAGCAGTGTGCAGCGATTACGACCACGGCAGAGATCTCTGGCTGAAGAAGATGAGCTGGTTATCCCCACCAGGTTCAAGGGAAGAAGACTCCGGACTGGATCTCCTCTTAGTCGTCGAAGGGTAGATAGCTCAGGACTGCAGCAGGGCTTCACCGGGACGGTGTAGTTGCAGCAGCTGTCGTTCTCTCCGCTTCTCTTCGGTTCCTTGTAGTTCCAGAGGCGACTCTGACTTCTAGTCCAAGAGACCTGCCTTTTATGTGCAAAACCCCCATTCACACAGCCTGGCTGTCAATCACGCTGCAGGGGGGTTGTCCAGCCGGGACAACCACCTCAGCCAATCATGGCAAAGTGCGACTTGGATTTCCTAGGATACCCTGTGCAGGGGGTGACTACACCCCTCCCTCACATTCAGTCCACCTAGACACCCAGGCGCCTTGAGGAGGGCTTCTCTGCAGAAGCCCGCCAAAAGACGGTGAACAAAGAAGGCGAACCTAGTTTGCCACACAAAGTAAAACACAAGAAGGACTTTAACAAAAAGAAATGGCGAATAAACCCAACCGGAGCCAAAAGAAAGACGATTTGGTCAAGTGGGTTTATGTTCGAGGCTAATATAATAGCCAAGAACAGTACCACATTTATCTAATATAGTCGCGGTAGAAAAGTTAGGGTAGGTACCACTGCCACCAGCCAAAAGTCTAAATGTTAAAAGAGCGAAACAATGCTTAGGGAGGTACAGACAGAAAAGGGGTACAGATTGGCCCTTTCCAGTACTCCATGTAAGATGGGGTGTACTGGGTCTGTGGTAAAAATGACTATGTAAAGTAAATGGCAACTTTACCATTCTCTGGGGGACAGTAGTCAGCCCCAGTGAAATGGAGTCAGGGGAAGTCTTAAAGACAACCCTGTGTTACTACACTGAGGGTGCGGTGTAAGCCATACAAGAACAGGGGCACCTGGAGTGGTGTGCTCCAGTGCCCAAGATCACACAATGAGTAAAAACACATAGGCCAAAACACATGTAAGAGTGGAAAAAGATGTACACTCTTACATGTGGAAAAAATAAACTCCAGAAATCCAGCAAAGCTGCAGGGGGACTCACTAGAAGAGGGAAATTAGCCCTAGAAGGAGAATTCTCCCTAACAAACCTGATGTAAACAAAAACCCAAAACTTAACCTAGAAGAGCTATTCGACAACAACACAGACATTACTGTACCAACACTCCAACCAGAGATCAATTTGGAAGGAAACCAAAACACCAGTCAGAAGACAAAGCCAATAATAAAGCACAAACCAATCTGTAACATAAAAATCCACTGCACCCTAATCAACGCAAGATCCCTGTCAAAACACTCAACAGAGATCTTCGACCTGCTCTGCGACAACAGTATCAACATCCTATTCATCACAGAAACACAGCTGGATGACAACTATAAAATCACACTCCAAAACTGCCACCTCACCAACTTCAAATGCCTTCAGTTTAACAGGAAAAAAAGAAGGAGGCCTCGCAATAGCATTTGAAGAACACCTGCAAATAAAAACAGACTAACCTCTTAACAACCTGAACTGCGAATCCATGGTCATACAACTATCAGCAAACCCAAAAACAAACATTAAATTCATACTGGTTTACAGACCACCAACATATGTTATTTATATTGTAGAGCGCCAAAGCCCTAGGGCATTCAGGCGCTAAGCAAAGAGACAGACCTATATGGAAGGAGCCTCCAACGTCTCAGATTGTTTACATAAACAGTCTTGTTTTTAAAGATTTCCTAAAAAGAAGTTGATTTTCCTCCTTACGGAGTGATTCTGGCAAGAACACCTGCAAATGAAAACAGACTAACCTCTTAACAACATGAACTGCGAATCCATGGTCATACAACTATCAGCAAACCCAAAAACAAACATTAAATTCATACTGGTTTACAGACCACCAACATATGTTATTCATATTGTAGAGCGCCAAAGCCCTACGGAGTCCAGGCGCCAAGCAAAGAGACAGACCTATATGGAAGGAGCCTCCAACGTCTCAGATTGTTTACATAAACAGTCTTGTTTTTTTAAAGATTTCCAAAAAAGAAGGTGATTTTCCTCCTTACGGAGTGATTCTGGCAACTCATTCCAAGCCCTTCCCACGAGGAGAAAAGAAAGAGCAGCCGCTTCCCCAGGCTCTTATAACACGATCCACTCTAAGGAGGCAGGCCTTGGTGGATCGACGGTCCATAGTTGGATGATAGATTACTAACCTTTGAGGTACTGAGGGACGGTTCAAAAATTTCACTTATGACCTAGCGTCAGTAACTTAAACAGAACCCTTGCTGATACCGGTAGCCAGTGCAACTCTTTCTGGTCTGGGTATACTGGTTCGTTGTGCACCATTTGGTGGACGATGCGCACAGCTGCATTTTGGACTTCCTGTAATTTTTGTATGGCATCTTTGCTGGCACTGAGTTACAGTAGTTGAAAACCACAATTGTGTTCACCATGCACTCTGATTGATGATGTTTGTGTACTTGGATAAATGTTAAATAGCACAATAGTGCTTTTAGGACAATTTAAGGTGCAGGGGAGATAACAGTCAAACCTGGCATATGGGTTGTAAAATATACAATAACAAAGTAAGTTCCTAATAGAAGAACTCACGTCCCCTGCACACTTTCACTAGCTCAAATAGAGCCCAATTATTAATATGACTTAGATACACCGAATATGTGTGTACATACTTTGCAATACTCATTATTTAGTTTAAAGCACAAAAAACAATATTTTAGTATTCAATGAAGAACCTCCACACATAAATTGTAGGTATTTCCAGTTTCTTTAATTTTCAATAATTCATAGTTGGCCCAACGCATCTCGAGAAGTTCATCTCTTCTTCAGGGGCATATTGAACAAAATGTATCACATCTAAAGGGAAATCTCAACAAAACATGTAATTATCTATATGATAATATATATTCAAAGTCACTCATAATTCAATATATTGTATTCACATGCATTCTCATCAGGAAAGAACCCAATGTACTGCTGGCTTAGGTAAATAACATTAAAGTAAACATATTCACTCAGTTATTCAACTATAAAGTTGTTCGGTCTATTCTATCCTAGACAATCAGGTGTGTCCAAAAATCAATATACCAAATTCAACATCAATGTGTAGTGTTACATGCCTTCGCTGTCAGGGGATTTATGCTTCTCTGCTTAAAGTGGCCCTCTCACTCCTGAATTCTATTCACACCCTTGCTTCAGACAGTAACATTTAAACTGAAAATTACTATGTGAAACAAATGTCTATTGTGTGTTCCTATGCTAGTCATTCACCGGTTTGAAAGCTGATGCCTTCTTATCAATTAGTTCAATAAAAGATATCAAAAGTTGATGGATCAATCACGCCAGCAAATCCCCACTCATTTCAACATAATAGTAGCTAACGTGTAGATTTCAGAGTCTCTGAGGCTTGAGCCCTTTTGGTCGACTCTGGTAATTGCCTCTCTAAAGTCGTTGGTGGAGAAGTCTTCACATGAACTGTCTGTTTTAAATTCCAAATCTGGTGGGGAGGATAGATGGATTCTAGCTGAATTGGTGATCAATGGTGTCCATATATCGAGTTTGAGCTAGATCTTGGAATGCGGACATGTGAGTTCCCCAATCTTGTTCTAACTAGAAACTGCAACACGCCCATTGATTAATACTGGGGCACAGAATCCAAGGGAGCGCTTCAGCAGGATACATCTCACACATACTTCAGGGGTACAATTGATGAGTTGGAAAATTGGTAGCCCCTTTCTTTCCCATACACATATGTACTGTGGTCTTGTATATGGTAATTCTGCTATTTTGGTGAGCCCACTGTGTGTCCTTCTAATATGGAGGTGGTGGTCTGCAAGTGGGATAGAGGAACCTTAGAGGCAGATGACGAACCAGCAGCATTTGGGGGCACAGGTTGGAAGTAGCTGATTCCTTAGTAATGCTCCGTTCCCATGCGCTTGACAGTGACACTTATCTGGAGAGCAAAACTAAAAATTGTATTAGTCATATTGCTCTCAGTGTACGTTGTCCAATAATGATTCAGAGACCGTTGCAATTAAGAGCTATGCTATTTTGCTTTATAATGCGCACTGCTGCCACCTAAGGGAAGTCTCCAGGCGCTTATGAGCTTTGTCATACCTCAAAATAATGTATATGTAGCAACTGGTAGGCCTAAGGAAGCAGTGCAGAGGGAATTGTGAGTGCAGTAAATAAGGTGGGAGATTTTAGAGGGAATCCGTCCGCTTAGTGAGGGTATGGAGAGGGTAGACAAACAAGGTGCACATGTAGTGAGTGGAGAAGCACGTGGAGCCATTATTACATGGTTGATCAAAGATAAAGTCACAAGGCCAGATGACGGTGCAATAAAATGAAACGTCTCCTCCTGTGACCATATGGCTCCCAGTCGCATTCCGATTATATAACCAGTCTCTTATTTATGGAGTTACATCTCGTATGCAATGATCTTGGAGCTTGGCCAGTGATTCACTATTCATCTAGACCATTCGCCCATTAAGTTTCATTAATAGTGAATGTAAAATCTGTGACAACCTATTAGCTTCTATGCTGCTTCAAGGACATGTACTGCACACAATTAAGCAAGATCAGCCTGGGTACATTAAGGGGACGCCATCATTAGCAAACATGTGTCTGCTCCATTCAGTCCTGCAAAGGCTGATTCTCCCCACCGTAAATGTGCTGTCATAGGACTTGATCACGAAAACGCCTGGGAAGGTGTTTCCTGGACATTTTGGGATAATGTGTTACAAGTCTATGGGACTGAAATGTAGGATTCAGGTACAATTAGTCCACCCTCTAACAGCTGTTCTGGAGTATTCCGTAATTCATTAAACAAAAAGACATGCCAGGTAGGTATGCCCACTGTTACCTTTACTCTTTGTTTCGTTTTTGTTCCTATAGGACCAAAGCTTGAACACACTTTACTTTGTAATTCAAATGAATGTATCTCTTTGGAGGAAGGGGCATACACGTGTCAGCAGATGATCTTAAATTATGGTAATCAAGGCGTCTGGCTACAGACACAATGTAGAATTACAGAGGTTATGGTTGTATCCAAATTGTGCACAAAGGACACTCTGTGAAGGCGGCTGTGCACAGGTTACACAAGATCTAATATCCCAGCATGATGAAAGAAGCTTAAACCCAACACTCTGTTATGCTTAACCTTTTATCAAAGATGGGTAAACTCTCTTCAAGGGAGATATTAAAGTCTATTCAAACGATAGTTTCACTGGATTACTTTTATGAGTTGGACACGCTGTCAATCCTTATAGTGGGATCTCTCTGAGAAGCTTTTAAAGAAAAATGATCATTTCTAGAGAAAGGCTGCCAGTTGTATCTGTGCGCAGAGAAACACAGTAATCCCCAATGGCTTCAACAACATATTGTCCACAGATTGATAAGACAGTTTGCTCAATGTCTGTGTTTTCCTCTCGATGGTTTATGCTAGTTTCTGCGAGTGGAAGGTTCAGGAGTGCTGTTTGCACACTGGAACAGTATGATTTCAGGGTGGCACAACACTGGCACTCTCACATATCAACAATGCTCAGACTGGAATTGTGGTGATTTGTGTGTTTTATTTGATGTGTTTCCGCATTGTTAAGACAGTGTATTCATTGTTCAGGACACTAGGTACACATCTGATAATTCTAGTTACGCATTATGGTGAATAGGGGATCATCTTTACCAGGGCATACATGGCATACAAAAACGATTTTATTAGTGAATCTGGGCCATAGTGCTCAATAATTACGTCTGCAAACATTGATAGAGGTTTCACCCGCTTGTGTTCTTTGCTGTTGATAAACACTGTTCTTTGGTAGGCACTCTGATCAACTTCAGTATGTCAATTCCAAATATACACGAGTGTACAAAATGCTGCCGTATTTTCAGTCTAGGAAACATGAAACCCATGACCTGTCTTGCATCGTGGTTTATATCCACCTCAAAATAATATTATTATATTTTTTGTTTATTGTCTAAAACATTGTTCAACCATAACAATATTACGGCATGCAAAATGGCAGTACGATTTTCAGACACCAATTAAACAAATAACAAAGGAATATTAATTCATCCCATACAAATTTAAAAACCATACATTACAATGTCAATACAAAAAGGAAAAAAAGAGCTTTGAGGAGAAAAAGACAATACACGCAAAGCAAATTGAATGAAATTATTATTCTCGTTCTACAGCAGAATGTTCTCTGTATCCACAGCCACAATCTTATCGACCCTGTCACTGTCATTCAAACCCACACAATGTACAAAACCCACGATGGCTGTAGCAAGTGACACATGTCTGCCACTCAAGCAGCACTTCTCAAATTTTTGCAGTGCATGATCAAGTGCTCCAACGTTTCAAGTATCTCATTAGCTCAACGAAAATGGCAACTGGTGAGATCAGAGTCGATGTCCTCTTATCTCCTCAAGACCAAACAAGTTCTAAATTGCTTCCAACAGAATCTTGTAAAACCCTGTCTAATCCTAGGACAAGGAAATAACCTCCGATGACGAAAGAGAGACCCCAAGCATTTGTGTCCATGTGATAGATGCATGCTGTTCCGACCATCAAACCTAACTGCTGTAGAAGATATGCACATTTTAAATAGTTTTCTTTACCCTATTTGGAGCACTCACCAGTGCCTCTCTGGTGAAATCATTTTATTTTAAGACTAAGTCACAAGAAACTCTATTCATAATGTTTTTCTATCCCGCTTATAACATTTGATTCACTACTAGATATAGTAAGTTTGGGCATGGCACCATCAGCTAACATAAATCCAACACAACTTTCCACCTAGCTGAAGATTTAATACTACACAGACCAAGATCAAATAAAATCTCTGCCAATGGCACAGAATTAGAAATTCCCAGGACCTTACTCCATATTCTACTTTCCTTTTTTTTTTTTTTTAAATTGAATAGCCCCACTGGGTGAATATTAATCCCATAGGTCAATTTTGGAAAGGCAGTGCTGACATAATACTTAATAAATGGAAGCAGGGAGTACTTACAAAATCTGTTTTTAAAATAAATCATCAGTTGGATGTCTAAAATAGCTATTTGTATTCACCATATTTGAGGCACCAGAAATATAAAAAAACTCAGCTATATCAAATCTGAAAATCTGAGACTTTCTCCAAGGGGACTCCACCTATGGCCCAATTTCCTCTAACTATAATTACTTTTGCAACAAAGATCAGTACTTTTGTTTTAATAAAGTCTATTTAAAAAAGAAAATCAAATTGGCTTAACCTTCAAAAGCAGTCTACTGCCGTACAGTCCAACAACAAAAATTCATCAGCGTAGGCCAACCAAATCGTCTGTAAATCACCTATTTTGGGCAGAATGACCGCAGCATTCTCAATTGCTTCCCCCGCATCGTATACATACAGAATAAATAGACAGGAGACTAAAATGGACCCCTGTCTTAATCTGATCTCAACAAGAATTTTTGGACATAATCGCAGGCTTATTTAACCTAACCTGCACTATCGTTTTTTTTCATGTAACCGAATAATTAGCTCCAAAATCCCAATCGTAATTCCACAATTATATAGCATCAACCACCTGTTCACTATTTCAAACGCGGAACTAAGATCAATTGTTGATGCATGAATGGATTTGTAACGTCCGGCATTAACACAATCTTGACAACATTTTAGTACAATGCCATTAAGGGTGGTCCAGTGAGAACCTGGTTTGCCTTTACCTCAGATGACCCACCGTCTCCGCCTAAGATGCTAGATATTTTAAGAGGATGGACACAAAAGTGTTACTACCTGCATTGAGGATGGATATGATGCAGAAACTGTTGGGGTCTGAGCGAGGGCTACACTTATATATAGGTATAACATAAGAAGTTCTGCATGAAGATGGATAGCAGCCCATGTTTTCTATATCCAAAAAGAGAAAAGACAGAATGTTGCCCAGCGAAGAGGATTTGCCTTGATGCGTTTATTAGATAGGATGTTAGGGACGTGGTGCCCTTGATTGACTAGCCCCCAAGGAAAGTATCAAGAATAACCTGAGAGGTACAATTTATGGATCTATGTGATGATAACAAATAAAATTTCAGAGATAACTTTTTTACCAAACCTTTTTTACCAAATACATATTTAATTCTGTGAACCCTACATTTCCCTTGATATGTTGTCAGTATTTCAGTTTCAGTAAAAATGTTATTCTCTGTTTTTTATTTACTGGATACCCTTCCTCAAGGAGATGCATCGGAAAAGGAGCTGCTTTATCATTTGCAGCAAGAGATTCAAAATGTGAAACTGATAAAGGCTCTGAGACGGCATTCAACAGTGCTCCCTTACACATGTGCTTCCTTGTATTATTCAAATTCCCGAAATTAGCTACATTTTTAGTCTTCAGAAAATCAAGCATCCTCTCTGCATTCTGCTCTTGGAGTCGAGCTCATTGCCTCTTGACCCAGTTCCTGTATCTGAAGCTGATCTTTACGATTTCCTTCTTTTCCATTACAGTAGTGGTACCACGATTTATAAGATCATTACTTGCAATGCTCAGTTCTCTTTTCTTCTCCACTATTCACAATACACAAATCAAACACATGAGATTTCAGTTTATCTATTCAGTTGGCCCTTTGCTTCTTACATCTCACACTTAGTACAGCCAAGTTATAAGTCAGCACTTGATCGATATTATCGATAATAAACACATTTATTTTTTGCTGGTAATCTGAGGAGTCTAAGACATATGTCATTCTTTCATTGGATCTTTTAATAGTACCTGTACTACAAGCAGTTATACTTAAATTAACAGAGACTTCATGAGAGTAAGCTCCAATCAGCTGTAGATGCAGATCCAATGAGCAATGCAGCATATAATGATCGCTCCAGTAAGTAGACTCAACCCTCAGCTCTAAGCATTTAGTGAGCAAGATCTCATCCATACAACAGTAATCAAAAATAGACCTTGTTTCCCCCCCAAAATGCTTCCTGCTTAAAAATCCTTCAAAACAGGATCTTAATTTTTTCCGGAAAAGTATCTATTATGTTCAAATCCTTTTGCCAATCATCATTAATTAATACAATCCTGTATGTTCCCCTTACTACAGTCATTTCAAACTACACTGCAAGTGCCCTTGTCTGTGATTCTAGCTGTTTCTCTTCTGAGATTCCACAGCCAAAATTAATTAAAGTCAAAAGCCCGGCCCCCCATCATTTGCCCCACCCTACCCTTCTGTGCCGCCTGAAAGCATTTCAGGTAACTGTCTATGCTGGGATGACAAGTCAGCCAGTGCTCTTGTAAATAGATAATGTCATGCTGTCTTATAGTAGTTATTAACTGTATGTATTTAAGCAAACACTGCAAACAGTCAAGGCCACGGTCAATAGCGAACAGACTATCAAGACCTGCCTCCCCATGCCGGACAGCACGTCTGGCAGTATCACGGTAATGCTAAAATCAATTGCTGTATTGTTGTTGATGTTGTGACTATCTGCAAAACCTAATAAAATGTTGTTATGAAAAAAAAGGCACTACAGCCTCTTGAAATGTCTTACATGGGGCATTGTCTCCACTAAAGTAATTTTGAGCAAGGTTGCTGGCTCCTATCAATAATAAGAGCTGCTGTCAGCCATGACAATTCTCAGTCCACATCGCCTCCTGCAACAGAGGATTCAGTCAAATTGACCACACGTGTATCTGTTTTCCTATTGGAGACAGTTACAGAAATCTAATTTCCCCTAGCTGGACAACTCTTTTTGTCTGGTTCACAGCCCTTCTCCATGATAGATGGTATAAACTCTGTCACCGTAAATCCTAACCTTCTCAAAAAGGGTATTTTGCGTTTTATAACCTCTGCCACGATATTGGAGTCAATGTGAATAGTGACAAAATGTGTTCGAACTGTATGGAACTTTTTAATTTTAGAAGTGAATACATACACATTCGGGATCTCAGAGAACATAGTGAGAACAGTGTGTCATGATGAGTCACAGTTATGCTGCCATTTACAACCTAGGGAAGAACCTCCCCTTTGCTTTTACTTAGAAAATCTATTTTTCCCAAAAACATATTTCCCATATGCACAACTTGTTCATAAGACATATTTACATGATAGATTAATTAAGGCACGTCTCTGTTCAAGTCCCATGTTCCTACGAGTTTCGGTTCACAAATGACAGTTTTTTCCCGCTTTTGGTTGGTTACACATTTTCGGATCTGTACAATTTTTTACATATACATGCACATGCCATCTGGTCATACTTCTGTAATTTTTCATGTGCCTAGCACAACCACACTAGCTACAATATTAAAAACATTTGTGGTTCAGTCTCAGAACATCGCACATATTTCAGATTAGTTTTAAACTGTGAGCGAATCTTTCATTTTAATAATCTCTATATTTCATATTTTTGTCAGTCTGGTACAATATTTTAGAAGTATTTTCCTTAAACAAACATTTAATCCAATTTCAAATCCACATTTTCAGTCTGGCCAGCCTCCAAGGTCTTGGCTGAGTCAGAGAGTCACATGACCTTCTTCCTGCCAGGGCAGTTTCTATTGACGTCCCAAATTAGCATTTCCATTCAGCTCAAGAGAGCCCTTTGTCTGCACTCAGAGCAACAGGCCAGGGTGCCCCTCCCAGTTCCTTTTCACACCAGCCTGCCAGTTTCTTAGCAGAGCAAAGGAGAACAGATTCCTTTGTTTAGGGGGGAGGTGTGGAATGTGTTTGAAGCCCAGTGTGGGAAACTTTAACTCTTAAACACAATTGCCCTCATTCTGACCCTGGCGGAATTCGAAAAACAATGGCGGAAATGTAATACCGCCATCGAATACCGCTCGTTGCGATTATGACCCGTCACCGTAAAGTACGATGCCATTAGCGACACCATAGTGAACGCCAACGCTAACTGCACCAAGTACGCGCACGCGCGCCTTGCAAAACCGTAATTTCCGCCATGGCGCAACGGTACGCGAATTCTGACCCTAGCGGACATTTACTTAACGCCATCAAGCATGGCGGAAAGTACCATTCCGCCATGGTGAGAATTACGGCATCGCGAACCAACCGTAAATGGCCCTACTGAGTGCCTGTACTCCACTCCCTGCCCACATTGCACAACTCCTCGTAGGCGCAATGTAGTCACACTATGCAACCAGTGAAATGTACAAGTCACCCATGCATGCCAACGAACAAATGCATGCAGGGGCTCCAAGTGCCTTGTGAGTGGCCATCCATATTTGGCATGTCACCATTGCCGTACTGATGCAGCACAGGCATGTGAAGGTTCAAGTACACCAAAATGAACTGAAATATTCCATGAGACAAAACAACAATAGTCCCCCATCGCTTGCCACCAGTGTAAATCAACATTCAAAGCAGTATCCTGAGGGAGACTGCACCAGCCCTGTACTCTTGCCAGTAGACAAAGCAACCATCAGCATAAGCATGTACCACACAAGTTGGCAGAGTGACTGAGCAGCCAGGCTCATCTCAAGAGGGGCCAATGGGAGCTGTAGGGCACAGATGGCACGAATACAGAAGCAATTCCAATGGACCTGACCTCAGTCTCCCTCCAAGAAACGCACGCAAACACAGGCACCTGTGACCAGCCATTCTCTGATAATCCCATCATTCCACCAATCCACCTGGCTGACCGGCATCTGTTGCACAAAAGCTAATCCCCCGCCCCTGAGCATGACATCATAAAAACAGTCATAATGGCAGCCCCTATCCCTGACCTCACTGGGCTTCGTAGGCAAACGCGGCCAGTACAGTACCACACAACTCTACTCAGAAGCCGGAACCCAATGCAGATCAACTGACAATACATCGCGCCACAAATCGGAATATGCTACATCACAAGAAAAGAATAACGCTACACGGTTAATATCTGAATATAAATTTAATGCACATCAAAATCACCAAGCCCATACAGCCATTTGCTCATAAACTCCCAAATAATTTTCATTACTGTGGGCTGCATCCGCAATAAATGACCAGCTTCATCTTGTGTGACGCCCTGTTCCTTCATGGTACACAGGGGCTACATTTACGTTCAAAAAGGCAACATGGAAGCGCCTAGAACCGCAGGGCCGTCCCATGAAGTAGGCACTAGTCCAGCTGAAAGGTTGATATGTTGCTCCTAGCCACTAGTACTGCGTAAGGGCATGTGGCCCTTTGGCGATCGTCCCATAAGATCGTAATGGTGCTCCACTGATTAACTCGAAGCTGCAGGTGTCGACTGTAAAAGCCATCTGCAGGAGTGGCGTACAGATGGCAGCGGCAAAAGGGGAGGAGATACCTGTCACCCAAATGAAAAAAAAAATAATAGTATGGGCATCCGAACTTCATATGTATTACTCACTTCATTCAACACACTAAATCTACAACCATATGCATGCTAGCCCACTCAAAAGGATTAATTTCACCGAAAAATCACTTGCGAATCACAACGATATAAATCGAGGTGAATACACTATTACAAACGAGTGTATGTGTGCATGCGTCTGTTAAAACAGAATCCATTAGATGGGATTAGTAACGTGCATAGACACAAGTGTTTGAAGGTGCGTCGAGACAGGGAGGGTTCAACAAGGGCAGATAGACGATGGTCCCACTATGGCAGCTTTGCATCACATAGCGCAGGGGAAGGGGATAGATTCCAAAAAGCCATGTACATGGCAAACTCACAATTAAATCATCTGTCCATGCATCCATTCATCATTCCCTCATCCCGGTATAAAAACGCCTGAATATTTACTCACATAACATTTGAAATTTCCATTGAGTCTGTGCGTAATGCAGTCTGCAAAATCCACTGTGCTCCTGGCTGGATTTCTAGTGTAGTGAAGTAACATGTATTTGGGGACGTCCTGCCTTATCGTCCACTACGCTATTGCGCATCCCATTCAATTCATATCAATCATTGCATTCTCGTCATGGGCCCTGTCCCAAGGACATTCAACAATAGAACGTTATATTTCCAGTCAGACCTGTGGGCGTCTCCTCGCCGCTAGTTGAAAACCAAAAGCGATGTCCTTCGAATTCCTCATTTGCAACATCACGTCGAAAAGGCATCTGTGAACGCTTGAATTCACAAATACATCTATGTAGTGCGGCTGTGTGTGAAAATGGTAACTAGCTTCAATCACTAATGGGACTCCCCGCCCGTCGGTGAACGTCGGTACAGTGCTGCATGAGGGTCCACCGTTGATCCAGTACTACATTCCACTGACCCTTCACAAGTTTATTCGCGACTGCAAATATACTATGTGAAACAATGGGACCATAGAAGAATTAACATATAAACCAATATTTCACTGCCATCGGGATTAAATACATGATTGTAATTGCAAGGTGCCATGTGTCAAATTGCAGCGTTGTGTGCGGGACGTGCTCGCCCAAAAGTTATTGCAGCTGGCACAGGTGGAATGAATCACCACAGGTGGAGGCTATACAGCCTGAAAACACATAAATTGCACAGCCAAACCCCTCCCACAACCACACCCACTCCAAAATGCTACCGACAGGACTAGCGATGTTGGGCCTGGGGGACCTGATAGCACTGCAAGTACTCCAACTTCAAGAAGAAGACGAACACCAACTACTACAACAACCGGCCGCACAGAGGAGACACAGGAGGAGGAGGAGGAGGGCAAGGCAGGAGCAGCAAGGCCCACCAGCACAGCCACTACCACCACGCAGGCAGCCCGCAATCCCACGCCTCCGAGCTAATCCGTTCAACCTCACTGCTGAGCAGATCCACACCCTCTACCGTTTGGACCGGAACACCATAACCGCCATTGTCAACATGACACACGCTGACCTTGTCAGCATGATAGATAGCCCAACCGCCATCCCACCCCTACTGAAGGTGGTGTCTGTACTCCACTTCCTGGCCACAGGCACCTACCAGCACACAGTCGGACAGTTGCATGGCATTTCACAGCCACTATTGTCACGACACTATTCCAAGTGCTCGATGCCCTCCTGAAGCACACAGACGACTACATCTCTTTACCACGCTCGGAGCAGGAGCTTACAAACACAAAAGTGGGATTCCATGCACTTGGCGGCATACCGGGTTGCATTGGTGCCATCGACTGCACCCATGTGGAATTGGTTGTCCCACATGCCATGGAGGTCTAGTACCGCAACCGGAAACAATATCATTCTATCAATGTACAAATGGTGTGTGACTCCAACAGGATCTTTACACATTGTTGTGCCCGATTTCCAGGATCAACCCATGATTCTATGGTCTTGAGGAACTCTACACTACCACGCTACATGGAGCGACATGCAGGGCAACGATCCTGGCTACTCGGTGAGTCTCATTTAATGCATGAGAATGTGGGGTAGGTGATGCGTCAATGACCTGGCATGAAGGGGGTGGGGATGCGTACGTAGCAATGTCATTCCACAAACATCCTTCATTGTCCGCATACAGGTGATGCCGGGTATCCACTGAAGAGATGGCTCCTTACACCAATCCGGAACCCACAGAACCAGCATGAGGAGGACTACAACCATGCCCACTCACGTACCCGTGTAGTCATAGAACAGGCATTCGGCCTACTGAAGGCTCGTTTCCGCTGCCTCAGCAGGTCTGGCGGGGCACTCCTGTACCGCCATGACAAGGTTGCAAAGATGGTCATGGCATGTGTCATGCTACACAACATGTGCGTACGTAGAAATGTGGCCATGCCCCCTGACGCAGAACTGCAAGCACCTGAAGATGGTCATGATGAGGGTGGGGATGTGGCAGCACCTCAAGGAGTCCGCGAGGCACAGGAGGCCCGTGAAATTCGTCAAAATCTCATAGATGCATGCTTCTAGCACTCACGCCTGGTGGCTGTTACATGGACACGGGACTTGTGGCACTGTGTGAGTCTGGAACATGCACAATGTGGACTGTACGCCAAGAAAGGGCTCGTACAATGAGATGTCCACACATCTCATTGGATGAATATGAAGATATGTATAGCAAATGTGAAATGATATTACACACCCAATCGACCCGCCACCCAAAAAAGCCCAACACACCCCCTCCACCCTCCTACCTCCCCCCGAACACCAGTGTCCAAAGTTGCTCATTGTCAGTGGGCAGACGCTATTGCAAGCCCCCTCTCCGGGTATCAGGGGCACCCCTGCCTGTGGAGCGCAGGTTCCTCCCAGATCTACGTTGGGGGCTGCCCTGGACGGAACTTGCAACGGATGATGTCTCTGCCTGCTCACGTCCATGCATGTCCCTAAGGGTTTGTGAGAGCCCAGTGAGCACACGGCGCACAGCGGCAAGTTCACCACATACGTCTTTGGACGTCGCATGCAGTTCCCCCCTCAGGCTCTCGGTGCTTCTCTCCATTTGTCCCCTCAGGCTCTCGGTGCTTCTCTCCATTTGTCCCCTCAGGTTCTCGGTGCTTCTCTCCATTTGTGCCCTTAGTGTCTCTGTACTTCGCTCCATTTCTGCCCTAAGTGTCTCAGTAGATGTTTCAATGGCTGCCTTAGAACCCCCACATTCAGCAGCATGCTCCTTGAGGAGCGTGGCCAGTTGCTGCTGTTGCACAATCATCTGCTCGAGGGACTGTTGCCTCTGCTGGGCCATGCCCATTCGCGGTGGTGTCACAGAGGGGCTGATCACCTCATGTTGCCTTGCCACAGGCCTTGTGGGGGTTGGCCAGTCGTCGTCTTGTGGGTGCCCCTGCGTGGTTTCCTCATGGTGTACGGGATGAAACAAACAGGGGGATTGAGACAGGTCATGGATGGGTCCTACATCGACAGCACCGTTTTCTGTGTCGGAGCATGCTGGCATGAAAGCAGTGTCACCTGTGGTGCTGCTGCCACCAGAAGCAGTGCCTTCTGTGGCATCCATTGGGGGGACCTGTGGTGCTGCTGTTGTGGACATGCAGGCTGCTGGGGTGCCTGTTGAAGTCCCCTCCAGTGTGCTGCCACTTGATTTGTGCTGCTGCCGTGTCTTGATCCGTGCAGCTGAGGTGGAGGGTCTTTGGCCGTTGGTCTTGGCCCTCTTTGCAGGTGTGCTGGTAGGGGTGTCCTGAAGCTCGTCGTTTGAATCGGACCCTGTGGTGGAGTAAAGGAGGGCGAGCGTTATTTATGGGTCTGTGGAAATTGGAATGGCAATGTATCACATGCATTGGGGGGGTACCTGAGGGTGATTTGGGTCAGGGCCTTGGAGGTGGTCTCATTTTTGTGTGGATTGAGGATGCAGTTATTTTGCAGCCTGCAGTTAGGGTGTGCATGCTGCACATGTAGAGGGTGTTTTTAGGATTTTTACTTATTTATGTATTTAATCTGACTTTTAAAGGGCGCTATCATGGCAATGTATGTGGACGTTCACCTGGACATGTGTTTCTATTGCACTATGGGGACACATGGTACTTGACATAATTGGACGTTGTGGATTTAGCATTGTTTTATTTGGGCCACCTACCTGATTCTTCGGATGTCTGCACTCCTTTCTCCATCCCTCCGACTCCCTCTATGCTCTCCATTCCAATGGTGGAGGCACAGATTTCTTCCCAGGGGGTCAACTTGATGGGTGATTCCGATCCTCCCCCGGTAGCTGTGGCAATGTTTCGGTTGGCAGAAAGTATGCTCCGGACGCGTATCCGCAAGTCGTCCCATCGCTTTCTGCATTGCTGTGGGTTGCGGGGTGCGGTCCCCACCGCACTTACCCGCTGTGCCACCAGGGCCCATATGGCCTTCTTGTTCGCAAGTGCCGTCCTGGTCATTTGCGTCGAGAAGACGATGGCAGCATTCTCCTGGAGGGTCTCTGTGAGCACGGTGAGCTCCTCATGGGAGAAGTGGACCTGCCGCTTGCGATCGCATGCTTTTTTAGCAACTTTTCCCATATTTATTTTTTTGACTGGGGTGGCTAACGGGTTGGGATGTGTCTCAGGGTCGGATTTGTAATGGTTGTGTTGGGATTCTGATTTTATAGGTGTACGGCGTGCTGTTTCCCGTTCCGGCCCCATGTTTTTACTTCCGTTTCTGTATATTTACGGTGACCGTAATTTGCGCTGACCGCTCATTACGGTGACCGCTAAGATGGGTGGCGGAATTGCACCTAAGGCGGCGTACGACGGCGGTAAGGGGCGTTTTGGGGTCATTTCCGCCATCGCGGACTTTGCACTTCCGCCATGGCGTGATGCTCGTGCCCGATGGGTCAGAATTAGCCGCACTTTGCTCCATCGTGCAATGGCGGAAACGCTATTTACGCTATGGCGGTCATGTCAGTTACTTTCCGCCAGGGTCGTAATGAGGGCCAATGTCTGAAATTGTCTTGTCTTAAAATATAACAATTTCTTACTTCAAGCCTTTTTAGAATATAGTTTTGAATTGTATCCACCTCTTAGGCTTCTGATAGAAAGTCTTTATTTGGCATAGTTTGTGTTCACTGTACAACTTTACACATGACAGGTTTTAAATCGCCAGCTTCTTACAGAGGTGAGTAACGGCACTACACCCATTTTTGACAGATTTCTTCCAGCAACCATCTTCAAAATTGGACTTTGTTCTGACCACATATACTCCTGCTGTCATTATATTTATGTGGATTCTTGAAGTAGAATGATGTTCAGCACCCAAGAAGGAGGTTGGATCTTTTTGGGTGGTTTGTGAGCCATGATTTTTGTAATTTTGACAGCCAGGGAAAAAACAGATTTTTAAAACAGCTCTGTGTTTCTTTTGCAATGATTTTGCTCTGTGGGCAGCCAAATGATGGGTTTTGTCAGGGGTCTCCTGTGTTAACACTGACATAGGCAAAAGTGGATGGCAGCCTATTCTTCAGATTTTCACTGTGCGCTTTCTGGTGATTTTTAGCGAGCAGAATGCTTTCCGGTGGCCATTCTGATGTTTCTGCTGCAAGCAATGCACAGTACTGTTGCAGGGCCTGGACTAGTGGGTTGAAACGTCCCACAGCTCTCCTGAGCTCAGACAGCCCTTGGCTGATTCTAAGTAGATAGATCCAAAGAAGTTAGCTAAGACTGCTGAATTATGGGTTCCCAACAGGGCTACTCACAACGATTCTGGGGCAACTCAGAAGAAGGATGAGGGAAAACAGCCAAAGAAAGATAACAATGAGAATTATAATACCTCCAATCGAAAAGAGGGCCACAAACAGCAACATAAGGGTAAACCACAAGGTAAACTCAATCAGGCAGTGCACCATCTGGACCCAAACCAGATGGAGGACAGATCAAACCCCCCATTCATCAAGACATTTGGGAAATGTTATGTTTGTGGGTCAACTGACCATGTGAAAGGGGATCCCAGAGGTAAGGCTAAACCTTCAGGGCTCCACACTGTCTCCTTAGCCTTCTCCCCCGAGGAAGAAGTACCTATGGGAAGTGGAAACGTTCACCTACTGGCTGATGAACCAATGAGAGTCTCCGCTAGTGCTGCTGTAGTGTCCATGGCTTGTGAGAACAACAGCATTTAGATGTCTATAATTCCATCCCAGATAATACTAAATAGTATTATAAAGATAGTGTTCTTGTGAATGGACAAGAGACCCCTTCCATCAGAGACACTGGAGTCAGCATAACTGTGGGGGATGAATCATTTTTCAAGGCGGAGGATGTTGCTAAGGAACCCAAACTCCTCACCAAGTTAGCTGTAGGCCCTGTGCAAATGCTTCCCAAGTTACCAGCTCTCATCCTGTGTAATGATATAACTGTCAAAATACCTGTTAGTGTGCAGAGTGAAGTGCCTGGGAGCATTCTGTTGGGTAATGACCTGAAAACTCTTGGAGTTGTGTCAAGTACCCCAGGCCTCTCAGTAGGAGGAGGCAGGAGCTCAATAGGCCTGCAAGGGAGAGGACCTTGAGAGGCTCTCCAGAGGAGTTGATAGAGGAACCTATCACTCCCACTCCACAGGAGTTGCTCACTGCTATTTCTGGAAAGAAAGAAGCAAAGGGGAAACCCAAGACTTCAAGGAAAAAGTCAGACAGCACCCCTGTGCTACCAACATCGACATCCCCAAGATTTACCAAATCACACCTGTGATCCCTCCGCCTGCTGAGGCAGAGTGTGAGGTACAACCATGTGTGGTTGAGCCAGTTTCTGAAGAGTCAGATCTGGAAGAAGACACTGTTTTAGTTGGAGATCTTGAGCCATTTGAGAATCCTGAGCTGCAGTCTTTACAAGCAGAAGGTGGACCCACCAGGGCATAATTCAGCAGAGGACAAAGAGAGTGTCCTACTCTCGAGGGTCTTCGACAACAGGCTGCTAACCAACTTGATGGGCAAGAAGTTGGAAACTATAGGTTAAGCTGGGAAGATGGCCTCTTCTACAGTGAACCGACTGGGTCTATCCGTGGGGACTGCAAAAGAATTGTTGTGCCCCTTGCTAACAGACTCCAGTTCCTACAGTTGGCCCATGAGATACCTTTGGCTGGTCATTTGAGTTTCAAAAAGACCAAGGAATGGCTCTCCTTACACTTCTACTGGCCTAAAATGAGTTCAGAAGTTGACAAATTCTGTAGGAGCTGTCATACTTGCCAAACCTCTGTAAAGAGTGGAGCCAAGAATGTGGCACCCCTGGTGCCTCTCACACTGGTGGGAGTTCCTTTCGAGAGGGTGGGCATCGATATTGTTGGTCCCCTTGACCCTCCCACATCTTCAGGGAACAGGTCTATCCTGGTTGTAGTAGACCATGCTACAAGATACCCAAAAGCCATACATACGAGAACTGTTATGGCTCAGGCTGTGGCTAAGGCTCTCCTTGGTATTTTTACCAGAGTTGGGTTTCCTAAGGAAGTGATATCTAACAGGGGAACCAATTTTATGTCCCACTACATGCATGTCAACTGGAAAAACTGTGGTGTCACATACAAGTTCTCTACAACCTCCATCCACAGACAAATGGACTGGTAGAGAGGTTTAATCATGCTATGAAGAGCGTGATAGGTGCTTTAGAGGAACCCCTTAAAAGAAAGTGGGAACTTCTACTGCCATGCCTTCTCTTTGCTTATAGAGAATTCCCTCAGGAGGGAGTTGGATACAGTCCCATTGAACTTCTCTATGTTCATCTAATCAGAGGTCCATTGACCTGATTAAGGAGGGGTTGGAGAGTGCTCCTTCCCCCAAGCCAGTCAGAGTGACTGACTATGTGATAAGTCTCCGGAGGAGAATGTCACACATGATGGTCAGGCTCTGGTCAAACATTTTCATGACCGGAATGCCAGCATGGTTGTGTTTACTCAAGACCAGCTGTATTAGTTATGGTTCCAACAAGGCAGAGGGCCTTGCATGACAAATGGGTAGGACCCTTCAAGGTTGTGGGCAAACTTGGAGAGGTGAACTATTTGGTGGACTTAGGCAGACCTAATGAGGCTCCCAGTGTCTTTCACACCAACCATTTGAAGGCATATTTCTCTAGACCAGAAGTGGGAGCTTAGCTTCTAGCTTCCGCTCAAGAAGAGGAGGAGAGTGAACCTCTAACTGACCTCCTCAGAGGCCAGCCTTTGGATGAGAAAATAGAAGGAGTCAATCTCTCTTCTCAACTGACTTCTGAGCAACAGGATGAGTGAAAAGTTCTGTTACATCAGTTTGCCTCCCTGATTTCACTATCACCAGGCTTGACATATTGGGGCCAGCACAATATTCTCACTAGTGAATGTCTACCTGAGAAAAGCAGAGGTTACAGAATGTCAGAACATGTGAGATCCCACAAAGGAGAGGTCAACAAGATGCTTGATCTCGGGGTTATCGAGCCCTCTACCAGTCCTTGGTCTAGTGCAGTTGTTCTAGTACCAAAGGCAGGATCCAAGGAGTTGAGAATCTGTGTGGGCTATAGAGCTCTAAATGCAGTCACAAAGACTGATGCCCATCCTTTGTCAAGGACAGATGAACTGGTGGATAGACTTGGTTCAGCCAAGTAGCTCAGTACATTTGACCTGACATCAGGCTATTGGCAAATAGCCCTGACAGACCATGCTAAGGATAAAACTGAATTCTCAAACCCAGCAGTCCTCTACCAGTTCAAGGTTATGCCTTTCGGATTTAGGAATGCACCTGCTACATTCCAGAGGATGGTCAATCCAGTTCTGAATGGAATGGAGGACTTCTGCATGGCATACTTGGATGGCATTGCAGCCTTGTGCCCTACATGGAAAGAGCATATTGACCACTTAGGATATGTTTTGCAGGCTCTTGGGCAGGCCCATCTGACCCTAAAGGCAAGCAAATGTCAAATTGGTCAGAGCAAAGTAGTCTACCTTGGTCATGAGGTAGGAGGAGGTGTAATAAGGCCATTACCTAGCAAAGTACAAGCTGTAAAAAACTAGGCCACCCCTACTACTCAAACCCAAGTGAGAGCTGTCCTAGGTTTCATAGAAAACTATGGGACCTTGTCTTCTCCCTTGAATGTGATCTCCGTTCCACAATTCACTAAAAAGATTAGATGGAATGAGGAGTGCACTCAAGCCTTTGAAAACCTTTGTCAAGCTCCAGTCCTAAGAGTGCCTGATTATCACCAACCCTTCATTGTGCAGACAGATGCCTCCAATACAGGTATAGGTGCAGTCCTTAGTCAACTGGATGAGAAAGGTAGGGAGCACCCCATTTGCTTCATCAGTAGGAAACTGAAGGAATCAGAAACAAGGTGGGCAACCATGTAGCGTGAATGTTTTGCCATTGTGTGGTCTCCGAAGAAGTTTAGACCATACTTGTATGGATCTACTTTTGTGATTCAGACAGATCACAAACCTTTGAGATGGTTAATGGAAATGAAAGGGGAAAACCCCAAACTTCTGAGATGGTCAATCTGCCTGCAAGGGTTTGATTTCAACATTGAGCACAGAGCAGGATGTCACCGCCAAAATGCTGATGGTCTCTCTAGGATGATTTTAACCGACCAGAGGTAGAGGTTGATCCAGGAGTGGATTAAATCATCCTGTCCCTTAGTCTGTGGGGGAGGGGGACGAGTGTTAGGGAGGATTCTCCAGAATGGCTAATTTCCCTTACCTACTGAGCCCCTCAGCAGAATTGCTGGATTTCTAGGATTTATTTTTTTCACCTGTTAAGAGTGTGAGCCTTTTTTTCCCACTCTTACATGTGTTTTGATGTGTGTGTATAACAATTTTCCTGTGTTCATAGACTGTGGAGCTTCACCTACTCCACAGGTATCATCTGTTTACTATGTGTTACACAGCACCTTCAGTGCAGTGACACAGGGTTTTCTTTTAAACTTCCCAACTCAGACTCCATTTTCTGGGACTGACTACTGTCTCCCAGAACATATAAAGTTGCCATTTACTTTATTAGTCTCTTTAATCCACAGACCCAGTACAAACTATCTTACATATAGTACTGGAACGGGTAAATACTATCCCTTTTTTGTCTGTTTCTCTTGGAGCATTGTTTCGCTCCCTTTTCATCAAGACTTGGCTGGTGGCAATGGTAACTACCCTATTTTTCCTACCGCGGTTATCTTACATAACCTTGGTATTGGTTTAGGCTATCTTGGTAGCCTCGAACTTAAACCCGGTGGACCATATACTTTGTTATACGGTTCTGGCTGGGTTTATTTGCCATTTCTTTTTGAAAATATCTTTCTTGTGTTTTACTCTGCGCACCAAACCAAGTTTGGTTCCTTTGTTCACCGTTCTTTCGCGGGCTTCTACACAGAAGCCCTCCTTAGGAGCCTGAAAGTCTGGGTAGGCAGGATGTGAAGGAGGGGTTTTAGGATCCCTTCCATGGGTCCCTTGGTAACCTAAGTCGCACTGCTGTTTGATTGGCCAGGTGACTGTCCCACCAGGACAGCCACCCTGCTGTGTGATTCACAGCCAGGCTGTGTGAATGGGGGAAAACTGCATAAAAAGCAGGTCTCTGGGGCTGGAAAGGCAGAGTCGCCACTGGAACCAAGCAACCGATGAGGAGCTGACAAGAGAGGACGCCGAAAACGACTGAACTGTCCAGTGAAGCACTGCTGCAGGTCTGAATCTTCAGACTCCAACAACAGAGAAGATCTACCAGGAATCTTCTTCCCCTGAGCTGGTGGGACCAACCAGTTTGCCCAAACTACAATCCAGGACTCCCTCCTCTGGTCGAATTTGCTGTACAGAGCCACAGTGAACCTTTTATTTGTTGCTTTGCTCTGCTGCTGGTTTCTTCCCTGGGCAGTGCAGGACCCTCCAGGCTTCCTACTTCATGTCAGTCCGGCAGTCGCTTCAGGAACCATGAGCCTGCAGGACCTGCCAGGAATGTCTGCCTCAGCTACTGCTTCTTCTCCATTTAAAGGTACTGTGCAAATCTGGTTGTTCATTTCGCCAAGCCGTGGTGAAGATGTGTGAAACCATTCGCCAATCCGAGGGCTCGTCCTGCTCTACTCTTTAAACTAACTTTTCTACCGACCAACTTCTTCCGGAACTCTTGGCAAAGACTTAACCAGGAATTACCCTGAACTGTGTGATCTTGAGCAAAAGACTTTTGTCCTATTGACCTTGGCCCTAAGCCTTTTTGATTTGATTCCATCACTATAGATCCTCTTTTTAGATTGCCCTGCTTACTTAACTGTTGCTACTGCTCAATTTTAGTCTAACTTTGTCTTTCCCTCCCTTTTACATTATTGGAGTGCCATTTTGCTCACACTTCATTTTTGAGCTTAACTTGTCCATAATCTATTGGGAGTGGTGTGGTGTATTAAGAGTGTGATTTTCCAACTGCTTTACTTTAGTGAAATGTTTTACAACTGATGTGTAAATAAATGTATATTCTTTTACTCAGAAACCGTGAGTCAGTGTTTGTTTGAATCATAGTAATTGCTGTCGTTTGTGTAGGTATTGAGACTGCTCACTTGCTCTTGAGATAAGTCTGGCTGCTCAGCCATCGCTACCACTTTACTGTGTAGTACAGGCTTGTACCAAAGGTGAATTTGTACTGTCACTGGTAGTCTTAATTGTGTGTGGTGTTCCCAAAGTGTACTGCATATAATTCTACTTAACAATGTCATAAATGTAAACAAAGCCGCGTTAATAAAGCATCCATTATAATGGGTATACTAAATCAAGTACAATGTGAATAAAGAGCGCTCCCTTTCAAAGCAGTCTTACAAAGGTTCTAAAGTAAGTAGATCCCTACATATTTCCAATATACAAGAACAATCCTCTAAAAATGACAGCTCCCTAAACCTGTTTGTCAGGAGAAAAAGTTAAAAATCCACCAAAGTGATCTGGGCCCCTTTAATTAGTTATATGACCTTAATCAAGGGTCTGCAAATCAAATTCTCCACAGGTCATCTCTCTCAGGTATGAGTAATGTGAGACTGTGCCCAGTAAACTGATGTATCTTAAAAGTGGGAACTACCATATGCAGTGACAACCCATAAAAGCAATTGCCTAATGTGTGAATGAATAGATATTCATTATGATAAAAATGATCCCAAAAGAGCTGCTCGTCTCCAACGATTGTGCATCCTAAGGTTATGAGTTCCTTTAAGCATATGAGTATAACATTTTATAGAGGGTGCAACATGAAAAATTAAATAAAAGCCAAGGTTGCCTATACATGGCACAGTGCTGCTCTATCTCCAGTGAGTGTACAGTCTAAAGTTAAGAGGTCCTTATAGAATAACATTTTCCATGGTACCAAATGATAAATGCCATTCAAAGTCAAGGTTGTCTAGACATGAAACAAAGGTTTTCTGTAAGTATCAAAGTAACTAGGAATAACATCATAGTTATAAACCATTAAGTAGCCCAGTAGTGTCTGCCTCAAATGAGTGCACAGTCGGAACGCTACCACCCTAATAGTACAGAAATGGAATTAGGACACAATAAATATTTACATGAGAATCCCATGAGATACATTCTAAGCAATGTCAAGGTTGTCTAGACACGACGCATAGGTGGTCTGTAAATTACAATGTAACTAGGTATCAAAACAAAGTAGTGAACCATTATGTAGTCCAGTAATGTCTTTCTCGGGTGAGCGCACAGTCTGAACGCTACTATCCAAATAGTACAGAAATGGAATTAGGACACAAAGAATGTTTAAATGTAAATCCCAAAATATGGTCTCAAATGTAAATATCCAGACCATTTATAGGTATGGGCCCAGATAGAAATCTTCGTTAATCCCTAGGGGGGTAACTGCGTCTAAATGATAAATTCAATAAAGTTCTCTTTGTGCTAATTATTTTAGCATATCGCCTCTTCTTGGTAGTGGGTGCACTATTGTTATGCTTACCTGATATCCCTGGGGCGTCTGGAAGGCTCTGAGATCTGGAACCCTGGATGCATAGTTTCCCAGTGCTGAAAAATGAAACTGCAATTACAGAAGGGAGGATTTGTGATAACTGTCTCTAATGGGTGAATCTCCCACCTCCCTCTGACCGATTCCTTTCCCACTGGGTTCTTTTCTCCCCTTAGTTATTTGTAGGGTGAGCTATCCGTCCTGCGTTTCTTGTGCAGGGGCGATTGACGTTGGCGAGATGCCCGAGTTGCTTCACTGGTGCAGTACGCCTTCCTTGGGCCCAGGCCTGCTGTGACCCCGAATCTGCTGGTAGGCAGGTAGGTTTGTTAATTGTAAGTCTTTGTTCTGTTTATGGGGGAATTTGTTAATGTCTTTATCTCCTTCTTTTCAGGTGCGAAGGTCTTGATGCTGGCGTGCCGGATGGAGAGGCACGTTGTCTAGGTAAGAGAAAGCGCGAAGCGCAGCGCCTTTATTGTCTTTTAAAGCTAACCTGTGTTTTCTTCTTCTTCTCCTCACAGGCCGCTGTGGTGCTGCGAGTGGATGAGTGCGCAATGAAAAACAGGCACCTGGAATCCGTTAAGGTAAGTACACCGCTGTGCGGCTGTTTAATATTGAAAGCGAACCTGAATATGTCTCTTTTCCTTTGCAGATGTTGCTGTGGTGCTCCGGATGGAAGCGTGGCGTAGCGCGATGGAATTCAGGTAAGACTGTTGGAATTCGATATTTTAGAAGCGCGCGTTCTAAAATTGTTTTTCGCTTTCTCGT
Source organism: Ambystoma mexicanum (assembly GCF_040938575.1). NCBI lineage: Eukaryota > Metazoa > Chordata > Amphibia > Caudata > Ambystomatidae > Ambystoma > Ambystoma mexicanum. Next base: position 184,321,086 of record NC_090935.1, read on the forward strand.
TATTGCAAGTAGCAATGTTCGACAGCAGCTGTGGTAGCCGTTCACCGGAAGTCCTTAAGCTAGTGCTCACAGGTGAGTGATGTTTTATCTTCTCTCGTTTTCCACAGATTGCAGCCCAGTTGAGATGCTGAGTGCTGGGTGGTGTTTTCTCAGGTAAAACCGTATAATCTTGTTCTTGTTCTTGCAGGATTACAGGAAGATGCTGAAGACCAGGAGCTGGACATGGTGAGCATCATGCTGCGGGTTGCAGAATAACACAAAGCGTGTTCTGCAGTGAGGGTGTGGTTTATATAGCCCAGGCAAAGTAGTACCAGGGAAAGTAGTTCCAGGCCTGCCACACCCAAAAGACTAGACCTCATGGCTTGGTTCTTAGAACTAGACTATGTGGGTGCTTCCATGTTGGATTTAAAGGCCCATGTACATAAATGGGACCTAGTTTGAACAGCCCTTCCTTCTTACATATGTACCTGGTGCCAAAGGCGCCAGGACTGCCTCCAGGAGCCCTTTCGTAGGGGTTTAAGGCCCTCATGGTTCTGGTGGGAGCCTGCTTGTGGCACAACGTGTGCCCCCTCACAGTGGTCATGACAACTATTTCTAGAATTACCCATCTCAATTGTATGTTGATTGTCCCAGTAGTGTCAATAAATAGGTGATTTTTCATTAGCTGTTCTAATGTTAGATTTATGTTCCGTCCACCTCTCTCTTGCTTTTCGTGTGGTTTGTTCGCCTAGTACTTTCCACAGGAGCACCTGAGTGCATAGATAGCATTCTTGCTATTGCAAGTATCAAAGTCATGGAGTTTGATCATTTTACCTTTATTCAGGTGTTGGATGCTGTCTCCCTTTATGACACTCAAGCAATGCTGGCAGTTCAAGCAGGGATATGTCCCGGGTTTTTGTTTTTGCAAACCTCTTTGCACTGACTGCAAAGTGCTCTGCTTTGACTAAGGAGCCTTTCAAATGTCTACCCCTCTTATAGGCCATCAGCGTTGGTTCTGGAAATAACGAATGAGTTTGGGGTCGAATTTTATCAGATTCCAATTCATTTTTTATAAACGTATTGACTTGGTGACTTTGTGTGGAGTATCTTACGGTGTGTATTAGTCTTGTTTTCTCTTCTCTATGTCTTGATGTCAAGAGGCATGGGGAGATTGAATGAATGTTCACTTTGCAGTTGAGGTCCTCTACCCAGTTGAGTGTGCAACCGTTAATATGTGTGGGAGAGTTGACATAGTGGGTGAAGCTTATGGCTTTCAGTGCATAAGCTAGTGATCTGGTGTTGCCATCTGTGTGGTCATTTAGGTGTAGATTAAGACCCTCTAGGAGGATAATCTTGGACATAGGTTTGATATTCGCATTAAGGATGTGTAGGAGGTCATTCCCGAAGAGGCCCATTGGTCCGGGGGGCCTGTAGGTTTGGGTGAAAATGGAGCTAGTGTGGGAGGTGGAGTGTTTTAGGGATAGCATATCAGAGTTTGTTACTTCTTTGTAGTTAAGGAAAGAGATTATAAAGCTGTCATTGTCAGAGGCTATTGGATGACTCTTCCAAAGTGCTTCAGCATTTCTTTTGGTTTTGCGAAGTAGTCGGGTGAACCACGAGTTCAGATGTGCGATGGGTTTGGCTTTGCGTAGTTCGAAGGGGCAATTTTGTCTATAGCATTGAGAATGGTGCGATTAAACAAGTCTAATAAGACCATGGGGTCTAAGTGTTTAGTATGGGTGGCATTGATGATTGGTTGAATTAACAGGAGCAACTTATCCACTGTTATATTTCAGGAGTTCCTTGTTTGAGTGTAGGGGGCGAAGTTATGAGAGTTGTTTTGAATGCCATGGTCCTTTATTGTGAATGAGATCAAGTGGTGATCGGTCCAGGAACAAGGTGCGTTAGATAGAAGTTTGAAGTCACAATTGAGATCTACTAGCCAGTCTAGTGTTCTGCCTTTGTTGTGGGTAGGTTCTGCGACCCTGTGTGTGAAGCCTAATTCAGTGATTGAGCAGGCAAGCGAAGCAGCCTTGGTATTTTTTGCACCTTGGAAGCCCAGGTTAAGGTCACCAAGAAGGATTATTTTTTTAGCTGGGCTTAGTGTTGTTTGAGAGGAGAAGAGTGATATTTTCTTTAAAGGTAGATACAGGACCCAGTGGTCTGTATACAAGATGCAGGAGATTGTGTGAGAGCAGATGGATAGTTTGACCGACAGTACTTTGGCCAACGGGACAGGTTGATTGGAGATAGGTCTAAGAACTTGTGCAGTTTTTGAGATGAAGGTGATGCATCCATCTTTGGCTCGTTGGAGCCTCTATCAAGTCTGGTAATAGAATACTTGTTGGGGATGGCGAGTGAGAGGGAGGGTTCTGCCGCGGCATGAAGCCATGTCTTAGAGACTGCTAAGAAGTCAATGTCAAGAGATGTTAGGGTATCCGCAATGTCAAGGGCATGTGCTAGTAATGATCTGGCATTAATCATCGCACCTTGGATTAGAATAGTGGAGTTGATAGGAGTATTGCGCGTCATAGTAGAGGGATCAGCTGAGGATGCTGATGTTTTGTATTTAGGAGGTGGTTGAGCAGACGTAAGTCTGGAACCAAGCCTTTCATTTCTTGATTTTAGCGAACAAGGTTGGTTGGGTGTGGGTCTTTTGGTGAATTGTTTAATCCATAGATCAGGTTCATTTAGATATAGATTTTGTGGGCATACTTGTAGATTGTGATCAGGTTTGGTGGCAACTCTGAGGCCTTGTAGTAGCAAAGGTGTGGGTGGTAGGTGGTCTAAGGTCGATAACCTTCTAGGTGCAGCTGGACGAGTGTATTGGGAGCTAGGCAATATGTTCATGTTGCTAAAAGGCAGGAGGAGGTACGCCCTATTAGCTCCAGAAGTCGAGTGAGCTAGAGAGCTTAGTGCAATCTGGAAGTAAATAGTAATGAAGTGGAGCATAAGCATGGCTTGCTCCCTAGGTAAGTCAACTAGGTAAAACTAGGTTAGTCAACTAGGAAAAACTTGGTAACGGCAGAGAGTTTATAACACAATTGTCTAAGAAATAGCGCTAAGCATATGCATATGAGTGGGCGCTACTGTAATGATAATGAACAGTTTTAGGCAAGTTCAGTGAGGTCCTGTGATTGACAAAGACATTCAATTAAACAACATAGTTGGCAAAGGCTTGACTCTAGACAATGGCATATGCTCCATATGTAAATCAACTAGGTAAAACAACTTGGCAGAGGCAGAGAGTTTATCACACAAATTGGCTAAGAAATAGCGTTAAGTATATGCATATGAGTGGGCGGTACTGCAATGATAATGAACAGTTTTAGGCAAGTTCAGTGAGGTCAGGTGATTGACAAAGACATAAAATTACACAACATAGTTGGCTAAAGCATGGCTCTAGGCAATGGCATAATGCTCCCAAGGTAAGCCAACTAGGTGAAACAACTTGGCAGAGGCAGAGGGTTTATCGCACAAATTGGCTAAGAAAAAAATCTAAGTATATGCATATGAGTGGGTGGTACTGTAATGATAATGAACAGTTTTAGGCAAGTTCAGTGCGGTCAGGTGATTGACAAAGACATACAATTAAACACCATAGTTGGCTGAGGCATGGCACTAGGCAGTGGCATAAGGTCGGGCAGGCACCGTAATAATCAGCATAAGCACTACATTCGATCAGTTGCCGTTTACACAGATATACACGCGTGGATCGTTGCGATGTTACATTTCCTGATAGCGATGCATAGGGCAGTGCATACGATTATTTAAATAGCAGGATTATGGGCCTGGTACATGCACTGTTTAGGGCAGGATTGGGTATGCGACTACGCGGTGCGAATCGACGTAGCGCTGAGTTAGGGATAGGCAAAGGTGTGGGGGGAGGGAGGATTGAGAGTCCGTGCAGAGTTCCAAGAGGTAAAGTTGACCGCACGCTGCTTGTGACTGAGTTGCAGGTTCAATGCAGGGGCAGTTTTATAGTATGTGCGTTAGTGGGCTTGGTAGTGGCGGGCAGGGCAAGACAATGGCACAGTGAGGGAGGTTACAGTTGTGAAGGGAAGTAATCTATGACAGAATGCTTAAGTCTCACTGTGGATGTGGAATGGCAAGAGCGTTCTGATGAGATAGTCAACTGGTACAGTGAAGCGTCGCAGTGAAGTCCTTAGACGCGAGATAGAAAATACGCACGCAAATATCCATGGTGTTCAAAGGATGTAGCGCAAATCATTACAGGCGTCCCACAAGCATGGTTAGAGGCTGGGGCAGCCCTCTGGCCCTCCCGGCTACGACAGGCTCGAGACAGGGCCTTTTGCTCTGGGGATTTCTACGAGCGGGCCAGCTTAGCAGATTGGCTAAAGGCATAATGACGCTGCTGGTCGCTAGGCAACCCGAATACACAAATCCAACACTGTTAGGTGGCGGCCATTTTAGGAACAGCTGTGTAGGTAATGCTGCTTCAGTATTCACCAGGCAGGCTTGAGGGTGCTGCTGCTGCTGTTCATTCACGGTGGGACAGTGCTCCTGCTGAAACGATGGTGAGATCAGCTGTTGGGCTCACGTTTATTAGTGGGCTCGGCCATGTTCTTCTTCCTGGCGTAGGAAGGCTGTTTGGGGTGTTTGGAGGGAAGCAGGGGCTCCTGCCCTGATGGTAATATAGAATGTGCTGCCGAGGCATGGGACAGAGCATTTTGCTCTAAGGCCTTCTGAGAGCGGGCCGGCTACCGCCTGCCAGTTTAGAAGATTGGCTAAAGGCACAACGACACTAGGCAACCCGAATACACAAATCCAACGCTGCTACGCGGCAGCCATTTAAGGAGTAGCTGTCTGATGGCGGTACACTCGCTCCTTGTGTGAATTGCCTGGTGTCGCCATCCGGTTCGGTGTGAGGCTTCCAATTTTATCCACAGTGGCCCAATCAGGATGCTTCTTTTTACTCAATTTGAAGCTGATTTTCTCAGCAACCACAGCGGCGGCCATTTTAGAGGATGCAGCATTGGCTGTGATCTTCATGTAGTCAGGACCCTGGTTGGGGTAAAGGGTGAACAGGGGGGTGATGTGGCTCAATATGTTTTAGTGGCACCCTATACTGGTTGTCGGTTGATATACTAATAGCAGACAATTTGGCATTTCTCTTGCTACTAGCTTGACAGAAAAATTCTGTTACATATTAACGTATGTATTAGAATGAAAGTTTTATCGTTTTAGGAATCATGAAAAAAATAGTTTCAACAATCTTAGAATCTTAGTTCATTGGTATGTATTAATTGTGTATTTTGATAAAGAGAATATGTTTTTAGAACATGTGAATGTTCCACTGAAGAAGATTTTTTATTTATTTAAATTATATATGTCTCAAATTGTTTCCCCCGAAAGACTTCTTAAGATGTTGTTCACAGGTTTTCTGATTCATTCCCATTTCTAGTTTTTAAGGAAGGTTGTCAGTTATATTTTTTCAAAGCTTTGACGTTTTTCTAACAATTATATCTTTGTTTTTCGTGTGTACTTCAAATAGCAACTTTGCATGTTTTAAAAAGCTAGGGTGTTCCCAAATGCTATCCTCCAGCTTCAATTGCCTTCAACCGGGTTTCTCAAAAACTGTTAGCTCTGGGACGAGAAAACTATCTTGTGCGTGTTCTACACAGACCTCCACTCTGTAAAATTCGCCAAACAGAGGCAGGCAGACCTGGCATCTTTCTGGCGAATCACACATCACCCACACGTCTCGTGCTATGTACCTGCAGATCCATAGGGACAAACAGGATCAATTATAAGCGGCTCTTCCCTTCTGCACTCGGAGATTCTGAACATCTATGCCCATCTATGCCGTCCCTGCAAACCTTTCTCTTCACACATTACTTCCACCTCTACCTTAGTCCCCATCTCCCGTCTATCAACAACCTATATACTCTTACAATCCTGCCTGTGAACTATGGCAATGCCCTGGCATGGAACGCACCCCACTTGCAGCTGGGCGTCAACATGGTGCCCTTTGATCATAAAATGACAATTATGACTTTGATAATCCTCAGTGACAGGAGGAATGCCACAGGAGGAATGCCATTGGGGCCTCCTTGGTCCCCCTTTCTTCTGGGGAATTCTGAACATCCACTTCAATGCACAAGGGATGGAGGAGGAGAGCGGTCAGTGAAGGACCCAGCATCAAAGATGTGTCATTGACCACCTTCCACCCGCTACCTCCACATATGTCTCATAGGAGGCTTCACAGTCCTTCTCTGCAATTCCTGGATGCACATTTCTGATGTCCCATGGCACACAGCCAAACTTAAGCAGTTGCCATTTCTGGGCTATTGCTCCTTTTCTCTCTATTTGGACTATTGTCCCAAAATAACTACCGTTTCAGCATTGTCATTTCTATAACAAAATGACGGAAAATGTAACATAATGGGCATGAGACAAAGACATGAGTACCATCCGCGGTCGGATTGAAGCAAATGTGTGCAAATGTAATTCTGCATGTGCAATTCGATACATTGCAAAGAACGAGTAAGTAGACAGTTCCTTAATCAATCACAGGCTCTTACGTATTTTTTTAGAGTGCGTTCAGCACTGGAAACAACACTTTGTTTCCCAGATGTTAGAAGAATGCTGCCACCTATAGACGGAAAAATATAAGCACACTGTAAAATGTGTTCCAGTGACAATGCACGATAGAAGGAAATAGGCGTGAAGCTGTGATCTCACACCTGCTTTTATATATCTAGCGAACACAAGAGTGCACGTGCCCAATAAGGTATTCTTTGAAAATAGCCCTTATCATTATTTCGCAATCATTGATTTCGTAATAAGTATTCATCTGAGTCTTTCCCTCATAGCTCAGCAAAGTCCGCAGCTGTCCTGCATTACTGTAGAAGATCAAATAATAAACCTGAGCTCCCATGGATTGTTTGTTGCCACACCAAGCTGCACATCATGTCTGACAACCAGTCACTCAGTCAGAGCTGACACGAATGTGACACAACCACATTGCGGGAAGCCATAACTGCACACACAGATTATTCTAAACTCAAGGCTCCTGCTATGACATCACACCAGTGGATTTTGGAAGCCATATTTCATAGCTCTGCCTGACAGCACTCACCGTGGCACTTTGCCTCCAAAGGTATCACACATCTTTGCGTAATATCAGACCAGATATAAAAGGCACGCATGCAAATTGTCATCCAGCAGTGTCATTCATGTATGCACGGTGTACACTCACACAAATGCACCACAACACACACACATACATGTTCGCAGTCGACAGGTTACTTTCTGTAGAAGCTCCCGACCAAGGTGTGTGGTCAGACTGATGTTCACAAGATTCTGTCCTATCAGGGCCAACTGAGGTGTGTGTGTTTCTACGTATGATGGATCGAGTATAATGAAATACCACAAAGTACAACGCTCAGCAGCCGGAGGAATCTGCCATGAAATGCTATATAAAATGAGATATTATTATCATCATAATTATTATTAAAATGTTCTGGAGCACATGTCCATGAGTGTGCACGGAGATATACTGTTTGTGTACACACAGACATGAGCAAATGCATGAGTGAAAATACACCAATCTTGCCCCCACCAAATCTCCTAAATGTATGGGCCCGAATCATGGGCGCAAATCATCTTTGTCGATTCATGGAATCGAATGCGCAGTACTTTTCATGGACTTACCTGGAGTTTGCGCAGTCTCGGCAGATCTTTATGAGTCGTTGAGGGCCTTGCGCGAAACTCCATGCAGATTGTGGGCGAGACTTGCGCAGAGGGCTGGGAAGGGGCGGAACACCAAAAAATGGGGAAGAACTTGCTCAAAAACAGGTGTTCCAAGGGACACCCTGCACGCTCATAATTGCACGGCACAAGACGTATTCATGCATTCCACAGGGCAACCTCTCAACTGGGAAATGGCCATGCAAGTGCTTCATACCATCCGCCACCCGAAGGCAGGCGTAAGTACACTTGCGCGTCTGATTTGCAAAGCAGAGGTGGGGTTGCTTGTCGGATGTATGGGTGCGGGTTCTTAACCAGGGTTACGATGTAACTTAGGGGTATGCATATGCGGGGTGCAGGAACGGTTTACGAGGGTTTGCATGCAGATTTTTTGAGTAATTACTGAGTTGCGTTTTTTTATACGCATTTTGTCTGTGTGCCGTATACAGTTACGGGGGAACCCGCGCAGGCTCCCTGAGATGCAGGCCTGCTTGCAGAAGACCAGATGCATTGTTTTGATGGTGCATGTATTCGCGCCCACAGTTGCTGTTCTGGCTGTTTCTGCTTTGTGTGCGGGCGTTTCGGGGGTGTTTTGTTCTGCACACAGACTCGCGCAGTGTCTTTCTCTACGTGTGGCTTCTGCAAGATTTCTGTGCACATGTCCATGAATCAGGCCCCTGATATATTTCTTGTATTGACATATTAGAGAGAACATTAAAAATTACAAACGTGTAAACTTTACTCTCTGACAACTCGTATCCGTATACAGATAAGGGAAACTCCCAGAAGCAATCTACCGTCTGTACTTGCTTTCCTAACTGAGAGTTATTACTCAGATCTAATGTTGCTTAAGGTGCCGTGAATCATCCTGAAGTGTTTCGAACAACCGCCAGTACCACACTTGTTCCCGGATCATCTGCTCAAATCTACCACCTTGTTTCAGACTCATATTACACACAGCCGTTCAAGGGTCCTACTTGCATTTTAATAGTTTCTCTTTGCACAAGGTTAATTGGAAATAAAAAAAAGTCACTCTTCCAATGTACTATTCAAAATAAATCTGTCATTGCAGAAATATTTTTTATCGGTCCCTCACGATTCAAGGGGCGCAGAGAACATTTTACTTTGATAAACTGCAATTAAAATACAGATGAATATGAGATTGTGTTTTTAAAAGCATTTAGAGGGCGAGAAGGGACACCATTAGTCCTTGGCATATTACGGGGAATGTCTTTCAGCTGCCATTCTGTAGAAAAGAAGACTTAACTGCATTCATGAACAGCTATTATACATACATATACATGGAAGTTGTATGAAAAGAAATGTAGAGCTGTAGTCCAACGTATACATGTATAGCCCCCTGCAAACTCATGTGCACACATTTCCTGTTTCACACATTTACAATGTGTGCAAAATTAAGTCCCACATTTGGAAAAGAGAATTTCAGAGAACTCCCTACATACACCATCTGCCACCTCCTCCATATGGACACACGTGTTGTGTGTGCTGTTCTCCCGCGTATTCAGTGGCCACTGGGAGAACAAAAGAAGAGGCTTGGCTTGCCTCAAATTTCCAACGAAGGAGTCGGATCCGTATGTGATGGGATAAGGGCTTTTGTTCTATCTTCGGATAATACCTAATCTTCGAAGTGTCCCGCTTTTCTAGGACCTGACAAACGCCCGATAGCGTTGACATTAATGACAATCTGATGGAGACATGAACTGCTTCACATTATGATATATGTAGAAGTTGTTCACAAGCCTGTGCCATTTGTCCTCAATGGAAGATGGTGGTGCAAAGACCTCCTGGTGAATACGGTACCCCAAGAGTCACACTGGACAGCTTGACCTGATTTGGCATTGCCCCAACTACATCTCTCTTCAGTCTTGTGGATGATGTGGACACGATCATTGGCTGCGCTTCCATATCCCTTGCTCTGTAGAGGTGGCGTATATGGACACGGTTACTCATGCCTCAAGAACTATATACAACATCCTCTTGGAAAAACATTTTCCCTATTGATTAAATGGGCTCTCTTACCCTAGTGGCCATGTTAGACCTGTCAGCATCATTAGACATTGTGGACCGTGATCTAATAATGACATGTTTGAGCTTGGTCGGTGGAATTGGTAGCATCTCGTTATATTACTCCTTGCTCCACAATCCACATAAACAAGTCCAAAGTAGCCTATTCTTTTCCAGGTCTGCCATAGTGAAGTGTGGGGGTCCCTCAAGGTCCCTGCTTTCACTGAGTATGATATTTATATGTGCCTGTGTTGGATATATTGATCTCTTTAGATGTTTCTATCATGCATGCAGTATTTTATTTTTTAAACAATTTCTATTAGGTAAGTTCATTAACAGGTAATATAAACATACAGTGTACACTTTGTAACATGTGCGCTCTTGTGGAGCATTACAACCATAAAGTTTGATGAAACCAGTAAATAAGATAAATATGATACAATTATTTGAATGAATAAGAAATGAGACAAACAGGGGGAGACAAGCAAGACAAACGGCCATAGGAAAGGAGAGGGAGAGGGCATCAGTGACCAATAATTAATTTGACTTATTCAGGATTGTTAAGGTATTGAATAAACACATTCCATTTTGTGTTAAATTTGTGTAAACAGTCAACGGAGAATGAATGACATTATTCAATCTGAGTGGAGCAAATAGAATTCCACCAGATGTTATAAGACAAGTTGGAATAATTGTTCCAGTTATAAGTGAATTTTTGATAAGCAATACTGATGAATAAATTACATAATGCAGGAGATTCAACTTGTCATAAAAAAAGAGTTAATAATAGAGCCAATCATGAGATTAGAGAGTGACAAAGGTTCTGTAAAATGAAAGATCGTTTGAAGGCATGACTAGATTTTTGTGCAAAAAGCATAAACATAGTTACAATTAAAAATTAAATGAAGAAAATCGGCATTTGGCTCGTGACAAGACCAGCAATTGTTGAGTGAGTTATCCGCTACTTCTCAGGGGTGTAAGGAATGCACATTGTAAAATAAAATGTGTTTTGGTAACATTGGTAGCTATAGACATTGAGTAATACAGTTTCCAAATGTGGGCCCACATTTCTGAGCTATGTTGAAAGTTCCAGTTGAGCATCCATTGCCTGCTAATATTAGAATTGAACGGATTGTGAGATGGGGGATAATTTAGAAAAGCATATAACTTGGCTGCTTTAATGTAAGGATTGCTGATTAAAAAAATCTGAAGTGCGGAAGGGATCTTTGAGTTAGTGATGGTAATAACTTTAATGATTTGAAGAGGGATTTGTGAAATGAGATATCAGATTCAGGGATATTGTATTGTATACAGATATGTGCAAATGGGATTCCTATATCATTGTGGAGTAATTGCTTGACAAATTTGATGCCTGATGAGTACTGTCTATGAATAATAGTGGGGTTAGATTTGATATAAAAGTGTTTATTGAACCGGAAGAAGATGTCTCCCAAATCAGTTTCAGAGAAAAGTTTGGTATGGAGTTTATTCCAAATCGATATGGGCAATAATATTGGCTTCTACATTGATCCATTGTTAGGGAGAATTCTCTGTTTAGGCTGAATTTCCTAACCTAGTGAGTCCCCCAGCAGCTTTGCTGGATTTCTGGAGTTAGTTTTTTTCCATCCTGCCAAGAGTGAGACTCTTTTTCTCCCACTCTTGGACATGAAGGTGTGAAATTCCTTTGAATGTCAATGTGTTCTATGGGCTATGGGGTCTTTTACCCCATAGGGTCTCATATGTTTTTCTATGTGTGTTACACCGCACACTCCGTGCCGTAACACTGGGGGGTCCTAGAGGATCCCCACCATAGACTCCATACCCTGGGACTGACTACTGTCTCCCCGGGCATGTAATGTCACCATTGGCTTTACTAGACCTAAATTTATTAACAGAACTAATACAAACCATCCTATTGTGGATGTACTAGTAGGAGTAATTTGATTACTCCTGGGTCTTTTATTCGAGGGGGCACTGTCCCGTCCCCCTTCGTCGAGTTTTGGCTGGTGGCAGTGGAAACTACTTGTTATATTCGACCCCAAATATAACTCTATGGCATTCTTCCCATTGTTGGAGGTTAATACTTTTTCTCGTTAATCTCTAACATGCCACCGGTTTATTTATCTTAAATAAATCTATTGGTTGGTATTTTCTGCCAGAAATCGGTTTTTAAAATGGCGTCTGTGTTCGTCTCTGTGACTCCTAAACCAAAGGTTGAGCCCTTTGTTTCACTTTTGGCGGGCTTCTGCACAGAGGCCCTCCACAGTGGTGCCATTCAGTCTGGGTACCACAGGGGGTGTGGGAGGGGGTTTAGCCACCCTGGACTGAGTTGCCTTGCCAACTCAAGTCGCACTCTGGTGTGATTGGCCCAAGTGGTGAGCCACCCCGCTCACCACTTAGCGTGTTTTGATTGACAGCTAGGCTGAATGAATGGGGGTTTCCTGCATAAAAGCAGGGCTTTTGGGGATGGATCTTCAGAAGTCGCCACAGGACCTAAGAATCTGACGAGGGTAAAGCTGAGCTGACCTGCAACGATGACACCTCCGGTGGAGCCCTGCTGAACCGACTCACCTCTTCCCGACAACAGAGGAGATCTCCCTGCCGGAGAGTCTCTTCCCCTGACTGGTGGGAACAACCAGTCCCCTTTGCTTTTTCTTCGCTCCAGGACGCAGTGGTCGAATTGCCCGTGCAGAGCACCTCGGCAACCGGATAGCGACTACCCCTTTACCGCGACCAAAAGGTGGTGCCTTGTGACGGAGCACTCCGCGGCTGGTCTCTTCCCTGGTAGTGCAACGATCTTCAACTTTCCTTCGACGACGAGATCATCTCTTCTCTTGGCAAAGCCCTGACTTGCATCCACCACCAGGAACAACTGCCCCGCCGGAGCTGTCTCTCCACATACAAGGTACCGTGTCCGCCTGGCTTCCCTTGTGCCGGTTAGAGTGAGGTGTCTTAATCCTCGCCTCTCCATTGGGTCTCCTCCAAGCCTTCTTAACTTTCTGTTCTGAACTGGTCCAATCTTTCTGTGACAATTTGCGCCAAAGACTCGAAGTGCATTTCCACTGTGATACTTTTTGGAACATTTCGCCTTGCCTCTCTCCGAGTCGGCCTGGCCTCTGAACTTTGCGATCTACAGTAGACCCTGCCTTACTTGCCTTGCATTTGTTCGTAAAAGTGTTGGTACCGAGTTGATTTCATACCCTGCCTTTTTCTCTCCCGTCCTAACGAATACTAGAGTGCCATCTAGGTTAAAGCATTCACCTCTGTCTGCAAATAAGTGATGCTGTCGAACCTAGACTTGTCGAACTATTGTTAGGGGGATTGATTTACTTATAGTAATTGTGATTGAAGTTGTTTCCGTATTAGTGCCAGAGTGTTTTCCATAGATGTGTTGTTATAAATAAATACCTATATAGCTTTACACCCAAGCTCTGTTCCGTGTTTGCTTGTTCTACTGTGTAGATTGCCCTATTTTGTATACTCCACATACTGCCTAACTCTTCTTGAGTGAAGTCTGACTGCTCAGCCACAGCTACCAAGTGAATCTGTGTGGTACAGACTGCTACCAAGTGGGTTTACTGCCAAACACCTGTAGTCCTAAATCTTTTGCAGTGGTCCCAGAGGGAACTGCACAGGTTTCCGCCTAACACTGGTGTACAGCGGTGGGATTTGTATCGAGTATACAGTTTAGAGTGCTTTTTAACACTTTAGTATAACTAACCACAAAGCTTAGCACTAAAAAGCAACTTTCAAAAACATGTCTGCTATGGAAGTTTACAGTCAAGAATCCTTGTCAGGTGAAAATACTGAGAGTTTACAAGCTCTCTGTAGACAAGAGAATCTTTCTGTAAGAGGCAAGAAAGTAGAACTGATAGCGAGATTGCTGGAAAACCAAAGTCTGGGTACTGGTTCAGAGGAACCAACTTCTCCAGCGAATGTAAAAAACAGTGATGGTATGGATCTGAATCAGAGTCTTGATAATGAGTCAGAAGAGGAAAGTGAACCTAATGAAGTTAGCCACTCTGAGCCTCTGTCTGCCTTACCTACTGTACCTACAGGGCCCATACCAGGTCCCACATGTAACCCTGCTTATTTTGAACTTGAAAAAATGAAGCTCGAGTTAGAATACAGACAATTTTTGGCTCAATCTGAAAGGAACCAAGAGCTAGAGTTCAGACGGATGAATGCCCAGGCTGAGCAGAAGCAAGCTGAGCTAAGGCTCAGAGAAATAGAACTTAATCACGAGTTAGAGACGAAAAAGTTGTCTGTGGAAAATGCTTCTCTCTCCTCTGGTTCCTCTAGAAGCTCCAGTCCCAAAAGACCCCGGATGCCGAAGGAATTAGTGGGTATGTATGAACCGAGATTGGATGTTTTGGATTGGTTGAAACTGTTTGAATATAATCATGGGCTCCAGGACATCACCGGGAATGAGTTACTTCCCTGGTTGTTCTCTAGGCTTCCCCTGTTGCAACTGATGTGGTAATGGAGTTGGGGGAGGTAGATAAGAAGGATTACGAAAGTGTGAAACTAGCTTTGATAGCTAGATTCGGGAAGACCCCTTCCCAGTATCTTAAGAGGTTTAGAACCCTCAAAATGCATTATGGTACCCCTTGGGCTACCTGGGTGAGTGAAGGGTTGAAAAACTTAGAGGGATGGATTAAGGGTTACAAAGTGAACACTTATGAGGGTATGAAGAATCTTTTTATGTTGGAGTCTATTTATGATACCTGTTCTACGGAGCTCAGAAAGCACTTGGCTGATTTGAAGGAATTGGATTCCAGGGAGCTAGCTAAGGCTGCTGACTTGTGGGTTGCCAACAGGGCTACTCATAAGGATTCTGGGGCAACTCAGAAAAAGGATGAGGGAAAACAGCCTAAAAAAGACTCAAAAGAGAATTCGAATAACTCAAATTCCAAAGAGGGCCCCAAACAAAACCAGAATGGTAAGCCACAAGGAAAACCGCAGCAGAATAGTGTGTCTTCTGGTGCCAAACCGGAAGGAGGCCAGTACAAGCCACCATTTCAGAAAGCATTCGGCTTTGTTTGTGGCTCGACTGACCACGTGAAAGGAGATCCGAGATGTAAGGGTAAACCTTCAGGGGTCCAGCTTGTCTCCTTAGCCTTCGCTCCAGAGGAGGAAGTCCAAATGGCAAGTGGAAACTTTCTACTGCTGGCTGATGAACCCATTGGAGTCTCAGCCAGCGTTTCTTTAGTATCTCTGGGGTTGTGGGAACAACAGAATTTAGACGTCTATAATTCTATCCCCGATAATACTAAAGAGTATTATAAGGACAGTGTCCAGGTGAATGGTCAGGAGACTCCTGCCATTAGGGACACTGGGGCCAGCATAACTGTGGTGGATAAATCTTTTTTTCAGGCTGAGGATGTTGCTAAGGCACCCAAACGCCTCACCAAGTTAGCTGGAGGGCCTGTGCAGATGCTTCCCCAATTAGCAGTTCTCATCCAGTGTAACGACATGACTGTGAAGATACCTGTCAGCATACAGAGTTCTGTTGGGTAACGACTTAAAAACTCTTGGAGTTGTGTCGCATACTCCCAGACCTCCTAGTAAACGGTTACAGGAGCTAACCAGACCTGCAAGGGAGAGAACCATGCGAGGTACTCTCCAGGAGATGATGAAGAAAGAAATCACTCCTGCTCCACTGGAATTGTCGGCCGCTGTCTCTAAGAAATCAGAAGCGAAAGGGAAACCTAAGACTTCTGTACCGAAACCAGCAGCCAGCATTTCAGTGCAGCCAACAAGGACTTCCCCGCGGTTGTCCAAAGTTAGACCCGTAACTCCACCTCCAGCTGAGGCTGAGAGGGAGGTACAACCCTGTGTGGTAGAATTAGATTCTGAAGAAGAGCTAATGGAAGGCCAGGAACTCATTTGAGATCTGGATCATGTTGACCATCCTGAGATGCAGTCTTTACTGGCAGAAGGTGGACCCAGCAGGGCAGACTTCAGTAAGGGACAGAGAGAATGTCCAACTCTGGAATGTCTTCGCCACCAGGCAGAAGCTCAGGCTGAAGGGCAAGATCCTGGGAAATACAGGTTGCACTGGGAAGATGGCCTCTTCTACAGTGAACCGACCGAGTCTGCACCTGGATACTACAAACGACTTGTAGTACCCCAAGAGAACAGACCACAGTTCTTGCAGTTAGCCCACAAGATTCCTTTGGCTGGTCACTTGAGTTTCAAGAAGACTAAGGAAAGGCTCTCTCTCTACTTTTATTGGCAGAAGATGGGGCCCGAAGTAGAAAAACACTGCAGGAGCTGCCAAACCTGCCAGACCTCTGGTAAGGTTGGCTCCAATAATGTGGCACCTTTAGTGCCTCTCCCAGTTGTGGGAGTCCCATTTGAGAGAGTAGGGATTGACATTGTTGGTCCCCTTGATCCTCCAACCTCCTCAGGCAACTGGTTTATACTTGTTGTAGTAGACCATGCTACTAGGTATCCTGAGGCAATTCCTATGAGGACTGTTACAGCTCCGGCTGTGGCTAAGGCCCTCCTTGGTATTTTTACTAGGGTCGGGTTTCCCAAGGAAGTAATCTCTGACAGGGGGTCAAACTTTATGTCCCACTACATGAAAGCCATGTGAAAAACCTGTGGAGTTACTTACAAGTTCTCAACGGCTTACCACCCACAAACTAATGGGTTGGTAGAACGGTTCAACCGAACCATGAAGCGCATGATAGGTGCTTTAAAAGAACCCCTTGAGCGAAAGTGGGACCTTCTACTGCCATGCCTTCTCTTTGCTTATAGAGAAGTCCCTCAGGAGGGAGTAGGTTATTCTCCCTTTGAGCTTCTCTATGGTCATCCCGTCAGAGGTCCATTGGCCCTGATTAAGGAGGGGTTGGAGAGCGCTCCTTCCCCCAAGCCAGTCAGAGTGATTGACTACGTGATAGGTCTCCGGAGGAGATTGTCGCACATTATAACAGAAGCAAGCGATAACTTGAAAGCTGGACAAGCATTGGTCAAGCACTGGCATGATCAAAAGGCTAACATGGTTGAGTTCACTCAAGACCAGCTAGTTCTCGTTATGATCCCAACAAGGCAGAGGGCCTTGCAAGACAAATGGATGGGACCCTTCAGAGTTGTGGGTAAACAAGGAGAGATCAACTATCTGGTGGACTTGGGCAATCCCAAGGAGGCTCTGACAGTCTTCCACACCAACCGACTCAAAGCGTATGTCTCGAGACCTGATGTAGGAGCGTTGCTTCTAGCATCATCCGAGGAAGAAGAAGAGAGTGAAGCTCTTCCGGATCTCCTCAGAGGCTTACCTTTAGACGAAAAAATTGAAGGAGTAAATCTCTCTTCAAATCTGACACCCGAGCAACAAGAAGAGTGCAAATCTATGTTGAATCAGTTTGCCTCTCTGTTCTCGCTTTCACCAGGCTTGACCCCCTGGGGCCAGCATGACATACTCACTGGTGACTGTCTGCCAGTCAAAAGCAGAGGACACCGAACGTCAGAAAACGTACAAACCCACATCAAAGGTGAGGTCAGCAAGATGCTTGCTCTCAGGGTAATAGAGCCTTCTACTAGTCCATGGTCTGGCCCAGTTGTGTTAGTGCCAAAGGCCGGATCTAAAGAACTTAGATTCTGCGTGGATTATAGAGCTCCTAATGCAGTCACCAAGACTGATGCCCACCCTTTCCCAAGAACAGATGAGTTGGTGGATAAACTTGGTGCCGCCAAGTTCCTCAGCACATTTGACTTGACGTCAGGCTATTGGCAAATAGCTCTGACAGACCATGCCAAGGAGAAAACTGCATTTTCTACCCCCGTTGGCTTATACCAGTTTAAGGTAATGCCTTTCGGATTGAAAAATGCACCTGCTACATTTCAACGGATGGTAAACCAGGTTCTGAATGGGATGGAGGACTTCTGCATGGCATACTTGGATGACATAGCAGTGTTCAGCAATTCCTGGGAAGAACATGTAACCCACCTAAGAGATGTTTTGCAGGCTCTTGGACGAGCCAATCTGACCATAAAGGTGAGTAAATGCCAAATTGGACAGAGTAAGGTAGTCTATCTTGGACATGAGGTAGGAGGTGGAGAAATAAGGCCTTTGCCCAGTAAGATTGAAGCTGTGCAAAATTGGACAACACCCACTACTCAGACCCAGGTGAGAGCCTTCTTAGGCCTCACTCGGTATTACAGGAATTTCATTGAGAACTATGGGACCATAGCTTCTCCACTGAATGTCATCTCCTCGCCCAAATTTCCTAAAAAGGTTAGATGGAATGAGGAGTGCAATCAGGCTTTTGAAAACCTGAAAAAGGCTCTTTGCCAAGCCCCAGTACTCAGAGCTCCTGATTACCACCAAACTTTCATTGTGCAGACAGATGCTTCTAATGTAGGAATAGGTGCCGTACTCAGTCAACTGGATGGGAAGGGTAGGGAGCACCCCGTTTGCTTCATCAGCCGCAAGCTGAAGGATCCTGAAACAAGGTGGGCAACAATCGAAAGAGAGTGCTTTGCTATCGTGTGGGCTCTGAAGACGTTTAGGCCAATCTTGTATGGTTCTACTTTTGTCATTCAGACTGACCACCAACCCTTGAGATGGTTAATGCAAATGAAAGGGGAAAACCCAAAACTACTGAGATGGTCGATCTGGCTGCAAGGGTTTGATTTTACCATTGAGCACAGGTCAGGGTGTCACCACCAAAATGCTGATTGTCTCTCTAGGATGTATGTCATCAACTAGAGGTATGAGGTTCATCCAGGAGTGGATTAAATCCTCCTGTCCCTTAGTCTGGGGTGGGGGGGCGAGTGTTAGGGAGAATTCTCTGTTTAGGCTGAATTTCCTAACCTAGTGAGTCCCCCAGCAGCTTTGCTGGATTTCTGGAGTTTGTTTTTTTCCATCCTACCAAGAGTGAGACTCTTTTTCTCCCACTCTTGGGCATGAATGTGGTTAATTCATTTGAATCTCAATGTGTTCTATGGGCTATGGGGTCTTTTACTCCATAGGGTCTCATATGTTTTTCTATGTGTGTAACACCGCACCCTCCGTGCCGTAACACTGGGGCGTCCTAGAGGATCCCCACCATAGACTCCATACCCTGGGACCGACTATTGTCTCCCAGGGCATGTAAAGTCACCATTGGCTTTACTAGACCTAAATTTACTAACAGAACTAGTACAAACCATCCTATTGTGGACGTACTAGAAGGGGTAATTCGATTACCCCTGGGTCTGTTATTCGAGGGGGCACTGTCCCGTCCCGCATCATCGAGTTTTGGCTGGTGGCAGTGGAAACTACTTGCTATATTCGACCCCGAATATAACCTTATGGGATTCTTCCCATTGTTGGAGGTTAATACTTGTTCTCGTTAATCTCTAACATACCACCGTTTTACTTATCTTAAATAAGTCTATCGGATGGTATTTTCTGCCAGAACTCGGTTTTTAAAATGGCGTCTGTGTTCGTCTCTGTGACTCCTAAACCAAAGGTAGAGCCCTTTGTTCCACTTTTGGCGGGCTTCTGCACAGAGGCCCTCCAAAGTGGTGCCATTCTGTCTGGGTACCACAGGGGGTGTGGGAGGGGATTTAGGCACCCTGGACTGAGTTGCCTTGCCAACTCAAGTCGTGATTGGCCCAAGTGGTGAGCGTGTTTTGAGTGACAGCTAGGCTGAATGAATGGGGGTTTTCTGCATAAAAGCAGGGCTTTTGGGACTGGATTTTCAGAAGTCGCCATAGGACCTAAGAATCCGACGAGGGTAAAGCTGAGCTGACCTGCAACGACGACACCTCCGGTGGAGCCCTGCTGAACCGACTCACCACTTCCCAACGACAGAGGAGATCTCCCAGCTGGAGAGTCTTCTTCCCCTGATTGGTGGGAACAACCAGTTCCCTTTGCTTTTTCTTTGCTTCCAGGGCGTAGTGTTCGAATTGCCTGTGCTGAGCACCCCGGCAACGGGATAGCCACTAACCCGTACCACGACCAAAAGGTGGTGCCTTTTGATGGAGCACTCCACGGCTGGTCTCTTCCCTGGTGGTGCAACGATCTTCAACTTTTCTTCGACGACGAGAGCATCTCTTCTCTTGGCAAAGCCCCGACTTGCATCCACCACCAGGAACAACTGCCCCCGCCGGAGCTGTCTCTCCACATACAAGGTACTGGGTCCGCCTGGCTTCCCTTGTGATGGTTAGCATGAGGCCTCTTAATCATAGCCTCTCCATTGGGTCGCCTCCAAGCCTTCTTAACTTTCTGGTCTGAACTGGTCCAATCTTTCTGTGACAATTTGCGCCAAAGACTCGAAGTGCATTTCCACTGTGATACTTTTTGGGACATATCGCCTTGCCTCTCTCCGAGTGGGCCTGGCCTCTGAACTTTGCGATCTACAGTAGACCCTGCCTTACTTGCCTTGCATTTGTTCGTAAAAGTGTTGGTACCGAGTTGATTTCATACCCTGCCTTTTCTCTCCCGTCCTAACGAATACTAGAGTGCCATCTAGGTTAAAGCATTCACCTCTGTCTGCAAATAAGTGGTGCCGTTGAATCTAGACTTGTCGAGCTATTGTTAGGGGGAATGATTTACTTATAGTAATTGTAATTGAAGTTGTTTGCCGTATTAGTGCCAGTGTGTTTTTCATTGATGTGTTCTTATAAATAAATAACTATATATCTTTACACTGAAGCTCTGTTCCGTGTTTGCTTGTTCTACTGTGTAAATTACCCTATTTTGTATACTCCACATACTGCCTAACCTTTCTTGAGGGCAGTCTGACTGCTCTGTCACAGCTTTCAAGTGAATCTGTGTGGTACAGACTGCTACCAAGTGGGTTTACTGCCAAACACCTGTAGTCCTAAATCTTTTGCAGTGGTCCCAGAGGGAACTGCACAGGTTTCCGACTAACACTGGTGTACAGCGGTGGAATTTGTATCGAGTATACAGTTTAGAGTGCTTTTCAACACTTTAGGATAACTAACCACAAAGCTTAGCACTAAAAAGCAACTTTCAAAAAACATGTCTACTATGGAAGTTTATAGTCTGGAAGTATGCTATTAACTATGTTTCTATTGCACTTTGATTGTCATTGCTGAGGCATATTTGCATATGTAACACACAATGAGTCTGGTCCCTCTTATTCCATCTCATGCTGACTTCACAGCCTAGCCTTTCTTTGCCTTTGTTATTCTGAATGAAGATCTGGAATCTGTTCCTTTCTCGTTTAACAGTTGCTGCAACACCTGATCTATTTAATTCTCTCACATTTTACTAGGACGGCAGAGCATGGGTCCTCTGCCCTGTTACATTATTCAAAGAGCCCCTCTGGCCTTTCCTTGCCTCTCCCTTGTCTCACTGCTTGCTTGCTTAATACACATCTCCTTGCTTGAACACTCAACATATTCTCCCTAACACAGCAAAGGCAGCTGCAGTCTGTCTTAACTTCTATTGGTTCCGTGTCTTGAATTGACCTCTTATTTCCGCTTAAGAGGGCAACAGCTAGCCAATATTGGAAGAACATGGGCATATTATGCCAGAGGCTGGCAACTGCCTTCCAAATGCCTACACAAGAGACACAACTCTTGCCTTTGTTTCTAATAGTAATTCAGTGGATGAAGAAATGCGGGAGCACACATACTGCTCATAAAGGAAGGGGATGATGTCACACTTGGTTAATACATTTTGATCACGCCAGGAGCTAATTTCCAGCTGCAATTATGCGATTACCTTTTAGACATCTGGCTTTAAATAACGTTAGTATCACCTGGAAAGCACAGAGGATGCTCAACAGGGTTCCTGGAGCACGAGGGGTACCCTACTCATGGGCATTGATGATTGGAGGGCATTCTTGCCCTGTTTTGGAGCCTGCCCCCTACAGCCATGATGGGAGGAGGGGCCTATTACTTTTGGTTGTACGTACCCTTTGTGGGTGGGTAGACATTGCCTCCTGCTTTAGCCCACTAACAGCTCTGCTTTGCAACTTTATCACACATACCTGTCAGTCAATACTGCTAATGTTATCAGCCTCAGAAATCTGGAATCCGTTGCCACATCAACTAGGGTACAGGCTTGCCACCTGAGACTTACCCATGTCTGAGTCGGCATTTGTCGCCCTGTAGAGAAGACACACACAGAAAGAATAGGGCACAGTGCCCTTGTGGTTTTTTTGTTAGGGAGAATTCTCTGTAAAGGCTAATTTCCCAAACCTAGTGAGCCCCCCAGCAGCTTTGCTGGATTTTTGGGGTTTATTTTTTTCTCCTGCTAAGAGTGAGACTATTTTTCTCCCACTCTTAGGCATGATTTGAGAATGTCCTTTGACTTTGTAATGTGTTCTATGGGCTATGGGGTCTTTTACTCCATAGGGCTTCATGTGTTTTTGGTATGTGTGCTACAGAGCACCCTCAGTGCAATAACACAGGGGTGTCATAGTGACCCCCAAACATAGAATCCATACCCTGGGACTGACTACTGTCTCCAATGGCATGTAAAGTCACCATTGACTTTACTAGTCTTAAATTGTGAACAGAACCAGTACAAAGCATCATATTGTGGAAGTACTGGCAGGGGTAATTTGATTGCCCCTGGCTCTGTTTTCCAAGGGGGTACTGCCCAGTCCTCCCTTGTCGAGTTTCTGGCTGGTGGCAGTGGTTACCACGCAAAATATTCCACCAGAATATTTCCTATGGGATTTTCCCATTCATTTCAAACGCACCACTTTTTTGGTGCAATGTTAAAGATACCGCCGGGTTATTTATATAATATTTATTCCCCGGTTGGGTCTTTTTGCCAGGACTCGGTTTTAAAATGGCTTTTGTGTTCGCCTCTGTAACTCCAACCCAAGTCGAGCCCTTTGTTCCACTTTTGGCGGGCTTCTGCACAGAAGCCTCCAAAAGTGGTGCCACTCTGTCTGGGTCCACAGGATGTGTGGGAGGGGGGAATAGGCACCCTGGACTGAGTTGCCTTGGCAACCCAAGTCGCACTCTTGTGTGATTGGCCCAGCGGTGAGCCGCCCGGCTCACCACTTAGCATGTTTGAGTGACAGCTAGGACTGATGAATGGGGGTTTTCTGCATAAAAGCAGGGCTTTGGGGACTGGAACTTCAGAAGTCGCCACAGGACCTAAAGAATCCGAAGAGGGAGAAGATGAGCCGACCTGCAACGACGACACCACCGGTGGAGCCCTGCTGAACCGACTCACCACTTCTGAACGACAGAGAAGATCTTCTTCCAGGAGAGTCTTCTTCCTTTGAGCTGGTGGGGTTAACCAGTTTGCCCTCTTTTCACCTTCCTGGATCGTCGCGTGGTCGAATCGCCCGTGCCAAGCACCTGAGCGGCCGGATAGCCACGCTTCACCACTACCGCGAATAAAACAGTAGTACCTTTTAACTGGGAAACTCCGCAGCTGGTTTCTTCCCTGGCAGTGCAACAACCTCCAGCTTTCCTCCACTTCGAGATCTTCTCTTCCCCTGGAAGAAGCACTGACTTGCACCCGCTGCCAGGAACAACTGCCCACGTTGGAGCTTTCTCACCATTTCAGGTACTGTGTCCTGCCTGGTCTCCCTTGCAACAGACTGTTCGAGGTGTCCGGTAAATCCTTGACTCTCTATCCTGGGGTGACCTCGGACCTGTTAACTAACTTTTCTGAACTGATCTAACTCCTTTTTGAACTATCTGCAAAGACTTTTAAAGTGTACTTCAACTGTGATCTTGGGCACATTCCGCCTTGCTCTCTCCAAGAGTGGGCCTGGCCTATGATCTTTTTGCTCTACAGTAGACCCTGCCTTTCTTGACTTGCTGTGGTCCTCTAAAAGTGTTGGTATTGTGTGTTTTCCTATTTCTGCCTTTTCCCTCCCTTTTTAAATAATTATTGGAGCGCCATCTTGGTTAAGCGTTGACCTCTGTGTTGATAATAAGTGGTGTTCTTTTCCTAAGACTTGTCGAATAATTAATCAGGGAGGTGGCATCTGTCGCCCTGTAGAGAAGACACACACAGAAAGAACAGGGCACAGTGCCCTTGTGGGTTTTTCACACTTCTTCCTCGTGGTGGGCACATTTCACTCCACAGAGAAAGTGGCACATGCTGGGCAACATTTTCCCACTTTGACAATGTCACCCAAAGAGCGAAATTGGCCCATTCCACACTGATGGGTTTCAGCACCTGCTTAGCGCGCGATGGCAATTAAGGGCATTTACCAACGCACTCAAGAAGCACAGGACACCCTCTTACCAGCGACATGCCATGAACACTCATTCTGATCACGAATTGTCATTTATCTGGGGTCATGTTAAATGTATTTAATTATTTTTCTTACATGTGCAGCATCACGCAAAACCCCCAAGCATCAAGGCTCAAAGTAAACTGCATGGAGTGGATAACTTCCATAGGCACACATTTTTACTTTTCCGCCACAAAATGGAAGATTTTAGCGTAAAAGGCAGTTGAAATCACATTGCTTTTCCACTTTGGAAGAGTGTAAATACCTCACGCAATTAGCGATTGCTGGCGGAATTGACAATGGCTTCCTCAGGACTCCGCCCGCTTTTACCAGGTTTAATTTCCAAGCAGATCCCAGATGAATCCCTTTCCTTATTTCCAGCATGAGAATCCATGCTGGCAGAAAGACCGCATTTGTCTGGTGGAGCGGGAAATACGGGGGGTCCTGGTGTGTCCACTCAACTCCCGAACTCCACCAAGAAAATGCACGAAAATCTGGCCAATTAGAAAAAGCGACAGTAATAGTGTTTTCCACCACTTTTTCTGAACCAATTGACCTGGAAAATGTTGTGTTGCACCGGAAGCTGAATGCATTCACTCTGCCTATTATCCCACCGGAAAATTAAGCCAGGTGCTGAACACAGGTTTTACATATTCCTGTACACAATCTGCATTTGGGGAATTAACTAACTGAGATACCTTACAAATGATATCTCCTCTGGGGCTTTACTGTCTTAACGCCTTAACCTCCATGGGTATTTCCCCCCAGTACCAAGTCCTTTTTGGTGATTTTGGTATCTCGCCATTCAATCCCTTGTAACTTCTTTGTTACATGAGATATCTCGGCAAAATTTGGCCCCTTTTTCCCCACATGAATCCTAGTTTGCTGTAGGGGGGTGAGAGAAAATAACCAAAAAGGAGAACATTTGTTTTGCCAATAATATGTTGTACAAAGAAGCCTGTGGTGTTTTCCTTGTAAGAGCTAGGAAAAATGGTTTGCTGTGCTGGATTCGCCATTTCCCAGGCTTTCAAGAAAAGATTGAGTGGAAACCAAAATAACATATTGGCATAGACAATATTCCATGTTTAGGAAGGGGTGATTTGCACAGGTCAGGCAACAACTATGTAGGGAAAGATTCCATAGTTTGGGGGGAAAATCGGGAAAATTACTGAAAAAATGACAGAAAAAAACCCCACAATTTCTGCACATTTCACTCTGGTCACCCACTGAAACACACAGCCAACAACACATGGCCTACCATCCCGCGTTCCCACAGATTTCCCGACAAAAACGGTACCTCACATGTGGGGGTGCACATACCTGGGCGCAAAGGGAAAAGGCTAACCCACTGGTAACCCCAAGCCTTTTGGCAGAGCAGATTTTGTTCATGTGGACAACATACAGATTTGGGCCTAGGGTGTCGAAGCCACCAAGGAAAACAGGGAACCACATGCAAAATATACTCCCCCCAGGCTTTGGGGGTGGCTCTACCAATATTTGCAGTGCCCCCCCCACCCCAAATGGATGGGGGCATCTCATGTACACCTTCCTAGGGGAGGAAATCTGCCCCCAGGGAAGGCTACATAAGGTGCCCCCATCCACTTAGGGTGGGGGGAGAGGGCCACCACCCTTCCAAACACAAAAAATCCTGGTGGTCTCTAGTGGGCCCCCCACCCCCCTGCCCCCACCCAAAACAAGTTATAATATATATATATTTGTTTTGCTATTCCCTAGGGGCAGATGGGCACATGTGTGTGGCCATCTGCACCCGGGGGAGGGGGGGTCAAAACATACTGCCCCTGTCTTGGAGGGGTGGCTCTGCCAATATTTGCAGGGACCTCTCCCCCCACCCCAAATGGATAGAGAGCATCTTATGTACCCCTTCCTAGGGGCAGAAATCTGCCCCAGGGAGGGCTACATAAGGTGCCCCTCCCACCCACACCCACCCCACCCAAAACTACTTTTGCCCCCAGGGTATTGCCCCCAGGCTTCAAAAAACAGATCCCTGCATGACACACCAAACACATATTCTGGGGGGGATAAATGCCATTACATCCCCCCCACAATATTGTGGGGGGGATTTGTCCCCCCTGTCCCCCCCATGTCCTACGCCCATGTGCAGGACACAGTTATACACTATGCTTTTGGCATGGAGTTTAACGATAGAGGGTGTCTGGTTAGCAGATCACACTTTCTAAAATGGTTTACAACCACCATAGTATCTCTCTCTATATATAAAAGGGATATTTGTGAATATGTGTGAGTGTATGTTTGAAATGTTCAGCATACTTCCCAACATGCTACAAACCTAAAATGTAGCACGTGGCTAGGTTCCATGGTATAGACAATGTAAAAAGTATAAAACATACATGTTCCTATTGTTTTAAGCATGTATTTAAAGAGGCCTACAATGATTGCATATGTGTGTGCCTGTCTGTTCAAAATGCTCAGCATACTTCCCAAAATGCTACAAACCTGAAATTTGACATGTCAGTAAGTTCCATGATGTAGACAATGTAACAAGTATAAAATATACCCTTTTTGGATTTATATTTTTTTGAAGCGGTCTGCAATTCTTACCCCTGCCATATGGCTCTTTGCTCCATAGTGTTGCCGTAATTCTTTCTTTGTTTTTTGGCACTTATATAGAGCTACAAACTCTCAGGCATCTGAGCGCTGCTTATTGCCCACAGCGTGTGGTACTCGTTTATCAACCTCAGAAGGATGAAAGGCTGAGTTTGGCCCTGCCGGGATTTGAACTTGCATGGGCAGGCTCTGCACAGATGTCAAAGCAAGCGCTCTACTCGCTGTGCTATTTGACCGGCTGATTGTTCATTGTTCCTAAAGTTCAGTAGTTCATGAAAACATCAACAGTTCATTGTTCCTAAACTTTCCAGACTGTAAGCATTCTAGCTGACAATAGCAGCACTCACTTTTGAAGTCATGCGGGTGACACAAAACAGTGCTTTTGTAGTTATCTGGGTGACAGGAAACCGCGCATTTCTCTTCATTAGTACCCAGCACGCGCGGCTGAACAGGAATACTGTGTGGTGATTGGCTCATTTGCGAGCCATACCACACAGTATTCCCGTCCACGCCGTGGGTGCTGACTACTCTGTTCCTGGCGAGGGGCGTGGCAGCCCATCAGCCAATGAGGAGGCTCGAAACGGGACAATCCCTGCTCCAAGCCTCCCCATGGCTGGAGGCTTCCTTCGTCCCCCACCGGGGACGCAGGTAAGATTTTTTTTTTTTCCCCAGCCTTTCCTCCCTCCTCCCTCCCCATCCCACTTACCTTCTATCCCGTGGTCTCCGGCGGGGGACGATGGAAACCTCCAGCTGTGTGGAGACTCGGAGCGGGGCCATCCCCTCCCTTCCGCCCTCCCGACCCCACTTACCTTCTTTTTTCTTCTGGTCTTGGAAGCGAACGCGCTGGGAACACTTCTGTTCCCAGCGCGTCCACTCCCGATGGCCGCCATGGAAAGGGAAAACAGACTATGTTTTTTTTTTTTAAACGTGATTCGGAACAGAAAAAAATGCCATTAGCAACCCGATCCAACGGGCTTGCTTCACTCGGGCCTATAACCCGCCCCGGGGGCATTACCTGGGGTGGTATTGGCCCACCACCTCATGGCTTATTGCCACAATAGTCTCTGCAATGTCTTTGTCTGTCAAATCATGGCAAACATCTCATGCTAATTACAGAAACTTAATTTCCCACAGAAGTTGCTGAAACAGTATGAATCGTACATGCTTCAGCTGTACACATACGGGAAAGGCACTTCAATCTTACACAGTTAAGCCCTACACCTATGGCACTTATGTTGAGGTTGCTGCTGCCTCGGCTGTAGATCAGTTCACCAATACTGTTTCTGCGCAATCTCAACACTGAAACTCAAAGTAGCTGGAACCGATTTGTGGGATTCATATTTTTCTCAAGGTCAGCTTCATGTGGCATGGTCCAGAGTTGGAAACAAAGACAATTTGTTTGTACTAGCTCCTGCATTATTGTCAAAAAAGACGCATTAGTTTAGTTCATTAAATCAACTTCAAACTGGAAGTAGCCAATAAGACAGAATAAAAAAAATAAGTATATGGCATATTTGACCAAATTTAGGATGTACGAACATATCATATGGCCTATACATTTGAAAAAACATACCATGCAAAAACCATTATAGTGAACAAGGGGAACTGGGGTTGTAGGGGTGTCCCCTGCTCGCCTTGTTCTCTATAATGTGAACAGGGGTTGTAGTCTCCTGCATACACAAGTAAAGAAAAACAAGGGAAAGGTCCTTGCAGCGCCTTTTCTCAATCACAGAAGTGAATGAGAACAGATGTCGCAGGGTCACGGCGAGTCTGCGGCACACAGCGGAGTGTAATGCTGCAAGGTTAGTATGGAGAGGAGAGTGTAATGTAAATGATTTTGGGCTGTTTTACTGTGCCGGCCAAACCGTATTTTTGGCCAAAACCACTACAGTTTTTTTGCCCGTGGTTTGTTCCGGTACAGCAAAGCAACCCAAAATCCTTCAAACTAGGACTCAAGTAGGAATTGCTGTGTGAAGAATGGGTACAACTTTTAGTTATTAATACAAATAAAAAAAGGAAAAATTGTTTACACCCTTGCCAGATGTTAATACTTCACACAAGTAGATTTTGGCAGAACATGTTTGCAGTATGTTACACCTTATGTTGTCTCATAGAAGAGGTTACGGCACACCACTGCAATGATGTGGTCTGTGGTCTTGTGTGTAACATGGAACCTGGCAATTGGTCCACCTATTCAGTATAGCAGCAGATGCAGCATCAGATATGAGCTCTCAAAACACATACTTCTCTGTTTGCCTGTGGAATGGACATGCATTCCATAAGGGAGCCCCCATCCATAAAACATCCTGGTTGTGGATTAATTTGTTTGTGCTTATGCAGCACATAGGGACTTTCATAGTACATTGCTATGCCTATAGATAATACAGCCATCAGCTGTGGGAACACATACTGTGAACAAAAATATGTGTTTGCTTGGCTATTCAGATATCAGCATGCTTTTTGTGATTATTCCTATATCATTTCCTTACCAGACATGAATTAGCATTGAAGAGCAACTGCTTCTGTACACAAGCTTCTGTGAACATTGCTATGTAAGTGTAAGGAATTCGACCATACTTCCGGGGATAATGAGAATGAATGATGAGAGATCAAACTCTGAGGACTGTGTGAGGCCATTCCGCACACAGTCTCTCTGCTTCTTGCACCAAACACATGGTCATATGGACTCTGGGAAGACACAGACTACAGGCGCTGTCTTCCCCTGTCATATTCAGCTAGAATGTGACAGCCCCGGGTACATCAAAGCATCTCCAGAAGGGGGAAGGCACACCTTCCTCCAGCGATGAGCAGCCTAATTTAAATATCAAAGGCTCCATCGATCTGCATTCCTTTAGGCTACTCCGGCTGGTGGCAGTGCACACTAATGAGATAATTGAAGCAAGCTTAGAGGAGAGGCATGTTTGCTGGAAGAGACAACAGGAAGGCAGGACTGCAATGTGTTAACTTCAAGCTAGTTCCCACCTCTCTGTCACACTGCAGTCACAAGAGCCAACTGAGCTGCTTCAACCAGCATTCCAGATCCACCAACCAGTACAGAGACAATGATTCTTGGCCCGTGCTGCCGCAATGAACAGCCTTCAGACGTCCGTACAGCCTCACTTGCTGAACTGCCTGCTGCCTGGTACCTGCAGCTGTCTCACACCACTAACTCTGTCACAAGGGCTGCGAAACACCCTAGAACCACTTTGACGCTGTTGAGCACCAAGAACCTCTTCAGCACCAGGTACATTGTGGTTCTGCCGCCCAGGTCCTTCTCCTAAGGCCCTTTGCCCCTTTGGTGCTGGAACCAAATAAACTTGAACAATAAGTCTGATTACTTTACCAACTACCCTCCTGTCAGTATCCACAGTGCACCTCTTTCCTCCGTGAAACTGTCTGTCCTCTGTGTTCCTTTACAGGGTGGGTCGTATTTGTAATGTGCTAGAACTATCTGTTGTAGTAATTATAAAGAATATTTTTGTATACAACCTTGACAGGGCAGTCCCTTTTATCATTGGGTAATAATTGTATTTTCGCTGTGTTGCAACTAACCAACAATCTACGACCTTACAGAGATAAGCTTGACGTTCCGTCCACGTTACCAAAATTGGACAAGGAGGTCTTATAATTCACTTGTATTCCAATCTGTTTGGATCCCTTCTGGTGTACTAGAGGTGTGGGGCTGATTGATGGTTTAGAACCCGATGTTCACCGCTGGACCACTGCTGCCCCGGAAGTTGGTTCGTCACAGTAAGCTTTCCAATTTATGTGGCATTGGTGCAGACCTGTCCATGATCCCTAGATCATGCTTCAAATGTAGGTAAATAAGTGTTGTTATGGCTTCTTCATTACTGGTAAAGGCATATGGGTGTGCAATCGATTCATGTGGCAGGGGTTTTGCGGCTTCAAGAAGCAGTAACACTTTTCGCTTTCATTTTGGCATCACACTTATTTTACGCACTACACAGCAGCAAGCATCCTGGTCATTGATGTACTGATTTCTGTTCACTTTCTCTGCTGGTGTCTGATCATAGCCACGCGGCCTGTGGAGTACATTGTAGTTCCTCATGACATATAGATTGATATGTAATTGTTGTTTTCCTGCTTTCGTTGACGATGACTCTCCCACCTGCTGGATGTGCCACTGATGGTTTGACTTTGCAGTGCTTTCTGTGCACTCTGGGCTGAGTGTTTTTTAGGTGGGTGCTGTACATCATGTTCTGAACTTTGTGCTGCCACTTATCCTTTCGATTGCAGGCAATGCTACAGTCTGCCTAGTTTCTCATGGGATTCATGGTGTTATTGCATGTCTTTGTAGTGAATGTGTGATTTCATGCATACCTACTTCTGTGCACTTTCTTTGTCTTACCGTGTGTGTACTATGTGGTAGAAACATATGCCAGCATATTGATTACGAAGTGATATTTACGGATGCATGCCTCAGCCATGTCTATGCTAGGATAATTTGCATTCAGAAGTATGCCTGATTATGTATTGTATTTCCAAAATGACTATTTTCGACACTTTAATCTATTTGCTGCTAACATAGTATTCTCTACAGGAACTGCACTTTAGTGGGATACATACATTCCATCCTACCAGAATGTTATATTCTGCTACGATGATTGAATATTAAAATTAGAATTAGCTGTTATTACAAGTTTGTATGGAGACAAGTAACGCACTAGATTCTAATTACATTCTTTACGGCTGTGTCATTTTCAGTCTTTGGGCCACATTACAACCCTGGCGTTAAGGGGTTAATGGCGCTGTAAAATGTTGCGGTGCTATTAAACCCTTAATGCCAGATTCACACTTTAACGCCTGCTTTTTGCAGGCGTTAAAGTCCAAGGCGCTAAGCGACCTTGGTGCTAATTACGGCACCGTAATTTACGGTGCCGTAATTAGCGCCTTCCCCATTCCCATTGTGCCCTATGGGCCAAAAATGGGAATGGGGAAGGGGCCAAGGTGAATGGGGAATTACCGCCCCACCAACCTTGTAATGGGGCGGTAATTCCGCCATCCACCATGGCGAATCCGGCAGGTCCAACGCCAGGGTCGTAACGAGGCCCTGTGTCTATTGCTGATCCCTTTTTGGGCACTTTTTCATTTTGAATCCCATTAATCATCAAGTTGCATTTGTTAAGTAAGGCAAGCATCCTTTTTTAGTGCCTGATGTCCTTGTGGTGGTAAGTGTGCATGGAACAAAATCTGCGTAGCAGTCTCTTTTCTAAATACAGCATTCTTCATAGGAGCTCTAATTGTTAACAGCCGAGCATGCTGACCTATTTAAATGGGCACATTTTGTTTGAGGCGTAGAAGGTCTTGTGTAAGGCTTTTTACACGTTGCATTCACGTAATGTTCCATAATTTGATGGTGGTTAGGAGGGGTGGATCGTAACTCATGAATTCTCCACCCACAAAATACTACAGAATTTACTCCAGCCTGGATTTTCATGCCAGTGCAAATGCTTTGGATTCCTAAGGGGTCTGCTGTCTTGTTACACCAGCAAACCAGCAAAAAGCAGAGTGACTCCACAGGAATCCATTGTAAACGTTTCACGTTGTGCGCACATGACAGGCAGAGTTTCCGTCATTTCCATGGAAGAGTGCAAAAGGGCGGCGTAGTGTACGCCACCGTTTTACCTTCCCCTTTTGCACTCAGTTGTGCACATGAGGAAAATAAGGAGGCAGGGACCTGTGTTTGTGAACGCGTAACCGTAACAAGACACGGTGCCTTTTTACAGGGAACTCAAATACGAGCGCCATTCTCAGGGTTTCTCCTGTGCGTATTGCGAGCCCACATTGAAAGGTAAAATGAACGCATTTTATCAGTGATATATGCACCACAAAGACGGCATCATCAAAGTAACCTTTTACCTAGTAAGGGCGTGGGTTGCCCTGCTAATCCTAATAACTCATTTTGATCTAAGAGCTGAAGAAAACGTAGTTTGGTTTAATTTACTTTCCTTAAAATGCCGTTTTAGTGGACTTTTGCTGGGGGAAGGCCAGGTTCACGCTTTAATGCCCATTTCTCTTTTTCGGCCAAGACTGACAGTATCTGCAAATATGGCTCAGCAATGACAATCACTGTGAAATAGGAACACAGTTAAGAGCCTCCAAATCATTTTATGTATGTCTTTTTCCCCACAGCAATCTGATAAGAGTTATCTTGGTTCACTCTGCTAGTGGTTGGATTGGTTCGGTCCCAAAATGAAAAGAGCGGTGACTAATCCCACATGCCACCCACGGCCCCTGAGATTCAGCCATACATCAATAGGATTATCTTGAAAAGCATGAAAAGAAAGATTTTCTCTTTGGTCCTTGTGCAGGCTTCAGCATGTTTTTCTCTCTGATAAATGCTGCTAATTTTTGCATTTTGTGCTCTTCGCGCTGCACTGTCATTGTTTATCGTGCATTGTTTGATAACTGGTTCCGCACAGTATGATTTATAATCCACAACTTGCGCTTGGCATTAGCCATCCTGGAAAACAATTTCTCAGTTGTGATGCGAAGCTAGCCAGCTAAAAAGGCCTCGAATTATGTAGAATCTTTGCTGCAGAAAAC
The DNA here is from genome assembly GCF_040938575.1 of Ambystoma mexicanum. Taxonomy (NCBI): domain Eukaryota; kingdom Metazoa; phylum Chordata; class Amphibia; order Caudata; family Ambystomatidae; genus Ambystoma; species Ambystoma mexicanum. The sequence goes on from NC_090935.1 coordinate 184,354,130, forward strand.
TAAAGGATTCCACACAGGGCAGACTCACAAAAATATTTTGGGGGTCATTTTACACTATGAGCCTTAGTTTATATAATTTGTAGAGTGCATGCAGGAGACAACCAACGTTAGCACTTACGTGCTGTGTGGTGCACGGTGTAATGTGTGAAGTGGCAGGCCTTGCCGGTGACTTGCTACGCAACAAGAATGACACGGGACACAGAGGATTCTGGAAACACGTCTTCTTTATTCCATTACACACATCAACTGCCCAACACCCCGCCCTCCCCCGTCACTTCCCCTCCCGGCACCCCGCTTCCCTAATGCCGGAACAAGTGTCAACATGACACCTCCTCCCATTTTAAACAGTCACTCAACTTAAGTAACAGGCTTCTGTTCACTATGCCATTTCCTCAATGAGGCGGCAAGGCTTGTTCCTAGCTCTCTGGGGTCGAGAGCTAAGCCATTCAGGGGATCCATTGGTACCAACACTTTTGAACTGGTCCTCTTGGCCAGAGGCTCCAGATTCCTCATGATCTCCTTGGTAGGGATCATCAGATGCATAGTCAATGGGGATCCCCACGCACCCGCTTAGTCATCGAGACACGGACAGTGGAACTTTCTTGAAATGGGAAAAGTTACGGGTGGTGGAACCAGCCATCCCTTGTGCCGTGACCATGGATCCCTTCTTCTCCATGATGATCAGGGGTTCCTCGTGAAAGAAGGCAGTGTGTTTTTGTGTTTGAGGCTGTTTTATGGCCACAACATCTCCCACCTCCAGGCGAGGTTCTCATGCTCTCCAGCGCTCGTCCACTTATGCTTTCATGCACTCCTTCGCAGACCCATCTCGCTCCCTTACTTCTCCATCTACACTGGGTCAATCATCGGACATCTTGGCTTGGGGTAATCACGTCTGGATATCCCTCCCAAACATTACTTCTGCTGGGGTTTTCCCTGTGGTACTGTGGGGTGTGCTCCTATAGTCCCGTAGTAGTTGATGCAGTACCTGTTCAGATGGCTGCCCAGTAAGTCTGGCAACCTGCATTGCTCTCTTTTGATTTGCCATGGAACTCTCGATCATGCCAGTCACCTGAGGCCACAATGGGGTGATCTTCTGATGGTGAAACCCCATGTATGCCCCAGATTTTGCAAAGCTGTGTCCACTAAATGGGGGCCCGTTGTCGGTTTTTGGTATCCCATACGTTGTAAAGATGCGGTCGAGCACTGGTATCACATGATGGGACACCGTCAACGATATGAGCTGGGTTTCTGGGTATCTGGAGTACTTGTCCATGATAGACAGCACCTATTTCCCCCCTTCAATAGGGCCAAAGAAGTAGGAAGCCACCGCCTCTTACACCCCGTCGGGAAGTTCGGACATCCTTAGTGGCTCTGTGTGTCTGTTTGGCTTAATGAGGCAGCAGGTGGGGCATGCCTTCAGTCGATCTTCCACCATGGCATGAAAGTGCGGGAACCACACTTTCTGAAGCAGCATGCGCTTTGTGGATACCACCTCTCGATGGCCCTTGTGAGGGAGTTCAACTACTTTTTTCCGCAGGGACATTTGGATTGACACCTTGCAGGCTTTCAATAGCAAATTGTCATCTGAGAGCGCCAGTTCCTCTTTCACCTGCAGCAGCTGCTTCACTTCTACTCTCATGTTGACGCTTGCTGCCCGTCCCCTTTCTTTGGCTCTCCTCCACAGTCCTGACAGAATTCCTTCACATATGATCTGACATGCAACATCCGCTGCCACCTCTCGAGCCAGCTCAGCTGGCTCGATCCCTTCTGGCACGACCTGCTGTAGTAAGTACTGGAGATACCGGTCTGCCACCAATGGTTCAGGGATGCACCCTCTTCTGGGACATCTGGAGAGAAAGTCAGCTGTGTTTTTGCCCTTCCCTGGTCAGTGCACAAGTAGTCCTGTAGTCTGAGACCCCATCTCGTGGTACGGGGCAGCATTTTGCCTTTTAGGTCGCCGTACAAGAAAAGGAGCGCCTGATGGTCTGTCACCACTCAAAACGGTTTGCCATATAGGAAGAGGTGAAAGTGTTCACACGGCCAGAGCACTGCCAGGCCTTCCTTTTCAGCCTGGGAATATATTTGTTTGGTGACCGAAAGGATCCTACTGGCATAGGCAACGATATGAGTCAACAAGGGGGCATTAGGGCAGCATGGCACCAAGCCTTACAGGACTCGCGTCCACTGTTAGTTCTGTCTTCCAATCAAGGTTGTAATAGGACATGTTTTCAGCTTCGGCAACTCTCTCCCAAATTGAGTCAAAGGCCCTTTGGCATTCGTCTGACCAGTCAAAAGCAGCACCTTGCTTGGTCAACACTCTCAGGGATTTGCTTACTGTGTTAAAGTCCTTAATGTAACGTGTGTAGTAGCTGGTGAGGCCCAAGAAGGACCTCAGTTCAGATAAGTTATTAGGGGACGATGTCTCATTCAGTGCTGCCACTTTTTCCGGATCTGGTGTCATGCCATTTTCCGAGAAGATTTGACCAAAGAAGCGTAGCGTACCTTTCCGCAACTCGCACTTGTCTTGGTTGAGTGTGAGATTTGCAGCTTCCAGCACCTTGCACACCTTTGTCAGGGTCTCATTGCGCTTGTTGACATCTGTCCCGAAGACTAGGATGTTGTTGCTATAATTTATGCAGTTTGGGATATGCTTTATCACATTATGCACCTCGGCCTGAATGATTTCCGCCGCTGAGGAGACCCTGATATAACCCCAGGTGGGTGATGAATGTAGTGATGTTTCTGCTTTCCTCGCTCAGTACCAGCTGATTGTACACTTATTTAAGCCCAATTTGTAGAAAACCTTGGCTCCATTCAAGAAGTGAATCATGTTGGTGATGTGCAGAGCCATATGCCTCTCCCTTCATAAGGCTTGGTTGGGTCTCCTCATGTGGACGGACCAATCGGATGGCTTCAGATCCTTTCTTGGGCACTCGCACGATGGGCGACACCCACGTGGTGGGGTCTGTGTACGGCTCTATTATGTCCTGCTTCAGCAGTTTTTGTAGTTCTACTTTTTTCTGAATGTTGACCGGTATGCCCCTTTAGTGTTGTGCTATGGGACGCACCGCCTCATCTATATGTAGTTTCACCTGTCTGTTTCAGAGTTTCCTGATCCCCTTGAACAGATTGGAGTAGAGGTTTGTGATCATTTCAACCGGGTCGATGTATTTGTTGACCATGATGTTATATAAGACATGTATGAGACCCATGTCGATGGCCGCCTTGAAGCTGAGTATGCAGCCACTGTCATTCTCTGTTGCCAGTACATGCATTGGCACTCTTTTTTTCTTTCCATTTTTAGTGACACAAACCCTCAAATTGTTCTATGCATTTGAGGGTTTGGAGCAGTGACTTGGCTCCATATGCACTGTGGCCCCCATGTAGAGTTCAAAATCCTTTATCCATCAGGCCCACCTGGGACCCATGTTGCTTGTGTCTGCAACAACGAACGCACCTAGCATTTGAGTAGCCAGGAAATCAGGCAGTCTGTATGGAACTTGTTCCTGCGCTGGCTGCCCTTGGACATGAGCCTGTGCGCTGTGTCCCCCATCTTGAACAGACAGTTTCCTTTAAATGTGTGAGGATTAGTCCTTTCTCTGGCCACCAACAGGGCACAAGCACCGTGTCAGGGCTTGTTTATAAACTTCACACACCAAAAGGGCTGTAGACGATGGCCGCCTCCTCAGGCATGAGCACGATCGATGGTAGTGAAGATCCTTCATCTCTTCTTATAGAGGTGGTGTTCCCACCTCATTCCTGGCCTCCAGGCCTTCAGCACACTCTAATATGAGTGTTTAAATCAGCCCCGCTGCCCGGGATCTAGAATCATTCCAGTTAATTTCCTAAGAACGTTCAGACTCACTGCCGTGGCCCAGAGTGAACCGCTGCTTATACGAGCAGTCAGAGTAGGAAGGGCACCAAGCACCACTGCTATGGCATGTGCATCCCCCCCAACCCCCCCCCCCCCCCGCGCAGCCTCTCTGTGTTTCTCCCTCCGGCAGGCGTGACGCTTCCAGGTTTCCGCTCCGTGTGCAGCTAACTCCGACGTGGATTGCTGCTTACAGGCACCTCCTCGTCGCCATTGTGATGTGGGAAGTCGCGAGCCTTGCAGGCGACTTGCTACGCAGTAGGAATTACACAGGACACAGATAATTCTGGAAACACTTCTTCTTTATTCCATTACACACATCAACTGCCCAACACCCCGCCCTCCCGTGTCCCTTCCCCTCCCAGCTTCCCACCTCCCTAATCCCGGAACAAGTGCCAATATGACACACAGCATGCAATGTTAATGTCCTCAAGACGCAGTGGAATAGGATAAACACGAGGCAATCTCGCTTCTAGTCTGATTTTACCACTCAAATAAACACCAAATATGGTTTGCAGGCAGTGGTCGCAGTGGGCGGGACCGGTTGTAAGCGATGATCCTCTACTTTTTTAATCACGTTTTACTTTTCCTGTAATTTTACTTTAAATGGAAACCGGAATGGTTTTATTTCAAAATAAATGTGTCGGAAGAAGTTGAACCTTGGTATTCAGTGTGCTGCACAGAACATTCCCTTAAACAGCAGGCGCATTTGTTTATGGGTTTGTATGGTGCGTGAGAGGGGGCGTGGTGATGGGGTTTGTGGGGAGTGCGGTCCGGTCTGCATACGTTGACCACTGTTTGCAAGCAGCATTTACTAATGGATTCCTGCATATTCGCAGGTGCAAATAATGCAAAGCAGATTCCATCTATTAGTTGTTCATCTGCATGAAAATCTCATGCAGGCGTGCAGCAAGGCAATCTGACAAGGGCTTGAAGAATGCACAGTGGAACTCGTATTTCCACAACGTGTCAACTGGTCAATGCACCACAATGGGACGGGCATGACATCAAGGCATAAAAGCACTATGCCTCACTTACATGCCTCCATTTGGTATGGTATTATATATTTATAAAGCGCATATACACAGGCCAGTGTTTCAAAGTGCTCGAAGAAATGGCTTGCAATTCGGTGCCTTGACCCGTGCAAAATGAGACTGTTACATGCTAATTGCATACATGAGCTCACCAATGCTTGCATTTATGTGTTGCTGGTCCCCGACATGTAATGCTGAACACTCACACAGCAGAGTTTAATCATGAAGAGTAAATGAAAGCAACATCACCGTCACTCTTCATTTTAACTCTACTCTGTATAATAAATAAAATACTGCCTGCTGATTACGCTATGCAAGCAGTGTATTATAGTTGATTTCTATGGAATTTGCCTGGTATACAGCCGGGTGCTCATTTCCTTAAGAAGAGAGAAAAAAAGGAAAGCAGGACATTAAAATGCTGCCTTCCTAAGGGGTAGGAGGGCTGCTAAGTAGAGATGGCATCTCCGCGTTGCTTTTCTCCTTGGTCTCAGGAGAGCAATTGGTTCTACCTCTGCATGAGATTTTCATATAGGTATAAACAAAATGGCTTGTAATAGAATATGTCTCTCAGTTCCTGCTACTGAGCTGAACATTAGCGGGATCCATTATCAAATGATTCCTGCCAAGCATGTTTGCAGGAACTGTTTTATTTCTCCCAAAGCAGAGCGTAAAATGTGAAGAGCAAAGGCGATTTCGCCTACATTTAATCTTTCCTTTTACACTCAGATTTGGGGGCATTTTAAATTGCATTCAGTGGACCAGCAGCACGTAAGTGTCCGCGTTGGTGGTCCATGACTTGCTATTGTCCTTTAATTTAACATGCACCCCCACAGGTGTAAATGCATGATGTATTCCTTAGAAATATTTTCTTTTTAGGCCTGCATAAAAATGTAATGTAGTTGTAAAGTGGTGATGCAAACTCTGCGTTTCTGCCCTTCGCTGTCATGCACATCATGGAGTGCAAAAAGACAGCGAGAAGGCACTGTTATGCTTTCATTTCGCTCGCTACTCAGCGCAAAATCACCCATTTTATGTATATGTGTGGGCTCTATGAACCTCCAAGTTAAAAGAAACACATGGATTTTGCACCTATGCTAAGAGTAAGTAGGAATATATTACTCATAATGATCAGATCTAAAACAGACCTAAAACATTCGGAGTAAAAATGTTACTGTATGGCATCTATGTGTTGAGTGTATGTATAGGCATAAAATAATAGTTAACGTGTAACTTCAGAGTCGATAAGTATACATCCAAATAAATTGGACTGTTCAAGCACGTGTCCTTAGTTTCATTGTTACAATGTGAACATGTTTTGCTCTGGATAATTCTACAGATGTATCATGCAGCCACAGCAAGCTATTTCTAATGTGTCTGCGCTAGGTATTGCATTGCCATCCATCAGTGCAAGCACATGCTTGTAATCTACACCATTCAAAAATGCATCTTGGATAGAGTACAGGTTACAGCACTCTCCTGGAAAGGGAGCAGCCACAGAGACTATGGGAGTGATATGCTCCATCAGTGACTTCATATTATCATTTTTCCTCCTACAATAATGTTTAGTAAAACTAGTAAAACGTACCCATACTCTGCACGGGTTCTGTATACAGACATGGTAACACTCATCAATTGTTCAAAATCAATGATTCTGTAGGTGGCTGCTCCGAGTCGCTTATCGCTTGATGTGCTTTGCACTCTGAATCAAGCTACATTGAGAATGTGTGTGTGTGGCTGGTTTATATTCCCCAGAGCAGACAAGCAGAGTGCTTAAGTCACGCATCAGCTCCCATGACCACTCAGGTGGTCTATTGCTATATGCACCCCCTGTAGTATGGAAAAGAATTGTAGCATGTTGTGTTCTGCATAATATTGCCACACGTCATGGCATATAACTGGAGGTGCAGGAGGGTCTCTGCTCTCATTCACAGGCACCACCCATTCCCTTAGCAATCCAAATGGCACATGGACAGGAAGAATGCAAACAAGGTAGTACACACCTTCTTCACATGATTTGCAGCCCCTGTGGAACACACACCTTAAAGCCACATTTGTGATAACCTTCAATGATGCAATCAGGCTAAACCAGCTTGCTCATAACAAAAATCTTAGAATGTGTCTCATGGACTGGCAAACAGCGTGTGCCCCATAATCTAAATGTTCAATGCCACCCCATCGTCATCCATCACATTAAGTGCAAAAAGTACCACCACCGTAATTTCAAGAGGACATTAACGATTCATGTCACTAACCCAAACATACCAATATTGTCAAACCATCCCCTGGTACAGTGTCTCCATATCATGCATCGAGTGCAACAAAAATGGCACACCTAAATGCCATTCTGATGATGGTTCCCTCTGCACCATGGCTGTTGTTCCGGCTCACTTCCACTCACCACTGACATGTCTGCCCTCCTGCAGTAGGAAAGAATCAACAGCTGCCCACCCACCCCCTCCTCATGAATGCCTCTGATACCCTTAGCATGTCCCTTGTCCAATCATGAGTATGCCCTCTAACTTTTACAGAAAGCAATCTAGCCACTCACAGAACACACAAACACAAAAATGTATGGATGGTTACCCATGCTTCACCATCAACATTTCTTGATCATATCAATGGGACAACAGCAGTAACATTACACATGGCACATGACACATGAGAAAGGCATTCAGGCCTCCCACACCTCACCAGCAAAGCATCATATACTTTATAAATCATCCATATGCATATGTATCATCCTCGTACATGGATTGTGGGAGTCGGGTGGGTTGCATGCCCATGCATCATGGATCAGGGTGGACTGGCAAGCAAAAGAGGCCCTGGAAGTAATACTCAAAGTTGCCCCACACTTTCTCAAAAAGGTCAACCCTTACCCTCTGAGAAAATGTGGAAATACCACACAAAAGAGTCCCAGGGTGCAGAGGCCTACTAGGACATTTTCAGAGTTCCCTATAAGTCAGTCCACACCTGATCCTAGAGTGGCTACTTTACATGACAAATGTCAGGATATGGCTTGCAAGACTGATATGACGGGAGAGTAAATTTAATTCCACACCAAAAAGAAGCTACTGCATCAGAATTCACCAAAAACATGTACACATGAACATCCCAAGAAATCTTACACCAAGCAGCAAGTTGTGGAGGTGCAACCAGTAATACACAGCACATGCATAGCTGATCAAGGAGACATGCACAACTTCACTAACAGTGACCATCACCCAAACATCATCATATATAATTAGGCATGCTCAACCCTATGTGTGCCACGTCATGCCACTATTGGAATACACATGTCACCAGCGGTGTGTAGTTAAAATGTCGAATCAATAATTTCGAATGCATTAATTTCGAAAAAAATAATGTCGAAAAAAAAAAAATACTCAATATTTTTATTTTTTATTTTATGTGTTTTTTGGGGGGGTTGGCTAGTAAAAAAAGTGTTATTAAAAAAAACAGGGGGTTGGGGGAACCCCCCATTAAAAAAATGAAATAATAAATAAATAAATTCGACATTTTTTTCTCAACATTATTGATTCAAAATTAATGCATTCGAAATTATTGAATTCGAAAATATCACTATAAACCGTCACCAGCCATAAAAAAGAATGAAAGTGCACAACCTTACCTGGTCTTACTGCTGTTGTACTGAGAATCCATCAGCATATCCACCTAACACTGGGCCTCCACATTGGTTTTAGGAAGGTCGGTGTCCAGCAGAGAGCATGGGGACTTAGGTAGAACTACAGCAAGCAGGGTGTCCTCTCAGGGAGTTTGGGCACTGGATGAGGCAAGATACCTGAAATGACATTGGACATTTGTTTGAATCAGCTAAAGGAGTCTGTCTGACAGATTGAAAGTATACACATTGATGTTGAATGGAATGTTCACCTCGATGTGGAAGGCTGTAGAACTCCACAACACCATGGCAGTTCACTACACTGAGCCTGGCATCATGTGTAATCCACATACTCAGAAATGTACCCAGTAGCATGAGCTGTATATTCACTGCCCTCTAGAGCACAATGGCCTTGACATGAGGACACAAAAAAACACAGTTCACCTTGGATGTGGGGAAAATAGATCAAAGAAAATTAATCCATGCTCCCTCCACGGCTCATGACACCAAAGTTCAAGAATAAGGGGTGGTGGTGGCGAGAGTATAGGGGTGTGTGTTTGGACATGGCAAATGGCATCACCTCCGTGGTTGACTTGAATCCCCATCCTGTGGTGGATCCTGGCAAGGTATAATGTGAAAATGCAATGCCAAAGCATGGTCCTCATTGGCTACGGCCATTAGTGAGGGGGAGGTGTGCATGAAGTCTGCATTAGCAACAAGGTCCTGATAATGGCTATCACAAGTGGCTAAAGAATCAGTATCTCTGTGACCCTTGATGTTTCCAACTGTATGTTGAGAGTTTCCTGCAAGGCAGACATCTCCTGGCAGTGAAGTGTCTTTGAGACCAACAGTTCCTCATTCAGATTGACTCAGGGAATCCATGTCAATACCTAATCAATACCTAAGCAACCCTCCAGCATCTATTCCTTTGCAGTTGGTGAGTAGGTGCAAGTAGATCTAGGCCACATGGCCTTAGCCCCAGCAAAATCCTAGCCTTGCCTCTTACTTTCTGCTCTTAATTCTTATATCAAGAGCATCTGAAGTGAAGGTCAGATAAAGAAAAGGGACATTTCTGTATAAATCTTTTTGGACTGGAAGGACTCAGGCGCCTGAACCCCTGCTCAGACAACAGGTAACCATGCACTGACATGTATTTCTCCCTCTGTCAACACAGGCCATCACCAAGTAATGCCAATGTCAACTTCATCGTCAACTTCATCACCACTCCTCCAATGCAGCAACCTCACCCACATCAGGCTCAAGCCCATTAGCACCCCAGCACCATCCACAACATTGTAGTTGATGCTCGCCAACGTCCGCTCAGCTATCATATTGATGACCTCATCACTGTGCATGACATTGATGCCATCTTCATCACCGAGACCTGGCTGACACCCACTTCCAAGACTTCCTTTTCCCCGATGACTACAGCATCCAACACAGAGACCGGCCGTGCAAGACAGGCAGAGGACTCGCAGTCATCCAATAGACCTTGTGGCCCTGCACCAGACTCAACGTCAACAACATTGGCTCTTTCGAAGACCTCTCCTGCCACTTCACTGTTCTCCCCGACTGACATATTCACCTTCCATCTCATCTACAGACCACCCAAATCACCACCTTCATCAGAGACTTCACAGACTTGGTCACCACCATGTCTCTCATGCACGCCAAAACCAATGCCCTAGGTGATGTCAACTTTGCAGGCAACAAGGCCACCAAACAGATGAAGAAAGCTCTCCTCTGCCTTCTTGACACCCTCTGCATCACACAGCACACAAAAGACCCAATGCACAACAAAGGTAAGATCCTCTACTTAATCATCACTGCCCAGCCTACCCTCCATTACAGCTCTCATCTCCCGCTTGACTGGTCAGACCACCTGGCCTTGCCTTTTGAAATCCTGCACACCACCCCTGTCAAGCAGTCCCAGCAGAAACCCATCAGACAAACGTTCAGGTCCTTCAAGACCTTCACATTGGAAACCCTCATGGAAGACCTCGCCAATCTGAATGACACATGGACTGAACACCCCCAAATTAACTGAATTTCTATTTGAAGCACCCAATGCCACCCTCTCAGCATTCATCGACCAACAAATGCCACTGAAACAATGCACCTGCAAAACAAAACCATCAGAACACTGGTACATGCAAGAACTCATCCTCAGCAAAAGAGTCATCAGGAAACAAGAGAAAATCTAGCACCATTCCAGGACCACATTCGACCTGGAGCATCTCAAGGAACACCTAGATACCCACCAACAGCTAATCAGCACTGCCAAAGCCTCATACTATCAGAACACCAAAGCAGAAGCTGAGTGCAAATGCAGATCCCTCTTCACAGCAGTCAAGCACTGTGTCAACCCACTACCTGACCGTGCCTTGCAACCAGCACCACAATCAACACCTTCTTTATCAACAAAATCAGCTATACTTGCCAGCACATAGACACCCTGTGCCACATTCACAGACCCAACTCACGTCCCTCCTTGTGAAATGAAAACACCCTGAACAACATTTAAGACAATCTCAATAGAGGACTTGGTAGAAACCTTGGATGCCTTCAAAGCCACAGTATATACAAACAGCATCCTCTCAGCATCCATACGCAAGACCCCCCCTGAAGAAACTCTCCTTCCCTACCTAGAGATCATAAATAGCTGCCTAACTCAAGGCACCTTCCCATCGACCCTAAAGACAGGACCAATCCTCCCTCTACTAAAAAACACTCTGAATCCTGAAAACCTAAGGAACTATTGCCCCATCACCCACATTCCCTTCCTAGGTAAGAACATCGACAAAGCAGTAGCTGTGCAACTGCGGCAACACATTGACACCAACAATCTCCTCGAAACCTACCACTCTGGATTCTGACCCAGAAGCAGTACGGAGACAGTAACAATAAAGGTGGTGAACTAGGCCCTCAACATCCTTCACAATGGCCAACCCTGCCTCCTGGTTCTTATTGACCTCTCGGCAGCTTTCAACACCCTACATCAGCGCATGGAGATCAGCGACCTTGTCCTCTGCTAGTTCAAGTCCGAAAATCGCCAAACACCAGCAATTTGTTCAGATGGACTCCTCGAAGTCACCAATGATACCTGTCAACTCTGGAGTCCCGCAGGTCTCCATCATCTCCCCAGTGGTCTTTAATCTATTCATGGAACTGATGGGAGTCCTCTTTGCCACATACACATCCACCAATATGCTGACAAGACACAGCTATACCTCCAGATCAACTCCGTCAAGGAGATCCACAGGCTCAAAACCTGCCTCTCGCTGATCCATTCTTGGATGCCCAGTGCATACTTGAAGCTCAATCAATCCAAGACCGAATTCCAACTCCTGACCAACAACACTGAACACCCAGACATACAATACTGGCTCTCAACCATTAACCCTAGGGGCTTCACAACTGAGATCACCTCTTCCACAAAGTCCCTCAGGTTCCACATCAACAAACACATCTACTTCAAGAGACACAAGAAAACTCAGACAGCTTGGTATCAGCTCTCCCCACTGCATAAAGTCAAGCCTTTGCTCCCTCCAGCCAGCTTTATATCCACCATTCAAGCACTGGTCTTATCCCACCTGGATGGGGGCAATGCCCCCCTGAAGGCCTCCTGTCATCCTTCTGTGTTCCCTGGAGAAGTGCCCTACATGCAGTCGCACAACTCATCAAGTATCTACGCAGATAAAACTACATCACCATGAATCAACTTCAAGCCTTGCTGCATCATTTATAAGGCAGCCACCCTCAAGTCACCCAGCATCCTTGCGGAGAAACTCAGAATCTCTGGCAGACAGTGCAGGACATGTGCAGACTTGACATCCTCTGCTGCTAAAAGACCAGAAAACAAGCCTTCTCTGCCTAAAACCCAAAACTATGGAACTTCCTCCTGATTGGCATTAGACTTGCCCCACACTCCTTCAATTCAGAAAAGAACTCAAATCCCACCTCTTCAAGGAGTATCTCCTCCTCAACAGGTATACTCTCACATAGCCCCTTGCATCACCTGACTCTCTAGACGCAGTCCGCACTCTCCTTTCCCCCACCCTGAACAGCTGCACTCTTCCTCTGTGCCCTTCTGTATCCTACCCCACACTAATAATCAGTTCTGTTAACTCTGAAATGTTCTCTATTATGCAACTCTACTGTTCTATACCTCTGTAAAGCACTCTGCTGTGCATCTGTATTGTTGTATACCCCTGTACAGTGCTCCATTGCTTCTCAAAGCTACGTCTGTACTCAATAAATACAATAATAATAATAATAATAATAAAAATAATAATAATAATAATAATAATAATAATAATAATAATAATAATAATAATAATAATAATAATAATACAAATAATGTCTTGAAAGCAGAATTCTCTTGAGGCTAACATCTCCTCATGCAGAGATTGGATCAAGGAATCCATGTCTGCATGGCGGAATTCCCTTGAGGCCAACATCTGCACGTGAACAGTTTGTCTCAAGGAATCCATTTCATGATGGTGGCTTGCCCTTGAGGCCAACAGCTCAGTACACAGGGTTTGCCTCAAGGTGGCCATCTCTTTCTGCAGGATGTCCCTTGAGGCCAAAAACTCATCATGCAGGGATTGCCTATAGGTAGAGAACTCCTCATGAGTCACCTAGCTCTGATATTGTGTGTCGTCTCTCCTCTCCTGTGCAATAGGTGTAGTTTGGCAGCGAGTGTGGAATTAAAGGAGTATACATTTTTTCTTGCAGGACCTCACCCCAATGTGCACTTGCAAGCAGCAGCTCTTCCAACTTCAAGTGTCTGGCAGGTACACTTCTACCACGTGTGTGGCCTACCAACCTGGGATGCCAGGGCCCAGACATATTGCAGTGATTACACTGTCATAGGCTGACAGTCTACAACCCTCTCACGAACATCAGCTTCCACTGCTGACTCCATGATGGTAGGAGGCAAACCTGCAGAAACAGAATCCACCATTGAGGCAGGCCTCTCCACTGACAGTCCCAGGGTATCCTGGCTCTGCTCCTCGGACTCAGCAGTCCCAAGCAACTCAAGGAGCACCGGGGCATTCGGACTACTCAGTGGTGGAACCCCCACCATGTCCCTCAGTATGCCTTCCTCATCAAATTCGGTAGCATCATCGGAGGACGATCAGCAGGCCTGCTGATGATGCCTGCAACACAAGAGTATTCTCACCAGGCATAGCACCTCAGTTGCACTGGTAAATTGTTGTGTTTCATGCACCTCCTTCTCCTTCATCTCATCTGCGGCTTCCTCATCTGCACAAAGTCAGACCATAATATTCAGAGGCCTACCTTCCCAAATGATAATGCATATTGAAAGTCAAATGCATATATTAACAATAGGATCAGCCACGCATACATTAGACACTGAAACTGGGCATTCAGAAATTTGGAAGGCACAGGTGACTAGCATAAAAGGCTCAGTAAAATCACATCCTGCTTCAGGCCTCGGATTGGAGGATTATGAAATCCATACATACACACATACATGTCTAACGAGAGACAGATTTCTGTGCTAGATTTATGAGCTCCTCCACTACTACATCTCTGACTAGTTGCAGCATATGACAGCATCATGTTTTCTCATGCTGACCAAACCTGCATGCAGGAAATTGTGTTGTCAAAATTCCCACACCCTCTTTGCCAGATTGGCCACGGCCAAATTTGTGCTTACACATGCTCACATGCATCTTGTCCATCTGTGAAAAACGTGCAACATGGATATGACCAGTGTGCACTTGAGTGACCACAGATTTATTGACACTCCAAATGTGGAATGAACATCACTCATCAAACATATTTTTGCCAATCACGGCAACTTCTTACTGAACATACCATCATGAGACATTGTTGCTCATCTGTGTCAATTTGCAGCCATGGTCCAGTGAATGGATGACTCTGACATCAGCCACTGCTCATTGTTATTCCATTTAAGTCACAATTAGTGTGCACAATGAACTACGACCAAACATGACACTGTGAGGGTGTCCATTGTCCTGTGTGTTGCAGGCCATTGCCACACATAGCTATGATTCTAAAGAATATTGTATAAATAATGTGTGCTGTAAAATCAATGCCAACAGCAAACAAGGTTCAAGCATCCATCTTCCAGGATGTACAATATGCAATGTAAGTGTACATGCGTGCATTATTGGAGTACTCATAGATGGGTGAGAAGGAGCACAACCAACTTTACAACAACATTTGATAGCAAATAATCTATGTGTTGAGGAAAGCATATATACCATGCACACATGGCACTCAGCTTATGTGGATGCATAGGTATCCATGCCTCCCATGTCAAGCACCTGCTAACTGCTGATGAGGCCACTGGTGACCTCTCCAAATGGGTCAGTGTTAGGGAGAATTCTCTGTTAAGGCTAATTTCCCAAACCTAGTGAGTCCCCCAGCAGCTTTGCTGGATTTTTGGGGTTTATTTTTTTCTCCTGCTAAGAGTGAGACTCTTTTTCTCCCACTCTTAGACATGATTTGAAATATCCTTTGACTTTGTAATGTGTTTTATGGGCTATTGGGTCTTTTACTCTATAGGGTTTCATGTGGTTTTTGGTAAGTGTGTTACACAGCACCCTCAGTGCAGTAACACTGCGGTGTCCTAGTGACCCCCAAACATAGACTCCATACCCTGGGACTGACTACTGTCTCCCAGGGCATGTAAAGTCACCATTGACTTTACTAGTCTTAAATTGGGAACAGAACCAGTACAAACCATCATATTGTGGAAGTACTGGTAGGGGTAATTAGATTGCCCCTGGGTCTGTTTTTCGAGGGGGCACTGTGCAGTCCCCCCTCGTCGAGTTTCTGGCTGGTGGCAGTGGTTACCACGCAAAATGGTGCTTAAGAATATTTACTATGGGATTTTCCCATTCATTTTAAACGCACCACTTTTTGGTGCAATGTTAAAGATACCGCCGGGTTATTTATTTAATATTTATTCCCCGGTTGGGTCTTTTCGCCAGGACTCGGTTTTAAAATAGCGTTTGTGTTCGCCTCTGTAACTCCAACCCAAGTCGAGCCCTTTGTTCTACCTTTTGGCGGGCTTCTCCACAGAAGCCTCCAAAAGTGGTGCCACTCTGTCTGGGTCTACAGGATGTGTGGGAGGGGGGTTTAGGCACCCTGGACTGAGTTGCCTCGGCAACTCAAGTGGCACTCTTATGTGATTGGCCCAGTGGTGAGCTGTCCGGCTCACCACTTAGCATGTTTGAGTGACAGCTAGGACTGATGAATGGGGGTTTTCTGCATAAAAGCAGGGCTTTGGGGACTGGGACTTCAGACGTCACCACAGGACCAAAGAATCCAAAGAGGGAGAAGCTGAGCCGACCTGCAACGACAACACCACCGGTGGAGCCCTGCTGAACCGACTCACCACTTCTTCCAACGACAGAGGAGATCTTCATACCGAAGAGACTTCTTCCTTTGACTGGTGGGGATAACCAGTTGCCTGCCTTTTCATCTTCCCGGATCATCTTGTGGCTGCCTTGCCTGTGCCAAGCACCCCGGCAACCGGGATACCACATTTTACCACTACCGTGAATAAAAGGGTAGTACCTTTTAACCGGAGAACTCCGCGGCTGGTTTCTTCCATGGCAGTGCAACGACCTTCAGCTTTCCTCCACGTCAAGATCTTCTCTTCCTCTGGACGACGCCGTGACTTGCACCCACTGCCAGGAACAACAGCCCCCGCTGGAGGATCCTCTCCACTTTCAAGGTACTGTGTCCGCCTGGCCTCCCTCGCAATGGTCTGTGTGGGGTGTCTCGTAAATCCTCAATTTACCACTTGGGTTGGCCCCAGGCTGGCTAACTGAACTTTTCTGAGCTGAACTGATTCCTTTTTAAACTCTCTGCAAGACTTTTCAAGCCTTTTAAACTGTGTGATCTTGGGCACATTGGTGTTCTACTCTCTCTAAGAGGAAGCCGGGCCTCTGAACTTTTTGCTCACAAGTAGACTTTGACTTTCCTGCCTTGCTGAGTGCTTCTAAAGTATTGTGTTGTGTGCTTTTCTAATTTCTGCCTTTTCCCTCCCTTTTTTTATAACTTATTGGAGTGCCATCTTGAGTTAAGTGCTCACCTCTGTCTGAAAATAAGTATTGTGAACTAAGACTTATCTAATAAGGAATAAGGGATGTATATATATTAATAGTGACTGTGCTTATGAACTTGCTTATAATAATAGTGCTGGAGTGATTCTAAGTGTGTCTTTAAATAAATAATTATATACTTGATACCAAAGATCTGGTTAGTGTTTGCTTGTGCTACTTTATTTTGGTACCTATCTTGTATACTCTATATACTGTCTAACTCTTCTTGAGAGAAGTCTGGCTGCTCAGCCACAGCTACCAGGTAAATCTGGGTGGTACAGCCTGCTACCAATTGGGTTTACTGCCAACACATGTAGCCGTAAGCCTTTTGCAGTGGTCCCTAAGGGAACTGCACAGGTTTCTGCCTAACAGTCAGCTCATCCACATGTTGAGATCCATCTCTAGTAGCCTTAACAGAGATAAAATTGTTTGCCCATCCTCTTGTAGACCTCTTCCATTGTCTGTTTCTCCACCGACAAGCATTGATGAGATCTGTGACTTCCTGCCACATCCTCCACCGCTGAGTCACAGGAAGGGTACGACCAGCACAACGGTACAGGTCAACATGGTGTTCAGCAAAGTAATCAGTGAGGATCGTTAGCTCATCATCTGTGAAGCGCCTCTTCCTTGGAGGCCCCTTCTCCTTGACCTATGCATCTTCATGGAGAGCTGCCTTTGCCTGCACTGCAGGCTAGGCTCCCTTAGTCCTAGTGGTTTTTGGTGGTACTCGGCCACCTGTAGGCTCACCAACTCTTTCATAAGGTGGACCTTTCTACTGTCCTCGTTCCAATCCTTGTCCTCTTCGTGGAGTCCTCTTACTCATGGTGCAAGCCTCGTTCACTGGAGTGTACATGTAAATCATGTCGACTTCAAATCTGTGTGGTACCCATAAATAATGCTGCCTACAAATACTCTTAATAGGCCCCACATTTCCCCACCTCCACACACGTCGATACATCCGCATGGTACCCCCAACGTATTGCTGCCTCAAAATCTGTGCAGTTACATGCAGGTTTTAAGTGCTAGTTAGCACATAATCTGCAGAGTGATGGGCATATGCATGCTGCATGCGGTGCAGAATTTACGCACATATGGCCCTTCTTCTGATTGTGTCACTGCTGCCTCGTGCATGAAGTGGAGACACATGCGCCTTGCTTTTACCCTGCCCTGTGCCTTTTCTTGCCTCCTCCAGCCATATTTTGCCTCAAAATCTCTACATCTCCTGCAGCCTGGCGGTGTGTCACTGGCTGCTGACCACTAGCACTGCCTTGAAGTGACTGATATTCCCCCACAGTCCCCTTCTGTGGCTCTCTTGTCAGGCACTGTGGGCACCTGATCAGACATATAAGGACTTTCACATCTCTATGCCACCAACACAGCTACATATTACAAATAGACAGGGCCCAGCTTCACCACGCAACCCTCATGTGCACCATGTCTGCCACATCGACCAGCAAGGCTGAGGGCTGTCCACTTCTCAGCTGCAGAAGTTGCCATCCTGTTTCAACAGGTCCCTGGAAATTATGATGCCCTCTTCATTCAACAGAAGCAGCTTGGGACATGTGGTCTTAAAAACATCTGGCTGGGCATCTCAGCTGCCACCAAGGCTGAAGGGGTGGCAGTCTGTACTGTGGTCAAAAAACAATGGCTTTAAGAGAAATCAAAGCATCTATAGTGTGTCAAGAACTAAAAGTGTGCTTTTGTACAAGGAAACTGAATACAATCCATACATGGAAAAAATACAAACATCTTGATTACACAAATATATGAAAAAATCAGAATTGTGATGGCACATACACAATACATGAATACAATCACAGTAACCAACATACACTATAATAAATACAGTGCAAACAATAAAAAATGAGCAAAATATGCAACCAGTGACTCGTGTTCTCACGAGTAGGAGTAGGCTGTTTTTTGCAAAACTTGGGTAATTTGATACAGTCTATAAATAATATTAGATCTCATGGAGTTATTTTGACTCCATGTGATACCAATCACTTTTACATGTGCCTTTGCAATTAGCAGGGGCCGTGGCTCGACATGTTTCTATTCATGATCCCAAATTTGTGAATTTGGGGCAAGCAACAGAAAGTGGGGTGTGGACTTCTCATTAACTAGGAAAGCTGCATCTTGTTTGCTAATCCACCTTCTATGTTAGGGTGTCATTGCTTTTAAATAATACTTTTTAACAATGCCTAAGTAGGGTACTCAGGTAACATTTTGCACCCATCTGACTTATTTAATTGTCAGAGGCATTCTTTAATATAGCCATCTTTGAAATAGAAATGGAGATGAAAGATTTTAAACAAAACAAGACTAAATGATTTGGCAAAATGAAATCATGAAAAAGGCTTACCGTACATTGAAAATGGCTATTGTAACATATCCAGACAACCGGTGTAAACAACAGGTACAAATAATAGACATAGAAGGGTACGCCTCAGGGCCACATCGTATAGCACTAGCAATGATAGTAGTGAGACAGACGAAACCGGGATGGTACTGTAATGAACCGGTACAGTAATAGAGGAAGAGGACAATTCAGCAGACGGCAAGGAAGAGGAAGTAGACACATGACAGCCAAGTCTTTTTTTATACCCAGGGCAAAGCAGAGGAGCATGGAAGTACAATTGAAGACACACGAGGAGGGGGAATCATTCGTAGTGAACCTCTCTCATTATACACTATCCTCAGAAGAAGAACAGGTCCTTAATAAAGGGTTAGACTTTATGTTTACTAAAGAACATGATCATTAAAATTTAGAGAGGAGTTTAACAAATTCATGAGGAAGATTTACATATGAGATCTTTATGATAAAAAATGTGTATCCTACTTACACTAACTGCAGAGGTTTGCAAGAATCAACTATGTTCTAAACGCCAGCCAATACACAAACTCTTGAATCCTTAGTGTTTGAACACAAGGTTGTGGCAGATATTGAAGATCATGAGTCCTCAGATCAACATGTATTTTCAAAATCTAAGTTGTGAAGAAAGGGCAGCTATTAAATCTCTGGCTACTAATGATGCCATTTTAATCAGACAAGCAGACAAAGGTGGTGGCATATGTAAGGAACGCCTGGCAGCAACAGTAAAGACGGATAAAAGTGATCACAGTTGAAGGGTGTTTGTTAAACTGTATAGGTAGGTTGGATAAATGCCTAATCTAAACCTAAATCTAAAATGGGACCAAGATACAACAATCAAATAATAATAAGGCAGTCCTAGTGGCACCTTGTCAAATAAATGGGCCTTTACTGTTACCAATCCTTATAACTAAATACAAAAATAGTGTCGGATAGGGTTCACTAGAAAGAAAGAAGTGCACACAAATGATAAGTCAGGATATAGTAGCTGGGGGTCTCCCTTCCCCACATTTTGAGCATGGGAAAAGGTGGGACTCCTGAACACAGCACACTCTAGAGCTTTCCCAGCACAAGACGACAGTTCCATTATCAGCTATCAGGAACTTCAGTGGTTAAGTCTATTTTCTACAAAAAGTCTCTTGCCTGCGAAGACCTGATGTGGTAAAAGTAATAAACAAAAAGTTCCTTTCCGCATGTACGTTGGGTGATGAATTTTCAACCCTGGCTACTCCTCTTCCGGGTTCAGACCCCTCTCGAATATCAGCCTCCCTCCGTCAGGTTCACTACGGATTTTCCTCAAAACTATTTCACCTGAGGCATTCAAGAGTCTTAATGTTTTTTTTAAACAGTTCACTGTGGATCACTCTGTTCAGGTTCATACTTGTCAACACACTGTTCATTGGGACCACAAGCTCAGCCCTGTTAAAATGGATGGGCCCCAGCTGGCCCATAAGACTGGGGGTCTCCAAACAGCCCTTTAAGATGAGTAGCAGCACCCTCGAGATAGATGGGGATGCAGATTTGTACTCTGGCACCAAATAATTATGACAACTCAATAGTTTGTCAAAGGGAGTCTGTTTAATGACAAGTACAAAAAAGTGAGAGTTCAACTCCACTTAATTTCAGAAAAAACACAGTATTTATATCATAAAACTCGTCATCACTGACTCGCAATCTTAAAAAACCTAGCATGCAACGTGATTGATTATAGGAAGGTAACTTTAACATAGGTACTAAAACTGTGTATGGGAACAAGGAGAGGGGATTGGATAATCAATGTCAGGTGGGGAAACTAAGCCCTTCCTTCAAAATGGCCACTTTAAACATCACTAAAACTATGTCGTCCCATTGGTTCTATTTACTATAGGACCCTAGATTACACGGTCCACTCATACTTTTCCACTTGTGCCTAGCAGCATGCAGAATAAACAGCTAGGTGCAGGGAGATAGTCTGCCCCCCAGCCCCCCTCAATTATGTTATCATAAATCACCTCTGTGGTCATGTGTCAATTACTTCTTAGTAGTTTGGCCTTGAGTCTGCTCTTGGTCTGAGAAAATTAAGGAGTATGGGTATGGCAGGGATCCATGCGTACGTGTGAAAGTCTCATCCCTTCATGCCTACCTTGTCACGTGATTCAGACACTGTGAAATCGTCTTCTTCATGTATTTTCGTGTATTTGATTTAATTCTACCATCTGTGGCTTATCTTGACCTTTCTGAACAGGATATTCTGTTCTTTTTCTCTTTAATTGTATCCACTGTTGGCCTCTTCCAGCCCAATACGACCTTGGCTTCTTGGCATGGTTACCTTCAGCTGGGTTTCTCTCTGTCTTAATTCTCAATTTGTTTGCTGCAGCACTCTCCTCTTGAGACCTTTAGTAACCTTTGTTCAATTCTGTTCATGTGCGTAGTGGATTTACACTGCTCTATAAAGTGCTTTTGAGGTATATATCTGTATAGATGGCGCTTGCCGCAATCTATTGTACTACTAAGCATAAGCAAGCTTCACAATTTCTTTGCTTCTTGCAGTTTCTTGCATCTGTACACCTTTAAACTAACTTAATATCTTCATTGTGCATATGGCATAAGTTTCTGCACATTGACATCAATTTCTGCATTTTAGGCTCAAGATGTCACTTATCCATGGTATCTCATCTTCTTGTCAGTATTCTTAGGTCATTGGGCCTCATCACGAGTTAGGCGGTAATGCCGGCACTATTAGCGCTGGCGCTAATAGCCCTACCGCCAAACCCCTGGGGCTATTAGCGCCAGATCACGGGTTTGGCGGAAGGGTTATTGCCTATTCCCCATTGGGCCCATTCGGGAATTCCTCATTCCCCATTGGGCGCAATGGGGAAAATGTGTGCTATTACTGCTGGTGGATTTCCTGCCAAAAATCACGCCAAAAATCGGCAATTTTGCCGTGGATTTCCCACCAGCTCAGAGCAGCTCAGAGCTGGGGGGAAATCCGCCAAAGCCATGATCTGGCAGACCCTTAAATGTGGTGGTAATAGCGCATTTAAGGGTTACCGCCAGACTCGTGATGAGGCCCATTATATTTTCTATATGTACGTCAGTCCGATTTCTTGTTATGTCACCATTCGTCTTCCTTTATTATCTTCTTGGCTTCTTTCGGTATCCCATTCTGACAGCCGTCATTTCATCTTGCCTGTAGATATGTTTTCTCAATGGGTACCGTACTGTTCAGGTTTTCTTAGGTGTCAGTACTTCAATAGGTGCTGTTATTCTTATAGGCACTGGGCAGAGCCCGGCTGCGGCTCTCTACTGGTTTACCTTTTCATCATACATCACATATTTTGGCGTGAACGTACCTGGCACTTCAAAAGGGGTGGCTGGGGTGTGGATGATGCTTGGCACTTCCTCTTCACCGTTCTATCGGCATCCCTCTGTCAGTTTCACTCTTACCAATTATTGCTAATCATACAGTACTTTATCACTATGCAGGATTCATCTCCTTTAGCTTTCCAATTATGTGCATGTCAAAGACTTTCGACTGTACAGGGGGATTAGGGTTCTCATCGGTTCTCTCCTCAACTCACCGGCTGCAATGAACCACCTACCCCCCCGTTTCAGAACAGCACCATGGTCAAAAACATCTCTCTCTGTCCTGCTTATCAGCTTAGGTGTGTTCGGACATCTGCTGCAACACATGCTGGCTATCCTTTGAGGGATTTACGATTCCTTCCAAGGAGGCTTTGTGGGGGGCAGGGTCGGAAAGGGCAAGGTTGCTTCTCACCTTGTCACCCTTTCGATTCTCACATTTCTCCTCCTCTCGAACTGCTGTGTTTGGATAGCTGTCTGATCATGCGGACTGCCTTGCTCGTAGTGTGCTCTTGTGCTCCACCTTTTATCTCTGTGGGGAAGGGAAAAGGCTGTTAGGTGTGTGTGATTCAGGTCAATTGCCTGACTTTGCCTGAACCTTGTGTTGGGACATGTCAGTTAAAGAGCTCTGGTGTTCGTCCGTTGTCTTTCATAATGTGCAAAAGTGTCTGTGTCGGAAAGGGGTGGGGTAGCGTTTCTGAGTATCCTACCTGGTAGGATGGGTAAAAGGTGTTAGAAGGAAGGGAATACTGTGTATCACCCATCGGTGCCCCACTTCCACTCCCCCAGCACCCCCATTCAGGTGATCCTCCCTCACTGGTCCACCCCTAGGAACTGGATCCAATAGCGATGGCTGTGTCCTGGCCACCTGGATGACAGATCCTCGGGGACTAGTCAGGGAGACACCTTCGGGTTTCTCACACATAGTTGTCCTAAACAAAGATCAGGGAGGCACCTTCAGGTTTCTCACACATAGTTGTCCTAAACAAAGATTACTAAATTAAAGAATTCAGATTGTTACAAAATTCTACCTGAGTACCCTACTGAGGCATTGTTAAAAAGTATTGATTTAAAAATCATGAGAGCCGAACAAAGAGGGTGGATTAGCAAACAAGAGGCAGCGTTCTGAGTTAATGAGAAATTCACAGTCCTCACTTTCTATTGCCTGCCAAAAATTCACAAAACTCTTCATAACCCTCTGGGACGCCCTATTGTGGCTGGAATAAACGCAGATCTTGTTCAGGTTAGCAGACCTCTCTCTCAAAGGTTTTGTGAGCAATATGGCATACTATCTTAAAGACACAAATTAAACTATCAAGACATTTGACAATTTTGAATTTAACCCAGCACACAATTTACTGATAGGGCTAGATATAGTCTTGTTGTATACATATCTCAATAAGCCACCCTAGAGGTGATACAAGAGGTATTGGGCCTCATTCCGAGTATGGAGGTAATCATGATGCTATCAGTGTCCGCCCTCGTTCAATGGGGACTTACTGGCGTATTCCGACCTTTGCGGGACTGGTTAGTCCCCATTGAAAAAGCCATTCCCCATTCCCATTTGAGCCCCCATAGGGCTTAATAGGAAGGGGGAAGGTGCTAATAACGTTACCACAAATTACAGTACCGTTATTAGTTCTAAAGTCACTTTACGGGTCCCGTCCTTAATGCCTGGTAAAACCAGGCGTTAAGGAAGGGACCCGCTAAGGGAAATCGGAATAGGGCGCAAAGGGATTACCGGCACCAGTGTCCTTTTGCACCCAACTCATAATGAGGCCCATCGTCCCAGGAGGATAGCTCAACAGCAACGGGCTTGCCTTGGAAGCAACATGACACAAAGCAACACAGGTTCGATCCCCGAGACCGCGCTTAGAAACCTCTGGGTATTAAGCGCTTTATAAATAACCTATCATATCATATTGCATAGCAGAATTGATATTTAATATTTCATGTGGTGTGTAGAAATCACACTCACAAAAAATGAATTTGAATGTATGGGAAGGGATGTTTTTACCAACAGATTGAAGGAATGGCGATGGGGGAAACCATGGCTCAGAGTTTGGCTAATGTGTATCTTGAGAGCTTTGAAAAAGCAAGATATACTCTGACTCTAACCCTTTGAAACATCACATCAAATTGTTGACTTACTACATCAGCAATATTTTGGTGATCTGCAAAGGATCGATGGGCATGGCTGAAAGTTTCTCTGAGTTTTTAAACACCCAGTCTCACCCTTTGAAATGTACTAAGTCAATACGTAATGAGATATCAAATGTTCTCAATATCACAATTTTTCATGAAGAAGGCCAACTGCTATTGAAACCTTATCACAATCCAAATGACCGTAATGCTGTCTTGGACTACACGAGCCATCATATAAAACACTTGAGTGATAATCTGCCTTTTTGGCAATTCCTTTGACTCAAAGAAAAAGTAGCAAAAAAGAGTCTTTCGAAAATGAGGCTACCATCTTGGCTCAAAAACGTTGCAAGCAAGGATACCCTAAGGAATGAGTCTGAAAATCTGCAAAGAGGGCATACAACAACCACAGAGAAGCTCTATTGGAGACTAAAACACTGAAGACTATCGAGAATCGTTTAGTGTGTTTGTCCAATTTTGCTAATCAAAGTTTTACCATAAGAAACATAATTAACAAACACCAGAAAGACATCTTGAGCAACCAATTTTTGACTATAAGAAGAGATCCTCGATAGTAAAAGTAAACTCCCAACCAACACTCTAGATACATCTACCATCATGTGAACTTGTGGTTTGGACCCCATAGTAGGACACTACCCATGTGGGAACTGTGGGGTTTGTAAACTTACCAAATAATCCAAGACTGTAGACATAGGCACTGACAGACCATGGAAACAAAATAGTTTCCCGAACTGCAATACATATCTCATAATGTATTTAATCGTGTCAATCGTGTCCATGTGGCCTAAAGTATAGAAGTAAAACAAATAGAAAAATCAAGACCAAAATCATCAAGCATAGGAGTTGCTTAAAAAATAAGATCGAACAAGCACCGATGGTTAAATAATGTTTGGCAAATAAACATGGCTGGTGGCAGATTGAGTGGACCCGGCTTCAAACTATTAAGGGAGTAAATCAACAAAATAGAGAATACAAACTATTCAAACGTGAACAAGAGCTCATTGCTTTACCCAGAATGGCACTGTGGGACTGAATGAAGTCATTGAAGGGCAGACTGTTAGGAGTCATTTCCCCTGCTTTTTGTATTTTTTGCGGCACTGTTACTTTTTACCTCAGCGCATGATAGGTTCAATGTGCTGTAGGGCACTTCCTGAGGCACAGTCAAAGATTAACTTTTTTGTTCAAACCTTATTGTCTATAACATAGGTTGCTTTAGTGGCTATGGTATATGACAGCCGCTGTAAATTTACTTGATACTGATTTGCCTGTTTGCGTTGGTGGACAGTGCCACTTATAGGGGTAACATTAGCAATAGATGGTTATTGCTCTACCATGTAATTTTTCAATTTTCAATACGGGTTGGCAGATATTTTGAGCCCTGAACCCACTTAATACATTGTTTTCCGAGAACAATACTCCTCTAAACATGGTGGATCCTCCATTTTAGATTAAATTTTTCTCCATTTCGGCTCCTCTAATGATCCAGTTCCATCCTCTGGGAGCTTATGCTGCTCCAAGATGGCTGCCAGTGAGAGCCTAAACGTACCGAAACTGATAAAGGATAAGATTTTCCATAGTGACAGGATCAACACCCTGGGCAGACGAGAGACGCGGGACTCAGCATACCGTGCTCTGAGACACGATTCATGGCAGTGAGTTTTTACTCTGCCGGTTATGTGCTGCTGTTGTAAAAGATCAGGTGCACATTGTTTTAACCTCTGATACAGTATGCGAGATTTATAAGCAGTCATTTTTTCTCCTTCTCCACAGTGCTCGACGAACGCACGATTTTGGGCGTATAATGTTTGCCTAGCATCCATGCGCGAGCGGTCTCATGGAATAGGTAAGCATTTCAATTTTTCTAATACTTGATACGGCCGGTATGCAATCCCGACTCAAGCTTTTGCTAATAGGCGACGAGTTCCTTTGGGTACATAAGAATTGCACATGGTTATAAAACATAAGATGCAAGACTGAGACAGAGTCATATTTCTCCTGCTCGCCAGTTTTCTTTCAACCGCCGATTCTATGCATTATAAGTAAGGGCTGCCCAGCTACCGCCCGAGAACTGCACTATTGAAGAGAGTTTGTCACATTCAAAATGCTCAGCATGTATTGCTACTTGCAACCCGAATGTTCATTTGTGAGGTAAGCAGTGTACAGATGGCTTGCCTAAGTGCTATTTTAGCACTGCCCTCTAGCTTTTTCATTTACATCTCTCTGTATCCTAATTTTTCATTTCAATTTCTCCATAGACTTCTATATAGCATTGGTCCTATATAATTTTGGAGCAACATCTGGGGAGATCCATGACAAAGTAAACTGGGGAGTATTTACCACGCAGCCACGTCCTCTGATTATTGCAAAGGCATATGTAAAACGGATTGGTATTAAATTGGGTCATAAAAACTCCACGAGATCTGATGTTAACTTATTGAATGTATCAAATTACCCAGATTTTGCATATAACAGTTGTTCCTACCTCGTGAGTAGACACGTCTCTTTTTGCCTAGCTTGCAACATTTCTGATTGTTTGCACTGTATTTATTATTGTGTATGTTAGCCTCCATGAAATTATTCATGTATGTTGTATGTACCAGAGCCAATTTGTTTTTATTTTATATTTATGGAATAAAGATGTTGGTATTTTTTCATGGTATGCATTTTATCCAATTTCTTAGTACACAAGCACACGTGTAGCTCTTGACATACTATAGATGCCGTAACCCTGTTGTTTTTTTTATTATGTTCATATGCTGGGGAGGCATTAGGACCACAAATTTATTCTGGTACGTCCCGGTTTGGTTGTCTGTACAGTGGGCCATGCAAGATAACTTTGGGACAACCTTAGTATCCAGAGCCAGGTGAAGGGGGCCCTGGAGGTGCACTCTGCAGGCAGCCATCAGGTGTCATCCCTTATTGATTTATGTATTTATTTTAATTGTTGTAGTGCACCACTTGCACATGCATGGGCCTCATGGCGCACAACTCTTGATCCTGGAGAGGACCAACCCAGCGGACCATGCCAGGTCCTTTACCTGCAGGCTCGTAACCAAGTTGCTGGTGAGTACTCACAGGGTGAACGGTTCCACATATGTGGTATGTGGTATGACCTGCATGGGTATCCAAGACTTGAGAAAGTTAGTGAAAGTTAGTGCTATTCATGCCATTGGTGATGCACAATCCTCAACTGGCATGCAGCCTCATGCCAACTCTAAAAGTATGTAATGGCGTACATCTGTGAAGTGGACAGCTTTTGGTACATTCATGTAGAAGCACTGTGAGATGCTGATGGCAAGAGCTCTGACAAAAACAGTTGCCAGACTGGGATGTTCAGGCAATGTGACATGCATTCATGCACGCTCTTTGGGTTGTTCAATTGTGTATGATGATTGCATCATCTCCACTCAGCAGCTGAGACTGACACATTGTATGGATGGGGGGGTGGGGGCAAGGCAATTTAGTGCATTTAACCAGCCAGATCAACAGTGGGACCTGTCAGGCCAGTGAATGAGGGGAAATCCATGCTATGCCATCAATACATGTACTTGTTTTGGGAGCAAGAGCATTGCTGCTTGATCCTCATCAACAGGTGCATGAACATGTTGATTGCTTTCATGTTGAACTGTTATGGGTGCATGTTGGTAGATATGGTTGGATGGAGATGTGCCTATGTTGCTAAGGACTCATGTGGCCAACTGCCGTTTCCATGATTCTGGCTGCAGGATACACTTGGCCATTGCTTCATTGCGATAGTTATGTGAAATTAGTTCTTGACATCAATGTGCTGTGTTCACATTTGCATGTATCATCATTTTGACTTGTAATTTTGCCTTCAGTTGTGAGACTGCATTCTTTCTGATTTCTGAGCCTGGGCATGTGTGTGTGCGATGCAGTTGCTTGTTAACTAATGCAGCCAGCATGCTACTGGTACAATTCGTGAGTGTACACATCCATTGACACTTACTGTACTCCTTTGTTCCCTTTTCCACAGTTGAAGGGTCTGAAGAAGAGGGTTGGACCTGTGCTCTGGTGCTGCATCCCAGGAGCAAGGCCTCCAGACGCAGATGTAGACCCCAGGATCGCCAAGTGGTATCCACATTCTCTGAGGGCGATGCACCTGGGGGAGTGTCACATTCAGATGGCAATGCTGTTGAGGAGGAGTCCCAGGATACCACAGTCATTGTGGGCACCTCAGCAGCAGAGGGACACAGTAGTGGTGGTACATTACCCCACAGGAGCCCCAAGACATGGAGAACTCATTAGAGGTGCCGGGGTTGAAGGAGGAAGAAAAGGAGCAGGAGGCCATTGCAGGCCTGACCATGGTGGCAGGTGGGTGTAAAGAGGGGATGTGCAGGCTGCAGACCTGGCCTTGAGGCAGGAGTCTGTGCAGTTCAAGGTGAAGGGGTCAGAACAACCTCCTGTCCCATGGCCATCTGCTTAAGCACGACATACCTTCACTAATGCAGTGCAGCCAATGCTGATGGGTGGTGTGAGGTTTGCTGGCAGCTATCCATGATGCTGTGCAAGCAACTCATGAGCTGCTTGTAGAGCATCATTGGTATATGGGCCACATATTGTCCCAACTGGCAACAACACTGCTTTCTGGGGTCTCTCGACAGCCCACTGCAATGGCCCCCTCCTCCTCTTCATCATCTGTGCCCCACTCAACCTCAACTGAGGCATCATGCCAGCTACCAACATGGCCTCCTGTGCCCCTGTCCCGCCATTGGCCAGTCTGGATGTGCCTGGGTTTCTGGTGGAGGTGGAAGTCCATACCATGGTTGGTGAGGTGGTCACTGAGCCTGCCCAGGAACCTACAGTGAAAGGGAGTACCGGCGCAGCAGACACATTGCCTTATGCAGGAAATGTTGTCAGTGAAAAGGCAAATCCTGGATGCCAATGTGAGCAGGAGGAGGGAAGGAGATGCACACATGGTGCAAGTGAGGTAGGAGGCAGAATGCTGCCTAATGCCACTGGTGTTGTAACAGGTGGAATTTGTGTGGCAGCAGGATGAAGAGAGGCAGTCGGCACATGAGACAGCAATTTATAGGCAGAGTTTGCGGAGAGGGTGGCACAGATGCTGGCTTTTTGATCGACTTGCCCAGATGGCCATGTGGATATCTGTTTCACAAGTAGGAAATGTACCAATGCAAGGGTGGGGGTAGCAAGTGATGGTTTCCTCTTGCCATTCCTTATGGTTTTGCACCTAGTCTCTACAAGTACTGTGTGGGAGACGAGTGGGCATAGAGTGATGCAGATTTTGAATCGCAGATTAGTGGGAGTACTGGGACGAGAGCGGACTAGTGGGTGCTTTGCTAATGTAGGGGATTTGCATGCAGATTAGTGGGGTACTTGGACGAGGGCAGACTCTTCGGTGCTGCCTTAACATAGGGGGTTGGGGGCATCGATTATTGGGGGTACTGGGACAAGGCAAGACTTGCGTGTGATGCCTTAATGTAGGGGGTTGGAGAAAATATTAGTGGAGGTACTGGGACGAGGAATTCTTAGTTTCAGGTGAGGAATGGAAGTAATGGTGATTGCTGGTAAGTAATCCTTGATTACTCATTTCCCGTGGGTCCAGCGCAAAGGTTGGTAGACACCGCTATGTTCTATTTTCCATATGGGCATTTTGTGGGTTCCCCGGGCGCTACTCATTTTTCGTTCTGCTGCAAGTTTCTGCGTGCTTTTGATTCCAGAGTTCATTTGTTCTGCGCAGTGTTCCTCGTGATAACTACTTTGGGCAAACTTGCCATTTAATTTTTGTAAATCAGGCCCCAGATGTGTATTGCTTGTCCCCATTGGCTGACTGTTCAGGTGCCCCTGATTATTTACTTTTGAAAGCCTTTGTGAAATGGCAGGACTTTGATTCTGTCCACATGAGAGCATAGCTGGAGAGGGATGTAGTGTTCACAAACAATATCACGTGAGGACAAGATTGATATCCTGTAGATGTACATTAGAAAATGATGTACGGTATATCTTTTTGCTGGAAATTGGATGGCTATTAAAGAGTCTTTGCACAAGAAAGGGTGGGAACTAGGGAGTAGAATCCAAATGGGAAAGAACATGGAACAAGGTACATGAAGGTGGGAGGAACAACATGAAACAGTAGTAAAGAACATTTATTTGTACTCTTTCTAGATTTTTTTGTTTTTATAAACATACACTTAAAAGAGCAACAAGGGGAATACAATCCCCAAATAGAATGTCAATAGTAGTGGCAACTGTGGTGATCCCCATCCATAATGACTTGTCACTCACTAGGGCCTTTAGCCTAAAGCAGGTACCAGAAACAGAACACACTTCAAGGGATAGCAGAATGAGGAGAATTGCAGAGTGAAATAATATATATGAAACTGCTATTACTGTTGGCAAATGTGTACTTTGATTTGCTTCACCAGTTTAAGGGTAATGTGCATCGGTTTCGTATGGGTGTTTCACATGGTAACCAAACACATGTCTCAGTAAAATATGAAGCAATAGGCATTCTGTTTGCTGCTCTCACAGCATCTTGTTTTATCCTGTGACACGAAAAAAACTTTGAAGGGAGAAGTTGATCATTCAAGGTAATTAATACATTAATTCATAAAAGTCAATGATTTATTTTCTTGTTATTTGTTTTTTATTGACCTTTTAGAAATTCTGATTTTTCTACTACAATATTTTGCACCGGGGAGCAAATGTAAACCTACCTCAAAAAAAGCGTTTACTACACCCATTAAAAAACAACATCATTGTTTAACTATAATGTATCAGCTGAATCAGTAGTTGGCCAACTATAGAACCTGGCAACCTGGCAATGGCCAAAATTAAATCTCTTATTGATCTTTGTTTTTTTTTTCATCTTAAACAGGCTTACATCCTGGATTTACAGGCTACCTGGGTTAAAGCTCCTGCTGTTCTAGAACCTGTTGATAACAGAGATCACCCATTAAAAGACATGCACAGCAGACAGTTTATGGAACAAGTCCATTGAGCGAGCACAGCTTGATATAAGGGGCAGTGGTCCACAGAAGAGAGAGAGAGAAAAAAAATCACATATATGGGAAGACTTGGAAACCATAGAAAGAGGAAAGCCTGAACCATAAAATTCGGGAAACCAAATATTAAGACATCTGATGAAAGAAAAATTAGACGCTCTCCCCTGGAATTGAAGAAGTAGAACATGACATAAAGAAGAAACTTGACTTTTTTAATTTGTTTAAATTTGCGAAATAATGTCAAATATGTAGTCCTGAAGAAAGCGGAAAGAAACCCTGATTGCACTGAAACCGGTTGACCCAGAATGCTCAGGGTGATGACCTGAGCCCTGAGACATGTATATCAATTAACAAGCTCTGTAAAATGACATAATTTTAGAAGTAGGGTTGTCGGGGGGAAATTTTGCCGGGGTCGGCCGGGCCGTCCGCAGACCTCCGGGCAGGGAGGCCCCAACTCCTCCCATATATCCCAAAAGAGATAGAGTATGAGACACACGCAAGAAGCAAGGTGACTCTGCTGTTTATTAGACAAAACAGCAGGGATGGGTCAAGGAGCGTACGCGTCCATCCTTACACACACACAATCGTGGGACTCGCAGGCCCTTTTTACCTTAGTATGACGCGCTACTTGCGTCACTTGGAAAGTTTAGCAAAAAACCTATCTCCACTCTGGATTGGTTACTCGAGTGGTAGGGTTAGTATAGCATGCATATAGAGAACGGTATTAGTGGTTGAGGGTTAGTCAGGTGGTATACCTGGGCTGTCCCTTCAATTTGATACATGAAAATTGTTACATGAAGACCTTTGAGGATTGGTCAATGTTAATGGCGTCAGTGATAGGAGCCCCATGTTCTGATTGGTCCGCTCGCAAGCCTCCCAGTCTGGGACTATCGCTGTTCCCAGCTCGCGGTGCACCTGTAATTTGCAACAATGTTTTAATATGGGTAGGTGTAAACAATGTGAGGATTTATTCATATGTTGGGAGGTCGACTACTCCCACTGCTGCAGATGTCCAATGAGTCTTTTAATTGTATCTGCCTGTGTCTTGAAACGTGGGATTCAGGCGTCTTCTTCCTCCTGGGCTTGGCATCTTGTCAGGTTTGGCTTTGTCACGTGAGGTGGGACCGTGTTTGAGGCAAAATTCAACACAATTAATATTGTTTTTCCTACTGTGTGCCTGGTTTATCTTGCAAGTGCGACCTTGGCATTGGCTTGCAGCGTGCGAGATTGCAACATTGTGCCCTTGGAAGTGTGCTTTCGCCGGGCTCATTCTGCAGGGTCAGCAACCCAGTTCTTGCTCATTCAATGTTCATGGAAGCTTTTGCTTGCGGCCTACTTGGGCCTGGTGCATAGGTGGAACCGCTTGATGCAGAGCGCTTTAGGTTACTGTATCATATTGCTCTATCCTCAGTATCGTGTCTCCGTTATATTCTTCATTATGGTACATGGTTCTTAGAAGAAGCGTGAGCAAGCTTTTTTTAGATAAGTTCATGCTGCATCTTGTGTTTCTGCATTTTGAGAGCCTATGTGGAAAATAATAAAGATGCACGTCCGTGAGTATGTCTGTCGCCTACGTCATAGCACTGAATATATTCTTCGTGTGGATTGGTGCGGGAGTGTCCGGTGTGCATGTTTGCACAGGTGTGCTGACCGCTGGTTAGGTCGTCATGGCATCTCTAACGACGTGTAGGTTTAGTCGAGTTGATCCGTGCCGCAGGTGTCGGCATGTACCCGGGTATTTGGTCGTCTGGTAGATAGGCAAACTCCTCTTGTGGCGGGTGTCTAGGCCGTGATCCTCTAGGCCAGGCGTGAGAGGGGAAGGGCGGGAGCCTGTTCTTCCATTCTCCCACTTCAGTCCCCCCTCTGGTCGACTTGTCGACCACAACCTTATCCTTTTCTTCATCTCCTCTTACTCTCCATATTTTAGTTATTCCTCCCAAATGTCCATAGTGGTTAACATGGTCTTCAAATGACCAATACATATATTCACAGGTTCCTCCAGGAGTGCAGTATACCCATTTCCCTATGTAGCTCCTTGGGTTTCTTGGGTTTTCGAGCTTCACAGATGGTGGGTCCAGGTGGTTGGTGATGATCTGGTTGCGCAACTTCTCTCTCTCTTTTATGATTGTGCCTGTGTGTTGGCCGTCATCTGTTGGCATCAAGAGGTGTATACCAACCATTTCGATCATCTCGTCTGTGGTGCGTGCCTTCCGGGTCTTCCAAAATCTTATTATGATCAGTGCAGCTCCAGCCAAAATAGTACATCCAACTATAATCTTCAGTCCATCTGACAGCCAAGATGGCATCCATGACCATAATATTGAAAACCAGCTCTCATCCTTTTTCACACCTTTACTTTCATCCATCATTTTTGAGTGCATCTGGGCCAATTGTGATACAGCTTCCGTGAGTGTACCATTGTCAGCATCGTTAGCAGGAATGAATGTGCAGCATGATTGTCCTATCTTTGCGCAAACTCTACCTTCCATTGCTGTGAGGAGGTCCAGTACATATCTGTTCTGTAGTGCAACCATTCTTACTGCTCACAATTCCTCTTTTATTGCGTTGAATCCATTTACTGTAGAGTTAATTGTCATCATTAGTTCCCACCTAGTTATCTGGAGCCATTTCGCTTTGCGTAGGCCTGCAGTCCAGGATGTATTATTGAGGAGAAGAACATAGCTGCTCTGCTGAATAGTCTGTGTTCCGGCGGAATTGAGGTGAGTGCTGTTTCCGACCTTCCCCACAGGTAATTTCCTGTCAGAGGTTCTCCTTGTCTTTTCCTTCTGTTGAGGACAGTGTTGTTGCCGTTGCGTCGGTTCTCTGGCCCTTTCCGAGGCTGTGCAGATCTCCTCTTCCTTTTGTTCCCTTCATCCATCTTGGGGAAATTCGCCATATTCACATGCTTCTGGGGTACTACTAGTGATGGTACATTAACGTTTACTATAGTGCATACACCATTCCACAAAGGGGGCAGTGTGTGGTACACCTTGTCTCCACAGGCCCAGTAATGGTCCATTACTACTGCTGTTCCTGCTCCCCCCTCAGGTAACTCCATCACGCTTTCACAGTTGGTGTTGTATCCTATATCCACCTCTCCTTTATGTTGGTAACATACCTTAGGCGCAGTTAGCGGCAGTATTGTTATTGGGTCTTCATCCTTCGCCATCCACGTGAGCATGGGTACGTACTTGATCCAAGTCATCCAACATCTATGGTTATGTACATCAATAGTTGAAATATTTTCTCTTGTTATCATGTTGCTGCCAACCACTCCTATGTCCCATTTGTTGTCCATGTACACCTTCCCTGTTATTATCATCAGTGGTCTTTCCCAACATCCGTTTTTACCAGGGACTTCAGTAGCGTACCAATCACATGGTAGGTATTGCAATGTTGCTTTCTTTGTTTCTCCTTTTTCAGGACCACTTGTTATGTATTTGAATCCTTCAGCATGTAAACTGCTCTTGTGGTAACTCAAATAAGTCTTGAGGAAGTTGTTTTCATATGGATATGTATCTCGTGTTTTCCACACCAGATGCACCACTGTCCCTTGAAATCTTCCTTTCGTCTGGAACAGTGCCAGGTATATTATACATCGTGCTATTTTTCCATCTATCTCTGTGGCAACAAATGTTCGAGAAGCGCTCATGGCGTATGGGATCAATGAGCAAACGTAGCAGCTGTCTTCTGTTGTCTGCTTACCTATGTGGGTCATGTGTTGATACCATATGTTGTTTGAGATGTGTGCTGAATCTTGTACATAGTTGTCAATGCCTTTATTATCTGAGTATGTGCTGCGTTTAACTCTATTTTCATTGTGTGGGATTTTACTAGTACCACCTGACGTAACACCTGTTGCAGCTGGGGGTGGGGGTGTATTAGGTTTGGGTACAGCAATAATATTGATAGCATAGCTGTACTGCCATACAGAGGCAGCCAAGAACCCGGTGATCATTAAAATCCCTATCAATTTTATTACAAATGCTAATTTCACCGGCATCTTGCTCTTACCTTGCTGCAGTCCGGCAGCTTATTCTTGCGACGTTACAGTTGCCCGCCTGAAAATTCTTAATATGCTTGTTATTGATGTTAGTTGTCGTTTTTTTTTTAAGCTCTCCCTATCAAGTAGTCATTCAGTGCCCAGGCGAAGAGCTGTTCCCACGCCAATCTAAGCGATCTATCTCTTAGGGCAGGCAAGTATGGTTGGAGGTGGGGCATTGAGTGTTCTATGGCTAAGAGGAATGCTGTGTATTAGACATGTACCCTCCTTCTTTTCAGGTACGTTGGCCTTTTTATTTCATA
Source organism: Ambystoma mexicanum (assembly GCF_040938575.1). Classification (NCBI taxonomy): domain Eukaryota; kingdom Metazoa; phylum Chordata; class Amphibia; order Caudata; family Ambystomatidae; genus Ambystoma; species Ambystoma mexicanum. Next base: position 184,389,926 of record NC_090935.1, read on the forward strand.
TACAAATTGGTGTGACAATTCTTCTAGGTAATTATCGTCTGAGGGTACCATCTACTCCTGGGCAGTGAATTAGTTAGTTATCTACTTTCTTAACAGTACATCAATACGCTTTACCTGCATGTGCGAGAGAAAAGAAAGAGAACATTCAGGTGTTTACATGTGTATATGTGCAAAACAATGTCCTTCAGTTCCGTTATTACTACAGTGGGTATGGAGTCAATGGGCAGAGGGTTTGGGGCTCAACTGGCGGAAGTCTCTTTACCCTTTGATCGTGTAACCATGGGGTGGGCGGTATGGGGATCACCCCTTCCTTTTCTAAAAGTTGTCTCTGGGGACTCTGGGGGGTGGCAGGGTATGGGGACACTTAGGCCGTTAGTTGCGGTAGAAATCTCTTCCTCCGTTGGTGACGCTGCTGTTGTTCTTTCAGTGGCCCTGTCGGTGGCGCTGGGGCGGGTCTGGAGTTTGTAGATCTTTACGTCATGTAGGTGGTTCCAGGCACGTTTGTCCTGTAGCTTTACTGCTCTCGTTGATACCTCCTCTACCAGATGGGGGCCAGTGAAGCGTGGACTGTTCCACTTCCTGTTGAAATTGCGAAGTAGTACGTAGTCACCGTTAGCAAACTTGCACAGTCTTTCCTTTTCCAATTCTTTATCCGCGCCTTCTTGTTGATCGCTGTTAGAGCCGCCCCGCGTGCGCTCGAGCTGTTGAGACACAAACGCTACACTAGTAATCAAAGAAGACACATATTGGTACATTTCATCACCAAGGACACTTGCAGTACTCTCGTGGTTGGTAAATGCTCTTGATGTTGGTGCTAGGGGAAGGCGCATTTGACGTCCGGTAACCACCTCGTGAGGGGTGAGGTGGTGGTCGGAACCTGGTCTATTCCTTAGCTCAAATAGGGCTAGTGGAAGGCAATACAACCAACTCTTCTTTATTGTTTGCTGTATTTTTGCAATTGCCTCCTTTAATAGGCCATTCAGGCGTCACATAAACCGTTGGCCTGTGGGTGGTATGCACATGCAAATTTATGCTTGATGTTCAGCAAGGATGTGATGTGCTGGAACATTTCGTTTGCGAAATGTGGGCCATTGTCTGACCTCAGTACCTCGCACACTCCCCACCTGGGGAAGACCTCCCTCACTAGGAATTTAGCTGCTCTAAATGCATCTGGGTGTGAACAGGGCCCTGCTTCAATCCACCTCGAGAATGGGCATACTACTACAATCATATACCTATTTCCTTGACATACGTTGATCATATCAACATAGCCAATATGGAGATGTCGGAAGGGTCCCTCTGGCCGGGGTATAGTACCTCTTATCGCCTTCAGAGTGTGACCGGCTGTAAACTGTTGACATGTGAGACAATTGCTGATAAAATTTGACACATGAGAATTTAACTCGGGGCAGAACCAGTCTTCCCTAATTCGTGCTGCAATTACTTCCTTGCCTGTGTGGGCTGGGTGATGTAGTTGGCTCAGGGCGGTGTTCAATAGTGCCAGTGGTATTACAATCTTTCCAGTGTCACCCTGGCGCCATAGTGCGTCGGTTGGTGACATTGTGCATCCTCTTTTTACCCATATTTCTTTTTCGGCCATTGGTGCAGCCGCTTGTAGCTCCATAATCTGTGTGGCTGGGAGATGGGTGTACCCTTCTCTTATCAACATCTCCTTAGCCATTCCCATCCCTCTCCCTCTCTGTGACTCTGGGGGGTTCCATATCTCACCAAAATATGCAGCATACTTCGCATGTGCGTCTGCTGCTGCATTCCCTTTTGAAATGTGGTCTTCACCATTGGTGTGTGCGGTGCATTTGACCAAAGCTAATTCTTGGGGGTCATTTATTGCTTCAATTAGTTCAGCCAATAGGAGGGCGTGTTGCACTGGAGTGCCATCAGCTCTCCTAAACCCTCTTCTTCTCCATTTCGACAGCCCTGAGTGGACAGTGGACGTAACATATGCGCTGTCGGAATATATGGTCACTCGTTTGTCAAAGCTTTCCCTCAACGCCAAAATCAGTGCAATTAATTCTGCTGCTTGAGCGGAGAAATGCTATGGTAATTGTACACATTTCATTGCCACACACACCGGTACCTCCATCATTTTTACCACTGCTGCCCCAGTCCTTCTTATACCATCCCTTTGGTCGATAGTTGATGACCCATCAATGAACAGGAGCTCACCTCCCTCTAGTGTGTTTTCTTCAACCTTTCTAATACATGAGTACATTTCAGTTATTTGCGTACAATCGTGGGCATAATCTCCTTCCTCAAGTACTTCTGCTAGGAACCTTGCAGGGTTGACCGTGCTACATCTAACAATTGATAGTTCAGCTCTGGATAAGATGATCTCATAACCTGATGCCCTTTGCGTGGTTAGGGTGGACTTAGGTTTATTCAATATCGCAAATAGTGCATGTTCCACAAACAGTGTAGTTGGGCACCCCATGGTTATTGCTGATGCTTTTTCTACCGCAAAAGCAGCTGCGGCGAGACCTTGTTTGCAAGGTAAATGACCTAACATCACAGGATCTAAGTGGCCACTGTAAAATGCTACTGGTTTGTAGCCCATGCTTGTTTTTTGAGCCAACACTGCTTTCATTACTGCTGAGTCGCAATGTGAAAATATAAAGAATTGTCGCTCATAGGCCCTCATTACAACTCAGGCGGTAAGGGGTTTACGGCGCTGTAAACAGCGCCGACCCTTACCGCCTGAGTACGAGGTCCCTTAGCGCCATGGCGGATTTAACACCTGCTTTTAGAAGGTGTTAAAATCCATGGCGCTAAGGGACCATGGAGTTAATTACGCCACCGTAATTTACGGTGGCATAATTAACGCCTTCCGCACTCCCATTATGCCCTATGGGGCAAAAATGGGAATGGGGAAGGGTAAATGGGGATTGGGGACTTACCGCCCGCCAAGGTCGGAATGGGGCGGTAAGTCCACCAACCACCATGGCGTAAACGTAGTTTACGCCATGGTGGTAAAGTCACGGCCCAGGCGGTAACTTACCGCCTGGGTCGTGATGAGGCCCATAGTCTGGGGTTGCCAGTACCGGAGCAGTTGATATCGCCTCTTTCAGTTCATCAAAAGCCTCTTTCATTTCCATTGTCCACCCCAACTCTTTCTCCCCTTTATTAGCTTCCTTTAACACCTCAAGCAGGGGTCCTATGTATGAGCTGTAATCAAATACCCATGCTCTACAGTATTTGCACAGACCCAGGAACTGCTGCAGTTCCCTCACTGTTTGTGGGATTGGCGTTTTTGAAATGGCCTGTGCCCTTTGTGGTGCAATCTTTCTTCCATGTTGGGATATGAGCTGACCAATGTAAAGTACCTGTTCTTGACAGTACTGTAACTTTTCCATATCTACCTTGTAACCTTTTTCAGCCAATATTGTCAACATCTTTAATGAGTCCTCTCTGCATGTCCTTTCGTTTGTACTGCAAATTATTATGTCGTCGACATACTGCAACACTGTGTTTTCCACTTCAATGTTACCCAAATCCATCTGTATTACTCTGTTGAATATTGAGGGTGATTCGCAGTACCCTTGCGGTAATCTGGTGTGTTTCCACTTTGTGTTTCTGTAAGTGAAGCTTGTCAGATCTTGTGAGTCTGGGTGCAATGGTATTGAGAAAAAAGCATTTTTAAGGTCGATCACCGTAAATCGTGATGCTTCCGCTGGAATGCCACACAATATTGTGGCCGGGTTTGCGGCTATGGGGTATTCTGCTTCTACTATGTTGTTCAAGGGCCTGAGATCCTGTATGAAGCGCCAAGACCCCCCTTTAGCCTTGCGCACTGGGTATACAGCCGTGTTACATGGTGATTCTGAGTGGACCAATATGCCATTATCTATAAGGGCCGTTATGGTTTCATATATGCCCTCATCTGCCTCTTTTGATAGTGGGTATTGTTTCACTCTGGGGAGTATTGCACCTTTTTTCAATTTTATCCTTACTCCCCCTATACTTTTTATGCACCCCACGTCATAGGGGCTAGTAGTCCACAATGATGTGGGTACCTTTGTCATATCCTCCTTAAAGAAGGGAACTGCGGTGGATGCGGGTGCCTCAAGTGCCATTGCAATTTTCTGTGCTACTTGTTTGTACGCCACTCTTAGCCATATTTCCACACTCATCATAAACACCATTTCACCTTCCTCCTTAATCTCTTTTTCTTCCGGTATTTCCCCCACAGTGAACATTCCATTTGGTCCTGGTCGGGACCCCTGGAACATCCTCCATAAGTTAAACACCTCCACGTGGTTTGTCAACTTCTTCCCTTTGTATGTATTATGCAAATGGTTTAATAGTGAATGTTGGGTATATGGATCGAAGCTACCATTAGGCGGCCATGGTGTTATCATTTTGTTGTCCGTCCCCTGTATCCATTCTATGCTATACTTGATCAGTTTCTCCCTATGGGGTGACAGTGTGGTACATATGTGTTGTAGTGGGGTAGTGAGGGTGTTCCCCCACCCTCCCGATCCTGTCCTGTGTGACATAGTAGCGCTCCACTTGTTACCCTTCCCCTATTTGGTAGCGGTTATCTCACTAGCAGTTTACAATATACAGCCTTATATCGTTACCTGGCCCCGTAAGTTTGGGGACTTGCGATAGTCCGCTAAGGAAAATTATAAAAATATAGTATTTACATTTGTATATTTTCTTCTGTCTTTCTTCCTTTACACGACACCCTTACGGCCCCCTGCGGCCGAGGCGCACGTAGCCCCCTGCGGCTGCGTACCCCTTATGACGTTCTTATACAGTCGTCCTATTTTCACTTGCTCCTCCTCCTTCTTCTACACTTGCCGTGGCCGGCGTTCTCCGTGCGCAGCCACGTCCCCCGTTTCGCCTTTCCCCGATCAACTCATTACCGTTTATCTCCGTCTCCACTCCCTTACCACAGTTCTCTTCCCCACCACTCTCAGAAAGAAAGATGCTTTGTGCTCGGGATATCCTATGAAAACCCTACTGGTGACGTCACCGATCTCTTCGAGCTACTGGTAAGTTCTTCATATATTCTTTAAGTTCAAAATACACTTGCAATCTACCCCTGTTAACCTCACAGCTGTCTTCCTGTCACTCCTGGAACAAGGTAATCAATAATATAATCGGACTGCGCACGCTGCGTCGCCTCGCGTGTGATACGCCCCTCGACAGGAGGGCTTAACCAGCCAATTATCTTCCGTATTGGGCAACTAACTAGCTACCGCCTACAGGGAAACGTCATCTACCTATCGAGTTTCTTGCTCGAACAATAGAGATCCTCATCTACTCATTGATCAATAAATGCCAAATCGTAGGAAACCACACACACACACACATCCTTACACGTAGTCGCGACCTGGGCCAATCAGTGTCTATGAGCGGCCGCACGTGATGTTTTCGTGCTCCACCCCCCTCTCTCGCGCAACGTAGCCGACTGCTCTCGCACTCGTTCGGCTACCATTCATTTCATTGCCAACACTAAATTGTCAAACCTTCGCCGCGCACCTGTGCAACACCTCCCACCTCCCGTATTTAATTCCTCCCCCTCCCTCACAATTTCACATTGCTTGTTGTGCGTGGCATGCTCACCAAGTTCTCTTGATGCGGGGCCGCTCGACTGCGTGCACCCCTCCAAGCGGCTCGCCACCTCCCCTCGTCTGGACCACGTCTGGACACTCGCCAACCGCGGGCGGGATACTTCTCAACCGGCTCCCGAAGGCCAATATCCGGATTGCGCTGTCCGGTCTTCTCGCAGTTCCGCGATGGTCCTGTAGTCCTCAGAAGGGGGCAACGGCAGAGGGGGCCGCGCCGCCGGGCCTCCTCGCAACGGGATTACCTGGAAAAAAGTAAAAATAAAAAAGCAGATCTTAAACAGATCCCAGCAGTGCCTCCAACTTGTCGGGGTGAAATTCTGCCGGGGTCGGCCGGGCCGTCCGCAGACCTCCGGGCAGGGAGGCGCCAACTCCTCCCGTATATCCCAAAAGAGATAGAGTATGAGACACACGCAAGAAGCAAGGTGACTCTGCTGTTTATTAGACAAAATGGCAGGGATGGGTCAAGGAGCGTACGCGTCCATCCTGACACACACACAATCGTGGGGCTCGCAGGCCCTTTTTACCTTAGTATGACGCGCTACTTGCGTCACTTGGAAAGTTTAGCAAAAAACCTATCTCCACTCTGGATTGGTTACTCGAGTGGTAGGGTTAGTATAGCATGCATATAGAGAACGGTATTAGTGGTTGAGGGTTAGTCAGGTGGTATACCTGGGCTGTCCCTTCAATTTGATACATGAAAATTGTTACATGAAGACCTCTGAGGATTGGTCAATGTTAATGGCGTCAGTGATAGGAGCCCCATGTTCTGATTGGTCCGCTCGCGAGCCTCCCAGTCTGGGACTATCGCTGTTCCCAGCTCGCGGTGCACCTGTAATTTGCAACAATGTTTTAATATGGGTAGGTGTAAACAATGTGAGGATTTATTCATATGTTGGGAGGTCGACTACTCCCACTGCTGCAGATGTCCAATGAGTCTTTTAATTGTATCTGCCTGTGTCTTGAAACGTGGGATTCAGGCGTCTCCTTCCTCCTGGGCTTGGCATCTTGTCAGGTTTGGCTTTGTCACGTGAGGTGGGACCGTGTTTGAGGCAAAATTCAACACAATTAATATTGTTTTTCCTACTGTGTGCCTGGTTTATCTTGCAGGTGCGACCTTGGCGTTGGCTTGCAGCGTGCGAGATTGCAACATCGTGCCCTTGGCGGTGTGCTTTCGCCGGGCTCATTCTGCAGGGTTAGCAACCCAGTTCTTGCTCATTCAATGTTCATGGAAGCTTTTGCTTGCGGCCTACTTGGGCCTGGTGCATAGGTGGAACCGCTTGATGCAGAGCGCTTTAGGTTACGGTATCATATTGCTCTATCCTCAGTATCGTGTCTCCGTTATATTCTTCATTATGGTACATGGTTCTTAGAAGAAGCGTGAGCAAGCTTTTTTTAGATAAGTTCATGATGCGTCTTGCGTTTCTGCATTTTGAGATCCTATGTGGAAAATAATAAAGATGCATGTCCGTGAGTATGTCTGTCGCCTACGTCATAGCACTGAATATATTCTTCGTGTGGATTGGTGCGGGAGTGTCCGGTGTGCATGTTTGCACAGGTGTGCTGACCGCTGGCTAGGTCGTCATGGCATCTCTAACGACGTGTAGGTTTAGTCGAGTTGATCCGTGCCGCAAGTGTCGGCATGGACAGGGCGGGCTGCTGGGCAGGTAGATGGGCACATCCGTATGTTCCTGTACCAGGGTATTTGGTCGTCTGGTAGATAGGCAAACTCCTCTCGTGGCGGGTGTCTAGGCCGTGATCCTATAGGCCAGGCGCGAGAGGGGAAGGGCGGGAACCTGTTCTTCCATTCTCCCACTTCAGGGTCTGTTTCTGTAAAATAAAAAACAGATAACAGACATAACAATCCACCAGTCATCAAAAGAGATTGTAATGTTTAGTAAAATCTCTGATTGGAGTTGATAAGTCACACGATAAGGAAGCAGTATGAATAAAAGAAATAAAATGGACTTCCGGAAGTGTGCATCCATTTTTAGAGATTAGAAAAAGTAGTGATAGAGGGTAGGGTGAGTGACTTATCTATCCCTTACCTAGATAGGCGTTACATCAGCGCTCACTAGGGATAAACACTCACATGAGGGATAGCTAGACTCTTTTGGACAGGGAGATTTAGTTATTTGTAGGTGATCTGAGATGTAGGAATTGTAATTTAATAATGTGTTCTGTCTGTTTTGTGATAAATAACAGTTGGGCCCAACAGGAGTGGGCTCCCAGCGACTTCATTTGTAATTTGCCTACCTGAGGATTGCCAAGGCATAAAAGTGCTCATGGAGTAAACATCACTGGACTGTGAGTTGATTGCAGCTGGGACCCAAAGATGCCCACTTACCACTGCACTTTTGTTTATATATTACATGGTCTGCAATAGCAATGCTGTAGTTATGGTTAACTTTCTCAACCCGTAGGAAGAGCAGTTTTTGGGCGGCTTATAACTTTGGCTGAATGGCATGGACGAAGGTCATGCCCCGAACAATCTGGAACCTCGTCATGGCCACAGCAATATGTTCACTTTGATCAATTTGGATATGGTCATTGACACAACAATAAAACATGCCTATATTGTTTGTGACATGGACAAAAGATATTGTTGTAACTATGGCCAGTGTCCAAGCAGTATGTTGCAGATATAGTACACTGTATACACACTGTATACTACACTGTAATACACAACCATCCGTTTAACTTAACCTCAACTGCAAGTGGTTTTCTATGCTACAAAGAATGCTTCACTACACCGCCCACCTCAGTGGCTCATTACTCAGTGGATCATTACTTCTTCTGCTTCTACCAAGTAACAATTCCATTTTTAAAAATACCTTAATAATCATCCTACAGTACAACACATGCTACCACCTTCTTTTAAACAAGCATTGGCAATTCCAACAGTTTCGGCTTTTGTGTATGCATGTAAAAGACATTTGTTATGCTCACCTGATATCCACGCGGACGTCACTCAGCCCTGGCTGGAAGATTAGCACTCTCGAACCCTCTCCCTTGATAATGTGTTGAATGTGGAGAGCGCCTGCAATACAGGAGAACTGGATATAAGGCTTAAGGTCTCTCGTGGATTGATGTCCACCTCCTTCAGCCTCAAATTCCTCCCTTAAATCTAGTCTCTCTCCTGACCTTAATATTACCTTAATCTCCGTCCTGCGTCTCTGCGCAGGGGTGCGTTGGAGGTGCGACCTAGTTGCTTCACTGATGCGTTGACCCGTGTTCATGTCCAGGCCTGCTGTGACTCCGATTTGCTTGATGAGGTAGGTACTACTGTTGTAAAGTCTTTTTGTTGTTATTAATGTCTCTAGTTTCTTTCCCGCAGATGAGCTAGAGAGTTTTGGCGTTGCCGTGCTGTATAGGATGAGAATCCCAGCAATGTAAGTGATGCGCTGCGCGTGTGTGGCACCTTCCTACCTTTTCTTTTTGCTAAGCTGTGCCTGCGCCGCTTCCTTTGCAGGTCGTTATGATGTTTCAGGCTGCTGTGATGTTCCGAGATCAAGGAGAGACTGCACCTGGTAAGTGGTTTTCGTTGTCCTTGCATGGCTGTGAGCAAATGCTCACTAAGAAGGTCTCTCTTGTCTCTTTCACGTTGCTGCAGAGTTCTGAAGATGGATGCAGCGTCGTGATGAAGAATTTCCGGATTGCGTGATTTCAGGTGAGACGCTGGTGGTAGTTTGAAGATGGAAGATTCAAGACCAAAGCCAGGCTGCTACTTACAGGTAAGCACTGAATAATGGTGTTCTTCTTCTTCCAGATACAGGATTCAGCACGTAGCAGGATGCAAGAAACACGAGAGATAAGAACTGGACACGGTGAGCATTACGCTGCTAACGGAAGAATAACGCGAAGCATGTGCTGCTATTTGGCTGTGGCTTACATAGCCTAAGTAAAGTAGTTCCAGGTGAAGCAGTCCCAGGTCCGGCCACACCCGAAACACTTGACCGCATAGCTCAGTTCTGTGGAACTGAGCTATGTGAGTGCCTCCATGTTAAGTGAAGTCCCAATCTAAATGCTGTCCTTCACATAACAGTATGAACCTGGTGCTAAAGGCTCCAGGACTGGCTCCAAGAGAATCCCTGATGGTGTTTTGTGGCCCTTGAGGCCACCATGAAAGCCTGTAACCTGGCCCCAGACAAAAGGCTGGTTTTGCCATGATGACCAGGGGCATGAATCATGACAACATTTTCCAGACACTGCCATACTGGTATGACCTGGCAAATGATGGTAGCAGGTGCAAAATGGTCCAAGTATGTGGCTTACCACATGCTGGATACATATAAATAACCCACAACGGTTGACGTTGCCAATGCTTTTAACAAGACTTCAGAAAATGACACACATAGTTTTTTGCAGAGTGGCAAAAGAAAGGCCAATTTAAATACAACATCAATTAACTCATTACCTCTCATAAGACAGCTTTCAAAATACACTGGGAACCATTTGAGAAGAAACCTCGATGGTAAGGCTTGTGTAAAGCAAGCTGAAACAGTGCCCTTAAGAAGGTTTTTAAGTTGGGTAGGGGTAGGATCTAGGTATGAATGGCTAAAGGAATTTGCATGGCCATCGGCAGTCAATGGGTGGATAAATAACTAAACACCACCTACACGCTGTGTGTCCCTCCTGTATACCATTTCTCCCTATGTGTACTCTAATGCAGTAGGTATAGGTGGCTCTGCCCAAACTAAAAATAACCTCCATTCTGTCAAAACTATAACACTCTTTCCTAGGCAGCTGTATTATACAACCTTACCTTTAACACACTTAACTGCAGGAGCCATCACAATACTTTATTCATGCTTGTGTAATTACTTTTGCTTTCATAATAAATGCCATGTCCTATTATATGTCTGGATATTCCTGGTGTGACTGGTGCTGCATCTATATGCATATGTCATATTCATGATTGCTATGTCACGCAGGCTAGCGGATGTATTTATGGATACCGGAGCCTTCCATTGAGAGTGGTCCAGTGTTGTGGGGGGTTTTCTGAGTAGCCATTCTATGCATCTTCTTGCTCTGTCTGTGCGTGCATGACACATGCATGTGTGACTTCACCGATATGTGTTTAGCAGGTGTGTGTATCATGCATAGCATGACAAGAATACCTATGTATGCACACGCATCATGGTCCTGGTACAGGTTACTTGTAGCACATGTGGGATGTGACTGAAATGCCTTTCAGCATACAGTATCACTGGACCGATGTGTGAATGTGTTTATGAACACATGCAAACTGCTAGTGACACTGAGGGCTGCATGGTCCTTTACCTATGTGGCGGTGGGTATGAGTATGTGGTGATGCCGTATGTGCAGTAAACGTGTATGGATGTATAAACATGTTCATGGTGTGTCTCTCCCATGTCCTCCAGTCACAAAGTCCCAACTTGCCATCACACTTGTGCAGCACATGTCTCTGCATCATGCAAGTCCCAATAGACAAGTTGGTAGAGAGCAAGTGCTTTTTTGAGTGTGGTACATACATTTGTTTGGTGCATATATGTGGTGCTGTACATGGGTGATGTGCATGGATGTGTGTGATGGTGCCATGCCCGAGGGGAGGGTTCAGGATTTTGTAGCACATGTGGCAGGTGGGCTGGGTGTGGAGGTGAGGGGGGAGTGGGAGGAGTGGAATGAGTTGAGTGTGAGGGGGCATATGGGGCCACTTCTTGGCCATAACAGATCACCTTTTGACCTATGATTCAGCATGGGACGCCAGTTGGCCAATCAGTCCTCTTCCCCTATGGCTTGCCTGGCTCCAGTCTGAGTGGCACTCTGGCGAGTGGTGAGCATGTGTGCAGGCTGTTGCCTGCAAGGCCCTATCCTCCATCTTGGGTCTCATGGTTGTGCAGTGCATTGTCAGCAGCTGGTTGAACCTCCCTGACACTCCCAGGTGTGCCTCAGTCGTGGTTTCCAAGGACATGCCCAGCCCAAAGATGTTAATGTTTGTCTCTTTGCCTGTTTTATCAATGGAATCAAGGTGGTTGGACATGTCTGTAAGCTCCTGTGTTATTCTGCATCCAACCTTGGTCATGGTGTTGATACGGAGCCACTGCTGTTGCAAGAAGTCATGCAGCCACTCAGGTTGCTCCAACCCTGTTGGCACCAGAGGCTCCAGTGATGAAGCCTGAGGGTGGGCTCCAAAGAGAAGCAGTGGCTTAGGCCCAGGTGCTTGGAATCATCACAGGTGAGGCACCTTGTGGGGAGTGATGGTGGGGGGAGGTCATGTTCCTGGACTCCCTGCTGCTGGGGTACTGCTCATCATACTTCTCCTGCGCGAAGGGTATGCTTTCCTCTGCCAGCACCTCTGGCATCACCTCCTCTGCAGGCGTAGTAATTTGGAGACCCATACACTTGAGTGCTGCTGCTATTGATTCTGCATGGCACTCCTCCTGTGTAGGTGAAATGTTGTCCCCCCAGTCCTCCTCTTTCTGGCGCTCCTGAGTCGGTTTGCTACTGTCAGCAAAGCCTTCTTCTTCCTCACCACTGCTGTCATAGTGTTCTGCAGTGGGCCCTTCCTCGGTTATCACAGCTGCAAAATTGAAAAAATAGGAACCATGTCAGTCTCTGGCATTGAATGGATGTGTGCACATGAGTGACATTACTATGGCCACATGGTACTTTATATTAGAATGCATGTGGACCCCATGCTTCTTCACATTGCACCGTCCACCCTCTGTTGTCGCCTATGTATGTATGACCCACATAGATGTTGTTCAGCTGCCTTTGGCATAAGGTGGCACATGTCTGTGAATGTTGATGGTGTGTCAGGTGTTTGTGTGTGTCAGTCTGGTGGAAGCCCCATGATTGTTTTCATGGCTATGTGTGCAGGTGATGTCATGTTGCATGTGGTAGTTGTGTCCCCTGCATCCGTGTGGTGTGTAATGAGTTCATTGTTGGCAGTGCACAGGTGGCACATTTGGCGTTGTGGGATACTCACCTTGTTTGAAGGTGAGGCTTTCATGTCTCTGAGGGGTGTGTTTTTTTACTGGGGAGTCTGGGGGATGCATGTGCCAGTGGTGGAGTTGTCTACTGTGCGGTTTGGCGATTTAGGTGTGTTCTGTGGATATGCGTAACCAAGCTTGTGCGTGGCATGTGTGCTATGTCATGTCCTCCATGCAGTCATCCCTGTGGTGTACTGGCAATGGGTATGTGTCATGGCATGTGTACCTCCATGTTGCATTCCCTTTGAGCCAGATGTATTGCTTGTTCATGTGCTGCTTGGGTGATTGGGCCACAGATGTGGGTGGGTGCGCACAGGTGAAGTGCTTACCATGGAAGTCTGTGCCTGTCACTGAGGCTAGTAGGCCAGTGCACACTTCCTTCTGGATCAGGATTCTCTTTCCTGGGCGTCAGTCACAACCCGGGGCCTGGTGGTCTCTAGCCAGAAGCATGGGACACGCTGAACTGGGTACACTTCTATTTGATCCTCCACTTCTCGTTCAACCACTTATTTTTGATTTTACCCCATGTGCATTGGTCGAAGCCAAGGTCGTTGACCTCATCAGTGAGCTTGAGCCATTGTATATGGTGCTTGCCTGCCAATATGCGGTGGCCAAGAATCCGAAGCATGCAGGTCTGGAGGGTGTGGATGAACTCCACCATCAGGTCCACCTCACCATTGGTGAGGTTGAACATGCACCGGACTTCCTTTGGAGCTTCTGCACTTTTCTGTCAATGTATGTATTCATATGTCATGGTCATTTTATTACTAGATTGTAACATTTGTTGTAACACGCAAAAGAGCCCAGATACCTTTGGGTCCGGTGCACTATACAAGCAAAAAATCTAAACTATGCAGCGGATGGTGCCACATGTGCATAGTATTCATAGCTAGTCAAGGGTGGAGGTGTAGATGTTTGACTGTGATTGGTGCATGTGGGACTTTCGGTGTTATGTTTTTGTCCATGGGTATGTGCTGAAGTGTTGTGTCTTTCATGTGGCCATGTGCATCTTTTTCCTAGTGTGGGAGGTGCATGTCCTTGATGGTGTCACATGTGTATTGGGCTCAGCGTATGGGTTTGGTATTTTTGTGTCTTGTTATGTGTTGGTATATGCCTTTGTCGCTGTGTGACGTATTTGTCCTGTGAGTGCTGTGTCTATCTTGCATGTTTACATTGTTTGGAGCAGTTCTCATTTACATATGAAATCTGGCGTATGTTCTGACATTTAGGTGCCTTCATTCCCAAGTCGGGATGTCTGGCATGTAATGTGCACGTGTCAGTGGCCTGCTTTCTGCCTTCTTTCTCCCTTTCTTGGCCATGTGGTGAGGTAATTTCTGTGGGTCTGTCCAGTGAATTGTGGGCATGTCGGTGTGTTTTTGTGCATGTTTTTGGTGGGTGTGTACATGTTTTTGGTGTCCATGCATTTGGGGGGTGTTTGTGGGTGTGTCTTTGTTTTGCTGGGCATGCCGGGGGCGTAGTGTGTCTCAGTGAGTGTGACGCCCAAAAGGTGTACGTTTGGATGTATTTACTAAGTGAAAGGGGATGTTGGGAGTTGGTGAGGTGTGTCATAAGTTAAACTATTTAGTTGATGGTGTAAGTTTGGCACACTATGCAGGTACATTTGTTGATTGGCACAGTGATGGCAGCAATGCTTCGAGAAAGTGACTGGGTGTAAGAATAAAAAAGGTTTGGTTGGTATGTGCACATATTCATCATATTTGACTTATCTTTCCTTGCTGTATTCACTTACACTGGTCAGAGTTCTGCCAACAGGAGTTATATGGGGTATGTTTGGTCATACATGATATTTGTTAGTGAATCAGGCTTGACTTACATCCAATTTTTTGGACCGTGTGAGATTCACAGAATTTCCGTGTCTGACTTAGTAAATATGACAATTTGGATGTAATTTACACTGCACGTAGGAATTACAAGTTGCATTAAACAGATCCAAGGGATATACAACATTTTAAAATGTTTTACATGCTCTATGAAAGTGAATTGCAACACTTTGTTACAGAGTTACCCACAGACTTAATAAAGGAAACAGTTATTCAAATATTACTTCCACACTAGTTGAAAAAGTTGAAGTTAAAGATCACGTTTTAGAAAGTAGCAGTGCAAACATTTTAGCATATTTGTGAGGAACAGTATTTCTTTAATAGTTGTACATTTTCTACAATGACTTGCTTACATACATATAATTGTTGTTATTATATGTTAATATTGTTCTATTTTAAGTTTGTTGGTGTGTTAAGTTACTGTGATATTTCATTTCAATATAATATGAGCCTGATTTACAAAAGTGTTTACAATGGTGCAATCCCATTTGAAAACAGTAAATAAACGCTAAAATGTATGTATAGTTTATTGTGTTGTTAGCTTATAGTTATCATTTCTAAAGTTTGCAGAATTGAGTTTTGGTTTGCTTACCCTTAAATATTGTATTAATTGTTTTACATATATATCATATTAACTGAAACAATATTGTTAAAGGGACGCTATGGTTAACTTGAACTAACAAAAACATATGAAATCCATTGAAGACAACGTGTTAAAGGGATGTTATGGTTGCAAGGTGAAATCATAAAAAACAAAGAAATACACCAGTTACCCTAATCTTTGCAACCATAACTCATGCCGCTGCCATGCACTGTGAAGACTTACAATCAGGACATCAATGATGATCAGCGTCGCCGCATTGAGGACCCCTAAGATCTAATGATGTGTTATTTATATAGTGCTAATGCCTAAGCTCTTTACAAATATACATACAATATCACCCTAACAGCGTTGGTACTCATTTATTGACCTCTGAAAGATGAAAAGCTGAGTTGGCTTTGCCAGGATTCCAATCTGTGACCTGCAGATCACATACATATCCCAGCAGCAAGCACACAACCCACTGAGCTATCTTCACAGACTCTAATGTTGGTTATGATTGGGAATCCCATCTGTTATGTATTTGCTCACGGGCTTTGTAACACGGGGGACACTGAGTAAAGATGATCATCACTTCCCACATCTGCTGACTTTCAAGGGTTCTGTTACGTTAACTGTCTCTAAACTGAGGTTTTTAAAGATTATACCATAGTTTGTTCAAGAGCCACTATAGACAGCCGTGGCCACTGTACATGTTGCACTAATAGGTTTCTTTAGGGCTTACTAGCCATGGCCTTCGACCATGGCCCCTGTACCTGTACCACCTATAGGTTTCATTGGGGTCCACTAGGCATGGCCTTCATCCTTGGCCGTGGCCACATCCCATGTCACACCAATACGGTTCTTTGGGGCTTACCAGGGCCACTGGCACAGAGACCCATTTCCCTCTGTCTGGTACATGTGATCACAACAGATGTCCCCCATGTCAGTTTCCATTCCCCGATAATCCCATAGATAATTACCATGGTAATCTTGCACCAATTATTGCAATAGCACTTGAAAATTAAAAGGTACTCACAGGTGCTCCCTATGTGCCTGCTCCCTTTTCCCTAGGTCCACACATTCACCTCTGTTGATGTTTACCTCGATGGCCCCCTTCCATGACTCCCTTTCTCTTGTTGCTTCCTCTGACACATTTTTGGTTCCAAGCACGTCTTGCGTCATTATTGCAGTAAATTTGTGTGATTCCCCTGATAATGTGAAAACGTCCGAACTTCAAATGGCTTTCCAGACCACCCCCAAATCCACTTCACATGATGTCCTCTTTCTACCATCCCACCTCTTGCCTGATGAGATTTCAACCTTTTTCCTACTGCAAATTGCTTTTTTCACCTTTCATTTTCACATTCCTCTGATGTTAACACAGTAATATCTCGAATCGGGCCCAAAAAAATGGCAGCTTTCCATTTCTGAAAAGCCCCTCTGCTGCAAAGCACCATGTGAGATATAGCTATTTTTTGGCAGAAGAGAACTTCCCCATCAAATATTTAAAAAAATGATTGAACATATTAACCACTAACCCCAAACCTGTCCCAGAATTCAGTCAAAGTCAAAGCTGTTTCTTAATAAATGTTTCACTTTCCAACAAATATTTCCCATAATTGCCAGTCTGGGGTAGAGGCGGGGGTCCGTGCCAAATTTTTTGTTTGGAAAATATCAACCAAATCCATCATGCAAGTCAAATGTTATTAGCAATAGAATTTTCGGATGTCCTATTGGCTCATTTCACTCACCTTAACAAAGATATTTAGTTATATACATAGATTTATCGCAACAAAACCCTTGAATTCATTTGGTGTTTGAAGTGATGGCCATCTTAAGTCAAGTTTTCCCCTGTTGTTGTCTCCCATGGTATGATTTTATAAGTGATGGGGAGTCCCTTTGGTGCAATTGTGTATGTGCTCATGAGGTTTGCAAAAGCGGGTGTTGACTTAAGATGGTCATCACTTTCCATACCAGCTGAATTTCAATATTTCTGTTGTGATCAATTTGATTACTTTACCTCTCTTTTAACAAAGTATTTTCACTGGATTTCAAGGTGTTTGTTATACCATAGCCTTCCTCCATGGCCATTGGTCACAACCTTTGACTGTGGCCACCGTAAATTCTGCAGCAATGATTTGAAATGAGGCAATATCACTGACCATGGCCAGAGGCACCAGCCTCCTGCCTGAGGCCCATGACCCCTTAGAAACCTCAGGATTACTGGCCTTTTGCCATTTCCATTTGTTCAATGGATTTTCAATTGATGCACTTTTTCTCTATGGGAACATTAACGAGAGTAGGATGAAAACTGAGGTTTTTTTTTCTTAATAGCTTTTCCACCAGTTGTCCAAGTTTTACCCAAGTTATCAATTTGTGGTTCACAACACAACATTCTTTTGGAGACATGTTCATCCAGATCTGTCCAGTGAGTCAAAGGTTATTTTCAAAATAATTGTGTGAAAGGTCTATGTACACATGTTTCAACTTAACCATGTACAACAATAGGAAAGATGTCAAACTTAGAGGGACTTTATACATTCTTAACAGTGGAGTAACATAAAATGCAAGGACCCTCCTATGCCCTGCTAATGTGATCCTCCAAGCTCCTCGAAAAAGCACAGGCCATGCAACAGAATTCTGAGCCAGATTGGTGATTGTGCTGGATGATATTCTGTCGAAATGGCACCTGAACTGCATTAGGTGGTGCCTTTTTGAAATGAACCTTATATATTTGACCCATCATAGAAACCACACAGTGGTGCCTAAAGCCCAAAAATAAGAGCCACTACTGTGCATGATCATTAATATGATCATGCACAAGACAGGAGGGCGGCTAACCCTAATTCAGCATATGGCATTGGAATTGATTTAAGGTAAGAAGTGACAGGTGAGATTTTTTGAAGGCACATTATCATCTGCTATTAAGTAGTGCAAGCATCCAATAGACACTTGGATGCTTGCACTACTTAGGGTAAGGTCAAGGATTCAGGTGGGGACCCCTGAAGAATATTTTGAAATGAAGCATTTTACAGCACAGTTTTTTTTAGAAAAATCGAGCACAAAGCCACACCATTTACGACTCGTTCTCTAGGGTAAGGAATGGAAAGGTCCAGCAGAGGTCATTGTACTAGTGGTTCAAAGGATGTCTTTTCAACACTTTCATAATTACTTTTTCCATCTAATGCATCTGTGCACATGAACTATGACAGCATTGCACATGTAAATCACGTTCTTGAACCCATGGCCAACATCTACGACAGGATGGTGAAGGTAAATCATGTTCCTGAAGCTATGGCCACAGTCTATGCTAGTATGTTAAGTAACTATCACTTTTTAAAAAGCTGTGGCCCCAGTCAACACTGGTAGTAGTCACTATAAATGAATTTCTTGAAGCTGTGGCCACAATCTATGTCAGTATGATTAGGTAATCACTTCCAAATAACTGTGTGCAGAATATCCACCGGCAATTGTCACTATAATTCAATGAAGCTGGAGCCACAATCTGGTTCAGTGCATGAAGTGAGGTCATGTGATGGACACCTCTGGAATGAGGGCATGGGCAACATGAGGTGGATGTGGCCTACAGGAGGCGCAAAACATCCTGAAGTTCTGCACACATGGATTTGGGCAACTCAGCATGGTCTCGGTGGTGGTGTCTGCAAACTGTAAATACACCTCTCTCCGGTTCAGTTTCTAAATAAATACATGCTGGTAAGCAAGCCTTTTGTTTGTATAAGCATACCAATTAGTGAATAAACACCTCCAGTTTGTAAATGAGTGTCCCACGCCCGTGTGCTCAATACTTTCCTTAATTGCTCATGTAGTGTTAAAGCTCCTCTTTTGTGTGTTTTCTATTTTCTACTGTTCAGATGCCAGCAACTTTGCCCTGTGATAATCCACAGTGTTTAACCTCTAGCCTCCATTGTTTTAACCATGATTTTTCTATTGCATGAAACCAAAATGAGGGGCTCATGATATTATTCGCATATTCACTAGGAAGTCACCGGTTTGTCTTTCCAAATTAAAGGTTGTATCCCTTTAAATGCGATTTTGCTGGCCATTGTTAATGTACCCCTGACATCATTAATGCTGCTTTTTGCTCTTTAGTGTTGGGCAGGGAATATGATTTTGAAATTATTGGATCAATGCGGGTTTCATGTGATTCCCCCTCAGTATTAAAGCAAGGCTAACCACTGTTTGCATGAGGGAGCATTTTAATTTGAACCAGTACACCACAAAGCTGCATCAGAGGGTGGGCTATGGTGGCCCATCAACATCATTATACAATGGGCCACCATAAAAACCACAGTGCATCTTTAGCCGACCCCAAAATACCTCATGGGGAATGGAATGAAGACACATAGCACCAATGGAATCGAATTGCTGGTTTGCATACAATCACCGAGTATTTTGGGAACATAAGAAGGAGCATTCATTTGTATAGATGATCTGTGATAGCGATTTCAATCCTGCAATCCATAAATCATTCTGGCCTTCCTGATTGTATCATGTATGATATCACAACATGCGTAAGTCATAATATACTGGTCAGCAAAGCAATTGACTTTGGGAGTAGGCTGCTGGCTGCATTGATGTACCAGCAAACAGTTGTCTGCCAAGTAATTCATTCACAGCACTCACATTACTGATTATTAACTAGCACGAGTAACTTTTATGCACTCTCCGTGTGACATGCAATCAGTCCAAACTATGCCAAATCAAGGGAGCTGAATAATTGTGTCAGATGCCAGTAAATAGCTTTCACAGCTTCTCCCCCAGCCCTCCACAGCCAAGCACCATTATTTCACGTACAGATCACTCGCGTCAATCAGACACACCCACTACAAGCCAGTGCACTGGGTCTACACCCGAATATGCACGTGTGAAAGGAAGCACAAACATAAAACATAACCACAAAAAATCCAAAACCGTGGTGCGCATCCCATCTCCAGCCCGCCTCTCTCAACCGCACGTCTAGTAGCCCCTATTAGAAGGAACTCCTGAATTAGTTTTACAAAATAAACTTTTTACACATTAGACATTGCATCATTCTCCACTTAAATTACTATCAATAGTTCATTCTTTTCCCCTATGATTCAAAAAGAGTTCTTTCATCTAGGTTTCGGCCACCATTTCTCGTATAACACCTTTTGTCGATTACTGGTCATGCCTGTACCCTTTTGACACGTCCTTCTCTTGTCTCTGTTGCTGCTCATTCAGAACTGCCTCTAAGAAATGTATTCCAGCAGTGAATCGCGGGTTTGTCCCTTGTACAAAATCCACTTTTTACGTTGTCCCTCTACGCTCGTGCAATTTGGTAGGTGGCTGAAACACTTTATCAATTCAATCCACTTAAAGCGTAAAATCATATGTGTCTGACTTTCAACATGCAAAGAAACATTCCTCCTCAGGGTTATGAGTCAAATCACAGACGCCCTCAATGTCGAACAGATATAACTCAGAACCCCACTGTCGAAAATATCCCCATAAATTATGATCACCGATGCAATTCTGCATACCGTGTTTGTTCTCTTCATAGTTAACTGTGGAACTCACAGAAAATATCTCGCATGATGTATTTCGTTGTTGTGGTTTGCACTGAATGAATTATGTGTAAATGTAGTTAACACATAATTAGTATGTATTGCAAACAAAATGTTCTGCAGAACACCTCATTTTTCATTTGCCCCCTAAGAAAGTAGGCTAACTCTCATAAATGAATGCAAGGGAAAGCCGGTGCTAGCCTGGAGCATAGGCCAGATGCCTTGAATCCTAGCTTTCCTCCATCAAAGCGTTGCAGTTTCCAAATTAAAATCCACAGTAATAATGGAACATATTAAAATGCATGCAAAGTCTTGGGGGCTTAGAATATGCTAAAAATCTGGCAATCCATGTTTACATTCATATATCAAGTTGGATGTGTTAAAAAGACGTAAGGTTTAAAATATGCAAATATGTGTCATATTGTCACACTTGGTCTCTCTAATGGAACTCCCTTTCATCTCAGACCTTCTTAATTTTATGAATATTTCATACTCTCACACCTTTTCACTCTTTCTGTTGCTGGGCTGAGCGGATTATACCAAAATGTTAACACCAGCTTCCATCAACATAACACGTTACATTCGAAAAGAAGATTTTTTTCCTTTACTGTCTAAGGATATGAATGGCAGAGATGGGGCATCCTTTTTCATAGTTCAGTAAATATTACAACTGGCCACCACAAAAGATGAATAGTTTTGTGATCATGCCTTTTGTAACGCATACGACGCAGCAAAATCAAACTTTAAATTTGAAATGCAGCTATTTTAATTGTATTGGATTAGCTCCTAAAGTAGCCTTAGCATGTTTGCTCTATGTTTAGTTTCAAATTCAATGCGATCATGATAACAGCTGTAAGTTAATGTTTATGTTGGCACCGGGCCGATAAAACATCCATAGACACAGCTGTGTACCTTTCATAAATTCAGACCTAAAAATATAAACTAAAACATATTTAAAAATGATTAATTACAGGGCTGGCAGTAACGGCCCTGTAATTATGGTTACGTTGCTCAACAAATTGGCAGAACACTTTTTGGGCGACTTATAACTTTGCCCCCCCATGAACGAATACTCACCGGACCTAAAATGTGTGGTTTTGAAACAAAATGTGCTCAACCAGTATTTTTTGTTTTTGAAAATGGCCAAAAAGTAGGTAAAATAAAATGTGTGATATCTGGGTTCGGTTGGCGGACTCCCTTCCCTATTCAGTCAGCGGACAGCCCTGTGGCCCAAACAGGGGGCAATGTGATGTCAGTGGACATCGGATGAGCCCTCTGATTGGATGGTGAAAAGCGTGAAGTTTGTCATATTTTTGGAAAAGTCTGCCATGTTGGATCCATGGTGACTTGCAGGTGTCCAAAGATAGAGGAGATGGGAAAATGTCTAGAAAACACATTTGGGGGTTTTGGTGGCCAAAAGAGGGCCTGGCGAGGGTGGAGGAGTGGAATAAAGGGGCTGTTTTATAGGTGGAAATTGGACATGCAGGTGCTGCAGTAGTTCACGGATGCCACAGTGATTGACAGTTTGGAAAACACATTTGGAGTCATTTGATTGTTGAAAGTGGGCGTGGAAAGGGTAGGGGAGTGAAAAAGAAGATGATATGGAGTGTTTTTTGTGAAAAAGGTTTGCAGATGCCTCCAAGCCCACTGTCAATTTCAGTGTCTGATGAAACCAATTCAATGGCAGGTGGTTCAGGGCGAGTTTTGTTATTTGATAAACTGTTGTTGTATTGACTTGAATAATTATTGGGCCATTGGGGAAAAAAAACTGCTACAATTATGTCAGATTAAGTGTGACAGTATGTTTGTTTGAAGTGTGTTGTTATTAAGGGAATGTTTAAAGTAGTTAGATACCTGTTGGCGTATTCTGACTACATTAGAGTTTAGAAGAAGTTTTGTAGTAACAGGAATTGTGATGGCATATTTCAAGTGTATTGCAATGAAGAGTATTTTTTTTTTACCAGATTAGATATCTATTGGCATATTCTAACTATCTTGACTTTTCCAAGTACTATTTGGTGTAGTTAGATACCTGTTGGTTTATTCTAATTGTTTATTGTGCTACAGTATACTGAGTACATTTAGGTCTAAGGAACATTAAGTAGGTATGAGTTAAATGTGCTGGTAAACTATGTTTTGTAGTAACAGAGGTGTTACATTCATACTAACCACATTTTTTTTACATATGCAGTATAGTGCCCTAAAGTGATTGTGGCACCAGTGTGGTATATTATACCTACTATTGTGAAGGGTTCTTCCCAAGAGATACTTGGCTGTGTGTGAAGTTAGTAAGCTTACTGTTATATTTGGTACCATCTGCATTGTACCTTAGAAGCATTAGTAAGACTTATTGGCTATGCAAGTTGATTTGCATGCTGGAACAATTGTCTGAATTGCAAAAATGGCCTACTAAGCCATGACTTGCATTCTACAGAAGCTGATGAAATGCAACGGATTCACAATTCGGTATGCATACATTTACAAATTGTTCATATGGGATGTGCTCTTGTGAAAAATGGTTGCAGAGAGTGCATGTATATTTCCACATGTATGAGATTTGGAAGATTTCATGTATAGGGATGTCTTTGCTTTTTCTTGTAGTAAGTGCATTAGGAATTCTTCTGGCTCTTCCGTTGTGCTTATGGTAAATTTCACCATTGATGCACAGTAGTCCAATTCTTGTCTTATACCTGAGACACTGGAAGTTTTGGCAGGATTGTTTGTGGCATTTCCATGCAGGATGAAGATTTGCAAACAGAACTGGTCCGAGCCATTTAAGTAAATGTTGTGAACAATTGGTGGCAATTGGAAGATTGATTGTTAAATTTGCATAGCAATTTAGTCCAGTTGTGCTGCTGAATTTAAATAAACTAGAGAGTTCTGTCTATGCCTAGTTTGATGGGCCTGCAGATTTTTATTGAGAAGAGACATGTGTCTCTTTGCATTCTGATGGATGTGCAGTTGAGTTTGTAGTAGACAGTTTTGTGGTCGTAATATTTGATGGAGAAGGAGTTGGTTGCTGTTTCTTTAGTGGTATTGTTGGGAGATCTGTTTTAGATTTTGTTTGCATTACTTTTCTTTTTAAAGGTTTTACTTTTGAGGTAGAGTGTACATATCTAGATGGGTGTACATTGCACATTACCTGTTGTATTCTAGGATCCAAGGAATGTCAGTGTTGACTTTGTTTACATCAATCAGAATTACTCTAAAGTTTAGGCACACAGTTAATATTTTCTCCAGTCCAGTTGTGCCAGAGATAGATTTTTTGAAGCTATTTTGTCGTACTGTTGCTTGTTGACACAAAGGGAGTGTCATGCCATGAACTTCTAGTTTGTCAATGGAGCTGATATGCAGGATGACTCGCATTTATATTTTTAACATTGCCTCATTGAATTGAATACGGCTTGCAAGGGTTGGCATTAAGGACCTGCATTTTATAGTTTGTTGAGTTAATTGTTTCATTATATCAGGAGCAGATGTGTTTTGCCCATATAGCTCAAGGATTAGTCTACTATTTAAAATTAATTATGCATATTTAGTAAGCTGACCAGTTCTAATGCTTTTTTAAATGTTAGCATAGGTGAAGGCTGCAGGCTGACATATTTTGAGTTAGTTCTGTGTATTGAAAATGTTGCCAGAGATTTACATTTCCAATGCTGCTGCGTGTGTTGCAGTATTGTTTGTGTCTCAATGGGCCTCATTCCGAGTATGGCGGTAAGGGATAGCGGCCACCGGTAACGAGACCGGTGGCGGTAATCCCTTACCGCCATACTCCGAGGTCCCTTTGCGCCCTCGCCCTTAACGCCTGCTTTGAGCAGGTGTTAAAGTCGAGGGCGCAAAGGGGCCTCCAAGCCAATAACGGTGACCGTAATGAACGGTCACCGTTATTTGCATCTTCCCCATTCCCATTGAGCCCTATGGGGGCTCATTTGGGAATGGGGAAGAGCCTTGGTGAATGGGGAATTACCGCCCCGCCAACCTTGGAATGGGGCGGTAATTCCGCCATCCACCAAGGCGCTGCCGGTCTGGGTATGGCGTCAACCAAGGCGTTAATAGCGCCATTGGTTAGCGCCGTACTCGGAATGAGGCCCAATGTCTTCAAAATATGTTGACCTTTTACTGGTGTTAACTGTCGGAGCTCCGAAAACAAGAACGTGTTTTCCTACTAACAGTACTACGTAGTTGGTTTTTAAGACTTGCATTAAAATTGAATTAAAGACAACATGAGGTTGGAAACCATGCTTACTTCATCTATTAGGAACACTTTCATTTGTTTCAGAATTCTGTGTACTTCAGTAGCAGCTTGTGCTGATAATTTGGTTTATGATCATTTGTTTTGATGTTGTTCTGGAAGTAGCAATGGTCGGTATAAAGTTACATCTCCTATGTTGTAGGCAGCTAAACCAGTGGCGGCTGTTACAACAGCCAAAAGGTTGTTGTTTGTTAAGTTTTGTAGAAATGTGCTGATTATTTTAATTTAAGAATGTTTTACCAGAACCAGTTTCACCACTTACATACAGAAGAAGAGGTTTATAACTTAAATAGCTACACGTTTTAGTTTCATGTTTAAAACCATGTTCAATGTCTTTAGTGACTTCTAGATAAATGGTAAGTTGTTCATCATTTAGCTGTGATTTTAGCACTGACAAATCTTCTTCAGATTGTTTATATTGATACATGGTATTTCCTACCTCAGTCATGGGTTTTTCTGCTTCATTTAGAAAGAGTGGTTCTCTAAGTGGTTCTTGACTTCATGTAAGGGAAGGTTGACTGCCCCCAGGAGTGTCTTTTCCTAGCTGAGCTTCAATTTCTTTCTCTTGTTTACATTCATTGGCCAACATCTCTTTGTATTGTTTGAAATTGCCATTTGCTTTGAATACAGTTTCAAATGAGTCGTAGTCACCTAATAATTCTTCTTCTTTCCTGGAAGGTTTAAAAAGTTGCATTAAGAGAAGGTAATACAGTTCTCTATGTCACAGAGATTTAAATGATAACTTTAATTGATTAATTAGGCTGGGTTTGGTAAGTTTTACTATGCTTCCTTCACAAGTTGAGTCTGAATATTTGCCACTTGTCTCATCTGGTGTAACATTGTTTTTTGGGCTCTGCCATACAAGCGTATGTTTTCCAAAACAGTGCTCCGGTTTGAGTAGTCTGTGTCGATTAAATAGTTTTGTAAAATGTCCTGGCTGTCGGGATCATTTGTGGCTATAGTTCCTATTTCTTGGTAGGATTGTAGTACTCTTTTTTCCAGAATGAAGCTGGACCAAGGTTTAGCCAGACAATGTTTTCAGATTTACCATATAAGCCTGTAACTGGTAAGCGGTGTGCAGCTTCTAAGCACCCACATTCCCAATGGGGGAAGCTGTACAATCTTTGTGACATTGTTTTGCCAGAGATCTTTTAGCTCCGTTTTCTCAGCTTTAGTAGGAGTAAGAAAGGGGAGCCTGATTAACGTCTAAGTCCATAATTCACTAACAAGGTAAGTAAGCCCCGGTTTCTGTGTTGATGTGGCCCAAATTTAGAGACACTTCGAGCTATTTCATAAGTTCAATCGTAGTCCCATAATATAAGTCTTCCACCTTGTCTTCCATACTTGAATATGCACTAACTTATTTGGAGTAGTATTGTGAACTACAAAGCCCACAATGCAAGAAACTATGAGAGCGCGCCACCTACCATTGTGAGGCGACGCGAAAACATGCATTAGATTCTCCAGGCGCGGCCTATTTCGACTACTAAGCCCATAATTCCTTAATAAAGCAAGCCTGCCCAGTTTCTGTGTCTCAATTTGAGATACACCTCGAGCCATTATAAGAAAAAGTAGTTTTTCACCGTTTTTCTCTACATTTTAAATTACCTGCAGTAGCGCTGTGGACTGCAAAGCCCACAACCCTGAGCGGCTAGTCGTGGACGCTAAAGCGCATGTGCGCTGAGCTTCCATTCAATCTTGGCTGACGAAAGGTGCCATAGCAGCCACAGTTTAACCTGCTGCGTAGTATTTATCCACGGCTTAAGCAAGGTAAGGAAACATCTATATTGACAGAAAGTGACTCTGTAGCGCACTATGTTTCCACGGCACAATGACCATAGAGTAAATCAACACGCCGTATTGTGTTTGTGTTTATTTAGGCAGCCAAACGGCCCAGTGGAGATTATTTTGGTCCACGGCCATATACTTCGCTGAACTCCACCACTGGCTTTTCTTTTCCAGTGCGTCACAATCTGATGAATCACACGGTTGTTACAAGTAAGCGTTTCCATTTTAAATGCCAATGTGCTTATGTACTTTATACGGCTTAGTATGGATGGGTTGCTGCACTACTAAGCCACAGCAGTTAAATGCATGTTATACATGCTTTGTTCTCTCCTCTGCAGGCGTTTTCAAACATACGGCTGCTCGCATGAATAAATTCGCCCTTTAACTGGGCCACAAGAGACAAACAAGAAAAAAGTTCTCTTCTTTTTTTAAAAAACAGTGAGTACCAACCCGCTATTGTAGAACCACTTTATTGGGTCCCCACT
Source organism: Ambystoma mexicanum (assembly GCF_040938575.1). Classification (NCBI taxonomy): domain Eukaryota; kingdom Metazoa; phylum Chordata; class Amphibia; order Caudata; family Ambystomatidae; genus Ambystoma; species Ambystoma mexicanum. The sequence continues at coordinate 184,416,965 of NC_090935.1, forward strand.
GTTCAGGTAGTTTTTTAAAAAAATACACATGTCCTTTTTCACTATAGGGCATACATTATATGAAGCGCCACTTCTGGGAGCATTCACGACGGGATTCACTCCATCTTACCAGTTCGCCAGCCCCTGAAAGTTTCAGAGGAGGTGAGCAGGTGCCATACAGCAAATTAAGAAAACTGTATTGGAATATTAAGTAATTTAATTTTTGAGTAAATACAGAGATGACAACGCCATTCATTTTTTCATTTGTAGATCTAAGGCTCTCTTGCCACACACACCCTCCACCTTTGGCTTTCTACTAAGAGGCAACGCAGAATTGGCGATTGCCCTCCTGTCCTGAAGAAGGTTGAATATTAAGTCACGATACGAGGGGACTGTTTCATCCTCGTTAAGAGAACTCAACCGAAACATGTTGACAATGGTTTTCTAAACCCCCTGAATACCAGCAGAGGGGCACATTGTGAAATAACTGAGTGCTTAATTCAAGAACTGTCTGACCTATTACTGTGATTTAAACAGAACATCACTTTTTCCTATTTTTTGTAAATATGATGACTGTATGAATGAGTTGTGAATGATTGGTTTGTGAAGGGATATATTACAGTTGGTTTGTGGAGCTGATCAATGAATATAAACATTGTAAATATACTTTTCATACGACATATGCATTTGTATAATAAACAGAAAGCTATTATGATATGAATAATAGTTATTTGTCATCTCTGGTCTAGTTGGCCCAATCTCTTTATTATATTCTCAGCTTTAGTGACATATCTTGCAACTGCACTGGAATTCTCTGCAATGTATTGTATGTCTATGTATGCATTCCACAACAGTGCAATACTTGCATTGTAATCAGTGATGTACATGGATGTTTCATCCCTTTTAATGTTGTATGTGTTTTAGGGAATTTGCCTTTTAAACTGTGTCTAATAGACGACATCAAGCTATTTACATATCTCTTTTTTAAACTGGTCAAAGGAAGTCAAACCTACATGTGGTATAGTTTTTACCTTTGTGTTTATACCTACATTGGCAGTATTTGCCACATTTATCCACACTTATCTTTTTGGAAGTGTGCGATGTGTGCACATATATCACTATCTGTGGTTTCTAAAGGGATGTCGTAGGTTATGTAAAACAGTGGTGTCACTGTCATGGCCATAATTAGGAGCATCCTTTATCCACAAAAGCATGTGGATGTGTGCTGCTCCTCTGGATTGATATTTATTTCTCCAAAAGAAGTGTTGCACTTCTCAGAGCACAGGGTAGTTTTATTGCAGATGAAGTGCAGCATGGCAAAGCGATGGTGAAAGTACCTTGATACATTGACAGGGACAATAGAATAGAGTTCTCCTGGTGTTTCTATATCTATTCCATCTTTATTTTGGTTTGCAGTGCATAAGAAGTTGTGCAAGTCATCCCATGCATACTCTGCACAGCTTAAAGTAACAAACCATGTGGGTGGGCCTAGGTTCCTTAGGATACAACATACACCAGCGTGATGTCGGAACCAGTATTATTTTGTACCACACGTTTGCTAACAGATTTGTAATACTTCACTGCAAAACTTCATCTATGTCTTTTATTTTTTGAAGAATAGAAGTGTTAAAAAAGAGCCTTTTTTAAATCTGTGTGCCCCTTCGTAACATAGAGTTGCTAGTTCACTTTCAAACAGATGGTGGAAAATGTATTCTACATTTTGTCTAGCACTGGGGTCTTCAGAATACATTCATTAAGAGTGATATTCTAATTTGCTAATTTGTGTAGACCTTTCTTCATATCATCCTCCTTTTCCTGTCAGAACGAGTAGAGGAAATTAACGTGCTTCTATACTTGTTTCACATGTGCTCATTGGAGATTCTTTGGCGTGATGCAATTAATATATTTCTAATGCATCTTCAATTATGTCTTTGGAGATTATTGGGTGAATTGTATATTGGTCTAAAATGTTTTTTACAGTAACAGGGTACAATTTGCCAGTTGCTGGTGAATCTTGAATTATTTGGGTGTTTTCTTTTATGTTTTCTTCTATATTTATATCTGTAGTATTCATTGTTTTATTTGAGATATTGTAGGGCTTGTCTAACTTTGTTTAAGTCAACTAGTTGTTGTCAAATTGTTTTGTCTTTTGTTCGTACACCATCAACTAGTACAATCAAAGATTGTTCTATTTGTCATAGTACTCCTGGAGTTTATACTACTCCTGGAGTTTATAGATTTTCTTTAAGATTACTTTGCTACAGATGCCCTTTAGTAACTCAGATGGAGGTAATTTGGCTGGTTTTGGCTGAAGGCATATTCTAGCTTGAAATGGGTGTATTCTTTGGATTACAATGCTCTCCTTCAAGGTAAGTTGTTGGAGAGCCTTTGGAAGTAGGAATATTTCAAAGGTATTAGTGATAGCATGTGATGGCATTTGGTTATTGTCAAGCTTTGTGTTGAAGTATGTGCAAATTATTGAGGGGTCAGTTATTTTGTATGTATTTTCTGCTGTTAGACATAGCACTAACTGTCCTCTATTGTGTAGGCCATATATACGGTTTGTGTGCTCTTTTTATAAAACAATCTGCTATAACAGAGACATACTTGGTCTAGTATTTCAGAAAATATGTTTTAGAACTTTAATATTTCTTTTTTTGTATGTGTTTATTAGGAGGTTGGTGTGTGTGAGGTTTTCAGTAATGTTTTCTGAAGTTACTTAATTGTCTAAGTCAACTTCTATTCTAAAGTACTTACTTTGGGTGTGCTCTATTTTTTTAAGGAGTTCTTCAGCTGTTCCATGTAGGAGTATGTTATTTAAATTGTGCGGTTCTAAAGCAGGACATTTTGCATAGTATAGTCTATGCACAAGATTCTGTAAAGCAGAATGGTGTGTTGCCTACATTTTGATATGGTGGAAGATGTTTTTGCAAGCAGTTCCTGAAATGCAGCTAATGAATGTCCTCGCAGACCAGTGTTGCTGCGGGCAGGAGTTCATGGTTTGTAAAGTTTTCATTCTACTATTGTGATTGAAGAATTGTTGTGAACTTTGAAGGATTGTTGCTGTGTGTTAAACATTGAGATACATGTCCGTTTGTACACTGGGTGATTTGTTTGGGTGAAAGAAACATTTGGTTTAAAGTGTGTTGGGAACATTTTTTCTATAAGGGTTTCTTTTGCCGTAATGGGGTCTCCTACCTTTCCATACCCCTTGCCTTTACTGTTTATGGTCATTCTTTTTTTGTTGTTCTTGTTCATAAGCCTCTTTATTGAAATATGGTTCTGTGCTGATTGTGTGAATACATTCACCTTCACTGAAGTTTGAAATTGTATCTATATTGACATTGTGCATGTTTAGAAGTACTTTTTGTAATCCAAAGATTAATTTAGTTAGTAATGTCATACTGTTTAACATTATAAACAATGTTCTCTTTTGTAGATATGTGCTGTCAATTAGAGCTTCAGGAAAGTTTTTAAGGGTTGATCGTGACTTTTCAGCTGTTTTTATAAGATTGTGAAGAACTCTACGGTGGAACATGCTTTGTAGCATACATTTTTTGGATTAATTTATAGTTTTAATGTTAACACTTGTAGAGATAGTGTTTGGTTCATTAGTAGGTCTGCGTTTCTTTGTATATGTTGTTGCAAGAGGGACTTTACTTTTTTAGTCATGGCTGTTTACTTTTGTTTTAATGTCTTTTGACCATTGTTTTGGAGGTAGATGAGTATATGGCTTGCTTTTATTCTTATCTGCTTTATTTGTCTTTCCTTTCTACAGTGTTGCTTTTTAGCATTTTGTTGTGTCTGTTGGGAAAACTGAAAGTTTGCATTTGAAAGTTGTGGACTGTATATAGATGTATTGTGCATTGGTGTGATTGGAGAGATAAATAGCATGTTGTGTGATTGTATAGTGGGATCATAGTTTTGGTTGGGAAGGTCACAAGAGTAAGAGTGTGTACAGGTGTGATGGGTTTGGGTTAATGAGTAAGATAGTGGTGGTGTGAATTAATACGTATAGACAGTGGGATTTTTTGAGGAAAACAGTGGGTGTTATTCCGATGTTGTTGGGATGGGAATAGAAAGAGTGTGCATGTTACAATATAATGAGTAAGAGTGAAATAAATGTTGTTGATTTGAAAATAAGTTTCTAGGCTTATATATAACTACACTACATTGTTGCAATAATAGATAGATAAATACTATATTAATGCACTTACTTTTTAGGATGTGAAGAGTGTTCTTTTTTTGTTTTTTGGTAGCTGTCTTCAGGGATTTTCTTCTTTCCTGTTATTGCAAAAGAATGTTAGTGGATATACATGGTAATTATCAAGTACTTTTAGTTAGAGAGCGTGTTGTTTATGAAGGTTGTAGGAGTTGTTGGGAAAAAGAGTTAATAACCTTGTTTTATGGATAGTGTACTAAAGTATGATAAGTGTGTTTGTAGAACAATTGAAGTATGAGTAGTGGTGTTTGGGGGATTAGAACGTACAGGGCAGAAATGAGTATCAAAAAGGTACATGTCGAGGTTACTTTAGTACTGCTATTTTCAATGAAAGAAGTGCTGTGTTTGTGAGGCTATGCATTTGAAATGTGTTTCAGTGTTTTTAAAGAATAGGGAAAGTGTGGCCTAGTGCTAATGCAATGGCAGATTGTTGTTACAGCAGTGTTTGGTGGATTATAGTAGGGTTTGGAAAAGAGAAGTACTCTATATGTAAGGTGAAGTGTTGTATATAGATACTTTGGTGCTATACACATATGTGTGAGCAGGTAGACAATGGAGGTAGTGTAAGGGATGTAATGAGTGAGGTCCGAACCTGTCACATGTTTATGGAATTTAAAATGGAAAATACTGAGCATTTACAAAAGTTTTTTTTAAGGAGCATTATCGTGAAAGTAAAACAATGCATATGTCCATTTATAGGAGCTCTGTGTGCAACTTATTGTAAACGAAAATACAAGCAGATGGAAAAGATTTGTATCACTTGGGATGTGTATGTTTAATATGTTGGCAGTACATGCATACTTGCCAACATAATCTTTTCAAAAGTACTTGCATGACAAGGCCACGGTGTTGAGCGACGCATGATTTGCTACATCCATGCTTCCGTGCCTATAGGAACTGAAGTATGGACCCTCTGCGACAAAGCAATCACAGGACAAGACTGCAGTGTTGAAAATCGCAGGTTCGCAGGAAACGCTGCCCAATTATATGTAGCACGCTTCGCTACATCCACGCTTCTGTGGCTATAAGAACTGAGGTACAGACCCTCTGCGGCAAAGGCCTCGCAGGACAAGGCCTGCAGTGCTGAGTGACACAGGTGAGCAGGAGATGCTGCCAAATTATACATAGTACTCTTCACTACCTCCACGCTTCTGTGCCTATAAGAACTGAGTACGGACCCTGTGCAGTATAGCCCTAACAGCACAAGGCTGCAGTGTTGAGTGGCGCAGGTGCGCAGGACACACTACCCGATTATTCGTAGCATGCTCTGCTATGTCCACACTTCCGTGCCTATAAGAACCGAATTATGGACCCTCTTCAGCAAAGCCATCGCAGGACAAGGCGGCGGTGTTGAGTGATGCAGGATTTTGGTGGTGATGGGGTAGTGGTGTAGGCAGTGAGTGTGGACAACCTCACCCTCCTGTCTGCGGTCGCAAGATAAGAAGTTGCTGGGAGAATTAGCTTGCTACACTTCACACAACCCACTGAACTGGTGCATCTTAACATTCTTGCATACCCTCGATTGGTCCTTCCACCATGCCTCCTGCATATTTGCGCTCCCTCCCACCATAGGTTGCGTGTGCTCCCTCACATCCTAGGCCACGTGTGCTCATTGGCAACTCTATGCCACGTGTGCCCTCTCACAACTCTAGGCCAAGCCGCGCCCAGACAAATTCTGCCTGTGTGCATTTTCTCACAATTTCGGCTGCATATGCTCATTTGCAATTTAGGCTCCGGGTGCCTATGCAGCAAAGCCCTTGCAGGACAAGGCTGCGATGTTGAGTGACGCAGGTTTTTGATGGTGATGGGGTAGTGGTGTAGACAGTGAGTATGGACAACCTCATCCTCATGTCTGCGGTCGCAAGATAAGAAGTTGCTGGGAGAATTAGCTTGCTACACTTCACACAACTCACTGACCTGGTGCATCTTATCACTCTTGCATACCCGTGACGGGTCCTTCCACCCTGCCCCCTGCTTACTTGCACTCCCACACACCTATGTTGCATGCACTCCCTCGCATCCTAGGACATGTGTGCTCACTCAGAACATAGGCCACGTGTGCCCCCTCACAACTCAAGGCTGAGTCACCCGAGCCACTCCCTCACAAATTCTGCCTGTGTGCGCTCTCTCGCAATTTTGGCTGCATATGCTCCCTTGCAACTTAGGCTGTGGGAGCCCCCTCACAACATAAGCAGCATGCGCTCCCCCACAACATTGGCTGCATGCATTCCCTCTCTGCTCGGCTGTGTGCACCCCTCCTTCTCTTAGTCGCCGCATTCTCTCGCATCTTTGGTCCCCTCATTCCCTGCGGTCACTTCCCTCACCTCCCATTTTAGCTCCCTCCCTCCCTTCATCTATTGTGTACTGATGAAATTTTGTTGCTCCATGGTTGGCTTACATTGTCATTGCCTGCATTCCTGTTGAGTACATTCTTTACTTCTAGGTTACTTTTGTGATTGACATTGTGCATCCTCCTTTGCTCTGATTTTGTGCTGTTCTCCTTTGCTCTGATATTGTGCTGTCCCACACAGTTCTTGGTGCCATACTACACTGCCTGTTTCTTCCAATCTAGGTCCCCTGCTGTGCTCTGTGCTGTGTTGTCAGCTTTGATCTTCTTCCCTTCTAGGTCCCTAGCTGCGTTCTGTGCTTTGTTGTTGGTCCTTATTTCTTCTTCCCTTCTAGGTAGCCTTCTGTGCTATGTGCCTTGTTGTTGGTTCTGTGCATCTGCATCCATTTTCCTCTTGATTCTGTCTTGTGCGCTGTACTTTGGTGTTCATTATGTATATTGCATCTAATTTCTCAGTCTGTTGCTTTGTGTCCATTGTTTGGCCACCCTCCTTTTGTGTCCCCTCCCCTGGGGTCCCCCACCTGTCTGCTCCCCAGTGTTAACCCCCTCCCCTGCTTTTGTTCCCCTTCTCTCATCCCCCCTCTTCCTCTCTGCACAATCTATTGTGCTCTCTGTCTCACCTATCTTCTCTAACTGCTTTTCTATTGACTATCCTATCTCTCTCACTAAGTCTGGCAGGAAGAAGCTCAAAAAGTCGATCCTGGTCTCCAACCCAGGCCTCCCTATTGCTGATACCTACACCAGTGCTTCCTCATCTCAGTGGCATCTAACAACTCGGCCGAATTCTTCCAAATCAGGAAGGAGCTGGCCAATCCTGCTGCAATCTCTACCTCTCCTGTTCCCTCCCAGGCCCTCTGCACAACCCTGGATTCTTATTTCATCACTAAAACACAGGACATCCTGTCTACCTCCTCATCCTCCTCCACTCCTGGCCCAACTTTGGCCGCCTCTCCTCCTCTTTATTCCTCCTTTCCCTTGTTCACCCAGGACAAAGTTTCCCCTGCTCATCGAGAACTATCAGGGACCACATTGACACCCTTGCTATAGCCTTGGCCGAATTCTGCAATAACTCCTTTGCCACTGGAACCTTCCCCTCCAACCCTTAAGCACTATCTTGTGCACCCCCTTCTAAGGAAGCCCTCTGCCGATCCTTCCTCTCTGGCTAACTATCTCCCGATCTCCATCGCTCATTTCCTGGACAAACTCTTGGAAAAGCTGGCTATTTCCTAGCTAAATCTGCACACTGAATCTGTTGAGTGTGTCCTCAACCACCAGTCTGGCGTCAGAGCTGCCAGAAGCACGGAAAACTGCTCTTCTGAACCCCTTTGATGACCTGTTCTCTTATCTTGACTCTAACCATCCTTCTGTCCTCATTCTCCTCGATCTTTCTTCTGCTTTTGATATTGTCAATCATGCCATCTTGCTCAATGGACTCTGTGATAACCTGGGTATCACTGATCAGGCCCTGGCCTGGCTGACCTCCTTTCTCACTGACCAACACTCTCAGGTCCAACTTGGGTCTTATCTCTCTTCAATCTCTCCCTCTACTTGTGGTGTTTCCCAGTAGTCTAACCTTTCTACCTGGCTTTAAAACCACTACCTGGCAACTCTCACCCACTGCATCACTACTTTTTGCTCCAACTTTCATTGTTATGCAGTTGACACCCAGTGCTCTTTCAGGCTCCCCTCAGCCGCCTCTTCCCCTTCACTCACACCAGAATGCCTGGCCACAATTCAGGAATGGTGTGCTGCTAAACATCCCTGTTTTAATGCCAGTAAGGCAGAGATCCTCCTCATCGGAAACACCAGCTCACTCCTTTCCTCTCTCTCTATGGCCGCCCACACTGGCCACTCTTGCTGCTCCTACCAGTGAGACTAAGAACCTTGGGGCCATCTTCAACTCCACCCTTTCCTTCACTCCTCATATCTGTGAGGTCTCTAAGAAGTCAAACTATCAGCTGCACCTCCTCAGAGGTATTCTTTCTTTCCTCACTTTCCCCCAGACACTCACTGCCTCCAGAGCTCTGGTTCTCTCTGGGCTGGATTACTGCAATAGCATTTGCCGGCCTGTAGTCATCGACCTTTACTACTTATCCAGAACAGGACAGCAAGACTTGTCCCTGGTTTCAATCCTAGGGATCGTATCTCTCCAGCTCTGAAAACTCTTCACTGGCTCCCAGTGGCAGCAAGGATCAAGTTCAAGACCCTTTGCATCATCCCCAAGGCTGTCTGTTGCCTGGGACCTCGCAACCTCCAACTCTCTCTTTCTAAACATCTCCCTTCTCGAGCTCTCCACTCATCCACTTCCAACTCTTTGAGGGTCAGACGCTTTTCCAAAAAGAGAGTTGGGTGCAGCTCGATCTCCTCAGCTGGGGCATCCCTCCGGAACAGACCCCCTGCCTCTCTCAAACTTGAGCAGAACCACCTTCAGTTCTGGAAGCAATTCAAGTCCTTCCTTTTTGCCTCTAATTTCTCTCTTCCTCTCCCCTGCTTATGTCCCGACTGCTCCACGCACTTGTCACCTGGCTACCCTGTGAATTTGGACCCAGGCTCCTGCATGTGCAGCTGCCCTCGCACTGCCTGCGGGCTGCCTCAGCACTTATGGTCTGTATCGTCAACCCTACAGTCCCTTCTCTCTGCATTTATGAGCCACTCGCTGGCTGCACTTATTGAGTTTCCTGCACTTCCCCCCCTTTGGCACTTCTCCCCTTCCACTTCCCTGCACTTGCACGATCTGAATGGCACAATGCCTATAAATATTGTTGTTTTGTCCTCCCTCTGTGTCCTCCCTCCTTGTCTTGTTACACCTAGAAACTCTTTTGTATAGGCGCGTTATGAATGCCTTATTATATCATATTCAAATCTGAAGGTGCTTATGTAGACCTAGTTTTTTGTTTGCATTTTGGGACTTGTAGTTCCTCATCTCCTATTATAAAACTTGGACAACAAGTTCTAGATTGCACATAAAAAAACAGGATTGGATAAGCACCTACAGATTGGAATGGATTATGTTAGCACATATTTATGTTTTGCCAACATGTTACACTGAAACATGGTGTAGACATGTTTTGCATCTGCTTTTTCTTTCTTTTAGGGACAAGTTACACACAGTGCTGCTATAAATGCACGAACTTGCATGAAAATGCTCTTAAAAGATTTTTTTTTTAAATGCACAGCATTTTATATTTTTCATTCGACATAAATGTTGCATTTACAAAGCAGTCATGAGTAGCACACCAGTCTACCTGGCGGCTAAGCTCCACATGCATGTTATGTTATGTTATGTTAAGATTTATTGTATAGCGCACGGTCACCCGAAGGCATTATGGCGATGGAGAGGAAAGAACAGAAACCCTGAAAACAACCATCATCCATCAGCCACTAAAGTTAAAAAAAATGTGTTTTAAGAGCCTTCCTCAAGGCCAAATGGTCAGATATTTTTTTTTAAATGTCACAGGCAGCTTATTCCATAGCTGCGCTGCGGAAATGGAAAAGGCATGTCTCGCAATGCGGGAACAGCGATGAGGTGGCATACAGAGCAGGCCAGCCAACTCAGACCTAAAGCAGTGCTTCGGAAGATAGAGCACAAATTTGAAGCAGAGATACTCCGCCCCCTGATCATGCAGAGCACGATGCACAATAAAGAGCGCCTTGAATTTGATACGTTGGACTACTGGCAGCCAATGCAAATGGTGCAAAACTGGGGAAATATGGGCACCATAAAGTGACCATGTCACCACCCGCGCTACAAAATTCTGAAGGTGTTGTAGTTGGAGGACCAGGCCCTTAGGCTGTGCAAGATAAAGAGAATTGCAGTAGTCCAGCCGACTAAATACCAACACAGTACTTTTTTGTCAGGATTTTTTGATAGAAAAACCTAGTCTGGCAAACAAATGATACCTGGACCTCCATAGACAAGGTGGCAGTCATAATTACTCCCAGATTCTTAACCTTCGCTGTGGGGACAGGAAGAGAAGCCAAAGAGGAAAGCCAAAAAGATGCAATCCAAAGTGAAGGATCATGAGGAAAGCTCAGCACCTCCGTTTTTTCCCCATTCAGCTTCAGCCAATTTAGGCCCATTCACTCCCCCACGGGCGTCAGATAATGATGAAGGCTCGACATCACCCTGGCCTGATCAAGATCTAAACGGATCAGGATCTGGGTGGTCGGCATATGTATTGCACCCGATGCCGAAGGAGTGGATGAGGCATACTAAGGCCCAGATATAAATATTGAAGAGAATGGTTTGGGTTTGGTTTTGTTTTTTTATTTATATAGCTCACAAAGCCCAAGCATCAAAGCGCTTAGACTTAAGAACATAGCTACAGCAAGTGCTTTATAACAATAGAGACACAGGAAAACTTTAGGACTGAGTAGTGCAGGAGAATACATAAATGAAGGCAAGTATTTATGAAGACATGCTAAATACAGAAAATATATACTTGGGAGAGCTCACCTCTAGTTACGGGGAACTACATCTGGTACATATGAGGACATATTAGGTGACAGTATATAAACTTGAGAAAACATACCTCTTGTTGTGGGGAACTACATCAGGTACATATGGGGACATGATAAGTACAGAAAATATATACTTGGGAAATCTCACCTCTAGTTGCGGGGAACTACATCAGGTACTTATGAGGACATAATAGGTGACAGTGGGCCTCATTATAAGTGTTGCAGTAAGGCAACAATAGTGCTGGTAGTTCTACTGGCGCTGGTGTTACCTTGCTGCAACATTACGAGTTCTGCTTGCAGGGGCTGCTCTGCACGCCTGGTCAGACCAGATATGGAGAGCAGCACCCGCGAGCAGTACCGGATGGTAGCAACAGCCCCGTTATTAACAGGACCATTGTTACCATCCTCCCCATTCCCATTGAGCCCTATGAGGGCTCAATGGGAATGGGGACGGACCGGGTCAGGGTCCCGCGAATGGGTATTACCGGGCCTGCAAAGGTCGGAATGGCCTGGTAATTCCCATTTTCCGGGACCCAGACCCAGTTTGGGGGTAGGCATGCGGGTAAAAACGTCATGGCTCCCTCCAAACTCATAATGAGGCTCAGTATATATACTTGGGAAAGCTCAGCTCTTGTTAGCAGGGTCACTACATCAGGTGCATATGGGGACATGATAAGTACAGAAAAAATATATACTGGGAGAGCTTGCCTCTTGTTGCAGGGAACTACATCAGGTACATATGGGGACATTATAAGTAACAGGACATATACATAGGAGAGTTTGCCTCTTGTTGCGGTGAGCTGCATCAAGTACAAATGAGGACACAATAAGTAATCGTATATCAGGTGCATATGGTGACAACGTTAAAATCCAAATGTAATGATAGTTGATGAGAGTAAGTGTAAGTGGATGCTTCCGTTTGTAGAGGGTTGCAAAGGAGAAAATGTGCATTGAATACATTAAAGAGGGGTACATCGGTTGATATATAGACTGATGGCTATCATGCAGAAATGAAGCGTTAAGCATGCAAATGAGCTCCAGAAGATAATGGGATACAGAGTGTAAGGGAAATTACAAAACAGCCGATTTTCGCGGTCAAGACAAAGATAGGAGGGTAGGCACTGCAGTTGTGAGGCAACATTATAAAGTCATTAGAGTGGTGAAAACTGTTGAATAGAAGAGACATACTCATAGCCTATCATAAGCCGGTGAGCCTAACAAATGATACAAATGGCAAGAAAAAGCTGTTGACTATGGGTGTGAAAGGTAATGAATGTATAGAGCTCATCAAATAACGTAGGGCAGTAAGCGCAACTAACGGACCTGAGAGCTGCATCAGCGGCATAGTGAAAAACATTGGTGTTACATGGCAGACACAACAGTGAATAAACAGGAATACAGTAAATCATGACAATGACACAGTGAGCAGTATAAGATCCATGGCGGTGCAGTTAATAGAACTGGAAGGCGTTGTTCAGATGAGAAACCAAAAGTGATAGAATCATTCCTGGGTGAATAAGGGCATGGTGAAGTTTGGTGAATGTAGATCAGGAGTCATAAACTTCATATGAGAGAAAATGTAAAGGTAGGGTGATTGCTCTCGCAGAAAGGAGACGGCAAGCAGCCGAGATGTAGTAAATGATTAAATATGGGCCACCAATTTAAGTGCATACATCTTTCCTGATGTAATATCCCGAGTGCCCCAGGAACGTGCAGGTAGTCAGCAATTAGGGCAACTCCCGGACAAGGACAGGGAAAGGACAGGGTTGCCCTTAAACACGGCCCTTTAATGCGTGGGCCCGGCTTCGCTTCACTGGTCAGCCAGGCCTCAGCATTTGCTGAGGGCAACAGTCAATCAGGCTGTGAGGTCTGGGAAGGTGTCCTCAGGCATCTAGGCAATGTGGGCAGCTTCAAGAAAGGCAAAACACACGGTGAACTTCTTAGCATGTTCTCGGTGACTACTACTGCTTGCAAAGATGGTAGCAGGCTTGGTCCCATGGTGGAAGGGGTACATGCTTTCCTGCAGGAGAGTAGAGGGACAAAGTGGTGAAAGCAGACCCTTGAGGGACACCACAGCTAAGGGGACAGAAATTCAAAGAAAAAGGGGAATGCAAAAGAGATTGCGACCTATCAGCCAGAAAAGAAGAGAACCGAGCTAATACTAGACCGGATATACCATCTTGGGCCAGGCGGATAACAGGGTGGGATGATTGACCGTGTCGAAGGCCAATGATAGGTATAATAATATCAGTGCTCCGACACCTATGACACATATATGGTGGCACACACTCCTCGTGCAGAAAAACGACCAACCTGTGTGAATTACAACTCCTCCTCAAAGAGAACTCGATCCCAGTGTCAGCTCAGAATGCCCCCACAATTCTCCAATTTTGCAAAGCTCTGAAAACAGAGCTCTTTCAACAACACCCTGCCAAGGACTAATTCCAATGGATGCACATACCGGCGCACTGATCTCACTGTACTGCATTACTCATAAACTTATATTGAATGGTTGGCCATAAAATGGGAGAGGCCTTCTATGTACTGATGACTCTTTATAAATTGTTTACATAGGTGAGCCTCTCTAGTTACTGCAGCTGAATAGTGAATACCCAAGTAGTCACATTTCTTTACCTTGGGAATGACTAACCCTTTACATATCACCAGGTTCATTTCCACTGTCATTTGACACCTGGTGCAAACCAACAGAGTGGACTACAGGGTATTGATCTTGAGGTACAGGTTATTCATGAAGCCTATATACATGTGAATCAACTTTTGAAGTGCATTGGGGGTCTGGGGAATAAGAACAGTATCACCGGCATAGGACAAGATCGGAAAGGCCCTGCCGCCCACTCTTAGAAAGTTAACCTGAGAGTCCAACAGCAGTGAGCAGTCCATTGGTGTACAAAGTAAAATGACTGGTGCTAAAACACAGCCCTGGTGGACCGCAAGATTGACCTCAAAACAATCAGTGCAGTGCCGCTCAACCCCAGATCAAACACAGGCCTTGTTCCCACTGTGAGTTGCCTGTGACACAGACATGATCTCCCTTGGGCAATTCATAGATTTGAGTACGGCCCATAAGATAGCCCTGTTCACTTTATCAAAGAACGTTCTCAGGTCCATAAAGCAAGGTAAATTGCTTTACCCTTATTACAAATAAAATGGGCCACAAGGAGATAGAAATTCAACGCCTGGTCGATGGTGCCCACGCCTTGTCTAAACCCAAACTGTATATCTGAAAGGATAGACTTTTCAGTGATCCAAGGTCCAAGATGCCCCAATGATTCTCTCCAAAAGATTTTAAAAGAATTATGAAGCAATGAGATGACCTTGTAAGAGAGAGGACGTGTGGTATTCCCCTTTTTAAAGATAATGGTCAACTTCCACAAGGGTGGAAATTGGCTAGACTCCAGGATAGCATTAAAAAATAATGTCAGAAATGTGGCCCAGAGGTCAATAAGGTCTTGTTAAAGGTCAGCCGGTATTGCATTTGGTCCTGGAGCTTGATAATGTGCCTTGTTGCAATTGCAGAAGAGACCTCCTTAACGAAAAAACAGTTATAAAATGGGTGCTGTATAATTGGTTGAATAATTGAAGCCATGATATAAGCTGGAAAAATGCTCCAACCAAGCCTTAGCATCCACATAGGATCCTGCTACCCTTTTGGTTCTCTTGTAGGCAGGCCCATTGGCCACAAACTCCCAACATGTCTTGGAGTATTTTGCAGAGACAGCATCTAACAGTTAAACCCATGCTTGTTCATCCAATTCAGCTGTACGCTTCCTCAGAGCTATATAACACTTGGCTCTAGCCTGAATAATATCTCTTTTGGACCTAGCTAGAGATTTTAAAACCTCCAGAAGCAAGTTATTCACCATAATACATGCTTCATTGAACCAGCCTTTGTTATTGAGCTTAGTTTTATTATTGAAACTCTTCTGGAAGCATTCGTAAAAGGCCCTCATTAGTTCAGCGAAAATGGAGGCAATAGCTGCGGCATCATGAATGATATCTAGCATGACCAGAATCAGGGGACATTGTTCAGCCAATACTTTAAAATGAAAATTGGTCTCTTCAATTCTGGCCCATTTAATTCTTCTATTGGCAACATTCCTCTTCAGACTCAAATGCTCCAAAAGCCTTAAACTAATTGGATGATGATCACTGCACATATCCCCCACTTCTTCAAACTCCAGTCTCCTGACCAAAAGTTGGACCTAGAGGTATGATATGATATGATGTGGCATTTATAAAAATCCTGTACACAAGTGTTTCTAGGACCGATAAGACAAGGAGGAGGAAACAGAGGGAGAACAAAACAACAATCTTACTAGGCAGTGTGTCATTCAGAACACACAAGTGAGGGGAAGTGGAAGAGAAGAAGTGCTGACGGCGGGGGTTGGAAGTGCAGATAACTCAAAAGTGCAGCCAGTGGCAGGCTCAGTGCAGGAAAATCAGAAAGTGTAGCCAACGGGTGGCTCATAAGTGCAGAGATAAGGAACTGTAGGGTTGCAGATACAGACCACGAGTGCTGGGGGAGAAAAGAGGCAGTGGGAGGTGAAAATGGACATGCAGGAGCCTGGGCTCAGGTTCAGAGGATGGCCTGGTAACCAGTACATGAAGCAGTCGGGGCATCAGCAGGGGAGAGGAAGAGAGAAGCGGATGCAAAGAGGAAGGTCATGAGTTGCTTCCGAAACCAGAGGTGGATCTCGTCATGTTTGAGAGAGGCAGGCAGGCTGTTCCAGAGGGGGGTCCCAGCCGAAGATAGAGATCTGCCCCAACTTTCTGCATTGGAAAAGTGAATGACCATCAGAGAGTTGGATGTGGATGAGCAGAGAGCTCAAGAAGGGAGATGTTGAGTTAGCGAGAGTTGGAGGTAGCACTGTCCTAGGCCCAGAAAGCCTTGTGGACAATACAGAGGGTCTTCAACTTTAACCTTGCCACAACTGGGAGCCAATGAGGAGATTTTAGAGCTGGAAAGATACACTCCCTGGGATTGAGGCCAAGGACAAGCCTTGCAGTCCTGTTCTGGAAATGTTGTAGAGGATGGAGAGTAGAGGATGGAAGATTTAGAAAGAGGCTGTTGCAGTAGTCCAGCCAGAGAGGACCAGAGCTCTGGAGAAAGTGAGTTTACGGAGAAAAATGAGGAAAGGAAGAATACCTATGAGGAGGTGCAGTCAATATTTTGACTTCTTAGAAACATCACAGATGTGAGGAGAGAAGGAGAGGGTGGACTCGAAGATGACCCCGAGGTTCTTAGCCTCACAGGTAGGAGCAGGAAGAGGGACCAGAGTGGGTGGCCAGAGAGAGAGAGGAAAGGAGGGTGCTGGTGTTCCGATGAGGAATGATCTCAGTCTTACTGGCATTAAGGCAGAGATCATTAGCAGCACATCATTCCTGAGGTAGACATAATATTCCAGGTGAACATAGTTGCCTCGCATCATCTCTTGGGTCTTTTAAGCCAGGTCCCGTGAATACATTTGACTACTGTAATTACAACATCCCATCCTGAGTTAAGGCAAGGTAGGCCATTACATTGGCACCAGTCACTACCCTAGCTGCTCTCAAAATGGGCTTGAAAGAGACACACATAATCAATAGTGACAGATCCTTGATTGTTCCTAGCAGTTGGAAGATCTGGGATTGCTGGATTAATAAATGCATTGACTGTACACATCGCCCACTCTATGATCTAGGATGAGAATTGGAGGCCTTCAGCGCAAACCCGAGAATCCCGCATCTGAGGTTGTAAAATAATAAGGGCTATGTTATCTTGGATATCAAATACACCCATCGGGACACCAGCACCCATTTTCATATTAAACCCCCCCCACAAAAATGCAATGTTAGGTCCCGCCGTTTGTAAAACATTTTTACTCCATAAAAGCTCTAAAGTTGGACATCCTGTTTGAATCAGCCTTATGCTGCTCTTATATTAATTTAGAACTGCCACAGAGCTGCCATTAGACATGGAAAATATGAGAATTGGTATGTAATCTATTATGGTATCGATTACCCTAACATTTCCAAAACATGTCCCCCTTTAAATGATGAAATGGCGTAAGACATGTAACCATCCAACAGGGTGTCTCTAAGGCCCACATTTCCAGAATGAGAATCACCTCATATTTCCTTAGGAAGTTCAAAATGTCAAGGTTGGAAAGTTTCACCTTGGCACCTGCTATGTTACATGAAAGGAAACTAGTGACTGAAGAAGTAACTGAATATTGTGTATAAGATCCCTGTGCTCCAGAGTGGAGTTTGGATTCACCATCCACCCATCCATAGCCAAAGAGGTTGTTAAAGAGAGTGAGGGATCAACCACTCTGTCCAGTTCCTCAATTGTGGAAAATACAGCGGGGTTTATACTCAGATTCAAAATGGGGCAATTGTTAGGATCGGTCAATACCATTCCATGGTTGCCCTTTCCCTATATATTCCCCCTACTAAATGCAGGGGGCAGTGAGCCCTCCCTAATATGTCCCCTAAATGTAGGGTATAAAAAAGCCAGCAGGACAAGTTTACTGTACAGTTATCTTCCATTCGGCTAATGGCCTCTAGATAAATTAGAGTGTATTAGGTAATTAAGGTGCGATTGATCTGGAAAGGTGACCACAATGCAGTCTGTTTTAACCAACTTTTCAGAAGGACCTAACCACCCCAGCATTCTAGCAATCAACATTTCTTGGAGATTATGCGGTCCTATCAGGTTTGTTTTAATCCAGTGACTAGCCTTAATGATCAGGAAAGCTGTTGATTCCAACTCCTTTTTGGTATCTCTGGAAAATCCAAGATTATCCCCACAAGGGGAGCTGCAGCAGGAGGCAGATTTAAAACCTCACTAGCCATTACCCCTCTAAAGAATGGGGCTGACACTGAATTCATCGTTCCATTCTGAGGATTAGCTTTCACCTCTTGGCAAATATCTGCCTCTACCGGGATAGACTGCGTGGCACCAGCCGAATTACCTGCTTCAATACTAACCACCTGAGAATGAGGTCCCTCAGACAATGTTTCCTGTAAACTCTTAGTGGATAACTCAGAGAAACATTTCCTGAACTCTCTAATTGACACATCCATTATGGCCAGGGAATTCAAATTCATGTTAAAACTAACGTTAGAATTCCAAAATGTAGCTACGTCTTTTGTCACAGACCTCTTGTCCCCTTATAAACAGACCATCCAATAATGTTGTGGTCTGTTTGGACTATTAGTCCTGAATGGCCTCCTGCAAACCCGTGGTTAAATTCCCCTCCTGACTACCCAATAAGGCAAGCATTGACTCAAAAGTGGCCTTACCCTCGGACGAGGCCTTATCCTCAGCAGCTATGCTTATTGCCAGGGTCTCCACAATTCCACCTCTAAAGGGCAAGAATCCCTAGGCTCATTAGTGTCAAGGGCCCAAACATTTTAAGCCCTTGAGCAGCCACCTCAACTGCCCTCTCTGTGACTAAAATGTTTTTTTCAATTTTACCAACCATATCCTTTAAACGAAGGTCCAAAAGCATTGGATTCCCTGAGACACCTGGACCAGCGGGAACAGTGGGAACAGCCCTCCTTGCTACCCTTGCTGTTTAATGATGTTTATATAGGCTTTGAGTGTTGAACCATCATGCAAACACAGGGCCTCCCCTCCTTCCATGCTCCCAGCATGGCATACCAAACAGCGAGAAAACAGCCCACCTGGCTACCCACTCTGCTTAAGGATGTTTATGAGGGTGGTAAGCCAGCGTGCAAATAGAGGTCCGCTCCTCCTTCCCCTGCTCACAGCACAGGCACACCAAAAGGCGAGAACAGACCACGTAGGCATTTTTCTTCACTGTGCCATAGCATGTTTTACTGGGCATCAAGGGTGAAGGCAGCATAACAATGTTACTATGTGCTACCGGCCCACATTGTTGGGTGCGGCTTGGACATTTCTTTACTGTGATATGACATTGTGTACTGGGCATCAAGGTTGGAGGCAGTATGAAGAGGGTACTAAGTGGTATTAGCCCACATGTGTATTTACTGTATCGTAAAATGTTGTACTGGCCATCAAGTGTGAAGGCAGCAAAAGGTGTGTTCATAAATGGTACTGGCCCATATTGCTGGATCCAGTTTGGACATTTCTTTACTGTTGTATGCCATTTCTTCGTGGGCATCAATGGTCAAGGTAACATGATTAATCAACAGTTTTACTGGCCATATAAGTGGGTGCTGTCTAGACAAATCTTCACTGTGGCATGTTTTTTTTAGTGGGCATGAATGTTGAGGGAGAATAATGGGTTTTCAAACATGGTGCTGGCCCACATTGGTGGGTGCAGGCTGGACAAGTGCCTTTACTGTGGCATTTGTCTAGTGAGTAGTGGCCCACATATGTACGGGCACAGCAGCATTCAAATATTGTTGAGCAAAACAATTAGTGATTGTTGGCAAAGGCATCATGGCACGTAGTTGGAAAATGTTCCTGGGCAATGTTGGTGGCTTGTTTCATCTGTTAGATTTTAACATGTGTTACCTACACAGCCCATTACAAACTGTGGCTTTTTGACAGTTTTAGCAGAAAGTGAGCTAAAAATTCATGAATTGAACACAATATATGTGAAATTGGTTTGTGCTCAGTTGCTACACTGGGTCATCCACATATTTAGGAAAACCAAATACTCCCCATCAAATAAAAAAATTAACCAGCGGCCACTGTATACTGTATTACATAGTGAAGTGTCCCTGAGCATGCACTTTAAGAAATCCCAATACTTTATTGAACTGAGAGACGCTCTGGGTCTGATTCCCAAAGTGTTTTCAATGTGATCCCAATAAAAAAACCACTTTGGGAATCAATGCCTCTGTATGTTTTTCTTCAGAACTAGATTACGCTCCTTAACTTGTTTTAATGAAATTATGGTTGGATGGAAGCAGTTGTGTTGTGATGAAAGGAAATAGTGTGTTTATAGCTTTTGGAATTACAATCTAGATTCAGCAAAAGAAAAAAAAAACATATTAAAGTGTGTATTGCTCTCATCAATTTGTCAGGAGCCTTAGTAATCCTGTCTAAAATTGGACACCGGGTCAAGTTATGGGCACCAGCTACCAATATGTTACAACCCTTTATTTCTGTCAATGCCTCTTCTGTCATGTACAAAATAGAGCTGGAGTTGTACAGGAGATATGCTCAGCAAAGTCAACCCAACATCACAATTTTGTATTGTAGCCACTAACCAACAAACATCAAGATCCTTCCGGAAAAAGCTTGTGAGCACCATGCGTTTTTTGTTTTTGTTTTGCTGAGGAGAATTCTCACACCACATTATTTACTTGTATCAGAGCTGTGCAGCTTTGCCACCCAGTTTGAATGCGGTGTCCATGCCTCAATGCCAATTAGGTGTGTCATTTGTAGGAAAGCCATGTCCAATACATCTTGTTGGAGAGTGATTGACTTATTCTGACATCCAGCGTCGAAACTTGAAGAAAAGTTGGCATGCCTCTCAGAGGAGACCCTGCAGTGTCACCACTGAGAGTTTCCAATCTGTTTCTCAAAATGTACATACTTGTATATTGTTCAAAGGAAAATAAAAGCATTCTAGCACTGTTTAGGTAGCAGATGACAAGATAATTCTCCTGCTACCACAATCCCTGCAGCAACATGTTTTTACTTAGACAAATTCTCTTTTTAAACTATTATATTTAAACAACGCAGTGACAATGCACAACGAAAATAATGAAAACATGTTTTACATGTGCACTGTGTCCATTGTATGTTGAAAGAATTCATATGCTTCTAAGTGTGGGATGTATTGAACCACTTTTGCTCTGCCATGCGGCATCCCTGTGTTGTGATGGTGCCAGAAATCCTAAAATGGCTGCAAAACTCTTACGCACCAAAACCGATGAAAATCGCGCTTTGCAACACAAAAAGATGGCTGCCAAATCTGCCATGCATGTTGTCAGTGGTGGAACAGAGATCCCATGCGTGAAACATGTCACTGGGCTTCAGTAAAAATGGAGCACAGAGGGAAAAGTAGTGCTTTGCTGAAAGAAATTCAAAATCTTGCGTTTAAATGCTTTTTTTCTTGGTTGCTGAAACTGCAGAATGCCGGTACAAAACACCCTCAAACATCCAATATTCTTGCTGGGTGCTACAATTCACTTAGTTCAAGAAATAATTGTGCCCCTACAATGTCCTGAAAAGCTGAATTTGTCATAAAAACATTGACAAGCAAAAGTTGCCTGCCTGTGGAATCTGTCAAAATATGGGTGCAGTGCCCTCAGCCGCCTGTATGACAGCTGTCAGAAGCCTGCCTGATTAACATTAAAAATGTATAAGCTGAAAGCAAATGTTTTCAATGTAAATGGCATGTTACTGAAAGTAACCTATGTTGTAATTGTTAATCCCATGGTTTAGAATCTGAAATAAGTGTTCTAGCTGCCTGTTTTGAAATTTGAAAGTTGGTTTTAAGCAAAGGAAAAATGCAACAGAAATAACATTTAAATTAAGCTTGGCTGAGCTGCAAGAACTTGAAAGGCAGGTTTCTTCCCAGAAGGAGGACACTTCCCCCCCAGCTGGAACTAACGGGGTGGTATCAATTGCTGGGGAGCCAGAGGAGACAAAGGACATCCTCCAGCCAAAGCAAATGCTTAGTGTTTACAGTCGTAAAATGGCCTCTGCCAAGAAAACTGGGAGGAGATTGCTCTTGAACTGCAGGGGAAAGAAAATGGCAGAGACAAACAACCATTTGTGGCTGGACACTCACAAAGAACATTTTGTTTAAATACATTTAACTTACTATGTAATATTGTGTAAAGTATATAAATAACAGCATTGCTAATGTGATTTCTGGATGCGCAGGTGAAGAGGCTCTGCAACTCTGTGACATGTTCTAGGAAGAAATGACGGAAAATATTACACAAAATGAATTTTTGATGAAAGCATGAAACTTCATACAGTTATGCCCATGTTCAACATGCACATTTGTACACATTTTCTGATAAACAGGACATTGTGTTACAGATAAAAAGAGGCTAGGGGTGGACTCTAGGCCTTGTAAAGTCACATCATAAAGATGACACACTGTTTTTCTACTATGAAGGAAGAGAGGAGACCTTAACCAATCCCTGGAAAGGGGACACGCTTATGATAAACCAGCAAACACACCCCTTTATCATAAGCATACATAGAGACAGCTGAGGACTTTGAAGGACACACAGATTCACCCACTAACCGATTGCTGGCAGAGAACCCTGCTAGAGAACCATCCATCTTCCTTGCTCCAGACTCCAGAAACCTGGAAAGCAGGAAGGCCCATTCCATTAGCTGAACCATTTTCAGCTAGGCCTTAAATTCCAGACCAGAATCCCACCACCAAAGGGGAACATCAAACAAGCAGGGGGGGCTGTGCTGTACTGCTGCCAGCTAAATAATTATCATCAGAATCAAAAGATCCAATCCAGCTGTGCCGTGCTGTGACCAGAGCCATTGCAGACCCGATCCAGTCCTGTGCCATGCTGTGAATGTCCCAGTCCAGTCTAGTGTGCCCATCACTCTATCCCAGAACCAGGATCCCTTCCTAGTACCAGAATCCTGACGGTTCCGTTTGAAGCATATCTAGTGAGTATCTATAGAATAGGACTGTGTCACTAGAATATGTACTATCCATAGTTAATCCCTATCTTAAACCCATCCTCTCTTGTATTCAGAACCGGTAATGTTAGGAGTATTTTTGAATTTTCAGAACTTTTCTTGCGCTAGGTTTCTCTTATCTGTTTTCTAAAATCATAAATCGTTAGTGTTGTGAATAAATAAATTGAATCCCAGAAAGAAAGTGAGTATCCACCACGTGAAGGGTCCCTGTCCAGGACTGTGGAGATTCATGTGTGGCATTCTCTTTTTCTATAGTCATAATCTAGTGTAAGAAATCCTATTTGTCTTTTAAAAGTGCATTCCTGTTTTCCATTCTTGTGCCTATCTGAAAAGAACAACCTCCACTAAAACGTCCATAACTTCAGTTTTTATGCTAGAGACAACATTTCAACTTCTGCTTGTAGCTAACATCCTCAGCTTTCCATAGAACCTAAAATCCGATTTACGATCACTGCATGCTGAAAAGTTTGCCGCAAATTTTCATTTAGAGAAATTCTGACACGTGTAAACAGCTTTTGATTGCTTCCAACCTTAATTTTAAGATGTCACATTGTTCCTTAGTATCAAACCTTTGCTAGTGTTTGTGTGTAACTACCTAATGTGACTCCCATAATAATTTAAACAATTTCAGAAATTTAGCCCATATTTAGTATTTTACCCAATCTATTCTCTAGATAACTTTAAAAACCATTTCCCAAAAAGCCAATCAATTCCGTTTTTTTCTTGTGTTTGCTGGCGGGAATTGGGATTGTTATTTTGTTTGAATTCTGCCATTCCTGAATACCTGCTCTCTCCTCCTATCTCTTAACATTGCCTATTGGGGGGTTGAGGGGCGAGCAGGGGGAATAGTAACCACACTGCTATTTCAGTGGAACACACACACACAAAAGTATTATTTCTGTCCAGCTTTTTGTTGTGCTTATTATTACTCATTGTGATTAAAGAGATTGCTTAGTGTTACATCACCCCATTGGTGATCATTGTTTACCCATTAAACAGTGTGATTGAATTGTGAATATATAAATCCCGGGAGGATAGCTCAGTGGCAACGTGCACGCATTTGAAGAAGACGACACAAAGCAACACAAGTTCGATCCCCGGGTCCGCGCTTAGAAACCTCTGGGTGTTTAAGCGCGTTATAAATATTAAACTAAGACAAAAAATGAAAATCAATTACGCAACTAAAAAACAAAACAAAATCCTGTAACAGCGCCTCGATGCCTGCGGGCTTTGTGAGCGCTTTAAAAATGTAAATAAATAAATATTTTAACTTTGCAAACCATCCTGATTCCTGGTTCATTGTGACCGGGGGCGTTCCAAGAGGGGGGCGTGATATGAGTGGTACATCGTTCAGAATAAAAGAACTTTTAGACACAGATAATTAAGGATTTCAGTTGTGCATTACACGCTAGGCATTGACTTAGGTGAAGTGCCGGATTGAAATCACGTACATAAGGTCCTGTTGCATTTTGCCAACTAGCTAGAACCCATCTAAGCCCTTTAGTTACACCTTGCAAAACAACCCAGGCAAGGATTAGTTGTTGTAGAGGGTTGAACTATATTTTTCTTAGCGTTCTGTTGGACCGGATTAGTTGTGGGCAGGCAGGTGACTTTTCTGCAGAAAGAAGGAGAGGCATGTGCAAAAGCGCATTTGGCTCCAAAAACTGCTGAGATGTTCCTTATAGAAAGTTGTCATTAAGAGATCATCGCTACATCATTGTTGCGGCTTGGCCTTTGCTCTTCCTTAGTTATAGTTCCTGGCAACATGTTTAAACTCGAAGCATATATTGGTAAATCCATTCGTTTGGAAAGCAACGTGTGTTTTTAATCTCCTATCCCATTAGATTTTAGTTATGGTTCTATGAACTTCTGTTGCAGTTACAAAAATAACATATTACATTGTTGTTAGGACCCTGGTAGAGGGATCCGCTAATGTGGTATTTGTTTTGAAAGTGGGTACTTGCCACGAACTATAAAGACATTCTACTATGGACCAACGGGGAATATGTACAGCACAGCAGATGAGTTCCCGCTAGTTTGTTGCAGATAGAGGATGGATTTTTTGAGGTTACAGTAGGAGTATCATCTTTTGCACAGCACTTGTCACTTTATCGATATTGGGGTAATGTGTGTGTTGCCACGTTTTTGTACATGTATTAATGTGTTTTTAACTATCATTGATGAGTAAGAATAAAATGTGTAATTGTTTATGAAAAAAAGAAAAAAAAAAGGATTTCTGCAGAATCTGTTTTTTTTTAATAAATGCCATTGTTTGAATGAATTGGTATTTATTATATAGACTGATTGTGAAGTGTGAGGTTTTGAGAAACAATACAGGGGCCGTTGGGATCTCTAGTTGTATTTTTTATTGCAGTTACATTTACACCAGCATTTAATATGAAAAGTAGATCCCTTTTTCCATTAGAATCTGCAGTTTCTTTTCTCTCCAATCTATACATTGGTGTATGTTGGAGTTCAGTGATCAATGTGAAAATAAACCCATGAAATGTTATGATATGATATGATAGTTTATTGTAAGTGATTTCAATCCGGCACACACCCAAGTCAACGCCTAGCATGTAATGCACAACTGAAATCCTTATTTATTTGTGTCTAAAAGTTATTTTATTCTGAACGATGTACCATTCATATCACACTGAACCATGAACCAGGCTTGTTGCAAAGTTAAAATATTTATTTATGTATTTACAAATTAATCACACTATGTTTTAATGGGTAAACAATGATCACCAATGGGGTGATATAACACTAAATAATCTTTTTAATCCACAAGGAGTAATAGTGAGCAAAACAATTCAGCACAGAAATAATAATTTTGTGTGTGTTCATATCAAATAGCAGTGTGGTTACTAGTTCTCCCTGCACACCCCTCAACCCCCCAATAGACAATGTAAGAGGTAGGAGGAGAGAACAGGTTTTCAGGAGTTGCAAAAATTCAAACAAAATATCAACCCCACTTTCCCCACAGCTACACAAGAGAAAAACAGAATTGATTGGCAAGCGATCAGAATGGTTTTAAAGTTATCTTGAGAATGGATTGGATAAAAACACTAAATATGGTTTAAATTGCTGAAATGGTTTAAATTCTTATGGGTGCTGCTTTGTATAGTAGCAAACACAAACACTAGCAATGATTTGATACTAAGAAACAATGTGGAATCTTAAGATTAAGGTCGGAAGCAATCAAAAGCTGCTTTACACGTGTCAGAATTTCCCTAAAATGAAATTTGCACCAAATTTTTCAGCATGCGGTAATCGCGATAACGAGAGAACCGTAGTGATTTTGTTTCTAGCACAAAAACGGAGGATTATATGGACGTTTTAGTGGAGATCGTTTTTTTCAGATCAGCGCAAGAATGGGAAAACGAGAAGCAATTTTAAAATGACAAAAAGGATTTCTTACACTAGAGGATGACTATGAATAAAAGGATACCACACAAGAACACAGCCACTTGATCAGCGCGACTGCCTGCAGTGGTTCTGCCTTCTTCAGATGAAAAAATATCAGCGCAAAGATAGTTTTAACAATACAAGCACAGGAGGAAGATAGGAGGGATAGCATAGAGAGTTAAGGCAATTCAAATGTACTCCTAACAATGCAGGCTCTGCAGTAAAGCCGTCCGGGCCCGGGCATTTCCCCCCGGCAATGATTTAATGGCCCCCACCACCTCCTCTAAAGATATTGGTCTATTCAACCACTCCCTTTGCTCCTCAGAACACCAATACAGGCCCACCTGATCTAAATACGCCTCAATATCGGCCCGAGCGGACTGAAACTGGGACGAATACAGACGACTGTAAAATTCCTGAAACTCATGAGTTATCCCCTCGTCAAAGTGGTCCACACCCTGGTCATCCGTAATTACTGCAACCCTGTTGTCTAAGCCACGAATCTGAGTGGCCCTAACAAGCGACCGACCCGGGGCTTGATCTTCTCCATACTTACGAGGGGCCACCTTATCCCACAAATATTTCACCTCCCGTTGGGCTAAAGCGTGGAATTCCTGCAGTTTTCGCATGAAGTTTCCCTACTGGGCCCTGGACGGAGTGGATTCACGCCCTGCAAGACTCGTAGTTCAACCTCAACAACTGCCAAGTCTCTATGAATTTTCTTCAATATTCCCGACTCCTTCGCAACGCACTCTGCCCTTATCACACATTTAAAACTAAATAATAAATGTTTCGTGGATAAATTGGCTCCACACTTACTGTGAGTGTATGAGGAGGCGGTGTCGGTGGGTCAGCTGCCAGATTCTCTCAGGGAGGCTGTTGTGGTGGTATTATTAAAACCAGGGAAGCCTGGAGGTGATTGTTCTTCTTACCACCCGATTTCGCTTATCAATTTAGATAACAAGATCTTGGCGAAAATTATAGCGACCCGGCTGGCACCTTTGATGCCGATATTAGTGAGAGCTGATCAGGCGTGTTTTATACCCGGTCGTTCGTCCTCAGTCGGTCTGCGGAGGATGTTTGGCTTGATGTCTGCACTCCCGAAGGACGATCCGGTGGTGGCGGTGCTGTTGGACGCCGCCAATGCGTTTGATTCCGTCGAGTGGCCTTTTTTGTTTACGGTTTTGTGTAAGATGGGTCTGGGTGAATTCTTTATTTCCTTGGTGTCGCTGCTGTATACCAATCCGGTAGCCAGGATGAGGGTGAATGGGCTGACCACAGGGCTGATACCACTCGAGTGGGGGACTCGCCAGGGCTGTCCACTATCTCATCTACTGTTTGCCCTGGCAATTGAACCGTGGGCTGAGAGGGTAAGGGATCTGCACTTGCATCGGGGGGTCCAGTTGCATATGCATAGGGTGGTGATTTTGCTTTACGCGGACGACATGGTTCTATTTGTTCATCATCCAGAGGTCAACCTGGACCCCATTATGGTAGATGTACAGCAGTTCCGGGAAAATCTCTGGGCTTAAGGTGAATGCTCACAAATTGGTCATATTCCTGTTGACGGGTGGGCCAGTCAATTCCAGGATTCCTGGGGTTTTCAGTGGGATCTGACCAGCACTCGCTACTTGGGGGTCACTGTGGCCAGGGAAGAGGAGATGGTGTTTCGTAGGAATTATGGCAAAGCTTTCGAATTAGTTAAATCGGCAATGATGAGATGGGACTCCTTTCCGATTAACCTGTTTGGTAGAATCGCTCTTGTTAAAATGACCATTCTACCCAAGCTAGTGTATGTGTTTCTCAATGTAGCAGTTAAAGTACCCCAGAGATATTTTCAGGATCTTCGCTCACTGGTGTCAAAATCTATCTGGGCCGGTAAGAGGGCCCGTGTTTTTTGGGTTAAGTTCACAGCGCTGGTTCGGGAGGGGGGGCTAGCGTTACCAGATTTGAAACTGTATTACAGAGTGGCACAGGCTAGCTTTCTCTGCTATGGGTATGGTATGGCAGCGGAACGTCGCCATGTGGAGATAGAGAGGTCCATCGCGTCACCAGCATTGCTACGGTCAATTATCCTGACCGGCGTGCTTCATTCACCTGAGCTGCCGGTTATATTTATTCCTGGAGTTCCCCTGACCAGCGAGGTTAGGTATGTGGCGATGGTGAAGAGGCTGGGTATAATTAAGTTCTGGGATTTGTTCCCGAACGGACTGTTTATTGCACATGAACAGCTGAAAGAGAGAGGGGGGCCCTTTCGGGCTTGGATATTTTTTTGTATTACAGGTTGCGGGTATCGCTGCAGCGGCTGTTCCCTTCCTTCCCTGAGTCACACCCTGTAGCTGCAATTCTTGATAAAGTGGTTGGGGGGGTATTGGGCAACGTGTCCTCTCGGGTTTGTATGCAATGGCCCTGATGAACAAATGTGGGGCTGGGACATCTTCCCGGGAACTGTGGGAGAGGACGTTGGGCAAGGAAATACCGGCAGCCACTTGGGATTTATTGTAGTGAAATGATGCGGAAAGGGGTTATTAATCAAATTTTAAACTGATCCATTTTAAGTTCCTGCACCAATGTTACTACACCCCAGCTCAGTTAAAGGAATATTTTCCCCAGAGGTCCGGGGCTTGCATCAGGTGTGGGAGTGAGGATGCAGGGTTTCTACATATGGCCTAGGTAATGCGGGGAGCTTGAATACTTCTGGGGGCAGGTGTTTGTAGTGATCAGGAATATTGTGGGGCAGTTGAAGCTGATAGGCCTTCTTTTAATCCTGGATAAACGCTGAGTGGCCATGGGATGGGGTAAAAAGCAGAGTCCGACAATTGCCCAATGGTCTGCAGACATCTTATACTTGAATGATATGGAGACTAAGTGGAGTGCAAAGAAGGGGCCGAGCTGGCGGGATAGAAAGATGTGAGATGCCTATACAATATATTTTCTCTGACAATCCACTGATGGGGGTTTGGACCCTTTGCTATCACAGGACTGTCTAGACAATCTAGACTGTCTAGAATTCCTCCTCACCACTCTGGGGAGGAGGAATTAGTTTGTTGATTGCTGGTGATTGTGCCACGGGTGGTCCGGGGTAAATGGGTGTAGGGTTATGGGCCAACGGCAGAAGGAAGGACTGGGCAGAGACTGTACCGTGCTCAGTGACTTTCAGGTGGGTTGGATGTGGACGGTGGATCTTTCCCGCACACCATGTCTTCTCTGCCCTTGAGGAGTGATTTGCTCAGAAAAGACGCTATACCTTCACAACGGTACCGGGGGGAGGATTGGGGGGGTGGTGGGTTTTTGTGGTCTTTTTCATTGTTTGCATTGTTTGCATTGTTTGTAAAATGCTAATAAAGAAAGTTTAAAAAAATGCAGGTTCTGAATACAAGATACGATGGATTTAGGATAGGGATTCTGGTCAGGGATTCTGGTCAGGGATTCTGGTCAAGGATTCTGGTCAGGACAGACTGCAGGGCACATCGGATCTTGGCAGAGTCAAGGCACTCTGGACTATGCACGGCAGGACTGGACTGGATCTGCAATGCACTCTGGCCACAGCACGGCACAGGATTGGATTGAACCGCCCTTCTTGGTTCTGAAGATAATTATTTTAGCAGGCAAGCAGTACAGCGCAGCCCGGCTGTATCTGTTGCTTCTTTAGGTGGTGGGATTCTGGTTCTGGAATTTAAGGCCTAGCTGAAAATGGTTCAGCTATGTAATGGGCCTTTCTGCTTTTCCGAGTTTCTGGAGTCTGGAGCAAGTAAGATGGATAGTTCTGCAGCAAGGTGCTCCGCCAGAATCAGGACAGTGGATGAACCTGTCTGTCCTTCTGAGTGCTGAGCTGTCTCTATTTATGCTTATGATAAAGGGTGTGTGTGGGCTAGTTTAGCCTAAGCTCGCCCCTTTGACAGGGATTGGTCAGGGTCTCCTCTCTTCATTGATAGGAGAAAAACATTGTGTCACCTTTATGGTGAGGGTTTATGAGGCTTAGAATCCACCCCTAGACTCTTGAATACAAAATCTACTTTTGCCACAATACATATTTCCACATATGCAACCTCTATAACAACCAGATATACAGATTACATATTTTGTACAGCAGCTACTCCTCCAAACCCTGTAGCTGTAAGGTATTGTGTCTGCTTTTCTCAGAATGTTGCCCTTTTCATCAGGAACACAATGTACCATTTATCAGCAAATTTCTACAAGTGTGCGCGTATAGCGTGGGCATGAGTGTACACAGTTTCACACTTCTATCAGAAATACATTTTGTGTAATATCACATTTTCCGCCATTTCTTCCCAGAACATGTCACAGAGTTCTGGCGCCTTTTCACCCGTGCATCCAGAAATCACATTAACAATGCTGTTATTTCTATATTTTGCATAATTTTACATAGTAAGTTATCAGTCTTTTTAAAATGTGTCTTGTGTCCTTGTTAAGCAACAAATGGTTGTTTAGCTCCACCCTTTGGTCTCTCCCTGGGACTGAGGAGCATCTCCTCCCTGTTTCTCATGGGCAGAGGCCATTTACGACCCTTCACGCCTTGCATTTCCTTTGGCTGGAGGATGTCCATTGTTTAGTCCTGGGCTCACCAGCAATTCGCACCTCCCCGCGAGTTTCAGCATGGGATTTCAGTTTATGTATGTTCTAAAGTTCATCATGCAGGCTTCTGACAGCTGTCATTCAGGCAGCCGAGGGTACTGCGGCCAGATTTTTACATCCAAAGCCAGGCGACTTTTGCTGTGGAAATCCCTTGATGCTTTCAGCTTTTCCGGACATTGTATGTTCACCATGATTTCTTATACTAAGTGAATCGTAGCACCCGCCAGAATTGTGGATGTTTGGGGGTGTTTTGTACCGGCATTCTGCAGTTTCAGCAACCAAGAAAAAGGGATTTAAAGCAAGATTTTGGATTTCTTTTAGCATAGCCTGTTTTCCCCTCTGTACTCCATTTTCACTTGTTGTCGAGCCCAGTGACATATTTCAGGAGTGAGATCGCTGTTCCACCACTGACAACATGCATGGTAGATTAGGCATACATCTTCTTGTGCTTTGCAGAGCGCAATATTCAGACGTTTGGGCACGCACAAGGGTTTTGCTACCATTTTGCTGTTTCTGGCACCATCAGAACACAGTGATGCTGCATGGCTGTAACGCTCACCTGATTCCCGCAGAGGCGCCGGTCTTGACTGGGTGAATGCCGTATCTTCAAAGGTGATGTGTAACACACGGTTGGCTCTTTGGGCTGGACCTCTGTGCACTGTATATCTGACTCGAAGAGTAAGATGTCTGCAGATAGAAAATATGGGATTAAAGGACTGGGGTTATTGGGTGCCTCTCTCCTCTTCCCTTTCTCTTCTCCTGTAGAACCCCAAAGGTTAACGCCCTCACCTTAGGTAAGTGAACGCCGAGCTCTCCATCTGCCTCGGGGCAGAGTGCCGTAACCAGTTTCTTCACTGGATAAGGGTGCAGGCCTCTTGACCTCAGAGGACTGCTGTCCGTCGTTAAATGCACGAACGGTAAGTTCTGGGCACTTCAAATGTCTTAAAAGTCTTTTGTAATGATATCTCTTGTTTTGCAGGGTTCCGGCGATGGCGGATGGCGGGCTGATGAGAGTTGAGGATCGAACCCGCGTGAGGAATAGAAGCGCCTGGAAGCACGTAAGTAAGCGCTTGTAGCCTGCTTCACGATGCGCACTGACTGTCCCTTTTATCTTGCAGGTACAAGTTTGGAGCTTTAGAGAAGCTGAAGGGTGCTGGAATACCCACTGGATTCGGCGTGGGAAGGAGTAATGGCACGTGAGTAATAAAGTTGCCCAATGTCTTTAAACGCACCTTCTTTTGTCTTTCAGATGTGGGATGCAGCGCCGAAGGCCTCCGGAGCATGCGAAGAGCTGGTAAGCTTTTGTCTTTCAGATGCCGGAATGCAGTGCGAAGACCTCCGGAGCATGCGAAGAGTAGGTAAGCCTTTGTCTTTCAGATGCCGGAATGCAGCGCGAGGCGTTGGTGACAGCCGATGGACCAGGTAAGAGATGCGCTGCCACTGAAGACCGTAGTGCTAACCTGTTCTTTCTTTGTCTTTACAGGTGCTGCTGAAGACTGGATTCCAGGATGGTAAGCCTTTGTTCCCTTAGGCCCAGGATCAGAAGCAGAAGACACGATGAGCGTTCTGCTGCAGAGAATGCAGAATAACGCAAAGCAAGATTCATCCATCGCGTGTGGTTTAAATAGCCTCCTGTAGTGCTTAGGTGTCTCCTTCCACAGCCACGCCTAGGTAAGAAAAGAGTTCCTGCTTTCCAGAAGAGTTCCAGTGTTCTGAACCTAGGGAGTGGCTCCTGCCCCACCCAACAGGAAAAGTAGTCCCAAACAGAAGAGGATCAGGGGTTCAACTGGCAGGTAAGTAAGCAGCATGGTCTGCTGCAGGTAAGTCCACCCAAGCCTAATGAGCCCGGCGCTTCCAGCGCTGGGACTGGGCATCTTTATGAGCCTGGTGCCACTGGCGCCAGGACAGGGTCCAAAAGGTCCCAATTGGGACTGGCTGGCACTCGGAACCGGGGTTATGGGTCTGCTTCCAAGGGAGTCGGGCAAGTCCTGATCTTTTGGAAGCAGAGATCATGACAGCACCCCCCCTCAAGGCCCCTCCCAAACCAGGCTTCTCCAGGGGTTTGGGCTTGTTAGGAAATGTTCGATTAAATCTTTTGATTAGACGAGGCGCGTGGACATATTCTGCAGGTTCCCAGGATCTTTCTTGGGGACCGTAGCCTTTCCAGTCAATCAGGTAAAATAGTTTAGATTTGGAGATCTTGGAATCCAGGATGCTTTTGACTTCAAACTCGAGTTCTCCATCAACTAGAATAGGTTTTGGAGATGTAGTTAGTCGGGTTTGAGGTTGCACGGGTTTTAATAGAGAGACGTGGAAGACCGGATGTATCTTCATGTGAGGGGGCAAGTCCAACTTGACCGCTACTGGATTTACTATGGTAGTGATGGAATAGGGACCAAGGTATCTTGGGTTGAATGTGCGTGGTCCTTTTAGAGGTAGATATTTGGTGGATAACCAGACTTGATCTCCTACTTGATATTGGGGGGCTTCCTTCTGATGTTGGTCTGCTCCTTTCTTGTATTGTTCTTTAGCCCTTTGAAGGTGAGAAACAGCTTCCTTAAAGGCTTGGGTGATTGTAGAATGCAGGTGGTCTACTGCTGGTGTTCCAAGATCTTGGAGTGGATCCAACTCCGAGGTTCGAGGGTGACTACCGTATAAAAGAAAAAACGGGGTCTTCCCAGTTCCCGAGTGGACAGAGTTATTGTAGGCATATTCGGCTATCGAAAGGATATCTTTCCAAGTTTTTTCAGTTTGTTGTAGCATGCAGCGCAAATACTGTTCCAGAGTTTGATTGGTCCTCTCGGTTTGTCCGTCGGTTTGAGGGTGGTGGCTGGTTGAAAGTCTCACATCAATTTGAGCCGACCGACAGCAACTTCGCCAAAAATGAGAAATAAATTGACTACCTCGATCCGAAATTAGAACTGAAGGAAAACCGTGCAGTCAGACGATGTTTTCGAGAAATTCTCGGGCCAGAGTTGCTGCTGTTGGTAAGCCTTTGAGTGGAATGAAATGCGCCATCTTGGAGAATAGGTCCACGATTACTAGGATCGTATTGTATCCGGAGCATGGAGGTAGATCGGTGATGAAGTCCATAGAAAGCGTATGCCAAGGGCGAGGCGGGATGTCAATAGGGCGTAAGAGGCCGGCTGGTTTTTCCTTTTGACTCTTGTTTTGGGCGCATACTCCACA
The DNA here is from genome assembly GCF_040938575.1 of Ambystoma mexicanum. NCBI lineage: Eukaryota > Metazoa > Chordata > Amphibia > Caudata > Ambystomatidae > Ambystoma > Ambystoma mexicanum. Next base: position 184,450,796 of record NC_090935.1, read on the forward strand.
GGACATTATAAAGTCTCTGATATCTTTTTTACAAGACGGCCACCAGAAGTAGCGCTTGATCTTTTCCGAGGTCTTGGTCATACCGGGATGTCCTTCCATTAAAGAATCGTGATAACAAGAGATTACCTTTTTCTGTAAATCTGTGCTGGGCAGGTATAACCGTTCTTGGAAATATAATAGGTTGTCCTTCACCGTAAAGTCCTTTCCATGCAGATGCCAATTCTGTATGTCTGCTGGAGTTACCAGTAGCCTGGCTTTATCCTTAACTTCCTCTATGGATTGTGTGGCGATTACACCTAGAATTCTTTGTTCGAGAATGATAGGTACAGGTTTAGGATTGATCAAATGTTCTTCCACTCCCATCCGAGAAAGGGCATCAGCTGTACCGTTTTTTGTACCAGGTCGATAGGTAATTATGAAGTCAAACTCGGCAAAGAATAGTGCCCAACGGAGTTGCCTAGAGGATTGAGCTTTTGCGGTTTTCAAATATTGCAGGTTTCGGTGATCTGTAATCACAGTAACGGTGTGTCGGGCCCCCAGAAGATAATGCCGCCAAGCCTTAAAGGCGGACTTCATAGCTAGAAGTTTCTTATCAGTAATAGTGTAATTGATTTCAGGAGGCGAGAATTTGCGGGACCAAAATGCCACGGGATGCAACTGATTGGTTACTGGGTCCTTTTGTGATAGAACTGCCCCCATGGCAAGGCTCGAAGCATCAGTTTCAACGATGTAGGGGAGTTCTGGGCGAGGATGTTTTAAGATCGGTGCAGAGATAAATCTAGTCTTCAAATTCTGTAAAGCTTGTTCCGCCTCGGTAGACCATTCAAAACGTTTGTTTTTCTTTAACAAGGCGGTGATGGGCTGGACTATTCGAGAGAATTCGGGGATAAACCTGCGGTAAAAGTTAGCGAAGCCTAACATGCTTTGAACACCTTTTACGGAGGATGGCGATGGCCATTTGAGAATTGCATCGACCTTCTTTGAATCCATACGCACTCCGCTAGGTGATAATATGAATCCGAAGAATTCAACTTCAGTCACGTTGAAAACACATTTTTCCAACTTAGCGAAAAGTTTGTGTTGACGCAATCTCTCGAGGACCATTTTCACGTGTTTCCGATGTTCAGTTTCCGATGAAGAATAAACGAGGATGTCGTCAATGTAAACAACAACACACACATCTATGAGCTCTCTGAGGACATCGTTCATAAAATATTGAAAGGCGGCCGGGGCATTGCAAAGTCCGAAGGGCATGACCTGATATTCAAATAGCCCATACTTGGTGCGGAAGGCCGTCTTCCATTCATCGCCCTCTTTTACTCGTACCAAGTGGTAGGCTCCTCTAAGATCCAGCTTTGTATATATGCATGCTTTTCTGACTTGGTCCAGGAGTTCAGGGATCAAAGGTAACGGATATCTATTCTTAACGGTGATCTGGTTCAGGGCGCGATAATCTATACAAGTTCTAAGGTCCCCTTCTTTTTTTGGAACGAAGAACAAAGCTGAGGAAGCAGGGGACTTGGAAGGACGAATAAACCCATTCGCTAGGTATTGATCCAGGTATTGTCGGAGGTGAAGATTCTCAGGCTCGGTGAGGGCATAAATTCTACTACAAGGAGGTGTAGATCCAGGTATCAGGTCTATCTGGCAGTCATAAGACCTATGAGGAGGTAGAGAGTTAGCCTGATCCTTCCGGAAAACATCTTGGAATTCTAGGTATTCAGGAGGTAACTGGGGAGCCTCCGAGGAAATTGCTGCCAGTGCAACACCAGGTTGAGGGTGACAAGTAGAGACACATTCTGGAAACTGAACCGTTCTTTCTCGCCAATCGATCTGAGGATTGTGCTTCTCTAACCAAGGAATTCCTAGAATAATCTGGAACTGAGGGGCCTTGATCACATCGAACACGATCTTCTCATGGTGTCCATCTTGACTTACTAGCGTCACTTCTTGGGTGGTATGCGTTACTGGTCCGGAGGCTATCTCCGTACCATCCACCGTAGTAATGACGTCCTTTACAGCCTTTGGACAAAGAGTCAGATTCATCCTCAAAACTATTTCATGATCCACATAATTGCCGATGGCACCGCTGTCGACGTAAGCTTCAATCGCATGTAATCGATTCGGATGTTCAGGGCTAATGAGGACCATAGGTATCACGAAATGCGAGGTCACAGAACTGGTTTTAACGCTCGGCAAGAGGACCTCTATTCTTGTCGGGCGAGGTCGTTTCCCTGCTCAGAGTTTGTGACCCTGGTAACTGCAGCTCCTACTGCCTTCTTGGCTGGTTTCACCGGACAGTCTCGAAGAAAGTGCCCCGAGTTTCCGCAATAGAGGCATAATTGCAGCTGTTTTCTCCTTTCCCGCTCCTTTTGTGTTAGTGGTCCTTTCAGGCCACCTATTTGCATGGGTTCCCCGGAGTCTACTCCTTTGGTAGGAGTTGGTGGTTTGGAAAATACTCGAGCATCAAACTTGGAACGATCAGCCTTCCTGTTCTGCACTCTGTGGTCAATTTGAACGACTAAGTCAATATAGTCCGAACAGTCTGCGGGGGATTAACTACTTGGGCTAACACATCTTTGAGCTCTCCACGTAGACCTCTATAAAACAGCGTAATCCTTTTGTCCTCAGGCCATCGGGTTTCCACTATCAGTCTGTTGAAAGCCGCAATATAAGCCAAAAGGTCTTGATTACCCTGTCGCAATGAAAGGAGCTCATTGTCCAAGGCCTGCCCCTGTGAATGTCTTGCAAACAGTTTTTCCATACTGAGATGAAAAGCTTGAAAATCATGGAGAACTGGATCATCTTGATTAACTAGAGGGATCGACCAGTCTGCCGCATTGCCAATAAGGTACGAAAGCACAAAAGCTACCTTAGCTTGATCAGTTGGAAAGGCTGCTGGCCGGCATAAGAAGTGCAACCGGCACTGATTAATAAATACAGCAAACCTCTTTGGGTCACCAGAAAATCGTTCGGGCGGAGCCAGAGGTACATTCCCAGGTAGGTTGATCTGCACTGGGTTCGTAGAGGATGTTGAAGGAAGATTTGCCCCTGATGCGGGTAACGGAGTTTGTCCGGCTTGTGACTGTAGCAATTGTCTAGCGAGATCGTCTGTTCGCTCCTTGGAAATAATCAGTTCCCTTCTTAGAGCATTCGTTTCCTGACGGGCTGCATGCACTTCTGCTCTTAGTTCCCCAAGTAACTGGGCTAGCTGGTCGGTATCCGAGGTTTCCATAGCGCTTGGGTGGGAGTTTTGCGGTAGGCTTTGCGTTCTGTAACGCTCACCTGATTCTCGCAGAGGCGCCGGTCTTGACTGGGTGAATGCCGTATCTTCAAAGGTGATGTGTAACACACGGTTGGCTCTTTGGGCTGGACCTCTGTGCACTGTATGTCTGACTCGAAGAGTAAGATGTCTGCAGATAGAAAATATGGGATTAATGGACTGGGGTTATTGGGTGCCTCTCTCCTCTTCCCTTTCTCTTCTCCTGTAGAACCCCAAAGGTTAACGCCCTCACCTTAGGTAAGTGAACGCCAAGCTCTCCATCTGCCTCGGGGCAGGGTGCCGTAACCAGTTTCTTCACTGGATAAGGGTGCAGGCCTCTTGACCTCAGAGGACTGATGTCCGTCGTTAACTGCACGAACGGTAAGTTCTGGGCACTTCAAATGTCTTAAAAGTCTTTTGTAATGATATCTCTTGTTTTGCAGGGTTCCGGCGATGGCGGATGGCGGGCTGATGAGAGTTGAGGATCGAACCCGCGTGAGGAATAGAAGCGCCTGGAAGCACGTAAGTAAGCGCTTGTAGCCTGCTTCACGATGCGCACTGACTGTCCCTTTTATCTTGCAGGTACAAGTTCGGAGCTTTAGAGAAGCTGAAGGGTGCTGGAATACCCACTGGATTCGGCGTGGGAAGGAGTAATGGCACGTGAGTAATAAAGTTGCCCAATGTCTTTAAACGCACCTTCTTTTGTCTTTCAGATGCGGGATGCAGCGCCGAAGGCCTCCGGAGCGTGAGAAGAGCTGGTAAGCTTTTGTCTTTCAGATGCCGGAATGCAGTGTGAAGACCTCCGGAGCATGCGAAGAGTAGGTAAGCCTTTGTCTTTCAGATGCCGGAATGCAGCGCGAGGCGTTGGTGACAGCCGATGGACCAGGTAAGAGATGCGCTGCCACTGAAGACCGTAGTGCTAACCTGTTCTTTCTTTGTCTTTACAGGTGCTGCTGAAGACTGGATTCCAGGATGGTAAGCCTTTGTTCCCTTAGGCCCAGGATCAGAAGCAGAAGACACGATGAGCGTTCTGCTGCAGAGAATGCAGAATAACGCAAAGCAAGATTCATCCATCGGGTGTGGTTTAAATAGCCTCCTGTAGTGTTTAGGTGTCTCCTTCCACAGCCACGCCTAGGTAAGAAAAGAGTTCCTGCTTTCCAGAAGAGTTCCAGTGTTCTGAACCTAGGGAGTGGCTCCCGCCCCACCCAACAGGAAAAGTAGTCCCAAACAGAAGAGGATCAGGGGTTCAACTGGCAGGTAAGTAAGCAGCATGGTCTGCTGCAGGTAAGTCCACCCAAGCATTATGAGCCCGGCGCTTCCAGCGCTGGGACTGGGCATCTTTATGAGCCTGGTGCCACTGGCGCCAGGACAGGGTCCAAAAGGTCCCAATTGGGACTGGCTGGCACTCGGAACCGGGGTTATGGGTCTGCTTCCAAGGGAGTCGAGCAAGTCCTGATCTTTTGGAAGCAGAGATCATGACAATGGCAGAGCAAAAGTGGGTTAATACATCCCACATTATTTATATAGTGCCTATAAACAATGTGATACAAAGCACTTCAAGGCAAGGGAGGGAACAAGGGAGAATAAAATGACATTCTGACAGGCCATGAATAGTAAGGATCTGAAATTAACTATTGTACTCGGCAAGATGACATTTCAGATACTGCAAGCGCTAAGACATAGATGAGGAAAGGAGGGGGAGAGTGGGAAGGAAATGGAAACAAACAGGCGACTGCCGTACTAGGCCTGATGACATTTCTGATAGAGCCGGAGAAAAACAAAAGGTGAGGGAGAGGGGTGCAGAAAGGGAGGGGAGGAACAAAACAAGCGACTATCCTTCTAGGCCTGATGACATTGCAGATAATGCTGGAGGGGGAACAAATAAAGGGAGGGAGGAGACAGAGGAGGTTGCTATTATACTAAATCCAGGGACAATAATGATAGAGTAAATGCGTAGAAGAAATTAAGGGGTGGTGGGTGGGAGATAGGTAAAGGTAGAGTAGGAGAAAAAAGAGACTAAGCAGTCAAGAAGAGTGGAGAAGCAAAAGGGAAGAGCAAATACAATTGCAGTAGTCAGTAGTAACACATATATGTTGCAAGCCAGGATACACGATGAAGATGTGAGCTGCATGATTCAGGGCCACCCTGAGTACTAGATGCAAAGGAATTTCAGCATGAGTATTGAGAAAGGGTGACGCACCGTGAATCAATGAAGTGAAATCCAGCATTGGCCACAAGACGGCCATGGTGAAATCAGAATGTATCAGGACAAACTCCTGCAGAAGTAGGCTGCTGGGGTGGCGGGCATGGGGGGGGCAGTTAGAAGAACCAAGAAAAACAGGCAACACCTGTGTGCGCGAAGGGAGGGCACACGGAACATCACAGGAGGACCAGAAGGGGTGGGGATGGCATGTGGGGACAGAGGGAGTAAACACTTGTTGGTGCATGCTTACCTGCTGTCTGAGCAGGGGTTCAGGCTCTGGGTCATCCTGGTCCGAACAGGGATTGCACTTTTCTTTGTCTGCCCTTTGCTTCGGATGCCTGGGCGAGAGATGCCCTTGATCTAAGAGCTAAGAGTAGGAAGGAAGAGGGAGGGCTAAGAAGGTGGGCGGACTGTCATGTGACCTAGATCCACTACCACATGCTCCCCATCTGCAAAGGAGAAGAGGCTGGCGGGCTCCTCAAGTAGGGAAAAGAGTGGAAACTAGGAAGGCAACAGGTGGGCGGGGCTAGCTAAGTGGGGACAAAGGGCAGCAACCATGAAGGCACCAGGTGGGCGGGGCTAACGCCTGGTGACCTAGATCAACTCGCACCTGCTCCTCATCTGCAAAGGAAAAGAGGCTGGAGGGCTCCTTAAGTAGAGAAAATAGTGGCAACCAGTAAGGCACCAGGTGGGCGGGGCTTAGGCCAGATGACCTAGGTCCACTCGCACCTGCTCCCCATCTGCCCATGCCTCATTTGACTACTTAGAAGGGTGTTGGCAATGGAACATCAGAACAAGCTAAATCTGCAATTACTCACGATGCCTGAGCGACTTTGAATGTAAAAGGAAAAGTCTGGTTAACTTCTTTTAATTATCACTTGCTGAAACGCTCTTTCCCATGGAGATATTATGTCACCGATTTTACATTGGTTCAGAGGTACTCAATAACCCTCATGCATTTGACATGACTTCCCACTCTCTGATAGTTTAGCTTACAACCCTTGCCAACAACAAGCATCAGTTACAATGTCTTCTCTGGAATAAAACACACCCAATAACACCCACAAAATAATGAATACAAACCAGTGTTCTGCTTATGTTTCAAAGTCACCCTGGGGCAGTGCCATTAATATTGTTTTATACTGACCCTCTTCCCCCTTGAGTAAAACTTTTGTTCTCTAGGCCCCCAGCAGCTCTAACTGCTTCTATTTTCTACTTAACTTTTGTTTGTTTTTTATATTAAAAGTAGCCCCATGTTCCCTTTGTATACAGCCTCTCGGCCCCCTGGACATCATTCAAGCACCCCATGGGGGGCTGTCCCACAGTTCGAAGACCACTGCATGGTTATAGGGGCGCAAATGTTGCTAGAGTTGGATTCAATCGCATCCATTTCCGACTAACTTTTTAAATTTATATATAACTAATTCTGCAGCACATGAGCACAATGAAAACCAAATCCCCACTGTGGTGGGTATCAGGCTGTATTATATTTCTGTTAACATTATGTATGCCATATTTGCGAGCAAGCGCCAAATAAAAAAATGTGTTTTTTCAGTGTTTTTATCGCGGTGCTTTGATTAACTAGAGAGAGGAATCGTCACTCCGTCTGCTTCTTTGTGATTGTGAAGTTGAATAATTATAATAAAATCTATGAACTGCGCCTTGCCGTGGGGGAGCGCATTGCATGCACGCTCCAGCTGCAACCATTGATTCTGGAGCGACGGCTGACAGTTCCCTACTGCCTAAGTAGGTTATAACAAGCTGGCCCAGGGGCTAGAACAGCCAGTGGAGTGCAGAGAAGTTTGGCCTCCGAATGTGTCTCGAGATTCAGGGAGAAGAAATAGAAAAATATTTCCAGCCGCGGCGCTCCCCGATCTCCCATATTGAAAAAGAAGCTTTCTTTAATTCCTTACTTTGAGGACGGTGAAGGCAAACTGCTCAACTGATCCGAGTGCAGCTTCCGATGGGAAAACACATGGCACTCTCAGTTCTATGCTGTTGCAGAGTGCAGCAACACTTCACACCAATATTAAAAGTATAAAAATACTTTCTGTCAAAACATGCTCATCCGCAATCACCAGTAACACTCTCTGGCCCTTGCAGGCGTCCTTTACCGCCCATTAATGCCTCTCTCCTAGCGCTTTGAAGTAGCCTGCAGAGAACAATATGTATGTGCCATTTTTGGTACATAGATAATTAAATAAACCAATACATAAATTAGGAAAGGAAATAAATGAAATTGCTAGATCACAGCCTAAAGTGAAAAGAAGTACCTCCTTCTTCTGCTCTTCTAAAACAAACATTGGAACATCACCCCAATTGAAATAGCTCAAATAAGCTTCTATGCTGGGGAACCTGCAAAATAAACAGCCACATCCTCATTAATCAATACACATATGGACACTATTCACCTCCTGAAGACCCACACATAGTGGTAAAACAGAACCTTCTGTTGAACAAGTACACTCTAATCTTTTGACAAACACTATAGGACCTCATTATGACTGAGGCGGTAGCCGTGCCGGTAAATACCAGCACGGCTGCCGCCGGAGTCATTTTTTACCAGCACTCGACAATGGCCAATTACCGCGGCATTCGGGCCCCATTGGACCGGGTAATTGCCCATTGCCGGGTGCCGGTATTTATTACTCCCCATTCACATTTTAGCCCAATAGGAAAGGCACCCGCGGGCAGACCTCGTAGTTTACTGGTCCGATAACAACGGTACTGGCAAGCTTACCAGTACTGTTGTTACCAGGACGACAACCTTGTAATGAGGCCATATGTGTTGATTATCACAAAATACAGCTGAAAATGAAAAAAAAAATAAACCAAAAATTGAACATTGAATATATCGTCTATCCTTAGCACATGAAATCTAAAGATCAACCTCTAAGCCACATCTTATGTCATCTTTCTTTTCTGCATCTGGTGTAAGTGTGCTACGGTCAGTCTTTTTCCATATTCGTAGCCATATTCAACTACACAGACATACTCTCATGAGAGTGTTATATTTGTCTGACTATGTAAAATCTAAGACTGTCCAAAGTTACAGGACTTTGCCTTTGCATCCTATATGTAGTTTACTGCAAAGGTTTGTAATCTGCATAAATACCAGAACATTGGTTTGTGTGGGTATTTAAGTATTCAAAATCTATATTGGTATGATTAATAGTACTATATGAGGCTCAGGGGCGGAAGTTAAAAAACACGTGTAAACACCTACTAACCGATTCATGGAATAATTAGCGCGGCGCAAGTGGGCAAAAACGTGCGATTCGCAGTGGAATAGCGAAAATCGCAGTGCAATTGCGAAAATCGCACGAAAAGCAGCGCACGTCGATTCATGGAAGGCCGTGCGCGAGAAAACCAGCGGATGTGCGATAAAAAAGTGCGCGGCGCACGTTGGCGCACAGGCCATCTAACAGCGTGCGCCAGGTCACAGCGAAAATTGCACAGGCCACAGCGAAATTCGCACATAGCGCGGCGCACGCAACAAAAGTAGGCGGAACACCGGCGTAACACTCGGAATGGGGAACAACTTGCCAAAACGTGGGCGTCACGGGGGAAGTACAGGGCACAAGTGCGCGGAACGCCCACACGCTCGCCTACAACACGTATTCATGGAATAGAATAGGGGAAAAAAGCGCACGCTCAAACCAGCGCACAGGCACAAACACGACCGTCACAAGAAAGCAGGCGGTAGCGTCTCTGCGGCTGTAAGAAATGTGCGCCAAAAGGTGCGGTAACAAATAGCACCTATATACTGCCATGATGAATGTCCCATACTGTGGCCCTCCAGGAAAAATGACGTGCAAAGGGGTACCCACAAACACGGACACGCGCTGACAAAAAATACGTGTGCGTGTATACCGGGATGCGTGGGAAGTCTAACACGCGATTTCAGCAGGGTACGTGCATCACAGGGGTTCGCGTGAAGTTTCACACGCGATCGGGCCTGGGGGAGCGGGCTACGTGTATATCAGGGGTTCGCGTGAAGTTTCACACGCGATCGGGCCTGGGGGAGCGGGCTACGTGTATTACAGGGGTTCGCGTGAAGTTCCTCACGCGATCGGGCCTGGGGGAGCGGGCTACGTGTATTACAGGGGTTCGCGTGAAGTTCCTCACGCGATCGGGCCTGGGGGAGCGGGCTACGTGTATTCCAGGGGTGCGCGGGAAGATCCAGGGGTGCGCGGGAAGTTCCACACGCGAATAGCCTGGGGGCGCGTGTATTCCAGGGGTGCGCGTGAAGTTGCACACGCGAATAGCCTGGGCGCGTGTATTTCAGGGGTGCGCGGGAAGTTCCACACGCGAATAGCCTGGGGGCGCGTTTATTACAGGGGTGCGCGGGAAGTTCCACACGCGAATAGCCTGGGCGCGTGTATTTCAGGGGTGCGCGGGAAGTTCCACACGCGAATAGCCTGGGAGCGTGTATTTCAGGGGTGCGCGGGAAGTTCCACACGCGAATAGCCTGGGCGCGTGTATTTCAGGGGTGCGCGGGAAGTTCCACACGCGAATAGCCTGTGCGCGTGTATTTCAGGGGTGCGCGGGAAGTTCCACACGCGAATAGCCTGTGCGCGTGTATTTCAGGGGTGCGCAGGAAGTTCCACACGCGTATAGCCTGGGCGCGTGTATTTCAGGGGTGCGCGGGAAGTTCCACACGCGAATAGCCTGGGCGCGTGTATTTCAGGGGTGCGCGGGAAGTTCCACACGCGAATAGCCTGGGCGCGTGTATTTCAGGGGTGCGCGGGAAGTTCCACACGCGAATAGCCTGGGCGCGTGTATTTCAGGGGTGCGCGGGAAGTTCCACACGCGAATAGCCTGGGCGCGTGTATTTCAGGGGTGCGCGGGAAGTTCCACACGCGAATAGCCTGGGGGCGCGTGTATTCCAGGGGTGCGCGGGAAGTTGCACACGCGAATAGCCTGGGCGCGTGTATTTCAGGGGTGCGCGGGAAGTTCCACACGCGAATAGCCTGGGCGCTTGTATTTCAGGGGTGCGCGGGAAGTTCCACACGCGAATAGCCTGGGCGCGTGTATTTCAGGGGTGCGCGGGAAGTTCCACACGCGAATAGCCTGGGCGCGTGTATTTCAGGGGTGCGCGGGAAGTTCCACACGCGAATAGCCTGGGCGCGTGTATTTCAGGGGTGCGCGGGAAGTTCCACACGCGAATAGCCTGGGCGCGTGTATATCAGGGGTGCGCGGGAAGTTCCACATGTGATTTGACAGTGTGGGTCCTCCCAGGTGTACCCTGTACACCCTCTGCTGCCCCTGCAGGCAGCACACACCACAGGGTACTACCCTGCATCCCTGGTCATGTCCCGCAGGCAGCCCACCCACCATGGGCATGCCCCCCAGCAAAGGCACATGTCTCCTTGAACTAATGAACACCAACTCATGTCCCCTTGCACCCCCACCCCCCAGCACTGTGGGGCACCTGCCAGCAGGCCCCCACCCATGTCCAACTCATGTCCCCCACCACCCCCACCCCCCAGCACTGTGGGGCACCTGCCAGCAGGCCCCCACCCATGTCCAACTCATGTCTCCCACCACCCCCACCCCCCAGCCACCAGGGTCATCCTCCACCAGGCCCCCACTCATGTCTCCCACCACCCCCACCCCCCAGCCACCAGGGGCACCCTCCACCAGGCCCCCACTCATGTCTCCCACCACCCCCAAACCCCAGCAGTGCAGGGTCACCCTCCACCAGGCCCCCACTCATGTCACCCACCACCCCCACCCCCCAGCACTGTGGGGCACCTGCCAGCAGGCCCCCACCCATGTCCAACTCATGTCTCCCACCACCCTCACCCCCCAGCCACCAGGGTCATCCTCCACCAGGCCCCCACTCATGTCTCCCACCACCCCCAAACCCCAGCCACCAGGGGCACCCTCCACCAGGCCCCCACTCATGTCACCCACCACCCCCACACCCCAGCAGTGCAGGGTCACCCTCCACCAGGCCCCCACTCATGTCACCCACCACCCCCACACCCCAGCAGTGCAGGGTCACCCTCCACCAGGCCCCGACTCATGTCACCCACCACCCCCACCCCCCAGCCACCAGGGGCACCCTCCACCAGGCCCCCACTCATGTCTCCCACCACCCCCAAACCCCAGCAGTGCAGGGTCACCCTCCACCAGGCCCCCACTCATGTCTCCCACCACCCCCACCCCCCAGCCACCAGGGGCACCCTCCACCAGGCCCCCACTCATGTCTCCCACCATCCCCACCCCCCCAGCACTGTGGGGCACCTGCCAGCAGGCCCCCACCCATGTCCAATCCATGCCCCCCTGCACCTGGGTCCCAACATTCCCCAATCATGTCCGTAATGCCCATCCTCCCCTGCCAAAAGGCCCAACCAACTATCACACCCACCCACATATCAAAGGCAATTACATGTTACACCCCCAATTTAAATAATGCAATTGAACACATGTCTGTCACACACAATGGCTGCAAGTGAATGACAAAACACCCAACATGACATGCCTGAAAGCAATGAGATGATACGACACATTGAAGATTAAAAAAATAATATGTATTTAACAGCAAGTAGAATGGAAATGAAATAAGAAAAAACACAAAGCAAATCAAACAAAACAAAATGAATGTCCAAGAAAATAATCTGAAAAATTAAAATAAGCCAATGAAGAAGATCATCCTGGGTCCATGAGCCCTACCAAATTAAACCTAACTATGACTACTAACTAAAAAGTGAACTATATACAAAAAAGTGATGCATTGTCCAATCGCAACCAAAAAAAAATCAAAAAAACAAAGGAAACCTAACCCTAACTATACAACTATATACAAAGGCAGCGGGCTATTCGGACGGCTCACTGGTTGTTGTCATGGGCCAGGGCATCATCGAACTCCTGGTCAATGGCTTGGAGGCGGGCATGTTCCCTGGCCCCGAGGTCCCGCAGGGATAACGCAGTGTCAAGCTCAAACTCCCTGCGAAGACCCTCGAGGCACTCAGCCCGCCTCAGCGCCCTCCGCATGGAGTCCTCCGCCCTGACCATCGTGAGCCGTTCCTCCTCTGCCCGCTGCCGCTCCGCACCTATCCGCTGGCACAACCGCTCCCACACGGAAGCCACTCCCATTCCAGGGTTCTCCTGCCCTCCGGCCGATGCCTGCACCCCTGATGTTGATGGCCCCGAGCCATGATGCCTCCCACGTTGAGCCTGCTGCTGCCTCCGACGCAACTGCCTGTGCCAGCACGACGGCATCCAGGCTGATGGAAACCACCGACGCCGTCGTGCACGTGCTCTGCCCGATGATGCCGTCACATCCTCCATCTGCTGGGGTCCAGTTGCTCTGGTGTCCACCCCTGCTGGATCTCTGACTCCCGACTGTGGCAGGGATGGGATCCCCACCGAGCTGGCTGCATTGGTCGGGGCAGGTCCACAGGGGGCCCTGGTGGCATCTGGGCTGGAAGACGGCAAGGAGAACGACTGGTGGATAGCCTGCACAGAGGAGGAGAGGGCCGCCACATTGGCCAACACATGCAGGAAACCCCCGAACATGGCCGATCCCAATTGGGTCACGTCGGCACGGTGCACTTCGTGATGACGTGCGTGCTCCTCCCGGGAAGCACGCACGGCATCACAAATCACAGCCGTGCGCATCGCGACCCCAATCAGGACCTTCTCCGCACGGCCAGGGGTTCCCACGTCCGCAGGTGGAGGGGAGTCAGGTGACATGGACATCCCCTCTACCTGCGGACAGGCCTGGGACGGGGCATCCCTGCTGGTGCATGGTGGTGCACTCACAGGGTCAGGGACAGCGACATGCACAGGCCCCTCCACGGTGACCTGTGCTGCCTCCTGCCCCTGGCCCTGTACTGCACCACTGGCACCAGCAGGGATGCCCCCACCAGGCCCCATGTGTGCCCCAGTGGCGGCCTCCTCCTCCTCTGTGCAAACCACCGACCTGGATGGCTCCTCACCGTCTCCCACCGTAGCAGGCCCCTGTGGGGGCTCACCCACCCCTTCCGCTGCAGCCGTGGGGGCATCCCCGCCGCCTTGCTCCACAGCGCCGTCTCCGCCCTCTTCTTCACTAGCCGCTGCGTAGAGGGAGACAAAGAACACAAGCATCAGGGCACTGTACAATGGTCCCCTAGACAGGAAGCAATAGCAGATGAGCACCACTGTCAAAGTACACTTCCATCATGTCCCTCCACAACACATGGGTCAGTCCAGGCAAAACACACACAGTAACAGGCATGGTGCATGCCATGGACATTTCCATGCATGTCCAATGGACTCTTGAAACATTCAATGATATGTAACTCACATGCATCATGGCTCATGCCTATCACATGCACACACTTCACCTCAGTCACATCCATCTGGCCCCAAACACACCAAACACAGCGGATACAAGGGTAATTTGGCTGCTTTACTGAATCTCTGCATTGTCACACACATGTGTCATGCATCCATGGCATGCACAAGTCACAGACACGCAGGTCAGGCACACAGACATGGCTACCATATATGTACCTGGCATCAGCACCCATCCCTCACCCCCACCCATGTCCAGGTACAGAGACTGGCATGCTCTCATGTTCAAAATCTGAATAGGGCTCCCCATGCGGCATTTCAACACATGCAACAACCATGTGCATCACACATCACTGGTCGCACATGCATTACCATGATGTCCCTGCACACATACATGCATACATGACCTATGGCACACATACAGGCAAGTATCATAGAACCAGCACACCGCAACATGCCCTGTCTCACACAGTAATGCATGGACACTTACCGCTCAACTCCAGACGGGCCTCCCTCTCAAGGATCTGGGCGTGGAGCGCTGGGCGTACGCGTTCCAGGACCCTCATCTGGATGGAACTCATGCGGCCCCGGCCCCCCTCCACGAGGCGCCGGGCCTTCACAAGGGTCCTGGACCTCAAGTCCTCCCAGCGCTCCTTGATCTTCAGGACGTCGCGGGTTGCCACCCCCTCCGCGTTGATGGCAACCACACAGTCGGCCCAGATCCTCTCCCGTCCTTCCTTGCTGGCGCGGGTCGATCCAAAGAGGGCATCATACTGCCCCAGGACATGCTCCACCAGGACACCAACTTCGGTGACAGTGAAGCTGGTGCCCCTCTGCCCCTCTGGCCTGGGGTTGCCACTGGTGCCAGATGTGGAAGTGCCCGACATGGCAACCCCAGAGGCAGGTGTGGGTGGGCAACTGGGTCCTGGGGCTGGGCTGTGGAGCGATGTAATCCCGGTCGGGAGTCTTCAGTTCCAGCAGGGGTGGACACAGCAACTGGACCCCTGCAGATGGCTGATGTGCAGGCACCAAATGGCAGGGCACGGTGGCAGCAGGCAGGCAGGCAGGCAGCAGCAGATGGCACGTGGGAGGCTGCTCGGGGCACTGGGGGGCAGTAACTCGGCCTTCTGGGCAGGAGCGTGGTCTTCCGTGTGTTTTCGCGTGGCCAGCTTGATACGGAGTGATTTGGCACGTGAAAATCCTGCACGTCAGCGTGAAATCCGAGGAAAGGCCCTTAGCGCGTAAGCGCGTCAGCACGCATACGCGATTCTATTGGACCAGAGTCCCTCAGCGCGTAAGCGCGTCTGTGACGTGACCCGCACGGGTGTTCCCCACTCAGCACGTGATGACGGGGCACACGTGGAGATACTGCACGTCAGAGTGTCATCGCGTGTAATTGGACAAAAGTGCGCGTACACGCGATTTGCCCATGTACGTGTATTTAATGGGTGCGCGGCCACTTACACACGCAAGTACGTCAGCGAACCTGTATCCCGTGGTGCGTGTGAATTTCCACACGCTATTGGACTGGGAACTGGATTCCAGGGGTGCGCGGGTCACACGCTGTATCCATTGGTGCGTGTGAATTTCCACACGCTATTGGACTGGGAACTGGATTCCAGGGGTGCGCGGGTCACACGCTGTATCCCGTGGTGCGTGTGAATTTCCACACGCTATTGGACTGGGAACTGGATTCCAGGGGTGCGCGGGTCACACGCTGTATCCCGTGGTGCGTGTGAATTTCCACACGCTATTGGACTGGGAACTGGATTCCAGGGGTGCGCGGGTCACATGCTCGCCTAGAACACGCGCAAAGCATAAAATTGCGGACTTTAACAATAACAAGCTCAGACGCCAGGATGAACATACCGTTCCTAGCAGCAGTGGCAGTGGGCTACCAAAGGAGGAGGAGGAGGATAGTCAGGGCCAGAATATTCACACCCAGAACCAGCCTTTTCGGGATGCCTGATGACCAGGTGTATGGGAGGTACAGGTTTCCACCACACATCATACTGGACCTGGTGAGTGAGTGGGAGGATGACCTCACATCACCCACCCTGTGCTCCCAAGCACTCAGCCCCCTGGAGAAGGTCCTCAATGTACTGCACTTCTTAGCCACTGGATCATTTCAGCGGACAAGTGCCATAGTGGGTGGGGTGTCACAGGCCACCCAGTCACGCTGCCTACACCAGGTCTTGAACATCATGACTGCACGCCCATCAGTCCGCAGGCACATATACCTGCCCAGAACACCTGCAGAAAGGCATGCTGCCGCCCTGGATTTTTACGCAGTGGCACGATTCCCCAAAGTGCTAGGTGCCATCGACTGCACCCATGTGGCTCTACGTCCCCCCAGGGCATCTGAGCACATCTATAGGAACCGCAAGCACTGGCATTCCATCAACGTGCAGGTAGCATGTAATGCCAAGGGAATCATCACCTCAGTATATGCCAACTATCCCGGCTCCACCCACGACAGCTTCATTTACCGAATGTCCACCCTAAGCCGGGACCTAGAAGCTGGGCGGCATGGCGATACATGGCTGCTTGGTGAGTATGTATGCCACTGCACATGCATGCATGTTGGATACTGAGCAAGGTCACAACCTCACCAATGATACCAATCCCCACCTCCACAGGGGACAGTGCCTACCCTCTCAGCCCCCACATGATGACGCCAATTCGGAACCCCACCACGCCACCCCAGGTAAGATATAACACAGCCCACATTACAACCAGGGGCATAGTGGAGCGCACATTCGGAGTGCTAAAGTCACGCTTTCGCTCCCTTGACCGTTCTGGCGGGCAGCTGTTATACGCTCCCCCAGTAGTGTGCAGGATCATAGTGGCAGCATGTGTCCTGCACAACGTTGCAACACGCCAGGGCCTGGCCGTGGACATGGTGGTGGCCCCACATCCCCAACCACATGCACAGCCGCTGCGCATGGGAGGGGAAAGGGCACGGGGGAGGCAGCCCATACACAGCTAGTGGCTAATTACTTCACATAGAAATCACACCCCTGTGGAGTGCACACTGCCCTGGCACATTCCATCTGACAATCAATGATGACTCAACCTGACACTGATCCTGAATGTCTGGAGAATGAACCGGGAATACCATGTCAGCCTGAGATTGTTCACCTGGAAGTGTCACAATGTGTGCATCCCTACCCACACAGACACCACCAATGCAGTTTTGTGAAGTTACACATTGAAGCAGCTAAAATGAATACCCACTTGCAAAATGCAACAAGAGGACAGTGCCATGTCAGCCAACCCAACCCCAGCACTGCCACACGACACACCGTGCCATGTCATGCTAATTGCAGGTAAACAAAGTAATCCCCACAACATGACATCAGTCTCACTATGTACAGGGGCACTATTAGAAACCTGCAACACCTGAAATGCTCACAGCAATGCCGGACCAACAACATACTTGAGCACGTAGTACCATTAACATGACATCACAAATGTTACATATTAGTAGTCTCACCACCTGGAAATGCCTGCACTCCCACCACTACCAACTGTGCAGTGTTGTCGCCATGTAGAGTTGTAGGTGCACTGCTGCCAACATGGTCCCCATCTCCAGACTAGAGGTCCTTGTGTGGACATGAGGAAGGGACCTGCAAATTGGGAGGTAGACACAGAAGAAGAGTTACACATCAATGCAACATGCAGTGTACAACACAACAGCAATATGCACTATGAATGTATACACAGTATTGACTACAGACTGGCCACACAGCTCATGGGAGTCCAACGTCACTGTGTAATTCACTGTCACTTGGGCACACCCTTTGCAAGCCCATGGAAACGGGAAGCAGGAGGGGTGTGTGTGACTCAAACCCAAGCATCTGAACCAAATACATTACAAGCCTGCATGTGCCCAGCCACAATGCAGCGTATGCCCACAGGAACCACGGAAGCCAACAGATCGAAGCCAACAGATCGTCCCAAAAAAATTGGGAATAAAAGAAATAAAAATAAAAATAAAAATAAGAAACAATCAAAAATGGCCATTGATGGGCCCGGGGGGGTTGGGGAGGCCACCCAGGAGGTCCGAGGACAGGATGCACACCAGAACCCACCTGCGTGGATCCTGGGAAGATAAAACACCTCCATGGGCTCATGGCCCACACGGCTACCCTATTGTGGGAGTATCACTGCTGTCGCTATTATCACCCTGTGCAGCTGCATCCGGAGGTGGTTGCACTATGGGAGGCAGCCCACGCAAGGCCCTAGTCTGCTCCTCCATGGCTGCAAGCATGCGGGTGTGGTAGGTCTGGTTCTGGAGGATGAGTGTGCGGAGGTCCCCATGCAACAACTCACGGGATGCCCGGACCTCCGCCCTCGTTGCCTGCATCTCAGCTGAGAGCGTACGGGTGAGACGCTCCAGCTGCTGTTCTGTCCTTTGGTGTGTTGAAGCCTCAAGCTCAACAAGAGTCGTCCTGAGGTGAAGGAGCTCCTGCCTCAGGGCTTCCCTGTGGCCCTGGGACTCAATGGAGATGGCCTCCTGCAGAGTCGCCAGTGCCGCCCGCCTGTCCCTGTTGGACCCCAACATGTCCTCCCTGTGTGACTGGCAGATGGAGTCGGTTGCCTGCTCTAGTCGCTCCATCAGCCTTTCTGGGGGGACAATGGAAGTGGCCACCCTATCCATGGCCTGAGCCATCATCTCGGATGATGCAGCCTGTTGGGTAGCCATACCGTAAATGGATTGCTCCCATGCGGTATTGCCGGGTGGCGTACGGCCACCACGTCGGCGGGCACCACACCTGTCTGGGGCAAGGCGAACTGCGCCTTGCTGTGTCGGCACTGCCTGAGGCTGCAGGACTGCATTCCCCCTCTGATCTGCTGGCCCAGGAACAGGATCAGATGTCGCGGAGTGTGACCCTGCATCCGTAACCACCGAAGGCGTAGCTGCCAACACTGACATCCCCATGGAGGGTACTGACCCTGGTGGAGGTGGGTGAGACAGAACAGAATCCCTCCCTCGAACACTCACCTGCGACGGCACGTAGGTCTCATCCGAATCAACACCTGAGTACAGCTCGGGGGAGGTGCAGCCAGAGACACCCCTTGAGAGCACGACCTGCAGCACTTGTGGGTTCTCCCCCACCACCACACCACGTCCCTCACTGGTGGTTGGTCGGCCCTGGGACACCTCCTGGGTCTGCACCATCTCCACAACTCCAGCAGTATCAGGTGCGTCTTCCCCTGCAAAGACATGAAAACAAAGAAATGGAAACAGGCTTTAGCACCATGGCACACATTGAGGGCTGAGAAGCAAGAGAACCAGTACTTGATTGACACATGTCCCACATGACTAAAACCCTCCCATGCATGCACCCTCACTGCGTATGAAGTGCAGGCAAATGGCACACACTGATGACACCAAGATGGAAGATGAACACATTTTCTGCATGCTGCCTGGCAGTGGCATCACACATTGGCCTGTGATTGGCAGGTGAAACACACATGCCATCACACAGATGGCATGTACCATTGCTATTGAGTGAAGATGGAGAGGAGGGCAGCACCTATTCATTCAGTCCAGTTCCCGCATGTAATTGCTTTTCTAATTCTAACAGGTCAGATTTTTCACCTGGAGCTGCCAGTCTGAAATGGTCAAATTGCACAGGGACATGTGTGTACAAATGATATCCAGGTAACAAAGTCACTCCACTTTACCATACCCATGTCAGACATGTGACTAGTGGACAGCGACATGCCTAGTGAAAGTGGTGGAATGCAAACAAACTGACTGAATGAACAGTGAAAAAGAAGCAAATATGTTGTGTCAAGGTGACACTTCAAGGGCAACTGGCGTGCAGTTGTGCTAGATGTGTACTGTTGGCAGAAGGGATACTGCTATGGCCAAATGCAGCTGCGCAGGAAGGATTGCATGAAGCACATGGCTGACCCATACGACTCAGGCGCACACACTCTCACCTGGCACCCGAACAGAAGCCCTCACACACACACCATGCACATGGATGACACACACATGCATGTGCACTCACCGGACAATGCCTCGTAATCAGCCAGATCTCCCACGCCTTGGATCTGTTCCTCCGTGACGTAGGTCCCAGCGACTGACTCATGTGGAGTGAGTTCCATGTCTACTACTGGAGACCCACCTCCAGTCACTAGAGTTGCGGCATGACTTGAGGCCAGCTTACTCTTTGCCCTGCGCTTTAGGTCATTCCAGCGCTTATAGCAATCATTGGCTGTGCGCCTCACGATTCCAAGGGCACTTACAATGTCCGCAACGGTCTGCCAGTGTGCCTGGCGTTGTGCAGGTGTGGTCTTGGATCCTGCAACAATGACCATCTCGTTGTCATGTCCGGACACATACTCGACAAGTGCATTCAGTTCGTCATCCGTGAAGCTGGGCTTCCTGGATGGGCCGGACTGTGTAGCCGTGTCTGGGGCATCAGCCTGTGCCGGACGAGCACTCTTCCTCTTCCGCTTGGAAGGTGGTGGTGATCCTGAGTGTCCTGCGCCACTCTGGACACTAGGGGCAGGAGCCCTGGTGGACTCTGTATCAGGAGTGTGGGATTGCACACTCAGCATGGGAGTTGGTGCAGGCATTGGCTCTAGTGTGATGGTGTCAGGGGGAATGTCAGCAGCATGGACTAGGACCGACACTGTCCTGGCTGGGTGTGTGAGGGCTGGGGTGGATGGAGCCGCAGCTGCCCCTGCAGCCTCTCCGCCCTGCCTCCTTGGTGCAGCAGATGACCTTGCTGCCCCAGATCCACGTGGCATGATGGCATGAACGTGCAATAGCGCACGTGTCGTAGCCCTGCTGACCTGGAAGTCAGCCATGGAGTCAGCCAGGTCTGGTGCCACAATGGGCTGGTCCAACAAGGGCTGAGCATGGATGGTGTCAGCCACATCAGCCTCAATGGGAGGGGGGAAGGGGGGGGGGATTGTGGGTGCCCGTGACTGGTCCTCCACACATGGGGGGACAGGCTCACCCTGCAAGTTACGACCACGTCCCCTACCGGATCCACCACGGCCACCACTTGTGGCTCTTCCACCTTTGCCACCCTTACGGAATCCTCGCCTCCCAGCCATGGCACTGATGTTAATGTGCGTATGGGAGTGGATGTAGACTATTGTCCTGGGCAATTGGGGGTCAAAGGGGTTGGGTACCAGATGGTAATTGTACCCTAGTGCTCTAGCAAGGCTGAATGTAACCCCTGGGGAAAGATGACGGGTCACGCAACCCCTCCTAGACCACGTGTACAGAAAGAAAAACCTGCACTACGCTGTGGCACCCAGTAACACAAGAATGAACATATGCGTGTCACACGCAGCCTAGAATGACCTCTGAAGGGGTAGGCTACACACGGGGCAAGCACAGATGTTAGATACGTGCGTGACTCACCGTCTGCCTGGTAAACGAGCGTGTAAAAGGAGCACGTTTGGTTGGCAACACCCCGGCCAAAAGAAGATTTGTCCGCTGTCTGAGGAGACAGGACAACAGTAGAAGGGAACACTGTTTGAGGGAACAGGCCCAGGTAAACCAGTAAAAGAGAAAAAAGAGAAAAAGCTGTCAGAGGTAACAGGGAATACGAACTTGAAACGCCGTGAAGTAAATCGCGTGTGAAACGACAAGAAGTACAGAATTCACCCACTCGCTCTCCACGAAAAGCACTTACAAGGAAAACGTGTTCTACATGTACCTTTTATACAGGCCCACACGTCCAGCGTCACTTACGCGGCGTGTACGCGCTAGGGCCATTTCCACCTATTCCATGCTTTGTCACTTCTGCGTGTAGGGCCATTTCCACCAATTACACGCTTTGTCACTTCTGCGTGTAGGGCCATTTCCACCAATCACACGCTTTGTCACTTCTGCGCGCTGAGGGCCTTTCCTCAGTTTTCACGCTGACGTGCAGGATTTTCACGTGCAAAATCACTCCCTACCAAGCTGGCCACGCGTACGCGTACGCACACGGAATACCACGCTCCTGCCCGGAAGGCCAAACTACTGCCCCCCAGAGCCCGAGCACTCCCACCTGCTGCTGCCTGACTGCCTGCTGCCCCTGCACTGCTGGGGGGTGGGGGTGGTGGGTGACATGAGTGGGGGCCTGGTGGAGGGTGACCCTGCACTGCTGGGGGGTGGGGGTGGTGGGTGACATGAGTGGGGGCCTGGTGGAGGGTGACCCTGCACTGCTGGGGTGTGGGGGTGGTGGGTGACATGAGTGGGGGCCTGGTGGGGGCTGCCCCTGGTGACTGGGGGGGTGGGGGTGATAGGGGACATGAGTGGAGGCCTGGTGGGGGCTGCCCCTGCACTGCTGCGGGGTGGGGGTGGTGGGAGACATGGGTGGGGGCCTGGTGGAGGCTGCCCCTGGTGGCTGGGGGGTGGGGGTGGTGGGAGTCATGAGTGGGGGCCTGGTGGAGGGTGCCCCTGGTGGCTGGGGGGTGGGGGTGGTGGGTGACATGAGTGGGGGCCTGGTGGAGGGTGACCCCACACTGCTGGGGTTTGGGGGTGGTGGGAGACATGAGTGGGGGCCTGGTGGGGGCTGCCCCTGGTGACTGGGGGGGTGGGGGTGATAGGGGACATGAGTGGGGGCCTGGTGGGGGCTGCCCCTGCACTGCTGCGGGGTGGGGGTGGTGGGAGACATGGGTGGGGGCCTGGTGGAGGCTGCCCCTGGTGGCTGGGGGGTGGGGGTGGTGGGAGACATGAGTGGGGGCCTGGTGGAGGGTGCCCCTGGTGGCTGGGGGGTGGGGGGGGTGGATGACATGAGTGGGGGCCTGGTGGAGGGTGACCCTGCACTGCTGGGATTTGGGGGTGGTGGGAGACATGAGTGGGGGCCTGGTGGGGGCTGCCCCTGGTGACTGGGGGGGTGGCGGTGATAGGGGACATGAGTGGGGGCCTGGTGGGGGCTGCCCCTGCACTGCTGCGGGGTGGGGGTGGTGGGAGACATGGGTGGGGGCCTGGTGGAGGCTGCCCCTGGTGGCTAGGGGGTGGGGGTGGTGGGAGACATGAGTGGGGGCCTGGTGGAGGGTGCCCCTGGTGGCTGGGGGGTGGGGGTGGTGGGTGACATGAGTGGGGGCCTGGTGGAGGGTGCCCCTGGTGGCTGGGGGGTGGGGGTGGTGGGTGACATGAGTGGGGGCCTGGTGGAGGGTGACCCTGCACTGCTGGGGTGTGGGGGTGGTGGGTGACATGAGTGGGGGCCTGGTGGAGGCTGCCCCTGGTGGCTGGGGGGTGGGGGTGGTGGGAGACATGAGTGGGGGCCTGGTGGAGGCTGCCCCTGGTGGCTGGGGGGTGGGGGTGGTGGGAGACATGGGTGGGGGCCTGGTGGAGGCTGCCCCTGCACTGCTGGGGGGTGGGGGTGGTGGGAGACATGAGTGGGGGCCTGGTGGAGGCTGCCCCTGGTGGCTGGGGGGTGGGGGTGGTGGGTGACATGAGTGGGGGCCTGGTGGAGGGTGACCCTGCACTGCTGGGGTTTGGGGGTGGTGGGAGACATGAGTGGGGGCCTGGTGGGGGCTGCCCCTGGTGACTGGGGGGGTGGGGGTGATAGGGGACATGAGTGGGGGCCTGGTGGGGGCTGCCCCTGCACTGCTGCGGGGTGGGGGTGGTGGGAGACATGGGTGGGGGCCTGGTGGAGGCTGCCCCTGGTGGCTGGGGGGTGGGGGTGGTGGGTGACATGAGTGGGGGCCTGGTGGAGGGTGACCCTGCACTGCTGGGGTTTGGGGGTGGTGGGAGACATGAGTGGGGGCCTGGTGGGGGCTGCCCCTGGTGACTGGGGGGGTGGGGGTGATAGGGGACATGAGTGGGGGCCTGGTGGGGGCTGCCCCTGCACTGCTGCGGGGTGGGGGTGGTGGGAGACATGGGTGGGGGCCTGGTGGAGGCTGCCCCTGGTGGCTGGGGGGTGGGGGTGGTGGGAGACATGAGTGGGGGCCTGGTGGAGGGTGCCCCTGGTGGCTGGGGGGTGGGGGTGGTGGGTGACATGAGTGGGGGCCTGGTGGAGGGTGACCCTGCACTGCTGGGGTTTGGGGGTGGTGGGAGACATGAGTGGGGGCCTGGTGGGGGCTGCCCCTGGTGACTGGGGGGGTGGGGGTGATAGGGGACATGAGTGGGGGCCTGGTGGGGGCTGCCCCTGCACTGCTGCGGGGTGGGGGTGGTGGGAGACATGGGTGGGGGCCTGGTGGAGGCTGCCCCTGGTGGCTGGGGGGTGGGGGTGCAGGGGGACATGAGCAGGTGTGCAGGGTAGTCCCCTGTTTTGTGGGCTGCCTGCAGGAGCTGTGGAGGGTGTACAGGGAACACCTGTGAGGACCCACCCAGCCTAATCGCGTGTGTAACTTCCCACGCACCCCTGTAATACACGTACCCAGCCAAATCGCGTGTGATAATTCCCGCGCACCCCTGTAATACACGTACCCAGCCAAATCGCGTGTGATAATTCCCGCGCACCCCTGTAATACACGTACCTGGCCAAATCGCGTGTGATAATTCCAGCGCACCCCTGTAATACACGTACCTGGCCAAATCGCGTGTGATAATTCCAGCGCACCCCTGTAATACACGTACCCAGCCAAATCGCGTGTAAAACTTCCCGTGTACCCCTGTAATACACGTACCCAGCCAAATCGCGTGTGATAATTCCCGCGCACCCCTGTAATACACGTACCCAGCCAAATCGCGTGTGATAATTCCCGCGCACCCCTGTAATACACGTACCTGGCCAAATCGCGTGTGATAATTCCAGCGCACCCCTGTAATACACGTACCCAGCCAAATCGCGTGTAAAACTTCCCGTGTACCCCTGTAATACACCTACCCAGCCAAATCGCGTGTGATAATTCCCGCGTACCCCTGTAATACACGTGCCCTGGCTAATCGCGTGTAAAACTTCACGCGTACCCCTCTAATAGACGTACCCTGGCCAATCGCGTGTTAAACTTCCCGCGTACCCCTGTAATACACGTACCCTGGCTAATCGCGTGTAAAACTTCCCGCGTACCCCTGATATGAACGTTACCCACTTTGCGTTCCTTGTTTGGCAGCCCTGTAAACTGGTCCATGGTTAGCGCAGCCCTTTGCGATGATTTAGCGATTTTGATGGCTTTTCCTTGCGCGAGGGCGTTCTTGGGGGCGTTACTGGCGCTGCTGCAGGGTCGCTGCGATACTCTGCGCCACGGCTGGTTTGGGAGCCTAAAATCCATGAATACGCTGTGCGCGGAAATCGGTTTTAGCGCACGTGCCTGGCGCAGTCAATCGCACGCGGACACTCTGCGCCAGCCGCTTGCGACACTTTTCTGCGAAATTCTATGAATTACCCTGTAAGGCTTTTACGCATACATCTTACGTCACGCCCCATTTTCAACCATTTCAACTTG
The DNA here is from genome assembly GCF_040938575.1 of Ambystoma mexicanum. NCBI lineage: Eukaryota > Metazoa > Chordata > Amphibia > Caudata > Ambystomatidae > Ambystoma > Ambystoma mexicanum. The sequence goes on from NC_090935.1 coordinate 184,475,905, forward strand.
CATTTCTACCTCCTTTCTTCCTCCCCACCGTGGAAAAGCTCCAGGCTTTGTGTCAGCATGGATTTTCATGCCAATGCAAAGGCTGAAGATTACTATGGGCCCCGATATGCTTTATGCAACAGACCATCTAGATATCCATTGTAAACGCTCTCTCCCATGTTTACATGCCAGGCATTGTTTACAAAATCCATTTAAACCTTGTCCGATATGCAAGCATGTCGGGTAGTGTGTAACTGTAATTGTGAACATTGCCTAACGTGCACATGGAAAGCAGTGTTCACAATTGAAAGTAAACCCTGCCCGACATTCTTGCAGTTCAGGCAGGGGTTAATTGTAAATGGTAGCATCGCTTGACATGCAGGCATGACAAGCACGGCTCACAATAAAAAGTCAATGCTGCCTTGGCTCGTACACGCACTTGCTGGCAGAGTGCACGCGTGCAGGTAAAAGGCAACATGCACACGTGTATGTTACCTTTTGACCTGGTAGTTTCCACTCTACTGTGTGAATGACAAACATTTGGCAGCGGAGAGCCATGTATTTTGCAGTGCTAATGTAACAACTCCCCACAGTCAAATTGTGAATTTGAGCTGTATGAACTGCTGTAAGTGATGCGTATTACTCCTCTGCAACCCACTGTAACAGGAAAAAAAAAAGAAATTCTGCTCACTGGTACCTGTTAAACCAAAGTAGTGGGTATGGAGGGATGTTGCTACAAAATACTAATAGATGACATTATTTTTCACAAACTCAATACGTACAGGTGAACAAAGGATGATGGAGAGGAACATGCCAGTCACGAGAAGCAGCAGGCTAGAGATCATCCCATTTTGTAGGGGAAAACCAGGACAAATAGAGTATGGTATGATGTTATCTTTATCACAAAAAGGGTGCACCTGCACAATTCAGGTATTTACTTGCTTCCTTGAGAGAAAGTACCCATACATGGTATAGAGTTTCACACATACAAAAAACACTCATTTGAATTTGAAGAACGCCGAATTTACAGCAGGAAATGCTGAACGTCCAGTCCCTACAAATCATGGAAACCAATATCAAAAATGTAAAAAGGCCCAGGTGTGTCATAAATGTGATTATGCAAGCAAGAGATCCTAGCCTGTCTTAAAGGAATGTTAATTTTAGAGTGATAGATGTCAAGTGATGTATCCTGTAATTAGCACCTTTCTGCAGCTTGACTTGAAAGTAAAAAAAAAGACAATGGGCTTCATTATAAGTTTGCCAGATCGGAAACAACGGTGCCGGTAAGCTTACTGGCACCCTTGTTTCCGGACTGGTAAACTACGAGTCTGCTGGCGGGTGCCGTCTCGCCTCCCAGGACTTACCCTGTTGGGTGGAACGGCACCTGCCAGCAGACTTTGACGGAAGCACTGGCACTGTTGCACACACAAAACATAAAAAAACGATGAGCAAAGGGCAGTCCTGAATAGGCCCCTCCCACAGGAGTCTGGTTTAAGATTGGGCCTCATCACGAGTTGGGTGGTAGCCCTTAAAAGTGGTGGTAACAGGGTCAGTGCCGCATTTAAGGGTCTGCCCAATAAAGCTGGGAGTAAACATGCCGGAAAATTGCCGATTTTCACTGCAATTACTGCACGGTAATACCACCAGCAGTAATTGTACCAAAAATGTGGGTGAAAGGGGAATAATGTTTATTGCCCAAACCATGATCCAGCAGTAATACCACCAGACAGCTGGGCGGTAACACAAAATTAAGTTGGGTGGTATCCCCCTTAATTGAATATTATGAGCAGTGTGATCCAGCACCACAGTTTTAAACAAAAATTATTGTCAACTTGTATCAATCATAAACAGTATTTGGGGTCAACCAAAGCCAAATGCACTGTTGCCGGGAAGTGACTACCCAAGCAGACTGGTGAATCTAATTCATCAGAACTGGTGAATTCCTATGTAGCAATCGCTACTGCGTTCTGGATTCAATTAAAGTATATGCTTATTGATGAAATCTGTCTTTTGAACATAAGAAATATTGTCAGATTGTTAACAGTCTTTCAAATGTGCATTTATACAAGAAGAATATCGCTTGCAACCATAAAAACATGAAGAACATATCATAAGCAATGTATATGCTGAAATGCAACATGAACAATATAGATACATAGTTTACTAACATAGAAATGACAGTAAAAGCACGCATCTTTGTTAATATGGAAGTGATGCCACATAATAAAATTAATAAAGAACACCAAACCTTTGAATACCAGTTGACAACTAATTATAAGCTAAAGTTTCACCAAGAATGGATCGACCAACACCCCAGTGGTTAGAAAAGTAATAGCACTTGCGTTCATATTAGCTAAAATCTCAATGAATGCAGGCTGAAATAATTCAGAACATGGTCCTGTCACATGTGACACATAATTCACAAACACAGTCTATTTATTAGGCGCCTAGCAAGGTTAAACACAAAGGATGTACTCTGGCTCATGGCCTACGGATACGGGATAGTATCTTATTTAACTGGAAAAAAACTATTTCTGGGTTCCTCTCCGCCTACTCCCATGTTTGCTCATGTGTTGATAGCCTGTCTATTGTTCAAGGTTGGTAAGTAAGGTGCCAACCAATAGAAACTCACAATGATGTGCCGCCCAGTATATGGTGCATTAACCAATTCACAATTTTAATTATGACATGTATCATCTATTATCAGTTTAGAGCAATTACTAGGTTGACCAATCAGACACACAATAACCAATCAAAATGGCTGTGCTGGCTCCATTGAGTGAAAATGACAAAAAATTATTAGACGGATGAAACAAAGTCCTAGAAACGTGAGAATTAGACTGTCATGCTCTTTGTGAAATATGTAACATGCCTGTGTAATTTGCAAAAAGGCCACAACTGTACAAATGTGTCATTTTGGTTAAGATTGATTTTTGGCAAAAAGGACTGTGGGATGACTTTTCACTTTATTAAATACAACCTCATAAAATGAGTCTCCTCTTTGAAGAGGCTATTATTTTAGGCTGACCTATCTGGTTCTTGGGGGTAGGTCTAGCTTAGTTCTGCCCAACAATATACCTGCTGATGTCACCCGCTTTATAAAAGGGGTGGGAGCTCACAGGGACACACACTATCTCATGAATTTCCAGCACATGTGTATCCAGACATTCCAGATCCATCTTTGCAGGATCTAGTGCCAGGCCAAAGCATAGCTGACCCTATCCCAGCAAGGCCATTGATCCAGAAACCCCACAAACATCCCAATAACCAGGGGGAAAAGCTGTTGTACCCTTTTGGAGCATCCTGTGACCAGACAGGCTTTTTGCCCACTACCTGCATGCCTGCTGTACCCTTGCCGTCTGCCAGTGACCAGATTTTCAAGTGGCTTCTGAAATTGGATTAACACATGCTTGACCTCCTGGGGATCTTTGGCTAGCACCAGGGTTTCTCACATAGTTTTAGGATTGTGTGTCAGCTTAGATTTTTCCAGTTTTTGTTCAAACCTTCTGTTTGTCGACGCTTTTGCCAATTATGATAACAATTTAAAATGTTTTGTATGGTTATCTCAATAACTGGTTTAGGGACTGTAGAAATATTTATAGTTCTAATCTGTCTACATACTTTTTGTTTGGCCACTTGCACCTCCTTATCAAATACTTGAATGTTTGCCTCACTTAGTGAAGCCTTAGGCTTTCCCCAGAGGTTCCTAACTTTGTAGGTCATTTCCTTGATCAAGGCTTCGCTGCCATTGGCATCCATGTTACACAGAGGGTCATCCTCCTCCACCATAATTTTAGTTAATAATTTACCTTCCCTTATGATATTGCCTTCGGACCACCAAATTCTGTTACCTTCTTGATTAAGCTCAATATGACCCGGGCCAAGAACACCCTGTGTCCTCCCTTTTCCCTCAATACAGACTTAGATTGTTCCAGACCCAACTCCTCCTTGACTCCAGCTTTTAACAGATGAACCAAACGTCGAGTGACCTCTGCGTAGTCTTCAATAAACATTAAACTATAATTAGTGAGTCCAAGAAGGATTCTTAATTCTCGCCGAGTAGTAGGGTCTTTTAATTTCATTAAGGCTTCCACCTGGAGATTAAGAACGCCCTAAGATGTTCACTTGGGTTTTACAACAGGGTGCTTTCTGCAAGGACAGTTTTTTGCTCTGGCTTTCTGCAACTATGTTAGAACATAACAGATTTCTGCTATATCTTCTTCCACAGTTGAGCTCTTGATCAGAACATCATCTACATAGGCCAGGTATCCCTATTCACCCAAGTTGGGCATGGCCTTATGCAGAAATATATTGAACTCATTGCCAGTGTGTATGTATCCAAAGTGGGTTTGGGTTCATGTTTATAGTTGTATCAGACTTCCCTACTCATGGGTACTGTCCAGTAGTCTTTGGTTAAGTCAATGGTGGTGTACACCTCTGACACTTGGATCTGTGCCAGCCCTTGATTGATGTAGGAAAGTGGCCATCTTGACATGTGGACATTTTTGTTCAACTCCCTCAGTTCTGCACATAGTCTACATTGGCCATGGGGTTTGAGTATTCCCAGTACTGGGTTATTAAAGGTACTGTGTATCTGACAAATGGGATTCTAAGGTCTTAATAATGTCTGTTAGTTACTGCATGGACATGTGAGGTAACCGGTATTGCTTCTCTAATAATGGATCCATTTCAGAGTCTATTGGTATGATGGTTGAATGTATGGCTGTGTATCCATAATCATATGAGTACACTGAAAAGATATCCAGGAATTCCAGGAAGACATGTTTTAACTTTTTTCTTTGCCTCTCGGTTTTAAGGCATCATCAAGTTTGATCCATTCTTCAACCATCTGCATGAAACCTGGTAAGACCTTTGGCTTGGGAATTTCAGTGGTATCCTCCAGTTAGGTAGAGAGATATCTTTTTATTGTGTTAACCTGGACAGGAGGTTTCAAGGATTCAAGGTTGTTGTCCTTGACTCTGAGTAATAGCTTAATGCCTCCTGATGTCACAGTTCACCTATTCCAACCTGTAAGGACAGGAAGAGAACACAAAGACAGTCCCCCATGCCTTGTACATATCCTTTCTGGTGGAATACTGTCACTGATGTTGAAATAGTCATTTGGAATTGGTCCAATGATCTCACCCCTTAATCAATTGAATAATGTTGGGCATCAACCGCCATTCCAATTAAGGTGTCTGTGCCCAAAGTGATACTTTGAGGGCTGTTGTTATCCACCAATATTTAAACCGTGTCATGTTCTAGGTCTACTTGAGGTGTCAGATTTAAAGGCAAACCCTGTTGTTGGATGTGGGAATTCAAATTTGTACAGGCATCCTGATGTTTGGGGTTCTGTCCTCGCTTCATTTTGAGGGAAATTGTGAATTGTAGCACCATCCTCAGATGGTAACCTTGTCTGTGAACTTCAACCACATAAGGCAGCAATTGAACTGACTGGAAGGCTTTTTCAGTGTTGTCAAAGTACCAGAGGTTGTACTCCTGTTGTGACCAGGCTTTATTATTAGTCAGATCAAAATTGATCGCAAATGGGTTGAGAATGTCACTGCCTAAGTAAAAGGCGCTAGTGTCATGATGCCTGCCCCCGGGAAGCCAGACCAGGCCCAGCAACCCCGGAAGCAGGCATCATGCCATTTGGAGCATGCCCAAAAACCCCAGTTAGGGGCTGTTTGGGTGCAGTCCTGGCGCCTATGGCGCCAGGCTCATAGGGATAAAGTCAGTCCTGGCGCCATGGGCGCCAGGCTCATTTCAGAAAACCTACCTAATGCAGACCATGCTGCATGCTCACCTGGTGCAGACCATGCTGCACAAAGACACAAGCCAAATGAGGCTTAGGAGGGACTATTTTACCTGAGGGACTACTTTTTTCTCGGGTGGGGGCTGTGGAAGAATACTTACCTGTTTTTTTCCTTCTAGGCTATTTAAACCACGCCCGGACAGCCTCACGTGCTTCGCGTTATTCTGCATTCAGCAGCGTAACACTCACCGTGCCTCCAGCATCTTCCAGTCTTCAGCCACGCCCGCTTCAGTCCTGGACCACCTGGAAACGAAAAGAAAGAAGGAGAAGAGGTTCAAACTTGAAACCTTACCTGAATTCTTGATCCATCGCGCCGTCAATCTTGAAGAAGGAGTCATCACACGCTCATCGTCACGCACCTCGCAGCACCGCGCTGTACTCACCATCCAGTGCAGCTTTTCCTCAATCCATCGCGGACTCTGCATTTTCAAACCGCTCTCCGATAGCTAAGGGGACAAGAAAAGCCAGGTGAGCACGGGAATGCAAAAGGGCAATACAAGCTACCCCCAAAGACTTACCGGATTACCACGGGGGGTACTCACCTGATCTCGGGTCGGTGCAGTTAACTCTGCATCACCGCCGTACCCCGGCCCCTAAAGGGAAACCACTGGACATTACAAGCTACCCCCCAAAGACTTACCTGATTTACCGCAGGGGGTACTCACCTCATATCGGGTCAGCGCAGTTAACTCTGCATCATCGCCGTACCCCGGCCCCTAGGGGGAAAACCACTATAGACTTACCTGACTCTCACCAACTGCCCTTTGGACTATTCGTGGGGGTTAAGTCGGCAACCTACAAGGAATCGGAAAGAGTGAAGATCAGACATTTGAACTCTTACAAAATATTGGATCCTAGAGTCAATACTGGAACTCACCAATTCCTCCACGCCAGTGAAGTAACTGGTCGTCTACGCGCCACTGCGCTCGATGCAGGATGGAGAGCTCACCTTTCTAAACCATCAGGTGAGAACAAGAGGGAACATCGGGAGTGGTCAGTGGGCAGACAACGGGAGTGGAAGGTGGGTTAACGCTCGAATTACGGGAGGTTAATTCCCTTTCTCCTTTGCAGAAAAATATTCATACGAGCCGACAAACGAAGTAAGTGGGGGTGTCCAGTCAGTTATCTCGGCTCTACGTGGCACCAGGCCAGTCCAGATCGACGTCCCTGTGGGAACCAGGTGAGTGTAACAGCTAGTGACATCTATCACAACCCAGCAATTATGTTCCATGCTTTTGTTGCCTTTGGACATTTTAGCATACACCTGCTAAGCAGGAATGTTTGGAATGTGGGGTTTCCATACCTACTTCACATTTGTCTATTAAGTTAAATCCTTTGCTGATGAAGCTTCTTTCATTATTCAAGCATACCCTGGTGAGCACCGGCTAATCCCCTTCATTTATCTGAAGGGGGAAAACAACTGTTCTCCCTTTTTCTGAATGTCCGTCAGACTTTGAGCTGGTCTTGTTTAACGGGACACAATGGTTCTTCTGATTTTGGACTGGTGTAAAATATCAGAGAGTTCCATGTGAATTTCCACTTACAACTGGGAAGAAGGTTGATTTTCAAGAATGGAGAAGGATTTCCATCACCCGTTTGTTCTCCTACACAGATGACAGTGATGTCTGCGACATGGTTATTCTTGAAATTGAATTGTACGTTCTCTGCATGTTGGTCAATGAAATGGCAGGTACCGTTTATGTTTGCATAATTAGTACTCATTTTTAGTTTGATAGAACGGTTAGTCTTCATCAGAGCTGATAACCTCCTCAGGAGAGCATTCCCCAGTAAACAAGTTTTGCCATCACTGGATGTTTTAATCAATGTTGCCCAATTTTTATTTGCAGATCTGCAGTCCCTCTGACATAAATGTCATTCCCGTTGAAATTTTGGAGCTGACCGGACAGTGATGTGAGCAGAATTTGGTAACCCTCCCTGTGTCCTGAGTTTCATTGGTCAAAGGCTTTTTTAGACAGGAGGGTGGCTTGGGAACGAATTTTAAGCAGAGCTTGTAATTCATACTGACCATGCACCTTGACTGGTGCATAAAAACTGCCTTCTTTCTCATCTAGGCTGCAAAGAAAGTGTGAGTTATTTGCGAGCCTGATGGTCATTTTCATAATATTGAACTCCAATGCTGTGTGATCTTGAGGGATTTTTCATGTCAGAGATCGGGAATCTGTAAGAACATTTTTACAACTGACAATAGGCAGCTTTGGGGAATCCTCTTTCTTCCCTGATTTTTTGATGCCTTCCTTTACCTGGAGGCAGTTCTCAGGACTTGTCTGGGGGGAGGACACATCCCTTTCTAACTCATCTGGCTCCCATTTTTGGGGTTCAATAGCTTCCTGATCTGGGTCGGTTTCTATACTTACCTTGTCCAACTCAGGGTCTTTTGGGACCCATTTTTCTTTGGGAGGGATCCCCCATTCCTGAAAGAGAAGTTTCCTTACCTGAATCCTCCAGAGACTCTTCTCTTTCAAAGGGTTTGATCTTGAGCTCCTCCACAAAGCGGGTTCCTCTTTGGCCTCTCCTACTTACATGTTGCTCTTTGGGTTCTAACTTCCCGGGGGTAGAAGAGCCACTTTCAGGATAAGAGGTTTCTAGGAGTTCTGTCTGGGTAAGAAAGGAAGCTCTCTCTAAGGCTTCGCATCTCCCCTCCTCCTGTGGCCCTTCGTCAGGAACCTATTGCTTATCAGACATTTACTCTTATCATTTCCCCCGTGGCCTCACACCTGGGTGCTGAGGAATTTTCGGAATCGGCGTTAAGGTTCCGGTTCTACCCAGCCTTCAGCATGTGCCCCAGGTCACCAGTCAGTTGCTGGACTGGTCACTCCAGCTGCAAGACTTTTTCTGTTCTGGGTTGTAGGGAGGTCTTGAGTCATAACTCTGCTGCTCCCAAAAAGGGTAACTGTACCTTTGTTAGGTGGAAACCTGTGCAGTTCCCTCTGGGACCACTGCAAAAGATTTAGGACTACAGGTGTTTGGCAGTAAACCCACTTGGTAGCAGTCTGTACCACACAGATTCACTTGGTAGCTGTGGCTGAGCAGTCAGACTTCTCTCAAGAAAAGTTAGGCAGTATGTGGAGTATACAAGATAGGGCAATTTACACAGTAGAACAAGCAGACACGGAACAGAGCTTGGGTGTAAAGATATATAATTATTTATTTTAAAAACACATCTTTGAAAAACACACTGGCACTAATACGACAAGTATATCAATCCCCTAACAATATTTCGACAAGTCTAGGTTCAACGGCACCACTTATTTGCAGACAGAGGTGAATGCTTTAACCTAGATGGCACTCTAATATTCGTTAGAACGGGAGAGAAAAGGCAGGGTATGAAACCAACTCGGCACCAACACTTTTACGAAGCAAATGCAAGGCAAGTAAGGCAGGGTCTATTGTAGATCACAAAGTTCAGAGGCCAGGCCCACTCGGAGAGAGGCAAGGCGATATGTCCCAAAAAGTATCACAGTGGAAATGCACTTCGAGTCTTTGTAGTAAATTGTCACAGAAAGGTTGGACCAGTTTAGAACAAAAAGTTAAGACGGTCTGGAGGCGACCTAGTGGAAAGGTAAGGATTAAGACACCTCACGCTAACCGTCACAAGGGAAGCCAGGTGGACACAGTACCTTGCAAGTGAAGAGACAGCTCCGGCGGGGGCAGTTGTTCCTGGTGCTGGATGCAAGTCGGGGCTTTGCCAAGAGATGAGATGGTCTCGTCGTCAAAGGAAAGTTGAAGATCGTTGCACCACCAGGGAAGAGACCAGCCGCGGAGTGCTCCATCACAAGGCACCACCTTTTGGTTGTGGTACGGGTTAGTGGCTATCCGGTTGCCGGGGTGCTCAGCACGGGCAATACGACCACTACGTCCTGGAGCGAAGAAAAAGCAAAGGGGACTGGTTGTTCCCACCAGTCAGGGGAAGAGACTCTCCGGCAGGGAGATCTCCTCTGTTGTCGGGAAGAGGTGAGTCGGTTCAGCAGGGCTCCACCGGAGGTGTCGTCGTTGCAGGTCAGCTCAGCTTTACCCTCGTCGGATTCTTAGGTCCTGTGGCGACTTCTGAAGATCCAGTCCCAAAAGCCCTGCTTTTATGCAGAAAACCCCCATTCATTCAGCCTTGCTGTCAATCAAAACACGCTAAGTGGTGAGCGGGGTGGCTCACCACTTGGGCTAATCACACCAGAGTGCGACTGGAGATGGAAAGGCAACTCAGTCCAGGGTGCCTAAACACCCTCCCACACCCCCTGTGGTACCCAGACAGAATGGCACCACTTTGGAGGGCCTCTGTGCAGAGATCTGCCAAAAGTGGAACAAAGGGCTCAACCTTTGGTTTAGGAGTCACAGAGACGAACACAGACGCCATTTTAAAAACCGAGTTCTGGCAGAAAATACCATCCGATAGACTTATTTAAGATAAGTAAACCGGTGGTATGTTAGAGATTAACGAGGAAAAGTATCAATCTCCAACAATGGGAAGAATCCCATAGGGTTATATTCGGGGTCGAATATAACAAGTAGTTTCCACTGCCACCAGCCAAAACTCGACGAGGGGGGACGGGACAGTGCCCCCTCGAACAACAGACCAGGGGTAATCGAATTACCCCTACCAGTACGTCCACAATAGGATGGTGTGTACGGGTTCTGTTAGTAAATTTAGGTCTAGTAAAGCCAATGGTGACTTTACATGCCCTGGGAGACAGTAGTCAGTCCCAGGGTATGGAGTCTATGGTGGGGATCCTCTAGGACACCCCAGTGTTACGGCACGGAGGGTGCGGTGTAACACACATAGCAAAACACATGAGGCCCTATGGAGTAAAAGGCCCCATAGCCCATAGAACACATTGACATTCAAAGGAATCAACCACATGCATGTCCAAGAGTGGGAGGAAAAGAGTCTCACTCTTGGCAGGATGACAAAAACAAACTCCAGGAATCCAGCAAAGCTGCTGGGGGACTCACTAGGTTAGGAAATTCAGCCTAAACAGAGAATTCTCCCTAACAACCTTCTCCCACAGTAGCTTGGGTACTGGAAATTTCCCCCATCATTTTCCATCCTGAATCTCCATTCTCCCTGGTTCAACGAACTGTTGTCCTGGAAGAAGGGAGTGAGAGGAGAATTATTTTGGAAGTTCTGATTTGGGGTGTATCGGTGGAAAAATTCCATGTTGGGAGGTGGAGTGATACTTCGCTCCTGACAGAAGTTTGAGGGAGGTTTCCTGAACACTACTTACCTGGTTGGGTCCCATCCCCCCAGGCCAGGGGATTGCAGAGATACTCCAGGATTGGCTCAGTACCCTGATGCCTAGTGCTTACTGTAATGAAGTAGTATCCGTAGGCCTCCTTAGTTTCTTTAGGTTAAGTTTATTATAAGTTACATGTAGAGGAATGAACACTGGGTCCCACCACCCAGGCTAGAGGTCCCCAACTGATCTCATTGGAACCTTTGACAACCACTTAAATACATACCTGCTGATGATGACACACACACATTCTATCACCCATCCATTCACATAGGCACTACACGACACATCTCCTTCCTTTAGTGAATGCAGAAAAGGTAAAACATACACAGGAGACAGAACACACCCACATCATTCACACAACACCACAGGTAAAACACTTGCTTGTCGAATGACACTTACCCCATCTGACTAGGGGTTGCTACGATAGCATAAACGTGAGTACCAGTTTAAGGGAAGATATATATACTCAACAACGTCCATCAACAACAACACCCTACACACACTTCTGTCACAGATTTTGCCAAGAGAAAGCACTTACTTGTACATGTACAACACCAACACACCAATCCAAAAATGATGGCTAGGCAACTCTGGACCCTTAATGGAACACTGACCACCACCCTCCAGAACCCCAATTGGCAGATGTAATTACAGTTGTGACCACACCTTTAGAAACAAAGTATGCCACTTGACCGAACAAACAAAAGCAAAGAAAAACAACACAGCAAGAAACTCATTACATAGATGCCCAATTCTTCCACAATGGCAGAAGGAGGATGCGCCCGCCCATCTCCTAACTTCCACATGCCATTTCCTGAAGAAAGCCTCATAAACAAAATGAAATGAGATCGCAACTAGCTTGGTGCTAGCTAAGTCCAACCAAAATTCACAGAGTCTAAACGACTTCTCAAATTACCCCTGCACCCAAACTGCCTAACGAAGGCACTGGCCTCTCCATTCCTAATGAAATTAAATGGGTTTGCAACTTGTTTGGTGCTACCTAAAGCCAACTAAAATTCACCAAGTCAAAACGACTTTTCAAATTACACCAACACCAAAACTACCTAAAAGAAGCCGCAACACTCTTTATGCCGAAGCTCAATACACAAGCTACCCTTGGAAGAGCCAAACTAGCCTTGGAAAGTGTACATCACCCGACTTCTGTCAAAACCCAGACACACCAGACAGCTGCCGAACATTTCCGTGGACTGTGGTGTGCCATCCCATATAGATAGGGACTCCTAAAATAACAATGTGTAATGGCAAAACCCACGTTACCACACTAACACATGCGATTCACCAATGGCAAAACACTCATGGATTTTTTTTCCCCCGTACTTGCCCCATACCCTCAAGAACCACACATGTAGTATGTAGTTATTTGCGCCCTTTAAATGGAGGCGTTACCTCCCACTGACTTCCCCTCTTTTTTCTTTTTTACACATTACCAGGAAGTTGCGACCCCACCTCCCCGTGTCTACTTAACACCATTGCTATTCATACATATCACACACACTACCAATATATATCTCACCATTACCATTCTGCACGTACATTTTTTTCCTTGCTTACCCAACATTTGTACACATACACGACTTGCCCATTGTAACCATTTACAACTTAGCGTTTTACAGTTAAGTATTATCCTCAAATGTCCATGGTGTTCTCCGTACCTGAAATTCCTCAAAGAGATAAACTCTACCACCAACCACCCACAATCAACATTTTTCACATATTAGCATGTTTATATCTCACTCTTGTATGCAACACTCAACATGCAATCTACCACACACATGCTGGTTCACACTTTCTATAGTAAAACACAATATGTGTGAAACACCTATGCAATTAGAAAGTCCATGTTGGCACACTCGAAGCCAATCCTGCAAATCCTCAAATAATTCCATCTGAATAACACACAAACCACAACAATTCCAGTTATGCACAACATTTCCTCCGTCCAAATGAACAAAATCCACTTTTGCATGTGTTATGCTTCCCTTTTTTCAAAAGTGATTTCTTTGAAAAATCTTACTAGATCTGGGACTAGTTCTTGTAGCACAACCATATAATTGTCTTCTGGCTCCTACAGAATATTACCACACTTTATGCAAAAACGTGAGTTTGACTGGATTTTTTCCTTCTCTAAGTTCATTGTCACAGAATCCGAACAATCTAGACATACCCCCAAACAGTACCTCTTTCGAAGTTCACTAACTTCCTCGCAGTTCTCCTTGCCTCTTTAGCGTTGCTTCTGTTCCTCAGCGCTTTTAGCCCTCTTGGCTGAGGCTTCATCAGAGTTAATGTCATCCTGACCAATCGACTTTTATCCTTGCCGTTCACATTGATATTTCGATTTCCCTCAACTTTCATTTCCCATCCATTTTGAGCTTCTGTGGCAGCTTGCACCATATTTCTATCGACTCTGGAACCTTTTCTTGCGCTGTGAATTTCTTAACTTGCGTAACTCCTTAGAGAAATGGACCACTGTTAACTAGAATGTCAACACGCAGGGTTGCCATTATATATGCAGGTTCTTTTTTATTTTTTTTCTACCCACAGTAACTTCACATGCACACAGAATGCTATAATCTGTCTTTCGAACAAATACATGGCCAACTCCTCATGTACCCTTGTTATGTCATCACTTTAAACACAACCGCAGTGTGCAGCAGACCTCTCAGGACCAACCGTCTTTATCTAGCCATGCCGTACTCAACTGTCAATTACACTTCACACTGCGCGCTGCACGCCGATCCAATGGGCTCGATAGCAAACTCTCAATGGCACAACAGATCTCCTTTTTGCCATCCCGTCCTTCACATATGCTACAACATCACAGATCCCTGATACAGTTTGCTATCGAGCCTCAGCTTTAAAATACATTTTGAAGTCTTTCAAACATGACACAAGCCCATATCCTCGAGTCGGAACGGCCTCCAATATTCCGTGCTGAGACTGCTATATGTCTATACCTGGACCACTGCATCCCACTGCTCCTTTAAATGGGGCTATGGAACTTTAACCACTACTGTCTGACAATTTCCTTCCCTTCCGAGGAACCCTGGGTGATGGGACTTGCTTTCAATCCGGGGTCAGTGTTCCCTCTTGTTTCCTGCTGCTCCCCCCACAGCAGACTTCTTTCTGAATCATTTTCCTTTTTCCTGCTCGCTGGCTGATTCGCAAGACTCATCACAAATGTAATGAAGTAGTATCCGTAGGCCTTAATTTATTTAGGTTAAGTTTATTATAAGTTACATGTAGAGGAATGAACACTGGGTCCCATCACCAAGGCTAGAGGTCCCCAACTGATCTCATTGGAACCTTTGACAACCACTTACATACATACATTCTGATGATGACACACAAGCATTCTATCACCCATCCATTCACATAGACACTGCACAACATTTACATAGGTGGCAGGGTCAGAGGGATCATTGTTCTGGACCACTGCCTGGCTATCATTTAATTGGGCCAGGATGGGGCTCCCATCTGCCTCCCATTGTGCTTGTTGGCAGGAGGGTTATTTTAGCCGCCCTCCCCATATCTAGGTCCAAAAGGGGTGTAATTCTCACCTCTGCCATCTTTGCAGAAGCAGGTGTGTTAGATGGCTTAGTTGCATTGGCTGTGTTGTTACACTCAGTGGGCTTCTGGACCTCATAGATGCTGGTGCTTTTTCAATTACCCAAATCAGGGTCCTGTGCTCATGAAAATCCTGCACCAACTTATAATTTATTAGGGGAGCTACTAGGGGTGTTTACCCACCGGGAAGTCTGTACAAAGGCATGCTGTAACCCCAACTCCCTAGGTGCCTGATCCTCCCTATATTGCCAATTGTTTGCAGCCTTATAGGCCTCTTGTGGGTTTCTGTGGGTAGAGAAATGTTTCAAAATGGCTGTCTTGTATGTGGACCATTTTTAATGATTCTGGTCCTCCATTCCTGCAAAGATACTGGAGTACTTAGGTGAAAAATGTAATATAGCAAATGTTACACAATTCACATAATTTCTGATCTGGAATGATAGCATCATCTCCTCATAAAGCTCCAGGTGCTCCCATACTGAATACTTGGCATTCTTGTGGTAGTGGTCAGGAAGCTCTTTATGGCCTTGATTTCTCTTATTGGGTCTTTAACAAAACCCTTGCTCTGTTTTGCTTTCTTTTTCTTCCTCTTCACCTGAGTCCATTCATTTTCGTGATGGGCCAGGGTGCCTCAAAGCCTGTTTATAAACATGCTTCTCTCTGTCCTTCTTTTCTGGTGGTATTCACAGAGCTGGCTTTTTAATTCTGAAACCAAGGACTGACTGACAACCTAGAACCCTACTCTGGGCCACCAATCACCCCTTCATTTGCTGTCATTCCTCCTGACATGCTTCATTTTCTTTATGAGAGTCCTGTATTATATGTGCATATTCTTGGTGCTTGTCTTTCAAGTCTCTAAACTATTGTTCTAAGGTGCCCCTACAATTTGCTGCCTGTAACAGGTCAGCTTTTGCTTGCTTCACACACTCCACAAACCACATATTCTCCTGCCTCATTCCGATGATTACCTGAGAATATGACTGACCTTTCTCTGCATGCCTTTCCAATTCTGATGCATTTTGTCTTTACTTAGTTGCTCATTTGGTTCCTTCAGAATATTTAAATCCTGAAGCATTTTGTCAAACTCCTGTTGTGAGTCCATCTCTTTGACGGCAAATTGACTGTTATCCCTTTCTAAAACCCTAATGGGTTGTTTGGGGGCCATAATGTCATCAAGCAACCCTCTGTTAGGACCAATTTGATCATTCAATTTGCATTGGAAGTGGCTCACAGTTTCTGCACTCTTTCACATGTGTCTTTCGAGGCAGCCTACTCTATTTCTTGTTTTGCTCTGGCCTGTGTGTGGGTTTTTATCTAATTTTGTAATTGTTCAATGAGGTTTTGTTGTTCAGAAATGTTACTCTGTGGGGCTTTGTCTTCTGTTTGATTTCTTTCTGAACCTGTTTATGTTTCTCAGTCTGACCCAGCACACAACCATTCATATTTTGCACTCAGTCTTCCAGCAATTGTACATGGAAATATAAATGAACTGTGAGTTGAGTCATTTGAATCTGCTCATCATGAAAATGTTGGGTCATGTAAAATTCTGTTAATGCTTGATGCAAAATGCTGTGAACATGTCAAACATAATTTCCTACTGATGTGAGTTCTTAGATCAATTCTGTCTGCCAGCTCCCAGATTCATCCTCACTCCATTCTCCTCGAATGACAAGCTAAGCCATGAGATATTTCCTGGCATCTCACACTTCTACAGTAGTCATTTTAAATTTGTTTTTGCATCTTTGAAAATATTTATTTACGCAGAGGTAAAATAACCCTGTTCTTGCCTGATTTCCCAAGTACAATGTAAATTCTAATCAATCTCCCTCTTCAACTATACATCTCCCTGGAATACAGTGGTCAAGTCTTTGTGGCACAGTAACAAAGACAAAAACAACTTTCTATCCACCTATTACACCAGAATGAATAGTCTGTCTCAATGTACTTGTCATGAGTCAAAGACAGCAAACAAAATCCAGCCACAAGACCCCAATATATAACAACATATTGGGAGTCCACATTCAACATAAGGAGTTCCGCCCCCTCATTAAACAAGCGCAAAATAGACAATTTATTTACAATCCCATAGCACTCCATGGGAATGGGGACATGGGAGCTACGGCACCGTTAACAATGAGTGGGTCCCGTCCCGCCCGGCAGGTCTGAAAATGGTGGGCTGGACAGCACCTGCCCGCAGAGTCGTACTCTGCTGGTCCGGTAACAACAGTGTCGGTAGGCTTACCAGCACCGTTGTTGCCAGACCGGCTCCGTTTTAATGAGGCCCAATGGCCATATATGTATACATATAAACAACAGTTTCCTGTTTGCTTCTTGGTCTCATTTCCATGAAACCATGTGGTCCAGGCCAGTGAATTAGGCTGTAGATTCAGGCCTACAATAAAATGATCAATTTCTCTTGTGGGGCCCAAAAGCTGTGCTAAAGGAGACAGCAAAGATGATATATTTCATTATAGCATGTCATCCCCCAGTGAAGTCAGGATGTTAGTCCACAAGATTTCTTCAATTTAGGGCTTGCTTGATTGCAGCCTCTGTGTAGACAGCCCACCAACACATTCCTGTCAAGCTCTGGCCACATCCTTCTGGTTGGGACTGAAATGTTCAAAACAATTGTTTATCAACTGGTAAGGCCTGAGCAGAGTCAGGAGTAGGGGAATTTTGTTTTGAATCTCTGTGTTGCAGTCAGCCTCACTGTCCATTAGAAATGCCCTTTTGGCTACGCCAGAGTCTTTATTTTACTTTGCAAAAATCATTCTTTATTAATGTGGCAACTTTAATTGAAGGGCTGCTGTTCATTTTGATCACTCACAAATACATATTTATTTATATCTTGCTGTCCATTTTATTTTTGTACTGAAAAGTGGGTTTTAGTCACTTTAAAGGAAAGCACACATGGCTTTAAATTTCACCTCCAAGGCTTAATTATTTAAACTCAGAGTGCACAGCATTTAGATGTTTGACAGTTTCAGTGAAATTGTTGCTTTTATCTCTCAGACAACACTGTGATTTTGATTTTGAAATCATTCTTATGCCTTTTACAGAAGTACATACCTTTGGATTTGGTAGGAATCTTTAGCAGGATTGAAGTTTTAAGGCTAGATGTTCACTCTGCCAGTGTGTCCTTCCTTCAGGTGCATGCATTTCAAAAAGGAGGCCAGACTTGGCCTTTCCTTTCATGTGCTGGGGCTATCATTACACCCCACAATATTGAAGAAGCATTTGTTTCAGTGGTTGACGGGTAGAAAGAACTAAGTGGGCACAGAGGCATAGTGAAGATCAATGGACAACCTATTAAGATGAAGATCGATGGAAAAGTACACCTCACTCTCAAAGGCAGCCTTTGGCTCACTATTGCCAGGGAAATAATGAATGGAAGTAGTTGTTAAGCCTGTGAAGTATGTTTGTGTAAAGATAAGCATGGTGGGCTGGTTCGTGGTGAACTTCAAATTTAAAAGCAGGTCTACCTCAGGAAACATCTATATTACAGAAAGAAGGGTCCATTCCTTTGCTTAGATGGCTACAACAGAAAAACTTTGGAAATCAAGCTCAATACCAATGCAAATGAGACAGTGATGTACTGTGATGACAATGGAATTAAGAATGTATTCAGTAACAATGTGGGATGCTTGAAAGGGATTGTGCATTAAATCAGGTTGTTTCAAGGTTCCAATCCTGTGGTGCACAAGGATAGGAATGTTCCCATGTCTATTATAGAACAAGTAAAGGAAGATCTAAGAAAGCTGGAACGTGACAGTATCATTGAGAGAATAGAGGCTTTGGAATGAATGGGGGTTTCCTTGGTTACTGTGGCAAAGGCTAACCTTGGCCTCGATTCAATCTGCTCGAATAATGATATTAGACATACAGTAATGTTGGTCTAGTGCTTTTATTGTGCTGCAGGAGACATGGTAAACGACTCATGGGTGGTCCCACATCTCGAGCACTCTGCAGAGTGTGGTGAGGGGGTTCACCCTTCAATGCAAGACATGGGGTGGCACTAGTGCTACGTCAATTGAAATGAGGCGATGCCAATGCATGGGAGGACAGACAGACATGGCACAGCATAGCACAGGAAAGACGAGGAATCGCACTGGGACAAGTATTTGTCAGCAATCACTAATATAGAATCAGTTCTTCTCTATGTAACTGTGATGCTGGAAATGCATTGGAGGGACAGGGCCTCCCTGTCCTTTTCCTGTAGTCCTTTTTCATTTCTGTTCTGTATTTGTTTCTGCCCAGGAGTCCATAAGGAACTCCTGACAGTTCAGCTCTTCCTGTTTTTAGATTGGTGTACAGACCCATGGGATACCCTTATGGCACCCATGGGTGGGGGTGCAACCCTGTGCCCCTAGTGTATGTTTTTGGGGACCTGTGTGTGACCCACACAGAAGGGTATGGGCTGGTGGCAGCTCCATGCTGAATTTGACAGGTTTTCTGAGTATCCTCCATTTTGGGATATCCAGGCCCTGCCTTTGGAATCAGTTGATTCCTGATAGGAGACAAGATGGCCCCTGTGGCCTCTTGCTTTCTATTGCCTGTTACCTTGCTTTCCCAAAGTGCTGGGAAGACCTGACTCTGTCCCTTCCCCCTGACTGGCTGTTGGGTGTAAGATCCATATATGGTGTTGTTGTGAAGTCCAGGCCAGACTGGCAGGAGCCTTCCCAGTACTGTATGTTGTGGGTACACCCTGTGGGTTTCTTTGTTTGTTTGTTTTATTATTTATTTAATGTGCATCATACCCGGGGGTAACAGGGCACAGCAGTTACAAGTATATGCAAAGCTTGGTTACAACAGAGAAGGTATTGTCGGGGGGAAATTCTGCCGGGTTCGGCCGGGCCGTCCGTAGACCTCAGGGCAGGGAGGCCCCAACTCCTCCCGTATATATCCCAAAAGAGATAGGGTATGAGACACACGCAAGAAGCAAGGTGATTCTGCTGTTTATTAGACAAAACGGCAGGGATGGGACAAGGATCGTACGCGTCCGTCCTGACACACACACAATCGTGGGGCTCGCAGGCCCTTTTTACCTTAGTATGACACGCTACTTACGTCACCTTAGAAAGTTTAGCAAAAAACCTATTTCCACTCTGGATTGGTTACTCGAGTGGTAGGGTTAGTATAGCATACATATAGAGAACGGTGTTAGTGGTTGAGGGTTAGTCAGGTGATATACTTGGGCTGTCCCTTCAATTTGATACATGAAAATTGTTACATGAAGACCTCTGAGGATTGGTCAATGTTAATGGCGTCAGTGATAAGAGCCCCATGTTCTGATTGGTCCGCTCGCGAGCCTCCCAGTCTGGGACTACCGCTGTTCCCAGCTCGCGGTGCACCTGTCATTTGCAACAATGTTTTACTATGGGTAGGTGTAAACAATGTGAGGATTTATTCATATATTGGGAGGTCGACTACTCCCACTGCTGCAGATGTCCAATGAGTCTTTTAATTGTATCTGCCTGTGTCTTGAAACGTGGGATTCAGACGTCTCCTTCCTCCTGGGCTTGGCATCCTGTCAGGTTTGGCTTTGTCACGTGAGGTGGGACGGTGTTTGAGGCAAAATTCAGCACAATTAATATTGTTTTTCCCACTGTGTGCCTGGTTTATCTTGCAGGTGCGACCTTGGCGTCGGCTTGCGGCGTGCGAGATTGCAACATCGTGCCCTTGGCTGTGTGCTTTCGCCGGGCTCATTCTGCAGGGTCAGCAACCAAGCTCTTGCTCATTCAATGTTCATGGAAGCTTTTGCTTGCGGCCTACTTGGGCCTGGTGCATAGGTGGAACCGTTTGATGCAGAGCGCTTTAGGTTACGGTATCATATTGCTCTATCCTCAGTATCGTGTCTCCGTTATATTCTTCATTATGGTACATGGTTCTTAGAAGAAGCGTGAGCAAGCCTTTTTAGATAAATTCATTATGCATCTTGCGTTTCTGCATTTTGAGAGCCTATGTGGAAAATAATAAAGATGCACGTCCGTGGGTATGTCTGTCGCCTACGTCATAGCACTGAGTATGTTCTTCGTGTGGATTGGTGTGGGAGTGTCCGGTGTGCATGTTTGCACAGGTGTGCTGACCGTTGGCTAGGTCGTCATGGCATCTCTAACGACGTGTAGGTTTAGTCGAGTTGATCCATGCCGCAGGTGTCGGCATGGGCAGGGCGGGCTGCTGGGCAGGTAGGTGGGCACATCCGTATGTTCCTGTACCAGGGTATTTGGTCGTCTGGTAGATAGGCAAACTCCTCTCGTGGCGGGTGTCTAGGCCGTGATCCTCTAGGCCAAGCGCGAGAGGGGAAGGGCGGGAGCCTGTTCTTCCATTCTCCCACTTCAGTATACAATCTACATACAGGTTATTAATACAAGAAGGTATATACAGACAGTACCTTATTACAAGTGTAATATACAAATGATACAGATATTTTAAAGAAGCAATACATACAAAGGTTGAGCAAGAGTTAACATTTACTGGTCATTAGATTTCAGCCACAAAATAATGTTAGATCTGAAGTTATGGTAAGATTGGTCTGATCTCAGTGTGGGAGAGAAGGAGTTCCACAGTTTGGCTGCTTTTACGGGGAAGCTGTTGCCTCCAATTGTGGAACGTTTGAAGCTAGGTATGTGGAGGTGATCTCTGTTAGCTAATCTAAGTGGTCTTGAGGAGGTCTGTTTATGGAATCTCTCGGCCAGGTAGCTGCGGGCAGCATTATTGAGAGATTTGTGGGTGAGCGACAAAGTTTTAGAAGGATTTTGTCATTGGTTGGTAGCCAGTTGTTTTGTCGGCTGCTCTCGGAGATGTGGTCTCTTCTGGAAATGCCTAGTGCAGCTCTGAGGGCATTATTTTGTAGTGTTTGGATTCTTCTGATGGTAGCTTTGGTTGATCCTAAATAGAAGGCATTGCAGTAGTCCAGGCAAGATAAGATGAGGGCTCTGGCCAGGATGGTGCAGCTGCTGTTAGAGAGAAATGGCTTGCCGGTGCGAATGATTTTGCACGTGTAAGCAGTGGAGGATGCTAGGGAATTGACCTGTTTGGTAAATGAGAGATTTGAATCAAGGTAGAAGCCTAGTGTTTTTATCTCGTGTTCTACTTTGATATTGTTGCCATCAATTATGAATGCGGAATAGTCAGAGCCTAATTTTGTCAGGTTAGGGGGTGCCCAGGATGATGAGTTCAGTTTTATCATCATTCAGGCATAGACCATGAGTGGCCATCCATTCCTGGATGATGATGTACACTCTATTTACCATGGCAAAATCCTTTTCATAATCCCCTGAAAGCGGGAGGAGGATTTGGGTATCATCTGCATAGTTAGTGCAGGGCCTTAGTAAAAATATTGTAGAGTGTAGGCGAGACGCAAGAGCCCTGAGGCACACCGAGGTGATAGGTATGGGGTTGGCCGCTGCTAGAGGCGAGAAGACCCTCATAGTTCTACTGTTAGAGAAGGATCTAATCCAGGTGATAGCGTCATCAGAAAAATGTGCTGCTGTGTCGAGATGGTTGCATAGAATAGTGTGGTCAACAAGGTCGAACGCAGCTTAGAGATCTAGGAGAAGGAATAGGGCAAATTTGCCATTATCTCTAACTCATCCACTTGGGTCTTGAGATCAATGAGGGCTGTCTCCGTTCCATGTTGGGGACGGAAGCCTGATTGTCTGGCTCCTAGTAGGTGGTGTTGTTCCAGGTGTTTTTAAATTTGTATATACGCTAACTTATCCAGAATTTTTAGAAGGAAGAGCACTGTCGTGATTGGCCTATAATTAGTAGGTGTAGATGGATCAAGCGTAGGTTTTTTTAGGAGAGGGAGTACCCAGGATTGTTTAAGGTTGGTAGGGATGGTGCCATTAGAGAAGGACGCATTGATGAGTTTTATTATGCAGGCTGATAAATCTCTAGCTGCATCCATAATGAACTGCGCAGGGCAGAGATCACCTTGACAGTTGGAGGGTTTAAGGGACAGAATGATTCTTTCCACTTCGAGAATAGAAACTTTGGTTAAATTGAATCTAGTCGTTTCATCCGCATTGGATGTTTTGGGTGGTGGGAGGTTGTTTAGAGAAGCTTTTTTGCAGGAGATTTTGTTTTGTAAGGTGGATATTTTATTGACTAGGGTGTGCTGGATACCTGAGCACCATTTTTTATCTTTAGTGCAGGTGTTAGGTAATGCTATGGGGGTCTCCATTTTTTTAAGAATGGTAAACAGTTCTTTCATGTTGGACTTGGCTTTGGATATATGCGTGTCGAAGGATATTCGTTTGGCTAGACATATTTCTTTTTTGTAAAGGGAGGACAATTTGGTGAGTTTAATCTTGTTGGCTTCTGATGGAAGTTTTTTCCAGGCAACCTCACAGTTTCCTTTTTGTTGCCTTAGGTTTTTTAGGAAGGGTGTAAACCATTTATTCAAGTGGGTTTTCAACTTACTTGATCTGAGTTTGAGGGGGGCGATCTGGTCCAGAGAGGTGGTCATAATTTTGTTGTATTCCTCGACCAGGCTCTCGGGATTGGTGTTGTCCGGGAGCAGGCTGAGGGTAGGAAGTAGGGTCGGGATGATTCTGTTCACAGTGATATTTTTTTTGTTTCTAGTTAGTGTGGGTGGAGCCCTAATGGCAGGAGGTGGTGGGGGTCTGTTAGTAGAAAGTATAAATGACACAAGGTGGTGGTCGGTCCAGAGTAGAGGTGAGATGGAGAGAATGTTGGCCTGACAATTGTGGTCTGCCACCCAATCAAGTATTCTGCCTTTGTTATGGGTGGAGGTTTTACTCCTTTGGGTGAATCCAAGTTCTGAGAGGATGTTGGCTGTAATTAGGGCAGGCTGGTCTGATGGGTCATTAAAACCCATATTGAAGTCTCCAAGAAGAAGTACTTGCATTGAGCTTTTGAGATTGCTAGAAAGGATAGTGTTAATATCATCCTCAAATGTTCCGGGAGGGCCCGGGGGGCGATATATCAAGTGGATATTGAGGGTTTGAGCATTGGTGAGAGGTAATTTAACTGACAATAGTTCACATGAATGGACGTCAATCGGGGTGGCTAATCTCATAGATATGCTGCATTTGTGGATGATAGTGATGCCTCCTTCTCTGGATTTTAATCTGCTAGCATAAGCATAGGACCTGCAGCGGGGTTTAGCCATGTCTCAGTGATGGCAATGAAGTCTAGGTCATCTTTCTGGATCAGGTCAGCAATTTCCGAGGCATGTGCTACTAGGGATCTAGAGTTTATGAGAGCTTCTTTGATCTCAGGGCTCTTGGCAATTGTTGTTGTAGGTTGGAGGGCTTGTGATGGTTTAGGTTTGCCGTACTTAGCTATGCTGTTTATTGCCCTAGGGCCACAGTTGTGATCTAGGTTAGTACTTGTGGTCATTTGGGTAGGCAAAGTTTTAGGAGTTCTTATTCCTATAATAGTAGGGAGAGAACTGATAGGGGGATCATATATTTTGGCTAGCCTAGCTCTGTGGCTTAGGTTCCTAGCAGTGGTAGGGCAAGGATTGCTTGGTATGGTGTGTATAGAGTCTTTCCTATCTGTGATTAATTTGGAGGAGGTATTGTTTGAGGTCGTGGGAGACATTAATGTAGGTGGAATCCTAGAGGTAGTTGTGTGGAATAGCATACTGTAGAGCATAATGCTATGTATGAGGACTGTGAAGTATACAGTCTGGCTGTTAGCTGTAAGGATCATACTAGTAAGTGGTGGCTTACTACGGAATATGTGGCTTAAGTGAGTGGTGGGTTAATAGTGGTATTGAGTAGAGGCAAGGATATCTCTTGAAAGATGAGGTCAGTGCTAACGTCTCATGCCGGGCTTAGTTAGAAGCAGCAGTCAAATGGGGCGCCACTTAAGCTAGATGCAGCAATCAATGCACATATGAAATAACTGTAGCAATCTAATGGGCACATATGCACTAGGTGCAGCAATCTAATGGGCACATATGAACTAAGTGCAGCAATCGATGGGCACACATGAGCTACGTGCAGCAATCAATGGGCACATATAAACTATGTGCAGCAATCAATGGGCACATATGAACTAGATGCAACATTCTAATGGGCACATATGAACTAGGTGCAACATTCTAATGGGCACATATGTACTAGGTGCAACATTCTAATGGGCACATATGAACTAGGTGCAACATTCTAATGGGCACATATGCACTTGGTGCAACAATCTGATGGGCACATATGGTACAACAAGCAGTGGGCACATACAAGCTAGGTGCCACAATCTAATGTGCACATATGAACTAGGTATGACAAGCAGTGGGCACATATGAGCTAGGTCCAACACTCTAATGGGCACATATGAACTAGGTACGACAAGCAGTTGGCACCTATGAGCTAGGTGCAACAATCTAATGGGCACATATGCACTAGGTGCAGAAATCAATTGGCACATATGAACTAGGAGCAGCAATCAATGGGCACATATGAACTAGGTGCAACAATCTAATGGGCACATATGAACTAGGTGCAACATTCTAATGGGCACATATGCACTAGGTGCAGCAATCTAATGGGCACATTTAAACTAGGTACGACAAGCAGTGGGCACATATGAACTAGTTTCAGCAGTCAAGTGGTAGGCAACATGTGAGCTAGAGGCAACTTGGGCAGGCATAATGCAGTTCAATATAGCTGAGCTTCAGGTAGGGCACAATGCAATACGCTAGGCTGAGAATAAGCATGCAATACATCAAATAAAGACTCACATGTATCAAGGGTCACACAGGGCATTAGTAATCGATGCCATAAGCAAGGCTGGGGTCACTGATGTGGGACATGTGGATGCAGGGATATAGCTACATAAGATGGAAAGTGGGTTAAGGCTGTGAAATAGTGTAAAAGCTGGCCAAGGGTTCTGTTGAGCATCAAATCAGTTGGTGAAGATGCACAATAGTCAGCAATAGCTTAGGATGGTGGGGGTTAGCAAGCTTACCAGGGTGTAAGCAGGTAGTCAGGGCTGGTTAAATGCAGGCAGGGTCCTTGGCCCTGGCCTCGGTCGCCTCTGCACAGGCTCCATGATCCTTGTGCTGAGGATCCTTGGGCTGAGGGCCGACGTTCACCTGCCGGCGCGTGACTGGCCTTGAATAGGTAGATTGGGCCAATAGGGACACAGATGCAGGTCATGTGGTTGCTGTAGCAGCAGAAAGGAAGTCGGTGGCCATGATGGAATAGGAACACCTTGTGTGTTCCAATAGAGACTCAAGAGAAATGCTCAAATTGCACTTTGTAGCTCGTTTTTGCATTTAAACACATTTTGTGCTACGGATATTCAATTATGGGCATGGATGATGCGCTTTTCGTGGCAGAATATTTTCTTTTCAAAGGGGCTGGAAAATAGGCAGGGTGCCTACCTTTGCGTGGATGGGCTCAGCTGGAGGGCTAACCCACTGCTCCTGCAGTGTAGAGGGCGCCTGCCCCTCGGAGGTCCTGTGTGAAGTGTTGCACAGGCTCCAGACAGGAAAAAGGTCCTTGTGCTGATGATCCTTAGGCTGAGGCCCGGCGTTCACCTGCTGGCGCATGATTGGCCCTGAATAGGTAGATTGGGCCAATAGGGACACAGATGCAGGTCATGTGGTCACTGTAGCAGCAGAAAGGAAGTTGGCGGCCATGATGGAATAGGAACACCTCATGTGTTCCAATGGAGACTCGAGAGAAATGCTCAAATTGCACTTTGTAGCTCGTTTTTGCATTTAAATAGAATTTTGTGCTACTGATATTCAATTATGGGCATGGATGATGCACTTTTCGTGGCAGAATATTTTCTTTTAAAAGCGGCTGGAAAATAGGCAGGGCGCCTACCTTTGCGTGGTTGGGCTCAGCTGGAAGGCTAACCCACTGCTCCTGCAGTGTAGAGGGCTCCTGCCCATCGGAGGTCCTGTGTGAAGTGTTGCACAGGCTCCAGACAGGGAAAAGATCCTTGTGCTGAGGATCCTTAGGCCTGTGTGAAGTGACCTGTGTGAAGTGACCTGGGTGACCTGGGTGAATGGAGTGTGTGACGAATATGCATTCTGCGTTGTGGATGTCTAGTATATGATGTTTGAGACAATGACTGAGACAGCCCTGGCCGAATCTGGTATGAATGCACTGTGGAGTGTTGAATGGCTGGGTACTTGTTGTGAGTACATAAATTGTTGTGAGTGTCTGGAGAGAAGTGAATGGCCTGAAAGCACTATGCACCTGATTGGATGCCTGCCTGCATGAATGCCCTTCTGACCAATTGGTTACCTGAGTGTGACCCAGCAGAATTAATGGGAGATCAAATAGTATATCTGGGGGCATCTCACTGCTAGAATGTGTGTTCAGAAGCTGAAGTCCAAACTAGGAAGAGTACCTGCAGTGAAACTGAAGCTTGACCTTGAAGCCCTGCTGGAAGAGAAGAATTACTGTTGCCTTTCTTCATCAATTTGAAAGCTGCTGTGTCTCCAAGGAATGGCCCAGAGAGGACCTGGTAAGGCACCCTCTTCCCGAGCTATGAGGGACCATCGTGCACCAGCTGATCTTTGCCAAAGCTCCCTGGTAGACAGACCTACGACAGGCTGCTGACCGGAGAGGGGGCCTGCCGCGGAATCCCAAAGAGAAGCGCCCGGACTGTTGTCCGTCACTGTCGATGACCGCCGTCGCCGACCCGAGCCGCCGTGCTCCGGTTGCCTTTCGATTCATGGACGCACTCGTCTGCACCGCCGCCCGCCTCATCCCGCCGGAGAAGGCCAGGCCATCAACGCACAGAGGAGCATTTGCCGGTGGGTTTACCGCCACCCAAAGACCACATGCCGACGACTCGACGCCCTTGCTGGGCCACAGTTGTTCAAACTCTTTTCGGTCCTGGACTATCGACACCAAGGTGCCCCGCACGCCTCTTCCTTGCAGGACATTTATGTATCCCCATCGACGAGCACCGCTAGGAAAGAAGCTGCCACTTCACCGTCGTAGTTCACCCTGTTCTCCTTCGGACCTTCAACGACCCGTAACTCCTGCCTTAAAGGGAGGGCACTCAAGAAGGGCCGCCGATTCCCAGACAAGGAATGCTACAACGCCAGGTACTTTGGGGTTACAGAACTATTGGAAATTATCTTGTGAACAATATATGGACTGGGCTTGTGATATATTTTTATTCTACAGCTTGCCCAGGTGGGGGGATCTCCACACAGAACTTTATCTAGGTATCGGGGCCAGTATTCTGCCACTTGTTCTAACCAACTGCTTTCCTCTTATTGATTTAAGTGCCATTTAACCGTACAGTTGATGCACTTTAAAGAGATCTAATAGTAATTGTGTTACCGGTAGAACTGTTTATTTGCCATTATAGATAACCGAGTACAAAGTGAGTTATTGTGATATTGTACATAAGCGGAGTGGGCTGCAGAGTGGTAGTGCAGACTGTGCAGACCGGAGTCTTTCCACAGTGGACACTGTTTACCCAGCTCCCTCATCTCTTCAAAAGGTCTTTCCTGCCGCGGAGCGGCCGCGGAGTGGGCTGCAGAGTGGTAGTGCAGACTGTGCAGACCGGAGTCTTTCCACAGTGGACACTGTTTACCCAGCTCCCTCATCTCTTCAAAAGGTCTTTCCTGCCGCGGAGCGGCCGCGGAGTGGGCTGCAGAGTGGTAGTGCAGACTGTGCAGACCGGAGTCTTTCCACAGTGGACACTGTTTACCCAGCTCCCTCATCTCTTCAAAAGGTCTTTCCTGCCGCGGAGCGGCCGCGGAGTGGGCTGCAGAGTGGTAGTGCAGACTGTGCAGACCGGAGTCTTTCCACAGTGGACACTGTTTACCCAGCTCCCTCATCTCTTCAAAAGGTCTTTCCTGCCGCGGAGCGGCCGCGGAGTGGGCTGCAGAGTGGTAGTGCAGACTGTGCAGACCGGAGTCTTTCCACAGTGGACACTGTTTACCCAGCTCCCTCATCTCTTCAAAAGGTCTTTCCTGCCGCGGAGCGGCCGCGGAGTGGGCTGCAGAGTGGTAGTGCAGACTGTGCAGACCGGAGTCTTTCCACAGTGGACACTGTTTACCCAGCTCCCTCATCTCTTCAAAAGGTCTTTCCTGCCGCGGAGCGGCCGCGGAGTGGGCTGCAGAGTGGTAGTGCAGACTGTGCAGACCGGAGTCTTTCCACAGTGGACACTGTTTACCCAGCTCCCTCATCTCTTCAAAAGGTCTTTCCTGCCGCGGAGCGGCCGCGGAGTGGGCTGCAGAGTGGTAGTGCAGACTGTGCAGACCGGAGTCTTTCCACAGTGGACACTGTTTACCCAGCTCCCTCATCTCTTCAAAAGGTCTTTCCTGCCGCGGAGCGGCCGCGGAGTGGGCTGCAGAGTGGTAGTGCAGACTGTGCAGACCGGAGTCTTTCCACAGTGGACACTGTTTACCCAGCTCACTCATCTCTTCAAAAGGTCTTTCCTGCCGCGGAGCGGCCGCGGAGTGGGCTGCAGAGTGGTAGTGCAGACTGTGCAGACCGTGTCATGACCGCGGCATCGGGTTCCACCACTGACTGCCCGGACAATATGAGTAATTACATCGAGGAGGCAGACATTGTTCCCCCGAAGAAGACACCTCCAGGCATGGAAAATCTGCTACAGCGACCGGAGGCCTTAGCCTCAACCACAGCCTCAGACATAGACCACTTAAGTCCGTGGTCCGGATTGCCCCCATCGAACAGCCTCAGACCGGGCACAGGTACGGCTCCTCTCCCCCTTCCTAATTTTGAAAATTGTCTCCCCTTTCCCATCCCCACCTCTGTAAGTGTGTCTCCTAGTACCCAACCTATGTTCGTGTTTGTGCCTTCAACCTCCCCTTTGTGTTCTTCCGTCCCGTTGCCGCCTCCCCCCCCCCCTTCCCTCCGCTCCTCCCGTTCCCTCCCCTTCATTACCATCGTCTCTATCCGTTCCCCAAACCCCCTCTCCTCTAACCTCCCGTACCTGTGCGCTGGCGGTTTCGGAGGCAGAAATTAGTTGCCGCGTTCTCCGTCCATTGAAGGAAGCGCCAGCAACGAGATCGAGTTTGAAGAGGAGGGGTGAACGGCAGGCAGCGCCGAAACGGGTGCCGAAAAGAACAATAACCTCAACTCAGCTGGATTCGCTCGAGGAAAACAACGCTAAAAGCGCGAGGCTGTCGTTCAATCAGATCAATTGCAGCACACTTTCTGATGTTGCTGCGTTATCCGCTGTAACTGTAGCAGCTTCAAGAGTGGATTTAAACCATCAGCCGACAGATCCTCCTACCCAAGAAGAGGGCGTGCACCAAACAAACGAACGGACACGCTATGAGACTACATCCCCGCAGGTCGACTGTGCTTACCAAAAAGAAAGCACCTCTGAATCTGAAAAACCTAAGGGAAAGAGTAATAAGAGAACGGGACAACTGCCCGTAATCACAGAAACACATAATCCGAAATGTAATTCACCCGCAAAGGAGGTCAGCGAGGAAATAGTTTGTGCCGCCCAAATACACACGGCCAAAAACCTGGAAGTGCGGGTGAGTTCCGCAGAGGATAATCTTTTAAAATTATACGATGCAAACAGTAAAACCAAAGAGTCTAAAGGGAGAAGCCAGCTTCAAAACCCAGCTGTACTGGATCCTACATCTTGTAAGTTGAAAGAAGTGATTGAAGTCTTAACTGACTCAACCACTCCAAATGGGAATATAGAAATACCAGAGGTAACACACCCACAAATGGTAATTTTGCCGACAAAGAGAAAAGAAAAACATGGATTTCATAACGATGACTCACTTAAAATACCTCCATTGATCTCAACGAAAATTCAGCGACACACTCATAACAAGGTCAGAAGGAGACAGACCTCAAAACCCAAGGTCCCCTCAAATAAGAAAATGGGCCCAATGAATGGGCAAACTAAGCCTTGTACAGCGTCACTTCTAAATGATTTTTTTAAGAAAAAAATGGAAAGGCGATCTCATTTTCAACGAGATCTCTCGGACAACGAAATTTTAGAAAGCCTTACTTACTTAGAGACAGAATCATCAAAGGCAAGAGGCACCTCCGAGGACCCATTGGAAAACTTGGATCCACTGGGAAACACTGTAACCAGGACTGTATTAACGGGTGCCTCACCCCTCAGATGGCACTACTCGGACAAAACGGCATCCCTAAACACAAACGATGAACAGCAAGAAGGTTTAGGTGAAAAACCCAACCAAGAAAGACACCTTGATAATATCGAAGGGGAAAACTCAAGCCGCGAAGGCAGGGGACAGGATCAACAGTCAAGTACCAATTTGATAGAGACCTTACTTAATCAAAGCTGTCATGCTACGGAGCAAAAAAACACTGTGACAAACAGTGATGGAAATCCGGAACAGCACCCTGCCTCTACACAATCACCTAAGTCAAAATGCTTCGTCCAGACTACTGTGACGAACTCAAACATCTTCACTAGGGAAATGTCCCCTGAGCCAACAGAAAAACCACCAACGATCAACACGCCCACTGTAACGGGCAGCTTAAGTAGAACTGCGCATTTCTCTCCCCAGCACCTGGTCCACCAGAAGTCGGACTTATCTTCCATAATGTCAACAGTAACAGTGGCACTGGCTCCGTTCTCTAAGCTATATGAGAGCATTAACGACACACTTCGAGACCAGGTGAACATGTTATCCATAATGCAGTCGAAACTGCAATATTTGGAAGGGTTCATCCTGGGACGCCAAGGTCTGGAAGTTGGTGAAAGTACTTATGGGAAAAGACACTCCGAACGCGAACTTCTTAACCACCTGACAGACGAACATCAGCCTGTCAAAAAAAGCGCAAATCGACAGCTGCAACATCCGAAGGGTAACGTAGATACTCTGCTCATCACTTCAAACGAACCCGACGGAGTGTTAACCACACAAGACCCTGAAACTGAGACTTCAATTAACAATCCGGCTAGAGAGCCTTTAGACGCCATCATAGCCATACTGGAGGAAGACGACGTCCGCTCTGCGCTTAATCAATTTATTGCTACAGAAGCAGAGGTGGAACAAGCGCCCAACCCCTTCTCTTATATAAAAAGAGTAGAAAGTTCAAAAAAACCCAATAAAGGCTTGGAAAAGATTACTAAGAAATTCACGTATGGAATTTTTAACCAGCAAAAATCCATAGTGAGCCAAACTCCCTCAAGGAGCTCTAAGTCCCAAGTTCAGAACACCCCTTCCAATGAGAGGGAGAAGAAAAAAGACGCACCTAATAAAACAAAGGAGATAAAAAAAATACACCAGAAACATACGACGGAAAAGGGTTCAACTCATCCAAAAGAATCTGTGCCCGTCCTCATGGTTGAGGATGAATTGGATTGGAGTATTCAGACAGTCGATGAAAACGGATCCGAAAATCGCCAAAAAAAACAAGCGAAGAGGAAAGCAACTGAACCAATTTCTGAAATTTCTAACAACGAACCACCAAAGAAAGTACAAATTGTTGACAATCCTGTCCCGTCGCCAAAGTCCTTGAGGAAAACTCAAAACTTTAAAAAATTGGAGGCAGAGAGGAAAGCAAAGTCGAGGATAAATACTAAGGCTGAGATAAGAGTGGATCAGACTGCAGGGAAGAACCAAACATTTGGAAAAGGAATAGACCCCAAATTGCATCTCCACTTATTCGGAAACGGGAGGTTAGACCTGATCAGAGAAAGAACTCCAAACCCCTAAGAGAAACGGAAAAAAAAATCTCAGACTCATACTCACGCTTCATTTCGGATGAGAACGAGAGGAGAAAAGAGGTGAGAAGACCCCCCTTGGAAAGTACGCAGAAAACTGCAGCAAAGCGTATTGTTAGCGATTTTACTCTCAGGTTGAAAAACATTAACCCAAGACAGGATGACCTGACCCTGAACAGAACGAACATTATTAGAATCCTAAGCAAACTCACCAGTTTGAAAAACATCCAAAATAAAGACCTGTGGATAGTCGAACCAAGCACTTTAGGCAGAACAGACTATTCATATATCCATCTTGACTCCGAAAGTATCAAACTGCGCCTACTGAAAGAAGCGAAAAACCTTCTGGAAGGGGGCTTCGAATTAGCGGACATTGGGAACTCAAACACCCAAATAGAGAAAAAAGCCAAACCTTACGGAGAAGTAAATAATGGAAATGAACTCTCTCAACAGAATAGGGAAAACCGTGTACGATACATTAGTCGGATGCCCCATGCCTGCCCGGAGCAGAATAATCAACCAACAAATAATCAGAGAACTCAAAGGTCTAATCGAGAGGAGAACGGAAAACTGGGGAGAAACTACGTAGCAGAAAACAATCAAGAATGGATCCAGGGGCGAGGTAAAGAACACCAAGATCGAACACGAAAAGACCTGACACTGAGGAGCTGTGGAACACCAAGGGAGAATAAAACCACGGCGTGGGCTCGGCAAAAATCCGAGACCAACCGTAGGCAAAACCATTAGCAACGATGGTTGGAAAAGAAGAGTGGCCCTGACACACCCAAAAAGAAGACCTCAAACAAGATTTCCGATTCACCGCAACCACTAAGATTGGGATGCTGGAATACAAGGGGCTTTTCGCATCTTACCAAAAGGACAGACGTTAACCTGGGCATCTTCGACGTCCTTTGTCTCCAAGAGACGTGGCTGACCGCGAAACCTCAATTGGATGGCTACGAACTAATCTTCAAGAGGGCTAAGAAAGGAGTAACAGGGCGCCCATCTGCGGGACTCATAACCGCAATCAAAATTGGAACAGGACTTGAAGCCTACGAAATTCCATCGACACTGCACTGGATCCAAGCTGTAATCTTGACAAGAAAGCCTTCAGTAAATGAACATCAAGGGATTACTTTGCTCCTAATAAATGTATATTGGAACCCGGTGACGACAACAAATGAAGACTTTACCAAAGAATTTCATAGCCTCTGGGAAGAAACCCAAATAAATTGGCCGGACCGTAGCATAATTATTAATGGAGATTTCAAAGCAATTTGCGATGGAATCGGTACACCAACAAAGCAGACGTGCCAAAAGACCCCAGCTCGGGAAAGAGGGATTCTCCTTGACAAGATAATGGCTGACAGGGACATGCACAACCTCCACTGGATTCGTTCCAAATCAAACTTGGCGATCCCGTCATGGCAAAGGGGCGATCAAAAGGGGACAATAGATCACATCTTTGTATCAAGAGAAACTTTGCCAAAGATCCATACCTTTAAGGTAATTCGTACAGTGTTCAGCGACCATAACCTCTTAATTTTAGAAGGTTGGGTGTCACTACCTAAATTAATCAAGAGCTCTCTGCCGCTCGAGTCCTCAGAGAGAGGTAAAAGGGTGAAGATCTCACAAAAGGGACTACAGCAACTTGAAGCGCAATATGTAAGATCTGGAACAAAAACCACGTCACAAGGCCTAAGGGACGTGAACGTTCTGGACTACATTCCCTTGCTAACCAGATTCCAGAGGAACCCAACCAAAACATCTAAACCACAGAAGGGACATCACCACTTCTACAACAAAGATCTGGTAACGAAAAGGTTGGAACATAGAAGGTGGAAGAAACATTATCAGAAGTTCCCCTCTACTGAGAACAAGGAACAATGGCTAAAGGCGGTGCAAGAATACAGAAGCTGGTTGGTCCACTACCGCTATAAACTGTATTCGAATGATTCAGAACAAATGTTGATTGCGGTTTGTGGAAACAAACCAAAAGAATTCTGGAACCTGATCAAAGGGACTCAAAGCAACGCTAACGACAACATCCAGAATAACGTGGGCGAAGCACAATGGATCGAGCATTTTTCGAAATTGTTTGCTCCAATCGTAGACGAGATTAACACCTACTCGCCTACTAGAAAATGTTGCCACACGGACTCAACGTGGAATATCCCTGTTGACAAAGAGTCAATTCTGAACAAGCTTATAAAACTGAACAACTCCAGGGCGCCGGGGCCTGACGGCATTAGCAACTTAGAACTTAAAAAACACCCAGAACTATGGGCAAGCTTTATGAGCAAGATCTTTATGAATTGCAATCAGTCAAAAGACATCCCTCCAACATGGAAAAAGGCGAACATTGTGCCAATCTTCAAAAGAGGCGCAACTGACGACCCGAACCACTATAGACCAATTGCTCTTTTGGACGTCATGGGAAAGGTGTTTGCGTCCTTTGCACTGGACGATTTTCAACAATGGGTTCATTCCTTCAAATCTATGGATCCCTTCCAGAATGGATTTGTGAGGAACTCAGGGACAACTACCAACATCTTGCTTATGAGCGCCCTGAAAGCAAAAGCGCTACAAGGTGGTCTTCCGATCTACGTCGCCTTTATTGACCTGGTACAAGCATTCGACCAGGTCAATAGACAGCGTCTTTGGTCGAAATTAGAAGCAAAAGGGTGCCCGGCCTCGATCTTAGACCCTATAAAGGCCTTGCATCAAGGAACCTCTATTCAAGTCCGGCTCAGTGCTGAAGGAATCTTATCCGAAAAGATAATGACAGCCAGAGGAGTGAAACAGGGTTGCCCCTTGGCCCCCTCTTTATACAACGCATACATCGCAGACTACGGGGAATCAAGTCTGGCAATCAGACATTTTCCACCAGCACTGGGCGGAGAGAAGATCAATCGTCTATTATACGCTGACGACATTATCCTGATGGATAGGACGCCTATTGGTCTTCAGCGTCAGTTGGATAACCTGGTAGCATATATGTCAAAAAATAATCTCCGATTAAATAAAGAAAAAACTAAAGTACTCATTCTGGGGAAACCACCAAAAAAGTTCCAAAACTGTTCCTGGTATTGTGAGGGCAAGAAACTGGAAACAGTGCAGGCTTTCAAATACCTGGGAATTATACTTAGCAACGAGAAAAATGAAAAGACCACGCTAGATACACTTTGGACAAAGTTGAAAAATCTCACAGCCCAAGCTAAGGCAGTGGATAGAAGACACGGACGCTTCTCGCTAATTCCCACTTTGAGGTTCTATAAGGCTAAGGTGATACCCGCACTGATATATGGCATAGATGCTATGCCTTCGGTTCCGAACTCAATTTGGTTGAAATACGAAGGCTACTTCTGGCGAAGTGTCTTGGGCCTAGCGCCATCCACTCCTATGCCATTAATAAGGAGGGAACTCTGTATCTCATCACTCCTGGCAGTTAAGATGAGAGCATCGCTGATGCTATATCGCAAAGTCATCAACAAGCCGGAAGTAAGAGTGCTAGAACTTATCCGCAAAGAATTGACAGAAGGAGACACCCGGATGCTTGCGGAGTGGGAACAAGCAAACCTAGCACTCCTGAAAGAATTGGACTTATCGTTGGAAACTCTAATCCAAAACCCGAACAGAGCAGTGGCAAAACTGTTCGAAGCGGACTGGATCCACACACAAGAACTGGCAACTGACCACTTACTAACAGCCGGTTTGCCTAACGCTCCCATGAAGCTAAATGCAGTCCGAGGATACCTCCACAAATTCCCGGATAAGAGACTCAGTCGCCTATTCCTACGATTTAAACTGAACCTACTGAAAACCAATGAGATCTTGGTAATCCGCAAGCAAGCGCAAACGAACCTATGCCGTTTCTGTAAATCAACTGAGCATGTTGAAACCTTAAAGCATCTAATAATGGATTGCATAGGTTTGGTGACAGAAAGATCCCGCTTCCTCACGGACCCATTGAAACATTATGCAACATTAGACCAGGAGAACCTCTGGTCATTATTGAACAACGGGAACAATAAGAGATGCGTGATAGGCGTAAGTTTGTTTCTTAAATCACTGAATTTGCAATGAGGAAAAATTGTAAGGATGGCCATGCCGCCCTCAAACGGTGAACTACGTTTGGATTCTACGATTCTATGTATGGATAGAGCCCTGCGACCATTTCCATTACCAAAAAAAGAAACCTGATGAAGGGAAAACATGATTGGATCCAATATACATAGCTAAATGGAGCCGAGGCCACTCTACTCTACAAACTTCATAAACTGTAAATAGGAGTTCACATGAGTTCCTGTTTTGTAAAAATTGTAATACAATTAAATCAAAACAATAAAAAAAAAAAAAAAAAAAAAAAAAAAATTATATAAAGACTGTGTTTGAACTAATACAGTGTGTGGACATTCCGTGTGGACATTCCTTTGTGGGTGCTTGGGGACTACACTGTACTTAAGAACCAGCCTGCATCGCCTCCTGAGAAGCTGAGCCTTGATTGCTCGTCCATTGCTACCACAAAAGAGAATCTTGGCTGGGGTCCTCTGTGCCTCTCCTCTACTATATAGAGAGCGGAAGTGCAGACACACCCCTCCGGTCATTACAGTCACACTCTCGAGCACTCCGTAGAGTGTGGTGAGTGGGGTCACTTTGG
The DNA here is from genome assembly GCF_040938575.1 of Ambystoma mexicanum. NCBI lineage: Eukaryota > Metazoa > Chordata > Amphibia > Caudata > Ambystomatidae > Ambystoma > Ambystoma mexicanum. The sequence goes on from NC_090935.1 coordinate 184,512,836, forward strand.
ACTCGTTTTTGACTAATTGGGAGATGTCCCTCGTGTTGCTGCAAGTCTGCAAGGATATTTCAACTCATTACACCTGGCATTGGATAGATCATATCTATGTTTCCAATACTGTTAGAAACTTGTGTAGTTCTATATCCTTTTATTATCCATCATTTTGTATTTTGCTCAAGCTCTCAGCACATTTCATAAAAAACATAACTTTTATAGTCATAACCCATCATCAATGACGTCACACCATGCAGCAAACTACAAAAACCTACTTGGGGAATTGATAGGCTTACAGGGAACATCTAAATGTTCCCTACTAACAGGGGTACTGATTGGGTCTCTTCCATCAGGTGGACAACTAAGCCCTCCTTTAGTGCAAGTCATCTTCATCATTATTAAATACACAATGATTCATTGGTTACACAAACTATAGAGTTCTTTGATGTGTGGCCCTCTACAATTGGTTGGCACCCTTGTACCCTTCTGGAATATTCCACATGCTAGCAGCATGCAGGCTAGCACTCCAGGTGCATGGAGGGTCAGCGTGGTCATGCCTCCCCACCCAATTAGCCCAATATCTGTCATCACTCTTGCCATTTGCCATTCAATTAAGGCATTGAACTTGTGCCTGAGAATTAAAGGGAGTATGGCATGGTCTTATTCTCTGGTTTCGGTGTAGCTCGACCCAATGTCTATTTTCATCAGACCATGTGACCTGACACCATGTTTCTGAGCTCTTTGCTGCATTTCATATTAAATGATAACCTCTTGACACCTTGAGTGTTTTTCCATTTCACCTCAAACAGAAGTTTGTTTCTTTCTCACGTTTATTGTCACTACTTGACAGACAACCAGGCGCGCAGTGGCCTCGACTCATGGTGCTGGGCCAGCCAAGCCTTTCTTGAATTTCTCCTTCGCCATTGGCTCTTTTTCCAACTGCGCCACACCAAAAACCAATTTCCAATCAAATGGTTTCAAGCCTTGCTAAAGTGCATCGTGGAACATCCAGGTTCTATACATTCCTATGTATTATACATTGGTGCATCACCGCAAACTATTCACTACATAGCCAGCCTTAAGAACACTTCTACTTGCGTTACTTCATCTGTTCAAGTGTAAAATTACTTTGCATTTTCATCAGCGTTTTTTTGCATGAGCATCTTCATCTCGAGTCTGAAATGTTGCTCATCTTCGACACCTCCTCTTCAGATCTTATAGAATGTTTATGTTCTTCTGTCTTATGTCTCTTTTCAGAGTGCATCAGTTCTGCTTAGCATGACATCACCATTATTCTTATTCACTCATTTTCATACTTCTTCCAGCACCTCTTCCAAAAGAATGTTATTTATTTGTGGGCATGCATATAGGGTTTTCTCAATGGATACCTTGTTTCAAGGATTCTTTGCGGTACAGGCATTTTCACTGGGACTGCATGTGTTCCAATTTCCGGTTCCCAACATATAGGCAAAATGGGGCGGAACTTCTGGTAGGGATACTTGACTCCTCCTCTACACTCCCCCCTCTTGGTGATTCATCGACCACTCTCTCTTCTCTATTCACATCTAGACATCCTCACCTGTAGATATGCTTCTTCTTCCTTTAAAGCACCCTGCTGATTTTACATGTTCATCAACACTCCAGGTCATAAGCATACACTGTTCATTGGGACTACAGTGGATCCATCTCCCCACAAACTTCTTGTGGTTCTTCAGGTACAGGAACTTCATTCCCTCAGGTGCATGAATACTGGCCTTCACGTAGTCTCCGATTTCTTCATCTGTCAGCTATTTGGGTTTGAACCCAGATTCAACATCAATCACAATCTTCATTCCTACTTGGGGACTTACCTGCTCCAGACTTGCCGGAAACACCGGGACATACAGCCATGTGGTAATGGCACCAGTGTTTCCACGTCCGTCTGCCGCCAGTGGGGTTACGTATAAAACCACATGGCCACAGAACTTGTAGTTAGCCGGCCTGGAAAACGGTGCCGGTACGGTTTTACCGGCACCGTTAAATCCGGACCGGCTAACTTGTAATGAGGCCAATGTCTCACTAATAAAAAGCGTTGTATCATTTTCTCTTGGAGGTTCTTGTGATTCTTAAATAATGATTAGGTGGTATGTCTTTTGTGATTTTACTTATGATCATTTTGTTTTTCTAGGCATGTATTGGTTTTCTTTTATGTATGTATTGTAAAGGTTTTTGATTAAACCAAATGCAATAATAAAAACACATTAATACATGTGCATCCTGTTTGTAAATACGGATGAACGTTTGTGTTTCAAGAAAATCCAGTCACTGGAGGCTGCAATGTGCAACTGATTTGTATATTCACAAAGCATTCTGTCAATGTGCGACAGCTCAATGTACACCCTTATATCACCTTTTCAATTCATCCATACCATTTCACTGTACAAGTAATACAAATTGCTATGGAGAAGAACGCCTTGAGAATAAGCTCAATTGTGTTTGGCCAAGATCACATGTTTGCAGTGGAATGTAATCCCATCACCTCCCAGTGCTGATTTCTTTCCTCCCCAGGAATAGGAACATAGCAGAAGAAGATAACAGTAAGCGGGCAAATCAGATTTTAATACGTAACCTTTCAAGCCACTCCGCCCATCAACATATTGTGGCCTCCGTGCCCTGGGCCATTATCCTTATTAGAACTCTCACAACAGAGCAATGTGTTGTAATGTTATGATTTACGCTGATAACACTGGAACACATTTTAAAGTTTTCGTCTGTAATGTAATTGCTTGTTTTCCATTTGCAGTCACCACTGGACATACAATCTACTGGAAATACTACAAAGGCACCCTGTAATTGAATTTTAGAAGCCCCTGGGGGCGGGGGAAGGAATCTGCACAATTCCTTCAGTAGGAAGCGTAAAATCATGTACTTGTCACAACCCTGGAAGAGAAAACAAAGTGCTACATCCATTATTTTCTATGATCAATAGTAATTTTATGAGTAAAGAATGTGTTCTCTTCCTGAAATGTAACACTGTTGATTTTACTGCAGAGGATTATATAATATGACATCAATATTTGCACCAGGCTCCCCAGAAACGTCGAACCTTGGAGCACATTCACACAGCTGAGTTGCAAGCGTACTTGTTATTTACGGTGTAAAAACGTAATATTATATTCGAATCACAAAATGTAAGTCTCCAATGCGCATGTGCAATTCATTCAACTATGCTCTCATTGGTGTACATGGGAGGCTAATGAATAATACGTGTTCGAAAGAGCACACGTTGCTGTCAAATGGTCAACGAGACAGAGGTCGTGAAATGATTTGTAGACAGGAAATATGATGTGTAATGTACACATTGGCTGTTTATTTAGTCTGCACAGTAGACACATATATATATGTGTGTTTTATTACAAGTGCATTATCTTTGTGAATATGAACAATTGCATGTGTAATTTCCATCATTCATATGCAACATATTTGTTGGACATGGTTCTTTGACAAAACTGTACCTGAGGGCAACGCCTGTGCAAATCATGAGAGAATTAGCTGCATTGCCCAAACATCTCAAGACTATACTGAGCTTCTGCATCTTCCATACATGTTGAACACAACCTTTTGAGACGTTGTTTAACATTTCAATACGCCATGGCTATGTTTCATTCAAGGGGGATGCACGCGCTGCACCCTTTGTGCTCTGGCCCTGGCCACAGGTGCACAGAGATTCAGCAGATGGTGTAACCTAGGCATCCTTTGAAGCAGATAGTTGTGGCTATGGGGAAGACTAACAGGTGCATCTGGGGAAGGTTATGAACCAAGGTGCGAACCTGGTGTGCATCAGTTAGGTGAATACCTCATCAAATGGCTGTCCACGCATCTACTGGATCACCTGATTTGATTCACCCCACTGTTTTTACTTCTAAGGAGCTCAATACTTAGTTCTGTTTGCAGCTGTTTTAATTTTTTCTCTGCTTTTGCTTGTTTATTATTTGTATTCTTCCCCTGATGTTTTTATGTTTAATGTGCTACGTACACTCACAGATGCAGTTCTCTTTATACCACTGATATGCTACACATATTAGTACACCCATTATATTTTCTGTATTTAAATCAAGGTTTGGGGAGCAGCTTGTGAAGTTGCTGGGCCCTGATATAAATTGAACTTCAACTCCCATAGCCCTCCCTACTGAAGGCACTGTGTAGAGTTGATGGAGGTGGTAGTCCAAAACCTTTGGTTATTGCTGAGAACATCTTTTCATTTGGGAGAAATGTTTTGTGGGGAATATGGTTTACACCTACTATACAGTACATTACACAAACTTATCTCACACCCAGGCTGTTGGTTGGGGTGCAACATGTCCAGTGCTCCATGATATACTACAGCTCTCCTACCTACCCAGGCCCCCTGTGAGACCCTTTCAGCATCATCCTTTTGTTTTATTACAGCATGGCTGACAAGGTGGCACACACTTGTATCTTTTCTCATTCGATCCTGCCCCGCCCAATGCCTGTGCATCAAAATGGTAATTATCAGCCTCTGATTACTCCTGTAGCATAGTTGCACATTCGCACCTAATTTTCATACACCTTTAGAAACAGAACATTGCCGGGCTCTTTTTTAGGCGATAATTTGGTGTGATAGATGTCACCCTTCTGCCTGGCATCGGCTGCAATCAGGCTAGCACCTTCACTTAGGTCAACCAATGAAAGCGATCATTGCCATTTTGTCACGCCTCACCCCAATAACACTGCTATTGTTGTGGTTGCTAGCAGTTGCACATCATGACCAAAATGGCTGTTTGGTGACTGCTCTCAGCAAGCGTCTGTGGTCATGGGTGGCAGGGTTACAGTTGTGGGTGGGAAGGTGGGTACATGGCTGCAGCAGTAGGTACCTTCTGTCAGAAAATCGGTGGTAATGCTTGAGTCATCAATTACAGACTATGGTGCTTTTCTGCGCAGGTGTCTCTAAGGTATTGTATTCCCACACACACCCAATACTACTTTAAACGTTGATAACAACAGTCAGTGATTTTTACCAGCACTAATCTCCGGCCCATGGTTGAAAGATAAGATGGCCGTGAGTGTGGTGATTGGGCGCCTGAAAGCCACACAGAAGAACAGGCCACTTCTGATTGTAACAGAACAACTGAAATCGTCAAAACTTTACTTTAGGGGCTTTCTTGTGTCTTTTTTGTGGTGCAGCATTAGGTATACATTGCTACTCAGACTCCTAAGACTGTTGTGTCTGCATACATTAGACACAGTTGTGGCATTGTTTGTGATTCTAGGGCTTCTGAGATGTTCACTGTACATAATTGTAAATATATGAAATTATGTACACTGTGTATACACAAAGAGCTTGGTAAAGGATTGCAACAGTACACCCTGCCTTACACATGCCTTAAACGTAAACCAACTGTGCTTACTACCATGTGACCAACCTGCACGGAGGAACATACAGTAGATGCATTTGCTCTGCGCAAGTGAAGGGTAGAATGTGAACAACAACATTCTTGTGTCTATAAAAAAGTTTTTCTGAAAGCATATCCTCCCAGGACCGTGTCATCCATGAGTCATACCATCATGGATACAGCAGGCATACCAGATGTAGTGCCTGTCCTTCTTTGGAAAAGAAGGGCACGGTGCAGAGCCTCCCATTTCAACAAGAAACCACAGACAGGCAACAAATACCAACTAATGACACTTCCCCTTTTTGTTCAGGGATGTATTAAGGTCACTGAGGCTGTGGGCACAGACACATTTGGCCCATCCCAATCCCAAAACAATGCATATGTCTATTACCCCATCTCATCCTCGTCACAACCCACTTGTCGTTTGAGTATTGATACAGAACATAACCTATATTAAACATCATACTACATGATATATACCGCTGTATACAGTATGCTTTGAGTTATTGTGTAGGTATACATGCCACAGGAATAGAATGTGTCAATACCGTGGATACAGGACAGAGACTGGTAGCCAAGACAAAGGTACGGTACTACCTACCTGCTGTAGCACATGCACAAGACAGTACGCCTCATTACGAGGCGGCGGCCGCTGTTAAACCCATTCTGCCCTATTACGAGGTTCCCTTGCAGGACCCGCTCTGGATGTCTGGTCAGAACAGACTTCTTATTTGCGGGTCCCTCCAGGGGACCAGGGAGCTAACAACGGGCCCGTTGTTAAATGGCCCGTTGTTAGCTCCCTCCCCATTCCCATTGAGACCTATGGGGGCTCAAATGGGAAGGCGGAAGGTCCGGGTTCACTGAATGGGGAAATACGGGGCCCTCCAAAGTTGGAATGGCCCGGTATTTCCCCATGGCTGCCTCCAAACTCGTAATGAGGCCCAGTGATTTTAAGACATGGCATGCATACTCCAGTACCTTCTGTAGCACACCAATTCAGGACACAGATTAGAAGAATTCAATTATTGCAGAGACATTTCTTGCTTTAGTCCACCCCTCCTGTGGTACCATATGCTTGCATCTGACATTGCTCCAATGTTAAAAGATGGCAATAATTAGCATACAAGTGTTGCTGTGGACAGGACAATGGCTAGTGTAGCTCTCAATATACTGGGCAATATTGGCACTGTCGGACCTTCACTATTTGATGGCCATGGAACTAGTCAGACCTTAGCTCTGCCAAAAACACTAAGATATGATCAACATAAACTTTGATGGCCTCTACCACCTCTGAAAGCCCAACACAACCTCACACCAAAGAACTCTTAGGCTGACAAAGGTGGCATAGAAGAACATGGTACTGTGTCCGATATTATCTGCTTCTTAGCACCCCTACTATTTAACGTGTATGTAACAGACATGCTTCTTATTGCAGGGGCTTGCAATAATCCCCCCCCATCCCAAAGTCGGGAAGCAGTATACTGCTTGGTTATGCTATGGCGACAACACTGTTATTTTGGACAAAACTCTGATTGGCATTACACATTCAACTGCTTTGGCTACCTAGTCTAAAACCAACAACTTAAACGTGAATCATGCAAAATCAAAGATACCAGTAATTTGTAACTGCATGTCTACAATAAGTGTGTGTGGTACATGGATGCTCAACCTATAGAGGTAGTAAACTAATATGCCTATCTGGTACAATTGTGTCATCTTCTCCTTCTCCTCTTGGGATTAAAATCCATATTACCCCTAAAGTTCTTAACACGTTTAGACTGCTCCGTGGATCACCCATTGAATTATGCAGGTTTAAGTAAGCAGCTAATCAACAAAGCTTGCTTTTGAGACCATATTTTCAACCTTGAATTTTTAACAAGAACACGTGTACAGAATATGCAGGACACGATTTCATTATTTGGCACCTGCTAACTATCTAATTCGTATCCCAGATCATATAAGTAAAGGTTTCATTATGAAGCTTAGATTTAATCTTTTACCCTCATTAATAATTATTGGTCGTCAGAAAAACATCCATCATTTGGATCGATTTTGTAGACTGTTTGGTAGAACTAGATTCGACCACATATTTATTAACTCAATGCATTGCACTTTACACAATTTATCAAGACAAATATGCCAATCATGTGAATGATGTGAGCCTTGTATCCACAAATGACTTGTGCTCATATGGGGTATCTGCCATTTCTAGCGTTATTTTAAACACTGTAAGGAACTATGTTGAATCAATTTCCGAGCTAAGCACATAGTTATATTCTAGTTTTATCTCAATGTCATTCCTAATTTCTTTAATTTATTGACTCTTTTTATTGGAACATTTTAATTATTTCATCTATCTTAATATATTTGATGATTCAACATTTCATTTTGAATGATTGGTGTAAAGGTTTTTTTTATCAACTAAGACACTTATTAAAACAAGTTAAAAGATTAACTGCAAGACGTGGTTTGTTTCATTATAAGGGCAAACCGATATTCTGTCCCCTTACATTTCCATGTCACAATTTTGGGGACAAGAAAGAAAACAGGCTTATGCAGAAATCAATATTTTATTTTATTAAAGTAAAATCAAAGGTGGTACCCAAGATATATGCAGGGGAAGTTAACACCGTACTACACAATCGCATACAGAACATGAATATAACCTGCCAGATACATATCAACGTGATTCACACACATTAATTCATTCACATACGTAGGCTGCTGTATCGTGGTTTGGTGCATATGTATTGATGATACAGAGCTCTCTCTCTCCCACGCATCCCTGTACTATAATCATTCTTCTGTCTACATCAGTTTTAATGACTTTGATCAGAACTGACGGCGCCACCCATATCACGACCTCTCTTGCAAATGCTGAGTATGGTGAGCCCCCAATTGTACCACTCCATTTTCTAGCTAGAGTAATTTGTCTCTCTCCTGTCAGGTGTGTTCCCTGAGGAAGTGCTATATCATTTTTTTTAGGGCGTCTTAAATATGTCATAATCCTATTTTGTTTAAAAGAACTGTTTAGCCCCCTTACATTCCATGAGGCTATTATCAGATCCCCCATCCCACCAAAGCATTCTTACATACCTTGGTAGTCTGATGCACATATTATATATTACTTTTGTGGCTCTATAGGATAACACCCGGCTAACTACCCCAACTCCTGTACCCCCAACAATTGCCCAGCTCAATACCTTGTGCTCAAGCATACCTGCTTCTCACCCTTGCCCCATTTGCTTGTCCTGGTGCCTGGAGTGCAGAAGGCAGATACTCAACAACTAGTATCCACGACCGAATCCACTCTTAGGTGAAGGACGCTTCTCTGCAGTGTGCTCCCAGATGGAGACCCCACTGTTGGCTCCCGAACTTTACCAAAGTGTTAGTGCCTGAGTCATTTGCAAAAAGGTCACATCTGCCGTCCATACCCAGCCACATCCTTACAGATCCCCAATGTGCTCCTCAGCGTGTGTCCCCCTCTTCTGTCATCTGATTGACCGCTCCAGTTGGCAAGTTTTCTGTGTCCATCCATTTATGTGCATCTTCAGGGGTATCAAAGAAGATGGTTCTGCCTTTATGCATTACTTTCAGCCTTGCCGGATATACCAACATATATTTAAGGTTCGCCACCGGCAGTCTTCTCTTGACCGATGTGAAGTGCATCCTCTGTCGTTGCACCTGCAAAGTAATGCAGTAATGTTGGCTGATGCCCACTGTATCTTTCCGCCTTTCCGGAAGTGTTTGAGAATCTTTTCTCTGTCTTTATAATTTAGAATCTGGGCCATAATGGGCCATGGAGGGGAACCTGGTGGAGGTTTCCTTATCATGGACCTGTGTGCCCTTTCTACTGTGATGCCCTGGGTGAGAGTACCCGGACCAATTTCTTGTAGCAGCATGTTTTCTACAAAGTTAGTGGGGTTTGCACGCTCTTCTCCTTCAGGAAGTCCACTGATTCTTACATTATTGCATATGGCCCGACCTTCTGCATCTTCAACTCTTCCTTCAAGATTCCACAGTTGCTTTTGCATGATTGTTATTTCCTTTGAGGTGTGCTTCAGGCTGGCTGCGTTCACCACGACTTCCTTTTCAAGATTCCTGTGCGTTCTGCGAGTAACTGAACGTCTTGCCTCAAGAAGTTCCCATCCATGCTAATGTCATCCATTTTGGATTCTAGTGCAATCTTTAAAGCAGCTATTGCCTCCAAGACCAGCTGGTCTCACTTTGTCTGGATCTGTTCCCCATGTGGATATGGGGTCCCTGACATGGTGTTCTCTGCCAGGTTTGTGTGTTTGGTGAAGGGGTCCAATGTGGACCGGTTCCCTAACTGCCTTTACTTCCACACATGCCTCTAGTTCATTCCACTGGTCGGCAGCTGGTGGAGGTTTGATTCCCAGTCCGCGCTTAGAAACCTCTAGGTATTGAGCTTGTTATAAATAATATATCATATCATATCATATCATATCATATCATATCGTATCATATTGTATCATATCATCATATCATAATGTTCGAGGGCAATAGTGCTGAATCTAAGATGCAGCAACAGCCCTCTACCAATGGGTGACGCTATTAATGTTGCTGTGAATATATCGTAATTGTGGCCCTACAGAAAGCCACTGCTTGCACACCAGGGTATTTTATCCTTATCAATACCTGATGTGGTATGCTCCAGGCCGGTTGGCAATTGTAGTGAACTCCCATGTGCATATATGACCTCTGGAGCATGTTTTGGTTCAAGTCCTCCCTTCTGTGGTCCTCTCGTGCCTACGTGGCCAGTCTTGCTGCAGTCTCTACCTCCCCTGTCCCTTCCCAGGCCCTCTGCACAGCACTGGCTTCTCATTTCATCTCTAAAACTCAGGACATCCTGTTCTCTCTCTCCTCCTCTCCCCTTCCACCCTCTATGCCCTGCTCTTCCTCAGGCCCTTTCTCGGCCACCACTCCTCCCCCCTTCTCTGCCTTTCCCCTGTCCTCCCCAAACAAGGTTTCCAGACAAGTCTATAAAAGTCTTTTCAAAACAGGTTCAACCCTGTTCCTCCAAAACCATCAAGGACCACATTGAATCCCTTGTTCCTGCCCTGGCAGACTTCTGCAACCACTCCTTTGCCACTGAAGCACTCCCTTGTGCACCCTATTCTTAAGAAACCCTGTGCCATCCTGCCCGGCTAAATATCATCCAATCTCCATCACTCCTTTCCTGGACAAACTCTTGGAAAATCTGGCAATCTCCCATCTCAATCTTCACATGGAATCTGTTGGTTATCTTCATGATCATCAGTCTGGCTTCAGAGCTGCCAGAATCATGGAAACTGTTCTCCTGAACATCCATGAAGACCTGCTCTCCAACCTTGATTCCATCACCCCCTGTGTCCTCATCTTACTTGATCTCTCTTCTGCCTTTGACATTGTCAACCATGCCATCCTGCTCAACCGACTCTGTGATAACCTGGGGATCACTGGTCAGACCCTAGCGTGGCTGACTTCTTTCCTCTCTGATCGACCCACCCAGGTTCAACTTGGTTCCTTCCTCTCCTCTATCTCTATCTCTACCTGTTGTGTTCCCCAGGGGTCTAACCTCTCTCCCTGGCTGTTCAATCCATACCTGGTACTTCTTGCCCACCACATTGCTGTGCTCTGCCCAAACTTCCAGTGCTATGCGGGTGACACTCAGCTCATTTTCAGGCTACCCTCAGCCACCTCTTCTCCCTTTCTCATCTCTGACTGTCTATCCGCCATCCAGGAGTGGTATGCCACCAATGAGCTCTGCCTTAATGTCAGTAAGACTGAGATTCTCCTCATTGGCACACCCATACCCCCCTTTCCTTTCACTCTCTGGCCAGCCTCTCTTGGACCTCTTCCTGATCCCACCTGTGAGGCTAAAAACATCAGGGTCATCTCTGACTCCACTCTCTTCTTCTCTGCTCAGAACTACGACGTCTGTAAGAAGTCATTCTACCAGCTGCATCTCCACAGAGGTATTCTTCCTTTCCTCTCCTTCCCCCAGAAGCTCACTGTCTCCAGAGCTCTGGTTCTCTCTAGGTTGAACTATTGCAACATCCTCTTTCTAAATCAACCTGCTTCTACTCTCTGCCCTTGGCAACTTATCCAGAACAGTACTGCAAGACTTGTCCTTGGCCTCAAGCCCAGGGATTGAATCTCTCCAGGACTGAAATCTCTGCACTGGCTCCAAGTGGCATGAGGATTAAGTTCAAAACCATCTGCATTGTCCACATGCAATTCTGGGGTTTGGGGCCGCAATACCTTCAACGCTCTCTTCCTAAATATCTTCCTTCTCGAGCTCTTTGCTTATCCGCCTCCAACTCCCTCAGGGTCAGTCGCTTCTCCAAGCAACAAGTTGGTGCTATATCTCTTTCTTCATCTGGGGACTCCCTCTGGAACAGCCCCCCTGAAACTTGAGGAGAATCATATCCAGCTCCGGAAGCACCTCAAAACCTTTCTCTTTGCTTTTGCTTTTTCTCCTCCTTTCCCCTGCTCACTTCCTGACTGAAACTGAAACTGCACTGGTTACCTGGCCATCTGATCTTGGGCCCAAGTGCCCTCCTCCACCAGTTGCACACCTGCACTGCCTTCCTGGCAACACCCAGACTGTTTTCTGTATCCCTACAGTCCCACTTCCAGCAATTGACACCTGATGCCTGCACTTACCCTTGCACTTGCCAACTGCTGGCCTTAATTTACTTATTGTTATTTATTCTATTATGCCATGTACTGCACTGACCCCTCCCACTTCCTCCCAGCACCTTCCCCCTTCCCATGCACTTGCGCAATCTGAATGACACGGGGCCTAGTAGGAACGGTGTCTGTCTTCCCTCTGTTCCCCCTCCCTTGCCTCGTTGCACCTTGAAACACTTGTATATAGGTGGTTTATAAATGCCATATCATATCATACTGAAGGCTGGCCGTTTTCCGATAAACTGCTTTTGTTGCTGCTGCCTTAGGTGTCATCTGCGATGTTTTCCCCATGTCTCATGCCTTAATCATATATATGTGTGCTCACTCACATTGTTACAGGCATATGCGCTCGGTTGGGCACCCGGCTTTGCTTGGGTAGCTGGCTACTATTTGTGGCTCCCCCCTGCTTCTCGGGGTATATGAACTGGTATGGCACTGTTATGTGGCCAGCGCTTATCTGCCTTGTCAATTCATTGTTGGGGTGCTTTTATGTCGCAGCGCTTGTCTTATCCTAGATCTCGTTCCAGGGCCTTTCCTGCATAGACATAAGATTGCACTGAACTGTGTGGAGTGCTTCTGTAACTGAACACCAAGTGCTACTTACTTACATGCGCATTATGGACCGGGGTCGGCTTCTGCTTCAGCCCTTCCTGGTGTACTGTTGCAGATGGCAGTTGCCTTATGTGCTCATACGGCGCACAGAATCTTGTGGTGGCGGGCTGGGTGCAGTCCCGGGGTCGCCTCCTTTCTTGAGCGCTCCAGAAACCACGAGGCACTTGAAATTACTTGTTGTTGCTGCTCTGCCTCCACCCGGTTCACCACTATGTGCGTGCCTGTATGCCAATTAGCCGGCAGTCACTGGTGCTGTTTCATTCTGCGCCCGGCTTCCTGATTCTTTGTCCTCCGCAATGCGGTGCAGTCGCTTGCTCCATGGCAGATGCTTCACCCGCAACCGATCTTCAGTCTGCCAGGAACGTACTTCGACAGGAACCGGAGTGGTGTGCTGGCCAGCCAGCGGGTGTTTGATATTATTCTGCCTCCATCTTGCACCCTGATGTTAGCCTGCTGGCAAGGCTATTGATTTGTGGCCGCCATTTTGTTTCCCATACCCCTAGTCAGGTCTCACACTTTGTATGCTCGTACTAGGCAATATGCACTACGCCAATGTTATACTTGTGCCCAATTGTACCTGTAATCTTTATCCTTCCAGTGGACCATTTAACAGGGGTCATCACAATCTGGGGCCAGTATTGCAGGCCAGGATCATAGGGGATCTGCAGGAGCTTAAAGAAAAGCATCCCCACTGCATGGCTGCTTAGCCATGCCCCATTGACTTTGCCTTCTTAATAAGAAGAATACACCTGAGCAACTGACTCCCCTTTTCTTTTCCTGGAACTCAATTCTGTGCACGGCAGCATGAATTTGGACCAACACTCCCCTTGTCCCCTGGGCACCATGCATGGTACACCAGTGCAAGGGATATGGGTGGATACTGTTTCAGCAATTGTGCACCACCCCATTTGGAGTACTGATGTATATGGTGTATGGGGCTGCACTGAGTCAAACATGAGCCTTTGAGACAGAGGCAGGGATTGTATTCACTTTTCTTACTTTAATGTGCCCAGAAGCAATTTGCCAGCTGTACAATGCCTCTGTGCCCATCAAGTCTCGGATGACACAGCAGTGTTCAGGTTTGTCTGCACAGGCCTCTGTCACAACTCAGAACCCCAAGATGAAGGCATTGTCACCTTTTGTGATTAGCATGCTGATTCTTCCTTGCTCAGTGTCAAGGTAAGTAGTATGCACACCTTTCTTGGAAGAATATATTGTGTATAAAATGAAAGACGTCCAATTCGATAATTCTTAGTAAGTTCTGTGTGCAGGGGAGAAAATGCAGTTCTGGTACACAAACCTTGTGGGTGGACACTCCCATCCCTTCTCACCAAATATGCTGAGAAGGACTCAGTCAAAATTTAGATCATGTTTTATACATGCCAATACATTAGTAATTTTAACTGGTCTAAGCCAGAATTTAATTGATGCTTCAAAGAAAAACCTGTGATGAAAAATGTATGAATACAAAAACGAGCCCTACGCCTTTTGAGATTGCATTCCCGTCTTCAGGATCAGTACATCTTTAGGAAAGTAGCAATACTCTTCAAATTTCATATATCTAAATAGAGTAAATCAACAGGGTGACAATAGTATAAGAATTTCTTCTAGCAATAAATGCTATACATCATATTGGTATAAGCAGTAATTAGTGCAATACAACACCACCTTATTGAATTCTTCGAGGTCCTGGGGGAGTTCTATTCTTCAAGAAAATAGGATTGAGTTTACCTTTTCTTGATTGACCGAAATGTTTCTCTATCTGAACTCATTTGTGCATCCAGGGTTTGTATTCTATATTAAAAATATTACAAATATTTGCTCTGGTCATTCCTATTCATAAAGTAGCGACTCAAGTGCCTACCTTATCAAACAGGATACATTACAGGCCCTTGGGTGGTGTCTCAGTGGTTTGTATGGGTCCTATAGTTGAACTTGATAGGAAGAATCCATCATCAGTGTGTGGTATTGTTTCTATAGGTATAAAAATCTAACACTGTGAAAGTTGATAGGTTTAAGTCAACAGGTGGTATACCATACAGATCTAACTGGAATCTGTTCAGGACTAGAGGTTGGGGTCATGTCCCCTTCAGTGTACATAGAGATAAATTACTATAGCCTTTCTCCTGGTTGAGTTTTGTTAGGAGTAAGTATGCATGGAACTTACCAGTGTGGCACCAGGTTGCGCAGGATACCAGCCGTCATGCTGTCTTTTCAAAATGGCCACTAAATAAAGCGTACCATGCCACATGATGTTTTTTTTGCTTATTAACATGCTGTCCTGACGGCCATATTAATGAGCATGGGGTTATTCAAATTTTAAGATGTTGTTGATGCTGGTAGATATACTAGATTTGTGAGATTTGTAATAGAGATAATAACTGTGTGATGAGGTGCCTAAAGGTTTAGGGTCCTAGTTTTGGGATGTCCCAATCAGTGACTGTTCACAAAATCAAATAGATGTTTAGCTTATTCTGATTATTTAGTTAGGCCTAGAGAACACAATGAGATCTATTACGTGGCGTGCTAAACAACCATTAATGATCTCAATTAGAATAGGGTGACCTACATGTCTATAAAGTACAAACATATACAGTTGCTGTTGAGATCTTCTACATGGTGTGCTAAACAGGATCAAATCATTGATATGTGAAGTACATTATACAATTCCATTAAAATCTCTTTCTATTCGCAGAATACAATCTCATGCATTTCATTAGGTTATAATCTGTATACCAGAATGTGTAGGCATATGGTTTTAGGTCAGACAGTGTCTTGGATGGTAGATCTACATGACGATTAAATACATTTAGCTCAATTGAAGGGGTAATTTGCAGAACATTGCATATCATTATGTGCACACTGTACAGTCCGTGGGCAGTACATTTGGCTTTTGTGATATAGATACTCATAGTTCACTTAATAAACAAATGATATATGACACTGAAGGGTTTCCCTTGAGATGTAACCCAAGCGCACATTTAACCCTTCAGTATGGAACTCAGCCCTCGATTTGTTTGAGACCAAAATGATCAAAGATCTTAAAATAAATAAACATTTAAATACTTTTATATAAGAACACACAACATGTGTAACCATCAGCTTAAACTTCGTAAACACATTTCTGAATCGAAATTTCAGAATTGAAATCTTCCATTGAAATTTAACCAGCTGATAAAGGGGGTGCAGCCATGATAATTGACACTGATTTTTACAACACCAGTTGCCTCAGACTCCTTGAAGACTCAGACACCTATGTTATTTGACCATAACCCCACTGATTCCATAAAACATATAAATGAAAGTGTACTTATCAATGCACTAACAGAAGCATGGATCACTGAGAAGACCAAAGCATATCTGACTAACACATTCCCTATAACTCCAGTGTTCTATGGCCTACCAAAATTACATACACATGTACTTCAACCACGTTCAGCCCCATTGTGGCCCAAACAAGGGTATCTTTGACCTAATTGCAAGGTTCATAGATAAGCTACTAAAACCAATAGTCCAATAGACCTTGACTTATCTGAGGGATAACAAACCATTTCCTGAATGCTCTAGAAGATCTTACATTCATGAGTCCCAAGGGGACACTTTTCACTCTAGATACAGAGACTCTCTATACATCCATCTTGCATCGTGATGGAGTTGAGGCCCTTGAATGGGTGTTGTTACAAGAAGAACATTTTCAAACTGACAAAGTACTCACATTGCAATTAGCGAAAATGATTCTCTCCAACAACTACATTAGGTTTAACAAAAAATATTATTTTTAGATATCTGGTACATCCATGGGCTCAGTCATGGCCCCGGCAGATGCAAATATATGCATGTTCACTTTTGAATCCCAACATAACCTTGAACATGAAACATGGGCTAATAAAATAGCCCTTTGAAAGAGATATATCGATATCTTTGAAATTTGGAAAGGCCCCAGAGATGAACTTGATACCTTCCTCAAAAATATTAATGAATGCCATCCGAGAATCAAATTCACACTGGAAGTAATAAGGCCAGGCTTTCACTTCCTCAATGTTGAAGTCACCACAGACCATACCAAATTGAAGACATTGATTTATCGTAAATCTACAGATGTGAACAGTACGTTACACTACACCAGTTTTTACCAACTACTCTTGAAAAATATTTCACCACTAAGCCAATGCCTACTAGCTAGAAGAATCACCTCGAACAACACTGATTACACTGAAGCATCCAACACCCTAGCTGAAAGATTACAAACAAGAGTATAGCCTGAATCTGGCTTAACACACGCAAAACTTAAAACAACAGCACAGACTAGAACCAATTTACTTATACCCAAAGTGGTTTGAAATGACCCTGCACTGATTCACCTTAATACATTCTCTAGACAAAGTGCTCAATGTAAAATATTGTTGAAGAACAACTGGAAAATCACCAGACTAGATGCACAACTGTCTAAACTATTTCCACACCCACCAATGATAGCTTACACATGAGGAAACAATTTAAGAGAAAACTTAGTCGCAGCTGAAAGAATTGACAACCCCAAACAATTGCTTCTCAACAAACCTAAATATGGTACGTTTCCCTGTATAAATGGCAGTCATTGCAATAATGTACAAAAAGGTGATACCATAAAACACCCATGTACTAGTCAGAAAGTAAGCTGAAAACATTATGCCACATGTGACTCTAAATTTTAGATCTATGGTCTTGTGTGCCCATGTGGACAGTTCAATGTAGTACAAATGACAAGGAAAATGAAAGAGAGACTTAAGTAACTCAAGTCCAACATCAGACAGAACAACGCTAAATCCCCAGTAGCTAGGCATTTCCTAGAAAAGAGACACTCAATCGCTTAATTGAAATATCGAATTCGTGAGGTAGTCAAAAACCCGTCCAGGGGAGGCAACCACAATGCACTCCTCATGCGCAGAAAGATGTATTGGATACATAAGATGAATTCACTTGACCCTACTGGGATGAGTGAAGTGTTTTATTTCATACCGTTTTTATAGTGATTAAATAACTCTCTGTAAATTACTCCCCCACCTGAGCTAGACAATTTAGGGCATCATTATCCTATGTACCCTATTATAAAGACCATACATATATGCATTGAAACCTATGTTTATACATATCATCTATAAAAACTAGAAGATTAACCTTGCTGTTGTAACTATAACCACAGAGATTCAAGAAAAGCAAGACAAAATTATTTGGCCTGATATCTCGGGCTGTTTATAAAAGAAGTGAGTTGCTTAATTCTAGCAATCCCAAAATAAATAAGCAGCTCAATAAATCTTTACTACCCACTCGGGAGGTTGGTTCTAAACAGTTCAACAAAATAGTACAACATTTAAACCAAAAGTTGATAAGAAATGTATTTTAAGAATAAGAGTAAAAGACATCAGCAGATTTTTAGACAAGTTATAAACAGATAATACAGACAAGTTTCATCTATTTGGAACATAATCAAACAGCTCAAAACGAATAATGCTGCAAATTGAGTTCAGTAAGAAAGAACAAAAACAAAGTATATATGCATGTGCAATTTAGTGAAAAATTATTTGCATCATGAAACCCCCTTCTTTGGTACATTAGTTCCTCATTAGTGGGGCTAGAGTTTTTTGATAAGAGAGTCAATAAATTATGCAGGGTCTTTCGATGCAAGATATCTGATCAATTGCCAACGTGAACATGACTAAATGCTATTTGGTAGCGGAAGTTCCAACAGGCTGTAGTACAGGTAGATCACAGTTCCCTGTAATCGTCATGTTTCGGCGGTCAAAGGTGGATGTACAGGCCGCCTTCATCAGGGCTCCAAGTCAGGGACCCTGTATAAGATAACATTGGTGTAATATGAGTGACTTGTGAGCAATGGGGCATAAAGTAATACTGAGTTAGTTTTCATGGCAACCGGTTGGGAAACTTACTTGCCGGTGCGCATTATCTCAAACACATTGGTGCGCCCACGCATTGGATAGGGAGAAGGACGCCAGATGCCAGGACCAGTTGTGCAGGTGCTGGGTCGAGTGAATAGACTTCACAGTGAATGCAGAAGTTTCACAGGTAATCTCGAGACTGTGAAAAGGAGAAGTCATGGAGGACAGCTATTGGTGACGGTAAGCCATCGTAACAATCATGGAATAAAGATTAAAAGGTAAGTAGTGCAAGGGTACCGCAGCCACATTTTAGTTCGGGTGGCGGCGAGTGCATAGAAGAAGTAAATTTGGAGAAAGGGAAAGGGGGAGAAAAATTGGTATAGGGGCAGGATCGAACATTCTAAACTTTTGTTATAACTTTGTGAGATTCCGCTGGGGGCTGGTACATGAAATAGTAGTGAACAAACCCAAGGTGAGTAGCCCATATAAGTGACTATAATAGTGTTCAAAAAGTCAGGGCTGCTGGTATCAGGTGCTAAAATGGAGTTAACTTTGCTGAGGGAGCAAACAATCAATGTTGTGTTTTAGAAGATGTGAATTACAGGTCTCAAGCTTGTCCGTGTGCTGATGATTCTCATGATGCATGCGAGCTGGAATTGGGTGCCGTGAGAATGATACATCAGCAAATTGAAAGAAGGGGGAAGCGCGGACCGGCGCGCACACGTGAACTGATCAAGAAGACCAGAGTAACACGTGTGCGCGCACGGTCAGGCGACCCACGGCTCACCTTGTTGTTTCCGTGCGGCATGAGAGACGGCAGCTGCTCGAGTCTGCTCTGCCTGAGTGCGACTGGATCGCACTAACGAGCCTCCGGGAATGCGGAAGTATGGGGCTGCGTGCCGCGTTGGTCTAGCGTTATGCTTGTTGCTGAGGAAACCACGCATGTGCGGTAGCCTGAGTGGTGTGTATACACTCGTTGTCATGGTAGCAGAGCCTCCGGGAATGCAGAAGTGTGGGGCTGCGCGCCGCGTTGGTCTTGCGTTATGCTAGTTGCTAAAAAAGCCACGCATGCGCGCTAGCCTGAGTGATATGTATACACTCATTGTCATGGTAGCCGCACATGCCCCCTGCCGAATTCTTGCAAATTGTCAAGTATACAATAGACAGTGAATGCGATTGAGCGGTACAATAAAAAGCGCTCAAGGATGTCTGGCAAGCGCTGTAGGCAGAATGAGGTGAGTTATGAATTGTGGACCAAACACAAAATAAGTGTTTGAATTAGCTGCTTATCAGCCTATTTGTCTCAACTGAAACATGTCAATACATAATGAAGGGCAGGGAGGCCTGTGGCCCCGGAGTGTGGGTGAGATAAGTGGTAATGTGAGTTTGCTTGCTACATCACACATTTTTTTGGAGATAATGAGGTGATTCAGAGGTTGTTGCAATTAGCAAATGGTTGAAGAGAGAGAGTCTATGGAGCCAGCATTGTGAACCTTTATAACAAAGGTTGGAAAATCTCATTAAGACCACCATGATATGTGCCCAGCCTATGGATCCATTGTGCTTCTTTCTTCAGGAGGCTTTGATGGATATCAGGTCCTCCCTTGACTTTCTCTACTACCCACCACAGAATGCTGTTGGGAGTGTGGTTGGCAGACAGGAAATGTTTAACCAAGGGCGCTGATAGGTTTTTACAGAGAATTTTTGACCTGTGTTCCGATATTCTGGCATTGACTGCTCGTGTAGTTTGACCAATATATCTAAGACCGCAGGGGCACTCTATGCAGTAGATAACATTTTGACTTTTAGATACATATCATCTAACATACTCTCGACCATTGTGATTGTACTGAATGTAATAATGCTTTGACCAAAGAGTAAATGTCTATACACCATGTATGATATAGCATTGGTTCAGTATGTAACTCAGATCTCAATTTGTTTAAGAACAAAATGATTAAAGACCTTAAAACAGTTAAATACTTTGACATGAGAACACCCAAAATGCATACCCACCAGCTTAAACTTCTTGAAAACATTTCTGAAGAACGCTCCATCGAAATTAAACCAGCAGATTAGCGGGTGCAATTGTGATAATAGACAGTGAATTTTAAATGACCAGTTCCTTCAGACTTCATGAAGACTCAGACACCTATATGTTACTTGACCATGACCCCACTGATGTCATAAAACATATAATTGAAAGTGTACTGATGAATGTACTAATTGAAGAATGGATCACTGAGACGACCAAAGAATATCTGACTAACAAATTCCCTACAACTCCAGTGTTATATGGGCTCCGAATTTACATACATATCTCCTTCAACCACTGTTCAGACCCTTTGTGGCAGCATCCAAGAGTATTGTTGACCCAATTGCAAAGTTTATAGATAAACTACTGCAATCAATTGTCCAAAAGACCTTGACTTACCTAAGGGATAAAACCCATATCCTGAATACTCCAGAAGATCTTACATTCATGGATCCCAACTGGACACTTTTCACCATAGATTAAGAGAGTCTCTATACATCCATCTTGCATAGTGACAGACTTGATGCCCTTGACTGGGTGTTTTTACAAGAAGAACATTTTCAATCTGACAAAGTACTTACAATGGAATTAGCAAACATGATTCTTTACAATGACGTGTTAGGTTTAACAAAAAATACTATTTGCAGATGCACATCCATGGGCTCAGCCATGGACCCAGCCTACACAAATATTTGTATGTTTGCTTTTAAATCCCAACATATCTGTGAACATCAAACATGAACTAATGCAATAGCCCTTTGGAAGAAATATATCGATGATATCTTTGGAATTTGGAAAAACCTCAGGAAATATCATCCGGGAATCAAATTCTCACTGGAATTGGGGGGCCCAGGCATTCACTTCTACAATGTTGAAGTCACCCATTTGTAAACAGTACGTTGCACTGGACCGGTTTTTACCCACTACATGTGAAAAACAATTTGCCACTCAACCAGTTCCTATGAGTTAGAAGAATCAACACAAATGATACTGATTACACTGAAGCAGCCAAGACTCTAGCTGAAATAATCCAAACAAAAGGATATCCTGTATCTGCCTTAACACAAACAAACATTAAAACTGCAGCACAGACTAGAACCAATTTACTTAGACCGAAAGTGAAGAGAAATTACCCTCCACTGATTTACATTTGTAAATTCTATAAAGTACTTACATGTACAGATTGTTGAAGAAAAAATTGAAAATGACCATATTAGATGCACAACGGTATATCTCCACGCCCGCCAATTGTAGATTACACATGAGGAAAGAACTTAAGAGACAACTGAAAGAATTGACACCCCCAAACAATTGTTTCTCAACAAACCTAAATATGGTACGTTTCCCTGTATAAATTGCAGTCATTGCATGCAATAATGTACAAAAAGGTGATAACATAAGTCACCCACGTACTGGTCAGGACCCCCCTATGTTTTGCATAATTTAAGTAACTTTAGGCCTCACCTCAGTTACTAGGGTAATCCAGACGTGAACCCCTTGTTCACTATTCTTAGAGAGGCACAGCTCCCCCCTACTGATGAGGTCCAACCAGACGCTGTTGGTACTCTTGGTCAGAGGAGAGTTGCCTAGCATTTCGGTGCTGGACTGCCCCTGGGCAGGACGAAGACTGGTATGTTTTGTACATTTCTCATCTGTGAAAGATAGTGAGTTAAATAATCTGTGTAAGGCTCTTGTAACCGGCACTAATATCTGGAAGAGGTACTCCCAGGATATCCCTTATTTTTTGCATAATTTAAGTAACTTTGGGTCTCACCCTAAGTTACTAGGGGAATGAAGACCTGGTCCCCTTGCTCACCCTACTGATGAGGTCCCACCAGACCGAAACACGTGTCTGTAGTTGCTGTGGGTATCTTTGCTCAGAGGAGAATTGCCTTGCATTTTGGTGCTGGACTGCCCGTGAGCAGGACAAACAATGATATTTGATATGTTTTGGATATTTCTCCTCTGTGAAAGATAGTCAGTTAATGAATCTGAGTAAGACGCCCAAAAGTCAGAGAGTAACCAGGTGCACAATGCTGAGACAGAACAGAGCAGGGGAGAAGAGGAGCAAAGGCAGAATCAAAGAGGAAGGTCTTAAGGTGCTTCCGGAACCAGAGATAGTTCTCCCCAAGTGGCAAGGAGGCTGTTCCAGAGGGAGGCCCCTGTCCACCCGCCCCTCCATATTTGTGCTTGGTGCCTCTTCCTTCATTTCCCGTCTCACCTTAAAAACAACAAAAGAATGGTTGCTTTAGGATCCACATTTCTCAGTAAAGTACATAGACTAAATACGTTTTCCAACATTTCCATTAGCATTTAGTGTTAGTATAATGCTAATGGGAATTATATGATGTTCATCCCCTGTTCCAGGGACCGGAACGGGGGAACGGGGGATAACGGCACAACAGCCCAAGTTATCAGCCCAAGTGAAGTGTGTCTGTGTGCGCCCTGATGCCTGCGGGCTTCAGCCCATTGTTTATAAATAAATAAATAATGAGGGCTATGAACCATTATCCTGCATTGCAGCCCCTGCAAAGCGGGATAAAGGCCATTAGCACCCTCGGTTCCCCAAGCGGGAAACCGAGATGTTAAAAAATAGATTTTTCTTCATACAGCGGGATGCCTGCAGCATACTGCTGTAGGAAGGGAAATCCTTTTCCAAGATGGCCACAATGTAAAGAGAAGGCTGGATCCCCACACAGAGCCCATTTCCCTTTCCATGGCAGCCTGCAGTAGGCCAAGTCAGAACCATATGACCATATTACCACAAGCACATTTTTATTCCCTTTCAAACCTATTTGTTCAAATAACTTTACCACATAGTTGGTCCCAGGTGGACATGGCCACTTTAACACCATTTTTCAGCCCTCGCAGTTATGGCCAGTAGCCAGATTTTCTGGGTCATGACCTTATACCATTACCCGGACAATCTACCCACTGCCCATGGCCACAGGCTATACCTCAGTCACCAAAGGAATATCACTATTTTTTGTACCTACACTATGACACTTGTCAAAAAACAAAACACGGGCACATTTGCAAAACCATGCTTTAAGGTCCTTGCCAATGCTCCTCACACGAGTTTGCTTGAAATCCACCCATGTTTTATTTTTTCAAAAGTGTCAAAATGTATGTACATACAATAGTCATATAACTTAGCCCCCACTTGACAAAATCCATGTAGTCTCTAGTTTTTACACAAACATACTGCTTTTCACCAACCCTCTAATGGTGAAATAGGCATAGATGTCCCAGAACATCTGAAGTGTTCGCAGACATCACAGGACTGTCCCCAAACATCCAGACCGGTTGCAGACTTCAGGGGTGAAAAGCACCTGTTTACTGGCTTCTTGCAGCCATATCCCATCCCATCCTCATCAACCCTGAAACTCCTCATCTTCCGAAATTGACTCTAGGTTTCAAATATCCAACAAAACATTAAATATACCCCAAACATTGCTTAATCTTCTAAAACTACGCCTCTTTGTCAAGCAATAAAAATGTACTATATCAAAATAATGATTCAATATAATCTACAGAGTTATAGACCTATAAACATCACTCAAAAAAGTTGATTTTCTGATTGGTTCAACAGTTAAACAACATCTGTGGTACTTAACATCCTATTGGCAGCTACCCACCACACAAACAATAAAACAACCAATACGAAATTAGATTCAAGAAATGCCACCTTTACTCCTAATGTAATCATCATTCATTTCCAATTCTAATGTCTGAGGTGACAAGCAATAGTTGTGTCTATCACAGTACAGAAAACTACATTGGATGGCTGGAGGAAAATTATCCTGCAGAGGAAGAATTAAAAATGAGGATACTCAAGAAAGGATACCACAAGAAAATCCATCACATTCAATATGTTAGTCCATTCTTTATATTTAAGTAAAATTAGACTAGCAATACTATGTTATTGAACAAATATCAGTCACCAAACAGATATAGTTTATCTAACTACTTTTCGATTCTGGATAGGATCAATGCTCTGGCTAATGTGATGCAAGTGTCTGTCTTTAGGAAGGGTCTGCTGGCTACAATCAGTTTGGAGGTGTAGGCTACTGCTTAGGCAATGTCATTGACTTGTCTGTTGAGTGACAGTAATGTGTCCAAATAGACTCATAATGTCTTTGTAGGATTGCGGTACTGAGTTTAACCTGGAGAGGTTGCCAATGATGAGTAGTTCTGTTTTTTCCTTATTCAGGCAGAGCTCATGTTGTGCAATCCAAGCTTGAATAGTGAGATACATTTTGTTCAGTAGTTTGGTGTCACTGTTGACGTTTCCTGTGATGGGTAGGAGTATTTGTGTGTCGTCATCATAGTAGGTGTATGTGATGACCAGTTTGTCGAGGAGGTTGAAAAGGGGTTTGGATCATACGTTGTGGAGAGTTGGGGAGACGCTGCATGTAACTGGGATCGGGCATGCTGCTGCAATGAAGGAGAAAACTCTTGTGGTACTGTCTGCCAGGAAGGATTTAATCCATTTTATGGTGCTGGTTGAGAAGTGTGCTGCCTGTGCCAGGTGTTGGCAGAGGATGTTGTGGTTGACTAGGTTGAATTCTCCAGACAG
Source organism: Ambystoma mexicanum (assembly GCF_040938575.1). NCBI lineage: Eukaryota > Metazoa > Chordata > Amphibia > Caudata > Ambystomatidae > Ambystoma > Ambystoma mexicanum. The sequence goes on from NC_090935.1 coordinate 184,538,012, forward strand.
GTCTAGGATTAGGAGAACAGCCAGGTCACCATTATCTTTTATTTGGTCCATTTGGATTTTGAGGTCTAAGAGGGCAGTGTCTGTCCCGTGACCCACGTGGAAGCCGGATTGGCGGAGGCCTGGGAGGTTATGGGTTATGGGTTTCCAGCTATTTCTGAATCTGTAGGTATGCGAGAATTTTCAAGAGAAACGGTACTGTGGTGATTGGGAGGTAGTTAGTCTGGATGTTAGGGTCTAGGGACGTTTTCTTTAGCAGGGGGAACACCCATGCTTCTTTCAGGTTTTCAGGTATGTTACTAGTGATGAATGAATTGTTAATCAAAGTTGTGATAAACAGTGCAAGATTATCAGCACAATCTTTGATGAGGGTTGTCGGACAAATGGTATCTTTGCATCTGGATGGCTTTAAGCCCTTGATGATTTTTAAAGTCTCAGAAGTCGTGATCGGCGTGAATTAAAATCTAGGGATAGAGTTATTGTGGGTGGGGCAAGGTCAGGGGGCTGGTTGACTGGTGCAAGCTTAGATGTTTTAGCTTTGATTGTTTTGTGAAGTGAGGCTACTTTGTCAGAAAGGGCATTTTGGATGTTGGTGCACCATGGGAGATCCTTGATACAATGGTCTGGTCTAGGGACAGGGGATTCAAGTTCCAGTAGTATGGTGAAGAGTTCTTTGGTGTCTGAATTGGCATTCCCAATTCTGGTGTTCAAATGGATGGTGGCTTCCTTGTATTCAGTAGCTAACATATTCAAAAGACATTTATTTTCATTGGAGGGAGTTCTTTTCCAGGTACACTCTGCTGTTCTTTTGGCAGTTTGTAATTTTTTTAGGCTGGCCGTAATCCATGAGTTGGCGTGGGCAATGGGTTTTGCTCTCCAAAGGCCTACACCACTTTGTTGATAGCCTCCTCTAGGGTTTGGTTATAGAGTGTTTCCAAGGGATTAGGGTTAGAGATAGTCTTTGAATGATTAGTGAGTGGAAGTAGTAGGGGCAGCATGTTGTCAGGGGTGAGGCCTCCACCCACGTGATGCGTAGTGCAGCGATGACTGACTGGATCTGCCCTCCTAATCTCGTCTGCTTGACCCATAGAAATATACTCCTACAAGTGGAGAGATGGATTTAGCCACTTGTGGATTCAAATGATAGCACCCCCACTGTCCTCCCCACTAATCACCTCTGAAGTGCCCTCTCAGCAATCTCACCTTATATTCTTGAAGGATGAGCCCTCCATCCTGCGAAGTACGCAGGGGCGCGTTGATGACCAGTTACTTCACTGGCCTGAAGATATTGGAAGAGTTGTAGACGAATCCTGACTCCAAAAGGTCCTGGCGAAGAGGCGCAAGTATATAGTTCGTAAGAGTTCAAAATGTCTGGAATTCACTCCTATAGTAAAGAATATAGGGCGCCTGGCGGAGTCCTGATTTGCCCAGGTGGGTATATGTACACAAAAAGAAATAATCAGGATGAAGAAGATCCTACAGATAAGCCAGTTTGTGCCGTGCATGTATATTTATTTTACATTAACACAGTCCTTTTTTGGTTGATTAAACAATTTATTTTACAGATCTTTCGATAAGCACGAAAGTTTTTTAGCATCAAACGGACAAAAGTTATTGTGAACGGTGGTAACACGGGTTAAGTGTCAACCTCTGATGTATTGAGGTTGAAGCTCCACACTGAAATACATTCCCTGTATAGATGTGATAGAGAAAGAACTATCAAGCAGGGAAAGTATACCTGAGGCTTGAAGATGGCCCCAGGGTTAGTTCACATAAGGTGTACACAACAAATATTTACATAACATACACAAGGGGGAAGATACAGTTGTGTCACAGGGATCGACACAGGTGTGGACACAGTTGTGTTTCGGCCAAAAACGTGGCTTGATTGAAGCCGGTCTATATGCTGGCCTTCATCAGGAAAGGCACCATTGGTGGTGCTGTCCGTTGATTCTGTGGGTGTAAGAGAGGCAGTGAGGATCTTCAAATAAAGGGGTGATTTAATTGATTTAGGATAGTATTAGATACAATGTTACATTTCATGGTGCAACTAAGAAGCGGCTTACCTGCTGCACCAGTGGCAGTGGCAAGCTGAGAACTATCCTCACGTAGTTAAAGGATAGTATGTGCGTGATTGCACTTAGGAATCTGCCTGTGAATGCTTCAGGTCGACATCTCTCGGGTTCCTACTGACTGTGAAAGACCACAGCGGGTCCCGGACCTGAGAATACAGGATCAGAACGCATGATCCTGGATCAGGATTCAGAGGAGTGGATTCGATGATCGTAAAAGAATCCTACTTGGGGTAGTTTACCCTCGAAAAACATGGTGGTGGGCGAGTGCGTGGCTATGGGGTGTGGACGTCTGGCCGGTGGTTCAGGTGGTCTGAAAGACTGAAGTTGAAGTAGTGAAACCGATTTGGGAAAAAAATACTGGGGGTGTAGAAGACTTAGAGTGCCTAAAGATGCGTGCATGAAGTGGCGCTGAGATGTAGTGGGGAACACTATATTCCATGCAGTGAGATCGAGTTGGGAAATGCTGTTTCCTAGCTAGCTTACCGTAGTGTGTCCGGCGTACCTCTGTATACGGGGTCCTCAGCTCGAAATGAAACTGTGAGGAGAATGCTGGCTGCTATGTAGATATGCATTGTGCAGGCTAGGCGGCAGCCAATCGAAAAAGCGCATTGGAAGTACCCAATCGGTACAGGAGGGAGTTTGAACCAATCGTGTGTTGTCAAGAAGGTGAAGCATACTGGAACTACTCAAGCAGTGGAGCATCATGGGAAGTTTGGTCCTTAAAGCGGTGCTAACAGGCTAAAGCAATGCTGAATGGGATGTACTGAATGCAAATTGTAGAAAAGGGGGTGTTGGAAAAAGGCAAAACGGTTGGCTCTGAGTCTGGTAACATTTCATAATAGTTCCATGGAGACACCTATTGTTTATTTAATTGTTACCAGTGGGAAGTGCGTTGTGAATATACATTTTGCAGGCTAGGAGGCAGCCAATCAAAACGAATTGTGAATACCCAATGGGTATAGGAAGGAGTGTGAACCAATCGTGTCCTGAAGATGGAGCATGATTGAACTACTCCAATGGTGGAGCATCACGGGAGGTGTGGTCCCAGAGGCGGTGCTTGTAGGCTAAAGCAATGTTGAATGGGATGCACTGGATGCAAAAAGTGGAAAAGGGTGTGTGGAAACGGCCAAGACGGTTGGCTCTGAGTTTGATAGCATTTCATAATAACCCTATAGAGAGGCTTATTGTGTACAGGTAGAAAGGTTCATTATACATGTTGTTGAGTGCATACGTTTCCTTTCATTGTATGGGAAGAAATAAGAGGATACTTAGCAATGGACATAAATATATGTCATATCGCATGTCACCCATAGTGGTAATTAATACATGTATACATTTGTTGTTGACGGGAGATGCATAAGTAGTAATTGCCAGATGTCAAAACAATAGGTGAACAAACCACAGTCCATTTGAATACATGTGTACACTTGGTGTTACATAGGTTATAATAGCCAGAAATTAAAACAATTTTTGACAGTAATACAGTTGTTCAAAAATGCAAGCTGAGATATCTATATAGCTAACCCCTGGTGTCCCAAACTGGTAAAGGAGGGTGAGGGGGTTAGAAATGTTAGCCACACCAACTGCGAGAGCAGATGTGTTATCTATGCCATCAAATGTCCCTGCGATTTGATTTACATTGGTAAAACTATAAGGCCCGTAAAACAAAGGATTAATGTACACAGGTCTTGTATAAAGAACTCAGTCCAAGACAAACCACTCGTTGAACACTACACCAAAAAGGGCCATACTCATGAACAATTTTCATGGACCGTGCTACAACAGCTTCAACCACAACGTCGTGGGGGTGATATCAATTTGACTCTGACGAGATTGGAACAGAAATGGGGTCACAAATTGGACACCGTACGTCACGGTTTAAATATAACCGTTGAATGGAAACATTTCTAACCCCCTCACCCTCCTTTACCAGTTTGGGGCTAGCTATGTAGATATCTCAGCTTGCATTTTTGAACAACTGTATTACTGTCAAAAATTGTTTTAATTTCTGGCTATTATAACCTATGTAACACCAAGTGTACACATGTATTCAAATGGACTGTGGTTTGTTCACCTATTGTTTTGACATCTGGCAATTACTACTTATGCATCTCCCGTCAACAACAAATGTATACATGTATTAATTACCACTATGGGTGACATGCGATATGACATATATTTATGTCCATTGCTAAGTATCCTCTTATTTCTTCCCATACAATGAAAGGATACGTATGCACTCAACAGCATGTATAATGAACCTTTCTACCTGTACACAATAAGCCTCTCTATAGGGTTATTATGAAATGCTATCAAACTCAGAGCCAACCGTCTTGGCCGTTTCCACACACCCTTTTCCACTTTTTGCATCCAGTGCATCCCATTCAACATTGCTTTAGCCTACAAGCACCGCCTCTGGGACCACACCTCCCATGATGCTCCACCATTGGAGTAGTTCAATCATGCTCCATCTTCAGGACGCGATTGGTTCACACTCCTTCCTATACCCATTGGGTATTCACAATTCGTTTTGATTGGCTGCCTCCTAGCCTGCAAAATGTATATTCACAACACACTTCCCACTGGTAACAATTAAATAAACAATAGGTGTCTCCATGGAACTATTATGAAATGTTACCAGACTCAGAGCCAACCGTTTTGCCTTTTTCCAACACCCCCTTTTCTACAATTTGCATTCAGTACATCCCATTCAGCATTGCTTTAGCCTGTTAGCACCGCTTTAAGGACCACACTTCCCATGATGCTCCACTGCTTGAGTAGTTCCAGTATGCTTCACCTTCTTGACAACACGCGATTGGTTCAAACTCCCTCCTGTACCGATTGGGTACTTCCAATGCGCTTTTTCGATTGGCTGCCGCCTAGCCTGCACAATGCATATCTACATAGCAGCCAGCATTCTCCTCACAGTTTCATTTCGAGCTGAGGACCCCGTATACAGAGGTACGCCGGACACACTACGGTAAGCTAGCTAGGAAACAGCATTTCCCAACTCGATCTCACTGCATGGAATATAGTGTTCCCCACTACATCTCAGCGCCACTTCATGCACGCATCTTTAGGCACTCTAAGTCTTCTACACCCCCAGTATTTTTTTCCCAAATCGGTTTCACTACTTCAACTTCAGTCTTTCAGACCACCTGAACCACCGGCCAGACGTCCACACCCCATAGCCACGCACTCGCCCACCACCATGTTTTTCGAGGGTAATCTACCCCAAGTAGGATTCTTTTACGATCATCGAATCCACTCCTCTGAATCCTGATCCAGGATCATGCGTTCTGATCCTGTATTCTCTTTCTCTCAGGTCCGGGACCCGCTGTGGTCTTTCACAGTCAGTAGGAACCCGAGAGATGTCGACCTGAAGCATTCACAGGCAGATTCCTAAGTGCAATCACGCACATACTATCCTTTAACTACGTGAGGATAGTTCTCAGCTTGCCACTGCCACTGGTGCAGCAGGTAAGCCGCTTCTTAGTTGCACCATGAAATGTAACATTGTATCTAATACTATCCTAAATCAATTAAATCACCCCTTTATTTGAAGATCCTCACTGCCTCTCTTACACCCACAGAATCAACGGACAGCACCACCAATGGTGCCTTTCCTGATGAAGGCCAGCATATAGACCGGCTTCAATCAAGCCACGTTTTTGGCCGAAACACAACTGTGTCCACACCTGTGTCGATGCCTGTGACACAACTGTATCTTCCCCCTTGTGTATGTTATGTAAATATTTGTTGTGTACACCTTATGTGAACTAACCCTGGGGCCATCTTCAAGCCTCAGGTATACTTTCCTTGCTTTATAGTTCTTTCTCTATCACATCTATACAGGGAATGTATTTCAGTGTGGAGCTTCAACCTCAATACATCAGAGGTTGACACTTAACCCGTGTTACCACCGTTCACAATAACTTTTGTCCGTTTGATGCTAAAAAACTTTCGTGCTTATCGAAAGATCTGTAAAATAAATTGTTTAATCAACCAAAAAAGGACTGTGTTAATGTAAAATAAATATACATGCACGGCACAAACTGGCTTATCTGTAGGATCTTCTTCATCCTGATTATTTCTTCTTGTGTGGAATTCACTCCTGTCCAATTCCTCTTTTTATCTTGCAGCTTTGACCCAATAAGAAGATTGACAGCTGAAAGCGCTCCGGTAAAAGTCTGTGTTACCCAACACTGTCCGGTAAATAATGCCAAGGGTTAAACTTGCTGCTTTTCTCCTTTTCTTACAAGTGGGGCATAAGAAGATGTGGCGTGCTGATGAATAATACCTCCGGCGGTAAAATCAGGTAAGCATATGGCGGTTAAATAGATTGTCTCTGGCTGTTCTCTCTGCTCACCTTGTTGTTTCTTGTCCCCCTTAGGTGCCGGAATTCAGCGATGTAAAGATGGTGACATCGCCGGATCAAAGAGATGCTGCGTGGAACGGTGAGTATTGCGCGGCGCTGCTGCTGGCGATGGAACGCGTTTAAAACAAAGTCTTTCCTCTGGTTTGAAGATGCGATGAATCCGGGATCAGGTAAGAAATCAGGTAATACTCATGTTCTAACCTTTGCTTCTTTCCTTCTTTCTAGGTGCTCCAGGTTCGAGGCGGGCGTGGCAGAAGGATGAATGCTGCTGCTGGCACGGTGAACATTACGCTGCTGGATACAGAATAACGCGAAGCGTGTGTTGCTCTTTGGGCGTGGTTTAAATAGCCTCCAAAGTAGTCCCAGGTAGGTATTCCTCCCCGACCACATCCAAGTAACAAAATAGTCCCTAAGGTAAAGCAGGCGCCAGGACTGAACCTAAACAGCCCCTAGCAGGGGTTGCTGGGTTTTCTCAAGGCAACATGATGCCTGCTCCCGGGGCTGATGGACATGGTCTGGATGCCCTGGGGTATGCATCATGACAGCACTCCCCCTCAAGTCCCCTCCTAAAGTCGTTCTTCCCCTTGGTCCTGGTTTGTCTGGGAAGTCCCGATGGAATCTCTTCACTAATCGAGGTGCATGAACGTGGTCACTAGGCTCCCATGACCTTTCCTGTGGCCCGTAACCTTTCCAATCGATTAAGTAAAAAAGTTTTCATTTAACCACCTTGGAGTCCAGGATGTTTTTCACCTCTAATTCAGGTTCTCCATCTATCAAGATAGGATCTGGTGGTTTGGTTAATCTTGTTCCTGGTTGAACTGGTTTTAAAAGTGAAACAAGAAAGACAGGATGAATTTGCATATTCGAGGGTAATTCCAGTTTGACGGCCACCGGGTTGATAATGGCCTTAATGGTGTAAGGTCCTATATATCTAGGATTAAAAGTCTGAGTTCCTTTCAGGGGTATGTGTTTTGTAGCTAGCCAAACCTGATCTCCAATTTGGTACTGTGGAGTTTCACTTCTATGTAGATCAGCATTTTTCTTGTATTTCTCTTTTGCTTGCTTCAAATGTTCTGTTGCTTCCTTGAAAGCTTGTGTAATAGTAGAATGCAAATGACTAACTGTGGGCATTTCTAAGTGCTGAGGCGAATCGAGTTCCGAAGTTTGAGGGTGGTGTACATATATGGTATAAAAGGGGCTTTGTCCGGTTCCGTAATGTACAGAGTTATTGTATGCATATTCGGAAATCCATAAAATATCTTTCCAATTACTTTCGGTCTGGTGAAGCATGCAACGTAGGTACTGTTCAAGGGTCTGGTTGGTCCTCTCCATCTGACCATCGGTCTGTGGATGGTGACTGGTTGATAACCTTACGTCGATTTGCGCCAATTGGCAACATTTCTTCCAAAAATGTGAAATGAATTGACTACCTCGGTCAGAGACCAATACAGAAGGAAACCTGTGTATTCGAACAATGTTTTCGAGGAACTCCTTGGCCAGAATTGAAGCAGAAGGTAATCCCTTCAAAGAAATAAAGTGAGCCATCTTGGAAAAAAGATCCACAATAACTAGAATGGTGTTAAATCCATTACATGGAGGTAGATCAGTAATAAAGTCTAAAGACAAGGTGTGCCATGGTGTAGGTGGAATAACCAAAGGTTGTCAAAGGCCAGCTGTTTTTTTCTTCAGACTTTTGTTTTGGGCGCAAATGCCGCAAGACATCACAAATGACTTTATATCTTTTCGCCAGGTGGCCACCAGAATTGTCTCTTAATTTTAGTTTCAGTTTTTGCGATACCTGGGTGACCTTCCTTCAGGGTATCATGATAATTGGAGATGACAAGTTCCTGCAATTCCTTGTGTGGTAGAAATAGTCGTCCTTGATAGTAGGGTAGATCATTGATGACTGAGTAATCCGGGCCTTTCTTTACCCAGTCCTGCAGGGCTGCTGGATCGAAGAGTTGTTGGATTTTTAAATGAATTTCTTCTAGTGTCTGTAAAGTAGTTATGCCAAGAATTCTTTGTTCAGAAATTATAGGCACCGGTTCCGGGTTCGCATATGCTTCTTCCAGTCCTATTCGGGATAAGGCATCTGCCTTGCCATTTTTACAGCCTGGTCGATAAGTGATCACAAAATCGAATTCGGCAAAGTACAATGCCCATCGAAGTTGGCGTGATGATTGGGCTTTGGCTGTTTTTAGATACTGCAAGTTCCGGTGATCAGTAATTACAGTAATGGTATGCCTGGCACCGAGAAGATAGTGTCGCCAAGCCTTAAAGGCGGATTTGATGGCTAATAACTCTTTATTGGTAACCGCATAGTTTAACTCGGGTGCCGAGAACTTTCTAGACCAAAATGCCACTGGGTGAAGTTGACCAGTTTCAGGATTCTTCTGGGACAGGACAGCTCCCATGGCAAAACTGGATGCATCAGTTTCCACTATGTATGGAAGCTCGGGGCGTAGATGTCTTAAGACAGACGCAGACGTGAATTTTGCTTTCAGCTCTTGGAAGGCCTTTTCAGCCTCTTCGGTCCACAAGAAGCGTTTGTTCTTTCGCAAAAGTGCTATGATGGGATGTACAACATGTGAGAAGTCCGGAATGAATCTGCGGTAGAAATTGGCAAATCCAAGCATGCTTTGTACCCCTTTAACTGAACTAGGTGATGGCCACTTGAGAATTGCGTCCACCTTTCGTGAGTCCATTCAGACTCCTTTTGGAGTCAGGATAAATCCAAGGAATTCAACTTCCGTAACATGAAAAACACATTTTCCAATTTTGCATTTAACTTGTGCTGGCGTAGTTTCTCAAGGACTGCACGTACGTGCTTAACATGGTCTGATTCTGAGGAGGAGTACACTAGAATATCGTCTATGTATACAACAACACAGGCGTCAATGAGTTAATGAAGGACATCGTTCATAAAATACTGGAAGCCTGCTGGTGCATTGCACAACCCACAGGGCATCACCTGATACCCGAATAATCCGTACTTGGTGCGAAAGGCCGTCTTCCATTCGTAGTCTTTCTTTACACGTACCAGATGATATGCCCCTCGGAGATCTAACTTAGTGTAGATACAAGCATCCTTCACTGGGTCTAGTAGTTCAGGGATCAGAGGCAACGGGTATCGGTTCTTAACAGTTGTCTGGTTCAATGCGCAGTAGTCTATGCACATTCTGAGGTCATCTTCCATTTTGGGTATGAAGAACAAAGCTGAAGATGCAGGGGACTTGGATGGGCGAATAAAGCCATTGGCAAGGTACTGGTCTAAGTATTGTCGTAGGTGAAGGTTCTCAGGTTCCGTAAGGGCATAGATCCTGCTACAAGGGGGTTGTGCACCGGGTATGAGATCGATTTGACAATCGTACGATCTGTGAGGAGGTAAGGTGTTTGCCTGTTCCCTTTGGAAGACATCCTGGAATTCTTGGTATTCTGGAGGTAGTTGCATGACTGCTGTGGTTACTGTGGCCAGGCCTGCGTTCTGATTTTTCTTTGGGTAACAGGTTTGTGCACAATCCGGGTAGGTTATTCTCTTCTCTCGCCAATCAATACAAGGATTATGTGTTTCCAACCAAGGTATCCCCAGTATTATTTGGAACTGTTTGGCTTTGATTAGATCAAACACAATAGTCTCTCGATGCCCATCCTGACCCAATAGTGTCATCTCTGCGGTGGAGTGAGTTACACACCCAGAGGCAATTTCAGTTCCATCGACTGTGGTGATGACATCTGAGATGGTTTTTCGGCAGAGAGGTAGATTCATCCTGGAAGCCAATTCATAGTCCACATAGTTTCCTATGGCCCCGCTATCAATGTATGCCCTTACTGCGTGCATACGCGATGGCTGCCCTGGATCTACGAGGACCATTGGTATGATGAAATGCGAGGTCTGAGTATCCTTCTTCAAGCTCGGCAAGCGGACCTCTACGCTTGTCGGGCCTGGTCGTTTCCCAAGTCTGACTCCATATGGCTTTTATCAGCAGCTCCTACCACCTTCTTGGGTGGTTTTACAGGGCAATCCCGTAGAACATGTCCAGAAGTTCCACAATATAGACACAATTGCATTTGCCGTCTCCTTTCGCTTTCCTTCTGGGTTAGGGGTCCTTTAACCCCTCCGATTTGCATGGGTTCTGAAGCATCTGCTCCTTTGGGGTTAGCGTGGGTTTTGACCAACACCCGATTCTCAAACTTGGCTCGGTCAGCCTTTCTGTTCTGAAGTCTGTGATCTAACTGGACCACTAAGTCTATATATTCAGCGCAGTCTTGAGGTGGGTTCACGACTTGAGCCAATACATCCTTGAGTTCTCCTCGAAGCCCACGATGAAATAACGTGATTCGTTTTACCTCAGGCCATCCAGTTTCCACTATTAACCTATTAAAGGTCGCATTGTAGGATAGAAGGTCCTGGTTACCCCTTCGTAGGGACAAAAGTTCGTTATCCAGGGCCTGTCCTTGGGAGTGTCGGGCAAATACTCTTTCCATGCTAGTTTGAAAGCCCTGAAAATCCCGAAGAATTGGGTCATCCTGTTTGACTAGCGGAATGGACCAATCCGCTGCGCTGCCACTAAGATATGATACAAAGGCTACTTTAGCTTGGTCATTTGGAAAGGCTCCCGGTCTGCATAAAAAGTGCAAGCGGCATTGGTTCATGAACACGGCGAACCTCTTGGGGTTCCCAGCAAAGCGTTCATGTGGAGCTAATGGAATATTTCCTGGTAAAATCACTTGCACAGGATTGCTTGATGAAACTGGGGCTGGATTCCCCCCAAACCTAGGTAGGGGTGTTTGTCCAGCTTGGTTTTGCAGCAGTTGTCTAGTGAGATAATCTGTGCGCTCCTTCGATACAATTAGTTCTCTTCTGAGGGCATTAGTCTCTTGGCGAGCGGAGTGCACTTCTGCCCTAAGTTCCCCATATAGTTGGGCCAGCTGGTCAGTTTCTGAAGTTTCCATAACGCCCGGGTGGGGATTTGTAGATAGGCTTCGCGTTCTGTTACGCTCACCTGGCTCCCACAGGGGCGTCGGTCAGACCCGGACTGCTGCGGCCTCCACCCACATGATGCGTAGTGCAGCTATGACTGACTGGATCTGCCCTCCTAATCTCATCTGCTTGACCCGTAGAAATATTCTCCTACAAGTGGAGAGATGGATTTAGCCACTTGTGGATTCAAGTGATAGCACTCCCACTGTCCTCCCCACTAATCACCTCTGAAGTGCCCTCTCAACAATCTCACCTTATATTCTTGAAGGATGAGCCCTCCATCCTGCGAAGTACGCAGGGGCGTGTTGATGAACAGTTACTTCACTGCCCTGAAGATATTGGAAGAGTTGTAGACGAATCCTGACTCCAAAAGGTCCTGGCGAAGAGCCGTAAGTATATAGTTCGTAAGAGTTCAAAATGTCTGGAATTCACTCCTGTCCAATTCCTCTTTTTATCTTGCAGCTTTGACCCAATAAGAAGATTGACAGCTGAAAGCGCTCCGGTAAAAGTCTGTGTTACCCAACACTGTCCGGTAAATAATGCCAAGGGTTAAACTTGCTGCTTTCTCCTTTTCTTACAAGTGCGGCATAAGAAGATGTGGCGTGCTGATGAATAATACCTCCGGCGGTAAAATCAGGTAAGCATATGGCGGTTAAATAGATTGTCTCTGTCTGTTCTCTCTGCTCACCTTGTTGTTTCTTGTTCCCCGTAGGTGCCGGAATTCGGCGATGTAAAGATGGAGACAGCGCCGGATCGAAGAGATTCTGCGTGGAACGGTGAGTATGGCGCGGCACTGCTGCTGGCGATGCGACGCGTTTATAACAAAGTATTTCCTCTGGTTTGAAGATGCGATGAATCCGGTATCAGGTAAGAAATCAGGTAAACTCATGTTGTAACCTTTGCTTCTTTCCTTCTTTCTAGGTGCTCCAGGTTCGAGGCGGGCGTGGCAGAAGGCTGGATGCTGCTGCTGGCATCGTGAACTTTACGCTGCTGGATGCAGAATAACGCAAAGCGTGTGCTGCTCTTCGGGCGTGGTTTAAATAGCCTCCAAAGTAGTCCCAGGTAGGTATTCCTCCCCGACCACACCCGAGTAACAAAATAGTCCCTAAGGTAAAGTAGTCCCTTCCAGGCCTCACATGGGCTTGGATCTTCTTGCAGCATGGTCTGCATCAGGTAAGTGTGCACCTCTGAGCCTGGTGCCTGTGGTGCCAGGACTGATGTCCCATATGAGCCTGGCACCATAGGTGCCAGGACTGAACCCAGACAGCCTCTAGCAGGGGTTGCTGGGTTTTCTCAAGGCAACATGATGCCTGCTCCCTGGGCTGATGGACGTGGTCTGGATGCTCGGGGGTATGCACCATGACAGCCGCTAAGGTAAGTTGCTGTGGGGTGTTGGACTTTGTTGCAATGCTGATATCGATTTGAATGATATTGTGGTCTGACCACAGTCAGGGAGTATTTGCTATGAATTTAGTGAGACAATTAAGGTCTGTTAACCAATCTAGTGTATGTCCTTTGTCATGTGTGGGGCTTGAATTCTGAAGGTAAAGCCTTGTGCTTCTATGGTATTGGCAACAACAGTAGCCTGGGTGTCAGAAGGGTCATTTAGGCCTATGATGATAATTTTTGATAGTGGTTTGATGCTAGAAGTGAGGAGAGTTGCTAATCTTCCTCAAATGATATCAGAGGGCCAGGAGGTCTGTAGATAAAATGATTAGTGAGGGTAGAAGTTGCCGAGAGTGAGAGTTTGAATGAGATCAGTTCCCTGATAGGAAGGTTTGGTTGGTGATATATCTTGCTGGAGGTTGTTTTTAGCAATGAGAGCTACTCCCCCTCCTTTTCATCCTATTCTATGTTTCCTAAGGATAGTGTATCCTGCAGGGATAGCCAAGGAGAGGATGGGACCTGCGGCTGCAAGTAGCCATGTTTCTGTGATTGCCAAGAAGTCAAGATCATGGGTGGTGATCAGTTTGGCAATATCTAGCACATGTGCCAAGAGGGATCTAGCGTTGACGAGGGTGTTCTTGATGTTAGATAATGAGGATGTTTGCCCATTGTCCAAAGGGTTATTTGTGAGCTTTCCTAACTTTTTTCTTTTTTGCGGAGTCTTTAATAGTTTGGATATGGTGGGACGCTAGATGTTTGTTTCTGTGTTAGAGGGAACATCGAGCTGTGAGTGCCACAAAGGTGGGATGTCCCATGAGTCGGGGAGTTCTAGTGCCATTTGCATAAGATGAGGGATTTTTGATTTGTGTGCTTGGTCACAGGGGTGGTTGTGTGGTCCCCCTGAGTATGTCATGGTGATATAGGTTAACTAGGGTTGGTTAGCTCACTGAGGTCAATCTGCTAGGTGGTAATACTTAGCAATGCTTGTGAGGTTCACAGCTGAAGGAGAATTCCTTAATTTGGATAATAGGCAATGGCCATGATCGGTATAGGGCTCATTTGTTTTAGGTTTGCAATTGGTAGGGAGGTAGGCATAGCTAAATTAGGTGTGCAGGCGGTGGTAATGTGTTGCAAAGGGGCATGTCTGCAGTGGTCAGGCAGGAGCACTGTAAAACAAATATAAATCTGGTATTCAGGTGGCAGTAAAAACACATCTAAATATGATATTCAGTAGTCAGACAAGGTGCACGATAAAAACACATCTAAATTTGATATTCAGTAGTCAGGCAAGGAGCACGCTAAAAACACATCTAAATTTGACATTCAGTAGTCAGACAAGGTGCACGGTAAAAACACATCTAAATTTGATATTCAGTTGGCAGTAAGAACACATCTAAATTGGATATTCAGTAGTCAGGCAAGGAGCGTGCCAAAAACACATCTAAATTTGATATTCAGTAGTCAGGCAAGGAGCGTGGTAAAAACACATCTAAATTTGATATTCAATAGTCACACGAGGAGCACAGTTTGTTTTGCCATTGAGGGAAGTATGTGATCAGCTCAAGATCTGCTGCTCAATGAGATGGGTATGGGTAGCTTGAAGCACATCTAGATTGCCATCACATTCACTGCATTTAGTGTATTCCAAAAAAGTCCTTTTAAGAATTAAGTATCACATATAAATATACAAATATTCTACAATAATATCCATCACATATAAATACACAAATACAATGAAATAACATCCAAAAACATTTTATAAAATAACTCATCACTCATAACCACGGCTACAATTCATTGACTTTTTTTCTATCCGTGGTTACAATATGAAACTTTGTGGGATAAGTCACATAGATCTGTATACATATATACACGTACTAGATAATTCTTAGAAAGTACTCTTTCTGGTACAAACAGCGTACTTATTTTGCATTTAGGACTATAGCCATGAGTATAGACCAGCAAACCCATGGCTATGACCCTTCCCAGTTGTTGCTGATGTTAACCGTGGTCGATACCTTAGTCGCAGTTATTCATCTTTGTTTAAACAAATATATTTATCCTACTATCGGTAAAAAAAAAAAACATAATTAGTTAAAAAACACACACTTTAAAAACCACAATTCAACACACATGTTTTAATGACCCTCATATCTTGTATGCAACACATCACATGCACTATATAGTATACAACATTTGTGCATAAAACACTGTTGTTCTCTTTCCACATACTAATCATTTGGTCATTGAAAAATAAAATCCACCTTCGATTAAAAAAACATACAAATAATATAAAGATGTATTTAAACTGTCACTACAATAAATGAACAATAATATATAAACTGGGTAAGAATAAACAGGAGCAATTACACTAGGTAGTTGCAATAGAACAGATGAGGTAGGGTAAGTAAACTGGGACAGTAAAAGAATGTAGGGTGGGATAAGTAAACTTGGAAACTGAGCTGCTATGAGTGGCTTCAGCTTTACGTTGATTAAAAAGCAAGGTACGCAAAACGTACTTGCTGATAGTTGACAATATTACCGGATGGAGGGCCAACACAGCAAAAACGAGATCAAGAATGTGATCTGTGGAAAGGTGTAATAGAGTTGTCCAAAGGAATAACAAATACAACTACAAAAAACAAACAAGATATAAAAACCTGGCTGAGAATAAACAAAGGATGTTATACTGGGTGGTTGCAGGACAGAGGATGGGGAAGGTTAAGTAAACTTGGAGAACAAGAGAGAATAGGGTGGGATAAGTAAACTTGGAGAACAATGGACATAATTGCTTGGATTGTGGGGAATGCATTGGTTGCAAGTTTTTCCAAAATTGTTAAGTCTGAAAAGTGCAAGGCATCCAAACATCATACGAATTCCTTGCAGAAGCAATGATTTGGGGAATGTATGAGGTGTTTCCCTTACTTTAAAGATGAAACAAGACTAGGAAAAACTAATGGAACATTTTCCTCACACCATATTTATCTTTTCCAATCTGACTTAGACGCAAAAATGGAGATGGACCACCAAATTTAATAGAACAATGGAAAAAATCACAGGGAAATGGCAATTAAATAGTTTCATCATTCATGAGAGACCACAACCAATTATGGATTTTAAAACACAACATATAGTTCTACATGGCCAATTTCTACAAACATGATGGAGTACACCTAACTAATGAAGTTAATACGGTGTTCCTTCATAACATCAAAACAGTACTCCAAATATGCTACAATTCTACACTCAAGGTAATGCGAAACAGTCCTTTTAAGGACTACTTATCAAATATAAATACACAAACACAATAAAATATTACCCCAACATTTTCTTAAATATAAC
This sequence comes from Ambystoma mexicanum, assembly GCF_040938575.1. Taxonomy (NCBI): domain Eukaryota; kingdom Metazoa; phylum Chordata; class Amphibia; order Caudata; family Ambystomatidae; genus Ambystoma; species Ambystoma mexicanum. The sequence goes on from NC_090935.1 coordinate 184,554,171, forward strand.
TGCGGTTAGAGTTAATTTACTTTTTCTATAACCGTGCTTACAAATTGTTAGTTAAAAGGGGGGGGGGTCTTTGGGTTGTATAAAACAATAGACGTTAAAAGATCCATACAGTAAAAGACAACTCATCTAGTAATGTAAGGTACCTGAAGATAAAGAAAGCAGAGTATAATACATGAAAGTAAACTAGGTGGGAATACATTTAATTGCTACAATTACACAAGATATAATAGCATGAGTGAGAATACACAGTGGGCCTCATTACGAGGCTGGTGGTAGCCGTGCCTGTAGTACAGGCTCGGCTGCCACCGGTATTCATTTTTCTCTGCAATTGGGCAATTACCGGGACATTACGGCCTTTCTGGACCCAGTATTTGCTCATTCCTGGGCGCCAAAAAACATCCTTCCCCGTTCCCATTGAGCCAGGGCTCAATGGGAACGGGGAAGCCGGATGCACAGGCACCGTTTTATTCTGCCAGGTCAGACCTGGTGGAATAAAAGGCACCCGCGAGCACAACTCAGAGTTTACTGTTCCGGATACAACTGTACCAGCAAGCTCACCGGTACCGTTGTATCTGGACCAGCAAGCTCGTAATGAGGCCCAGTGTTTGAACTAGTGTAAGGTGGGTCCTTTTTGTACTGGTTTTCTAAACAATGTTTAAGTCTGAACACAGACAACCAAAATAGATAAGACTCCAAAATACCTACCGTGTCACTGATCATGGACTTTGACCATGGCTTCTGATTTTTAAATTCCAATGTCACTACACTTATAAAAATATCTATTAACAAAAAAATAAAACACAGACACCCCAAAATGTATAGACATGGGTACAGAACTAGTCTTACCCACGTCTATACGTAGTCCTTTATGGACTCCAATAAAATACTTCAGGCCCTCACCAAGTGCCCCACTCATCTGTGCCAGCTCCCCAACTCCACAGATGGCCTCCTCAACTCCCCTGGCTTCTACCTTTCCCTCCACAACACACGCTGTTTCTGTGACACAGTTTGCTTTGAGATGTTGGCTATACGAAGCTATAGCTGTTGCTACAGAAAGCTTTGCATTGCAAACTCAGTTCCTGGACCTACTATAACTCCACAATATCACTAGGTGTCCTCCAGCAACCTCCCCACCGCTATACTAAAATCGTTTCCAATTATTTTATCCAGCAAATAGATTTGTAACTACTTTTCTTTGAGGTTATCCTAGGCTATAACCGTGACCATCTCTCACATCGAGAGAAAAACAGGATGCCATCTTTTTCATTTCTAAAAACACACAGGTAAATCCCAGAGATATAGGCACCCCCTTCTTCATCAAATATTTAAATAACAACTCCACGGAATAACCCCAAACCATGCATGGATCGCAAGCCAACGCTGTGTGCTCAAGTTGTTTCAGACCTGGTCTGACTCCATCTAGTGGATTGCCCTTGTTTGTCTCTGGGAAAATGAAGGGGAAGTAGGACACACTTTGGGCGGAAAAAAAAATGTTTTTGTCATCTTAATAACTTTTTTATTTTTCAACAAATCTTTACAGAACTTTGCAGTCTGGGGGCAGGGGGTGAGTCCCTATTCACTTTAGAAATTTTGATCAAATCTGTTACTCAAATCAAATGTTATTAACAATAGCATTTTGAGGGGTACTGACTTACCTTAACTATAGGGCGGCAACTGCTGCCCTGAAATTACAGCATTTAGAAGCAAAAGGAATCCGGCATGATATGCTATATGGAAAATAACATGTAATTTTTATTCTTCTTCATAATGTTATTGCAAATAATATTATAACACAATATCTGCCGTCTTAGTGCTTGCATCTGACATACTAATATATATACAAGTAACGGTATTGCCTGTAGGGATACACGAAAATGAGGAAATGGAAGAGACAGGGAAAAAGGAGAAAGGGTGTTTGGTGTTGCTTGGTCACTAAATCTAATTTGCTGAACGCATGCAACTCCCACCAAAAATATTGTAAACTAAATAATGCAAATGGTGGTATTTACTGTTATGAAATCTCATTCTTGTCTAGCGGACAAACGGTTATTGCATGCATATATGTATTAGGACATTTTACCCTCTCTTGTAACGATGTTTAAATCGTACTTTACACGGATAGTTGTGACAGCAAAAAGGGGACATTACATCAGAATACTCCAACTGAAAAGTTGCTGATAGGAAGAGAGCCAATTGCAGCCTTTGGGGTCTAATCCCTTGCTTCCTGATAAAGCCTCTCATGCCATAACTCAAGAAAAGATACACTGGAAAAGTCTCGGGAGGATAGCTCAGCAGCAACGTGCTCGCCTTGGAAGCAAGATGACACGGAGCAATACAGGTTCGATCCTCGGGTCCTCGGGTACGTGCTTAGAAACCTCCAGGTGTTAAGCGTGTTATAAATAACCTATCATATCAAGTTGTGAAATTAGAACGTGCCCTTCATTTACCTAATTTTGAAACACGTATTGGATACTGTGCATGTAAATTACAGACCATTGTTTGGTATAATATGGACAAATTGTGACCTCACTATTCACCTGTAAAAAGAGAATGACCTCACTGCACATATGAAATGACTTATTAAACGTGGATGAGAGCATCCCAGGCCCAGCAGAATTCCAGGTGCCACTAGTGTACTGCAATACACGTGCAACTAGCTTTCATATTCCTACTTTTATTCTGCCTTGGAACTCTTTGATGGTCTGTTGGTTGAGATTTGAAAAGCGACAGTATTGAAACAGTCACCTCCCATATATTATAATGAATACATGGCCCATTATCGTACATACTGTCCAACATATATATTCGGCATCATTGACTCACACTCAGCAAAGGATGGGGTACTTCATCGCTTATACAAGGTGCATTTTGAAATGATCTCATTTCCACTACATTATATTAATATAAAGTAAACAAATAGATTTTAGCCATATTTTCATGTTGTTAGCACATTCAATTGAAGGTATAATACATAGCAGCCGAGAGTGGTGCCCTGTCAACATACAGTACAAGACTACACCATCCCACCGAACCAGGGTTAACTAATTATTTGATCAGTCAAGCCACAGCATTCTGAACAAAATGCACTTTCAACATCAAAGACAATATGTGCTGTGACTTAGAAATGTTCTTATAGCCACTTTTAAAATCCAATCTTCCATTCCTTTTATAAAGATATCATTCTTATTTTACCAATATTTCCCCATTTCGACTCATCAAAGTAAAAGCACACTGAAAGGGACAGTGAGTGAATGCCTTTCAAGCATCCATCCACAAAATAAATTGGCAGGAACTGGTTACACACTGTACATTGTCACTCAAACAAAGAAGCAAATGTGCCATTATATCATTTATGAGAATGCTTGAATGATGTCCTTGGACCTGTCCTTGTCACATGCAGGCGTAGATGAGGGCATTTTCTATATCCATCTGTGCCATCTGACAAATGTCATCATCATTTCTCACTTGCTGCCCATTTCCCTTTGTATTTACACTGGGAAAGAATAAATATAATACCGTGCACTTGGCAGACTTTAAATAACGCAACAGAGAACAATGCATTTGTTTGAATGTCTTTATTTTAAATCATACAATTACATTTAATTACACTGAACAAGACAAAATACTTTCTGTCATGCATTCTATGAAAGATGCACATGATGTGTATCTTTGTAACAACTTAATGATTGTATATATAGTTTATATGATACATTTGATCAGTATACATTATTATAAGGCATCTACGATTGTTCACATTTCAAGGAGAACAAATGCACGGACCGGGTAACGCCTGGATGTCCGTTTATTAGTTGACTTTCAGAGAGCAAACACATATACATTCCATATTGGGGACTGCATGCACAGAAGACAACCTTTTGCACAACCCTCTGTATAATCAACATGCAATTAAGAAATTACCCCATATTATAAGGCATTATTGGGCTCATTTCGTAATTGACTGTATAATACATGTGGGGGACTTCCATGTCAGTGTAAGTAAAACATATGTCAACACCAACTCGTGATGTGTGGTACAGATGTGGTATGGTAGTCAATTCAATAGTTTGGCTGATCCAGAGAAGAAATATTTTCACAATCAGGAGGATATTTGTATAACTATGCAGCATAGAATTCATACATGCACCCATTATTTTGGGCTTCAACATTAACGCGGTTCACTCACTTGCTTGAGCCTATTTCATTATCCAGACTACTAAAAAACGTTGCTATGGCCTTTCAAAAAATATTTGCTAGAGTATGTCAATAATGCCCTTCTGTTTTAGAAGGCCATGTTTAAACTGATACTATGATCCAGATACGTTGGAATTGTAGGGGGTCCCTTTCCTTGCAAATACCTAATATTTTCTTTCTCAAGCATGGTTCTATGCTGGAATATTCTCTATTCAATTGTTTTCAATGGCTGGCATGGTAAGACCAGCCAATTTGAATATGTGTGCCATCGATCTGCAAATTAACATCTAACAATCTTATATTTTGGTGTTCACAAGTAAAGGGTCGGTAAATAATAATTGTAAGTGATTTTTAAAGCTGACCCACAGATATAACAGAAACATGTGGGTTTCACTATTAGTAACTCTAACTCTAACTATGAAAAGGCCCACATTGGAGTAAAAGAGAGAGTGATACCTGATTGTATCACCATGATAAACATGTTTTATCTGCAGCATGTTGGTTTCTCTGTATGTACACTTATTACTCTCTATATACAAAGCATCATACCCTCTATTTTGTATGGTTCTCTCATTTAAATTTGGATTTCTCTCATTTAAATTTGGATTGGGGTGCACTGTAAAAAGCGAAGGACCCATGGACACTTAATTTTGTAAACTGTGAGATTCACAACACCTTTATTTATACAATTGTGGAATTATTCAGCCTACATTCTGTAACTCAATGATATGAGAGGATTGGACATGTTAGGAAATGGAACCAGACATTTAGACAACAATTCCTGGTTCTAATTTTCTATGTCAACAAGCCAATGGAGAGAAGTAGTTCGATATGTGTTATTTTCCCTTGGCTCTATAGAGCAATGAGATGCACAAAACCAATATGGATTAGTTGTACACAATGTACCCTCATGTGTGGTGTGTGTTGGGTATTTAAGTTTAAACATTTATTTATTTATTTATTTATTTCTAGTATTTGTTATATGCCCAGACCCAGAGTTATCACTGAGTAGATTTCTTAGAAACCTAGTTAGTTACAGATGATCTTACAGTAAGTACATTTACAATCAATTACAATCACATATTCATGCACAGAGTCGTAGGCATAGAGAAGGTGGGAAGGAGGTAGCAGTGCAGGTAGCAGCCTAATTGTATTTATAGAATGGCCAGGGCTTGATCAGCCTCTTGAAACACTGGTGTGAAGGTTTGTTTCTGATGTGGTTTGGAAGGGAGTTCCAGAGTTTAGGGGCTACTACAGGAAAGCTGGCACCTACTGCCCTTTTACTCTTGGATCTGGGAACATTCAGATGTTTGTTGGATCCGGATCTTAGTGTTATAGTCAGTCTTTTTTTAAATACACAATGATTTAGTTAGGAGGGGGCAAATTGATTTGTGAGCTGTGGTCAGAGTCTTAAAAATGATTCTCGCTTGAATGGGGAGCCAGCATATTTCTCTTCTGATGTTAGAAATATGTTTGTTTCTTGTTTGACCAAGGGCTACCGAAGGGCTTTGTTTTACAGCAGTTGTAGTTTGTCCAAATGTATTGTTGTAGTTCCTAGTAGTAGGATATTGCAGTAGTCCAATTTTTAACGTATGAGGGCTCGGGCTAGGGTGAGGCAATTCTGTGGAGTGAGGAATTGACGGTTGAGTGAAGCATATAGTTTTGGGAAAACAGAGGATCATGAAAATCCAGCCATCAGGTCCTGTAATACGTCAAAGCAGATTGTATTCTAACTGAATGTAGCTGATGTGGAATTATCTTTAGAAGATCTGACCCAGATTGGACTGAATGCAGAGCTCATTTCCAAAGCGAAACCAGATTATTTGACAGAGATTTTGGATCAGGTGCACAGACTGAAGGGAGAGCTTACCTGATGGAGATGATTGAGGATAGTTGGTCTGCCCACCTCGCTAGGACCTTTTAAAAACAGAATGCAATTGAGTACCTATTCCTTAAGACAATTTAGACATTTTACCCTGAGAATATATTTAATCCCAGATAGCATTTACACATATTTTGGGAGCCCTGTTTCAAAAAGATATCACTGACAAAAATACCATTGTGAAATGTATATGTGCTTTCTGATTTCTAATCAAAATTGAAACCCTATTTGCCATCATTGTGCCTTTCCTCTGCAATGTGGGATCTTTGGCAGCTTTAGACATCTCAAATTGTGGAATAACAAGTTCAATGATTAGTGTCTGCCATAGTCTCTAAAGTTGTTGAAATCGATTCTTTAGTAACCAGCACTGTATTTGTGTGTTTAATTTTTTATCTCTATTTATTTATTGAACATTTGTATTGCCTCTATGCAGCAGAAAGTGTTTCCAGGCACATCAAGACAAAAGAGGGTGGGGGGGTCACAGGAGAAAACAACAATAACGGTGCTACTAGGCCTTGTGACATTCTGATCGTGCAAGTGCAGTATCAAGAAGTGCAGGTAGAGGGGCAGGTCAGGAAAGGGATGGGATAGGGAAGAAGTGCTGGAATAGGGGGCAAAGGTGGCTGGACAAGTGCTAAGTGGTTTCCAGGTGGGCTAGTGCCAGGGGAAGCAGGGGCAGGGAAATAGTACAAGGGGGCACATAGGACTACCCTCAGAAGGCTTATCATGGAAGGGAGCCTGGGGAAAGTGCTAGTGGGAAGGGGTGAGAAGAGGAGATTGGACAAAGGTTGGCGTGGCCCCAGAACGACTCATATGGGGAACAGGCATCTGGTCATAGTGGCAGGAGGAGACTAGCAGGAGAGGGGGGGAGAGAGAAGGAGTGAGGGCACACCCCTGAACGTTCACACCAGAAAAAATACAACCCGCTAGGAAAAAAGGCCCAAGATGCTCTTGCAAGTGAAACATTTATATCTGTATACAAAAATTGGTACACCACCAAAAAACTCTGCTGCCATGGAACGTTTTGATGAAAAATATACAAGCAGAATCTTATAAGGAGATACAGCATCATAGGTGACATCATTGTATACAGTGAAAACCTGCATGGCTGTTTGGTACGACCATATGCATGGTCGGCCTGCTCCATAGAGGATGCAAGGTCATTGGTCCTAGCCCAGTCTGTCCATCTTCCGTCACGCGGGTTCTGCTGGGCTCATCATCTCCAAGGAAACAAGGCCAAAGAAGCATTTAGCTACCTCTGTGAACAATGCTAATCTATCATTATACAGTGCACCTGGCATGCTCGAAGACTGGCACAGGACAGTGTCGATGTCACACTGACACACACATACTTCACTCATCCAGATTGCCTCTGTCAGCTCTCAAGGCCTCCATCCTCGCTTTTGAACCATAATGTATCCCTCCTTGTACCTCGCACTACAAACCATGTCATTATGAAATGAAGGTAGGAAGACCATACACTCAGATATTTAAGGTTGATTGGCTTCTGGTTGGTGGTCTGGGGTTAACTGGTATCTTGGAATTCAGGGGTCTCTGGCTTATGGCAGTTGTAGGGGCTATAACTCGTAGTTGGTTGGGTGTGAGTCAGAGGCCTGCTCTGGCCTATTTGAGATAACACGTAAACCAAGGCATCCAGTACTGTCTCGTGGCCTTGCAGGGCACCTTCTTTCTAAAACAAACATATTGGCAACAACTTAAAAAGAAAGAAGGGTTTCTATGGAAGTTGCCAGTGTGGGCCTCTCTCATCAGCGCTTGGACCTATTCAAATTTCCCCTTCAGACTTGCAGCCTGTATATAACACATTAAATACTGCATGGCCACGCAGGCCCTATGCTTTGACTATGGCTACTTCATATCATCATGGTGTTTGCTTATATGTGTGCACTATGTCTAAATGTCTAACTGGCATACAATATTATGATCATGTGGGGATTTTTAGGATGCCCCCTCACCCTAGTCTATTATAATTTTTTCAATGGGGCTCACTTTATATTAACATGCCTAGGGGGTGGGATGGGTTTGCTCCCTTTCCAACAGGAGGAAGTGAAAAGGAAATTCTTGAGGAGCTTCCGAAACTTAAGGAGATCCGGCTTAAGACGGAGAAGGGCAGAGAGGCCATTCAAGAGGGAGGATCCAGCTGAAGAGAGAGATGTACCCACACTCTCTGCTTACAGACATGTCTGATCTGCAGAGAGTTGGAGCTATAGGACTGAATGACTCTAGCAGTGAGGTATTTAGGGAGAGAGAGTTGAAATGTTGCTAGGTTCCAGGCCCCTGAAAGCCTTGTGGATGATGCAGAGGGTCTTGAATTTAATCCTTGCAACCACCGGGAGCCAGTAGAGATATTTTGGGACTGGGGAGATGTGGTCACTGGGCTTGAGGCCAAGGATAAGTCTAGCAGTCCTATTCTGGATTAGTTGAAGAGGGTGGAGTGAGGAGAGAGACAGATTAAGGAGAAGGTTGTCGCATTAATCAAGCCTTGAGAGAACCAGAGCTCTGAGACTTTGAGTTTCTGGGGGAAAGTGAGGAAAGGGAGACAATGCCTCTAAGGAGGTGAAGCTGATAGTGGGCCTTCTTGGCACGGTCAGCGATATGAGGTGAGAAGGAGTGATAGGAGTCGAAGATGACACCCACATTTTTGGCCATGCATGAGTGTGAGGGGAGGGGACCCAAGGAGTACAGCCAGAGTGTAGGCAGGAAGGACGGAGTAGAGGTCCCAATGAGAAGGATCTCTGTCTTACTGTTGTTAAGGCAGAGATCATTAGCAGTACACCATGCCTGCTTAGAAGTCAGACAGTCAGGAATGAGATAGAAGGGAGAGGAGGAAGCTGAAAGGGAAGGTGTGTTTCATCAGCATAACACTGGAAATGAGGAGAGGGCCGATTTGAGAGGAAAGAGCTTTACTAATCCACTGCCCGGTCTGTGATGATCAGGGATCACAGAGCCTATTTTTGAGGATAGAATATTTGACCTTGCCAAAGGCAGAGGACAGATCGAGGAGAATAAGGCGGAAGGCGAGTTGGAGTTGAAGTTTGAGAGAAAGTCATCACAGGTGTTCAGGAAAGCAGTTTATGTGCCTCTGGCTGCTCTGAAGCCAGACTGGTGGCCGTGAAGGCAGACAACATATTCAGTGTGATGAATTAGTTGGGAGATGACGTGGGGTAGTGGCGATAGAGCGGTCATTAAATGTTGGGAGTGAGGGAGACAATGTTGTATATGATAGTTCTAGAGGAGCATGGAAGCACCTGTTTAGAGGAGACTTTCATAGAGCAGACTGTCTTGGTGACCTCATCCGGTGAGGTGGGTGAAAATGATGAGAGTAGGGGTAAGGAACAGGGGAATGCCTGCATGCAAGCAGGTGAGGTATGGGGGTAGAGAAGAGAGAAGACAGGACAGTCTTGGTTGTGAAATGTGTGGACAATTCTGTGCAGTGGGCCAGAGAAGGAGGAGGACTGTAGACAGCAATAGAATTGGCACAGTTGAGCATCATTGCTTGAAAATAATGAGTTAGGTGCCTATGTCCCAGCATACCAAAAGCAACAGAAATCCTAAAAAAATAAATGTTTATAATTTTTGCATAAAATCTAACATCATATAGGATGTTTTCAAGCCAGAGCTAGGATTTAATAGATAGCATTCAACAGTTTAGATTTAAATCAGCTGAAGAAAAGTGGAACCATATTTCGTGTGAGTTATAACTTCATCAATTTGTAAAAATAAATATTCTTATAACTTTGCCACCTTTTGATTTTAGGGTGTTGAGTTTAAAGTAAACGTAATTCTCTGATGTAAGTTGATTTATTACATTTCTATGAAACCACCAATGCCAAGATTAGTGGGAAGAAAGAGTGAAGTCATATATTAGAACAGGTTTAGATTATGATATAGGTGCAGTCCCATGGTAATTCAAGTGGGCAATTATCTATCATAAATATTTGATGCTATTCAGTTTCGTTATTGCAACCCAGTTTGTCTCAGAGTGTGAGGGTGGGATTGTTACATGTAAATGGTTAAAATGAGGGATGTCCATGACCAGTCATAGAAACTCGATATGTAAATATGTAAATATTGATTGTACTTATCCTGTTCAGGGATGGATTTTATTTGTTTTAATTGTTCTCATATACATTGTCAACCAATTCATCAAGGCATATCTGACATCTTGATTCCAGTTACTACATGTTTGTAGCAGTGTGTGTCTTTTGATGGTATTGGGAGCCAAGATGCCACATATTCCATTAATCTAATTGTGTAAACTGGAAAGGAAATCTCCTGAGAGCTAGAAGAGATGCCAGTGCCCTTAAAAGTTGAATGGAGCTTGTAGTGGTCCCACACCTGATGAGTCTGACATTAGTAACTCATTGGCTGGAACCTGGTGAGGAAAATTGACTTTAGCATGTCCGACACGCGTGGTAGAAAGAGAATGATGGTCTACCACTACAGTGGAGTTATGTTTATATTAGCCAGAAGAAGAGTCTGTGCAATCATCTATAACATGACCTCCAGAGTGTGATGGAGTTCAGGGCTAGATGGAGTTAGTCAAGGACTCACAGAGGTTCATGAATAGGACAGTGTAAGTTTTTCCACGAAAGACTAGCCAAATTATAAATCCACAAACTATGGATGTTGTTGGACTTGGTCTGTATGCTTAACATGATATGATCTGATGTGATCTGACATTTATAACGCGCATATACACAAGTGTTTCAAGGCACGATGAGGAAAGGGAAGGGGAGCAGAGGGAAGACAGACAACCATCTTACTAGGCCAGTTGTCATTCAGATCATGCAAGTGCAAGGGAAGGGGGAAAAGAAAAGTGCGGGAGGGGGGAAGTGCAGTAAATGGGATAATAAATAATAACATAAACTAAATAAAGAACGGCCAGCTGGTGGCAAGTGCAGGGTGAGTGCAGACATAAGCGCTGGTTTGGGGACTGTAGGGATACAGAAAACAGTCCCCAGGTGCGGGGGTTACCAGGGAGGCAGCGCGAGCGTGCAACTGGCAGGGCTTGGGACCGAGATCAGATGGGTGGCTAGGTAACCCATGCAGTCTCATTATCAGCCGGGACTTCAGCAGGGAAGAGGGGAAGAGAAAGCAGAAGCAAAGAGGAAGGTTGTTGGGTGCTTCCGGAACCAACAATGGTTCTCCTTAAGTTTCAGGGAGGCGGGTGGCTGTTCCAGAGGGAGGCCCCAGCCGAAGAGAGAGATCTACCACCAACTCGTTGCTTGGAGAAGCGGCTGACCTTGAGGGAGTGAGAGACGAATGAGCAAAGAACTCGAGAGGGAAGATATTTAGGAAGAGAGAGTTGAAAGTATTGAGACCCCAGGCCCCAGAATGCCTTGTGGACAATGCAGAAGGTTTTGAACTTAATCCTTGCATCCACTGGGAGCCAGTGTAGAGATTTCAGTCGTGGAGAGATACAATCCCTGGGCTTGAGGCCAAGGGCAAGTCTCGCAGTCCTGTTCTGGATGAGTTGCAGAGGGCGTAGAGTAGAAGCAGGCAGATTTAGAAAGAGGCTGTTGCAATAGTCCAACCTGGAGACAACCAGGGCTTTGGAGACAGTGATCTTCTGGGCCAAGGAAGAATACCTCTGAGGAGGTGCAGTTGGTAGTGTGACTTCTTTGAGACGTCAAAGATATGAGGTGAAAAAGAGAGTGTGGAATCGAAGTTGACCCCCAGGTTTTTAGCCTTCTAGGTGGGAGCAGGAAGAGGGCCAAGAGAGGGCCAAGAGAGGCCAGCCAGAGAGCTACAGGAAAGGAGTGAGTGGGTTTGCCGATGAGGAGAATCTCAGGCTTACTGGCATTAAGGCAGAGGTCATTGGCGGCACACCACTCCTGGATAGCGGACAGTCAGAGATGAGGGACGGTGGAGAGGTGGCGGAAGGTAGCCTGAAAATGAGATAAGTGTCATCCGCATAGCACTGAAAGTTGGGGCAGAGAGGGGCAATGTGGTGGGCAAGGAGTGCCAGGTATTGGTTGAACAGCCAGGGAGAGAGGATAGAACCCTGGGGGACACCAGAGTTAGAGAAAAATGTAGAGAGGAAGGACCAAAGTTGGACCTGGGAAGGTTGGTCATAGAGGAAGGAAGTCAGCCACGCCAGGGCATGACCAGTGATACCTAGGTTATCATTGAGACATTTTAGCAGGATGGCGTGGTTGACAGTGTCAAAGGCAGAGGAGAGATCAAGCAAGATGAGGATGGGCCATTCCCAAAAACAGTGGGCCTTTAAATTGTGATGACAGTGAAGGATGTATGTGGGATCAAGAAGACATTTACAGCTAAGCCTGTGAGCACAGTAACAATAAAGATGCACCATTTCTGCATACTACATGTTTTACCTCTTTGCACTAGTATGAGTTTGAAATCCTATATCCAAAATATCAGGTTGCTTTTGCTTCATGTTTTAAATCCACATAACTCAGTGGTGTAGCACACAATGTTGCCCCCCTGCAAGCCTTTGCTGAGGCCCCTCCACAAATCCAGGAACAAATCATAGGTCGCACCACACTCTGGGCTGGGTTAGACTACCACCACAACCGCCAAAATCAGCTCTTTGGCGCAGTATTACCTCCATGTCCCTTTTCCTTGCCCCAGTATTTACCTATGATGCACGTTGCCTCATAGATAGGTACTGGGGAATGAGGAAGAGTGAGATTACAAGTACTGACGATTACAGGTAACTAAGCCAGTCATTGCATCCACATCCTTCTACCTCACCCAGTACTTACCTATGATGTACCTTGTCGCATAGATAAATACGGGGAATAGGAAGAGTGTGATTAGAAGTCATGAAGATTACAAATAAGTAACCCATGCATTAAACACAAGCACACACCATTACCTGGTACTGTGATGAGGAAGAGTGGGATTAGGAGTAATGCATACTACAGGTGACTAAGTCAGGCATTACATCCACAACCCTCTTCCTCATACCAGTACTTAATTGTGAGGTGTTGTGCCTCAATGGTAACTACTGTAACGAGGAAAAATGGGTTTAGGAGTAATGAAGATTACAGGTAAGTAATCAGAGCATTGACCATGCATTTACACTCACCAAGTCACCCATGCATTTACATGTTCATCCTTAAACCATACACTCACACACACACACACACACAGAGCCACCCATACATCATACACTCACTCACTCACACACATTACAGTATGTACATACACACTTACATGTACGCACACACATTTACACAAAAGACATTTTCTTACCTTTCAATCCATTGATCCATGACAGGGAACGAGACTTCCAACTCCATGCAGCAGGAATGCATGTTCCCATCATGGAGTTTGAGGCCTCCAAGTCATCTCAAAGTTCCATGGTAACTGTTTAATGGTGTGCCAGCTTTCTGCACTATAAGTAGAGGCATACATGCCTCTAAAGTGGTCTGCCCAAACTTCCTCCGTTATTGCTTTTCTTTGGGTGTTTGACTGTGATGTCTTTATTTTGTTAATTAAAAGCCAGAAATGCCTTCTGAAGCTATCTTTCAATGCTTCTAACATTGCTTCACTATCTGCTTGGAGAAGAGAGGAACAATGTTTTTTCAGACAGTTTTTTAGTTTCTGCTTTGCTCACCTTAGCCCCACTTTAGTCCCTCATTCGTAAGACCAGAGTTCCTCAAGTGACGACTCTCTCTATTGCAGACGTTTTTGTTAAGTTTTACCAAATTATCATAGGTACACTTATGTCTAAGTGTTGTCATTTTAATACTAGGTGTTTTAATTGTTTGTGCAACTATTTTCTCAATAGAGTGGGTGAAATTTACATGTGAGAAGAGGCGCCGCTTCCACAATAGTGGTTCCTGCTCATTCCTTTAAGAAAACACTATTTACTTTTAGCACAAAGCCATTTTACTCTTGATTTATAATGATTCCGATTAGATTAGATGAATACTCTGTTCAGGGATTTTGTTTGTTTCCAAGTGTCCAGGTTAATTCCAACATAGGATGGTCACTCAATTTTGTCTCTGTAATGTTGAAGGAACAAGTCACTTCAAATAGATATTGGGACAAAAATATGCAATCTATAATTGATGACCTGACCCCATCTGTTCAGGTCATTTGCTCTATATTTTGAGCACCGATTTTGTTTGCTGAATATAGTCCCCAATTTACAAATAGGGTGTTCCAAAGATGGCCTTGTGTTTTCTTACGTCCCCACCCCTTCGAACCTCCTATAATAGTGATCTTTGCACATTCAGTTATTACCATTAGGAGACCCCAATCCTTTGCTTCTGGAGGTGCAGTATCTTTTACTCTTGGGATTTCCACATTTAAATCACCCATGATAGCAATCTGCAGCCCAGTGTGATTATCATTTCTTCCTCAATTACCTTATTCATTAAGTCCATTGTTTTCTGTGGGTTTTTGGAGACCAGTAAACATGTTTAATAAGTATAACGAGCAGAGCAGGGTTACGGTTTATTTCCAAGACTATTGCCAAAACGCTATGGGTTACATGAATACATTTTAGTGTCTTCACATCCTTTCCATTTTTAATGCAATCAGACCTATCTTTCCCTGCAAAAAACCCAATTCAGAATAAACGTCAAAGCCATCCAGGATGAATCGGTAAGTCATCCATGTTTTCTGAATGCAAATGATTGAAAATGTAATTAACTTCCCGCACAAGTCTACTGAATTGTTTAAGTGAGCATGGCCTCTGGAATTCCAGGATAAAACAGAAATGCACTTAATATTGTTAAAGGTTGGACTTTAGATCTTTGAGCTGGTGAATAGAATCACGTAATGTTAAGGCCAACAACCTCCAGCTAGATTCTTCTTCAACAGAACTTTGATCTCTACCATGAGTCAAGTTTCTGCTACCCTCCCAAATTCCCTGATCTCTACCAATGAATGAATTACTAGTTTGGGGGGTCAGGAAACCTGTACTAAAGGACAAGAGGTTGTAGCCCATTTTATTATATTAGCCAAACTCCCAGAGAAATGCATCAAATACAGAGAGGGAGCAAAACACTGGTCGCACATGATCAAATCTCTCAGGATGGATGAAATTCACTAATGTAATGTCTGCTGAAGACAGTGTTCTCAGTGAGGGGATTTTGTTCAAAAGGGCAACGACTCTCTAGCTATTTAAAGACTCCAGGTGTCTGTAACCGGATTGGTATTATAGTATATTACTATGGTCATCAGGGTGACAGGGTTGTCTCCACTGCACCGTGTTCAGCTCACTCTCGAACATGGATCTTGGAGCACTCACCCTTCCTTCCGTTATGTCTTTACTCCCTTCTTTAGAACTATTATGGTCTTTGCCGGGCGATTCTATTGTTACTTCAGGCACAGTTGTTGCATTGGAACTCACATTCTCATTCCTTCCAGTCTTACTAACCTCTTCTTCTCCCCCCTTGTAGTCCTGATATAATCGTGAGACAGGGTGTTACAGCTGCCTTAGTAAGCTCTCTAAGGTGTATATAACCACACAGAATATATACATATACTCAAAGTCCAATGTAGTAAAGGCACAGAGCTAAACGGTCCTTCAGCAGCAAACTTCCATAGGGGGTCCTCCCAGGCACACATCTCTGGGCACTCTCACTGGTGTGCGTGCAGTGGCACGCAGCCCGCTGTTATTATAGTCAAGGATGCAAATAGGGGGTCATGGCTTCACACAGAATAGTGATCTAAAGGATTAAAGAGAAATATAGTATAAATAAGGTGTTATTGCTACCTTAATAAGCTCTCTAAGGTGTATATTATATACAGCATATATACACATACTCAAAGTCCAATGTAGTAAAGGCACGGAGCTGAAGTTTCCTTCAGCAGCAAACTTCCATGGGGGTCCTCCCAGGCACACATGCACTCTCTGGGCACTCCCCATTCAGATGTCTCAAACTCTTTCATAACTCCTTGCTCATCAAGCTTACAAAACATCACCATCACTTCTTCTCTAAGTCAAACAGGAACATGCATGTGTGAGGAATCAGGAAGGAGACACAGACACATAGACGTATGGCTTGGGCCATAAACTTTTATTGACAAAAGAGATAGGTGTGGGAAATTCCTCTCTGACCCTACACTAAGAGGTGTTTCCCTACCACAAACAAAACTAAGGGTCGGGTGGATGTCAGAATGTCCAAAGTAAAACATGCTGTGTCCAAATTACAATGCTGGCCCTCGCATTCTAACAAAATTAGCTCTAAGGTGAAAAGGGTAATGTCTTTGACCTTCATAGTGTAGACATGTTCAAAAAAGGAAAATGTGTAACTCCAACACAAAAGGTTCCAGAAGGATAGCGTTCCTTGTTCCAGAGGGTGGTTCCCTTCCCCTGGAATTCTTTCTAAGATTATCTGTTCTTTGAGTTTATCTTGATCAACAACACAACTGGTACTCAGAACAACTTGGCTCTTTGTCTTTATCTTGTTAGGATACCTGGTGTATGCTTCTGCCAGGTTTTCACTCCTCTTCTCTTGATACAAAACACAACTGGAAAACAAAACAATGTGGCCTTAAGTCTGTATCTCGGTAGGATACCTGGGGTACTTCCTTGCCAGGTTTTCACTCTTCTTCTCTTGATCAGCGATACAACTGGTACAAAAAACAACTTGGCTGTGAATGTATATTTTTGTAGTATACCTTGTGTACTCCTTTGCAAGGTTTTCTCTTATTTTTTCTTTGGCTTCACACAGCCTTTTTGCTGGTCCTGATATATCATTCTCAGAACCACTTTAGGTGATATATTTCATATACACAGTTCAGCTTGTCCTTGTCTGGTGTGATACCCTACCAGGGATTTCTTATATAACCACACTTGCAGCTGCCTGGAACACTCTCCTGTCAGGGCTTTCTTATATGAACACACTTTTAACTGATTTGTATATTCTCTTGACAGGGCATTCTTATATACACACACTTACAACTGCCTGGTATTCCCTCCTGCCAGGGCTTTCTTATATGAACACACTTGCAACTGCCTGGTATATTCTCCTGCCAGAACTTTCTTATATATGTATTTTCCTTGCAGTTTTAATTTGCCTGGTATACTCTTGTGTCTAAACTCACTCCCCCAATAACATGACTGAAGCTGTTTAGAGTCCTCCACCAATTTGGGATGATTGTGTGGGGTAGCTGGTAGTTTGCAAGAATGGTGTGGGAGGAGTTGGGTTTGTTCAGCAGAGGAGTATGCCCATAGTGGGATTGATTTCAAAGATGGTTGTAGGATTTTATGTCCTTGAGAAGATTGTTTAGAAGAACAAGTAATTGGATTATTAGTTAATGTATTAACTAAAGGGGGGAATGTTGGGGTGGTTGATAAAGGTCCCAATGGGAAAGAGGGGTTCGCGTTGTGTGAGTCACATTGGTGATTGGGTTGGGGGGGGTGATGTTGATGCATGTATCTATTGTAGTTAATGGGAATGGGATAAGTGTTACCTTTAGTGTTGCCTTGTGTTTACGTTGATACATTTTAGACTGACACACATACAGTGAGATCATATCAAAAACTGCTGATGCAAATATAAACAATATAGAGATGCAGTGTGCCACGTACCGCCTAAAAGTTGGGCAGTGAGAAGCTTAACGTTTGTATGAATAATAGTAGGTTTGCAATGAAGAAATCATGATGAGAGAAGACGGTGGTCTTGAACATACATCCACAGACATACATATATGGGGTCTTGAGGGACATGTGTTTGGGACAGTTGGTGTACATGGAAAACATACACATCTGTATGTTGCAAGTCCTCTAACAGTAGGGATTGTGCAGGCCCAGAATTCTGGGTGTGGCGAGATGAACTCTGTGTGACTGGGAAAAACGGTTTAGCAGTTTGAAGGCTGAGGAATGGCAGAAGGCATATGTGATAATATCAGATGGTCAACTACAAGCAGACTCAGGGTTTTATGACCTGGTACTATCATGAAAAGTAGATGCAATCTTTTTTAAGTACATGGGAGCCTGTTATTCATTATCCAGGGAAGTCCGACCATCTGTTTCTGACCGAGTAATAAACCTGGTGTAAGGGCTGCTTTAGGGTAGAGTTGACAAATGGTTTATGGGTTGTGATACATTTCTCAGGATGTGGCCAGAGGCTATGTGTGCTGAATTAGTAGTCATTTAGATTAGTGTGGAACAAAGAGGCCAGTAATTCTAGGCGGGTGAGATAGTCATTGACAGTTCTATAGGAACTTGTTTATTTCTCCCCTCCTCATATTGTTTATGTCAAGCTCTGCTGTAACTCCCTTCCCCTCCTCCTCACCTGAGAGATCTGAGGAATCGTCTTGGTACTCTGTCTTCTTCTTCAGTCTCTCTTGCCTCTCTGTGTTTATCTTCTTCCTGGTCTTTTTATCGTGCAAAAAGGGACCAGCTCCCTGGGATGCCACGCTATCGGTATATGATATAACCGGACAGGGGGGTCTCCCGGGAGCCGGTTCTGGAGCAGGGAAAAAGCCAAATGGCAGAAAAAACCCTGCTAGTTGGTTCCACGGTGTGCAGGCCGGTTGGAGACGTATGCAGTTCAGTAGAGTCCGGATGAAAAGATACTTGGCATGCAGGAGATTCTGGAGCTGATAATGGAGCAGATCCACGGGAGATTCCAACAAGAGAACTGAGAGGTAAGTTTTCCCAGAGAGGAGGAAACCCAGACCGGACAGCAAGAAGAGACGGGTAAGTAGTAGGGAAACACCGGAGGGGAAATACGAGATATCCGAAGCGGGTAACAGGGCTGAAAGGAAGGGACGCGAGCAGCGTCAGGAGCAAGAGACTGAGAGACTCGGGGGAGAAGCAAAAGCAGAAGGGAAGCGAAAACGAAGGATGAACACACACAGAAGCGTTACCTTCGCGGAGCGTAGAAGGTGCAACGCGAGGAGGAAAGGATCGAACCGGCATAAATAGATGCGGCGGCCATCTTGGGGAACAACTAGACCTTTGAATCCGAACGGCCGCTGACGTAACGGAGCCGCTAATGGCGCTTCCAGATGTCCCACAAACGCCGCCATGCGGAATGCATGACAGTTTAACTGTCCTTGCAAGACCATGTACATCACACCCGGGGTGAGAGGCCCCTGGCCAGCTGGAACTTGCGATGAACTATGTTTAGATACATTGGCATTATGACTCTAATGACACAGCATGTTTTCCTCCCCTAAATTGTGATCCGATTCTCCCCAGTTTCCTTAAGGGTGTCAGAAGATGGGGCAAACTCCCACAGTCACTGCTGGGAAAGGTTGTGCTGTTTAAGATAATAAGCACACCCCAACTTCTCATAAGTCATTCAGACCACTTCCTAAGTAATCCAGGGTGTGGATTTTGACAAAGTGGAAAGCGGTTTTATACAAATGCTCTGGGGGACTGCCACTCCTAGGATAGTGCTATATACTCTGATGAAATCGGTCTGGGAGGGGGATCTGTACCTCCCAAATCTTTGAAGCACTTTTGAGTCATTCAGTCGGTGGCAGCAACTGATTGTAAGCAGAGGGCAATCTGGTGGTTAATTTAGAGATCTGAAAAATGTGGGTGTTGACCCCCACCCAAGTCTTGTATATGAAAATATGTCAGACTGAGTACCTGCAGAAAGGAAGGATTGTGGTAAGGGTATGGCACACCTTGATGGACTGGGCAAGAGAGGGTAGGAGGTTGGCATCAGACCAACCCCTGTGGGGCAACAGGTGGATTCCCAAGTTTAGGACAGTAATGGACATTGGCATTGGAAGGAAATAGGGTTTAGGAACATGGGTGATATGATTAAGGAGGATGGCACGTTGCCCTTCCAAGATGAGCGGGATAATGTTCTATCAGTGTCTACAATTACAGCATATGTTTAGGGTGCTTTTGAAGGAAGACTCGGAACTCCACCAGGAATCACATTTGTCTAGATTCACAGCGATGGAGAAATGAGACAAACCAATTTCAAGGGCTTACAGATAGATGGCAAAATCATTGCTTAAACTCATGGAATGGTGGGAAAGGGACGTGGGTCCTCTGGATGACTGGGATTGGGAATGTGCAGTAGGAACAGCTAGAGGAATAGCTATAGATTTGTGTAATCCACTAATTTGAGGAATCCACTGTAAGGAGCTCCAACAATTGTACTACATCCCACCGAGGTAATTCAAAATGTGGAGGAGGGAGAACCATATTTGGCCACATTTAATGAAAATGGATTTTGGTGGGTACATATTATATGGTTTTGACCTACCCAAGGATAAAGGCATATTGGGAAGAAGTGCTAGAGGTGCTGAACACTGTTGTGAAG
Organism: Ambystoma mexicanum; assembly: GCF_040938575.1. Lineage (NCBI taxonomy): Eukaryota > Metazoa > Chordata > Amphibia > Caudata > Ambystomatidae > Ambystoma > Ambystoma mexicanum. The sequence continues at coordinate 184,574,484 of NC_090935.1, forward strand.
GAAGATTTGGGAATGGACCTGGTGATGCGTCTATAGGGGATATGAGGGGACACATCCCTTACATCAACAGAAAGGACCCTATTAGGGATGGCCCTGGCCCCAGCAATAAGTGGCATCACAATGAAATGGGGGAGTGGAGATACCTCCTCAGTAGTCATGTGAAAGAAGGGTGGATAGGTGTATGAGTCAAGAACATAGGGTATCCCATCCAACTTGAAAAGATATGGGCAAAGTGGGTAAAACGGAATGGATGTCATTGATGCCTGGTTGGGTTAGGGTTGTTGTGCTGGGGACAGCTGTATGGTGGAAGTGGGTTAATTGCCAGATGCATAGAATGGAAAAAGGATAACAGGGGGCAGGGGATAGAGTGGGGTAGAGGGTATGTTGGAGTTAATGTGGTGGGGTTATTTGATTGTATCTATACTGTTTTGTGACAAATGTTGGTGTTGTACCCTGTCAATCTGAGATATCTGCTAATGCAAGTGTGTTATATTTGTTAAAAAAAGTTTCTTTATACAAAAACATAATATGCAGTAAGAGCATATCCAATCAAACTCCTTACCTTTAATGATGAATTTTCACTTAAGCATGTAAAAACCTTTTTTCCAATACGGTGCCAATCCTAAATTTATAAAGGATGTCTGGTTTCACCTACAATTTTTATATTATCAAACAATTCATTTTCAGATGGAGAATCAAGGGTTCCAACCTTTTTAAATATATAACCCATTTCATAAAAGATTGTCAGTAATTCAGAATTAAACCTATAGAATGCATTAACACGAAATTATTACGTAACCACTTCTCCCTGGTCTCCACGTGGTTGGCAGTGAAACTAGCTCAATGTAATTAGATCTCAAAACAAGCAAAAGTGGGATTGCGTGTTATAGGTTCAAGATAAACAATCTATTTGTGAAACCCATAATAGTAGAGGGAAATAGAGCTACACTCATAAGTGCCTTGGGATTGCTATAGACAACATTGACCTGTCAGGCCTGTTTTCTCACTGGTCTAACTTGATTGGAACCAGGTTTGGGATTAAAAACACCAGAGCTCTCGTTTAAATCATGAACTGCAAAAGATGTACTTAAAGCGTAGGTTTGGTAATCTTCATTGTCGAATTCCACCATTGAAGTAGGACTAGACACAAACTGTACAGACACGTGAGTGACATTCTCTACTTCAGGTCTCTAGCTTCTTGTCTTGTAGCTCACAATTCTCTTCCAACTCTACTATTGTACCTTCAGTGGCAGATGCAATACCATAACATACTTCGGTAGACTTACTAGGAGTGGGAGTTATTTAAATGTTGCTCCCTATTTTCCTATTCTTTTTCTGCTTCTCTCCTCCTCGTGGATTCCTTCCACGCTTGCGAGGAGGAGAGTAGTTCATGACAATAGCCGAACGGTTCAAATAGTTATCACCGCCAACCGTTCTTACATGGTCCGAAATCTCAGCTATCTATCCTGCCCTTGCTTGTTGCTCGCAAATACTCACAAGATCAGAAATACAATTTATTTGAGAAGAAGGTACGTCTGCAGAAACACCAAGTACACTAGACTGCAGTCTAGCTGAATGGTAGCAATCCAAGTTCATGGATATTTCAACTTTTTCAAGAATCCACTCCAATAGAGATTGATGTTTCTTCTGGATTTTACAACCAGCCACCAAAGATTTCAAACATACTATTATATGGTTGGTGTTTGGGACTTAAAAAATCAAGGATGGGGTGTATGTATGTCTGTGCAATGTAGAAATAGTGGTTGCAATCTTTTTTAGATTTAGAGTGATTGATAGATTAGTCGCAATAGTGTTGATTTCATTGATCATGGTGGCCCTCTTAGTTGTAGTGTTTCTAGTATTCATCACTTGTCTTTGGAGCTCTAAACGCATATCTAGTAGCATACGATTGTTAATCGTGGTGACTTAATCATGTTGCACCATGTCCAGTTGCACCACATCATCAGACTCTTCCACCAGTCATACATATGTTTGACATATTAGGTGGCTTTTTATACTTTTGTAGCAATGGTGCTTCTTAAGGGGAATTAAGGACTAACTTTCCATGGGTCTGAACCTCCAATAAAGCATTAGCTCGACTGTTGGCTGGCATATCCAGAAGTAATGCTACAATGACATGCCAGGGCTGCATTGGCTGCGCTCAAGTGCCATGCCTCTGCCTGCACTTCATAGAAAATATTTCATATTTAAATATGCATGTATAATCAGGTAATATAATGTGGCAACTATGTAGACAATATAATGGATTGTAGTTCTACCTTAGAAAGCTTACAGGATAATTCATAGAATTTCGCACAAAAGTGGCGCACGCGGCTGGCGCACAGTGTCCCCGTGCGATACACTGCCCCAGCCACGTGCAATAAAATACATTTCATCGCACAGCGTATTCATGGATTCCAGCCTCCAAAACCAGCGGTGGCGCAGAGTGGCACAGCGACCCTGCAGCAGCGCCAGTTACGCCCCCAAGAACGCCCTCGCGCAAGGAAAAGCCTTCAAAATTCCCAATTCATCACAAAGGGCTACGCTAACCCTGGACCAGTTCACAGGGCTGCCAAACAGCAAACGCCAAGCGGGGAATGTGTATTTCAGTGGTTTGGGGGAAGTATCACACGTGATTGTCCTGGGTACGTGTACATCAGGGGTGCGCGTGAAGTAACACACGCGATTCCATCAGGGCACGTGTATTCCAGGGGTGCACGGGAAGTATCACACGCAAAGTCAGCAGGGTACGTGTATTTCAGGGGTGCGCGGGAAGTATCACACGTAATTCCATCAGGGTACGTGTATTCCAGGGGTGCGTGGGAAGTATCATACGCGATTCCATCAGGGCACGTGTATTCCAGGGGTGCGCGGGAAGTATCACACACGATTCCATCAGGGCACATGTATTCCAGGGGTGCGCGGGAAGTATCACACGCAAAATCAGCAGGGTAGGTGTATTTCAGGGGTGCGCGCGAAGTATCACACGCGATTCCATCAGGATACACGTATTCCAGGGGTGCGCGGGAAGTATCACATGCGATTCCATCAGGGCACATGTATTTCAGGGGCGCGCGGGGAGCACTATACGTAAATTGGCCGTGTGGGTCCTCCCAGGTGTTCCCTCTACACCCTCCACGGCCCCTGCAGCCAGACCACACCACAGGGGATCACCCTGCACCCCTGCCCATGTCCCGCAGGCAGCCCATCCACCATGGCCATGCCCCCCAGCCAAGCCACATGTCACCTTGCACTACTGATCAAAACGCATGTCTCCCAGCACCCTCATCCCCCAGCACAGTGGGGCACCGGCCAGCAGGCCCCCACACATGTCCAACTCATGTCCCCCTGCACCCCCACCGCCCAGCACTGTGGGGCACCCTCCACCAGGCCCACACTTATGTCTCCCAGCACACCCACCCCCCACCAGTCAGGGGCACCCTCCACCAGGCCCCCACTCATGTCTCCCAGCACCCCCAACCCCCTGCATCCAGGGGCACCCTCCACCAGACCCCCACTCATGTCTCCCAGCACCCCCACCCCCCTGCATCCAGGGGCACCCTCCACCAGGACCCCACTCATGTCTCCCTGCACCCCCACCCCCACCAGTCAGGGGCACCCTCTACCAGGCCCTCACTCATGTCTCCCAGCACCCCCACACCCCTGCATCCAAAGGCACCCTCCACCAGGCCCCCACTCATGTCTCCCAGCACCCCCACCAGCACCCCACCCTCCTGCATCCAGGGGCACCCTCCACCAGGCCCCCACTCATGTCTCCCGGCACCCCCACCCCCCAGCACTGTGGTGCACCCTCCACCAGGCCCACACTCATGTCTCCCAGCGCCCCTACCCCCCAGCATCCAGGGGCACCCTCCACCAGGCCCCCACTCATGTCTCCCTGCACCCCCAACCCCCACCAGTCAGGGGCACCCTCCACCAAGCCCCCACTCATGTCTCCCAGCACACCCACCCCCCTGCATCCAGGGGCACCCTCCACCAGGCCCCCAGTCATGTCTCACACCCTCCACCAGGCCCCCACTCATGTCTCCCTGCACCCCCACCCCCCAGCACTGTGGGGCACCCTCCACCAGGCCCCCACTCATGTCCCCCTGCACCCCCACACCCCTGCATCCAGGGGCACCCTCCACCAGGCCCCCAGTCATGTCTCGCACCCTCCACCAGGCCCCCACTCATGTCTCCCTGCACCCCCACCCCCCAGCACTGTGGGGCACCCTCCAAAAGGCCCCACTCATGTCTCCCAGCACCCCCACCCCCCTGCATCCAGGGGCACCTTTCACCAGGGCCCCACTCATGTCTCCCTGCACCCCCAACCCCCAGCACTGTGGTGCACCCTCCACCAGGCCCCCACTCATGTCTCCCTGCACCCCCACCTCCCACCAGTCAGGGCCACCCTCCACCAGGCCCCCACTCATGTCCAACTCATGTCTCCCAGCACCCCCACCCCCCTGCAATCAGGGGCACCCTCCACCAGGCCCCCACTCATGTCTCCCTGCACCCCCACCACCCACCAGTCAGGGCCACCCTCCACCAGGCCCCTACTCATGTCCAACCCATGTCTCCCTGCACTCCTACCCCCCAGCACTGTGGTGCACCCTCCACCAGGCCCCCACTCATGTCCAACTCATGTCTCCCAGCACCCCCACCCCCCTGCAATCAGGGGCACCCTCCACCAGGCCCCCACTCATTTCTCCCTGCACCCCCACCACCCACCAGTCAGGGCCACCCTCCACCAGGCCCCTACTCATGTCCAACCCATGTCTCCCTGCACTCCTACACCCCAGCACTGTGGTGCACCCTCCACCAGGCCCCCACTCATGTCCAACTCATGTCACCCTACACCCCCACCCCCCAGCATCCAGGGACACCCTCCACCAGGCCCCCATTCATGCCTCCCAGCACCCCAACCCCCTGCATCCAGGGGCACCCTCCACCAGGCCCCCACTCATGTCTCCCTGCATCCCCACCCCCCAGCACTGTGGGGCACCCTCCACCAGGCCCCCACTCATGTCCCCCTGCACCCCCACCCCCCTGCATCCAGGGGCAACCTCTGCCAGGACCCCACTCCTTCCTACCACCACCCCCCACTCCCCAGCAGTGCAATTCGCCTGTGTACGTGTATATCAGGGTTGCGCGTGTAGTCTGACACACGATATCAGCAGGGTACGTGTATTACGCTTTCGAGGGAAGTTCCACACGCGATTGCCCTGGGTACGTGTATTTCGAGGTGCGCGGGAAGTTCAATAAGCAATTTCAACAGGGTACGTGTATTCCAAGGTGCAAGTGAAATTCCACACGCAAATCCAGCAGCCTACGTGGATTCCGGGGGTGCCGGGCAGTCCTACACGTGAATCCGCCGTGTGGGTCCTCCCTGCTGTTCAACCGACACCTTCCATGGACCCTGCAGGCGGCCCACACCACAGGGGACTACCCTGCACATGTCCCGCAGGCAGCCCATCCACCATGCCCATGCCCCCCAGCCAACCCACATGTCACCTTGGACTACTGCCCACCATCGCATGTCTCCCAGCACCCCACCCCCGAGCACTGTGGGGCACCTGCCAGCAGGCCCCCACACATGTCCAACTCATGTCCCACTTCACCCCCACCCCCCAGCACTGTGGGGAACCCTCCACCAGGCCCCCACTCATGTCTCCCTGCACCCCCACCCCCCACCAGTCAGGGGCACCCTCCACCAGGCCCCCACTCATGTCTCCCAGCACCCCCACCACCCTGCATCCAGGGGCACCCTCCACCAGGCCCCCACTCATGTCTCCCTGCACCCCAACCCCCCACCAGTCAGGGGCACCCTCCACTAGGCCCCCACTCATATCTCCCAGCACCCCCACCCCCCTGCATCCAGGGGCACCCTCCACCAGGCCCCAACTCATGTCTCGCTGCACCCCCACCCCCCAGCACTGTGGTGCACCCTCCACCAGACCCCCACTCATGTCTCCCAGCCCCCCCACCCCCCTGCATCCAGGGGCACCCTCCACCAGGCCCCCACTCATGTCTCCCAGCATCCTCACCCCCCAGTACTGTGGGGCACCTGCCAGCAGGCCCCCAAACATGTCCAACTCATGTCCCCCTGCACCCCCAACACCCAGCACTGTGGGACACCCTCCACCAGGCCCACACTCATGTCTCCCAGGACCCCCACCCCCCAGCATCCAGGGGCCCCCTCCACCAGGCCCCCACTCATGTCTCCCAGCACCCCCACCAGTCAGGGGCACCCTCGACCAGGCCCCCACTCATGTCTCCCAGCACCCCCACCCCCTGCATCCAGGGGCACCCTCCACCAGGTCCCCACTCATGTCTCCCAGCACCCCCACCTCCTGCATCCAGGGGCACCCTCCACCAGGCCCCCACTCATGTCTCCCAGCACCCCCACCCCCCTGCATCCAGGGGCACCTTCCACCAGGCCCCCACTCATGTCTCCCAGCACCCCCGACCCCCTGCATCCAGGGGCACCCTCCACCAGGCCCCCACTCATGTCTCCCTGCACCCCCACCCCCCAGCATCCAGGGGCCCCCTCCACCAGGCCCCCACTCATGTCTCCCAGCACCCCCACCAGTCAGGGGCACCCTCCACCAGGCCCCCACTCATGTCTCCCAGCACCCCCACCCCCTGCATCCAGGGGCACCCTCCAACAGGTCCCCACTCATGTCTCCCAGCACCCCCACCTCCTGCATCCAGGGGCACCCTCCACCAGGCCCCCACTCATGTCTCCCAGCACCCCTGACCCCCTGCATCCAGGGGCACCCTCCACCAGGCCCCCACTCATGTCTACCTGCACCCCCAGCCCCCAGCACAGTGGGGCACCCTCCACCAGGCCCCCACCTATGTCCCCCTGCGCCCCCACCCCCCTGCATCCAGGGGCACCCTTCATCAGACCCCCACTCATGTCTCCCTGCACCCCCACCCCCTAGCACTGTGGTGCACCCTCCGCCAGGCCCACACTCATGTCTCCTAGCACCCCTACCCCCCAGCATCCAGGGGCACCCTCCACCAGGCCCCCACTCATGTCTCCCAGCACCCCCACCCCCCTGCATCCAGGGGCACCCTCCATCAAGCCCCCACTCATGTCTCCCAGCACCCCCACACCCCTGCATCCAGGGGCACCCTCCACCAGGCCAACACTCATGTCTCCCTGCACCCCATCCCCCCAGCACTGTGGGGCACCCTCCACCAGGCCCCCACTCATGTCCCCCTGCACCCCACCCACCTGCATCCAGGCCCCCACTCATGTCTCTGAGCACCCCCACCCCCTGCATCCAGGGGCACCCTCCACAAGGCCCCCACTCATGTCTCCCTGCACCTCCACCCCCCAGCACTGTGGTGCACCCTCCACCAGGCCCCCACTCATGTCTCCCTGCATCCCCACCCCCCACCAGTCAGGGCCACCCTCCACCAGGCCCCCACTCATGTCCAACTCATGTCTCCCTGCACCCCACCCCCCAGCACTGTGGTGCACCCTCCACCAGGCCCCCACTCATGTCCAACTCATGTCTCCCAGCACCCCCACCCCCCAGCATCCAGGGGCACCCTCCACCAGGCCCGACTCATGTCTCCCTGCACCCCCACCCCCCAGCACTGTGGTGCACCCTCCACCAGGCCCCCACTCATGTGCCCCTGCACCCCCACCCCCCTGCATCCAGGGGCAACCTCCGCCAGGACCCCACTCCTTCCTACCACCCCCCCCCCACTCCCCAGCAGTGCAATTCGCCTGTGTACGTGTATATCAGGGTTGCGCGTGTAGTCTGACACACGATATCAGCAGGGTACGTGTATTACGCTTTCGAGGGAAGTTCCACACGCGATTGCCCTGGGTACGTGTATTTCGAGGTGCGCGGGAAGTTTAAAAAGCAATTTCAACAGGGTACGTGTATTCCAAGGTGCAAGTGAAATTCCACACGCAAATCCAGCAGACTACGTGGATTCCGGGGGTGCCGGGCAGTCCTACACGTGAATCCGCCATGTGGGTCCTCCCTGCTGTTCAACCGACACCTTCCATGGACCCTGCAGGCGGCCCACACCACAGGGGACTACCCTGCACATGTCCCGCAGGCAGCCCATCCACCATGCCCATGCCCCCCAGCCAACCCACATGTCACCTTGGACTACTGCCCACCAACGCATGTCTCCCAGCACCCCACCCCCCAGCACTGTGGGGCACCTGCCAGCAGGCCCCCACTCATGTCTCTCAGCACCCCCACCGCCCTGCATCCAGGGGCACCGTCCACCAGGCCCCCACTCATGTCTCTCAGCACCCCCACCCCCTTGCATCCAGGGGCACCCTCCACCAGGCCCCCACTCATGTCTCCCTGCACCCCCACCCCCCGGCACTGTGGTGCACCCTCCACCAGGCCCCCACTCATGTCTCCCAGCACCCCCACCCCCCAGCATCCAGGGGCCTCCTCCACCAGGCCCAAACTCATGTCTCCCAGCACCCCCACCAGTCAGGGGCACCCTCCACCAGGCCCCCACTCATGTCTCCCAGCACCCCCACCCCCTGCATCCAGGGGCACCCTCCACCAGGTCCCCACTCATGTCTCCCAGCACCCCCACCTCCTGCATCCAGGGGCACCCTCCACCAGGCCCCCACTCATGTCTCCCAGCACCCCCACCCCCTGCATCCAGGGGCACCCTCCACCAGGTCCCCACTCATGTCTCCCAGCACCCCCACCTCCTGCATCCAGGGGCACCCTCCACCAGGCCCCCACTCATGTCTCCCAGCACCCCCACCCCCCTGCATCCAGGGGCACCCTCCACCAGGCCCCCACTCATGTCTCCCAGCACCCCCGACCCCCTGCATCCAGGGGCACCCTCCACCATGCCCCCACTCATGTCTCCCTGCACCCCCAGCCCCCAGCACAGTGGGGCACCCTCCACCAGGCCCCCACCTATGTCCCCCTGCGCCCCCACCCCCCTGCATCCAGGGGCACCCTTCACCAGACCCCCACTCATGTCTCCCTGCACCCCCACCCCCTAGCACTGTGGTGCACCCTCCGCCAGGCCCACACTCATGTCTCCTAGCACCCCTACCCCCCAGCATCCAGGGGCACCCTCCACCAGGCCCCCACTCATGTCTCCCAGCACCCCCACCCCCTGCATCCAGGGGCACCCTCCATCAAGCCCCCACTCATGTCTCCCAGCACCCCCACATCCCTGCATCCAGGGGCACCCTCCACCAGGCCCCCACTCATGTCTCCCTGCACCCCAACCCCCCAGCACTGTGGGGCACCCTCCACCAGGCCCCCACTCATGTCCCCCTGCACCCCACCCACCTGCATCCAGGGGCACCCTCCACCAGGCGCCCACTCATGTCTCTGAGCACCCCCACCCCCTGCATCCAGGGGCACCCTCCACCAGGCCCCCAATCATGTCTCCCTGCACCCCCACCCCCCAGCACTGTGGTGCACCCTCCACCAGGCCCCCACTCATGTCTCCCTGCACCCCCGCCCCCCACCAGTCAGGGCCACCCTCCACCAGGCCCCCACTCATGTCCAACTCATGTCTCCCTGCACCCCCACCCCCCAGCACTGTGGTGCACCCTCCACCAGGCCCCCACTCATGTCCAACTCATGTCTCCCAGCACCCCAACCCAACAGCATCCAGGGGCACCCTCCACCAGGCCCGACTCATGTCTCCCTGCACCCCCACCCCCCAGCACTGTGGTGCACCCTCCACCAGGCCCCCACTCATGTGCCTCTGCACCCCCACCCCACTGCATCCAGGGGCACCCTCCACCAGGCCCCCACTCATGTCTCTCAGCACCCCCACCGCCCTGTATCCAGGGGCACCGTCCACCAGGCCCCCACTCATGTCTCTCAGCACCCCCACCCCCTTGCATCCAGGGGCACCCTCCACCAGGCCCCCACTCATGTCTCCCTGCACCCCCACCCCCCAGCACTGTGGTGCACCCTCCACCAGGCCCCCACTCATGTCTCCCAGCACCCCCACCCCCCAGCATCCAGGGGCCCCCTCCACCAGGCCCCCACTCATGTCTCCCAGCACCCCCACCAGTCAGGGGCACCCTCCACCAGGCCCCCACTCATGTCTCCCAGCACCCCCACCCCATGCATCCAGGGGCACCCTCCACCAGGTCCCCACTCATGTCTCCCAGCACCCCCAGCTCCTGCATCCAGGGGCACCCTCCACCAGGCCCCCACTCATGTCTCCCAGCACCCCCACCCCCCTGCATCCAGGGGCACCCTCCACCAGGCCCCCACTCATGTCTCCCAGCTCCCCTGACCCCCTGCATCCAGGGGCACCCTCCACCAGGCCCCCACTCATGTCTCCCTGCACCCCCAACCCCCAGCATCCAGGGGCCCCCTCCACCAGGCCCCCACTCATGTCTCCCAGCACCCCCACCAGTCAGGGGCACCCTCCACCAGGCCCCCACTCATGTCTCCCAGCACCCCCACCTCCTGCATCCAGGGGCACCCTCCACCAGGTCCCCACTCATGTCTCCCAGCACCCCCACCTCCTGCATCCAGGGGCACACTCCACCAGGCCCCCACTTATGTCTCCCAGCACCCCCACCCCCCTGCATCCAGGGGCACCCTCCACCAGGCCCCCACTCATGTCTCCCAGCACCCCGACCCCCTGCATCCAGGGGCACCCTCCACCAGGCCCCCACTCATGTCTCCCTGCACCCCCAGCCCCCAGCACAGTGGGGCACCCTCCACCAGACCCCCACCTATGTCCCCCTGCGCCCCCACCCCCCTGCATCCAGGGGCATCCTTCACCAGACCCCCACTCATGTCTCCCTGCACCCCCACCCCCTAGCACTGTGGTGTACCCTCCGCCAGGCCCACACTCATGTCTCCTAGCACCCCTACCCCCCAGCATCCAGGGGCACCCTCCACCAGGCCCCCACTCATGTCTCCCAGCACCCCCACCCCCCTGCATCCAGGGGCAGCCTCCATCAAGCCCCCACTCATGTCTCCCAGCACCCCCACACCTCTGCATCCAGGGGCACCCTCCACCAGGCCCCCACTCATGTCTCCCTGCACCCCAACCCCCCAGCACTGTGGGGCACCCTCCACCAGGCCCCCACTCATGTCCCCCTGCACCCCACCCACCTGCATCCAGGGGCACCCTCCACCAGGCCCCCACTCATGTCTCTGAGCACCCCCACCCCCTGTATCCAGGGGCACCCTCCACCAGGCCCCCACTCATGTCTCCCTGCACCCCCACCCCCCCGCACTGTGGTGCAGCCTCCACCAGGCCCCCACTCATGTCTCCATGCACCCCCACCCCCCACCAGTCAAGGCCACCCTCCACCAGGCCCCCACTCATGTCCAACTCATGTCTCCCTGCACCCCCACCCCCCAGCACTGTGGTGCACCCTCCACCAGGCCCCCACTCATGTCCAACTCATGTCTCCCAGCACCCCCACCCCCCAGCATCCAGGGGCACCCTCCACCAGGCCCGACTCATGTCTCCCTGCACCCCCACCCCCCAGCACTGTGGTGCACCCTCCACCAGGCCCCCACTCATGTGCCCCTGCACCCCCACCCCCCTGCATCCAGGGGCACCCTCCACCAGGCCCCCACTCATGTCTCTCAGCACCCCCACCGCCCTGCATCCAGGAGCACCGTCCACCAGGCCCCCACTCATGTCTCTCAGCACCCCCACCCCCTTGCATCCAGGGGCACTCTCCACCAGGCCCCCACTCATGTCTCCCTGCACCCCCACCCCCCAGCACTGTGGTGCACCCTCCACCAGGCCCCCACTCATGTCCAATTCATGTCTCCCTGCACCCCCACCCCCAGCACTGTGGTGCACCCTCCACCAGGCCCCCACTCATGTCCAACTCATGTCTCCCAGCACCCCCACCCTCCTGCATCCAGGGGCACCCTCCACCAGGCCCCCACTCATGTCTCCTTGCACCCCCACCCCGCAGCACTGTGGGGCCCCCTCCACCAGGCCCCCACTCATGTCCCCCTGCACCCCCATCCCCCTGCATCCAGGGGCACCCTCCACCAGGCCCCCACTCATGTCTCTAAGCACCCCCACCCCCCTGCATCCAGGGGCACCCTGCACCAGGCCCCCACTCATGTCTCCCTGCACCCCACCCTCCAGCACTGTGGTGCACCCTACACCAGGCCCCCACTCATGTCCAACTCATGTCTCCCAGCACCCCCACCCCCCTGCATCCAGGGGCACCATCCACCAGGCCCCCACTTATGTCTCCCTGCACCCCCACCCCCCAGCACTGTGGTGCACCCTCCACCAGGCCCCCAATCATGTCTCCCTGCACCCCCACCAGTCAGGGCCACCCTCCACCAGGCCCCCACTCATGTCCAACTCATGTCTCTCTGCACCCCCACCCCCCAGCACTGTGGTGCACCCTCCACCAGGCCCCCACTCATGTCCAACTCATGTCTACCAGCACCCCCACCCACCTGCATCCAGTTGCACCCTCCACCAGGCCCCCACTCATGTCCCCCTGCACCCCTTCCACCCTGCATGCAGGGGCACCCTCCACGAGGCCCCCACGCATGTCTCTCAGCACCCCCACCCCCTGCATTCAGGGGCACCCTTCACCAGGCCCCCACTCATGTCTCCCAGGACCCCCACCCCCCTGCATCCAGGGGCACCCGCCACCAGGCCCCCACTCATGTCTCCCAGCACCCACAGCCCCCTGCATCCAGATGGCACCCTCCACCAGGCCCCCACTCATGTCTCCCTGAACCCCCACCCCCCAGCACTGTGGGGCACCTCCACCAGGCCCCAAACTATGTCCCCCTGCACCCCCACCCCCTGCATCCAGGGGCACCCTTCACCAGGCCCCCACTCATGTCTCCCAGCACCCCCACCTCCTGCATCCAGGGGCACCCTCCACCAGGCCCCCACTCATGTCTCCCAGCAACCCCCACCCCATGCATCCAGGGGCACCCTCCACCAGGTCCCCACTCATGTCTCCCAGCACCCCCAGCTCCTGCATCCAGGGGCACCCTCCACCAGGCCCCCACTCATGTCTCCCAGCACCCCCACCCCCCTGCATCCAGGGGCACCCTCCACCAGGCCCCCACTCATGTCTCCCAGCTCCCCCGACCCCCTGCATCCAGGGGCACCCTCCACCAGGCCCCCACTCATGTCTCCCTGCACCCCCACCCCCCAGCATCCAGGGGTCCCCTCCACCAGGCCCCCACTCATGTCTCCCAGCACCCCCACCAGTCAGGGGCACCCTCCACCAGGCCCCCACTCATGTCTCCCAGCACCCCCACCTCCTGCATCCAGGGGCACCCTCCACCAGGTCCCCACTCATGTCTCCCAGCACCCCCACCTCCTGCATCCAGGGGCACCCTCCACCAGGCCCCCACTTATGTCTCCCAGCACCCCCACCCCCCTGCATCCAGGGGCACCCTCCACCAGGCCCCCACTCATGTCTCCCAGCACCCCCGACCCCCTGCATCCAGGGGCACCCTCCACCAGGCCCCCACTCATGTCTCCCTGCACCCCCAGCCCCCAGCACAGTGGGGCACCCTCCACCAGACCCCCACCTATGTCCCCCTGCGCCCCCACCCCCCTGCATCCAGGGGCATCCTTCACCAGACCCCCACTCGTGTCTCCCTGCACCCCCACCCCCTAGCACTGTGGTGTACCCTCCGCCAGGCCCACACTCATGTCTCCTAGCACCCCTACCCCCCAGCATCCAGGGGCACCCTCCACCAGGCCCCCACTCATGTCTCCCAGCACCCCCACCCCCCTGCATCCAGGGGCAGCCTCCACCAGGCCCCCACTCATGTCTCCCTGCACCCCAACCCCCCAGCACTGTGGGGCACCCTCCACCAGGCCCCCACTCATGTCCCCCTGCACCCCACCCACCTGCATCCAGGGGCACCCTCCACCAGGCCCCCACTCATGTCTCTGAGCACCCCCACCCCCTGCATCCAGGGGCACCCTCCACCAGGCCCCCACTCATGTCTCCCTGCACCCCCACCCCCCCGCACTGTGGTGCAGCCTCCACCAGGCCCCCACTCATGTCTCCATGCACCCCCACCCCCCACCAGTCAAGGCCACCCTCCACCAGGCCCCCACTCATGTCCAACTCATGTCTCCCTGCACCCCCACCCCCCAGCACTGTGGTGCACCCTCCACCAGGCCCCCACTCATGTCCAACTCATGTCTCCCAGCACCCCCACCCCCCAGCATCCAGGGGCACCCTCCACCAGGCCCGACTCATGTCTCCCTGCACCCCCACCCCCCAGCACTGTGGTGCACCCTCCACCAGGCCCCCACTCATGTGCCCCTGCACCCCCACCACCCTGCATCCAGGGGCACCCTCCACCAGGCCCCCACTCATGTCTCTCAGCACCCCCACCGCCCTGCATCCAGGGGCACCGTCCACCAGGCCCCCACTCATGTCTCTCAGCACCCCCACCCCCTTGCATCCAGGGGCACCCTCCACCAGGCCCCCACTCATGTCTCCCTCCACCCCCACCCCCCAGCACTGTGGTGCACCCTCCACCAGGCCCCCACTCATGTCCAATTCATGTCTCCCTGCACCCCCACCCCCAGCACTGTGGTGCACCCTCCACCAGGCCCCCACTCATGTCCAACTCATGTCTCCCAGCACCCCCACCCCCCTGCATCCAGGGGCACCCTCCACCAGGCCCCCACTCATGTCTCCTTGCACCCCCACCCCGCAGCACTGTGGGGCCCCCTCCACCAGGCCCCCACTCATGTCCCCCTGCACCCCCATCCCCCTGCATCCAGGGGCACCCTCCACCAGGCCCCCACTCATGTCTCTAAGCACCCCCACCCCCCTGCATCCAGGGGCACCCTGCACCAGGCCCCCACTCATGTCTCCCTGCACCCCACCCTCCAGCACTGTGGTGCACCCTACACCAGGCCCCCACTCATGTCCAACTCATGTCTCCCAGCACCCCCACCCCCCTGCATCCAGGGGCACCATCCACCAGGCCCCCACTTATGTCTCCCTGCACCCCCACCCCCCAGCACTGTGGTGCACCCTCCACCAGGCCCCCACTCATGTCTCCCTGCACCCCCACCAGTCAGGGCCACCCTCCACCAGGCCCCCACTCATGTCCAACTCATGTCTCTCTGCACCCCCACCCCCCAGCACTGTGGTGCACCCTCCACCAGGCCCCCACTCATGTCCAACTCATGTCTACCAGCACCCCCACCCACCTGCATCCAGTTGCACCCTCCACCAGGCCCCCACTCATGTCCCCCTGCACCCCTACCACCCTGCATGCAGGGGCACCCTCCACGAGGCCCCCACGCATGTCTCTCAGCACCCCCACCCCCTGCATTCAGGGGCACCCTTCACCAGGCCCCCACTCATGTCTCCCAGGACCCCCACCCCCCTGCATCCAGGGGCACCCGCCACCAGGCCCCCACTCATGTCTCCCAGCACCCACAGCCCCCTGCATCCAGATGGCACCCTCCACCAGGCCCCCACTCATGTCTCCCTGAACCCCCACCCCCCAGCACTGTGGGGCACCTCCACCAGGCCCCAAACTATGTCCCCCTGCACCCCCACCCCCTGCATCCAGGGGCACCCTTCACCAGGCCCCCACTCATGTCTCCCAGCACCCCCACCTCCTGCATCCAGGGGCACCCTCCACCAGGCCCCCACTCATGTCTCCCAGCAACCCCCACCCCCCTGCATCCAGGGGCACCCTCCACCAGGCCCCCACTCATGTCTCCCAGCACCCCCACCCCCCTGCATCCAGGGGCACCCTCCACCAGGCCCCCACTCATGTCTCCCTGCACCCCCACCCCCCAGCACTGTGGGGCACCCTCCACCAGGCCCCCACCTATGTCCCCCTACACCCCCACCCCCCTGCATCAGGGGCACCCTTCACCAGGCCCCCACTCATGTCTCCCTGCACCCCCACCCCCCAGCACTGTGGTGCACCCTCCGCCAGGCCCACACTCATGTCTCCTAGCACCCCTACCCCCCAGCATCCAGGGGCACCCTCCACCAGGCCCCCACTCATGTCTCCCTGCACCCCCACCCCCCACCAGTCAGGGGCACCCTCCACCAGGCCCCGCTCATGTCTCCCAGCACCCCCACCCCCCTGCATCCAGGGGCACCCTCCATCAAGCCCCCACTCATGTCTCCCAGCACCCCCACACCCCTGCATCCAGGAGCACCCTCCACCAGGCCCCCACTCATGTCTCCCTGCACCCCAACCCCCCAGCACTGTGGGGCACCCTCCACCAGGCCCCCACTCATGTCCCCCTGCACCCCCACCCCCCTGCATCAAGGGGCACCCTCCACCAGGACCCCACTCATGTCTCTCAGCACCTCCACCCCTCTGCATCCAGGGGCACCCTCCACCAGGCCCCCACTCATGTCTCCCTACACCCCCACCCCCCAGCACTGTGGTGCACCCTCCACCAGGCCCCCACTCATGTCTCCCTGCACCCCCACCCCCCACCAGTCAGGGCCACCCTCCACCAGGCCCCCACTCATGTCCAACTCATGTCTCCCTGCACCCCCAACCCCCAGCACTGTGGTGCACCCTCCACCAGGCCCCCACTCATGTCCAACTCATGTCTCCCAGCACCCCCACCCCCCTGCATCCAGTGGCACCATCCACCAGGCCCCCACTTATGTCTCCCTGAACCCCCACCCCCCAGCACTGTGGGGCACCTCCACCAGGCCCCTAACTATGTCCCCCTGCACCCCCACCCCCCTGCATCCAGGGGCACCCTTCACCAGGCCCCCACTCATGTCTCCCAGCACCCCCACCTCCTGCATCCAGGGGCACCCTCCACCAGGCCCCCACTCATGTCTCCCAGCACCCCCACCCCCCTGCATCCAGGGGCACCCTCCACCAGGCCCCCACTCATGTCTCCCAGCACCCCCACCCCACTGCATCCAGGGGCACCCTCCACCAGGCCCCCACTCATGTCTCCCTGCACCCCCACCCCCCAGCACTGTGGTGCACCCTCCGCCAGGCCCACACTCATGTCTCCTAGCACCCCTACCCCCCAGCATCCAGGGGCACCCTCCACCAGGCCCCCACTCATGTCTCCCTGCACCCCCACCCCCCACCAGTCAGGGACACCCTCCACCAGGCCCCGCTCATGTCTCCCAGCACTCCCACCCCCCTGCATCCAGGGGCACCCTCCATCAAGCCCCCACTCATGTCTCCCAGCACCCCCACACACCTGCATCCAGGGGCACCCTCCACCAGGCCCCCACTCATGTCTCCCTACACCCCCACCCCCCAGCACTGTGGTGCACCCTCCACCAGGCCCCCACTCATGTCTCCCTGCACCCCCACCCCCCACCAGTCAGGGCCACCCTCCACCAGGCCCCCACTCATGTCCAACTCATGTTTCCCTGCACCCCCACCCCCCAGCACTGTGGTGCACCCTCCACCAGGCCCCCACTCATGTCTCCCTGCACCCCAACCCCCCAGCACTGTGGGGCACCCTCCACCAGGCCCCCACTCATGTCCCCCTGCACCCCTACCCCCCTGCATCCAGGGGCACCCTCCACCAGGACCCCACTCATGTCTCTCAGCACCCCCAACCCTCTGCATCCAGGGGCACCCTCCACCAGGCCCCCACTCATGTCTCCCTACACCCCCACCCCCCAGCACTGTGGTGCACCCTCCACCAGGCCCCCACTCATGTCTCCCTGCACCCCCACCCCCCACCAGTCAGGGCCACCCTCCACCAGGCCCCCACTCATGTCCAACTCATGTCTCCCTGCACCCCCACCCCCAGCACTGTGGTGCACCCTCCACCAGGCCCCCACTCATGTCTCCCTGCACCCCCACCCCCCACCGGTCAGGGTCACCCTCCACCAGGCCCCCACTCATGTCCAACTCATGTCTCCCTGCACCCCCACCCCCCAGCACTGTGGTTCACCCTCCACATGGCCCCCACGCATGTCCAACTCATGTCTCCCAGCTCCCCCACCCCCTGCATCCAGGGGCACCCTCCACCAGGCCCCCACTCATTTCTCCCTGCACCCCCACCCCCACCAGTCAGGGGCACCCTCCACCAAGCCCCCACTCATGTCTCCCAGCACCCCACCCCCCACCAGTTAGGGGCACCCTCCACCAGGCCCCCACTCATGTCTCCCAGCACCCCCACCCCCCTGCATCCAGGTGCACCTCCACCAGTCCCCCACTCATGTCTCCCAGCACCCCCACCCCCTGCATCCAGGGGCACCTTCCACCAGGCCCCCACTCATGTCTCCCTGCACTCCCACCCCCCAGCACTGTGGGGCACCCTCCACCAGGCCCCTACTCATGTCCCCCTGCACCCCCACCCCCCTGCATCCAGGGGCACCCTCCACCAGGCCCCCACTCATGTCTCCCAGCACCCCCACCCCCTGCATCCAGGGGCAGCCTCCACCAGGCCCCCACTCATGTCTCCCATACCCCACTCCCCCTGCATCCAGGGGCACCCTCCACCAGGCCCCCACTCATGTCTCCCTGCACCCCCACCCCCCAGCACTGTGGGGCACCCTCCACCAGGCCCCCACCTATGTCCCCCTGCACCCCCACCCCCCTGCATCAGGGGCACCCTTCACCAGGCCCCCACTCATGTCTCCCTGCACCCCCACGCCCCAGCACTGTGGTGCACCCTCCGCCAGGCCCACACTCATGTCTCCTAGCACCCCTACCCCCAGCATCCAGGGGCACCCTCCACCAGGCCCCCACTCATGTCTCCCTGCACCCCCACCCCCCACCAGTCAGGGGCACCCTCCACAAGGCCCCGCTCATGTCTCCCAGCACCCCCACTCCCCTGCATCCAGGGGCACCCTCCATCAAGCCCCCACTCATGTCTCCCAGCACCCGCACACCCCTGCATCCAGGAGCACCCTCCACCAGGCCCCCACTCATGTCTCCCTGCACCCCAACCCCCCAGCACTGTGGGGCACCCTCCACCAGGCCCCCACTCATGTCCCCCTGCACCCCCACCCCCCTGCATCCAGGGGCACCCTCCACCAGGACCCCACTCATGTCTCTCAGCACCCCCACCCCTCTGCATCCAGGGGCACCCTCCACCAGGCCCCCACTCATGTCTCCCTACACCCCCACCCCCCAGCACTGTGGTGCACCCTCCACCAGGGCCCCACTCATGTCTCCCTGCACCCCCACCCCCCACCAGTCAGGGCCACCCTCCGCCAGGCCCCCACTCATGTCCAACTCATGTCTCCCTGCACCCCCACCCCCCAGCACTGTGGTGCACCCTCCACCAGGCCCCCACTCATGTCCAACTCATGTCTCCCAGCACCCCCACCCCCCTGCATCCAGGGGCACCATCCACCAGGCCCCCACTTATGTCTCCCTGCACCCCCACCCCCCAGCACTGTGGTGCACCCTCCACCAGGCCCCCACTCATGTGCCCCTGCACCCCCACCCCCCTGCATCCAGGGGCACCCTCCACCAGGCCCCCACTCATGTCTCCCTGCACCCCCACCCCCCAGCACTGTGGTGCACCCTCCACCAGGCCCCCACTCATGTCTCCCTGCACCCCCACCAGTCAGGGCCACCCTCCACCAGGCCCCCACTCATGTCCAACTCATGTCTCTGCACCCCCACCCCCCAGCACTGTGGTGCACCCTCCACCAGGCCCCCACTCATGTCCAACTCATGTCTACCAGCACCCCCACCCACCTGCATCCAGTTGCACCCTCCACCAGGCCCCCACTCATGTCCCCCTGCACCCCCACCACCCTGCATGCAGGGGCACCCTCCACGAGGCCCCCACTCATGTCTCTCAGCACCCCCACCCCCTGCATTCAGGGGCACCCTTCACCAGACCCCCACTCATGTCTCCCAGGATCCCCACCCCCCTGCATCCAGGGGCACCCGCCACCAGGCCCCCACTCATGTCTCCCAGCACCCCCACCCCCCTGCATCCAGGGGCACCCTCCACCAGGCCCCCACTCATGCTCCCTGAACCCCCAACCCCCAGCACTGTGGGGCACCTCCACCAGGCCCCCAACTATGTCCCCCTGCACCCCCACCCCCCTGCATCCAGGGGCACCCTTCACCAGGCCCCCAGTCATGTCTCCCTGCACCCCCACCCCCCACCAGTCAGGGGCACCCTCCACCAGGCCCCGCTCATGTCTCCCAGCACCCCCACCCCCCTGCATCCAGGGGCACCCTCCATCAAGCCCCTACTCATGTCTCCCAGCACCCCCACACCCCTAGATCCAGGAGCACCCTCCAGCAGGCCCCCACTCATGCCTCCCTGCACCCCAACCCCCCAGCACTGTGGGGCACCCTCCACCAGGCCCCCACTCATGTCCCCCTGCACCCCCACCCCCCTGCATCCAGGGGCACCCTCCACCAGGACCCCACTCATGTCTCTCAGCACCCCCACCCCTCTGCATCCAGGGGCACCCTCCACCAGGCCCCCACTCATGTCTCCCTACACCCCCACCCCCCAGCACTGTGATGCACCCTCCACCAGGCCCCCACTCATGTCTCCCTACACCCCCACCCCCCACCAGTCAGGGCCACCCTCCACCAGGCCCCCACTCATGTCCAACTCATGTCTCCCAGCACCCCCACCCCCTGCATCCAGGGGCACCTTCCACCAGGCCCCCACTCATGTCTCCCTGCACTCCCACCCCCCAGCACTGTGAGGCACCCTCCACCAGGCCCCTACTCATGTCCCCTGCACCCCCACCCCCCTGCATCCAGGGGCTCCTTCCACCAGGCCGCCACTCATGTCTCCCAGCACCCCCACCCCCTGCATCCAGGGGCACCCTCCACCAGGCCCCCACTCATGTCTCCCTGCACCCCCACTCCCCAGCACTGTGGGGCACCCTCCACCAGGCCCCCACACATGTCCCCCAGCCAACAGCCCCAGCCAACATGTCATCACAATCTAGATCCCTGGCCCTTATGGTCAGCCTCCAAATGCCAAACACCCACCCGAGTATTGCATCCACCCACTTAGAAATTGCAATTACATGATAGAACCCCAATTGCAAGTTTGTAAATGAACACATGTCCCTCACATACACACAATGGGTGTCAGTGAATGTCAAAACCCATATCATGATATGCATGAAACCAATGAGATGATACTACACATTGAAGTTTGAAGAAAAAATATGTATTAAAAGCAACATAAATTGAATCAAAAATAAAAAAACAAAAATGGGAATTTAAAAAATAAAAAGCAGCATGTCCGTGAAATAAATAAAATCCAACAGTCAACTATATACAGATAAACAATCCAGGGTCCATGATCCCAACAGAAGAAATGAAACCTATCTAATAACACTACCTAATAAAAAAAACTATATAAAAAAATGCGGGCCATTGTCCAAAAGGTCCAAAAAAATGCAAAACCAAAGGAAACCTAACACTAACTATTTACAAGGGCAGCGGGCTAGTCCGACGGCTCACTTCGGGATGTTCCGGGCCAGTGCATCCTCGAACTCCTGCTCAATGTCCCGGAGGCGTTCCTCCTCCATGGCCCGAGGGTCCACAGGGCCGTCGACATGTTCACCTCCAACTCCCTGTGGATTGCCTCGAGGCACTCGGCCCGCCTCAGGGCCCTCCGCATAGAGTTCTCCGCCCTGACCATCATGAGCCGTGCCTCTTCCGCCCGCTGCCGCTCCGCATCTATGGCTTGGCCCAACTGCTGCACACGGAAGACACTTCCCGTCCTGGGTCCTCCTGCCCTCCGGCCGATGCCTGCCCTTCCGATGTCGAAGGCCCCGATCCATCATGGCTCCCACCTTGTTGCTGCTGCTGCTGTGCCTCTGCCCGTGCCCTGCCTCCTGCTGCCTGCACATCCTCCACTGGCTGGGGTGCTGTCGTTGATGTGGCCACCCCTGCTGGACGTCCGACTCCCGACTGTGGCAGGGATGCCACCTCCACCAGCCTGGCCGCACCGTTAGAGGCAGCTCCACAGGGCACCCAGGTGACTAATGGGTGGGAAGATGGCACGGAGGACGACTGGCGCAAAGGGGGTTCAGTTGAGGAGGGGGTCTGAGCAAGCCCCATCAAACGGAGGAATCCGGCCTGGGTGACCTGTCCCAGTAGGCCGACGCAGTCAACGAGCCATTCGAGATGACGTGCAGTCTCCTCATGAAAACACTGCAGGTCACCTTGCATGGCCCGTTGATGCAACGCCACACCAGTCAGGACAGGCTGAACCCGGACCCGGATAGCCACGTCTGCAGGCAGAGGAAGGCCAGTTGTTGTGAGCTCATCCCCTGCCTGAAAACGGGTCTGGATGTAGGCATCCCTGCTGGTGCAAGATGATGCAGTGACAGGATCAGGGACGGGATTGCACACAGGCACCTCCGCGGCGGCCTGTGCTGCCTCCTGTCCCTGGTCCTGCACTGTACCACTAGCACCAGTGGAATCCCCACCTCCAGACCCCATCTCTGTTGCTTGCACGACCTCCTCCTCCACCAAACCCCCCATCAACCTGGATGACTCTGTGCCATCTTCCCCCATTGGGCCCTGTGGGGTCCCAGCTGCCCCTTCTGCTGCCGAGGATTCCAATGCGACCTCCGCCTCTTGGACCTCCCCCCGGCAGTTGCGGCCTGGGACGCGGCACCGGACTCCTCACTCCTCGACGAGATCACAACTTGGGAGGGGAGCCGGGCTTTGCGTCTCCGGCTGGCGGTGCGATCCCCGCCACTGTGCTCCACAGCACCTTCTCCGCCCTCTTCATCAGTTGACGCTGCAGACAGGGAGAAATAAAACACAGGCATCAGGGCACTGTACAATGGACACATACACACATGACAGTTGTACATGAGTGGCATTGGCAAACCTCAGACATGGCATCACAATAGTCAACACACATGTCATTTCAACTTGCACACATGAGCCATACCACAGCTATATCGCAACTGCCAGCACCATCCATACACATACAACAGCATGAGCAGGCAAAGGTGAGCCAGACATCACATGCCACACAGGGAGTGCACTACACATGCACACACACCACCACACTTGCATGCATGTGTACACCTCTGCCAACTGTCGCAGTGTTCAGATGGGCATCCATGTCACATCTGCCAATCAGGCTTCCACATCCTGCTGTCACATGCATCCATGTTGCATCACTGTTGCACCCTTGTCAAATACACACACATGAACATGTACACAGTGCTGATACATGCAGCTGAAAACAACATCCATGTGTGACATCACGAACATGCCTACTTACATACATATTCATCCAAACATGTGTGCCCACACAACTGCATTTGGCATGCAAGCCTACACACACAAGCACCATCCATGTCTCACACATGACAGCCCTCGCATGTGTTAGCCTCACAGCCCTGTACACCCCCACCCATACTCGGCCCCATACAAACAGATGTGCAACCTGCACACTACTGGCACATCACCACATGCACAGCTTACAATCATGATGCCTGTACACTTACCGCTCGACTCCAGACGGGTCTGCCTCTCAAGGACCTGGACGTAGAGCGCTGGGGATATGCATTCCAGGACCCTCATCGGATCGTCCAACAAGTGGCCCCAGCGCCCCTTAGCATCAGCTGCCTTCAAGAGGCGCCGAGCCTTGTTGAGGGTCCTGGACCTGAAGTCCTCCCAGCGCTTCTTGACATGTTGGAAGTCGCGCACTGCCACCCCCTCCGCGTTGATGGGAGTCACGATGTCCGTCCAGATCCGAGTCCGTCCTTCCTTGTCGGCGCGCAAACTTCCTTGAGCGCATCATACTGCCCCAGGACTTGCTCCACCAGGACACCAACTTCGGTGGCAGTGAAGCTGGTGCCCCTCTGCCTCTCTGGCCGGGGGTTGTCAGTGGTGCCAGATGTTGCAGTGCCCGACATGACAACCCCAGAGGCAGGTGTGGGTGGGCAACTGGGTCCTGGGGCTGGGCTGTGGAGCGATGGAATCCCAGTCGGGAGTCTTCGGTTCCAGCAGGGGTGGTCACAGCAACAGCACCCCTGGCTGATGTGCAGGCAGCAAATGGCAGGACACGTGGGTAGCAGGCAATCAGGCAGCAGCAGATGGCAGGTGGGAGCGTGCTCGGGATCTGGGGGCAGTAATTCGGCCTTCTGGGCAGGAGCGTGGTCTTCAGTGTGCTTACGCGTGGCCAGCTTGATATGGAGTGATTTGGCACGTGAAAATCCAGCACGTCTGCGTGTAATTCGAGGAAAGGGCCTTTGCGCGTAAGCGCGTCAGAACATGTACGCGAATTCATTGGCTGAAAGGCCAACAGCGCGTGTGCGCATTTGTGATGTGCGTGCGCAGGCGTTTCCTGTACACGGGTGCATGTTACACGTCCAATGACTGCACGTCAGAGTGTCAGCGCCTGTAATTGGAGGATGGGGCCTCAGCGCGTACACGCGGAAGTGACGCTGGACGTGTGGGCATGTTTAAAAGGTACGTGTAGAACGGCATTTCCTTGTACGTGCTTTTCGTGGAGAGCGAGTGGGTGAAATCTGTACTTCTTGTCACTTCACACGCGATATACTTCACGGCGTTCCAAGTTCGTACTCCCTGTTACCTCTGACAGCTTTTTCTCTTCTTGTCTTTTTCCTGGGCCTTTTTCCTCAAACAGCGTTCACTTCTCCTGTTGTCCTGTCTCCTCAGACAGTGTACAATTCTTCTTTTGGCGGCGGTGTTGCCAACGCGCACACGCGCGTATTTTACACACGATTTTTCCTGGCAGACAGTGAGTTGCGCACGTATTTGACATCTGTGCTTGCCCCGTGTGTTGCCTACCCCTTCAGAGGTCAGTCTAGGCTGCGTGTGACACGCATACGTTCATTTTTGTGTTTCTGGGTGCCACAGCGTAGTGCAGGTTTTTTTTTCCACGCACGTGGTCTAGGAGGGGTTGCGTGCACATTAACTCCCTTTTTCTGGGTGCCTGTGCGTTGCGTGTCCCGTCATCTTCCCCCAGGGGTCACATACAACCTTGCTAGAGCACTAGGGTACGAATTCCATCTAGTACCCTACCCCTTTGACCCCCAATTGCCCAGGACAATAGTTTACTGCAACTCCCATACGCACAACTACTTCAGTGCCATGGTTGGGAGGCGAGCACGTGGTAAGGGTGGCAAAGGTGGGCGAGCCACAAGAGGTGGCCGTGGTGGATACGGTAGGGGACATGGCCAGGACTTGCAGGGTGCCCCTAGCCCCCCATGTGTGGGTGACCAGTCAGGGACACCCATGCCCCCCGCCGAAGGTAACGTGGCTGACACCATCCCTGCTCAGCCCTTGTTGGACCAGCCCATTGTGGCACCAGACCTGGCACTGGGTGACTCCATGGCTGACTTCCAGGTGAGCAGGTCCAGGCCACGTGTGGCGGTGCACGTTGGTGTCACCAGTCCAAGTGGATCAGGGGCAGCTATATCATCTGCTGCCCCGAGTAGGCAGGGTGGGGAGGCTGCAGGGGCAGCTGCGGCTCCATCCACCCCAGCTCTGAGTGTCCCCAGCCAGGATAGTGTCGGTCCTAGTCCATCCTGCTGACGTTCCCCCTGACTACATCACAATTCAGCTAATGCCTGCACCAAGTCCCATGGTGAGTGTTCATTCCCACGTTCCTAGTCCACAGTCCACCGGGGCCCCTGCCCCTAGTGTCCAGAGCGGAGTAGGACACTCAGTATCACCACCACCTTCCAAGCGGAAGAGGAAGAGTGCTCGTCCAGTACAGGCTGATGCCCCAGATATGGCTACACAGTCCGGCCCACCAAGGAAGCTCTGCTTCAATCGGGTCGAACTTGATGCACTTGTGGAGTATGTGTCCGCACATGACAGCGAAATGGTGATTACTGCAGGATGCAAGACCACACCTGCACAACGTCAGGCACACTGGCAGACCATTGCGGAACTCATAAGTGCCCTTGGATTCGTGAGGCGCACAGCTAATGATTGCTACAAGCGCTGGAATGACCTTAAGCGCAGGGCAAAGAAAAAGCTGGCCTCAAGTCATGCCGCAACTCTAGTGACTGGAGGTGGGTCTCCGGCAGAGGACATAGAACTCACTCCACATGAGTATGTTGCTGGGACCTACGTCACAGAGGAACAGATCCAAGGCATGGGAGACCTGCAGATTACGAGGCATTGTCCGGTGAGTGCACATGCATGTGTGTGTCATCCATGTGCATGGCATGTGTGTGAGTGCTTCTGATTGAGTGCCAGGTGAGGGGGTGTGTGCCTGAGTGATTTGGGTCACCCATGTGCTTCATTCAATACATTCTGCGCACCAGGATTTGGGTGTTGCAGTATCCCTTCTGGCAACAGTAGACATTCAGCCCAACCTCACGCCAGTTGCCCTTGAATTGTCATCTTGCCACAACATAGCTGCAGGTTATTCTGTGTTCATTCAGGCTGATTGTCTGCATTCCACCACTTTCACTAGGCATTTCTCAGTCCTATTGTCACATGTGTGACATGGCTAGGGTACATGCCAGCTGTGTGATGGCATGTGTCATGTATGTGTATTGGACATGCCAATCACAGGCCAATGTGTGATGGCACTGCTAGGCAGCATGCAGCAAATTTGTTGGTCTTCCATCATGGTGTCGTCAATGTGTGCCATTTGCCTCCCCTTCATACGCAGTGACAGTGCATGCATGCAAGGGTTATAGTCATGTGTTACATGTGTCAATGAAGTACTGTTTCTGTTGCTTCTCAGCCCTAATTGTGTTCCATGTTGCTAATGCCTGTTCCCATTTCTTTTCTTTCATGTCTTTGCAGGGGATGACGCACTTGATACTGCTGGGGTTGTGGAGATGGTGCAGACCCAGGAGGGGTCTCAGGCCCGACTGGGCACCAGTGAGGGACGTGATGTGGTGGTGGGTGAGAACCCACACTTGCTGCAGGCCGTCATCTCAAGGGGTGTCTCTGGGTGCACCTCCCCCAAGCTCTATTCAGGTGTCGATTCGGATGATGAGACCTATGTTGCGTCGCAGGTAAGTGTCTCCTGGAGAGATTCTGTACTGTCCAACCCACCTGCACCAGTGGTAGAACCATCAATGGGGATGTCAGTGTTGGTAGGTCAGCCTTTTGTGGTTAGGGATGCAGGGTCATACTCTGCTACATCTGATCCTGTTCCTGGGCCAGCAGATCAGAGGGGAAATGCAGTCCTGCAGCCTCAGGCAGTGCCGGCACAGCAAGGCGCAGTTCACCTTGCCCCAGACAGGTGTGGTGCCTGCCGACGCGGTGGCCGTACGCCACCTGGCAATATGACATGGGAGCAATCCATATACGGTATGGCAAACCAACAGGCAGCATCAACCGAGATGATGGCTCAGGCCATGGATAGGGTGGCCACTTCCATTGTCCCCCAAGAAAGGCTAATTGAACAACTACAGCAGGCAACAGACTCCATTACCAGTCACACAGGGAGGACATGTTGGCGTCCAACAGGGACAGGCGGGCGGCACTGGAGACTCTGCGGGAAGCCATTTCCATTGAGTCCCAGGGCCACAGGGAAGCCCTGAGGGTGGAACTCCGTCAGCTCAGGGCAACTCTGGTTGAGCTTGAGGCTTCAGCTAACATGAGGACAGGACAGCAGCTGAAACGGCTCACACATACGCTCTCAGCTGAGATGCAGGCAACTAGGGCGGAGGTCCGGGCATCCCGTGAGTTGTTGCATGGGGACCTCCGCACAATTATCCTCCAGAACCAGACCTTCCACACCTACATGCTTGCTGCCATGGAGGACCAGACTAGGGCTTTGTGTGGGCTGCCTCCCATAGTGCCACCACCTCCTGATGCAGCTGCAGAGGTTGAGGAGAGCGACAGCAGCGATTCTCCCACAATAAGGTAGCCGTGCAGGCCATGAGCCCATGGAGGTGTTTTTTTTCGCAAGATCCACACAGGTGGGTTTTGGTGCGCACCCTGTCCTCGGACCTCCTGGGTGGCCTCCTCCACCCCTCCGGGCCCATTAATGGCCATTTTTGATTTTTTTTTTTTTGATTTTTGATTTTTTGGACAGTGTGTTGCCTTGTGTGGCTCCCGTGGGCATACGCTGTATTGTGGCTGGGCACATGCAGGCTTGTCCTGAATTTGGGTCAGATGCTTGGGTTTGTGTGACACACACCCCTCCTGCTTCCCGTTTCCATGGGCTTGCAAAGGGAGTGCCCAAGTGACATTGACTTACACGGTGATCTCGGACTCCCATTTGATGTGTGGGCAGTCTGTAGTCAATACTGTTTATACATTCCTAGTGCATATTGTTGTTGTATTATACACTGCATGGTGTATTGATATGTGCCTCTGCATCCATCTCATCCTCCTAATTTGCAGGTCCATTTCTCATGTCTTCACAAGGCGGTCTACTTTGGGACTGGAGTCTATGTTGTAATCAGTGCACCTACACTCTTGCGTGGCGCTAACACTGTATACTTGGAAGTGTTCGAAGTGCTGCCATTATCAGGTAGTGAGGCTACCAATTTTTTAAGTCCGTACTGTCATGTTTATGGTAGGTTGGAGGTTGTGTAGGTGATTGGTATTCTTGGCAATTATTTGGTAATGTGTGTTGTTGGTCCTGCATTACTGTGAGCATTTCATGTGTGGCCAGTTTCCATTAGGGACACTGTAGTTGGTGACACTTGGGGCATGTTGTGGAGATTGATTTGTTTTCTCCCACATTGCATGACATGCCATGGTGTGTTGTGTGGCCATGCCGGGGAGGGGTTGGGTGACATGCCACTGTTCTCATGTTGTATTTTGCAATTGGGTATTCATTTTTTCTGCATGGAAGTGTGTCTTTTGATGACACTGCATTGGTGGTGTTTGTGTAGGTAGGGATGCACACATTGTGACACTTCCAGATGAACAATCTCAGGCTGCTATGGTTCTGACAGTTGACTGTCCCTTTGTTCATCATAATTGTCAGATTGAGTCATCGTTGATTGTCAGATGGTATGTGCCAGGGCTGTGTGCACTCCACAGGGGTGTGCTTTCTATGTGAAGTAATTAGCCACCAGCTGCGTACGGGTTGCCTCACCCCGTGCCCTTTTCCCTCCCATGCGCAGTGGGCGTGCATGTGGTTGGGGATGTGGGGGCACCACCATGTCCACAGCCAGGCCCCGGCATGTTGCAACATTGTGCAGGACACATGCTGCCACTATGATCCTGCACACTACTGGGGGAGCGTATAACAGCTGCCCGCCAGAACGGTCAAGGGAGCGAAGGAGTGACTTGAGCACTCCGAACGTACGCTCCACTATGCCCCGTGTTGCAATATGGGCTGTGTTGTATCTTACCTCGGGAGGCGTGATGGGGTTCCGAATTGGCGTCATCATGTGTGTGCTCAGAGGGTAGGCACTGTCCCCTGGGGAGTTGGTGAGCATTAGTGGGGTATTGGCATTACTCTGTATCTGTCATGCATGCGTGTGCTGTGGCATTTCTACTCACCAAGCAGCCATGCATCGCCATGCCGCCCAGCTTCCATGTCCCGGTTTAGGGTTGACATCCTGTAAATGAAGCTGTCGTGGGTGGACCCTGGATAGTTGGCATATACTGAGGTGATGATTCCCTCACATACTACCTGGACGTTGATGGAATGCCAGTGCTTGCGGCTTCTATAGATGTGCTCAGATGCCCTGGGGGGACCTAGAGTCACATGGGTGCAATCAATGGCACCTAGCACTTTGAGGAATTGTGCCACCCTGCAGAAATCCTGGCTGACAGCCTGCCTTTCTGCAGGTGTTCTGAGCAGGTATATGTGCCTGCGGACTGATGGGCATGCAGTGATGATGGCCAACACCTGGTGTAGGCACTGTGACTGCGTGGCCTGTGACACCCTCCCCACTATGGCACTTGTCCGCTGAAATGATCCGGTAGCCAAGAAGTGCAGTACATTGAGGACCTTCTCCAGGGGGCTGAGTGCTTGGGAGCACAGGGTGGGTGATATGAGGTCATCCTCCCACTCACTGACCAGGTCGAGTATTATGTGTGGTGGAAACCTGTACCTCCCATACACTTGGTCATCTGGCATACCAAATAGGCTGGTTCTGGGTGTGAAGATTCTGGCCCTGACTATCCTTCTCCTCCTGCGGTATCCCACGGCCACTGCTGCTAGGAACGGTATATTCATCCTGGCGTCTGAGCTTTTTTGTTGTTTGCGCACTGTTTTATGCTGCGCGGGACGTGCGCCTGCTTCATGCTGGCGTACGTGTTTCAGGATTGGTCCTTTTTGGTAAATCTTCCCGCCCACCCCAGGAATACACGTAACACGCTCTCCCATGCCCAGTCACGAGTAAATAATCCCGCCCACCCCCGGAACACACGTACCCCACTCTCACAGGCACAGTCGCGTGTGGAACTTCCCACGCACCCCGGCTAGGGGTTGGGGGCTGGGGGTTGGGGGTGCTGGGAGACATGAGTGGGGGCCTGGTGGAGGGTGCCCCTGGATGCTGGGGGGTGGGGGTGCAGGGGGACATGAGGGGGGGCCTGGTGGAGGGTGCAACCTGGATGCTGGGGGGTGGAGGTGCTGGGAGACATGAGTAGGGGCCTGGTGGAGGGTGCCCCTAGATGCAGGGGGATGGGGGTGCTGGGAGACATGAGTGGGGGCCTGGTGGAGGGTGCCCCTGACTGGTGGGGGGTGGGGATGCAGGGAGACATGAGTGGGGGCCTGGTGGAGGGTGCCCCTGGATGCAGGGTGGTGGGGGTGCAGGGAGACATCAGTGGGGGCCTGGTGGAGGGTGTCCCTGGATGCTGGGGGGTGGGGGTCAGGGGGACATGAGTGGGGGCCTGGTGGAGGGTGCCCCACAGTGCTGGGGGTGGGGGTGCTGGGAGACAGGAGTGGGGCTTGGTGGAGGGTGCCCCTGGATGCAGGGGGGTGGAGGTGCTGGGAGACATGAGTGGGGGCCTGGTGGAGGGTGCCCCTGGATGCTGGGGAGGGGGGGTGCAGGGGGACATGAGTGGGGGCCTGGTGGATGGTGCCCCTGGATGCAGGGGGATGGAGGTGCTGGGAGACATGAGTGGGGGCCTGGCGGAGGGTGCCCCTGGATGCAGGGGAGTGGGGGTGCTGGGAGACATGAGTGGGGGCATGGTGGAGGGTGCCCTTGACTGGTGGGGGGTGGGGATGCAGGGAGACATGAGTGGGGGCCTGGTGGAGGGTGCCCCTGGATGCAGGGGGGTGGGGGTGCTGGAGAAATGAGTGGGGCCTGGTGGAGGGTGCCCCTGGATGCTGGGGGTGGGGGTGCAGGGGCACATGAGTGGGGGCCTGGTGGAGGGTGCCCCTGGATGCAGGGGGGTAGGGGTGCAGGGGCACATGAGTGGGGGCCTGGTGGAGGGTGCCCCTGGATGCAGGGGGGTAGGGGTGCTGGGAGACATGAGTGGGGGCCTGGTGGAGGGTGCCCCTGACTGGTGGGTGGTGGGGATGCAGGGAGACATGAGTGGGGGCCTGGTGGAGGGTGCCCCTGGATGCAGGGTGGTGGGGGTGCAGGGAGACATCAGTGGGGGCCTGGTGGAGGGTGCCCCTGGATGCTGGGGGGTAGGGGTCAGGGGGACATGAGTGGGGGCCTGGTGGAGGGTGCCCCACAGTGCTGGGGGGTGGGGGTGCTGGGAGACAGGAGTGGGGCCTGGTGGAGGTTGCCCCTGGATGCAGGGGGGTGGAGGTGCTGGGAGACATGAGTGGGGGCCTGGTGGAGGGTGCCCCTGGATGCAGGGGGATGGAGGTGCTGGGAGACATGAGTGGGGGCCTGGTGGAGGGTGCCCCTGGATGCAGGGAAGTGGGGGTGCTGGGAGACATGAGTGGGGGATGGTGGAGGGTGCCCTTGACTGGTGGGGGGTGGGGATGCAGGGAGACATGAGTGGGGGCCTGGTGGAGGGTGCCCCTGGATGCAGGGGGGTGGGGGTGCTGAGAGAAATGAGTGGGGCCTGGTGGAGGGTGCCCTTGGATGCTGGGGGTGGGCGTGCAGGGGCACATGAGTGGGGGCCAGGTGGAGGGTGCCCCTGGATGCAGGGGGTAGGGGTGCTGGGAGACATGAGTGGGGGCCTGGTGGAAGGTGCCCCTGGATGCAGGGGGGTGGGGGTGCTGGGAGACATGAGTGGGGGCCTGGTGGAGGGTGCCCCTGACTGGCGGGGGTGGGGATGCAGGGAGACATGAGTGGGGGCCTGGTGGAGGGTGCCCCTGGATGCAGGGGGGTGGTGGTGCAGGGAGACATGAGTGGGGGCCTGGTGGAGGGTGCCCCACAGTGCTGGGGGGTGCGGGTGCAGGGGGACATGAGTGGGGGCCTGGTGGAGGGTGCCCTTGGATGCAGGGGGGTGGGGGTGCTGGGAGACATGAGTGGGGTCTGGTGGAGGGTGCCCCTGACTGGTGGGGGATGGGGATGCAGGGAGACATGAGTGGGGGCCTGGTGGAGGGTGCCCCTGGATGCAGGGGGGTGGGGGTGCAGGGAGACATGAGTGGGGGCATGGTGGAGGGTGCCCCTTGATGCAGGGTGGTGGGGGTGCAGGGGGACATGAGTGGGGGCCTGGTGGAGGGTGCCCCACAGTACTGGGGGGTGGGGGTGCTGGGAGACATGAGTGGGGGCCTGGTGGAGGGTGCCGCCCCTGGATGCAGGGGGGTGGGGGTGCTGGGAGATATGAGTGGGGGCCTGGTAGAGGGTGCCCCTGGATGCAGGGGGGTGGGGGTGCAGGGGGACATGAGTGGGGGCCTGGTAGAGGGTGCCCCTGGATGCAGGGGGGTGGGGGTGCAGGGGGACATGAGTGGGGGCCTGGTAGAGGGTGCCCCTGGCCCCTGGATGCTGGGGGGTGGGGGTGCAGGGGGACATGAGTGGGGGCCTGGTGGAGGGTGCCCCACAGTGCTGGGGGGTGGGGATGCAGGGAGACATGAGTGGGGGCCTGGTGGAGGGTGCCCCTGACTGGTGGGGGGTGGGGGTGCTGGGAGACATGTGTTGGTGGGAAGTAGTGCAAGGTGACATGTGGGTTGGCTGGGGGGGCATGTGCAGGGGTGCAGGGTAGTCCCCTGTGGTGTGGGCCCCCTGCAGGGGCCGTGGAGGGTGTAGAGGGAACAGCTGGGAGGACCCACATGGCCAATTCACGTGTGGGACTCCCCGGCACCCCCGAAATACACGTAGGCTGCTGGATTCGCGTGTGGAATTTGCCGCGCACCCGGAGTACACGTACCCTGCTGAAATTGCGTGTGGAACTTCATGCGCACACCGAAATACACGTACCCTGCTAATTCGCGTGTGAAACTTCCCCCGAACACCAAAATACAAGTACCCTGCTAATTCGTGTGTGAAACTTCCCGCGCACCCCGAAATACACGGACCCAGGGCAATCGCGTGTGGAACTTCCCGCGAACTCCGTAATACACGTACCCTGCTAATTTGCATGGGAAATTTCACGCGCACCCCGGAATACACGTGCCCACGCCAATCGCGTGTGGAACTTCCCACGAACCCCGTAATACACGCACTCATTATTTTTCACACAGCGGGTGTCGGTGTTTGTCGGTACCCCTTTGCACCTCATTTGTCCTAGAGGGCCACTGTATGGACCATTCATCATAGCTGTATATGGGTGCTTTTTGTTAGCGCACATTTTAGCGCACATTTATTACAGGCGCAGGGACGCTACCGCCTGCTTTCTTTGTTCCATACTTGTTTGGCCCTGTGCGCCTCTTTCACTGTGCACTGGTTTGCCCTATTCGATTCCATGAATACGGGTTGTAGGCGAGCGTGTGGGCATTCCGCGCACTTGCCTCCTGTACTTCCCCCGTGACGCCCATATTTTCATGCGTTGTTCCCCATTCCGAGTGTTACGCCCCGTGTTCCGCCTACTTTTATGATGTGCGTCGCGCTATGTGCGATTTTGCAGTGGCCGTGGAGCACGCCGTTGGATGACCTGTCCGCCGGCTTCCGCCACGCACTTTTCAGCGCACATCCAATGTTTTTCTCGCGCATGGACTTCCATGAATCAATGTGCGCTGGTTTCCCTGCGATTTTCGCAGTTGCACTGCGATTTTTGCACTTTTACTGCGAATCGCATGTTTTGGCACCTCTGAGCGGGAATTTTCGGCGCACATTAATTCCATGAATCGACCAGTTAATCTCAGCCACTTGTTTCCAAGATGATGCACTTTGACCAGGCCAGCTTGATTTAAAGAGGGGAGTCAGGGAGTCGCCAGCTGCCAGCTGAATGCCGACCGCACTTAACCACACTTGACAGCGCACAAGCTACAAACGGCATGTAGGCTCTTGATTTGAGATGAGTGGGGCACTCAAGAGCGGAAAGAGATCAGAGTGAACAAGGGAGGATGGCAAATTAGCAACAGAAGACTCAATGGCCTTTTCCTAACAGCAACAAGAGGGGTCACACTGTGTTCATCATAGATTTAATGTACAGAAGGCCAATGTTAATGAGGACGTTTGTATATAAAGATGTTAGTCCCAGCTCAAGCCTTCAGTATTCACTTAGACACACCTAGGGCATTCCCCCAGCTTTTGCAGCCATATCTTGTGTTTCCCATACCTAGTTCCCAGTTTGTACATTACAGTGTTCATCAAGTTCTGCTTATAGGCCATTGCAATGCCCTTTATGCTACATCTTTTCACAACATTTTCGAGGAAGTTGAGCTCTCATACCGCAACCGGCTGACTGTTGTCATGCTGCAGTCACTAAAGCCATCCGAGTCGCCTCGAACAGTATTCCAGATCTGCCAGCCAGCACAGAGACAATGGTTCTTGACCCCGAGCCGCATTGTAGGCCACCCTGCAGCCATCAGTCCTGCCTTGCTTGCCGAACTTCCTGCTGCCAGATACCCGCAGCTGTCTCCAGTCTCAAACTCTCTTGCAGGATCTGCAAAGTGTCCTGGAACCAACTCAACACTGGCGAGCATCAAGAACATCACATGCAACAGGTACATTATGGTTCTGCCCCCGGGTCCTTTTCAGAACCCCTAGTGACATCTAAAACCCCTTGCTCCCTTGGTGCTGAAACCAAATAATCTAGAAGAGTTAAGACTGATTGTTTTACCGACTACCCTCCTGTCAGTAGCCAGAGCACTTCCCTTTTCTTTGTGAAACTGTCTGTCCCCTGAGTTCCTTTACAGGCTGGGTTGTATATTGTAGTGTGCTATAACAGTCTCTTGTAGTTATAATAAAGTAGGTATTTGTATACAACCTTGACAGCACATTCTCTTTTATCATTGGGTAATAATTGTATTTTCACTGTGTTTCAACTAACCAACGATCAACAACCGTAAGCCTGCTGTTTCATCCACGTTACCAACATTTTTACAAGGAGGTTTATAATTTACTTGTGTTCCAATCTGTTCGGATCCTTTCTGGTGTACTAGACGGGTGGGTCTGATTGATGGTTTAGATACTGATATTCATCCCTGGACCACCGGGGCCTTGCAAGTTGATTCGTCAGACAGTTCCAGCCACTTGATCTGCCAGAATTACTGGTAGATTACAAGTGGCAGGAAGGTGTGACATCCTTATTCCAAGGAGTTATGTTATGTTATGATGTTATGGCATTTGTATTGCGCACTGTAGGATTATTTAGCATGTTTTTGGAGTGCAGCACCACTGCATGAGATCAATGTATTGCTATAATGCGGTACAAGCAATTGTACCATTTTTATTCTCACCTGAAATGCCTCTGTTGCAGGAGACACATTAGAGGATTAATGAACTAATAAAATTAACAGTACTAACATGATTCTAAACAAATAACATCATAATGTGTTCTCCAGTGCAAAATGAGGTGGAAAAGACAGGCTCTGAAAGTCATTTTAAACGTGGACTTGGATTCATTTTTTTTTATTCTCTGTTCACTGTGTTAGCTGAATGCGAAATCTGCATGCCAGGAAACGAGTAGATACAGTTTCTAAACCGTATAAGACAAGCCATTGTTGAAAGAGAAGGATAGATTATTGTGTATTTTGATTAGTGACACGTCACCTTAAAGGCTGTAACGGAGGATTCCTAAAGAATCTCGGGGAGAGAGAAAGGCAGTGGACATTTTTACACAGCTTGGGTGAGAAGCCTGAGGGGAGTTGCTGTGGGGCTGCCTGATTGAGGGGCGTCGTTCCAGTGTATTGCTGATTTCACAGGCTGGAGATTCCAGTCAATTGGCACCGGTTTGAGGACCAAAGAGTGCAGATTGGAACTGCATGTCCTCGCCGGTTGTTACAAAGGGAAGCCCAGAGCCATTTAAAGAAGGTGACCTGTCCAGAGAGTTTGTGTGCTGATCTGCTACAATTTTGCTGGTAATTATCTTACACAAAGCGAGAATGCGGTGTGCGAATGAAAGCTACTTCAGTCAGGCAGCGTAGCGATAGCTGCGTTCTAATGTTGCTATTCAGAAATGCAAGTCAACTGATGCACTGTTCTTTTTATTGTTGCGAAGAATCTAATGAAATGCCATGTATTTTGCAATTGCTTCTCTTATGTTTATTCTAGAAAAGACTGCCTCGCAAAACTGGTAATGTAAGATTTTGAAATGAAATTGATTTAAATCACAATCCGTGTAAAGGCTTCTATTTGCTTCTGTTTTTCTCTGGTACAGTTAGCCCATATCACCTGATAAAAGGGCAGGTTATTAGGTAATATATGTCAAGCATCCCATTGGAAAAAGTTATGTTATGAGTAATTATAAATAGCTGTGTGCGTGGTTCAACTCAGTGTATGTGTGTGTGACTTCTGAGTGGAACACAATCTGATAGTCTGTTGGACGTACATAAGTCAGCAGAGAAAGAGGCCTCTGGAAATAGTTTCACTAATGTAAATAAATTAGTGATTATACCACATGTTATTGTGACTACTTTATGGAAGCATATCTCACTGGTGTAGCTAAATCAGTGATAACAGCAATATGTGGCACTCAATATGAAAATGTGGTGTTCTTGAATAATGTAGAAGTCTGAGGCCTCTAGAGATCACAAGAACAGTCTAAACAAAAGAAAGGGGTTTTGTATGTTGGGGCCACAAATAAAACAAAGAAATTATGCTCATCACTATACCACAACGAAATGCATACCAACTAAATGTATCTGTGTACTGAAATAATGCATAGCCACGATACCACCATAATACCAAACCCAATCTGAATGCAAGGGGTGATTGTTGCTAAATTACTTTTATCCTTGGTGGTAATAAAATACCACTAGGCCCCAAATCTACACAAAATTCCCTACAGACCCAAGTCGCACTCAGGTTTGATTGGCTAGGTGACTGTCCTGCCAGGATAGCCACACTGCTGTGTGATTGTCAGCCACGCTGTGTGAATGGGGGAAAACTGCATTAAAAGCAGGTCTATGGGACGTGGAAGGCAGAGTCGCCACTGGATTGAGAGAACCGAAGAGAAGCTGAAGCAAGAGGACTACTGCCATGACTGAACATCCCGGTGATGCCCTGCTGCAGGTCCGAATCTCCTACACTTCGACGACAGAGAAGATCTGCAAGGAATCTTCTTCCCCTAAACTGTTGGGACCGACCAGTTTGCCAAACACCAAGTAAGGCCTCCCTCCCCTGGTCGACTTTGATGTGCATAGTTCCAGTGAACCGGATTTCCAGGAGGACCGGACCCTGTTTGGGTTTTAAGGAGCGCACCTTTTATTTGTTGCTTTGCTTTGCTGCTGGCTTCTTCTCCCTTTGTGTCAGTCCAACAGTTGCTTCAGGAACCGTGCGCCTGCAGGATCTGCCAGGAACTTCTGCCTCAGCTATAGCATTCTTCTTCTTCTAAAGGTACTGTTCTAACCTGGCTGTTCGTTCCGTCCGACCGTGGTGAAAGTGTTTGAAATTTTTCGCTAATCCGAGGGCTTGTCCTTCTCTACTCTTTTGAATAACTTTTATTCCGACCAACTTCGTTTCGAACTCTTGGCAAAGACTTAACTGCTAACTGCTCTGAACTGTGTGATCCTCTGCAAAGACTCTGAATCATTGACATTGGGCCAGACCTATTGATTTGAATCCTAATTGTAGTAAGCCTTTTCTAGATTGCCCTGCATACATACTTGTTGATGCTGCTTGATTTTGAATAAGCTTGTCTTTCCCTCCCTTTTTAAAATGCTGGAGTGCCATTTTGCTCACACTTCATTTTGAGCTTAACTTGTCCAGAATCCATTGGGTGCTGTGTAGTGTATTAAGATTGTGATTTTCTGCTGCTTTACATAAGTGAACTGTTTTACAAATGATTGTGTAAATACATGTATATTCTTTTACTCAGAAACCTTGAGTCAGTGTTTGTTTGAACCATTGCAATTGTTGTCCTTTGTGTAACCTCTGATACTGCTCACTTTACTCTTGAGATAAGTCTGGCTGCTCAGCCATCGCTACCACTTTACTGTGTAGTACAGGCTTGTACCAAAGGTGAATTTGTATCGTCACTTGTAGTCTTAACTAACGGCCAGGCAAATATTTAGAACACCATTGCCTTCACCTCACCTCACCCTGTGGCGGACACCCCATATGAAATACACGTTGACACACAACTTAAGCAAAAAATCCTTGAAATGCAGACTCAGCAGTGGTGTCCTGGTCACATCATCCCTGGCCACCTGGGTTCGGGCGGAGATAAAGGTGTGGTGTGTCTGGAACATCTTGTGATTCTGGACAGGAGGAGAAGAGGTGATGCCAATACATGTAATACAATGTTGGGTGTGCAGCATCTGTGTGCCTATGGCATCTTGGTTAATGAGGAGGCCCATTTTCTAATCAAAAGCAGAGTTGGCCCTGCCATGTTTCTTTGATCACATCTCTAGCAGGAGAGTGCACATCATGTGATGGTCCCAAATCAATGGTTTTATCGGGAAGAACCCATCACTAACACATTTTGGTTCATGAGTGACAATGTAGCTCTAGGGGAATATGGTTAGTGTAGATGTGGCCAATTTGTGAAAGGCTTATAGGGGGGGGATTAGCATGTTCTATAGATGGAAGCCAATGAGGTTGATGGGATTATTTTGTACTCTTATTATGCATAGTATTGTTGATTTGTGGTTTTCCTGCAATATGAAATGGAACGTCTTGAGATAAGATGAGCTCTGCGTCAGTATGGTTCTACGGAACCATCTGAGACCATTTTGCATGCAATAAACCTTGCTTTCTTTGCAAAGAGGTGCAGTGATTATTTTGGTCATCTGCTTTATTTTATTCTATGCTTTTTGGCCTGCAATCCTTTCACCTTGTAGAAATGAGGCGTTTGCTTAAGATTTTTGGGCCCTTCTAAGGTTCAGTCTTTTTGGAATTCATCCATTTTGGTTCACATGCATCAAATGTATCACTTTATGCAATATATTGGGCAGAATATTTGCTATCATGTTTGGAAATATATTGATGAGTGAGATTGGACGGTATAAGGAACAGGCCTCCAAGGGCTTCGCTTTTTTGTGAAT
Source organism: Ambystoma mexicanum (assembly GCF_040938575.1). Classification (NCBI taxonomy): domain Eukaryota; kingdom Metazoa; phylum Chordata; class Amphibia; order Caudata; family Ambystomatidae; genus Ambystoma; species Ambystoma mexicanum. The sequence continues at coordinate 184,613,784 of NC_090935.1, forward strand.
TACCACTATAGTTGCCATTCTTAAGTACCATGGTAGCAACCATTTGCATACAATCAGTTAACATATCTAGCATGGCCTTGGGTAATTTATCTTCCATCCTTTTCAAGAATTCTAGTGGGAACCTCCTTGGTCTTCCCAGCCTATAGCTGATTTTGTGACTCTTCTACCTTGTTTAGAGATATATTTTGCTTGAGTTCTGTTCTCATGTTACATTTCAACCTGGCAGCAAGATCCCGTTTAGGTATCGAATACTGGATTCTTGCTCTGGTCATCCCTTTTCTCTTTATAGTTCTTGATAAAATGCTCTAAATGTGTCTTCTACTTCTGTCCTAGTAGTGCACTGATTGGCCTGCACATCCTAGATCATCCCCGCAATCCAGAGAGATTCTTCTTCCCTCTTTCCTAGCCATGGTAGCATCTTGACCGATGTATCCCCCATTGCATCCAATATAGCTCTTTTATCCCAAAAGCCCCGATTGGCTTTGTACATAGACAACGTTTTATACTGAAAAGTCTGCTTCACCAATGTACTGCTTGTTTTAATTTTTGTTTGGTTAATATATTCCTCGTCTGCCCTTTCAAATTTCTGCTCTAGTTCTTACAGTTTCCCAAATCTTTGCTTCTTGTGATGGGCTATTTCAGCTAAACCTTTCCCCGTATTACCATCCTATATGCTTCCCTGAGTGTGCTGTTGCTTTCCACGTATCCCTCACGAAGGATAAAAAATGTATTATGTTACAGATTTTGCTGGCTTTTAGGGCCCACCAAATAGTACGCATTGAGTCTCCATGTCTTCCCCTCTTGTCCTCCTGTCCCACTACTCTGAGGTATAGTTGGGTGTGGGCAAATATGCCTCACTCCAAGTATTCTGCTTCACCTCCTCTTCCCAGTTGAGTGCATGGTAGCAAAAAGTAGTTCAGTCTCAAGAGAGAAGTATGTGCACTGCATAATAGGAAAACTTCTTTTCATCAGATGGAGGCCTCTCCATATGTCTCTGCATCCCATCCCCCTTATAATAGTATATAGCATTTGATTGATTGGGGTCAGAGCTCACACCTCAATAGGACCTGTGAAGTCTGGGCACGTCACCTTGTTAAATTCACCACCCACCACCGTTAAGGCAGCCCTGTGTGGCGATAGTAGTAGCTGAATTATTTGCAGCAAATGGGTTTGTAGCGGCAGGCGTACATAAGCATTTCCTATGGATATTGCCTCGGCCATATTACCACCAGGTACCTGAGCCATGACTCCAGGAACAGGGCTATCGATGTACCTTCCTACTTCTGGGAATCCCATCTATTTGGATATTATGTGCAACATAGTAAGTGTGGGAAAGAATAATGTTTTCCCACCTCTTGATCTTATGCGAAAAGCAAGGCAGGCACTTGTCTTCAAAAAGAGGACTTTAACATGTTGATATGGAAGACTCTAGGTACCTCCATGGGAAATACCAACTCAACCAATTAATTGGCTTCCCCAAGTTTTAAAACAACTTTTTTGGGGACAGTTTATTAGTCATACAAAGCTCTAGGATAGAACCCATCTAATCAAAGTATTGTTGTCATCAGAGTAGGTCTTGCTTTCAGCCCTTTCTTGGCTTTACCTATCAGACTGGGTATTCTTTTCCTGAGGTCCAAAATACAGTCTTCAGGGTATCTTTGGGGCAACTGGCTCTCAAGAGTCAAAATAACTCTTAAGATAGAACACGTGAAACACAGATCCCTAGTGTAAGTCAGTCTTCAGATAACGTCTGGCTGGGCGGACAACAAGTATTAAACACAGTAAAGCCTACACAAAGTGAAGAGGGCTACTGCACATTCTAAAAAGAGTGCTTTCTACCTAAGAATATCCTTCCTTCCTTCCTTCCTTCCTTCCTTCCTTCCTTCCTTCCTTCCTTCCTTCCTTCCTTCCTTCCTTCCTTCCTTCCTTCCTTCCTTCCTTCCTTCCTTCCTTCCTTCCTTCCTTCCTTCCTTCCTTCCTTCCTTCCTTCCTTCCTTCCTTCCTTCCTTCCTTCCTTCCTTCCTTCCTTCCTTCCTTCCTTCCTTCCTTCCTTCCTTCCTTCCTTCCTTCCTCCCCTCTTGCACTTCACTTTCTTCACTTCTTCAGTTCTCCTTGGTTCTTTTATCACTTCTGTATAACACATTTCCTCCTTAACCTTCTCCAGTCACTTTTTACTCTCCACTCATTCTTGAAATTATGCTCCTCTAACCAATTTTAGACTTGCGATACCTCATGGGTCGTTTCCTCCAATAGCTTGTGTACTTTATGAACCCTTTTGATGTTCTCCTCCTCCAAGCTATTCTGTATTCTACCCTCTTCCGTGATGTTCTTCTCCAAATTCTTCTGAGGCCAATACATCCATTGGATGTACTTCTCCTCCAACCTCTTTAAACTGTTCTCTGCCAAACACTTCTGTGATTCCACTCCTCCTTAATCTTCTCCTCCTCTAACCTCTTCTAAACTCTTTTCTCCCAACCTCCTACTGCACATTCTGGACTGTTGGGACCTCTCCCACTCAATGCACTCTCTCAGAATTACTAGATCTTCTTGCACATGTAACTCTCCCTGGTCCTTCATCTCTCTGCACTCCCTCTACACTCCCTCTCTATGTACCTCGCTGCTGCAATTCTCAAAACGCGTGTAACCACTTTGTCATTGTCAGGGTTTCAAATGCCTTTTGAGTTCCCTACCTCTGGTTTATACTTCTGCCTCTGACTAACATGTGTTTGGTAATGTTTTTGCTTTGGGATTGGTTTTACTTTGTGCGATGGTGTGCATTCTAGGTGGTCCACCATCCGGACCTAGCCTGTAATAGTATATAGCTATGTCTTGGAACTCTCGTTCCAGTACCTGTATAATGAAACACAAATGTAGAGCTCACAAAAGATTGGCAGCAGGACTGTCAACTTCTCTGCATCCTGCTTGTGGGCTGCTGTGCATGGAAGGTAAAGTCATGCTCTGGACTCAAGCGGGTAAACCACAACTTCCTATTATCAATGGCAACTTTTTGCTGGTCTGCATGAACACAGGCCATGGTGATTAACTTGTATCTGACGATAGATTATTTAAAGGGCTATATGCTAACATATATGCCATATAACCGTAAACCTTAATGGAAGAGTGGCACATCTATAGCTGCCTGTGGCCCCACTTCACACTGAGGGTGGTGAGGGTGGTCGGTCCTGGCCCACTGAGTCACCTACTATGCACACTCTAAGGTCCAGGAAGGGTATATATATATCCTCACAACCACTTGTTCTACTACCCGAGACTGTAGTTCCCTTGGTAAGAGTAGGGCTAGAGATTGTGGGTCCCATACACATACCCAGAGCTACACTCGTGGTTATGATTAATTCAAAACCTTCCAGCCATCACCTTTTTGTTTTGCTAAAGTCACCCCTAGTGGGACGGGTGTGCCCAGACAAAGGTCCCAAGTCTGCCCGGCCTAGAGACCCAAGCTACTCCTCACTGATGATGCCCAACAAACTTAAACATGTCTGGGGATGATTGTGGTCTCGTGCAAAAGGGTGGTGACCTAGCAGTTTAGGCTGGACTGCTCCTTTTGGGGTAGGACCAAGCCTGATTTGCATATGGTTTTTTTCCCCTTCTGTAATAGCTTGGCAGGCTGAAAAACGATGGTCTGAAGCGTTGCCCAGAGCAATGCCCATGGTAATGATTTATTCAAAACCTTCCAGCCATCACCTTTTTGTTTTGCTAATGGTTCCCCTACACATGCCAACAACATCAGTGAACCAGTTCCACTTGGTAGGAATCGGAGCCCAGATCCTGTTCCTATCAGGATTTTCGGAGGAAAAATCCTATGTTGAGGTAGTCTCAAATTTTGGTTTCGCAAAGAATATGCTTTCACACCAAAGGTGACAACTCGTACATAAATGCAATATGGACAGAGTGTGGCGTAACAGATCTGTTTTCCAATTCTTCAAAACAAATGTGTTGTAATATGTTGCAAGAACATGCCAACGATAATGATTCAGCCTTCAGAACACCGCTGAAGAGAAAGTAGGATCTCCTTTTACAATTCCTCTTGTCTACTTAATATGGAAGGAACATAAATGATTGGACTTCTGCAGAATGTGAGCCTATTTTTGGACAGCTGGTCAGAACCCTCTCACCTGTTTGTGGTCTATTTGCTGGACATAATGACATTTTGATAACCAGCAACTAAGTGACTGATGGGAGTTTAAATGGATGCAGTCCCCTGAATAAAAGCAGACTTCGTGTTCAGCATCTGATCATCCTGTACACCTGAAGAGGATCTCAAGTAGCATTTGGTGGAAAACCTTGCTTAGAAGAATCTGACCGCCAAACTCTGCCAGTGACTACAGATACCAGACTCAAATGTCCCAGAGACAACTGACATATAGTTGCTCCATTCCCCAAACCTGTTGGGCACAGTTCAGTCAAAAGCAGTTCACCCTCCGTTCCCTGTTCGTTCGAGCTGCTCATCTCTGTGTGGATATGGACCTTGAGAAAACCTGTGACAATGGAAGCAATCGTCAGAAATATCCTGTCTACATAAAATCCTCTCTGAGGGATGTTATTAAAACACACATGTAAATTTGAGATTTTATATGCAAAGCACACCTAGACACTTGAAATATTGTTCAGAAATGAAATAAGCAAGTATTATCTATTCACCATAAGCATTTGCAGGATAAGTGCACATTACAACACTGACACAACAAACCACTTATCTTTGGGTAGGCGAGTAATTATTAAAACCGGTGAATTAATCATGTAGCACACATTCATCTAGTGACATCCTTTTTGTCTTGTGGTTTTTAATCTACACCAAATATACTTTCAGTCTGCTGATTTCATTTGTAAACCTGTGTAAGTGATGTAGGCGAGGACTTGAATTAAGGTAAAATGTAGAAATTAGAAAATGGGCTTTGAAAAATAGAGTGGCTTTAAAAAAGCGAGGATGTGCACACATGTGAAACAAATAACTGGGAATACAAAGGGCCTCAAGTCTGGCGGTATTCCAGCGGTAGCTCTGCCTTAGTACTGCCTAGCGCAATTACCATTACCACCACTTGACCTGGCTGATTTACCGCAGGATTACAAGTGATGATAGGAGGTGTAAATTCATATTTTCTAGAATCTGTGGGACGCCATGGAGATTTCGGGAGCGATAACCAACAGTAGCAATTCCACCGATATTGTTTGTAGTAAATTGCCAAATTTTTCATCAGTATTTTGCTGGAGGAAAATCGTCCACCTCACCGCCAAGCGCTAAAACGGCAGTAACAAAATTACCATCACATTACCCCTATTTTTTAACACACTGCAGTGCTTGGAATGGGGTCCAAAGTCTGGAGTGACCATTGAGCATTCGTGCTGTTAATGTAATAACTTTTCAGGTAAAACCTTGTGAATATGTGTTTGAATATGTATATAATGGCCCTCATTCCGAGTAGGGCGGTAAGGGATACCGGGCACCGGTAAGGAGATAACGGGCTTGGGATACGCCGGCCCATTATTTGTGCCCTCCCCATGGGAATGGTTTGGTAAATGGGGATTTACCGGTCCCTCCAAGGTCGGAATGGACCGGTAAGTCCCCATTGAACCAAACCGGAGTCGGTACCGGTATGTGAGGCAGTCATGGTGCAAATAGCGCCATGACTGCCACCATACTCGGAATGAGGGCCAATGTTGGTTTAATTTGAAATGATTTAGACACCCGAATGTGTGGCCTTCCCACGAAATAGTTTTATTTGTTTTTTTGTTTTCTTGGGGCATCTCCTGCAATATCAACTCCAGTTATGCTCTTAACCTATATGGCTTTAAGAATACATTAAAGCAGTCTATGGGTGTCATAGCATGCTTGTTTACTTTAATTTAGAATCCATAGTTGACTTTGAATGAGGGACTTCCTAGATACTCCAGTATTTGCAGTTTGGAACACACATACTGTTTTGGGTAACATGTTTCCCCTTTTTGGCTTTCATTTTAGTCTACATCGGGATGTCTGGGCACTGCTCTCATTCTTAGTCCACAGAACCTGGTTTAGCAGTTTTCCTTTCAGTATACTGGTGTTGTATGTTACAAGGGAGCTCTTATAAGCAATATAGTAGGGCACTCTCTGTGATGGAAGAACCCATCTTTACTTCTCCTGCTTCCTTTGGATGTTGTACAGGTAGGCTTTAAAACTCACAACTCGGACATCCCACATTAAAGATGACTTTTCAATCAGAGGTCAACCAAAGGTACCACTTTTGGTGCAGGTGGTAGGGCAGACATTTAGACACTCTGCACAACAACTTTACCAAACCACAGGTCTAGAAAGTCTGGTTTTTCGGCCAAGCGCATGAAAAGGAGGCATGGATGCCAAGAAGTGCAATAGAGACTGCCAGGCCTGGGCTGCCCAGCCTCCTTCTTTGTGACTGGTGGATAGGGCATAGTGTTCACAGTAAAATGTCCTGAAAAAGACTTTGGGCTGCATCACAAGTTGGGCGGTATCCAAGTAGAAATGCTGCTGGGAGGAATTAGCCCTACCATCGGGACCTGCAGCATTACTTCGGCGGTAATGCTAATTACGGCTAGCGGAATTAGCGCATAAATAAGGCACTCTAATGAAATGCCAGCACAAATAGCACAACTGCTGGCCTCAACAGAGCTAATAGCACCGGCGGAAATATGGCTGGCGGAAACAGCATCATCACAGGAACGTGAAGCATGGTGGTGGCCATCTTTAAAAACTGAATTCAAACTTGAATCAGACACTTCCTGCAGCCATCCGACCCTAAAAGTCTTCAAAATGTTCATTTGATAGAGGCGGTACACAAGCAAGCTGGTGTTGGGGGTCTGTCCTTGGCCCCCCCAGGCGTGCCCGTGAGCCCCCAACCCAACAGAGCTCAGACTCACACGTCCGTTAGGTTCGGGCTCCCCGGTCGCTCTGCGGTTCCGGGAACGCCCCGTTTATTTAAGCCGCACGCGGCGACGTGCAACGTCACGCCGCCGCGTGCGCAGCCCTTACGGGGCAACGCCACACTCCTCCTTTTTCAGGAGGACACACAATTACTTTATTAGTTAAACACCACATATCACACAGCAAACAACTTGCCCATCCTGGACCCAGGCCTCTTTAATGTCAGCCCCCTCACCCCGGATGACTCTCCAACTGTCCCAACACATAACCACTGAGGTAAGCGGGTTTCCCTCGCCCAGTCCTCTGGGGGTACCTCCCGCTCACCTCTGGCACTGGCAGTCCGTCAACAGTAGCCTCCCGACACGGAGAGACCGGGGCACCGAGAGGGGGTCCATCTTCCTCAGGGGTCTCGGCGACACCAGGGTCCAGAGGGGGTTCAGTTCTCGAGTCCCCCAGCTTCTTGAAGAAGCTGACGTTGCGGGTGACAGCCGTCCGCCCATCGGAGGCCGTCACCATTGACCCCTTCACAGCGACCACATCCAGGGGCGCCGGTTCATAAGGCAGTGACAACTTCCCGTGAGGATGGCGGTTCCGGATGAGCACCTCATCCCCGGGTTCCAGCCGCTGGGGCCGCACGCCCCGTCGCACGTTCTCTTGGCTGATCCTGGCCAGTCGGTCGGCCTCCCCCTGCTGGTCGTTGATAACCCCAGGCTCTCTCTCCTGTACCTCCGGCAGTAGACCCCGGGGGCATCGCCGGAACAGCACTTCCGCCGGGGCGACACCAGTGGAGGCATGAGGGGTGGTGCGATACACTCGCAGGAATTGATACAAGGCCCGTTGGAGGGGCTGGCCTTGTCCTTGCGCAATCCGAAATGTCTTGTTTAGTGTTCGCATCAGCCTTTCTGCATCGCCGTTGGCCCTCGGCCACAGCGGGGATATCTTTCGATGTTGAACTCCACAGCTGGCCAGGAACTCAGAGAAGCGTTCGCTTTGAAATGGCGACCCATTGTCCGAGCACAGCGTCAGGGGAAACCCATGGGTTGCAAAGATCTTTTCCACGCCGACCACCACATGCTCGAATGCCACCGATTCCACGAACTCCACCTCGGGGTACCGGGGGTACTCATCGACTATGGCCAGAAAATGGGTGCCCACGGACGTGGACCCAAAATCGGCATGTACGACCTCCCATGGCCTGGTCCCCCGAGGCATTGCTTCGATAGCCGGTTCCCTCTGCACCGGGGAGGCTGCCTGGCACCATACACAGGCCGCCACAAAGTCATCGACCCTTTTCTCTAGCTCCGGGAACCAGACCTTCATCCGCAGCCTCGCCTTCGTCTTGGCAGCACCCTGATGTCCGTGATGGGCCAAAGCGATCACCTCGCCCACTTTGGAGTGGGGGACCACTATGCGATCCCCCCGGAGCAGGAGCCCCGACTCAGAGAAGGACAGCTCATCTTTCACCTGTTCAAGGGCGGTCTTCGCCTCATGGGTCCGCCCTGCGAGAGCTTCCAAGACGAGCTTCCAAGACCCGCTCTGCATCGACTGCTTCAGTATCTGGAAGCACCCATCCTCGGCCGCCGCGGCCTCCAGCTCCGACAGGGGCAGTGAGTTTGGTGTTGCTCCCTCCACCACCATCCGGACATGGTCGTCCGCTTCTTCTGCACAGGTGTCTCCTGCCACTCCCCCACGCACTCCGGGATGCCGGGAAAGGAAGTCCGCTGCATTGTTGGCCCCTGGCCGGTATACCAGCGTGACCCCGTATTCAAGCAATGCGAGCATCCATCTTTCAATTCTGGCCGGGGGCTTAGATGACGAGCCCGCCAGAATCGGGAGCAGGGGTTTATGATCAGTCACCACAGTCACCGGACGTCCCAGCACATATAGGCGAAAATGTCGGCATCCCCACAAGACCGCCAGGGCCTCCCTCTCGATCTGGGAGTACCGCTGCTCCGTTTCCGAGAGCGCCTTACTGGCATATGCAACGGGCCAGAGGTTACCTTCACGGTCCACCTGGGTCAGGACCGCCCCCAGGCCAAACGGGCTGGCGTCGACCACGATCTCCGAGGGTAGCGCCGGGTCGAAGAACGCCATGGTGTCCTCCATTGTTAGGGCGCCTTTGATGTCCTCGAACGCCGACTGTTCCAGTGGACCCCAGTGCCAGGCAGTATCTTTCTTGGTAAGAGCTCTGAGCGGCTCAGACCTCGAGGCCAGGTTTTGGATAAACCGACCACAGTAGGTCACCATGCCCAGAAAACTCCTCACTTCCGACACGGATTCCGGGGGCTGTGCACTCTTAATGTCCTGAACCTTCCGTGGGTCGGGTGACACCCCACCCTCCTTGAACACGAACCCAAAGAATTCTATTGATGGGCGCAGGAATTCGCATTTGTCCCTATGGAGGGTGAGGCCCAATGACTGCAGTCTCTCGAAGGTTTTGGCCAGGCGCTTCAGATGGATCACCTCCGTGTTGGCAAACACCAAAATGTCATCACTGATGTTGAGCACCCCTTCAAGATCAGCAAGCGCACCCCGGATAATGTTCTGAAACACTTCGGCAGCCGACGAAACCCCAAAACTCAACCTCTTGTACCTGTAGAGTCCCCGGTGGGTGGTGAATGTTGTTATGTACCGGGACTCAGGATGGAGGACAACTTGATGGTACCCTGCTCTGAGGTCGAGTTTGGTTAAGAATCTGGCCCCCTGTACCTCAGCAATTATGTCATCGATGGTCGGGGTCAGGTGTCGCTCCCTTTTTATGGCCTTGTTGGGCAGCCTCATGTCTACGCAGATGCGAACGGAGTCCGGCTGTTTTGGTTTCCTGGCCACGACAATGGGGGACACCCATGGTGTTGGGCCTTCCACCTTCTCGAGGATGTCCAAGGCCACCAGGTTGTCCAGTTCCTTATCGACTTGCTCTCTCAGATGAAAAGGAACTCTCCGGTGTTTCAGGGCGATAGGTTGTACTGAGTCGTCAATGTGTAGCCGGACTGGATCACCGGTCATTCTCCCAATGCCATTGAACAGGGCTGCGTACTTGTCCAGTAGGTCGTTGATGTCTTCCAGGTATACTGAGTACGCAAAACTCACTATCCCGAGTGCCTCCGCAGCCGCGCAGCTTAGCAGGGTGTTGTTGCTTATGGGGGTGACGTAGAATCGTGCTCTGATCTTCGATCCTTCATGCTCCACCTTCGCCACGAACGCTCCATCCAGCGGTATGGGCTCGAGTCCACCGAAGGCGAAGATGCGAGCTCTTGGCGCAGCCAGGTTCGGCAATGGGTCAAGAGCGTCATAATGTCCCCTGGCCATGACATTGACCGATGCCCCTGTGTCCACCAGCACGGGGACAGGCGAGCGGTTCACCTCCACTACGCATCTTGGCTGCCTCCAGCTTTTGCCTTTCAGTACCCCCATGCTTGAGACGAAGAAGATGTTTTCCTCCTCCTCTGCTTCAGCCCCCTCTGCCTGAGCCTCCTCTTCCGCTTGATCCACCTGGGCCACGCTGGATGGCCGGGTTTGACGCGGAGTCCAGACCCGGGCAGGACCTCTGGGTACCATGACAGGTAGCACCGACTTGCACACTCTCGCGAAGTGATCCGGCAGGCCACATCGGCCACATGTTCTTCCTGCGCTGGGCACTCTGTGGAGTGGGGGAGGTCATAGCCACATTTCTGGCATGACTCCCCGACCTTCCTGCCCTGTCTCGGGGGGCTCCGCCAGGCCTTCTCGTTCCTCTGCCGCCCTGCCACACAGCGCACACCTCTTCGGCTTTGATCGAGCGTGATCCTGCTTCCATCTTGCTCGCCCGTGCCTCAGCCACTTCGTGACATCGACCCAGCTCTAGTATACGGTGCAGAGTGATTCCCGGCTCCCTGAGGACCTGTCTCCTCAGTTTGCCGGAGGAGCATGCTTGGATCAGCATTGTCCGTATCATGTCCTCCGCGTCCCCCCACGCGCACCCTTGGGAGAGGCGGCGTAGGCGGCCGTAAAACGTGTCCAAAGTCTCATCATCCTTCTGCTTGGCCGACAGCATCACGAATCTCTCGAAATCCACGTTGGCAAGTGGAAGGAAGTGCGCAAGGAGAGCCGCTTTCGCCGCACCATATGACTGGTCCACCGGAGTCAGCGACTCGAAGATCTCCTGAACCGCGGCTCCCGCCGAATACAGCATGGTGGCTACCATGCTGTCATCATCATCCACTCGAGCAGCCCTGAAGTACATGTCCAGGCGGGCCACCCACCTCCTCCATCGGGGCCCCAAACTGGATGGAGGGCCCGTAGGATCGAATTCTGGTATCGGTTGCAGGGCCGCCTGGGCTCTAGCTTGAGCCATGATGGGGCCGACCGGCTGTGCCCCTCGTGGTGCCTGTGGTGCAGGCCCCTGATGTCCCGGTGGCAGCGGTTGCAGAGCTGCCGGCTGGGCCGCCTGACCTTCGTCCTGAGATTCCTCCCCAGGATCCGCGGTGTCACCGTCCTGGTCACTGTCGGACATGGGACTGAGCGCACAGGCACCCCACTACCAGACCTGAGGCCGCAACTCAGATTCCTACCACCACCATGCAAAAGGATGAAGATGCTGACAGATGCAGAAGACCTCTGAAAACTGCCACCACCTTGTGATGATGAAGAGGATCAAAAAGAGTGTCCTGATGATGAAGGGGGCGAGGAAATGTCTTGTCGCCACCTTGCAGCAAAGCACTGCTGTGTAGAGGTCCCAAAAATTGAGCCACGTGGATGGACTAGGCTAAGCAGGCCCTGCCATCTTAACCCTTGTCCTGGCTAACACTCGACGTAACAATCCCAAAATTTAATGAAAATTCACAAAATGGGCATGGGCGTGTGGGTCATGTCCTCAGCACCCACAAGATCCAAAAATTAGACCCGGATCACCTTCTCGGTCCGAACCGGAGATCCGAGAAGTTCCGCGGCCTTGTCTGCAAAATGGCCGCCAGCCGCGTGTGCGGTCCGCAGCCACGGCATGAAACGAAACGTCCGTGAACGTTCCGATCGTTTCAGAAAAATTCCGGACGCCTTTCACCGCCGGGCCCGGGCATCCGACATCACTCGTCGCCACTGTTGGGGGTCTGTCCTTGGCCACCCCAGGCGTGCCCGTGAGCCCCCAACCCAACAGAGCTCAGACTCACACTTCCGTTAGGTTCGGGCTCCCCGGTCGCTCTGCGGTTCCGGGAACGCCCCGTTTATTTAAGCCGCACGCGGCAACGTGCAACGTCACGCTGCCGCGTGCGCAGCCCTTACGGGGCAACGCCACAGCTGGTAACTCACGTAAAACTGAGCAATGTATATGAGCTGCACAAACCACATTACCAGTGGCAGCACTTCTTGTTATGCACGACTTTCCCAACACTATGGTCTAGAAAGGAGAAGATGGCCTTGCAAAAATATTTTGTTTTTCCCGCTTTTTTGACCGAATTCAGTTCTACACAAATAATGGAGAAACTTAGGTGCATGGATTCAGATTCATGTTTGATCACAAGTGAGTCTTATCTCAATCTTCTGGTCTGGTCTAGCAATTCAGCAAGACAATGTTGAGTGATTGTGGCAGTAGGAGCGGTTATGTAATCATTTGTTCATCAGGATAAGGCTAAAGAAAAAACTTTCTATGTTGCCGAGCCATTTTCTGATTAAGCAGTTTCTAGAACATTTGTGGTACTAGAATGAGTCAGTGCATGGATGTGTGATAAAGTTTAGATGTTCTCAGGCAAATCCTGGCAGAGTGGAGAGTTCTTCACGAGATAACATCTTTTACTTTCTCTCCCTGTAAAGACAGAGGATAATCTGGTGGTGCCAATACGGCTGACAGAAGTGCCAGAGCCGGGAACTAAAGGAATAAATATGAATTCTAGGAACGGGGAAAGCTTGATTGGGGGAAAGACATCATCTTGATTCTCCAAGATCCATACAAGCATAGCCACCTGGTTAGGAATACAAATGGGTGATGAAGGCTAGGTGCCACCAAATGCTGGGGATAGGTAACCATCTACAGAAGGAAAATAGACCCTCATCTCTCTCACTAGGGGATAACAGACACTCTTTAAAATGCAGAACAAACAAAAACAGTGTGTACACAGCTAGATTGGGAGAGACTGTGAGCCTCAGTATGAGTGTGGTGGTCCAGAAACAATGGTGACGCAAGCTCACCGGCACCCTTGTTTCCCGACTGCAACACTATGAGTTTGTCTGCCGGGGCTGCTGCGCCCGACAGGTCTGAACCTGCTTGGCGCAGCGGTCCCGGTAGGTGGACTCATCATGGAAGCATTGGCACCATTAGTAACTGTGCCAATGCTTACGTGAACCTATTACCATGGAGTCCTATGGGACTCCACGAGAATGGGGACTTGTAATATCCTGGTGGCAGTGGGAAGCTAGGTGCAGGTAAAATGTTATGAGCCCGGCAGCAACCCACCGAATGCACTGACAGGGTTACCGCCGGTTTTATAATGACGCCCATAGACTTAGCTTGTACATTCCGTCCTTCATGCAGAAGTTTAATATGCAGCAATAGCATGGATTTTACACACATTTAAAAAGCAGTGCCCTGGCACCTTGTTGACAACTATTATAATTTCCATTGTTGCTATAATTATAATTGTCAAAGATGACAACATGTTAATGAGGTTATGCAACATAAAGAAGATAACTTTGACTATTGCATAGTATAACGGGCAGCACGCAATTAGCTATTCTCCGAAACCTACTATATATTAAGTTAATCTATGTTTATCCCAAGAAAAAACTGGTATTACATGTATAGAGCACATTGATGAATAGGTCAAGGCAATAATTGTTGTGGACCATCCCACACATAGCGCAGGTCGTATTCTGGACTGGCTCTTAGTTCACCAGCTCTCTTTGACCACCCTAGCCATCTCATCCTGTATCTGGTAGGATCACTGCTTGCTATCTTTTGACATCATTCCACCAGCTCCTCCAACCGAACTAAACTCCAATCCTAGGAGAGAAATAGGTATGTGCAACTTGACAGCTCTTACCACAGAACATTTTGCCCCACTTCTGTCGAAGACGCTAGGTCTTCTTGAGGAATGTGAAAGCCCTGATGACCTAGCGCACCATATAAACAAATCTCTTACTGAGGTGACCAATTTGTTGGCACCTCTTAGGACCCGAACCATTGAATCCGAAGCTATAAAAAAAACTGGTTAAATGATGCTTTAATTTCGATTAGACAGCTAAAACACCCTGCGGAGCGTGATTGGCACAAAAACCCATATGATTTTACCTTAGCCACCTACAGGACCATTGTTAAACAGTAAACAGAGGCCATTATAAAACCCAAGTTTGAGTCTTATAACACCAGAATTCAAAGTGCTAAATGCTAAATCTAACTCTAAAGAACTGTTTTCAATACTAAGTGAGTTCAAGAGTAAACCTCCACCCGCCTCCATTCCTGTAAAAGACAGGTTGTGGTGCCAGGCCATTCATGACGTCTTCAATATGCATCAAACTAATACTCTGCAAGTCAGGGACCTGTGTTCACCACATGACATAGCAGCTGTAGCTCATAAAGTAGCGGTTTCTCCTCAGTCTAAATCTTCTGCTTTTGATTTCACGCCCTGCACCGAATTATTTATGTCAGAAACTATTGCCGCCATGAAGCCTACTTCATGCAACAGTGATGACTGTCCGGCAAGTTTGTTTATAAATTGCCGAGAAACTTTAAGTCTGTGAGTCACTAAATTCATTAACTGTTCATTTCATGAAGGTAGTGTTCCTATCTTCTTAAAAGAGGCTTGGGTAACTCCCCTCTCAAAAAAGGAATCTTTGGACCACTTCATCCCAGATAATTGCCGGCCTATTACAAACGTGCTGTTTTTGCTGAAAGTCCTGGATAAAGTGGCACACTTACAACTCCAGAACTACGTTCAGGCATGTAACATTTTTCTTCCTTGCCAATCTGGGTTCAGGAAAGGCTTTGGCACTGAGACAGTTATACTGGATCTCAAGGCCAATCTGGATGGCCGTAAATTCACTAGTCCTTAGTGCAGGCAATACTGAGCTTCTCATTGTTGCCCCAGCCAAAAGCTACACTCTCTTTCAGAGGAATATGCAAAGTTTCCGGGGTGAATGCTGCCCCTGAATATCTCAAAGCACGTATTCATCTTTATGTCCTGAATCATTCACTCAGATCACAGAAGAATCGCAGATTGATTCAACCAAGGTTCAAGCTGGTGAAGGCAGGTGGGCGCAGCTTTAACTCCAAGGCCCCTGTGCCTGGAATGTACTGACACCAAGTATTAGATTGGTGGATATGTCCTCAAAGTTCAAGAAGGATCTGAAAACATTCCTTTTCAACATTTCACCTGATTAGTACTACATTGTCCCTTGGCTTGCTTCAGTTGACTTCTGAGTTTCGTCCCCGACCTTCTTAGCACTTCCCTTTGGTACTGTCTGTTATGATTGTCTGTCTCTTTCCTGTTGTTTGCGTGCCCTGAGGGCCGCAGGCTAGTGGCGTGATGGACTAAAAACTCTAAAGAAATAAATAAATGATTAACGTATAGGAGAATATCATCAGCGTGCATGGAGATCAAGGTGTGTTCCTTACCAATCCATGAAGCCGCATCCTAAAATTCTGTGATTAGGTATGTTGCCAGGGGTTCCATTGCCATTAGCAAAAGTATCAACAATAGTGGACAGCCCTGCCTCATACCTGTCTCATTGATCCAATCCTTGGAGATGACTCGCACCATCCTATATCTGGCCACCAGGTCAGTATACAATAAACATACACATTGTAAAATCTAGTCCAGTACTCAAAATTCTCATAGCACTGCAAAAATCTAGCTACATCCCACAGAATCAAAAGCTATAATCTCATCCAGTGACAACACCGCCAACTGGTCCCAGCTGTCAAGTGTATGGTGTAGTCTCCTCAGATTTTGTGAGGTATTCCTGCCAGGTACAAAACCTGCCTGTTCAAAGTGAATCAATTGTGACAACACTCCCTGTAGGGGCTTCACTAATATAGAACTAAGAATCTGGATGTTCACATTTAGCACCGACTGCGCTCTATATGATTCAAGGAGGGCAGGATTTTTGCTCTCTCTCAGGATCAGCACAATCACTGCCTCTTACATAGATTAAGGCAGCTTGCCTCCCGCATAAGATGCATTCAGCATAATCAGTAATTTCCCAGCCGACAAGTGCTTGAATGTCCTTGACAACTTGCATGAAAGTCTATCACTTACTGGAGTTTTCTGAGGCTGGGATATTATTTCTGAGATTTAATTCTGAGTAATAGGAGCATATAGTTCCTGTGCTTGGCTATCTGAACTCCAGGGTAGGCTTACATCCCCAAGGCAAAGTCTATGTGCCCTGTCACCATCTGCATTTTCCTACCACATTTGTTCTTGTAGTAGTCAGCAAACACATTATTGATCTCAGATCCTGCACTCCACTTCTCATCACACGCATCCAGCATCTCGATTATTTAGGGTTTAGGGGCCTCCTGCTTCATAAACTAAGCCAGTGATCATCCCAGTTTGTCATGTTGTTCATGGAGCATTTCTCTGATTAATTATGCTTACCAGTCTATCCCAGGCAGCCATACAATCCTGCCATCCATTATATTGGATTTACTTCCCCCACTACTATCCAGAGCAAGCTCAGCTTCATTAATCTTGTTCTAAACCTGTTCAAGTGTCCTCATCATTACAGCTCTTACCCCAGCAGATGTCACCATGCACTCCCCTCTTATCATCCTTTTAAAGTCATCCCATACTACACGGTAGTCCGTTACACTGTTGTCATTATCCTCAAAATATCTCTTCACAGCATCTTCAATACTGTGTCTATATGGAGAATCTGTCCCGGCCTCCATCCAAAGCCTTCATATGGGGTTTGACACTCTGGCATCAGACCACAGCAGTGTGACCATCAAGGGAGTGGGTCCAACAGTGATCTACCCATATACTGTGCATGCATAAAGTTCCACAAATATTCCTCCACTTTAAAGACAAAGTCAATTCATGGATGCACATCATGGGCGGTGAGTAAAAAGAGAACCCCCGCGTATCAGGATTATACTTCCTCCAAATTTACTTCAGTTGAAGTTTGTCCACAAATTCCCTAAATGCTTGTATTGTCTCTGCCCTGGGTCGCCCACCACCATCCAACCTAGCCCACTCTGGATCAAGTACGCAATTAAAATCCCCATCCCACACTGATGGGGCATTTCTCTGATCCACCAAGATGGCCAGCGCTTTCCTAAAGAACACTGCCATGTCAAAGGTGGGTGTTTAGACATTTATAATGCATAAAGGTTTCCCTTTAACCCATCCTCGAATAATGAGAAAACTGTCTTCCACTGCCCTAATAACCTTCTCAGTCGTAAAGGAGGTGTAATTTTAAATCCAGATGAGCACACCACTGGAATAAGTCAAGTATGTGGATCCAAATCCAGTCCGCGGCCACCTCTTCAGCATAGTCTCTTGGCTAGTTGTAAGTGTGTTTTCTGCAGCAGGGCAATATCAATGACAATCTTTTTACACCTAAGGTAGCTGTACACTCTCCCTTTTAATGTATACATTAGGGCTCCTCACATTCCATGCTATTATACTCATTTCAACCCCCATCGTCTGTAATCTAAAACTAGTCCTACCAAGAACTCTTACTCAGCCCCTGTTCGCTCTCGTGCAGCATCTTCAGGCAGTCCACATACCTCAAAAGGCCTTAAGTTGACCAGGATCTAATTCTCCCTTTCAGCAGTCTCCCCTGCCCAACATCTGGGACAACCACCTGCAGCCCACATCCCACATCCCACTGTAACTGTTTAGCATCCACTATATCCCAGAGGAGGTCCACTCAGCAAGGGCTCCCCCCTGAAGATGGGCCTGTAGAGTCCTGGTCTAGACACACACATGCTCCCATTCAGAGCAGAGTGCCCACTGCTCACAGCTCTGGTCACAGCAGAGGGAGAAGGATGATATTGGTTTTTGGCTACAGCCCCCTCCCTGGTCCACACATAGACAAAGTGCCTAACATCTAGCTCCCTCCACACCTCTGCAGTGCGTACCCCTGAGTTGTACCCCCCCTGAAGGGTTTTAAGACTTGCAACCTTCTTCATCTTGCCACTCTCAACTCTCACCCAGCTGTCAAACTCTCATCTGACATCTGCCTCCTCCTCAAAGAACTTTACCTTGATGTCCTCAGTCTTACCGAGACCCGGTTCATGGCCAGCTCTATCACATGTTTTGACACTCTCCTCCCTGATGGCTACATGATCCTCTCTGCTCCCAGATCCAACTGGCCTGGAGGGGGTGCAGCCCGTATCTACCCTAAATGAATTCCAGCCTCGTTCATCCCTACTCAGACTTACTCTTCTTTCGAATGCCTTGTCTGCAGGCTGTCTCTCTCTCCTAGCCACTCTCTCACTGTTGCTACTCTCCACCGGCCCCCTGGTAAAATTACATCTTTTCTCTCTGAGTGGGCAGACCTCTCCTCCTCTCTCCTGGCCTCAACCACTCAACTCCTCCTCATTGGTGACATCAATATCCATCAGGATTCTCCCTGCTCTTCATCTGTGCTCTTTCGCGACCTCTGCGACTCACTCTCCCTCTCCATCCTCCCCTCCGGCCCGACTCACGCTGCTGGTCACACACTTGATGTCTTGATCTCCTCTGACCTCCCCCTCTCCATCCCTCTGATTACTTCTCTCTCCTGGAGTGACCACTGCCTCCTCTCCTCTCATCTCTCACTCTCGTACCCCCAAGCCAAGCCTACCCCATCACTGCCACTTACCTTCTCGGACATCCGGCCCACGAAGCGCGTGTCAGTTGAGGCTTTTGCTGCCACCTTCTCTCCCCGACCCTCCTCCTCTGGCTGACTCACACCCAGACACAGCCCTGTCCCTTCTCTACTCTTCTATGTCTAATACTCTTCATGCTCTTGCCCCTGTCATGAGGATCTGTTTGAAGTCCAAAGCCAAGTGCAGTTCCTGGTATGACTCTGACCTAGCTACACTTAAACTTAAGTGTAGGGTGGCTGAGAGGAAATGGAGAGCTTCTTGTTCATCCTCTGACAAACTGGCCTGCCGCCTGCTCCAAAGGCAATACAGACTCTCTGTCCGCACCAAGAAGAGAGTGCACATTCAAGCCTGTATCTCTGCAGCATCTAACAACTCGCGTACACTCTTTAAAATCTGCAAGGAGCTGGCCAACCCCACTCCAGTCTCCACCCCCCTCTCACCTCCCAGTTTCTTTGCAATGTCCTTGCCTCTCACTTTATCTCTAAAACCCAGGTTATATTGTCCACCCTCTCCTCTGCTCCCCCTCCTGTCCCCTCTGTCTCTGCATGCTGTCCCTCCTCCAGTTACCCCCACCTTCTTTCTTCTCCTTTCCTCTTTTCTCCCCTGATGAGGTTGTTAGACAAGTCCGATCTATGAAAGCCTCATCAAAACAAGTCCATCCCTGCTCCTCTAAAACCATTAAGGACAATATTGACACCCTTGCTCCGGACCTTGCTGATTTCTGCAACCTTCCCTTTGCCTCTGGATCTTTCTCCTCCCCCCTGAAGGACTTCATTGTGCATACTCTGTGCACAAAACCCACAGCCAATCCTTCTTGTCCAGCTAACTATCGCCCAATTTCCATTACTCCATTTTTGGGTAAACTCCTGGCAAAGCTGGCCATCTCTCAGCTAAACCTTCATTCCAATTTTGTTGGCTCTCTCCATGACCACCAATCTGTCTTCAGAGCTGTCAGTAGTAGGGGAACTGCGCACCTGAACATCCGTGAAGATCTGCTCTCCAACCTTGACTCTAACATTCCCTCTGTCCTCATCCTACTTGATCTCTCCTGCTTTCGACACAGTCAACACAGTCAACAACGCCACCCTGCTCAACCGTCTCCGTGACCTGGGTATCACTGATCAGACTCTGGCCTGGATGACCTCTTTCCTCTCTGATCGAACCCCCAAGTACAACTTGTGTCCTTCCTTTCATCAATCTTCTTCTCTACATGTGGTGTTCCCGAGGGGCCTATCCTCTCGCCCTGGCTTTTCAACCAATACCTTGCAGCTCTCGCCTACTGCATTTCCATTTTCTGCTCAAACTTCCAGTGCTATGCTGATGACACTGAACTCATTTTCAGGCTGCATTTCTGATTGCCTAATTGCTATTCAAAATTGGTGTACTGCCAACGATCTTTGCCTAAATGCCAACAAGACTGAGATCCTCCTCATTGGTACACATTCACCATCCTTTCCCCTTACTCTCTGGCAGGCCTCCCTTTGCCCTCCTCCGACCCCCGCCTGCCAGGCCAAGAACCTCAGGGTCATCTTTGGGTCCACACTTGCCTACTCCGTCTACATTTCTGACGTCTCTAAAAAGTCAAACTTCTTACTTCACCTCCTCAGAGGTACTCTGCCTTTCCTCTCCTTCCCCCAGAAGCTCACTGTCACTCAAGCTCTGGTTCTCTCCAGGTTGGACTACTGTAACAGCCTCTTTCTAAATCTAACTGCCTCCACTCTCTGCCCTCTACAACTAATCCAGAACAGGACTGCAAGACTTGTCCTTGGCCTCAAGCCATGGGATCGTATCTCTCCAGCTCTGAAATCCCTTCATTGGCTCCCAGTGGATGCAAAGATTAAATTCAAAACCCTCTACATTGTCCACAATGATTTATGGGGCCTGGGTCCAAAATATCTTCAACTATCCCTCCGTAAATACCTCCCCTCTCGAGCCCTTCGCTCCTCTACCTCTAAATCCATCAGGGTCAGTCGTTTTTCAAAGAAACGAGCTGGGGGCAGATCTATGTCTTTGGCTGGGGCCTCCTTTTGGAACAGCCTACCGGCCACCTTGAAACTTGTGGAGAACCATCTCCGGTTCCGGAAGCACCTCAAGACCTTCCTCTTCTCTTCCCCTTTGCCCCTTTTCTCCCCTGCTGACCTGTTTTCTCTCTTGGCACTGTGCACCTGGACACCCCCTGTCCTTCGGGCCCAGGTACCTGCTCACCCTGCCTCTCTCCTGCACTCCCTCCAGGCCACCCATTGCACTGGGTTCTGTATCTGTACTCATACAGTCCCCCACTCTTCTTCTGCACTTTCAAAATATACCATATTTGCACTTGCCACTTGCTGGCTGCACTGGCTGCACTACCACATTTTCATAGCCTGTTTTTATGTATTTATTTATTTAACTTATTCTTTATTCTTTTCTCTCCTCTGTTCTGCACTTTCCACTTCTTCCCCTTCCATGCACGTTCCCCCTTTTCCCTTCTCCATGCACTTGCACGTTCTTAATGTCACTGAGCCTAGAAAGATTGTTCTTTTTATTTTTTGTTCTCCCTTGTTCCTTCCTTTGCCTGGTCGCACTCTGAAACAATTGTGTACGAGCGTGATATAAATAAAACATCATATCATATCATATCATAATCAGTTTACGCTTCCCAGGCGAGGGTGCCCACTCCACCATCCTAAGGCTCATGGCATCTGCAAACTGCTCTCAGCCGCTATGTAAATGGCTCCCCTGCTGCATCCAAATCCAGGTGAGGATAGGCCAAGCAAGCTAGATGCCATACACCCTTCAGCTCTCGTTATCATCTGTGCCAAAGAGGCCAGGTTAGATCCGCCATTCCAGGCATCAGTACTGCTCTACTCCTTGGACGGCATACTCATGGGAAGGTCACCACCGCAGACCAGCTTCAATCCCAGCCTTCAGTCAACAGCCCATGTGCTGAAGTGCAGGGGGGATACACAGTAGTTTACAGCAGGCTCTACAGCTCTACAAGTCTGCAATGCCACTCCTTCAGTACATAGGCTGATTACTGATGGCCGGCGCCATCTTGGGATACATACAGAGCAAACACTACACCTCACAGATCGATGTACCCATGCAGTATCCTCCTCCAGTGGCACCCGGCAACCCAGACATTTCTCTTCTCCTCCAGGTTGCTACTCTGCCACCAATAGGCTACGGTATTTTAGGATATTTGTGTTCTTAAGAAGGAGCTCGTGGTATATGTGCCCTCACTGCATGTGTGCGGGCCACATCACCCGTGTTGTGTTTTTTTATTAACTGTAAGCAGAGTAAATAAATAGATTTGAACTTAAAAAATACAATTAAACAATGGCTTCATCAGAATCTACAGGTATATTTGGTAACTTGTAGATGTAGTGTGTAAGGAATCATATCCTACATTCCTATATGTGTGTACTTTATAGCCCCTGCGCAAAGTTGTAGGTCCTCATTAAAAATAGTATTAATACACATTTAACTATACAATGCCTTTCATGGAGAATGGTTTCAAAATAATGGTCATGTACAATCCCCATAAATTGAGGTTTTGGTCCCCCTATCCTGTAAAGAATCTGGAAAATGGAGTCAGGAATGTTAAATTACTATGTTTAATTATATTGATGTCACGTCTCCTTAAAATTAAGAACATTCACATTTGTTTATTCAGTCACAGGCTTCTGATTGAGGATCATGAAGTTTTTAACAGCGTGTAATGGCCTAAATATATTATTATTATTATTAAAATATATATAATATTATTATTGTTTATATCCGAAATTAAAGTTTGGCTTTTAGTTTCTGTTCCCCATTACTTTGCTAAATGATTTCTCATCAGATCCAGGAACACATTTTGACCCCTAGTTCCCCTGTTATGACCAATGGCACTGCACTGAAATTTCTGTTGTTCGTTGACCTTCTGAGTATCTAAGCCACAAGTATCTAAAACCACTTCTTTGTGATGGGACAGTAAGACATTTCTTTCTGTCTGTGGTCCATGTTATGCAGTTTCCCTGCAATGTACCCAATTTTCCCTCTCAGTCTCCCAGATAGAATGTGTTTTGAAACACCCTTCCTGGGTTTGTTCCCCTGGTTGCTCGAATTGGAACAAGTGCAATAAAATGTCTCTTGGTTGATCATCTGCTGCAGCTCTTGCTCTCTTAATTTGATAAATATATTCTGAAGCGTTCATAATGCAAATGTCTCTTCTACCTACTCCTGACTTGCTTTGTTGTTAGCATCCCAACACAGAGCTACAGATACTTTGCTCCTCCTTTCATCCGTCAGCCAAATCATAACTTTAAGCCCCCTGATGGTCTCCATGCCACTAATTTAAATTCACTGTATTCAAATATCTGTTGGGTTGGTACCCCAAAAACATGGGCTGGATCTTGCACTTGGGGACTGGAATTCAAGATCCATGATGTTGAAGAATTACAGTACAGTGCTTCATTTTTCAAGATAAGCCTTATGCTAATGGTAAATAAATCTGACATAGAAAAGTCTGTACTGTATGCCCTATATTTGAGTTGGATGTACTGATGTTCCACTTAAGAACTCATTGTTGACATTTTAAAATCATGAAATATAGAGTTCCATTCCGTCGGTTTTAAAAATATCAACTATACTTTCTTAGAAATGCTAAACGCTGGTATACTAAATTGTTTGAAACTTTGTCACATAATATCCAAAATGAATACAAGCTTCTTATTTTAAAGTAATGGTTTACGCTAAACACATCGCTTTAATCTAAATAGACTATCGATTAGGATGCTCACAATCTAACACAGTCATCTATGTTTTAAAACGTCATTTGATTAGAATATTATGCTGGCATTATTAACCTTCATATGACATAATGTGTTCCTCTGATTATGGTAAATGGCTATGTATGTCAGGCTCTTTGAGCGCTTCTATGTTCACTGTGGATCATCTTCAATGCCTGTACTTGGCCATATCTGTCTAAAATGCTGCCGTTTCTCAAGATAGCAGGGGTCAGATTGTTTCTAATAATGACGAGAGTAAAATAATCTGAGTTTACAATAAGGCAGCATTGTTCTATTAGTTGTATATCTGCCAATTAGGGCAAGCTATAGATTTCATTTATGTTACAAGCTCCCCACCAACATAGTTTTCGCGGTGATTGCCTCTATTAATTACTTTGTAATATTGGTCGAGCACTGCCTATCAAGATGCTGTTTTTCATTCCACCACTAGGTGCCTGCGTGTCATGTAATGGGGGGGAAGTACCTGCACCTTCAGGCCGTGCCATTGGCTGCAGGCATGTTTCAACTGAGAGGACGATATGATGTAGGCGTTCTTTCAAGTGCATTACTTTGGAGCTCGAGTGGCTGAGCAGTTAGAAACCTACCCGGTGCACCCGGGATGAGTATTCTTTATACGTAGTTTTCCCTGATAACCTTTCCGCATCCATTGCCTTATCCCAACATTTTGCTTTGTTTTTTATCTTTAGTTCGTAATTTGAATCTGTGCTAAGGACCTCTGAATCCAAGTCTAGTGTTTTTTTATGAAGCCAACTGCTGTGTTTTTTCATTAATTTATAAAGATATTTTTTTCCTGTGGTTGCTTCGCCACAGCCTAACAGCAATACTAGCTCATTTGTATTTTTACATGTCTTCAATAATTTTGAATATAGTACAGTTCGTTGAACTCGCCAGGTTGTCATTAGTGAGATTGTACCAAACTCCAATCTCAGGGTCTCAACCCATACAGAACTGGGAGCGTTTATGACAGTTTGTAAAAATTTTCCCTTGAGTTTCTGCAACCAGCAAACTTGTTTTTCCTTTAATATTACAAGACCTTATAAGATGCTTGAGATCATACTTGAGCAATATATTTCAAGCAGACCCTTAGGGGCCGATTCATGAAAGAAAACGTGCGCCGAAAATCTACGCGCAAGCAGGCGCAAGCGGAAAAAAACAGGCGCACGCGCACGCGTGCGATTCATGGAAGTCCCTGCGCGTGTACACCCCGGGATGTGCGCCAAGTCACTGCAACATCCCGAAAGGCGTGCGCGACGCGCACAGTGAAAGCGCACAACCTCGGCGCATACACCAGAAAGTGGGCGGGACACGGGGCGTAACGCGCGGAATGGGGAACAACGCGCGAAAATAAGGGCGTAACTGGGGATGTACTGCAGGGAAGCAGACGGAACGCCCACACGCACTCGAACCACACGTATTCATGGAATCGAATAGGGCAAAGCCACGCACAGCCAAAGACACGCACAAGCCGAAACACGTCCGCCACACGAAGGCAGGCGGTAGCGTCCCTGCGCATTATAAAAGTGGCAACATACAGCAATTGGGCCTGTGCGAGCGGGCTACGTGTATTTCAGGGGTTCGCGTGAACTTTTCCACGCGATCGGGCCTGGGGGAGCGGGCTACGTGTATTTCAGGGGTTTACGTGAACTTTTTCACGCGATCGGGCCTGGGGGAGCGGGCTACGTGTATTTCAGGGGTTCGCGTGAAGTTTCTCACGCGATCGGGCCTGGGGGAGCGGGCTACGTGTATATCAGGGGTTCGTGTGAAGTTTCTCACGCGATCGGGCCTGGGGGAGCGGGCTACGTGTATATCAGGGGTTCGCGTGAAGTTTCTCACGCGATCGGGCCTGGGGGAGCGGGCTATGTGTATATCAGGGGTTCGCGTGAAGTTTCTCACGCGATCGGGCCTGGGGGAGCGGGCTACGTGTATATCAGGGGTTCGCGTGAAGTTTCTCACGCGATCGGGCCTGGGGGAGCGGGCTACGTGTATATCAGGGGTTCGCGTGAAGTTTCTCACGCGATCGGGCCTGGGGGAGCGGGTTACGTGTATTTCAGGGGTTCGCGTGAAGTTTTCACACGATCGGGCCTGGGGGAGCGGGTTACGTGTATTTCAGGGGTTCGCGTGAAGTTTCTCACGCGATCGGGCCTGGGGGAGCGGGCTACGTGTATATCAGGGGTTTGCGTGAAGTTTCTCACGCGATCGGGCCTGGGGGAGCGGGCTACGTGTATTTCAGGGGTTCGCGTGAAGTTCTTCACGCGATCGGGCCTGGGGGAGCGGGCTACGTGTATATCAGGGGTTCGCGTGAATTTTCAGGGGTTCGCGTGAAGTTTCTCACGCGATCGGGCCTGGGGGAGCGGGCTACGTGTATTTCAGGGGTTTGCGTGAAGTTTTTCACGCGATCGGGCCTGGGGGAGCGGGCTACGTTTATTTCAGGGGTTCGCGTGAAGTTTCTCACGCGATCGGGCCTGGGGGAGCGGGTTACGTGTATTTCAGGGGTTCGCGTGAAGTTTCTCACGCGATCGGGCCTGGGGGAGCGGGCTACGTGTATTTCAGGGGTTCGCGTGAAGTTTCTCACGCGATCGGGCCTGGGGGAGCGGGCTACGTGTATTTCAGGGCAAGAAGTTTTTCACGCGATCGGGCCTGGGGGAGCGGGGTACCACTCACCGTCTGCCTTGCGTGTAGAAGAACACGTAGCCAACACCCGCTGTGAAGTAATAGCGTGTGAACCCCAACGGATGGAAAACACACGCACCGCACGAAAAGCACGTACAGAACAGTGTAAAGGCACGCGGGATCTCCAAGCCCTACCAGGGCAACGCCCATGCGCAAAACGTCACAGACGCGCTTACGCTGTAAGGGCCTTTGGTCCAATGAAATCGCGTACGCGTGCTGACGCGCTTACGTGCTAAGGGCCTTCCTCGATTTTCACGCTGACGTGCAGGATTTTCACGTGCCAAATCACTGCGTATCAAGCTGGCCACGCAAAAACACACGGAAGACCACGCTCCTGCCCAGAAGGCCGAATTACTGCCCCCCAGTGCCCCGAGCAGCCTCCCACGTGCCATCTGCTGCTGCCTGCCTGCCTGCCTGCCTGCTGCCACCGTGCCCTGCCATTTGGTGCCTGCACATCAGCCATCTGCAGGGGTCCAATTGCTGTTTCCACCCCTGCTGGAACAGAAGACTCCCGACTCAGATAACATCGCTCCACAGCCCAGCCCCAGGACCCAGTTGCCCACCCACTCCTGCCCCTGGGGTTGCCATGTCGGGCACATCCACATCTGGCACCAGTGGCAACCCCCGGCCAGAGGGGCAGAGGGGCACCAGCTTCACTGCCACCGAAGTTGGTGTCCTGGTGGAGCAAGTCCTGGGGCAGTATGATGCCCTCTTCGGATCGTCCCGCGCCAACAAGGAAGGACGGGAGAGGATCTGGGCCGACTGTGTGGTTGCCATCAACGCGGAGGGGGTGGCAACCCACACCATCCAGAAGGTCAAGAAGCGCTGGGAAGACATGAGGTCCAGGACCCTCATGAAGGCCCGGCGCCTCGTGGAGGGGGGCCGGGGCCGCATGAGTTCCATCCAGATGGGGGTCCTGGAACGCGTACACCCAGCGCTCCACGCCCAGGTCCTTGAGAGGGAGACCCGTCTGGAGTTGAGCGGTAAGTGGCCAAGCATTGCTGTGTGAGACAGGGCATATTGCAGTGTGCTGGTTGTCTGATACTTGCCTGTATGTGTGACATAGGTCATGTACGCATGTATGTGTACAGGGACATCATGGTAATGCCTGTGCGACCAGTAATGTGTGAACCGCACGGTTGTTGCATGTGTTTAAATGAGACATGGGGAGCCCTATGCAGATTGTACACATGAGAGCATGGCAGTCTCTGTTCCTGGACATGGGTGGGGGTGAGGGATGGGTGCTGATGCCAGGTACATATATGGTGTCCATGTCTGTGTGCCTGACCTGCGTGTCTGTGACTTGTGGATGCCATGGATGCATGACACATGTCTGTGACAATGTACAGATTCACTGATGCAGCCTAGTCATCCTTGTATCCACTGTGATTGGGGTGTACGGGGCCAGATGGATGTGACTGAGGTGAAGTGTGTGCATGTGATAGGCATGACCCATGATGCATGTGAGTTCCATTACATTGTATGTTTCGAGAGTCCATTGGACATGTATGGAAATGTCCATGGCATGCACCATGACTGTCACTGTGTGTGTTTTGCCTGGACTGACACATGTGTTGTGGAGGGACATGATGGAAGTGCACTTTGACAGTGGCACTCATCTGCTATTGCTTCCTGTCTAGGGGACCATTGTACAGTACCCTGATGCTTGTGTTCTATGTCTCCCTCTACGCAGCGGCTAGTGAAGAAGAGGGCGGAGACGGCGCTGTGGAGCAAGGCGGCGGGGAGGCCCCCACGGCTGCAGCGGAAGGGGTGGGTGAGCCCCCACAGGGGCCTGCTACGGCGGAAGACGGTGAGGAGCCATCCAGGTTGGTGGTTTCCACAGAGGAGGAGGAGGCCGCCACTGAGGCACACAGAGGGCCTGTTGGGGGCATCCCTGCTGGTGCAAGTGGTGCAGTCCAGGGGCAGGGGCAGGAGGCAGCACAGGTCACTGTGGAGGGGCCTGTGCATGTCGCTGTCCCTGACCCTGTGGGTGCACCACCATGCACCAGCAGGGATGCCCCGTCCCAGGCCCGTCCGCAGGTAGAGGGGATGTCCATGTCATCTGACTCCCCTCCACCTGCGGACGAGGGGACCCCTGGCCGTATGGAAAAGGTCCTGATTGGGGTCGCGATGCGCACGGCTGTGATTCGTGATGCCGTGCGTGCTTCCCAGGAGGAGCATGCACGTCATCACGAAGAGCACCGTGCCGACGTGGCCCAATTGGGATCGTCCATGTTCGGGGGTTTCCTGCATGTGTCGGCCAATCTGGCGGCCCTCTCCTCCTCTGTGGAGACTATACGCCAGTCGTTCTCCTTGCCGTCTTCCGGCCCAGATGCCACCAGGGCCCCCTGTGGACCTGCCCTGACCAATGCAGCCAGCTCGGTGGGGATCCCATCCCTGCCACAGTCGGGAGTCAGAGGTCCAGCAGGGGTGGACACCACAGCAACTGTACCCCAGCAGATGGAGGATGTGCCGGCATCATCAGGCAGGGCACGTGCACGACGGCGTCGGTGGATTCCATCAGCCTGGATGCCGTCGTGCTGGCAGAGGCAGTGGCGTCGGAGGCAGCAGCGGACTCAACGTGGGAGGCATCATGGCTCGGGGCCATCAACATTGGAGGGGCAGGCATCGGCCGGAGGGCAGGAGGACCCAGGACGGGAAGTGTCTTCTGTGTGGCAGCGGTTGGTCCAGCATATAGGTGCGGAGCGGCGGCGGGCGGAAGAGGCGCGGCTCACAATGGTCAGGGCGGAGAACTCCATGCGGAGGGCCCTGAGGCGGGCTGAGTGCCTCGAGGCAATCCGCAGGGGGTTGGAGGAGCAGATGGCGTCGTCCCTGCGGACCCTCGGGGCCATGGAACAGGACCGCCTCCGGGACATAGACGAGGAGTTTGATGATGCCCTGGCCCGGAACACCACGGAGTGAGCTGCTGGACTTGCCCGCCGCCTTTGTATATAGTTCTTTAGTTTTAGGTTTCATTTGTTTCTTCTTATAATTTGGAGTCGACGGACACAGCTCCAATTTTTGTATATAGTTGCATTTTAGTTAGGGTTTTTTGTAGGTTTCCTTTGTTCAGTTGGGCTCATGGACCCTTGGATGTTTTGTACATAGTTCTTCATTGGATTGTTTTATTTTTTTATTTTTGATTTATTCTCCATGGAGCAATGGTCTTTGCATTTATTTTTATCTCTCAGATTGATTTTATTTTTAATGTGACTTTGAACAACTTTTTTTGGGATTTGGATTTGTAGTTTTGATTTTTTTGGACGGACATGCAGCTTATCTTTTTTTCATTGCCATTGTAGTTTGTTTCATTTCATTTGCATTCAATTTTTTTTAATACAATTTTGTTTTCATACTTCACTGTGTGGTATCATCTCATTGGTTTCATGCATGTCATGTTGGGTGTTTTCCCATTCATTTGCAACCATTGTGTGTGACGGACATGGGTTCATTTGCTTTATGAACATTGGGGGTGTAACATGTAATTTCCATTTCCATGTGGGTGAATGGGTTACTTGGTAGGGCCTTTTGGCTGTGGAGGCTGACCATAACACACATGATTGGGGATTGTGAGGACCTGGGTGCAGGGGGACATGAGTGGGGGCCTGGTGGAGGCTGCCCCTGGTGACTGGGGGGGTGGGGGTGGTGGGAGACATGGGTGGGGGCCTTGTGGCAGGTGCCCCACAGTGCTGGGGTGTGGGGGGGTGGGGAACATGAATTGGACATGGGTGGGGGCCTGCTGGCAGGTGCCCCACAGTGCTGGGGGGTGGGGGGGTGGGGAACATGAGTTGGACATGGGTGGGGGCCTGCTGGCAGGTGCCCCACAGTGCTGGGGGTGGGGGTGCTGGGAGACATGGGTGGGGGCCTGGTGGTGGGTGCCCCTGCACTGCTGGGGGGTGGGGGGGTGGGAGACATGGGTGGGGGCCTGGTGGAGGCTGCCCCTGGTGGCTGGGGGGGTGGGGGTGGTGGGAGACATGGGTGGGGGCCTGGTGGTGGGTGCCTCTGCACTGCTGGGGGGTGGGGGTGCTGGGAGACATGGGTGGGGGCCTGGTGGTGGGTGCCCCTGCACTGCTGGGGGGTGGGGGTGGTGGGAGACATGGGTGGGGGCCTGGTGGAGGCTGCCCCTGGTGGCTGGGGGGTGGGGGTGGTGGGAGACATGGGTGGGGGCCTGGTGGTGGGTGCCCCTGCACTGCTGGGGGTTGGGGGGGTGGGAGACATGGGTGGGGGCCTGGTGGTGGGTGCCCCTGTACTGCTGGGGGGTGGAGGGGGTGGGAGATATGGGTGGGGGCCTGGTGGAGGCTGCCCCTGGTGGCTGGGGGGTGGGGGTGGTGGGAGACATGGGTGGGGGCCTGGTGGAGGGTGCCCCTGCACTGCTGGGGGGTGGTGGGAGACATGGGTGGGGGCCTGTGGAGGGTGCCCCTGGTGGCTGGGGGTGCAGGGGGACATGCGTTGGTGGGCAGTAGTGCAAGTTGACATGTGGGTTGGCTGGGGGGCATGGCCATGGTGGATGGGGTGCCTGCAGGACATGTGCAGGGTAGGCCCCTGTGGTGTGAACCACCTGCAGGGGCCGTGGAGGGTGTAGA
This sequence comes from Ambystoma mexicanum, assembly GCF_040938575.1. Lineage (NCBI taxonomy): Eukaryota > Metazoa > Chordata > Amphibia > Caudata > Ambystomatidae > Ambystoma > Ambystoma mexicanum. The sequence goes on from NC_090935.1 coordinate 184,644,483, forward strand.
GGGAACACCTGGGAGGGCCCACACGTGCAATTCACGTGTGGTGCTCCCCGCGCACCCCTGGAATACACGTACCCTGATGGAATCACGTGTCGAACTTCCCCTGCACCCCGAAATACACGTACCCTGATGGAATCGCGTGTGGAAATTCCCGCGCACCCCTGAAATACACGTACCCTGCTGGAATCGCGTGTGTAACTTCCCCTGCACCCTGAAATACACGTACCCTGCTGATATTGCGTGTGGAACTTCACGTGCACCCCTGAAATACACATACCCTGCGGAAATCGCGTGTGTAACTTCCCCTGCACCCTGAAATACACGTACCCTGCTGATATCGCGTGTGGAACTTCACGAGCACCCCGAAATACACGTACCCTGATGGAATCGCGTGTGGAACTTCCCGAGCACCCCTGAGATACGCGTACCCTGCTCGCACGGGCCCAATCGCGTGTGGAAATTCCCGCGCACCCCTGAAATACACGTACCATGATGAAATCGCGTGTGGAACTTCCAGCGGCCCCTGAAATACGCGTACCCTGCTCGCACGGGGCCAATCGCGTGAGGTACTTCCCGCGCACCCCAGTGATACACGTAGCCCGCTTGCTGTGCTGGTACAGGGTTAGCGCAGCCCTTTGCGCTGGATTGGGTATATTGATGGCTTTTCCCTGCGCGAGAGGCGTTCTTGGGGGCGTAACTGGCGCTGCTGCAGGGTCGCTGCGCCACTGTGCGCCACGGCTGGTTTTGGTGGCTGGAATCCATGAATACGCTGTGCGCGGAAATGGATTTTAGCGCACGCGGCTGGCGCAGGGATTCGCATGCGCACACTGTGCGCCAGCCGCGTGCGCCACTTGTGCCCTGAATTCTATGAATTACCCCCTTAATGTATATCCACCTCAGTGTGTTAGATAGTGCCTGATGGTCAGCCATTTTCTACAGGTTTTGGCCGTGATCCTCTCCCAGCAGTATGTCATCCTATGTTTGATTTTTATGTGGAAGCCCAGGTAAACATACTCGGTTACACCTTCCATGGGAGCTTTACGTATATGCCACACATATTTGGTCTTTGTCAGTGTCTTTTCACCTAGAATCATGGGTTTTGATTTGGTAACATGCATGTCCATAGCATTGTTTGCGCCGTATACACCAAGAGCACTCATCGAGCGCTGTAGTCCTATTTGTGTGAAATCAAAGATTATAACATTGTCGGCGTACGAAAGCCATGGTATTCGCATGCCGTTTATTTTTGGTGGAAAGTTACGGATTTTACTAAAGACCTGGTTTAAATCAGCCGTATATAAATTGTACAAAATAGGTGCCAAAACACACCCTGGTTTTAGGCCACAGTTTGCATTTTGATATTTCGTACACAATCCTGCATAGTTCAACAGAACGGAGAGGGATGTGTTTGTGTATAGCTACTGGAAGTAGTGTAACAAGTTTTCATCTATCCCCCACAATGTCAGTTTACGCCACAGTAGGTCTCTTGGGATAAGGACAAAAGCTTTGCTAAAGTCTCTGAAACAGCAGTACAAGTTAGGTCTATTTTAATTTTCAGTTTCAGCGATTTGATATTGCAATACACTCATATTTGTGGTTGCATTGTAGTTTTTCTTGAAACCAGTCTGTAAAGGACTGTGTATTTTGTTTTCCTTTGCCCAGTTGGTAAGTCTCCTTAAGAGGATTGTGGCAAAGATCTTTTGACTGGTGTCAATCATTGCTATCAATTGGTAGTTGTGTGGATCCAATCTGTCCCCTTTTTTTAAATATGGTAACCAGCACTAATTTACACCATGACTCAGGGATGTTGGTCGATGTTTCTGTGTGCTTGTATAGTTTTGTTAAAATGCTAGCCCATAGTGCCAGGTGCACCTTCATGACGATCTTTGGAATGCCGTTCAGGCCTGGTGCACGAGAGCTTTTTAGTTTCATTATAATGTTCAATATGCTCTCCTCTTCCACATCCAGGTTTATCATACATACTTTAGGTTTATCTGGTGTGGCCACTATAGCTCGGCTTGCCCGGTCGTAATACAATATTTCAATATATATCAATAATTTGCTCTCGGGATGGGATTTATATCCTCAGGTGATTTTCCCTTCTTATACTCGTTAAAGTTAGTCCAGAATTTATGACTGTTGTGTGATTTTAGCCAACCAAATAGGAGAAGACGATTTGCATTTTTAGTTGAGTGCATATGTTGCTTTCGCCAGTTGTTATATTTGGTGGCCAGGTTTTTAGTATAGTACTATTTTTCACCACAGCTGAATTTTGGGTTTCCTTTAATTACAGCTCTGGCTTTCCGTTGAATTTTCTTTTTTTCAGCTATCAAGTGGTCAAATGGTGACATGCTTTTATGCGGTGGTGCATCATGTTTTAATCGCTTTCCCTACAGTATGGCCTATCCTTAGTATTACCAGTTGCACTAATTTCCAGTTTACTTCAAGTAATGCCATTTGTAGGTCATCTCGCTTTTCCCAAAGTGCTGTAAGAGCTTTTGTCTTATTGGGGTCAATTCGGGATTTGGCGGTATTTTCCTTACCGTAAAATCTTGGGGGTAAATTGGCGGTAAATTGACCTTACACTTAGAGTGGGTTTGGTATTTTAGTGATTATATATTGTTAGCTTATATTGGTGGTAATTTTAGTGGTGTCTTATTTTGTGATATTTTCAGAATCACCTAATTTTAATGGTGGTGAGCATGTTTTTTTTTAAACTACAACCCCATCATAAACAAACCTTTCCTTTCTATTAGAATGTCCTCTAGTCTCCTGTAGAGAGCCCCAGACTTAGGACAGTTCAGAGAACCCAATGAGTTTATTCAGACCACCACCTATAGTTTGTGGATGGTATTACTGGCGTATGTACATCCAGTAATCTAAGTGCCAGATTAGGCACCCCTTCCCTTCAGCATGCAAGGAATTAATCCCTCATTACATTTCACACACACACCTTCCTACTTTGTAGATAGTTACTGCTGACTTTCTCTTGTTTGCTATTTTAACTACAGTGGTAAATTGGTAAATGCACTACTGCACTGATACAAACATCACCTATGTGCTTCACATATATAAATAATTCACAGATGCATGAATGACACCAAAGTCTCAGTTTTTTTTTATCTGTACTTTGTATTACATGACAATTACATACCGCAAAACATCTTACCACATAGATTTACAGCATCACCTGCAAGATAAAAGAACAACAGAAACAAGCAGGGACTTTGCAAACACAAATTTATGTTCTCACACCTTGAACATAGAGAGAAAAATAAACATGCCTGTTTTTCTATCCTCCCTGCACTGCCAATACATTCTAGCAAAACACGTTTATCATACTTTTTTTTTCCTCACTTGGCACCAATCTTACCAAGGCCAGTGAAATATGAAGTCCCGGCACAACCTCACTGTCTTCACAGACCCAGGCTCAGTGCCAAACCTCCTCGTATGTGTGGGGAGCTGCCAGCTGATTATGCTCGTAGCCAGCGCTCAACCCACTTGGAGTTCAAAAGATATGGCACCGTCCGTCTCCTGGTCCCAGCACCAACAGCCAACTCTGTTCTCCTCATTCCTTAAAAAAACTCTGATTCAGCCCTCTATTGACAGAGCATACCCACCCACAATCCCTACCAATCAGAATAAAAAGAATATGCCCTGTGCCAGCCTTCATTTTTCAATACAATGAAGACTTCATTTTCAAAGCAACTGTTTCATTTTCCTTCCTGCATTTTACATATTTCTGTTCTCCACAAGATGAAAAAATAAATGCTAGTGTGCATTTCCTCAAGAAAAATACATTTCAAACAGTGCACCCACGACATGGACTGTATTTCATTGTGCATTATAGACTGCATTATAATGTTCGAGAAGTTGAAATTAGTACTTTAGTAATGTCAGTGCAAGGTTAATCAGTTATGTATTCTAATGCAGTTTCCATACATGAAACATCCAATATAAAATTGTGCACCTCCTTATTTTAACTGGCAGCACACCATGCTAAAATGTTTTATTTTATTTCTTTACTAAGTATTCTGAAAACTTGCTTTCTGGCTGTTACTGGCTGTTACTGAAGTAATGCCTGCAGTTTCACACTGGGCCTGGCTGTATTTCTCTGCTGTCTATTGCATGTTGGCAATAAAAACCCTCATATCCTTACATATGGCTGTTCCTCCATGCTGCATGTTGCATGGCAATAAAACCCCATATATATCCTTACAGTCTATTGTTGATTTCTGTTATGTTAAGGGTTGTTTATGTTAAGGGTTGTCCAGTATAAGGCGTTTCCCTGGAGTTAGGAGTAACCTTGAAACCCACGTACTAAATCGCACATGGGGTGTCCATGTTTAACTCCCATCTCAAGGTCGCATGATCACTCAGCTTGTTGAATTTGAGTGCAACAGGACTACACTTTGTCTATGTTCTGGAGTCGCTTAGAATGTATTCTATGTGTGTGCTAGTTTTACCATTTGACCATGTGAATATTTGGGATCTGTCTCTTGCTGTATCTAAGGGCAAAAAGAATATTGTGTGGCTTCCTAAGGAGCTTGACCAAGAGCACTCATTTTCAGGAGAGTGGGGCTGACGTGTACATTTCTAGCATTTAAATCACCAGCTATAACAATGTGGCTCCCTACTGATGTTTTGTGCCATTAAACACTAGCGTCATCAATAATTGACATTATACCTTTAGTTTGTGCACCCTGCAGCGGATAATATACATTTATAATCAAGATCATATTATTTTTGTCCTTAGATATTTGTTATATGACTGTTAACATATATGGGTATGTCTTAATGTATAGAAGAGTGGTGAGAGTAATTCCAGCCTAGCTCCTATCACAAGTCCCCCACTTGCATTAACCTATGGTCGAAGGCAGAGCATAGTTTTGTACTGGAAGGCATCAATGAAAAACAATTTGGTGCACCACGTCTCCTGTAATAAGAAAATATTGATTGAGGTTATTGTTGTGTATGTCTTGCCTGGGTAAGCATGAATGTTGTGATGTCATGTGGAGTGTTGATGTCTGAGTGTTGGAATGTGTGAGTGAAGGATCTAGCCTTGGGTCAGTTGGTGAACCCCCTGCCTGGGTGATGGGCCGCTAGTGTCAATAAACAAACAAACAAACAAACAAACAAACAAACAATGTCCTTTATGTAACTGCTTGTGAAGGTATCCTGAGATGTTCCAATAAACCTAACAAGCTTACCTAACAAGGCTGTGAGTTGCTTCTTAACAATGGCGACAAGCTGGTCCAGATAAGAAAAACGAACGTCTAAGAAAAGAAATCAAGTTGGAGAATCTACTGCCAGGGGTCCAGAAGGTGAAGGAAGAGGACGACACTGCCCCTGACATTCAAGTAAGACCCATCACCCAGGGCGACATAGGGTGAGGAAGAGGCTCCCTATAATAGGAGGGACAATCTGGCAATTTGCTGGAAGGGAGAGCTATCCAGGGGCTGAAGTAGGAAACATGGAAGCAAGGAAGCTGTTATGATGCTGTACACATTAGTGCAAAGAAGGCTATCCAAATAATAGCTGTGCCCATTAAAGCAGGGAAGAGGGCTACTCTTGCGTAGTTAAGCTGGCTAAAGTTGTCTGAGCTGGTGAAGGTGCTGGTCTGCATGGAAAAGGGAAGTGCAGGAGTGGTGACCCTCACATATGTATGGACGTGCCCAGCAGGAGTAGAAGAATGGCAGTGAAGTTGGAATCTTCTAACCACAAGAGGAGGGTATCGGATGGTCATAATACCATCCATTCAGGTGCATGTGACGTTACATGGAAGATGGGCACCGTGAAGAGCATTGTGTTTCAGTGCATCGTCATGTTTATCCAAGTAACGGATGACAGTTGGGCGGGCGGAGCACTCGTTTGACCTGGGTCCAGATGGAAATGGTGACGTCAGTGAAGCTGTGAAGGGAGTTGGCGCCCAGTTGGAATCTTTGGGAAAGGAATACGTTGATTCTCCAGTGTGCTCGAATTCCACCGGTGTTGCGCAGCACAGTGAGGACAGCAAGGGGGGGGCTTCAGAGTAAAGGACCCCTCTGCGTAATGCTGGTGCTCCAGAGGCGTCTTCCATCGTACCAGGAAGTGAAGTTTGGTTGGTTTCGGCTTTCCCTCCAGAGTTTGGAAGTGCTGTGAATTAAGCCACTGGGTGCCCTGGCGTGCAGTTTCTCTTTGCACTCTGTTGGTGGTCACAAGGTTCGGTACAGCGATCCACAGGGATATTAAAGGATGAACTCTGTAAATGCAGCAGCCCTCAGCAGTGTATATTGCGTTGTAGGCGGAGGTGGCAGTGAAACGCTGATTGGACATTCTTCTCATGTGCTGGAGCGGAACAAAGTCTCATACATGGGAAGTGAGGAACAGTCAGTAGTGCTGCCATGGCAGCACCATACAGAAATATTATTTTTGTTGTGATGAAGGGAGACACTGGGGTAGGGTGCTTGTTGGGTCATGGTTCTATGTTTTGCAGATGCAACGTGCAAGAACTTAATAATGATATGTATAGTATTCATGTGTTGTAGGCTGTAAGTGTGGTTGTCAGGATACAAAACTAGATTTAATCTTTTGAGGATTTTCAGCTTACGCCCACAGGAGTTGGCATGGACTTATAGCAATTTAAGCATAAGCACCAACACTGTTGGTTGATGTTGGGTGAGCTAGGCATGTGAAAAATCTAGCAATAACTAGTTGAGGATTTGCAGCTTTTAGGTCCTGCAGAAGCGACATGCACTTTTAGCTTTGGTTTTGGGATGGATTTGTCGCATCTAATGTTTTTGGAGGTTATATTGTTTAAGCTTCATGAAAATATATATGGTGTTTAAGAAATATGTCAATTCAAATGTAAAGAACAATGCAATGTAATGTGCATATTGTGTTATGTGATGTATGAATGGGTTGGGTATGGATGGGAGTGGTTATGAGTGCCTTCAATCCTGGTTGTGGATGGTGCTTATATACATGTTAGGAGCATAGTTTGGCTGATGGTGAGTGTGCCTGGCTGACATGTTTGACCTACCACATGTGGTAGCTGGGTGGTAATCTCAGCAATGTATTAAGTATGATATGGGTGCGTCCGTGGTAGGGGCGTGCATGGGTTAACGGTGTATGTGGGATAATGGTGGTAGCTCCACTAGTTCTGTTAGGGCGTAACTGTAATTTGGTTATGCATGGTGAAGCCACGTATGTTTGTGCATGGTGGTAGCGCCACCATTTCAGTGAGGGTGTGACTGTGTTGATAGTCATGCAAGGTTAATAGCTATAATTGCTGTGTGGTAGCGCCCGCCAGTCAGTCGGGGTGTGACTGTGATGATGGTCATGCATGGTCTATAGCTATTATTGCTGGGTGGTAGCGCCCCAAGTCAGTCAGGATGTGACTGTGTTAGTCATGCATGGTATGAAGAGGTATATGCGACGGATGGTAGCGCCCCGGTTTTGGTAAGGGCACTTTTGTGGTGATGTGCATGAGGAGTCACACATATGCTTTGACCTAGTGGTCTTGTACCATGTCTATTTAATTCCTTTGTGGGCAGGCGGTTGTTTCTGGCTGCACTGCATGCCCATTTAAGACTCGCTCCACCTTTCAGGGTCCAGAGTGTAGCAGTATTTAGTTTTTGGTCTTGGTGTGCCTGGCCAGTGCACTGGGAATAAGCTGAATGTCAGAGCATTTGTGCACATGCGGGTGTGCCTGCCCTGGTCATCCGAGTCGGTGTGGATGGGGTGTGTTGGTAAGAGTGGAGGTGTGTCCTGTTGTGATTTGTATGTTGTGGATAACTGCAAGGAGGGGCGGTGTGTTGTGCAGTGCTTGGTGTGTGCAGTGTGTTAATGTAAAGGGGGGGAGATGTGTTGTGTATGTCTTGCCTGGGTAAGCAGGAATGTTGTGATGTCATGTGGAGGGTTGATGTCTGAGTGTTGGAATGTGTGAGTGAAGGTTCTAGCCTTGGGTCAGTTGGTGAACCCCCTGCCTGGGTGATGGGACACCAGTGTCAATGTCCTTTATGTAACTGCTTGTGAAGGTATCCTGAGATGTTCCAATAAACCTAACAAGCTTACCTAAGAAGGCTGTGAGTTGCTTCTTAACAGTTATTTGTTCAAGGACTGCAGGATGACATAAGAAGGAGCGTTAACCATGTGTATTCCAAGATAACCAACTCACAAGCCGATTCATGGAATAATTAGCGCGGCGCAAGTGGCCAAAAATGTGTGATTCGCAGTGGAATAGCGAAAATCGCAGTGCAAGTGCGAAATTTGCACGAAAAGCAGCGCACATCGATTCATGGAAGGCCGTGCGCGAGAAAACCATCGGATGTGCGCTAAAAAAGTGTGCGGCACACGTTGGCGCACAGGCCATCTAATGGTGTGCGCCAGGTCACAGCGAAAATCGCACAGGCCACAGCGAAAATCGCACATAGCGCGGCACACACAACAAAAGTAGGCGGAACACAGGGCGTAACACTCGGAATGGGGAACAACTTGCCAAAATGTGGGCGTCACGGGGGAAGTACAGGGTGCAAGTGCGCGGAACGCCCACACGCTCGCCTACAACACGTATTCATGGAATCGAATAGGGCAAAACAGCGCACGGTCAAACCAGCGCACAGGCACAAACACGACCGCCACAAGAAAGCAGGCGGTAGCGTCCCTGAGCCTGTAATAAATGTGCGCCAAAAGGTGCGCCAACAAATAGCACCTATATACAGCTATGATGAATGTCCTATACTGTGGCCCTCCAGGACGAATGACGTGCAAAGTGCTACCCACAAACACGGACACCCGCTGACTGAAAAATAACGTGTGCGTGTATTTCGGGGTGCGCGGGAAGTTTCACAAGCGATTTGGCTGGGTACGTGGATTCCAGGGGTGCGCGGGAAGTTTCACACGCGATTTCGCTGGGTACGTGGATTTCAGGGGTGCGCGGGAAGTTCCACATGCGATTTGGCCGGGTATGTGGATTTCAGGGGTGCGCAGGAAGTTTCACACGCGATTTGGCTGGGTACGTGGATTTCAGGGGTGCGCGGGAAGTTTCACACGCGATTTAGCAGGGTATGTGGATTTCAGGGGTGCGTGGGAAGTTCCACACGCGATTTGGCCGGGTACGTGCGCGGGAATTTCCACACGCGATTTGGCTGGGTACGTGGATTTCAGGGGTGCGCGGGAAGTTTCACACGAGATTTGGCAGGGTACGTGGATTTCAGGGGTGCGCGGGAAGTTCCACACGCGATTTGGCCGGGTACGTGCACGGGAATTTCCACACGCGATTTGGCTGGGTACGTGGATTTCAGGGGTGCGCGGGAAGTTTCACATGCGATTTGGCCGGGTACGTGCGCGGGAATTTCCACACACGATTTGGCTGGGTACGAGGATTTCAGGGGTGCGCGGGAAGTTCCAGACGCGATTTCGCTGGGTATGTGGATTTCACGGGTGTGCTGGAAGTTTCACATGCGATTTGGAAGGGTACGTGGATTTCAGGGGTGCGCGGGAAGTTCCACACGCGATTTGGCCGGGTACGTGCGCGGGAATTTCCACACGCGATTTGGCTGGGTACGTGGATTTCAGGGGTGCGCGGGAAGTTTCACGTGCGATTTGGCCAGGTACGTGCGCAGGAATTTCCACACGCGATTTGGCTGGGTACGTGGATTTCCGGGGTGCGTGGGAAGATCCACACGTGATTTGGCCGGGTACGTGCGCGGGGATTTCCACACGCGATTTGACTGGGTACGTGTATTTCGGGGGTACGCGGGAAATTCTACACGCGATTTGGCTGGGTGCTCCCAGGTATTCCCTGTACACCCTCCACGGCCCCTGCAGGCAGCCGACACCACAGGGGACTACCCTGCACACCTGCTCATGTCACCCAGCACCCCTACCCCCCAGCACTGTGGGGCACCCTCCACCAGGCCCCCACTCATGTCCCCCAGCACCCCCACCCCCCAGCACTGTGGGGCACCTGCCAGCAGGCCCCACTCATGTCCCCCAGCACTGAGGGGCACCCTCCACCAGGCCCCCACTCATGTCCCCCAGCACTGAGGGGCACCCTCCACCAGGCCCCCACTCATGTCCCCCAGCACCCCCACCCCCCAGCACTGAGGGGCACCCTCCTCCAGGCCCCCACTCATGTCTCCCACCTCCCACGCCCCCAGCACTGAGGGGCACCTTCCACCAGGCCCTCACTCATGCCTCCCACCCACCCCACCCCCCAGCACTGTGGGGCACCTGCCAGCAGGCCCCCACTCATGTCTCCCTGCACCCCCACCCCCCAGCACTGAGGGGCAACCTCCACCAGGCCCCCACTCATGTCTCCCACCCCCCACCCCCCCAGCACTGAGGGGCACCCTCCACCAGGCCCCCACTCATGTCTCCCACCCACCCCACCCCCCAGCACTGTGGGGCACCCTCCACCAGGCCCCCACTCATGTCCCCCTGCACCCCCAGCCCCCAGCACTGTGGGGCACCTGCCAGCAGGCCCCCACTCATGTCCCCCAGCACTGAGGGGCACCCTCCACCAGGCCCCCACTCATGTCCCCCAGCACTGAGGGGCACCCTCCACCAGGCCCCCACTCATGTCCCCCAGCACCCCCACCCCCCAGCACTGAGGGGCACCCTCCATCCGGCCCCCACTCATGTCTCCCACCCCCCACCTCCCCAGCACTGAGGGGCACCCTCCACCAGGCCCCCACTCATGTCTCCCACCCACCCCACCCCCCAGCTCTGTGGGGTACGTGCCAGCAGGCCCCCACTCATGTCCCCCAGCACCCCCACCCCCCAGCACTGTGGGGCACCTGCCACCAGGCCCCCACTCATGTCCCCCAGCACCACCACCCCCAGCACTGTGGGGCACCTGCCACCAGGCCCCCACTCATGTCCCCCAGCACCCCCACCCCCCAGCACTGTGGGGCACCTGCCACCAGGCCCCCACTCATGTCCCCCAGCACACCCACCCCCCAGCCCTGTGGGGCACCTGCCAGCAGGCCCCCACTCATGTCCCCCAGCACCCCCACCCCCCAGCACTGAGGGGCACCCTCCAACAGGCCCCCACTCATGTTCCCCACCCACCCCTATCCCCCAGCACTGAGAGGCACCCTCCACCAGCCCCCACTCATGTCGCCCACCCCCCACCCCCCCCCAGCACTGAGGGGCACCCTCCACCAGGCCCCCACTCATGTCTCCCACCCACCCCACCCCCCAGCACTGTGGGGCACCTGCCAGCAGGCCCCCACTCATGTCCCCCAGCACCCCCACCCCCCAGCACTGTGGGGCACCTGCCACCAGGCCCCCACTCATGTCCCCCAGCACCCCCACTCCCCAGCACTGTGGGGCACCTGCCACCAGGCCCCCACTCATGTCCCCCAGCACCCCCACCCCCCAGCACTGTGGGGCACCTGCCAGCAGGCCCCCACCCATGTCCCCCAGCACCCCCACCCCCCAGCACTGAGGGGCACCCTCCACCAGGCCCCCACTCATGTCCCCCACCCACCCCCACCCCCCAGCACTGAGGGGCACCCTCCACCAGGCCCCCACTCATGTCTCCCACCCCTCACCCCCCCAGCACTGAGGGGCACCCTCCACCAGGCCCCACTCATGTCTCCCACCCACACCACTCCCCAGCACTGTGGGGCACCTGCCAGCAGGCCCCCACTCATGTCCCCCAGCACCCCCACCCCCCAGCACTGTGGGGCACCTGCCACCACGCCCCCACTCATGTCCCCCAGCACCCCCACCCCCCAGCACTGTGGGGCACCTGCCACCAGGCCCCCACTCATGTCCCCCAGCACTCCCACCCCCCAGCACTGTGGGGCACCTGCCACCAGGCCCCCACTCATGTCCCCCAACACCCCCACCCCCCAGCACTGTGGGGCACCTGCCAGCAGGCCCCCACTCATGTCCCCCAGGACCCCCACCCCCCAGCACTGAGGGGCACCCTCCACCAGGCCCCCACTCATGTCTCCCACCCACCCCCACCCCCCAGCACTGAGGGGCACCCTCCACCAGGCCCCCACTCATGTCTCCCACCCCCACCCCCCCAGCACTGAGGGGCATCCTCCATCAGGCCCCCACTCATGTCTCCCACCCCCCACCCCCCCAGCACTGAGGGGCACCCTCCACCAGGCCCCCACTCATGTCTCCCACCCACCCCACCCCCCAGCACTGTGGGGCACCTGCCAGCAGGCCCCCACTCATGTCTCCCTGCACCCCCACCCCCCAGCACTGAGGGGCACCCTCCACCAGGCCCCCACTCATGTCTCCCACCCCCCACCCCCGCCAGCACTGAGGGGCACCCTCCACCAGGCCCCCACTCATGTCTCCCACCCACCCCACCCCCCAGCACTGTGGGGCACCCTTCACCAGGCCCCCACTCATGTCCCCTTGCACCCCCAGCCCCCAGCACTGTGGGGCACCTGCCAGCAGGCCCCCACCTATGTCCCCCAGCACTGAGGAGCACCCTCCACCAGGCCCCCACTCATGTCCCCCAGCACTGAGGGGCACCCTCCACCAGGCCCCCACTCATGTACCCCAGCACCCACACCCCCCAAAGCACTGAGGGGCACCCTTCACCAGACCCCCACTCATGTCTCCCACCCCCCACACCCCCAGCACTGAGGGGCACCCTCCACCAGGCCCCCACTCATGTCTCCCACCCACCCCACCCCCCAGCCCTGTGGGGCACCTGCCAGCAGGCCCCCACTCATGTCCCCCAACACCCCCACCCCCCAGCACTGTGGGGCACCTGCCACCAGGCCCCCACTCATGTCCCCCAGCACCCCCACCCCCCAGCACTGTGGGGCACCTGCCACCAGGCCCCCACTCATGTCCCCCAGCACCCCCACCCCCCAGCACTGTGGGGCACCTGCCAGCAGGCCCCCACTCATGTCCCCCAGCACCCCCACCCCCCAGCACTGAGGAGCACCCTCCACCAGGCCCCCACTCATGTCTCCCACCCACCCCCACCCCCCAGCACTGAGGGGCACCCTCCACCAGGCCCCCACTCATGTCTCCCACCCCCACCCCCCCAGCACTGAGGGGCACCCTCCACCAGGCCCCCACTCATGTCTCCCCCCCCAGCACTGAGGGGCACCCTCCACCAGGCCCCCACTCATGTCTCCCACCCACCCCACCCCCCAGCACTGTGGGGCACCTGCCAGCAGGCCCCCACTCATGTCTCCTTGCACCCCCACCCCCCAGCACTGAGGGGCACCCTCCACCAGGCCCCCACTCATGTCTCCCACCCCCCACCCCTCCAGCACTGAGGGGCACCCTCCACCAGGCCCCCACTCATGTCTCCCACCCATCCCACCCCCCAGCACTGTGGGGCACCCTCCACCAGGCCCCCACTCATGTCCCCCTGCACCCCCACCCCCCAGCACTGTGGGGCACCTGCCAGCAGGCCCCCACTCATGTCCCCCAGCACTGAGGGGCACCCTCCACCAGGCCCCCACGCATGTCCCCCAGCACTGAGGGGCACCCTCCACCAGGCCCCCACTCATGTCCCCCAGCACCCTCACCCCCCAGCATTGAGGGGCACCCTCCACCAGGCCTCCACTCATGTCTCCCACCCCCCACCCCCCCCAGCACTGAGGGGCACCCTCCACCAGGCCCCCACTCATGTCTCCCACCCATCAGAATTGGCATCTGCAGGGAAAGGACTTTGCAGTAAAGGACAACTTATTGTATTTCCAAGAACGATTATACCTACCCAGCACAGATTTACAGAAAAAAGTAATCTCTTGTTATCACGATTCTTTAATGGAAGGACATCCCGGTATGGCCAAGACCTCAGAAAAGATCAAGCGCTACTTCTGGTGGCCGTCTTGGAAAAAAGATATCAGAGACTTTATAATGTCCTGTGGAGTATGCGCCCAAAACAAGAGTCAAAAGGAAAGACCAGCAGGCCTCTTACGCCCTATTGACATCCCACCTCGCCCTTGGCATACGCTTTCTATGGACTTCATCACCGATCTACCTCCATGCTCCGGATACAATACGATTCTAGTAATCGTGGACTTATTCTCCAAGATGGCGCATTTCATTCCGCTCAAAAGCTTGCCAACAGCAGCAACCCTGGCCCGAGAATTTCTCGAAAACATCGTCCGACTGCACGGTTTTCTTTCGGTTCTAATTTCGGATCGAGGTAGTCAATTTATTTCTCATTTTTGGCGAAGTTGCTGTCGGTCGGCTCAAATTGATGTGAGACTATCGACCAGTCACCACCCTCAGACCGACGGACAAACCGAGAGGACCAATCAAACTCTGGAACAGTATTTACGCTGCATGCTGCAACAAACTGAAAAAACTTGGAAAGACATCCTTTGGATAGCCGAATATGCCTACAATAACTCTGTCCATTCGGGAACTGGGAAAACCCCGTTTTTTCTTTTGTATGGCAGTCACCCTCGAACCTCGGAGTTGGATCCCCTCCAAGATCTTGAAACACCAGCAGTAGACTACCTGCATTCTACAATCACCCAAGCCTTTAAGGAAGCTGTTTCTCACCTTCAAAGGGCTAAAGAACAATACAAGAAAGGAGCAGATCAACATCGGAAGGAAGCCCCTCAATATCAAGTAGGGGATCAAGTCTGGTTATCCACCAAATATCTACCTCTAAAAGGGCCACGCACATTCAACCCAAAATACCTTGGTCCCTATTCCATCATTACCATAGTAAACCCAGTAGCGGTCAAGTTGGACTTGCCCCCGCACATGAAGATACATCCGGTCTTCCACGTCTCTCTATTAAAACCCGTGCAACCTCAAACCCGACTAACTAAATCTCCAAAACCTATCCTAGTTGATGGAGAACTCGAGTTTGAAGTCAAAAGCATTCTGGACTCCAAGATCTCCAAATCTAAACTATTTTACCTAATTGACTGGAAAGGCTACTGCCCCCAAGAGAGATCCTGGGAACCTGCTGAATATGTCCACGCTCCTCGCCTAATCAAAAGATTTCACCGAACATTTCCTGACAAGCCAAAACCCCCGGAGAAGCCCGGTTTGGGAGGGGCCTTGAGGGGGGGTACTGTCATGATCTCTGCTTCCAAAAGGTCAGGGTTTTCCCAACTCCCTTGGAAGCAGATCCATAACCCAGGTTCCGAGTGCCAACCAGTCCCAATTGGGACCTTTTGGACCCAGTCCTGGCGCCAGTGGCACCAGGCTCATAAATATGCCCAGTCCCCGCGCTGGAAGCGCCGGGCTCATACTGCTTGGGTGGACTTACCTGCAGCAGACCATGCTGCTTACTTGCCTGCCAGTTGAGCCTCTGATCCTCTTCTGTTTGGAACTACTTTTCCTGTTGGGTGGGGCAGGAGCCACTCCCTAGATTCAGAACACTGGAACTCTTCCGGAAAGCAGGAACTCTTTTCTTACCTAGGCGTGGCTGTGGAAGGAGACACCTAAGCACTACAGGAGGCTATTTAAACCACACCCGATGGATGAATCTTGCTTTGCGTTATTCTGCATCCTCTGCAGCAGAACGCTCATCGTGTCTTCTGCATCTGATCCTGGGCCTAAGGAAAAAGGCTTACCATCCTGAATCCAGTCTTCAGCAACTCCTATAAAGACAAGAAAGAACAGGTTAGCATTACGGTCTTCAGTGACAGCTCTTCACTTACCTGGTCCATCGGCTGTCACCAACGCCTCGCGCTGCATTCCGGCATCTGAAAGACAAAGGCTTACCTACTCTTCGTGCGCTCCGGAGGTCTTCACACTGCATTCCGGCATCTGAAAGACAAAAGCTTACCAACTCTTTGCACGCTCCGGAGGCCTTCGGCGCTGCATCCCGCATCTGAAAGACAAAACAAGGTGCGTTTAAAGACATTGGGGAACTTTAATACCCACGTGCCATTACTCCTTTCCACATCTAACCCAGTGGGTATTCCGGCACCCTGCAGCCGCTCCGAACTTGTACCTGCAAAATAAAAAGACAGTTAGAGCGCATCATGAAGCAGGCAACAAGCGCTTACTTACGTGCTTCCAGGCGCTTCTATTCATCACACGGGCTCCATCTTCAACTCACTTCAGCCCGTCATCCGCCATCGCCGGAACCCTGCAAAACAAGAAACATCATTACTAAAGACTTTAAAGACATTAGAATTACTCGAAACTTACCGTTCGTGCAGTAAACGACGGACAGCAGTCCTCTGAAGTCAAGAGGCCTGCTCCCCTTATCCAGTGAAGAAACTGGTTACAGCACCCTGCCCCGAGGCAGATGGAGAGCACAGCGTTCACTTACCTAAGACATCTTACCCTTCGAGACAAACATACAGTGCAATTCGGCCTTCTGGGCAGGAGCGTGGTCTTCCGTGTGTTTTCGCGTGGCCAGCTTCATACGGAGTAATTTGGCACGTGAAAATCCTGCACGTCAGCGTCAAATTCGAGGAAAGGCCCTTAGCGCGTAAGCGCGTCAGCACGCATACTCGATTCCATTGGACCAAAGGCCCTCAGCGCGTAAGCGCGTCTGTGACGTGACCCGCACGGGTGTTTCCCTCATAGCACGTGATGACGGAGCACACGTGGAAAGACTGCACGTCAGAGTGTCATCGCGCGTAATTGGACAAAAGTGCGCGTACATGCGATTGGCCTATGTACGTGTATTTCAGGGGTGCGCGGGCACTTACACACGCAAGTACATCAGCGCGCGTGTATTCCGGGGTGCGCGGGAATTTCCACATGCATTTGGCCTGGGTACGTGGATTTCAGGGGTGCGTGGGAAGTTTCACACGCTCGCCTACAACACGTGCAAAAAATGACGTCCTAATCCGGAAACACGTACGCCAGCAGGAAGCAGGCATACGTCGACCCGCGACGCATAAAATTGCGCGCAAAAAACTAACAAGCTCAGACGCCAGGATGAATATACCGTTCCTAGCAGCAGTGGCCGTGGGCTACCAAAGGAGGAGGAGGAGGATAGTCAGGGCCAGAATTTTCACACCCAGAACCAGCCTTTTTGGGATGCCTGATGACCAGGTGTATGGGAGGTACAGGTTTCCACCACACATAATACTGGACCTGGTAAGTGAGTGGGAGGATGACCTCACATCACCCACCCTGTGCTCCCAAGCACTCAGCCCCCTGGAGAAGGTCCTCAATGTACTGCACTTCTTAGCCACTGGATCATTTCAGCGGACAAGTGCCATAGTGGGTGGGTTGTCACAGGCCACGCAGTGACGCTGCCTACACCAGGTCTTGAACATCATCACTGCACACCCATCAGTCCGCAGGCACATATACCTGCCCAGAACACCTGCAGAAAGGCAGGCTGCCGCCCTGGATTTTTACGGTGTGGCACGATTCCCCAAAGTGCTAGGTGCCATCGACTGCACCCATGTGGCTCTACCTCCCCCCAGGGCATCTGAGCACATCTATAGGAACCGCAAGCACTGGCATTCCATCAACGTGCAGGTAGTATGTAATGCCAAGGGAATCATCACCTCAGTATATGCCAACTATCCCGGGTCCGCCCACGACAGCTTCATTTACAGAATTGTCCACCCTAAGCCGGGACCTAGAAGCTGGGCGGCATGGCGATAAATGGCTGCTTGGTGAGTATGAATGCCACTGCACATGCATGCATGTCAGATACTGAGCAAGGTCACAACCCCACTAATGATACCCATCACCACCTCCACAGGGGACAGTGCCTACCCTCTCAGCCCCCACATGATGACGCCAATTCAGAACCCCACCACGCCACCCAAGGTAAGATATAACACAGCCCACATTGCAACCCGGGGCATAGTGGAGCGCACATTCGGAGTGCTTAAGTCACACTTTCGCTCCCTTGACAGTTCTGGCGGGCAGCTGTTATACGCTCCCCCAGTAGTGGCTGCATGTGTCCTGCACAACATTGCAACACGCCGGGGCCTGGCCGTGGACATGGTGGTGCCCCCACATCCCCAACCACATGCATGCCCGCTGCGCATGGGAGGGGAAAGGGCACGGGGGGAGGCAGCCCATACACAGCTAGTGGCTAATTACTTCACATAGAAATCACACCCCTGTGGAGTGCACACTGCCCTGGCACATATCATCTGACAATCAATGATGACTCAACCTGACAATGATCCTGAATGTCTGGAGAATCAACCGTCAAAACCATATCAGCCTGAGATTGTTCACCTGGAAGTGTTACAATGTGTGCATCCCTACCTACACAGACACCACCAATGCAGTTTCGTGAAAAGACACATTCATGCAGCTAAAATGAATACCCACTTGCAAAATGCAACATGAGGACAGTGTCATGTCACCCAACCCATCCCCAGCACCGCCACACGACACAATGCCATGTCATGCTATGTGAGGGCAAACAAAGTAATCCCCACAACATGACACAAGTGTCACAAAGTACAGTGTCCCTAATTGAAACTCACGACACCTAAAATGCTCACAGTAATGCAGGACCAACAACACACTTGAGCAGGTATTTAGCAATAACACTTATCAGCTACTGACCCTCAAAACTACCATTAACATGACATTACGAATGTAAGAAATTAGTAGTCTCACCACCTGGAAATGCCTGCACTCCCACCACTTCCAACTGTACAGTGTTGGCGCCATGTAGAGTTGTAGGTGCACTGCTGCCAACATGGACTCCATCTCCAAAGTAGAGGGCCTTGTGTAGACATGAGGAAAGGACCTGCAAATTAGGAGGTAGACATGGATGCTGAGTTACACATCTATGCAACATGCAGTGTACAACACAGCAGCAATATGCACTAGGAATGTATACACAGTATTGACTAGACTACCCACACATGTAGTGGGAGTCCAACGTCACTGTGTAAGTCAATGGGCCTGATCACGACCTCGGCGGTAACGCTAACGCTATTAGCGCAGGGGCTATTAGCGCGACCGCCATAGCCCCCGGCGCTAATAGCGCGGGATCACGAGTTGGGCGGACTTGGAAATCCCCATTCCCCATTGAGCCCATTCGGGAATGCCCCATTCCCCATTGGGCTCAATGGGGAAAATTCGCGCTCTTACCGCCGGCGGATTTCCCGCCGGCGGTAATAGCGCGAATTTTCGGCGGATTTCCCCCCAGCCAAGAGCTGGGGCAAAATCCGCTGAAGCCCTGATTCGGCAGACCCTTAAATCCGGCGATAATAGCGCTACCGTCGGATTTAAGCGTTACCGCCGAGGTCGTGATCAGGTCCAATGTCACTTGGGGACACCCTTTGCAAGCCCATGGAAACAGGAAGCAGGAGGGGTGTGTGTATCACAAACCCAAGCATCTAACCCAAAATCAGGACAAGCCTGCACATGCCCAGCCACAATACAGCGGATGCCCACGGGAGCCACACAAGGCAACACACTGTAAAAAAAAAATAAGAAAAAAAAAAGAAAAATAAAAAATGGCCAGGGGGGTAGGGGAGGCCACCCAGGAGGTCCGAGGTCAGGATGCACACCAGAACCCACCTGTGTGGATTCTGGGGAAAAAAAACACCTCCATGGGCTCGTGGCTGACACGACTACCCTATTGTGAGAGAATCACTGTGGTCGCTCTCCTCAGACTCTGCAGCTGCATCAGGAGGTGCTGGCACTATGGGAGGCAGCCCACGCAAAGCCCTAGTCTGCTCCTCCATGGCAGCAAGCATGCGAGTGTGGAAGGTCTGGTTCTGGAGGATAATCGTGCGGAGGTCCCCATGCAACAACTCACGGGATGACCGGACCTCCGCTCGAGTTGCCTGCATCTCAGCTGAGAGCGTACGTGTGAGACGCTCCAGATGCTCTTCTGTCCTTCTGTGTGTTGAAGCCTCAAGCTCAACAAGGGTCGTCCTGATCTGACTGAGTTCCACCCTCAGGGCTTCCCTGTGGCCCTGGGACACTATGGAAAGGGCATCCTGCAGAGTCGCCAGTGCCGCCCGCCTGTCCCTGTTGGACGCCAACATGTCCTCCCTGTGTGACTGGCAGATGGAGTCTGTTGCCTGCTGCAGTCGCTCCATCAGCCTTTCTCTGGGGACAATGGAAGTGGCCACCCTATCCATGGCCTGAGCCATCATCTCTGATGATGCTGCCTGTTGGGTAGCCATACCGTATATGGATTGCTCCCATGCGGTATTGCAAGGTGGCTTACGGCCACCACGTCGGCGGGCACCACACCTGTCTGGGGCAAGGCAAACTGCGCCTTGCTGTGCCGGCACTGCCTGAGGCTGCAGGACTGCATCCCCCCCTCTGATCTGCTGGCCCAGGAACAGGATCAGATGTTGCGGAGTGTGACCCTGCATCCGTAACCACCAAAGGCGGACCTGCCAACACTGACATCCCCATTGAGGGTACTACCCCTGGTGCAGGTGGGTTGGACAGAAGAGAATCCCTCCCAGGAACACTCACCTGCGATGCCACATATGTCTCATCATCCGAATCGACACCTGAATACAGCTCGGGGGAGGTGCACCCAGAGACACCCCTTGAGAGCACGACCTGCAGCAGTTGTGGGTTTTCACCCACCACCACACCACGTCCCTCACTTGTGGTCGGTCGGGCCTGAGACCCCTCCTGGGTCTGCACCATCTCCACAACCCCAGCTGTATCAAGTGCGTCATCCCCTGCAAAGACATGAAAGAAAAGAAATGGAAACAGGCATTAGCACTATGGCACACAATTAGGGGTGAGAAGCAACAGAACCAGTACTTGATTGACACATGTCCCACATGACTAAAACCCTCCCATGCATGCACCCTCACTGCGTATGAAGGGGAGGCAAATGGCACACATTGATGACACCAAGATGGAAGATCAACACATTTGCTGCATGCTGCCTAGCAGTGGCATCACACATTGGCCTGTGATTGCCAGGTGAAATACACATGCCATCACACAGATGGCATGTACCATTGCTATTGAGTGAAGATGGAGAGGAGGGCAGCACCTATTCATTCAGTCCAGTTCCCTCATGTAATAGCTTTTCTAATTCAAACAGGTCTGATTTTTCACCTGGAGCTGCCAGTCCAAAATGGTCCTATTGCACAGGGACATGTCTAAACAAATGATATCCACGTAACAAAGTCACTCCACTTTACCATAGCCGTGTCAGACATGTGACTAGAGGACTGAGAAATGCCTAGTAAAAGTGGTGGAATGCAAACAATCTGCCTGAATGAACAGAGAAAAATAAGCAACAATGTTGTGGCAAGGTGACACTTCAAGGGCAACTGGCGTGGTGTTGGGCTAGATGTCTACTGTTGGCAGAAGGGATACTGCTATGGCCAAATGCTGCTGCACAGAATGTATTGGATGAAGCACATGGGTGACCCAAACAACTCAGGCACACACACCCTCACCTGGCACACAAACAGAAGCCCTCACACACACACCATGCACATGGATGACACACACATGCATGTGCACTCACCGGACAATGCCTCATAATCTGGCAGATCTCCCACGCCTTGGATCTGTTCCTCCATGACGTAGGTCCCAGCGACTGACTCATGTGGAGTGAGTTCCATGTCTTCTACTGGAGACCTACCTCCAGTCACTAGAGTTGCGGCATGACTTGAGGCCAGCTTATTCTTTGCCCTGCGCTTTAGGTCATTCCAGCACTTATAGCAATCATTGGCTGTGCGCCTCACGATTACAAGGGCACTTACGATGTCCGCAACGGTCTGCCAGTGTGCCTGGCGTTGTGCAAGTGTGGTCTTGGATCCTGCAACAATGACCATTTCGTTATCATGTGCGGACACATACTCGACAAGTGCATTCAGTTCGGCATCCGTGAAGCTGGGCTTCCTCGACGGGCCGGACTGTGTAGCCGTGTCTGGGGCATCAGCCTGTGCTGGACGAGCACTCTTCCTCTTCCGCTTGGAAGGTGGTGGGGATCCTGAGTGTCCTACGCCGCTCTGGACACTAGGGGCAGGTGCCCTGGTGGACTCTGTATCAGGAGTGTGGGATTGCACACTCATCATGGGAGTTGGTGCAGGCATTGGCTCAAGTGTAATGTGTCAGGGGGAATGTCAGTGTTAGGGAGAATTCTCTGTTTAGCCTGAATTTCCTAACCTAGTGAGTCCCCCAGCAGCTTTGCTGTATTTCGGGAGTTTGTTTTTCCATCCTTCCAAGAGTGAGACTCTTTTTTCTCCCACTCTTGGACATGAATGTGTGTAATTCCTTTGGATGTCAATGTGTTCTATGGGCTATGGGGTGTAAATCTGGAGAAAAATCCGATGTTGCAGAACCCACTAAAAAGCACCAAATGTTGCCATTTCTGAATGCAAGCCCCCAGGAAGAGCAGAGTTTGAACTCTGTGATATGTGATGGGTGCATGTAATTTCAAACCACTGTGTATCTATGAAATATGTCTTTTTGATCAAATATAGATTTGTGTGCTATTTGACAGGGGAGTGTCCTTTCTACAGGCCATATAATGACATCGCTCTGACACTCCACTTCTTTTCCCCAATCAAGAGAGAAAGGAAAGCTTGACCAATGGGCAGTTGAGAGAGGGGCTGGCTAGTGATGCTGCACACACACCCACTTTCAAAACACATAAAAAGAGACTGCTGGGACAGGTAGGGACATTCAATTCCATTTGCTGCGGTGCATGCTGCCGGACCATATCACATCCAGAGATCCAGACTTCAAATCCATCAATCTCCAGAACCTGTAGCAGTACCCAGAGAAAGCAGAGCAGTATCCAGAACCAGAGGCCAGAGATCCAGAGCTGACCCAGACCGCTGTTCGCAGAACCAGAGAGCTGACACAGATCACTGTGAAGTGCCGAGACCAGAACCGGAGTCCAGTCCAAAACCTGACCAGATCCTTGGCGAGGCCTATTTCTAAATATATTGTGAGTACCTAGCAGAACAGTGCAGAACCAATCTCTTAGTTAAAATAATCTAATCTAAACTATTTTAATCTAACCAGAACTGCCTCCTAGAAGTTGTCACTTGTTATTTTGCAAAGCTGTCACCTGTCATTTTCTAGCTGCAAGCTGTAACCTGTCGCTTTGAACTTTTAAAAATTTCAAATCCGAAAAACTACCTTTATTTAATCGTCCGTATCTCTGGAACCGTTTGGGCTAGGTTTGGTTTAACTTTCCTCTGAAAGCTTAGAATCTCAGCTTTTCTACGAGCCTAGAACCGACTTCATACTCCTTATACTTTCTCCGTAATCACGATTCTCGCACCTGCGAATTTTGCCGCGATTTGCGATTTGGCCCGATTTCTTTACTTGTAAAAAGATAGCTGTTTTGCCTGAACTGCTAAATTTCGTTTGCCTCTTAAGAACCATCCCTGAATCATTGCTAGAGTGAGCCTGGACTAATATTAACTAGATACCACTCACCCTGAACCTCCTGAAGGGAATTAAAAGCATTTTCAGCATATTTCTCATTGCATTGTCACCATATTCAAAGCACTTGGGTCTGTGTTTCAAAACTCTTATCTGTTGTATAAGCTGCTGGGGGGGAATTGAACTGAACTCTATTTGATTGCATTCCTAAGAACTGAGTCCCATTCTATTCATCTCCTTACATTGCATTAAGGGGGGAGTGAATTTTCAAAGAAAAGTGATTACATTGTCTTTTAGTGAAGTCCTATCAAGTCGATTTCTGTGCTGCATTCTTTTTCATCTGTGCAATTCATTGAAACCATAAAGCATTCTCTGAACTTTATTCCCCTGTTCGTAGTCATAAGTCACCAGAACTGTGCTATTGTAGGATTACTTATTGCTGATTACTGTTCATAGGTCTAAGTGTGCTATCAATTATTAATTTATTTCTAAAGGTGTGATACCTATATATATTGTTTAATTTTCCAATAAATCTTTTAAATTTGCAAAACAAACCTACTTCTTGGCTCAGTGGGGTCAGGGGGATTCTAAGAGAGGGGTGTTATACAGGGATAGTCATCCAGAACTCATGAACTGGGCATAAAGATATATCAATAAGGGTTTTCATTCAGTATTCTAGACTAGGCGTTGACTTAGCTGTAGTGTTGAATTGAATCCTCTTACAAATTGGGGGCTCGAGCCGGACGTTTGGGTTAGATCTATCACTTGTGCAGATTAATACAGCGTGCCAGCTGACCAGATACACATATCCGGTCGGATCACCACCATGTATTACGCTGTAAAGCACTCCTCAGAGGAACGCTCTAAGGAAAAGGTATGTTTTGCAAAAATAAAATACAAACTTCTGTAAGTCAGGAAAGAGACCAATCTCTAGAATGACGACCTTAGTAGACATGAAAATAGCCAGAGAGCACTTCTTACATAAGTTATTTGTGAGAGGTGAGTGGACTCACCAGGACCGCATGGTCTGGTTGCAGGCCATCACGCAACAGGTCACTGAAACAGGGTCAGATAAATGGAGAGATCAGGGTCCCTTACACGTGGCCCTGAGTGAATTATACATGGCTCCTAAAGCTAAGGATGCACAAGACAAGATGCTTAGGATAGCGGCATACCTGTACCTATATATAGGAGACATGCAGGATAAATGTACTAAAAGCCAAGATCTGGCGAATAAGCGACAGATGGCGTTAGAGAAGGTCCAATATGACCTGGTCTCTTCTGAGCAGAGGCTGCAGGGGAGCCAGGAGTCAGAAAATGATAGTAGGCAGTATATCATTAAAATAAAAGAGGACATGGATATACTGCAACAGGAAAAGACAGACCAGGATACCAGAATTCTGGCTTTGCAGAAGGAACGCCAAGACAGTTTGGACTCCCTACTGCAGAGCCAGAAAAAGCTGGAGCAACAGATCAATTTCAAAAGGGCATGCACAGAGCAGGTAGCCACCCTGCAAATCCAACTAGAGAGAAAGAGGAGAGCAATAAACTGATCCTGAAAGACCTGGATACCCAGGCAGAGTTTGATCAGGAGCACCAGAAAGCTGGTGCCTTCCAAAGGCAAAGGGACGACCTGGCGTCACAAATTCAAGCTCTTGGTCAGGAAAGGGAAACCTTAGGCCAGGAAGTCTGCCACTTAAGAAGAAAAATGGAAGAAAATCACCTGGCCCACCAAGGACTGGGGGACCTCCAAAAAGAACACCAGGACTTGCTAGAGCACACCAGGAGGATGGAGGAGGCTCTGGCAAGACAGGAGCAGGCCAGTAGGGAGGGGACTCAGGAGGTAACCCTCCTGCAGCAAAGACTGGCCCAGTACTCCAGGACCAATCAGGAGGCACAAAGAGAAAATGAGGCTCTCTGCCAGCACAATGATAGGCTCCAACAACAGGTAGTGATGCAGGAGAGACTGATAGAGTCTAGTAAGGCCTTAACTGAGGAACTGAAGGCGCAGGATCTTGCATTGCAACAGGGAGCAGGGGCAGATAGAGACCAGGTTCGCTGGGAGAGGGAGACTCCTGAGCATAACCTCAGGAGCCCTAGTACCAGAGGCCTTTATCTCTCTCAGTCGCTGGACTCTGCCACCCCCATGTCCCCTGGCGCACATGAGCACCGGGCCACAGGGATGGCAGATTACTATCCAGCCAGAAGCATGGGGCTCATAGGCCAGTACCTCCCAGGA
The DNA here is from genome assembly GCF_040938575.1 of Ambystoma mexicanum. Taxonomy (NCBI): domain Eukaryota; kingdom Metazoa; phylum Chordata; class Amphibia; order Caudata; family Ambystomatidae; genus Ambystoma; species Ambystoma mexicanum. The sequence goes on from NC_090935.1 coordinate 184,669,942, forward strand.
ATGGATGGGCGGGCATCCGGGTATGGGCACCCAAGCACAGTGCAATTTAGTGGGGAACCCCAGGAGAATAGGCCCATTAAGGGCATCCTGAAAACTTCTGCCCAGTTAGGTCAGTGGGGGGGGTACCCATCAAATCCTGTCAGCAAGGAGGAATCTGAAGACTCCTCTGAACGGCGCAGGACACAGGAGACCAGGTCCCCACATTCTGCCAGCCATTCCCAGGCTCGCAGAATCCGGGAAAACCTGGAAGATCAGACAGGAACATCTGGGAGCAGTGCCTCTGAGTCAGAGGATGAATGGACCAGGGTTACCCGAACCAAAAAGGCCAATAAGGCAAAAAGGGCCTTGCTTAAGGACCCATTGAAACAGATTAAGGCAATCAGGAGTGTCATCACGCCTTATCATAAGAACGCCAAGTACTCTGTTTGGGAACACTTGGAGCTCTATGAGCAAATGATGGAGACTTTTCATTTGAAGGACAGCCAAAGCTGTATCCAATATGTAAAGTGGACATTCTCCCCAGAGTACTCCAGTTTCATTGCGGGGCTGGAGGACCAAAATCATTTAAGATGGTCCACCTATAAGGCGGCCATCTTGAAACATTTTTCTGTCCACAGAAATCCTCAAGAGGCTCGCAAGGCAGCCTACAATTTGCAGTGTGGGGAGGATCAGGCCCCACAAGAATTCGTGCAAGAACTGAAACGTGCCTTTGCGCAGACCACCAGAAGGGTGCGCACAGACAGCAGAGTATTTGTCAATACATTTTTCCATGCCTTGCCCAAATATATAATGACCCAGCTCGTGAGAGATTTTCATGAGAAAAGATCTTTAGACTGGGTCATTGAACAGGCTACCCGGATCTATGAGGTGCAGAAGCCCATAGAAAATAAAAGCAATACCCAGAAAAATCCCAAAACCAACAGCACCCCTGCTGCTGCCAAGGTGGCAGAGGTAAAGGTCACCCCCGTTTTGGATTTGGAGATGGGGGGGCCTAAAAACCTACCTGCACCTAATAATTTACAGCCCAGAAGGCCCTCGGGCCAGTCACAGACAGGGAGTCGAGGAGGTAATCCCACAAATGTGGTCCCCCGCTCCCCTGACTATGTAAGTCCCCGCTATAAGGGAAACCGACCAATCCTCGGTTATGTGTGGACTCCTCCAGCCCAAGGGGGGGGATCCGGCCAAGCACCTAACCCAGGGAACTTCCCTCCCAACTTCCCCCAGGAGGGCAGAAATTCTCCAAATCCTGGGCAGAACTTTTTCCCCAGGTATCCACCCAATTTCCAGCCCCAAAATCATCCATCCTTCTTTCCCCAATTCCCTGAGCCCAGACAACCTAATCCGGGAGAGGGGAGGCCAAGGATGGAGGGGTACCAAAATCTTCCCAACCAGGGGTACTACCAGAGAAGGGATAGCTACCCTTCCCGGGATCAGCCCAGGGGAGAAAATAGAGCCCCGTATCAGCTTGAGCGCGTTTCCCAGTTAGAGCGCCAGGTCCAAAATATGGCACGGGATCTGGGTCACATACTGAGGGCTCAACAGAACCCTCAGATGAGCGTGCCACCGCAGAATGCCCCAAACTCTGGACCTGGTGCTCCAGAACAATGACGGGGGCAGCACCCCGATAACACACCGGCTCCCAGGGAGGAGGCACAAGGGGAAGGGGGGTGTAAAACCTTGGAGGAAGCTTCCTTCCCAACTTGTAAACAGCCCCTGGAAAACCAGGAACCGGAAACAAAATCTCCTACCCCTGAAAGTCTGCCACCCAAGGAGCAGAGAGGAGGTAGGAGAAACAAAGGACCCAAACAGACCGACTTTGTGGAGGAGGTTCAGGTCTTCCAATTTGAGGGAGAGGGATCCTCAGAAGATCCTGGGAAAAGGATCTTCTCCTTCAGAGATGGGGGAACTCCTCCCAAGGAAAAATGGGTCCCAAGGGATGTCGATTCAGACTGGGGAGATATGGAGACTGAGCTACCGCCGCCCATCATCTCATCCCAGAACCCACAATACCAAAATCCCCTGGTTCAAACCCATCCTGGTGACTGCCTCCAAGAAGGGGGGGGCGGCCCAGAACCGGAACCAGGGGAACCCACAATGGCTCTGATCTCCAGTTGCCAACTTTTTCTTTCAGATTCCCAAGGTTCTCCACAGAATTCTGCCCAAATCTCTTCGCTAGCAATGTCCAAAACCAGAAAGTTAGCCCACCAGTTGTCCAAAAATGTGCATTATCTGTGCCCCCTTGAGGAGAAGGAGGGAAGATACAATGCCCCGGTACAAGTACAGGGGCAGGGTACAAATTTGGCACTGGTGGACACTGGATCCCAAGCTACCCTTCTGTCCAAAAGGGCCTTTGAGGAACTAAAAGCAGGAAGGGGGGAGAATTACTGAATTCCTCTCACCTCTCTTCCTGGAAAACTGCAGAACTTTGACGGGAAGGAAATTCCCGTTGAGGGGACTGCAGACTTGGACATTAAAATTGGGCGACACAAGTTGAAACACCCGGTCATAGTAGTGACTCCAGAGGGCACCCCTTGTTTACTAGGGAATGACCTCCTGAGAAGGTTGTCACCTCTAATAGATTGTGTGAACAAGGTCCTCTGGACCCAGACTAGCCGACCAATAAAATTAAAACAGAGTGTCAACCATGTTAGTTTAAACGGCACCTGCCACATGGTTGAACAAAAATCTGACCAAGTAGAATTTCACTTCAAGAACAACCAAATTCCAGACGTGACAGTAATAGCAGTAGGACAACAGACTGGTGATGGGGGGTCCTCTCTATTTCTGAAAATCAACCTTCCTTCCAGTTTAAGGTGGTATTCCACACTGGAAGGAAACACCCTGAAATTCTTTACTAATCCACAATCAGAAACTCTCACTCCTATAGTCCAGAAAGAGGTGAAATCAGCTCAGAGCCTGGCTGATATTCAGCAAATTGGAGAGCAGTTGTTCATCCCTGTTCAGTTAAATGATGGGAAGGACTCTGTTCTCGCTCGAGTGTGCTTGAACAATGGTAAGAGCTTCATCAGCGAAGCCATGTTCCGCCAACTCCCAAAAGATCCAGCCATTCCCACATTCAAACTGATAGACAAATGGGAAATGGACCTGGAAGCACCTAATTCCAAACAGCTCCTGCCAAGCAGGTGTATGCTCAAAATCTCCATTGGCAACAAGAGCATAGTCCATAATTGTTGGGTCGTGCGAGACGTCACTGCCGCCTTTTACTTAGGCAGTGACATTCTCAATCGCTTTGCCATTAGTTTGGACCTAATAAACTTCAAAGCTTGGTCCCAATTAGCGGATAATCCCATGGGCTTTGATGATCCAGAAAAAGCATTTACGCAAGCTCAATTGCTACCTTATGCAGTTGAAATTCAGACTACAGAGTAAGTCACCATCCCAGAAAGGACCCGACAATTCTCCCTGGAAGTGAAAGTTAAAAGAGGACAACATTTAAAAAACCCTGATGCTTATATACATCTAAACGCTTCTCTCCAACAGCAAGGGTTGGGGGTAAACCCAACTCCATTAGTCAACATAGAACATGACACCATTCTAATAGAGGTGGATAACAGCGACTTAAAGAGTATTACTCTAGCCGCAGGCACCATTATTGGAATGGCGGTTGATGACCGACATTTTTCCATTGATCTAGAAAATGAACTGTTAGGACCAATCCCCAAGGACTGCTTTACAATGACAGTTATGACAATACCACACCAGACAGGATTTTCACCCGGCATGGGGGGAACTTCCTGGTGTACACTTCTTGCCCTTATGGTAAGGAAGATGTGACTTGTGACTTCAGGAGGGATGAGGTGATTTTCCAGGTCCATGAGGGCTGCCTTTCCCACCTGAAGCCTCCAGTCCAAATCAGCACTCTGACCAGGGACTTCCCCACCCAGCTGGAGGAGGCCGCTGAAATAGCCAAACCAGAAGTCTTTCCAGGCTTCAGGCAGATGGTGGAAGAGAGAGTCAACTTAGCTGATGCCTGTGTGACTCTGGAACAAAAGCAAAAGTTGAAACAAGTTTTCTTGGATTTCCAAGATCTCTTTGCCGTAGACTCATATGACTGTGGCCGCACCGACATCCACACAACAACAATCCCCACGGAAGCTGGCATGACTCCAGTGTTTGTGAAGCAATATCGTTTGCCTCTCGCATCCATGGAGTCCCTTACGGAAATAATTAAGAACCTTGAGTCCCGGGGAATAATCTGTCCAGTCCACAGCACTTTCAATAATCCGGTGCTGGGAATATTGAAGCCAAACGGCCAGTGGAGACTCTGTGCCGACCTTAGGGAGCTCAAAAAACGGGTCCATACTTCCCGATGGCCTCTGCCCTACATTGACCAAGGGCTGGCCCAGATTCAGGGGTCACAGGTATTCACTGCAATAGACCTGACCAATGGATACTGGACCGTGCCTGTCAGCAGGGAGGACCAATACAAACTGGCTTTTACCTTTGGGGGCCAGCAGTACACATGGACCCGGACTCCCTTCGGATACCTTAACTACGGTAATGAGTTCAATATTTTCCTACATAAGGCCATGCCCGACCTGGGTGCGAGGGGTAACCTGGCTTATGTAGATGATGTCCTCATCAAAAGTTCATCTGTGGAGGAACACATAGCGGAGATCCGTTATGTTCTGACACAGTTGAGGGCCGCCGGAGCAAAACTTTCCTTTCAGAAAGCACAGTGGTGTAGAACCCGTGTTAATTTCTTAGGGAATGAGATTACTCCTCAGGGTCTCTGTCCCCAAGAAAAGAAAGTGGAAGCACTCCAGAAACTGAAAGACCCCACAACTCTGCGGGAGCTGAGAAGCCTCCTTGGACTGACTAATTACAGCAGGAAGTTCATTGAAGGCTACGCAGAGATCACTAGACCCCTGATTCATCTCTTGAAGGGGGGGTCAAGTGGGAATGGGGTCCAGAACAAGCCGAGGCAGTAAGACAACTCAAAAGAAGCCTCTCACAAGCGCCTTGCCTAGCTTACCCTGTCAGAAACAAGGAGTTCTTCCTGGAGACGGGGTTCTCTAATACGTGCTTGATGGCAGTATTATACCAAAAGCATGACAAGGTCAATAAAGTAATCTCCTATGCGAGCAAAACTTTATCCTCTGTGGAGGAAAAATTCAACGATTGTGAGAAGGCACTCCTGGCAACGGTGTGGGCATTGAAGAATTACCGCCCGTTTATCCAGGGGGAACACATCATAGTGGAGACTCCACACAAGCCTCTGCAATATCTCCAAAGTGACAGAATCCAGGCCGGAAATGTGAGTAATTCCCGAATTACTTCCTGGATTCTGTCAATGCAAGGCTTTCCTGTGGAGGTCAGATATGGCCAAAACAAGAAGAGTCCCCTCGCGCAAGGTCTGGCTGACTTGCATGATTTTGCCAGAGAAAACTGTCTCGAGGACGAAAGTCTAAAAATCAAGGACAACACGGAGGCATACCTTAATTCCCCACACAAAGTCTTTGAAGAGGACAAGTGTGAGGGAATGCCCACTGTCTATGTGGATGGATGCTCTTACCATGTTGACAACAACGGGGAGAAAGAACTGGTGGCCGGCGTAGGGAATGCATGGGTGAATGAGTCCCCAGAACCCTCCGCTGGATACAAAATTGGTCCCCGAAGTAGTCAGGTGGCAGAATTGATGGCTGTGCATCAGGCCATCCTCACTGCTGTCCAGCATCAACTCCACGAACTGGTCATAATCACAGATTCGGATTATGTACGGAACGGGTTTGTGGAGCACCTGGTTAATTGGAAAACCAGAGGCATGTTATGTGCTAACAACAAACCCTTGAAACATGGGAAGTTGATCCAAAACATTGATGATCTGGTCACATCGAATGGGATGACCACCTACTGGAAGAAGATCAAGGGTCATTCCAAAATAGAGGGACCAGACAAAACTGGAAATGACTTAGCTGATCAGCTGGCCAAAACCGGGGCCATCCAAGGGGATCTAATTGAGATTGAGTCCCTGTTGGGGGAAATCCAGGTCACTGCTATCACTAGGTCCCAGACAAATGCTCACAATGACCTTTCAATTGCACAATGGAGTAAGGAGACCCCTGATGCTGATTTGATTACCGCTCAGAAGGGGGATCCAATAATTGGTAAATTTTACCAGCACCTTGAGGACCCTGAGAACTTTCCCCTGACGGATACCGATTACATTGGGAAAGAGGACCTAAGAGTGTTGATGAAATGTCCAAAAATGTTCCGAATCCAAGACGGTTTGTTGGTAAGGAAATCCAAAGCTGGCCACGATCAGTGGGTGGTTCCTACCTCATTCCGAATCCTGAGGTTAAGTCACGCCCATGATGCGGCCACCGCCGGTCATAGGGGGTTTCACACAACACTGGAAATCTTAAGAGAGGTTGCATATTGGCCACACATGGGGCAGGGCCTTGACCAATACTTGAAGGGATGTCTTGTGTGTGCACAATTTCAGCCATCATCCCTCACGCACCGTGCACCCCTCCAAAAGAGGGGGATGACACTGCCATGGTCAGATTTGCAAATCGACTTTGTAGGCCCTGTAATCCGCTCGTCTAGAGGAAACAAGTACATGTTGACCGTTACGTGCTTGTTTACCAAGTGGGTGGAATGTCTCCCAGCCCCAAACTGCAAGGCAGAAACAGCAGCTGCCCTGATGATTAACCACATCTTTTCCCGTTTTGGTCTACCTCAAAGGATTGAGTCAGACAGGGGTAGCCACTTCACCAGTGACGTGATGACAAAGATGTGGGAGATACTGGGGGTAAAGAGAAAGCTACACATTGCTTACAGGCCAGCTTCTTCTGGAGCAGTAGAACGCTACAACCGGACAATTGTGAGCATCTTAAAAAAGTTTGTGGCAGATTCTGGGCCAAGTTGGGATATCCGATTACCTCTGGTCCTAATGGCCATCAGATCTACCCCTTCATCTCCAACCAAGATGTCACCATTTGAGTTGATGACTGGACTCAAGATGGTGCTTCCTCAGCATTTGCTCTACAGGACCCAAGAGCAGACACTAACAAATGCCTCCACAACTCATGAGTATGTGGAGAATTTAAGGAAACACCTTCAACATGCTTTTGCCTATGCTCAGCGGAATCTAGAAAGATCAGCTGAGAGTATGAAGACCCACTATGACCTGAAAACTTCCAGGAAGCAATATCAGGTGGGGGACCGGGTCTATTTATACAATTTCCAAAGGAACAAGGCCAAACAGCGAAAATTTTTGCCTACATGGAAGGGACCCTTTGAGATTATAGACAAGATCTCCCCTGTGGCCTACAAGATCCGCATCCCCAAAGGCGGTTTGGCAGAGGGGGAAGACAAGTGGGTCCACATTAACCAGTTGAAGTGTTGCCATCCCAGGCACACTCTGCAACAACTGGAGGAATCCTCTGGAATCCTAGAGGGTACTGTCTCAGATTAATTCAGTTCTAACTTAAAATATCCTACATATCGCCTATCAAATTCTGAGTTTCTCAATTTGGGTGTTTTCGTTTTTGAATGCAAAAAGAAATGTGCAAGTTCATATGTTTTGACTATAAATTTATATGCCACCCCACTATATCAATGGTGGGGGAAAAATGTCAATGAATAGGTATTGCCGCTCTTCCTTTGTCTTCCTAGGAGAAAGAAAACCTGGAGACTGGCCAAGGAGGACGATCCGGAGACAGGGAGGACGATCCGAGGGGCTCAGGGTACCGCCCAATATTCCCATCAGGACCGGCGAGGAGAACCGATCGATCAGTACCGGATGGAGGAAAAGATGCTGAACTGTGCCATTTGCAGAATTGGAAGAAGATTATTCGGACAGACCAGTGTGTGGGTCAAAACCCTTGTGCACCCGACTCCCCATCGACTCAAATTCAAAGGGCAGTCGCGTGGGGGGGCTTTGTTGGGTGTCCTGACCCACGTTTGAGCTATCATGCTTCAACCTTTGGTGCTGTGGGCTTAGAAAATCCAAGATGGCCAAAAAGCCCACATGTGCGCCAGAATCCAGGAGAACCACGCAGTTTGTGCGCACACCAAAATGGTTACCTAACTTGCCACCCACCAGTGTAAAGAAAGATCTTTGTTAACAAAATCCACTGTTACTGATGTCAAAAAGTTGCTGAAATCGTGGCTCATCGGACCACTTTAAAGATTCAACCCTTTTGTGGGGTTCCACATAACCATTTTACTGTAAGGAGCCCCATCAAAACAATGTTAAGCAAGGATTATTTACTACCATGTAAGAACCATTCTTGTTTGGAATGCATTAATCCAAGAAAGATCCCAAAAATGCATGCAGTACCCGCTTTTGACTGAGGGCGGCGCTAGCGTTCTAAACTCTGACAGGGAAACTGCATGTCAGGAGTTGCAGGAGAGGCCTTTACATCAAAGGCTGGGAGTTAATTAAAATCTTAACCACATGCTGTTCCCAGAAGACAATCTGATTTAATTAACAGGCCAAAGGCTGGGAAACCTCTCACCTCCAGAGATTCACACCAGGAGTTAGAATCTGACATGACCTCTTGATTGATAGAAGGCAGACTGGCTGGGAGCCTCCTGGAGACCACACAATAGGCTCTCGCACTTGAATAGAATATGTTGATTTTGACTGTTTCCTGTCAACAAAGGCCTGCCTGCCAGAAGACACATGTGATCACTGACCCACCCAAGTCGTGGAGGCGGACTCCAACACTCTGAGAACTGAATTGAAAGCAAAATATATATTTTACAGAAACACTGATAACTCTTTGTAATCAAATGACAGGAATGTATAACTTTGAGAGCCTTCATTTAAAAAATTTACCTTCGATTCAAGCCCAAACTCCAATTTGTGTGATGTTCTGCTGCAAAACCCTGCTATTTATGTATACTACAGACTCTGTGTTTAAGCTAGAGACATGGTAATTTACTGGAGTATGTATGGACAGACCGTGTACATGTGTATAAATCTGGAGAAAAATCCGATGTTGCAAAACCCACTAAAAAGCACCAAATGTTGCCATTTCTGAATGCAAGCCCCCATGAAGGGCAGAGTTTGAACAGGGTATACCTCATGTGATATGTGATGGGTGCATGTAATTTCAAACCACTGTGTATCTATGAAATATGTCTTTTTGATCAAATATAGATTTGTGTGCAATTTGACAGGGGAGTGTCCTTTCTACAGGCCATATAATGACATCGCTCTGACACTCCACTTCTTTTCCCCAATCAAGAGAGAAAGGAAAGCTTGACCAATGGGCAGTTGAGAGAGGGGCTGGCTAGTGATGCTGCACGCACACCCACTTTCAAAACACATAAAAAGAGACTGCTGGGACAGGTAGGGACATTCAATTCCATTTGCTGCGGGACCATATCACATCCAGAGATCCAGACTTCAAATCCATCAATCTCCAGAACCTGTAGCAGTACCCAGAGAAAGCAGAGCAGTATCCAGAACCAGAGGCCAGAGATCCAGAGCTGACCCAGACCGCTGTTCGAAAAAAACCAGAGAGCTGACACAGATCACTGTGAAGTGCCGATACCAGAACCGGAGTCCAGTCCAAAACCTGACCAGATCCGTGGCGAGGCCTATTTCTAAATATATTGTGAGTACCTAGCAGAACTGTGCAGAACCAATCTCTTAGTTAAAATAATCTAATCCAAACTATTTTAATCTAACCAGAACTGCCTCCTAGAAGTTGTCACTTGTTATTTTGCAAAGCTGTCACCTGTTATTTTCTAGCTGCAAGCTGTAACATGTCGCTTTGAACTTTTAAAAATTTCAAATCCGAAAAACTACCTTTATTTAATCGTCTGTATCTCTATACTTTCTCCGTAATCACGATTCTCGCACCTGCGAATTTTGCCGCGATTTGCGATTTGGCCCGATTTCTTTACTTGTAAAAAGATAGCTGTTTTGCCTGAACTGCTAAATTTCGTTTGCCTCTTAAGAACCATCCCTGAATCATTGCTAGAGTGAGCCTGGACTAATATTAACTAGATACCACTCACCCTGAACCTCCTGAAGGGAATTAAAAGCATTTTCAGCATATTTCTCATTGCATTGTCACCATATTCAAAGCACTTGGGTCTGTGTTTCAAAACTCTTATCTGTTGTATAAGCTGCTGGGGGGGAATTGAACTGAACTCTATTTGATTGCATTCCTAAGAACTGAGTCCCATTCTATTCATCTCCTTACATTGCATTAAGGGGGGAGTGAATTTTCAAAGAAAAGTGATTACATTGTCTTTTAGTGAAGTCCTATCAAGTCGATTTCTGTGCTGCATTCTTTTTCATCTGTGCAATTCATTGAAACCATAAAGTATTCTCTGATACTTTATTCCCCTGTTCGTAGTCATAAGTCACCAGAACTGTGCTATTGTAGGATTACTTATTGCTGATTACTGTTCATAGGTCTAAGTGTGTTATCAATTATTAATTTATTTCTAAAGGTGTGATACCTATATATATTGTTTAATTTTCCAATAAATCTTTTAAATTTGCAAAACAAACCTACTTCTTGGCTCAGTTGGGCCAGGGGGATTCTAAGAGAGGGGTGTTATACAGGGATAGTCATCCAGAACTCATGAACTGGGCATAAAGATATATCAATAAGGGTTTTCATTCAGTATTCTAGACTAGGCGTTGACTTAGCTGTAGTGTTGAATTGAATCCTCTTACAAATTGGGGGCTCGAGCCGGACGTTTGGGTTAGATCTATCACTTGTGCAGATTAATATAGCGTGCCAGCTGACCAGATACACATATCCGGTCGGATCACCACGCTGTGTTACGCTGTAAAGCACTCCTCAGAGGAACGCTCTAAGGAAAAGGTCTGTTTTGCAAAAATAAAATACAAACTTCTGTAAGTCAGGACAGAGACCAATCTCTAGAATGACGACCTTAGTAGACATGAAAAGACAGAGAGCACTTCTTACATAAGTTATTTGTGAGAGGTGAGTGGACTCACCAGGACCGCATGGTCTGGTTGCAGGCCATCACGCAACAGGTCACTGAAACAGGGTCAGATACATGGAGAGATCAGGGTCCCTTACATGTGGCCCTGAGTGAACTATACATGGCTCCTAAAGCTAAGGATGAACAAGACAAGATGGTTAGGATAGCGGCATACCTGTACCTATATAGGGGAGAAATGCAGGATAAATGTACTGAAAGCCAAGATCTGGCGAATAAGCGACAGATGGCGTTAGAGAAGGTCCAATCTGACCTGGTCTCTTCTGAGCAGAGGCTGCAGGGGAGCCAGGAGTCAGAAAATGATAGTAGGCAGTATATCATTAAAATAAAAGAGGACATGGATATACTGCAACAGGAAAAGACAGACCAGGATACCAGAATTCTGGCTTTGCAGAAGGAACGCCAAGACAGTTTGGACTCCCTACTGCAGAGCCAGAAAAAGCTGGAGCAACAGATCAATTTCAACAGGGCATGCACAGAGCAGGTAGCCACCCTGCAAATCCAACTAGAGAGAAAGAGGAGAGCAATAAACTGATCCTGAAAGACCTGGATACCCAGGCAGAGTTTGATCAGGAGCGCCAGAAAGCCGGTGCCTTCCAAAGGCAAAGGGACGACCTGGCGTCACAAATTCAAGCTCTTGGTCAGGAAAGGAACACCTTAGGCCAGGAAGTCTGCCACTTAAGAAGAAAAATGGAAGAAAATCACCTGGCCCACCAAGGACTGGGTGACCTCCAAAAAGAACACCAGGACTTGCTAGAGCACACCAGGAGGATGGAGGAGGCTCTGGCAAGACAGGAGCAGGCCAGTAGGGAGGGGACTCAGGAGGTAACCCTCCTGCAGCAAAGACTGGCCCAGTACTCCAGGACCAATCAGGAGGCACAAAGAGAAAATGAGGCTCTCTGCCAGCACAATGATAGGCTCCAACAACAGGTAGCAATGCAGGAGAGACTGATAGAGTCTAGTAAGGCCTTAACTGAGGAACTGAAGGCGCAGGCTCTTGCATTGCAACAGGGAGCAGGGGCGGATAGAGACCAGGTTCGCTGGGAGAGGGAGACTCCTGAGCATAACCTCAGGAGCCCTAGTACCAGAGGCCTTTATCTCTCTCAGTCCCTGGACTCTGCCACCCCCATGTCCCCTGGCGCACATGAGCACCCGGCCACAGGGATGGCAGATTACTATCCAGCCAGAAGCATGGGGCTCATAGGCCAGTACCTCCCAGGAATGGATGGGCGGGCATCCGGGTATGGGCACCCAAGCACAGTGCAATTTAGTGGGGAACCCCAGGAGAATAGGCCCATTAAGGGCATCCTGAAAACTTCTGCCCAGTTAGGTCAGTGGGGGGGGTACCCATCAAATCCTGTCAGCAAGGAGGAATCTGAAGACTCCTCTGAACGGCGCAGGACACAGGAGACCAGGTCCCCACATTCTGCCAGCCATTCCCAGGCTCGCAGAATCCGGGAAAACCTGGAAGATCAGACAGGAACCTCTGGGAGCAGTGCCTCTGAGTCAGAGGATGAATGGACCAGGGTTACCCGAACCAAAAAGGCCAATACGGCAAAAAGGGCCTTGCTTAAGGACCCATTGAAACAGATTAAGGCAATCAGGAGTGTCATCACGCCTTATCATAAGAACGCCAAGTACTCTGTTTGGGAACACTTGGAGCTCTATGAGCAAATGATGGAGACTTTTCATTTGAAGGACAGCCAAAGCTGTATCCAATATGTAAAGTGGACATTCTCCCCAGAGTACTCCAGTTTCTTTGCGGGGCTGGAGGACCAAAATCATTTAAGATGGTCCACCTATAAGGCGGCCATCTTGAAACATTTTTCTGTCCACAGAAATCCTCAAGAGGCTCGCAAGGCAGCCTACAATTTGCAGTGTGGGGAGGATCAGGCCCCACAAGAATTCGTGCAAGAACTGAAACGTGCCTTTGCGCAGACCACCAGAAGGGTGCGCACAGACAGCAGAGTATTTGTCATAACATTTTTCCATGCCTTGCCCAAATATATAATGACCCAGCTCGTGAGAGATTTTCATGAGAAAAGATCTTTAGACTGGGTCATTGAACAGGCTACCCGGATCTATGAGGTGCAGAAGCCCATAGAAAATAAAAGCAATACCCAGAAAAATCCCAAAACCAAAAGCACCCCTGCTGCTGCCAAGGTGGCAGAGGTAAAGGTCACCCCCGTTTTGGATTTGGAGATGGGGGGGCCTAAAAACCTACCTGCACCTAATAATTCACAGCCCAGAAGGCCCTCGGGCCAGTCACAGACAGGGAGTCGAGGAGGTAGTCCCACAAATGGGGTCCCCCGCTCCCCTGACTATGTAAGTCCCCGCTATAAGGGAAACCGACCAATCCTGGGTTATGTGTGGACTCCTCCAGCCCAAGGGGGGGGATCCGGCCAAGCACCTAACCCAGGGAACTTCCCTCCCAACTTCCCCCAGGAGGGCAGAAATTCTCCAAATCCTGGGCAGAACTTTTTCCCCAGGTATCCACCCAATTTCCAGCCCCAAAATCATCCATCCTTCTTTCCCCAATTCCCTGAGCCCAGACAACCTAATCCGGGAGAGGGGAGGCCAAGGGTGGAGGGGTACCAAAATCTTCCCAACCAGGGGTACTACCAGAGAAGGGATAGCTACCCTTCCCGGGATCAGCCCAGGGGAGAAAATAGAGCCCCGTATCAGCTTCAGCGCATTTCCCAGTTAGAGCGCCAGGTCCAAAATATGGCACGGGATCTGGGTCACATACTGAGGGCTCAACAGAACCCTCAGATGAGCGTGCCACCGCAGAATGCCCCAAACTCTGGACCTGGTGCTGCAGAACAATGACGGGGGCAGCACCCCGATAACACACCGGCTCCCAGGGAGGAGGCACAAGGGGAAGGGGGGTGTAAAACCTTGGAGGAAGCTTCCTTCCCAACTTTGTTTCCGGTTCAAACCAGGAACCGGAAACAAAATCTCCTACCCCTGAAAGTCTGCCACCCAAGGAGCAGAGAGGAGGTAGGAGAAACAAAGGACCCAAACAGACCGACTTTGTGGAGGAGGTTCAGGTCTTCCAATTTGAGGGAGAGGGATCCTCAGAAGATCCTGGGAAAAGGATCTTCTCCTTCAGAGATGGGGGAACTCCTCCCAAGGAAAAATGGGTCCCAAGGGTTGTCAATTCAGACTGGGGAGATATGGAGGCTGAGCTACCGCCGCCCATCATCTCATCCCAGAACCCACAATACCGAAATCCCCTGGTTCAAACCCATCCTGGTGACTGCCTCCAAGAAGGGGGGGGCGGCCCAGAACCAGAACCAGGGGAACCCACAAAGGCTCTGATCTCCAGTTGCCAACTTTTTCTTTCAGATTCCCAAGGTTCTCCACAGAATTCTGCCCAAATCTCTTCGCTAGCAATGTCCAAAACCAGAAAGGTAGCCCACCAGTTGTCCAAAAATGTGCATTATCTGTGCCCCCTTGAGGAGAAGGAGGGAAGATACTATGCCCCGGTACAAGTACAGGGGCAGGGTACAAATTTGGCACTGGTGGACACTGGATCCCAAGCTACCCTTCTGTCCAAAAGGGCCTTTGAGGAACTAAACGCAGGAAGGGGGGAGAATTACCGAATTCCTCTCACCTCTCTTCCTGGACAACTGCAGAACTTTGACGGGAAGGAAATTCCCGTTGAGGGGACTGCAGACTTGGACATTAAAATTGGGCGACACAAGTTGAAACACCCGGTCATAGTAGTGACTCCAGAGGGCACCCCTTGTTTACTAGGGAATGAACTCCTGAGAAGGTTGTCACCTCTAATAGATTGTGTGAACAAGGTCCTCTGGACCCAGACTAGCCGACCAATAAAATTAAAACAGAGTGTCAACCATGTTAGTTTAAACGGCACCTGCCACATGGTTGAACAAAAATCTGACCAAGTAGAATTTCACTTCCAGAACAACCAAATTCCAGACGTGACAGTAATAGCAGTAGGACAACAGACTGGTGATGGGGGGTCCTCTCTATTTCTGAAAATCAACCTTCCTTCCAGTTTAAGGTGGTATTCCACACTGGAAGGAAACACCCTGAAATTCTTTACTAATCCACAATCAGAAACTCTCACTCCTATAGTCCAGAAAGAGGCGAAATCAGCTCAGAGCCTGGCTGATATTCAGCAAATTGGAGAGCAGTTGTTCATCCCTGTTCAGTTAAATGATGGGAAGGACTCTGTTCTCGCTCGAGTGTGCGTGAACAATGGTAAGAGCTTCATCAGCGAAGCCATGTTCCGCCAACTCCCAAAAGATCCAGCCATTCCCACATTCAAACTGATAGACACATGGGAAATGGACCTGGAAGCACCTAATTCCAAACAGCTCCTGCCAAGCAGGTGTATGCTCAAAATCTCCATTGGCAACAAGAGCATAGTCCATAATTGTTGGGTCGTGCGAGACGTCACTGCCGCCTTTTTGTCATGATCTCTGCTTCCAAAGTGTCAGGACTTACCCAACTCCCTTGGAAGCAGACCCATAACCCCGGTTCCGGGTGCCGGCCAGTCCCAATTGGGACCTTTTGGACCCTGTCCTGGCGCCAGTGGCACCAGGCTCATAATGATGCCTAGTCCCAGCGCTGGAAGCGCCGGGCTCATAATGCTTGGGTGGACTTACCTGCAGCAGACCATGCTGCTTACTTACCTGCCAGTTGAGCCCCTGATCCTCTTCTGTTTGGGACTACTTTTCCTGTTGGGTGGGGCAGGAGCCACTCCCTAGGTTCAGAACACTGGAACTCTTCTGGAAAGCAGGAACTCTTTTCTTACCTAGGCGAGGCCGTGGAAGGAGACACCTAAGCACTACAGGAGGCTATTTAAACCACACCCGATGGATGAATCTTGCTTTGCGTTATTCTGCATTCTCTGCAGCAGAACGCTCACCGTGTCTTCTGATCCTGTGCCTAAGGGAATAAAGGCTTACCATCCTGGAATCCAGTCTTCAGCAGCACCTTTAAAGACAAAGAAAGAACAGGTTAGCACTACGGTCTTCAGTGGCAGCGCATCTCTTACCTGGTCCAGCGGCTGTCACCAACGCCTCGCGCTGCATACCTGCATCTGAAAGACAAAGGCTTACCGACTCTTCGCACGCTCAGGAGGTCTTCGCGCTGCATTCCGGCATCTGAAAGACAAAAGCTTACCGGCTCTTCGCACGCTCCGGAGGCCTTCAATGCTGCATCCCGCATCTGAAAGACAAAAGAAGGTGCGTTTAGAGACATTGGGCAACTTTACTACTCACGTGTCATCACTCCTTCCCACACCGAAATCAGCGGGTATCCCAGCACCCTTCAGCTTCTCTAAAGCTCCGAACTTGTACCTGCAAGGTAAAAGAGACAGTTAGTGCGCATCGTGAAGCAGGCAACAAGCGCTCACTTACGTGCTTCCAAGCGCTTCTATTCCTCACGCGGGTTCGATCCTCAACTCTCTTCAGCCCGCCATCCGCCATCGCTGGAGCCCTGCAAAACAAGAGGTATCATTACAAAAGAACTTTACATAAGTCAAAAGCCATACTCACGTGCTCCTCGGCACCGCTCCACAGCAGCTACGCCTTACGCACTTAAAGACTTTTAAGACATTTGAAGTGCCCAGAACTTACCGTTCGTGCAGTAAACGACGGACAGCAGTCCTCTGAGGTCAAGAGGCCTGCACCCTTATCCAGTGAAGAAACTGGTTACGGCACCCTGCCCCCGAGGCAGATGGAGAGCTCGGCGTTCACCTACCTAAGGTGAGATCGTTAACCTTTGGGGTCCTACAGGAGAAGAGAAAGGGAAGAGGAGAGAGGCACCCAATAACCCCAGTTCACTAATCCCATATTTTCTATCGGCAGACATCTTACTCTCCGAGTCAGACACACAGTGCACAGAGGTCCAGCCCGAGGAACCAACCGTGTGTTACACATCACCTTTGAAGACACGGCATTCACCCAGTCAAGACCGGCGCCTCTGCGGGAATCAGGTGAGCGTTACAGAACGCAAAGCCCACTGCAAAACTCCCACCCAGGCGCTATGGAAACCTCGGATACCGACCAGCTAGCCCAGTTACTTGGGGAACTAAGAGCAGAAGTGCAGGCAGCCCGCCAGGAAACGAATGCTCTAAGAAGGGAACTGATTATTTCCAAGGAGCGAACAGATGATCTCGCTAGACAATTGCTACAGTCACAAGCCGGACAAACTCAGTTGCCCGCATCAGGGGCAAATCATCCTTCAACATCCTCTACGAACCCAGTGCAGATCAACCTACCCGGGAATGTGCCTCTGGCTCCGCCCGAACGATTTTCTGGTGACCCAAAGAGGTTTGCAGTATTCATTAAACAGTGCCGCTTGCACTTCTTATGCCGGCCAGCAGCCTTCCCAACAGATCAAGCTAAGGTAGCTTTCGTGCTTTCGTACCTCAGTGGCAGTGCGGCAGATTGGTCGATCCCTCTAGTTAATCAGGATGATCCGGTTCTCCATGATTTTCAAGCTTTTCAGCTCAGCATGGAAAAACTGTTTGCAAGACATTCACTGGTGCAGGCCTTGGACAATGAGCTCCTTTCATTACGACAGGGTAATCAAGACCTTTTGGCTTATATTGCGTCTTTCAACAGACTGATAGTGGAAACCCAATGGCCTGAGGACAAAAGGATTACGCTGTTTTATAGAGGTCTACGTGGAGAGCTCAAAGATGTGTTAGCCCAAGTAGTGAATCCCCCGCAAGACTGCTCGGACTATATTGACTTAGTCGTTCAAATAGACCACAGACTACAGAACAGGAAGGCTGATCGTTCCAAGTTTGATGCTCGAGTGTTTTCCAAACCACCAACTCCTACCAAAGGAGCAGACTCCGGGGAACCCATGCAAATAGGGGGCCTGAAAGGACCACTAACCCAAAAGGAGCGGGGAAGGAGAAAACAGCTGCAATTATGCCTCTATTGCGGAAACTCGGGGCACTTTCTTCGAGACTGTCCGGTGAAACCAGCCAAGAAGGCAGTAGGAGCTGCAGTTACCAGGGTCACAAACTCTGAGCAGGGAAACGACCTTGCCCGACAAGAATAGAGGTCCTCTTGCCGAGCGTTAAAACCAGTTCCGTGACCTCGTATTTCGTGATACCTATGGTCCTCATTAGCCCTGAACGTCCGGATCGATTACATGCGATTGAAGCTTACGTCGACAGCGGTGCCATTGGCAATTATGTGGATCATGAAATGGTATTGAGGATGAATCTGACTCTTTGTCCAAAGGCTGTAAAGGACGTCATTACTACGGGGGATGGTACGGAGATAGCTTCCGGACCAGTAACGCATACCACCCAAGAAGTGACGTTAGTAAGTCAAGATGGACACTATGAGAAGATTGTGTTCGATGTGATCAAGGCCCCTCAGTTCCAGATTATTCTAGGAATTCCTTGGTTAGAGAAGCACAATCCTCAGATCAATTGGCGAGCAAGAACGGTTCAGTTTCCAGAATGTGTCTCCATTTGTTACCCTCGACCTGATGTTGCACTGGCAGCAATTTCTTCGGAGGTTCCCCAGTTACCTCCCGAATACCTAGAATTCCAAGATGTCTTCCGGAAGGATCAAGCTAACTCTCTACCTCCTCATAGGTCTTATGACTGTCAGATAGACCTGATACCTGGATCTACCCCTCCTTGTAGTAGAATTTATGCTCTCACCGAGCCTGAGAATCTTCACCTCCGACAATACCTGGATCAATACCTAGCGAATGGGTTTATCCGTCCTTCCAAGTCCCCTGCTTCCTCAGCTTTGTTCTTCGTTCCAAAAAAAAGAAGGGGACCTTAGAAGTTGTATAGATTATCGCGCCCTGAACCAGATCACCGTTAAGAATAGATATCCGTTACCTTTGATCCCTGAACTCCTGGACCAAGTCAAAAAAGCATGCATATATACAAAGCTGGATCTTAGAGGAGCCTACCACTTGGTACGAGTGAAAGAGGGCGATGAATGGAAGACGGCCTTCCGCACCAAGTATGGGCTATTTGAATATCAGGTCATGCCCTTCGGACTTTGCAATGCCCCGGCCGCCTTTCAATATTTTATGAACGACGTCCTCAGAGAGCTCATAGATGTGTGTGTCGTTGTCTATATTGACGACATCCTCGTTTATTCTTCATCGGAAACTGAACATCGGAAACACGTGAAAATGGTCCTCGAGAGGTTGCGTCAACACAAACTTTTCGCTAAGTTGGAAAAATGTGTTTTCAACGTGACTGAAGTTGAATTCTTGGGATTCATATTATCACCTAGCGGAGTGCGTATGGATTCAAAGAAGGTCGATGCAATTCTCAAGTGGCCTTCGCCACCCTCCGTAAAAGGTGTTCAAAGCATGTTAGGCTTCGCTAACTTTTACCGCAGGTTTATCCCCGAATTCTCTCGAATAGTCCAGCCCATCACCGCCCTGTTAAAGAAAAACAAACGTTTTGAATGGTCTACCGAGGCGGAACAAGCTTTCCAGAATTTGAAGACTAAATTTATCTCTGCACCGATCTTAAAACATCCTCGCCCAGAACTCCCCTACATTGTTGAAACTGATGCTTCGAGTCTTGCCATGGGAGCAGTTTTATCACAAAAGGACCCAGTAACCAATCAGTTGCATCCCGTGGCATTTTGGTCCCGCAAATTCTCGCCTCCTGAAATCAATTACACTATTACTGATAAGGAACTTCTGGCTATCAAGTCCGCCTTTAAGGCTTGGCGGCATTATCTTCTGGGGGCCCGACACACCGTTACTGTGATCACAGATCACCGTAACCTGCAATATTTGAAAACCGCGAAAGCTCAATCCTCTAGGCAACTCCGTTGGGCACTATTCTTTGCCGAGTTTGACTTCATAATTACCTACCGACCTGGTACGAAAAACGGTAAAGCTGACGCCCTTTCTCGGATGGGAGTGGAAGAACACTTGATCAATCCTAAACCTGTACCTATCATTCCCGAACAAAGAATTCTGGGTGTAATCGCCACACAATCCATTGAAGAAGTTAAGGATAAAGCCAGGCAACTGGTAACTCCAGCAGACATACAGAATTGGCATCTGCAGGGAAAGGACTTTACGGAGAAGGACAATCTATTGTATTTCCAAGGACGGTTATACCTGCCCAGCACAGATTTACAGAAAAAGGTAATCTCCTGTTATCACGATTCTTTAATGGAAGGACATCCCGGTATGGCCAAAACCTCGGAAAAGATCAAGCGCTACTTCTGGTGGCCGTCTTGGAAAAAAGATATCAGAGACTTTATAATGTCCTGTGGAGTATGCGCCCAAAACAAGAGTCAAAAGGAAAAACCAGCCGGCCTCTTACGCCCTATTGACATCCCACCTCGCCCTTGGCATACGCTTTCTATGGACTTCATCACCGATCTACCTCCATGCTCCGGATACAATACGATCTTAGTAATCGTGGACCTATTCTCCAAGATGGCGCACTTCATTCCACTCAAAGGCTTACCATCAGCAGCAACTCTGGCCCGAGAATTTCTCGAAAACATCGTCCGACTGCACGGTTTTCCTTCGGTTCTAATTTCGGATCGAGGAAGTCAATTTATTTCTCATTTTTGGCGAAGTTGCTGTCGGTCGGCTCAAATTGATGTGAGACTTTCGACCAGCCACCACCCCCAAACCGACGGACAAACCGAGAGGACCAATCAAACTCTGGAACAGTATTTACGCTGCATGCTGCAACAAACTGAAAAAACTTGGAAAGATATCCTTTGGATAGCCGAATATGCCTACAATAACTCTGTCCACTCGGGAACCGGGAAGACCCCGTTCTTTCTTTTATACGGTAGTCACCCTCGAACCTCGGATTTGGATCCACTCCAAGATCTTGGAACACCAGCAGTAGACCACCTGCATTCTACTATCACCCAAGCCTTTAAGGAAGCCGTTTCTCACCTTCAAAGGGCTAAAGAACAATACAAGAAAGGAGCAGACCAACATCGGAAGGAAGCCCCCCAATATCAAGTAGGAGATCAAGTCTGGTTATCCACCAAATATCTACCTCTAAAAGGACCACGCACATTCAACCCAAGATACCTTGGTCCCTATTCAATCACTACCATAGTAAATCCGGTAGCGGTCAAGTTGGACTTGCCCCCTCACATGAAGATACACCCGGTCTTCCACATCTCTCTACTAAAACCCGTGCAACCTAAAACCCGACTAACTAAATCTCCAAAACCTATCCTAGTTGATGGAGAACTCGAGTTTGAAGTCAAAAGTATCCTGGATTCTAAGATCTCCAAATCTAAACTATTTTACCTGATTGACTGGAAAGGTTACGGCCCCCAAGAAAGGTCCTGGGAACCTGCAGAATATGTCCACGCGCCTCATCTAATCAAAAGATTTCATCGAACATTTCCTAACAAGCCCAAACCCCCGGAGAAGCCCGGTTTGGGAGGGGCCTTGACGGGGGGTGCTGTCATGATCTCTGCTTCCAAAGGGTCAGGACTTACCCAACTCCCTTGGAAGCAGACCCATAACCCCGGTTCCGGGTGCCGGCCAGTCCCAATTGGGACCTTTTGGACCCTGTCCTGGCGCCAGTGGCACCAGGCTCATAAATATGCCCAGTCCCAGCGCTGGAAGCGCCGGGCTCATAATGCTTGGGTGGACTTACCTGCAGCAGACCATGCTGCTTACTTACCTGCCAGTTGAGCCCCTGATCCTCTTCTGTTTGGGACTACTTTTCCTGTTGGGTGGGGCAGGAGCCACTCCCTAGGTTCAGAACACTGGAACTCTTCTGGAAAGCAGGAACTCTTTTCTTACCTAGGCGAGGCCGTGGAAGGAGACACCTAAGCACTACAGGAGGCTATTTAAACCACACCCGATGGATGAATCTTGCTTTGCGTTATTCTGCATTCTCTGCAGCAGAACGCTCACCGTGTCTTCTGATCCTGTGCCTAAGGGAACAAAGGCTTACCATCCTGGAATCCAGTCTTCAGCAGCACCTTTAAAGACAAAGAAAGAACAGGTTAGCACTACGGTCTTCAGTGGCAGCGCATCTCTTACCTGGTCCAGCGGCTGTCACCAACGCCTCGCGCTGCATACCTGCATCTGAAAGACAAAGGCTTACCGACTCTTCGCACGCTCCGGAGGTCTTCGCGCTGCATTCCGGCATCTGAAAGACAAAAGCTTACCGGCTCTTCGCACGCTCCGGAGGCCTTCAACGCTGCATCCCGCATCTGAAAGACAAAAGAAGGTACGTTTAGAGACATTGGGCAACTTTACTACTCACGTGCCATCACTCCTTCCCACGCCGAAATCAGCGGGTATCCCAGCACCCTTCAGCTTCTCTAAAGCTCCGAACTTGTACCTGCAAGGTAAAAGAGACAGTTAGTGCGCATCGTGAAGCAGGCAACAAGCGCTCACTTACGTGCTTCCAAGCGCTTCTATTCCTCACGCGGGTTCGATCCTCAACTCTCTTCAGCCCGCCATCCGCAATCGCCGGAACCCTGCAAAACAAGAGGTATCATTACAAAAAAACTTTACATAAGTCAAAAGCCATACTCACGTGCTCCTCGGCACCGCTCCACAGCAGCTACGCCTTACGCACTTAAAGACTTTTAAGACATTTGAAGTGCCCAAAACTTACCGTTCGTGCAGTAAACGACGGACAGCAGTCCTCTGAGGTCAAGAGGCCTGCACCCTTAACCAGTGAAGAAACTGGTTACGGCACCCTGCCCCCGAGGCAGATGGAGAGCTCGGCGTTCACCTACCTAAGGTGAGATCGTTAACCTTTGGGGTCCTACAGGAGAAGAGAAAGGGATGAGGAGAGAGGCACCCAATAACCCCAGTTCATTAATCCCATATTTTCTATCTGCAGACATCTTACTCTCCGAGTCAGACACACAGTGCACAGAGGTCCAGCCCGAGGAACCAACCATGTGTTACACATCACCTTTGAAGACACGGCATTCACCCAGTCAAGACCGGCGCCTCTGCGGGAATCAGGTGAGCGTTACACTTTTACTTAGGCAGTGACATTCTCAATCGCTTTGCCATTAGTTTGGACCTAATAAACTTCAAAGCTTGGTCCCGATTAGCGGATAATCCCATGGGCTTTGATGATCCAAAAAAAGCATTTAGGTCAGCTCAATTGCTACCTTATGCAGTTGAAATTCAGATTAAAGAAGAAGTCACCATCCCAGAAAGGACCCGACAATTCTCCCTGGAAGTGAAAGTTAAAAGAGGACAACATTTAAAAAACCCTGATGCTTATATACATCTAAACGCTTCTCTCCAACAGCAAGGGTTGGGGGTAAACCCAACTCCATTAGTCAACATAGAACATGACACCATTCTAATAGAGGTGGATAACAGCGACTTAAAGAGTATTACTCTAGCCGCAGGCACCATTATTGGAATGGCGGTTGATGACCGACATTTTTCCATTGATCTAGGAAATGAACTGTTAGGACCAATCCCCAAGGACTGCTTTGACAATGACAGTGATGACAATACAACACCAGACAGGATTTTCACCCGGCATGGGGGGAACTTCCTGGTGTACACTTCTTGCCCTTATGGTAAGGAAGATGTGACTTGTGACTTCAGGAGGGATGAGGTGATTTTCCAGGTCCATGAGGGCTGCCTTTCCCACCTGAAGCCTCCAGTCCAAATCAGCACTCTGACCAGGGACTTCTCCACCCAGCTGGAGGAGGCCGCTGAAATAGCCAAACCAGAAGTCTTTCCAGGCTTCAGGCAGATGGTGGAAGAGAGAGTCAACCTAGCTGATGCCTGTGTGACTCTGGAACAAAAGCAAAAGTTGAAACAAGTTTTCTTGGATTTCCAAGATCTCTTTGCGGTAGACTCATATGACTGTGGCCGCACCGACATCCACACAACAACAATCCCCACGGACCCTGGCATGACTCCAGTGTTTGTGAAGCAATATCGTTTGCCTCTCGCATCCATGGAGTCCCTTACGGAAATAATTAAGAACCTTGAGTCCCGGGGAATAATCTGTCCAGTCCACAGCACTTTCAATAATCCGGTGCTGGGAATATTGAAGCCAAACGGCCAGTGGAGACTCTGCGCCGGCCTTAGGGAGCTCAACAATGGGTCCATACTTCCCGATGGCCTCTGCCCTACATTGACCAAGGGCTGGCCCAGATTCAGGGGTCACAGGTATTCACTGCAATAGACCTGACCAATGGATACTGGACCGTGCCTGTCAGCAGGGAGGACCAATACAAACTGGCTTTTACCTTTGGGGGCCAGCAGTACACATGGACCCGGACTCCCTTCGGATACCTTAACTCCGGTAATGAGTTCAATATTTTCCTACATAAGGCCATGCCCGACCTGGGTGCGAGGGGTAACCTGGCTTATGTAGATGATGTCCTCATCAAAAGTTCATCTGTGGAGGAACACATAGCGGAGATCCGTTATATTCTGACACAGTTGAGGGCCGCCGGAGCAAAACTTTCCTTTCAGAAAGCACAGTGGTGTAGAACCCGTGTTAATTTCTTAGGGCATGAGATTACTCCTCAGGGTCTCTGTCCCCAAGAAAAGAAAGTGGAAGCACTCCAGAAACTGAAAGACCCCACAACTCTGCGGGAACTGAGAAGCCTCCTTGGACTGACTAATTACAGCAGGAAGTTCATTGAAGGCTACGCAGAGATCACTAGACCCCTGATTCATCTCTTGAAGGGGGGGTCAAGTGGGAATGGGGTCCAGAACAAGCCGAGGCAGTAAGACAACTTAAAAGAAGCCTCTCACAAGCGCCTTGCCTAGCTTACCCTGTCAGAAACAAGGAGTTCTTCCTGGAGACGGGGTTCTCTAATACGTGCTTGACGGCAGTATTATACCAAAAGCATGACAAGGTCAATAAAGTAATCTCCTATGCGAGCAAAACTTTATCCTCTGTGGAGGAAAAATTCAACGATTGTGAGAAGGCACTCCTGGCAACGGTGTGGGCATTGAAGAATTACCGCCCGTTTATCCAGGGGGAACACATCATAGTGGAGACTCCACACCAGCCTCTGCAATATCTCCAAAGTGACAGAATCCGGGCCGGAAATGTGAGTAATTCCCGAATTACTTCCTGGATTCTGTCAATGCAAGGCTTTCCTGTGGAGGTCAGAAGAGTCCCCTCGCGCAAGGTCTGGCTGACTTGCATGATTGTGCCAGAGAAAACTGTCTCGAGGACGAGAGTCTAAAAATCAAGGACAACACAGAGGCATACCTTAATTCCCCACACAAAGTCTTTGAAGAGGACAAGTGTGAGGGAATGCCCACTGTCTATGTGGATGGATGCTCTTACCATGTTGACAACAACGGGGAGAAAGAACTGGTGGCCGGCGTAGGGAATGCATGGGTGAATGAGTCTCCAGAACCCTCCGCTGGATACAAAATTGGTCTCCGAAGTAGTCAGGTGGCAGAATTGATGGCTGTGCATCAGGCCATCCTCACTGCTGTCCAGCATCAACTCCACAAACTGGTCATAATCACAGATTCGGATTATGTACGGAACGGGTTCGTGGAGCACCTGGTTAATTGGAAAACCAGAGGCATGTTATGTGCTAACAACAAACCCTTGAAACATGGGAAGTTGATCCAAAACATTGATGATCTGGTCACATCGAATGGGATGACCACCTACTGGAAGAAGATCAAGGGTCATTCCAAAATAGAGGGACCAGACAAAACTGGAAATGACTTAGCTGATCAGCTGGCCAAAACCGGGGCCATCCAAGGGGATCTAATTGAGATTGAGTCCCTGTTGGGGGAAATCCAGGTCACTGCTATCACTAGGTCCCAGACAAATGCTCACAATGACCTTTCAATTGCACAATGGAGTAAGGAGACCCCTGATGCTGATTTGATTACCGCTCAGAAGGGGGATCCAATAATTGGTAAATTTTACCAGCACCTTGAGGACCCTGAGAACTTTCCCCTGACGGATACCGATTACATTGGGAAAGAGGACCTAAGAGTGTTGATGAAATGTCCAGAAATGTTCCGAATCCAAGACGGTTTGTTTGTAAGGAAATCCAAAGCTGGCCACGATCAGTGGGTGGTTCCTACCTCATTCCGAATCCTGATGTTAAGTCACGCCCATGATGCGGCCACCGCCGGTCATAGGGGGTTTCACACAACACTGGAAATCTTAAGAGAGGTTGCATACTGGCCACACATGGGGCAGGACCTTGACCAATACTTGAAGGGATGTCTTGTGTGTGCACAATTTCAGCCATCATCCCTCACGCACCGTGTACCCCTCCAAAAGAGGGGGATGACACTGCCATGGTCAGATTTGCAAATCGACTTTGTAGGCCCTGTAATCCGCTCGTCTAGAGGAAACAAGTACATGTTGACCGTTACGTGCTTGTTTACCAAGTGGGTGGAATGTCTCCCAGCCCCAAACTGCAAGGCAGAAACAGCATCTGCCCTGATGATTAACCACATCTTTTCCCGTTTTGGTCTACCTCAAAGGATTGAGTCAGACAGGGGTAGCCACTTCACCAGTGAAGTGATGACAAAGATGTGGGAGATACTGGGGGTCAAGCGAAAGCTACACATTGCTTACAGGCTAGCTTCTTCTGGAGCAGTGGAACGCTACAACCGGACAATTGTGAGCATCTTAAAAAAGTTTGTGGCAGATTCTGGGCCAAGTTGGGATATCCGATTACCTCTGGTCCTAATGGCCATCAGATCTACCCCTTCATCTCCAACCAAGATGTCACCATTTGAGTTGATGACTGGACGCAGGATGGTGCTTCCTCAGCATTTGCTCTACAGGACCCAAGAGCAGACACTGATAAATGCCTCCACAACTCATGAGTATGTGGAGAATTTAAGGAAACACCTTCAACATGCTTTTGCCTATGCTCAGCGGAATCTAGAAAGATCAGCTGAGAGTATGAAGACCCACTATGACCGGAAAACTTCCAGGAAGGAATATCAGGTGGGGGACCGGGTCTATTTATACAATTTCCAAAAGAACAAGGCCAAACAGCGAAAATGTTTGCCTACATGGAGGGACCCTTTGAGATTATAGACAAGATCTCCCCTGTGGCCTACAAGATCCGCATCCCCAAAGGCGGTTTGGCAGAGGGGGAAGACAAGTGGGTCCACATTAACCAGTTGAAGTGTTGCCATCCCAGGCACACTCTGCAACAACTGGAGCAATCCTCTGGAATCCTAGAGGGTACTGTCTCAGATTAATTCAGTTCTAACTTAAAATATCCTACATATCGCCTATCAAATTCTGAGTTTCTCAATGTGGTTGTTTTCGTTTTTGAATGCAAAAAGTAATGTGCATGTTCATATGTTTTGACTATAAATTTATATGCCACCCCACTATATCAATGGTGGGGGAAAAATGTCTATGAATAGGTATTGCCGCTCTTTCTTTGTCGTCCTAGGAGAAAGAAAACCTGGAGACTGTCCAAGGAGGACGATCCGGAGACTGGGAGGACGATCCGAGGGGCCCAGGGTACCGCCCAATATTCCCATCAGGACCGGCGAGGAGAACCGATCGATCAGTACCGGATGGAGGAAAAGATGCTGAACTGTGCCATTTGCAGAATTGGAAGAAGATTATGCGGACAGACCAGTGTGTGGGTCAAAACCCTTGTGCACCCGACTCCCCATCGACTCAAATTCAATGGGCAGTCGCGTGGGGGGGCTTTGTTGGGTGTCCTGACCCACGTTTGAGCTATCATGCTTCAACCTTTGGTGCTGTGGGCTTAGAAAATCCAAGATGGCCAAAAAGCCCACATGTGCGCCAGAATCCAGGAGAACCGGGCAGTTTGTGCGCACACCAAAATGGTTACCTAACTTGCCACCCACCAGTGTAAAGAAAGATCTTTGTTAACAAAATCCACTGTTACTGATGTCAAAAAGTTGCTGAAATCGTGGCTCATCGGACCACTTTAAAGATTCAACCCTTTTGTGGGGTTCCACATAACCATTTTACTGTAAGGAGCCCCATCAAAACAATGTTAAGCAAGGATTATTTACTACCATGTAAGAACCATTCTTGTTTGGAATGCATTAATCCAAGAAAGATCCCAAAAATGCATGCAGTACCCGCTTTTGACTGAGGGCAGCGCTAGCGTTCTAAACTCTGACAGGGAAACTGCATGTCAGGAGTTGCAGGAGAGGCCTTTACATCAAAGGCTGGGAGTTAATTAAAATCTTAACCACATGCTGTTCCCAGAAGACAATCTGATTTAATTAACAGGCCAAAGGCTGGGAAACCTCTCACCTCCAGAGATTCACACCAGGAGTTAGAATCTCACATGACCTCTTGATTGATAGAAGGCAGACTGGCTGGGAGCCTCCTGGAGACCACACAATAGGCTCTCGCACTTGAATAGAATATGTTGATTTTGACTGTTTCCTGTCAACAAAGGCCTGCCTGCCAGAAGACACATGTGATCACTGACCCACCCAAGTCTTGGAGGCGGACTCCAACACTCTGAGAACTGATTTGAAAGCAAAATATATATTTTACAGAAACACTAATAACTCTTTGTAATCAAATGACAGGAATGTATAACTTTGAGAGCCTTCATTTAAAAAATGTACCTTCGATTCAAGCCCAAACTCCAATTTGTGTGATGTTCTGGGGCAAAACCCTGCTATTTATGTATACTACAGACTCTGTGTTTAAGATAGAGACATGGTAATTTACTGGAGTATGTATGGACAGGCCGTGTACATGTGTATAAATCTGGAGAAAAATCCGATGTTGCAAAACCCACTAAAAAGCACCAAATGTTGCCATTTCTGAATGCAAGCCCCCAGGAAGGGCAGAGTTTGAACAGGGTGTACCTCATGTGATATGTGATGGGTGCATGTAATTTCAAACCACTGTGTATCTATGAAATATGTCTTTTTGATCAAATATAGATTTGTGTGCAATTTGACAGGGGAGTGTCCTTTCTACAGGCCATATAATGACATCGCTCTGACACTCCACTTCTTTTCCCCAATCAAGAGAGAAAGGAAAGCTTGACCAATGGGCAGTTGAGAGAGGGGCTGGCTAGTGATGCTGCACACACACCCACTTTTAAAACACATAAAAAGAGACTGCTGGGACAGGTAGGGACATTCAATTCCATTTGCTGCGGAGCATGCTGCCGGACCATATCACATCCAGAGATCCAGACTTCAAATCCATCAATCTCCAGAACCTGTAGCAGTACCCAGAGAAAGCAGAGCAGTATCCAGAACCAGAGGCCAGAGATCCAGAGCTGACCCAGACCGCTGTTCGCAGAACCAGAGAGCTGACCCAGATCACTGTGAAGTGGCGAGACCAGAACCGGAGTCCAGTCCAAAACCTGACCAGATCCGTGGCGAGGCCTATTTCTAAATATATTTTGAGTACCTAGCAGAACTGTGCAGAACCAATCTCTTAGTTAAAATAATCTAATCCAAACTATTTTAATCTAACCAGAACTGCCTCCTAGAAGTTGTCACTTGTTATTTTGCAAAGCTGTCACCTGTTATTTTCTAGCTGCAAGCTGTAACCTGTCGCTTTGAACTTTTAAAAATTTCAATTCCGAAAAACTACATTTATTTAATCGTCCGTATCTCTGGAACCGTTTGGGCTAGGAACTTGGTTTAACTTTCCTCTGAAATCTTAGACTCTCAGCTTTTCTAGGGGCCTAGAACCGACTTCATACTCCCTATACTGTCTCCGTAATCACGATTCTCGCACCCGCAAATTTTGCCGCGATTTGCAATTTGGCCCGATTTCTTTACTTGTAAAAAGATAGCTGTTTTGCCTGAACTGCTAAATTTCGTTTGCCTCTTAAGAACCATCCCTGAATCATTGCTAGAGTGAGCCTGGACTAATATTAACTAGATACCACTCACCCTGAACCTCCTGAAGGGAATTAAAAGCATTTTCAGCATATTTCTCACTGCATTGTCACCATATTCAAAGCACTTGGGTCTGTGTTTCAAAACTCCTATCTGTTGTATAAGCTGCTGGGGGAGAATTGATCTGAACTCTATTTGATTGCATTCCTAAGAACTGAGTCCCATTCTATTTATCTCCTTACATTGCATTAAGGGGGGAGTGAATTTTCAAAGAAAAGTGATTACATTGGGCCTCATTACACGGACGACGGTAAGGGTTAACGGTCACCGTTAATGGCAACGGTGACCGTTAACCCTTACCGCCGTACTACGAGGTCCCTTTGCGGGTTGGAGGATTTAACGCCTGCTTCTTGCAGGCGTTAAAATCCAACCCGCTAAGGGACCTCGGAGCTAATTACGGCACCGCAAAATTGCGGTGGCGTAATTAGCGCCTTCTTCAGTCCCATAGAGCCCTATGG
This sequence comes from Ambystoma mexicanum, assembly GCF_040938575.1. NCBI lineage: Eukaryota > Metazoa > Chordata > Amphibia > Caudata > Ambystomatidae > Ambystoma > Ambystoma mexicanum. Next base: position 184,700,208 of record NC_090935.1, read on the forward strand.
GGCAGAAATGGGAATGGGGAAGGGCAATGGCGGAAAGGGGATTTACCGCCCCTCCAACCTTGGAATGGGGCGGTAAATCCCCTTTCCGCCAAGGCGGTGCCGGTATTTTACCGGCATGAGCCATGGCGCTAATAGCGCCATGGCTCACCGCCTACCGTATAATGAGGCCCATTGTCTTTTAGTGAAGTCCTATCAAGTCGATTTCTGTGCTGCATTCTTTTTCATCTGTGCAATTCATTGAAACCATAAAGCATTCTCTGATACTTTATTCCCCTGTTCGTAGTCATAAGTCACCAGAACTGTGCTATTGTAGGATTACTTATTGCTGATTACTGTTCATAGGTCTAAGTGTGCTATCAATTATTAATTTATTTCTAAAGGTGTGATACCTATATATATTGTTTAATTTTCCAATAAATCTTTTAAATTTGCAAAACAAACCTACTTCTTGGCTCAGTGGGGTCAGGGGGATTCTAAGAGAGGGGTGTTATACAGGGATAGTCATCCAGAACTCATGAACTGGGCATAAAGATATATCAATAAGGGTTTTCATTCAGTATTCTAGACTAGGCGTTGACTTAGCTGTAGTGTTGAATTGAATCCTCTTACAGGGGTCTTTTACTCCATAGGGTCTCAAATGTTTTTCTATGTGTGTTACACCGCACCCTACGTGCCGTAACACGGGGGCCTCCTAGCGGATACCCCACCATAGACTCCATACCCGGGGACTGACTACTGTCTCCCCGGGCATGTAAAGTCACCATTGGCTTTAGTAGACCTAAATTTACGAACAGGACTAGTACAACCATCTTATTGTGGACGTACTAGTAGTGGTAATTCGATTACTCCTGGACCTGTTACTCGAGGGGGGACTGTCCCGTCCCCCCTCGTCGAGTTTTGGCTGGTTGCAGTGGAAACTACTTGTTATGTTTGACCCCGACTGGTGGGAACAACCAGTTCCCTTTGCTTTTTATTCACCTCAGGACGCAGTGGTCGAATTGCCCGTGCAGAGCACCTCGGCAACCGGATAGCCACTACCCCTGTACCGCGACCAAAAGGTGGTGCCTTGTGACGGAGCACTCCGCGGCTGGTCTCTTCCCTGGTGGTGCACCGGACTTCACTTTCTTCGACGACGAGATCATCTCTACTCTTGGCAAAGACCCAACGTGCATCCACCACCAGGAACAACTGCCCCCGCCGGAGCTGCCCTCCACAACAAGGTACCGTGTCCACCTGGCTTTCCTTTCGATCGGTTCGAGTGAGGTGTTTTAATCCTCTCCGTTCCGTTGGGTCGCCTCCAAGCTTTGCTCATTCTTTGTTCTGAACTGGTCCAATCTGCCAATAACAATTTGCTATAAAGACTTGAATACATCTCCACTAGAGACTTTTTGGGACATCGCGCCTTGCCTCTCTCCGAGTGGGCCTGGCCTCTGAACTTTGTGATCTATTGCGATTCTTGCCTTCCTGCCTTGCATTTTATCCGCGTAGGATTGAACTGTGTTGACTGCATAGCCTGCCTATCTTTTTCTCTCCCGTCCTAACTAATATTCGAGTGTCATCTAGGTTGAGGTATACACCTCTGTCTGAAAATAAGTGGTACCGGTAGAACCTAGAGTTGTCGATATTTTGCTAGGGGGATTGATCAATTTCTACTCCGTAGAGTAATTGTGTTTGATTTGTTTGCCATGATTTGCTTTAGTGTTTTTCATAGATGTTCTGCTATAAATAAATACCTTAATATCTTTACACTAAGCCTCATTGCGTGTTTGCTTGTCTTGCTGTGAAGAATTGCCCTATTTTGTATACTTCACATATTGCTCAACTCTTCTTGAGGGAAGTCTGACTGCTCAGCCACAGCTACCAAGTGAATCTGTGTGGTACAGACTCCTACCAAGTGGGTTCACCGCCAAACACCTGTAGTCCTAAATCTTTTGCAGTGGTCCCAGAGGGAACTGCACAGGTTTCCGCCTAACACTGGTGTACAGCGGTGGGATTTGTATCAAGTATACAGTTTAGAGTGCTTTTCGACACTGTAGGATAACTAACCACAAAACTTTGCACAAAAAAGCAACTTTCAAAAAACATGTCTACGATGGAAACTTACAGTCAAGAGTCCTTGTCAGGTGAAAATACTGAGAGTCTGCGAGCTCTCTGTAGGCAAGAGAATCTTTCTGTAAGAGGCAAGAAGTTAGAACTAATCGAGAGATTGCTGGCGAACCAAAGTCTGGGTACTGGTTCAGAGGAACCAGTCTCTCCAGCGACTGTAGATAACAGTAATGGTGTTGATCTGAATCGTAATTCTGATGATAGCGATGAAGAGGCTGACGAGGACGAAGAGGCTAATGAAACTGTCTCCCCTGCTCCTCTACCTGCCTTACCAGCTGTGCCTACAGGGCCCATACCAGGTCCCACAAGTAACCCTGCTTATTTTGAACTAGAAAAAAATGAAGCTCGAATTAGAATATAAACGGTTCTTGGCTCAATCTGAACGAAACCAAGAGCTCGAGTTCAGACAGATGAATGCCCAGGCTGAGCAGAAGCAAGCTGAGTTGAGACTCAGGGAAATGGAACTTAATCACGAGTTAGAGATGAAAAAGTTGTCTATGGAAAATGCTTCTCTCTCCTCTGGTTCCTCTAGGAGCACCAGTCCAAAAAGACCCCGGATGCCGAAGGAATTAGTGGGTATGTATGAACCGAGATTGGATGTGTTGGATTATTTGAAGCTGTTTGAATACAATCATGGGCTCCAGGACATCGCCGGGAATGCTTTACTTCCCTGGTTGTTCTCTAGGCTCCCTCCTGTTGCGACTGATGTGGTAATGGAGTTGGGGGAGGCGGATAAGATGGATTACGAAAGGGTGAAACTAGCTTTAATAGCTAGATTTGGGAGGACCCCTTCCCAGTATCTTAAGAGGTTTAGAACCCTCAAAAAGCATGATGTACCCCTTGGGCTACCTGGGTGAGTGAAGGGTTGAAAAACCTAGAGGGATGGATTAAGGGTTACAAAGTGAACACTTATGAGGGTATGAAGAATCTTTTTATGTTGGAGTCTATTTATGATGCCTGTTCTCCTGAGCTCAGACAGCACTTGGCTGATTCGAAGGAATTGGATTCCCGGGCACTAGCTAAGGCTGCTGACTTGTGGGTTGCCAACAGGGCTACTCATAAGGATTCTGGGGCAACTCAGAAAAAGGATGAGGGAAAACAGCCTAAAAAAGACTCAAAAGAGAATTCGAATAACTCACATTCCAAAGAGGGCCCCAAACAAAACCAGAAGGGTAAGCCACAAGGAAAACCATTGCAGAATAGTGTGTCTTCTGGTGCCAAACCGGAAGGAGGTCAGAACAAGCCGCCATTCCAGAAAGCATTCGGTAAATGCTTTGTTTGTGGCTCGACTGACCACGTGAAAGGAGATCCCAGATGTAAGGGTAAACCTTCAGGGATCCTGCTTCTCTCCTTAGCCTTCGGTCCAGAGGAGGAAGTCCAAATAGCAAGTGGAAACTTTCTACTGCTAGCTGACGAACCCATTGGAGTCTCAGCCAGCGTTTCTTTAGTATCTCTGGGGTTGTGGGAACAACAGAATTTAGATGTCTATAATTCTATCCCCGATAATACTAAAGAGTATTATAAGGACAGTGTCCAGGTGAATGGTCAGGAGACTCCTGCCATTAGGGACACTGGGGACAGCATAACTGTGGTGGATAAATCGTTTTTTCAGGCCGAGGATGTTGCTAAGGCACCCAAACGCCTCACCAAGTTAGCTGGAGGGCCTGTGCAGATGCTTCCCTAATTACCAGTTCTCATCCAGTGTAATGACATGACTGTGAAGATACCTGTCAGCATACAGAGTGAGGTACCAGGACGCGTACTGTTGGGTAACGATTTGAAAACTCTCAGAGTTGTATCGCATACTCCCAGACCTCCTAGTAAACGGTTACAGGAGCTAACCAGACCTGCAAGAGAGAGGACCATGCGCGGTACTCTCCAGGAGATGATGAAGAAAGATATCACTCCTGCTCCACTGGAATTGTCGGCCGCTGTCTCCAAGAGATCGGAAGCGAAAGGGAAACCTAAGACTTCTATCCCGAAACCAGCAGCCAGCATTCCAGTGCAGCCAACAAGGACTTCCCCCCGGTTGTCCAAAGTTACACCCGTAACTCCACCTCCAGCCGAGGCTGAGAGGGAGGTACGACCCTGTGTGGTAGAATTAGACTCTGAGGAAGAGCTAATGGAGGGCCAGGAACTCATTGGAGATCTGGATCCTGTTGACCATCCTGAGCTGCAGTCTTTACTGGCAGAAGGTGGACCCAGCAGGGCAGACTTCAGTAAGGGACAGAGAGAATGTCCAACTCTGGAAGGTCTTCGCCACCAGGCAGAAGCTCAGGCTGAAGGGCAAGAGCCTGGGAAATACAGGTTGCACTGGGAAGATGGCCTCTTCTACAGTGAACCGACCGAGTCTGCACCTGGAGACTACAAATGACTTGTAGTACCCCAAGAGAACAGACCACAGTTCTTGCAGTTAGCCCACGAGATTCCTTTGGCTGGTCACTTGAGTTTCAAGAAGACTAAGGAAAGGCTATCTCTCTACTTCTATTGGCCGAAGATGGGGGCCAAGGTAGAAAAACACTGCAGGAGCTGCCACACCTGCCAGATCTCTGGTAAGGTTGGCTCCAAGAATGTGGCACCTTTAGTGCCTCTCCCAGTTGTGGGAGTCCCATTTGAGAGAGTAGGGATTGACATCGTTGGTCCCCTTGATCCTCCAACCTCCTCAGGCAACAGGTTTATCCTTGTTGTAGTAGACCATGCTACTGGGTATCCTGAGGCAATTCCTATGAGGACTGTTACAGCTCTGGCTGTGGCTAAGGCCCTCCTTGGTATTTTTACTAGGGTCGGGTTTCCTAAGGAAGTAATCTCTGACAGGGGGTCAAACTTTATGTCCCACTACATGAAAGCCATGTGGAAACCCTGTGGAGTTACTTACAAGTTCTCAACAGCTTACCACCCACAAACCAATGGGTTGGTAGAACGGTTCAACTGAACCATGAAGAGCATGATAGGTGCTTTAGAAGAACCCCTTAAGCGCAAGTGGGACCTTCTACTGCCATGCCTTATCTTTGCTTATAGAGAAGTCCCTCAGGAGGGAGTAGGTTACTCTCCCTTCGAACTACTCTATGGTCATCCCGTCAGAGGTCCATTGGCCCTGATTAAGGAGGGGTTGGAGAGTGCTCCTTCCCCCAAGCCAGTCAGAGTGACTGACTACGTGATAGGTCTCCGGAGGAGAATGTCGCACATGATGACGGAAGCAAGTGATTACTTGAAAGCTGGACAAGCATTGGTCAAGCACTGGCACGATCAGATGGCTAACATGGTTGAGTTCGCTCAAGACCAGCTCGTTCTCGTTATGATCCCAACAAGGCAGAGGGCCTTGCAAGATAAGTGGATGGGACCCTTCCGAGTGGTGGGTAAACTCGGAGAGGTTAACTATCTGGTGGACTTGGGCAATCCCAAGGAGGCTCCGACAGTCTTTCACACCAACCGACTTAAAGCGTATGTCTCGCGACCTGACGTAGGAGCATTGCTTCTAGCGTCATCCGAGGAAGAAGAAGAGAGTGAAGCTCTTCCGGATCTCCTCAGAGGCTTACCTTTAGATGAAAAAAACTGAAGGAGTAAATCTCTCCTCCAATCTGACACCCGAGCAACAAGAAGAGTGCAAATCTATGTTGAATCAGTTTGCCTCTCTGTTCTCGCTTTCACCAGGCTTGACCCCTTGGGGCCAGCACGACATACTCACTGGTGATTGTCTGCCAGTCAAAAGCAGAGCATACCGCATGTCAGAAAACGTACGAACCCACATCAAAGGTGAGGTCAGCAAGATGCTTGATCTCGGGGTAATAGAGCCCTCTACTAGTCCATGGTCTAGCCCAGTTGTGTTAGTACCAAAGGCCGGATCTAAAGAACTTAGATTCTGCGTGGATTATAGAGCTCTTAATGCAGTCACCAAGACTGATGCCCATCCTTTGCAAAGAACAGATGAGTTGGTGGATAAACTTGGCGCCGCCAAGTTCCTCAGCACATTTGACTTGACGTGAGGCTATTGGCAAATAGCCCTGACAGACCATGCCAAGGAGAAAACTGCATTTTCTACCCCCGTTGGCTTATACCAGTTTAAGGTAATGCCTTTCGGATTGAAAAATGCACCTGCTACGTTTCAACGTATGGTAAACCAGGTTCTGAATGGGATGGAGGACTTCTGCATGGCATACTTGGATGACATCGCAGTGTTCAGCAATTCCTGGGAAGAACATGTAACCCACCTGAGAGATGTTTTGCAGGCTCTTGGACGAGCCAATCTGACCATAAAGGCAAGCAAATGCCAAATTGGACAGAGTAAGGTAGTCTATCTTGGGCATGAGGTAGGCGGTGGAGAAATAAGGCCTTTGCTCAGTAAGGTTGAAGCTGTGCAAAATTGGACAACACCGACTACTCAAACCCAGGTGAGAGCCTTCCTAGGCCTCACTGGGTATTACAGGAATTTCATAGAGAACTATGGGACCATAGCTTCTCCACTGAATGTCATCTCCTCGCCCAAATTTCCTAAAAACGTTAAATGGAACGAGGAGTGCAATCAGGCTTTTGGAAACCTGAAAAAGGCTCTTTGCCAAGCCCCAGTACTCAGAGCTCCTGATTACCGCCAACACTTCATTGTGCAGACAGATGCTTCCAATGTAGGGATAGGTGCCGTACTCAGTCAACTGGATGGGAAAGGTAGGGAGCACCCCGTTTGCTTCATCAGCCGCAAGCTGAAGGATCCTGAAACAAGGTGGGCAACAATCGAAAGAGAGTGCTTTGCTATCGTGTGGGCGCTGAAGATGTTTAGGCCGTACTTGTATGGTTCTACTTTTGTCATTCAGACTGACCACCAACCCTTGAGATGGTTAATGCAAATGAAAGGGGAAAACCCAAAACTATTGAGATGGTCGATCTGCCTGCAAGGGTTTGATTTCACCATTGAGCACAGGTCAGGATGTCACCACCAAAATGCTGATGGTCTCTCTAGGATGTATGTCATCCACTAGAGGTATGAGATTCATCCAGGAGTGGATTAAATCCTCCTGTCCCTTAGTCTGGGGGGGGCGAGTGTTAGGGAGAATTCTCTGTTTAGGCTGAATTTCCTAACCTAGTGAGTCCCCCAGCAGCTTTGCTGGATTTCGGTAGTTTGTTTTTCCATCCTGCCAAGAGTGAGACTCTTTTTTCTCCCACTCTTGGACATGAATGTGTGTAATTCCTTTGGATGTCAATGTGTTCTATGGGCTATGGGGTCTTTTACTCGATAGGGTCTCATATGTTTTTCTATGTGTGTTACACCGCACCCTACGTGCCGTAACACGGGGGCGTCCTAGCGGATCCCCCACCATAGACTCCATACCCGGGGACTGACTACTGTCTCCCCGGGCATGTAAAGTCACCATTGGCTTTACTAGACCTAAATTTACTAACAGGACTAGTACCAACCATCTTATTGTGGACGTACTAGTAGGGGTAATTCGATTACTCCTGGACCTGTTACTCGAGGGGGCACTGTCCCGTCCCCCATCGTCGAGTTTTGGCTGGTGGCAGTGGAAACTACTTGTTATGTTCGACCCCGGACATAACCCTATGGGATTTGTCCCATTGTTGGAGATTGGTACTTTTTCTCGCTAATCTCTAACGTACCACCGGTCTACTTATCTTAAATAAGTTTATCGGATGGTATGTTCTGCCAGAACTCGGTTTGTAAAATGGCGTCTGTGTTCGTCTCTGTGACTCCTAAACCAAAGGTCGAGCCCTTTGTCCCACTTTTGGCGGGCTCTGTACAGAGACCCTCCAAAGTGGTGCCATTCTGTCTGGGTTACCACAGGGGTGTGGGAGGGGGTTTAGGCACCCTGGACCGAGTTTCCTTGCCAACTCCGGTCGCACTCTGGAGTGATTGGCCCAGGTGGTGAGCCTTCCCGCTCACCACTTAGCATGTGTTGATTGACAGCTAGGCTGAATGAATGGGGGTTTTCTGCATAAAAGCAGGGCTTTTGGGACTGGATCTTCAGAAGTCGCCACAGGACCTAAGAATCCGACGAGGGTAACGCTGAGCCGACCTGCACGACGACACCTCCGGTGGAGCCCTGCGGAACCGACTCACCTCTTCCCGACGACAGAGGAGATCTCACTGACGGAGAGTCTCTTCCCCTGACTGGTGGGAACAACCAGTCCCCTTTGCTTTTTATTCGCCTCAGGACGCAGTGGTCGAATTGCCCGTGCAGAGCACCTCGGCAACTGGATAGCCATACCCCTGTACCGCGACCAAAAGTTGGTGCCTTGTGACGGAGCACTCCGCGGCTGGTCTCTTCCCTGGTGGTGCACTGGACTTCACTTTCTTCGACGACGAGATCATCTCTACTCTTGGCAAAGACCCAACGTGCATCCACCACCAGGAACAACTGCCCCCGCCGGAACTGCCCTCCACAACAAGGTACCGTGTCCGCCTGGCTTCCCTTTCGATCGGTTCGAGTGAGGTGTTTTAATCCTCTCCGTTCTGTTGGGTCGCCTCCAAGCTTTGCTCATTCTTTGTTCTGAACTGGTTCAATCTGCCGATAACAATTTGCTATAAAGACTTGAATACATCTCCACTAGAGACTTTTTGGGACATCGCGCCTTGCCTCTCTCCGAGTGGGCCTGGCCTCTGAACTTTATGATCTATTGCGATTCTTGCCTTCCTGCCTTGCATTTTATCCGCGTAGGATTGAACTGTGTTGACTGCATAACCTGCCTATCTTTTTGTCTCCCGTCCTAACTAATATTCGAGTGTCATCTAGGTTGAGGTATACACCTCTGTCTGAAAATAAGTGGTACCGGTAGAACCTAGAGTTGTCGATATTTTGCTAGGGGGATTGATCGTTTTCTACTCCGTAGAGTAATTGTGTTTGATTTGTTTGCCGTGATTTGCTTTAGTGTTTTTCATAGATGTTGTGCTATAAATAAATACCTTAATATCTTTACACTAAGCCTCGTTGCGTGTTTGCTTGTCTTGCTGTGAAGAATTGCCCTATTTTGTATACTCCACATACTGCTCAACTCTTCTTAAGGGAAGTCTGACTGCTCAGCCACAGCTACCAAGTGAATCTGTGTGGTACAGACTGCTACCAAGTGGGTTCACCGCCAAACACCTGTAGTCCTAAATCTTTTGCAGTGGTCCCAGAGGGAACTGCACAGGTTTCCGCCTAACAGTCAGCAGGATGGACTAGGACCGACACTGTCCTGGCTGGGTGTGTGAGAGCTGGGGTGGATGGAGCCGCAGCTGCCCCTGCAGCCTCTCCACCCTGCCTACTTGGGGCAGCAGATGACCTTGCTGCCCCTGATCCACGTGGCCTGATGACATCAAAGTGCACCAGCGCACGATTCATAGGCCTGCTGACCTGGAAGTCAGCCATGGAGTCAGCCAGGTCTGGTGCCACAATGAGCTGGTCCAACAAGGGCTGAGCATGGATGGTGTCAGCCACATCACCCTCAACCAGGGGGGGTGGGGGGGATTATGGGTGCCCTTGACTGGTCCTCCACACATGGGGGGACAGGGTCACCCTGCAAGTAACGACCACGTCCCCTACCGGATCCACCACGGCCACCACTTGTGGCTCGTCCACCTTTGCCACCCTTACGGATTCCTCGCCTCCCAACCATGGCACTGATGTTAATGTGTGTATGGGAGTGGCTGTAAACTATTGTCCTGGGCAATTGGGGGTCAAAGGGGTTGGGTACCAGATGGTAATCGTACCCTAGTGCTCTAGCAAGGCTGAATGTGACCCCTGGGGAAAGATGACGGGTCACGCAACACACAGGAAGCCCAAAAAAGGGAGATAACGTGCACGCAACCCCTCCTAGACCACTTGTGCGGAAAAATAAACCTGCACTACGCTGTGGCACCCAGTAACACAAGAATGAACGTATGCGTGTCACACACAGCCTAGAATGACCTCTGAAGGGGTAGGCTACACACGGGGCAAGCACAGATGTTAGATACGTGCGTGACTCACCGTCTGCCAGGAAAAAGAGCGTGAAAAAGAAGCGCGTGTGCGCGTTGGCAACACCCCCGCCAAAAGAAGAATTGTACGCTGTCTGAGGAGACAGGACAACAGTAGAAGGGAACGCTGTTTGAGGAACCAGGCCCAGGAAAACCAGAAAAAGAGAAAAAAGAGAATAAGCTGTTAGAGGTAACAGGGAGTACGAACTTGAAACGCCGTGAAGTAAATCGCGTGTGAAACGACAAGAAGTACAGATTTCACCCACTCGCTCTCCACGAAAAGCACGTACTAGGAAATGGTGTTCTACACGTACCTTTTATGCAGGCCCACACGTCCAGCGTCACTTCCGCGTGTACGCGCTAGGGGCATTTCCACCAATTACACGCTTTGTCACTTCCGCGTGTACGCGCTAAGGCCATTTCCACCAATTACACTCTTTGACACTCGGACGTGTCTTTCATTTTTTTAACACGCAACATTTCAAACGTGTGCCATATTCAACGTGCACGTGACTTCATAGACGCGCATACGCTGGTAGCCTTTGGGCCAATGAATGTACAGACGTGTGCTGACCCGCTTACGCGCTAAGGGCCTTTCCTCGAATTACACGCAGACGTGCAGGATTTTCACTTGCAAAATCACTCCGTATCAAGCTGGCCACGCGTTCACACACGGAAGACCACGCTCCTGCCCAGAAGGACGAATTACTGCCCCCCAGAGCCCTGAGCACGCTCCCACCTGCCATCTGCTGCTGCCTGACTGCCTTCTGCCCACGTGCCCTGCCATTTGCTGCCTGCACATCAGCCAGGGGTGCTGTTGCTGTGACCACCCCTGCTGGAACCGAAGACTCCCGACTGCTTTTCCATCGCTCCACAGCCCAGCCCCAGGACCGACCCAGTTGCCCACCCACTCCTGCCTCTGGGGTTGCCATGTCGGGCACTGCAACATCTGGCACCAGTGGCAACCCCCGGCCAAGGAGGCAGAGGGGCACCAGCTTCAATGCCACCGAAGTTGGTGTCCTGGTGGAGCATGTCCTGGGGCAGTATGATGCCCTCTTCGGAAGGTTGCGCGCCGACAAGGAAGGACGGACTCGGATCTGGATGGACATCGTGACTGCCATCAACGCGGAGGAGGTGGCAGTCCGCGACTACGAACGTGTCAGGAAGCGCTGGGAGGACTTCAGGTCCAGGACCCTCAACAAGGCCCGGCGCCTCCTGAAGGCAGCGGATGCTAAGGGGCGCCGGGGCCACTTGTCGGAAGATCAGATGAGGGTCCTGGAACGCATATGCCCAGCACTCCACGTCCAGGTCCTTGAGAGGCAGACACGTCTGGAGTCGAGCAGTAAGTGTACGTGCATACTGATTGTAAGCTGTGCGTGTGGTGGTGTGCCAGGAGTGTGCAGGTTGAACATGTATTTTTATGTGGGCAAGTAGGGGGGGGTGTACAGGGCCGTGAGGGTGACACATGTGAGGGGTCTCATGTGTGACACATGGATGGTGCTTGTGTGTGTGGGCTTGCATGGCACAGGATGTGGAGGAATGATTGTCAGGTGTGACATGGATGCCGATCGGAACATTGCGACAGTTGGCGGAGGTGTACACATGCATGCAAGTTTGGTGGTGTGTGTGCATGTGTAGTGCACTCCCTATGTTGCATGTGATGTGTGGATGACCTTTGGCTGCTGATGCTGTTGTATGTGAATGGATGGTGCTGGCTGTTGCAATATGGCTGTGGTATGGCTCATGTGTGCAAGTTGAAATGACATGTGTGTTGGGGATTGTGATGCCGTGTCTGAGGTTTACCAATGCCACTCATGTATAACTGTCATGTGTGTATGAGTCCATTGTACAGTGCCCTGATGTCTGTGTTTTCTTTCTCCCTGTCTGCAGCGTCAACTGATGAAGAGGGCGGAGAAGGTGCTGTGGAGCACAACGGCAGGGGTCGCACCACCAGCCGGAGACGCAAGGCCCGGCTCCCCTCCCGGGTTCTGATCTCGTCGGGTAGTGAGGAGTCCGGTGCCGTATCCCAGGCCGCAGCTGCCGAGGGGAGGTCCAAGGCAAGGCGCGATGTCCCAAAAAGTCTCTAGTGGAGATGCATTCAAGTCTTTGTAGCAAATTGTTATCGGCAGATCGAACCAGTTCAGAACAAATAAATGAGAAACGCTTGGAGGCGACCCAACGGAACGGAGAGGATTAAGACACCTCGCTCGAACCGATCGAAAGGGAAGCCAGGCGGACACGGTACCTTGTTGTGGAGGGCAGCTCCGGCGGGGGCAGTTGTTCCTGGTGGTGGATGCACGTCGGGTCTTTGCCAAGAGTAGAGATGTTCTCGTCGTCGAAGAAAAGTGAAGTCCGGTGCACCACCAGGGAAGAGACCAGCCGCAGAGAGCTCCGTCACAAGGCACCACCTTTTTGTCGCGGTACAGGGGTAGTGGCTATCCGGTTGCCGAGGTGCTCTGCACGGGCAATTCGACCACTGCGTCCTGAGGCGAATAAAAAGCAAAGGGGACTGGTTGTTGCCACCAGCCAGGGGAAGAGACTCTCCGGCAGGGAGATCTCCTCTGTCGTTGGGAAGTGGTGAGTCGGTTCCGCAGGGCTCCACCGGAGGTGTCGTCGTGCAGGTCGGCTCAGCGTTACCCTCGTCGGATTCTTAGGTCCTGTGGCGACTTCTCAAGATCCAGTCCCAAAAGCCCTGCTTTTATGCAGAAGACCCCCATTCATTCAACCTCGTCGGATTCTTAGGTCCTGTGGCGACTTCTGAAGATCCAGTCCCAAAAGCCCTGCTTTTATGCAGAAAACCCCCATTCATTCAGCCTAGCTGTCAATCAACACATGCTAAGTGGTGAGCAGGAAGGCTCACCACTTGGGCCAATCACTCCAGAGTGCGACCGGAGTTGGCAAGGCAACTCGGTCCAGGGTGCCTAAACCCCCTCCCACACCCCTGTGGTAACCCAGACAGAATGGCACCACTTTGGAGGGTCTCTGTACAGAGCCCGCCAAAAGTGGAACAAAGGGTTCGACCTTTGGTTTAGGAGTCACAGAGACGAACACAGACGCCATTTTACAAACCGAGTTCTGGCAGAAAATACCATCCGATAAACTTATTTAAGATAAGTAGATCGGTGGTACGTTAGAGATTAACGAGAAAAAGTATCAATCTCCAACAATGGGACGAATCCCATAGGGTTATGTCCGGGGTCGAACATAGCAAGTAGTTTCCACTGCCACCAGCCAAAACTCGACGAGGGCGGATGGTACAGTGCCCCCTCGAGTAACAGATCCAGGAGTAATCGAATTACCCCTACTAGTACGTCCACAATAAGAAGATTTGTACTAGTTCTGTTAGTAAATTTAGGTCTAGTAAAGCCAATGGTGACTTTACATGCCCGGGGAGACAGTAGTCAGTCCCCGGGTATGGAGTCTATGGTGGGGGTCCGCTAGGATGCCCCAGTGTTACGGCACGTAGGGTGCGGTGTAATACACATAGAAAAACATATGAGACCCTATGGAGTAAAAGACCCCATAGCCCATAGAACACATTGACATTCAAAGGAATTACACACATTCATGTCCAAGAGTGGGAGGAAAAGAGTCTCACTCTTGGCAGGATGGAAAAAACAAACTCCCGAAATCCAGCAAAGCTGGTGGGGGACTCACTAGGTTAGGAAATTCAGCCTAAACAGAGAATTCTCCCTAACAGTGCCCATGACTGCTGGGGGGTGGGGTGCTGGGGGACATGAGTGGGGGCCTGGTGGAGGGTGCCCCTCAGTGCTGGGGGACATGAGTGGGGGCCTGGTGGAGGGTGCCCCTCAGTGCTGGGGGACATGAGTGGGGGCCTGGTGGAGGGTGCCCCTCAGTGCTGAGGTGGGGTGGGTGGGAGACATGAGTGGGGGCCTGCTAGCAGGTGCCCCACAGTGCTGCGGGGTGGGGTGGGAGGGAGACATGAGTGGGGGCCTGGTGGAGGGTGCCCATGACTGCTGGGGGTTGGGGTGCAGGGGGACATGTGTGGGGGCCTGCTGGCATGTGCCACTCAGTGCTGGGGGGTGTGGGTGAAGGGAGAAATGTGTGGGGGCCTGCTGGCAGGTGCCCCTGACTTGGGGGGGTGGGGGTGCAGGGGTACATGAGTGGGGGCCTGGTGGAGGGTGCCCATGACTGCTGGGGGGTGGGGGTGCAGGGGGACATGTGTGGGGGCCAGGTGGAGGGCGTCACTGCACTGCTGGGGGGTGGGGGTGCAGGGGTACATGTGTGGGAGCCTGGTGGATGGTGCCCATGACTGCTGGGGGGTGGGGGTGCAGGGGGACATGAGTGGGGGCCTGGTGGAGGGTGCCCCGTGACTGCTGGGGGTTGGGGGGGAGGGAGACATGAGTGGGGGCCTGGTGGAGGGTGTCCCTGCACTGCTGGGGGGTGGGGGTGGTGGGAGAAATATGTGGGGGCCTGCTGGCAGGTGCCCCACAGTGCTGGGGGGTGTGGGTGCAGGGGGACATGAGTGGGGGCCTGGTGGAGGGTGCCCCATGACTGCTGGAGGTGGGGGTGCAAGGGGACATGAGTGGGGGCCTGGTGGAGGGTGTCCCTTCACTGCTGGGGGTTGAGGGTGGTGGGAGAAATGTGTGGGGGCCTGCTGGCAGGTGCCCCACAGTGCTGGGGGTTGGGGGTGCAGGGAGACATGAGTGGGGGCCTGCTGGCAGGTGCCCCACAGTGCTAGGGGGTGTGGGTGCAGGGGGACATGAGTGGGGGCTTGGTGGAGGGTGCCCCATGACTGCTGGGGGGTGGGCGGCGGTGACAGACATGAGTGGCGGCCTGGTGGAGGGTGTCCCTGCACTGCTGGGGGGTGGGGGTGGTGGGAGAAATGTGTGGGGGCCTGCTGGCAGGTGCCCCACAGTGCTAGGGGGTGGGGTGCAGGGGGACATGAGTGGGGGCCTGGTGGAGGGTGCCCCTCAGTGCTTGGGGGGGGGTGGGAGACATGAGTGGGGGCCTGGTGGAGGGTGCCCATGACTGCTGGCGGGTGGGGGTGCTGGGGGACATGAGTGGGGGCCTGGAGGAGGGTGCCCCTCAGTGCTGGGGGACATGCGTGTAGGCCTGGTGGAGGGTGCCCCTCAGTGCTGGGGGACATGAGTGGGGGCCTGGTGGAGGGTGCCCCTCAGTGCTAGGGGGTGGGGTGGGTGGGAGACATGAGTGGGGGCCTGCTGGCAGGTGCCCCACAGTGCTGGGGGGTGGGGTGGGTGGGAGACATGAGTGGGGGCCTGGTGGAGGGTGCCCATGACTGCTAGGGGGTGGGGGTGCAGGGGGACATGTGTAGGGGCCTGCTGGCAGGTTCCACTCAGTGCTGGGGGTGTGGGTGGTGGGAGAAATGTGTGGGGGCCTGCTGGCAGTGCCCCTGACTGGTGGGGGGTGGGGGT
This sequence comes from Ambystoma mexicanum, assembly GCF_040938575.1. Taxonomy (NCBI): domain Eukaryota; kingdom Metazoa; phylum Chordata; class Amphibia; order Caudata; family Ambystomatidae; genus Ambystoma; species Ambystoma mexicanum. The sequence goes on from NC_090935.1 coordinate 184,715,652, forward strand.
GCAGGGGTACATGTGTGGGGGCCTGGTGGAGGGTGCCCATGACTGCTGTTGGGTGGGGGTGCAGGGGGACATGTGTGGGGGCCTGGTGGAGGCTGCCCCTGCACTGCTGGGGGGTGGGGGTGCAGGGGTACATGTGTGGGGGCCTGGTGGAGGGTGCCCATGACTGCTGGAGGGTGGGGGTGCAGGGGGACATGAGTGGGGGCCTCGTAGAGGGTGCCCCATGACTGCTGTGGGGTGGGGGGGTGGGAGACATGAGTGGGGGCCTGGTGGAGGGTGTCCCTGCACTGCTGGGGGGTGAGGGTGGTGGGAGAAATGTGTGGGGGCCTGCTGGCAGGTGCCCCACAGTGCTGGGGGGTGGAGGTGCACGGGGACATGAGTGGGGGCTTGGTGGAGGGTGCCCCATGACTGCTGGGGGGTGAGGGTGCAAGGGGACATGAGTGGGGGCCTGGTTGAGGGTGTCCCTGCACTGCTGGGGGGTGGGGGTGGTGGGAGAAATGTGTGAGGGCCTGCTGGCAGGTGCCCCACAGTGCTGGGGGGTGGGGGTGCAGGGAGACATGAGTGGGGGCCTAGTGGAGGGTGCCCCATGACTGCTGGGGGTGGGGGGGTGGGAGACATGAGTGGGGGCCTGGTGGAGGGTGTCCCTGCACTGCTGCGGGGTGGGCGTGGTGGGAGAAATGTGTGGGGGCCTGCTGGCAGGTGCCCCATAGTGCTGGGGGGGGGTGCAGGGAAACATGAGTGGGGGCCTGCTGGCAGGTGCCCCACAGTGCTGGGGGGTGGGGGTGCAGGGGGACATGAATGGGGGCCTGGTGGAGGGTGCCCCATGACTGCTGGGGGGTGGGGGTGCAAGGGGACATGAGTGGGGGCCTGGTGGAGGGTGTCCCTGCACTGCTGGGGGGTGGGGGTGGTGGGAGAAATGTGTGGGGGCCTGCTGGCAGGTGCCCCACAGTGCTGGGGGGTGGGGGTGCAGGGAGACATGAGTGGGGGCCTGCTGGCAGGTGCCCCACAGTGCTGGGGGTGGGGGTGCAGGTGGACATGAGTGGGGGCCTGGTGGAGGGTGCCCCATGACTGCTGTGGGGTGGGGGTGCTGGGGGACATTAGTGGTGGCCTGGTGGAGGGTGCCCCTCAGTGCTGGGGGACATGAGTGGGGGCCTGGTGGAGGGTGCCCCTCAGTGCTGGGGGACCTGAGTGGGGGCCTGCTGGTAGGTGCCCCACAGTGCTGGGGGGTGCTGGTGCAGGGGGACATGGGTGGGGGCCTGGTGGTGGGTGCCCATGACTGCTGGGGGTGGGGGTGCAGGGGGACATGTGTGGGGGCCTGCTGGCAGGTGCCACTCAGTGCTGGGGGGTGGAGGTGCAGGGGTACATGTGTGGGGGCCTGGTGGAGGGTGCCCATGACTGCTGGGGGGTGGGGCTGCACGGGGACATGTGTGGGGGCCTGGTGGAGGGTGCCCCTGCACTGCTGGGGGGTGGGGGTGCAGGGGTACATGTGTGGGGGCCTGGTGGAGGGTGCCCATGACTGCTGGGGGGTGGGAGTGCAGGGGGGCATGTGTGGGGGCCTGGTGGAGGGTGTCCCTGCACTGCTGGGAGGTGGGGGTGCAGGGGTACATGTGTGGGGGCCTGGTGGAGGGTGCCCCATGACTGCTGGGGGATGGGGGTGCAAGGGGACATGAGTGGGGGTCTGCTGGCAGGTGCCCCACAGTGCTGGGGGGTGGGGTGGGTGCCAGACATGAGTGGGGGCCTGGTGGAGGGTGCCCATGACTGCTGGGGGGTGGGGGTGCAGGGGGACATGTGTGGGGGCCTGCTGGCAGGTGCCACTCAGTGCTGGGGGGTGTGGGTGGTGGGAGAAATGTGTGTGGGCCTGCTGGCAGGTGCCCCTGACTGGTGGGGGGTGGGGGTGGTGGGGGACATGTGTGGGGGCCTGGTGGAGGGTGTCCCTGCACTGTTGGGGGGTGGGGGTGCAGGGGGACATGTGTGGGGGCCTGGTGGAGGGTGCCCATGACTGCTGGGGGGTGGGGGTTCAGGGGGACATGTGTGGGGGCCTGGTGGAGGGTGCCCATGACTGCTGGGGGGTGGGGGTGCTGGGGGACATGAGTGGGGGCCTGGTGGAGGGTGCCCATGACTGCTGGGGGGTGGGGGTGGTGGGAGAAATGTGTGGGGGCCTGCTGGCAGGTGCCCCTGACTGCTGGGGGGTGGGGGTGGAGGGGGACATGTGTGGGGGCCTGGTGGAGGGTGTCCCTGCACTGTTGGGGGGTGGGGGTGCAGGGGGACATGTGTGGGGGCCTGGTGGAGGGTGCTCATGACTGCTGGGGGGTGGGGGTTCAGGGGGACATGTGTGGGGGCCTGGTGGAGGGTGCCCATGACTGCTGGGGGGTGGGGGTGCAAGGGGACATGAGTGGGGGCCTGCTGGCAGATGTCCCACAGTGCTGGGGGGTGGGGTGGGTGGGAGACATGTGTGGGGGCCTGGTGGAGGGTGCCCCATGACTGCTGGGGGGTGGGGGTGCAAGGGGACATGAGTGGGGGCCTGCTGGCAGGTGCCCCACAGTGCTGGGGGGTGGGGTGGGTGGGAGACATGAGTGGGGGCCTGGTGGAGGGTGCCCATGACTGCTGGGGGGTGGGGGTGCAGGGGGACATGTGTGGGGGCCTGCTGGCAGGTGCCACTCAGTGCTGGGGGGCGTGAGTGGTGGGAGAAATGTGTGGGGGCCTGCTGGCAGGTGCCCCTGACTGGTGGGGGGTGGGGGTACAGGGTGTTAGGCGGAAACCTGTGCAGTTCCCTCTGGGACCACTGCAAAAGATTTAGGACTACAGGTGTTGGGCGGTGAACCCACTTGGTAGCAGTCTGTACCACACAGATTCACTTGGTAGGTGTGGCTGAGCAGTCAGACTTCCCTCAAGAAGGGTTGAGCAGTATGTGGAGTATACAAGATAGGGCAATTCTTCACAGCAAGACAAGTAAACACGCACAGAGGCTTAGTGTAAAGATATTACAGTATTTATTTCTAATGAAACATCGATGGAAAACACTAAGGCAAATCACGGCAAACAAATCAAACACAATTACTCTATGAAGTAGAAAACGATCAATCCCCCTAGCAATATCGACAACTCTTGGTTCTACCGGTACCACTTATTTTCAGACAGAGGTGTATACCTCAACCTAGATGACACTCGAATATTAGTTAGAACGGGAGAGAGAAAGATAGGCAGGTTATGAAATCAACACAGTTCAATCCTACGCGGATAAAATGCAAGGCAGGAAGGCAAGAATTACAATAGATCATAAAGTTCAGAGGCCAGGCCCACTCGGAGAGAGGAAAGGCGCGATGTCCCAAAACGTCTCTAGTGGAGAAGCATTCAAGTCTTTATAGCAAATTGTTTCGGCAGATTGAACCAGTTCAGAACCAAGAATAAGAAAAGCTTGGAGGCGACCCAACGGAACGGAGAGGATTAAGACACCTCACTCGAACCGATAGAAAGGGAAGCCAGGCGGACATGGTACCTTGTTGTGGAGGGCAGCTCCGGCGGGGGCAGTTGTTCCTGGTGGTGGATGCACGTCGGGTCTTTGCCAAGAGTAGAGATGATCTTGTCGTCGAAGAAAGTGAAGTCCGGTGCACCACCAGGGAAGAGACCAGCCACGGAGTGCTCCGTCACAAGGCACCACCTTTTGGTCGCGGTTCAGGGGTAGTGGCTATCCGGTTGCCGAGGTGCTCTGCACGGGCAATCCGACCACTGCGTCCTGAGGCGAATAAAAAGCAAAGGGGACTGGTTGTTCCCACCAGTCAGGGGAAGAGACTCTCCGGCAGGGAGATCTCCTCTGTCGTCGGGAAGTGGTGAGTCGGTTCCGCAGGGCTCAACCGGAGGTGTCGTCGTGCAGGTCGGCTCAGCGTTACCCTCGTCGGATTTTTAGGTCCTGTGGCGACTTCTGAAGATCCAGTCCCAAAAGCCCTGCTTTTATGCAGAAAACCCCCATTTATTCAGCCTAGCTGTCAATCAACACATGCTAAGTGGTGAGCGGGAAGGCTCACCACCTGGGCCAATCACTCCAGAGTGCGACCGGAGTTGGCAAGGCAACTCGGTCCAGGGTGCCTAAACCCCTGTGGTAACCCAGACAGAATGGCGCCACTTTGGAGGGTCTCTGTACAGAGCCTGCCAAAAGTGGAACGAAGGGCTCGACCTTTGGTTTAGGAGTCACAGAGATGAACACAGACACCATTTTTCAAACCGAGTTCTGGCAGAAAATACCACTCGATAAACTTATTTAAGATAAGTAGATCGGTGGTACGTCAGAGATTAATGAGAAAAAGTATCAATCTCCAACAATGGGACGAATCCCATAGGGTTATGTTTGGGGTCGAACATAACAAGTAGTTTCCACTGCCACCAGCCAAAACTCGACGAGGGGGGACGGGACAGTGCCCCCTCGAGTAACAGATCCAGGAGTAATCGAATTACCCATACTAGTACGTCCACAATAAGATGGTTGGTACTAGTTCTGTTAGTAAATTTAGGTCTAGTAAAGCCAATGGTGACTTTACATGCCCGGGGAGACAGTAGTCAGTCCCCGGGTATGGAGTCTATGGTGGGGGACCCGCTAGGGCGCCCCCGTGTTACGGCACGTAGGGTGCGGTGTAACACACATAGAAAAACATATGAGACCCTATGGAGTAAAAGACCCCATAGCCCATCGAACACATTGACATCTCAAAGGAATTACACACATACATGTCCAAGAGTGGGAGAAAAGAGTCTCACTCTTGGCAGGATGGAAAAAAACAAACTCCAGAAATCCAGCAAAGCTGCTGGGGGACTCACTAGGTTAGGAAATTCAGCCTAAACAGAGAATTCTCCCTAACACTCGCCCCCCCCAGACTAAGGGACAGGAGGATTTAATCCACTCCTGAATGAATCTCATACCTCTAGTCGATGATATACATCCTAGAGAGACCATCAGCATTTTGGTGGTGACACCCTGACCTGTGCTCAATGGTGAAATCAAACCCTTGCAGGCAGATCGACCATCTCAATAGTTTTGGGTTTTCCCCTTTGATTTGCATTAACCATCTCAAGGGTTGGTGGTCAGTCTGAATAACAAAAGTAGAACCATACAAGTACGGCCTAAACTTCTTCAGAGCCCACACTATAGCAAAGCACTCTCTTTCGATTGTTGCCCACCTTGTTTCAGGATCCTTCAGCTTGCGGCTGATGAAGCAAACGGGGTGCTCCCTACCTTTCCCATCCAGTTGACTGAGTACGGCACCTATCCCTACATTGGAAGCGTCTGTCTGCACAATGAAGTGTTGGCGGTAATCAGGAGCTCTGAGTACTGGGGCTTGGCAAAGAGCCTGTTTCAGGTTTTCAAAAGCCTGATTGCACTCCTCGTTCCATTTAACCTTTTTAGGAAATTTGGGCGAGGAGATGACATTCAGTGGAGAAGCTATGGTCCCATAGTTCTCTATGAAATTCCTGTAATACCCAGTGAGGCCTAGGAAGGCTCTCACCTGGGTTTGAGTAGTCGGTGTTGTCCAATTTTGCACAGCTTCAATCTTACTGAGCAAAGGCCTTATTTCTCCACCGCCTACCTCATGCCCAAGATAGACTACCTTACTCTGTCCAATTTGGCATTTACTTGCCTTTATGGTCAGATTGGCTCGTCCAAGAGCCTGCAAAACATCTCTCAGGTGGATTACATGTTCTTCCCAGGAATTGCTGAACACTGCGATGTCATCCAAGTATGCCATGCAGAAGTCCTCCATTCCATTCAGAACCTGGTTTACCATCCGTTGAAACGTAGCAGGTGCATTCTTCAGTCCGAAAGGCATTACCTTAAACTGGTATAAGCCAACGGGGGTAGAAAATGCAGTTTTCTCCTTGGCATGGTCTGTCAGGGCTATTTGCCAATAGCCTGACGTCAAGTCAAATGTGCTGAGGAACTTGGCGGCGCCAAGTTTATCCACCAACTCATCTGTTCTTGGCAAAGGGTGGGCATCAGTCTTGGTGACTGCATTAAGAGCTCGATAATCCACGCAGAATCTAAGTTCTTTAGATCCGGCCTTTGGTACTAACACAACTGGGCTAGACCATGGACTAGTAGAGGGCTCTATTACCCCGAGATCAAGCATCTTGCTGACCTCACCTTTGATGTGGGTTCGTACGTTTTCTGACATGCGGTATCCTCTGCTTTTGACCGGCAGACAGTCACCAGTGAGTATGTCGTGCTGGCCCCAAGGGGTCAAGCCTTGTGAAAGCGAGAACAGAGAGGCAAACTGATTCAACATAGATTTGCACTCTTCTTGTTGCTCGGGTGTCAGATTGGAGGAGAGATTCACTCCTTCAATTTTTTCATCTAAAGGTAAGCCTCTGAGGAGATCCGGAAGAGCTTCACTCTCTTCTTCTTCATCGGATGATGCTAGAAGCAACGCTCCTACATCAGGTCGCGAGACATACGCTTTAAGTCGGTTGGTGTGAAAGACTGTCGGAGCCTCCTTGGGATTGCCCAAGTCCAAAAGATAGTTAACCTCTCCGAGTTTACCCACTACTCGGTAGGGTCCCATCCACTTATCTTGCAAGGCCCTCTGCCTTGTTGGGATCATAACGGGAACGAGCTGGTCTTGAGCGAACTCAACCATGTTAGCCTTTTGATCGTGCCAGTGCTTGACCAATGCTTGTCCAGCTTTCAAGTTATCGCTTGCTTCCGTCATCATGTGCGACATTCTCCTCCAGAGACCTATCACGTAGTCAGTCACTCTGACTGGCTTGGGGGAAGGAGCACTCTCCAACCCCTCCTTAATCAGGGCCAATGGACCTCTGACGGGATGACCATAGAGTAGTTCGAAGTGAGAGTAACCTATTCCCTCCTGAGGGACTTCTCTATAAGCAAAGAGAAGGCATGGCAATAGAAGGTCCCACTTACGCTTAAGGGGTTCCTCTAGAGCACCTATCATGCTCTTCATGGTTCGGTTAAACCGTTCTACTAACCCATTGGTTTGTGGGTGGTAAGCCGTTGAGAACTTGTAAGTTACTCCGCAGGTTTTCCACATGGCTTTCATGTAGTGGGACATAAAGTTTGACCCCCTGTCAGAGATTACTTCCTTAGGAAACCCGACCCTGGTAAAAATACCAAGGAGGGCCTTAGCCACAGCCGGAGCTGTGACAGTCCTCATAGGAATTGCCTCAGGATACCTAGTAGCATGGTCTACTACAACAAGTATAAACCTGTTGCCTGAGGAGGTTGGAGGATCAAGGGGACCAACGATGTCAATCCATACTCTCTCAAATGGGACTCCCACAACTGGGAGAGGCACTAACAGTGCCACGTTCTTGGATCCAACCTTACCAGAGATCTGGCAGGTGCGGCAGCTCCTGCAGTGTTTTTCTACTTCGGCCCCCATCTTTGGCCAATAGAAGTAGAGCGAGAGCCTTTCCTTAGTCTTCTTGAAACTCAAGTGACCAGCCAAAGAAATCTCATGGGCTAACTGCAAGAACTGTGGTCTGTTCTCTTGGGGTACTACAAGTCGTTTGTAGTCTCCAGGTGCAGACTTGGTCGGTTCACTGTAGAAGAGGCCATCTTCCCAGTGCAACCTGTATTTCCCAGGCTCTTGCCCTTCAGCCTGAGCTTCTGCCTGATGGCGAAGACCTTCCAGAGTTGGACATTCTCTCTGTCCCTTACTGAAGTCTGCCCTGCTGGGTCCACCTTCTGCCAGTAAAGACTGCAGCTCAGGATGGTCAACAGGATCCAGATCTCCAATGAGTTCCTGGCCTTCCATTAGCTCTTTCTCAGAGTCTAATTCTACCACGTAGGGTTGTACCTCCCTCTCAGCCTCGGCTGGAGGTGGAGTTACGGGTGTGACGTTGGACAACCGCGGGGAAGTACGTGTCGGCTGCACTGGAATGCTGGCGGCTGGTTTCGGGATAGAAGTCTTAGGTTTCCCCTTCGCTTCTGATTTCTTGGAGACAGCGGCCGACAATTCCAGTGGAGCAGGAGTGATTTCTTTCTTCATCATCTCCTGGAGAGTAACGCGCATGGTCCTCTCTCGTGCGGGTCTGGTTAGCTCCTGTAACCGTTTACTAGGAGGTCTGGGAGTATGCGATACAACTCCGAGAGTTTTCAAATCGTTACCCAACAGTACGCGTCCTGGTACCTCACTCTGTATGCTGACAGGTATCTTCACAGTCATGTCGTTACACTGGATGAGAACTGGTAATTGGGGAAGCATCTGCACAGGCCCTCCAGCTAACTTGGTGAGGCGTTTGGGTGCCTTAGCAACATCCTCAGCCTGAAAAAACGATTTATCCACCAGAGTTATGCTGGCCCCAGTGTCCCTAATGGCAAGAGTCTCCTGACCATTCACCTGGACACTGTCTTTATAATACTCTTTAGTATTATCGGGGATAGAATTATAGACATCTAAATTCTGTTGTTCCCACAACCCCAGAGATACTAAAGAAACGCTGGCTGAGACTCCAATGGGTTTGTCAGCTACCAGTAGAAAGTTTCCACTTGCCATTTGGACTTCCTCCTCTGGAGCGAAGGCTAAGGAGACAAGCTGGACCCCTGAAGGTTTACCCTTACATCTGGGATCTCCTTTCACTTGGTCAGTCGAGCCACAAACAAAGCATTTACCGAATGCTTTCTGAAATGGTGGCTTGTTCTGACCTCCTTCCGGTTTGGCACCAGAAGACACACTATTCTGCTGTGGTTTTCCCGGTGGCTTACCCTTCTGGTTTTGTTTGGGGCCCTCTTTGGAATGTGAGTTATTCGAATTCTCTTTTGAGTCTTTTTTAGGCTGTTTTCCCTCATCCTTTTTCTGAGTTGCCCCAGAATCCTTGTGAGTAGCCCTGTTGGCAACCCACAAGTCAGCAGCCTTAGCTAGTGCCCTGGAATCCAATTCCTTCGAATCAGCCAAGTGCTGTCTGAGCTCAGGAGAACAGGCATCATAAATAGACTCCAACATAAAAAGATTTCTCATACCCTCATAAGTGTTCACTTTGTAACCCTTAATCCATCCCTCTAAGTTTTTCAACACTTCACTCACCCAGGTAGCCCAAGGGGTACCATCATGCTTTTTGAGGGTTCTAAACCTCTTAAGATACTGGGAAGGGGTCTTCCCGAATCTAGCTATCAAAGCTAGTTTCACACTTTCGTAATCCGTCTTATCTGCCTCCCCCAACTCCATTACCACATCAGTCGCAACAGGAGGGAGCCTAGAGAACAACCAGGGAAGCAACGCATTCCCGATGATGTCCTGGAGCCCATGATTGTATTCAAACAGTTTCAGCCAATCCAACACATTAATCTCGGTTCATACATACCCACTAATTCCTTCGGCATCCGGGGTCTTTTGGGACTGGAGCTCCTAGAGGAACCAGAGGAGAGAGAAGCATTTTCCATAGACAACTTTTTCATCTCTAATTCGTGATTAAGTTCTATTTCTCTGAGTCTTAACTCAGCTTGCTTCTGCTCAGCCTGGGCATTCATCCGTCCGAACTCGAGCTCTTGGTTTCGTTCAGATTGAGCCAAGAACCGTTTATATTCTAATTCGAGCTTCATTTTTTCAAGTTTTAAAATAAGCAGGGTTACTTGTGGGACCTGGTATGGGCCCCGTAGGCACATCTGGTAAGGCAGGTAGAGGAGCGGGGGAGACAGTTTCGTTAGCCTCTCCGTCCTCGTCAGCCTCTTCATTGCTATCATCAGAATTACGATTCAAATCAACACCATTACTGTCGTCTACATTCGCTGGGGAGATTGGTTCCTCTGAACCATTACCGAGACTTTGGTTCTCTAGCAATCTCTCTATTAGTTCTAACTTCTTGCCTCTTACAGAAAGATTCGCTTGCCTACAGAGAGCTCGCAAATTCTCAGTATTTTCACCTGACAAAGACTCTTGACTGTAAGTTTCCATCGTAGACATGTTTTTTTGAAAGTTGCTTTTTGTGCAAAGTTTTGTGGTTAGTTATCCTACAGTGTCGAAAAGCACTCTAAACTGTATACTCGATACAAATCCCACCGCTGTACACCAGTGTTAGGCGGAAACCTGTGCAGTTCCCTCTGGGACCACTGCAAAAGATTTAGGACTATAGGCGTTGGCGGTGAACCCACTTGGTAGCAGTCTGTACCACACAGATTCACTTGGTAGCTGTGGCTGAGCAGTCAGACTTCTCTCAAGAAAAGTTGAGCAGTATGTGGAGTATACAAAATAGGGCAATTCTTCACAGCAAGACAAGCAAACACACAACGAGGCTTAGTGTAAAGATATCAAGGTATTTATTTATAACACAACATCTATGGAAAACACTAAAGCAAATCACGGCAAACAAGTCAAACACAATTACTCTACGAAGTAGAAAACTATCAATCCCCCTAGCGAAATATCGACAACTCTAGGTTCTACTGGTACCACTTATTTTCAGACAGAGGTGTATACCTCAACCTAAATGACACTCGAATATTAGTTAGGAAGGGAAAGAAAAAGATAGGCAGGTTATGAAATCAACACAGTTCAATCCTACGCGGATAAAATGCAAGGCAGGAAGGCAAGAATCAGAATAGATCATAAAGTTCAGAGGCCAGGCCCACTCGGAGAGAGGCAAGGCGCGATGTCCCAAAAAGTCTCTAGTGGAGATGCATTCAAAACTTTATAGCAAATTGTTATTGGCAGAATGAACCAGTTCAGAACAAAGAATGAGCAAAGCATGGAGGCGATCCAAAGGGGAGCTGAGAGGATTAAGACACCTCACTCGAACCGAACAAAAGGGAAGCCAGGCGGACACGGTACCTTGTTGTGGAGGGCAGCTCCGGCGGGGGCAGTTGTTCCTGGTGGTGGATGCACGTCGGGTCTTTGCCAAGAGTAGAGAGGTTCTCGTCATCGGAGAAAGTGAAGTCCGGTGCACCATCAGGGAAGAGACCAGCCGCGGAGTGCTCCGTCACAAGGCACCACCTTTTGGTCGCGGTTCAGGGGTCGTGTCTATCCGGTTGCCAAGGTGCTCTGCATGGGCAATTCGACCACTGCGTCCTGAGGCAAATAAAAAGCAAAGGGAACTGGTTGTTCCCACCAGTCAGGGGTAGAGACTCTCCGGCAGGGAGATCTCCTCTGTCGTCGGGAAGTGGTGAGTCGGTTCCGCAGGGCTCCACCGGAGGTGTCGTCGTGCAGGTCGGCTCAGCGTTACCCTCGTCGGATTTTTAGGTCCTGTGGCGACTTCTGAAGATCCAGTCCCAAAAGCCCTGCTTTTATGCGGAAAACCCCCATTCATTCAGCCTAGCTGTCAATCAACACATGCTAAGTGGTGAGCGGGAAGGCTCACCACCTGGGCCAATCACTCCAGAGTGTGACCGGAGTTGGCAAGGCAACTCGGTCCAGGGTGCCTAAACCCCCTCCCACACCCCTGTGGTAACCCAGACAGAATGGCACCACTTTGGAGGGTCTCTGTCCAGAGCCCGCCAAAAGTGGAACAAAGGGCTCGACCTTTGGTTTAGGAGTCACAGAGACGAACACAGACGCCATTTTACAAACCGAGTTCTGGCAGAAAATACCATCCGATAAACTTATTTAAGATAAGTAGACCGGTGGTACGTTAGAGATTAACGAGAAAAAGTATCAATCTCCAACAATGGGACGAATCCCATAGGGTTATGTCCGGGGTCGAACATAACAAGTACTTTCCACTGCCACCAGCCAAAACTCGACGAGGGGGGACGGGACAGTGCCCCCTCGAGTAACAGATCCAGGAGTAATCGAATTACCCCTACTAGTACGTCCACAATAAGATGGTTGGTACTAGTCCTGTTAGTAAATTTAGGTCTAAAAAAGCCAATGGTGACTTTACATGCCCGGGGAGACAGTAGTCAGTCCCCGGGTATGGAGTCTATGGTGGGAGATCCGCTAGGACGCTCCCGTGTTACGGCATGTAGGGTGCGGTGTAACACACATAGAAAAACATATGAGACCCTATGAGTAAAAGACCCCATAGCCCATAGAACACATTGACATCCAAAGAAATTACACACATTCATGTCCAAGAGTGGGAGGAAAAGAGCCTCACTCTTGGCAGGATGGAAAAAAACAAACTCCCGAAATCCAGCAAAGCTGCTGGGGGACTCACTAGGTTAGGAATTTCAGCCTAACGAGAGAATTCTCCATAACACAGGGGTACATGTGTGGGGGCCTGGTGGAGGGTGCCTATGACTGCTGGGGGGTGGGGGTGCTGGGGGACATGAGTGGGGGCCTGGTGGAGGGTGCCCATGACTGCTGGGGGGTGGGGGTGGTGGGAGAAATCTGCGGGGGCCTGCTGGCAGGTGCCCCTGACTGCTGGGGGGTGGGGGTGCAGGGGGACATGAGTGGGGGCCCTGGTGGAGGGTGCCCATGACTGCTGGGGGGTGGGGTGCAGGGGGACATGTGTGGGGGCCTGGTGGAGGGTGTCCCTGCACTGCTGGGGGGTGGGGGTGCAGGGGGACATGTGTGGGGGCCTGGTGGAGGGTGCCCATGACTGCTGGGGGGTGGTGGTGCAGGTGGACATGTGTGGGGGCCTGGTGGAGGGTGTCCATGACTGCTGGGGGGTGGGGTGCAGGGGGACATGTGTGGGGGCCTGGTGGAGGGTGTCCCTGCACTGCTGGGGGTGCAGGGGTACATGCGTGGGGGCCTGGTGGAGGGTGCCCCATGACTGCTGTGGGGTGGGGGTGCAAGGGGACATGAGTGGGGGCCTGGTGGAGGGTGCCCCTCAGTGCTGGGGGGGTGGGAGACATGGGTGGGGGCCTGTTGGCAGGTGCCCCACAGTGCTGGGGGGTGTGGGTGGTGGGAAAAATGTGTGGGGGCCTGCTGGCAGGTACCCCTGACTGCTGGGGGGTGGGGGTGCAGGGGTACATGTGTGGGGGCCTGGTGGAGGGTGCCCATGACTGCTGGGGGGTGGGGGTGGTGGGAGAAATGTGTGGGGGCCTGCTGGCAGGTGCCCCTGACTGCTGGGGGGTGGGGTGCAGGGGAACATGAGTGGGGGCCTGGTGGAGGGTGCCCATGACTGCTGGGGGGTGGGGGTGCAGGGGGACATGTGTGGGGGCCTGGTGGAGGGTGCCCTTCAGTGCTGGGGGACATGAGTGGGGGCCTGGTGGAGGGTGCTCCTCAGTGCTGGGGGACATGACTGGGGGCCTGGTGGAGGGTGCCCCTCAGTGCTGGGGGGTGGGGTGGGTGGGAGACATGAGTGGGGGCCTGCTGGCAGGTGCCCCACAGTACTGGGGGGTGGGGTGGGTGGGAGACATGAGTGGGGGCCTGGTGGAGGGTGCCCATGACTGCTGGGGGGTGGGGGTGCAGGGGGACATGTGTGGGGGCCTGATGGCAGGTGCCACTCAGTGCTGGGGGGTGTGGGTGGTGGGAGAAATGTTTGGGGGCCTGCTGGCAGGTGCCCCTGACTGGTGGGGGGTGGGGGTGCAGGGGTACATGTGTGGGGGCCTGGTGGAGGGTGCCCATGACTGCTGGGGGGTGGAGGCGCAGGGGGAATTGTGTGGGGGCCTGGTGGAGGGTGTCCCTGCACTGCTGGGGGGTGGGGGTGCAGGGGTACATGTGTGGGGGCCTGGTGGAGGGTGCCCATGGCTGCTCGGGGTGGGTGTGCAGGGGGACATGAGTGGGGGCCTGGTGGAGGGTGCCCCATGACTGCTGGGGGGTGGGGGGTGGGAGACATGAGTGGGGGCCTGGTGGAGGGTGTCCCTGCACTGCTGGGGGGTGGGGGTGGTGGGAGAAATGTGTGGGGGCCTGCTGGCAGGTGCCCCACAGTGCTGGGGGTGGGGGTGCAGGGGGACATGAGTGGGAGCCTGGTGGAGGGTGCCCATGAATGCTGGGGGGTGGAGGCGCAGGGGGAATTGTGTGGGGGCCTGGTGGAGGGTGTCCCTGCACTGCTGGGGGGTGGGGGTGCAGGGGTACATGTGTGGGGGCCTGGTGGAGGGTGCCCATGGCTGCTCGGGGGTGGGGCTGCAGGGGGACATGAGTGGGGGCCTGGTGGAGGGTGCCCCATGACTGCTGGGGGGTGGGGGGGTGGGAGACATGAGTGGGGGCCTGGTGGAGGGTGTCCCTGCACTGCTGGGGGGTGGGGGTGGTGGGAGAAATGTGTGGGGGCCTGCTGGCAGCTGCCCCACAGTGCTGGGGGGTGGGGGTGCAGGGAGACATGAGTGGGGGCCTACTGGCAGGTGCCCCACAGTGCTAGGGGGTGTGGGTGCATGGGGACATGAGTGGGGGCCTGGTGGAGGGTGCCCCATGACTGCTGGGGGGTTGGGGGGTGGGAGACATGTGTGGGGGCCTGGTGGAGGGTGTCCCTGCACTGCTGGGGGTGGGGGTGGTGGGAGAAATGTGTGGGGGCCTGCTGGCAGGTGCCCCACAGTGCTGGGGGGTGGGGGTGCAGGGGGGCATGAGTGGGGGCCTGGTGGAGGGTGCCCCATGACTGCTGGGGGGTGGGGGTGCAAGGGGACATGAGTGGGGGCCTGGTGGAGGGTGCCCCTCAGTGCTGGGGGGGGTGGGAGACATGAGTGGGGGCCTGGTGGAGGGTGCCCATGACTGCTGGGGGGGTGGGGGTGCTGGGGGACATGAGTGGGGGCCTGGTGGAGGGTGCCCCTCAGTTCTGGGGGACATGAGTGGGGGCCTGGTGGAGGGTGCCCCTCATTGCTGGGGGACATGAGTGGGGGCCTGGTGGAGGGTGCCCCTCAGTGCTGGGGAGTGGGATGGGTGGGAGACATGAGTGTGGGCCTGCTGGCAGGTGCCCCACTGTGCTGGGGGGTGGGGTGGGTGGGAGACATGAGTGGGGTCCTGGTGGAGGGTGCCCATGACTGCTGGGGGGTGGGGGTGCAGGGGGACATGTGTGGGGGCCTGCAGGCAGGTGCCACTCAGTGCTGGGGGGTGTGGGTGGTGGGAGGAATGTGTGGGGGCCTGCTGGCAGGTGCCCCTGACTGGTGGGAGGTGGGGGTGCAGGGGTACATGTGTGGGGGCCTGGTGGAGGGTGCCCATGACTGCTGGGGGGTGGGGGGTGCAGGGGGACATGTGTTGGGGCCTGGTGGAGGGTGTCCCTGCACTGCTGGGGGGTGGGGGTGCAGGGGTACATGTGTGGGGGCCTGGTGGAGGGTGCCCATGACTACTGGGGGGTGGGGGTGCAGGGGGACATGTGTGGGGGCCTGATGGCAGGTGCCACTCAGTGCTGGGGGGTGTGGGTAGTGGGAGAAATGTGTGGGGGCCTGCTGCCAGGTGCCCCTGACTGGTGGGGGGTGGGGGTGCAGGGGTACATGTGTGGGGGCCTGGTGGAGGGTGCCCATGACTGCTGGGGGGTGGAGGCGCAGAGGGACATGTGTGGGGGCCTGGTGGAGGGTGTCCCTGCACTGCTGGGGGTTGGGGGTGCAGGGGTACATGTGTGGGGGCCTGGTGGAGGGTGCCCATGGCTGCTGGAGGGTGGGGGTGCAGGGGGACATGAGTGGGGGCCTGGTGAAGGGTGCCCCATGACTGCTGGGGGGTGGGGGGGTGGGAGACATGAGTGGGGGCCTGGTGGAGGGTGTCCCTGCACTGCTGGGGGTGGGGGTGGTGGGAGAAATGTGTGGGGGCCTGCTGGCAGGTGCCCCACAGTGCTGGGGGGTGGGGGTGCAGGGGGACATGAGTGGGGGCCTGGTGGAGGGTGCCCCATGACTGCTGGGGGGTGGGGGTGCAAGGGGACATGAGTGGGGGCCTGGTGGAGGGTGCCCTTCAGTGCTGGGGGGGTGGGAGACATGAGTGGGGGCCTGGTGGAGGGTGCCCATGACTGCTGGGGGGGGTGGGGTTGCTGGGGGACATGAGTGGGGGCCTGGTGGAGGGTGCCCCTCAGTGCTGGGGGACATGAGTGGGGGCCTGGTGGAGGGTGCCCCTCAGTGCTGGGGTGTGGGATGGGTGGGAGACATGAGTGGGGGCCTGCCGGCAGGTGCCCCACTGTGCTGGGGAGTAGGGTGGGTGGGAGACATGAGTGTGGTCCTGGTGGAGGGTGCCCATGACTGCTGGGGGGTGGGGGTGCAGGGGGACATGTGTAGGGGCCTGCTGGCAGGTGCCACTCAGTGCTGGGGGGTGTGGGTGGTGGGAGAAATGTGTGGGGGCCTGCTGGCAGGTGCCCCTGATTGGTGGGAGGTGGGGGTGCAGGGGTACATGTGTGGGGGCCTGGTGGAGGGTGCCCATAACTGCTGGGGGGTGGGGGTGCAGGGGGACATGTGTGGGGGCCTGGTGGAGGGTGTCCCTGCACTGCTGATGGGTGGGGGTGCAGGGGTACATGTGTGGGGGCCTGGTGGAGGGTGCCCATGACTGCTGGGGGGTGGGGGTGCAGGGGGACATGAGTGGGGGCCTGGTAGAGGGTGCCCCATGACTGCTGGGGGGTGGGGGGGTGGGAGACATGAGTGGGGGCCTGGTGGAGGGTGTTCCCTCTGGGACCACTGCAAAAGATTTAGGACTACAGGCGTTGGCGGTGAACCCACTTGGTAGCAGTCTGCACCACACAGATTCACTTGGTAGCTGTGGCTGAGCAGTCAGACTTCTCTCAAGAAAAGTTGAGCAGTATGTGGAGTATACAAAATAGGGAAATTCTTCACAGCAAGACAAGCAAACACGCAACGAGGCTTAGTGTAAAGATATCAAGGTATTTATTTATAACACAACATCTATGGAAAACACTAAAGCAAATCACGGCAAACAAGTCAAACACAATTACTCTACGAAGTAGAAAACTATCAATCCCCCCTAGCAAAATATCGACAACTCTAGGTTCTACTGGTACCACTTATTTTCAGACAGAGGTGTATACTTCAACCTAGATGACACTCGCATATTAGTTAGGAAGGGAGAGAAAAAGATAGGCAGGTTATGAAATCAACACAGTTCAATCCTACTCGGATAAAATGCAAGGCAGGAAGGCAAGAATCACAATAGATCATAAAGTTCAGAGGCAAGGCCCACTCGGAGAGAGGCAAGGCGCGATGTCCCAAAAAGTCTCTTGTGGAGATGCATTCAAGTCTTTATAGCAAATTGTTATCGGCAGATTGAACCAGTTCAGAACAAAGAATGAGCAAAGCTTGGAGGCGACCCAGCGGAACGGAGAGGATTAAGACACCTCACTCGAACCGAACGAAAGGGAAGCCAGGCGGACACGGTACCTTGTTGTGGAGGGCAGCTCCGGCGGGGGCAGTTGTTCCTGGTGGTGGATGCACGTCGGGTCTTGGCCAAGAGTAGAGATGATCTCGTCGTCAAAGGAAAGTGAAGTCCGGTGCACCACCAGGGAAGAGACCAGCCGCGGAGTGCTCCGTCACAAGGCACCACCTTTTGGTCGCGGTACAGGGGTAGTGGCTATCCGGTTGCCGAGGCGCTCTGCACGGGCAATGCGACCACTGCGTCCTGAGGCGAATAAAAGCAAAGGGGACTGGTTGTTCCCACCAGTCAGGGGAAGAGACTCTCCGGCAGGGAGATCTCCTCTGTCGTCGGGAAGTGGTGAGTCGGCTCAGCAGGGCTCCACCGGAGGTGTCGTCGTTGCAGTTCGGCTCAGCGTTACCCTCGTCGGATTCTTAGGTCCTGTGGCGACTTCTCAGGATCCAGTCCCAAAAGCCCTGCTTTTATGCAGAAGACCCCCATTCATTCAGCCTAGCTGTCAATCAACACATGCTAAGTGGTGAGCGGGAAGGCTCACCACCTGGGCCAATCACTCCAGAGTGCGACCGGAGTTGGCAAGGCAACTCGGTCCAGGGTGCCTAAACCCCCTCCCACACCCCAGTGGTAACCCAGACAGAATGGCACCACTTTGGAGGGTCTCTGTACAGAGCCCGCCAAAAGTGGAACAAAGGGCTCGACCTTTGGTTTAGGAGTCACAGAGATGAACACAGACGCCATTTTCAAACCGAGTTCTGGCAGAAAATACCACTCGATAAACTTATTTAAGATAAGTAGATTGGTGGTACGTCAGAGATTAATGAGAAAAAGTATCAATCTCCAACAATGGGACGAATCCCATAGGGTTATGTTCGGGGTCGAACATAACAAGTAGTTTCCACTGCCACCAGCCAAAACTCGACGAGGGGGGACGGGACAGTGCCCCCTCGAGTAACAGATCCAGGAGTAATCAAATTACCCCTACTAGTACGTCCACAATAAGATGGTTGGTACTAGTTCTGTTAGTAAATTTAGGTCTAGTAAAGCCAATGGTGACTTTACATGCCCGGGGAGACAGTAGTCAGTCCCCGGGCATGGAGTTTATGGTGGGGGACCCGCTAGGGCGCCCCCGTGTTACGGCACGTAGGGTGCGGTGTAACACACATAGAAAAACATATGAGACCCTATGGAGTAAAAGACCCCATAGCCCATCGAACACATTGACATTTAAAAGGAATTACACACATACATGTCCAAGAGTGGGAGAAAAGAGTCTCACTCTTGGCAGGATGGAAAAAAACAAACTCCAGAAATCCAGCAAAGCTGCTGGGGGACTCACTAGGTTAGGAAATTCAGCCTAAACAGAGAATTCTCCCTAACAGTGGGGGTGGTGGGAGAAAAGTGTGGGGGCCTGCTGGCAGGTGCCCCACAGTGCTGGGGGGTAGGGGTGCATGGGGACATGAGTGGGGGCTTGGTGGAGGGTGCCCCATGACTGCTGGGGGGAGGGGGTGCAAGGGGACATGAGTGGGGGCCTGGTGGAGGGTGTCCCTGCACTGCTTGGGGGTGGGGGTGGTGGGAGAAATGTGTGGGGGCCTGCTGGCAGGTGCCCCACAGTGCTGGGGGTGGGGGTGCAGGGAGACATGAGTGGGGGCCTGCTGGCAGGTGCCCCACAGTGCTGGGGGGTGGGGGTGCAGGGGGACATGAGTGGGGGCCTGGTGGAGGGTGCCCCAAGACTGCTGGGGGGTGGGGGTGCAAGGGGACATGAGTGGGGGCCTGGTGAAGGGTGTCCCTGCATTGCTGGGTGGTGGGGGGGTGGGAGAAATGTGTGGGGGCCTGCTGGCAGGTGCCCCACAGTGCTGGGGAGTGGGGGTGCAGGGAGACATGAGTAGGGGCCTGCTGGCAGGTGCCCCACAGTGCTGGGGGGTGGGGGTGCAGGGGGACATGAGTGGGGGCCTGGTGGAGGGTGCCCCATGACTGCTGGGGTGTGGGGGTGCTGGGGGACATGAGTGGGGGCCTGGTGGAGGGTGCCCCTCAGTGCTGGGGGACATGAGTGGGGGCTTGGTGGAAGGTGCCCCTCAGTGCTGGGGGACATGAGTGGGGGCCTGGTGGAGGGTGCCCCTCAGTGCTGGGGGGTGGGGTGGGTGGGAGACATGAGTGGGGGCCTGCTGGCAGGTGCCCCACAGTGCTGGGGGGTGGGGTGGGTGGGAGACATGAGTGGGGGCCTGGTGGAGGGTGCCCATGACTGCTGGGGGGTGGGGGTGCAGGGGGACATGTGAGGGGGCCTGCTGGCAGGTGCCACTCAGTGCTGGGGGGTGTGGGTGGTGGGAGAAATGTGCGGGGCCCTGCTGGCAGGTGCCCCTGACTGGTGGGGGGTGGGGGTGCAGGGGTACATGTGTGGGGGCCTGGTAGAGGGTGCCCATGACTGCTGGAGGATGGGGGTGCAGGGGGACATGTGTGGGGGCCTGGTGGAGGGTGTCCCTGCACTGCTGGGGGGTGGGGGTGCAGGGGTACATGTGTGGGGGCCTGGTGGAGGGTGCCCATGACTGCTGAGGGGTGGGGGTGCAAGGGGACATGATTGGGGGCCTGCTGGCAGGTGCCCCACAGTGCTGGGGGGTGGGGTGGGTGCCAGACATGAGTGGGGGCCTGGTGGAGGGTGCCCATGACTGCTGGGGGTGGGGGTGCAGGGGGACATGTGTGGGGGCCTGCTGGCAGTTGCCACTCAGTGCTGGGGGTGTGGATGGTGGGAGAAATGTGTGGGGGCCTGCTGGCAGGTGCCCCTGACTGGTGGGGGGTGGGGGTGCAGGGGTACATGTGTGGGGGCCTGGTGGAGGGTGCCCATGACTGCTGGGGGGTGGGGGTGCTGGGGGACATGAGTGGGGGCCTGGTGGAGGGTGCCCATGACTGCTGGGGGGTGGGGGTGGTGGGAGAAATGTGTGGGGGCCTGCTGGCAGGTGCCCCTGACTGTTGGGGGGTGGGGGTGCAGGGGTACATGTGTGGGGGCCTGGTGGAGGGTGCCCATGACTGCTGGGGGGTGGGGGTGGTGGGAGAAATGTGTGGGGGCCTGCTGGCAGGTGCCCCTGACTGCTGGGGGGGGGGGTGCAGGGTAACATGAGTGGGGGCCTGGTGGAGGGTGCCCATGACTGCTGGGGGGTGGGGGTGCAGGGGGACATGTGTGGGGGCCTGGTGGAGGGTGTCCCTGTACTACGGGGGGGTGGGGGTGCAGGGGGACATGTGTGGGGGCCTAGTGGAGTGTGCCCATGACTGCTGGGGGGTGGGGGTGCAGGGGGACATGTGTGGGGGCCTGGTGGAGGGTGCCCATGACTGCTGGGGGGTGGCGGTGCAAGGGGACATGAGTGGGGGCCTGCTGGCAGGTGCCCCACAGTGGTGGGGTGTGGGGTGGGTGGGCGACATGGGTGGGGGCCTGGTGGAGGGTGCCCCATGACTGCTGGGGGGTGGGGGTGCAAGGGGACATGAGTGGGGGCCTGCTGGCAGGTGCCCCACAGTGCTGGGGGGTGGGGTGGGTGGGAGACATGAGTGGGGGCCTGGTGGAGGGTGCCCATGACTGCTGGGGGGTGGGGGTACAGGGGGACATGTGTGGGGGCCTGCTGGCAGGTGCCACTCAGTGCTGGTGGGTGTGGGTGGTGGAAGAAATGTGTGGGGGCCTACTGGCAGGTGCCCCTGACTGGTGGGGGGTGGGGGTGCAGGGGTACATGTGTGGGGGCCTGGTGGAGGGTGCCCATGACTGCTGGGGGGTGGGGGTGCTGAGGGACATGAGTGGGGGCCTGGTGGAGGGGGCCCATGACTGCTGGGGGGTGGGGGTGGTGGGAGAAATGTGTGGGGGCCTGCTGGCAGGTGCCCCTGACTGCTTGGGGTGGGGGTGCAGGGGAACATGAGTGGGGGCCTGGTGGAGGGTGCCCATGACTGCTGGGGGGTGGGGGTGCAGGTGGACATGTGTGGGGGCCTGGTGGAGGGTGTCCCTGCACTGCTGGGGGGTGGGGGTGCAAGGGGACATGTGTGGGGGCCTGGTGGAGGGTGCCCCTGCACTGCTGGGGGGTGGGGGTGCAGGGAGACATGTGTGGGGGCCTGGTGGAGGGTGCCCATGACTGTTGGGGGGTGAGGGTGCAGGGGGACATGTGTAGGGGCCTGGTGGAGGGTGTCCCTGCACTGCTAGGGGGTGGGGGTGCAGGGAGACATGTGTGGGGGCCTGGTGGAGGGTGCCCATGACTGTTGGGGGGTGGGGGTGCAGGGGGACATGTGTGGGGGCCTGGTGGAGGGTGTCCCTGCACTGCTGGGGGGTGGGGGTGCAGGGGAACATGAGTAGGGGCCTGGTGGAGGGTGCCCATGACTGCTGGGGGGTGGGGGTGCAGGGGGACATGTGTGGGGGCCTGGTGGAGGGTGCCCCTGCACTGCTGGGGGGTGGGGGTGCAGGGAGACATGTGTGGGGGCCTGGTGGAGGGTGCCCATGACTGTTGGGGGTGCAGGGGGACATGTGTGGGGGCCTGGTGGAGGGTGTCCCTGCACTGCTGGGGGGTGGGGGTGCAGGGGTACATGTGTGGGGGCCTGGTGGAGGGTGCCCCATGACTGCTGGGGGGTGGGGGTGCAAGGGGACATGAGTGGGGGCCTGGTGGAGGGTGCCCCTCAGTGCTGGGGGGGGTGGGAGACATGAGTGGGGGCCTGCTGGCAGGTGCCCCACAGTGCTGGGGGTGTGTGTGTGGTGGGAGAAATGTGTGGGGGCCTGCTGGCAGGTGCCCCTGACTGCTGGAGGGTGGGGGTGCAGGGGTACATGTGTGGGGGCCTGGTGGAGGGTGCCCATGACTGCTGGGGGTGGGGGTGCTGGGGGACATGAGTGGGGGCCTGGTGGAGGGTGCCCATGACTGCTGGGGGGTGGGGGTGGTGGGAGAAATGTGTGGGGGCCTGCTGGTAGGTGCCCCTGGCTGCTGGGGGGTGGGGGCGCAGGGGAACATGAGTGGGGGCCTGGTGGAGAGTGCCCATGACTGCTGGGGGGTGGGGGTGCAGGGGGACATGTGTGGGGGCCTGGTGGAGGGTGTCCCTGCACTGCTGGGGGGTGGGTGTGCAGGGGTACATGTGTGGGGGCCTGGTGGAGGGTGCCCCATGACTGCTGGGGGGTGGGGGTGCAAGGGGACATGAGTGGGGGCCTGGAGGCGGGTGCCCCACAGTGCTGGGGGTGTGTGTGGTGGGAGAAATGTGTGGGGGCCTGCTGGCAGGTGCCCCTGACTGCTGGGGGTGGGGGTGCAGGGGTACATGTGTGGGGGCCTGGTGGAGGGTGCCCATGACTGCCGGGGGGGGTGCTGGGGGACATGAGTGGGGGCCTGGTGGAGTGTGCCCATGACTGCTGGGGGGTGGGGGTGGTGGGAGAAATGTGTGGGGGCCTGCTGGCAGGTGCCCCTGACTGCTGGGGGGTGGGGGCGCAGGGGAACATGAGTGGGGGCCTGGTGGAGGGTGCCCATGACTGCTGGGGGGTGGGGGTGCAGGGGGACATGTGTGGGGGCCTGGTGGGGGGTGTCCCTGCACTGCTGGGGGGTGGGGTGCAGGGGGACATGTGTGGGGGCCTGGTGGAGGGTGCCCATGACTGCTGGGGGGTGGGGGTGCAGGGGGACATGTGTGGGGGCCTGGTGGAGGGTGTCCCTGCACTGCTGGGGGGTGGGGGTGCAGGGGTACATGTGTGGGGGCCTGGTGGAGGGTGCCCCATGACTGCTGGGGGGTGGGGGTGCAAGGGGACATGTGTGGGCGCCTGGTGGAGGGTGTCCCTCAGTGCTGGGGGGTGGGAGACATGAGTGGGGGCCTGCTGGCAGGTGCCCCACAGTGCTGGGGGGTGGGGTGGGTGGGAGACCTGAGTGGGGGCCTGGTGGAGGGTGCCCCATGACTGCTGGGGGTGGGGGTGCAAGGGGACATGAGTGGGGGCCTGGTGGAGGGTGGCCCACAGTGCTGGGGGCTGGGGGTGCAAGGGGACATGAGTGGGTGCCTGGTGGAGGGTGGCCCACAGTGCTGGGGGGTGGGGGTGCTGGGGGACATGAGCAGGTGTGCAGGGTAGTTCCCTGTTTTGTGGGCTGCCTGCAGGGGCCGTGGAGGGTGTACAGGGAACACTTGTGAGGACCCACCCAGCCTGATCACGTGTGTAATTTCACGTGCACCCCTGTAATACACGTACCCAGCCAAATCACGTGTGATAATTCCCGCGCACCCCTGTACGCGCACCCCTGTAATACACGTACCCAGCCAAATTGCGTGTGATAATTCCCGTGTACCCCTGTAATACACGTACCATGGCTAATCGCGTGTAAAACTTCACGCGTACCCCTGTAATACACGTACCCTGGCTAATCGCGTGTAAAACTTCTCGTGTACCCCTGTAATACACGTACCCTGGCTAATCGCGTGTAAAACTTTCCGCGTACCCCTGATATAAACGTTACCCGCTTTGCGTTCCTTGTTTGGCAGCCCTGTAAACTGGTCCAGGGTTAGCGCAGCCCTTTGCGATGATTTAGCGATTTTGATGGCTTTTCCTTGCGCGAGGTCGTTCTTGGGGGCGTTACTGGCGCTGCTGCAGGGACGCTGCGATACTCTGCGCCACGGCTGGTTTGGGAGCCTAAAATCCATTAATATGCTGTGCGCGGAAATCGGTTTTAGCGCACGCGCCTGGCGCAGACAATCGCACGCGGACACTCTGCGCCTGCCGCTTCGACACTTTTCTGTGAAATTCTATGAATCACCCTGTGAGTGTTTTGCTAGTTACATATTGTCAGTTTGCTCCATTTAGAATACTTACAGGGAACCAACATTCTCCCACCAGTATGTTATTAACAGCTTTATCCTTCTTAACTTGGAGCACACAAAAGGCTGGTCTCTCTGATGTTTGTTCCTCCAACTACCGTCTTGCTTGCTTCAGTCCATGTTTTGTTGTTTCTTCAGTGTTGAATTTCTTGTTTTTACGACAGATAATGAGTGAAAGTCCCATTTGAGCAAACGTCTCTGCATGGATTTTAAGAAGTGCTGTCACCAGTTCACATGAAAAATTCGATTAGGGCCCAGTTTGTACTACTTCCCATACTGGGTAACTCCATTTGAGTTTTGGGCATGGCAGCCCTTTTCTGCACCCAAGGAGGCATGCCTCAGACCCACACATAATTTCAATAATGAGTTATTGTTGTCTATAGTGCATGAGGGTCAGAGCTCTGCCGTAGCTTCAACCAGAGTCACAGATGTTTGATCATCTCATTCAATTTTTCCTGCATGAAAAAAGTCTGTACAGTCAGTTTGTGTCTGGTTGGTTTTTATAAAGTCTTTTATCTCCAACATGCATTTTTCCCCCAATGGAACGGAACTTAGCTGTTTTGGTTCACGCTTTGAGCCAGTCGCACTTCAAAGTGT
This sequence comes from Ambystoma mexicanum, assembly GCF_040938575.1. Taxonomy (NCBI): domain Eukaryota; kingdom Metazoa; phylum Chordata; class Amphibia; order Caudata; family Ambystomatidae; genus Ambystoma; species Ambystoma mexicanum. Next base: position 184,740,146 of record NC_090935.1, read on the forward strand.
TGTTCTACTTCGTATTTGTATTTGGTTTATTTGTATAGCGCATCCAGGCCCGTAGGCATATGGGCGCATAATGTAATTGTATTGGTTACATACATTACAAACAAATGAACAGTTCTTGGTGGTACAAATATACAGAAGGACTGCAATTTACAAATAGATATATACAGTTATATAGTTACAATTTACAGGAGTGCAATATACATATAGTTTTACACAGTTGTACAGTTGCACAGTTTACAGCAGTGGCATACATGCGTTATTGAAATATGACTTACAGCAGGGAAATTATGGTGACTCTATGCTTAAAGAAGCGGAAGAAAGTCTGAACTCTCAGTGTAGTATGGAGGGTGTTCCATAATTTGGCTGCCAGGTCTAGGAAGCTGCCCTCCCCTGCTTTTTGCCGCTTAAATATGGGTATGCGCATAGAATAGACTTGGGTAGATCTCAGGGGTTGTGTAGATGTGTGAACCATGGAGCTGTTTGATAAGTATTCCGGTGCGCAGTTCGCTTGGCATTTATGAATCAGAGTGAGTGTTTTCAAAGCTATCCTTTGGTCGACAGGGAGCCAAAGGAGGTTCTGTCTGGTGTCAGATATGTGTCATTTCCTGGGAATGTTAAAGGCTGTCCCAATGGCGTTGTTTTGAGTTACCTGTAGCTTATTGATTTTCCTGAGGCTAGTACCAAGGTAAAGAGCATTGCAGTAGTCTATTTTTGACCTTATGAGGGCTCTGGCGAGAGTGATACAATTAGTAATAGAGAAGAAAGGTCTGCATGCTGTTTTAAGTTTGCATGTGTAAGCTGCTGCTGAGGCCACAGCATTGGTTTGTCTGTTGAGAAATAAGGTGGAATCAAGATAGGTACCAAGGGTTTTAGTATCATTGGACACATTGATGGTGTTCCCATCGATGCTGAATGCCTTAAAGGCAGGGTATAATTTGTTCAGTCTCAGGCGAGAGCCTAGAATAAGTAGCTCCGTTTTTTTCATCATTCAAACAAAGCCCTTGGTGAGCCATCCAAGCCTGGATAATCGCATAGACCTTGTTGAGCGTGTTTGAGTCAGATACATGGTCACAAGTGATAGGCATGAGTAGCTGGGTGTCATCCGAATAATTAGTGTAGGCAACACCCAGACAGTATATCAAAGAGTGGCTTAGTAAATACGTTGTAGAGGGTGAGGGAAAGGCAAGACACTTGCGCAACCCCACATAGTACTGGTAATGGTTCTGCCGAAGCAGTAGGTGAGAAAACCCTCATGGTTCGGTTTGCCAGGAATGATTTAATCCAGGAAGTTGCTTCCTTTGAAAAATGGGCAGCAGTTTTGAGGTGGTGGCAAAGAATTTGATGGTCCACCAAGTTAAAAGCTGCTGACAAATCGAGCAGGAGTAGAAGGACCAGTTTGCCCTTATCTTTACAAATCCTCGATTTGTGTTTTTAAATCGATAAGGGCAGTTTCTGTTCCGTGTCTAGGTCGGAAGCCTGATTGATGGAGACCCAAGTGAGTGTTGGCTTCTAAGTAGGCCTGTATTTGGAGATATGCTGCGTGGTCCAGAATTTTCAGTAAAAAGGGCACATTGGTGATGGGTCTGTAATTGGCAGGGTTGTTGGGGTCAAGGGTGGGTTTTTTAATGAGAGGGATGATCCAGGCGTCCTTAAGGTTGTCTGGGATCGACCCTGACTTGAAGGAGTCGTTAATAAAGGAGGTAATAAAGGGAGCTAGTTTGTGGGCGGCCTCTTTAATGATTGGTTCCGGGCATGCATCAGCTTGGCAGTTGGAGGGTTTAATCTTTCTGATTATATTTTCCACTTCCCATGTGGAAAGTGGGGAGAAATTGAAAGGTTTGATCGTGTGTGCATGAGCAGTTTGGTGCAGACTTCATTTGTAAAAACTGACCTGTGCCGCATGTTTAAGGATACAGGGAATATAGCATAAAATCTAGCTTGTGAGAATATCACATTTCTGGCTCCAGCAGGGTAAAGGCACTGTGCTTGTGCTTCAAATTTGTTTCCTCTGTGCTGTGATGAAATGACCGGTCCGAGATAAGAGCATGCAATATAAATGGCAGCAAACACCAGGCTCAAAGGTGCAATTCCCCACAGTCACCCAGTGGTGATACTATATCAGTGTTTCAATGTGCTTTAGATTCCCAGCATTTTCTTATTTTGACTAAGTCGTCAGACTCAAAGAGGCATGCCCCCGCAGTCAACCGGTGAGAGATACTGGCATGGGAAACAAACATTTCGGCAAGATGGGAAATAAGCCTGAGTGGAAAGGAAGCTTGGTAGTGAGTTGTGTTTAGTGTTTCCAAGTTTACGTAGTCAAAAGCGTTAAAACAGCCCACAGAATGAGCAGAAAAGACATTTAAGTCTCTGTTCTCATGGGAGTGTCAGTCAGAAGTTAGTCTACAACTGGTGATCATAGGGTGTAAGCCAGGCGCTCTGCAGCATTCTGACTGCCTACTGCACAATTAATGGCCACACTTTGCGGACTGCTTCGAGAGTAAAACCCATTTTGATGAGGGGGAGGTGGGGAAAGTCTTGTCCATGGTAGAGACTCTCAGCTGGTATGGGTGCTTCTGCCAGGGCTCCACTATGGCCACGGCCCAGATCGGTGCGGCACTGGGGCTTGTTTGAAAGTGGAAGCGGTCAGGGCAAGGAAGGTTTTAGTGGCGCTCGTGAATTGTTCATTGTGCCCTGCTTGGGAACTGATTATTTTTATTTCACCCTCTTCCACACCTGTGCTGATTAATTCCTAGATGTATTATGTGTACCCAACTTGGGCATTTTGATGTATGGAGAAATTGCATTCAGGTCACAATTCAGTGCACTGAGCTACTCAGTCAAGCAAGCTTCAACTGTAATTGCTGCTGCAAATGTGCATAATCATACACATAGCACTGCAAGCTGCAACTCCCAACCACTCTACTAAACTGCAAAAGGCTAAAGTCACTGCATGGCTACAATCACTCCTCGACTCATTAGACTTCCTTTATCAGTCTCACCCAACGTTCCTGGGTGACATTGACACTGACTTTGGTGTTGGCCTAGTCATGCTCAATATATAGGTGGCCTTTGACACCATGGACCATACCAACCTCTTGGGTCAGGTCTGTGCCTGCAGCATTGGGGTTCTACCTTAACTTGGTTTACATTTACTTTCTCACAGATCACTTACAAACTTTCTCTTTCTAACTGTTCATATCTTCTCGTTGTTCTCTCATTTGAGCTGTCCCACAAGGTTCTTCCCTCAGCTCCATCCTCTGGATCTGCTATGTTCAGCATCTATACATTTTAGTCTCTTTTACTGTGGTTTGATATTCTATACCTCCATTGATGTCACACCCAAACAATTTGTCTCCTTCTCATATTTCAATCTTGCAAAAAATACCAATTGCGGCCCTGGTCCTAAGAAGGCTTGATGACAGTAGCAGAATCATCACTTGCTTCCCCCGACTCAATTACATCTCTGAATCAAATCCTGAGTTTAGCTACAAATAACCTTCTTGAGACATTCATGTTCCTTTATCAACTTCATGTGAAGGTGATTTCCATGCACCCTGATTTACTGTTCATAGTCCTTCTTGTTTGAAACATGTTCTAACTCCATAACTACCTGTCTCTTGCTCTCTCTACAAACCCACTTGTGCTCTACTCGTCCAACAAATCTGCACTTGAACCATCCAACGTCCACTCTGTGCTGCTTCCTTTCCCTTTATGACCCCCAATCACTCTAACTGCCTACACCCAGCATTGTTGGATATGCACATGTTTAAAATTGCTCTTAAATGCACCAGCTCCCAGGAGGGAGCCACCAAGCCTTATTTTGGTATCACCACCTATACCCGATGAACCCCTACCACCCACAACTGCTGTCAGGATTGAATTGCATATCCATATGAATACATGTTACATGGTTACATTGTGCACAAGCAAAACATCCACTGGCTTTGGTGGCTGACTATGTCTATTGGCACACAGATCCACAATGTGGTTAAATGGCTACTGGGTCTGCCCTAAGGTTTGGCCCAATCTATAATTGAGGTGATGTGGTCAGCCATGCGCCAGGCAAGTTGGCAATGGTTCATGGCTTGGCTTATGGAGCTCAAATGGGGGTCATGTAGACACTTTTCCTATTCATAGTAGCTTCTTAGGGTGGCTTGGTAGGACAACGGAAATAGCATTGCTGCAGGTCATGCTCAGTGGTTACTGTAGATATGATATTTTATATCATTGAAATCCAGTGGAACAATATTTGGTAACAAGACATTTTGGTTAAGATGGTCTAAATATTCCAACAAAATTTGCTGAACAAAACTAAAAAGTTAAAGCTAAAACTTAAAATAACTTTATGTTTGTAGTTTAACAAAACCAAACCGAAAAATAATTAAAATAAATGTCCCAGCAATATGTAACAATCCTTGACACAGCCACCACCGTCCATAAACATACTTCCAAAAACTATTGCAATTACTGAAGATATATTTGATCTCTTTCTTGTTCTGTCAACCTGCACTTCCTCCTGGTTTTGAATCCGGTTTAATGCATCCATAACTATGGTACACAATCAACAATTAATCATGAATATGTCTTTAGTATAGTGCATTTTGACTAATTGATTTTAGTGTTTCATAAGACATTCAATATAAACAAAGTTTTAATTCTTGAATTTGACTTTCACAGAACTAAGCCTCAAATCAAGATACACTTTAACAGAAGACAGACTTTTAAAATGATTCAAGCATGTACACATGAAGATACATTAACATCGCAAACTTTAAATACAAATGTATGTTTTCTTATATCTTCACGCTTGGGGACACAGCTTTTGAAAATGAAATGCGCATTTGTTTTGAACATCCCACAGTATTTTGTATTTTCAAAGTAACCTATTTACAGTGAAATTGGGCCCGCTGATTGCTGTAATCTTTGCAGAAATTAGCAGTAATGAGCATGGGTGTCATAATGCAATTCCCTTGACAAATAATCACGCAGACTTCATTACTGTTTACATCAATTGTCATAAATAGCAATTATGGCTGAACATAAGAAGTGACGCTCTCTTTCCATCATTATCGGTCTATTGTTGTCTGATTCACGCGCAGTGCGACTCTTGCTTCCTTCTGGTGTGTTCTGGGAATGTTCTGCCTCCTACGTGCGGGGCTTGGTTTGCAAGATTGGCTTATTATCAAATGACATACTCACACTTAACAGCACTGTGCCCTTGACACTCTTCTTTGGATGCCAGTAAGTGCATATCTATGCAGGTGAATGTTCGAGTAGTAACCTGGATCTACGGAACACTGAAGGTGTCCTCTAAAAAGAATGTAATGTGTTCCTAATTAGGGTTAATGGGTTTATAGTCATTCCATCGACAGCCAAAGCATCTAATGCCATACCATCTAAAAGAACATTTAAAAAATAGCATCTAATGCATTTGATGCTTTTTTTTTTTAGATGCTTTTTTTTTTTTTTGATGGTTTGGCTGTGGATTCTTTGGTTGTCGATGCAATGACTGGATACCGGTGTAATGCTATAATTTGGCACGATTAAACAGAAACACATATAAAGCTGTTGTGCACCATTAGATCAGGGAAAAACAGGCATATGTGTGCTGCACAGCTGAGCGAGTCTTGTGTAGTGTTTGTCCTATATCCACAACAAAAGTGTGCTGCATGACAAGCAGCACGTTAGAGTGGCCCACACTGCTTGCCTGCGTAAAGGTGTTGTTTATAAATGATGTGTCCATTGGTTGGAGGTCTAAGTGAACCCTATACTGGCACTTCTAAATTACATGACGTTCAGGTGGCCTATGTGCCAGAGCTCATGGAGATAAAGATTGTAATGATAGCAATACTCATGCCTACTTGTGTAAAACTGTGCTGATTTGTATGTCCTGGCATTTGTGACAACATTGGGTGTTGCTAGAATGCTGTGATGAATGATTCCTGGGTTGTCAGGGCAGATGAAATAACTTCTTCATTGCATGAATGATAATCAGCTGATGGCCCTCATTACAAGATGGCGGCATTGCAGCAGGAAATACCAGCAAACAGAATTATCGTTATCATCATAAATTGGTCATGCAGATTTACCGCAGGATTACAAGTGGTCGTCGGGCGTGTAGGTCCCAGTTTGTTGGAGTGCATCGATTTTGCACATTTTTTGGCAGTTTGGTGGCAGATTTCCCTCCAGCTTTTTGCTGGCGGAAAATCCTCCACCTCACCGCCAAACCTGTAGGTACATGTGTGTAGTTTATGTGTGTGAGGGTTACAAAATACAGTTGATCGGATAAGCATACACCAATTTGCAAAATTGTTTAATAGCCTAAATAAATGTTGTGGAAAAATAAAATGTGCAAGACCACATTTTCTGAAGTGTATTACTGATGTAGTGAGATTTATCGGAAAGCATAACATGAATAACCTTGTTAACATTCTGTGGGGGAGGTTGTTGCATGTGTGTGTGAAGTTTAGTGCTGGCTACTGAATCAGCTGCATAGGCATCAGGTACTGATACTGCTGTGGTTGTAGTGAGTTGTCTGCTTGCATGGGATGGGGACATATGGGATAAGTGGGGGCAAAATCTTCGACGGCGGGTGATAAGTTAGCGCGCATGCTGCTCCGCTAAAGTTGGCATGGGGTTCATCAGAATACAGTGGTCTGCTTCTGCATTCTCATGTAAAATGTTGCAGCTTCGCACAGGACCAAACCTAGGACTCATCCCTCCAACGCCACCCCCCTGGCTCTCTAAAACCCTCGTCCTCGCCTCCCTTCTGTCATCCGTATACCCTTCAACCCATTCCTGCATCTGCCCCAGGTTGTACTTCCCTTCTGCGGTAATAGTAATCATAGCTCCTTCAACACTCTGTTTAGCTAACTTCTTCTGCACCAATGTCACTTTTGCCTTCTCCACCTGTTCTTCTATCTCGTTCTACGTATCATGTCTCCAGTTACAATGATGTACTATATGTGCATGTATTGTTTTCCCATTCCTTCACCGTGATACCAATCATCTTATCTAAATCATTTTGCACTTCCTTGGTGAGACCTTACGTAAAATGTGATCAAATATAGCTATATTCTTGTCCCATGCTTCCCTTGTCCCTGCTCATCACATCTCCTGAAACAAATTAATATACAGTGCAGGGTCCTCATCGGCCTTATTTTATGTCAGGTGTGTCTGGGTATGCCACCCTGAAAGCTTTCCATGCATGTGTTCAAAATGTGTTAAATGGTGCTCCATTGTGATCATCACTGTTCACGTGCACCTCTGGATACCCTGCCTTCTTCCATGTGTTGTCCACCTGTTCTGCAGTAGTGCAGCGAATAAACTCTTCATGTCCCCTACAACTAACGTGTGTAGTGTCTTCATTAATAGTGTGCTCTCCATAATCACGTTTGCAACAACAGGAACTGTGGCTCCTCTCTTCGTAGCTTGTTCCTCCTCTCTAAGCTTTTGCTAGTGCCAGTAGGTGCTGATGGGTTCTAAGCCACTGCCCCATGGTGGCCCTGTCCTCAGTTCTGGCCTTTAGTCTACCCACTGTTCCTCACTTGTCACCCATCCCTTTTCTGTGACCTGCACTTCCCTGTCGGTGCCAACCGAGTAATAATCTACTCTTTTGACACGTGCAATTCCTGGCGGCAGACTCTCTGGGTCTACCCCCAAAATGAGGTGCTCCTCACCTGTTGCTTCCTGGACATCAATGATGGTCCTGCTATCAATTCTCCATTGGTCTGTGCCTATCATCATGATGTGCCCCTCCCTGTGTCCTTGCGTCGCTCGCGCAAGCTCCTCCTCTGTTTTCTTCAGCGCTGTTTCAACTTCTCTCTGACCCCTAGTCTCAACTTCCATGATCATTGGGTCCCATGTTGTATCATTGCGCCCTGCTGGAGTTCCCTGCCTGGGGTTGGTGAGGGGCGCATGCTGGAGGTTGTTGTATCCAGCGGCGGGCTGTAAAAGAAAGCACCCATCAGGAGGTGCGGCGGTAGGTGTCACGATCTGTGTTTGTACTGAGTCTATTCTCTCCTTGCTGTTGTCAGGGGTGTGCTCCATAATTCGAGTGTGTCTTTCCTACTTTCTAACGTTTTTCCGTTATTTTTCGATGCCCAATACTATAATGTGTTCAAGAATCGATTTATCGTTTGTGCCCTCCTCGGGCCAAGATGTAAACACCTTTCCTTCCATTCCCCAAACCCACTCACAATAATATTTCAGAATGTTGTCCATGTACTGTGGCAGTTCCGCACACATATCTTCTAAAGGAGTACTCATACTCCTTCTCAAATCCAAACTTATCTAAAGACCTGGGAGTTCCGATCATCAATCCAGCAGTGTTGTTTTCCAGAAAAACCCTGAATGCCCAAAAATGAAAATGTTCTCTACCCACAACCCAAAATCCAAACTGTGCCCCCCTTAAATATACTTATATTCACACACTCACCACACCATAACCCCCTATCAGCACAACAAAACAACAATCATCACACACCTTAACAGTTCTATTTACACAACTATTTAAAAAAATCCTCAAATAAAAACACAGTTCTTAACACAATGGTGTAGACCTTTCTTCTGTCTCCTCCTCTGCAGATGAGGGAATTCAACCCTCCCCATGCCCCTTTACATAGGACGGAGGGATACTGTGTTGTTTCACTACAGGACCATCACCTCATTACAGCGCTTCTTTCCTCTTCTAAGAGGATATATCCCACCTCAATTCTTCTTTTTTATCACTACTACACTACTATGACATCATCTTTCCCCATGGTGGGGGAGATCCACCTTCGCACTACACAAAGGTTATAAAATGTCACCATGTGGCCTTGTCTTACAATCATACACACGCAAATTACAATTGCAACCTCTTTTTTTTTCCCAAGAGTGTGAACTCACGTTCTAAGCATTCTTCTGAGATCCTCCAAAGCGGTGACCCCCTCCAATTGCCTGCACAACTGGGCGCAGCGCCCCACTGCAAGAATCAAGCAGGCCTTCGGGCAACACAGTGCCTGCTGACCACTTCAGAGTATGCACATGGACTGGTCACTGCAGACAAATGCCGTAACCCAGGATGTACAGTGAGGAAGCCCCAGCCTCAGCGAGGATCTGGAATCACATCGGGGTCACACAACATTTTATTATATTCAAAAAACTGCCTGGAGTGTCAGTCAGTCTAGTAGAACTGAACATGAAAACTATGCTGGATACGCCCATGTAATTCTTTTATAGCAGAAAACAATAAATTAGCAAACACAAAGCATATCAGATACAACATAAGCCCACATTACGTACTGACAAACACCAACACAAAAATCCAAACATCCCCTATAATTTATTACCCCATTGATCTTGTAAGTACAACCCCTTACAAAATATGCTAATTATGCAGTCATCAGAAAACACTGTAATGTGATTGGTTTGCTATACTCAGGTAAATTGTTACAATAATCTACTCTCTTTATTGGTCAAGACAACTTTGAACAACTTGTGTTGTGCATTCCCCTGAGAGGATCCAATCAGGGAGCTAGTATGAACAATGAGGTCAACCCTAGATAGACAAATTGAGAGAGTTAGGGATGCCTGCCCTCGTCCTCCTGCTTGAACTCTCGGCAGCCTTTGACCTGTTCAACCACACAATCCTCTGCCACCACCTTACCACTTCTGTCAACTTTTTGTCCTAAGCCACAACTTGGGTCACCTTCTTTCTAAAGGGTACGAGAGTGTTTGTCAACAATGCCGGTGTCCCCCAGTTCCTATACCATGTGGAGTTCCACACGGCTCATACATATCCTCCACACTCTGCAATATCTTTACCCCTCTTTGACATTATGGATTCCCTCTGCATAGCCTACACCAACTATGCCGATGACACACAAATCCCCCTACCCCTCTCGGCCACTTATGCCTCAACAGGGACAAAACCGAAATTTTGCAGATGTGATCCCCTGCTACACTCAAGAAACTCAGCACCCAATACACACCATTCAAAATTTACCACAACCATATACCCATCTACACCCAGGTAAAGACATTAGGTGTCCATATTGATGCCTCTCTCTCAGTCACTTGCCATGTGAACGCTATTGCCTCATCTGTTGCCTACACAACCAAACTGAGCAAGACCTCCAGATCCTTTCTATCCCAAGATAGCTGCCTGACGGTTGCACGTGCAGTCATTGGTGCCAGAATTGACTACTGCAACATCCTACTTGCAGGAATCTCCTCACAAAACATACAAAAGCTCCAAACCATCCAAAATAATGCCCTTCGAGAATCGTTCAACATCCCCAAATGGGATCACATCACTGCTGCGAGGACAACGGTACACTGGCCACCTATCCACAAGAAAATCACTTCTCTATCACGCACAAGTAGCTATCTAACTCTGTACCCCTTTATCTCCCCAAGAAAATTGCCAAAGCACAAACTTCAAGACCCACTAGAACCCCATATGCACGCCAGCTCTGTCTACCCAAAGTGGTACGCAGCAAAGCCAGAGTTTTATCTTCCCTGCCATCACTGCCAAACAGTGGTACTCCCTCGCACCCTCCTTGAGAGAAGAGCCCTCCAACTGTTGTCTTCTGGAAAGCCCTCAAAATGTGGTTATTTGCCTAGGTCGAAGCCCCTTCAAACTGTATCCCAATATGGCTTTGTCTTTCACATCTCCGCCCTACTAACCATGTAACTCTCTCCGACACGATCTATATAATTGTTCTCCATGCAAGTAACTGGTTGTAACAGTGGCAAGATGCCTACGGTTTGCTGTGTGCTTTATAAATGAAATAATAAATAAATAAACCCTGCCCGGTAATACAATGGCTTCCTCATGAGAACAGAAAATGGGGCACTCCCAAATGGCTTCTTTGACCTTGCAGCTGTACTCTTTTGGAATCACCTCTTGAGACTCGCTTCTGAGAACATGCCACACCACTAGCATGCCTCCTACTCTATCTCTTTTGGGAACCAGGTGCTTTACATAAACACACAGTCAAGGCACACATCTTGGGGATGTTTTTCTCATACTTATTTCATCAAACACATGTAGATCAAATGGTCTGGCCACTTTTGAGTGGGGGCACTAATACTCCAAACATAGCTTGACATATTGGGAGTGCCTGACACCAGGCCCTGTGCTAATTAGATTCATCCTTCACAACTCCAGCACTAATAGAATCAGCATAAACCAACATTCCGTTCCCAGCTCCTGGAAACTGCCCGGCCTAACACAATTAACTACAATCTGCAGTGCAGGACAGAGCAAACACTCCAACGGGTGGCCTAATTCTTTAATTTCTAGAAGCTGCAACTTTTAATAAGGCCTAATCCAACATGGCAAAACTCTTGCTACCGTGGCACACAGCCCTTATGCTACTTAAGCACAGTCTTCAACCTATCTCGCTTCTCGGCACTTCAACTAACTTTTTACCAGCTTCCAAAAGCTCTGCTGGATAAAGAATAAAACAGCATGTACTTGATGCAACCAAAGTACAACATGAATCACTACTACTAGCTACAAAACGAATAAAAAAACTCCTTTGCTCCAACCGCTAAATACAATAAGCAACATTATTACATGTGTTCATTGTATGAGGCTCGGTAATGCTCTTCTAAAGCCTGTCAAAGCTTAACTGCAAATAACAAAAGTGTGGAATTGCCAAACCAAATAACAAAATACTGACACTAAATGACCAGCTCACTTTGCTATTACAATTTTTGCAGCCTAAATCCCTTTCCCACTATTGGGGCGTTACACTTGCATCCCACCAGTATTACCACTCTCGTGCACATATGTATGCACAGAAGGAATCAGCAAGGGGTGCAACCATGACAGTAATTCAGGGAATCTGACACACTGTGGATGCTGTGGAAGAAACAGAAAGACTCTGGAGCTGATTCTCAAAGGCTTGCGCTGTGTACAGAGTGGATCCTGCCACCATATTCTTAATTCAGAAAGACTGAAACTTGGGCAAATCTGGAGATGTTTGGAGCATTTTTGAGATGCTTAAATGCAAATGCGATTCACAAGAATTTGCTCAAGGGCATCTCAGAGATGTTCCTAGCAGCTTCATATTTATATCAGTCATAGGGCCTCATTACGAGGCTGGCGGTAACCCACAGGTGCCACTGGCGGGTTGCTGTCAACCCCATGAAAACGAAACTGGCGCCTGACTTCCCGGTGCCACCGGCACATTACAAGTCCTGACGGAGCGGGAAGTCAGGCACCGGATTTTGTAAGTCCCCATTGCCCTTGAGTCCTATAGGACTCTATGGGAGTGGAGAGATGGAAGCACTGGCTTTGTTGCTAATGGTGTCAGTGCTTTTGTGGGCCACTGTGCCCGCCAGGGTCAGACTTGTTGGGTGCAGTGGCCACGGCAGGCCGAGTCCTAGTGTGACGTTCCAGAAACAAGGGTGCCAGTGAGCTTACCGGCACCCTTGTTTCTGGATCGCCACACTTGTAATGACACCCGTGTTTGTGAATTAGGTGTAAGGATGCAGTTGCAAATCAGACATGCTCAATGGCATCTCTGGTTTGATAGGGTGCAAATATTTGACAATCTTGACTAAATATCTGCAGCTTTTCACTATTAGCGCCCCATACATAATGACACTTGTAAATTAATAATTTTGACTAAACGAAATATATTCAGACATATATACAGTTGAGCACACATTTAGGATTTTAGATACACGTGTTCTCTTACGTTTTGACCTTGGACTCATGTCGCCACACATCCAAGTTAAATGAAACATGTGTCTGTGCCCTGCCACATGTCAGAAAGTAATAGTGCGTGTGTTCTGTTAGCGTCCCACCTTCACCTCCTGACCCCATACTTCTACTCTCCTATTCCAGCTTCGTCCAACATGGATACAGCCATCCTTTTTCACTGATTGGTGAAACATGTCTTTGCACAAGCAGGTGAATGATTTGTAATTTTAAACAGCAAAATGCATTGGACGGCAAAAGAAATGGAATACAACTTTTCCACAGCAATTGGCAAACGAATCTCCACAAAGGACCACGTACTCACAACGATAAGTGAATGAAAGCATTGTAAGACAAAATAATAGCTGTTTTGGAGGAGAAAGGCAACTTTGCCTCAAACTTCCTGGTTAGGTTCCAAGTCTAAGCAGCCTGACCAAATGTCACTCTCATTAGGAACCTCTAAAGGTCATAGAGAGAAATGATGTTGGTGGTTTCTACTCGGCTCCTGGTGGACGTTTGTCTTCGTTATGAAACCCTCGCACACTTGGCATAGTTTGAACTTCTGCCTTTAAAGAGTTTCATAATTGAATGAGTATGAAGATTGAAACATTTGCCATTGCTGTGTACTTAGCCCAAGGAGACACGGAACCCTTAAGCTCCAAGTTCGTTCGATCTAATTTCTCACAAGCATTAGATTTGCTTCCTATAATTGCTTTCAGGAAGATGGATGGTAAACTTTATTTTGTGCTGGCAACTAAAACGGCCCCAAACATCTTTATTTTATTATTTAACTGAACTCTCTGTAGGTACCATGACGTTTAATTTTGTTCTCGCTTTATTCGTAATTGAATTCCAATATTGCATAGAGAGGCAACCATTCGACTAAGTATTGCGTTGGCAGCTCGGAAGCGAGTTTTGCCTTGACTGATATTTGCTCACTCCTGCTGTGGCATCTGCCGCAGTCGCTCTGCCTTTATACTCCTGATGGTGGTTTTTGCTGTCAGCGCTGTAATCCCTTATGTTTTTACACAAAGGCTGCCTTTTGTCAAGTGCTCGAACGTTCTTATTTGCACCATGGTAATGTGTTTCCAAAGCCACAGCATATATAACAGATAATGGTCTTTCAGTAGTGGGTCTTAATGTCCCAAGTCAATGTTATTAAAAGGACAATGGAAGTGGAGTATGCAACAGTTAATGAGAGCATGTTCAATAAAAAAGACTGATTAGACATTTCGGAAAACTATTTTTTTCGCATACAGTTTGATAGGACCTATTGCTGTTTTTTTTCTATACTTTAACATAGGGACTGCAAAAGAGATAATGTGAAAGCACCTTATGCCCTTGACTGTGCTGGTTGCAAACACATGGTGCCTGGGAAAGCATGCAAAGGCAATGGGCACTGTAACTCAATGCAGCAGCTGCGCCCTGCTGTTCATTGGATTGTTTATGCTTGACAACACTCAATTTATGTTCAGGCGTGTACGTGTTTTTGCGTGTTTGTGGGTGTGTGACCTCCTTGTCTTCTGTGATGATGCTGCATGTTCTAGGTTACAAGATGGGAATAGGGAGTGGACGGGGGCACTTTTCTGTAGGGGTGACCATCAGACAACCAGACCAACGAAAACAATCCTCTAAGGAAAACAAAGTTGTATTTATTACACAGGAGAGAAAAAGTATGTGTCAACAGGAGCATACAAACCAGACTGCCACACAGCACGCTGGTTAGTTCAAAGCGAAAACAACATGTTATAAAGGATACTTTCATCACTTATGATGCATACAGTATAAGGTACTCATTCCCCACACTCATTGGCCAGTCCCTATGTACATACCACCCACTCTGTATGGGATACACTCTGCCATAAACATGGGACACGGGTCCTGGCAATACTGTATCTTGTTCTTGTAGATAACACACAGAGCTAACACTATTTCTCAGTCATTGTCAATGTCTTGAAACAAGTCAGCATCAGCCAAATTTTTCAATCTTTGAGTTCGTTCTATGCATAAACACTATGCACCACTGCCCACATATGTATCTATCCCTATTGAAACAATCTTGGATTTCGACACCACCACCCAATTCAATGCTCAAAGTGAGAATAGTTCCTGCTATGTTTGGGGCTGAGTGGGTGTGAATAAAAAGTCAGAGGGTATTCCTCAACACTAATATCCCACATGGAGTTTCACCTCTAGCAGCACAGTAACACCATAAACAAAAAGACCTGGGTGAATTGGTATTCCCAGGCTGCTGTCACACTCCCCTATGCTTGAATAACTGTCATGGCTCGTCTATGGCACATCCCTGAGGTTGAGCACAGCACTCCTCCCTCAGTAAAGGAGATGGTTATGTTCATCTTGATGAGCATTTCTCATTCTAGCAGATTGAAAGGGGACTTTGCGAAAATGACAGGGCACGTACTACCTTACCCTTTATCTTGATGGCTACATTTTCTTTCAAATGAACTGATTTCACTGCCCCCCAGAGAAGCCCTGCATGTCCATAACCTCACCTGACAAAGGAAAGTGCCCCTCCTTGATACATGATTTTGTTGCACCTGCATCCACCATGAACATAAAGTTGTTATTGTAGATCTCCATGTCCACTAAGGGTTCCTCTTCTGGTTCTGGTTCGGTTTGGGTAGGTGCCCATTCCTGGGAAGGTGAAAGGATTCCCTTCCAGCAAACTGGTAGTTTGTAACAATACCATTGGTGACTGCATTACTGTTGGATATTTGGGGCGCTTGTTGTTGGCACGGAGGCACTGCATAAGGAAATTGACTATTAGGCACCTTTACTGGCAACTGCTAAAACTATGGAGGAGTGGGGCTGCAGCTGATGAGGGCTATATACCGTATGGGACTGTAAGGGTCCAAGGGTCATAGTACTGTTGGTATGGGCATGGTGGTGCTGGGGTGTATGGGGTAAATTGATTGTAAGCAGCAGTGGGCCTACTTCTACAATCCCATGAAAAATGACCCATCTCCCACATGTTCAACACTGTCTGGTATTTCCCCACTAGACCCTATCCCTCCAATCCCTCCACATTCCCTTTGGCTACCCTCCTTGGGACCACCCGTGATATTATTGCTGAAACCCCCTGTTTCACACATATCCACCTCCCATGCAGGTACCGCTTTCACATCTGCCTGTCCTGCGCTGTGCTCTGTCTGTGTGTCTGGTAAGGCTGCTACTACCACCCCTTCTACTGATATCCTCGCTAACCGTTTCTGTACAGGTTTTGCTTCCTCTGTTTGTACTCCTTTTCCCTCAGTCACTTAAAATGTTGTACAATTATGGACTGTAACTCTGCCCACCCTTTTGCATCGATCCCTACTATTTAGTCTAGGACTTTTTGCAACTCATTGGGTAGTCCCTGTTTGACCATGAAATAAAAAATTGGGATTGTTCAATCCCATGACTCAACACTTCTCTGCCCTCCACATCTCAAGGGTCTGTAAAATATACTGGGGGTGTTGCATTATGGACTGAAGGTCTGGGGTGTTGGGGTAGGCATGCTGTAATGCTAACCACACCTGCTGTCTTATGTCATTAAAGTGGGCCACATCATGAATGCCAGCCCATAGCCACATCATGGAATATCAGGCTTTCACCCATATGTCATTTACCTGATCTTCTAATGTGGCAAAAAAATAAACTGTTCAAATCACCTACAGCCAGATTGATACTGGCAGTTTGTTTTTCCAACAGGTAGATCCATTTCCCTGCACTTGCAGTAAGAGATGTCAGTGCGTTAATCAGGTTATTCTTGTCAATGTGCGGCCCCAGAACATACTGAGCACTCCTTGTCCAGTATGCAATAAGATGAACTGCATCCCTGTCATCTTTTTCACCTTCCTCTTCTTCGTCACATTACCGTTTGCCACTGCTATGTTCCCATACCAATTCCTTAGCCTGGGCCCCTATAACATCTCCACCAGTGGTGATGTCACAGACAGGGTGCTCCTCTGCTACCTCATCCACTGTATCCAATTTCTCCTCCCCTGGGTCAACTTCCATCTCACCCTCTGATTGCATTGTCCCATAATCCAGACTTTCCATTCACTGTGTTCCCCCACCCCTGTCCTCTTTCTCTAGGTGCACATCCTAATTGTGGTACTTTCAATCCTACACAATATATCCCCTGCCCATATTTAGTCCTGTCTACTGGGTGCCTTCAGTCCATCCCTCCTGTCCATTCTCAACCATGCCAACTCTTCCTGTGTTCTCTTCAGCATCCCCTCTAGTTCTTGTTGTGGTTTTGCATCTTGGCCCAGCTGTTCTTGCCCTATAGAGCTGCTGAAGCCATGGGTTTCCGGAGATTCTGATACTAGGCCTGTGGCGACGGAGGGTGTGGTGCTGTGGTGGGTAAAGGGGGTTTGTGAACTGCGCGGGTGGGATAACAGCCTAACAGGGACTGTGTTGTACATGGTTGTGATTGAACCATTGACTCTGGCATGGGCGGGTTTAGGGGTACTTGGGCGGACGGGGTGGTTGGTGTGGTCTGGGCACATGAGATTGGTGGTCCCAGTAACACCTTTGTCTGGCTTGAGGGGCATCATCTAAGTCAT
Source organism: Ambystoma mexicanum (assembly GCF_040938575.1). Classification (NCBI taxonomy): domain Eukaryota; kingdom Metazoa; phylum Chordata; class Amphibia; order Caudata; family Ambystomatidae; genus Ambystoma; species Ambystoma mexicanum. The sequence goes on from NC_090935.1 coordinate 184,757,414, forward strand.
CTAACATCTTCCATAATTCCAACCCTTCTTTTCTATTTTTTAACTTTGTCCCCTTATACTTGGATGCCAAGAATGTGTACATGTGGCCTAAAACTTCCTTATGACCCCTGCTCTGGCCATCGTTTAAACAACCGCACCCCCTTGTCTCAGTCACCCACTCTCTTTGATATTTCAAAATCGTGTCCTTGTACAATGGTAAGGCTGCACACATATTCTAACGTGGTTGCCGGCTCCATTTTAGCCACACCTGTCAAACACGTGTTAAAGAAACAGCCTAAAAACATTTAACATATTCAATGTCCAATCCTGTTGTACCTCTGTTGCACCATTGCCCCACCCTCTTCAGTTCACCTCCCCACTCTTACTCTTATACCCTCACCCAGTCACACACTCTCATCTCACTCCAGCCTCCCCCACCACACCTCAAGCTTCTTACACACCATTTGCTCACACCCTTACCGCACACCACTCCACAGCATTCCACACACCAAACCTGGACACCTCCTCAGTCTGTACCAATGCAATAAGAAGATCAAATAAAACACCCCAAAATACTATGTTTCATTCCAAAGCCCCTTTTATATTGAGTGCAGAGAACCCAGGCCGACTCAATTAATGGGGCTCCTACCCTTCTTCCTTTTTTCCTCTTAAAGATACAGCCCTGTCTTCTTCCCCAATCAGAAAGGATCTATTACTTCACCATCCTATTAATCCATATAATAATAAACAATATATATAGAAAACCAAATGCCATGTGTCTTTCTAGTACACATCCTCACCTCAATTGCTGAACCATCACTCCATTTCCTACTCCCCAAAAACCCCACATTCCACCCACAAAAGGTGTGCTTAAATCTCCATGATCTCCTTAAGTCCCCTGTCATGGGGTCCCATCAACGGCCTGCACAATCTCTGAGCAGAGCCCCAATCCAAAGAACAGACAGGAATTCAGGCAACACGGATCGTATAAACCACTCAAAGTTGTGCACAAGGGACTGGTCGCTGCAGGTGGGCATGGCCGTTCCAGATGTGCGGCCAGGAATCCTCCATCTCTGTGGAAGAGGCTGGGATCATGCCGGCGTCACCAAATTCTGTAGGGCAGACTACCTGACAGCCAGACAAATAAAAACAATCCTCTAAGGAAAAAGGCTAGGTGCATCTCTTGCAAGGATAACAATGTTTTATTTCTCCTACAGAAGAGATTAAGTATGTGTCAATAGGGGCATTCAAAGCAGACTGGCACATAGCACACTGGTTAGTTCAAAGCAAAGCAATATGTTATAAAGGATATTGTCATCACTATTGATGCATACAATATAATGTACTCATTCTACAGACTCATTGGCCAGCCTCTATGTACATACCACCTGCTCCGTATGGGATGCCGGATGATTGGTTATGTTTTCTTTGAGACAGTCCCCTTCCATATGGTCTGCAGCATTTCCACCTTAGGTTCCTGAGACATGATGTGTGGCCCATTTGTGATTGTTTCTCTCCCCAAGACATCTCACGTGATGTGCACCTGGTAATTATACATGAGCTCAGTGGATACTCTTGACGTCAAATCGGCCCTCTGAAGTGAGAGGAGCTTATTTGTATTCCAGACATGCACGTGCCCCTGCATGCCTCCCAAGCACTAACCTAGATGTGTTGGCCTTACCCTGCGCACCTTGTGGCACAAATCACAGGGCATACTGCTCCATCCCCCCCCCCCCTTGGTGGCTGCCCACTCCACGGACGTTCACCTGGACCCCTCCAGGACCACACTAATCAGTCAAATATTGAAGGATTTAGGAGTCTTATTGATGGGCATCTGGCAGTTGAAATAGGATGACCAATATCTTGGGGGGTGATAGTGCCCTAAATCTGGGTTGGACTATTTTGGCAGCTCAGGAACTCTGCCCTTCCTCCCAAGAGAGTGCTCTTCAAAGCCGACAAAGCCTGCGCCAGGCTGTTCACATTCCTTTCTGATTGCACAGGCCTGCAACATGAGATAATGGAGGATGTATCTATCTGGCCCAAAGGCCTTCTACCTACAGTCTGTGCTGGGAACTGGGATGGGAAAATATATATTGGTGCTGGGTGGCAGAATACACTATTATTTCTACCATTTCCTGGGCCTTGTTTAGCCCAGTAAATTCAACATAGTGGCATTTCAGTGTTTTCTACCGTGGGACAAGAGCTGGCTGTTACCTGGCTCATTTGTTCTACTTGTTACTATAGTTACTAACCCCACCCACCACTACCCTTATGTCATATGTGGCTCACTCCCTCCCCACTACAGCCGGCCTCTTCCTTTCTTTGAGTTCTTGATATATTTTCCTCAACCTGAATCGTTTTGGGGTTGGGGCAGAGAACCTGGACATTCTTTCCAATATTTATGCCACTAACTATATTATGTAGAGCCCATAGCAACATTTAGTGAGGGTTCCCCGGCACCCCCAGCCCATATCTAACCTATATTGTTTTCTTTGTTAGTCTGGATCAATCCTTGAATCCTAGGGACCATAAGATAATTTGATTGGCTATGGAGATCAGCAGGGTCCTGCATTTGCTCAGTCACAGTGGAACCATGGAAAGGAACATGACGATGTATGTAGCTCTGCTATGAGCAGACAATCCTGGTGCAGAAAATACAGTGTGCTATAGATAATAGAATTTGCTTGCTTGTGGGACCAACGGATTGGTTAGAGGCACCATAAATGGTGTTCAGGAACCCAATGTTGGATGTTGGTGGTATTGATCATATGTGATGCAAGAAGTCAGGTGCAGATGCAGTGGAGAGAAAAAGTCAGAGAGTTTGAGGTTTGAGGGGGTGGGTGGATGTGAGAGGACACTGGATTTAAAGGGAAATTAAGACATTTAGAAGAGACATAGGAATTACCATTCAGAAATATTACCACATGGTCAAGGGTATGATGAAATCCAGACTGCCTGAGTTTGAACAATGTGCAGTGATGAAATGACTACTGCTCTGCATGAGTACAATGATGAGGAGTGGCTAAACAGCATGCTCAGCCAAATGCTACTAAACAGTGATCACAATCACAAAAGTTAAACAGACACAGTCAAAAGGTGTATAGCATGCTCGTAAGGCTGCTGTGAAATAAATGACCGTAGCAACCCAAACAGCATTATTGATTTATTTATTTATATACAGGAGGAACAATACTCTTTTGATCACAAAAGAACGTACACTAGATAAGAAATCCTATTTGATGGGAAGCAGTGAGCTTGTTACAATGGGTTGAGTTTGAGGGACATTTTGACCAGGCTTTGGAGGGGAGTAAATGGAACAATCACAGGGGACAATACATAAGTCGACAAACATAGATTATGGATAAACAACATTGGAAATGTTTAAGTGCAGGTAGGCAGTATGGTCAGCTGTACTCGGGATGTGACCATGATTGGTGAAGTGCTAGAATGCAGGCAGAGGAAGTGAGAGACATAGACAGCTTAGAGGCAAGCAAAAAATGTCATCTTGCAGGCAGATGAGAGGTAGGTTAAGAGGGCAACTCAGAGGCAAAGAGGCAAAATTTTAGTCTGGTTTTGAACAAATCAGTGTGGACTGTTTCTCAGAAGTCCGGGGGAAAATAATTCCATGCAAGAAGGGCAAGAAGAGAGAAATATCATATGTGAGAGGAAGCACAGGGAGGGCGCAGAGCCACAAGGGTAGTCGTCGAGGCAGAGCGGGGAGTACTAGGAGGCTTTGTGGAGATGAATAAAAGGATAGATGCAGTGGTGCTTTACTGTGGATAGATTTGTACACCAGGAGAAGATATTTAAATCTGGTCCTGTTTTACTTCATCAGCCATCCAGTCTGGCAATGGTACAGAATAGTAGGTGTGATGTGAGGGAGTTCAAAGAGAGTCCTAAAAGAAAAGTGAATGATCTTGTTGAGAGGACAGAAATCACAGTTTGGGTTACCAATGATGCAGCTGGCACAGTAGTCCAGTTTACAAAAGACAAGAGTGGTTAAGAGATGCTTGGTGGTGATGAAAGGAAGTAGGTGCCTGATTTTTCTAATATTTGGGAGGCTGAGGTGAGATGCTGTTCCAGTTTTGGAAGTGAAAGTGGAGAAGGTGTGAGAAGGGTTGAGATGATGCTGATGTCTGTAGCTGAAGAAGTGCAGGGGAGAGTGTCAGGTGGAAATGGGATAGTCAGAAGTCAGAGGAAGAGATGAGAGAGACCTTTTTTGCAGGGAAGAAGAGTAACACTATTTTGGTGGAGTTTAACATCAGTGAGTGAAAAGCCCTTCAATATTTAATGGCAGAGTGACAGTTTGCCATTTTGATAGAGAAATCAGAGAAGAATTCAGGATAAGAAAATAAAACGTGGATGTCCTGAAGAGTTGGTACAAGAGCCCAAAGGAGAAGATCCGTGCCCCAAGAGCAGAAGTGTAGAGTGCAAAGAGGAGCAGCCCCAAGACAGACAGAGCAGACCCAATGGCAGAGGTGTTGTTGCTCGAGGAGACAGAGAATTGGTAAAGTACAAGGTACAATTCAATGCAGGAAAGGACCTGATCGTGAATCCCAAGAAGTAAAAGAGTATTAAGGAGATCAAAGTGATCAACAGTGTCAAAGGCAGTGGACTGGTCAAGGAGAATTAGGATACAGGATAGGTTTGAGCTTTTGGCAGAGTCGATGAAGTTGGACAAATTCATTAGAGCAGTTCCCTTGACGTGACAGGAGTGGCAATCTGCTTGCAGGGGGTCTCAAACGTTTCGGATGACTAAAAAATTGGTAAGACAGTTGAACACAACCCTTTTGAGTACATTAGTGTAGGGGAGAAGGAGAGACACAGGGTGAAAATGGGCCATTAGGTTCGGGTCAGCCCCTTGCTTTTTTAGGAGAGGGATGACAGTGGCTGTTTTGAAAACAGAGGGAAAGCAAGCATAGACAATGGACAGGTTGAAGAGTTCAGCTAGGTGAGATTCCACTATTGGGGCAATAGGTTTCACTACCTGAGGCACAAGAGGGTCTGATGGGGCACAAGTGGTGTTAGCCTTCATCAATAGAGATACCACTTTGTCAGTATCAGTGTGACTAAAGTGGGAGATGGAATCTGATGATGATGGTAGAGTAGGAAGAGTGTAAAATGTTGGAGAAGGGAATATCAGAAAGGACAGGAGAGAGTCTCCCATTTTGGATGTTTTTCTGCAAAGTATTCAGTTAGGTCATTAGCCATGAGAGTGCAGTTGATAGACTTAGTAGGAGGGACTTTAGGGTGCCCTCTAGCCGGCAAGGATGGTTGGAATGAGAGTCCATGAGGGTTAGGTAGAATTCCGTTTTAGCTCTAATAAGTGTGGACTTGAAAAGGTTCAGGGCAGAGAGGTAGAGTGGGAGATCCTCACGAGTGGGTATGCCTCTATTTGCGTAGCAGCCAACACATGTTAGTGCGGAGAGAGCATATCAATGGGGCAATTCATGGTTGAGGATGCTGTGACTTAGGGGATAAAGTAAGCAGTGGGAAGTGAGAGGAGAATAAGTCATATAATAAGGATTGAAAGCTTGGGAAGATAGTGTTGCTGGAATAGTTATCAGGTGTGAAGGTGGAGAGTGAGAACTGTAGTTCGGAGAGAAAGAGGGAATGGCAGACAGTTTACATTTCCTTTAAGTAATAGCTGAAACAAGTGGTGAGGAAAGGTTGGAGGGTGGAAAGGTGATGGTGGTGAAAACAATTGAGTGATCATATACGGATGTTGTAACTGTAGTATTAGTGGCTGAGAGAGAGGTGGAGATGAATAAGAGATTCAGTGTGCTATAGATAATAGAATTTGCTTGCTTGTGGGACCAAAGGATTGGTTAGAGGCACCATAAATGGTGTTCAGGAAACCAATGTTGGATGTTGGTGATATTGATCATATGTGATGCAAGAAGTCAGCTGTGTACGTCTGAGGTGAGCAAAGCAGATGGAGCGGAGAGCAAAAGGCAGAGAGTTTGAGGTTTGAGGGGGTGGGCGGATGGGAGAGGACACTGGATTTAAAGGGAAATTAAGACATTTTAGAAGAGACAGAGGAATTACCATTCAGAAATATTCCCACATGGTCAAGGGTATGATGAAATTCAGACTGCCTGAGTTTGAATAATGTGTAGTGATGAAATGACTACTGCTCTGCAGGAGTACAAGGATGAGGTGTGGCTAAACAGCCTGCTCAGCCACATGCTACTAAACAGTGATCACAATCACAAAAGTTAAACCGACACAGTCAAAAGGTGTATAGCATGCTCGTAAGGCTGCTGTGAAATAAATTATTGTAGGAACCCATACAGCATTATTGATGAATGCAGGCAGAGGAAGTGAGAGACATCGACAGCTTAGAGGCAAGCAAAAAATGTCATCTAGCAGGCACATGAGAGATAGGTTAAGAGGGCAACTCAGAGGCAAAGAGGTAGACTGTTGAAAAAAATCAGTGTGGACTGTTTCTAAGAAGTCCGGGGGAAGAGAATTCCATGAAAGAAGTGCAAGAAGAGAGAAAAATCATATGTGAAAGGAAGCACAGGGAGGGCGAGGTGCCACAAGGGTAGTCGACGAGGCAGAAAGGGGAGTACGAGGAGGCTTTGTGGAGATGAATAAAAGGTTAGATGCAGTGGTGCTTTACTGTGGATAGATTTGTGAAGCAGGAGAAAATATTTAAATCTGGTCCTGTTTTACGTCAACAGCCATCCAGTCTGGCAATATTACAGAATTGTTACGCTCACCTGGCTCCCACAGAGGTGTCGATCTGAACTGGACAGCTGCGGTCCCCACCAGTGTGACGCGTAGGGCCGAGATGACGGACTGGCCTGGCCCACCTAGCCTCGTTTGCTTGGCCCGTAGGAATATTCTTCTGATGGTTTGGAAAGATGAGCTCTCCATCCTGCATTGAGCACAGGGGAGCGTTGATAACCAGTTGCTTCACTGGCTCGAAGGAATTGGTGAATTCCAGAACAATATTGACTCCGAAACGTATGTAGTTCGTAAGAGTTCACATGTTTGACTTTCACTCTTGTCCGATTCCTTGCAGTTTGCAGCTTGACCCCAGCGAAGAGTTCCTCGTGGTAGATGACGAAGTTAAGGTAAGGATTTGGCTTATCCTACACAGTTCAATAAAATAAGGCCAGAATGTAACCTGTGGCTTGCTCCCTTATTCAGGTGTGGAGAGAAAATATGAAGTTCTGGGAATAATGCCTCCGGCAGTAAAATTAGGTAAGTCTATTGTGGTGAGAAGAGTTCCCCTTGTTTGTTCCTTCATCTCACCTTGTTGTCATTTTGTTCCCCTTAGGGGCCGGGGTACGGCGAGGATGCAATGGAGACTGCGCCGACCCGTGAAGAGGAATAGTACCCCCGGCGGTAATCAGGTAAATCTATGGGGGTAGTTACTATTGCCTCTGTTTATTCCCTTGGCTCACCTTTGCTGTTCTTGTGTTCCCCTTCCAGAGTGCGGCGGGAACGTGCAGAAGGATGCGGTGGATCGTGAGTATGCTGCAAAGGCCAGTGAGTTCAGCGCGGTGCTGCAGCAGGTGTGGCGGCGTGCGTAAAATGCTTCTTTCTTCCAGCTTGAAGGCGCGGTGGATCCGGAATTCAGGTAAGGATCGAAGGTTTTTCTCTTATTCTAACCTCTTCTCCTTCTGTTCCTCCCTTTTTCTAGGAGCTGCAGACTCGAGGCAGCCGTGGCAGAAGACTGGATGCAGGCTTGCAGACACGGTGAGCGTTGCGCTGCTGGATGCAGAATAACGTGAAGCGTGTGCTGCTCTTCGTGCGTGGTTTAAATAGCCTTCAAAGTAGTCCCAGGTAAGTATTCCTCCCCAGCCCCACCTGAGTAAAAAAATAGTCCCTAGGTAAAATAGTCCCTTCCAAGCCTCATTTGGCTTGGAGCTCTGCAGCATGGTCTGCATCAGGTAAGCTTGCAGCATGGTCTGCATCAGGTAAGTTCTACTATATGAGCCTGGCGCCTATGGCGCCAGGACTGGCACCCAAACAGCCCCTAGCAGGGGTTTTTGGGCTTGCTCAAAATAACTTGATGCCTGCTTCCGGGGTTGCTGGACCTGGTCTGGTTCCCCGGGGGTAAGCATCATGACAAGAATAGTAGGTGTGATGTGAGGGAGTTCAAAGAGAGTCCTCAAAGAAAAGTGAATTATCTTGTCGAGAGGACAGAAATCACAGTTGGGGTTACCAATGATGCAGCTGGCACAGCAGTCCAGTTTCCGAAAGACAAGAGTGGTTAAGAGAAATGCTTGGTGGTAATGAAAGGAAGTAGGTGCCTGATTTTTCTAATATTTAGGAGGCTGAGGTGAGATGCTGTTCCAGTTTTGGAAGTGAAAGTAGAGAAGGTGTGAGAAGGGTCGAGATGATGCTGAGGTCTGTAGCTGAAGAAGTGTAGGGGAGAGTGTCAGGTGGGAATGGGTCAGGTGGGAAGAGTCCGTGAGGGTTAGGTAGAATTCCCTTTTAGCTCTAATAAGTGTGGACTTGAAAGGGTTCAGGGCAGAGAGGTAGAGTGGGAGATCCTCACGAGTGGGTATGCCTCTATTTTTGTAGCAGCCAACACATGTTAGTGCGGTGAGAGCATTTCAATGGGGGAATTCATGGTTGAGGATGCTGTGATTTAGGGGATAAGGTAAGCAGTGGGAAGTGAGAGGAGAATAAGTCATATAATAGGGATTGAAAGCTGGAGAAGATAGTGTTGCTCGAAGAGTTATCAGGTGTGAAGGCCGAGAGTGAGAACTGTAGTTTGGAGAGAAAGAGGGAATGGCAGACAGTTTACATTTCCTTTAAGTAATAGCTGAAACAAGTGGTGAGGAAAGGTTAGAGGGTGGAAAGGTGTTGGTGGTGAAAACAATTGAGTGATCATATATGGATGTTGTAACTGTAGTATTAGTGGCTGAGAGAGAGGTGGATTTGAATAAGAGATTCAAAGATTTACCCCCTGTGTGGAAAGTGTAAGGAACTCATGGTGGCAACAGTAAAGACAGACACAAGTGATCACTGTTCAAGGGTGTTTATTAAACTATATATGTGGGTGAAAAAAACACTGAATCAAACCCAAATCTAAGATTTGAGCAAGCTATGACCATCAAATAATAATAAGGCATTCCTAATTCCTAATGGTGTCTTGTCAAATAAAAAGGGCCTATGCTAGAAAACCTATTGCCAACCCTTACCACTAAGTTACAAAAAAATGTGGGATAATGTTCACCAGAAAAAAAGAATTGTTCACAAAATGATAATTCAGGATGGTATTACAGGGCTCACCATTCTGCATGTTTTTAGCATGGAACAAAGCAGGACTCTTGAGCCCAGCATATGCCTGGGTTTCTCCACACGAGCTTACAGTTAATTTCCCAAATATCAGGACTTTCTGTGCTATAAACAACAAACAAAAATTTATTTTCAGTAAGCTTTCCATTGGGGGATTTCCTTTCACTCGTGGATCCCCCTCAACCGGGCTCTGATCCTTTTTGCAACGTTGACCTCCCTCAGTTATGGTCACATCGACAGTTTCACACAGTTCACGTATTTGTAATATCTTTCAGGATTCACATCCCTTAGCTTTTCTATCCCCCACTCAGGCTTTCTCTTAGCGCCTAGTCAGGCTTCACACATTCACCTTTCACACAACGTTTCCCCCAGCTGTGTGCAAATGTCTGTTTCACAATGTCCAAACTTTCGTAATGGGTTAAGGACTTTCCATTGTACAAGGGATTTTGACTCAACCCTTGTTATGACCACCTTAACTCTTTATGCCCTTCCTACGGCCTCCTGGTACTATAATGTTTACAAGAAAAGGGCAGGTGCCAGAGTCTTTTGAATGGATGCCCACGTGGTGATGGACCACTCTGCAGTGGTCTTTCCCTGGGTTTTAAAAGTTCATTAGCACACAAGTTCTTTCTTCGCCCAACACCGTCCAGTTTACTTTCGGTTCTCCCTCCAACTCATCGGCTGTACTGAACTCATAGTTGTTTCTTGTTTCTGGAGTCAAAGACGGTACCACAGTAGCAAGCATGTCTCCCCACCTTGGTTATTTGTGCCGGAGAGTCCCGTGCACCGATAACATCTGTTACACCACACGTCAGCTGTAGTTCCATGTCTTATGATTCTTTTGAATCGCGGGTTTGGGTCAAAAAGGGCAAGGGGTCATCCCTCCTTGTTGTCTTTTCTGGTCTTGCTGCCTTTCTTCTCCATTTGAACTGCCTTCCAGGTATAGCTGCTTCTTCGTGCATTTGAAAAGGGAGGTAGAGCTTCTAAATATCCTACAGGGTAGGATGGGAAAAGGGTGTTATAAGGAAGGGGGTACAGCATCTCGCCTATCTGTAGAGAAGGAGCTAAGTACCCCCACCTGAATCACCTCACCCATCGTGCCTATATGTTGGGAACCAGAGTGTGGGGCATGTGCATCACCAGTAAAAATACCAATACCAAGGAAAATTCTGGAGGCAAGGTTCCCATTGAGAAACCATACCTGCATATGAGACAGTATGATGGTCATTTGAATGAAATTCCAGAAGAAGCAGGACCAACACATGACGAAGACGAGTGGTGGTGTCATACAGAGTCAAGCTGACGCACATGGAAGAGATGCAGAGACTAAAGAATGCAGATATTCTATAAGGCATCAAGAATGTATTGAAGATAAGTGGCATTTTGGGATCAAGATGAATAAACTTATGCTACAGAATTCATGCAGATGTCAAGTCAGTTTATACGTGTACAGATGCAAAGAAACGCAAGCAGACAAAGGGCCTCATTACGACCCAGGCGGTAAGTTACCGCCTGGGTCGTACCTTTACCACCATGGCGTAAACTACGTTTACGCCATGGTGGTTGGCGGACTTACCGCCCCATTCCGAGGTTGGCGGGGCGGTAAGTCCCCAATCCCCATTTACCCTTCCCCATTCCCATTTTTGCCCCACAGGGCATAATGGGAGTGGGGAAGGCGTTAATTACGCCACCGTAAATTACGGTGGCGTCATTAACAACAAGGTCCCTTAGCGCCATGGATTTTAACACCTGCTAAAAGCAGGTGTTAAATCCTCCATGGCGCTAAGGGACCTCGGAATCAGGCGGTAAGGGTCGGCGCTGTTTACGCTGCCGTAAACCCCTTACCGCCTGGGTCGTAATGAGGCCCAAAGTATTCATGAGTCTAGCTAAGTAGTAAATAGATAGAGGCATGCATCAACATATACATATATATATTGAAGTGAGCAAATAATTGATGTTTCCACTACGTGTTATAGCAGAGCTAGGCTTAAGAAGGAAGGCCTCATTTCCAGTGTATCGCAGTTAGAAAAGAAGTGAATTACAAAGTGAATCACAGAAAGGCGAGACTGGATGAGCCAACAAGCCACAGTCTTATCAGGCTGGAGTGAGCAGATATTGGATGCAAATCATGTAAAAGAGCAGAGCTCCAGTTCAGCAGGCATGAAGAAAACAAGGAAGACGTGAGAGGTCTATTAGAAAATAATATTTTTAATACATGAGAGGCTCAATTGTGTGGTCTTCAGTCACGTGGAGGGATGAATTTGGACAAACATGATGGTCACACCTATGCATGAGGGCAGTGCATGCCTTCACCGACCTGAATCCTCCAGAGCAAAGAACACTCCCAAGGACAAGTTCAAAGACCTAATTGACAGCAGACCACTGAGGTGATGATGGATGAATATGCTAATTGCTGGGGAAGCAGTGGTTGGAGACTAGCTCACCAGTCTGCGTGCTGCTAGACGTAGGTGGAAAAGTACTGATGGAGGTTAGAGTGCCAGCCAATGGTAGAGGACTGCATGCTTAAGGGTCCTATAGTTTGTGTAGCTGATGGGAAGTTGTGTATTTAGTGACAATCATGATGACCTGTTTCACTTTTCTGAAATGCCTTAGACGAGCATGGATCGTATACTTACATATTCCTTTAGACCCTATCACACGTGCCATTGGATTTTTTTAGTTAGCCATATAGAATGACATTAGTAATACGTAGGTATGTCAAAAATGAAATCATATTGTGCTTCCTGTTGCAATAAATATATGAATATTGGCCTAAGCCAAACTGCTCGAAAGTCGCTTGCAAAAGAATCCGTGTTGCAAGGTCCCAACCTTTAATCAATGCAAGCCGCCATTTTAGGTCAATCCGCCATTTTAGGATTTGCTTTGTAAAAGTCATCCTGTGAGTTAAAATGGTGGACGATGTCATTCTAGAATACAACATGGCCGTCTTGACCGCTGTGCATAGCTAATATGTAATTTGCCTGCAGGCCACTTGTTGAGGTCGTGAACTGAGACCTTGTCCTTCGTTGACCTGTGTGTAGAAGGATTACTCGTGCAATGAAACTAATCCATGAACATATGTTGAAACAATGTATTAAAATACTGAACATAGAACATCTGTTTAACTACATTGTATTAATGGTTGAGAAGGCCTGCATGGAATATCTTAGAATACACAGTTATTGCATAGGCTTGTTGATACATGTCTTAAAGGCAAACCGGTTATATGCGGTTGTTCGATACTTGGCACGAACCCTAGATCAGTGATGTATTAAGTGGAATATTAACCCGAAGTGGCGCTGGACATCGTGCCCACCAAGTGTATAAAAATGCATTATAATGTACAACGTCTCTCACTGAACACACTGAACCACGCTGGAGTTTGTTGTGTTGTACTGAGGGCCGATAGCTATCTGACCTTGCTCTGTTTTTGTAACTGGATTCAGTATAGAATAAAGTACTTTGTATGTTCCTTTGTAACCCGTGTTCGGTGTATTTCCTTTTGGGGTACTCAGCCTCAATATTTTGATTTTGTTTTCACAGGTTGACATCACCTATGATGATTTTTGCTATAAAAGAATGCTTTTTTCAATGATAAATTGGGAGATCGTATGCTGAGACATACGTTGATGTCTGCTGTACTCCTTGTTTTAGATAATTTATATTAAAGCTGTTATACTGTTGCCAACTACCTGAGTCATTTTGATAATTGATATTTGAGTAATTTCTGCACCCCATCCATCTCAAGGGTATTGCTACATCATCTTAAAGGGCTGAAAGACCCCAGTTCACATCAGTGTCACCTTCACTCCCCGGAGACCCCCATCCAGGTCATCCTCCCCCACTGGTCTACCCCCAGGAACCGGATCGAAAAGCGATGGCTGTGTCTTGGTCACCTGGATGACAGATCTCCAGGGACTAGCGGGTGAGACACCTTCAGGTTTCTCACATACCCTTCCTGCATGCGATGTATCCGCAGCTGTTTCACAGAACAACCAGGAAAGGAAGTCTACATTCCCCTGATCTTTTCCTTTTCAGTGTTCCACAGTGTAGCAGTAGGGTTGCAGTTCTAGAAACCATTGCATGACCCGAGAGATGGAATATTTGTATTTGCATTTGCTAATCCAAACTAGGGGATGGTGGTCTGTGACAAGTGTGAACTTTCATCTATTAGCTCGTATCTATGATGTATAATGGCCTACTTGATGGCCAGGGCATTTAGTTTCAACACAGAGTATTTTTTTTTGTTCACATGGGAAAAGCTTGCGACTTGCAAATAAGACGGGGTGTTATAATCCATCGCAAACCTGGGACAGGACTGCTCCTAACCCTGTAAGGGAGGCATCTATCTGTAATATAAACTCTTTAGTGAAGTTTACTACCTTCAGGATTGGGTTCTGGCACAGAGTTTGTTTTATGGTGTTATCACATATGTCATCCTTGTGATTCCAATGAATTTACTGGGGTTCGGTATTCTTGAGTTTGTCTGTCAGCCAAGTTGTTTTGTCCCAAGAGTTTGGAAAAACCTACGGTAATATTCTATTAACCCAAGAAAGTCTCTAAGATCTCTTTTGGTCTTGACTGTTCTAGGACGGCTTTCACCTTCTCATGTTGAGGCTGTACATTTACATTCCCTACAAAGAAGCTCAGGTATTTTACGTCTGACTGGGCAGTCTGCATTTAGCTCAATTAGCAGTTAGGGCAGCCTCTCTGATTTTTTTCACGATGGTATAAAGATGTAAGGGATGGTCCTCCCAGGACTTATTATAAATTACGATATTGTCAATATAAGCTTCACAGAAATCGGAATAGGGTTGCAGGATATTATCCAAGAGGTGTTGGGAAGTGGCTAATGTGCAGTGTAAGCCAAAAGGGAGGACTTTGAATTGAAACAGTCCTAGCAGTGTTGAAAATGCAGTTCTTTCCTTATCTGACAGATGTACTGGAAATCGCCAGTACCTGTAGGTTAAGTCTAGGGTGGATAAAAAGGTGGCTGCTCCGAGTTTATCAATTGGGTCCTCAATGCATGGCACGGTAGAGGCAACAAAGATTGGAAATGGAATTAACTTGACGGATATCTATGCAGAATCTCTAGGAACGGTCAGGTTTAGTGACCAACACAATAAGAGAGGACAATGGACTTGATGAAGACTCAATAATATTGGCTTTGAACATTTTGTTGACTTCCTCAATCATTATCAGTTTACAGACTTCTGGCAGTCTATATAGTTTTAAATCAACCACCTTACCTTTAGGTGTTCTAATATAGTGCAGAAAATATTGATTCCCACGCTGAATGTGCTTGATAAAGTGAGATTTTATTGAGGTGTAGACTAATTAGTCTTTTTGGTGGTGTGCCGACACGTGTTTCGACCTCTGGGTCTTTACCAAGGCTGATATTAAAATGACAGTTCACATATCTAGCAGTTTATCCATGTGTGTGACGTAAGTGACACATGTGTATTAAAATGCGAGTGAATGATTTTGATGTAGACATATAAATTTGACATAACAGTATAAGTTGCATCACATATCATATTTCATGATTTGTACATTTTGTTGATGTTACATTAGTAAATGGCAGTGCGGTTTCTGAACCCGGAACAGAAGAAAAAGAAGAAAGGAGCGGGAAGAGATAGAAGAGGTACGAGTTAGGTTGGTATCCATATGAGTTTAGGCAGGAGTTGTATTATATGGTGGTGGGTCTTACCTATGTCTGAAAATGGTTGGTGGGGGTCGTGCCCCAGCTTGTGGTCCCCTTCGGGTTGGGTAATTCCTGTGCTGTCCCAGTCTTGGGTCCTGGATTTGCCTGTGGTTGAGAATAGGGTGGTTTGACTAGGTGAGCTAGCTAATGATTTTGTTGCATGTGCTAGTTATGGGTCATGGCATTAATCCAGTGCTCAGGCACGACCACGTCCTATGAAGTCTTCTCATAGGATCTCACTCGCCACCTTACAGGGCTCCAGTTCGGCTAACCACCACAAAGACTAATTAGTTTACACCATAAAAATCTCACTGTATCAACCACACTCATCGTGGCAATCCATATTTTCCAAAACAAACCATTGCAAGGTATCCAGGACTTTTGTTCTAAACCTACCAAGAGGTGTGGGCTTTACCTCCACCAACCTGTGAGCTTGCACACATACTTTAGGACAACTATGACTAAAGGTTGAGCTTAGCGCAGGAGGGTTCACAACTAGGGCCCACCTTTTCTACATACCGTTCTAATGTAGTGGTATGTGCCTTTAACTCTTCCTGTTTTTTTTGAGAATACATCAGGAAATGAGATAGCTACATCTTTCAGATCTTCTTGTTGTTGGATATCAAAGTTGTCTACGTCTTCTGGAATGAGTCAAACTAATATGATGTCATGGGTGTCAGACAGGTTCTCTTTCCACTCTTTCAAGAGATTTATGTGATATAAATGAACCTTCTTTTTTCTGTCCAGTCAGGCTCTTTTATAAGTAAAGGTTCCTGTTCATTCTAATATCTCATAGGACCCATGCCACTTAGAGATAAGTTTGTTTTCTGAGGTGGGTAGGAGGACCAGTACTTTCTGTCCTATGGAGAATGATATTAAGCTCAACTTCTTGTTGTGAGTGTTTTTTTGTTGGCTCAGGGCCTTTTTCATATGAGTACAGACTAGATCTCGAACCAATTTCATATGTTCTCGCATTCTGGTGGCGGTTTGCATGATGGGAATAGGAGCCTCTTCTCGTTCTTCACAGGTTTCCCAGAGCATGTCCAGGACATCATAGAGCAGTTCAAAAGGAGAGAAACCTGTGGAGGCCTGAGGGGTTATCCTTACTGCAAACAGTGCCTAACGGAACATTCAACCCCAGTCCTTCTCATCCTCATCTAGCGATTTTCATAGAATTAACTTCAGTGTTTTGGATCTTTCTACCAAGCCATCGGTTTGGGGACGGTACACAGTTGTTCGCAAGCTGGTAATATGGAGTAGCTCTTTGACTTCTGCTTAAGCTTACTCATGAAATTTGAACTCTGGTTGGTTAGTATTTCCTTGGGAAAGCTGACCCTGGAAAATATGGCATGAGGTGTTTAAGGATGTGTGGTGTGGCATTATTTTGCATTGGAAATGCTTTGGGATATTGAGTTGCATAGTCCACAATCACAAGGACATATTTGTTGCCTAGTCTGGATGTTTCTAGAGGTCCAATTATATCCATTCCGATTTTAGAAAAAGAGACTTCTATGATCAGCAACAGGTTCAGAGGGGTAGGTAATGGGATGTGCATGCTGGTCTTTTGCCATTTTTCACATGTTTGGATGAAGTTCTTTATATTGGCGTGAATACCTGGCCAGTAATACGTCCGACTAATATTTGCCTGGGTTTTAGATTGTCCTAAGTGCCCACCTGGTAAAATGGGAAGGCGCAATCTCCAGTACAACCTTTTGTTGGCTCTTGGGTATTACCAACTGCATCTATATTAAGCCTTCTGGTAAATGACTCTCTTCTATAAGGTAACCCTTGTTTTAAGAAGAAAATGGGTCTTCCTTTCTCTTTACCTTATCCTTCCGGAATAGTTTTTAGAAAAGCTTCAGTGAGAGCTGGATCATTTTGCTGAGCAAAGGATAGGTTGGGCTAGTTGGTAGGCTCTGCTCCCTTCCTTTCTTTGATATTACAATGTTTATCAGATTGCCCAAAGCCAAAGGTACCTCACTCTGTATCATCTGGTTCACATTCTTTAAACTGAAGAAATAAAGCCCTTTCCAAAATTCCATGAGCAATTTCATCTCCAAGACATACTTCAAAGGGGGGTCTCACCATTATTCTGAAAGAGGACCTTTACATCTCCCCAGAAGTCGAGATTGATGACGCCTGCTAAAATGTCTATACCAAACTTCCACGCTAGGCCAGATTTTGAGGCCAATCTTATGTAACACACCGAAGAGGGTTATTAAAACAAAGTCTGTAGGTATCATCCCTCTATTCCAAGGGGTATAGTAGCTTCCCTACTGCTACAGATATCAAAACCTATTGATTCCTTGGTGGGTTCTCCAATTCAACTGGGTCACATCCCACTCTGACACTGTATATAAAAAACAAATGGTGGCAACAGTAAAGACCGCCACAAGTGATCACAGTTCAAGGGTGTTTATTAAACTGTATAAATGGGTGAGAAAAATGCCTAATCTAAATCTAAATCTAAGATGTAAGCAAGCTACGACCATCAAATAATATGTCATGATGCCTACCCCCGGGGACCCAGACCAAGTCCAGCAACCCCGGAAGCAGGCATAAAGTTATCCCAAGCAAGCCCAACAACCCCTGCTAGGGGATATTTGGGTCCAGTCCTGGTGCCTATGGCACCAGGCTCATATGGAGAGTCAGTCCTGGCGCCATAGGCACCAGGCTCATAGATTAAAACTTACCTGATGCAGACCATGCTGCAAACTTACCTGATGCAGACCATGCTGCAAGAGCTCCAAGCCAAAAGAGGCTTGGAAGGGACTACTTTACTCAGGGACTATTTAATTACTCAGGTGGGGCTGGGGAGGAATACTTACCTGGGACTACTTTGGAGGCTATTTAACCCACGCCCGAAGAGCAGCACATGCTTCGCGTTATTCTGCATCCAGCAGTGTAACGCTCACCGTACCTGCAAGTCTGCATCCAGCCTTCTGCCACGCCCGCCTCGAGTTTGGAGCTCCTAGAAAAAGGGAGAAAGAAGGAGAAAAGGTTAGAACAAGAGCAATACCTTTGATCCTTACCCGAATTCCATATCCATCGTGCCTTCAAGCTGGAAGAAATAAGCTATTTATGCGCGTCGCCTCGCCTGCTGCAGTGCCGCACTGAACTCACTGGCCTTCGCAGCATCTTCGCATTCCACCGCATTGTCCTGCATGTACCCGCTGCTCTACGGCACCTAAGGAGAAGACAAGAACAGCAAGGTGAGCCAAGGGAATACACAGAGGAATATTAGTTACCCCCCATAGACTTACCTGATTTTACCACCGAGGATACTATTCCTCTTCACGGGTCGGCGCAGCTTCCACTGCATCTTTGCCGAACCCCGGGCCCTAGGGAGAAACAAAAGGACAGCAAGGTGAAACAAAGGGACTAACAAGAGGAACCCTCCTCACCACAATATACTTGCCTGATTTTACCGCCGGAGGTATTATTCCCCGAGACTTCATACTTTCTCTCAGCGCCTGAATAAGGGAGAAAGCAACAGGTTACATATTGACATTATTTTATCAAACTGTGTTGGAAAATACAAATCCTTAACAGAATACTACCGGTTGACAGGAGGAACTCTTCATTAGGGTCAAGCTGCAACCTGCAAGGAATCAGACGAGAGTGAAAGTCAGGCATTTGAACTCTTACGAACTTTATACTTACGGCGTCTTGCCGGGAATCTCGAAGTCAATATTGTTCTGGAACTCACCAATTCCTTTGAGCCAGTGAAGCAATTGGTTATCAACGCGCCCCTGCGCTCAATGCAGGATAGAGAGCTCATCTTTTCAAACCATCAGGTGAGACTATAAGAGGGGACATCAAAGGTGATCTGTGGGGAGAACAGCGGGGGGATTTATGCTCAACTCCACGTGTGGTTAATTCCCTTTCTCCATTTGCAGAAGAATATTCCTACGGGCCAAGCAAACAAAGCTAGGTGGGCCAGTCCAGTCCATCATCTCGGCCCTACGCGTCACATTGGTGGAGACCGCAGCTGTCCAGTTCCGACCGACACCTCTGTGGGAGCCAGTTGAGTGTAACAGAACGCGAAGACTACCCACAAATTCCCACCTGGGCGTTATTACTAGGGGAACTGAGGGCTGAAGTGCATTCCGCCCGTCAAGAAACCAATGCACTTAGGAGAGAACTGATTTTGTCAAAGGAGCGAACTGATGACCTTGCTAGGCAAATATTGCAAGCCAGGCTGGACAAGCACCCCTACCTGGTTCCGGGGAAAATCCAGCTCCTGTGTTTTCGAGTAACCCTGTGCAAATAAACATACCAGGAAATATTCCATTAGCTCCACCCGAACGCTTTGCCAGAGATCCCAAAAGGTTTGCCGTGTTTATGAACGAATGCCGCTTGCACTTTTTATGCAAACCTGGAGCCTTCCCAAACGATCAATCCAAGGTAGCCTTTGTATTGTCATATCTCAGTGGCAGTGCAGCTGATTGGTCAATTCCACTAGTTACTCAGGATGACCCAATTCTTCAGGATTTTCAGGGCTTTCAAACGAGCATGGAAAGACTATTTGCTCGGCACTCCCAAGGACAGGCCCTGGGTAACGAACTTTTGTCCCTACGAAAGGGTAACCAGGACTTTCTATCCTACATCGCAACCTTTAATAGGATGATAGTGGAAACTGGATGGCCTGCGGTAAAACGAATCACGTTATTTCATTGAGGGCTTCGAGGAGAAATCAAGGATGTCTTGGCTCAAGTCGTGAACCCACCTCAAGACTGCGCTGAATATATAGATTTAGTGGTCCAGTTAGATCACAGACTTCAGAACAGAAAGGCTGATCGAGCCAAGTTTGAGAAACGGGTGTTGGTCAAAACCCATGCTAACCCCAAAGGAGCAGATGCATCAGTACCCATGCAAATCAGAGGGGTTAAAGGATCCTTAACCCAGAAGGAAAGAGAAAGGAGATGGCAAATGCAATTGTGTCTATATTGTGGAACTTCTGGGCATTTTTATACAGGATTGCCCTGTAAAACCACCCAAGAAGGTGGCAGGAGCTCTTGATAAAAGCCATATGGAGTCAGACTCGGGAAACAACCACGCCCGACAAGCATAGAGGTCCGCTTTCCGAGCTTGAAGAAGGATACTCAGACCTCGCATTTCATCATACCAATGGTCCTCGTAGATCCAGGCAAGCCATCGCCTATGCACGCAGTAAGGACATACATTGATAGCGGGTCCATAGGAAACTATGTGGACTATGAATTGGCTTCCAAGATGAATCTACCTCTCTGCCGAAAAACCACCTCAGATGTCATCACCACAGTCGATGGAACTGGAATTGCCTCTGGGCCTGTAACTCATTCCACCGCAGAGATGACACTATTGGGTCAGGATGGGCATCGAGAGACTATTGTGTTTGATCTAATCAAAGCCCCACAGTTCCAAATAATACTGGGGATACCTTGGTTGGAAACACATAATCCTTGTATTGATTGGCGAGAGAAGAGAATAACCTTCCCGGATTGTGCACAAACCTGTTACCCAAAGAAAAGTCAGAATGCAGGCCTGGCCACAGTAACCACAGCAGTCATACAACTACCTACAGAATACCAAGAATTCTAGGATGTCTTCCAAAAAGAACAGGCGTACACCTTACCTCCTCACAGATCGTACGATTGTCAAATCGATCTCATACCCGGTGCACAACCCCCTTGTAGCAGGATCTATGCCCTTACGGAACCTGAGAACCTTCGCCTACGACAATACTTAG
The DNA here is from genome assembly GCF_040938575.1 of Ambystoma mexicanum. Classification (NCBI taxonomy): domain Eukaryota; kingdom Metazoa; phylum Chordata; class Amphibia; order Caudata; family Ambystomatidae; genus Ambystoma; species Ambystoma mexicanum. The sequence continues at coordinate 184,778,089 of NC_090935.1, forward strand.
ACCAGTACCTTGCCAATGGCTTTATTCGCCCATCCAAGTCCCCTGCATCTTCAGCTTTGTTTTCGTGCCCAAAAAGCTAGGTGACCTCAGAACGTGCATAGCCTACCGCACATTGAACCAGATAACTGTTAAGAACCGATACCCATTGCCTCTGCTCCCTGAACTACTAGACCAAGTGAAGGACACTTGTATATACACTAAATTATATCTCCGGGGGCATACCATCTGGTACGTGTAAAAGAAGGCGACGAATGGAAGACTGCTTTCCGCACTAAGTATGGGTTATTCGAATACCAGGTGATGCCTTTCTGGTTGTGCAATGCACCAGCAGCCTTCCAATACTTCATGAACGATGTCCTTCGTGAACTCATAGACGTTTGTGTTGTCGTATATATCGATGATATTCTAGTATACTCCTCTTCAGAATCTGACCATGTGAAGCACGTCCGAGCAGTCCTTGAGAAATTGCGCCAGCACAAACTATATGCAAAACTGGAAAAATGCATTTTTCATGCCACAGAAGTTGAATTCCTTGGGTTTATCCTGACCCCAAAGGGAGTCCGAATGGACTCACGAAAGGTGGATGCAATCCTTAAGTGGCCATCACCAAGTTCAATTAAAGGAGTACAAAGCATGCTCGGCTTTGCCAATTTCTACCGCAGATTCATCCCAGATTTTTCACATGTTGTCCATCCCATCACAGCACTCTTGCGAAAAAATAAACGCTTTATGTGGGCTGAAGAAGCTGAAAATGCCTTCCAAGAGCTGAAAGCGAAATTTACGTCCGCACCTGTATTAAAGCACCCGCGCCCTGAACTTCCATACATAGTGGAAACTGATGCATCCAGTCTAGCCATGGGAGCTGTCCTGTCTCAAAAGGACCCTGAAACTGGCCAGCTTCATCCAGTAGCAATTTGGTCCAGAAAGTTCTAGGTACCCGAGTTGAACGATGTGGTTACCGACAAGGGGTTATTAGCCATTAAATCCGCCTTCAAGGCTTGGCGGCACTATATTCTCGGTGCCAGGCATACCATTACTGTGATCACCGATCACCAGAACTTACAGTATTTAAAGACAGCCAAGGCTCAATCGTCACGTCAACTCCGATGGGCATTGTTCTTTGCCGAGTTCGATTTCGTAATAACCTATCAAACAGGTTGTAAGAATGGTAAAGCAGATGCCCTATCCCGAATAGGGATGGGAGAGGCAGAAGTGAACCCAGAACCAGTTCCTATAATTTCCAAACAAAGAATTATTGGCATGGCTACTCTACAGACACTAGAGGACATTCAGGTAAAGATCCAGCAACTCTTTGATCCTACAGCCCTGCCGGACTGGGTAAAAAAAGGCCCGGACTACTCTGTCACCAATGATCTGCCTTATTACGAAGGGCAGCTATTTCTTCCGCACAAGGAACTACAAGAGCTAGTCATTTCCCGTTATCATGATACCCTAATGGAGGGGCACCGAGGTATTGCAAAAAATGAAGCTAAAATTAAAAGACAATTCTGGTGGCCCACCTGGCGAAAGGATATTAAATCATTTGTGATGTCTTGTGGCATTTGCGCCCAGAACAAAAGTAAAAAGATAAAAACAGCTGTACTCTTACAACCTTTAGACATTCCGCCTACACCATGGTACACCTTATCGTTAGACTTTATTACTGATCTACCCCCATGCAAATGGATTTAACACCATTCTAGTTATTGTGGATCTTTTTTCCAAGATGGCCCACTTTATTCCTTTAAAGGGATTACCTTCAGCTTCAATGCTGGCCAAGGAGTTCCTCGAAAACATTGTTCGCATACACAGATTTCCGTCCATATTGGTCTCTGACAGGGGCAGTCAATTCACTTCACATTTTTGGAAAAAATGCTGTCAATTGGCGTAAATCGATGTGAGGTTATCGACCAGTCACCACCCCCAGACCGATGGTCAAACGGAGAGGGCCAACCAGTCTCTCGAACGATACGTGCGTTGTATGTTACATCAGACTGAGAGTAATTGGATAGACATTCTTTGGATCGCAGAATATGCATGCAATAATTCAGTACACTCTGGAACTGGACAAAGCCCCTTTTATACCTTGTATGGGCACAATCCTCGAACCTCAGACCTTGACTCACCCCAACACTTAGAAATGCCCGCAGTGGACCATCTGCACGCTACATTTACACAAGCCTTTAAGGAAGCAACTACACATTTAAAACAGGCGAAAGAAAAATACAAGAAAGATGCTGATCGGCATAGAGGTGATACTCCACAATACCAGATAGGCGACCAAGTATTGTTAGCTACAAAACATATACCTCTAAAGGGAACACAGACCTTTAACCCCAGATATTTGGGACCTTACTCTATTAAGGCCATTATCAACCCGGTGGCTGTCAAGTTGGACTTACCTGCTAATATGCAAATTCACCCCGTCTTTCATATGTCACTTTTGAAGCCAGTGCAACCATGGACAAGACTAACCAAGCCACCAGACCCTATCCTTGTAGACGGAAAACCCAAATTTGAAGTTATCAACATCCTGGACTCCAAGCTGATGAAGTCAAAACTCTTTTATTGAATCGACTGGAAAGGTTACGGACCACAGGAAAGGTCATGGGAACCTAGTGACCATGTTCATGCACCCCGATTGGTGGAAAAATTCCACCGAAATTTCCCAGACAAACCGAAACCACAGGGAAGAACGACTTTAGGAGGGGCCTTGGGGGTGCTGTCATGATGCCTACGCCTGGGGACCAAGTCCAGCAACCCCGGAAGCAGGCATCAAGTTATCCCAAGCAAGCCCAACAACCCCTGCTAGGGGCTATTTGGGTCCAGTCCTGGTACCTATGGCGCCAGGCTCATATGGAGAGTCAGTCCTGGCGCCATAGGCACCAGGCTCATAGATTAAAACTTACCTGATGCAGACCATGCTGCAAATTTACCTGATGCAGACCATGCTGCAGGAGCTCCAAGCCAAAAGTGGCTTGGAAGGGACTACTTTACTTAGGGACTATTTTTTTACTCGGGCGGGGCTGGGGAGGAAAACTTACCTGGGACTGCTTTGGAGGCTATTTAAACCACGCCCGAAGAGCAGCACACACTTCGTGTTATTCTGCATACAGCAGCGTAACACTCACCGTGCCTGCAAGTCTGCATCCAGCCTTCTGCCATGACCGCCTCGAGTTTGGAGCTCCTAGAAAAAGGGAGAAAGAAGGAGAAAAGGTTAGAACAAGAGCAATACCTTTGATCCTTACCTGAATTCCCGATCCATCGCGCCTTCGAGCTGGAAGAAAGAAGCTATTTATGCGCATTGCCTCGCCTGCTGCAGCGCCACACTGAACTCACCGGCCTTCGCAGCATCTTCACATTCCACTGCATCCTCCTGCATGTTCCCGCCGCACTCCGGCACCTAAGGAGAAGACAAGAACAGAAAGGTGAGCCAAGGGAATACACAGAGGAATATTAGTTACCCCCCCATAGATTTACCTGATTTTACCACCGGGGGTACTATTCCTCTTCACGGGTCGGCGCAGCTTCCACTGCATCTTCCCCGAACCCCAGCCCCTACGGGGAAACAAAAGGACAGCAAGGTGAAACAAAGGGACTAACAAGGGGAACCCTCCTCACCACAATAGACTTACCTGATTTTACCGCCGGAGGTATTATTCCCTGAGACTTCATACTTTCTCTCAGCGCCTAAATAAGGGAGAAAGCAACAGGTTACATATTGACATTATTTTATCAAACTGTGTTGGAAAATACAAATCCTTACCAGAATACTACCGGTTGCCACAAGGAACTCTTCATTAGGGTCAAGCTGCAACCTGCAAGGAATCGGACGAGAGTGAAAGTCAGGCATTTGAACTCTTATGAACTTTATACTTATGGCGTCTTGCCGGGAATCTCGGAGTCAATATTGTTCTGGAACTCACCAATTCCTTCGAGCCAGTGAAGCAACTGGTTATCAACGCGCCCCTGCGCTCAATGCAGGATAGAGAGCTCATCTTTTCAAACCATCAGGTGAGACTATAAGAGGGGACATCAAAGGTGATCTGTGGGGAGAACAGCGGGGGCGGGGGATTTACGCTCAACTCCACGGATGGTTAATTCCCTTTCTCCATTTGCAGAAGAATATTCCTACGGGCCAAGCAAACAAAGCTAGTTGGGCCAGTCCAGTCCGTCATCTCGGCCCTACGCGTCACATTGGTGGAGACCGCAGCTGTCCAGTTCCGACCGACGCCTCTGTGGGAGCCAGGTGAGCGTAACATAATAATAAGGCAGTCCTAGTGGTTTCTTGTCAAGGGGCCTATGCTAAAAAACCTATTGCCAATCCTTACCACTAAGTAAAAAAATAATGTGGGATAATGTTCACCAGAAAAGAAAGAAGTGTTGACAAATTGATAAGTCAGGATGGTATTATGGGGTTCTCCCTTCTCCACGTTTTTAGCATGGGACAAGGCAGGACTTTTGAGCACAGCACACTCCTGGGTTTCTCCAGCAGTAGTTTACAGTTTGTTTCCAAAATATTAGGGCCTTCTGTGGCCACGTCTCTTTTATACCAAGTCTCTTGCCTCAGAGGGCCTGATGTGCTATAAACAACAAACAAAAAGTTCCTTTCAGTAATCTTCCTGTCGGGTGATTTCATTTCACACATGGATCTCCCTCAATCGACTCTGATCCTTTTTGCAACATTGGCCACCCTCGGTTAGTTTCACATTTGGCAGTTTCACACAGTTCACTTATTTGTAATACCTTGCAGGATTCACTTCTCTTTTCCAGCCACAGTTAGCCTTTCTCTTAGCCCCAGTCAGGCTTCACACATTCCCTCAGCTGAGCACAAATGCCTGTTTCACAATGTCCAGACTTTGATAATGGATTAAGGACTTTCCATTGTACAAGGAATTTTGAGTCGACCCTTCTATGATCCCCTTAACTCTTTATGCCGGCCCTTCCTAAGGCCACTTGGTACTATATTTACAAGAAAAGGGAACTAGCCAGAGTCTTTCGAAGGGACGCACACATGGTGTTGGACCACTCTGCAGCTGGTCTTTCCCTGGGTTTTAAAATCACACAAGTGCTTTGTTTATAACATGTTTCCATTTGCAACCTTTGCTCGACACTGTCTGGTTCACTATCAGTATTCTCCAACTCACCGGCTGTGCTGAACTCCTAGTTGTTTCTTGTCTCTGGAGTCAAGGATGGTACCACGATAGCAAGCGCATCTCCCTGCCTTGGTTATCAGTGGTGGAGGGTCCTGTGCACCGTTGACATCTTTTACAAAGACGTTAGATATAGGTCCCGGTCTTATGATTCCTTTCACAGAGGTTGGATCAAAAAAGGCAAGGGCTCTCCGCTCCTTGTTCCTCTTCTGGTCTCGCTGTGTTTCTTCTCTTTTTGAACTGCCATCCTGGAATAGCTGATTCCGCATGCATTTCTCCTTGTTCAAAGTGTGTTGTCAAGCTCCACCTTTTGTCCTTGTGGGAAGGAAAAGGGCAGTCAGGTGTGTGTAGTTATTGTCAATTGCCTGACTCTGCCTGACCCTTGTGTTGGAAGATGTCAGGTGAACGGCTCTGAAGTTAATCTGTTGTCATTCACTGTGTATGAAAGTGTTTGTGTTGCAAAGGGGGATAGAGCTTCTAAATATCCTATGGGATCACCCGTCGGTGTACCACTTCCACTCCCCAAAGACCTCCCATCCAGGATATCCTCCCACACTTTTCCATCCCCAGGAACTGGATCCATTGGAGATGGCATGTCCTGGCACACCTGGATGACAGATCTACGAGACTATTGGGTGATACACCTTCAGTTTTCGCACAGTAGGTAGGTTATGACTCTAGTGAAGAGCGTGGCCAGTAAGAAAATGCTGATTTTCTGATTTCTAAGAAGTGGTTGCAGAGGGAAGGTTAAAGTCACCTTAGCGGTGATGTTTAGTAGATAGAAAATGAAGGAGTTGTCCAAGATCATCAAAGAATGGTCATGTGACAGATGGAGATTATTTGAACTTAGTGTGGAAGAGCAATAATAGAGATGGTGAATTTAAAAGAGGTAGAAGAGGTTTGTGACATTGGAGATGTGTGAAGCATTGGGCCTCAATACAAGTCCGGCGGTAACCCTGCCGGTGCTACCACCATGTTGCCACCAGATTGGTAGAGTTTTACTGGTGCCTTACTTCCCAGTGCTACCTGGAGATTACAAGTTTGGTGGCCTGGGAAGTCAGACGCTGATTAATTGTTAGCCCCCATTCCCTTAGAGTCCCATAAGAATCTATGGGGTGGGGACTCAGAAGGCTGTCCTGTGTACAGTCTGCCTACCATGGCTGCTGCGCCCGGCAGGGTCAGACCTGTTGGGCTCAGCGGCTCTGCCAGGCAAACTTGTAGTTTGCCCGTCCAGAAACAAGAGTGCCGGTGAGCTTACCAGCATCCTTATTTCCAAACCATCAAACTCGTAATGAGGCCCATTGAGGTGGCAAGCGAGTTGGTGTCTGACGACTCCACCTCTGCCAGTCAGTTGACGAGAGTGAACAAACAATTGTTTGGAGTCGTTTAGGGATGCCAGAGTGGCAGTGTCAGATGGAGAAATCCAGGTTTCAGTGATAGCAATAAGGTCTAGGGAAGGAGAGATGGCGTGAAAGTAGTCAGTAATAAAGGACGTTTTGTTGCACACAGACTGAACATTCCAGTGTGAAATGTTTAGTTGATGAGGTAAGGAAGAGTACAAAAGTTACGTTTCAGAGGAAGATAGGCAAGATGAATAGGAGTTTGAGGAGGTATGGCTAGCTCATTGCCTTTGTTTTTTGGAAAGAGGTGGAAGAGAAATGGCGTACTGGGTGTTTTGAATTGGGAGTATTATAATAGGGATAGAAAAGGAGGAATTTGTAGCATGATTGTAGACACCATAGGGAGAGGTGAGTAGAAGGAGCAGGAGTGAATGCATTATAGGTTAGCAGCATAGTATGATGAGAATGTGCAGTAATTAGGAAGCTTGGGTACTCACAGATGCAACATGGAGGAAGGGAAAAGCAAAGGCTCACAGACTCAGAGGAAAAGAGGCGAGTTCTGGGATGTCTTCACCCTTCACTGTTCCACCCTTAACTGGGACACCCCTGGATGGACGCCCCAAGGAAGTTCAGAAGCAATGACACACGCACTTGTCACCTGATCGCCTAGTCCATCAGTGGTTGGTCTCTCTGTTATTGTCCCTGCTGTTGCTGGGATGAGACAATTTCTTGCTGATTGGTGTTGTAGAAATACACCAGAATGCAATAATGTCTAATTAAGGATCTATAAATATACATATGTATATACATCTTCTCCTCTAGAAGAAATACAGAAAATGCAGACCATATGTGTTATCGCACTCAGGGTACTGGTGAAGGGGTGAAAAGGAAGGAAGTTGCCACAATATCACTTGATAAGGACATATCTTTGATCCAATATTCCCAGTCGAAAAGGTAGACTGGGATTATAGGCCTTACAATACTAGCATATTTTCAGTTCTTGGGTGCTTCTACAATGTCAAACTGGGCATGCTGGTGCTGTTCTTATAAGGCAAATTGAGTTCAAGTGCAGCAATTCACATTGATCTACGTTGAGTCAGGTTCAAAACAAAGCTATGTGTGATTCAATGAAGCACTAGACAAGATCAGTGCAAATAGTCCTCCAGAGTCTAAATGACAGTTGAGCTGGTTCCAAATAATGGGTATAATTGGGTTTCGAGTTGGTAGGTGACACAAGGTATCCAGTGGTTCATATCGAGGTTTGATGTGAAAGTCCTGATGGTTCATTGCGTTGTTCAAAGATGTGGTAGTTTGAAGGCTTCTTCAGGAGTTATCTGTTTTTGTATCCGAACAGGCGAAGAGCGCGACAGGTGGTATGCCTATTCAAACTGCTTGAATGGATGCAATCAGTGCTTTGAGGTTCAGCGAGAATGTAAAAGTCAGCACTGTGTGTTCTATGTGTTTTTTATGCTTTAAATCTATTTGACTTAGTTCAAGGATGGTTTGAAGTTGTAGGCACGGACTACACGTCACCAGACAGCCTCCGATGCTCTCTCCACACAAACCCGATACAACATCTCTGCAGTTGCAGCAGCTCTACGGCGGCCCGAGCTACCATATCCAGCATTTTGCTGTTGTTTCTCTGCAACAGGATTTTTTGTAGCCTACGTAGGCTTGTACATGCTGTCCTACCCATGAGGACAGAAAGTGACTGCGCCACCATAGGAAGAAATCCATTGTCCTGAAGAAGATCGTTCACAATCATATATAACCATCTAAACCGGTCGGCCTGACCAGTTGTGGCTCCTCCACAACTTCGAAGATATCTCCTAAACAACGAGGAGGTATCAAGATACTCAAGACCGCAACCCAGTAACTAATGGGTTTCTAGCACCTTCAGTGCGGAACAAACCATCAATGTGATTACTTGTATCATCTTGCTTTTAGCAGATATTTTATCCAGACAATCACCCGCATGAAAATGATTTCTAGACATTTGGATCAATAAAGTTAGCACAGGAAATCCCAATGCCCTTAAACCATTCATGCTAGTTACTAGACGCTTGTGTCATCACGACGAGAGATTTTTTCCCTCTCGAAGCAACCTATGACTTGATGGGTGGCTGTCATCTTGCAAAACATTCTTCAATCTAGCGTCCTTCGGTTTGGACCTCTGTAACCTGATGATAAACCTGATGATATTATGTGGGTAATTCACCCTTCCGACACTAGTTTACCCATATAACCGTTTTTTGTGTACCACGATAACCCTACGGTTAGGGATGACATTAACTTTTTCTGGCCCGAAGAGACCATAATTTGCCCTGTTGTCTATTCTTGAAGATGTAGAAAACAGGCATTCAGATCCCTGGTCTTCACATGATATGACAGTTTATTTATATAGCGCCTATACACAATGGGCCTCATTAGGACCCAGGCGTTAAGGGGTTACCAGCGCCGTAAAAGGTGTCAGCACTGTTAAACCCTTAATGCCTTACTGCGAGTTCCCTTTGCGAGACCAGCCGTTAAAGTAGGGGCCCGCAAAGGGACTCTCGAGCTAAGTACGGTACCGCAATTTGCGGTACCGTACTTACCGCCTTCCCCATTGCCCTATGGGGCAAAAATGGGAATAGGGAAGGGCCATGGTGGCATGGGGAATTACCGCGCCGCCAACCTTGGAATGGGGTGGTAATTCCCCATTCCGCCATGGTGGACTCTGGCATCGACCATGGTGCCAATAGCACCATGGTTTTAAGCCGGAGTCCTAATGAGGGCTGAAGTGTTTCAAAACGCTTCAAGGCAAGGGAGGGAACAAGGGAAAATACAACGACATTCTTACAGGCCATGAACAGTAAGGATGTGAAATTAACTATTGTACTCGGCCTGACAACATTTCTGATAGTGCAAGTGCTAAGACAGAGGGCCTCATTACACGGTAGGTGGAGAACCATGGCGCTATTAGCGGCATGGTTCATGTCGGTAAAACACCGGCACCGCCTTGGTGGAAAGGGGAATTACCGCCCCATTCCAAGGTTGGCGGGGCGGTAATTCCCCCTTCCACCATTGCCCTTCCCCATTCCCATTTTTGCCCCATAGGGCATAATGGGAATGGGGAAGGCGCTAATTACGGCACCGCAAATTGCGGTACCGTAATTAGCTCCCTGGGTCCCTTTGCTGGTTGGTTTTTAACGCCTGCAAAAAGCAGGCGATAAATTCCCCAACCCGCAAAGGGACCTCGTAGTAAGGCGGTAAGGATTCACCGGTACCGGTAAAATACCGGTACCGGTAAACCCTTACCGCCTACCGTGTAATGAGGCCCATAGATAAGGAAGGGAGGGGGGAGTGGGAAGGAAAGGGAAACAGACAGGCGACTACTGTACTAGGCCTGATGAAATTTCTGGTTGAGCCGTAGGAAAACAAAAGGTGAGGGAGAGGGGTGCAGAAGGGAGAGGAGGAACAAAACAAGTGACTATCGTGCTTGGCCTGACACCGCTTCAGATAGTGCTGGATGGGGTGCGGGGGGGACAGTAAGGGGATGGGGGAGCGACAGACAAGGTTGCTATCATACTAGGCCCAGGGACAATTCTGATAGTGTAAGTGCATAGAAGAAAGTAAGGGGAGGAGGGGAGGAGATAGGAAAGGGAGAAGGTGAGGGGAGGAGAGAACAGAGAGTAAGCAGTCAAAAAGAGTGGAGAAGCAAGAGGGGGGAGCAAATACAATTGCAGAAGTCAGTAGTAACACATAATGTTGCAAGCCAGGATACAAGATGAAGATGGGAACAGCATGAGTCAGGGCCACCATGAGTACAAGCACATGGTGGTGTGCATTACACTCCAATGGCTTGTGGACATGGTGAGTCTGTTTTTCTCTTTACTCCAAATCCAAGGGGTGACTGGAACATGCAGGGGTCCTTCAGCTCCAGTGAGGAATCTGGTATCAGTGCAAATAGCAGAGTGACATGCCTTGGTTGAAGCAGCAGTTACCCACAATGTTCCCTAGGGATCTTTAGAGGACAGAGCTAGCCTCTGTTGTGGATGAACCTCTCATCACGTATGGCATAATGACTTTGGAGCGGACTACATTCCCAATAGGGTGCAACAAATTGTATTTGTTTTATTTGTACAAGGATTTCGATTTTTATCAGTACTGACTTACAATAACTCAATTACAGATGTAGACATTACCCCAAAAGGGACTGGTAAAATAGTACAAAGATGAGAACAAGTAGCGTGCCAGTTTGTGAGGGTGTAAAAAGGTGCGGCGCTAGTTACTGTATAGTTAAGATGAAAATGACAAAAGGTGAACATTCTATCTCTACTAACATTTGAGCCGTAGGACGAATCAGGACAAAATGTGTGGCCAAGGCCAGCCAAAGCCAGAGCATTTCAGGCAAATCTCTGTTATGGTTATAAATATATAAGTGGTCAACAAAGGGTGTACTTTTCACTTTTACATTAATTTTCCCACAAGGAAAATGTCAAATTTTTGCTCATATGTGTACAGGCCAAACCGCTTAATGGATTTGAGACGAATTAGAAACTATTTGGGCACAAAACATTCAAAGGAAATCCTTTTTTGGTATGATGTAAATCCAGCAGCAGTTTATTTTTTTAATTTTAATTTTATTTTCCATGATTCATTTCTGGTGCCAATGATGTTCATTTCTGAATATCCACCATTATGGAAATCTCTATCTGAATTGTGATTCATAAGTAGGGTGGTTTTAATGTTAGGGAGCATGTTGGCCGGGTAAGAAATTATGATTTGTGAAGTTTGAGGGGTTTTTCTGAGATCTCAAATTGTTGCACACAAAAAAGAATACATACTTAAAAACGATAATATTGTGGCAGCAATTTGTAAAATACCAGGATTGCTTCCTTAAATTACTTAAACTGTGTTAATGGGGGAATTAAGGGGCAATTGGTGTTTGGGGGTGTTACATTTAAATATTTTATTTGTATTAATTATTTTGAAAAAAGAAGTGTGCAACATAAGATCGATGGAAGCTGGTGCTTGTTTGCTGTATCCTTTCCATTATTTTGACAACCTTTTCAAATGACTTAACAGTGAAGATATTAAGTCACTCCCCCAACCTTTTTCCTCATCCCAGTACCAATTCAATTGTTAACTTTACTGTACATCCCTCTTTCTCATCACAGTCCCCATCACCCTACCTCATGCTTCCTTGCCATAGTCCTCCAGTAACCCCACCTCACTCTTCTTTGGCACAGTATCCACTACCACCAACACACTCTTCCTCATTACAGTAACCCACTACCACCATCTCACTCTTCCTCATCACGGTCCCCCAATACGACAAACTCCCTTTTCCTCATCACAGTACCCCATTACCAACAGCTTACTATTCCTCTTCAGTCTCCCACTACAGACACATTACTCTTCCTATTCACAGTACCCCACTACCAGCACATCACTCTTCCTCATACTCACTCTTCCCCTTCAACACAGTCCCCCACTAACACCAACTCACTCTTTCCCTTCGCAGTCTCCCACTACCACCACATTACTGTTTCTTGTCACAGTGCCCCACTATGAGCAAATCACTCTTCCACTTCAAAGTCTCCCACTACAGCCACATTACTCTTCCTTGTCACAATACTCCACAACCAACACATCACTCTTCCTGGTCACAACACTCCACTACCACCAACTCAGTCTTCCTCATCACAGTACCCCATTACCACCATCGTGTTATTCCTCATCAAAATCCCCAATACCACCAACTTCCTCTTTACAGTCTACCACTACCACCATGTTACTGTTTCTCATCACAGTGCCCCACTACCACCAAGTCACTCTTCCTCTTCAAGGTCTCCCACTAAAGCCACATTACTCTTCCATGTCCCAATACTCAACTAACAGCTCATCACTCTTCCTTATCACAGTACCCCACAACCACAAACTCACTCTTCCTCAACACAATAACACATTACCACCATCTCGTTATTCCTCATCGAAGTCTCCCACTACCACCAACTCACTCTTCCTCTACACAGTCCGCCACTAACACCATGTTTCTCTTCCTCATCACAGTCCCTTATACCACCTCCTCATTATTCCCCATCACAGTCCCCTACTACCACCACCTTATTCTTCCTCATCACAGTATCTTACCATCGCTATGTCACTTGTCCTGGTCACAGTACCCCACTACCACCAACTCACTCATCCTTGTCACAGTACTCCATTACCACCATTTTGCTCTTATTTCACAGGCCACACCACCACCATGTTACTCTACCTCATCACAGTGTCCCACTACCATGACATCAATCTTCATTGTCAAAGTCCCCCACTATGACATCTCACTATTCCTTATCACAATCATCCAATAGAAACACCTCACCCGTCATCATCACAGTCATCCACTACCACCATGTCACTCTTCCTCATCACAGTACCCCATCACCACCATGTCATTCTTCCTCGTCCCGCTATCACAACTCATTTTTCTGTGTCACAGTGCCCCATTAACACCACCTTGCTCGTCCTCATTCAGTCCCGCACTACCACCAACTCACTCTTTATCTTCACAGTCTCCCATTTCCACCACCCACTCTTCCTCATCACAGTAACCCACTACTGCCACGTTACTCTTCCTTGTCACTGTGATGCACTACCACCACCTCATGTTTCCTCCTCATAGTTTCTCACTAGGACCATGTCACTATTATTTGTCACAGTCCTACAATACTACCACCTTACTCTTTTTCAACGCAATCCCCCTTTACCACCGCATAAATCATTCTCTTCACAGTACCTCACTAAAATGAATTCACTCTTCCTCATCACATATTCCCACTACAATCTCACACTTCCTCATCACAGTACTCCAGTAACACCACCTCATCTTCCTCATTTCAGACCCCCACTACCACCACCTCACTCTTTTCCTCATCAGCCCCCCACTACATCGCCTCCCGCGTCCTTGTCACAGTCCCCCATTATTCCCCCCTCACTCTTCCTCATCAGAGTACCACACTACCACCAACCTGATCTTCCCCTTCAGAGACCCCCACTGCCACCACATCACTCGTCCATGTCACAGTACCCAACTACCATCAAATCACTCGTTATCACTAAAGTCCCCCACTACCACCACCTTACTTTTCATCTACCCAGTCCCCTAAAACCCCACTTCACTCTTCCTAGTCAATGTCTCCCACATCCACCTCACTCTTATTTGTGTCTAAAGGGCACAAACAAACTATGAAATTCTTGATAAACATGATTTTGTGTAGCTGAAGAACAGATACAGATAACAAATAACATGCTATCATAAAAAGGCAGAATTACAGGCAGTGAGAACTATAGAATAACACTACACTTGAAATTCAATGAACATATGTAGTTAATGGACAGTTACGGTTTACAAGTTCAGAGCAGCAAACCCTTAAACATGGAGTGAAAACACATTATTTGAAGCACCATCAAGGTTAAACAACCTTAGGTAAATTAAATTTAAGGTGCTGATTTAATGCCACAAACCCCTTGACATTTGACAGTTGTTGGAAGGTACGGCAAGGTGAGACCCCTCTTGATCAGATCCTACTGCATTGATGGCATCACAATGATGTCTTCACTTATGTAAATCACTTACTATTTAGTTTAACATGTCACACACACACACACACACACACACATACAGACACACTCATTGTAAGGTTGTGAATCATAATATGTTTTGATCTTTGAAATAAATATATTCCACCAATGAGTTCAAGGGTACCTAGCTACCAATTAGAACCACAGGTAAACAACGTAGAGCTCTGGAATAAATGGAAATAGAGATAGAGGGCCTCATTACAACCCTGGCGTTAAAGGGTTAACAGCGCCATAAAAGGCTGCGGCGCTGTTAAACCCTTAACGCCCGATTCACACTTTAATGTCTGATGTTTGCAGGCGTTAAAGTCCAACCCGCTACGGGACCTTGGTGCTAATTACGGCACCGTAATTTACGGTGCCGTAATTATCGCCTTCCCCATTCCCATTGAGCCCTATGGGCCAAAAATGGGAATGGGGAAGGGGCCATGGTGAATGGGGATTTACCGCCCCGCCAACCTTGGAATGGGGCAGTAAATCCGCCATCCACCATGGCGGAATCCGGCATGGACCATGGTGCTAATAGCACCATGGTCCAACGCCAGGGTTGTAATGAGGCCCAGAGTGTAGTTAGCGGTTACGGAGAAAAGCACAGAGATTAGAAGGAACGAGGGGTACATAAAAGAAGATCATTGTTATGATGGAATTCTAAAATCAGCCCTGGTGGAAAGACTTAGGGTGCCACCCCAGTTATGGTGAACCTGGAGCTCTGAGTTTAGGCAAAGCTCAATCAAGTTAGCAATGGAGAGCAGTCAAGGCTTAGTCTCAGGAGACTGTAGGTATGGTTAGCGGTCCACACAGAATAGCTCACAACAATTCAGGGTATACAGTCATCCAGTATGTTCATTTACAAGACATTATTAAATAACTAACCATGTGAAACAGGTAAGTAATGCAGATGCAGATAAAATGATGAACCAGTCACAATTTAATTTCCAATACTTTAGAAGTCCAAAGCTAAGATGTATGGGTCCTAGAGCCCAAAAGTCACAAGTCCCAACAGGTATGGGTTCTCTAAAGTGATGCCAAAGATGTGTGCTGGTAATTCAGACTAGTTTCAAAATATTTAAAAGTAATGCAACAATTTACCAGAAGGCAGGTAACTTCTCTCTATTCCAGACCCAAGGCTAACCCAAGGGAAGGATACTTGACCCAGGTTCGATGACCACAGGTAAGTAAGAGGGAAGAAGGAGACAAAGTGTTTTGTTTCCAATCTTATATTGAGTACAGGGGGGACTGGCCCTGGTATGCTTACTTACTCCCTTGACTCCAGTTTTCCCAGGGATCACAATGAGTCATCAGGGAGTTACTGTGGGTGCAGTGTTCCATCCTTCATTCAGGTGAGTGGCGGCCAGGATTTGCAGGTTCAAGACTTCTTCCAGTTTGGTGCAATGGCAATATGCAATTCCAGTCAATGAAAAAAACTACCTACTAGACCGCTTCAAGACACTTAATGGAATGGAGGAAGGTTCCAGTGGTGATCACCATTTTTAGGTGATGACAGGTTTCCTTCCAGCCACGGTGAAAGAAGCAGCTTCGAGACAGGTTCATTTGATGTTAGAAAGTTGAAGATTCATGAGGAGGCAACTTATGACACAAGCTGTGGACCGCCTAAGTTGTGGCCTTGGGAGCAGGACAGTGACTATTCCGGTATGGTAGTCCACAAGAGAGCTGGGCCCTCCACCCGGCAGTCCAGGGACACTTCGAAAGGCTCTAAGGGGGCCATGCCCTTGGGAAGGCAACACGACTAGTTGGTCTCCCTAGTCTGAGGGCTGAAGCAATGGCAAGCATTTTCAAAGATCAGGCAGAGGTGCAGAGCTTCACTGGGACAATCACAGGGGGGGATGTTGGCCCACTGCAAAAGTTGTCCTCGGGTTATCAATGGACGGCTCTTATTTGATGGATTCTTGGCTCTAACATAGATGTGAAGAATGGCTGCAGGACGGCTCCTCTTATCCAAAATCCTAGCTGAAAGCAAGTCCAAGCTCGCTAATGGTAAGAATCTGCACCAATCAAACAGCCAATAATTGTCCAATCAGGGATAACTACTGGTTTCAAATTGCCTCAGTAGCAGATGTTCTGGAAGCAGGAATGTGGACAGGGACTAGACAGTACCAGCCCCCTTCCTGGGCCACACACACAAACAAAGGCTCACCAACCCACAAAATCAGCAGCTTTCCCATGCAAGTGCATGACGCTTTTCCAATCAGAGAGTGGGGGGTAGATCTCTCACCTCCACAGGCGACTCACTCTGGAAAGGCCTCCCTGCCACTCTGACTTGAGCCAGACTTGAGTCAGATATCCTTAAGTTACGGAAGCTTCTGAAGACCCTATTTTTCTCTTCCTCCATCCCTCTTCCCCCCTCCCCTGCTAATGTTCCCCCTCTGTCTCTGTTGACTGGCTGCCTGGCTCTTTTAGATACTTACAGGGCACCAGGCCCTCCTCAACCAGCCTACCATTGCATTTGGTCTCCCCTGAACCCCACCCCAACCTGTACTTGCTCTTCCGGGCTCCCTCCCCCTGCACAAGACTGGCTGGGCCTGCACCCCCTGAGCCCATCCAGCCCCGTCTCTCACACTTGACACTAGGACCTTCTATCCCTGCACTCTCTGCATTTCCCCTGCACTTGTCCATCTGGCCTCTCCTATGCATTAGCTTAACCCATGGACCTTTTCCACCTTTACTGGCCATTGCCGCTCCCATCTACGCCTCACTTCTTGTTACTGCACAATCCAAATGACACAAGGCCTAGTACGACAGTTTTTTTTTCATCCATGCCCCCCCAAACCCTGTGTCTTGTTGGACCTTGAAACACATTTTGCTGTGTAGTTGCATTATAAATACCCAATTAATAAAATAAATAAAGGGTTTCCGGACCTGGTCAGGAAGGAAGAAGGGCAAACTACAAAATGTTGAAATAATAAGCAGAAATCTAATGACACAGGCCCTCATTACGACCCTTGCGGAAAGCGACTGACCGGAGCGCCACAGCGTAAATAGCGTTTCCGCCATTGTACGAAGGAGCAAAGTGCGGCCCATTCCGACCCATCGGGCACGAGCACCACGCCACGGCGGAAGTGCAAAGTCCGCGATGGCGGAAATGACCCCAAAACGGCCCACACCGCCGCCGTACGGCGCCCTAGGTGCAATACCGCCACCCCTCTTAGCGGTCACCGCAGTGTGCGCCTACCGGAAAGTACGGTGCCCGGAAATATACGGAAACGGAAGTTAAAACATGGGCCCGGAACGGGAAACATCCCGGCGTACACCTATAAAAACACCAAAACCACACAACCACTAAAATCACTACCCTGAAACACACCCCAACCCGTCAACCACCCTAGCGAAACCAAGAAAAATGGGAAAAGTAGCGAAGAAAGCGTGCGACTGCAAGCGGCAGGTCCACTTCTCCCGTGAGGAACTCACCGTGCTAACAGAGACCCTCCAGGAGAATGCTGCCGTCGTCTTCTCCACGCAAATGACCAGGACGGCACTTGCAAACAAGAAGGCCATATGGGCTCTGGTGGCACAGCGGGTAAGTGCGGTGGGGACCGCACCCCGCACCCCACAGCAATGCCGCAAGCGATGGGACGACCTGCGGATACGCGTCCGCAGCATACTCTCTGCCAACCGCAACATTGCCACAGCCACCGGGGGAGGTCCTGAATCACCCATCAAGTTGACCCCCTGGGAAGAAATCTGTGCCTCCACCATCGGAATGGAGAGCATAGAGGGAGTCGGAGGGATGGAGAAAGGAGTGCAGACATCCGAAGATTCAGGTAGGTGGGCCAGATAAAACAATGCCAAATCCACACAGTCCATCCATGTGAAGTACCATGCGTCCACATAGTGCAACAGAAACACATGTCCAGGGGAACGTCCACACACATCGGCCTGAAAGCGCACGTCAAAACCCACAATAAATACATAAATAATTAAAAACCCCTAATACACGCACTACACGTGCAGCAGGCACACCCTAACTGCAGGCTGCCAAACAACTGCACCCTCACTCCACACACAAATCAAAGCACCTCCAAGACCCCGACCCAAATCACCCTCAGGTACCACCCCAATGCATGTGATACAATGCCATTCCAATTCCCACTGACCCATCAATAACCCTCGCCCTCCTTTACTCCACCACAGGGTCCGATCCAAACGACGAGCTACAGGACACCCCTACCAGCACACCTGCAAAGAGGGCCAAGACCAACGGCCAGAGACCCTCCACCTCAGCTGCACGCATCAAGACACGGCAGCAGCACAAATCAGGTGGCAGCACAGAGGAGGGAACATCAACAGGCACCCCAGCAGCCAGCATGGCCACAACACCACCACCACAGGTCCCCCCAATGGATGCCACAGAAGGCACTGCCTCTGGTGGCAGCAGCACCATAGGTGACACCCCATTGATGGCAGCATGCTCGGACACAGAAGACGGGGATGTCGAGGTCAGATCCATCCATGACCTGTCCCAATCCCCCTGTCTGTCCCATCCCGTACAACATGAGGATACCACGCAGGTGCAGCCACAAGACGACGACTGGCCATCCCCCACAAGCCCTGTGGCAAGGCAACATGAGGACAACAGCCCCTCTGTGACACCACCGCAAATGGCCATGGCCCAGCAGAGGCAACAGTCCCTCGACAAGTTAATCGTCCAACAGCAGCAAATGGCCACACTCCTCAAGGGCCATGCCGATGAATGTGGGGGCACCAAGGCAGACATAGAAACATCAACAGAGACACTTAGGGCAGAAATGGAGAGAGGTACAGAGACGCTAAGGGCACAAATTGAGAGTAGCACCGAGAGCCTGAGAGTCCAAATGGAGAGTAGCACCGAGAGCCTGAGGGGGGAACTGCATGCGACGTCCAAAGACGTATGTGCCGAACTTGCCGCAGTGCGCCGTGTGCTCACTGAGCTCTCGCAAACCCTTAGGGACATGCATGGACGTGAGCAGGCAGACACATCATCCGTTGCAAGTTCCGTCCAGGGCAGCCCCCAACGTAGATCTGGAAGGAACCTGCGCTCCACAGGCAGGGGTGCCCCTGATACCCGCAGAGGGGGCATGCAATAGCGACAGCCCACTGACAATGAGCATCTTTGGACACTGGTGTTCGGGGGGGAGGTAGGAGGGTGGAGGGGGTGTGTTGGGCTCACTTGGGTGGCGGGTCGATAGGGTGTTCAACATGATATCACATATTCCATAAAAAGTGCACGATCAACCAATGAGAAGTGTGGACATTGATCTTTGTGTACTAGGCCATCATAGGCGTACAGTCCATATTGTGCATGTCCCAGACACACGCAGTGCCACGAGTCCCGTGTCCATGTATCAGCCACCAGGCGTGAGTGCTAGAAGCATACATCAATGAGATGCTGACGAATGTCACGGCCCTCCGGTGCCTCGCAGACTCCATGAGGTGCTGCCACATCCCCACCCTCATCATGACCATCATCAGGTGCTTGCAGTTCTGCGTCAGGGGGCATGGGCACATTTCTACGTATGCACATGTTGTGGAGCATGACACATGCCATCACCATCTTTGCAACCTTCTCATGGCGGTACAGGAGTGCCCCGCCAGACCTGCTGAGGCAGCGGAAACGGGTCTTCAGTAGGCCGAATGCCTGTTCAATGACTACACGGGTACGTGAGTGGGCATGGTTGTAGTCCTCCTCATGCTGGTCCCGTGGGTTCCGGACTGGTGTGAGGAGCCATCTCTTCAGTGGATATCCAGCATCACCTGTATGTGGACGAGAAACGTATGATGTGGAATGCCATTGATACGTACGCACACCCCCCCCCCCTTCCTGGCAGGTCATTGACAATTCACATACCCCACATCATCATGCATGTAATGAGACTCACCGAGTAGCCAGGATCTGTTCCCTGCGTGTCGCTCCATGTAGCGTGGTATTGTAGAGTTCCTCAAGACCATAGAATCATGGGTTGATCCAGGGAATCGGGCACAACAATGTGTAATGATCCTGTTGGAGTCACACACCATCTGTACATTCAGGGAATGAAATTGTTTTCGGTTGCGGTACTGGGCCTCCATGGCATGTGGGACGACCAATTCAACATGGGTGCAGTCGATGGCACCAATGCAACCCGGTATGCCGGCAAGTGCATGGAATCCCACTTTTGTGTTGGTTATTTCCTGCTCCGAGCGTGGTAGAGAGATGTAGTCGTCTGCGTGCTTCAGGAGGGCATCGAGCACTTGCAATAGTGTCCGTGAGAACAGTGGCTCAGAAATGCCATGCAACTGTCCGACTGTGTGCTGGTAGGTGCCTGTGGCCAGGAAGTGGAGTACAGACACCACCTTCAGTAGGGGTGGGATGGCGGTTGGGCTATCTATCATGCTGACAAGGTCAGCCTGTGTCATGTCCACAATGGCGGCTATGGTGTCCCGGTCCAGACGGTAGAGGGTGTGGATCTGCTCATCAGTGAGGTTGAACGGATGTGCTCGGAGGCGTTGAATTGCAGGCTGCCTGCGTGGTGGTAGTGGCTGTGCTGGTGGGCCTTGCTGGCCCTGCCTTGGCCTCCTCCTCCTCCGTGCGGCTGGTTGTAGTTGGTGTTCGTCTACTTCTTGGAGTCGGAGCACTTGCAGTGCTATCAGGTCCCCCAGGGCCAACATCGCGAGTCCTGCCGGTAGCATTTCGGTGTGGTTGTGGGAGGAGACTGGCTGTGCAATTTATGTGTTTTCAGGCTGTATGGCCTCCACCTGTGGTGATTGATTCCACCTGTGCAAACTGCTCTCCCCTTTGGCCGAGCACGTCCCGCGCACAACGCTGCAATTCGGGGAATTGTATCTTGCTATTGCAATCATGTATTTGTACCCGATGGCCGTGTAAGATTGGTTGATATGTTCATTCTGCTGTGGTCCCATTGTTTCACATACTATCTGTGCAGTCGCGAACAGACTTGTGAGGGGTCAGTGGGACGTAGTACTCGAGTAACGGTGGGCCCTCATGCATCACTGTACCGAGTTGCAACGACGGGCGGGGCGTCCCATTCGTGGGTGAAGGCAGTTGCCATTTTCACACACAGCCGCACTCGATGGAATAATTAGTGATTTCAAACGGCCACAGATGCCTTTTCGACGTGATGTTGCAAATGAGGAATTCGAAGGGCGGCGCTTTCGGTTTCCAGCTAGCGGCGAGGAGATGCCCACAGGTCTGACTGCAAATGTAACGTTCTATTGTTCTATGTCCTTGAGACAGGGCCCATGGCGAGGGAGCAATGATTGATATGAATAGTTTGGGATGCGCAATAGCTACGTGGGCGATGAGGCCGTCCGTTCCCAAATACATGTTACTTCACAACACTGGAATTACGGGCTGGGGCACTGTGGATTTAGCAGGCTGCATAACGCACAGACTCAATGGATGTTTCTAATGTTATGTGAGTAATTATTCAGGCATTTTGATCCCGGGATGAGGGAATGATGGATGGATGCATGGGCAGGTGATTTGATACAGAGTTTGCCATGTACAGGGCTTCTTGGGATCTATCCGCCTCCCCTACGCTATGTGATGCAGGGCTGCCATAGTGGGACCATCGTCCATCTGGCCTTGTTGAGCCCTCCCTGTCTCGAGGCGCCCTCAGACACTCGTTTGTGATGGTGTTTGCACCTCGATATAGATGGTTATGAGTCGCAAGTGGTTTTGGGGTGGTGATGTTCCTTTGGAGTGGGCTAGCATGCATATGGCTGTGGATTTCGTGTGATCATTGAAGTGAGTTGTTGGTATGTAGTTCTGATGGCCATTCTGTTCTTTTTCTTTTCTTTTGGTTGACAGGTATCTCCTCCCCTTTTGCAACTGCCATCTGTATGCCACTCCTGCAGATGGATTTTACTCCCGACACCTGCTGCTTCGTGTTAATCAGTGGAGCAGCATTACGATCTTATGGGACGATCGCCAATGGGCAACATGCCCTTACGCAGTACTGGTGGCTCGGAGCAACATTTCGGCCTTTCAGCTGGACTAGTGCCTCCCCATTGGGACGGCCCTGCGGTTCTGTGCGCTTCCATGTTGCCTTTTCGTACGTGAATGTGGCTCTGTGTACCATGGGGGAACAGGGCGACACACAGGTAGTGGCTGGTCATTTCTTGCGGAAGCAGCCCACAATGGTGATTAGTGTTTTGGAGTTCATGGCCTGATGGCTGTATGTGCTTGGTGATTTTGATGTGCATAAAATTTCTATTCTGATTTGGCCCGTGTAGCGTTTTTCTTTGCAAGTGATGTGGCATATGCCTATTTGGGGGGCGATGTATTGTGAGGAGATCTGCATTGGGTTCCAGCTTCGGGGTTTAGTTGCGTGGTACTGTGCTGTGCGCGTTTGCCTACGAAGCCCAGTGAGGTCAGGGATGGGGGCTGCCAATATGCCAGTTTGAATGTTGTCATGCTCAGGGGCGGGGGATTGGGTTTTGTGTAACAGATGCCGGTCAGCCAGGTGGACTGGTTGAATGATGTGGTTTTCGGAATATTGCTGGTCACAGGTGCCTGTGTTTGCGTGCGTTTCTTGGTGGGGGACTGTGGTCATGTCCATTGGGATGGCTTCTGTATTCGTGCCATCTGTGCCCTGCAGCTCCCATTGGCCCCTCTTGTGTTTCTTTTGTTCGTTGGCATGCATGGGTGACTTGTACATTTCAATGGTTGCATTGTGGCTTCATTGCACCTACGGGGAGTTGTACTTTGTGGGCAGGGAGCGGTGTACAGGCACTCAGTGGGGCCGTTTACGGTTGATTCGCGATGCCGTACTTCTCGCCATGTCGGAATGGTACATTCCGCCATGCCTGATGGCGTTAGGTACATGTCCGCTAGGGTCGGAATTGGCGTACCGTTGCACCATGGTGGTGTTTGCGGTTTGGCATGGCGCGCGCGCGCGTGCTTGGTGCAGTTAGCGTTGGCGTTCACTACGGTGTCGCTAATGGCTTCGTACTTTGCGGTGACGGGTCATAGTCGCACCGAGCGCTATTCGATGGCGGTATTGCATTTCCGCCATCGTTTTTCGATTTCCTCCAGGGTCGTAATGAGGGCCACAGCCATTTTAGAGCAATGGCCATGTTTAATAGCCATATGTGGTAAACACAAATGTGTAAAATAAAAATAAATAAAGCATGGTAAAAATGTAACTGATCCCACCAGATTGTCTTTAGGCACATATAAAAGTAACCAAACATCCCATGTGTAGAAAGGTACGGTGATACAAAAGTATCCCAATTGCACGAACAGTAAGGTGCTGTGTTCAACATAAAAACAAAATTATTCAAAAGGGAAACCATTTTTTCCCAATACTGATAGTCTGAAGGACTAGTCAGTTTCCCCATAACAAATGAGAGACAGAGATGGGAGGAAGGCCTGAACCACATAGCTATGAAGGATTCCTGACTGGCTTTTGTATGAAGAACACACTGCTATGCTAAAGTATTTTCCATAGCATAGTCTGGGCCTAACATTTTCAGTATGATCATTTTTCAAAATGTTATGTTTTTCCTGATTCTTCCTTTAAGGGGTTCACCATTAACGTGCACTTTTTTTTAAATCCATTGGTCTAGATTGTGCTAAGGGAACTGCCATAAAAGACAGCGGTTTGTGATAGGTGTTTTGAGGCTTTCCATTTAATAGGTTAACAGTGGTTGTTATAACTGCACCTGTCTACAAGTTCACTAATACTGACAGCTCTAATGTGAGTACACTTTTAAGTTGTACTGTGCTACATTTTAAATATCTATACACCTTGTTGACTGGTTGTAAGCTTTAGATTTGCAGGAATAAGAGCATTATTTGACCATTTCTAATTATGCGTGCAAAGGGGTGCTAGATTTCAAGGTTAAATGTCTCTTGTTTTAGTGATCAAACTGTGTAGTGTAGTTACTGATCACATATATATTAATCATTTGCACAAGGCCAAGCAAAATGAGTTCTACGGTACTCTATAGGTAAAGCCACAACACTATTGTTGTCAAATAGTAAACCTGTCAGGGGTTTAGAGTTAGTGGTTTCTTTGGCACTAAGCACATGGATCTAATTCACTCCAGAACCCTGCATCAGATGTAGTACTATTCTCCGTCCCAAAACCTGCCACAGCCCCATGTTGAACTTTTGATAACCTTTGGTTTGGAGGTTAGGATCTGGCAAGCAGGGTATGATGAAAATCACATCAATCCAATTCATAGGGCCTCATTACGACCCTGGTGGAACGGGTTAACGGGCTCCGCAAAAGTAGGCGGACCCGTTAAACCCATTCCGCCACATTACGAGGTCCCCTCGGGGGACACGGTAAGGACGCCTGGTAAAACCAGGCGTCATTACTGGGTCCCTCGAGGGGAAGAGGAGGCAAACAACGGACCACTCGTAATCGGCCTGTTGTTTGCTCCCTCTCCCATTCCCATGCAGTCCTATGAGGGCTGAATGGGAATGGGGAAGGTATGGGCCCAGGTTCCTGGAGGCAGGAATTACCGGGCCCTCCGAACTCGGAATGGCCCGGTAATTCCCCATTCTGGGAACCCGGGCCCGATTTCGGCGGCAGCCATGCTGCCAATAGCGGCATGGCTGCCGCCAAGGTCGTACTGAGGCCCATAGTCTCAGATTATGTTGGTGAGTTCTAAATCAACGCTTTTACCACTGAGTTAGTGTGACATATACTCCCTCCAATACGCTGCTGTTTCTTTTGCAATAGTCAGCCACTGTGTTGCTCTGCTCATGTAGATGCTACAGCAGATGCAGTTTACCTAAGTCTATGACTGACTACTAAAGTTACGTCTGTGCTTCAATGCAGTTCTGCTCGGACCCTTTGGGGTATGTGCATTAGAAATTTCAAAAATCAAATCAGTGTGAATTGCATCCAAGTCATATATCAATGTTTAATGGGAGCTGATCATCTGAGTAACACTACTCATGGCATCTGGGTGCCTGCATGGCTATTGAAAAAGGAAACTGACCTGAGGCTGCAACGAAATTAGATCAGTTTTCAGCTGCCACAAAGCCGACTTGTAATTGATAGGATTAAGCCATTATTCCAGCACCATCTTACACTTCTTCCACAGTTCCCGCTGCGTAACCACCGATTGTGGCTGCTGTCCTGGTGATTTATGTGGACTCTGTAAAGGAAGGAGATGCAGTGGTGGTAACTGCCCTTGTATTAGTGCTGTGTCACTGATCCACAACTTTATGATATCATAAAACATGCTTCAAGGTCTTGCTGAAAGGCTGCTGGGACATTGCAAGGCATTTCTTAGGGAGAATGTTGTTAGTTTTGTACTTGCTCTAGACATATGACTTGCTATTGAATATAAGGCAGCAAGACTTTTGCAGGTGATGATATGGGGTGGAGATGGCTAGTGACTACAAATGATGCCTTTGAAACCCAGGCACTTCTCCCTAAACCAGGGTTGGGGACACTGTTCATGGACTCACATCGATGTGGTGCACAAGATGATTGGAGCATTCCTCACCAGATCCCTATAATTCAGGATGCAAGAAGTCACTGTTTCCTGTGGTCTCTGAACTTAAATGTACAGAGTTTGAATTGTGAGCTGGGGAAGCCACAAGACTCTTTGCATTCTTCAAGTATACTTGTTGTACTATGTAGAGACTCTCCTAAATGTGTCGGTGCTGATTGTCGCACATGTACTTGTTGATGATTTGAATTAGCATAATATGTATGACTGTACATAGGTACATTTCGAGTGTCTCGTAATTGATGCATGGGAACAGTACTTAGATAGGTTTAATCTTCATTTGCCATAGTCCACTTTGCTATCAATAGCATCCACAATGTCATACATTCTTGCCCAAGGAGACAGAGCATAATATCTATCATGGTCATCATCCTTGGCTGAACATCAAAAATTGGCCATTGAGAATATTGCATATGTGTCTTTTTAACTAATTTAAATGCATTGTCTGTTTATGCTCCTACCTCTGCCTGACTTAATGTGTTATGCTTCACTTCCACTTGTTCCCTGGGTGAGCGGTGCTGACAACCTCCTTTATGCATTTATGCATTACCTCCTATGTTGCCTGATTCAACTGCAACACTTCCACTTTCTGGCAAAATCTACTTCTCCTTAGTTTGCGCTAGGAATACAATTTAGAGGTGACTATGGAGAAGAACGGAAAACACAAATAATATACTGCGTTCGTATAAATATATATTGGGAGTATTATTCATCATAGAGGTTATAACCACTGCAGCTGAAATGTGAGTTGACCAACTCAAATTGGGTGATTTGTGAAACCAAAGGATGGGCACACGTGTGAAGTTCATGTTTCCTGATCATTATCATGATTATTAGTCATCTGACCTCTTACCTGATGCAGTTGAGGATTGTGTTGAACTATCTTGTTGCTTGCGTTTTTGGACGACTTTTGAAGGGTTTGCCTGGGATCAGTATTTCAAGAGTTTATGAAATTCATTCATGAAAGCAGTGAAGTTGTTTGTCTGTTGATGATAGCCTGTTTGGTGTACATGGGGTGGGTTTCGATGCTTCCATGTTTGTGATGATATGTATTTGAATTGTTTTATTATTTTGTATTAAGTGCATATGTTTAAATTAACCTTTCACACTACATACAAACAATATGAAAAAAGAAAATTATAAAAATACATATGTCACATATATAAATATCACTACCAACAATTAATTCTACACATTGCACATAAAGGAAATGACAATAACATGAATGCTCAATCACATCATCTGGTTTTCACCTTTTCCCAGATATGATACTCCCCAACAGTAATGTCAAGGGATTCAGCCCCATACAAAAGACTCCAAAATTGATTGGATTCTATATTCCGATATTTATCATACCCCTTCTGAAACATAGATTGAAGTCTAGAACATTGAGTAAAGATATGCCGAGCTGTCTCGATTGATTCTCCACATAACCTACAGATTCTCATCTCTCAAGACATTCCTGTCCAGGCCCCAGTATACACCAAACCCGGTAGAATAACCAATCGTATGTAAAGAACAAAATGTATGTTTTTCTATTGTGTGATGCTTGTTGCTGGATCTTAGTACCTCCTTGTCGAGATGTAGCTAGGGGGGAAGTGGTGAAAGGATAAAGTGAGTGGAGGTGCCATGATAGTAAGATTTTCTTTGCACAATTGTCTCTCCAATTGTAGAGGACATCTAGGTTAACTAAAATGGATTTGGCATTTGTGTTAAGATTTTTTTTCTCCAACTGAAAGCAAAAGTTTTTCAGGAGGTTAAGACGTGTTTAGTTACCTCTGACGGTGGTTACTTCTTTCAGAATATATTCTGAAATCAAGGTGTATTAGGTTAGATATCTGTAGATTAAGAGAGAGGTGAATGTGAACATGTGTGAGGAGTGCAGTTTAACAGGAGTGATATGCACTCCGGGATATTGCCTGGGTGTGTTACTTTTGCATTACCAGGGGTTCTATGCGCAAGTGCATTTCCACAACACCCTCTACTGCCAGTGCAGTTGGACTATTTAAACTCATAATCTGAATGAGCGGCCATGAGTGTTGCCAGGTATCAGTCAGGATAAGTAGATCTTTGTTATCTTTGCTGAGCAAGCCATAGATGTCAGTGCTGTATTTGCATATGTCGCTAGTAATAACAAGGAGGCAGCTTGTTCTGTGGTTGTTCTGCATGCTCTCACTCCATTCTGTGGAGTATTTTCAGATTGATTGCTTTCTGAGGCCATGGCATTTGACTTTCTCATGTGTTGGCTTTGTCTTATATCATGTCCCAAATCCATGAATAAACAGTTCATGACCTGTATAACATGAATTATGTAACACTAAGCACCAGCATCCGCTTGTTAC
Organism: Ambystoma mexicanum; assembly: GCF_040938575.1. Taxonomy (NCBI): domain Eukaryota; kingdom Metazoa; phylum Chordata; class Amphibia; order Caudata; family Ambystomatidae; genus Ambystoma; species Ambystoma mexicanum. Next base: position 184,806,016 of record NC_090935.1, read on the forward strand.
CAGCATGCCTGCATCCATGGAACCCTAGGGATACCACTGATACAACAGTGTTATAGTGGGAAAGTTGCAAGTGTGTTGGTTAGTGATGGGGACCAGAGCCACTTGTCCTGTTTTCATAAAGCATGAATAAACATCTGTGCCCTAGAGTCAAGCTGTTTCTTACGCTCACCTGCAACATAGCACTTAATCTTCACAGGGCTAAGAGTTGTAGTGCCTAAGTTACAAAACATTTTTCTCTGTAAAAGTACACTTTGCTCTGCACACAAAAAACATTTCTAATTCAAGTATCAGACTTTGCTCTGGTCCACCCAAATTGGGGCTGTGCTGGTACGCTTTGCGTGGAACATTTGCTCTGGTCCTCCCTAATTTGGGTGTGCTGGGACGCTTTGCACGGATCACAAAACATCCACATTTAATGCAGACCATGGGTGTGGGAAGGGAGGAACAATGCAAATAACAAACACCCCATATCAAGTGCTAAAGAAACCCTATTCACTGAAGCTATCGTAAAATTGTCTAGAGTCCAAATAAGAGCGCACCTCTCAGGATACGTTAGCCTCTCATTCGCGTCGCAAAACACAAAGTGCAATGAAAGCTCATAATAGCGCAATGCTACCTCATTGAACATAGAACATCTACAATGCTAGACCCTGCATTGCTAGCACTGATCCTAGTACATGGAAGAAGTAGGAGCAGGATGAGGGCCAGATTCTTCCATCCACAAACTACTTTATTTGTGCTGCGAGGTGAGGAGGTGTATGGAAGATACTGCTTACCTTCCCATGTCATTTTACAGCTGGCCAGGGAGTGGGAGAATGACCTGGAATCATACACCATGTGCTCAAAGGCATTGACACCCCTGGTGAACATACAATCAGCTTTTCACTTCCTTGCTTCTGGATCATTCTTCCACAGCCATTGTCGGGGGCATACAACAGCCACACAATCTAGGTGCCTCTACCAGGTATTATGTGGCATTCTAGCACATGTGCAAAGGCACACATACATGCCATGCACACTGGAGAAAAGGCATCCAGGATAACGGCATTGAGATGAGAAACTGCCGTTTCCTGGCCCATTTGATATATAGACTGAAACAGGTATTTCATCCAGATTGAAACACCTGACGTACATCAACACCTCTGCCACTAGCATACAGCGACAACAACCCAAAATTAATTTGGTATAGCTGGCCTCACATAGACTCTCTCAAAAATAGCAATTTATCTCTAGCCCCCAACAGCACCCACCCATGTGTCTAACCTCTCCTGGGCTTCTTAATCGAGCCTTGCCAGCCACCCAAGTCCTAGAACGGCAACATGCACATACGCATCCCCTAAGCTAAACCCCCTAGAATTTTCCAACCACATTGCCTACATTCACCAAGGGCATTCAACCAAGGAATAAGTGCATTGAAGCCACACAAGTGGAGAAAGAGTGCTATATAAATTACCAAATACAATACAATACAATACAATACAAGTTATTTGATATAGACTCTTTTCAATACATATATGCTCTGATGCTCAGCTGCTCACGTAATGTGAACACGTGGGAATATAAGCAATACAGAGGTCTCCAAAAATATTTACGGGCTAATCTTTACACGAAAATGATGTAAAAGATGTGATATGAGCTCCTTAGAGTAAAACGAGAGGAAGCTGATTTATAAACAGCGTTCCTTAAATTTCACAGCTGCTGTATCTAGTACTGAGATGGGACAGCAGTCAAACACTAACAGTGACCTAATTCCCAGTATCCAACACATAAACTCAGCACAACCTAAAATTCTGCGTTGCCAGTTGTAAATTCTGTGATTACAGTAATAGAGACATACCTCCAAATGTTATGGTTGTGATTTCAGGATGTCCACACTTGAGGCAAACTGGCGGGATAAACTCCAGCACCCCTTTTAAGAACTGGGTACCAAGGAAATTGTGATCTATGAGTATAACATACAATATTTATCAAGATGTAGAGTAACAGTAGTGAAAATTTAACCAGATGAATTCTAAAATTGTAAGTGTCATTCATAAAGCAAGAGATTTGATTACATTGCCTTTGATCTTTGATTCTAGGCCTCAAAATCCTTCTTACCGAAATCATTCAAGGTGAGACCTTTCCAAATTGCTAGCTGGTACAGAAGTGTTGTGGCTAAGAATATGGCACTACATCAATGTATAGAAGTGTTACATTTTAACAGAAGACAGTCCTGACAAAGGAGGTAAAACAAAACCCCACTGAAACTGGTTGAAATACAGGAAGTGATGGTTGGGACATTCCCACCACATACTGCACACACCCAGTATGGAGACAGAGTTAGCATTACAACCATCCCCCTGGTTTGGCCTTCGCAGAAATCCAACTTATTTTTAGCCAAGCGTGTTATCTAGCAATAGACATCCATATTATAGGCTAATAAAGTTTTACATTGCCATAAATAATCACTGTGTGCCTTTATCCCTATTCTGATTTTTTAATTTTTTTAATTTGATTTAGTTGAAAGGTCAACTTAATAAATATATAAAAATAATCATTCAGTGATAATAAAAGAAAAAAAAATGTTTTGTCATACAATTATGCAATTATATATTCATATACGTACCGTGCCAATAAACATTAACAGTGTGCGCATAATTTTATCATGCTAATTGTACAATCATTTCTTAAAAAAACAAGGTCCCTCATAAGGAAAGGCAGTATCAAGAATATGAATCATTGCAATTCTGACAGAAATGTTTACCGACCCAAAGATTTCAGCCCATAGATCATTGTTGAAATGAACAAAATACTTTTGACTCAAGCATTTAAAAAGTTTGGCTCTTTGTGAAATAAAGGCCGTACATTTCGTTATAATGTTTCAGAGGATTTCTGTCATAGATGTGTCTTTGCAAAAGCAACAGTAGCTTAATTTCTTTTTTGACAAGTCCTCGTCTTAACAAAATTGCATTGACTGGCCACAAGTTCAAATGTAACCTTAGGATTTTCATTCTTAAATCTGGAGAAGGGCATCGAGCAAGATAATCTGCCATAGTCCGTAGTTGTTTGTGGGCAAACAGATTCCTGTTGAAATCTTTAAGTTTGAGGCATTTCTCTTGAGTCATTGACCAATCAGCTTGATAAAGTTTGGTGTTTGCTCGGTTTGGATTTGTGACAAGAAGATCAATTGAAATATCTGCCTCAGCAATGGAATTCATGTGTGATCTCCATGTTGAGGGAGATAAGTGAGTCGAGGTCAACAAGCAGTCAGCCAAAATTGCTAGACTGTCTCGATTGGAAATGCCCATCATGCATTTTCTAAGTAATGTGCACATTTTCCACGTGACTTGTATCTGTATTGATAAGAGACCAAGTTCATATCTAAGAAGCATATTAGGAGTGCTTTTTGGTAGGTTTAACGTGCTTTTCCAAAATTTTGCTTCAAGCTGGTTGCAGAATTTTGGAGTCCTCGGTAACACTGATTCCATTCCGTATGTAATAACCGGTAATACTTTCTGCTGGTAGAAACACATAATGGGTGTGCAAGTGAATTTGCCAAATTTACCATGCACAATTTTTGCTTGAGAGATCAACCTTGTTAGTTTGGAGCGGATTGTTAATTCAAGCGATTTTTCCCAAAAAATATTGTTAAAGCTTGTCCCCAAATATTTATATTCTGATACCACTTGAAGCCTGTGACTACATATTGACCATTGAAATTTGTTTTGAAAGGACGATTTAGGTTTGCCAAGAATGATAATTTGTGTTTTGTTTTGATACACAGTGAGATTATTAGCTGAAATATAATGATCAAGTACATTAAGAAGGGTTTGTAGCCCGGATGGAGTTTGGGAAATCAAAACTATATCATCCGCATAAAGGAGCCATGCTATAGCTTTGTTTCCGAGCTTTGGTGAGTCAGATTGGGCTGAGGCAAATTCATCAGCTGCGTCCAGTAAAAACAAGTTGAACAGGGTTGATGCAAGAATGCATCCTTGCGTCAAACCTCTTGCAGTTGGAATTATTTTAGATAGCAGGCCTCCCATGTTTAACTTTACTTGTACCAATGTGTTTGAGTGTAGCAAGCTCACAATATTTATCAATTCTTCAGGACAATCATATCTCAAACATATCTCAATATTTTTCTCAGAAGCAGAACTCGGTCTACTGAATCAAAGGCCATGCGAAAGTCTACAAAGGCAACATAAAGTGGTTGCTTCCGCATGGCATAGGAGGACTTAATGGCATTGAGAATTGTGAGATTAATTGCAGTGCCAATTCCTGACACAAAACCAGTTTGGGATGGATCACTTCGATGGTTTAGAAGAGACCAAGCATTTATGTCACGCAGGACTAGTCTGCAAAATATCTTTCCGGGAACATCCAGAAGGGCAATGGGATGATAACTCATTGGATTTTGCCTAGTTCCTTTTTTGTGAATTGGGACAATGATCGAATGCGTCCATGATTTTGGTAGTGCTTGATGAAGAATGATGAGCCGAAATAATGTGTGTAAAACGGCGGCCCAAAGATCGACATTCTTTTTTAGCACAGCATTTGAAAGTCCATCTGGCCCAGGAGCTAGAGACGTGCTAGCTTTGTTGATGAGATAACAAATATCATCCTCATCAAATTTAAGATTGAAAGGAATAGATAGCATGTCCAGGGTCTCAGGCAAGGTTGGAGCAGCATAAAGGGACGGAAAATGGTGTGACCATTCATTTTCCGAAACTCCATTTATTTGGGAAGTGAGTTGTGGGGTCTTGGTGGCAGAGTTAAGCAACTGCCAAATTTGTGCCGTATTTTTGCCTTGAATATGATTGAGCATCGATTCCCCATCTTTTTGATATTTTGTGAGCTTGTATTCCTGCAACCAATTTTTATAGGTAGTTTTGATTGTTTTTAAAGCTGCGGCTTTAAGAGCTGGTAATAATCTTTGCACTTGTCTTTTCTGTTTTTTGAACAGTGCTTTCCTAAGTCGGACTGCATTGTCGGACACTTGTGTTGTGTTCAACTGGGCAGTCTGCTTAGTGGCATATAATTGCATTAGGTCAAAAGGATTCACATTATTTACGTTATCAGGTTCCAGTCCTGCTTCTTGATAACTTTTTAGATGGTCACGATAACACACTAGTGATTGGTTGGACCATTTCAACCGATTTAGCGAATTGTTAACTTCGACCATGCCCCTGAGTGACTGTCTTTTAAGGGCCGGATCAAGAGATAACATAAGCTTAAAAGTTAATGGGCGATGATCACTATGTTGAGATGTTTTAACAGCAAAATCGGTGGTGTGTTCGAATAGACTTAGTGAGACAAAAATATAATCAATGGTTGCTGAATGTTTTTGTCCAGACCAAGTCGCAAGAGGAGGAGAGTCAGCCACACTCGTACCATTCAGCATAACCAAGTTCCATGACTTCACAAATGTATTCCACATTTCTGCCCGTTCTTGTTTTTTGGATGCTTCCCCATTCATGAGATGTAAATTCAAATCTCCGGCAACAATAATATGTGCAATGCCATGCATCAGCATAACATTCTCCAAAGCAGTTGTTAAATTTTTGAGGAAAGATGCAGTTAAGATACCCAGAGGGTTCCAATACAGATTGAAACAGGCAATTTTAAACGAGCAGATGATAATATAGGAGCATTGAATGAAGGGATTAGGAGCAGGCAATGGAAAAAGCTGTATGTGAGCTAATGTGTTGGAAGCAGTTAATAGGCCTGACATATGCCTTCCTCTGGTTGCTCGTATAGCTGGATTTAATTGTGTGTCATAATTATTCCATGTTGGTGCAATAGACAGCCATGTTTCTTGAAGCATTATTAGATCGTAATTACACAAGAAACTCTCCGGGTTGTTAATGAGGTGACTGAATCCTCGTGTATGCTAATGACAGACACGCACACCTGCTCTTCATCCTGTTCTAGTTAAACTCTTGTAATATGGTTATAATCTTTTCGCCCAAGTGAATTTGCACCAGCATCATACCTCGATACATAAGATTGGGATTTTTGGGTAGACTTAAGACATGATTTTAATGGGCATTTTATATCAGCATTAGGTGAAATCGCGAAACCTAAATTAAACAGAGCCTCCCTTGCAGCCGAAATGAGGTTATGAATGATCACGGACCTGGTCCAAATAAGGACTGTGCTAAGATCGTCCTTATTTGGAAATTCAATTTGGTCTATGTCATCAGACTCAATTTCTCTCAGCATGGAGGTGTCAGAGAAAAGTTTCAGAATGCTCTGTCGATTCATAGTGTAAGAAAACATTTGATATTGACGACAAGTAAGTAATAAGGAGTGTCTAGTTTCCAATTTAGGAGTAAGCTTTTTCCCAGTCTCTTTAAATGGCAAAGAGCCAGAGGGAACAGCTGCTCAGGTGTTCATGCATTGTGAGCTTGATTGAATCCTATCGAAAAATAAAATTGGTGGGGACATACATTTCGGTTTTGAATTGATCATCCACAGGCGAGCAATAGAATCTTTAATTTCATCAAGGTCCGTTTGCGAAAAGGTGCCATTAGAAGCAAGAGTCTGTGTTGGATCCTGAGCAACCTGGTGCTCTGAATCAGCAAAGGAAACTCGCGTAGAAACAGGGTTCTTATTTTCTATAGATAGCATCTTTGGCCGAGCTAGAAGTGTGGTAACACTAACACATTTAGCCGTGCCATTAGTTATAATGGGAAAGCTAGGAGGTTCGTATTTTCGGGTTTCAAGATATAAATCGATTTCGTGTCTTGGTGCTTGCCTTGACGCCACAATATCATTAGAAAGTTCAGTGTTATCATTTGCTGATACACATGGGAGATTTGTTGTGACCCTCAGAGGAGCACTTTTAGCCTTGCTTTGTTTAGTGGGTTGGTGGTCTTCGGCTAATTTAATCAATTCATCTAAGGGAGGGTGATCTATGATTACTCTCAGGGAGTGACAAGATTCAAGATGTTTGCTTTTTTTCAGATTAGCCAGGGCAGCATATGTTTTTGTTATGATGCTAAAGATCTATTATTAGCTCGTGTTAAGTTATTGATGAATTGTTTTGTTGACGATGAAGGCACTAACTTCGATGCTTTAACATTTTTTGGTTTCTTGGTTTCTTTTTTTGTGTGGGAACTTATTTGTCTTAGTCTTCACCGCCGCCTGATTTGCAGCACGGTGGTCAAAAACAGAATATGTAGATTTAGAGATTTGATCAGAATTTGAGATTTTTTCAGTGTGGATATGCTGAAGGACTTTATTTGAACACATGTTGGACTTCGTTGCCACCATTTTTTCAGGTATAATACCTTCAACAAACGGGACCGATATTTTTGTTTTAAGTGAATGTGTGGTTGAAGGTAATTGATGGCAGATTTGAGAATCTGAAATGATTTCTACAATTTGGCAGTCAGCATCATTAAATGTTTGTGTGAACGCATTCACATATACCATGGTATTTTTCACAAATGGGAGTTGTTTCTGGGCCAGAGACTGTGCTATTTCTTTTTTGTAAATCAAGTGCATCATTGAGTTTTTCATTAAAGTCACCTCGCAAATGCTCAATACTAGTGGTCAATTTCGTTTGATCAGATTTTAATGAATCAAAATTATCTGTTAATCTTTTCAAAGAGCCATCAGTAGACTCAAAGCGTTTTGCAAGGGCCATGAAGGCAATATTCATTACCTCCAGAGTTAAGTGAGAGGTTTTAGGCGTGCTAGAGGTTTTCGCTGGGTTCACTGGCACATCAAATCCATATTTGCGAATGTCAACATTATTCTGAGGAGTCATTTTTTTCTTGTCTTTTGCTTTGGATTTAGTGCGAGGAGGGCGATGAACAGGAGTCGAGCACAAATTAGTGGCTCCGCCATCTGGAAGTCTATCTTCACTCAGCGACGGTATCTCAGACATAATGAATTGCCGTATATTGGCAGGCATGGCAGTTGTAAGAAGGTATGGTTCGCTCGGTTTACAAGCCATGTTTTCAATGTGAAGTGTAGGCCACTAGATTAGAAGGAAATTAAGGGCTCAGTAGTTCTCTAGCCCAGCACAGATAAGGCAAGGGACAATAACACAAAGCCCAGAAATGAGTGAAGGCATATCCCAGAAGTGGCAAAGCTGAAGGACTTTATTTGAACACATGTTGGACTTCGTTGCCACCATTTTTTCAGGTATAATACCTTCAACAAACGGGACCGATATTTTTGTTTTAAGTGAATGTGTGGTTGAAGGTAATTGATGGCAGATTTGAGAATCTGAAATGATTTCTACAATTTGGCAGTCAGCATCATTAAATGTTTGTGTGAACGCATTCACATATACCATGGTATTTTTCACAAATGGGAGTTGTTTCTGGGCCAGAGACTGTGCTATTTCTTTTTTGTAAATCAAGTGCATCATTGAGTTTTTCATTAAAGTCACCTCGCAAATGCTCAATACTAGTGGTCAATTTCGTTTGATCAGATTTTAATGAATCAAAATTATCTGTTAATCTTTTCAAAGAGCCATCAATAGACTCAAAGCGTTTTGCAAGGGCCATGAAGGCAATATTCATTACCTCCAGAGTTAAGTGAGAGGTTTTAGGCGTGCTAGAGGTTTTCGCTGGGTTCACTGGCACATCGAATCCATATTTGCGAATGTCAACATTATTCTGAGGAGTCATTTTTTTCTTGTCTTTTGCTTTGGATTTAGTGCGAGGAGGGCGATGAACAGGAGTCGAGCACAAATTAGTGGCTCCGCCATCTGGAAGTCTATCTTCACTCAGCGACGGTATCTCAGACATAATGCATTGCCGTATATTGGCAGGCATGGCAGTTGTAAGAAGGTATGGTTCGCTCGGTTTACAAGCCATGTTTTCAATGTGAAGTGTAGGCCACTAGATTAGAAGGAAATTAAGGGCTCAGTAGTTCTCTAGCCCAGCACAGATAAGGCAAGGGACAATAACACAAAGCCCAGAAATGAGTGAAGGCATATCCCAGAAGTGGCAAAGCGGGACTCGACGGGACTCACTCGTGCGGTGCGCATGGCTGTCATGGCTGTCTCCTTTTATGCACCCGCCTCCTATTACGTTGCCACAAAGCCTAAATGAATGCAGAAAAAGTATCAGTAACGATGCACAGTTAGTTTGGTGTAAGATATACACTTTCCTTAAACAAAGGTTCACCTTGTGGTTAACAGAGTTTCAAGCTTGCAAAGTCCACAGGAATCCACAGAGATCAAGCAGAGAGTCGCGGCAAAGCGGGACTCAACGGGACTCGCTCGGGTGCGCGTGCGCGGTGCGCACGGATGTCTCCTTTTAACACCCGCCTCCTATTACGTTGCCACAAAGCCTTGTGGTTAACAGAGCTTCAAGCTTGCAAAGTCCACAGGAATCCACAGAGATCAAAAGAGAGTCACGGCAAAGTGGAAAAATATACTTTTTCTTTCTTATTTTATCCACTAATCAACAGGCGGGGCATCCGTGCATACTAAGAACACCTTGCATGAGAGGCAAGGACAGCAAGACATTTCTCTGTCCTTTTGTATCTCTGTCTTTGGTCAACCAAATACTAATTTGTAGAAAAACTATTGGGTTTGTGGAATGTATTAACCCACTCCGCTATGCTATGCGGCATCACCCTGCCAGTTATGGTGAAAGGAACGGCAACAATGGTGGCAAAAGCCTTGTGCGTGCCAAAAACCAACAAAAACCGTGTGCTTCAGCACACAAACAGAGGGATGCACAACCTGTCACCCATGGTGCATGTGCGGTGGAATAGAGCACCCCCTGCAGAAAATGTGCCAGTGGGCTCCATGACCAGCAAACAAAGTACATAGAGAGAAACAGCATTGTGCTAGTGAAACCCCAAAATGTGCCCACACATGATAGTTGCTTTGTTGCTAAAAACTCCAAAATGCCTATAACAGAACACTTCTTAAAATTCAAAATCTTGCCTGGTGCTAAAATTCATGTATCTAATGAAGCATCGTGTAACATACAAAGTCTGTAAAATGACAGCCTATGCCAAAATCTGGGTGCAGTACCTGGGGCTGCCTGAATGGCAGCTGTCAGATGAGTTAATGATGAAACTTAAAAAGTGACCTAAAACCAAAAAAAAATTCTGCTGGATTAGCAAACATAAAAAGGATTGTTGCCAAAAAGGAATACAGATTTTAGTTGTGTTTTTGATCCCACAGATTTAAAGGCTAAGAATGAAATGTATTTATGTTTGATGCAATAAATTTGGGTTTTTGCTGGATTTAAGAAGTTAATTAGCTGGGCTGAGCTGCAAGAACTGGAAAAGCAGGTTTCTCCGAGAAGGATGGCCTTCCTCTCGGCAGAAACTCACCGGTAGGTGCTAAATGTAGGTTGCCCAGACTTTTGTCTATGGAAAGAGAAGGAACAATGACTGAGCTTCAGCCCAGGAAACTGGAGGTGCGAAGGTGGTTGTAAATGCCTCCTGGAAGGAACAAACAAGGAGGGGAATGCCCCTGAACTGCAGGGAGACAAAACGGGATGGATAATTTGTTGCTAAACATGAACAAAGTACAATTCCTAAAAGACTCAGAACTTATCATCCAAAAGTTTGAAAAATATAAAAGGGACAGAGTTGTTTATTACATTTTTGGCTGCACGTATGAAGAGGCAGTAGAACTGTGTGACATGTTCTGGACAGGAATGACAATATATGTGGTTTTATGCAAAGTGTATTAATGTTAGAATTGTGAAAATGTACACACACATCCCTATGTTAAACACACACATTAGTGGAAAGTTGCATACAATTTGGAAATTGTGTTCATAGCAAACAGGGCAAAATTCTGTAGAAAGTTGAGACAAGATCCCACCACTGCAGGGTTTTGAGGAATAGCTGCTACATAAAGTATGGCATCTTTGTGTGTGATTTGTATAAAAGTGAACATTTTAGAAATGTACATTTAATATAAAATCAGACTTGGAGACCAGTGGCTAAAGGGAGGTTTCTAAAGATTGTAAAGCAAACCATAAAATCTGGTCTGGATCCAATCACTCAAATTGCAAGGCAGAGATAAAGTTTGCTCCAATCCTGGCTCACAGGGGCAAAGCTTAGCTAAGTTGGCCCATACACCCATTTTGTGATGTCATTTTAAAGGATAAATAAAGACAGCTGACAACACATAGGGACTCACAGATCCACTCACTTTCCTGATTCCGGCGGAGCACGCTGATCGAGCATTCTACATCCAGCTTTAATATTCTTTCAGATCCAGATGCCAAGACTCTTGCCGGCAGTAGAGAGCTATTGATTTCCAGCAAGGCCCAAATCCTCAAATGTATTCTCTCCACCCAGTAAAGCGTTGTGTGGTGTGATAAGGCCTTTTGAACCAGTATCCTGAAATTATCTGGCTTGCCACTACTAGGCTTGCCTGAGGAACTCAATATCCAGCTGGTTCAAATACCCACAGACTAGGAGGGAAGATCCTGTGCAAATCCGGCGACCGGCCTATCTGATCCAGTACCATGCCTGATGTGCTGTCTTTCCTAGACCGGACCTGATGCAATGGCCAGAGCTGACGGTCCAATTTAAAAACCTATCCTGTGACTATTAATAGGAAGAACTGTGGCCCATAGAAAACTTGCACTTTCTTATCCATATTTCAAACCCATCCTATCTTTCATTCAGAACCAGTGTTGTTAGGAGTATCCTTGCATTGTCTTATCCCTATCTCAAACCCATCCTATCTTTCATTCAGAACCAGTGTTATTAGGAGTATCTTTGCATTGTTTTATCCCTATCTCAAACCCATCCTATCTTTCATTCAGAACCAGTATTGTTAGAACTAGCTTTGCGCTGACTCTTTTCTCATTTGAAGAAGTCAAGTTTCCTCAGTAGGCGGGTTGCACTGATCACGTAACTGTAAGATTCCTCTGTGGTATTCGCTTTTTCATAGTCATCCTCTAGTGTAAGCAAATCAATTTGTCATTTTCAAAAGTGCATTTCTGTTTTCCATTCTCGCGCCTATTTTACAAAAATGACCTTTATTAAAACCTTTATAACTCCCTTAGATTTTCTGATAGAAACACAATTTCAACTCCTACTTGTACCTAACATAACACCCATAGCTATCCATAGAACAATTCTGTGCAATTCTCCCGTTCGAGGAAAAAACGTGCAAGGATAAGTTTGCCGTGATTTTAAAAATCTGAAAGGTTTACATATGTAAAATAGCTTTAAACTTCTTCCAACTCGGACTTTAAGATTTGAAATGTTTTCTCTGGACTAAATCATTGCTTGTGATTGTGTGCAACTGTTCAAAGCGGCTCCCATAGCAATTTACAACAATGTAAATACTTTCAACCATATTTGGGCCCTCATTACGAGGCGGGCGGTATGGGGTTAACGGCACCGGTAAAGGTGCCGTGCCGTCAACCCCGTACCGCCTGATTACGAGTTCCCCTCGCGGGACCCGTTCTGCACGTCTGGTTTTACCAGACGTGCAGAGCGGGTCCCGCGAGGGGAAGAGGGAGCAAACAACGGGCCATCTCGTAATGGCCCATTGTTTGCTCTCTCTCCCATTCCCATTCAGCCCTATGAGGGCTGAAATGGGAATGGGGAAGGACCGTGTCCGGGTCCTTGGAGGGAGGAATTACCGGGCCTTCCGAACTCGAACGGCCCGGTAAATCCTCATTCCGAGGACACGGACGCGATTTCGGCGGCAGCCATGCCGCCAATACCGGCATGGCTACGGCCGAACTCGTAATGAGGCCCTTGGTGTTTTTGTCCTGCCAATTCTCAAAATAATTTGAAAGCCATCTGACAGCTGAAAAGTCAATTCCATTTTTCTCTTGTGTTTGAATGGGGAAAGCGGGGATGATATTCTGTTTCATTTGTGCTATTCCTGAATATCTGCTCTCTCCTCACATCTATTTAATTGCCTATTGGGGGGTTGAGGGGTATTGCAGGGGGAATCTCTAACCATAGTGCTATCTGATCAGAACCAACACAAAGGTATTATTTTCTGTGCTGCATTTGTTTTGCTCATTACTTACTCCTTGTGTATTAAAGATGTTATTCAGTGTTCTGTCACCCCATTGGTGATTGTTGTTTATCTATTAAAACATATTGTGATTAAAATTTAAATACATAAATAAATATTTACCTTTGCAAACCAGCCTGATTCCTGGTTCAGTGTGACCAGGGGGTGGGGGGGGGTTCCAGGACAAACGGTGTGATATGAGTGGTATATTGTTCCGAATATTGAACTTATAGACAAAAATAAATAAGGATTTCAGTTGTGCACTACATGCTGGGCTTTGACTTGGGTGTGTGCTGGTTTGAAATCACTTACAGGTTCTGCTAGCTGTATATTGATGGAGTCTGTCTAACTTTTTTTAGATATTTAATAACACACCATGTTTGTTGAGTAAAACCAGTACTCTCAACTCAACGTTAGGGTTTGTCTGCCCACCCACCCCTTTTTTCATGTTTAAAAGTATTGCTCGAGTGTAGCCCACTAAATTGGTGATGAGCATGTGACCCCTCCCCTGTATTTTTGGTCAAAGCAGAGTGTGTGCCAGGAATTCTATGCAGTAGTACACTTCCCACATGTCATGGGAGACATCGTCTGCACATATGTAGGGCTGCAGCCCCCCCTGAGAGATTGAGCACCTCTATGGCAACAGGAATCATGTGCATCACATTCGTGTGTAGGTGATCTGGGATGCCAAGGGACACATCATGCATGCCAATGGCAATTAGCTGGGATGCGCATATGACTGCTACATCCACTGTGAATCCTCAATATACTATGCCCTTGCATTGGGAACCTTTGGAAAAACCTGGCTGGTGTGTGAGTATCAACCATCACACACACATAAACAGTTACATGACACACATGAACACAAGTAATGACAATAAAACAAAAACTTTATTGTCCCCCTTTGCAGGGCCAGTGCTTAACCGTTCTCACCATTCCTGTTGATACCCATCAGGAATCCAGCCACCTCCAATAAAGCAAGATACAACAAAGAACACATATCCACTAGTGGCATAGTGAAGCACACATTTTTAGTGCTAAAGGCACGCTTCCACTCCCTTGACCGCTCAGCTGGTATATTGCTATTTCCACCCGCTGTAGTATGCAAGAGCATTGTATCCTGCACAATATAGCCACACATTATGACAAAGCAATAGAGCTGTAGGAGGGCCACACCCTCATCCACAGGCACCACTCATTCCCTCAGTAGGCCAAAGGCTCAGGGACCGGACACATGCAATCAAGATGTACAAACATACTTGACCTGAACTGCATACACAGTCAAGCCACATCCCTGATGCCCTTCAATGATGCAATCGTGCCAGTTCAGCTTGCACATAACAACAGCCTGAGAATGGGCGTCTGTGAGATGCAAACTGTGTGTGCCCCATAACACAAAAGCTACAATGCCACTCCATCGACATTTATCATATCAAGTGCACAATCCATCAACACCGCCATAGCAAGTGGAAAATAAGGTATTCTGGTCACAGGCACACAATCCTAAACAGAGTGAAGCCATCTACAGGCACAATGTCACCATAACATGTGGTCCCATTTTTTGCAGTTATACATTGCTTTCCTGCTTACATTTGAAAATACAGTATGCTGGCTCAAAATATATAGGTGTTTTAAAAACTGCAGGAAATAAAAAAAATGTTGGCATTGCATACAGTTTTGCTTATTTTTTTTACTTTGCACTTTCGATTTCTTTTGGTGCTCCTGACTACTATTATGATCATACTGTACAATAATATTTTGCGATCCCTTGTTTCAATAACTACAGTAGTTTATAATCCAGTTTTTCTTATCTAAATGTCAATCTTTCTGAGAGACCCAATAGCCTCCTATGAACAAAACGAATGATCCAACTTTCTAAAAATCTGTCCAGTGTTAAATTGCTGATATTTCCTTTAAAGGTCATTCAAACCATCTCTCTTCTTATCTACTTACAGTCATGGCCCATCAGGTCAAACTCCAAAACTTATGTTGACCTGTTGGTTCTTTATACATGAATCTTGTAAAATTATATATTTAAAGCAACAGTGTGAGTCTCCATATGTTCGAGGTAATTGCTTGGACATATTCTCCGATTGAAATTGAATCTTGTGGGGCTTTTAAAAAAAAAACTCTGTTTTCCTGCTGGTTACAAAACCCTTTTAGATGTGAAAAACAGATTTGCGCAATTCAATTTTCCTTGATAGTTTGTTTAAATACTGCAAGCTGTATGATAGGGCAGAGGTTTCCCTTTCTGTTGCCTTGTGTGAGATTAAGTAAAATGGACAGCCATTGATAGAGCCCCGAGTTTTTGGCTTGTGTATACTGCTGGATAGTGGCATTATGTATACGTAGTCACATGTATTCGTATGCACCCATACTGCCAGCATGTGCCAGGCTTTATGATGAAATTCCATTGTTCCCGTTTCCTTATCCAAACATTGTTATTACATGAATCAACAGTGGATATGCCATGCATTTGAAATCTACTAACACCAAATACTAGATATTACCAGCATAGGGCCAATCATAGGGTGATTGCTCAAAAACTATGTCTGTTATTGCCATCACATGCCCAGGTACATTATTTTCAGTTGTTGGCATAATATGTGCAAGCATTCATACGGTTTGCCATCTATCGTCCTTATATTGTTTACCATCATTTGCATTTAAGAGTTATTAATACAGACATATGCACAATACTCACTCCGTTTGCAAAGTATTGGCATGGTATGTTCTCATACTCACCCCACTTTTCAGTTTTGTCATGAAATAGTCATGTATCAATCTATTGCTAGGGTTTGCCATTTACCCAGGTGCTCACATACATTTCCAAGTACCACATTCAAATAGTTTGGTGCTCACCCATAGTAACTTTTTGTTGTAACTTCTAAAATAGTCGCCCAATTAACCCGGTATTGCCACCATTTACCCAGGTACTCAAAATAACTGGCAGACCAAATGTCAAGCTGATCATACAACGTGCTCAGAAAGGGCTAACATTAACACGCAAACACATCAACGTCAGTTGGGGGTCGCAAGGAGTCAGAGCTTCAACCCCTTGTGATCCGCTGTGATCTCTGGCACTGCCTCTGCAACCCCTGGACAAGAATTGTAGAAGCAGTGTAAAAGAATAAGAATGTAAAATCGAACTGGTACACCCCTCTTTATTTTCCATAATCACACTTTGAAGTGACCTGCAGCTGAGGCTGACAGCGAGGTAGGGTTGTTTTTGATGCCCCACAAATGCTCTTCTCTTGCTACCAGTGCGTCCTAATTTTGCAGCCCCTGGAGCACCGGACATGACTGTGGGTAATTGTGCCATAGAGAGGTATGTTCTTGTTTTCTAAAAAGATGTTTGTGTGACTTTTTGGAAAGTATTGTGATATGTTTAAAAGAGTTCATGTGTGTGAGCAGAAGTGTAACAGGGTTTGTTGAGATCTATGGGAAAACAAATTGGTGAGGTCATCTTGGTATGTTTTGCACTGCACCAGCGGCAGCGCACATAGGAAATGCAAAAATGCTCCCTTCGAGTTTTTCTGTGAAGGGCATAGATATGTTGATGAGACCCGCTGGATTGATTTAGGGCTTAGCTAATATCTTTATTTATTTACTTATTTGTATTGCGCCGGTAACTCGCGAGTTTCGGGGCGCAGAAACAAGGACACGAGAACAAACATAAATGTGACAGGACAGTTCCTAATAGAATCTCAAGATCAGTGGTGGTGATCTCAGTTGAATAGGTGTGTTTTCACTAGCTTACGAAAGCCTAAGTAGTTCGATTCTTTCCTTATGAGGACTGGCAGGCTGTTTCAGATACCTGCTGTGATGACTGGAAAGTATTTCCCCAGTCCGGACATGCGTTTCTGTGGCATTACTGCTATCCTGTTTTGATCCGTGGATCTTAAGGCACGGCTTGGGACATAGGGTCGTATTTTGGTTTTTAAGTAGCCTGGTGCCTTCCCATGGATGTATCTGCGGGCTATTGTAAGAGCCTTGAAGTGGGTTCTACTTTCCACTTTGAGCCAATGTAATTCCTTTCTCGAGTTACTGATGTGATCAAATTTAGATTTGCGTTTGATTATCCTAACTGCATTGTTTTCGTACTGGTACGCCTGTAGGCTTTTTTTGTTGGCTCCTACCATTAGTGCGTTCCCATAGTCTAGTCGGGATAGGGTAGTTGCTCTGGCTACTGTGGCACAGCTATTCTCAGATAGGTAGGGTCTGATGGCTCTGAGGAGTCTCCGATAGTAATTACATGTTTTTTTTTATGTACTGAGTCTGAGCGTCTGCTCCTAGGGATGCTTCCATCATCATTCCCAGGGTTTTCACTTTCTCAAGTACTTTGATGTTTGTGTCTTTGATCTTAAAGTTTGCGTAGTCGTGGGATAATGAGTTTCTGGCTTGGGTGGATCCAAAGACCATCAACTCGGTTTTACTTCCATTCAGGCACATCCAGTTGGAGTCCATCCATTATTGTATGATGTTATATATTCTGAGGAGATTGTCGTTGTCAGTTTTGTGGTCTCCACTAAGTTCCAATACCAGCTGCGTATTGTCTGCATAGTTGGTAAAGAATACATCTGAATGATCTAGGATGAAGCATAGATATCTAATGTAGAGGTTGAAAAGTAGTGGAGACATGCTGGCTCCCTGAGGGACCCGCAAAGAATCTCCCTTTCCATGGAGAATTTGTCTCCTCAGTGGACTCGGGAGGTCCTGTTTTTTAGAAGATAACCATGTCTTTGCTGCTTGTGAGCAGTTAGCCGTTTTGCCTAGTGCTACTTCGAGCAGGTTATGATCCAGTAGGTCAAAAGCGGTGCTGAGGTCCAACAGGATGAGTAGTCCAATTTTTCACTGGTCCATGATGCTGTAAATCTTTGTCTGTAGGTCCAGCATAGCTGACTCTGTGCTGTGTGATGGTCTGAACCCAGATTGTTGTGGGTGTTGCTCTTGCTGTTGGTTCATTGCTCTTACCATCGGAAAGATTTGTAGGGTAATTCTAAGCCTACCTTGTACACTCTAGTCAGATGAAATCTTCCATCATGATAACCCTGCCAGAAGACCTCTTAAGTCATGTGTGTTTTGTCTTTCTCTAATATCGGTTTCATGTCACAGCAATATTGGCTATTGCTGTTTTCACTGTGGTGTTATCATCCTGATCAATGACATTTGTGATGCCATTTTTGATGTCCTGGGTGTTATTCTTAGCAGTGCATGGTGTTGGCGCGAGTTATGGTTGCTTAGCTTACCATATCTGGCGAATTTCAGGGGTTTTTCGGTTTTACTCGTAACCATAATGTCCCTTTAACAAAGTTTTTTTTTACTGAATTTCATAGGTTGTTAGAAGTGCAACTTAACCATAACGCCCCTTTAACAAAGTTCTTTCACTGTTTTTCAGTGTTATTAGGAGTATCTTTGCATTGTCTTATCCCTATCTCAAACCCATCCTATCAGTGCAATTCTCCCATTATGGCAAAAACCGCGCAAGGATAAGTTTGCCGCGATTTTAAAAATCTGAAAGGTTTACACATGTAAAATAGCTTTAAACTGCTTCCAACTTGACATTAAGATTTGAAATGTTTTCTTTGGACTAAATCATTGCTTGTGATTGTGTGCAACTGTTCAAAGCAGCTCCCATAGGAATTTACAACAATGTAAGTATTTTTGACCATATTTGGTGTTTTTGCCCTGTCAATTCTAAAAATAATTTGAAAGCCATGCTGACAGCTGAAAAGTCAATTCCGTTTTTCTCTTGTGTTTGAAGGGGGAAAGGGGGACTAACATTCTGTTTGATTTGTGCTATTCCTGAATACCTGCTCTCTCCTCACATCTATTTAATTGCCTATTGGGGGGTTGAGGGGTGTTGCAGTGGGAACATCTAACCATAGTGCTATCTGATCTGAACTAACACAAAGGAATTATTTTCTGTGCTGCATTTGTTTTGCTCATTACTTATTCCTGGTGTTCTAAAGATAATATTCAGTGTTCTGTCACCCCATTGATGATTGTTGTTTATCTATTAAAACATATTGGGCCTCATTACGACCCAGGCGGTAAGTTACCGCCTGGGCCGTGACTTTACCACCATGGCGTAAACTACGTTTACGCCATGGTGGTTGGCGGACTTACCGCCCCATTCCGACCTTGGCGGGGCGGTAAGTCCCCAATCCCCATTTACCCTTCCCCATTCCCATTTTTGCCCCATAGGGCATAATGGGAGTGGGGAAGGCGTTAATTTGCCACCGTAAATTACGGTGGCGTAATTAACTCCATGGTCCCTTAGCGCCATGGATTTTAACACCTGCTAAAAGCAGGTGTTAAAAGCGCCATGGCGCTAAGGGACCTCGTACTCAGGCGGTAAGGGTCGGCGCTGTTAACGCTGCCGTTAACCCCTTACCGCCTGGGTCGTAATGAGGCCCATTGTGATTAAAATTTAAATACATAAATAAATATTTACCTTTGCAAACCAGCCTGATTCCTGGTTCAGTGTGACCGGGGGGAGGGGGGACGTGGGGCTTCCAGGAGAAGGGTGTGATATGAGTGGCATATCGTTCAGAATACTGAACCTATAGATAAAAATAAATAAGGGTTTCAGTTGTGCACTACATGCTGGGCTTTGACTTGGGTGTGTGCTGGATTGAAGTCACTTACAGGTTCTGTTAGCTGTATATTGATGTCTAACTTTTTTTAGATATTCAATAACACACCATGGTTGCTGAGTCTAATCAGAACTCTCAAACCAACGTTAGGCTTTGTCTGCCCACCCACCCCTTTTTTCATGTTTAAAAGTATTTCTCGAGTGTAACCCACTAAGTTGGTGATGAGCATGTGACCCCTCCCCTGTATTTTTGGTCAAAGCAGAGTGTGTGCCAGGAATTCTATGCAGTAGTACACTTCCCACATGTCCTGGGAGCCATTGTCTGTACATATGTAGGGCTGTAGCCCCCCCTGAGAGACTGAGCACCTCTAGCGCAACAGGAAACATGTGCATCACATTTGTGTATAGGTGATCTGGGATGCCAAGGGACATATCATGCATGTCAATGGCAATTACCTGGGATGCGCGTATGACTGCTGCATCCAATACATTCCTCCATATACCATGCGCTTGCATTGGGAACCTTTGGAAAAACCTGGCTGGTGTGTGAGTATCATCCATCACACACACATAAACAGTCACATGACACACATGAACACAAGTAATGACAATAAATCAAATAACTTTAATGTTCCCCCTTTGTAGGGTCAGTGCTTAACTGTTCTCACCATTCCTGTTGATACCCATCTGGAATCCAGCCACCCCCAATAAAGCAAGATACAACAAAGAACACATAAACACTAGAGGCATAGTGAAGCACACATGTTTAGTGCTAAAGGCATGCTTCCACTCCCTTGACCGCTCAGCTGGTGTATTGCTATTTCCACCCCCTGTAGTATGCAAGATCACTGTATCCTGGACAATATTGCCACACATCATGACAAAGCAATAGAGCTGTAGGAGGGCCACCACCCTCATCCACAGGCACCTTAGTAGGCCAAAGGCTCAGGGACCAGACACATGCAATCAAGATGTTCAAACACACTTGACCTGAACTGCATACACAGTCAAGCCACATCCCTGATGCCCTGCAATGATGCAATCGTGCAAGTTCAGCTTGCACATAACAACAGCCTGAGAATGGACATCTGTGAGATGCAAACTGTGTGTGCCCCATAACACAAAAACTACAATGCCACTCCATCGACATTTATCATATCAAGTGCACAATCCACCAACACTGCCATAGCAAGAGGAAAATAAGGTATTCTGGTCACAGGCACACAATCCTAAACAGAGTGAAGCCATCCCCAGGCACAATGTCACCATACCATGTGATCCCATTTTTCCAAAGTTATACATTGCTTTCCTGCTTAAATTTGCAAATACATTATGCTGGCTCAAAATATATAGGTGTTTTAAAAACTGCAAAAAAAAAAAATGCTAGTATTGCATACAGTTTTGTTTATTTTTTTTACTTTGCACTTTCGATCTCTTTTGGGGCTCCTGACTACTGTTATGATCATACTGTACAATAATATTTTGCGTTCTCTGGTTTCAATAACTACAGTAGTTTATAATCCTGTTTTTCTTATCTAAATTTCAATCTTTCTGAGGGACGCAAGAGCCTCCTATGAACAAAATGAATGATCCAACTTTCTAAAATTCTGTCCAGTGTTAAATTGCTGGTATTTCCTTTAAAGGTCATTCAAACCATATCTCTTCTTACCTACTTACAGTAATGGCCCATCAGGTCAAACTACAACGCTTATGTTGAACTGCTGGTCCTTTATAAATGAATCTTGTAAAATTATGTATTTAAAGCAACACTGTGAGTCTTCATATGTTCGAGGTAATTGCTTGGACATATTCTCCGATTGAAATTGAATCTTGTGGGGCTTTTAAAAAAACAACTCTGTTTTCCTGCTGGTCACAACACACTTTCAGATGTGAAAAACAGATTTGCGCAATTCAATTGTCCTTGATAGTTTGTTTAAATACTGCGAGCTGTATGGTAGGGCACAGGTTTCACTTTCTGTTGCATTGTGTGAGATTAAGTAAAATGGACAGCCATTGATAGAGCCCCGCGTTTTTGGCTTGTGTATACTACTGGATAGTGGCATTATGTATACGTAGTCACATGTATTTGTATGCACCCATACTGCCAGCATGTGCCAGGCTTTATGATGAAATTCCATTGTTCCCGTTTCCTTATCCAAACATTGTTATTACATGAATCAACAGTGGATATGCCATGCATTTGAAATCTACTAACACCAAATACTAGATATTACCAGCATAGGGCCAATCATAGGGTGATTGCTCAAAAACTATGTCTGTTATTGCCATCACATGCCCAGGTACATTATTTTCAGTTGTTGGCATAATATGTGCAAGCATTCATACGGTTTGCCATCTATCGTCCTTATATTGTTTACCATCATTTGCATTTAAGAGTTATTAATACAAGCATATGCACAGTACTCACTCCATTTGCAAAGT
This sequence comes from Ambystoma mexicanum, assembly GCF_040938575.1. Taxonomy (NCBI): domain Eukaryota; kingdom Metazoa; phylum Chordata; class Amphibia; order Caudata; family Ambystomatidae; genus Ambystoma; species Ambystoma mexicanum. The sequence goes on from NC_090935.1 coordinate 184,828,017, forward strand.
ATTGGCATGGTATGTTCTCATACTCACCCCACTTTCCAGTTTTGTCATAAAATAGTCATGTATCAATCTATTGCTAGGGTTTGCCATCATTTACCCAGGTACTCACATACATTTCCAAGTACCACAATCAAATAGTTTGCTGCTCACCCATTGTCACTTTATTGTTGTAACTTCTAAAATAGTCGCCCAATTAACCCGGTATTGCCACCATTTACCAAGGTAATCAAAATAACTGCCGACCAAATGTCAAGCTGTTGTTTAGTACTTAGTTTTGTTAGTGTTACTTTCTGTTTAAAACTAAAATAAATAATTTCCTTTTGAGAAGGATTGTACTGTCTATGGAAGCTTCTAGGATTGATTTCCTCGGGAGGTTTTAATGGTTGTGAGTGATTTTTCTCCTGTTTTTATAAGGTTCTGAAGGACTCTCTGGCGCAATATTTTTTGTCAAATAATTTTTTTGGTATGCTTACTTGTGGCTACATCGAGATGTATAGGTGCAGTGTTAGCACTAACCAAGTTGACCTCACCAATTTGTTTTGTCCTAGATCTCAACAAACCCTGTTACACCCCTGCTCACACACACAAAACATTTTAAAAATATCACAATAAAAAGTCACACAAACATTTTTTTAGAAAATAAGAACATACCTCTCTATGGCACAATTACCCACAGTCATGCCCGGTGCTTCAGGGGGCTGCAAAATTAGGAAGCACTGGTAGCAAGAGAAGAGCATTTGTGGGGCATCAAAAACAACCCTACCTCGCTGTCAGCCTCGGCTGCAGATCACTTCAAAGTGTGATTTTGGGAAATAAAGAGGGGTGTACCAGTTCGATTTACATTCTTATTCTTTTACACTGCTTCTACAATTCTTGTCCAGGGGTTGCAGAGGCAGTGCCAGAGATCACAGCGGGTCACCATGGGTTGCAGCTCTGACTCCTTGCGACCCCCAAATGACGTTGATGTGTTTACGTGTTAATGTTAGCCCTTTCCGAGCACGAAAGACTTCTCAATAAACGGAATATCAACAAACATAACTTTGCAAACATCTGTGCAGGTGAATGGACCCACACCACCAGCACAGAACCATATTTCAATCAAGAAGCATACAAACAAAAGCAAATAAACCCAATTCCTATACATAGCAGTGGACAAAGGGTATGGACAACTTAAGAATACCATTATGGAATAAGAAACTCTGCTAACAAAAATATTCCCAGAAATCTTCGTATCAACTCTCCATTCGACTGAACCAATGCGTCCAGTCTACAAATGGCCGTGCACATCAATGTATAACATAGCCAAAAATTCTTTCAGATCTTTATGCCGGTTCCTCAATCAGAATGTGAATGGCAAAGAGAAAATAAAACTATTACAAAGTATGGACTCCTGTCCAGTACGCAAATGCACAGGACTACAAGTACATTCATTAGCCTGCATTTCTGGACCTATTTGCAAAAGCATCTTCCACCATATCAAAATGATATCAACATACCATAAAACTGTAAGAAATCCAGTTCATAAACTGTACTATGCCACAAATCCTGCTTTAGCACTAGCCAATTTAAATAACAATCTTCTACAGGGTACAGCCAAAGAACTATTCGAAGAAATTGAGCATATCCAGAGAAAATATTTTGGAAGTGAAAGCCACTTACACAATGATATTGCTTTAGAACAGACTAGCAACAACTTTACAGATGGCAACCTTCTACTACACACATACAAAAAAGAAATACTAAAGTTTAAAAGTACATCTGCTGAATTACCAAACCGTGTGTGTGTGTTGCCGCAGGACTTTCTATAAGAATAGCACAAAAACTGTAGACATTATGTACAACATAGAAGACAATGAAGATTCCAAGTGGTTCCAATTAGCTCTGTATCTTATAGCAGAAAACAAATACAAAATTGCTGACCCCTTAATATTTTGCAGTTACAGCACTGCAAAACTTGACAACAACCGAATACCTCGCGTGATATCAGAAATAACTTGGAATCATTCCCACTACCAAAACCCCTGCAACAACTTAACTTGTATGAGAACATCATAATTGAAACTGTGCACCCATTTCAAGCAATAATACGCCTCCACCCAAAAACCACAAAACTACCTCCCTCTGAATTACTGAAATGCATTTGTGGCAAAGTAGTTTATTTGCCATTAGATCTCAAAGAAAATGTGCACACTCTGGGAGTGCAAAGTCCAATAGATCAATCTTTAAGTATCTTAATAAATGGCATACATACAAAAGACAAAAAAATGTGGCAACAACTCGGGGCTTACATAAAGTTAGACAAGCACTGCAAGAAAACCTGAGGGAAACCACTGAAATAATTCTAGACTCATAAGAAGCTGGTCAATCTCAACTTCTAGATCCTGCTACAGAATCCAATATTTTAGACCATTATACACCCATTACACTCTAAAGACAGCATAGATGATGCACTGGAAACGTATCAAATGCGACAAGCCAAAAGGTCTCCAATCAGCATATGGGAAAAACATATAGAAGTACGTGCATTCCTCTACTCTTCCCTACTGGGAAAGGAGGAAGGTACGATGATAGACACACAGAAATAACAGCATCAGAATACCGCTATTTATGAATGTATTCTGAAGACCCCAGATTCAGAGAAAACATAGAATTCATATTCCACCTTCTCGTAGAAAGTGAACTAGCAATGCTACGGAGTTGCACACACATTGAAATCAGGTACCAATTTTCAAATATGTCAGCTATGCAATTACTACAAAAAATGCAAGAAAAATATGAGGTTTTACAGTCAAGCATTACATATCTTTCAGCAAACATGCATGGCACAAAAGAATACTGGTTCTGACATCACAGAGATGTACGCTGTATGATAAGAAACCTTGGCCCACTCACTTGATTTGTGACATTAAGTTGCGCAGAATATGCAAGGGAAGATTTACACGAATTCCTATGCATAGCAAATAAAAACAAAAGAAATATAGATATAAAAACACCAGGAGAACTCTGCTCTCTAGATCGTGTAAATGTATCAAGATATTTCCATCATCGCTTCATTGCTATGTTACACTTAATTTGTAATAAAACTTTTCCTCCCCTCGGAGAAGTGCAATACTTCTTTTGGAGAAAAGAATACCAAGCCAGAGGAGCACCACACATCCACATGCTTTTGTGGATTAAAGATGCTCCTAAATTTGGTCAGGACAGAGATGCCACTGTTTTGCAGTTCATCCAAAAATATGTCACTTGTGAAATCCCTTCACAAATGACACATGGTGACCTTCATGCACACATTTTACAATTTCAGAGCCACAAAAATAATATTAAACCAGATGAGAAGAAATGTAAATATAGAGTTGAACATTTTGAAGGCATCTTAGTGAAACGTACCAAACAAAGCTTAATTAATCATATCAAATTGTCATTAAAAACTCCTCAACATAAAGAACTGTATTACATGTACCTGCTACAACTTTTTAAACCATGGAGAAAAGAAGACGATTTACTAGATACTTATGACTCCTATGAAGACGCTTTCAAATCAAATGAAAGCACTATAACAGACGTAAACTTTACACAGTACAAAATAATGTTGCACAATAAACAGCAAGAAGAACTCCAAGTGCAACTAGATGTGGACACTCCTGACGGTAATCAACCTTCTGTAACAGGAAGCCAAAAACCACTTGAACAGCCACGAATAGCAAATGAGGCAGAATTAGCCATGACAGAAGTAGAAAACACCATGTGTCAGTATGAGCGATCTTCAGAAGACTTTTCTCTACTAAAATCGCAACTAAACAATGAGCAGTGTAGCATTTTCCAAGAAATAACAAAACAAATTGAACATGGTTTGCAGCATGAAACTAAAAATGGTACTACAAACCTATAATGCTGTATGTGAGAGTTCAAGCTGGTTCAGGCAAAACATTCTTAATCAAAATCATCAGCAAGTTCCTCCAACAATAGACAAACAACAAACTGTCAGCTGTTGTAACTGCCCCCACAGGTTTAGCTGCCTACAACATAGGTATTGTCACTTTACACCAATCCTTTACAACTACTCCTTCCAGTAGAACACCAAAACAAATTAGACCATTACAAACATTCTCCAGAAGCTGCAATGGAACTACACAGAGTTTTCAAACAAATGGAAATGCTGCTTATAGACGATGTACGCATGGTTTCCAATCTAATGTTAGCCTTCGTTCACCTCAGATTACAAGAGGTCCTGAAAACAGACTTTTAAGAATTCTTTGGTGGAAAACACATTATATTTTTTGGAGATCTTCTTCAATTAACACCAGTAACATTTGAACCTATTTTTAAAACCTTAGGGCACACACTATGCCGTAAAACTCTTGGCAGCATAGGAAATGTGAACTTTTGGCAACATTTCCAATAAAGAGAAAAAACTGAAAAGATGCGTCAGTCTGCAGACCTCACATACGCCAACATTTTGAAAAGTATTAGAGTGTACTATCTCAATAAGCACAATCTATATTGAAAACCAGGCTCATCCATGCACTCTATGGGCATAAATCATGTGCTACTGATGTCATGGAACAATTAGCATTTTATAGTATAGAAGAAAACAGTTCAAATTCACATTTTAATGGGAAGGAAAGGTGTAACATACAAAACCAATATCATTAAGAAAAATATTTTATTATAGAAAAAAGACATCAACAGTCCGCTTCCTTCTTTTCAAAGACATGTATGTACCCAGAGAACAATTTTCTCTATCTCTAGCAGACACAGTCACCTTTCACAAATCACAAAGTCTTACCCTAGATAAAGCATTGGTAGATATGGGTAGCACAGTGTTTAAAGAAGGCATGAGCTAGCTATGTAGCACTATCACACGTACGTACACTTGAGAGACTATTTCTAATCAACTTTGATGCAAGTAAAGTAAATGCTGATTTCCTTGCATTCTACAATACTATAGACTGTTCACTCTACACCCCCATCTAAATCTTATCATGTTCCGCAAAAATCAAAACTTTGTAAAAGAAAACGACTTCATTCTCAAATTGTGCAGGAGCTCACAGCAATTCCTCCAAAGAAATTAAACGAAACTACTACTTCATCAAGAACCACAAGCAAAGAAGAATGTACTGCACAAACAAAGTTAAATGCCTCTTCAATGAAACAAGGCGCACTCTGAACAATTGACCTGGACACAGAACTGTCAGGTCCATTCAAATGTTGATATACTACTGGTGTAAATTGCTATGCAAAAGTAGCAATGAATATTCTATTCCAATTGCCACCAATTATTGGCAACATTTACTTACACAGGACAGACCAATTGTGTTTGCAAATGTTAGTCCTTCATAGAAATGCAACCAACAATCCTGACAACACTTATAGTGTGTCTGGAATAAGGCAGGAATTGGACTACTGTGCTGGAATGGTCAAATTCACACATGAAGATCCACAAGAATTTCTAATGTACTTAATACAAGTACTAGAAAACAAAAACATACCTATAAATGAAATCTTCCAGATTGCATACATGTGGAAACATACATGCACTCTTTGCAGCCATGTCGCACAAGAAGAAGCTCCTAATTAACTCTTTGTATATGTTTCCATTCCTAACTGTGAATCCATTCCATTTCAGCAACTTGTACAAAATGCAAACCATAGCAGATCATGTGCTACCATCAATTCAGATAATCGCTCCACCTTACAAACACAGACACATAGTAAATATGTAAAAGTAATGATTTCACCTTACAATGCATATGGTATGAAAAACGACTGTAAACTGACTGGATTCAGCTATTTTTATGCTATGTACCTGTATCCCCATGTTATCTGTATTACATGTTTACCCTATCCATCCTGTCGCTTTATATATGTATGCCGCTTTGTACGTCCCCGGTCATGCTCTTGTGCTTGGTCGCAGGCACTTAACTGATAACCACCATATCATACAATTATGCTTACTCTCTCCTATACACCATCATTCAACTAGAACACAGCTATGCTATGACACATTTGGCCTAGCTGTTCTCATACTAACATGACCCCACAAACACCTCATCATCCTAATAAAACACAGCTAGCTGAGCACATACTGGCTAGCTTAGGTGTCTCCTCAAGCCTAACACAGCCAGAACTCAGTCTTGGTGTCCGCCCTCCAGACTGAACACATCCAACTAATTTCCTCAGCACCACACCTACTGCTAAGAAGTGGCTATCATGCAACAGCCACATCAGCTGCACACATATCCGGTGCGCCAATGCACCGTACTACACTCTCTCTCTCTCTACTACCTTGAACTGAGGTTCCCGAGGGTGTTCAACCTACCAGCGCTTTGGGGTCATACCAATGATACATGAGGCATTATATAAATGCCAAGTAACATAACATAACATAGCATAACATAACATAACCTAACACGTGGTCAAGTGTCACTTGGTAAGAAAACCTTCACAACAATAAGTATAATCTACCACGCAGGAGCCACAACCAATTCTGGTCACTACACTGCATATATAAAAAATAATTGTGGATGGTTTGAATGTATTGATAATATCATTAATCTAAAACAGAGATTACCAGCAAATCTTGCAAGCACTTACTTAATATTCTTAAAACCAAACTTTAATAACGAATCTGTGTATGAACATAAACAAAACTTCAATTTCAAAACTATGCACAGTTAGAATACACCAACAGGTATCTAACTGCCCCAAGATTCTGCAACAAGCAAACAGATAAATGAATACCACTAAAATAAAACAAGAAATAAACAATTAGAATACGCCGACAGGTATGTAACTGCCCCAAAAATCTGCAACAAATCAACAGATAGATGAATACCACTACGATGGAAAATGAAATAAACAAATAGAATACACCAACTGCTATCTAATTGCAACAATACTACCACCACTTCCAAATCAGAAACCATACACCTATCCAATTTCTCGTACTGAAATCAATGAAATAAATATAATTTACCACACTGTAGAAAGTTTTTTTTTTTCTTTAATCCAGCATGAATATTCTTCCCACAGACCCAATGATTTAATGAACAAACAAAGGAACTGAGAAAATTGCACAGTAGAATGGTTTGAACAATAGTACTTCAAAAGTACTAACTATGAGGGTCGACAAAATACAGAAATATCTACAATGCAAAGCAATACTCATTATAAACTACCCACACTAACATGTGTTTTTTTCTTTTATCACAGTGATTGAAAAAAAATGTCTGCTCCAACTACCCATGTCATGAAAAAACAGCATACAACCTCAAAAAGTGAAACAGTAAGTATATTATGATTGGACGCACAAACAGCACACCATAACACACCCATTCAAGCAAACACCTGACCATAGACCACAATCCAAAATGTTTGCTTCCATGGGTATCTTATGCTGCAGTGCTTGTTGCCAAACACTACAATCTTGACTGCATGGCCTGGCCAAAACTCAACATGCAGCCTCAACAAAGTAAACAGTAATTATATAATATTTAGAATCACAAACACTGCAACAGAACACAGCCATGCAAACAAACACCTCACCCATAAATACAACGAAAAAAACCTACAGTGTTCAATACCAACATTCTGAACACAATCCAACAAACAAACTAACACACATCATCTAACTATCCTATAAACACTATTACACTACTGCCAATCAGTACTCACATTTTTGAAAACATATCCCCTACTCATCCCACATACCACAATCAAAATGTTTGGTAGCATTGTTTTGTTATGCTGCAGTGGTTGTGGACAGGGCCTAGAGTTTTGGGTGCATGGCCGAAGGGTGAAACCTTCGGCCATGCACCCAAGACTCTAGATGCTGGCCACAACACTGCAGCATAACACACCCTTAGAAACAAACACCTACCAAATGAATACAAACCAAAAACATAATACCTCCACCTCAAAACCTATCCACTTCAATTAACATTTGAAAATAATAATTACAACCAACGCGCAAACTCTTCAATACATACCCTCTTCACCCAATGCTCTACTAATGACCCAAAAGCAACATCATAGTAAAGTAAAATAAACAGTAGTGCGCCCAGTGTTTAGTCTGTCCGCGAACAATCTCGGTGACCACAGACACCCCAAACCCATCACGGCCTTCTCCCATCTAAAAAAATACATTTGACCCATCTCTCACTCCCCCACCCTCTGCAGCCACTGCTTTTCACCAACACACTCAACAAAATTAGATTTGTGCTCCGTTCCACGGCGAGCTGTCCATGGATCCAACATGGCGGGTGCGTCGAAAGAATGTGATGCACCTCATTCTTCACCTCAAGCAATCACTGAACACGTTGTATGTCTGCGGACATGACGTTAGCCGATTATCCAATCGGTGTCTTGCCCGCGGAGCAAACAGGGAAGTGTGTTCGTGGAGTGGACATAGATATCACAAATATTTTGGAGACCCACTTTTTGGTCATTTAAAAAAAAAAAACACTGGATGGATTTTCACCAAATCTACAAATTTGGTCAAAATCTGTCCAGCGGTTTGGGTGTAGGAGTGCACAACATTTTTTCTCCATTCAGTCTATGGGAAAAAAATGTATGTTGGAACCCCACTATAACTTTGCTCCCCCTTGACCAAACCTCACCAACCTTTACAAAAAAAAATATAGAGTGGGCCATATACTTTTTTAGCAAAAATATTTTGCCATTGCGTGTAAGGAAAAAACATACAAATTTGGCCCACCCTATAACTTTGCCACCCTTGAAAAAACCTCACCAAACATGTAGTTATGGTTAAGTTGCTAAACCCATAGGAAGAGTACATTTTGGGCGGCTTATAACTTCTCTCCCCGTGAACGAATCCTCACCAAACTATGCAAAAAAGTATATGTCCCACTCTGAATTTTTTTGAAAAGTTTGGTGAGGTTTGGTCAAGGGGGGGCAAGGTATAGAGGGGTTCCAAAATGTATTTTTTCCCATAGACTGAATGGAGAAAAAACTTTGCTCACGTCTTCAGCCAAAATCGCTGGTTGGATTTTCACCAAATATACGGCAAGAGTGGCGGCATGGTCCCGAAAGCGTGCTTTTGTAAATTTGGTGGAAATCCGTCTAGTATTTTTTTTTTTAAATGACCAAAAAGTAGGTCCCAAAAAATGTGTGATATCTATGTCCGCTTCACAGAGACACTTCCCAGTTCACGGACAGGACTCTGATTGGCTTAGAGGGCAACGTGGTGTCCACGGACATCGTACGCACCTGCTGATTGGATGCTGAAAAGTGCGTCAGATTTTTGGAAACGCCCACCATCTTGGATTCATGGACAGCGACATGAGTCCCCAGACATCGCAGTAAAAACATATTAAAAAACACAACATTACTCTTGTCAAACTTATCAAATAATCTCTGGGGAGGTGAGGGTGATGAGGATGGGATGGGATATGCTGCAAGAAGCAAAAAAGTTTATGTTTTTCACTGCGACAGTCTGCAAACAGTCCTGAGAAGTTCACGGACACCTCTGGATTACAGGTTTGGTGAAAAGCAGTTCTTTTGGATGGCTTATAACTTTGGCGCCACTTAATGAAACTGCATGAAATTTTGCAGTTTTATTTGTGATGTCATCTTTTATGTCATGGGTGTTATACTTAGCAGTGCACGGTGGTGGCGTGAGTTATGGTTGCTTAGCTTACCATAACTGGCGAATTTCAGGTTTATTTTGGTTTTACTTGTAACCATAACGTCCCTTCAACAAAGATTTTTCATTGATTTTCATAGGTTTGTATTACTGCAACTTAAACATAATGTCCCCTTAACAAAATGTTTTCATTGAATACATATATATATATATATATATATATATATATATATATATATATATATATATATATATATATATTACATGGATGCGGTAGCGTCCATGTAGTTATGGTTAAGTTGGTGTTTCCATAGGAAGAGCACTTTTTGGGTGGCTTATAACTTCGCTCCCTCTGCTTTTGCAAATTTGGTGTAAATCCGTCCAGTAGTTTTTTAAAAAATGACCAAAATGTAAGGCAAATAAATTAGTGATATCTGTGTTCCCTTTGCGGACGGACTTCCCTGTTCGCTCCGCGGACAGCAGCCCGATTGGCCCATGGGCTTGAGTCATGTCCGCGGACTTGCGACGTGTTCGCTGATTGGACGGCGTGGGGCGTGGAGCGCGTCAGATTTTCTGTGGCGCCCGCCATCTTGTATTCGCCGTCAACCGCGTACAGCGCGGTGAAACTTGGATTAAAAATGGTATTTAGTGGAGTGTGTTGGTGTGTAAGAGTGTTTGCGGAGGGTGGGGGAGTATGAGATAGGTTCAATGTTTTTTTTTTTATGTGTATACGCTTTTGTTGTGTTCGATTTGTCCGCGGAGAACACGGCTGTTCTGACATTTTGTAAACTAAATGGTGGGGTGTTCTGAGGACGGAGTATGTGTCCTTTTTGTTCGCAAGGAAGGTAAAATTGAGCTAAAAACACTCGCAGTGTATTTAAATGTTCGTAAATACACAAACTGTGGGTGTCTTGAGGACGCTGTCCGTATTGTAATCTGTTAAGTTGAATGTGTTCTAAGAACACTCGCGGTGTCCCGAAATGGTTGCAATTACACAAAATGGGGGTGTTATGAGATGTTGTTTGTATTGTTCGTTGTCAGGTTGAAAGTGTTCTACGAACCCTCCTTTTGTCCGCTGATAGTAAAATTTCCTATGGGCCTCACCCGACTTTTTGTCCACTAAAGAAACGATAAATCAGGCTGGTGTGCGCCGACATTATGTGATAATCCTATGACTGGCGCTATTGACCTGGCTGACTTGCTTTTGCGACACTAAATCATATCTCCCGCCCCTAAACCTGACATTATGAAAGCATTCATATTCCCCGCCTCTCTCTGTGACGTTACAGGGTGCGTCATCAAACGCACCCAGTCATTTCCAGTCCTACGCGACTTTACACAGAACCCGGAAGACAACACACATTATGTCACAACACAGTGCGCCACAATTCGGAATATGAAACTGTGATTTAAAAACAAACAGCAAGATTGTAAATTTTGTAAAGTACATTTATTCGACATCAAATGTTTAGAGAATATTCAGCGATTTGCATTTGTCTTTGTTGTCGAGCCGTAAAAGTTCATGTTGAGCCACGCAATGTTCCTTTGCGGTACGGAGGGTGTTAGATCAGCTTAGAACACAGTGCGCCACAATTCGGAATATGAAACTGTGGTTTAAAAGTAAACAGCAGGATTGTACATTTGGTAAAGTACATTTATTTCACATGAAATGTTTAGTGAATATTCAGCGATTTGCAATTGTCTCTGCTGTCGATCAGCAAAAGTTTATTTTGAGCCACACGCTGTTCCTTTGCGGTAGATAGGCTGTTGTTTTATGATAAAAGCAGTAAATGGTCGCACTGATAATCGGAAGGTTGGTCATACAACGAGGCATTAGACCACCATAATGGTTGGTATGTTGCTTCTAGCTGCTAGTACTGCCTAAGGGCATATTGGTCCTTGGCGATTGTCCCATAAAATGGTGAGGGTCATGAAGTTGCTTACATGGAGCTGCACCTGGCAGTTGAAAAATCCATCCGCTGGAGTCTGAAAATCGTGACATTGGCAAAATGGGGCAATGTACCTGTTATAAAAAACATAAAATAGTCTTACCAGCCGATCTTTATTAAAAATATTCATTTTATTTATTAGGGCATGAAACTATTTGCTAGCGAAGTATGGAGTATGTTAATAATAAAATAATAATATTTTTGCATTTATATAGCGCTAAGAACCGTCAGGTATGTCAGCGCTGCTTATTATTACCCACGGTGTGTGGTGCTCATTTATCGACCACGGAAGGATAAAAGGCTGAGTTTGGCCATGCTAGGATTTGAACCTGCGTTAGCAAGCTGTGCATGAATGTCAAAGCGAGCGCTCTACTCGCTGTGCCACTTGACCGGCTACAGTGAAGTGGCACAGCGAGTAGAGCGCTTGACCCGCTACAGACCGCTTAAATTATTTCTGTTAACCCACCCTGTGTCGTCTGCCTTTTTCAGAGCCCTCTAAATGACAGGGGATGAATTCGGCGGTGATAGTGTGCGGTAGAAAACAATATGTCACATTGAACGAACAAGTACAACTTGACCAGGCTTTAATACCACGTTATTGTTATTATATTCCGGTATAAAATAATCTAAAGGGTTACTTACATTATAATTGCATTTTCCATTGTCCAAGTGTAATGCAGTCCCAAAATACGACTCCGCGTGTGCCAACGATCTTTCTCAAAGTGATATAATATACAAAAGTGGTTTCGTTTCAGAAATTTCATCTTTATCGTGTCTTACGTTTTTGCTACACTTCTTCAAATGAAGTCGTTCAGCACAATCTCTGTCTGTCAAGGTAAAAAAAAAATAGAACCTTATACTGGGAGTCGTGGGCCTCTCCGGGCCGCAAGAAAAAAATGGAAGCAGCTGACCTTCACTGTGAACGAGCATAAATGCTTACTTTGCAACATTCTGTGTAAAGCCATCTGCGAGAACTTGCTGTTTACACTACATCTTTGTATATTGTTTGTGTGCTAATAAAAATGTTTGTTTAAGGGACATTATGGTTCCAAGTAAAGCTGAAAAACCCCTGAAATTCACCAGTTATGGTAAGCTAAGCAAGCATAACTTGCGCCACCACCGTGCACTGCTAAGACTAACACCCAGGACATCAAAGATGACATTGCAAATGTCATTGATGACATCACTGATGACATCACATGTGCATTTACTTTTCATGTAATTTGTGTACTAGGGATTTTTATTATAATGTTGTGAAAAAAGTGTCAATGATCATTGCAATAAATATCATACCGTAATTACTGCTTTGAACGATGCATTGATATAAATAGCATTGTATTATGGGGTTCTATCTAGTATACTGAGCTACTAATGGAGAAACATAGCATTGTGTGCAGCGTACAAGATGAAAGTATTTGTAAAGTTAATATGTTGAATAATGAAATGATAATTGTCCTGAAATGTTCGAAAATAAACAAAATGGGGGTTTTCTGAGGACGTTCTTCGTATTGTGTGACTGCTTAGCTGTATGCAATGAGGGAATGGTACAGAGAGTAAAGTGGAAATGGTAGAAGGGGTGTCGAAGAGTTACGTGGACAGGGCGTGCTTCATCCGGGGTTTTCCAGCAAATCCAACATGGAAAGAAGACTGTACGGATCAGCCAATCAGATGTCGAGGTTGTGGATTTGTGTTGAAAGAGACTGTGTGTGGTGAAGATGGCAGAAGTAGAGAAAGTCAGGGTGTTGGTGCTTGGAGATATGTTTGTGCATGGTTTACAACAGTACGCTGAATGCAGGCATGTTGCAAAGAACTTTGATGTGAAAGGAGTGGAGGTGGTGTGGAGCACTGTGCCTGATTGCAATGTACAGGGAATTGTACAAGTTTGTGAGGATATGGCCACGATGAACAGTCCGCATGTGGTAGTTTTGCAATATGGTGCTTTCCATTTGGGCAACGTCAGTGCCCCTACTTTGTTGGCTGATTTGGAACGCTTGGTTCAAGCCGTAATGAAGATCCTTCCAAATGCGAAAGTAATTTTTTCTGGATTACTACCTAGCGCAATATGGGACAATAGTTCAGTTTTTTGTTCTCAGCAAAACATTGCTAGGTGTGTCATCAACCGAGGCATGTGTGCCTTCATGCTTAGAGCTGGTATGTTCTTCTGTAATAATGAGAATATTGATGCCAGTAATACTGTTAATTTTAAAGAAGATGGCATCTCTTTATCTTTTACGGGAAATGCCTTTCTATTTTGGAATGTAAGGGTTGCTTTGGAGAAGGTTATAAGGTTATGTGAAGATTTTAGGAGTAAAGTAAGGAAAAAAAACAAGAACAAAAATACAAAATAACAGGTGTCTGTCAAGCATCTGTAAAAAAAGCAAAAAAAAAACAGCTCTTTTCAGAGCCAACTTCAAAGGGGAAATGGGGCACACTATTTAAATTTACATTCACCGCACTTAGATTCTCGATATGTCCGCGGACATGACGGTAGTCCGCGGACATCAAAATCAGTACGTGGGGGTTCAGTATGTTCTATGTAACATGTATATGAAGTCAGGGATATTATGGTTAAGTTGTGCTACTAAAAGCCTATGAAATTCAGTGAAAAAACTTTGTTAAAGGGACATTATGGTTAAGTTGCGCTACGAAAAACCTATGAAATTCAGTGAAAAAACTTTGTTAAAGGGACGTTATGGTTAAGTTGCGCTACTAAAAACCTATGAACGCTGCAGACACACATAGTAATATACAGAGGACAAGCTGAGAGCAACCCATAACAAGGAGCACAGAAGAAAGTGTTTCTTGACACGTCCCTTTAGCAAAATTAGAAACAAACACTTTGCATAACTTCTATGAAGACGCTGATTTTTTATTATGCTTCAAATTTGTTTGTGTAGCCCCGTACCCAGGCAATATGTTGGCGAAAGCCATGCCTTTTGGGGGTGCGCACATGCTACACCCGGGTACTGTGATGGTGGCTGCAATAGAAATGGGATTATGCAGGAGTTAGGATTGGTCAATATGAATTTGTGGGTGTGGTGTATAGGAACATATTTTGGTATACATTTTCTTTGCCAATAGGAGTGGACATCGCTACGGAGATGGGTGTGCTGTTAAGTAGGTGACTATATGGCTGTTCGGTGACTCGTGGATACATTGGGTGCAACATTACCCAGAGTGTTGTGCACTAGCAGCACACCTTGGTTTCGATAATGTTGCTATGCACTGGTACGGAATACATTGAATGCAGTGGGTCCATGTGGGTCTTTTTTGTGCTACTTTGGTGACGTTTCCTCATCCAGACATTATTATTGTTCTTTGTGGAGGGAACTGTTTATGACATGTTACAGCATTTCACTGAATTTTGCAATGAAGGAGACATTTTGCCAACTAATGGAAATGTTTCCAAATTCACACATAATCTTTTCTTGCATTGCCCAGAGGCAGAAGTGACTGCGCTCTTCCTTCTGTGGTCAACGAATGGAGAAAAAGCAGTGCAATGTAAACATGGATGTTTGCGCTTTTCTCCACAATGTTGGCATGTTCTCCTTCCACAATGAAAACATAACCTTTCATAGTAGGAACATTTTTCATTCAAATGGAGTTCATCTGAATGATGCTGGCAATAAGGTCTTTCTGCGTAGTATCCAAAATGCCGTACAGCGCTTCCTGCAAGTGTAGGATGCATTTTCCCAGTGGTCATTCTCCAATTGTAATGTTTAAAATACAAATATTACCAAAAAGGCTCTTGTCAGAGCCACTACTTTTTTTGTAGAAATGCGTACAATGCTTTTGACAGCATCTCACTGCTAATTATTGCTGTCTCTGTATGCAGCACTTATAGGTCGCGTTACCGCCTGCGATACCGCCTGCATGCTTCATTTGAAGTTCTATTTTTGAACACTGGAAGGTGGCTCTGAAAAGATAAATTTTTTTTCGCCTGCTTTCTGGCTGTGTAGCATTTTTCCTGTTGTTATAAGAGAAGCCAGAAAAGGCAGCAGTGGAAGGGAGATTTCACAAAGCATGCCAGCCACAGGGATAAGAAATGGGAAGTGGAGAGTAGAAGATGTAAGGTGCACCTTACCTGGGTAGGGGGCAGCGTTTGCCATGGTCCTGGACTGCTGACTCAAAAGCACTTTGACAATGTCCTCTTCTACACAGTACTGCGTTGCAGTACATGCACAATACAGTGACCTTTGAAAGGTAGGGATCTGTTGTATTGTGTATATCCAAGGTTGCTTGCAGGACGCAGAGCCCCACTGGAGTGTCTCTAATGGTTGCAGGAGCAGATGTGGAAGATGCTGTAGTGGACAATCACGTACTGCCTGCTTGGAAGGGGACAACTCTCCAAATAGCTGCCTGGTGGTGCGCTTTAAGGTGCTGCCACATGGAACTGGTGCCATAGCTATACAAACCAGGTTTCATGTGACTGAGTACTGTGTTGCACTCAGTGCGCTGCACCTGGTTAGCACAAGATTTAGGCACATTTCCAACAGTCCTAAACAGTTTCCACACCCGGGATTGCCGCTGGCTGTAGGAAATGGGGATTCCTTCTACTTGACTCTCGTTTCCTTTTTCGATGTCCCTCCCCATTATGACACTTGTCCATTTGCTGAGGACCTTTAGAAGGAGGTGTTGGTGGTGAGGGTGTGGGTGCTTCTGTGCCAGAGGTAGTAGCTTGGAGAAGTTGTTTGCAGGCATAGATTTGGTGAGAAAGCTATTTCTGCCCCAAGCACTGCACACTGGTGCTCTTGTATAGAGGGCCAAACAGATCAATTGTAGGATGTGCTCTTTTATAGGGCTCATGTGGAGCATGTGACATTGCAAAGCGCCTTTAACTCATTCCCTTCACTATCTACATGTAGAAGGAAGAGTGGAGGATTGATGTAAGGGTGCACTATCAATGTAACACTTCATACATTGCAGAGAAATGTTCTCTTTCGATGTGTACGGATCTGGCTTGTGTCTGCCAAATAAGGGACAACGCACAACGTTGCTACTTTACTATAGTGATGTCACCATTGTTCTCCATTTGCAAGCTTGTCTGCCGGACGTATATTGCACGTTACACTTTGTCCCATATGCATAGTTGTACTACCGATACGTTTCCCACCCGGGGCCTACTAAACATATGGTTCACGTACATTGCACATTTGTACCTATGCTCGCTCTGAGCACTCTAGAGTTGGTGGGAAGTTTACGTGAAAAATACACGCAGAACGAGCGTGTACGCTTCCAGCTACTATGACTATAGCACATGTTTATTCAGTTATGTTCACCAGTGAAAGTGTTACCAGGAGTCACAGCATGATATACGTATGTGCACAGTTGTGCCACAGATAAACGGATGCTGCTGTTACTATTTCCAGACGGATGTGTGCATGCAAACATGCAGCCCGTACTGGCATCCTATGGATGATTGTATTGTGATTGTGCATAGGGCAGCCAGGTGTGGTGGTCATCTGCATCCTCCATTTTTCTCAGTTCTATTCATCGCCACTACTGCTATGCCCTTCTCACTTACGATGGCCTTGTTAAACAAAAAAGAAAAAGGGACAAACACAATAGGTAAAAATTAACATTGCAATATTTATTTGCGAACATTTATAGCGACTAATCGGAAAGGGAAGGAGGACAAGAAACAGATAAATATATTGGGGATGTTTCCATTTCCAGAAGCAGCTGCTGAGGGGAAGAAGGGATTGAGCTCTCATCGAAGCGGCTTTCATGACACTGATTTTGCGGGAGAGGGGGGCTGTGAATTGGGGAAGGCAGACATGTGCATGTTGGGCAGTGAATTCTTATTTAGCCACTTATATGGTCTTCAACAATTGTTCTCAAGGCTTCAAATTGGAGGAGCAACTGCTTGATTTTGGCATTCAGGCGGTCAACATTGATATGTGCAGCGTTTAGTTCTGTTATGGTGGCCGTATGTTCCTGTGCAAAAGGTGCCGCTTCTGGTGTACGCTTTGTATTCCGCTATGTTCTGTTAATAGAGAACACATGTGGATACTTGAAATTAAGTCCTACATTGTGACTTTGAATCCAAACATAGACTACTATCCTGCCCCAGACAAAAGAATAATCCATGCAAAATTTGGTAGACGTGGGTTCAACGGGGCAGATTTGTACAGCTGGACAAACATACACACACACACATACATTCAGGGACGTTATTGTTAAGTTGCGCTACTAAAAACCTATGAAATTCAGTGAAAAAACATTGTTAAAGGGACGTTATGGTTCAAAGTAAAACCGAAAAACCCTGAAATTCGGCAGTTATGGTAAGATAAGCAACCATAACTCGCGCCACTGTGCACTGCTAACACTAACACCCAGGACATCAAAGATGGCATCACAAATGTCATTGATGACATCACTGATGACATCAAATGGCTGGCTCTCCCTTTTTTTCCTTTACTGACATATCTAAGCCACATAGTTTTCTTCAGTAACAGTCAGGAAGTAAAAATTGAAAAGGTACTATATTTGTAGACTTAGGGTCAAGTCAAATCATATGAAACATATACATAGCGGAAGACACTGGCTTGAAAGAGAGCAATCCTTTCTGTGCATGAAGATAATCATTAGGGTTATCAGCACTTCCTCATAGTTTTATTTTTATTACTCTACCTTCCCTATATATGCTCATATTTGTATACATTATACTCACTCTCCTTTCTTTTTGGTGCAGTCACATCATGTGATACACATACATATGGTAAGTAGCAGCTTTGAAACAGAGCAATAGTTGCTCTGCATAAAAACAATAAGTTAGGTTATGAACTCTTTCTGCTACTACTTCTGCTTTTTTGTTTACTTCACTGTCCCTGTAAATACTCATATTTGTATGTGTTGTTGTCTCTTTGTGTTTTGTCTGTAATAATTATGTATTAAGTGGGTTTTATTATCTACTATTTACATGTTTCACAGTACGCAAAACTCTAATAAGAAAGCAGTTATCATTCACTATTCAACATGGCAAGATTATGAATATGGCACCTTCATCATGTATGCTGCACACACTGCCTATGTTTCTGCATGAGTAGCTTAGTATAATGGATAGAACTTCATAATAGAATGCTATTTATATCAATGCATTGCTTAATGCACTAATTAGCTCATGATATTTATCCCAATGATCCTTGACAGTTTTTGGTCAGCATTATAAGAATCCCTTGTACAGAGTTTTTATGAAAGTAAATGCACCGTACAGATTACTAATTGCAATACTGGAAAAAAAAATCTCTGTCACTAACAAACGTCACACTACAAGCACTGATGTTATCATGGCCACAAAACAACATCCTACCAGGGAACACAAAAGTATACATAAATGTAAATCGCTCAACCGTAGTCCCATTTCCATACCAAGAACACCATTTAGTACGTGCAAATTCCCCTACTACCACGAGGGCCGTGGCCCTGTAGAGCAGGGCCAATCCTTCTTCCCTTTCAAGTAGTCTTTCAGCAGCACTCCCTGATTGACTACTGTTAAATTATGACATACACATACACCAATTACAACCAAGAAGTGTGCATTAAATTGTATCACATCTAATGAACTTTATGTAACAGCTGTTTTTGACGCAGAGGTGACATATCTTCTAAATGAAAAGTACCTCCACGAGAAATTACGGGTGAACGATCTACGCATTCTGCACCCACAAGCATCGGCATCACCACTGATCAGTACACCCAGTATGTATAACTATTTTTTCTACAGTACAGTGCCATCTGTGTTATATGTCTGCATACCTCTCAAATCACACACTTTTGGTGGCTGTCACCCGACTCTTATGCAGTTGTCTCACCCGCCAAGCTCCCTAAACGCCCCTACCAATCAATGGGCTTTCACACGCCAATCACGACATCAGTTGTTTTCACCCGCCCAACAGCCATGAAAGGTTGAGAACTATACACCATGCGTAGCAACAGAGTACCTGGGTCTAAATATCCATAATGTACTCAAAATGTGTACTATTGTACCTCCCATCACATACCATGAAATTGCTCCTACAGCGGTAGGTGGTGGCAAAGGTTCCATTTGGCCGCAACACGCATTGGTAGATGAAAAAGGTTACTGTGTTTTTTTGTTCCATATTTTTTACAATTGTTTCCCGATTACACCACCTCCTAACACTTTTGTACAAATCGCAAACACAACCATCAGCAGCCATTCCGACCAAACTATGCAAGCTGCATACATCTCAAGCATAACAACAGTTTCAACCCGTACGCCATCCATAACTTTCAGTGTGGGCATAGGAAGGTGTTCATTTGAAAATTCCACCGTGTTGTTGTTGTCATCCTTAGGACCTAACAGGTACCCGGGGCAACAAGACATGCATAGACAGTTTCAGACTACGGCCTGTATGAGGAGATGCTTTTTAATTTGTGATGTCACTGTTTTCCAGTTATCAAAATTTCCTTGGTGACTAACGGACCATTACGATAAATAATAGCCTGACTGAAGGAACTAGAGGCGAATCTATACGAAGAGTTTGCGATTGATCGAGTACCATTTGAAGGTACTTTAAGTTTGAAATTCACTTTCTTGCAAACAAGGTGCACTATTAGGCCCCTCTTTCGTGGTGATGGTTGGTGGTTCCTTTGCACTGTTTTATTTTTACAGTTGGTGAAGGGAGTAATGGTGGTACTTTGTTGGTATCTTTTAGTTTAACAGGTTCCCCCTCTCCCTTTTATGTTGCAGGTTTTTATGGCATCCGATGGTTGATGCTTTTTGACCCCTACCACACAGTGTTGAAGAAATCTTTTTAGAAAAAATGGTTTACCCTGAAGAAAGTTCAACCATTTAAGGGCAAGAAGAACTGAAACATGTTTGGAATATGTGGTTTTATGACATGTGTATAGTGTGATGTTGTAATGTATTGTCATCAGTGTCTGTTTATTGATTCGATGTTGGTGGTTTTACGAAAAATGAACCACTGTTTGTGATGTAAGGGTCTTAATAGAATGTATTTATGTTTATGATTATTAATAAATTATCTGTGATAAATACTGTTACATATTCCACTGGATCCATTATTTCTGGATACTAATGCCGGATCATCAATTGGAGAGGGATACCTGTTCTATGAGGATACTAGTATTAATTTTAAGAATATTGGACCTATCTCTATTTGTAATTTACATGAATGTGTTGCCCCTCATGGAAGAGATCATTTTTGAAATAGGGGAAGTTTTTTTAACCTATTAAAAATCACTCTTTGCAACCATGTAATTGAGGAGCAAGTCCCTAACAAATCCTTCGTGCATATACCAATACTCAAATGTGACTCCATTCCATTTCAGCAACTGGTGCAAAATGCAAACCATAGCAGGTTCTGTGCGTCGTGCAATTCTGATAATCGTTCGACGCTACATATACACTCATATAGTCAATATGTGATATTAATGCTCTTAAGGTACAATGCCGATGGTGCCAAAAACAACTGCAAACTTACTGCCTTCACACACGGGCATATATCACTTGGCAGAAAAACCTTCACAACTGTAGCCATAATCCACCACACAGGGGACTCCACCAATGCAGGGCACTATACTGCATACATAAGAAAGCAATCGTCATGGTGGGAATGCAATGATGCTTCCAACAGACCAAAGCACAGAGTACCTGCAAATCTTGCAAATGCCCACTTAATATTCTTGAGGCCAAAATGTAGTCATTAATGTACAAACCTAGTATACCTTAGTCCCCAGCACCAACCAATACCTTCGTAAGTGGACAAAACATGTTTTTCCTTCCACACTATCGACCTAAAGCAACATACCATACATGAAGAATTGTGAAATGCACTACAATGTATATTTGCCAATTTCATCCACAATGATTCCAAGGAGTACAGTCACACAAACAGTACATGTCCACAAAACACACTACCAGTATTTTCCACTCTTTTCGTGAAGAGGATTTTAATTTGGTTGGTTGAGAAGATCAACTTTTCAAATTTACAAAAGATAAAACATTTCAACACAATTCAGCATTAGTTCATAAAATACAATTAATTTTGCACATAATACAAGCATCAACATCAACAGTTAAAACAATTGTAAACATTTTTTTTTTTTAAATCACGTTAGGTAACTCAAAAAATGCATTATTTGAGATAAGTATAGCCAAGCAATAGGTGTGACAAGTATGACCTAGTTGTGTTTTATAATTTAACAAGATGTTTGAGGAAAAATCGCGTCCAAAAAAAGGACAATTGTGATTTTTATAGCTAGGCTAGGTGAGGAAAATAATCGAGGCCAGATGTCAACTACAGGAAAGTTATTCAAATCATCAAAGAAATTACCAAAAAGAAGTGTTCGTAAGGGAGTGAGGTAAGAGCAATGAACAAAACAGTGCTCCAAGTTTTCTCTTTGGTTTGATATCCTGCAGAAGCGACAAATATTTTCATCTTGTGTAATTAATTTCCTTCTAGCTAGAACATCTAAAGTTGGTCATAGATTTAATCGAAACGAAGTAGTTTATTACGGAAGGTGGATGAGGGAAATTTTAGTAGATAGTCCGCAGTACTCCTATAAGGCTTGTGGCCGAATGTTCTGCGATCAAAGTCCCTATATCGCAAACAATTAGACTGATTGCTACACCAATCATATTGCAGAATTTTAATTTTGGCGCGATGTGTCAAGATCTACTGATGCGTCCGCCATAGCATCTAAAGTAAAATTACACCAGCTCTTAGTAAAAGCGGATTGTTGAGACAATAAATGAGAAGCCACTTTACCAAGGATATCTGGCTGAGTAAAAGATAGTAAGCATTTTCGCAGGAAGGCACAACATTTCCAAATAACATATGAAAACATCGAAACAGACCCCAGCTCAAACCGAATTAGAGGAAGAGGGGTACTGTTCGGAAGATGTAATACTTGTTTCCAAAAAGAGGCCTCTAAGTTGTTCCATAATGATACATTTTTCATAGGTAAAGATTCTGCTCCATAAGTAAGCATTGGAATAACTTTTTGCTGATAAAAAATGAGAACAGGTTTTATTGGAAATTTGCCAAACTTACCCAACAGGATTTTAGCTTGTGAAATTAAGGAACAAAGTTTACCACGTAGATTTAGTTTGTGGTCAAGATTGGTGACAGATGTTGAGATTAATAGGCCTAGATATTTATATTGTGCAACATTGTCCAACACTACGTTGTCTATACTCCAACTAAAAGGTTTAATCTTCACAGTCGGGTACGCTTTAAAGATGAGTGTTTGGGTTTTAGTTGTGTTAATCTCGAGTTGATTATACTTTACATAGATATCCAGACCATTTAATATTTTTTGTAAACCTATTGGAGTCTTTGAAATAAAAACAAGATCGTCAGCATAAAGTAAATATGCAATTTTATGAGTGCCCAAAGAGGGAGCATCGCTCTGGATGTTCTTCAGGGTTATTCCAAGATCGTAGATAAATAAATTGAATATTATCGAATCTAGAATACAGCCCTGTTTGAGACCTCTATGAGTGTAAAATGTTGACGTGAGGGCACCCGCCATGGTCAATCTAACTTGCATTGATGTATTAGTATGAAGCAAAACAATTAAAGAAACTAAGGATGATGGACACTGATATTCGACTAATTTGTTGTACAAAAGCAGACGATCTATTGAGTCAAAAGCGACTCTGAAGTCCACAAAAGCTAAATACAGATTTTGTTTCCTAGCGGCATAGTCAGCCTGGAGCATGTGTAAGGATATAATGTTGGGTATAGTGCCTATGCCAGCAACGAAACCTGCTTGATTGGGGTCGTTAAGATGGATTTTAGATGTCCATTTTCTCAACTCTCTGAGAATAATACGACAAAAATGTTTAGCTTGCGCGTCCAATAGCGCAATTGGCCTGTAGCTCGATGGATCTTTTCTATCACCCTTTTTATAAATAGGCACAATAATCGAGTGAGTCCATGTAGGTGGTAAGGTTTGAGTTTTAATAATGTTAGTGAAAATACTGAAAAAAAATGTTGACCAAATTGCGGGATGAGCTTTGAACATTCTATTGGATAGACCATCCGGGCCACATGCTCCAGACTTACTAGCGTTATTAATGAATAATCGAATATCTTCTAAGTCAAAGTCTAAATGGAAGTTGTGTGGATGGTTAGCTGTTTCTAAAGCGAATCTTTCATCAGGGATTTTATAGAGGTTGGTGAAATGGGCTATCCATTTGTGTTCAGACACTTTATTTGTTTGAGCAACAACTTGATTTCCGGTTGCGGCTCCATTAAGAAAGGGAATTTGCTAAGTGTGATGGTTCAAAACTATCCTATGTAACCTCTAAAATCACCACTAACGCTAATCAGTAACCTGCTCTCCAAGAATAGTCCTACAACTACCAACACATATGTACGTATCACCACATAAATCCACAAATGGACAATACCACTTAAAAATGTACACAGATGCCCAACTAACCACAGGAATGCACAAACTTCTCTACCTACCATTTACAAATGGGACACTGCAAACAGTTAGAATATGCCACATGGTATCAAACTGCGAACCTGAATACGACAATGTTATTTGCAGCATCACAACTACCCAACTCAACCTTCAACAACTACTGTGCTACAAACATAGCATGAAACACTTCCAAACTATCAGCAGTTACAGTATGCCAACAGGTACGTAACTACCGTGCAAATTCTGCACTAGCAGTGTCAGTCTAGAAAAATGGATACCTCTCATATTTAACGGCAAACATATTTTGGTGGCCGTGGGCCAATCGTCTCATGCACGATATGATAGACATATAGGTTTCCGAGTTTGCCAATGAACTACCATTTTGATGTAACAAGGATCGCCATTTTGTTTTCGAACCATTGCTCATTGCTTTCTGTTCTTATTGCTTCACAGCACATTTTCTGCTTACACTGCTCGACTGTAAAACATTGTTGTCTACACGTGAAAGGACACAAGAGTTTGTTGAAACACAACGTAGGCAGCGCCAGGAAGGAATGCCCGGCTCCCTCCCGAATGTAGCCTTGAAGCAGAGCTGCAGGGCATTTAATCATTTTGCAGCTGCCAGCCAGTCTCGTTATATGGTAGAATACGTTAGAATAAAGCAGCTAAAGGCTTGAATTATGCTCTTCTTACGGCCCCCCTTTACTGAGCCCTGTAGAGCGTGTCGGCTCCCAGGACACGAATAGCACCTCATAGATAGCAGGGTCTGGAATGTGACTCTTCCCCCGTATGTAGCTCGCTTCCAAGAACAGAAGCACTGAGTTCTGATCAACAACTGAAAGATGCCTCCGCACTTGCAAATTGCATATTGTTACTAGAATAGATATTTGAAGGTGTCATAATTGTCAGAAGTGTCCATCATCACACCGAGTTCAAAGAAACCCAATAAAGGGGGGTGTTAAACATGTCATAGCTGATTGTATGATATGCATTTTGTATATATGTAACTGATGTACGTAACTCACTCTCTTGCATCCCTCGAGGTCTAGCGATACACGTTGCGGGGCGTGAGACCGAGTTGGCCAACTGAAACTATTTGCTTTGCAATAAACCTTAGCTTTGGGAATACAACCTCGTGTCTGGCGTATCTATCATGTGTGGTGACATGCCTTGTTTCCATAGACGTAAGGGACCCCTAGGGGCCCCTTTTAGCAGGGACTCCACCAATGGAGTCTACTATACTGCATTCATTAGAAAATAGTGCTCATGGTAGGAATGCAATGAAACTTCTATCAGTCCAAGGGACATACTAACTACAAATCTTAGAAATGCCTACTTAATAATTTGGAAGCCAAACTTTACTCAGTGATGTACAAACTTACTATACCTTACTCCCCAGCACCAAGCACTACCTTAATAAGTGAAGAAAAATATATTTTTCTTTCCACACTATCTACCTAAAGCAAAGTGACATACTGGAAACATTGACAAAATGCACTACAGTGTGTGTTGGACAATGTAATCCTCAATAAACCCAAGGAGTACATTCACGCAAACAGTAGGTCTACACAGAGCACAGTATCAGTATTTTCCAATGCATACGTGGAATGAAAAGTGCTAAGTATGAGGGTTCAAAACTATCCTCAGTAACCTCCGAAATCACGACATACATAAATAAGTCACCAGCTCTCCAACAAAAGTCATACAACTCCAACACATATGGACGTGGCACCACGTACATCCATAATATGGCAGTACCACTTCCAAATGTAGACAGAAGTCCAAATCACCACAAGAATGCAAAAGCTTCTCTATGTTATCTTCACAAACAGTACACTGTAAACAGTTGGAATATGCCACCTGGTATCTAACTGCAATCATAATACGTCAATGTTATTTGCAGCATCCCAACTACTCAACTCAACCTTCAACAACTACTCTGCTACAAACATAGCATCAAACATTTTCAAAGTATAAACAGTTACAATACGCCAACAGCTACGTAACTACGGTCATAATACTGCATAACCACTAAACAATATCATAATTCTTGCAAACCACCAGCAGAAACCAAACGCATAAAGAAACAATGGTACAAAAAGGAAGCAGTGAAACATTTACAAATCAGCACCTACTATAGAACACCACCTATCCTACCAACATGTATAGTGCACACATCGTACACCATTACATTTCCTCCTACTTCAACAGTACACCTTAAAAAGTGCTGTAACCACTCCAAATGTCATTATCACTCATTGTGCACTATATTAGCAACTACATTTTGAAGATTTTCTTTTTTTAATCCAGTCTGGATTTTTTTTTTTCACAGACCCAATGATTATGCAAAGAACCTCAGGAACTGTGCTGATTGCACAGTACACTAGTCCAAAGCATAGTGCATACATAGTGCTAGTTATGAGGGTCCACGGAATAAATAAAGGTATGCTGTACTGTAGTTCAAAGTAACAAAATACCTATGCTAAAGTATTTTGTTCTCATTTTCCACAGATAATACAGCATCCAGTACGACAACATTTTACACTCCATACCCAAAACACAGTACAGGGCTTCCTCAATGCAAACAGAAAGTCTTCAACAATTCCTATTATACTTCTGTACAATATCCACAGTGCAATAAGTGCACTTATTTCTGCTATACAGATACCAATAGCACCACTGACAATGCACACCTATATTACACTATACAGCTTGTGGCCATGCCCTACACGCTTCACTACACCCTCTACACTGTAGAGCCTCCAACCATACACTAAACAGTGTACACCCTGCCCACTATTGCCGTTGCACTGCAGAAATACACATACAAACATTTATGCATGTACGACTAACCCCACACATAACACAGCCACCTACCCCTTAGCCACTGCAGTTTACATTTCCTACTACATCCTCCACAGAATACATAACCTGGTTCCTACGTATACTGGTCACCTAACCCTATCATAAATGCACACACTGAATTAACAACACTACAGTAACCTACCCACAATCTGTACAATTACAACAATACCACTTCATACATGCATCCATACATCTTACGTACCTCTCCTAACTTCTCCAACATTTGCCTCCTTGCTTTACACTGCCACCATGTACGCCATTAGTTCACTTTCATGGTTATTTACACCATTTTCAAAAAACATAGCCAACCCATATTTCAGCATAGTGCATACATCATAGATCCCCAGCCATATTGCAGCCACTACCGTATCTCTTTACTTTTTCAACTTCTGTAACCTTTTTTTTCTTCTGTTGAGAAAACACCATTTACAGGCCATAACCGCCTTATAATGTTAAACACACGTTCACACTAACTGCTCTCCTTTCCTAAACAGAAACCCCATAAAAGGTCATGCAATACAACACCACACTGCATACTATGGACCACCCACCCACGTGTTCTCAAACAACAAACAGTGTTACATTGCCCACCGTTGCCTCCTAACACATTGCACATCTAACTTTTCCTTACACACTGTAAAAACACATTGGGCCTCATTACACGTGTTGCGGAAAGGCAACAATGGCACTGGAAGTGCTACCAGCGCTGTTGTTACCTCTCTGCAACATTACAAGTTTTCTCACGGGTACCGGCACCCACAAGCAGACCAGGATGGTAGCAGCAGTACCGTCATTAACGGTACCGCTGCTGCCATCCTCCCCGTTCCCATTGAGCCCTATGGGGGCTTGAATGGGAATAGGGATGTACCGGGTCTGGGTCCAGTGAATGGGAATTAACGGGCCTGCAAAGGTCAGAATTGCCCGCCAATTCCCATTTTGCGGATCCCAGACCCGGACACAAGTTTGGGTGTAGCCATGACGGTAAAAGCAGCATGGCTACCTCCAAACTCATAATGAGTCCCATTTTGTATATTTTGCCCTCTGTGTACATTATTGTGACCATTTGTAGAGCACCGTAATATCTACTTATATGTTGCATTGCCTTCACCGTAATGACACTAACGACATTCGTAAACATGTTCCCGGCTAATTCCTTCCTTTTTTACTGCCTCATCTCCGGAAATCGAAACTTAACATACCTCTCCTTAAACAGAACACACGCTCATTGTAAAACAGCCTTGAGGGGGAAGCATGTGTAGCTCCAAGGTCATATATTGTGTAGCAGTCTCCGAAAAATAGATACATAACTTGAACTGCTGTTCCTCTTTCCAGGTGCCCCAAAGGTACTCTGCAACCATCTCATACACCATACACTGCAACTTCACAGCCCGCAAAGGGATACCGGGATACCGGGGTCAATAACGGTACCGCAATTCGCAGTACCGTTATTGCCGCCTTCCCCCTTCCCATTGAGCCCCATGGGGGCTCAAATGGGAATGGGGAATGGCATTTCAAATGGGGACATACCGGTCCCACAAAGGGCAGAATGGACCGTTAAGTCCCCATACCACCACGTCGGTGGCGGTACCGGTATTGGTGCTAGTCATGGTGCTAATAGCGCCATGACTAGCACCAACCTCGGAATGACGGCCAATGTCTTCTTCCACACGGACCACCAAGCAGCACTATGTACTCCTTTTCCCACTGAGCTACATGAGAACAGAAGAACATAATTGCACAGACGGCATTGGTCACTGTCTTTTGTTTGCAAAATAAGAGTGGTGAATCCACCATCTGCGTTTATATTTTGTGGCAATTGAATGATCTGGAACCGTACAGTCTGTCTGCGCATGTCTGCTTTTTCTTTTCTTCATGTTGTTCCTTTCCAGAGGTAGGTGCTCATATGACGGAGTGGGCTACGCCTGGCGTGCACATAAAATAAATACCTGGAGTGCACACCGTGAGGAACGACTGTGCACTGGTAAAGTCACTGATGCCAGTGACTGCTGCGATGGTGGATGCGGAACACAGGCATAGCTAATGGAAGCAATGCACACATTACAATTGCACACACTTCAAGCTCCATTGGCTTCCTTTCGCCATCTGAATAAGTACACCAAACAAAGGTAACAGTCAGATGGCCTGCCATCCTGTATGTAGCTCCACTTAACAGCGTTCATCATGTTGCTGGCTGCAAATGTTTGTGTTCGAATTTACATTCTCCATAGTGTTCATATGTAATACTTATTAGCGTGTGTCATGTCACACTGCCTTCCTTCTCTCTCAGGGTACTAAGTATTGTGAGAGGTGTACCATACTGTACATTAACTGTGTCGTCTCAGTATGTGAATGGCAACAAGGCCAATAATGGTCACCATATTCACGTGCTGTCACTTCACACCACCTCTACTCGCAAAATTTCCTCCACAACCATGCTGTGACAGTGAGCACCCACAGTAGACATACATATTTCCAGCCCTGTACACTCGACTTACATATCCGTGTCAGAAGTGACCCAAAGAAGGGAAAATTGTTGAACATACTTCTGAAAAATATCCACAGTTTTAATTCAATCGCCCGTTGCCATCCATACATGGCAGTACATGGCAGTACGCACTTGGCAATCCCAACAAAACATAGTACACCAATTAGAGTGATCTCTATACCATCTGCAATACACTTCCAACCCCAATAGCCTCTCAAGGTTGTCACCTGCGCACCTACCCCACAACTGTTTATGTGTTAGTATCTGCGTACATGTGCCATGTCGCAAACATTACATACTAAAACAAGCCTTGCATTTCTCATTTTCTTACTGCACTCCCTGAACCGAACCTCTGTTTACATCCACACCCCTCCTAACACAAATGATGTCTTATCTCTGCAATTCCCCTTTACAACCTGGACCATGTCCTCCCCATTAATTCTGCAAAGGGGCGGATGTCACGGCATGTGCATATTTACAACTATATTGTATAGCACAAGGTAAGCTTATAATTTACTGCCTACAAGTACGTATAGATAGAACAACATACTGAAACAAGGCAACATTCTCACACCTACTTCCAACCAGTTCCCACACTGTTACAGCCAAGGGCTGTACCGATGCACACAAGACAGTATGGGTTTTACAGGCACAAGACAACATGGCAGTCCGACTGCAAATATCCTCATATTGTCTCCAATGCACTCCCCATCCCCAATAGAGTCTTCCTGCACTCACCAAACAATAATAGTCGCCTCCACAATTGCCCCACAATTAGCTGTGAGTACATGCATACAAATTCCTTCCATCTGTCAATTTCTACCTGCCCTCCCTAAACCAAGGCTGTGGCTAATCCCTAAGCTCTTTGGTACATAGGCAGAGGCCTAGGGCCTCCGCCCATGCACCCAATTGCCTAGTCCTACTACACACCCACTAGAAACCAATAAAGTCATGCATGGTAACATTTCTCACGGTGCTTACTGCCTACAATTATGTATAGATACAACAGACTGAAGCAAAGCAACATTCTCACACCTACTTCCAAACAGTGCCTACGCTGTGACAGCAAATGGCCGTACCCTTGCACAGTAGATGTGTTACAGTTACAGTAATGGGTGTTACAGGCACAAGACAGCTTTGCCCTAAGACTGCAAACATCCTCATATTGTCTCAAATGCACTCCCCATCCCCAATAGAGTATGCCTGCACTCACCAAAGAATGATAGTTTTCTCCACAACTGCCCACCAACTAACTATGTGTGAGTAACTCCAAACAAATTCCTTCCATCTGCCAATGTCAACCTGCCCTCCCTAAAGCAAGGCTGTGGCCAAGCCCTAGCCTTTTGGGTACATGGCCGGAGGCCTACAAAATTCAAGACTATGGGCCTCATTACGACCCAGGCGGTAATTGGTTAACGGCACCGTAAAAGGCTGCGGCGCCGTTAACCACTTAGCGCCTTACTACGAGGTCCCTTTGTGGGACCCGACCTGAACGGCTGGTCTGGACCAGCCGTTAAAGTTGGGACCCGCAAAGGGAGCTCGCAGGCAATTACAGTACCGCAATTTGCGGTACCGTAATTTCCGCCTTCCCCATTCCCATTGAGCCCTATGGGGCAAAAATGGGAATGGGGAAGGGCCATGGTGAAATGGGGAAATACCGACCCGCCAACCTTGGAATGGGGCGGTATTTCCCCATTTCACCATGGCGGACTCGTTACAGCACCGGTACCAACCATGGTGCTAATAGCACCTTGGTTTAGCGCCGGTGTTGTAATGAGGGCCTATGTAGGTTCTCTACACTTGTTGCTCACTTTAGGTGACACCATCCTGGTTGAATGCAATGTGATGTCATGAGGGTCAACAATCACATGACATCACATCCTGTGATGTTATTGTGTGTGATGTCACTTCTGCTACCCAAGGCATTTTGTTGAATTGACGTCCCTGCTCATAATCACATCCTTTGCAAGATAGTCTCACTAATGCACAGATACTGTAATCATATTATTTTGGCCCCAATAAATACATGAAATGGTTCTCCATATTGTATACAATAGCCCATATGCTATCTGTCATGTATTGTAAACATTTGCTCATGTTCTCAAACCATTTCTCAGATATTTTCATTTTTGCCTGGGAATCCAGCTATCACAGACAGAGGCGAAGCGAGTCAGAGGAAAGATATTTCGGCACAAAACATGTTGTCTAGCCATAGAATCTATGACAAGAGAGGGGCGAGACAAGCTGACCTGTCAGAATCTGACGTACATGGGAAGAGAAACCTAGCCAAAGTACACTGAAACACAGTCCCCAAACTCATGACTGAACCCGTGAAAGAGAGTAGAGAGAACAGGACATTGGAGACAGAGATCGGGGAACTGTAAAACTGACTGGAGAAAATGGAAAAGAACGAAACGTGTTCACATATGAACAATGGTCATATTAGAGCCAGGGAGAAGGCATGCAATTAATATTCTGCAGAGAGGTAGATGGGAGAGTTTGAGAGAACAAGGAGCCATTGCTTCTACATAAGTGGGATATTATCAGAGTTTTCTTAGAGACATAGTCCCCTCCTTCAAGCTCCAAAGAGTAAAGATAAGTATCCCAAAATTACTGTATTTACTTTAGTGAGAGTGACATGTTATTTTGTTATCATTAACAGAACATAGCTTAAACAAGCAGCTTATTGGTGCTGGAGGATTAGAAGCAGAAAGACAGCTAGGGAAAAATTACCTAGATAAAGCAACTCCTCAACATGTAAAAATGAAGACATGAGGCTTTTTTATTCTGGGCTAATAAATGGAAACCTGTGTTGTAATCTGTTTTCTAAATATAAAACATGTTTTTTCTCATTTAAAAACAGATCTGTTGGTAGGTGCTTCCAATGTATGAGCCCATTCCAGTTATAGGAATATTTTCTTTAATCTGGACAGCTGGTAGAAGCACATTTTTAAGACTTGGTTCATTCTGTTTTTAAGGATAGTTTATCATCTATAGTCACCCTAAGGCTTTTGACTGATTTCTCCAGGGTGGAGCATATAAGCAGTGAACAGAGTCCACAATTATTAAAATCAAACTTAGATGGATCAGAGGGCATTCCTTCAGGCCTAGAGGGATTGGGTGTCATGTTGGGTTTGCTAACCCATGCATCGATAGCAAGCAAACACTTTTCGAATGTTTCCCTGAGTGTCAATTTAGGAGTTTCAGCACTTCATCATATGAGGAATTGTGTATCCTTGACATAGTTATACAATTCAAAGTCAAAAGTGTGATTAAATTGGCCAAGAGGTGGAGAAAGATATTAAACAATAGAACATACAGTGATGACCCACAAAGGATACTTCAGGACTATTGTTTGAAATCTGAAGATACTTGAGGCACAGAAACCATCTGCTTGTGGTCCACCAAAAAAAAAAGTCTGTCAATCTAATGATGTTCCCTCAGTAACTAACTCCTTTAATCTTGATATCAATATGAAGTTGCTTACATCATGAAATGCTATGGATAAACCAGCAGTACTAACATTATTCCTCACACCTATTTATTTAACAATATTCAGGTCATGCAGTACAAACATCATCACACATTATTTCCTTCCACCTGGTCAAACCTCTGTTTACGTCCACACCCCTCCTAACACAAATGATGTCTTATCTCTGCAATTCCCCTTTACAACCTGCACCATGTCCTCCACATTAATTCTGCACAGGTGCGGATGTCACGGCATGTGCATATTTACAAGTATATTGTATAGCACAAGGTAAGCTTATAATTTACTGCCTACAAGTACGTATAGATAGAACAACATACTGAAACAAGGCAACATTCTCACACCTACTTCCAACCAGTTTCCACACGGTTACAGCCAAGGGCTGTACCGATGCACAAAAGACAGTATGGGTTTTACAGGCACAAGACAACATGGCAGTCCGACTGCAAATATCCTCATATTGTCTCCAAAGCACTCCCCATCCCCAATAGAGTCTTCCTGCACTCACCAAACAATAATAGTCGCCTCCACAATTGCCCCACAATTAACTGTGAGTACATGCATACAAATTCCTTCTATCTGTCAATTTCTACCTCCCCTCCCTAAACCAAGGCTGTGGCTAATCCCTAAGCTCTTTGGTACATAGGCAGAGGCCTAGGGTCTCCGCCCATGCACCCAATTGTCTAGTCCTACTACACACCCACTAGAAACCAATAAAGTCATGCATGGTAACATTTCCCACAGTGCTTACTGCCTACAATTAGGTATAGATACAACAGACTGAAGCAAAGCAACATTCTCACACGTACTTCCAAACAGTGCCTATGCTGTGACAGCAAACGGCCGTACCCTTGCACAGTAGACAGTATGGGTGTTACAGGCACAAGACAGCTTTGCCCTAAGACTGCAAACATCCTCATATTGTCTCAAATGCACTCCCCATCCCCAATAGAGTATGCCTGCACTCACCAAAGAATGATAGTTTTCTCCACAACTGCCCATCAACAATGTGTGAGTAACTCCAAACAAATTCCTTCCATCTGCCAATGTCAACCTGCCCTCCCTAAAGCAAGGCTGTGGCCAAGCCCTAGCCTCTTGGGTACATGGCCGGAGGCCTACAAAATTCAAGACTATGGGCCTCATTACGACCCAGGCGCTAAGTGGTTAACGGCACCGTAAAAGGCTGCGGCGTCGTTAACCACTAAGCGCCTTACTACGAGGTCCCTTTGCGGGACCCGACCTGAATGGCTGGTCTGGACCAGCCGTTAAAGTTGGGACCCGCAAAGGGAGCTCGCAGGCAATTACGGTACCGCAATTTGCGGTACCGTAATTTCCACCTTCCCCATTCCCATTGAGCCCTATGGGGCAAAAATGGGAATGGGGAAGGGCCATGGTGAAATGGGGAAATACCGACCCGCCAACCTTGTAATGGGGTGGTATTTCCCCATTTCACCATGGCGGACTCGTTACAACACCGGCACCAACCATGGTGCTAATAGCACCTTGGTTTAGCGCCGGTGTTGTAATGAGGGCCTATGTAGGTTCTCTACACTTGTTGCTCACTTTAGGTGACACCATCCGGGTTGATTGCAATGTGATGTCATGAGGGTCAAAAATCGTCCTGTGATGTTATTGTGTGTGATGTGTGTGATGTCACTTCTGCTACCCAAGGCATTTTGTTGAATTGACGTCCCTGCTCATAATCACATCCTTTGCAAGATATTCTCACTGATGCACAGATACTGTAATCATATTATTTTGGCCCCAATAAATACATGAAATGGTTCTCCATATTGTATACAATAGCCCATATGCTATCTGTCATGTATTGTAAACATTTGCTCATGTTCTCAAACCATTTCTCAGATATTTTCATTTTTGCCTGGGAATCCAGCTATCACATACAGAGGCGAAGCGAGTCAGAGGAAAGACATTTCGGCACAAAACATGTTGTCGAGCCATATAATCTATGACAAAAGAGGGGCGAGACAAGCTGACCTGTCAGAATCTGACGTACATGGGAAGAGAAACCTAGCCAAAGTACACATTGCAGTTAGCTGTGAAACACAGTCCCCAAACTCATGACTGAACCCGTGAAAGAGAGAGAGAGAACAGGACATTGGAGACAGAGATCGGGGAACTGTAAAACTGACTGGATAGAATGGAAAAGAACAAAACGTGTTCACATATGAACAATGGTCATATTAGAGCCAGGGAGAAGGCATGCAATTAATATTCTGCAGAGAGTTAGATGGGAGAGTTTG
Source organism: Ambystoma mexicanum (assembly GCF_040938575.1). Classification (NCBI taxonomy): domain Eukaryota; kingdom Metazoa; phylum Chordata; class Amphibia; order Caudata; family Ambystomatidae; genus Ambystoma; species Ambystoma mexicanum. The sequence continues at coordinate 184,863,094 of NC_090935.1, forward strand.
AGAGAACAAGGAGCCGTTGCTTCTACATAAGTGGGATATTATCAGAGTTTTCTTAGAGACATAGTCCCCTCCTTCAAGCTCCAAAGAGTAAAGATAAGTATCCCAAAATTACTGTATTTACTTTAGTGAGAGTGACATGTTATTTTGTTATCATTAACAGAACATAGCTTAAACAAGCAGCTTATTGGTGCTGGAGGATTAGAAGCAGAAAGACAGCTAGGGAAAAATTAACTAGATAAAGCAACTCCTCAACATGTAAAAATGAAGACATGAGGCTTTTTTATTCTGGGCTAATAAATGGAAACCTGTGTTGTAATCTGTTTTCTAAATATAAAACATGTTTTTTCTCTTTTAAAAACAGATCTTTTGGTAGGTGCTTCCAATGTATGGGCCCATTCCAGTTATAGTAATATTTTCTTTAATCTGGACAGCTGGTAGAAGCACATTTTTAAGACTTGGTTCATTCTGTTTTTAAGGATAGTTTATCATCTATAGTCACCCCAAGGCTTTTGGCTGATTCCTCCAGGGTGGAGCATATAAGCAGTGAACACAGTCCACAATTATTAAAATCAAACTTAGATGGATCAGAGGGCATTCCTTCAGGCCTAGAGGGATTGGGTGTCATGTCGGGTTTGCTCACCCATGCATCGATAGCAAGCAAACACTTTTCGAATGTTTCCCTGAGTGTCAATTTAGGAGTTTCAGCACTTCACCATATGAGGAATTGTGTATCCTTGACATTAGTTATACAATTCAAAGTCAAAAGTGTGATTAAATTGGCCAAGAGGTGGAGAAAGATATTAAACAATATAACATACAGTGATGACCCACAAAGGATACTTCAGGACTATTGTTTATAATCTGAAGATACTTGAGGCACAGAAACCATCTGCTGGTGGTCCACCAAAAAAAAAAGTCTGTCAATCTAATGATGTTCCCTCAGTAACTAACTCCTTTAATCTTGATATCAATATGAAGTTGCTTACATCATGAAATGCTATGGATAAACCAGCGGTACTAACATTATTCCTCACACCTATTTATTTAACAATATTCAGGTCATGCAGTTCAAACATCATCACACATTATTTCCTTCCACCTGGTCAAACCTCTGTTTACGTCCACACCCCTCCTAACACAAATGATGTCTCATCTCTGCAATTCCCCTTTACAACCTGCACCATGTCTTCCACATTAATTCTGCACAGGTGCTGATGTCACGGCATGTGCATATTTACAAGTATATTGTATAGCTCAAGGTAAGCTTATAATTTACTGCCTACAAGTACGTATAGATAGAACAACATACTGAAACAAGGCAACATTCTCACACCTACTTCCAACCAGTTCCCACACTGTTACAGCCAAGGGCTGTACCGATGCACAAAAGACAGTATGGGTTTTACAGGCACAAGACAACATGGCAGTCCGACTGCAAATATCCTCATATTGTCTCCAATGCACTCCCCATCCCCAATAGAGTCTTCCTGCACTCACCAAACAATAATAGTCGCCTCCACAATTGCCCCACAATTAACTGTGAGTACAGGCATACAAATTCCTTCCATCTGTCAATTTCTACCTGCCCTCCCTAAACCAAGGCTGTGGCTAATCCCTAAGCTCTTTGGTACATAGGCAGAGGCCTAGGGCCTCCGCCCATGCACCCAATTGTCTAGTCCTACTACACACCCACTAGAAACCAATAAAGTCATGCATGGTAACATTTCCCACGGTGCTTACTGCCTACAATTACGTATAGATACAACAGACTGAAGCAAAGCAACATTCTCACACCTACTTTCAAACAGTGCCTATGCTGTGACAGCAAACGGCCGTACCCTTGCACAGTAGACAGTATGGGTGTTACAGGCACAAGACAGCTTTGCCCTAAGACTGCAAACATCCTCATATTGTCTCAAATGCACTCCCCATCCCCAATAGAGTATGCCTGCACTCACCAAAGAATGATAGTTTTCTCCACAACTGCCCATCAACAATGTGTGAGTAACTCCAAACAAATTCCTTCCATCTGCCAATGTCAACCTGCCCTCCCTAAAGCAAGGCTGTGGCCAAGCCCTAGCCTCTTGGGTACATGGCCGGAGGCCTACAAAATTCAAGACTATGGGCCTCATTACGACCCAGGCGCTAAGTGGTTAACGGCACCGTAAAAGGCTGCGGCGTCGTTAACCACTAAGCGCCTTACTACGAGGTCCCTTTGCGGGACCCGACCTGAACGGCTGGTCTGGACCAGCCGTTAAAGTTGAGACTCGCAAAGGGACCTTGCAGGCAATTACGGTACCGCAATTTGCGGTACCGTAATTAACGCCTTCCCCATTCCCATTGAGCCCTATGGGGCAAAAATGGGAATGGGGAAGGGCCATGGTGAAATGGGGAAATACCGACCCGCCAACCTTGGAATGGGGTGGTATTTCCCCATTTCACCATGGCGGACTCGTTACAACACCGGCACCAACCATGGTGCTAATAGCACCTTGGTTTAGCGCCGGTGTTGTAATGAGGGCCTATGTAGGTTCTCTACACTTGTTGCTCACTTTAGGTGACACCATCCGGGTTGAATGCAATGTGATGTCATGAGGGTCAAAAATCGTCCTGTGATGTTATTGTGTGTGATGTGTGTGATGTCACTTCTGCTACCCAAGGCATTTTGTTGAATTGACGTCCCTGCTCATAATCACATCCTTTGCAAGATATTCTCACTGATGCACAGATACTGTAATCATATTATTTTGGCCCCAATAAATACATAAAATGGTTCTCCATATTGTATACAATAGCCCATATGCTATCTGTCATGTATTGTAAACATTTGCTCATGTTCTCAAACCATTTCTCAGATATTTTCATTTTTGCCTGGGAATCCAGCTATCACAGACAGAGGCGAAGCGAGTCAGAGGAAAGATATTTAGGCACAAAACATGTTGTCGAGCCATAGAATCTATGACAAGAGAGGGGCGAGACAAGCTGACCTGTCAGAATCTGACGTACATGGGAAGAGAAACCTAGCCAAAGTACACATTGCAGTTAGCTGTGAAACACAGTCCCCAAACTCATGACTGAACCCATGAAAGAGAGTAGAGAGAACAGGACATTGGAGACAGAGATCGGAGAACTGTAAAACTGACTGGAGAAAATGGAAAAGAACAAAACATGTTCACATATGAACAATGGTCATATTAGAGCCAGGGAGAAGGCATGCAATTAATTTTCTGCAGAGAGTTAGATGGGAGAGTTTGAGAGAACAAGGAGCCGTTGCTTCTACATAAGTGGGATATTATCAGAGTTTTCTTAGAGACATAGTCCCCTCCTTCAAGCTCCAAAGAGTAAAGGTAAGTATCCCAAAATTACTGTATTTACTTTAGTGAGAGTGACATGTTATTTTATTATCATTAACAGAACATAGCCCAAACAAGCAGCTTATTGGTGCTGGAGGATTAGAAGCAGAAAGACAGCTAGGGAAAAATTACCTAGATAAAGCAACTCCTCAACATGTAAAAATAAAGACATGAGGCTTTTTTATTCTGGGATAATAAATGGAAACCTGTGTTGTAATCTGTTTTCTAAATATAAAACATGTTTTTTCTCATTTAAAAACAGATCTTTTGGTAGGTGCTTCCAATGTATGGTCCCATTCCAGTTATAGGAATATTTTCTTTAATCTGGACAGCTGGTAGAAGCACATTTTTAAGACTTGGTTCATTCTGTTTTTAAGGATAGTTTATCATCTATAGTCACCCTAAGGATTTTGACTGATTTCTCCAGGGTGGAGCATATAAGCAGTGAACAGAGTCCACAATTATTAAAATCAAACTTAGATGGATCAGAGGGCATTCCTTCAGGCCTAGAGGGATTGGGTGTCATGTTGGGTTTGCTCACCCATGCATCGATAGCAAGCAAACACTTTTCGAATGTTTCCCTGAGTGTCAATTTAGGAGTTTCAGCACTTCACCATATGAGGAATTGTGTATCCTTGACATTAGTTATACAATTCAAAGTCAAAAGTGTGATTAAATTGGCCAAGAGGTGGAGAAAGATATTAAACAATATAACATACAGTGATGACCCACAAAGGATTGTTCAGGACTATTGTTTATAATCTGAAGATACTTGAGGCACAGAAACCATCTGCTTGTGGTCCACCAAAAAAAAAAGTCTGTCAATCTAATGATGTTCCCTCAGTAACTAACTCCTTTAATCTTGATATCAATATGAAGTTGCTTACATCATGAAATGCTATGGATAAACCAGCAGTACTAACATTATTCCTCACACCTATTTATTTAACAATATTCAGGTCATGCAGTACAAACATCATCACACATTATTTCCTTCCACCTGGTCAAACCTCTGTTTACGTCCACACCCCTCCTAACACAAATGATGTCTTATCTCTGCAATTCCCCTTTACAACCTGCACCATGTCTTCCACATTAATTCTGCACAGGTGCGGATGTCACGGCATGTGCATATTTACAAGTATATTGTATAGCTCAAGGTAAGCTTATAATTTACTGCCTACAAGTACGTATAGATAGAACAACATACTGAAACAAGGCAACATTCTCACACCTACTTCCAACCAGTTCCCACACTGTTACAGCCAAGGGCTGTACCGATGCACAAAAGACAGTATGGGTTTTACAGGCACAAGACAACATGGCAGTCCGACTGCAAATATCCTCATATTGTCTCCAATGCACTCCCCATCCCCAATAGAGTCTTCCTGTACTCACCAAACAATAATAGTCGCCTCCACAATTGCCCCACAATTAACTGTGAGTACATGCATACAAATTCCTTCCATCTGTCAATTTCTACCTGCCCTCCCTAAACCAAGGCTGTGGCTAATCCCTAAGCTCTTTGGTACATAGGCAGAGGCCTAGGGCCTCCGCCCATGCACCCAATTGTCTAGTCCTACTACACACCCACTAGAAACCAATAAAGTAATGCATGGTAACATTTCCCACGGTGCTTACTGCCTACAATTACGTATAGATACAACAGACTGAAGCAAAGCAACATTCTCACACCTACTTTCAAACAGTGCCTATGCTGTGACAGCAAACGGCCGTACCCTTGCACAGTAGACAGTATGGGTGTTACAGGCACAAGACAGCTTTGCCCTAAGACTGCAAACATCCTCATATTGTCTCAAATGCACTCCCCATCCCCAATAGAGTATGCCTGCACTCACCAAAGAATGATAGTTTTCTCCACAACTGCCCATCAACAATGTGTGAGTAACTCCAAACAAATTCCTTCCATCTGCCAATGTCAACCTGCCCTCCCTAAAGCAAGGCTGTGGCCAAGCCCTAGCCTCTTGGGTACATGGCCAGAGGCCTACAAAATTAAAGACTATGGGCCTCATTACGACCCAGGCGCTAAGTGGTTAACGGCACCGTAAAAGGCTGCGGCGTCGTTAACCACTAAGCGCCTTACTACGAGGTCCCTTTGCGGGACCCGACCTGAACGGCTGGTCTGGACCAGCCGTTAAAGTTGAGACTCGCAAAGGGACCTTGCAGGCAATTACGGTACCGCAATTTGCGGTACCGTAATTAACGCCTTCCCCATTCCCATTGAGCCCTATGGGGCAAAAATGGGAATGGGGAAGGGCCATGGTGAAATGGGGAAATACCGACCCGCCAACCTTGGAATGGGGTGGTATTTCCCCATTTCACCATGGCGGACTCGTTACAACACCGGCACCAACCATGGTGCTAATAGCACCTTGGTTTAGCGCCGGTGTTGTAATGAGGGCCTATGTAGGTTCTCTACACTTGTTGCTCACTTTAGGTGACACCATCCGGGTTGAATGCAATGTGATGTCATGAGGGTCAAAAATCGTCCTGTGATGTTATTGTGTGTGATGTGTGTGATGTCACTTCTGCTACCCAAGGCATTTTGTTGAATTGACGTCCCTGCTCATAATCACATCCTTTGCAAGATATTCTCACTGATGCACAGATACTGTAATCATATTATTTTGGCCCCAATAAATACATAAAATGGTTCTCCATATTGTATACAATAGCCCATATGCTATCTGTCATGTATTGTAAACATTTGCTCATGTTCTCAAACCATTTCTCAGATATTTTCATTTTTGCCTGGGAATCCAGCTATCACAGACAGAGGCGAAGCGAGTCAGAGGAAAGATATTTAGGCACAAAACATGTTGTCGAGCCATAGAATCTATGACAAGAGAGGGGCGAGACAAGCTGACCTGTCAGAATCTGACGTACATGGGAAGAGAAACCTAGCCAAAGTACACATTGCAGTTAGCTGTGAAACACAGTCCCCAAACTCATGACTGAACCCATGAAAGAGAGTAGAGAGAACAGGACATTGGAGACAGAGATCGGAGAACTGTAAAACTGACTGGAGAAAATGGAAAAGAACAAAACATGTTCACATATGAACAATGGTCATATTAGAGCCAGGGAGAAGGCATGCAATTAATTTTCTGCAGAGAGTTAGATGGGAGAGTTTGAGAGAACAAGGAGCCGTTGCTTCTACATAAGTGGGATATTATCAGAGTTTTCTTAGAGACATAGTCCCCTCCTTCAAGCTCCAAAGAGTAAAGGTAAGTATCCCAAAATTACTGTATTTACTTTAGTGAGAGTGACATGTTATTTTATTATCATTAACAGAACATAGCCCAAACAAGCAGCTTATTGGTGCTGGAGGATTAGAAGCAGAAAGACAGCTAGGGAAAAATTACCTAGATAAAGCAACTCCTCAACATGTAAAAATAAAGACATGAGGCTTTTTTATTCTGGGATAATAAATGGAAACCTGTGTTGTAATCTGTTTTCTAAATATAAAACATGTTTTTTCTCATTTAAAAACAGATCTTTTGGTAGGTGCTTCCAATGTATGGTCCCATTCCAGTTATAGGAATATTTTCTTTAATCTGGACAGCTGGTAGAAGCACATTTTTAAGACTTGGTTCATTCTGTTTTTAAGGATAGTTTATCATCTATAGTCACCCTAAGGATTTTGACTGATTTCTCCAGGGTGGAGCATATAAGCAGTGAACAGAGCCCACAATTATTAAAATCAAACTTAGATGGATCAGAGGGCATTCCTTCAGGCCTAGAGGGATTGGGTGTCATGTTGGGTTTGCTCACCCATGCATCGATAGCAAGCAAACACTTTTCGAATGTTTCCCTGAGTGTCAATTTAGGAGTTTCAGCACTTCACCATATGAGGAATTGTGTATCCTTGACATTAGTTATACAATTCAAAGTCAAAAGTGTGATTAAATTGGCCAAGAGGTGGAGAAAGATATTAAACAATATAACATACAGTGATGACCCACAAAGGATACTTCAGGACTATTGTTTATAATCTGAAGATACTTGAGGCACAGAAACCATCTGCTTGTGGTCCACCAAAAAAAAAAGTCTGTCAATCTAATGATGTTCCCTCAGTAACTAACTCCTTTAATCTTGATATCAATATGAAGTTGCTTACATCATGAAATGCTATGGATAAACCAGCAGTACTAACATTATTCCTCACACCTTTAACATTTATTTAATTTATTTAACAATATTCAGGTCATGCAGTACAAACATCATCACACATTATTTCCTTCCACCTGGTCAAACCTCTGTTTACGTCCACACCCCTCTTAACACAAATGATGTCTTATCTCTGCAATTCCCCTTTACAACCTGCACCATGTCCTCCACATTAATTCTGCAAAGGGGTGGATGTCACGGCATGTGCATATTTACAAGTATATTGTATAGCACAAGGTAAGCTTATAATTTACTGCCTACAAGTACGTATAGATAGAACAACATACTGAAACAAGGCAACATTCTCACACCTACTTCCAACCAGTTCCCACACTGTTACAGCCAAGGGCTGTACCGATGCACAAAAGACAGTATGGGTTTTACAGGCACAAGACAACATGGCAGTCCGACTGCAAATATCCTCATATTGTCTCCAAAACACTCCCCATCACCAATAGAGTCTTCCTGCACTCACCAAACTGTAATAGTCGCCTCCACAATTGCCCCACAATTAACTAACTCCTTTAATCTTGATATCAAAATGAAGTTGCTTACATCATGAAATGCTATGGATAAACCAGCAGTACTAACATTATTCCTCACACCTATTTATTTAACAATATTCAGGTCATGCAGTACAAACATCATCACACATTATTTCCTTCCACCTGATCAATAGCCTGTTTTTTCTGGATCCAGCGAATGGATATCCTCAGCAAATGCCTGAAGATGAGTCCCCAACAGCATACGATTGCATAGCAAGTTCAAGATGAGGTTAACGTTTTAATGGTTTCTTGGATGCTATGTTATTGTTAGTTATAGCATGCAGCACTGCCATTTTCATGGTCTCCAGGCACTCTGGTGGATCGGAAAAGTAAGGAGGGCTGTGAGGGCTTAGTTGGTGGGATAGAGCGGTAAAGTGCTAGCTACAATTCAGAAAAAAAAATGAATTGTCTGATAGGCTTGGTTTAGTGGTAAGGGTTAGGTGTGTTTGTTGTATGAGTGTGCGTGGGATGATTTGTGTGCAATTGGTTTAGTTTTCTGTAGTGTGTTGTGTTTAGTTGGATGTTTATAAATGTGTGCATATTGTGGTGGTTTTAGTTTTCTGCTGCGGTAGTGTACATTTTGTTTTTATGGTGAGTATGCAGGATATCGGAAAATGTTATTATATAGGCTTAGTGTTAGGGGAGTTTTCCTAAAGTTCGACTTGCAGGAAGTCCTTTAGTGAGCTATTGCAGTAGTTTGTAGATCACCAACTCTTAGTATCAGTCTGCACTAGCTCAGGACCTTCATAGTGTGGTAGAGCAGTCAGGCTTATCTTAAGAGGAAGATGTGAGCTGTAGATAAGTGCAGTGAAACTTAGCTAGACAGGCACGACAAAGAAGCACTTACACATATATTTATATAAAAGATAAATATTTATTATATTTACTCCAGAATCACTTTAAATACTTCAGACGTTTATAATTAAACACTTAGGAATACTAGATAATACACTTCAAGGGGCACTTCATCTTTTGTGTTTGTTTTCAGTTACATTTGTAGCAATGTTAGAAAGGGATGTTATCGTATTATTGGTTATTGTGCACTCATCCAGTTTTCAACAGGTCATACGGTAATGCATTTACTCTGCAAACTCATATAAAAAAGGGAGTAAAATCAAGTGGTTAGTCCATCATGAGCTTTGTTCAAGATTCTAGAGATGGTTTCTTCACCTGACAATTATTTTAAGTCCAAAAACGCAACCCTAGCTAGAGGCAGTTTGGAGAGGACTTGATGCTTTGAAAAAACAGCAATTTATGAAGAGTTCCTGTGGATTTCTTCCAGTGTCTACATTTATTGAAGCAGCAAGTTAGCAACTAACAAAGGAGCCCTAAAAATTGACTCGAGAAGGGGACACAAGCAGCGGTTTGGGTCAGAGGTAAGAGGGGGTTGGCCTTGACACCTCTTTGTGCACTCCAATGCTCTGGAGCGACTTCTTGGAATCAGATAAGCAATACCTTTTCCCGTCAGTACCTTTGTTTGAAGAAAGTGTTTGTGTTTGCTTCTCCGCAATATGGCAGCTCTGGACCAGACCTATGGATTCCTTGGTCTGATGGCAAACGACAGGACAATGGATGATGTCTCTCAGCGGAGGTCTCGAGGGAGTACTTGCAGCACAACTTTTAGCAACTTCTTGGTTCACTCTGCAGTTTTGCCACATTCTCAGTAGCACCAACAAGGGACACGGATCGCCCGGTCATTCTTCTTTACTTCGTTGCAATCCCACACTCTGGTGAGTGGGTCTGGGTGAGTCAGATCGGATCTCTGGAGTGTCCAGTTTCAGCAAAGATTTGGATGGATTTGGTCTAATCACAACAGTGGTATTGGCGTTCCAAAGCTCTGGAAGCTCCTAGCACCTCAGGAGATGGCTTATTTCAAAGTTTGTCTTGGGACCGGTTGTTCCCACTGTTAAGACGGATTTCTGAACTCTGTCCTGGAGGCGCAGAGGTTCAGAAGGCCAACCTAGTTTCTTGGAACAGGGTAACCTCTGGACAAGCCAGACCAATCAAGGTAGCGATCGTGGCAGTCAAGACTAGGTCTCAAGAGGGGTGAGGGTGACTGAAAGCCGGCAATGAGCACACAAAGCAAGGACACTTACAAATTACTCCAAACAGGTGTTAGATTAAAAATATATACACATTTATTACAAGGCCTTTGTAGCATTGACCGTAGCGAGAAATCACAATAAAACTCCAGTAAACCAACACATACCAAACCAATACAATATATATAGAAATACAAACGAGTCTAACGAGTTAGACGCATGAAATGGTAGACCACCTAGATGGGGAGGAAAACATGCAGTGCGAATAATAATTAGACCCAGTCCGCCTTCAGAGGCACCTAACTAAAAGGAAGTCCAAGCCCTACGAAGAGTGGAGCCTTGTGCTAAAAAGTACCTGCACACGCTGGTGCCAACGGGCAAAAAGGGGAGTCTCTTCGAGGGAATCAGGCAGTTTAGTTCGGTGAACAAATGGAGATGAACAGAGCTCCGCGACTCAAGCGCAGCCTCCACTGTGGGCAGAAGCAGAGCGCAAGTACGGAAAGAAGTGCTGTTAGACACAGCAGGGAAAAGCTATGGGCTCCTGCAGGAGGGCGACCAGTTCCTAGCGATGCTACTCACTGGTCCCCGATGCAAGCAGACCCAGGCTTCTCCATGTCAGTTTCAGTGCTGGCAGGTTCAGATAGGAGCAGGGGACGTCTCGTCGTCGTGTAGATTCCGCAGCAGCAGAAGGTGAGTTGAGGGCGTCCCAAACGCAGTGAGCCCGCACAGTTTGTTACCACAGCAGGGCAAAGGAGCGGCCGTGTGTATTTCAGCCAAATGTACACTACTCACTTCAGACCTGGGAATGCCAAGTGTACGAATCGTGTGAGAGTGACAAGGACTCGTAATACAACACAACCTAACGGCGGTTACAGAGCAAGACTCCTGGGTAGGCTGGTCAGTCTGCTGGATGGCCCAGAGACACTTCCGAAGGCTTACATGCAGGAGATGGTGAAGATGCCGAGAATAGTTGTTCCCACTATTCCAAGGGTTGAAGTACCAGTACAGGCCTTCTTGTTTGATCAGAGGTAGAAAGGGTTTCACAACGCAACAGCAGTGCAGAGGAGCAGCCCTTCAGCGGGTCACCAGCGATTCCTCGGTTCAGCCTCGTGGTTGCAGAATACTTGGCTCCTGTATTCCTTTGTTTGTGAGAACTCAGGAGATCGACCTGGTAGTGGCGTTTCCAGCCCCCTCTTATCCACGGTTCCCTTCGCGCCAAAACGGAGGGGACCCAATGGGAGATCCGCTCATAAAACACTCACACCATCTGTGTACCTCATCACGGACCATGGGGGTCCCAGGCATTCACACCACCCTAGACTCTCTGGCGCCCAGGATGTGTATTGGGACCAGACATCCCAGCCCCCATCCTGGAGGCACACACAGGCCTGTAGAAGCCTGCGAAAGCATCTGTGTTTCGCGGGAAAGTACATGCCCAAATAAGGAAGGCCCCGGGTCGGCTCGACCTGGGAGAGGTGAAGGGGGCAAGATGGTCAGCAGACAGGACAAAGAGCCTCGTGGTCTGGCCATTTTGGGAGCCAGGCCACCATTTTGGGCTAAGCGCGAGAAACGTGCTTAAAATGCCAAAAGGAGCTCAAAAACACAAGAAACGATCGCTGCCACCAATCCCGTCCGTGATTCACTTGCACCGTTCATTTACAATCCAAAGAGAGTATCTAGGGCCTGTAGAAGACTAGATACCCAAGAGAGCAGTAATTTAGCTTATAGTGCCCTCTTGTGCCATGTTGCACGAAAGCTGCAACATGATAAAGAAACTACGGAAAACAGCGTTTCCCGGTACTGACTGTTTTAAGGGCATGTCAGTTTCCCCGTAAGAATGGAGCGAAAGCCCAGAGGAGTGCGGCAGAAGGCTGCACTTCTCTGGCAAAGTCTAGATCATGGTGAAAACAACAGCAAAAAGTTTAGGGGTTGCCACATGGAAGGAAAATTACCCACAATTAATTAAGAAATCTTTCCTAACACTCGCCCCTCCCAGACTATGGACAGGGGGAACTAATCCACCCCTGGATGAGTCTCGTGTTCAGGTCGGTTAAATATTCTGGACAACCCATCAGCATTGCTATGTTGGACACCTGGCCTATGCTCAATAGTGAAGTCGAAGCCTTGTAGACTTATGGACCACCTAAGCAACTTTGGATTCTCTCCCTTCATGTTCATTAGCCACTTTAAGGGCTTATGGTCAGTTTGCACAGTGAAGTGGGTCCCATAGAGGTAGGGCCTCAGCTTCCGTAGGGCCCACAAAACAGAGAAACATTCTTTCTCCACTGTGGACCATCTGAGCTCTCTGTCCTTAAGCTGGTGACTAATAAAACCAATAGGGTGTTCCTTACCCTTCTCATCTACTTGCAATAGTACAGCTCCTATCCCAGTGTCAGAGGCGTCCGTCTGCACAATAAAAGGTCTTTGATAATCAGGGGCCCTGAGGACAGGGGCCTGGCACAAGGAGTCTTTTAAGCCATTGAAGGCCTTCTCACACTCGTCGGTCCAAGTTACCTTCTTGGGTTTCTTCGGAGTGGTAAGGGCAGTCAGAGGGGCAGCTATGGTGCCATAGTCTTCCACGAAGTTGCGGTAATACCCCGTGAGTCCTAAGAAGGCTCTCACTTGGGTCTGTGTAGTGGGGGTAGGCCAGTCTTGTACTGCTTGTACTTTACTGGGAAGAGGCTGTATCCTCCCTCCACCTACTTCATGTCCAAGGTAAACCACTGAGCCTTGTCCAATCTGGCATTTACTAGCCTTTATGGTCAAGTGTGCTTTCTGAAGAGCCTGGAGCACAATCCCGAGGTTTTTCACATGGTCTTCCCAGGTGGCACTGAAAACTGCTATATCGTCCAGATATGCAAGGAAGAATTTGTCCAACCCATTCAACACATGATTCACAAGCCTCTGAAAAGTGGCAGGTGCATTTTTCAACCCGAACGGCATTACCCTGAATTGGTAAAGTCCGTCTGGAGTAGAAAACGCTGTCTTCTCCTTGGCATGTTCTGCTAAAGCTATTTGCCAAAAGCCCGCAGTGAGGTCAAACGTGCTGAGGTACTTGGAGGCACCCAAAGTATCCACCAGCTCATCTGTTCGAGGCAAGGGGTGTGCATCTGTCTTGGTGACAGCATTCAGAGCCCTGTAATCCACGCAGAACCTCAATTCAGAAGTGCCTGCCTTTGGAACCAAAACCACAGGGCTGGACCAAGGACTACTAGAGGGTTCAATAACCCCAAGGTTTAACATCTTGTTGACCTTAGTCTTAATGTAATACCGTACTTTGTCTGACATCCTGTATCCCCTACTTTTGGTAGGTACACTGTCTCCTGTGTCTATGTTATTTTGCACCAAGGTGTCAAACCAGGCGACTGTGAAAACAGGGGGGAAAACTGCCTAAGCAAACTTTTCACCTCAGCCTGCTGATTAGAAGTCAGGTAAGGGGCCACTCGGACACCCTCAAAGGAGCTATCTGAAGGACCGCTTTGGAACAGGTCGGCGAGAGGTTCAGACTCCTCTTCCTCAACATCTGAAGCCAGTAGCAGTGCTGCGATTTCGACTCTTGGGACGAAAGCCTTCAGCCTATTTACGTGAAACACTTTTGGAGCCTGTCGAGGCTTTCCAAGGTCCACTAAATAGTTAACCTCATCCAGGGGCTCCACCACTGTGTAAGGGCCTGACCATTTGTCCTGTAAAGCTCGAGGCCTGATAGGATTCATGATCAGGACTTGCTGACCAGGTGTAAAGTTCATGAGGGAAGCTTTCTGGTCGTACCAATGTTTCACCAGCGCTTGTCCTGCCTTCAATTTATCACTAGCCAAGCCCATCAGGAGTACCATCCGTTTTCTGAGCCCCAGCACATAATCTACTACGTTGGTAGTAACAGGGGGAGTGTGCATCTCCCATCCCTCTTTGACTATGGCTAAGGGTCCCCGTACAGGATGACCGACCAGAGGTTCGAACGGGCCGGAAGCCAACCCCCTCCTGTGGTACCTCTCGGTAGGCAAACAGTAAGCATGGTAAAAGAAGATCCCATTTTCTTCTCTGAGGTTCTTCCAGAGCCCCAATCATGCTCTTTAACGTTCTCTTGAAACGTTCCACCAGACCATTGGTCTGGGGGTGGTATGCAGAAGAGAACTTGTAGGTGACCCCATATTCTTTCCACATAGCCTGCATATACTTCGACATAAAGTTGCTGCCACAATCCGACACAACTTCTTTAGGGAAGCCAACCCTAGTAAATATGCCAAGTAACGCTTTTGCAACTGACTTGGATGTTACAGTTTTCAATGGGATGGCCTCAGGATATCTGGTTGCATGGTCGACCAGCACCAGGATAAACCTATTGCCTGAGGATGTTTGCAGGTCAAGGGGACCAACGATGTCGATCCCTACCCTTTCGAATGGTACTCCCACAACTGGGAGTGGTACCAATGGAGCTTGGATTGTCGAGCCAACCTTACCAGATAACTGGCAGGAGGCACAACTCCTACAGTGACTTTCTACTTGCACCCCCATCTTGGGCCAGTAGAAGTGCATGGATAACCTTTGCTTGGTCCTCTTAATACCAAGGTGACCAGCAAGGGGTACTTCATGCGCCAACTGCAGGAGGAAGGGTCTTACAGCAAGGGGAACCACCAACCTCCTATGGTCTCCTTCTGTAGACGCTGTGGGCTCACTATACAGGAGTCCACCTTCCCAATAAATCTGATGCGTCCCAGGAGGTTCACCCTCAAGCTGGGAGCAGGCCTGTCTCCTTAGGCCTTCCAGAGATGGGCACTCACGTTGGCCTTTACTGAATTCTTCCCTGTCAGGACCACCTTCTACTAACAAGTCTTTTAGTTCCGGATGGTCGTTGGGGTCAAATACTTCAGGCATCGCCACCTCCTCGTCAGGCCCGGGCGATTGACCAAGTTCCTCCACCGCAGTGGTAGGCGAGCTCGGGGGAATGTTCTCTTTCCCTCGTCTTGACTTGTTTACTCCTTTCGCCTTGGGTTTCCCCTTCGGCTGGGGCGGCGAATTGGTCTTGGCCAATGCTGCCCGTATTTGAGACCATGTGCAGGGTCTGTCGGCAGTGTCTTCTACGAGCCCTAAAGCTCTGAGATCATTGCCTAACAAGACCTTTCCTGGGACGTTTCTCTGAATGCTCACTGGAATCCTGACTGCTGTACCATTTAAAGTAAGATTTACAGGTATTACTAGGAACATGCGAGGTGGGCCATCAGCCAACTTAGTGGGCATCAGAGTAGCTCTGGCAACTTCCTCTGAGTCTACCAAGGTAGAATCCACTACAGTCCGACTGCACCCACTATCCCTAAGAGCTGGAGTATCCACTCCATTAATCAGCACACTGTCTTTAAAGTAGTGCTTGGTATTATCTGGAATCCTAGCATAAGCCTCTGCGACTTTAGGCTTCCAGGAACCGAGGGAAACTAAAACTACCTCAGCTTCTATCCCACTGGGGAAGGAGTCGGAGGAGAAGGATGCTCCTGTAATCTCTTCTTCCTCGTAGGAGGAGAAGGCCAGATTAGCGGATTGGACCCCCAAAGGTTTAACCTTACACCGGGGATCCCCCTTCACATGGTCAGTTGCTCCACAAGCAAAACAAGATCCATTGGGTCTGTTTACATAGGGAGGATTATTGTAACCAGACTTCTGTTTCAGAGGCTGACCTCCACTACCCTGTGAGTTTTCTTGTGTCTTACCCTTATTTTTCTTTTTGTGGCCCTTTTGAGAAGAAGATTTATCAGATTATCCATCCTCCTTATCTTTGGACTTTTTCCCTTCCTCCTGCTTACCAGGATGAGTTTTGTCCTTATGGGACACTCGATGTGACACCCATAAGTCTGCTGCAATGGCCAGCTTCTTAGGATCTATCTCCTTCGAATCGGCCAAATGCTGCTTAAGCTCCGGGGAAGAAGATGCAAAAATGTGTTCCAGCATGACAAGATTTATCATGCCTTCAAAGGTAGAAACCTTATAACCTTCGACCCAGTCAGTCAAGTTTTTTAAGGATTCGGTTACATAAGATACCCAAGTACCACCTTCTTTTTTCTTGTACTCTAGGAATCGTTTTAAATATTGGGCAGGAGTCTTTCCAAACTTTAAAATGAGAGTTTGCTTTAACATTGCGAAATCAGCTCGCTCAGCCTTCGACATTTCCATAATGGCACTACAGCTAGAATGGGGCAGTCTGCTGAGTAACCAGGCAATCTTATCAGCATTGTCAATTTGTTGAACTTCACATGCATACTCAAACGTATTCAGCCAGTCCATAATGTCATTCCTTTCCTCGTACACACTGAGCAGATCTTTCGGAAAGCGTGGATGAGAGGAGTCCTCGTGGTCGCGGTGGACCAGTGCAGCGGCAGAACCGTTGGTTCTACCAGTGAGAGCAGCCCCACCTCCTTCCGCACTGTCCTCAGAAGTTACAGCATCAAGCTGCGCTTCTTGCCACGCCACGATTCTTTGTATCATATCCAATTTGGTGCCTTGAGAGGAGACACCTCTCTCCGCACACATCTTTTTCAATGTTTCAGATTTAGAAGCATTTAAAGTTAACAAGGTATTTGTTTCCATACTGTTAGATAGGACTATGGCCTTTTTAAAATTATACTACGACAATTCACTATGTGTCCTGGTAGGAATAACTTGAAATGCCTTCGCTCGTGTGCAACACTGGATACCTTCAGTCGTATCCCACCGCTGTACACCAATTTGTTAAGACGGATTTCTGAACTCTGTCCTGGAGGTGCAGAGGTTCAGAAGGCCAACCTAGTTTCTTGGAACAGGGTAACCTCTGGACAAGCCAGACCAATCAGGGTAGCGATCGCGACGGTCAAGACTAGGTCTCAAGAGGGGTGAGGGTGACTGAAAGCCCGCAAATAGCACACAAAGCAAGGACACTTACAAATTACTCCAAACAGGTGTTATATTAAAAATATATACACATTTATTACAAGGCCTTTGTAACATTGACCGTAGCAAGAAATCACAATAAAACTCCAGTAAACCAACACATACCAAACCAATACAATATATATACAAATACAAACGAGTCTAACGAGTTAGACGCACGAAATGTGTAGACCACCTAGATGGGGAGGAAAACAGGCAGTGCGAATAATAATTAGACCCAGTCCGCCTTCAGAGGCACCTAACTAAAAGGAAGTCCAAGTCCTACGAAAAGTGGAGCCTTGTGCTCAAAAGTACCTGCACACGCTGGTGCCAACGGGCAAAAAGGGGAGTCTCTTCGAGGGAATCAGGCAGTTTAGTTCGGTGAACAAATGGAGATGAACAGAGCCCCGCGACTCAAGCGCAGCCTCCATTGTGGGCAGAAGCAGAGCACGAGTACAGAAAGGCGCGCTGTTAGACACAGCGGGGAAAAGCTATGGGCTCCTGCAGGAGGGCGACCAGTTCCTAGCGATGCTACTCACCGGTCCCTGATGCAAGCAGACCCAGGCTTCTCCGCATCAGTTTCAGTGCTGGCAGGTTCAGATAGGAGCAGGGGACGTCTCGTCGTGGTGTAGATTCCGCAGCAGCAGAAGTTGAGTTGAGTGCGTCCCAAACGCAGTGAACCCGCACAGTTTGTTACCACAGCAGGGCAATGGAGCGGCCGTGTGTATTTCAGCCAAATGTACACTACTCACTTCAGGCCTGGGAATGCCAAGTGTACAAATCGTGTGAGAGTGACAAGGACTCGATATACAACACAACCTGACAGCGGTTACAGAGCAAGACTCCTGGGTAGACTGGTCAGTCTGCTGGATGGCCCAGAGACACTTCCAAAGATTTACGTGCAGGAGATGGTGAAGATGCCGAGAATAGTTGTTCCCACTATTCCAAGGGTCAAAGTACCAGTACAGGCCTTCTCGTTCGATCAGAGGTAGAAAGGGTTTCACAAAGCGACAGCAGTGCAGAGGAGCAGTCCTTCAGCGGGTCACCAGCGATTCCACGGTTCAGCCTCGTGGTTGCAGGATACTTGGCTCCTGTATTCCTTTGTTCGTGAGAACTCAGGAGATCGACCGGGTAGTGGTGTTTCCAGCCCCCTCTTATCCACGGTTCCCTTCCCGCCAAAACGGAGGGGACCCAATGGGAGATCCGCTCATAAAACACTCACACCATCTGTGGACCTCATCACGGACCACGGGGGTCCCAGGCATTCACACCACCCTAGACTCTCTGGCGCCCATGATGTGTATTGGGACCAGACATCCCAGCCCCCATCCTGGAGGCACACATAGGCCTGTAGAAGCCCACGAAAGCATCTGTGTTTTGCGGAAAAGTACATGCCCAAATAAGGAAGGCCCCGGGTCGGCTCGACCTGGGGGAGGTGAAGGGGGCAAGACGGTCAGCAGACAGGACAAAGAGCCTCGTGGTCTGGCCATTTTGGGAGCCAGGCCACCATTTTGGGCTAAGCGCGAGAAACGCGCTTAAAACGCCAAAAGGAGCTCAAAAACACAAGAAACGATCGCTGCCACCAATCCCGTCCGTGATTCACTTGCACTGTTCATTTACAATCCAAAGAGAGTATCTAGGGCCTGTAGAAGACTAGAGACCCAAGAGAGCAGTAACTTAGCTTACAGTGCCCTCTTGTGCCATGTTGCACAAAAGCTGCAACATGATAAAGAAACTACGGACAACAGCGTTTCCCAGTACTGACTGTCTTAAGGGCTTGTCAGTTTTCCCGTAAGAATGGAGTGAAAGCCCAGAGGAGTGCGGCAGAAGGGTGCACTTCTCTGGCAAAGTCTAGATCATTGTGAAAACAACAGCAAAAAGTTTAGGGGTTGCCACATGGATGGAAAATTACCCATAATTAAGAAATCTTTCCTAACACCCACCAGCCAAAGGGAAGGAGTCATCCTCTTTGGAGCTTGTGTCATATAGGCAGAGGCGGCCGCTCTAGGCGGTGTGGTTTGACATGGTACGGCTCTGGTGTAGATTGTAGGGTGCTTTATTCTAATCTTGCTGTGACGGAGCTGCGAGTTTAGCAAAAACAGCAAGCCAGGTCGCAAGGCGAGCAGGGTTGCTACACCTACCTTGAGGAGTGCGACGTTCTACACCCTCCTCCAGTCCTTCCAGTTTCCAGTCTTTTTCTCTTCAGCCCCCACATTTTTACTCTTCTGACACCAGTCTGGATAGGAGTTCTCTGTAGCACTTACTGAGCGAGTGCTCAGTGTGTTGGCGGGTTCCGGGTTCCGGGCATCACACATGGCTAAGCACCTACTTTTCATTTCTCTATACCCACATTGGCCCCTGTGCCTTGGACCTCTCTGGCTACACGAAAACTATCCCTTTACCAGCATGCCCGCGTCAAGGCTGCAAACCATGCTTACCATGGACATGGCTATAGACCGGATTATTGAAGTGGATCTGGCCTCTGCTCTGCTGCCTTCCAGCTATCATCCTAATGTTGTGGGCAGGAGGGACTCCACTCCACAATCACCTTTTCCGTACCTTCCCGGGAGTGGCAGCCACCTCTCTGAGGTTCTGGCCTTATGTGTGAAAAGGAGACATAAGCTCCAGCAGGAACAGCTTCTACTCAGCAAACTCTTGTCTAATAACAAAAACCTTAACAACAATTTCCAGTATTGTGCCAGTGTCACACCTTCCGCATCATCTACACTCACTTAACTCATGTTCAAAAATAGAATCCTCAACAGTGACTTCAAGGATGGTGTCAGCTTTACATGTTCCCCTTCAACCACCACCATGCACATACAGTGCTTTGCACCCGAACCTTCTGATGATTATGGATTTGTGAAAGGGGTGTCTGTAGTAAATGTAGACCTTGACAAATCAGCAGGCATGCATACTCAGACTGTGTCATGGTGGGATGCAGCGCTAGCAGTTTAACCTTGTTTCTGTCTAGAATTTCTGACCTGAATCAATTATCACTGCATTCTAAGTTAATCATCGTTCTGAATTGACTAGCCTTACTTATCTGATCTGCCTGTTTTTTATTTTTGGTGATTATGCTATTGCTTCTACCGTTATCTTGTTTTTTTCTTTTATGTTTTATGTTTGATGTGTTCTTTATTGTTGTACGTTTCCATGTGCCATCATGCCTCCAGGTCCATTGTGTGCTATATAAATGAAATAAAGTAAAGTAAAATAAAGTAAAATAGAAAACGGGGTCTGGACAGCAGTGGTCGCTTCACAGTCTTGCAAACGGTCTGCAGGCATCTCTGCTTATATTCTTCTTTGGTTACGTCTGTTTCCTGTTGTAAACTTGCTTTACACTCACAAAGCCTCACCTTTTATACAGCTCCAGCACACACTTTTCTGCAATCTCTCAGCATTTTACAGATAGGGGCATTTGGCTGTCCAATCAGGACAGCCTGACCCCCTGTGGGAGCTATGCACACTGGCATACAAACAACATGGTGATGGATAACTCCTCCCCGACTTCCTTCCTGCCCAGACACTCTGGGATGCCTACTGATTCCTCTCAAAGGCAAAACACACACACATAATAGTAGAAGAAGGGCTAACAAAGAAAAACCATGTTAGTAATGGCAAAAAATGAAGGGAGGCATACGTTTGTACTTCGGTGCCCCTATTGTGCACTACCAAGGCTATGGACATAGCTGTGGTATAAAAATACACAATAGTTAGTAGAACACGTCAACTGCACCAGCCATAACTAAGTGATTTTCTAGGCAACTAAAAAGTTGCAGGAACAGAAAGAAGGGGAAATTAGTTATCCCTTTGACACTCAACTGAATGTGGCTTGTGCCAATCTCTCAGACTATAGAGTTTTTAGGAGAGACATTATTATCCCTCTATCCTGGGAAAATGTGCCCATCTAGGGAAGTGTGCCAATCCATGTAGGAATACCAAACCAGGTAAAGCATGCCAATCCCAATCCAGGTAAGAACACCAATCTAGGTAAAGCGTGCCAATCCAAATAATAATTCCAATCCAGGTAAAGCGTGCCAATTCAAGGTAGTGTGCCAAACCAGGTAGGAACGCCACTCCAGCTAAGCAATTAATGCACTCCAGGTAAACAATCCAATCCACTCCAAATACTTAGAAGGTCCTAAATACAGGTGGAGGTATGCCAACTCCAGCACGAGCCAGGTAGCAACTTGGTGTAATGAACACTGAGCATGTGTGGGCATTTGGGCAGGGTTTATACAACCCCATTTTCAAAATGTCTATCCGAACTCAAGATCTCATGAGATTTTACCATTACTTGAGATCTCGCTCCATTAATACAAGTGTTTTTAACTGCATAATCGGGTGGCCCATATGCACTAAGTTAGGTGCTGGCACCTGTCCTCCTCCACTCCCTTACCAGACAGGCCTAGGTAGGCAGTGCCCTAATGTGGTCCCCATGTGCCTGTCTGTCACGTGTCCTGCTTGTGTGTGTCATGCATATGAGGGTGCCCTGCTGGGGGCATGCAGCAGCCATGACACCAGTCCAGTGTTATTTGTACCAAAGGAACTACATATTTGAGATTTTGCATGGACTATAGAGCTCTTAATACAGTTACCAAGACAGATGCTCACCCCTTTCACACACTGATGAGTTTGTGGACAAACTGGGTTCTGCAAAGTATCTCAGTACCTTTGACCTTACTGCACGGCACTGGCAAAGGATCTTGATCTTGAAAGGACATCCTGTGTAAGGGCATACACAGTGGTTTTCTCAACTCTGTAGTGACATGACCTTTCAAGAATAAGGGCATATTGATTTCCAAACAAGAGATGGAGTAGAGGGGAGTTGCACTAATGTTCTGAAGAAATTGTGCAGGTACAGGGTCTAATAATGAAAATAATTGGCAGGTGAAGAAAGGATTACGTGTATTAACATGGTTTGTTATGATATTGAGGCGTTTGATTCGCCAAAGATATATCATGTGTATGGTGTGAGTTTTTATTTATAATTTAATCTTGGCTGGTCTCTAATGTTTGCTTAAAATAAGAGGCTAGATCTGTACATAAGGAGATAGCCAGTGCTACTAAGTATATAATATCATCTGTAGATTTAAAGGCACAATTAAGGGGGTAATTCATATAATTCAGTGCACAAGTGGCGCACGCGGCTGGCGCAGAGAGTGCGCGTGCGAATCCCTGCGCCAGCCGCGTGCGCTAAAATCCATTTCCGCGCACAGCGTATTCATGGATTACAGACACCAAAACCAGCCGTGGCGCACAGTGGCGCAGCGACCCTGCAGCAGCGCCAGTTACGCCCCCAAGAACGCCTCTCGCGCAGGGAAAAGCCATCAAAATCCCCAATCCAGCGCAAAGGGCTGCGCTAACCCTGTACCAGCACGGCAAGCGGGCTACGTGTATCACTGGGGTGCACGGGGAGTTCCACACGCGATTGGCCCCGTGCGAGCAGGGTACGCGTATTTCAGGGGTGCGCGGGAAGATCCACACGCGATTTCCGCAGGGTACGTGTATTTCAGGGGTGCGCAGGAAGTTCCACACGCGATTTCAGCAGGGTACGTGTATTTCAGGGGTGCGCGGGAAGTTCCACACGCGATTTCATCAGGGTACGTGTATTTCAGGGTGCGGGGGAAGTTTCACATGCGACATCAGCAGGGTACGTGTATTCCAGTGGTGCGCGGGAAGTTCCACACACAATTTCTGCAGGGTACGTGTATTTCAGGGGTGCGCGGGAAGTTCCACACGCGATTTCAGCAGGGTACATGTATTTCAGGGGTGCGCGGGAAGTGCCACACGCGATTTCAGCAGGGTACGTGTATTTCAGGGTGCGGGGGAAGTTTCACACGCGACATCAGCAGGGTACGTGTATTCCAGGGGTGCGTGGGAAGTTCCACACTCGATTTCCGCAGGGTACGTGTATTTCAGGGGAGCGCGGGAAGTTCCACACGCGATTTCAGCAGGGTACGTGTATTTCAGGGGTGCGCGGGAAGTTCCACACGCGATTTCAGCAGGGTACGTTTATTTCAGGGTGCGGGGGAAGTTTCACACGCGACATCAGCAGGGTACATGTATTTCAGGGGTGCGCGGGAAGTTCCACACGCGATTTCAGCAGGGTACGTGTATTTCAGGGGTGCGCGGGAAGTTCCACACGCGATTTCATCAGGGTACGTGTATTTCAGGGTGCGGGGGAAGTTTCACACACGACATCAGCAGGGTACGTGTATTCCAGGGGTGCGCGGGAAGTTCCACACGCGATTCCACCAGGGTACGTGTATTTCAGGGTGCGGGGGAAGTTTCACACGCAACATCAGCAGGGTACGTGTATTCTAGGGGTGTGCGGGAAGTTCCACATGCGATTCCATGAGGGTACGTGTATTACAGGGGTGCGCGGGGAGCCCCACACGTGAATTGCATGTGTGGGTCCTCCCAGGTGTTCCCTCTACACCCTCCACGGCCCCTGCAGGTGGCTCACACCACAGGGGCCTACCCTGCACATGTCCTGCAGGCACCCCATCCACCATGGCCATGCCCCCCAGCCAACCCACATGTGAACTTGCACTACTGCCCACCAACGCATGTCCCCCTGCACCCCCAGCACTGTGGGGCACCTGCCAGCAGGCCCTCACCCATGTCTCCCACCACCCCCACCCCCCACCCCCCAGCAGTGCAGGGTCACCCTCCACCAGGCCCCCACCCATGTCTCCCACCACCCCCACCCCCCAGCAGTGCAGGGTCACCCTCCACCAGGCCCCCACCATGTCTCCCACCACCCCCACCCCCCAGCAGTGCAGGGTCACCCTCCACCAGGCCCCCACCCATGTCTCCCACCACCCCACCCCCCAGCAGTGCAGGGTCACCCTCCACCAGGCCCCCACCCATGTCTCCCACCACCCCCACCACCCAGCAGTGCAGGGTCACCCTCCACCAGGCCCCCACCCATGTCTCCCACCACCCCCACCCCCCAGAACTGTGGGGCACCTGCCAGCAGGCCCCCACCCATATCCAACTCATGTTCCCCAGCCAACATGTCATCACAATCTATATCCCTGGTCCCTATGGTCAGCCTCCAAATGCAAAACACCCACCCGAGTATTGCATCCACCCACTCATAATTGGCAATTACATGACAGAACACCAATTGCAAGTTCCGAAACAAACACATTTCCCTCACATACACCCAATGGGTGTCAGTGAATCTCAAAACCCATATCATGATATGCATGAAACCAATGAGATACTACACATTGAAGTTCGATAAAAAAAATATGTATTAAAGGAAACATAAATAGAATCAAAAATAAAGAAACAGAAATGGGAATGTACAAAAATGAAACGAAGCATGTCCGTGAAAAAAAGCAAAACCAAAAATCATAATCCAAAGTAATGGTGTCCAAAGTCACTGTCCACAAAACTAAATCCAATGGGAAATAAAATTGAAAGCCATTGCTCCATGGTTAAAATGTGAAAGAAAAATACAATCCAACAGTGAACTATGTACATACGAACAAGCCAGGGTCCATTATCCCAACAAAAGAAATGAAACCTATCTAACTACACTAACTAATAAAATAAACTATGTACAAAAAAATGGCCAATGTCCAAAAGGTCCAAAATAAATCCAAAAAAAAAGGAAACCTAACACTACCTACATAACTATGTACAAAGGCAGCGGGCTAGTTTGACGGCTCACTTTTGGATGTCCCGGGCCAGGGCATCATCGAACTCCTGCTCAATGTCCCGGAGGCGGTCCTGCTCCATGGCCCCGAGGGTTGCAGGGCTGTCGACGTGTCCACCTCCAAAACCCTGTGGATTGCCTCAAGGCACTCGGCCCGCCTCAGGGCCCTCCGCATGGAGTTCTCCGCCCTGACCATTGTGAGCCGTGCCTCTTCCGCCCACTGCCGCTCCGCATCTATGGCATGGCCCAACCGCTGCCACACGGAAGACACTCTCTGTCCTGGGTCCTCCTGCCCTCCGGCCGATGCCTGCCCCTCCGATGTTGAAGGCCCCGAGCCTTCATGTCACCCACCACGTTGCTGCTGCTGCTGTGCCTCTGCCCGTGCACTGCCTCCTGCTGCCTGCACATCCTCTGCCGGCTGGGGTGCAGTCGTTGATGTGGCCACCCCTGCTGGACGTCCGACTCCCGACTGTGGCAGGGATGCCTCCTCCACCAGCCTGGCCGCACCGTCAGAGACAGCTCCACAGGGCACCCAGGTGACTGATGGGTGGGAAGATGGCACGGAGGACGACTGGCGCGTAGGGGGTTCAGTTGAGGAGGGGGTCGTAGCAAGCCCCATCATACGGAGGAATCCGGCCTGGGTGACCTGTCCCAGCAGGCTGACGTGGTCAACGAGCCATTCGAGATGACGTGCAGTCTCCTCATGAAAAGACTGCAGGTCACCTCGCATGGCCCGTTGACGCAACGCCACACCAGTCAGGACAGGCTCAAACCGGACCCGGATAGCCATGTCCGCAGGCAGAGGAAGGCCAGTTGTCGTTTGCTCATCCCCTGCCTGAAAACGGGTCTGGACCTAGGCATCCCTGCTAGTGCAAGATGATGCAGGGACAGGATCAGGGACAGGATTGCACACAGGCACCTCTGCGGCGGCCTGTGCTGCCTCCTGTGCCTGGTCCTGCACTGCACCACTAGCACCAGTGGGATCCCCACCTCCAGACCCCGTCTCTGTTGCTTGCACGGCCTCCTCCTCCACCAAACCCCCCACCAACCTGGATGACTCCGTGCCATCTTCCCCCGTTGGGCCCTGTGGGGTCCCAGCTGCCCCTTCTGCTGCCGAGGAGTCCAACTCCAACCTCTGCCTCTTGGACCTCCCCACGGCAGCTGCGGCCTGGGACGCGGCACCGGACTCCTCACTCCCCGACGAGATGACAACATGGGAGGGGAGCCGGGCCTTGCGTCTCCGGCTGGCGGTGGGATCCCCGCCACTGTGCTCCACAGCACCTTCTCCGCCCTCTTCATCAATTGACGCTGCAGACAGGGAGAAATAAAACACAGGCATCGGGGCACTGTACAATTGACACATACACACATGACAGTTGTACATGAGTGGCATTGGCAAACTTCAGACATGCCATCACAATCCCCAACACACATGTCATTTCAACTCGCACACATGAGCCATACCACAGCCATATCGCAACTGCCAGCACCATCCATACACATACAACAGCATGAGCAGGCAAAGGTGAGCCAGACATCACATGCAACACAGGAAGTGCACCACACATGTACACACACCACCACACTTGCATGCATGTGTACACCTCTGCAAAGTGTCGCAGTGTTCAGATGGGCATCCATGTCACATCTGCCAATCAGGCTTCCACATACCGCTGTCACATGCATCCATGTTGCATCACTGTTGCACCCTTGTCAAATACACACAGATGCACATGTACACAGTGCTGATACATGCAGCTGAAAACAACATACATGCGTGACATCACGGACATGTCTACTTACATACACATTCATCCAAACATGTGTGCCCACACAACTGCATTTGGCATGCAAGCCTACACACACAAGCACCATCCATGTCTCACACATTCCAGCCCTCGCATGTGTTAGCCCCACACCCTGTACACCCCCACCCATACTCGACCCCATACAAACAGATGTGCAACCTGCACACTACTGAAAAATCACCACACGCACAGCTCACAATCAGGATGCATGTACACTTACCGCTCGACTCCAGACGGGTCTGCCTCTCAAGGACCTGGACATGGAGCGCTGGGGATGTGCGTTCCAGGACCCTCATCTGTTCTTCCGACAAGTGGCCTCGGCGCCCCTTGGCATCCGCTGCCTTCAAGAGGCGCGGGGCCTTGTTCAGGGTCCTGGACCTGAAGTCCTCCCAGCGCTTCTTGACATGTTGGAAGTCGCGGACTGCCACCCCCTCCGCGTTGATGGCAGTCACGACGTCAGTCCAGATCCGAGTCTGTCTTTCCTTGTCGGCGCGGGAACTTCCGAAGAGGGCATCATACTGCCCCAGGACTTGCTCCACCAGGACACCAACTTCGGTGGCACTGAAGCTGGTGCCCCTCTGCCTCTTTGGCCGGGGGTTGTCAGTGGTCTCAGATGGTGTTTGCCCCGACATGACAACCCCAGAGGCAAGAGTGGGTGGGCAACTGGGTCCTGGGGCTGGGCTGTGGAGCGATGGAATCCCAGTCGGGAGTCTTCGGTTCCAGCAGGGGTGGTCACAGCAACAGCACCCCTGGCTGATGTGCAGGTAGCAAATGGCAGGGCAGGTGGGCAGCAGGCAGTCAGGCAGCAGCAGATGGCAGGTGGGAGCGTGCTCGGGTCTCTGGGGGGCAGTAGTTCGGCCTTCTGGGCAGGAGCGTGGTCTTCCGTGTGCTTACGCGTGGCCAGCTTGATACGGAGTGATTTGGCACGTGAAAATTCGGCACGTCAGCGTGTAATTCGAGGAAAGGCCCTTTGCGCGTAAGCGCATCTGCACGCATACGCAATTTCATTGGACAGAAGGCCCCTGAAGCGCAAGCGCCCCTGTGACATGACGCGCACAGGCGTGCATGGGCATTTCAGCCCGCGTGAAAAACTGCACATCCGCGTGTAATACGAGGAAAGGGCCCATGCGCGTAAGTGACGTGACGTGCGCGTGCGTTTCCCTCAGCACGGGTTAAAGGTGAGCGGGCCCAGCAGTTTGCTGTATGTGCGTTTCGTGGAGACCGACGTGTGTTGCTGCTTCCTGTTGGTTTGCGCGCCATCAAAACTTCACAGCTATCAAGGACGTATCTCTTCTTTTGGCGGGGGTATTGGCTACGCATGTTTTTCTGCATCGCGCTAGTCAGACGGTGAGTCGTACATGCTCTTTTTCCCACTGCGGGTGCCCCTGTGTATCGCACCCATCTTCGAGGTCATAGTAGCCTGCGTGTCCCACGCGTACGCGTTATTCGTGTTACTGGGTGCCACCGCATACTGCGGGAGGTTGAATCCACGCACGTAGGCTGCAGGGTTGCGTGCACGGTTTTACTGCAGTTTTGGGGTGCCTGAGCGTTGCGTGACCCGTCACCACATCACCGGGGTCACATACAGCCTTGCAGGTGCAGGGGGGCTGTTACCATCTTGCTTCCCACCCCCTTCACCCCAATTGCCCAGGTCAATTGTGGTGTACACCTCCCATTGGCACCACTCCATCTGTGCCAGCACTACTACATCTGTGCCATGGTTGGGAGGCCACCAAAGGTGAAGGGCGCCTCAGCTGGGCGTACTGCTCGTGGCGGGCGTGGTCGGGGACGTGGACGTGGTGACCAGGGAGTAGGCGGACTCCAGGGTGTCCAGGGCAGCCACAGAGGGGGAAGAGGCAGGGGTGCGCCACTTGAGCACAATGTTGTGCCATGTGTCGGTGCAGCCATGCCACCACCCCCTGTGGTTCCGGGGGATGTAGCTCCTGCATCTGGCACTGGCACCCATATGACCCGGCAGTCCGTTCCATCGACTGCCACGGGCCCAAGGGTAGTGGTAGCTGCAGGTGCAGCTGTGGACACCGCCACCCAGGCTCAGGGTCTGCCAGCGCAGGCTGCGTTGGCACTTGAAGAGCCCTTGGTAGATCTCCAGCAGGCCAGGGGGGAAACCATAGGGGCAGGCCGGGCTGCTCAGACCAAGACACGTGTCCCTGGGGCAGTCATGTCATCTGCTGCCCCGAACAGCCGGGTGTTGGCAAGTGCAGGGGCAGATGCACCCAACAGCACCCCGGTTGTGAGTCTGCCAACCAGGACCGTTGCGGTCAATGACCCTGCCACAGCTGATGCGCAGGGTCCATTAGTGGGCACCCAGCTGCCACTGACACAAGTCAGGTCATCCCTCCACCTGCCACTCCCTTGGCTCATCCACCAAACCCACTGGCCATACTGGTCAGGGCGGCATTAGCCAGCCAGGGTCTGCGCCACAGTCCAAGAGGAGGAAGGTTGCACCTGCAGCACAGGCTGGGACCCCACACACAGCCACGACCTCCTGCACGTCGAGGAAGAAGCCTTTCTGTAAGCAGGAACTGGACTTCCTCGTGGACTACGTGCGGGGCCGCAGCCGTGACATGCTAGTGGGTGCCATTAGTCAGACTACGGCTGCCCAACGTGACACCCACTGGAAGCATGTTGCGGAACATGTCAGTTCATTCGGCCATGAGGTGCGCACGGCGCAGGAGTGCAAAAAGCGTTGGAATGACATCAAGCGCAGCACTAATGCCAAGCGTGCCTCAAATTACAACTTGACTCTGGTGACTGGCAGTGGGCCTGCACCAGAGGAGGAAGAACTCACTCCGCATGAGGCTCTCGTTGCAGAGTTCATACCACCTGAATTGGTCGAAGGAGTGGGAGAGAAGCTGGACTTTGATGCCCAGTCCAGTGAGTGTTGATGCGTGTTTGTTGAGGACGTGTGTGTTTCACTTGTGGGATGTGTTGTGCATGATTGCTGCTACATGTGACGGGTACATGGTTCTGATGTGTAAGTAATGCAATGCTACCGTCATGCATGTCTCCTCTGCCTGCATGCAGGACTCCATGTAGGCATGCTCCCTTGCCCCCCCTCCGCCACTCTGCACCCCAGTTCCACCTTTGCACTGGTCTGCTTCAATCTTGCCAATGTGTACTTTCTTGTTCATGTGTCCTGTGTAGATGCTAACTTCCAGCGTAGAATCTGCCAGACATATGCCGTGTGGTACAGCCTTAGTACTCGATGCAGGGTATCTCACTTGTACTGTGCATGGGTCAGATGTCCCGCAGGGACATGAGTGCCCATTCATGCTCCATGTGCATTGCAACATGCCCCTATGTGTCCTTGACTGGATGATCACTGTAATATAAGTCCTTGGTTACATACATTGCCTGCCATCTCATCAGCCTTCCCATGTCAACTGTGGCTCAGTCCTGCGTTGCACACATGTTTAGGCTCTGACAATCTGTGTGGCTCACAGGCCTCAGCCTGTTCAATGGCCAATGACTCTGTCCAACTCTTGTTGTGTCTTCTTCACACGTGGGCAGCCTCCGGAGTTTCCATCATGTGTCCTGCCCACTGTCCCAGCATCATTTGCAGTGTTGTAATTTGAATCACATTAAGCTGTTGATGCCAGTCAACACTGCCTGTCAATACACAGGTGTATGGTCAGCCTTTTGATACCATGCTAGGCATCCCTGTTTTGGTACTGGGGCGGAGGGGTGCTTGGCTTCTAGACATGGTACACATTGAATGCACAATGCACGTGATGTCTGAATTTGACATTGCACTGCCTTCACATTTCCTGGCACACACCATGTAGTGCTTGTACATGTAGGTAGTGAGTGGCGTACACATTTTCTGCACTGCATAGACCCACTTCCATGGAAACTGCCACCTTTCAACAGGTCTGATCACAGAAGCTATTCAAAGTATACCCAGCATGCATGCCAGGTCATATGTTGTGTGTCACATGTCTGCCGGATGCCTTTGCTGTCGGTGTGTGTGTGTGTCATGTGCTTCTGACATGTGTATTGACCTTTTTCTCTCTATTTTTCAGGTGATGACGCAATGGAGGCGGAGGATGGTGTTGTCATGCCAGACACACGGTTGTTACCACTACATAAACCAGGCACAAGTGGGGGTCGTGGGGTGGTAGGCCACGAAAACCCCCAAGTGCTACAGTCCATCTTATCTCTGGCTGCCTATGAGTCCAGCCTTGATGACGACTCTGACGTCCATGTTGAGTTGGATGAGCATCAAGTCCATGTGTCAGGGGTGAGTGATTCTGATGTGGACACTCCTCTGTCTGCAACACCTGCACTGAGGGATCAGACAGTCTTGGTTCCTCCGCCCGTGGTGGATCGGGACACAGGGTCACCCTCGACACCAGTCAAGGACATCACGTCGATGGGGGCATGTAGTCGTGCAGCCGCAGGCGGTGCCAACACAGCGAGGACCCCCGGTCCTTGGGTTTTGCAGGGGTCAAGCCCGGCAACGCGGTCGCCGCGCGCAACCGCTGTATACTGAGTGGGAGCAAGACATGACTGCCAATTCCGAACGGCAGGGGGCAGCAATGGAGAACATCGCTGAGAGCATGGAGCGTGTGGCCCGATCTGTGCTCCCCACTGCTAGGCAGGTGCTTCTCCAGCAGCAGGCGGCACGGTCCACGGCCCGCTCGCTCAGGCTGGGCATGGCGGCCTCAGACAGGGCACACCAGGCTGAAATGTCGTCTCTGCGTCAAGCAATTGCTGCTCAAGCAGAGGCGCACATGGATGCCCTGAGGGAGGAGTATGCTTCCCTCAGATCCACTCTGGGTGTCCTTATGATGTCCCAGAGGCAGCAGGCAGAGGAGAGGTTTGCACAGCTTGAGCGTACCATCTCGGCCGAGCTACAGGCTTGCCGGGAGGTGCAGCGGTTGTCCAGCCAGGCCTTGCAGGAGGAACTCCGTGTTACACGTGCTACCTTGCAAGAGGAAGCACGTGTATCACGGGAGGTTCTGCATGCAGACCTACGTCACATCGCCACACAGAACCAGGCTCACCCGTCCGGCAGACTTGCTGCCGACGAGGGGCAAGCTGCGGCTAGGCGTGGCCAGGCTACTGTGCCACGTCCTCCTTTCCAGGATTAGCCAGACTCGGACGACCATCTATCTCCCACATAGGTCGTGCTGTGCAGGCGTTGAGCCCATGGAGGATTTTTTTTGGATCAGCATCATCGCATGTGGATGTTGAGCAGCACCCTGTACCTCCTCCCTCCTGGGTGCCTCCCCTCCCCCCCGGGTCGTATGTGGCCATTTTTGATTTTTCTTTTAGTTTAGTTAGTTAAGTTTCTGTTTGATAGTTAGTTTAAATAGGTAATGTAGGTTTTCCATAGTTAGTGTAATTAGTTAATAGTTGATTTAGTTTAAAATTGCTAGTCTATTGTGCTTTCATATGACGGTGCGGTGCTTTGTGGCTTTTGAAGGCATCCACTGTCTGTTCCAGCTGGGCCCTTCATGGTTGTCTTGTGTATGTGTTTGCTGCTTGGGGTCCTTGACTCACATATGCCACTCCTGCCTCCCTTATCCATGGGCTCGCAAGGATGGTTCGGTGTTACAGCATTTTACACAAGGGCTTTGGACTGTCATATCTGTGGCATGTCTGGTGCTGTGTGACTTGTGTTGACACCCCTAGTGGGGATGATTTTGGTGTTATTGTCCACTGTTCTGCTTTTGCTAGATGGGGTGTGTCATGATTAATGTGTACATTAATTGCTATGCATTGTGTAGTATGTTTCATATCTTTACTGTACACATGCTTGTTGCAATTCATGCTGTAGATAGTGTTCCACACTTTGGATGTGAAAGATGGACTGATGGTGTGATTTGTGATGTGACTCTCTGACATGGTCAAGCAATGAGATGCCTTATGAGACACACACAGATGACTTTGAAGCATTAATCATGTGTTTTTAATGCCCTTTCTGCAGGGGGATGAGCCTCCAGAGCACCTTTGCCAGCAGACATGGCCCATTGGACGACGGAATTCTGGACACGTTTGTTGGTGCCCACATGCACATGTGTGCACAAGCAGAGGCACAGGGATTGCAGACCCACATCCTAAAACTGCTGACATGTTTCAAGGAACTCCAGGCAAGGTGAGCAGCACAGGGGGGCCATGACACAGCAAAGCTTGCACCAGGCGAGTTGCACCTGCAGGCTTAGTCACAGCACTGAGGGTGAGCTTAGACGAATATTGGTGTTGAAGCACACAATGCAGCTCAGATGTGTTGGTGGACTGATGGCTGTTGATTGTAAGGTTGTCTGGGACACATGCAGGGGCAGTGGCACATACCCTCCGGTACACCAAGGTCAATTGAGGCACTTGTATCAACCATGTCGCCTTCCGAGACATGGAAAGGGGCAGCTCACAGGGACATACAGCAAGGGACATACTCGGGTGCAGTGCATGTCTTTTCCATGCACTTTATGATAAATGCACTGCCAACTTTGTTTTTTGGTCATGGTGGTACGCAACTTGCTCAGAAGTCATTGCTTGCTATATGGGTCTGTCTGCTTACCCAGGGAACATTGCATGATGTGTGAATTGTGACACATTGGTGTTCCATTTGCCACGCACCCACCGGCGGCTGACTTACTGCATTGACTGTGTATGACCCGTCACAGGGGTGATATTATATATGGGTACGACGCATCTACACCAGATTGTTTGTTTGTAGAGTAGTTTGTTGCTATGGGGCATGTTTGGTGTTGTGTTTTTGTGTAATTGGCACGTAGAGGTTGTTGACTGTGGCTCTCTTTGCAGCATTGCAGTGCTCCTCTAACCGGACCTGAGAGTGCGCAGGCAGGAGGCCAGCACTCAAATCCTGAGCTAAGTGTCTTGTTGTTTTTCTTTCAAACTGCTCTGCATAGGCTTGCTGGGGATTGTACTAATGGATGTATGTGTGGTTCAATTTGGTATGTTTTTTCCCCCTAATCACCCGTAATCCTATGCAATGTTGAACCCTGTACCCTCTACCCGGTGTTCCTGCTTCCCGTACCTATCCAAGCAACGTTCCCTGACCCTCTTTCCCCGCTGGGGTTGCGGATGCCTGTGTAAGCCCCGAACTTGCAGGCGCCAAAACCCTAGAGGGGGTGGTTGGTTCGTACCACTCCTGAGCCTGGACTACAGAAGGCCATGACAATAATGTCCAAGTTTGTTTGGATTGTGTATGTGTTCATGCAGGTAGTACATTTTCGTGCATTCCCTAGTTTCATGTGTCATTCCTCTTCCCCTCTTCTGCCACTCATTCCAGTCATCCAGTGTGTCAACACCTGTCCCGACTGCATATCCCTGAACCTCCTTCCCCACCAGGGTCTCAGGGGCCTGTGTGAGTTTGACCTTGCAGGCACCCGGGACACGGTGGGGGTGGTTGTTTCGTGACACTCCCGCGCCTGTACAGGGGACCTGTGACAGTACACATCCGTTCATGGTGCATCATCCTATGTCATGTACCACACATGTTTCACATCCTGTTGTGACATTGTTTTACTGTGCTACCTTGGTTGTTGCATCATTGTGGTAGTACTTGGCCTTTGTGAGGTACTGCTACGTCAAGTATTCTACTGGAGGGTGTTCTGGTTCTTTTTTATGGCTTGGATTTTGTGATTTTGGATATGAGTGTGGATTATGAGGGTGCAGACACCTTTTTACA
Source organism: Ambystoma mexicanum (assembly GCF_040938575.1). NCBI lineage: Eukaryota > Metazoa > Chordata > Amphibia > Caudata > Ambystomatidae > Ambystoma > Ambystoma mexicanum. The sequence goes on from NC_090935.1 coordinate 184,897,277, forward strand.
CACAAGGTGGGAGATGGTGACGAAGGGTAAAGGTGATCCTGTGGCCAGGTGGAATTGAGGTTTGAAGGCTCCATGACCCAGGTGCAGTTGTTCAGTGGGTCATGGTCATTTGTGAGGGAGGGGGGTGTTGTTGTTGATAGTTGCCTTGCCCTGCAGTGTGATGGGAACTCTGACATTGTAATGTTGGTATCCTATGTACATGTTGTGTTCTGCTGATCAATGCCTGTTCATTTGTTGTGTTTACCTTTCAGGTGCGAGGGGATAGTTGTGGTTTGACATGCTGGGGTGCACACATGGTGAATGTTCACGTGTGATGTGTAGAGAACACTAATGGTCACTTGAGTGCACATGCATATGTAGAGTGCATGTCCTTGCAGAACCACAGACTTGCACTCTGATGCACTACATGTACTCCCACCCTTGCATATCCACGTGTACACTGTTTGCCTTCTGGTGCCCACTGTGTCCCTGCAGCACAAGTTCTGTGATCGATTATGGATCCTGTACATGCCTAAATTGCATTTTGATGTGGTCTGTCACTTAGATGTGATGCTCAGGGTGTGCATCACACACAATGGCTGTTCACTGTGCTGTGCGCTGAGCAGTGTGTTGCAGGAGTAGGACACAGCACACATGAGCTGCAGTGTTGATTTTGCAATGCACAATGTGCATGTAGACAAGCATTCATTGTTGTGTTACGTCTACAACTCTTGTAATGCATTTGGAAATGACTTATTTTGGGTGGGAGATTTTGCTGGTCTGTCATTTCATCTGATTCCGGGTCAGGCATCATTGTCTGATGCCACTGTAGATTTAGGACATGGCAATGTGTACCTTATCGTTACTGTGTTGGTGTATGGGTATTGCTTGCCATGTCATGTTGTGGTTTGGGAGGGTTTGAGTGACATGACAGTGATGGCCATGGCCTGTTTTGCAGGTGTGTGTGATGCACACCTTGCATGTCAGGGTCATCCGCTTCTCAGAGCAACTAGCTGGGGGTAGATCTCTCTCCACGGCAGGGCCCTCCCTCTGGAACAGCCTTCCTGCCTCACTTGAACTTGAGGGGAACCATCTCCAGTTCTGGAAGCACCTCAAGACCTTCCTCTTTGCTTCTGCTTTCTCTCTGCCTCTCCCTTGCGGAATTCTTCACTGGAACTGCACTGGAGCTGCAACTGGGCCACTCTCACCGACCTCGGTCCCTGGCCCAGCCACTCTCCACTTGCACTGCCTCCCTGGCAACCCCTGCACTGCGGTACTGTCTCTCTATCCCTACAGCCCACCCTTCCCAGCACTTGTCTGCACTTACCTTTGCAGTTGCCACCAGCCGACCTATGTATTTGTTTTTTGGTCTACTTCCCCTGTACTGCACTCCCCCCCTTCCCCTTGCACTTTTCCCTTCCCCCTACCCCTGCACTTGCACAATCTAAATGACACCTGGCCTAGTAGTATCGTTGTCTGTCTTCCCTTGTTCCCCCCTCCCTGCCTCATCGCACCTTGAAATACTTGTGTATAGGCCATATCATGTCATATGTCATATGTGTGCCTTTTGGTCACACGGGATAGCTTGTGTTTAAGTAGCTAGGGACGCAGACGATGTGGCACTTCCATGGCAACTATCTCAGGGTGGTAGGGTTGTGACAGTTGACTGTCTCTTTGTCATCATCGATTGTCACCTGGTATGTGCCAGGCCTGTGTGCACTCCGCAGGGGTGGGAGTTTAGGTGAAAAATGTGGCCACAAGCTGGGTCCGGGCTTCCTCGCCACGTGCCCTGTCCCTTCCCATGGGCAGCGCCTGTGCCTGTGGTTGGGGATGTGGGGGCACCACCATGTCCACCGGGACGCCCTGCCGTGTTGCAACATTGTGCAGGACACATGCTGCCACAATGATCCAGCACACTACTGGTGGTGCATAGAGTAGTTGCCCGCCAGAGCGGTCAAGGGAGCGGAAACGTGACTTGAGCACTCCGAATGTGCGCTCCACTATGGCCCTGGTTGCAATATGGGCGGCGTTGTATCTTACCTGGGGTGGTGTGGTGGGGTCCCGTATTGGCGTCATCATGTGGTTGCTCAGAGGGTAGGCACTGTCCCCTGGGGAGGTGATAATAGTTGAGATTATTAGGGTTTGGGTATTTGTCTGTGTGTGACTTGCATGCATGTGCAAGGGCATTTGCACTGACCTAGGAGCCATGTGTCGCCATGCTGCCCAGCTTCCAGGGCCCGGCTCAGGGCGGACATTCTGTATATGAAACTGTCATGGGTGGAGCCAGGGTAGTTTGCATAGACAGAGGTGATGATTCCCTTTGCATCGCATACCACCTGTACATTGATGGAATGCCAGTGCTTGCGGTTTCGGTAGATGTGCTGAGTGGCCCTAGGTGGACGTAGGGCCACATGGTGCAATCTATGGCACCGAGCACTTTGGGGAAGTGTGCCACCCTGAAAAAATCTAGAACAACGGCCTGCCTTTCTGCGGGTGTTCTGGGCATGTATATGTGCCTGCGGACTGAGGGGCGCGCTCTTCATGATTGCCAGTACTTGGTGTAGGCAGCGTGACTGCGTGGCCTGTGAGACCCCCCCCCCACTATGGCAGTAGTCCGCTGAAATGACCCAGTGGCCAAAAAATGCAGGACATTGAGCAGCTTCTCCAAGGGGCTCAATGCTTGGGAGCAAAGGGTGGGGGATGTAAGGTCATCTTCCCACTCCCCGACCAGGTCTAGGATGATATGGGGTGGAAACCTATACCTGCCATAGACCTGGTCGTCAGGCATCCCAAAAAGGCTTGTCCGTGGTGCGAAAATGCGTGCCCTGGCTATTCTCCTCCTCCTGCGGTGTCCCACGATCAGTGCTGCGACAAATGGGGCATTCATCGTAGCTGTATATACGCGTTTGTTGTTTGCGTGCACTTTTATACTGTGCGCGGGGACGCTTCTGCCTGCCTTCGTGTGGCGGACACGTTAACGCCTGTGCGCGTCTTTTGCCGTGCGTGGGTTTCCCGTATTCGGATCCATGAATACGGGTTGTTCGCGTGCGTGTGGGCGTTCCGTGTAGTTCCCTGCAGTACTTCCCCAGTTACGCCTTCTTTTTCACGCGTTGTTCCCCATTCCGCGTGTTACGCCCACTGTTCCGCCCACTTTGGTTGTGTGCGCCACGCTATGTGCGCTTTTGCTGTGCGTGTAGCGCACGCCGTGTATGCCTGCGTGTGCCATGGCTGGATTGGGCGCACGGACAGCGGGAAACACACGCAGCGTCTTCCTTGAATCGCACCCGTGCGCGTGCGCTGCGTTTCTCACACTTGCGCTCCCTTGCGCCTGCTTGCACATGGATTTTCGGCGCACGTTTGTTCCATGAATCGGCCCCTAAGTATTCTCTGTTTACTATCTGCTTGTTTGATGTGTGATGGAAAACATAAATGTGGAGATACGTTTTCTCATTCTCCATGTAGTATCTATGCAAGTTACACTTTAACATGTGTTTAACTAGTTCAATTTCACTAAATTCATGTACATTGGGAAATATCCAGCTTACTTGAAAGAAGAGGGGAGTACATGTGTGGGTATCTGTAAAGATACTGAGGTAGAGTAAATGGATAAAAAAATGAACAATCTATATATGTAAATATTACACGGCCTGCGGTAGCCGCTGTGTTGTCATGGTTACGAGGCTCAAACTATAGGAAGAACACTTATTGGGTGTCTTATACCTTTGGCACCATTTGACAAATCCTCACCAAACCAGCCCAACAACGTACATGGTCACCTCTGAATGATTATGCAGTTTGGTGCAGTTTCGTCAAGGGGGAGCAAAGTTATAAGGGAGTTCCCACAACTTTTGAAATCCTCATAGACATAATAGCAAACAAATGTTGCTGACGTCTACAGCCCAAACCTCTGGGCGGATTTGTACCAAGTGTTCGCGAGGAGCAGTGGCTTGGCCTTGAAAGCGTGCTTTTGCAAATCTGCTGGAAATCAGTGCTTTTTTTTTTTTAAATGGCCAAAATGTAGGTAAAAAGAAATTAATGCTTTCTGGGTCCGGTCCACTGATTTGGAGACTGCAGACACCTCTGGACCAATCAGAGAGCTCTGTGACATTTGCAGACATCATACGCACAAGCTGATTGTACAATTAAAAATGTGACGTGCCCCAAAACATTTGAAAAGGAAGCCATTTTGTATTTGGGAACTGTGCCTGTAGTCTGCGGACTTTGCAGTAAAAACATATTAAAAAACACAACATTACACTTGTCAAACTAATGAAACCATCTCCGGGGAGCTGAGGGGTGATGAGGATGGGATTGGATATGCCTATAAAAAGCCAAACATTAGGTGATCCTGGACATTCCTGTGATGTTCGCCATGTGCGGTGACATCCGTGCATATTTCTGTATTATAGGGTCATCAAAAGCAGTTTTCTGATGGCTCGGAACTTTGGCGCCACTCAATGGAACTGCATGAAACTTTGCAATATTATTTGAGACCTGCCTCTTAATGGTTCAGCAAAGTCAGGTGCTGTTTCACCAAGAGGGGGCACAAATAGAGTGTTGTCCCAAAATAGTTGAAAGGCTTATACATTTGGTGCCGTTTGACGAATCCGCTCGTAAGTTTGCAAAAAGATTATAGACTCATTTTCTAAAGTTTTTGGAAAGTTTTGTGGGATTTTGTGAAGAGGTGCAACATTAGAGGAGGGGTCTTAACATTTTGAGATGGTTTATAACTTTGGTGTAATTTGATGAATATGCACCTTAGTTTGCAGAAGGATTATAGACCTGACGGGGAATGTGTGTGCAAGGTTTACATGGATTTTGTCAAGTGGAGCTAAGATATATGTTTATTTGTTGTACGTACATTTTGACACTATTCAAAACAAAAAAAAATGGACGCATTTGCAGCAAACTCATGCAAGGAGCATTGGCAAGGACCCGAAAAGTATAGTTTTGCAAATGTGTCGTGTTTTATTTTTTTAAATCGTCATAATGTAGGTAAACAAAATTGTGATATACCTTTGGTGACTGAGGTATTGCGGTATTGCCTGTGGCCATGGCCAGTGGCCAGATTGTCCGGGTAATCCATGACCCGAACAATCTGGATACTGGCCATAACCATGAGGGACCGCCAATGGGGTTAAAGTGTGCATGGCCATCAGGGACTGGCTATGTGGTAAAGTTTTTCAAAATTGAGATAGGTTTGAATTGGAAAAGACATTGGGCCTCATTACACGGATGGCGGTAAGGGTTAACGGTCACCGTTAATGGCAACGGTGACCGTTAACCCTTACCGCCGTACTACGAGGTCCCTTTGCGGGTTGGAGGAATCAACGCCTGCTTCTTGCAGGCGTTAAGTACCAACCCGCTAAGGGACCTCGGAGCTAATTACGGCACCGCAAAATTGCGGTGCCGTAATTAGCGCCTTCCCCATTCCCATAGAGCCCTATGGGGCAGAAATGGGAATGGGGAAGGGCAATGGCGGAAGGGGGATTTACCGCCCCTCCAACCTTGGAATGGGGCGGTAAATCCCCTTTCCGCCAAGGCGGTGCCGGTAATTTACCGGCATGGTCCAGGGTGCTAATAGCACCCTGGATTACCGCCTTCCGTGTAATGAGGCCCATTCTGTTTGGGGCTGCAGCCCGAAGTGCTGGACGGGATTGCAGCAAACCTGCGCAAAGTGCATCCGCAAGGACCACAAAGCATGGTTTTGCAAATCTGTCCTGTGTTTTATTTGTGTCAAAATGTAAGTACAAACAACAGTGATATAACTTTGGTGTCTAGGCAGTGGGCCTGGCCCTGAGCAAGAACAAATGTGTAGTCTGATTTGCTTATTGAGGCTTGTGGCATGGACGAAGCCCTAGGTTCCAAAGGGAAAAAGAATTCTGCTTCTGGCTTCACCCTCAGTGCTGGACTATTACAACAAACCTGTGCGAGGAGCGTCAGCAAGGACCTGAAAGCATGCTTTTGCAAATCTGTCCTATGTTTTACGTTTTTCAAACGTGTCAAAATGTAAGTACAAAACATAGTGATATAACTTTGCTGCCTGGGCAGTGGGTCTTTCCCTCGGAAAGGACAAACATCTGCTCTGATTAGCTTATTGGGGCATGTGTCATTGCCAAAGCCCATGTTGCACGGATTGTGGAGGCTGGCAATGGCTGCAAGCCATTGGTCATATTATGAGGGTATGGTGGATACTCAACTAGGACGCTGGGTGGGTGCAGTGGAGAACAGGGGTGGTTTGGTGGGGCTGGGGTCATGGGTGAACCTCATGACATAGGTAACTCAACCATGGCTTGCATCCTCAGCATGCACTTCTGATAACAACACCCATCAGTATGCATGGTAAATGATGTATGCTAAAGGAGGTTTATAGTTATTTTATATATGTTAAAAGTGGAATTATTAATAACTTATATATAAAATACAATGATGTAACATCACAAAACATTTTCACTCATAAAAACCTATGACATCCACTGAAAAAGCTTTGTTAAATGGACGTTATACTTAAGTTGCACTAACAAAAACCTATCAAATTCAGGGAAAAAACTTCATAAGTAAAATCAAAAAACCCAAGAAATGTGCCAGTTATGGTAAAATAGGCAACAAGTCCCTTGACCCCAGCTTTCTTCTAGTCCCACTAGCCATGGCCTAAAAGGGCCAACTATCCATGGCCTTAGCTTTGACTAAAGTGATGGGGGGCATGCAGGCTGAACAGACACTTTTCATGGTGATGAGATCTTCTAGAAGTTATGTTTCTCTCTATGTCATTTTATGTTTGTGAATGGCATTGTTACTGTTCATGAGTTCTTGTGTATACAAGGGTGCAGATGGCTTAGTTTTACTAGTTCCTAGTTTCAATGATGTTGAAAGATTCAGCTAGAGTGCATTTGTTCTGGTTGAGATAGATCTTGATGTCGAATAGAGGAGTGATTGTGGTAGCCAAGTTGGTGAATTTATTTTAAAAAATCATTCTGTGGAAAGTTTTTGAAAGAGCGTTCATGTCACAATATTGGTTTTAGTTGCCCTCAGTGGGAGTATTTTGAGTGCTGCAGGTTCATTGGTATGGCTGCAAGGTCAGTCCAGTTGAGTTATAAAGGTGGGCTTCTATTGATGTCTTGTGATGAGGTGACCATAAGGTGGAGCGTGCTACCTTTTTTGTGGTTTCGATCGGGGAAGAGTTGTGTAATGTGGCTGTTGTCCAGGTGATCAATGAGAGCTTCTTTAGTTTTCTTGGTTGCTTGTATTCTTGGCAGATCCTCTGAGGAAGGCATTCAAAGAGTGGTTGTCAGTCAATGCAGTGATGAGGTTGGTGATTTTATCCATGACGGCTTTGTTTTACTCTGTTGTGGGCAATAGATCTGGTGGAAAGAATGAGTTGGGGTGTCTGAGCGTGGAAAGTGACATGTTAGGAGTTGTATAAGGAGTGACTGACTACATTTAGAAGGTTCTCTCAATATGGAATGGACCATTTAAATTGTTCAGGCATAATCCTAATCAGTGTCAATGATACTAAGCACAACCATGAGAGGGTAACAGGAGGAATCTGAAAACCAGCTCTGAAAATGTGTTTTTGAAGGCTTTTCCAAAACAAACAAGCTGCTGACCTCAGTTCACCTCACAGCTTGGTCCATTGTGAGGGGCTACCAAGCTACATGGTAAAAGCCATTAAAACCTTGAAATCGAGAGGGGTCTTGATCTGACAGTGGGAAAACCCATCATATATATATATATATTTGGGAAAGTGTGTTTGTATGTTCAGGATTGGCATCAGTCCCATAACAATTGGTGGGCTGAAATGTTGGCCCAAGGACAGCACAGCAATCTGGGGTGTATTGGCAATGGTGATATTTCACCAACTCCACCCATTTGCCATGCACAGGTCGGGGTCTGGCCCTGTGCTATCACTATTGGTGATTTCGGGAGATCACCGATTTTGTGATTGTTGGCTCCAGCCCCACAGCAGGTGGTGGGCTTACATGTTGGCCTAAGGTCAGCATACCATTCAGTCTGGAGTGCACTGGAGATAGTCTAACCTGACAAACCCCACCCATTCACCCTGCACAGGGTGGGGTCCAGCCCAGTGTTATCAGTATAGGCATTGGTTCAAGCCCCATAAACATACATTTAAATGTGTTTACCTCGTTCTTATCAGCATCTTCAGATTAAAATATTCTTTCTATTGTAGTCATGGAAGCTTTCAATATTCAGAAAGTTTGCTTCATTTTTAAATTCCTCAGCACAGCGCAAGCATGATTTCAACTTTGTTCAAACCACGGAGAACCGGTTTCCAATAACATTTGGTATTCTCAGAAAATATCATATGAAACATCAGGCCACCTCAATGGCAATTCACTATGAAGGACACTGACATAAATATGTGCCCATTTTTGTGTAATGAATGTATTTACATATCATATCAGCATTGTTCAATTCCAATAGAACATCTAATTATGGATAGTTTGCTTTAAAAACCCAATTTGAATTTCATCAGAGAACCCTGCAAAAGGGCAGCATTGAAATGAAAACATGTTTCAATTAAGTGTAATCAAACATCATGCAGCAATTTCATTAAATATAATTATGACTGATCAAACAATTGTTCTTATGGAAAATAGGAAGAATATGAATTTGCAGATTGATTGAACGTGCATATCAGAAATTGTCAGGGAAAGGATTACATGATCTTGCATTCTGTACAACATTTATCACTGACAACATCAAATTCTATATTTACAGGTTAAATGGCATTTCAAATATCTCTTGCTGGTATGTAGTCTGTGCTTTTGAGACGTTCTACCTAATACAGTCCAGGTGAACTTATTTGTGGAAAATCTGACGGACACAAAACAGATTCGGTCTGGGCAATTGTTCGTAAACTATATGTGAGGAATGGGAGATAAGGCTTGAGTGTACGCCACCTTGAAGGCTGTAGAAGAAAAGTGCTTCCGAGGTCTCTGATCCTTATGGAGAAGACATTCAAAGAGGCAAAGCTGGTACTCTTGAGGCTGCACTAGAATCATATAGATTCACATTTTTAGTGTTGCTATTGTCTTGTAAATGTTGTTGCAATACAATATGAAACTGCATCAAACAAGCTTTAACACTCGTACACATACTTCAGACACACGATAATTTCATATTATGGCAAAATAAGAATATTACAAATGGCAATAAAATACAGCCATCCCGTACGTTTTGCCTAATGTGGCCTCAACCCTATGCATGATTAGCTACTGGCGCACAATTGTTGGATTTGAGGTCTGCACGCTCCAGCTCAGGGCAATTCGGATATCCCTCAATTGATGTGGGCCAGCCACCTCCTTTAGTTTTATATGAAGCTACAATGAATGCAAGTCTCTACAATGACTGGTTCAGAAACATTAGGTCATGTCTCGGCCTTGCCTTGGTTCCAAACAAGTTTGAACCAGAAGGAAATTAATATGTACAGTGTTTTCAAAAATTACAGGAGTTATTTGAAAAGAGTATGCATCACCACCTACAGTCTGACTGTTCTCTAAACAGTAGGACAGAGTAGGCTGTAGTACAAGAGGTTTCCAAGAAATGGTGTTCAATGTGGTCCCAAAAAAGGTGTTTTCTTTAGCAATTTTTGATGTGTTACATCACCTGGGTTGTATGTGATGTGCAACCGAAATATTTGTTGTAAAGTGCCAAATACTTTTTTGGACCTCTTATAGATGTTGATTGTATAGCCTTATAGACTTCTGAAAGGATCATTATTTCAGGAAAATGATCAGCCTCAAAGTTATAGCCCAAGGCAAAGCCAAGGAATAGATGTTGTTGATCAGTCATTTTCCCAAGCGATAATGACCACTCCGGAAGTCTATAAGGCTGTTAGTAGATAGTTGTATTAGTGATATATGTTTGGCAGATGTTATAGAAAAAGGGGATTGGAATCTGTCAGCAGGTTTGCCAGATCACCATCACAACATAGAAGGATCTGGGTCAGCATAGGTGAAAAGGGAGAAGCCAAACGCTGAAATCAGAGAGTCAAGATAATGACATTGGAAATTCAAGAGACTGGTTACATTGAAACACCACGTGTGAGGGAATAGGTAGCACAGTTAAAAATGAGGCAAATACACTGACTGTAACTAGTTGGTCAATAAACAAGTGGGACATGCAAGAACAGCACTTGTGGTGGCGAAATAGAGAAGCTTGAAAAAAGAAAGAAGTAGTTTATGTTGTGAAAGGCTACTTACTGGTAATTATGATGTGGTCCACAACACGGCTGGTCTCAGTGTCTATGTAGTTGTTGTTGAGAGCAGCAAGCGAACTTATAACACTAGTGACAACTTGTGAGTCATCTTCGTCTTTATTGATCCATTATAGAGGTGCGAGGTTTCACATGTGGTCCCTTATGCCTTCCGAGGGATGACAACTGATAAAACATACCTGTCACCAAAGCATTCCCTGTTGAGTTTAAAAAAGTGGTCATGCTCCCAGTTTTGAAAAAAAACCTTCTCTTTATACCTCTGCACCCTCTAACTAAATAACTATTGTCATAATTCCCTGCTCCCCTACCTCTCTACAATCTAGGATCGAGTGGTTTGCACTCAGGTCTTATCTTTTCCCGATATTAACTTCTTCTGCCATGTCACTTCAGATAATTTTAGAGGCTAATTTGATGAAGAACATTGTTTGAGACCCACTATCTTTATATAACCAATTAGGTTTTAGAAAGACGTTGGATACAATATATCAAGGTTTGAACCTTTTTTATTTAATTATTCAAAAGTATATATTTTGCCATACATTAATATATATATATATATATATATATATATATATATATATATATATATATATATATATATATATATATATATTTATATATATATGTATATATATATTGCCTTTACAGATTTATGGCCAGATTTTGATTTTGTTAATGGCCCACTACTTTGATTTGCATTGAGAAGACTGGGCAATCCAAATGGCTTGTTGCAGACATTGATAGAGTTACACAATAACAATACTGCTCGAGTAAGGTATAGCCCAAATGGAGAATGCATGAGGAATGTACTATACCAGTACTGATATTGTTGAATTTACATACAAACTCACTATCAGAACTATTAATTGTACTCCTGTTGTGTCTAGAATTGGTAAAAAGCATACTTCTGTCCTTAGCTACGCAGCCAAGGAATCCTTATTGGCACAAAGAAACAGAAAAGGTAGCAGGTACCCCTCTCTCGAAAGAACACAGCATGATAACCTGTTCAGTGATTTTTAACCACTTTGAGAGTTCACAGCCATCTGCTTTTTGCTCACGGTACCTTTCACAGATGGGAAATATTAATTTGTATATCAGTCTTTGTCCCGCCCACATGGGCAGTCCAGCACCAAAATGCTATGACAAATTCCCTTCGGAACAAGAGTACCAACAGCAACCTCATACACGTGTTTTAGCCTTGTTGGGGCTCATCAGTGAGGTGAAGCTGTTCCTCTCTGAGCACAGTGAGCAGGGAGTCCACGTCTGGTTTCCCCCAGGTAATTTAGGATGACCAACCCCAAGTTCCTTCCAAAAATACAAAAAAGGTAGCAGGCGCCCCTCTCTCAAAAGAACACACCATGATAACCTGTTCAGTGGTTTTTAACCACTTTGAGAGTTTGCAGCCATCTGCTTTCTTCTCACTGTATTCTTTTGAGAGAGGGGCGCCGGCTACCTGTTTTGTGTCTTATTGGCACAAAGGACTATGGCGCTAAAAATGTTAGTTACAATGTACACAAACTATGGTTCGTCAAAAAGTAAACTTTAAGAAATCTAATATAATAGTTTTAGCAAATAAAACATGTATAATAAAGGGACTGAAGGTAGCGGGCGGGGGGCTGAACAGCTGCAGTATTTTGACTATATAGGCATTGAATTTGACTCACTATGTCACTGGGGGTGCCCATATATCTAATCAAGTCCTTACAATGTCTCAATTGAATGGGGCAATAAAAACCTTGACGTAGAATATTGGAATCATGCTGAGAGAAATATCTTAGAGGTCTTTAATGTCAAGGGTATTCTGCTAGGGCTGTATGCTGATGATTATCTGTCACCTGCAGTAATATGCCAACGTTTGAAAATATGTTGTGTGTTCCTTGCTCGTCCTTGCTACAACAGTGGCTCTCTATTCAATACACAGAGTAGTAGCTGTGAACTATATTTCTGAATCAGTTTCAGATGAACTGGTGATGATGTGGACTGAATGATAGCTTAATGATGAGGTACGTGTAGCTCAATCATTGGTTAGATAAGTGATGATGCATGTCTCCTTTTGCGAGAACCCTTGGTTACATTAGAAGAGAATGCTGTTGCTCGCTCTTCACATGACTGACTGGTTTAATAAGGTGATAATGATTCAAAGCTAATGACAGATACCCTGAAAGAGAAAAGAGAGGGCAATAATATAGGAAAAACCATGGGGAAATATTATCTTCACTGTGCAACAAACGATGGACCTACAGATCCTCTGAAATGGGTGCTTTTGGAACAGCAGAGGTACATAATAACACCTTTGAGAGTGAGAATGATTATGATAGCCACCCACGATATGAAAGGGGGATTAAACAGTTCTTAAGAAATTGTCACCGGCAAAAAGAAGCTCTGCAGCACTTTATATTTGTTGGTCCACTGTATACAAATACTAGGAAAATCATTTTGGTGATGTTATGGAAACAAGGGAATACTAAAAAATATCTTTCCTGCATAGAATTTGATAATGAATTTAGGCGATCTCTTTATTAGCTGGACAACCAAACCATTCTTAAACAATGCTCTTGAGTTAAGGCATAAACTTTAGAAGATATGAAATTATGTCATATTACACAATCTAAATTAACGTTAGTGAGATATGTTATGTTGTTTTATACAGCACACTACTACCACCTAAGGGCAGTCTCCAGGTGCACACTTTGCTCGTCAAGAAAGATGGCGGGTTGGTTAGTGAGAGTAGAGTGATATGATAGGTTCATACCCAGGAGAAACTGGCATCTAAGTGTCTTGGCTTGCAGATGGTTGGTTGTATGCACTGGCTTGTTTTATTTCATACGGGTAAGGTCAAATGGCTGGATTGTTTTTTTGTGACTGTTTGTTATATTGGGGTGTGTCTGTGTGTTTTATGTATCGATTGTCTGGTATTTAAGTTTGTGCACACTGGCTTTTTGTATCCCTAGGGGTAAGGTCCAATGCCTGGGTTGTTTCTATGTGACTGTTATGTTGGTGTGTGTCTGTGTGTTTTATGCTGCAGCGCTGATCTTCACAAATGTAGCTACATGTGCTGCATGGCTAAAACTTCACAATCGATCTGAGTGTGACGTGCCGCTTATCTTCACAATTCTATCTAAGTGAGATGCTACTTCATTAGGCTGATTGCAGAATATGGACACCTCAGACAAATAGGCTATATTTACAACAGTTAATAAAGCAGCTGGGAATTTAATGGAGTAGAGTAATAGCTGTGTTCCCCACCCACACCAGGCTTACCTTATCAGTCACTGCTGGTTGACTATGGCAGGCTTCCCCAGCGAACACGGGCAAACACGGCATAGGGATAGCATTGTTTTATACTCATCGACTACAGATCATGGACAGAAAATATTATGTAAAGTTGGATCAATTGATATTTGTATTCATGTTTTTGTGTATAAGTTATTTGATGTTTTGTATTTTTCATGTGGCTAGCTTCTTCCAGACCCCAGCATTCTGCTTACAGTTACCGGATGCTCCTTTCAGGAGCAAGAGAGCATTTGGTAGGTCTTGCACAGTGATGACTGCCAAATTATGGAACCACCTTGTGCCTGATCTCTGAAAAATTGACAATCTTGCCCTATTTCATAAAAAACGGAAAATTCTATTGTTCTAAATAGAATGATGGCTGGCAATACGATTTCTGCTGGGCCGAGAGCAGTGAAGCCTTTAGGTAGTAGTGACACTCGCCGCATAAATAGAAATAGAGATTACAATATGATGTAGATATGTATAAATGTCCTGTAATAGTTATGGATTGTACTCCACATAAAGTGATGATGAGGATGAAGATGAGGATGATGATGAGGATGATAATGGTGATGATTGATAGACAACCCTTACATGTTTTAGATTGTTGGGTCTATTCATAGAGGAGTATTGATTCACTAGCACAATGGAAAGCGCAAAGCCTAGGGAGTCTAACTATGAAAACTAAACTTGATGGAAGAACGTCCTGCATTACATGTTATCACTGTGAATTCCTCTAAGAAGCAATAATTCCCTTATTTTAGAACCTGTTAGTGCCACCACAGAAGGGGGGTCAATCATATGTAAATGTATGCTGGCTACCCTAGAAATGGATCAGTGTAAAGCGATATTCAATCAACACTACAGCCAAGTCAATGCCTAGTCTGGGATGCTGAGGAAAACCCTTATTAATGTATTTTTATGTCTAGTTCAGTACTCTGGATGACCACCCTTGTATAACACCCCCCTCTTAGAATCCCCCTGACCCCACTGAGCCAAGAAGTAGGTTTGTTTTGCAAATTAAAAGGTTTATTTGAGAATTTAAACAATATATATATATATCACACTTTATAATAAATTAATATCTGATAGTACACTTAGACATATGATGTTGATCAACAATGGGTAATCTGGCACTAGCACACTTCTTTACAATCAGAATATAGTTTTACATTGTATCCACCTCTTAGCAAGTCTTTCCTTGGTCTGGTTTTGTTTCATTTGTTCAGTTTTACACAAAAGTCTGGTGGTTTTAAAACGCCGGCTTTCTGATAGTGGTGAGTACTGGTAATGCAACCATTTTTGGGATTTAAGAAAATGAATTCCCCATAGTTCTGAGTTGCTTTTTTTTGGCAATCAACATTGCCATTCCCAATGGTTTCAGGCTACTGTCTGTGTAGCCCAATGGCGGTTTTAGGCAGTGCCCTCCTGTGCTCACAACATAGGCAAAAATGGGTGCCAGCCTATTCTTCATGTTTTCCCTGTGCACTCTCTGGGGAGTTCTGGCCATCATGATGTTTTCCATGCCAGTACTGCACAGTTTTATGGTAGGGCTTGTATGCATGGGTAAAAACATCCCACATCAGTCCGGTCAGGACTGCAGTCCCGCCACCACCATGCATGTAAAAAAATCAACTCTACAAATGTTGGATTTCACAGATGGAATGAAATGGAGCATGTTGCCTTATGCACCACAAACGAGTAGACCAAGTTTGGGAAAGTCCACTCCAATTATGGGAGCCATTCTAACAACACCTGAAAGTGTTTGATGAAGTGCTTTGAATGTTCATCGATACTGAGAATTCCCTTGGCCAGCTTCAATTCTGTCATGTTTGCCACACCTGCAAATTCATAGTAGGGACAGAAGAATATGCAAAACAGTGCAAAAAAAAGAGCAGTCAAGCCAAATTTATCAACACCATCTCTATTGAAAGGAAACACAAGCAAGCCGTGACAAATATATTATGATCACAATTGTTTGTTTTGCCTTTAGTGCCAAGACATGTTAATTAATTTCAGGTTCCTAATAGAATTAATAGAATTAATGATGAATTACCATCACTATGGTTCATCTGCAGTTTGTTTTGCATTTGTTTTCACATTATTATTTTTTAATTTATAATGAATTAGTATATACAAAATAGCCGGATTCCAGTATCTAAAATAGACTACCTTTTTAAAACTCTTGAATTGCACATTAATCTTTAACTTTTGTTCTCCATTTTAGAATGTATAAGTAGATGCCTTATCAGTGAGCTACACTATTTCTTTTAATTAACTGTTGACATTGATGATGCAGATACATTTAGTTCAAATCAATATGCTAACATTCAATGATTTCCTGTAGTCACAATGGGTCTCTTTCTTCACCCCAGCTATGGTGCATCCTTGCTCCAGGAACTTGAATGAGGAAAAGAGGCTCATTCCACAACTTCCTCTTTAAACAAAACAATAGTTGTTAAATACAGGTGTGTCCTTTGGCTGTTCAGAGAAGATACAGGTAACCTTCTGTTAGCCAATGGTCATAATCCCGGTGGGCATTCACAAATCATTGTGGTAAGGACAAGCGATAGATGCCAGATAGATGTCAATATGTGATCAAAACTAAGCCCCACACCCTTGGTTGACTACATCTGGCAGTTTCTTGCCAAATGACTTGGGCTTTGTAGTCCATTGTCTTCCAGCCTGCAATATAATGTGCTCAACTGGTCGGTTTTTAACAGAGAAACCCTGGTTGAGTGTATATCTCAGCAGTAATTTCCAGTGCAATTTAATGCAGTGACCTGTCTCCCTTGATCAGTGTTTCAGGTGTATATTTGTACACTTACTTTTAATGCAATCAATGCAGTATTTATTATAATGGATGAAGCTGCCCTTAACTAAGGATGTGAGCTTCAACTCTCAGAACAATTAAAATAGTCTGCATGTTATACACACATGCATTTGTATTGGCTCCACCCTACTGCATCTACAGCCAGTCACATCCACCAGCCCCTGCTCCAATGCCCTGTGCTAAGGTTCCTGTCTGGGCCTGTCTGAGCCTAGGAGGCCCTGGAACGATCCCACCTTTTGATCCCCTGAATCATGAGGACCTGCCCTCTGTAGCTGGTGCCCAGACGACTGGTCCCCTTGCACCTCCAAGCACACCCAACATTGACATGTGAGTGATGTCTGAACTCTCCCACTGCCTCCTCCACTAACAAAACCTGAACCAGAGCCTTTTCTGTCAACTACTGCTGCAAGTGCCCATCCAGTGTTCTGTCTATTGTCACCACAAACAAGAATCCAGAGACAGGGTCCTATGCTGCTGCATCATTGAAGAAACGTGTGCAAGCTCTGCCTACAACTGGCTCCTGTACATACAGTGTCCCACTTCTGGCTCTGAGAACACTCATGCCATATAATAGGAAAGGACCTCCAAAGTATAAGGGTTCTGCCAAGAAAATATAACATGTATTGCAAAGTACTACTTGCTATGTGTTAGTGTGAAACTTTGATTAATGAAACAGAATAATTTAAAAAGTGTTACAAACATATTACCTGTGAGTTGCTTATGGCCCCTCAGAAAAGTGTACAAAGTGTAATACTTGCTTTTGAATTGTGTTCCACGGTAAAAAGTAACATTGGTGTGCTGACATATCCCTGAAATAGAATATTTGTAAGAGCTTACTACCAATACGTTTTTACTCACCTTGACTAGCATGTTGCTGTTCTAAATGTGTAACATTAGGTTCTGCTTACCTGTACTGATTACTGCCTTTCTGAAAATGTCTGCTAGTGTTCTTGCTTACCTTACAATTGTATTCCACTGTTCTAAAAAGTAACATATGTATAACTACATATTCCTGAAATAGATATAGTGTAAGCGTGTATTATCAATAGGGATTTGCTCACATTGAATCGCTTACTGACATGCCATTCCAAATGTGTATATTGAGTTCACTGAGTTCTTACTTATACATGAACTACATATTGCCTCTCTGAAAGGTAATTCCTAAGTTCTTGCTTACCTTAGAACTGTGTTCTGAAAAGTAATATTGGTATAACTATTGTATTCCTGAAGTGTCATAGTACTACCAATAGGGTCTACTTACCTTAAATTTCCTATTACCATTCTAAAAGTCTACTGATGTGCCTTTACTTCCCTTAAACATCATGCTGTCATTCTAAATGTGTAACACTAGGTTGATCTCACCTTGAGCTGCATACTACTATTCTTAGTGTGGTGTATGCTTTGGTTTACTTACCATAAGCATTGTGTTGTTTTCTATAATGTGTTTATGGCTTCTAATAGTATTTACCTTTCTGAAGAATTCTCTTTGCCTGTGTATATGCAAAAAACCCAGTTATTCTTAAAATACATCAGTGTGTTTCTTTGGACCATATGTGTGCTACAGGTTCTTTATACCTATCTACAGCCCTCTCTCCCTCCTAAGATAAACCTGACTGCTCAGTCTACACTACCAACATAAGTAGTACAGGTCTATAATAAGAGTTAGAGATTTCTGTATTCCCCCAATGTACAGTTTTATGGAGTCCCTTGTGTGCACTTTAGAAAAATACTCCTAACAAGAACACACCCCTCATAACCCTGTAACATTTGTAATAATAGGGCCTAAAGAAACTGAAAAAAGATATCCTCTCATTAAAGAGAGGAGTTAAGTAAAACCTGTAGAGACAAAAGGAACAAAAACACCAATGTTAACCAAAGGAGGAACCTATGGAGATAGGCTGGATGGTAGGGGGCAAATTGAAAGACCCAAATGGAAAGACCCTGAAGCCCAAGAAGATGCAGAAGTTGAAACTGGGAGTAACTGTTTTTGCCAAACCTCCACTTTAAAACACATGTGCCAGCAAACATGAATGGGATCAAAGTGTCTGCGTTATTGTACTCAGGACACAAACAGACTGCATTAAGGTCAGACCAAATTCATACCGATAAGCTAAAAAAACAAATTATAGTCACCTGTCTGCACAAAGATCAATAAATATATCCCGGGCTCCAGCAACCATCAAAATCTAGAACCAGGAGACCTTTATTAATTCAGCAATTATCCCTGTACTCCCTGAAGAACTAGCATTTGGAAAGACAAGGTCGGGGAACTTTTGGTAGAAGTGAATAGGTCAAACCAAACATATTAGGCCATCAATACCTAGGAAGAAGAAACCTTTTCTCTGGCTACCCCCATATGGAACTGGAGAAAAGCCTCTAATTACCCTTATATAATCCCACATGGAAGAGCCACTGACCTTAGGGCAAGGGTATGTGATGAATCCCTCGATGTCGTCACTTCACCCCTGGGGAGAACTCCTTCCCATGAGGCCAGGGAGGTGAGGCCACTTCCCGATAATCCCCCTGTGGGTGGTACTCAGTGGGTGGAACTCACAGGGAGGGGAGCCCCCTATGGAATTTGTGACAACCTGTGGAGAACATGATATCATCCCCATAGCCCACCAAATCCTAACCAACCTTCCTCACCAACCCCTTGCAACACCATCCCTCGTGTTCTTATCTGTTTTTTTACAACCAGTAAGGTAGGAAGTACTGACGAGGAAGAATGTTAGCTCCTCAAGGGATTTATATCCCTTGTGTACTCAGATGAGGAAGAGACCAACTGACTCAATGAGCCTCCTCAAGATCAGTACTGAGATAAGGGCTATTGGCCAAGGCACAGCTGAAATAGAAGAGGGACATTAAGACACAGAGAGAGTTCCTCACTGGAGGAACTGGCAGTTGTGGAGCCCATGATCAAGAGCCAAACAAAGGAATCAAGGACGGTGCCCTTGCCCATTGGCAGAGACGTTCCAGAGAGCTTTGCCTTAATAAGGCCATGTATGGAAGCAGGAAGACAAAGCGCTAGCTGATCGAGAGAGCTAGAGGGTGTGCCTGGGATGTGATGCCCCAAAAGCAGGAAGCCACTGCAAAGCTGCACACAGCTCAAAAAGAGGAGGAGGTCTCTGAACAGGGTTTAGAGACCCAGAAGCACATTTCAGAGAATGGTGATTGAGCAGAGAGGGGTTGGGAAACTGGAAGTCTTGCTGTGTACCCTTAGGGAATATACCGCTGTGGGCACACGCCTGGGACCTGCACCCAATAAGGAGTGGCATCCAGAGTCATCTTCTTCTTGGCAGTCCTGGCAGAGTGGGAGACCAGGGCTGCCTATATCACAAACAAGGGCCAGTCTCAAAAGGGGCCTGGGACCCAAGAGAAAGCAGCTCCAGGGGTCTGGGTCCTAACAGAATGAAGCCAATGCCACAGCGCTCTGGAACCCGGCAAAAAGAATATGCAGCAGGATAGTGATCTGGGTACAACTATTGAGAATCAAGAAGAGTCAAGAAGGGATTGGGATCCACACCCAATAACAAACAGCCAACAACACCATCATCATACTAGTACCTGGCAGGATAGTGACCAGGTGGGCTTTGAGTATGGTGAGCATTGTGAGAAAGCCAGGGAAAGGGAGGCATAACCCTTGATATTTATTAACATTGTGGAAGCAGCCAAGAGAACACAGTCATTCTTTTGGCACTGTAAAACCCTGAGAAAGCCCAGGGGAAGGGAGACATACACAGTGTTGTTTGTGGACATTGTGAAAGGTGCCAAGAGGAGGGAGACCTTCTCTTGACATTGAAGAATCTCATAAAGACCAGAAGAAGAAAAACACTTGTCCTGACATTGGGAAAACAATTGAGAAACATGAAAAAGTTCAGGGGGAGGGAGTCATGCCCCTAACACTGTGAATATACAAGACTCTTTTGTTGTATGTTCTGTTTTGGAACCTCAATCCAAGAAACCTTTTTGGGACTTTTGATTTGCATCCTTCAAGAAGAACATTTCATTTCAATCACCAAGAAGTGAACTTTTGGCTATCATCGAGGAGAAAGAAACATTGTTCTGGATCAAGAAGACCACCCCTTTTCCTTGCTCAGTATATAGTGTAGGGGTTGGAAATAGGTTTTTGGACATAGGACGGTGGATTCTTTGCTGTAGACTGACATACTAACACATTCCTTAGTATTATTTGAGGCAGGGAAACCCCTCTTAGAAGTAGGGAAAACAGAGTGTTCTCTTTCATTTTCTCACCAATATAAGTCATGCCTCCTGTGTATCAGTCTCCTACTTCCACACCCTTACAATGCCGAAAGTGCAAGATCATTGATGCAGATTTCTGGAAATTAGCTTGGAACTGCCCTTTAGTGGGTGGGTTCAGGTGTGAGGTTACAATCAAATTGTCAAATATTGCTGCATCAAAGGTTTCACTAGACCCGTTAACATGTCGGGGGGCACCTCCGCATAGTTTAAACTCTGAGCAGAATGGTGAATCCTGTACTACTCTTGACATGAAAACAGTTTGCCTTGTCATGGATGCAACCCTACTGAAGAGGCCTGGTTTAACAAGTTGATGCATGTACATAACTGTGAAGAGGTCTATATTGAGATGTCCACCCAAACTAGACACAGCAACAGAACATATGGTCAATATTCACACTCTCCAAAATCTGATTGATCAAAAGAGGCCTCTGCTTCCATACTGCACACATGGCAGAGGAAGAGCCTGTCAGCACACAGTTATGACTGAAAAGATTGCACTGACAACCCAGGCCAGATAGAATACAGTGAAGGCTGTGATGTTCTATGGATCTCATAAACTACCATTGCATTGTTATATGGATGCCAAATGCTGCATTGATGTTGTTGGTTCGGAAAATGTTAATACAAAGAAATTTAAAAAAATAATTTAGCCAATGATAAGTGATCTTTGCCATATGTACAACAATGAGCAATATATCATTTTTCATAAAAAAATAAGTGTTACTACATTTTATTTGGATAGGACACAGGACGTTTGAGAATGTGTAGCTCTGACTGGCACATCTGATAGTTCCTCTCCTGCCAGAATGCCTCAGAAGCTCCTATTGCTAGGTGGATTGTGCAATGTCTTAAACCTTATACATCACAGAACAAAATGTGTCCTCATAGATTGCACACACACACACAGAGGGTCCACAAGCCATGATGGTCTCATATCAGTGACTGGGCCCTTGGGACATGATCATTGAGGAAGCTACTTGTGCTTCTCCATCTAATTAAAACATATACTTTTTTTTTAATTTAAAAGTTGTTTTAGCTGAATTATCAACTTTACAACTTAAGAGAAAAGGAACAGACAAACGACCAAGAAAAGGATGCACCAATTGTCACATCCAATAATAAGTCCTCACATTAATACATGTCTTATATTCTTAGAAGAATAAAACAATTATTGTACACAATTGATTGTGTACCTTATTAAGTAAAATCACAAATAAAATGTATGAAAGAGAGAACAGATTTCTTCCAGTGCAATTATCGACATCTCTATTTTGACATTACTCTGAATTGAGTAGTGTTTCTAAAACACTTTTTATGGCTATATGCACAGGTAATCATTTGGTTTAGAAAAAAAAAAACTCCATCTCTCGTCTTGATCGAGCGTTTCATATTGTAGACAATGTTTATATAAAAAAACTTCTCGCTCTCTCCCAACCCCAGGACACTCCATAAACAAGTGTCGCAAGGTTTCCTCAGTTTTCACTTTTTCTTCAAAATCGACAGAAGTTTAAAGATGAGGGAATAAGATTTTGCTTAGCCATTACTGATCGGGTAGGCCATAGATTTAATCTAAATCGAAGTATGGCTGAGCGAAGTGCAATAGATGGAGATCAAATTAGATGTGGTTCAGAGTTTTTGTTTGCAAATGGGTTATCTCTAAAATCTCTGTAGGTGCCACATGTTTCTCTAGTTTGAATCCAATCATGTAAATATAGCTTATTTTTTGCTCTATCTGGATTTTCCAACAATGTCTGCAATGAGACATCAGCATCAGCCATTGCCTCATACGCATTTTTACACCAATTTGCCGGAAAACAATGAGAGGAAGTTAGAATATAGGAGGCAAGAGTGAACAACAAGGTATTAGGATTAGGATTATCAGCAAGAACACATTTTCTCAGCAGAGCACATTGTCGCCACTGGAGTATAACCTGCAACGATAAAAGGCCAAGTTCATGACGTATACACACAATGGGGGTGCACTGGGGCAAGTTGAGAATTTTCCTCCAGTATCTCCCCTCTAATATTACTAGAATGATACTATTTCAGGCACACTAGCTCGGTATTTGATGCAGCTTTCAGACACGCCATTTTCAAAAGTATTTTCTCTTAGAACAGTTAGGAGTCCGACTCACATAGGTATTATGACATGTACAGTCACCCATAGAGTATGGACAAAAAGTGACAGGACATAGGAGGAGCTTGTCATAGTAACTACTGTACACCAAGCCCATAGTCTCCATACAACCCTCCCTATAGACCCCCATAAATGAGCTAGCTTGGGCCATCTGTGCCAATGAATGTAAAAGGTAGACTGATGAGTGGCACCAATGAGTAGAGATTGTGGGGTGGGGTCATGGCCCTCAGCTGCGCCCATGCACCATCAGAATTTAAAGGGGCAAGCAATTTTGCAAGGCAAAGGGTCTAATGTCATCCCCAATGGAGGGACACCTATCCAGTATGGAGGAAACGGGATTGTAGACTAGTAGTGTAATAGTCACTATGGCGAGGAACCTTTTCTTTTCTTCCCTGGTGGAGACATTAACATTACCCTCATCTCACAACGTCTGTGAGGACTGTACAACACCCCTTCTTATACACTATTTCTATGAAGACTGTACCACCCCTCTCAGCATCTTGTGAAAACGTCAATATCACAGTAATCACTCCAGCTATAAAGCTACTTCTACATCATAGATACCACACAGCATCTCTGCATGGACTGCATTGGCACAATCATCATACACCACAGGTATAATTCATTTTATTGCTTATAGTGTTAACCTAGCTCAAGACCAGCACAGCGCTCTACAACAAGGGAGTGCCAGAATTCAGTGTGGCATTGTATACAGCAGTGCATTACTGTTGGTGGAGGGAGAAAGGGATTTTTATACATCCAGCAGGTATATTTGAAAGAGATACATTTTTTGTGTTTTGCAGAGCTGGGAACAGAACTGCAGAGCTGTAGGGAATACACCACCACCCTTATCACACACAATATCTGTGGTGACTTAAGCATCTCCAACAACACACGCCATCTCTGTATGATGACATTAATGGCACACTCATCATCACACTATCTCTTTAAATACTTTTCTGTCTCCCTCCTCACTAACCACCCATGTTGGGACTTTAGTATTTCTACCATCTATGGTCCCTTAAACATGTCTTCTGGATATTAATTACATTTTCAGACTCATCACCCGCCATCCATACGGGGACTTCATCAACATTGCTATATTCTCACAACACCTCTGTGGGGACATTAATGGTATGATTATGACACACTCTCTCTGTTGGGGCTTCAATGGCATGATCCTCAGACACTACCTCTGTAAGGACGATACACATCCTTCATCAGAATCTATGATGTGACTTCATAAATAACGTCCATCAACTACACCATCTCTGTGCGAACTCCAATGTCACACTTCACACACCATCTCTGTGGGCACTCCAATAGCACAATCATTACACACTATCCTCACAAAACACCTCTACTACCACACATAATATCAACAGTAATGCAAACATCTTTGTTGGATATTAATTGTGCTTGTTACTGAACTCACACCATCCATGTGGGAACTTCCAGCACCACTCTTTTTAGCACCCACTCTGTGGGGATTTGATGCCATTATTATCACATACTACATCTGTGGGGACTTCAACCCACCCCCTCCTTACTAACCACCCGTGTTGGGAGCTAAACATTTTGAACGTCTCACATAATAGCTATGGCCACTTGAACAACTTTTTGGGATATTAATTTAACTCATCACACTCCTCACAAGCATCACAGCACTTCTATATTCTCACACCATCTCTGTGGGGACTTCAATGGCATGTCCATCAAACACTATCACTGAAAGGACTAAACACATTCTTCATCAAAATCTATGATGTGACGTAAAAATAAATCCCTCAACAACCAAACCATTTCTGTGGGAACTCCAATGTTACAGTGCACACACCATCTCTGTGGATACTTCAATAGAACAATCTTCACACATTATCACTAAGATGACATAACATCTTCCTCCCCACTAAACCCCTCTTTTGGGTATCAAATATTTCTAATACCGAACCATCAGTTGAACATCTCTTTTGTATATTGATATTACTCTTCGCTCTCATCACACTCCGTCCACATGGGGACTTCAGAACCACTATTGTCAAACATCACCTCTGTGGGGACTTTAATGCCATTATTATCACACACCGAGGGCCCAATTTACATAGTGCTTTCCTATGGGATTGTGCCACTATAAACACTTCTGTGAATCTGGCCCTTTGTCTGTGGGGACTTCAATTGCATGATCATCACACACCACCTCTTTAAGGAATATACCATACCCTTCATCACACTAACTCTATGTTGTGATTCAAACATCTCAAACAACTACACCATCTCTGTCAGGACTCCAATGTCACAGTCATCACACACCATCTCTGTGAGAACGTCAATATCACTATCCTCACAAATCATCTCAGGGAGTACTTTGCAATCTCCAACCTCATCCCCCCTCCTCTGTTGAAACTTAAACAATTCTAATACCACACTGAATATCTGTGGTCACAAACATTTCTGGTTGGTCTTAACAACACTCTTCACTGTCATCATACACCATCCATGTGGGGACTTTTAATACCTCTATATGTGCGCTCCAGTGCTGTGGGGACTTCTAATGTCATTATTACGCACCCTCGCTATGGGGACTGTTAGAGGTTTTGTATGAGGGCTGTAATATCATTTGGGTGGTATTTAGACTTGTGGTAAAATGACAGTATTTTAGTATTGTGGCATAATAGTGGTGAGCATACTTATGGTAATGCCCCATATAATGAGACAAGTCTCCCATCCCTTATATTTATAATCTGTTTAGGGTTGACTGTAAGTGCAGATTAATGGACTTCACAATTATAGGGACATAGCAGCATCATCTGTTTTTTTTTCCAGTTACTTATTTACGAAACCGGACTACCGTCTTGGAAGGATCTCCTCAGCTATCAGAATGCACAGCTGAGACACACACACACAAATTCATCATAGGTTTTCTAGCTTGCTAGCTGGTATTCCAATCTTTACTTCCCACTTTACCAAATGAGGTACCAAATGAGGTACATCTTTTACCGCTTTTGGGTGCACTATGACACATTCTTATTATGTCCCCTCTTTTAAAATAATTCACATAGACACAAGAATGCAATCCCACTAATTCAGTTTTTAGTGTTTATGTACCTGTTATAATGTTAAATAGGTTTCGCAATGCACATCTTAAAACCTGTTACAATAGATACATGTCATCTTTGTTCACAATGAAAACATTAATTTATCTTACCAAGACCTTGAAGCCTGAGGCTGTTACAAAATGTAATCTAAGAGACAGAAAGCACATAGCGCGAATAGTAGCACAATAGCATGTTAACCTTCCCTCCATCATTCCCACTTACACATGTGAGAAAGAAAAACAACAACTCTGTTTAAAAATAACAACAGTCCAATTCTAACTGATTGACTGAAAGATAACACGCTCTTCGCACACCCCTCAATTTCTACAGATACGCACATTCAGTTGTGGAGCCTTTGCCCTATTATCAAGAAACGTCCTCTCTGAAGTGTTTTATCAGCAAACGGGAGTGTTGCACATTTCACTGTCTTGAAAGCCCAGTTAGAAGTTGGCGACTTCGCCCGACCTCTTTTGGACTGCTGCCTGGTATCTTACTCTCTCGTGTACAGCCTGGCTATGCCCATAGCCCAGATGTAGTGATGATCTCTTCTGCCCGCAAAATGATGAATGAATTTCCACCCCCATTGTAGATAGATTTATACCATAGGCATGTCAATCTTTACTGACCATGCCTCTGTCCTGATGTCTCCTGTCACCCCAGCATAATCCTTCTAGAATCATGGCATTTCACTCTCCCTCGAGCACACTTTTTATCAACCTGCTTCCAGCAAGGCATGATAGCGCTTTCAAAATGAACAAGACAGCCAATGCATTTTCTGGCACGTTTACATTTCCACTGAAAAACAAACAGATTCTGCCATCTGAAACACCTTGCACTACAATGTTAAAGGGTACATTCATTAAGTACTGGGGAAAGGTTATTTAATGGGAAATTGTTATTTGATCATATTAGGGGTTAGCTTATTCAGTGCAAACTGACAGATGGCCCATTCACTATAACATGTTCATTTTACACAGTGCATTCAATTTGATGTCTTTGCATTCATTTCACTTCCTCCATTGAAAGTCTAGTTATTTACTGTTCCTATGAAACCAATGCATTATCTTTCCGTACATATTCCTACAGATCTTTAATCCCGCTATCATCACACACCAGCCCCATGAGGACTTTAAATCAACTTCATCACGCTACATAACATCCCTCTGGAGACACTGTTACACTGCATAATCTCAAAGTAGGGAGTAACCTAGTTTATAAACCTACTGTGGAGTGGACATATTCTAGTGGTTAAGAGGGTGTCTATGGAGCCATGAAACCTAAACATAATTCTCAGTTTCCTATCTTTGCCACATAGCATAATCCTAGGCCAATCCCAATCGAAATGTCTCACTTCTTTTAATTGTTGAAACCGCAGAGGACATGGGATGTTGCTCCCTGTCAAAATAAGTCTCTTTAAGTGAGCTGCAAATGTGTCTTATCTGGTTGAAAAATCAAAATCATTAAACTGCATTCTGTGAAAACCCCCTAAGAGTCAGAAAATGACTTGTATATGAAGAGAACATTGTGTAATTAAAGTGTATTCGTGTAAAACATGCATATTTACATTTCAAACAGAGTAAGGATGCCAGTTCCCTCATGGAAAGTAACACATGTTCAAGTCCCCACCAAGATGGTAACGGACACGCAATTAAAAATCAACATGTTTCTGTTAACACATTTTAAAAATATTGGGAAAGGCTAGTCCCCCACAAGGAAGGTTCCAACACATAGTCCCCACGAGGTAGGAAAACGTGTGTATGTGTGTGTCTGTGTGTCCGTGTAGGATGTTGAAGGGTGGGGTGGAGATAAGGTTATAGAATGGATTAGGGGAGAACTCTCTTTTGAAGAAAAAAAAAAGTCAAACGACAAAGAAGTGCTGAACTAAAAGTCACTGAGGTAAGTGTGGTCTATGAAACCACATAGAACGCAGTCATGCATGTGCAGTAGTGCAAACTAACCATTCCCACCCTGCTCTTTAGCACAACATGCACTGCACAAAACACACACAACACGCACAGAAATCCCATCACTTTGAACTAAAAAGGCTATCCTTCATAGTGGCTCGGGAGGATAGCTCAGGTGGAACGTGCTCCCCTTGGCAGTTAGGCAACACAGGGCACCACAGGTTCGATCCTCAGGTAAGTGCGTTATAAATAACCTATCATATTTAAGTGGC
Organism: Ambystoma mexicanum; assembly: GCF_040938575.1. Classification (NCBI taxonomy): domain Eukaryota; kingdom Metazoa; phylum Chordata; class Amphibia; order Caudata; family Ambystomatidae; genus Ambystoma; species Ambystoma mexicanum. The sequence goes on from NC_090935.1 coordinate 184,925,267, forward strand.
CATGTTGCAGCTCCATCCACATGTTCACAGTTTGCACTACTGCACGTGCACGAATATTTGTACAACATGTACCCCTTCACTTATGCATGGGTGCAGGTTTTCTCCTAGTGATTTGTTCTGTGATCTAAGTGCTGCCTTTGCTATCAATCAGAGACAAGACCCCCTGCTATTGCTCAAGTGCCATGAAAGCATGCACGTGGTCTCCACATTGGCGGAAAAGTAGACCTGCACTGCCATGTACTCCCTCTGCAGGCCATGGACAAGCTTGCCTGATTGGCTTGATTTATTTATGAAATAGGTTTGGGAAAATGCAAATCATCATGGCTTGTTAATAAGGCTTTTAAGACTCCTTCGGAAAGTTTTATGTTATTTCATATTGCTATTTACAGATTTATTTGCCCAGATACACACCGCTCAAGAGGCTTTTAATTAAACACTTGGGAACATTGGGAACATTAGCGCTCGCATCATAATGCAAAATGCTCAGATGGCTTTCGAATGGAAGTTGATGTCTACTATTTTCTTTTCAATTATGTTTCATGTCTGCCTGCTGACGAGAAACACCGCCGTATCAGGGCAGGAAGGGGCATTATACATATCCCTCTTTTGTGAATAATGTTTAGCTTCAAAGGAGCTTTCTTTAAACGTGCGTTTTTTATTTACGTTAAGTAATAGATTTGTGTCCTTTTCTTTAGAAATGAGCCTTATGCATGACGAACAATATCGTATGCACCCCCCCACATGGCAAGAAACCTGCAGCAAAAGTCTTTCACGAAGATGACAGCTGCTTTCAACATCTCCCTCACAATGTAGGATATCTCCCAGGTCCAACTCAGCCCATTATACTCCTGAAGCTGATACATTGAGTATAATTACAGTGGGTAAAAATAACAGATACACTACAATGCATAGCAACAAGAAGTGTTACATAATGCCTGATATTATGGTTACTGCTATTGGTATTGTAGTAGTATGTTTTGGTATTATAATGGACCTGAACACGTATGACCACATCTCTGTTGGCTCAGGGTCAGAGAAAGTCTGACATTCAAAATCCTCTCAATCATCCAGCGAGGCCGGTCTCACAACGTCCCGACTTGCCTAGCCCAGAAACGCACTAGTCATGCATCGTCCAGACCCATGAGATCCACACACAGATCCTGCCACTGCCTTGTCAGGCCAAGATTCAGATCTAAAAGAGCTGGGGGATCGTGCTTCCCAGCGGTGGCAGCTAAACTCTGGAAAAATCTACCCCCTCCCCTTCGATCTGAACCTTTTTTCAATCACCGGTTCAGAAAAGGGCTCAAGACACACCTGTACAATTAACTAAGACGGTATGAACATAATGTAGTTAATGCACCATGTAGTACACAGGTAGTATAGCTCAGTGGCAAAGCGCTCGTCTAGGAAGCAAGATGACGCAGAGCATCACAGGTTGGAATCCGTGTCTGCACATAGAAACCTCTGCAATATTAAGGTAGTTATCAATAACCAATCATAACTATTTTTTTTAAATATGTCTAGCGCCTAGATGCCCATAGGTTGTCCTCTCCTCTACCAATGTAAAAATTAATCAATAAATAAAAGAAATAGACATACAGTAATACGCATGGAAAAAAATCCAGACAAGACAAAAGGCTGAAAGGGGAGATGGGGAATAAGGGGAAGGGGTTTCCACTCACCTGCCCATCGGGATAGAAATGGAGTGCAGGTGGTCCTGCAGAATGACAAAGCCCACAGTAGCAAGGTCTGCAGCCAATGGGAGAGACCTTTCGGAGACAGAAATACACAACATGGAAAGTGGGCAGAGAAGGGGAAGAAGGAGCGCAGGCGCGTGAAAAAAGTTGCTGAAAAGATGCAAGCCAGACAATAGGCTGAAAGGGGGGGCGGGTGAACAGGCGGAATGGCTCTCTGCTCATCTACACTTCAGGTTGGAAATGGAGTGCAGATGTGCCTGCAGAATGACGAAATTCGTAGTAGAGAGGTCGCTGGCCAATAGGGGAAGTGGGCAAGGCTATGGGGAGGCAAAAAACGCAACAAGCAAAGCAGTCAGAGCATCGGGAGAACGAGCGCTAGAGCATAGAAAGGATGCAAGCAAGACAAAAGGCTGAAAGGGTGTACAGAAGACAGTCCCTACCACATGACTCAGAGTTCTGTTCAGGGCACACCACATAGATGCCTTTGCACCGGTAGCATCCTCCAGCACAGAGTTTCCATCAAAAAGAACAGGTGGGACAACGAGAAGCAAGTGGGTCACAGAAAGGTCCCTTACACACTCTGTATAGTAATCCAGAGGTAGGTGAATTAGCGTTTTTGTGCCATGTGTACCCTTGGTGACAGAGGATGAGTTCCGGTCACTAAGTGTCCTGCCTCCTTCTGGACCCAAATTGAAATTGACAGCCGTCTGAACTTCCAGAGGAGACCAGCTATCTGGTAGTGCAATGCATTCCAATGGTACTGGCCAAGCGACAGCAGGACCCATTCACAAGCGGCCACATAAGACTGGCATGCGATACAGGCTCACAAGGGTAAGGGGTGAGGAGGAGCAGCAATTGTGCTTGGACCAGGGCTTATTTGTTCTTTTCCCTCTAGGAGGAAGAATGACGACAACAGGAGGCCCCAGGTCCACTACTGGCCAGGCAAAAGGTCACATTCAAGGCAGGTGCTCAGGGGAGGGGGCGGTACCCCAGCCATCATGGAGCTCAGGTTTGGGCAGAAGATAGCTCTTCAAATGAGCCAGATATGCAAGCACAGCCCATGGCCTCCTGGCACAGAACAACCCCTGCTCTGTGCCCCAAGGAGTGAACGCCCCAATAGTTTTATGGTACAGGGGGGTGGCTGTGGGTAACTTGGCAGGGCAGGCAGCTGCTGAACTCATTGGAGCTTTGCAGAGCCAGGGGCACGCCCCAGGCACACCCCAGGCACGTAGTACTGCTCAGTAAACAATGGTTGTCAATGATCACAGTTCAATGCAGTATTCATTCACTAAGTCCTTATTTTAACCTGCAATGCATACCTAGGTGAGCAGGAAAGGATGTTTGAAAAGCATGACAAGGCTTCTCCAGATGGCACGGCTCACAGGTGTCCCAGACAATGCCCTGCCCATACAGGGGTGCAAAACCAGCCAATGGGCACCTACCTCTGATCTTGTGTGCCAGGAACGTTACCCTGCAGAATTCCTCACTGGGAGGTGTTGCTGGGGGGGGGGTCCTAAGGAGGTTATAGCCCTTGGTCTTTTGGTTGTAGCCCCGGATACAATCTCAGGAGCTACAACCAAAGGCTAGCCAGCCCCCAGTCCTGACAGCTCTGACATCAGTGTAGCCCCGGGTCTTTTCCAGACCTAGAAACACCCCATACAGAGAACTCAGCCCACTCTGGAGAGAAAAATTGAAAGGCATTGAGGACCGGTCAATGGATGGACAGGGGTAATACCCCACCTCTTGGTTCCACTGGGTAGACGATGGCTGTCAGGTTACCTTGTTCCATACAGGACACTTCAAGGTTGTGCAGTTGGTTTACTTACACTCACTGCATATCTATGCCAGCTGAGAAAGTGATTTAGAGTGAAATGCTGTGGATGGGGGCCAGTTGCATACATTGTGTAGGTTGGCTCATGGCACTCAGGGGAGGACAGGGTATGGTGACATTGATGGCAGGGATGTGTTCACTGTGTTGGATGCATTTATGTACATTGAGGCAGACAGGTCTAGCTGCATGGGTGCAGAGGGAGACATGGAGATGGGAGGCTGGTGAGTCATTTATTGCAGTTGTTGAATGGCACTAAGGGGGGCACACAGTGGTGGTGTGGGCAGGAATGCTGTCACTGTGTGGGGTACTTTTCAGTGTGTTAGCCTGAGTGGATCAGGTCCAACTGCATGGGGGCAGATGAAGACATTTGTATGGGAGGTTGGCGAGTAATCGCTTGTAGTTTTTTCATGATACTCTGGGGAGCACACAGTGATGGTGTTGTGGGTGGGATTCCATTACAGTGCGTTTTTATTATAAGTGTGTTGGCCTGAGGTTAGCAGGTCCAGCTGTATGCATGTGGAGGGACACATGGAGATGGGAGGCTGGCGAGTCATTGCTAGCAATTGTTGCATGGCACTCAGGGGGGCACAGGGTACAGTGTCATTGGGTGCAGGGATTTGCTACCTGTATGACCTGTGTTTTGACCTGTGTTTTACTTTCTTATGAGGAATTCTGCTAGGGGAGATGGTTGCTTATATGCAAGTACACAGGGCTGTGGAATGGCTGCACACCATACCTCTGCAGTCTAGGCTGATATCAGCACCTACAGAGAAGATAATTTCTACATAATTGAGGACAGCTGGAGCAGACTCTCAAAAAAAAAATAGCTGAGGTGAAATGTTTCTTGAGCTGAACTTGCACTTTACTCAGTCTGCATTACTACTTATACGCAGATGTGTTTTCAGAGCTGTATTGTTGTCAGGGGATGGAGTAGCCACTCAACTTCAATAGGGATGAGGCATGCCTGGGATGGGCAGAGCGGTCCTCATAAGTGTTGGTTTCTGCTTTATTATATGCTGTGCCTTTCTACTTCTGTTCTCCTGTGTGTTGTTGGGTTTCAGAGTGAACAATTATTGGTGGTGAGCATGTGAAATTGATTACAGATTTCATTGATTGTGTTGTGTGTTTTTGTGTGAGCGACACAGATGCTGTTGTTTCCACTTGCTATGACTGTGTCAGTGGTTTGTGCACTTGATTTGATGGCTATGGACACACTCAGTGTGGCTCTCTCAGACACACATTCCCAGGGTGTTGTTATTGGCAAGGTGGAATAGCACTGAATCATCATTGAAGACCACCAATTATGTAACTTCCATGTGTGTGCTCTACATGGACAGCTATTCAAGTGAAGAAGGTTTGCACAACCTGATTGTGTGGATCCTGTCACTGTGCTCATTGGCCTGACAAGGTGATGTGTAGTGCCTGTGGCCGAGGGCAATGCCCATCCTGAAACTCTACTGGTATGCCATGCTGTGTGGCAACATTGTGCAGGACACAATATGCCACAATGATCTGATCTTGCATACTACTGGTGGGGCATATTGTAATACACTGTCAGAGTGTTCACTGGAGAGGAAGTGTGACTTGAGCACCCTGAATGTGCACTAAACTATGCCTGTAGTGGCTATGTGTGTTGTGTCATACCTTACCTCAGCTGGGGTGACAGAATTCCAGAATGGCATGATCAGGAATGGAGAGAGCAGGTAGGCACTGTGCCCTGCAAATTCAGAAACGGTCATTGTTAGCATTGATTGTCATGGGCTGGCATTTTGTGTGCCACGTGACTGCTTGCATGTGAGTGATAGCTGATACTCACTATTGAGCCATATGTTTCCAAAGTTTCCACATGCCAGGGCCTGGTATAGTGGTGAAGAGCAGTACATGAAGCTATTGTGTGTGCTTCCATGAAAATGTGCATTCACATGCATGATAACTCTTTGTATACCAGACGACCTGTGCATTGATTGAATGCCAATGTTTCTGGTTGCAGTACATGTGCTTTGTCGCTTGGGAGTGGTCTGAAGTGCAACATGCGTGCAATCAATGGCTTCCAGTATCTCCTGGCACACTCTCTGCCTTGCCTGCGGTGTGCATGGCAAGTATGTGTGCCTAATCACAGTGATGTAATGCAGCACAATAGCTGATGTAGGCAACAAGATTGTGTGGCCTGCAATATGCCCCCAACAATGGCAGAGGTGTGTGGAATGAACCCATAGTCAAACAATGAAGGGCTATCAGCAGCTTCTCCAGGGCTGTGAGTCCATGGAAGCAGTAGATGAGTGATGCAAGGCCTTCCTCCCACTCCCTGACCAGGTCTAGGATGAAATGGGGAGTGCAATCTGGACCTTGCATACATCTCGTCATCTAGCATGCCAAAAAGAGATGTACGAGATTGGAAAATCCTATCCATCACTATCCTCCTCCTCCTCCTTCCATGAACATGTATGATCTCTGCTACTACATCAGGACTTATCCCGGAAGTACAACTTTGAAATGATATGCATTACATGCTTATATACGTATCCTTTGGGCTTTGTACATTGCGCACAACTTTCTATGAATCAGGCCCTAAGTGTTTCCTGGTGGTTTCTCAAATGTTAATGATCCATCCTGGGTATATACGGCTATTAGCACATAGTGTTAGTAGCAATACATGTTTTGGAGTTTTGCTGATGAAGTAAAACATGCACTTCAAAATAGGCAACTCAGGTAAATGAAATGTGGTTTTGTTCTGTAGTATTGAAGTAACATGTTTGTTTTCATAAATAACGCATTTTAAATGCAATCTTGGTTGAGCTGAAACAGTTTAAACATAAGCATGTGAACGGATGATAGCACAGGGGCAACACGCTTGTATTGGAAGCAAGACCATGCCGAGCAACAGAGGTTTAATACTGGATCCATGCTTAGAAACAAATTCAGTTATGGTATTAGGCGAATTACTAAACCAAAAAAATACAAAGAAATGTATTGGGTAGAATGCAAAAGTATTGTAGTTTTAATAAGAAATTGAAAGCACTTTCCCATACATGTTTTAGTTTTCTCTTTCATGTGTTAACTAGGTTGTTGTAGCAAAAAAAGGTCCTTTCAGAGAAGACGTGTCTTGTGGAAGGAAATAGTATCTGGAAATTGCATTGTTGTTTCCCTGTCTGCTTTTGAAGAAATAATGTTCAGTGCACAGGCAATACCAGTAGTTATTGACTACACTGTAAACATAATGATTGGTTGAGAGGTGATCAATAGCAATCTCCATGTGATAATATAGCATGGATACTTCTTAAGAAACGTTTTATTGACCCTCTAATCTTGGAGAATTAAAGAGCTTTCGCACTCCTTCCTCAAAACCGCTAGAATCATCGAAAGATTTGCCGATCAATGCTTTCTAATGTTCATACTTTAAAATGTGGTTATTGATAAACAATTTCGTCACCTCTGTTTGTCTTTTAAATCTCTCTTTGGCCTTCTACTGATTTGTTTCCAAGCTTCTACCATATCATGTATTCTCTATAGTAACTTTGGCAAATTCATCTCATAAATAACTCTTGGCTAATTAATCATTTGCAGCATACTTTCTTTGGCCCAGGGATTTCAGTTTACCAAATTGCTTGTGGCAGCACATACTAGATGACATCAAGGAAGAGGCAGCACACAATTGTTGATTCTGTTTGACATACTTTATGTTACATGACCTTTGCTTCTGATTACTTGACAGAAAGTGAGTTCACTCATGCACAGTATTACATTTATTTATTGGGTATTCATAATGCACTGATACACAATGGGCCTCATTACAACTCAGGCGGTAAGGGTTTTACGGCGGTGTAAACAGCGCCGACCCTTACCGCCTGAGTACGAGGTCCCTTAGCGCCATGGCGGACTTAACACCTGCTTTTAGCAGGTGTTAAAATCCATGGCGCTAAGGGACCATGGAGTTAATTACGCCACCGTAATTTACGGTGGCGTAATTAATGCCTTCCCCACTCCCATTATGCCCTATGGGGCAAAATGGGAATGGGGAAGGGAAAATGGGAAAATGGGGATTTACCGCCCCGCCAAGGTTGGAATGGGGCGGTAAGTTCGCCTACCACCATGGCGTAAACGTAGTTTACGCCATGGTGGTAAAGTCACGGCCCAGGCGGTAACTTACCGCCTGGGTCGTAATGAGGCCCAATGTGTTTCGAGGTGCAACAAGGTAAGAGGGAGGGTGAACAGGGAGGACTCAATAAAACGATCCCACTAGGTCTTGTGACAGTCGGATCATGCAATTGCACTAAAAGATGTCCAGGGAAGAGGGAGGGTGGACAAGTGCCTGTCAGGGTGCAAGGGCCCATGAGAAAACGTGTGTGCTGGAGGAGGCCAGGTGGACGGGGCCAGGGGAAAGAAAAGAGTGCAAGGGAAGGAAGGTCCACAAGCTAAGTGCTAGGTAAGAGGCTGGAAGGGTCACAAGGGAGCAGGCCAGCCAGGTTAGTGCAATGGGAGGGGCCTAGAAGGGCAGGTGTATGATGATGGGGGTCTGGGGAGACCAAGTACAGGGGTGGAGTGGATTAGGGGGGCATGGTACCCTATAAGTCTCTGAAGGAATCAGGTCGCCAGTCAAGAGGCAGGTGGGGACATTAGCAGGGGAGGGGGAGAGGGAAGGAAGAACAGAAAAGAACGGTCTTGAGCAGCTTCCAGAATTTAAGGAGATCCGGCTTAACTCTAAGTGGGGCAAGGAGGCCATTCCAGAGGGCAGCACATTGGGAGGAGAGAGATCTCACTCCATTATCTGCTTTGAAAAGCATCTGACCTACAGAGAGTTAGAGCTAGACGAGCCATGGGCACTAGCAGGGAGGTATTTAGGTAGAGAGAATTGGATGTAGAGGGGTCCCATTCCCCAGAAATCCTTGTGGATGATGCAAAGGGACTTGAACTTGATCCTAGTAGCAACCTGGAGCCAGTGGAGAGATTTTAGGGCTGGAGATATGCAGTCACTGTCTTGAGGCCAAGGATAAGTCTCGTAGTACTGTTCTGGATTAGTTGTAGGGGGCAAAGGCAGATTCAGGAAGAGTTTGTTGCACTAGTACAGCATGGAGAGGACCAGAGCTCTGAAGACAATGGGTTTCTGGGGGAAGATGTGAAAGGGAGAATGGCTCTGAGGAGGTGCAGCTGAAAGTGAGTCTTCTTGGCAAGGTCAGTGATGTGAGGAGAACAGGAGAGAGAGGAGTCATAGATGACATCAAGGTTTTCTGACTCACAGGAGGATGAGGGGGACCATGGAAGGCGGCCAGAGTGATGGAGGGAAAGAGGGATCAGGGATCCCAATGAGAAGCATCTCGGTCTTACTGGCATTAAGACAGAGATCATTAGCACTGCGCCATGCCTGAATAGCAGACAGGCAGTCAGGAATGAAAGAAGAAGGGGCAGAGGATGGAAGCTTGAAGGAGAGCTGCGTGTCATCTGCATATCATTGTAAGAATAGATCAAATGGGCTACAGGGGCCAGGTAGGTGTTGAAAGGACAAGGTGATAGGACAGATCCATGAGGGACACCACAGGTGGAGAGTGAGATGATGGAGAGATAAAGGGCCCAATTGAACCTGGGAAGGTTGGTCTGAAAGGAAGGAGGTCAACCAGTCCAGAGCCAGTTACATGATTACAAGGGTATCACAGAGCTGATTTATCAGGATGGCATGATTGACCATATCAAAGGCAGTGGAAAGGTAAAGAAGGATGAGAATGGAAGGAGAGCTGGAATTGAGATTAGAGAGAAAAACTTCACAGGTGTTCAGGAGAGCAGTTTCTATGTTTCTGGCAGCTCTGAAACCAGTTTTGTGGTCGTGGAGAGAACCAACAGATTAATTGTGTTGGATAAGCTAGGAGATGGCCAGCTTCGCTAAGAGTTTGCCCAGGACGGATGGAGATAGGGCAATAGTTTGTTAGACAGGAAGGGTCAGCAGAAGGCTTTTTGTGGAGGGGTGCAGAAGGGAGTGCTTAAGGAGTGAGGGGAAGGATCCAGTGGCAAAGGAGTGATGGTAGAAATTGGCCAAGGCAGGAGCAAGGGAGACAATGTTGTCCTTGATAGTTCTGGAGGAGCAGGTGAGTCCCTGTTTGGATGAGACATTCATAGAGCAGTCTTGTCTAGAAACCTCATCTCTTGTAATGGGAGAAAAAGGAGGAGAGTAGGTGGGGAGGAGTGAGGAGGGCTATTGGAGGCATGAAAACAGGTCTGGGAGAAGGGTGAGGAATAGCGAAGAATGAGGAAAAGATGTCCTGATTTTTAGAAATGAAGAGAGAGGCCAGAGAAATGCAGTGGACCAGTTAGACAGAAGAGAAGTGGAGACTGCAGCCGAGTTAGTGGCCACAGAGATGCATGTTTGGATATAGGCCCTCTTTTTCAAGCAGATGGAGAGTCTGTATTGTCTTTGGAGGAGATGGCAGCCAGTTTGTCAGGGGATATCCTCAAAATCTGCCACTTCCACTCGGCTGCTCTGCAATTGCGTTTCAGTGCAGCGCACTTGCGTTTCAGTGCAGCCAGTTCGGAATGATACCAGGAGTTGCACTTGGATGTAGGTTTCATGGGGATTTTCATGACCCGGACAACGATGTCCAGAGTGTTGGAGAACAGCCAGTAGCAGGAGTGGGAGGGTTTGTATAGGTTGCTGCAAAAGCGTCAACTGACACTCGCTTCATTGGTCAAATAATGGAGAAGGAGGCTGGCAGTGCGGGCTGTGGATTAGCCGGGGGACCCTGTAAGGTCCAGGTGAGAGGACAAGAGAGCATGACCAGAGCAAGAAAGAGGGGCAATGAGAGGGTTGGAGATGGGGTTGTCTGAAGAGATGAGAGCATCCAAGGTGGGTCTGGCTGAGTGCGTCGGACGGAGGTAAGAAATGAGTGGGAAAGAGAGTCACAGAGGATGCGGAACAGCCAGAGGACACTTTAGGGGAGTCTTCATGAATATTGAAGTCTCTGAAGAGTTTGGAGGGGGAGGCCAGGAGAAAAGAAGAGCGGTCAACCCATTCGGAGATGAAGCGGGAGACATTTCCAGGAGGCTTGTAGATGGTAGCCAGAGTCATAGAGGCCAGGAGAGACACCAAGCATGCATACAAAGCGGGTATGATAGTAAAAGGGACCCACTCAGGGAAGATCAGGGCAACTCTTCCCCAGGGAGGTTAGGCCTGGGATTAGAGAGGATCTTGTACCCCTCAGGAAGGAGAGTGCCAAATCATCTGACAGAGCTGACAGAGAACCACATTACAGTGAGAGCGAGGACGTCTAGTTTGAGGTCTCCAAGGAGGTGGCAGATGCTAGAGGGGTGTTTGACGGCAGAGCAAGAGATGAGGGTAAATAAAAAGTGAAGCATATTGCCACTTTAGAAGGTCTTCTGAGGACAGTACAAGAGTGTGGTACACCTGTCAGAGGTGGCAGAAGGGCCAGAGGGATGGCAGAAAGAGGAGTGGCAGGAGAGGGGAGAACGTTGATGAGAGACAGAAGAGGCCTATCAAGAGGAAGAGGTTGGGCTGAGAGCTCTGGACCATGACATTGCCATTTGTGTAGACATTAATGATGACCCTAGAGGACAGGAAGGATGCTAAGAGTACCTCCCAATGGGTGCTACCATTAATGGGAGAGGAAGAGAAAGGGGAGAGCACAGAGACCATAAGGGGTATCCAACAGTCTGGAGAAGGAAAGGGAAAGAGGGTGAAAGTCTGTGTGGAGGAAACGTTGACATAGGTGTCAGTGATGGGAAGGCGTGGGTTGGAGACCAAGAGATACTTCTTGAACCTTTTCCTTCCAGACTTCATCAGAGGGATAGGATAGGTGATAGAATAGCAATTAGAGAAGATAGGGGAGATTGAGAGCTCCATTGAGGGAGACTACAGAGTGAAGGAAGGGGGAGAGAGTGAGAGAAGGAGGAATTGCAGAGCACGGCACCAACTTCAATCAACAGCAATGCAACAATCTACAGTCAAGCATCCAGGATGTGAAAAAGGCTTAGATTACATCATATAACAGAAAGCACAACACCTAGAAGTGAGATATCAGTACAGAGGGAAAAACCTAGATAGAGGGATAGTAGGAAATAATCCTAATTTTTAAACAAAGCAGTAAATACAATTTTACATGGATTCAAAGGACCTAGAAAAAAGGGGGAAAACAAATTGTTAAACAAAGCAGTGAATGCAAGAACACACAGATTCGAATTTCCTAGAAAAGATGAAAAAAAAAAATGTTTAAACACAGCAGTAAATGCAAGAACACACAGATTCCACTTTCCGAGAAGGCCTCGGGCTAATTATGACAATTCACCAATACCAGATAAGGATAATGTACAACTGTGAAGCATATCTGATGGCAGAATTAGATAATAGAAGTAATAAGAGAGGAGGGACAGTTCAATACAGAGCAGTGATGGCTGTTCCCCCTGCCTGCACCTTTCTTACCTTGTTACTCACTGCTGGTTGACGGCTGTGCTGCATACTCCCAGAGTGAACTTCAGCCAACACCATCTGGAGCTGCAACTGTGGGAGATGCCCTTTGCCTTGGGGTCCTTTGCTGCAGGGGGCAGCAACAGGCCATTGTGCAGCACTGAGTGATAAAAATAACAGGGCCTAGCACCCAATCAGGGTTGTGGGGGCGCCATACACAAGGAAAGACACTGGAATTCACACAGAATGCATTTCACTGACAACATGAATGGAGGATTCCCCAAACAATAAAAGCACTATTTTAGCCCTAGGATGTTAAAAAACAAGCCTCTTCTCAGTGACAATGCATGTAAAGTGTTGTCGGAGAGGAGACTGGCTCAGGACAATGTCCTCGCTCACAGTGAAATGCAGTTAGCCAATGGGGGTTGGGGTGGGACATAGGGGAGGGAGCCCCACACAAGGAAGGACAATGGAATTCAAACAGAGTGCACTGCCCTGACAAAATGAGCAGAGGATTCCCAATATGATGAAAACACAATTTCAGCCCCAGGAAGTTAAAAAACGAGCTTCACCCCAGTGCCAATGGATCTTAACTGGTGGCAGTGAGGGGACAAGCACAGGACTAGGTCCTCACTCATACTAAAATGTAGTCAGCCAATGGGGGTCGGGCGGTACAAAGGGGACCGAGCCACACACAAGGAAGGACACTGAAATTCAAATAGAGCGTACAGCACAGACAAAATGAACTGAGTATTCCCCAAACAATGAAAACAATATTTCAGTCCCAGGATGTTAAAAAACAAGCATCATCACAGCGCCAGTAGATGTAAAGTGGCAGCAACATGGGGACGAGCGGAGGTCTAGGTCCTCGATCGCTCTGAAATGCAGTTAGAGAATGGATATAAAGGTATATTAGGTTAAAGGTTAATGAAGCAACCAAATGGTACTAAAATAGAGCAATTGCTATTTTGATTGCCAGTCGTGTATTACCTCTGGTGCTGTTTGGATATGTCAGTTGCACATCCATCCTAGCCGGGCACTCATATGGCAGTAGAGCCTAATGTGGCCAAGTCCTAGTGTCTCATGACAGTTGCCTAAAATGCATCCTTACTCCTGGCCAAGATTGAGCAGTCAAGAGGCCCATGGATACAAATAAAACAGCACGAGGCCCCCACACCCAGAGAAAATGAAAACACAAATTTGAAAGCAACATATGATCCAGGAAACCGTGCTATACATGAGAATGTACCGTTTGTGAAATTTGACTGGTTTGTTTAAAGTGTGATTTGTTCAGAGTCATGGCATTTGATGCTGTTTATTTAAAGTGTGATTTGTTAAGAGCAGGGGTCAAGTCCTCAAAATTAAAGTGGCGGGACTCATCAACAAACGAAATCGGATGGGATGTCGCCAGAAATGAGCATATCAAGGTGAAATATGCATATTTCATTAAATTGGCTTTGCATAACCATCGAAATTTCACAGGATGAATGGCACATGCCTTTCATAAAATCAACACAAAGAAGTGCATGCTTTAGACTCCAAGAACCCTGGGACTTGCAGTACCGAAATTAGACATTTCATCTGTAGTTGTGAGTTTTCATCTGTAGTTGTGAGTTATTTCTCATCAGGTTATATAGTGCAGTGGTAAATTGTCTGGCCTGCAAAACTGACCACTGCGGTTGCAACCCGAGGTCGACTTTAATTCATAAATTCAAAGAGGACAGTTAATGTTTATAATTTTAGCTGGGGGGGACTGAGTCCACCCTCTGTCCACCCACATGTACCCTCAACTTGAGTCCTGGTTCAGAGTCATGGCATTTATGAGGGTTTGAATGCCTTACACACTGGTAATTTCTATTGTAAGTGAAGACACTTGCTACCCTCGATCTGATCATCTGGCAGAGATTCCACCCTTGCCCGTGTGCCGTGTTTACGGGTCTATTTGGCTTTGCCGGGAATTTTTGTATTAACTGTTGTATATGATTTGTGAACAGCTCTATATGCCCGATTCATAGAATATTTGCCCGGTTCAAAGTGACTCTGCACTGCTGACACAAACCCTGATTCATGGAACTGTGCAAAGTGTAGTCCGTTCCATTTTTGCAGCTCAAAATGACTTTACCAGGACTTTGCACGTCAAAAATACACTTTGCACTTTAAACAGTTCCATGGATCAGGGTTTGTGTTGGCAGAGCAAAGGTACTTTCCGCAGTGCAAATTCACTTTGAACCATGCATAAAATTCCATGAATCACGCCCTAAATGTTCTGGCAGATATTTGATGAGCTTCTCTATCTTTAAGGCATTGCAAAGTTTGATAAATGTTGAGTTGATATCCACGTCTAGATCCCTTCATGTGACGCGCTGCTTGCAATCGGAAATAGTCCCTTTGAGCATCCTGCATAAAGAATTGCCGCCTGTGCTGCAGGTAGATAGCAGTAGTGTAGGGTGAAGACTGGCTTACAAAGTAAGCAGTGCTCTTGGAAAGTCAGAGCTGTTTCCTTTCAATCCATGGCATGGCCCCAAAACCCTCTGATTCAAGCCTTGCAAGGATGGTTCTGGTAGAGCGAAGGAGAAATCAGGCATTGCAGCTGCTGCCGCTCGCAAGCCAAACTTACATTCCTTAGTTGGACCATTGTCTTCCTCTGTTTTACAAAGTTCTTTATATTCTCACCATCTATTCCACTCTTTAAGCTTAACAGCTGCTTGGTTCTACATGTAATACAATATCTTCAGATCACCTATCCTTCATACACTGATGATGCTCAGCAATATGTCCACATGTAATTATAATTCAGCATTTATACAGTGCTCCAAGACCTCAGGCACCCGAGCACTGCTTATTATTACCCACAGTGTGTGTTGCTCATTTATCGACCTCAGAAGGATGCAAAGCTGAGATTGGCCCTGCTGGGATTCGAACCTGCGTCAGCAGGCTCTGCAGAAATGTCAAATTCGGAGTCAAGCCAAAAGCACATTGCATTTAATAATGTTTGGAAAACAATAGCAAAACAGTTGGGTATCAAGCCATATAGCCATAGATGTGGCTGGGCAAACAAGAGAAGGTGGTGTTGAACACTGTTTAACTTTGTCAAGTATGTCAAATGTTCTGCAAGACTAGTACAAATGTGCTGGTTCTGTTTGTTTTGGATGTTTGCTTTTTAACTTTTAAGTGGTAGATAACAGTGTGATTCGATATTATTAACTGTAAGGAAAATACTCTTTTAAGAAACATTTTTAGTAGTATTAATCATTTTTAGTAGTATTAATAATTTGATATTGTATTATTTATATTGTGAAATGGCATGAATGTTGTTAATTTGTTGAAGTTCTTTTGAACTATAAACACATAAAGATAAATAAAATAAAGTAAAATAAAACATCATAGGCAACTGCCTAAATGCCATCAGGTGCTGGATGTCATGCCCGACTCCTAAGGATCCCAGACACTAGCCTGGCGTTTCTGGATCAACTCATGACTTTCTAGCAAACTAACCCTAAGAGGCATGCTCTTTCCAAACCTGAAAACTGTAATTTAGCAAACAGTGCCCCCCACTATTCATGAACCCCCATGAAGATTTTGCCAGCTTCCCAAAATATAAAGTAAGAGAAGCCATCCCCCCTATTCCCCTTGCATGCCTCCTCCTGTTTCCAGTTACAATCGATAATGCCCTATTTAATCTATACCTCTTTGAATGACTGTGTGCCTTCCTGTCTTAATTCTAACTTCCCCTACTAACATCCTAGTAGAAGTTTAAGATTCACACATGGCCATTCTCTTATCTCCCAGTTGTTCAAATGGTATAACCGCGGGAAGAAGGTTTTTCGGTGTGCTGGGCTCCCTACTCTGGAACTCATTCCCTATAGTATTCAGGTTGAAGGGAATATTCTCCATACGAGGGTTAGTCTTTAAACCTTTATTGCTACCAGGTAAAGGTAACTCAGTTCACTTTCCTTCCTGTGTACTTTAGCACTGGAAGTCCGTTTAGACCACAGTGGTTGCTCCATAAGGTATTGTATTCACTCACAGGCTCACTCAGAGGAAAGTATTCCCTTTTGCCATGTCTTGCCCTGCCAATCGCCTAATATGGCTCCAGTTTCACTAACAAGGGGCCATAGTCTGTCAAAGTGCACTATTAAGAAAATGACTTGCACGATGTGACACAAGGATGACAATAACAATTATAATACAAATGTATTTCTTAGGGTGGACTATATTGTAAATAATTAAAGGTTCAAAGTTTAGGCATGTGTCTGTTTTGAGGTTATAATTAAGACATTATTGATACCATACCATCAGTTTAGAGTAGGGCTCAAGCCACCGTGTTCTTCATAAGGCTGCCATTTAATCAGAACATGTGATTTTAATGGACATGGGGCCAGATGACAGACACTTTGCAACGGTGCAAGTGCAAAGTTGCACAGTATTAGCACTAGGGCCAAGTTTGCCCTATTTCTACAAAAACATGGCCATATTAGAAAACCATTGCACCATTACAAGTGAAGTTTGGCAAGTTATAAGCACCAGGGCAAAAATTGCACTTGTCCAAAAGAGATACATTGCTACTGCATTTTTGCACCAGGGCAAAGTTCGCCCAAGTGCTTTCACGGAATGGGCACATGTTGCTCGCTTGCAAAAATGCATTGAAAATGTATCTTTTTGCACTAGGGCATTTTTTGCCTTTGTGGTAAAACTGTAACAAACTGCACTTCTCATGGTGCAATGGTTTTCTAATATGTCCCAGAGTTTCACGAAATAGGGCACACTTCGACCCTTGTGCTAATGCTGGGCAAATATGCACTTCCACCGGTGCAAAGTTTCTGTAATCTGTCCCCAGTTGTTCAAAGGTGGCTCTCCATCGTTTAGACACATACCGCTGTAAGGGCTCATGGCCTAACAGTTGCTGGCATTCGTCAATTTAGCTCTTGGAAGTCCGTGCCGTTTTTCCATTGTACCTGAAATATGCGCAGGCCGAATGCAAGGATGATGGCAATGTTCTCATATATCGAGGGCTGCTGTGCAAGCATTGTGCAGGTTTTGCAACAATCCACAGCTGTGTTATCACCCTGACCTTTTGATTGCGTGCCTGCTGTGCTGCCTTTTTATTATTAGCTGGGAACGGCAAAGAAATGTTGACACCATCTGTGTGAATACCCATCAAGAGGAAATTCACAGTTCAGGTGAAATGAGAAAAGATGAACTCTGGAAAAATAACCCGTCCGCTGATCCAATCTTTCATTTTCAAGCAGACATAATTGCTGCGCTGGTCAACCGGGACTTATTGAGAGTTGGGGGCGGCTTTCGGGAGCGCCGGCGGCAAAGTCCTCTGATAAAGAAGCTTTGTTTTCTGGATGAAGCTCAAAACCTATATGTACTGAAGCTGAGACTATGATCTTCATTTCATTTCCTGATGTTCTGCCATAATAAAATGTAACAACATAAAGAAAATCCATATAAAGGTTATTGCTGCTGATAGGAGAAGACTGGAACTTGCCTGTTAGAGCTACAGAGGACATTGTAAAAGGTTCACTAGTGAATAGCTTGGTAATTTAAAACATGCAACAAAGAGATCAAAAAAGCAATCGGAAACAATGCCCAATGCATTGCTTGGCAATTAGCTATCTTATTTTGCATGCTTTTCAGCAAACAGGTCCCTGAGATTCCAAGACACTCAGGGTTATGCAGATGACACTCAGCTCATTTTCAGGATCCCTTCAGCCGCCTCTTCTCCTTCTCTCATCTCCAACTGTCTGTCTTCTATCCAGGAGTGGTGTGCTGCCAATGATCTCTGACTTAACGCCATTAAGACTGAGATTCTCTGCATTGGCACACCCACTCCCTCCTTTCCTGTCTCTCTCTGGCCGGCCTCCCTTGGCCCTCTTCCTGCTACCACCTATGAGGGCAGAAACCTCAGGGTCATCATCGACTCCACACTCTCCTTCTCTCCTCACATCTCTGATGTCTCTAAGTAGTCACACTACCAGATGTACCTCATCAGAGGCATTCTTCCTTTCCTCTCCCTCCCCCAAAGGCTCACTGTCTCTAGAGCTCTGGTGCTCCCTAGTCTGGACTTCTGCAACAGCCTCTTTCTAAATCTGCCTGCCTCTACTCTCCACCCTCTGCAATTCTTTTTTTTTTTTTTTTTTTTTTTTTAGTTGGCCTTTACAAGTCTTTAAAAGGAAACAAAAAAGAAAAAACACACAACAAAAGGTCATATTTTTCCATCTCAAGTACGTAGAGTAATTTCCTCCTCTGTCAGTAAGCTTCTTGCAGCCACCACACTGCCCATTATGCAGCGATGATCCGTGGTTTCCAAACATTTTTCAATCTCATCTAGGAACAGCGTTAGGGCAAATACCAGTTTTTTGTTCTCTCTGATGTACATCATATGCCACCACTCTTCAGCGTTCCTCGTAGACAGATCTGCAATCAGTAGTCCAAAAAATATGCTTCTTTGCGGTAGGAGTAGGGGGCAAGATAGAACGAGATGTTTGGTTGTTTCCTCATATAGTTCACATAGCCTGCAGTTCACATTCGTCTTGTCCATGCCAGCCCAGTTTTTGGTTCTCTCTTTGGTCTTTAACAAGTTTAAACGGAAGCGCATATATGTTGATCTTCTCTTATTGTCAGGAAACAGAGCTACATAGTTTGGGAGTTTGTTGTATGCTCGAGCTTCCCACGGTACATCTTTCATTAGTTTAGTGTCAGTTCTTTCTTCGCCAGTAAGGATCCAATCGAGTCTGCAGATCTTTTTTTTCACTAAGTCTGGGTTGTTGCAGAGAGATATGAAATCTGTTTCATACATTGTCAGCAGCTCCTCGCATCTTACACTCCATAATGATAATAGACACTCTGGGTTTCCGCTACTTGGTTTGCTCAGGATTTGAAATTGCGGAGTAACGTTTGTCAAAATGGTTTTCCTGTATAGCGCAAGCGTGTTCCAGCAGATACGGGCCTTGAAAGAGATCAGCCCTAGCTCGTATTGTATACAAGCTGTTGAGGTGTTTTTGGGTAGATGAAGAGTTTTCACCCAAAATATGTGTTCCAGGGTTGAGCAGAGTTTTTCCAGGCATCCAAAAGCATTTTCCGCCCCATAGATCAAGGCTGGGACCACTTTCTGTTGGTAGAAGGACTTCCCGTATTTTCTATTCAAAATCAGGGCCTGGTTGGCAAATTGACGACATTTTATTTTAGCCATCTCCGTCCAATGCTTATCATTCATAGTTGTGTCAATCTGCATCCCAAGGTATCTAGTGGGTTCTACGGTACTTATTGTTTCTTTTCCTAGGTGCCACTTAAATGTTTTGTTATGTCCATGTCCACCATGGTTTAAGTTCTGTAGCGTTAGTATTTCGCTCTTTGCTTTGTTAATTACCAATCCGTTGTTCTCCACATAGCATTTTATTGCATTCATTTTGCGCTGGAGACCGATCAGTGTTAAATCTAACAGGATCAGGTCATCCGCGTATAGCATCCAACTTAGAGCGGACCAGTTAATTTTTGGCAAAAATGATTGTGGCTCATCAATTGCATGGCCTATATCGGACAGAAACAGGTTGAATATTATGGCCGCCAGTGGGCATCCCTGCTTCACTCCGCAGAAGGTGTTAATTTCCTCTGTTAGGGTTCCGCGCTGATCTAGTCACACCTTGATGGAGGTGGCAGTATGGAGTTCTTTAATTGCGGCTAGTAAGCTAACAGGACATCCCCAGTTCGACATCTTGGTCCAAAGGAACTCTCGATCAATGGAATCAAAAGCCTGAGAAAAGTCAATCAGAGCTAGATAGACCTTTCTGCCTGATCTTATAGATTCCATTTTTAGCAGATTTAAAAGCAAGAGGTTTAGGCCACAGCCGACTCCCTTGATGAAGCCAGTCTGTCGTACATCCATGTGGCCGCTAGCCGAGATCCAGGCTGCCAATTTCTTTTGTAACGTTGAGGTGTAGACTTTCCCCAGCACGTCCAAGAGCGCTATGGGCCGATAGTTTTTAGGTTCCAGACGATTCCCTTTCTTGAAAATGGGGACTATTATGGCCTTCTTCCATGATCTCGGAGTGACACACTGACTACAGATTCTGTTGAATAGTTCTTTGCACACCTCAGCCCATAGTTTGTGGTTTTGTTTTAAGATGAAGTTCGTCAGGCCATCAGGCCCAGGTGCCCGCGAGGTACTAACGTTGTTAATTATCAGCAATACCTCGTCTATGTTGAAATTAAGGTTCCATCTTTCCAGTGTCGAAATTGGATGGTATGTCCACCTACCTTTTTTGCGGTTAAAGCTCGGAATAGTGGGATATCCACACTGTTTCAGGTACCATGTTGGTTATTAACGCTGATTGAGTGGCACTGTCATTGTTCAAAATTTTCCAAAACTCAGCTGAGTTTTTATTTCCCATCTTTTCCATCAGATATTCTGTGTCATTTTGGAACATCAGGGCTTTGTTGGCTCTCAGCCAGTTTTTATATGTTTGTTTGGCAATGCACTTTTCATTCAGGTAGCCCATAACGTCCTTAGCTCCTATATTTCTTATGGTGTTACGTAAGGCCCGCTTCCGTCTCATAACCTCTGCATCAAATTTGTGTTTATTAGCAAAGCCAACCTTTCTCAGGCCCTGCCTTTTTTCCTTGAATTGTTGGAGCAGATGAGCATATTCCACTCCAATTTCTTCGTTGATGTAAATGTTTTTAACCATAGATACTTCATCTGTTTGGAGTTTCAATCTTGTTCTGTTCGGCTCTACCAATATTTGATGATTCCATAGCCCATGTTCCATTTGCCGTGGGCTTGCAATAGACAGAATCACCATCTCGTGATCACTATGCATCGTAGGCACTAGAAGTAGTCTAGAGTTGAGTTTTGCTCTTTTCTCCTCCATGTTGGATTAGCCGATATATCGCCAAGGGTGTTTCCGTTTAACATGGCAAGATTTCTCACGTCCATCCATTCATCCATAACAGGACTGTGAGAATTGTCCTTGGCCTCAAGCCCAGGGATCATATCTCTCCAGGGTTGAAATCTCTGCACACACTCCCAGTGGCTGCAAGGATTAAGTTCAAAACCCTCTGCATTGTCCACAAGGCCTTCTGGTGCCTCAATACCTTCAACTCTCTCATTGTAAATATCTTCTTTCTTGAGCTCTTCGCTCATCCGCCTCCAACTCCCTGAGGGTCAGTCACTTCTCCAAGCAATGTGTTGGTGATCTCTTTCTTTGGCTGGGGCCTACCTCTGGAACAGCCTCCCTGCCTCTGTGAAACTTGAGGAAACAATTTTCTGGTTCTGGAAGCACCACAAGACCTCCCTATTTGCTTCTGCTTTCTCACCAGCTCACTGCTGCTGAACTCCTGACTGAAACTGAAACTGCACTGGTCACCTGGCTACCCTCTGATTTTGGACCCAGGTCCCCTCCCCACCAGTTGCACACCTGCACTGCCCCCCTGGCAATCTTTGCACTCAGGGGCTGTTTCTGTATCCCTACAGCCCCCTATCAGCACTTGACACGAGCTGTGTCATGATTCCTGTCCCTCATGTCACCAGCTCTCCGAGATGTCAGGCTGGAGCCAGGCCACAATCAGCTACATGGCCCTTAAGGGCCTCTCCATCCCTCCAAAGACCCACTTGGAGTCAGACTTGGCGCTTGTGGCACCAGACTCACTCACTCCCATAGGATAACATTGGGGCTTGGACTTGTAGTGCATTGATGGGGACAAGATAAATGCCCCACATATTGCGGTTCCCAGAACTGCGTGTGCAGTCTAGTCTTTATGGTGTGGTTCAGCCCAGAGACACCTGGGATACCCAGAGACTATTTGAGCCTTGCCAAGGCTGAGAAACATGCTTTGTGTTTTCTGCACCTGCAGCGTGACACTCATCGTGTTCGGATCGGCCTCCAGTAGGCCTGCATCTTCTGCGCTCAGCTCCTGCAAGAACAAGAACACTGTTAGGAACAGCCTTACCTTGCAGCACTTCTGCCCATCATTCATCGCTTCTTCTGTTCTGCGGGCATCTTCGGCGGTGTCATTCCCATCCCGGCACGCCGCTTCCTAAGGAAAAGGGAAAAGAACAGAAATAAGGCATTCGTAAGCATTCAGCAAATCTTTGCTTATTTTTAAAGACTGTACAAGCTTCAAATGCTTACCTGAATCCCAGCCGCTCTGGGGGAACTCTGTCTCCGGAACTTCTCATCCATCTGCAAGAGGACAAAGACACTCCAGGTTAGCGTGGAAACATCTCTAGGCACCGCATACCACGCTAGAGATAAATATCTCTAGCGTGATGAAATGCGGTGAGTTTTACTCACCGCATTTCATCTTCATAACCGGCATCCACGCTGAAAACGTTGCGGCACCTAAAAGACACAGAAAAAGAACTCAGTTCAATAAAAATACGAAAGGGTCGCATCGCGCATCGCGCTCGCACTCACCTTCAGCGCTACTCATCTCAGCAGCACGTCGCCATCCCCGGATGCCAGCCATCAAAGGAAGGAAAGGAATGAAGTTAGAGAACTGCTCAAAAGACTCATTATACTTACCTGTCGGACTCTTGCCAGTGAAGTAACTAGGAAGCAACAAGCCTGCATCAATCAACGTGCCCCTGCACTGAAAGCAGGACGGAGAGCACACTTTCCAAGAAAACAAGGTGAGCTGTGGATCAAAGGAAAGGGTTGGACCCCGGGGACGAAGGGGTTCAAGCACACAGAGACAATAGAGAGTTAAACTCTACCAATCCTGTGTTTCAGGCCCAGTCTCCAGTTGAGTAGACTCCAGGGAAGGGTTCGAGGTCGTAAGAGGTCAGAACAGGCTGAGTGACGTCCCCGTGGATACCAGGTGAGCGTTACAAGCTGGTTGCACTTTTTATTCATTGTTTTTATTTATTTTACTGTTTATCCTATGTACTGCACTGCCCCCACCCCATTTGCCCTCGCACATTTACCCTTACCCCCTCCCCTGCACTTGCGCTATCTCAATGTCCCCTGGCCTAGTAAGATCGTTGTCTCTGTCTTCCCTCTGTTCCACCTTCCTGGCCTCGTCGCGCCTTGAAACACTTGTGTATAGGTGAGTTATAAATGCCATATGATATCATATCATGACTTGAAGTTTGAGACTGATTATGATATTGAATGTTTCATCCATGTTATTAATACAAATAAATTATATTACTATGAGCATCCTTACGATTACAGCAGATTGCTGCCGTATTCGTAACACCGGATCCGCCGTCTGACTTCCCAGTGCCGCCGGGACTTGTAATGTCCCGGTGGCACCGTGAAGTCAGGCAGGGGATTGGATAAGTCCCAATTCCAGTGGAGTCTCCATAAAAATGGGAACTCAAAAGCACCGGCACCGTTGCTAACGGTGCTTACATGACAACTCTGCCTACCAGAGCCGCTTCGCCCGGCAGGCAGACTGGTAGTATGGCGGTCCGGAAACAAGTGTGCCGGAAAGCTTACCGGCACCCTTGTTTCTGGACCGCCACACTCGTATGTCTTTAAAATGAGTTAATTAATATTATGTTAATGCTGTGTGGCATTGCTATAGAGCTCATCTGTAAATGGTTTATTTTAGTCGGATTGTAAGCTTTTTTACCATTCAGCCATTGGCTCCCCTGATGTTTTGGACTACATCTACTATCAATTTTAGCCAGCATTGTTAATGCTGAGGGATCCTGGGTGTGTGTGTTTGGAGGGTGTTGTATGAAGGGTTATGTCCAATGCCATGCATGCTCTAATCATCATGTTGCATTTTTGTGAAATGCATATGATTTTAGAGACATGCTTATCATGCAGAGGAATCATGTGCTAGAAGTGACTGGGGAGGATCTAGGTTGCAATGTGCCTCATGTAGTTGTTTAATGGCTGCAGAGGTGGCCAGTTCATTGAGCAGCAAGTATGTGACTTCAAAATATGCACATGAGTGATGGTTCTAAAACATGCATACTGTGTCTACATACTTGCATTTCAGCTGTCAGGTTATTTTCCTGTGCTTGTTTGAGTGATCAGCAGGACTGACTGTAACCTGACATTTGGTTCCTAGCTGATATGATCATATAAAACTTTATGTGCAGAAGGGGTAATATCCACATTTAGTTTTTTTCTAAGGTGTGTACCACAGTAAGTAATCAGAAAGTAATCCCAGGAAAGAAAAAGTAATCCAAAAAGGAGCGTACACCTAGTAAGAAGTAACACAAGTTTATTGGACACAAACAGATGGGAGACATGGTTCAGAGAGTCTGGTGGAACTGAACTGATTGAAACAAGCTCTCAACGACACCCACTGCGGCTCAGCTTTTTATACATAAATTACAGAATTACCATACAACATTTTCGTTACAGCTTTGGGGCAGGTCAAAGGAGCTGATTTGTGGAGATACGTCAGACCCCTATAGTATACCTTACATTAGGTGGGGTCCATTGGATACAATATTTCTTGGAACAAAATCACTTCAACAACCCTTGTGATGTCACAAATCTTCCCACACTGCCTGCAATTACGTTATTGTGCTCATCAGTCAGACAACACTTGATTGCCATTAATTGGCACTGCCCAATGTACAAATGGATAACCTGCAACATACCAATTGGATATGGCATCTTTAGATGGTGAAGGGCAAGACCTTCTCACTGAGTCTGACCAATGATGTGCCCCGCAGACATCATCGAGGACACTTTACAATGATGCACCCTCGGAGCACCAAAATCTCATCCGCTGATTGGTTCCCTGTCACGTGCCCCCCCCCAGATCTTACCCCATTGCTCTAGCACCCAGCTCCCTTCCCATGCATCACTGCTAGTTGTGCTTCTAAAAATGTATCCAACACTGTGAATACATTTTAATGAACTATATTTGATTCCGTTTTTCCAGCCACATCTTCTCAGGCACCTGTAAGGACATAAATGGGATTTTATTGCCAGCATACAATTTACAGCATAGAAATACAGCCAGGCCCAGTTGATTAACTGTACTAATTGCCTTAAGACAGTACTCATTTTAACCTCTCTAACATTATAACACAGTTTTCTGTGCACAATGAAATGCAGTCTATGTTTTATGTGCATAGTTTGAAATTCATTTTTCCAAGAAGAAGTGTACACTAGCGTTTTTTTCTTCATTTTGTAGAGAACAGAAATATGTAAAATGCAGGAAAGGAAAAAAAAACTTTTATTGCAAATGAAATCTTCATTGTCTTGAAAAACGAAGGCTGGCACAGGGCACATTCTTGTTCTGATTGGTAGGGATTGTAGGTGGATAAGCCACATCAACAGAGGGCTGAATTAGAGTTTTCTTAAGGAATGAAGAAGAGGGAGGATTCAGTTTGTGCTGGGACAAAGAGAGGGATGGTGCCATATCTGTTGAACTCCATGTATGTTGAGCGCTGGCTACGAACCTAATCAGCTGGCAGCTCCCCACACCTACGAAGGAGTTTGGCACTGGGACTGGGTCTGGGTCTGCAAAGACAGCAAGGTTGTGCAGGGACTTCAGATTTCACTGGCCTTGGTAAGATTAGTGCCAAGTGAGGAAAAAATAGATAGTTGAATGTGTGTTGATACAATTTACTAGTAGTGCAGGGAGTTTAGAAAAAAAATACTGTATGTTTATTTTTCTCTCTCGGTCAAGCTGTTTAAAACTAAATTCGTTTTTTGCAATATGCCTGTTTGTTTCTGTGTTTCTTTTATATCTTGCAGGTGATGCTGTTATAATCATGTGGTAAGATGTTTTGCTGTTTATAATTGTCATTTAATACAGAGTGCATCAAAAACAAAAAAACTGAGACTGGTGTCATTCATGCATCTGTGAATCATTTATATAGGGAAAGCACAGAGGTGATGTTTATGTCAGAGCAGTAGTGCATTTGCCAATTTACCACTGTAGTTAAACTAGCAAGCAAGGAAGAGTGGATACGTATTTGCAAGGTAGAAAGGTGTGTGTAAGCGTTGCAAATGATTCCTTCTATGCATGCTAAAAAGAAGGAGTGTCAGATTGGACACATAGATTACTGGATGTGTCGGAATCGAAATAATATTATACCTCCTATTGCATTGTTTGAATGTGTGTTGGCCTACGCCAAGTTGTCTAAAAAACATTGTGTAAATAGATTCCGCGGCAAGGTCTTGACCTTAATGTACTGTGTAAATCGCCATCTTGGATTTAGCCGCCATTTTAGGTTCTCTTGTAGTGTGGAAGTCACCCTGAACATCAAAATGGAGGCCGAATGACATTTTAAGTGGGATTCTGGCCGTTGTGACCTCCGCACACATGAATAAGTAATATGCCTGCAGGCGACTTGTTGGGGTCGCGAACTGAGACCTTGTCCTATCCCTGACCTATGTGTAAATGAACAACTGTATCAGCGGAACTGATCAAAATGCATACATTATGGGATTGACCTGGCAAGGAACCCTAGGCCTGGTCCTAAGAATGGTTAACCCGCGAGGGGGTTGGCCAACGCAGGATAAAAAGTACAAAAACACGAGTATCCCAATGTACGGTCTCTCACACTAACGCAGTGAACTGTCGTTGAAGTTTGTTCTGTTACTCTGAGAGCCGAATAGCTATCCGTTTGTCAATTGACTTTTTGGTAACTGTTGTAGCTTTTAAATAAAGCACTTTGTATGTTCTTTGTAACCTGTGTTGGTGTGTTTCCTTTGGGCTTCCCGGCCTCATATCAATTTCTTTGTTTTCACAGTTGGCGCCCGAATAGGGACCCTCAAGATTGATGCCGGATCATTGAAGGTTGACGCAGACTATCGAACCGGGATCGGACGGTGTGATTCTGCGGGTCCGACCAATCGAGACGCGATACCTCGGCAGCGCTGCACGAGCCGATCCTTGGACGATAGTCGTGTGGTCTGACACGGCATCTTGACGAGGGTCCATTTTTGAGGCGGGCAGATTTGCCGAAACCACCAAACACAAGGTAAAATTCGTTAGGTAAGTTCTTTGATAAACCGTACGGTCCTCCTTAGGTTTGGTCAGGTGCAGTCGTGACCCGGCTCTTAATTTAACCCTGACACTTTGAATTTGGCGTATTGTATCTGCAGACACAATTATTGACAAGGTAACACCAGTTTTTTGTGAAATGCCTGGGAAATTGTCTAGCTGCTTTAGGGCTCTGTTCCGCAGCGATCGACAATCCTTGGAATTTGGCCGCCCGGCACCACAGGAGGGGTCGCCGGCGTGTACTATGTACTGTAAGTATGGCATTGGAAGTATAGTATTTAATGATATTTGGCACAGACAGACCAGACATGCCTCCGAATTTCAGTGGCCATTCAATGGTAGTTTTGAGATCCCCCGTATTGAATACTTAGAATCGATCTTGTTAAAGAAAAAGGCTAGACCAGCAGCCTTTGATGTGTTACAGAATTGGAAAAAAGAAGCATTACAGCAGCTTAAAAGTAGGGATAAACATGCACGTCGTCATAAAACAAATGCCGAAAAAGCATTATTATATGATAAAGAAAAGCGTTCAGAATCAGTTAAAAATATGGATAGGGCTTTTTCACTTGGGATCCAGAAAATGTACCCCTCTAAAGATTTCCATGTTTCTGAGGAATTTATCGAGAAGTTACTAAACGAACGCAGGCCTTAAGCCTCAGCGCCACCTCCGTATGCTCCAATTCTGGGCGCTCAGCCCATTCCTGCTGTTGCTCTTGTTGTTATTCCTGTTCCCCCTGTACAACCTATTGTTCCTAGTCCTCTGGTTGTAGTTCCTCCACCTATCGCACCGCCCCTTCCTTCTACACCGATAGTTGCACCTTTATTAATTTTACCTATACCTCCGCTCCCGAGTGGCCCCGTATTGACTGAAGTCGATCCAGGTGCAGGATCGAAGATTGTCACTCGTAGTACTGTTTCTGCAGATAAGAAACAGGAATTGTTTGCATGTGCTAAGCATTGCATGGAGAAAGGTGATCAAGCAAATGTTTTTTCCACATTATCAAATTTGAATAGTTTTCCCGAGAAAAATGTTTTTATCGAAGGGTTGGGGACTCAGTTGTGTGTGATGTGGGGTAGATTACAAAATTCGGATCTTCCACAAGGGGTGAGAGATCTGAATGCTTTGGCACTTTCGAGGGACACAGAGCAGAAAGTATATGGGCATGTTGAAAGATTGTTTGAGTTTAGGAAAGACTTAGAAAAATCATGAGATGAGGACGACGAAGACGATAGAATATATGTACAGAAACGGTTCCTTCCGTGCCGTAGATCGGCACCTGAAGAAATACAAATTTGTACTAAAGATGCGGTTCGATGGATCTCGGATTCATCGATTCCGCCAGATGAAGTATATGACACGTATAGTGAGTATACAGTAGAAATGCAAAGAAAGGTAATTCAGGTGATGGTACAGCACCTGCAAGAAGAATGTGTAAGAAAGAGGGTTAGTTGCCCCATAGAATTGTTGGGGATTTGTAAAAGGGCTTTTGCCCGATACTTCTACAGCTGCCTTAGCGCTCGACCTGGCCTTGTTGCTTTGTAAGCGGCCGGAGGTACCAATATCTCAGTTGCCTATGAGAGAGGTTCCTCCAACCTTTGTCCGAGAGTTGAGATCCCCGCCAACGCTGGGACTGGTGCCCCCGCTATGGATATCCCTGCACATTATGTATCGCAATTCGTTCACGTCCCGTTTTCACGACAGGAAGTGAACACAATTAGACAATCAGTTCCCGATATCAGGAAAAACCCGACGGGGTTTAACAAAGAAATAGAGTCCGTCTTGCAGTCCTCTGTGTTCACCTTGAGTGACATTGACTTGTTATTCCCTGTACTCCTACCCATAGATGTATGGAAACAGGTTCGGACAATAGACGATGTGCCGGGGTTGGGAGATACGAGGGCTAATATGATTAGAATTGATGGGTAAAGACCAGCTGGTGAGAAATCACCACAGGTAATACTTACTTTGCCTGATAGAATTGTTGCAAAACTAAAAAATATAATTCCAGAGAAAATAATTATTTGGGACAAGCTTACGGCCTGTGTCCAAGGAAAAACTGAAGGCGCCACCAAATTTTTTAATAGATTCGAGCAGGTATTTTCTGACTTCAGTGGACAGGATTTAGGTACAGAGTCGGGGAAAAGGTTGTTCGTGGACAAATTTGTACGTGGATTGTTACCTGACATCCAGTCACAGATTATGTCCTCTGAGAGCGCTTGGCAGGCAAAATCTCAATCTGAGGTTTTGCACATGGCTCAGTATTATGAGAACCGTGTTAATAATGAGAAGGAAAAGATTGAAAAGAGGAAGGGAGATTTGAAAACCAAAGTATTATTACAGCAAATTGTTAGAAACCCCAGAGGAGGCACGACACAGACTAGAGGTCAGTATGTCCCGAAAGGAAATGCTCTTTTAGGTCCCGTGAATAATAATCAATGTGCTTATTGCCGCCAGGAAGGTCATTGGCGGGCACAGTGCCCTGTGCTTCGCCCGAGGTCAAACAGCGCGTTTGGGGGTATGGGTAGACGATTTAGGGGCCGCCCTGGAGCAGCTTTTACAAGATCCTCAGCAACCTTTTTCACGGGAAAATCAGACCTCAAGTATGGACTCGAGGAACATATTTGATCACCCTTCTGCTGCCTTCCTTTCTGAAGAGCTTCCCTTTGAAGAGGCTCTATTTCATTAGGATTGCCCGAAGCAGGGTTTGGAACCTTCACCTATTCCCGTTAATCAGAAAGGTCCCTACGTTGAATTATTAGTAGGGAATAGGAAACACCAGTTTTTGATTGACACTGGAGCACAGAAGTGCTCCATTGATCATTCTCGGGTTCCAAACATCCCACTGTCAGGGCAAACAAATGTTTCCGTAGGGTTTTCTGGTATACCAACTGTTTGTCCGGTTTCTGCACCGGTATCCGTTTCTTTGGGTCCCTTTACGGACCATTGTCCTTTTCTTCTCACTTCAAACTGTGGAGAGAATTTGCTGGGGTTGAATTTGTTAAAGAAATTGAACGCAGTAATTCATTGTTCTTCTGATGGAGTACGGCTGATGGTTTCACCACAGCAACTTTTTAATTCTCAGTTTTTGATTCGACCTTTACCTCCTGAGTTTAGCATTGTCCCGGAATGTTTGTGGGCGGTGGACGACAATGATGTCGGAGTGTTACAGATTGAGCCCGTTAAAATAGTACTGAAACATGGGGTGAAACTGCCACGCATTCCGCAGTATAAAACATCAGCTGAGGGCAAACGTGCTTTGAAATGCATTGTCTCCGATTTTGTGCATCGTGGGGTGATCGAGGAGATTACAGGTAGTTTGTGTAATAGTCCGATCTTGCCTGTATATAAGAAAGGCGACAATGCAATTCCATACCGGTTCATAATTGATCTTCGTGCTATTAACAGAGTGGTCGCCCCACAATTTCCAATTGTGCCCGATGTGACGACGATATTGACAATGATCCCTGCTACGGCTACGCACTTCAGCGTTGTGGATTTAAAAAACGCTTTCTTTAGTATTCCGATACATAGAGAAAGTAGATATCTGTTTGCGTTCACCTTGGGGGGACGCTCATTTACATTTACAAGGGCACCTCAAGGGTATACTGAAAGTCCCAGCATTTATAGTAGAGCTTTGAAAGAGCAGCTCGACACCCTTGAATTGCCACCTACTTGTACGCTGCTTCAATATGTTGACGATTTGCTTTTGGCTGCAGACTCTGAGAGTGCTTGTAAAGAAGGCACTGTACTGTTGCTTGTTCATCTAGCTAAAAATGGTCACAAAGCTTCGCTGAAAAAATTTCAATATTGTTGTCAGGAGGTTGCCTATTTAGGCTACCTCCTGTCAAAGGAGGGGAGAAGATTGACACCTGAAAGAATAAAACACATTTCTGGAATGTCTGTTCCAAATACACAGAAGGAAGTCAGAGCCCTGATAGGCATGGCATCTTACTGTAGGTTGTGGATCCCAAACTTCTCACTAGTGATAAAACCGATGTTGGCTCTGACGAAGAAGGGCATTTCTCTGCCACTGCCATGGGAATCGGAACATCAACGATCATTTGAGCTTCTCAAAACCGCGCTATGTTCGGCACCGGTTCTGGGTACTCCAAATTATGACAAGGCCTTTGTGTTGTTTGTGCATGAATGTGATGGATGTGCTTTGGCTGTGTTAACACAGGAACACGGAGGGGAGAATAGGCCGTGCGGCTACTACTCCTCCGCCCTTGATCCTGTCGCATGCGCTTTGCCAAGATGTTTGCACGCTGTCGCTGCTGCTTCCGCGTCTGTAAAACAGAGTGAGGGGATGGTCCTAGGCCATGATTTGATTTTGATGGTACCTCACTCTGTTGATATTCTATTGAATAAAACCCAAACGCAACACCTCACCTCTGCGCAGTTAACAAGGTAAGAACTAATTCTGTTTGCCCCTCACATCCAAATTAAGAGGTGTTGTGTTCTTAATCCGGCTGAACTCTTACCTTTCCCGCAAAACACTGTTTGTGGTGATGAGGAATTACATGACTGCCTGTATGTCACTGAACAAGAAACGAAGGGCAGGATAGACCTCATAGATACTCCTTTGGAGAATGCAGAAGGGGAGCTGTTTTGTGATGGCTCCTGCTTCAAACTTTCGGATGGTACATCTACAGCTGCTTATGCAGTTACTACATTGAGCAAAGTTGTCGAAACTAAGAGAATTTCGCATAACTCTGCGCAGGCCGCAGAGATTATAGCGTTGACCCGAGCTTGTGAACCCTCCCAAGGGCATATAGTAAATATATATACTGATAGCCAGTATGCATTTGGGGTGGCTCACAACTTTGGAAGGCTCTGGTCGGAAAGAGGGTTCCTGACCTCACATGGGACCAAGATCCAGCATGGCCCCTTGATAGTACAATTACTCTCGGCACTCTCACTCCCTAAACAGTTAGCGATCATGAAATGTGCAGCACATCGCAAGGTCATAGATGATGTGAGTAAAGGGAACGCTTTTGCGGACTTGATAGCGAGACAAACGGCCACAGACCTTAGCACGGACATGTATGCCTCGAGGGAAATGAGAGATGCTTACATAATGGATGAAGGTATTGGGTCTGTGCGAGATATTCAAACTGATGCCACAATAGAAGAATCTAAAAGGTGGGCTGAAGGAATGGGGAAACTGGATGATGAAGGGTGTTGGGTGGATACATCCGAAGGGAAATGGTTGCTCCCTGATTCATATGTATTGGCAATGGTTACGATGGCACACGGTCCTACGCATGTGTGTGCACAGCAGATCACGAAAATGTTAGAACAAGTTTGGGTAAATAACAAGATTCTGGAAACTGCGAAGAGGCACGTCCAGAACTGCATGATCTGCCTACAGCACAATGTGGGTAAGGGGACAGTGACTCCAAGGGGAAGCTTTGGGTCCCCTTCTGTTCCCTTCGAGGTCATTCACTTTGATTTTATTGAGATGGAACGATGTAATAATCTAAAATATGTTCTTGTAATTATTTGTGCCTTTAGTAAATGGGTCGAGGCTTTCCCCGTTAAAAATGCTACTGCCATGACCACTGCAAAGATTATGGTAAAAGAATTCTTTCCTCGATTTGGGCTCCCGAGGATAATTTGGTCAGATAATGGTCCCCACTTTATTGCAGCAGTAATTTTGCAGATATGCACAGCCCTATATATTGAGAAACGATTTCACTCAGCTAGACATCCTCAAAGCGCTGGGTTGGTGGAAAGACACAACAGTATTTTAAAGAATAAACTTGCAAAAACATGTGCTGATACCAAACTAAAATGGCCAGATGCCTTACGTATCGTGTTACTAGCTATGCGTACCACACCTCAGACTAAGACTGGGCTTTCTCCATTTGAGGTAGTGATGGGGAGACCTGCTAACATTTGGGGTCTCCCAAAACCTAAAGCCCTGAGAAAGGTGGAAAATGTATTGCTTGTAGACTACTGTAACCAGTTAACTAAAAACCTGTATTTCATTTATCACCAGGTGCATGGAGCTTTACCTGTACGGTTCACGGGCCCAGGACACGATATACAGCCCGGAAGTTGGGTCCTAGTGAAGGCCTACGAGAGGTCTTCCTGTCTCGCGCCTCGCTGGCGGGGACCCCAGCAGGTGTTATTGGTCACCAGGACAGCAGTGCGGGTGGCTGGAAAGAAGCATTGGATCCACGCGACGCATGTCAAGAAACTTCCTCACCCGACGCCACACGTTACAGAAGAAGCAGAACCCCTCACTGACGCTACAGTCTCTGATCTTGGAGTAGCAAACAGCGCTGTGAGTGCGTCGGAGAATTTCTCTGAGCCTGAGGAGCTTGGGGAACAGTCCATTTCGTCGCCGCACTCTCTTGAAAAATCACTTCCGGAAAACACTGTTTCAAGCTCTGCGACTTCCGTCGCCTCCGACACGTTGCTTCCCTCAGGAAGTGCCGAAACTTTACTTCCGGACCAGACAATTTTGGGTACCACCAGGTACAACCTTCAACCAAGGAAATAGAACTACGGCACGAGTTTCGCGTGCAATTGGAAAAAAGGAAGTGATTGGAAATTCTCTTGTTATGAAAAAGTTTTGTTGAACAAAAGGGATTCTGCTGGCTAGGGTTGGGAAGGACTAAGAAATCACGTGACCGTAGCGTCGCCAGCAACGAACATTGGGGCCGTCGATTGAGAAACTACGATGCCTGCCACCTCCACCGCTGCTCCCCGCACTGGACTTGTAAATAAGGGGGTGACCAAATCGAACAATGAACAATGTGCCTGGGCCCCGAAAACGTACTGCTGTGTGTTGATAATGATAATTGTTATTTTTGCAACCGCTGCTGTAGGACTTTCGTATTTCGAAGAAATCTATCCTCTGAAACCTTTATTACCGACCGAAATTGTACCAACTGTTTTGACTCCCTCTGTACACCTTCACACTTTGTCCCCTAGAGACTCCCAACATAGACAAAAGTATCATAATAACACTCTGATGATAATAATGAATGCTACTCATGCCATATTTAATAAGAGTAATTGTTGGATTTGTACTCATTTACCGCAACATGGGAACAAGGGACTGGGATGGTATATACATCCTCTACCTTTAACGACTGCTTGCTATGCCTCTCTTAGAGCACTATTCTTTGGCCAATGGAATGATAGCATCTCAGGGAACTTTGATGGATCTAATTTGAATGATTTCGAGAAACGTGAATTGACTCCCCTGGGATGCTCGCTTTTCGCAAATAGAAGTAAACCTAACGTCGCTTCTATTAGGCCGTCTGATAAACTATCTCTTCCTTTTCAAACTCTGATTTCCTTTAAAATGGCTCCGATAGGCAATAAGGACGCTGTACCTCCTTCTTATTCTATAAATCATAGTCCTGACTCGGTTCCCTTCTGTGTACAGAGAAATGGCACTAGGCCAATGGGAGATTTTGAAGGTTGTAAAAACATTGTAAATTTGACTGGGGAAAACAGGCCTCTGTATGTAGGAGGGCCTGTTTATTTTGTTTGTGGTAGTTTAGCATTTCCCTGGTTGCCCAAGGATTGGTGGGGAACCTGTTATTTAGGAATATTGTTACCCGGGGTATTTGTAGCTAGTACATTGGAGGTTTCTAAGGCTCGCCCGCGGCGAGACGAGAACGGAGATACCCCTGGGCAAGTATTGGGAGATATAGAGAAATCAGTTGTGCCCTTTTGGGGACAAATAACAAACTCAGAGAACATTAGGGGATTAGCAAGGGTACTGGAGAGAACGATCAACCGGACCACAGACATACTCTACAATATGACCTTAGAGCAAAAAGCAATAAGATTGGTAGCACTTGAAAATCGGATGGCATTAGATGTCATTCTGGCAGAACGAGGTGGAGTATGCAAATTAGTGGGGTCCGCTTGTTGTGTTTTCGTACCAGACTCCTCACCAACAATTTTTAAAGCGATTCAGAACTTGCATACTCTCAGTTCTGAAGTACATATCCCTGTAGGAGACTGGAATCTTAGCACTTGGTTCTGGGATTCTTTACGATCTTGGGGTTGGAAAGTGCTTTCCATTATTCTGGTTATTTTAGGGATCCTGCTATTCCTTTGTTGCTGTTTTCAATGCCTCCCGAGTATATGTGGAATGCTAGGGGGATGTCGTGCCCAAGCAGTGAGCGCAATAGGGCATAAAATATATGCCCCAGATACAGCATCTAAAGAATTCATGTTACAAGAGGTTTTGATGAACGACCTAATGGCTATAGACATTACAGACAATGATGCAGAATCTATGGATGGTAACACATGGAGTTATTTTCAAAAGTATTAGGAATGATGTTAGCACTTGGCATAGGCCAAGAGGAGGGTCTGTCGGAATCGAAATAATATTATACCTCCTGTTGCATTGTTTGAATGTGTGTTGGCCTACGCCAAGTTGTCTAAAAAACATTGTGTAAATAGATTCTGCGGCAAGGTCTTGACCTTAATGTACTGTGTAAATCGCCATCTTGGATTTAGCTGCCATTTTAGGTTCTCTTGTAGTGTGGAAGTCACCCTGAACATCAAAATGGAGGCCAAATGACATTTCGAGTGGGATTCTGGCCGTTGTGACCTCCGCACACATGAATAAGTAATATGCCTGCAGGCGACTTGTTGGGGTCGCGAACTGAGACCTTGTCCTATCCCTGACCTATGTGTAAATGAACAACTGTATCAGCGGAACTGATCAAAATGCATACATTATGGGATTGACCTGGCAAGGAACCCTAGGCCTGGTCCTAAGAATGGTTAACTCGCAAGGGGGTTGGCCAACGCAGGATAAAAAGTATAAAAACACGAGTATCCCAATGTACGGTCTCTCACACTAACGCAGTGAACTGTCGTTGAAGTTCGTTCTGTTACTCTGAGAGCCGAATATCTATCCGTTTGTCAATTGACTTTTTGGTAACTGTTGCAGCTTTTAAATAAAGCACTTTGTATGTTCGTTGTAACCTGTGTTGGTGTGTTTCCTTTGGGCTTCCCGGCCTCATATCAATTTCTTTGTTTTCACAGATGTACATAAGGCAGTAACACCAGCCACAAACCATAGGTGGCACTCTGAATAAACTCATTGGGTTCTCTGAAGTGTCATAAATCTGGGGGCTCTCTACAAGTGACTAAAAGACATTTTAATAGAAAGGAAAGGTTTGTTTATGATGGGGTTGTAGTATAAAAAAAACATGCTCACCGCTATACTACAAAAATAAGATAATTCTGAAAAAAATACCACAAAGTAAGATACCACAAGAATTACCACCAACACAAGCTAACAATAAATAATCACTAAAATAGAGTAATACCAAACTACCTCTAAATATAAGGCCAGTTTACTGGCAATTTACCACCAAAATTTTAGGGTAAGAAAAATACTGCCAAATCCTGAATGTACCCCAATAAGACAAAATCTCTTACACAACCATGGGCTCAGTTCAGTGGTATTGAAAGTATCTCAAGGAGACTGTGTTCTCCTGGGAAACTTCAGTCTTGCAAAATTACTGTGCACTGTTTATGTGAACCATTGCTCTCAAAACAGCCTGTAGTAATTTATAACAAGCTGCCTACACCCATGTTTTCCTGACATGGGCCTACACACTATGGCTTTGCTAATGTTCACATATTGCCCAAAAGCCCTCTACCCTGATATTTTAATGGTAGAAACCATACATCTCCACCCGTGTACCCGTGATGTACCGGCTAACCCATCACTAAACAAATTGCACCACCTTCATTCCGTTCGCCTGTGGGACTTCTTGTGCTGCACCAGCTCCTCTGCCTTAACACTTATATCTACACTACCTGTGCCATGCTCAATTACGTCACTACACCGGATGTTACCTAATACATGACTTTTACATCATCACGTTACTTATGCAACTGGTAATTGCGCCCCCCTTGACAAAGTTGGATCTGGACACTTATAACAGGTGCATGGTGTTCATGAATGCTGCAGTGCTAATTCACAAAATCATTTTAGAGTTGGCAGTGTGTAAGGAGACAATGGGGGTCATTACGAGTTTGGAGGCAGCCATGGCGCGATTAGCGCCATGGCTGCCTCCAAACACGGCTCCAGGTCCGGTGTCACTGAATGTGGACTTACCAGGACATTCCGACCTATGCGGACCAGGTAAGTTCCCGTTCAGTAAACCATTCCCATTTGAGCCCCAATAGGGCTCAATGGGAATGGGGAAGGCGCTAATAATGGGCCCGCAAATTGCGGGCCCGTTATTAGCTCCAAGGTCCCTTAACGGGTCCCGCAAAGAACGGCTGGTCAGACCAGCCGTTCCTGCTGGGACCTGCTAAGGGTCCTTGGAATATGGCCGAAGGGGCTTAACAGCACCGCCATCCTTAACGGTACCGGTAAACCCCTACCGCCATACTCGTAATGACCCCTAATGACATGAACCTCTTGAAAGGTATTGAACAAAAAAGATATTTGAAATCAGATGGGAAAATGAGCAGCAACTGCTGCTAAATGGTAATATTTGCATAATAGTGACTGTAGACACTATTGGGATGTGTCATGCAGCATCATGTGTGCTAGGGATTTAGCTTACAAAGAAATGTGCAGCGAAAGAGGCACAAATGCCACCCATGCAGAACCAGTATATTTTGGTCTGTTGGGCTGAGATGGAGAATTAATATGGCCTCTTACTTCTGGGCATTCTGTATTTTATGGAGCAAGTATATTGGGCCGACATAGGTAGAAACTACTGGAATGGATACAATGAATGATACATTGAACCTTTGTGCCTCTACCTCGAGGAAAGATGAATGTGCCTTGAGAGTTCAGTAGGTGAAAGGAAGATGTGACCATTGTTTACTTTGTAGTTCTATAGACTAATGCATCTCTAGGACGTACAGGAAATCTAGAATGGGCAAATAGGTTGTATTCTGCTGCAAATGTATTGGAGCTGCTACCTGGGCATGGTCTCCATAGTGCATGCATTTAATCTGGAATTCCCAGCCTCTATGCAACAAAACAGCCTTTCGTACTAACCACATTGACTCCCACCCAAAACGTTCTCATTTTCATGATGATTACAGAAACATGGATACCACACAACACTGTCACTATTATAACCTTTACACAGTAACCCATGCATTTTCAATGATTCCTCTGTCATTTAACAATGGTGAGCATTTTGGCCTCATGATCAGTGAAGCCATCCTATGTGCCCACTCCTCTCTCTGACGGTTGTTTTCCTTTGATTTCATTGTGGCTTTAAACCCCCCCCCCACACCCCCATACCCTACCTGGCTATCATCCTCTTGTCTTTCCATTGAAGTTCCAGCAGTAGACATGGAAGACTCTCTAGAGTGACCAACAAACTATACCTCCAAAAGATCACTCACTTTGATCACTCTATGGAGACTCTCCGACACCTATCCACCCATAAACACTGCAACCCCCTTTTTCCTTGATTCAGTCCTCACGGATTCAGCCCCCTCCATGAATATCTCTCTCACTGACAATATCCTATTGCACTTTGTCTTTATCCCTCTGCCACTTTCCCTTGCAACTCCTACCAACATCACAACATTTTCTTTCAAACCTGGCACTGTGGCACCTTACTACAACAAAGTTTGGACCTCCATACACACTCTCCATTTTTTTTTGTTCAGCTAAGTACTTTCAGGAACATTGAGCACCCATAGACTTCTTGTTCATTTACTCCCTTTCATATGAGGATAACCAGACATATTAACATACACCAACATCCCCACTGTTGTTCTCTACCCACATTTCATTTTCTCTCTAGAATGCTCCTGACTCTTCCAAATCTACTTCTGAATATTCTCTATACATTCCTACCTTTGGACACTATCATCCACCCTGCAATCGATTCTCACATATTAGGCTCTGCTCCTTCTCTCCCTCTTTCTCTGTAGATCACTATCTGTATATCTTTCTTCCTCCTTCTCTCCACAAGCCCTCCCTCAGTCCTCTACTTACTATTAGAAATACATTCTAACACACATGCTAAACGTCCTCTCATGGTCAGGTCCACCACCTTTGTGCTCCTCAGCCAAAGAACTAGTACTAAGAATGACCTCTGTCAACCTGCCACTTTTGCATGTCGTTCGCATTAAGGGTTTTACTCTATTAGCAACCTTAAAGCATCCTAATGCTGATGCCAACAATCCTGGCACCAGCCAGTGAGCATGGCCTTTGGACATGCCCACTGTATATTTTCAAACACTACCGAGCCACTAGCCATAGCCTTCGGCCGTGTGTACTGTACATGTACCCCCAATATGTTTTTTCACTCACTTGGTGGCCACACCCTTTGGTCATGGCCACTATACAGGTCTTTTGAGCCCAGTAGCCAGGGCCTTTTACCTGCTCTTGGCCGCAGTTCCACTTGGTTTCCACGCTCTTTGGCCGTGTCCACTACACATGTCTTTCGGGCCTGCTAGCCAGGGCCTTTGGCTGTGACCACTTTACATTTTAAAACACTACCAGGCAACTTGCCACAGCCTTTGGCCATGTACGCTTTCCACAAATATGTTACATTTTCACTCACTAGGCCTTTGGCTGTGATCACTATACATGTATTTTGGGCCCACTATCCAGGAACTTCAACTCCGGAAAGTGAGCACGGACTTCGGCCATGCACCCTGTACATTTTAAAACAGTACTGAGCCACTAGCCATGGCTTTTATCATGTCCACTATGCATGCTCCCCCAATATTTATTTTGGACCTACTAGGTGGACTCAGCCTTCTGCCCTGGCAAGTGAGCACTGTGTATTTTAAAACACTATTGTGCCAATACCCATGGCCTTTGCCCGTGTCCACAGTACATGGTCCCCCAATATGTTTCTTTTGGACCCACTTGGTCGTGGCCAGTGAACACGTCTTTCAGGCCCCCTAGCCAGGGCCCACTGTCTATTTTAAAACACTACCATGCC
This sequence comes from Ambystoma mexicanum, assembly GCF_040938575.1. Taxonomy (NCBI): domain Eukaryota; kingdom Metazoa; phylum Chordata; class Amphibia; order Caudata; family Ambystomatidae; genus Ambystoma; species Ambystoma mexicanum. The sequence goes on from NC_090935.1 coordinate 184,965,060, forward strand.
ATGACCCAGAGTCTTCTGCTGAGTCCATTGATCACGACCTGCATCTGTGTACACTGTATATGTGTGTACACTGTATATGTTCCCCCAATATGTTTTTTTTATTCCACTGGGTGGTCACTGCCTTTGGCCATGGCCACTATACATGTCTTTCGTGCCCACTAGACAGGGCCTTCAGCCATGCCCACTGCATATTTTAAAACACTACCATGCCACTAGCCATGGCCTTTGATCATGGCTAGTATATATGTCTTTCAGGCCCACTTGTCATGGTCTTCAGCCGTGCCCAGTGTATATTTTAAAACACTACTAGACCACTAGCCATACATTTCGGCCATGGCCAGTATACCTGTTCCCGAAAAATGTATCTTTTGGACCCACTAGTTGGTTACGTCCTTTTGTGTGTCCAATATACATGCCTTTCGGGCCCACTAGCTAGGAACTTCATCCCTGGAAAGTGAGCATGGCCTTTGGCCATACCCACTGTATTTTTTAAAACACTACCGAGCCAGTAGCCATGGCCTTCGGCTGTGTCCACTCTATATGTTCCCCCAATATGTTTCTTTTGGACCCACCACCAGCCCATGGACTTCGGCTGTGGTCACTGTACATGTCTTTTGGACCCACTAGCCAGGAAACTTCGGACCTGGCCAGCGAGCACGGCCTTCGGCTGTGCCCACTGCATATTTTAAAATTCCAGCAGTCCACTGCCAAGAGCCTTCAGCCATGCATGCCAGTGGCCATAGCCTTCCGTCATGCCCATTGTACATTTCCCCCAATATGTTTCTTTTGTACCCATTCCGAGGCCACAGCCATCAGCCATGGCCACTAAACATGTCTTTCGGGCCCACTGGCCCTGACCAGTGAGCACACCTTTGTCCCTGCCAACTGATCATTGTAAAGCACTACCAGGCCTCTAGACATAGCCTTCGGCAGTGGCTAGTAGTCACAGCATTCTGCCCTGTTAACTGTACATGCTCCCCCAATATGTTTATTTTGGACCCACTAGGAGTCTGCAGCCTTTGCCCATGGCCAATATATAGGTCTTTTGGGCCCACTAGCCAGGACCTTTGACCGTGCCCACAGTATATTTTAAAACAATACCAAGCAACTAGCCATTGCCTTCAGCCATGCCCACTATGCATGTTACTCCAATATGATTATTTTGGACCCATTAGGCGGCCACAGCTTTTGGTCATGGCCAATATACATGTCTTTTAGGCCCAATAGCCAGGGCTTTTGGTTGTGCCTCTATTATATTTTAAAACACTACCAAGCCACTAGCCATGGCCTTCGGGTGTCACCACTGTATATGTTCTCCCAATATGTTTCTTTTAGATCCACTAGTGGACAATTGCCTTTGGCTATGGCCAATGTACATGTCTTTCAGGCCCCCTAGCCAGGGCCTTCAAATCTGACCAGTGGCCACGGCCTTCGGCCATGTATGCTCTACATGTTCCCTCAAAATGTTTCTTTTGGACCCACAAGTTTGCCACGGCCTTCAGTCATGGCCACTATACATCTATTCCGGGACAACTGGCCACCACCTGACACTAGCCATGGCCTTCAGTAGTGTCCAATGAATATGTTACCCCAATATGTTTCTTTTGGACCAAATAGGTTGCCACAGCCTCTGGCTTGGGCCACTGTATATGTCGTTTGGGTCCACTAGCCAGGACCTACAACTCTGGCCAGTGTGCATGGCCGAAAGCTGTGCCCACTCTATACTTTAAAACATGACCAGGCCACTAACTTAAAGACTTTGGCAATGGCCAGTGGTCACAGACTTTGGCCATGTCCACTGTACATGTTCCCCCAATATGTTTCTTTTAAACCCATTAGGTGGCCACGGCATTCAGCCATGACCACTATACATGTATTTTGGGCGAAGAGACCAATTCCAAGCCACTTGCCATGGTATTGAGCCTTGTCCACTCTACATGCTCGCCTAATATGTTACTTTTGGACCCACTAGGTGGCCGCAGCCTTCAACCGGATTCAAACCTGCAACCTGCAGATCACACTCAAATCTCAGTACCAACTATATTGCATGCTCTCACACACCTACCATGGATGCATGTTTTCCCACATCACCCCAATATGCTCTCCTCTGAGGGATAGCATGCACAGGTGACAAAGCACATCCTGCATGTGTAGTTTGGCCAATTCAGTCTCATTTCTCTACATGTGGCATCAATATATGAGAGGGACAGTCAGTATAACTGGCCACAGAATGAGGAGCAAAACCCCACACGTAATGCCCCACTCTAGTATGTTATAGAGACTCTGGGGATCCAGGCATGGGAACATTGTGACATAAAATTAAACAAATAGAGGTAAAATGTTGTTGTGGCATATGAGACTATCACATGCTCATTCCTGTGGCCTTCACATAAATGCCTCATCCCAGTCCCTGGCCTATACATGATCCGCACCTGAATTATTGGCACTACTGAGAGAAATAGGAACCCACTGACCTATATGGTGCATGAAAATTGCCCCATAAGACGGAGTCAGGCATTACACTCTTTTATAGTTTGTTTGTATTTGTATTGATAAAAGGGTGATACTAGCACAAGAGCATACAGCATTTTACAACAGGAGGGTGGCGGCATTGGGCTTGGTATTTTATACAATAGCACAGTATTGTTTGTGGGGGGAGAAAGGAATTTCTATTCACCAGGAGGCATTCTTGAAAGAGCCATGACTTTAGTGTTTTGTGGAATTGAATGGTGGTGGGGGCATTTAAAGCCAGTGAAGTTTGCGCATTGTGGAACATAAGATACTTTCCTGAAAGCAAACCCACCTAACAAAACTGTGTACTACATACACGTGGCAGTATCATTTGTGCAGAGACATATATTCAACATATATGTAAGTACATAGTAAGCTACTATTATAGCTACCGTTGTAAAGAAATGTACTACAAACCAGGGGAGTTGCTAGGTCTGGAAAAGACCCGGGGCTACGCTGATGGTGGTACTGTCGGGACTGGGGGCTAGCCAGTCTTTTGGCTGTAGCTCCTGAGATTCTATCCGGGGCTACAACCAAAAGATCAGGGGCTATAGCCCCCTTAGCCCCCCCCTAGCAACGCCCCTGCTACAAACAATAAGTAAAATATGGTTAGAATGATTAGAAATATGGTAATATGATAAAAGTCTACACCATACAAAGGTTATAGAAAGGATATTACATACAACGTACTACATATGAAGGTGACAAAAGTTAATGTATGTATAACAGTTAATGTATGTATGTTTTCCATATCTTATTCTAAAGTTAGCTATATTTTCTTTTCTTTGCAAAGAAATTTAATATTCTATGACTTCACGTGCATCCCACATATCATGCATCATTCCAATTGCCAGTGGAGGCCAGCCCCACTGCCAATGCCAATCCTACATATCATCCCTCATGTCCACTGCTCCTGGCCCCAGCCCAATAACCCAACATATGCACAGATACACAACACTATACACCAACTCTGCACCACCTTCCAACAGCCCGAGCAATCTGATTACTTACCATAACCACTGCCCAGCTTAATCAGACACATATACATACCCACACCCCAGTACCCCATGTCAAAGGTACAAACACATTGGCCCTTGCAACAGACCAGACTCACTGCCAACATCAATCTCACATATCACTTCTCAGGGCTGTGGCCAGTGGCCAGATTGTTTGGCACATTGTAAGAGGGCAAACACAATGTCAATCTCACATATCATCCCTCATGGACAGTGGAAGCTAGTCCCACTGCCAACATCAGTCACACACATCATCCTTCATGGCCATGGGCAATTTCCAGATTGTTCAAGGCAAAGCCGACAATCCAACAGATGCAACGCTGCACAACCCAACAAACCAACTCAGCACCAGCTTCCCATGCCCTAAAAAATCTGACAACTGTCCACAACCAAAGCATAACTTAATCTGACCATTGGCCTTACACACACACCAGAACATCCATCACAAAACTATAACCCAGACCCAGGTTTCCCTGTAACTTAATAAAACCGACCACAACATACAGACAATCAAAATCTATTAAGTCAATATAACTATATCATCATACTTGCACCATAGCTAATGGGTTACTGTCTGGAAACAGTAAAATGATTGGTATCCATATTCCGATGGTGGTGACCATCAAATCGTGACCGCAAACACTGCAGAAGACATAAGGTTTGTTTCTGCACCGAAAAACACATATGTCATGTGCCTCCCCATCCACACCTAGCCTCCCCAAGGACTCATTCATGACCCTTTATATATTTTACAGAGTTAGCGAAAGTGTCCATGTGGTTATGGTTAAGGTGGCTTTCCCAAAGGAAGTGCAAGTTCTGAGCATCTTTTAACTTTGGCACCATTCGTCGGATCTGCATGAAACTTCACAAAAAGAAAGTATTCAAGAACACATCATTGCACTTTTCTTACAAATGAAACAGACTCTGGTGTCATGAGGGGTGCGGTGGATTGTGTCTAGAAAAGGACAACACATCATTGTTTTAACTTTTCTGATATCCGCAAACATCTCAGATTTTCAGAGCATTTGCTGTGATGTTCATGAACTTCACTAATATTTTAGGCTATTCATGAAAATGTATACATACATATACATAGAGTTACGTCCCGATGAATTCCCCATAGGAAGAACACTTTTGTGTGGCTTATACATATTGTGCTATTTCAAAAAACTTTCCAACATTTTAAACACTATAACACTTTTGAGAAAGTTTAATGTGGTTTCATTAAGGGGATGCAAAGCTATAGGAGGGGTCCCACAGCATTCAAAATCTGGGTTGATTTGGATGGGAAAGAAATGTTTTCACATTTGCAGCCCAAACTTCTTGGTGGATTATCACCAAACTTGTGTGATGAGCTTATGCCGGATCCAGGAATCATGCTTTTGCAAATGTAAAGTTAATCAAGCCAGTGTTTTATTTTTCACAAAATTCCAAAAATAGTGATATTCCTTTGGTGCATTCAACCATGACCTAGACAATCTGGCCATTGGTCATGGACACCGGGGATCGGCTATGGGGCTAATGCAGGCACTGGGCCATCCCAATTTGAGATGATTGGGTGGGCCTTCAATATGTCTAAAGGCTACGTCCCACGGATTGTGGCCACTTGAACAGTGGTCCATTCTCAATGACGGAAGTTAAGTGGCCACTGGGCAAGGCTACTGGCCATAGTCAATATACACTGTGGGCTGGTTCATGGGGCAGGCAGAATTGCATGTGCATACCATTTTCTGTTTTCAAAACAATGATTTTTAAAACCAGTTCATGGCATACTATACAATAATATACAACATTCACAGGATGCATACCCAAAACATGTATTACATAACAATATATTGTTGAAAAAGTACCAATTTTGTTTACAAAGCTAGACATGTTTTCAAACAATACTACACACAGATTAATTTATGAATGCACATACATCAGAAATGTATTCAATGTATTGAATTGAATCACATAGATCTACTTTCTCTATTATATATCAGCCACAGCTAGGGCTGTATGAAATGTGCTTTTTCAAGACAAAACACTCCTCAAAAAGAAAAAGAAAATGAAGAAGGTAAATCATTATGCATTTTAGGAAGTACTAAGTCAGTCTTGCCATTTAGAAAAAACAAATAACCTGCTAATGTATTATATGTATGTTATAAAACCATTTTATTAGAATTGACAGTGCAAAATGGTTTAAAAATGAACATTTAGTGCACATTCAGTGCACATAATAGTTGCAATGGTGTTTTTGTACTTATCTGAACCTGCAGTTCATTTGTGCAAATGGTACATTTGCACTGCAAATTCATAAATATGTTATGTGGAAATGGTTTAATTGTCCAACTGCCATGTGTTGGAATGTGCTGCATATGATGGTTTCCAATAAACACATAGGTAAATATAATTATTTGGTCTGAGCAAAGACTAAGCAATCTAAATAATAGATTGCACTCTGATCGAAAAGTATGGACGGAATTGGAGGTAAATGATGCTAATGGAATTGTTAATGTGTTTTTTTTTCTGTGAAGCCTAAGGGAGAGAACGTCCATAATGCTAATACTAAGATATATGACCATGATATAGCCAAAAAAGGGCCTTACATCAAAATGTACAGGCCATAGAGGCTGATTGTGAAGGGCCAGGTATCTGTAAAGATTGGGAATGGCAAAATTGCAACTTATCGTAGGTAGATAAATAAAAAATGGGTGCAGATGCATAAACACTTTTCTAATTCCTCCCAATGGCTATCTTTGTATTCAGTAACACATAAACATGACAGTAAAGTTGGATGCTGAGGTTGTATTTGAATAGAAGTGCTAAGAAAGAAATCAACCCGATTAGTATAATGGGCTTCTTCCATTGCTGTATGGTACTACTGTGGAGATGGAGGAGGTTAGAACCCTACCTGTCATCCAAGTACATAATACTGATTATAATATTAGTCTGGAGGACTATTGTCATGTGCTCTGGGGCCAGACGGGCTCTCCAACATGGTAAAGATAAAAGATCCTGAGCTGTGGTCTGGTGTCCTTTATAGATGGTTTCAGAAAATATTAAGAAGTGGCATAATCCTAGAGTCCTGGAGCAAGTCCATCCTCATCTTGGAATTTAAGAAGAGTGCCAGGGCCAAGGTTGCTAGCGATGTGTGATGCCCCTGGTAAGCTATTTTGTAACTTCCTCCTGGATGAGATGTGGACATTGAAGAAAGAAAGACCAATTCTCCTCAAACAGCAGACGGGTTTTATGGGCATGATCCATAACATCTGGTAAGCACAGCAGCTATTGCTCAGAATTCTAGTACCATCTGTATCTTGAATTCATCGATTACTCGCCTTCGATAGAGTGGTGCAACTCAGGCTTTGGGTGAAACTCAAGCTTATGGGATATTAATTCTACTCTCCGCAACTTCATAAAAGATGTTATGATTACACAACAGTGATGTTTAGACTTGACATGCAGGGGAGCTCGAATGATTGGATACCCACCGATGGTGGTCTGAATCAGGGATGCATATTGGCCCCACTGTTAATTAATTTTTACATGGTGGATATGGGCTCGTCCTGTCCAACTGTAGTAACCATCTGCCTAGATTGTCCCATACGCTTGTGTTATGGCTGTCATACACGGATGATAGGACTCAATGGGAATGGGGAAGTGGAAACACCGGCACCATCTTGTGATGGTGCTGGTGTTTCCACGTCCACCTGCAGGCGGGTGGTGTTAAACCCGCCAGGTCAGACCTGGCGGGAACATCACCTCCCACCTGCAGGACTCGGGATCGGGTGGTCAGGAACTAACAACTAGTAACGGGTTTACCGCCACTGTTATTTCCGGATCGCCTGACCCGTAATGAGGCCCCGTGTCTATATCTTGATACCCTTCCTACCTCTACTGGGTCTGACAGACTCCTACAGTTATATGTTGACCCCAAAGCCCTAAGTGGATTTGGACTCATTTAATCATGTATCCTAACTTTAAGTGGACATTAACTTGAAGGTATGCTCAACAGATCTAAAATATGCATTGCTCCTGCAATTCTATATGCCCTAAGACATGCACAGACAACCAAGTGCAATGGCTTAAACTCCTGGATGGGAAAGGATGACACTGCAGATTGGGGTTATCGTGCTTATTGCCTAATGAGGCAATACACATGGAACTTGAACAGATATCCTTAATAACCCAAGTAAAAGTGAACAGGTATCTATTTCTGCTAAAATTCCTGGTTGATACACTTGAAATGATACTCATCTGGCATATGAGCTGGGGTAGCCTAGAAATACAGGACCCACAGTCAATTAAATCGTGAAAGGGAGCTTGTGCTTAATTCCAAGAGTGGATAGGCTGGACCATGAACGATGGCACACCCTCCTGTTTTGACATAAGAATTGTGATAGATATGGGATACAGATGGGACAAAGCAAATAATGTTGATTATCTTCATGGTAAATCCATGCTGAATGAATACTCAAAACAGGCCTTTTCATACTTGGATACATTAAACATACAGTTGACCAAGTGTTGCAGTGCTTTATCATGTTACTCACATCAAATCTACTTCCCTCATACATGATAAAAGAGACTGGAGAGCCATTCCAGTTGAGCAAAGGAAATAGGCACTCACACAATGTCCTGAACCATATGTGGCCCACCATCAGAAATGTGTGGCCAAAGTTAAGGATATTGAGGAAGAACATTTTTGGTAGACTATTGTTGGGGTGCATTTGAGGGTTGCTACTAATGCTGCATACCTAGTATGGAAACACAAAGTGGGACATGGAGTGTATTTGCCACAGGAATAATGTATTGACATTCTCGTATAATCAATGGATGTGGTACGTTTGACTATTCATGTTTAATTGTACTTAGCCTTGTGTTCTGATTTTATGTACATTTCCTTTCTATGATGGTATTGTATATTTAAAATTTTGGAAATGCAAATAGGGTTATATGAATACATTTTCTGTTTTATAATGTAATATGGTGAAATGTATAAAAGTGCTGTTATATAATGCTGTGCCAGTGTAAAGGTTTAATTAGCCATATACACTTAAATAAAAAATAAAAAAACATGACAGTCGCATGCTGATCTTTTACTGCAAACATAGATAGGCTAACCTACCCCTGCCATACTTTAAAATAACATTGCCAGACCCTTTACATTTCTGTGTCTAAAAAGATATTTTTTAAATTCGATATTTAATTCCATATAACACGTGGGCATACACACTCCACACCTTTAATAGCTGGCAACTTCCTTAATGTGATGTAATATAGGATATCTTCCACAAGATTCAAGATTAAGAATCATGAGCAGGAGGTAAAACCAGCTCTATCAACCAATCATACGGAGCTACCTCTAAGGAGCTAGGGGGCTACCTCCTAGGAGCTATAATATAATACATAGGGCCTCATTACGACCCAGGCGGTAAGGGGTTTACGGCAGCGTTAACAGCGCCGACCCTTACCGCCTGATTACGAGGTCCCCTAGCGCCATGGTGCTTTTAACACCTGCTTTTAGAAGGTGTTAAAATCCATGGCGCTAAGGGACCATGGAGTTAATTACGCCACCGTAATTTACGGTGGCGTAATTAACGCCTTCCCCACTCCCATTATGCCCTATGGGGCAAAAATGGGAATGGGGAAGGGTAAATGGGGATTGGGGACTTACCGCCCCGCCAAGGTCGGAATGGGGCGGTAAGTCCGCCAACCACCATGGCGTAAATGTAGTTTACGCCATGGTGGTAAAGTCACGGCCCAGGCGGTAACTTACCGCCTGGGTCGTAATGAGGCCCATAGAGTGAGGTAAATCTTACTTGACTCAAGGTGCACATTTTAACTTCTTGTGCATTATGGCAGATTGATCATGCTATAAATGTCTTCTAGATGTGTCTTAATGCGTATTTAAAACATTCAAAACGAACAAAGTTAATGTCACATGGGTATACTTGGCTAGCACCAGTTACCTTAAAGAGCAGCCATGCTCTTCTAAGCTTGAAGAAAGAGCTAAATAGCTCCTTGCTTCCAACAATGTGGAACCATCTTTCTTTTGCTGAAAGATATCTTTAATCTGAATATGTTTTGATTACAGGAGAAAGCTAATATTCAGCTTCTAATATCTATTCAGAAAAATAGTTTATGCAATGTATCTACGTCTAAAACCCTGTCCATGTTGTGCTGTAAAAAATGTAATGCCATTTAAAGTCTTTCTCTCATGTGATAAACTCTATGAACAAAATAAACATGCCACTATAAACTTCAAAATCAGTTAATGGATGCTAAGTGTGAGGGAAATCAATTTTACAAGAATGGAATTTAGAAAGCTTGTCACAGGTTTAATTACTTGTTGGAGTTGCACCTGGAATTTTGTTCTTTGCTGGCAAAAGCATCAGCAATTGGGCAATCTAAAGAGAAGCGTAATAGCCATCATACTGACAAGAAACGTTTTTAAACCATACAGGCAAGTCTGAGATTCAAAATGTGGGTTTTGCTGTCAAGAAGGAATCGTTGAATCATTAAAGCACATCATAATATTCCAAGATCATCAAAGCTAGACGTTCGAAAGATGCTGAAACTATTTGGTCTTGGATACTCGCGGAAAAATCACGATCCATGATCATTGCAGTCATACAATTTCTAAACGAAATCTTGGGGGGGGCATGGACACTTATAAAAACATGTATTGATAAATAGACCTGTGGATATAGCACCTCCTGTTTTAATTCCCTCCTCCAACTTCTGATGGGATATCTAAGGAGTTAGGAATGCAAATAGTGATAATTAATGAACTTGATGGTCTTCTATCCTTCACTACGTGTTGGAAATTGATGCCCTTCTATTTTCTTTCCTTCCAATTCTCTTCTTATTCCCCTTCTCAGTAAGCATCTTTTTTGGGAATCTTTTTGGATGGAAAGACAAATGTTCAGCAACTGAACCATGAATCTTTAATACAAAATAAAAAATAAAGTTTCATAACAGTATTGATGTCATTTTCTTATTACAGGTCATATTTCTGTCACAAGTTTTGCAGGTTAAAATGCATTATATTCAAATAATGGTTGCAGAACCAGTTCTAAATATATTAGTAGACATTGCATATTTCCTAAACAAAATTTATTTCAAAATTAAAGAAACTGTTATATTGAAATTCAAAGTTTATGATTTCTTCATACAGTAAACTGAATTGCACATGTTTGTATGTATGTACCATCTATTGTATTGTTTTAACATACTTGATAACTTGCACAATGGTTTATCAAAAACATACTGGAGAGCGTCTTCTTAGATGTGATGGCTGTGGATCCTTTAAGAGAAAAGTTGTAAAATGTTTCAAAATGCAACTTGTGATGCACAATAAGTCAAATTCACTCTCACAGTTTAACAATACATCTGAAATTTCGAGCTGAGATGAAGTGGAAAGGTTCGATTGTGATTGTGTGGATCTGATTGGTAGCTATGTAGCTGTTTAAATGCTGCCAATCAAGGTCAGTCGGAGATATATGGGTAGATAGAGACGAAGGGTCCAGTGACGATGACTGCAGACAAATGCAGTTTTCCACAGATAGATTGCACTTGCCATCTGGTCACTCTTCCATGGCTTTTTCACATCCTCCAGTGAAAGAGGACTGCTGCATTCATGATCCTTTGGCTCTGTCTGTGAGCATTTTAAGAGCCAAATTCATGTTCTATTTCTGTAAGGGGATTTGAAGTTGAAAGTACAAAAAATATGTGCTTTGTTTCACTCTGAGCATTGCTATTAGCATGAAGCTGAACGAGAAGACTGCATATTCATGGCTTTGTTGGTTGGACATACATAAAGCAACATGGTCCCTTACACGCCATTGGTGTTACTAATGCATCTGTGCATGGATACTTGCAAACACCCACAGGTGATGAAAGTAATAGTTTATGATATATTACTGAATATCGTTGCAGTTTACAATGAAAAATACATTTGGAGCTCTGATTGCTTTTGTTTCCACAAACCATTTTTATCTTTTCCACAATTACTAAAAGACAAATGTTGACACTACAAGGAAATGTAACAAGGCAACAGCAATGCATCACACATAAATGTTGTACAATAAATAGTACACACAATGTATATGCTTAAGAGCAAAAAAAAGATAATTTCTATTATATTTTCAATATCATATTCTATAACTTGTTATCTTTTCTTTTCATTTCTTTACAGGCATATTGTAACACGCTCCAATATGTTTGAGCACACTGCCATTCTTCAAAAGAACATTGAGCCTGCTACTTGAAGATGTACACAGACACCAATAACTACATTATCTGCACCCAAAGAAATGAGCCCTCCACCAAGAACTTCATACATCCAAAGAATGTCATACATGTGCTCTTAATCAATGTCACTGAGCCTAGAGATTTCAAATGTGCAAAGACACCAGAAATGCATCCTCATTCCCAAAGAAAGATAGACACATGAAAGGTTAACAGGCCCCAGGACAATTATTCAAGTTTCGATTCACAACACGTGTATAAACAGTGACAGGGGAAAGAGTAGCTGACCCTGCCAAGTCTACACCTTGGGCCTACTTTTCCCTGGCTCCGATTATAACAAAACTAACAGTTTCAATAGTTTCAACATGGTTTGTGAAAAGTGGAATGTTGTGTTTTACAAGTCCCCTAATATCTGTGTCACCGCAAATATTGGAAAACAAACAGGCCTTCTGGTCCTTTGCTACACATATTCCACCTTTCCTCACCATCCCTCAATAGTTTTTTTCATAAGTACAGAAAGTGGAATGATGAGTGGTGGTAGGTGTCAGTGAGGCTCCCATCACCTGGGTGTTCATGAACATCAGAAAAACACAAAGTCCTATTTTTGCCCTTAACAACACATATTCCACCCCATCATCACCACCCATTACTTCTAGAGAAATTGTGTAATATTTTTTTGCTAGTCTCCAAGAATTTGGAAGCCTGTGAACTCAGCCACAATTGCAAGAACATTAGGTTGTCGACCAACACTAAAAAATAAACAGCATCAATGTTTCCCCTTTATTACACCCTATCCGTACCACCCTTCACCTCCATAAAGGTATGTGTCATATGTAAGGCAGGAGTAGTGTTGTGTTTTTGAATATGTTCTTAACATGCTGTTCACAGATTATGGATACACCTCAGAAACCCAACATGTTCTCCATTTCAACATTTTTGACATCCATCTCGTTTCACTATTGACCATTCACCATATTTGCATATTACCTGCAAACAGTACAAACTAACCTATTGGTCAATGGTGTTTGTTAATGCAGAATATGGAATTGAACAGGCAAGCAGTCCCAGTTATGATCTTGAATCCGGCCTAATCGCATCAAAGGAGAAATCCAGGGACTGACTTTTACCAGAAAACAAATATAAATGCAGCACAATCCTTTTTCTATTAAGATGCACAGGAATTGATCCATCTACCATCATAAGTTATAAGGAAACGCTGATCACAATATATGAAAACTAACCTCCTGAAGAACCACTGAACACTAAGTGGGGAAACACGTGTTGAGGTGTAAACATGTGAAAATCATTTTTCTGATTTTGTGAAGATAACAGGTATCCTGAAAACAACTTTAATCAAATAAACATTAATTTTGGAGCGCCTGTCAAACAGTGTTTGAATTCTTACTTTGATGTATACACCTCAGAAATCCAACATGTTATCCATTTCAACATTTTTGACATCCATCTCGTTTCACTATTGACCAATCACCATCTGTGCATGTTACCTGCAAAAAGTACACACTAACCTATTGGTCAATGGTGTCTGTGAATGCAGAATCTGGAATTGAACAGGCAAACTGGATTGAGATATCACTCATGATTGGATCTACATTCTGGACAACTTTTTTTAAAAACAATCTGCTGGTCTTACATCAAATTTGCAAAAGCACACTTTCAGTACCAGTCTACTCACACAAACTGGTTAAAATTCATATTCGAGCTGCTCTGGCTGTAAATTTGACAGAAAGGTTTTTCTCTTTCAAGTCAACAAGGATTTTAAAAATGTTTGTACCCACCTTTAATTTTGCACACATTGATGACAACGCATTAAATTATGTAAAAGTAATCTAAATTGTTGGGCCTATATTTTTCAAGTTTGTCAAATAACTCCAAAATTATAGTGCTTTTACTATGGGGAGACCACATTTTACAAAATGACAGTGTCTAACGCTGACCTTGTAATATATATATAATTGCACTGTAGAGTTTTCCTTAAGGAGCTGCGCTATATTATGGTGAATTTCTCAATCACCAGCACCTGCACTAGACCTGCATTACACATTGGACGTTCAATATTACACGAGCAGAACAGTGTGGTCTGAAATCCAGAAGAACGCAACCGTGAGCCCAGAGAACACAAGTGGAACAGAATGAACCTGAGGCACCGAGGGGAAACGAATAAGAGAATATGTTGCCCGGAGACAAGGTAAGTGATGACTCTGAATAACCCATTAAGAGAATATGGAGGGGCTAAAGAATGACTCCAACAACTCGTGAATGCATGAAAGATGACAATAGCATTTCTGGAAATGTGGGTTCATATTCAATGATCGTTTTAGTAGAGGAAGCTACTGCATACTACAATAGGAGCAGCAGTTTGATGTAATGTACAAAAGAATTGAGAAGTCTAATATCAGTTCATTGTGGTAAAATTAATATATATACAAAATAAAAATTGTGGGCTTAGAAAATGACAGAGAAAGAAACACAGATAACTCTAGAGGAAATGCCTCTCTTTGATGTACAGATTACAGGAAACGAGAGACGTATGCCAGCCATTTTAAATACAGAATAGAACAGTAAAAAAGAAAATGTGGAGACTGGAGAAGTTATGCAAACAGGAGAAAAGCAAGTGGTGGCAGGCGACTTCATTCAGAATTATATAGATATGAAAAAGATACTGAGAGGGCTATGCATTTTAACAATTCCGGCATATGAGAATCTTGACCCTCAGATGCTGACATAGTGGGAGTCGGTGCAGTGGCGTAACACACGATCTGAGGGCCCCCCTGCAAGCCATCCTGAGGACCCCCCCAACTCGGCAACAAATCATGGGTAGCCCCACACTCTGGGCCGGCCTAGATTGCCACACTTGCGCAATACGTACAAATGTGCTGCTGAAGGGTTATGCCGCACACTTTACTAGGAGAAAGATATAAATATGTTTTTTGATGTAATACAAAGCTCACTTTCTGAGAAAAATTGGCTAAAAATCCACAGTGTTTGCTATTGTTTTGTTGGGTATCACCAATCCAATACATGCAAGCCATGCCACAATGAAAACATGTCCACTGGCTGCACAATGTAGACCAGTGTAGACACGTAATAACATTACAGTAAAGCATGCCAGGCCACATTTAGACATAGCTAGACTGGTTGCATCAAAATGACAGTCGAAACAATATGACTCATTAAGGAGAGAGCACACATTCAAGCCTGCGTCTCTGCAGCCTCTAACAACATGGCCCAGCTCTTTCAAATATGCAAGGAACTGACCAATCCTGTTGCAGTCTCTACCTCTCCTGTTCCATCAACATGCCCACTGTATGGCTTTGGCCTCTTGCTTCTCTACTAAAACTCAGGACATCCTGTCAACTAACTCCTCTCCCTCTCCCACTTCCTCTCTCGTCCCCCCTTTGGCCATCTATCCCTCTCCTCCTCTGTTCTCCTCTTTCTTTCTAACACCTGACAAGGTTTCTAGACAAGTCCCATCTTTGGAAGTGTCATCGGAACAGGTGCTCGCCCGCTCCTCCAGAACAATCAAGGACCATATTGACACCCTTGCTCCAGCCTTGGCCGATTTCTGTAATCATTCTTTTTCCACTGGAACTTCCCCTCTCCCAAACTCTTGCTGGCCATCTCCCAGCGTACTCTCCACACTGAATCTGTTGGTTGTCTCCATGATCATCAGTCTGGCTTAAGAGCAACCATAGGCACAGAAACTGCTCTCCTGAACACCTGTGAAGATCTGATCTCTAACCTTGATTCCAGCATTCCTTCTGTTCTCATCCTCCTTGAACTTTCCTCTGCTTTCAACATGGTCAACCACGACATCCTGATCACCCACCCCCTACACACATCCCCTCTCCCTCCCATGTCCTACTCCAACCTCCAAAATCAGCTCATTGGCCCAGAATTACCTCCACGTCCCTCTTCCTTGTGCTTACGTATGAGGATTATTGCCTCATAGATAAGTACGGGGATGAGGAAGAGTGGGACTAGGAGTAATGAAGATTAAAGGTATCTAAGTCAGGCATTACCTTCATGTGCCTCTACCTCATACCTCATCCCAATACTTGTGTATGAGGCATAATGCCTCATACACAAGTACTGCCTCATACACAAGTACTGGGATGTGGAAGAGTAGGGCTAGGAGTAATGAAGATTACCAATAAGTAATCAAGGCATTAAACACAAGTAGTGGTGCAACACCATTGAGCTGACTTGCCTTCAGCACCCCCCCCCCCTGAAATTGTGGGCTATGTTGTTGTCCTGGCTGACCTACAGAGCAGTTGCTGGACAGAAAAGAAAACATGTTAAACAGCACCTGGGTTTCACTGTTAACAAGGGCCCAGCCCAACAATTACTAATGTACAGCCTTTCACTGTTAGTACCTGCATTCAAATGCCATTTTTTTAAAGCAATGGAAATTCTGATGTGGGTTTAGTACTTGCATGCCAGGGGAGTGATTGGAATGGTAGAGAGGGAACAGGATACCTGTTATCTCACAGCAGTCCATAAGTGAGTGCTTTCTGACTTAAATAAGAGAGTTAAATGCTTGTAACATTGAAGCTGCACTAGAATAGTCTTATTAAAATGCGTAAAGAAGTTAGATGCCCCCACACAAATAGGTTTATTCCTTCTCACCACACGTGAAGTTAGCACCTCTCCCAAAATTTGATGGGTTAGCCCCCCTGAAATGTAGGTTGTGTTGTGCCCCTGAACACAAGCACACACTCTATTCACCATATATACACACACACACCCAGCCATCCATACATTTAAGTGTGCACTCTTTCACCATAAAGGCACACCCAGACAGCCACCCATAAATTTCAGTATGCATCCTTTCACCATACAGTCATACCCAGGCAGCCACCCTTACATTTAAGTGTGTATCCTTTCACCGTACATGCACAGCCAGCCACCCACACATTTGTGTGCACCCGTTCACCATACACTCACCCAAGCAGCCACCAATAAATTTAAGTGTGCATCTTTTCGCCGTACACATACACACGCATACTCAGCCACCCACACATTTGTGTGCACTCTTTCACTATACACTCACACACGCACATGGCATGGGGTTGAGGGGAGCCATAATGCTCGAAAATACTTTGGGCCTCATTACAATTTAACAGTTACCAGACTGGCAAACTACGAGGTCTCCTTGCGGGTGCCTTTTCGCCAGCCAGGTCTGACCTGGCGAGCAGACCGGCACCCGCGAGCAGACCATGTTGGATGCACCGGCACCATTTACGAATGGTACCGGTGCATGCGGTTTCGGCTTCCCCATTCCCATTGTGCCCTATGGGGCTTATAATACCCCAATAATCGCCCATTCCTGGGTGCCGGAAGAAAAACAACTCTGGCGCAGCCGAGCCGGTTTTACCGGCACGGCAACCACCAGAGTCATAATTCTGACTTCTTAAAGACATTGCTTCTGTTAAGGACTGAACCGTAATGGAAATAATGTCTTTATGAAGGCAGAGTGACTTCAAAAATAAACTATTTTAGAAATCATAGGGCTTCCCCCACCACATGACATGGAGGCCTCCAGCATGGGGTCTACATGTCATGGGGTCAGGGTAGCCCTCAGACTTCAAAAAGAAAGTTTCTCTTTGTATTCACTCTGCCTTCATAAAGAAATGATTTCTGTTACAGAAATACTTTCTTTATAAATGCAGAGTGAATTCAAGACACATAAAAAAAAAAAATTTAAAATATTTTTTTCCTTTTTTTTAACTCCAAGTGGGGCCCCCTTCCAGGACATGTGGTCGCAGGCCCCCAGCACTGCAGGGGCTGCGTTGGCCCCTGTTACACCAGTGAGGAGGCCACTAGATTCTGCTCATTTACATTTCTTGAGATATTGGTCAGATATTGCAAGAAAGAAAAGGAGAATATCTTGAAAGAGATACAAGAAATGGAAGAAGTGGTAAAGAGAGGGGCAGATGAAAAAACAGGATTATGTGATGGGAAACATTTATATGTTTGGTGAGACGAGGCAAACAAGCATATCTACAAGAAGAACACAGGAATTTAGAATGGAACAAATAACATCCAGCAATATATAGACACCCCATAAAGTGCAGGAGCAGAAACCTTTGTATTCATTTCATGATTCATCATGGAGCGAAAACCAACATAGGTACTATTTCTACAAAATTAGTGCTCTGAGCTGTGAAATCCTGAGGATGGAGAATATTGGCAGTGTTGACACTCCTTTGAACCCAATTAATATGGTGCAGATTCACATTATATGGTATCTTTTGTGATGACAAATACGTGAACCAGTTGATTGCTCTACATTCTAAATTAAGGCCTTGTACCTGGAACATCATTAATTATATTAGAGCTAACCTTGATGTAGGAGTGTGCAATGTTGTGGGACAACAAATAGTGCACACAATTTTGAAAACTCCACAAAGTTGGAAACATTTTTCAGGTGCCATTAAATGACACAATGGCAGAGTCAGCAGAGTCTTTCTGTTTTTTGCTTTGCTGAGGAACTTTTCCATTGCCTGGAAGCAGAGCATACCTTGCTTGTAGTTCCCTAAGACTCAGGACTCTCTGCAGATTGGACGCAGAGTCAGAGTCTTTCTGTTCTTTGCTTTGCTGAGGAACTTTTCCATTGCTCTTTCCTAGAGGTGGAGCATACCTTGCTTGGAGTTCCATAACACTGAGGAATCTCCATGGAGTGGACGCAGAGTCTGGATGAGTGGTGGAGAGGCTTGCTGCAATGGGCGACTCGCAGCTCCAAACACGTACTAGCGGGAGAGTCCTCCAACACCCTTTGACCTGATTACAGATGCATCGAGGAGTAAATGAAGTATCACTCAACCCTGGATCAGCCCCACCCTCTGTAACACTAACATTGTGACAAGTTTGAACTTAAGTGGCGCCTCGCCCTCTATTATTGCTTCTACAAACATTATGAGCTCTCACACGATTATTCACACACCAAGTACTTTTAGCACGTTGCCAAGTGGCAAGATTAACTCCACTTCAACCAATCCCCAGAAAGCAGGAGCCCGGCGGGCGACTCACTGTGCTTCCAATAACAGTTTCCAAAAAACTAGCTTGCCTAGTCAGCAAACACTTACGGCGATCCAGGATGCTGTGCATCGGATCGCCACGGTGCCGGTCCGTGAGCTACTGGGCGGCCAGTGGACTGGGACGCGGCAGACGCCTTGGGTGCTTCCAGCATGCTAGGGGTGTGCTATGTTGCTCCCCCTCTGCGTGTCCTGGCTGCACGCACACTTGAAGCTTGTGAGGTGCTGCAGTATGCTTCTCTTGGGAAGCAGTTTGGTAATTGGGGAATGGAGCGCCACCTGCATGCCACTCTATTTTTTTCTGCCACAGACATACTTGAAGACCCACAGGTTCTGCATGTTACAGCTTGCATAATGAACAAGAGATCAAATGAGATCCCAAAAAGCATGCATAAGTTAAGAACAAAAACAAAACACTTCTCATTTTCGGACAAAATGCCTCAGGCACCTGTGAATGATCAGAATTATAAAGATCTCACATCGACACCCCTTGATGAAGTGTTTATCTCCTCTGGGTCCCAATTAGACTTAAAGAGGCTCCAACGCTCACAGACGCAATATGCCCCAAACAAAGGATTCTGTCCCCAAAGTGACATTTGTTGACAGCACATATGCCTTTGTGAGGGCTCCAGACCTGCTAGTGGTCTTAGTGGGCAAGTGGAGGGGACAGGACTGTCGACTGCCACATCTCCTTTGTATCCCACAATTTCTGAAGTCCCCTCTATTATTGTTTTGATAGAAGAAGAATACCAATGCTTACTGGGAAAGTATTCTTGTCGACCGACAAGAAAAAATTCACTTGAGGTGGTGAACAAACCTCTACAAGATCTTACCAAGATCAATTTATCACGTAATGGAACAAAATCTGATGAGTTGACAACATTTCCTAGCCCTAAAATCCCTGCTAGAAATGACCTGTCTCTAACAAAAACAAAGACCACAATTGACACATGGGACGATGTGCACCGTCAAACAGAGAAGGATTGAGGACAGTGACTCTCCAGACATTTATTACTCTCAACAAAGAGCATGGAAGGATTTGAAACAAAACACGCACACTCAAGTCAAAGTGCCTCGATCAATGAAAGATCGGTACACAGCATTGCATCGGCAGCCCTGAGATTGCACCCGGTGGACAATGTAAATGAGTCCAGCTCAAATAACTCTTCCTCGAATCGTCGCTCATGAAACGGGGGTACCCCAAAATTTGAAGATTACAACATAGAGCAAAATTACAAAGATCCAAACGACACCGTAATCAGGACAAACTAATTATAAAAACTGTTTGAGAACTGCAACCAATCCTAACATCCACAATGTCAATGACCCTGTGTCCATTCATTAAATTATATGAACATATAAAAGACAGCTTGAATGATTTAACTTTGTTGATCGTGCTGATGAACTCCAAAGTTGTTAATCTAGAATGTGACAACAATTTATTCAAACAAATGTTTTACGAATCTACGAATAAAATTGATTCTTCTCTCTCCTTGATTCTTCTCTCTCGTCACAAGCAGACCAAAAACGAAATAATAGCAATGATAAAAAACATTTGGCCGAAGTGGCCAAGGAAGCTCTTAGCTTATTATGTCAACAAAAATGCTATTTTAATGAGGAAAGCTGCCAAAAGGGCAGGACATATTACGTGCCACCTGAAAAAAAAATGCAACGAAAAGTACATCCAGCAAAGAAACAAACACAGTCAATGGACAAATAAATAGTTGCCAGCGAGAAACAACCCTCCTTAGTTGAAATTCATCAATCCTCCAATGGATGCAATAATGTTTATTGACGCCACATCCAAAAGTATACCCCATTGCGGAAACTCTTCAACTGACAACTTGCAGGTACTTCCGCCAACTCTAGACCATGGTGAAGTGTGAAAATCGTGCAATTGCCAGTGGCCGAAATTACGTCCTTTGCTAGTGCATTGGAAAGCATTCAATATAGTGGAACATTGTAAACATCGATCTGCAATCTTCTTCCACATCTGCGGATCTTAGAGGCCTAAACGTTTATCCACATGGTCCTGTGATTCCTGTTATTGTGATTACAGATCCTACAGAAGACTTATTTCCCATCTTTTAAGCACATCAAAAAGAAGTAGGAAAATCAGTGAACCCAAAACCAGTGCAAATTAAAAAAAACCTAAAGGAGAAAAAAGCTTGGATGATGAATAATTAAAGAAAATTCCTTCGAAACATCAAAGATGTAACTTTCACTTTAACTCAAATTCTGCATGTTCAAAGAAACATCACTGGCGTCAAACAAAACCTAAGGGGGTTGTTTCAACGCAAAACTCAATTCCAGACACGCTTTCCTCTAACAATGAAACTTCAATTAACCTATTGGATCTATCTACTTATGAAGATGAGGAAACTGCTGATGTACAGGCTGACCAAGAAGTAAGAACTGCTAATGGTGAAGCAGCCAAAATTGTTGCTCTTCCCTTCTCGCCACCTATCCCAATCACTAAACCATCAAGAGTATGCACGCTAGTACATTCCACCTCCCAGATGTCGACAATGCCTTGAAAAAAACACGTTTGTGACCTTAGTCCAGAAATGGGATATACCCGCTGCGAAACACGACATCGGGACAGTGTAGCTTTCAAAACAAAACGTAGCCTTACACACAAATATTGGTAGTGAAAAACTCATGTACTCTCAAAAAAATGCTCAAGACGGAAACACGAAGAACAAAAATAACATTAAAATCCAGTAGGGTGGTCCTCATGGTCTGGGGTGAAAACACTATGTGCCGATTTTGTGAATGATTAACACGAATGACATAAAAATTGGGGAATTTTTCAAGGAGGACCAAAATGATGCAGTGGAGCTTCACATAGATTCTAGAATAATTGGCTTTGATATTACAGAATTTCAAAGTCATCGAGACCCTGGTGCAAAGATTGTCCTGAACAGAATTCAAAACCAAGCGACAATGCAGAAAGGCTCGGAATACTTTCGACATGAGAGCAATGTAAGCTGTCAGAGAAAATCCAGTGTAAAAAATAAAACACATCAACAAGATGTAATAAGAAACCCCCCAGTGACCCAAAACATGGAACCTATTAAGATAACCTTTGTACATGGGGAGTTGACACTTGGAAGAGACTCTGTACCTCCCTGTCCAAATACAACAAGTGGGGATTCCAATGTTTGGAGTTGGATTTCTAAAGCTTTAGCTGACCCGAACCAAAGCTGTAAACCAGAACTGAACAAATTCATCAATTCGGATGTTGGAACTCTCACATCTATTTCAATCAAATTGGTTGGAAAACCTTCATATCGTGTGCCTGCAAGAAACCTGGCTTGTGGAGTGTCCAACGATAGAAGGATTTGAAATTGCATTAAACCCCTCAATTAAAAAGGCCATGGGTAGGCCCATGGCGGGTCTAATGATGTTTGTACAAAAGAATTCTGGCTACAAAATTCAGGAAGCGAATAACATCTGACCTTACATCCAAAAAATAATGTTGGTCACCGAAAGTGCAAAAAAGACCGAAAAAAATTGTCTCCATGTCATTAACATATATTGGCAACATAAATCCTTTGTCGATCAAATCACAACCATAATAGATCAAATTTTTTAGATGGAATTAGCTCTAAAAATTAAGATATGTGGAGATCTAAATATCAACTGCCTGGAGTTAATCAATAAATCACGACATGGAAACTTGACCAGTCTGAATGCAGCTGAGCAATGGTGTTACAAGATCCAAGATACAAATCCTAAATGGTAATATGACAGGCGATATATTAGCTAACGCAACCTGGAAGAGACTGTCGTAGGAGTCAACGCTAGATTATTTTTTTGTTTCAGAAGCATTACATGTGCAAGTTAAATCTCTACACGGAGTCCTAAGATTTGAGAGCTCCCAAATCCTGGAAACCATTAACAGAATACGCACATCTCGTGCCCCTGCCCCAGGCGGTTTAACCAACCTTTCACTAAAAGAAAATCTGCAGGCCTTGGCAGAATTTGCAGAATTTTGTTACTCTCTTTTCAAGAATATTACAAGTGTGTGTGTGACACCTGCATCCTGGAAAAGTGCAATATTTGTACCAGTATTTAAAAAGGGAAATAGGGCAAATCCAAAAGACTATCACCCAATTGCCCTTTTGGATGTATTGAGTAAGATCTACACCACTCTATTACAATGCAAGCTCCAAGCTTGGAGTAACATCAGTCAGCATATTGACCAGAGAGAAACGGGATTTGCCAAGGCAGTTGGGTGCAGTCTAAATCTCTTTATTGTGAACATCTTGAAGGTGGATGCTATAAGAATAAGAATTAAGATCTATCTTGCCATAATTGATCTATCACATGCTTTTGATAGCATCGATCGGGAGATATTATGGTAAAAAATGATTAAGTGCAAATGTCCTGCAAGTCTCTTTCTGGCAATAAAAGAACATTACACAAATACGGATATAAGAATCATATTGGATTGGTCTGGCAAACTTTCTGATCCCATTCAAACACAGTGTGGAGTAAAACAGGGAAACCCCCTAGCTTCCATCATTTTCAACCTGTTCATCTCTGATATTGACCAGACCATTGAAAGTACTGTATATTTTTCGCCTAAACTAAATGGATCTCACATAAGTTGTCTTCTTTATGCTGACGACCTAATATTGTTAGGCTCAACTTCAATTGGCCTCCAAAGAAAATTGAGGCATCGGGCAATATGTGAGGGTTAATGGTCTGTGTACCAATATTTCAAAATTTGAAATACTGGTACTTGAAAATCTGAGTGGCACTAGAGAGCACCAGCAGCCACACTTTTGTTGGCACTTGGATAAAACTCCTCTGAACAACACGATGAACACGCAATACTTGTGAATGCATATCAATTCCAACACAAACAACACGCCCTGGATTGAAGGGACCAAAAAAAAAAATGCCATCAATTGCCAGTTCAGGCAGCCGTACTAAACAATAGATACAGTAAATATTCACTGATGCCTGTCTCAGCCTTTTATAAACAAAAGGTGGTGCCCGCATTAATCTTTGGAGGTGAATGCGCATTGGGTTGCCCACAGGAACTATGGAGCCCTCTAAAACATATTTGGTATAGAGATTTGAGCCTACCTAAAGGATTCACCATGAGCTTAGTTTAATATCTATCAAGGCACGAGTATGCTGGAACATGCTCTCTCTGTACGGGAAAATGCCCATGAAGGAAACGCCTCTACAATTTAAGATCTTGCAAAACCCAGGATCCGCTAATGAGAATTTGGTTCTTGCGCTTTGGGCAAACCGATGTAGAGATATAATGTATAAACTTGACATCAGCATGGACACTTTACAAACAAATCCGGAGCATGCCAAAACATTTTTATGGAGACATGACTAGTGCATGACCTGTGAACAAAGAAGAATCAATCGTATAACAAAAAGTGTTCCTAATGACAAAAGAGCCTTCAACGAAATTCCAAAATTATTGGAAAATGTTTCTGGATTTACAACGTTAGAAGAATGTACATAAAGTTTCTACTAAATTTTCTTGATTGGATTAAAGACCATAACTGCCTCTCCACTATCACCTCTAACTCCCCTTTGCCCTGGACTGACCACAACTGCATCGAATTCTCTATCCCTATCACCAAAAACCACAAACGATTTACCCCTGCTAGCGCTGCACAAGTCAGAAGCTCAAAAGAACTCACAGAGGATAACCTGCGTCCATACCTCAATACCCCCGAGCTAGCTCCCCCATACGCTAATGACCCCAATGTCCTAGCAGACATCTACAAAGATGTCTTCACCAAAGCTATCAATGAAATAGCACCACTCGAATGGAAAAAAGAAAAGAAATCTCTACACACCAACTCCTGGTTTACTGAAGAACTGCACTCAATGCGATCCAACAAAAGAGCAGCACTAAAAAACTGGCAATCTGACCCCTGCACCAGCACCAAATACAATTTCAATCTAATCTCCCACCAATACAAGATAGCTATCACCAATGCCAAAGCCAACGCTTTCAACACCGGAATCTCTAATGCCAATTCACACTCTAAAGAGATCTTCACCATTTTTAATGAGCTTATCCCCCCCCAATACTCCAGACGAAATAATCAAAGATGAAGCTTGGTGTACCAGCATCCAAGCTGCCATGCTACAAAAAATTGACCTTCTCCAAAAGAAAATCAAAGACCACTGCAAAGCACTTCCTCAACAGACAGGAACCAAACCCACCAACACCCCACCCATCTCGTCCAAGCCCACCATACCTGACTTCTCCTTCAGGAGCGCCACTGTATCAGAAGTCATCAACCTACTGAAAAATCTCAAACCTTCCCCCTGTAAAGGTGACATTTGCCCAACAAAACTTGTCAAAGACTGTGCAGACTGTTTTGCGCCGCTCTTTACGGCATTCATCAATGCATCCTTTAGAACCGGCATCCTCCCAGCTAACCTCAAAGAGGCCTGGGTCCGGCCTCTCCTAAAAAAACCTACTCTCGACCCCTTACAACCAAACAACTACAGCCAATAACCACGGTGCCATTCCTCCTGAAATTACTGGACAAAGCCACACATTGCCAAATCCAACACTTTCTGGAAACCCACTCCAACCTTGGGACTAGGCAATCAGGCTTCCGGAAAGGACATGGCACAGAAACAGCCTTGGTGGATCTGAAGAGTCAGATCACCCAAATCATGGACACAGACAAGCCTGCTCGTCTGCTCCTTCTAGATCTCTCAGCCGCTTTCTATCTGGTTGATCACAAGACCCTCACTTCACACCTCACACACTCAGCCAACTTCTCTAAAGAGTCAGCTCTCTGGATCACCTCTTTCCTAGAGGGAAGAGCCATGAAAGTCTTCTTGGATATCGCCAATGCCACCCCCACGACAATCCACTGCGGGGTCCCTCAAGGATCATGCACTGCACCCACACTCTATAACTTGTTCACCAAGCCCCTCTTTGCCAAACTCGACTCATACGGCATCACATACACAAACTACGCAGACGACACACAAGTACTTCTACCCCTTTCAGGATCACACAACGAAGACGCCACGGCTCTCCACACAATCTACTCCGCCATCAAGGCATGGATGGCAATTTATGTCCATTGCCTTAATGGAGACAAGACTGAAATCATGATATTAGATCAACAGAACACCAAGACAAACTTGACAAACTGTACGCTAACTTCTCCATTGACAACTCCATCATCCCTGTATCCACTGCCATAAAGACACTGGGAGTATACCTTGGCTCCTCACTATCTATGACTAGACAAGTCAGCGCAATCACTTCCTCATCTGCGCACACCACCAAACTCATAAACGCCATCAAGCCTTAACACTCCAAACCTAACTGCCTCTCTATAGCGAGAGCAGCCATTGGAGCCAAACTAGACTACTGTAATGCACTCCTAGCAGGAACATCAGCCAGAAACCTAAACAGACTACAAGTCACGCAGAACAATGCTCTCTGGGCCGCTCTTAGTATCCCAAGAAGAGAGCATATCACTCATGCCAGGCACTCAGCCCAATGGCTCCTGTCAAAGAGAGGATCACCCTCAAAATCCTCACACTCACACACAAATGCCTCTCTCTCTCCGCCCCGTCCTATCTATCAGAAACCATCTTCAAACCATCCTCCTCCCGTCCCACCAGGACGCAATACTCCAACCTACTCTGCATCCCACGCTTCAAAAAAGCCAAAGCCGGAGGTCTAAGTTTCCCCTACATCGCAGCCAAGACCTGGAACGCTCTCCCTGCAGACATTAGAGCGGAAAAGTCACTCCGTATTTTTCGCAGGAAACTGAAAACCTCATTCCTTCCAAAATAATAGGAAACCATCAGGAATCTTTGTAAATATTCTGCATTGCTAATGTGTACATGTCTTATGTAAATATTTTATTTGTATGTAAATATTGTATCCTACGTAACTAAGATATTGTCTGCAACAAGCGCCACGATGCCCCCGGGCTGACGTGCGCTCTACAAATCTGAATAAATAAATAAATACATAAATAAATAAATAAATAAATAAATTTGTTCAAAAGAAATGAAAGAACAAGTAAATAGACAGAGAACAAAAAAAAAAAACTATTGATCACTGTAGGCTTTGTAACTCCAACGAAGAAACGTTAAAACATCTAACGCTATTTTGCTCGGCAATCTGTCATGTGCGAGCAAGGCATTTAGGAAGATTCTTAATTAAGAGTCCGACGTTAAGTGCCGATGATTGGTGGCAGCAAATGTTCGATGAGACCGACAGGTCCCTAACCTTAGCGCTGACTTCTTTCATAGGATACTTCCTGTCTCGCTTTCAAACGTTGGAGGAGGAAGGGTAAAGAGCAATTATTTTTTTCTCTTCGTTTCACGTTTTCTGTCTCCTTATCCTGTTCTTTTTTTTGGAGAAAACTGCTATGTAATTGTGTGTAAGCTCAAGAGAGTGTGGGGTGTGGGTTATTTTAAAGAATGGTTAGGAACAGCAGAATACAGTGTGACCATCTGGACTGTACTACAAGCTGAATGAAATGTTGCATGAATGTAAAAATGTATTTTAAAGGTTTGCAATAAACCACATAAAATATTTTAAAAAATAAAATAAAAAAATAACACAATGTCTTGGTATGGGGTAGTGAAGTATGAACATGCTAAATGTATTAGCATAATAATATTGTGTTCTGGTGGTACTGTATTTCTTTACTTGTTACTGTATCAAAAACACAATTCCTCTAACGTATGCATGTCAGAGACAGGAAGTATGTGCAATAACATACTACCTGAAACACTATTTGATGAAATTATTACTTACAAAACAAGCAATTTACTTTTAGGTAAAATGTATGAGACAAGCATGTCATGCACTTCAGGCAGCTTCCAGCTGGTTAGGCAGTATGAATGTCATGCTTTTCTCTTGTGTCTACTCTGGAAGGGATTAATATATATATTTTTATGTATTATTGTTTTAGCTGTTTTAAACAACTTTTCAATGTACAAAATCATAATTTTTAACTTTAAAAAACATACCAAATATTCAATTTACAATGTACAGACTCAATTTACAATGTACAGACTCAAGCAGTCAAAGAACAAGTTACTTTCTTACCTGGTAATGTTCTTTTGATGGGATGGTCCGACGAAGTATTCTATATCTATGACAGGTAATGTCCACAGCTGTGCTGCTTCGGAAAATCTTTGGCGTCTGCGTCCTGCGTCAATGACGTCGATGCGCCGTCCCCGAGGACCTCCTCGGACGGCCGACCTCACCCGATGTGATAAGTAGGACGCACAACGCCCATAGCCTCAGTTATAGTTTTTTCCCAAAACGTGTGCCACCAGTTTTCTGCCAGTCAGACACACAAGGCCTTGCGGAACGCAAGCTGCAATCGCAAAATAAATTCTGCAGCGGGGAAGGCAGGGAGGAAGCGATATGGAATATGTCGTCGGACCATCCCATCGAAAGAACATTACCAGGTAAGAAAGTAACCTGTTCTTCGAGGGTTTGGGTCCTCCGACGTATTCCAAATCTATGACAGACTCCCAAAGCAGTACCAAGCAAGGAGGTGGGAAAGAATTTAGAATACAAATTTAGCATGCCCATCAAATTGCGGAATAGAGAACTGCCTTGCCAAAGACCAGATCTTGCCCTCTGATGGAATCGAGGGAACAGTGACTTACAAAAGTATGTACTGAAGCCCAGGTGGCTGCATCACAGAGGTGACGAATAGGAACTCCCCTCTGCAGGGCAATAGACACAGCCACTCCTCTGGTAGAATGGGCCCGCAAGCCAGCCGGAGGGTCCTTAACCGCCAAGCGGTAACACTCGGAGATAGCTAAAATAATCCAACGTCACAACTTGTCCCAAACGCTTTCCAGCGTAACCAATGAAAAGTTGATCGTCCACTCTGACCCGGGACATGCGCGAGATATAAAAGCTCAACGCTCTCCTAGGATCAAGCCTGTGAAGCCTCTTCTCTTCCTTACCAGGATGTGGAGAAGGATAGAATGCCGGAAGAACAACCTTCTGGCTCAAATGAAATTCCGAAACTACCTTCGGAAGTAAAGAATGACGAACTCTAAGGACAACCCTGTCCTTGTGAAACACAGTGAAGGGTGGCTTAACTGAAAGTGCCTGTAACTCACTCACTCTGCGAGCGGAAGTAACCGCAACTAAAAACAAAGTTTTCAGAGTTAACAGCCTCAAAGGGCAAGAATGTAAAGGCTCAAATGGAGCCATAAGAAACTTAAGAACAAGGTTCAACTCCCAACCTGGCACCAAAAACGGTGACAGAGGGAACACATTAGTGAGCCCTTTCAAAAACTGCGAAATTAAAGGAATCCTAAAATAGGAACACTCTTCAGACAACCGCTTAAATATGGAAAGCGCCGCCAGGTAACCTTTAATGGTCCCCACTTGCAAGCCCCTGTGGGCCAAAGAAAGCAAAAAAGACAAAACCATGGGAATGTCGCATTCAAAAGGATCCACATTCTGAACTCTGCACCAGTCGCAGAACTTTCTCCAACAGCAACGGTACAGAGACTTTGTTGCCGAGAGCAACACCTCCATCACATCTTCAGGGAGGTCCCAATCCTTATACCTCAACCTTTCTGAAGCCAAGCGTGAAGATTGAGGGATCTGACCTCTGGATGGAGAACCTGACCCCCCTCCCGTGAGAGCAGATTGTCTCGGTAGGGAAGACGACGTGGAGGGCAGATGGACAAGTCTAGAAGATCCGGGTACCACGTCCTCCGGGCCCACGCCGGAGCAATGAGGGTCATCCGGGAACCGAACCTCCATAACCTCCGCAACACTTGCGGGATGACGGGGACTGGAGGAAACGCATACAGCAGTGGGAATGACCACTCCACCACAAATGCGTCTCCTAAGGCTCCTTTTGGAGGAAATTCACGCGAGCAAAACCTTTCGCACTTCCGGTTGACACTGGAGGCGAAGAGATCCACTTGAGGGGTCCCCCAAAGGGCGAAGATCTCCAGGAGAATCTCCTGAGCCAGCTCCCACTCGTGAGAGATCGTGCTCTGCCTGCTCAGAGCGTCAGCCGTCTCGTTGCTGTCTCCGACCAGATGAACTGCCGAGATCGAAACATCCTGCTGGATGGCCCAGAACTCGAGCTGCATCGCCTCCCTGCACAGCAGAAGTGACCCTGCCCCCCCCCCTTTTTGTTGAGGTAGTGCATGGCCACCGTGTTGTCCGTCAGAATCAGGACACTCTTCCCACGCACAGTCGGCAGAAAAACCTTCAGGGCAAGCCTGACGGCCCTCAACTCCAACAGATTGATATGGAGTCTGGACTCCGACCTGGACCAACGACCGCTGACTGTCAGCTCGTTGGCATGAGCTCCCCATCCCGTGAGGGATGCGTCCGTCATGATCGTCACCTCCGGCCAGGGTAGCCAAAATGGGGCACCCTTCATCAGATTGCCCTCGACGGCCCACCACAGAAGGTCCTGGGCTACCGAGGGCGGCACCTGACAGGGTCCGACAGCCTGCCGGAGGGCTGAGACCACTGGAGCTTGAGTGCCCACTGCAAAGATCTCATCCGCAGATGAGCCTCTGGCACCAGAAGAATGCAGGATGCCATGAGGCCGAGCAGTCTCAAGAACTCGGATGCTGGGAGAGTCTGGGCAAACTGAAACTTGTGCACCATCTGCTGAACGTGAAGAGCCCTCACCTGAGGAGGAAAACACTGCCCCAGGGACGTGTCAAGCACTGCTCCGATGTACTGGAGCCGCTACGTTGGTGTCAAATGGGACTTCTTTAAATTGAGGGAGAAGCCCGGCCTGTGAAGGGAGTGGCAGGTGACGGACAGATGGTCCAGGACTTGCTTGGGAGAGCTCCCCCTGATCAACCAATCGTCCAGGTAGGACTAAACGTGAATCCCCCCTTTCCTGAGATGCGCTGCCACCACCACCATGAACTTGGTGAAAACCCTCGGGCGGAGGTCAATCCGAACGGCAGGACCCGAAACTGAAAGTGCAAGTCGCCAACCGCGAACCTTAGGTACTTCTTGTGCTTGGGATGGATCGGTACATGGGAAATAAGCATCCTTTAGGTCGTGAGACACCAACCAGTCCTGAAGTTGAAGGGCCTGGAGGACTTGAGAAATAGTCACCATCTTGAACTTGTCCTTCCTGAGGAGTTTGTTCAAACCGCTCAAGTCCATGATGGGTCTCAATCCCCCGTCTTTCTTTGAAATCAAAAAATAAGGGGAATACCATCCCTTGTTCCTCTCCGCTACAGGCACCAGTTCTATGGCGCCTTTCTCCAGCAGGGCTTGAATTTCCTGAGCAAGGAGCGGATCCTGACTCTTCAAAGAGAGGTTCCCTGGTGGATTGTCGTGAGGCCTCTGCCGAAAAGGAAGACAGTAGCCATGGGTTATGATCTCCAGAACCCACACATCTGAAGTAATGGCTTGCCACTCTACAAGATGCTGTGCCAGCCTTCCCCCAACCGACGAACCATGGGACCCGGCCTCATGACTGATTGGTAGCGGCTGCGGCGTTGCCTGAGGGCAAAGAGGCAACTGCCCGAGCGGCCTAGGCACCTCGAGTACCTTTGTTTCCACCTCTGGCACTCTTACAATGGCCTCTTTGACTGCTAGCTCCTCTCACTTTACTGAAGGACGAGTCATAGCGAAAGGAACCTCCCCTCCATTGCTGTCCCCTAGGACGAAAAGGCGGAGGTTGGCGAACTGCAGCGCCCAATGACTTTGCTGCAGCTTTGGAGGTCTGCAACCTCTCAAGGCTCTCGTCAACCTTGCTGCCAAAAAGATGTTCACTGTCAAAGGGCATGTTGAGGAGCCGGGACTGCACATCAGGAGCGAACCCAGACTTCCTCAACCACGCAAACCTGCGCATTACGGTGCTCGCCGCCATGGACCGGCTGACACAATCCGCCAAGTTCAAACCTGACTGAACGGCCTCACACATGGCACCTTGCCATCCTGAACCACAACAAGGAAACCATCCCGTTCGTCCCCTTCGGGAATATGATCAGCCCCTAATGCAACACAGTTCCACAGAGTGTGTGTGAAAGGAGACAAGGCGCATATGGAGTTGGCCGCCTGAAGCGCCATACCCCCAGAAGAAAACACTTTCTTCGCCCAGCCATCAAAACATTTGTCATCCCTATCCAGAGGGATGGTAGGATACGATGCCTGCTTTGCAGCGGCCGTAGCCGCCTGCACCACCAAACTCTCCGGGGTGGGGTGCCTAGACAAGTAGCAGGGGTCGCTACTGGCTGGACGGTATTTTCGCGACAAAGACTTGCCCGGAGCAGTCCAAGCCGCCGCCACCCTTCTCTGCAAAGCCATATGAAAAGGCAAAGCCGGGTCAGTAGGTGGACCGAGATCAAGGATGTCCGTGAGATCATCCTGAACGAACTCCCCTGGGGGAGCTGACCAACCCAAGTGCTCGGTAACCCGAGACATAAGGCGCTGATATGATGAATCGGCATGAGTGCCAGGCTCCGGCCGACAAAATTCCACCTCCGGAGAGGTGTCCAGTCCACTGGCATCATGCAGTCATCAAACTGACTATGGCCCGAGATAAGGTCATCCGGAACCATAACCGGAACCAGGCCGCCATCAGAGCCTTCATCACCCTCTGAAATGTACTCCAGGCGGGGAGAGGAAGACTTCTGCAGACCAAACCAGTGCCAGACCTTAGCCATAGCCTTTTTAGGGGCAAACCCCGTGCCTCAGGGCCCCTCCGACACCACCGCCTCGAAAGGCGTCGAGGGCGCCGAGCGAGTCGGCGTCGGCGTCGACAGAAAAGGCGTCGAGAGCGCCGAGCGAGTCGGCGCCGGCGTCGACAGAAAAGGCGTTGACGTTGAGCGAATCGAGGTCAACGTCAGCTGCAACGCCTCCAACATCTGTGGCGTCGACACAGTCCTCGAAGCCGGAGCTCCGAGTGTGTCTCTCGACAACCTGGGCGCCGACAGCGTCGACGACCCCCTCGAAGATGGAACCTCGAGAGAAATCAGCGACGACCTCTGTGCCACAGGCGTCAACGTCTTCTTTGAAGACGGCTCAGGATCACGCGGTCTCGAGCGCGTCGAGGACCGGGACCTGGAACGGGCATGGCGAGAACGGCTACCCTTGTCCGAGCGGGACCTCTCCCGTGAGCCGTGCCGACCACCCGAGCCCGAAGACGTATGGGCGGTGTCTTTCGACCGGTGCCGACTGACCCCACTCGGAGGCGCAGACAGACCGGTGCTCTGCGATTCCAGAATCGCTAGCATCTGCTTCCCGAAGGAAGCCCATTCCTCCGGTGTCGCTTGCATGGAGGGATAAGCGACCCGCCGACGGGCGGAGTCCTCAGAAGAGGACGGGGAAAGCAGAGGAGTGGCGAGACCGACTCCTGGAAGGAGACCCACCGGACTTCTGACGACGACGCGGAGAGTCACACCTCGAGTCATCGGTCGAAAGCCCCGCAGACCTCGACTTCCGGGGCTTAGACACCCGACCTACCGACAGTTTCTTCTTGCGTTCTCGCAAGGCCTTCGCAGTGAGCAACTGGCAGTCGACACAGTCGTCCGTATCGTGGGCCTCCCCGAGGCACCAGAGGCAGGCGTCGTGAGAGTCCGTGACCAACATCTTGGACCCACAGTCCCCGCAGTTCTTGAAGCCCGGATGCGGGGTCGAAGATGAGAAAGACATCGCCACAAACAGGTCTTCACACCAACCGAACAGGTTCAACTAACCGAGAAAGAAAACAGCAACTCCAACGAGTCGAGGCGTACCGAGATTCACGAAGCGAACACGTTCGCGGAAAAAACGGAACTGAGGCTATGGGCATTGTGCGTCCCACTTATCACATCGGGTGACGTCAGGCATCGGAGGAGGTCCTCGGGGACGGCGCATCGACGTCATCGACGCAGGACGCAGACGCCAACGATTTTCCGAAGCAGCACAGCTGTGGACATTACCTGTCATAGATACGGAATACGTCGGAGGACCCAATCCCCTCGAAATATAATTCTTCACTTAAGAACAAACTTATATATATGCATAATAATAGTTCTTAAGATTAAGACAGACACTCAAACAGTAGGTAACAATCAAAAAAATAAGAAGATAATTATTGCATACAACTAATTCATAAAACCTGAGTTTGTAGATCGCTAGCACAATTAGTTATCACAGTTTTTACTTGTCCAATCGGCTTAGTTGCTGCTTGAGACTTTGTAACTTCTACTCATGAAGGGTTACCCAAATCCAAAGCCATTAAAAATGTAGTCAGTGCTATCTGAGCCCAATACTTATTAGAACACAATAAAAAAGACAAGCGCATATCATGCTCTACATTTTCTATGAATTAAATCACTTTTTTAAAGTGTATTAATCTTTGAGCACTTAATTTTTTAAAGTGTATTAATCTTTGAGCACTTAATTGAGCGCAATTACAGACCAAATGTTGTAAAGATTCGATGGTATTCGGATCTCTACAGAATCTGCAGAACACAAGTTCCTGAGGTCTTGAGTTACATTTTACCTGGACTTGATAAGCAGGCCATAAATCAAGTCATGCTCTCAAGAACCCTGCTCTTAATATTACAGATGGGAATTTTAGCAACTAAGTCTCATGTCTTTTTACTGCTTTAGGCCAGAACCGAAACTTACATGGCTGACGATACTTTTCACATTTGTCTATGGTAGTAACCCAGTCTAATTGGTACATGTTTTTTTTTTACTTTACTAGGTTAGTAATTAGCATGTGGATAGTTATATTTGCCTTTGCTAGATTTTCCAGACAAAAGTCAACCCATAGTTTTGCAAAGACCTTATCTGAAGACAGCACATAGTTGGCAATTGTCGATAGCATATTTAATTTTTGATTTGCCATTAAACATTTGCGGAATAACATACAACAACGCCAAGTATAAACTGCATGCATAGAAATCAGGCCTAGTTCATAGCGCAGCAATGAGCCGGGAACACATTGAGGCAAGTTAAGTACTGCCCGCCAATATTTTGCTTCAAATCTATCCAAATTTAGGTTTTGACAATTCAGGAGTGTTTCCGCCCCATATAAAGTTGAGGGGATTACTTTCATTGTCCAGAAGATTATTGCTAGTTTTATAGTAAATTTCCCAAACTTGTGTAGTATAATTTTGGTCTGTGAGATGGCCGTAGTCAACTTAGCCTCCATGCGTTCCACTTGGCTACATGGTTTAATAGAACCTCCAAAATCAATGCCCAAATAGGTATAGGTTGTCACAGTTTCTAAAGGTGTGTTATTTATTGACCATTTAAACCTGTACTTGTGGAAGCGATTTGCCTGGTAAACTACGGTCTGGGTTTTCTTAGTATTAACAATTGATTCTCGGATCGGTACAGGTAAAATGCGTCAATCAGATTCTGTAAACCCTTTGGTGTTTTTGATATAAGGACTATATCGTCCGCATAATTCAGATTGGTAATTTTTTGACCATTAAGGGCTGGGGCATCAGATGGAATTTGCAAAAAGAACGATCTTAGGTCATGTATAAAGTAATTAAAAATTGCAGCGGCTTGTAAGCAGCCTTGCTTTAGACCACGTGCTGTCTTAATTGGAGCCGACAGCAAACCTTCCAGAGTTAATCTTATGGGGATCGATGTTTCGGCATGAAAGGCACGAATGATATCTTGTTAATTTCGCCATTAATAGAGCACGGGATACACAGTTAAATGCAGCGTGTAAATCAATAAACGCAAAATAAACTGATTGTTTATTTGATTGACAAAGGGTTTTTATAGCATTCAACGTTAGAAGATTAACACAGGTGCCTAGACCTGCGACAAAACCTGATTGTTGGCGATCTCGCTTGCCAAAAGATGCAGTCCATTGATTAAATTCTGCCAATACCAATTTTGCAAAGATTTTTCCTGGGGCGTCTAGTAATGCAATCGGATGGTAATTTTGAGGGTTAGAGCGGTCACCCTTCTTATATATTGGAAATATTACAGAGCATAGCCAAGATGCCGGCAGCTTGCGATGGGCCATCACTTGATGGAAAAATGCATTCATGTTATTGGCCCAAAGCATTGTATTTGCTTTCAAAAAGGCATTATGAAGACCATCAGGGCCAGCAGCTCTCGATGAGCTTAACTTTTGGATCAGCTCTTCGAGTAAAAGGGGTGAGCATTGGATATTCCAAGAGATGGTGGGTTGAATCTTGTAGTTATCAGGCTTAAAGGTTGGATCTTGATATAAATCAGAAAAATGTGATATCCAAAAGTCATCTGATACTGCACTAGTTTGTACATATGCTTGTGATGAATTTGGATAAAAATTAAGAATACGCCATATTTCGGCAGAATTTTTTGACCATATGGAAGTGAGCATGGTTTCACCATCTTGTTGGAAGATCCAAGCTTGACGCCTGAGAATCCAATTCAAATATTTGCATTTATCCGTCATCAGGGTGCTAATTATGTTAACATTATTTGTGGCAATGATTTGTCTCTTTTCTTTACGGTATTCAGCCTTTTGTAATTTAATTTCTAGGTCAAACGCATGCTTATGGGTTTTTACGCTTTGGATTTTGCACAATGGTATTTCGAAAAGGTTCCAAAAAATCAGTGTATTCAATCAATTTATATGAGCTAACTGACTTGTTTATTGCACGTGAAAACTTCATTAAATTACTATGTGACAATTTTAGGCGGTTTTTGGTATTATTAATCATTAGGGGTTGGGTCAACCATTGTTTTGTGGGAGGAGCAGATGACCATTTAAGCTGTAGTGAAAGTAGATGATGATCACTTAATGACTGTGGAATAATCTCGAACAGAGCTAGTCTATCAAACGTTAATTGGTCAATAGTCAATGATACTTTGACTTTGATCACGCTGCCATGCAGAGTTTGGGGGTATATCTCGTTATACTGAACCATTTAGAACTCACATATTTCGATCACTCATAAGGCGGGACCAGATGGAACAGGCCTTCATTTTAGTTTTGGTATCGAGAGCCACACAGTCCATATTTAAATCACCCACTATGATGGTTTCAGTAATACCAACTGTTCTAGATATTAAGTCTAAAAGCCCTGTTAATCCCTCAAAAACGGCCATAACAGATAGCCCTACCGGATTGCGATAGATATTAATAAGAGCAATTATATGGTCATTAGATATAATTTTCACTAATTGCATGAAGATGTTAACATGCATCCATGTTTCAATTTTAAATCCAATCTTCTTATTAGCAGCCACCATTAAGCCAGATGAAGGCCGTCCATGAGTTCCCATCCTTGCAGGTAATAATACAACATCAAAATATTCCCAAGATGGAGGGTCCAAATACCAGGTCTCTTGAAGAGCAATTATAGCATAATCAGCTAAAGAATTTAGAGAAATATGCAAGTAGGCATTGCCTCAAGTATTCCAGCAGGCTACCTTAATGACATGAGGTTGTGATGACATTGATGGTTAATTCCTAGGTGTCTGCAGGTCATCACGTGAACTAAAGTAAATTTGAGGTTGGTGATCAGATGGAACATCCTCATGTTTTTGAATGCGATCTGGGTCTTGGGCCAGTAAAAATCCCATATCAAATAAGGTCATCTTGGCCAGCTATATAGTGTTTAGAACTATGCCGGGGGGAATCCATAATCTCACAATCGCTGTGGAGGCTTCAGTAAGGTATTCAACTTGCGCGATGTCATGTGATGTTAAATCCTCCAATTCAAAGACATCGCTAAAAATATTCAGAACACTTTGTCTATTTAAATAGTACTTGGGATAAGGGCCCTCACGGCATTTTAAGATCAGTGTGTGACAAGCTGAAGCAAAAGGAATGGAATGGCGAGATTGCTTAATGTTAGTCATTTTCGGCCCATTATTACTTAAAGATATGTTTCTTTCCTGGTTGTATTTTGGATTTAGGGGTGTCGGACGGGAGGTTTGTATAGTTACATTCTGGCCTCCATTAATTATTGGGTTCAAAGGATTTGCTTGTTGTACCACCGGAGATGTCAAGGATACTGATTTTGGTTGAATTTCAAAGGTTGGCTTCTTTGACTGCTCATTCTTATATGGTCCACGTTCATCCATATAAGAATCTAATGCTTTACGCATTTCCCTCAGAATAATAGATCTTTGTAAATCTATTTCGTTGAAATTTGGCATTTGTAACGATTTATCTGAGGGAGTAGCTAATGGCTTAGGTGAAATTGGTTATTGATTTCGGTCATTATACCCCATTTCAAGCACTTTGGCCAAATTGTCCAACGGTTCATGGACCGCAGGGCTAACAGAGGAAGACTGACCAGCATTTATCGGTACAACATTAGCAGCAGTTGCTGGAGTAATCATTGGAGGCTCTGGATCCACAGAATGAGTCATAGGGCCTCATTACGAGTCCGGCGGTAACCGAGGCGGTAAAACCGCCTGGTTACTGCCGGACTCGTATTACCATTCCTCCTCCGTGATTCCCGGAATTACTGGGGCATTACAACCCCGGTTTCCGGGAATCACAGAGGCGGAATGGTGTTAATCCCCATTCCCATTGAGTCCTATGGACTTCAAAGGGAATGGGGATCATGGAAACACAGGCAGCATCTCGTAATGCTGCCAGTGTTTCCTCGTCCGCCTGCAGGCAGGCAGTGTTAAACCCGCCAGGAGTCGGGATCAGGCGTTCCGGAAACAACGTGGCGGCGGGTTTACTGCCACTGTTATTTCCGGAATACCTGATTTGTAATGAGGCCCATAGTTATTTTTTTAAAGAAAGCATTTAAAGATGCTTTAGTCATTCTTGCAGCGGGCACGTTCTTGTTTTTTTTTTTTGGGGTTGATGCTCTTGTGATTTTCTTGACTTTTGAAGGGATTGGAAGAGCAGCGACTGTTGTGGATGCAATACCGGGCGAAATGGATTGTATATTATCCATCAGGGGATCAAGTACTATTGAGTCCTGCACACTCTGCCACAAGTTATTTGTTGTCAGTGGTTGGGTTTGAGGCAGTTTTGGAGGACTTGATGTAATTATGTGAGAAATAATGGGCACCATAGGTTCAGGAACATCAATGGGAATGACTGGCTCTATTACATGCGGGTTGTCGGTTAGATTAATGCATGGCTTGCCATCAAGTGAAAGAGGAACGGCTTAAGGAGCCAGTTTCACTTGTTGAGTCCATAGCAGTATATCGTCCAACTTAGACTCTTGTTTTGTTATTTTTGCATCCAACACTTCAAAAAGTTTAAACAAAGACAATAGAGTGGTATTAATAGTTGTTTGTAACAGCAGTGATTGAGTTTCAGAAGCGTCAGCATGTGGTCTTGCCCTAGGGCGGCACGGTGTTGGGTGTGCATATGATATGGCGGACAAAGAATGAATTGATATTGGAAGCTCAGGTGACACATTTTGTAAGGTATTTTGGGAATTTTTAATCGATTTTGGGGACTCACACTGACTTGCATAAAGGGAGACCTCTGGATTAATTGGGTCTTCTGGTGTATAGTCAGTTGATATAGTCGATTGAATATTACCCTCGACTGCTTGGGGAGGAATAACACAGGGTGAATTTAACATGGCATTATCAGATAGATCTCGAGGGGCCATCAAGCTCACCACGGTTCTAGTAAGAGGCCGCTGAACTGGTAAGCCAGAACTACTATGTATTTTAAGTGGCTAGGGTGTCTGTGCATTCATATGAGCACCTTGGTTTGGATTTGACAGACATGTGGGATTAAACGCTGGTATACAAACTCCCCTTGAAGGACAGGGGCGTGGTGTCAGCACAATAGAATTGTATGAAGTATTTTTTATTTTTTTTTGCAGGTTATTCTGGTTGCCATCAAAGCTATTGCAAACATTTACCGTTAGGAGCATGTCGGTTTTCAATGAATAGAGCCGCCCACGGTTAGATATAATAAATACAAAGATTTCGCTATATAGTGAAAAAAAACACTCTTAATCACTTTTTACAAGGCCCACTGCAGCCACGACCTTGTTAGGCACTTACTTATGAGTTAAGCTATAAGACAGGGCACCGACAACGCCGCAAAGCGGGTACGCGGTACTCTGACCGGTACTCACCCGTGGAAAGCAGCCTTAACTCCTCAAATGATTAATGATGCTACTTACAATCGATGGAACATATAAAATATCACACATTGCGACCACAGTGCTTTACTGGATAATACTAATGGATGCACACAGCAACAAATTTCTTCACCTAAAAAACAGAGTAAAATTACTTATGAAATGCTTCATTAATGGTGGCCAGGAAAAGACTCGGATCAAAGGGTCTCGCCCCGCAGTCTCCGGCCGTTCACTGGACCTGATCACACAACGCTCCAAATGGAGAAATTGTGATATATAAAAAGTATCAGATTAAAGGATAGTTCCGGGACTTCTTTTTATTGTCCCTACGGTTCGGCCATGTGTTTTTAAGCATAACTCGGTAGATCGCAGAAAACTTTCCTATGGACCTTACCCGACTTTTCGTCCATTAACGCACTCGAAATCAGCCGCCATTTTCTGATAATCCTATCATTTCCCCCCATCGCCCTGGCTCACCTGCTTTTGCGGCACTAAATCAAATCCCCCGCCCCTGAGCCTGACATCAGCAGACGCGTACCGCCCATTTCCCAACGCCAAAGCACGTTTCGTGTCAACAATCGCTGCGCCTCAGCTAATGAAGTGTCGCCATGGAAATGGCAGGACGCCTCTTTCCTCAATAAGTATAAACACACCGTTTCACAACACACAGCAGCAGAATTTCGATTCCATTCCTCTGTCTGTGTTACTTTGAGTATTCTGTGACTCGTTTCTGTGCTCTGGTCAGCTACCTTCGCTGCTTCTAGGCCTTGTGAACACCTGTACCATCTCTGTAAATTATTTTACTTTCTTTACCACACAATGGCTACAATATTGCCGTATATGTACGAGCCCGAGTACACCGAGGAGGAACTACTGGAAAGGCAAGCACGCGAAAACGATGGGGATTCAGACGGCAGTTGGGAGGACCAGTCAACGGATGAAGAGCCTGGACCATGTCGCATGGACGGCGTCTCCACCTGGTGCACGTGCAAACGGTGCGAGCTAATGCCAACTGAGGAGGAGAACTGCTGCTGCCGTGAAAATTCCGGGTGCTTGGCCTACATTTCGGAAGGGGAGCCAAGTCCGCAATGCATCACCGAGCTGCCAGAGCTCAGGGAAGCCTGGCTCTCACGGACCGTGTTGAGGATGATGATGGTGCTTATGCACGAACTTCGCGGCACTGTTCGTCCGCGTAATCCGAGTAACGAGTAAGTATACTCTGGTTTTGATGTCAGTGATGCCACTACTATGTCATGGTCGTCTCCCACATATAAAATGACATCTACATATCATTCGAATGCATGTAAATTTGTTCCATATTGTGCATTTTCTAGATAGAATTTTTTTCAAAGCAGAATGACATTTTTTACCTGAATCGACAGTGATAAGAAAGTTTGTCATTTTAATACAGTTTGCATCTTTCGTTTTCACAGGTGGTACAGGCTGGTGGCCTATCGTTGCTTCACTTGGTGGCTTCACGGGAGGCTCGGACACCGCGTTCGGAGAGTAATACCTGCCTGTGCGGTACTTGCCATTAGACAACATTTCCCCAGCGACAGTGGACAATACCGCAGATTTTCCCTGGATGTGCTGCAACCGGAACTTTACAATGTGTAATGTTTATTATTTATGTTCAATTGAAATTAAGATCTAAAATAAAACCCAACATATATTTTAACAATGGTTGTTTTGATTTTTTAAATGACTCTAGTGTGTCTCCATTGAATAGTCTTCCTGTGCCTTGTCTTGTCACACCACATGTCTCCGGCCAGCATCCTCCCTCACGCTGGCCGCCCACCTTCAATCCACATAACCGTTGAACCCATATGCAGCAGACATACATATGTTATTTTGCTGGTTGGTATCAAGCCTCCCGGCCTTGCCTCCTCCCCCAAAAATACTTACCACACCACTTTGTTCAAGCGTTGGCAATAAAAGGAAGGCCGTTGGATTTTATTGATACAAAACATGGTTATAGGTAAATAATCAATATGGTTGATCATAATAAATCATCCTTTTGGGCACCGGGTACAGAGATGACCCCCTCTGGCCCGTGCCGCCTTGCCACCACAGGCCAGCCTGCTGGCATCCAGGGTCTCCAGGGTGAACTGCACCCATATATTCTCCTGGGAGGGTGAGGTATTTATAAACTCACCCCCCTGCCTTCCATGTACTAGATCCTGCAGCCTGCCTCTTACATGCAGTTAGATGGCCTCTCCTTGGTGAGGCCCTGCGGCAACCGAGTCTTGTCTGCACGACCACCGCCCCAATCCACCCCCCCCGCCCTATCAAAGGCAGTTCGCACCGGGGTACTGTGGAGCTGTCAGGGAGCGATAAAGGCCAAGAGGTTCCAAAGACCATGTACACTTCAAAGTGGTCTATAGAGCATGGGTTGTTGTTGCCATGTCTACCTCCAGACCCCGTGTCTCCTGCCAAGCATCCCCCCTCACGCTGGACTGCCCCCTACAATCCACATAAGTGTGTCTCCATTCACGAGTCTTCCTGTGTCTTGTCTGCACGACCACCGCCCCAATCCACCCCCCCACATCAAAGGCAGTTCGCACCGGGGTACTTGTGCTGCCAAGTGGAGCTGTCAGGGAGCGATAAAGGCCAAGAGGTGCCAAAGACCAGGTACACTTCAAAGTGGTCTATTTATTTATTTATTAAATTTATATAGCGCGCAGGCAGCCCAGGGGCATTGTGGCACTGTTACTTGCAAGGAAGACTTAGTTACAATGTGAGCAGGTTGTGCCTTGGGTTACAGTAAGGCAGTGACCTGTGATCAGATATATCACATAATACATCATACAATACAAATATGAGGGCTAGGCCATGTAATTGTTAGATGAACAGGGCCATGTCTACCTCCAGACCCCGTGTCTCCTGCCAAGCATCCCCCTTCACGCTGGATGGCCCCCTGCAAACCGCATAATGCCACGACATATACACGTCATTCATTCACAAACACACCCCTGTTTCGAATTCTTTATAACCCACTTCATATTTCTAATGAGAACTTCTTTGCGCTTTGCTAGTCAACCCGTGAAGGTGCTGGTTATCTGCTCTTCGTCTCTGTGAACTTCCGTGACCACTTCGAGGAAACTCGTCAGTTTGCAACCTGTGAACTGCTCCCTGTTCTACGACAAGAAACTACTCTGATCCCTGCATCTAACTGTTTGTTCGTCAAGGTAAGGCCATGTACCGTAATCATTTTGCATCCAATTTCTTTTCGTTCAAGACAGTACATGCAAGGAACTAGTCACATGTTCTGAGTTTACATTGGTATTCATAGAGAATTGTTGATCTTTACTTTTCAGAACTTTCCACAATGCCTGCCTGTTCCATTGGCGGTTGCCCTTCGAAGACCCATAATAAATCTGAAGGTACTATAATGCATGTTTTCCCTAAGACAATAGATCAGATAAGAGAATGGGTCCGATAT
Organism: Ambystoma mexicanum; assembly: GCF_040938575.1. NCBI lineage: Eukaryota > Metazoa > Chordata > Amphibia > Caudata > Ambystomatidae > Ambystoma > Ambystoma mexicanum. The sequence continues at coordinate 185,008,346 of NC_090935.1, forward strand.
TGCGGATATCCACCATCTGAGCTTGAAAGTAGAGTCCTAGAAGTCTTTGCGGACAAGAGGGGTGATCGATACCGCATCTGCAGCAGGCACTTTACCTCTGACATGTACTCCACATCATTGCTAATAAAGAAGAACACACCGCGAGCGAGGCGAAAATTGCTCTCAACCGCTATTCCCACTCTATTCGTCCACATTCCTCCACTGGTGAGTCAAGTTTACGTATTTATCTCTCAGCCTTGCGGTAGTGTGTAGCATTAGCTAACAATAATTTCCCCATTTATGTATCCACTCAATATGAAGGCGGAAGATTCTCCATCTGTGTCGTTATTGCAGTCATCAGCCACTTCAAGCGCCTATCGCGTAATCTTACTTGGCTATTCTGCCACTGACTTGTTTTAGGCATGTAAATCAATAGTTTTAATTTATCGTGTAATTATTTTACCTAATGGTACACCCTTGTACTCGTCCTCTAGTCTTTGTTTTCAGTTATAATTATTGTTATCCAAAATAATGCAAGTACTGTCTTTCAGGGAGATGCTGAGGAGTCCAACGTATTGACGACTACCGCTGATGTCACTCAGATGCTCGAGGTACGTTTCAGGACAGTTCCATCGATGGAGATCATCAGATCTTGCATTCTTGTAGCGTGATTGTTACACACAATGTTTCTTTCGTTTTTAGCCATTGATATGTCCTTCTGTCATCGCCCTCCTATGTGTCTTCTTTTTTCAATATTGTGTTCATTACTAATGAAAGTCCTATGTTTCAGGGAGTCGATGGGGCATTAGTCCAAGAAGAATGGGGGAGCATGCAGTTACGGGTCGGCGCAACAGCTTGCAGAAGTGTGCACCGCAGTTACATCGTCCCTTGATGTTCTTATGCATTTCGAGGTATGGATACTGACAGTTCGATCAAGCGAAATCATATGACGTGATTACATCCGCTATACTTCCTTCTTTATTAACGCAAGTACTATGTTTCAGGGAGATGACGGAGCTTCTTCTACAAGAACATCACCCCTAGTAGTTGATGCAGATCTCTGGGTGGTGACACTTCCAACGATCGAACAAATCGAATCATATTTACATATCCATTATTTATTTTAGACAACTGATCATTTGTGCAGGTCTATTTAGATGAGCCGTTGACGCCTGCACAAAGTTTATGTTCTTTTTAACAAAATAGAAAACCATACTAATGCAATTACTGTGTTTCAGGGAGTTACTGAAGCATCATCTTCAATAATATCATCAATGGAAGTCTATGAGGAGCCCGAGGTATGGATCTTGACAGTTCCATCTAACTAGATCAACAATGCGTGAATAATTGTCGTTTGAATGTTCTACACAAAGCGTTCATTCGTGTTTTGCTATTGAGATGTACGTGTGTATTGGTCCCCAAGTACATTTTGTGTTTTCGATATTATTATACATACTAATGAAAGTTCTATGTTTCAGGGAGTCGATGGAGCGTCAGTGCGTGATGGATGTGCTTATCATGAAAATATAGTCGTTGCAGCGCAAGAGGAAGTGGAGACATGCACACACGAGTCGGAGCAACAGCGTCCTGATGTTGAAGTTCGAGGCAAGAAAGTTTCAAAGAAAAGAAAGCAAAAGAAGGTTAGTGTCCTGGTCACTATATTATGTTGTTTTTCACTGTTAATAGTTCAATACTGTAAGTTGTGTTTAAACTGAACATCCCTTTTCCAATCTGTCCTCTAGTTGCGAGTGGGTGTACGAACTAGATCTACACAGAAAGTGAAGCGAATGAGAGATGTTGCTTGTCAAACCTTTTGGCAGGGACTTGAGACTGGAGATGCATCGTGCCAATGGGAAGAATATGAAGTGATTGACAACGGAGCTATACCACCACCAGCCATTGATAGTGAATGTCCTCTTGGTAGTTCGGATGCAGTCGGAGATCAATTCACAGAATCCACACCCGCAAAAACTAAGACCGCGCGAAAGTTGAAGAAATTGTTTTATTCACCCATCGCCGGAGAAGGAACAGATGTTGCAATGGAAGAGAATGAAGTGGACGACAATGAAACACCATCAATATCACTGAACATAGCGGAAGACGATATCAGAGATTCTACCTTTCATGTGAGTGACATGTCCTCAACGTTACAGGCCGAACCAGCTGGGATGCAGAGTGACAGTATAAGGAAAGAGGCCAAATTCATTGTATTCGATAGTTGTTTGATTGATATTATTATTCGGATGAAATGTGGGCATTCGGTTGGTGGGGAAGTATCTGGGGAGCCATTGAGTAATGTGACTCGTGCAATTCAAGGCACTAACCTTAAAATACATGCCACCTGTACAAAATATCATCCTTTCTCATGGTCTGCACAACCCATGCTGGGACAACTGCCAGCAGGCAATCTACTTTGTGCAGCGGCTGCACTTTTTAGTGGCTCAAGTTTTAAAAAGTTAGAGTCTTTCTTTCAGTTTGTGGGAATCCATTTCATTGCGAAAACTCAGTTCTACAAATACCAAACCGATTATCTATTTCCAGCCATTAGCGAAGCTTGGAGAATGGAAAAAATGTCTATTGATAGTACATTCGCGGGCAAACGGTTCAGGCTAGCCGGTGATGGACAGTGCGACAGCCCAGGATTTTCAGCCAAGTACTGCACCTACCACTTTCAGGACATGGAAGGTAAGAAAATTGTGAGTTCAGTGGTCGTGCAGGTGTCACAAAGTACATCCTCAGTGGCCATGGAGAAAGTTGGCTTTGTAGCATCATTGCAAGAACTACAATCACGGGGAATGGTGATCGACCTGATAGCCACGGACAGACACGTTTCAATTGCCAAGACAATGAGAGAAGAGTACAAAAATATAAATCACCAATTTGATGTTTGGCATCTTGCAAAAACAATCAATAAAAAAATGTCGGCTGCAGGTAAAAAAAAAGATATGCAAGGTATTTCACAGTGGTCCAAGTCAATCAGCAACCATCTTTGGTGGAGCTCAAAAACATGTGGATGGTCGTTGGAAATTCTACTGGAAAAATGTCGGTCAGTAATGCTACACTGTACCAACGTTCACCGTTGGAACACAAACCAACATTTCCACAATTGTGAACATGGCCATTTGTCCACAGAGGAGGCACGGAAGAAGAAGTGGTTGATTCCTTCATCACCCACTCACAAAGCCATTGAAAAGATTGTATTTGATAAAACTATAACAAGGGATTTGAGGGGACTCACGGAATTCTGCCACACAGGAGATTTGGAGGTGTTCCACAATATGTGCCTAAAGTACAGGCCAAAACGATTGCATTTTGGCATGGAGGGCATGATAAATCGGACTCTTCTAGCGGTCTTGGCACATAACCATAATGTTGGCCGTCAACAAAGTAGGACGACCGGAACTTAAGGGACGCTTCGCTACAATAAGGCCTTCACTAAAAGAAGTAAACAATGGATTATCAAACCAGTGTTTGAGGATATGCAATATGACTTTATTGAGAGACTTATTGTTGATGTCCTAGATAGGCACATACATGGAGTTGTGAACAAACCTGTGCAGGGGACAACTGCATTGCCACCCAACATTGCCTCTGTTCCATGTCCACCTAAAGAAGAGCTCATTGAGAAATACACATCACGGTTTAAATGATTGTAATTTGATTGTCTGTTCTCTCGAGTCTCCTCATGTCGCAGGCCCATTGAATATGTGTATCTATGTAATGTGTAAATAAAAGTGATTGCTCAGTGTACATGCAATGTGTCTATCCAACCTTGTTCATTTGCACATTAAATTAAACCAAACAGTAATATAAATCATTTTTCAAAAAATATAGAATGTCTCTGTATTTATGGTTCTCTGGGGCTGCAAAGCACGCAGACAAAATGCAAAGATGGAGTGTAAATTTCAAGTCCTGTGAGATGGCCTTACACTGAATGTAGCTAACTAGGAATGTGTGCTCGTTCAAAGTGAAGGTCAGCTGCTTTGATTTTTTGCTCGGGTGCCGGTATGGCCCATGACTCAGTATAAGGTTCTATTGTTATTTGACCTTGACAGGCCGGGACCATCCCGAAAGACTTCTTTTTGGGGGTGTGGTGCAATAACGTAAGAAACGATAATGAATAAAATTTCAGAAACGAAAGCCATTTAATGTTCGTTCATTGGAAGAAATAACGTCGGCATAGAAGGAGTGGTATTTCGGGGCTGCCCTATGCACAGACACAATGGAAAATGCAAATATAATGTAAGTAACTCTTTAGATGAGTTTATACCGCAATTTAATTACTATAGAGTAGCTTTAAAGACGTGTTAAGTTGTACTTGTTCGTTCTATGTGGCATATTGTTTTGTACCGCGCACTATCTTGAGGAGAACCATCTCCTTTTACGGAAGCACCTCAAAACCTTCCTCTTTGCTTCTGCTTTCTCTCTCCCTCTCCCCTGCTACAACTGGTCCACTGTCTGCGACCTCGGTCCTGGGCCCTTCCACTCTCCACCTGCACTGCCTCCCTGTCAACCCCCGCACTGGGGGACTGTCTCAGTATCCTACAGCCCCCCCTTGACGTATAATACCCAGTTGCACTGTCCTAGCTATGAAATAATTTCCCGACCTAATATATAAAATGAATAGTTTTAATAAAGATCTGATGGTGAGACTAATTTCTTTTTTTATGTTTTTCAAACAGGTACATCATTCATTATTGTATGTGTCACGAGTACCAGACACCGGCGGATGGCTTTTTTAACCGCCAGTTGCTTCTCCGCGTGAACAACGTTAGCACCCTGACCATTTTATGGGACGATCGCCAAGTACAAGTATGCCCTTACGCGGTACTAACGGCTAGATGCAACATACAGACCGTTGTGCTGGCCTAGTGCCTCGTTGTTGGAACAGCCATGCGATTATCAGTGCGACCGAAGAGCTTATTTTATCATAAACCAACACCCTGTGTACTGCACACGAACATTGCTTGCCTCAAGACGAACTATTTTGGATCGAGAGCAAATAAAAATGCAAATCGCAGAATATTCTCTAAACATTTGATGTCCAATAAATGTACTTTGCCAAATGGACAATCTTGCCGTTTGCTTTTAAACCACAGTTTCATATTCCGAATTGTGGCGCTGTATTGTGAGATGATCTAAGACCCTGTGTACAGCAAAGGAACATTGCGTGCCTGAAAACGAACTTTTTGGATCGTGAGCAAATAAAAATGCAAATCGCTGAATATTCTCTAAACATTTGATGTCAAATAAATGTACTTTACCAAATTTACAATCTTGCGGTTTGATTTAAAAGTACAGTTTCATATTCCCAATTGTGGCGCGCTGTGTTGTGAGCTGATCTGTGTTGGTTTCCGGGTTATGCGTGTAGTCGCGTAGAAGACGCCTGGGCGCGTTTGCCTATGCAGCACAGTCACGTCACGGATAGAGGCGGGGAATATGAATGTTTTGATAAAGTCTGTTTCAGGGGCGGGGGATTTGATTTAGTGCCGCAAAAGCAGGTGAGCCAGGGCGATGGGGGGAAATGATAGGATTGTCAGAAAATGGCGGCTGATTTCGAGTGCGTTAATGGACGAAAAGTCGGGTAAGGTCCATAGGAAAGTTTTCTACGATCTACCGAGTTATGCTTAAAAACACATGGCCGAACCGTAGGGACAATACAAAAAAAGTCCCGGAACTATCCTTTAAGTACAGTTCTTCATTGGTGGCTATTAGACTGAAAACGACGTGACACCACACGTAGTGGAGGACTACAAATAGCACTTTTTACTTAAGTTACCAGAGTCAAGACGCACCCACGCGCCAAACAGCCACACAACAGCCAGCGCCCTTTACCCCGACGGGCTTAACGCTGCAAGTGTTCTTGGAGCTGTATTAAATTAAGGCGAGCGCAAGTGTCTCTCAGAAAGAGCCGCTTGTGGCTCGCAGTGCTGGTAGATAGGCTGCAGGTAAACAAACGTTTGTTTTAAAATGCAATCCTTCTCATAGGCTGCACCACACGCTGCTCGGGCGCTTGGAGCTGTATTAAATGAAGTCCAACGGTCACATTATCCGTCACATGGTCACGTGGACGCTGGTGGGCTCCGCCTCCTCCTGAAGGCGAGTGCAAGCGTCTCTCAGCAAGAGCCCCTTGTGGCTCGCAGTGCTGGTAGATAGGCTGCAGGTAAACAAACGTTTGTTTTAAAATGCAACCCTTGTCATAGGCTACACCACACGACGCTCGGGCGCTTGGAGCTGTATTAAATGAAGTCCAAAGGTCACATGATCCATCACGTGGTCACGTGGACGCTGGCGGGCTCCGCCTCCTCCTGAAGGCGAGTGCAAGCATCTCTCAACAAGTGCCCCTTATGGCTCGCAGTGCTGGTAGATAGGCTGCAGGTGAACAAACGTTTGTTTTAAAATGCAATCCTTGTCATAGGCTGCACCACACGCCGCTCGGGCGCTTGGAGCTGTATTAAATGAAGTCCAAAGGTCACGTGATCTGTAACGTGGTCACGTGGACGCTGGCGGGCTCTGCCTCCTCCTGCAGGCGAGTGCAAGCATCTCTCAACAAGTGCCCCTTATGGCTCGCAGTGCTGGTAGATAGGCTGCAGGTGAACAAACGTTTGTTTTAAAATGCAATCCTTGTCATAGGATGCACCACACGCAGCTCGGGCGCTTGGAGCTGTATTAAATGAAGTCCAAAGGTCACATGATCTGTCACGTGGTCATGTGGACGCTGGCGGGCTCCGCCTCCTCCTGAAGGCGAGCGCAAGCGTCTCTCAGCAAGAGCCCCTTGTGGCTCGCAGTGCTGGTAGATAGGCTGCAGGTAAACAAACGTTCGTTTTAAAATGCAATCCTTGTCACAGGCTGCACCACACACCGCTCGGGCGCTTGGAGCTGTATTAAATGAAGTCCAAAGGTCAAGTGATCAGTCGCGTGGTCACGTGGACGCTGGCGGGCTCCGCCTCCTCTGGAAGGCGAGCGCAAGTGTCTCTCAGAAAGAGCCGCTTGTGGCTCGCAGTGCTGGTAGATAGGCTGCAGGTAAACAAACGTTTGTTTTAAAATGCAATCCTTGTCATAGGCTGCACCACACGCCGCTCGGGCGCATGGAGCTGTATTAAATGAAGTCCAAAGGTCACATGATCCGTAACATGGTCACATGGACGCTGTCGGGCTCTGCCTCCTCCTGAAGGCGAGCGCAAGCGTCTCTCAGCAAGAGCCCCCTGTGGCTTGCAGTGCTGGTAAATAGGCTGCAGGTAAACAAATGTTTGTTTTAAAATGCAATCCTTGTCATAGGCTGCACCACACGCCGCTCAGGCGCTTGGAGCTGTATTAAATGAAGTCCAAAGGTCCTGTGATCCATCATGTGGTTACGTGAACGGTGGCGGGCTCCGCCTCCTCCTGAAGGTGAGCGCAAGCGTCTCTCAGCAAGAGCCCCTTGTGGCTCGCAGTGCTGGTAGATAGGCTGCAGGTAAACAAACGTTTGTTTTAAAATGCAATCCTTGTCATAGGCTGCACCATACGCCGCTCGGGCGCTTTGAGCTGTATTAAATGAAGTCCAAAGGTCACGTGATTAATATTACCATGCCTGTGGGGCCCTTCCTCCATTTGCATATTGACTATGTTGATATGCAGAATCGATGTAGCTCTTATAGGTACAGGATCATCATTGCATGTCCGTTTTCATGTTGGTTTGAGACTGGCCCATGTGCTCACAATGATACAAAATCTGCTGCCACATTTCTGGTTGGGGAAGTATTCCCAAGGTAAGGGTATGTGATGCATTGAGGTCCAACAATGCACAACCCTTTGCCAATGATCTATTTAAGGAGGTAACATCTTTCCTCGAAATCTAGCACAAGCTGTGCTTAGTGTACCATCCTCAAGCCAACAGACTTTTTGAGCACCTCAATAACCTGCTTAAAGGGCACACTGCCAAGTAGCCCACAACACTTGGCAAGAATTGGTCTCTCACTCCTTCCCATCAATTTCAGGTATTAATAGCTCTGCCCAAATCCTTGGTGATGAGTTTAAAGTATATTTGGTTGAACTTATTAGGTCTCCCAACTATATGTCATGTCAGGTGCAACCACATCAAGGCAGACCTACTGACCCAGCATCAAACACAGACATCCTATCAGCACAAAAAGAGACATTCACAGCACAGCCACCCCTCTTTCAAGGCAACAAAGTCCTCAGCAGGAATTTTACAAGATCTTGGAAAGAACCACGTTTCACTGGCTCCTTCATGGTCACATACTGAACCCCTACAGTGGTGAAGGTAGCTGAGAGGCGCCCATGTATCCACTTCTCGGGACAAGTGTGTCGCTCACATCGCAGGAGAATAGAGGAAGGGCAGCTTACTCTCTGTCCTTTTCTTTATCCTTTTCCATTCAGCTGTATGAGAAAGCTGGGAGTGGGCCACAGGATTTGTGCCATGTTGAAGTGACAGGAGGATGAAGGTCACTGCATACACTACATTTGTTGGTTTTTAGCACAAAGGGACTGTTTGCACCTATTAGAAGTAATAATGAAGGGGTATGTATCAAATCATATTTATTTAATTCTGGGATGTTTGATGATGACATTAGAGGCAGACACAGTATTGAGTCGTCCAACATATGGTATGATGAAATTAAATGTGTGTGGTAACAGAGGTACCCACGCTCCTTCTCCCTCAAGAAGTATCAGCAGATGAAGGGGTTGTCCGATGAAGGGAGTCTCTGATGAACATGTCATTGTGTAAGACAAGGAGCTTGTTTTGGGGAAAATGTGTTTCTGTTCAATGGAGAGACGATGGGGAGGAGGTATATGCTGACAATTATATGCAACTCAGAAGAATGTCAAAAAAAGAAGCCACAAAACACATTGGGCCTCATTACGACCCTGGCGGAACGGGTTAACGGGTGCCGCAAAAGGATGCGGACCCGTTAAACCCGCTCCACCACATTACGAGGTCCCCTCGCAGGAACCGGTAAGCACGCCTGGTAAAAAAGAGGGGAAGAGGGAGCAAAAAACGGGCCACTCGTAATCGGCCCGTTGTTTGCTCCCTCTCCCATTCCCATTCCCATTCAGCCCTATTATATTATAATATGTGACAGAAGGGGCAAGGAGAGGGAGCAATTGTTCACAACCCATAGCAGATTAAAATGTCACAATGAAACAGGGCACTACATTCATGGTGCCCAAAGGACCGGAATAGGCGTCAGGTGGACTACTGTCACATTTCATCTTGGATAACCAATGCATGTTTAGCCTCCTCACTGGTTGGCTTCTCCTCTTTGTCTGAAGTCTTGCTATCTGTGGCGAATAAGATGGCACCGCTGAAACGTATGCGGAATAGAAACCATCGCTCATCCCCATGGTGCAATGGGGAGCTTAAAAACGTACACTTGCAGGTCAGGCAGGGCGAGCGCAAATGGCGCCTAGCCTATGAACTTAAAGATAAAATCACTTTTCATCAGGATACATTGGAGTATCATATAGCAATTAAAAATGCAAAGAAATGTTTCTTTTCACAGAAAATTGAATCGGCAATGAATGAGTTTAAGGAACTCTTTTTGGTTGTTACTTCTTTGTCATCTTCTGTTCACTCTGTGTCTAAGACTATACCACACAAGAACTATGCGATTACTTAGCACTCTTTTTAACTACTAAAATTGATCAAGTATGTTCTTACATTAGTAATAGTAGGACTCCCTTGACTTCTGTTGCCACTTCGGAGGTTATCACTGCCCCTTCCCCGTCATGTGCCTCCTTTACAGAATTCTTATCGGAAGACATTCTAGTTGCAGCTAAGTACCTTCAATCATCTTCCCCTTTAGATCCTATTCTTTTAAAAACTATACTGGAAATTCTGCTGTCTACTCTTCCTTTGCTCACTCTGGCAGTTAATTTTTCTTGCCAAAATGGTATGATACCTCCTGCACTGAAACAGTCCACAGTGATTCCGCTTTTGAAGATGCCTCCTCTTGATACCCTGGTCGTATCTAACTATCGTCCCATTTCTCTTCTTTTGTTTTCTCTGAAGCTTTTAGAATCTCACCTCTTCTCTCCTGTTTAGTTGAATCTATTTCCTTCTTGGATCCTTTTCAATCTGGTTTTCGGCCACACACAAACACAAACAGAAATGTCTGAATATGGTCCGCTGGTAATGCTCACAATGCCACCCGCTCTCTGGTAATGGGTTGCTCTCCGGAGGAATACTAGGCTCAAAGGGATAGCTTGCAGAGGGTGACAAGGATGTGAACACCAAAGGAAAGGAGAAAAGAGTTGCTAACCACCCACGGTATGTCCATCAATAGATTGATTAAAGAGGTGGATGTTGTAAAGGTCCAGATCCAACACTGCCAAGGGGGGGGCATAAGTGCCAATTGTGCAAGTGACATGATGGCGTCAAGGATAATGTGGTGGATAACATCAGGTGTGAGGATAACATTAAATGTGGCTCTGCTTGCATAAAATGCCATAGAAGCAGGCACAGCGTGAGAATCCCAGGGTATAATTCAAGGTTGGGTGGATACTTTGGGGGCAGTATGAGGTAATTGTATAGTGCGGGCATAGAGTGGGGTGCATGATGTTGTAGGGGGCTTATGGCATGGGGATATTGCTTTGAGGAACATATGAACAGTTTGGTTGTAGGCAAGTGACATGATGGTGTCATGATGGTGTCAAGGATAATGTGATGGATTACATCAGGTGACATCAGGTGTGAGGATATCATTGAATGTGGCTCTGCTTGCATAAAATGCCATAGAAGCAGGCACAGCGTGAGAAGTCCCAGGGTATAATTCAAGGTTGGGTAGATACTTTGGGGGCAGTGTGAGGTAATTGTATAGAGCGGGCATAGAGTGGGGTGCTTGATGTTGTAGGGGGGCTTATGGCATGGGGATCTTTCTTTGAGGAACATATGAATAGTTTGGTTGTAGGCCCAGGTTAAGACAGCCTTTCTCGCACACAGCTCATAAGACAAGAGCTACAGGGCCTTGTGTGACAAGCACAATGTATTTTTTGAACATTCAGCAGGAACAGTGTGGTGAAATGTTGCCCAGCTGAAGGTTCCCAGGAGATGCACCCACAGTGAAGTGAGGCTACCAAGCTAGGCACTAGGGTGTATGAGGAGAATTGGCAGAGAAATAGAAATTAAATACCGTTAAACTCCAACCATGGCGTGGTATATTTTTTTCAGATAACACTTGGCAGCAATGTGTGAGAAGGGGGCTGGGGGACCCAGAGCTTTGGAGTGGGGGTTTTGTGGCACGGGATGGGGAATCAATCAGCAAAGAGAGGTTTTGGTGTCCCCATGGTGCAACATTGTACAGTGTCCTCACTGATGTCTGCAGGGGACATCATTGGTCAAACTCAAATTGAATGACTCACCCATTGCCATCAGAAGGGGTGTTAATGTAACAGAGGTTAAAACATGTATCATCCAATTAGGATCATTTAACATATATTTGTATATGGGGGACAATCAGTGCATGTGATCTGCCTTAAATATGTAACCAACATGTTGTATGATAATTTGAAAAAATGTGTATAAAAGGTTTTGCTGCAGTGTGTTGCATTGATAGCTCACTTCATTCAGTTCAGTTCCACAGGGCTGTCTGAACTGTGCTTCCAAGCTATTTTAGTCCAATGAACTCGTGTTACTTCTTTCTTTCTATGTGTATGCTCCTTTCTGAATGACTTTTTCTTCCTTTGGGTTACTTTTGATTGAGGTCCCCTGGTACACAGCACAGAGGAGACTATTCGATTTGCAGGAGGACAAGACCCAGATGTCTAAGTCCTAGTGCTCAAAAGTTATACGTGATATTCGCTTTTGCATATAGAGTAAATAGTGAATATGTGTTGTTATAAAACCAAGGGAAATATGCATGCCTAGATTGGCCCTGTGATTTGACTTTGAGGTCTCGTGGTCTGCAAATGAGTCCTCATTTTTTCTCTTTGCTTTATTGAAATGCTCATGTTGGGTTTTATGGTGATTGATGCTTCAACATGTCAATGTTAAGTGCAATACAAATATCTGAAGCTGGCCATGAAAATGAACAGACTTTTACCAGCAGATATTGATCTTTACATAGACTGAGACTCCCATTTTCACCAGAATGCTCGAGAATTGTTGAACACTCCCTTCTACAAGACTCCCAAAGGTGGGAGGGATTTTTATTCAAATTAAAACCCAGGTCAACTTGAAGTTAACACAACAGAATTTCTATACAGAACTTCCACTTTGCATCAGAAATTTCAAAGAAGCTGCTACTTGGTTTATTGGTAACCACTTGTAATTGTCTGTTCACAAAGCCTTCTCCATGGGCCATTTTATTTAACCAATTTGCAATCTCGTTGGCAGAATAACTTTCCAGCTTGTTCAAGCCAGCAGCACCTACTCTGCCCATGGCAGTGTAAGCTTTTTCTATGTTGGCTATGAACAAAGATAGCCGATTTCCAGTGTAGTTATTTCTACTTCACCAATGTAGCTTTTTAGTATACATTTGGTGTCTAGGTTCAAGCTTAGGCAAAGGATTGAATGGTCAGTGCACTCATTTGGTAGCACTTCTACATCGTTTTCCCAAAGTATTAATCCAAGTTTGCCCATCGGGACACACAATGTCAGGTATCCTTCCCCAGACAATCACTCTTGGTGCACCCATTTAACAAGATCATTTTCCATTCTTTCTGGAACCCCCGACCATTGGTTACCGTGCAAATTACTATTCTTTTGAGACATACCATTTCTCAGCATTTCATTCTCAAACAGAACTGATCCGTAGTTGTCTTCACAACAAGTGTTAAGGTCCCCACCCACCACCACCACTTAATTTCCCAGAGAGTACCCCCATTTTGTAAGGATCAAATCTATATAATCAAAAACGTCATCATCGAGTCATATATATTCAAGATCAATATACATTTTTCAGTTTCCCCACATCTATGCGTGACCTCCACCGCCAGTACATGATCATAGTAGTGTTCAAGTCATGCTTAACTCCTATGATGAGACCACCATAGAAGCATCCCCTACTCCATTTGTTTGCATAGCTTGATGAAATAGGTATCAATGAATGTGCACTGAGGATGTCAGCAATGTCTCTTGTAACAAAATATGTCATAATTCAAAAGTCTTGTGATCCATCCTTCGACAGGATATATGAGTGGCCACTTGTATTCCTGCAGTCCATCTGACATATTAAGTTGTCTGACCCTCCCAGGTTACGTAGCACACTTTTCAACCATTCCTACCGGCTGGCCTTATCGTATCTGGGGGGATTAACCAGGGGAGCCTTCTAATTTTCAATGGGTTTGCTTGGCCTTTCCCTTACAATTTAAGCAGTAACAATTCAATTTGATCATGCACAGTTCCTTCTCCAAAGTCACAGAGTCATAATGTGATTGTATCAAAGAAAACAGTGAATACGAGAAAAATTGCCACTTTCGTCACCCAACGGCTTCACAAAGTCAAAAATCGTAGTGTGGGCATTGTATTAAATTATTTTAAAAGCTCTGAGCAAATTATACATATTTTAGGTAGGTCAGTCTGTGAACCCCCTATTGTTAGCACCCTTCGGTCTAAAACAGACAGGGCGCTCATGAAGTTTATCACTTCTTGCTCATGATTTGCTGGCACTTCCAGTCTGTGACTTTTCATGTTCGACACATTTCTGGTTGGCGACTTTTCGACTACAATCAAGGGTGCCTGTGACAATCAATCACATTGAGTTTGGCAGCCTCCTCTACAACGCTTCTGAAATAATGTTCCTATATGAGCCAGCTGGTTAACATTCCCACGTTCTGCTGCAACCGTCTCTTGTGTCTGGACTCTTTTTTCCTTGCTTTTTTGTACTTTGTCCATGACACAGACTTAATAGTGGAATGAATTGAGGGGCTGGCTCATTGATACACAATTATTCAGGTCATTACATTGTGTGGTTGGATGGTTCAGACTTACCTGATAAAACTACAGCTTGTCATTCAGTTGGAACCGGATTCTTGCTCCCTTTCCTCAAATGGGGTCCCTGAGGGGACTTTGTGCTATTAGGGACTAGTCAAGAGGAGATAGGATTCTTTTGTAGAAATATTCTCTTTAGAGGGCCGCAGTCGTGTCCTCTTTTTTGCCAAAACAAAAAAGTGCTATTTAAGTATCCAGTTCATTGACACACAGATCAGTGGATATCCGGCTGTGTCGCTTACACCATACTGTGCTGTTGGCGTTTAATTATCTGTCTTTCCTTTAATGTGCGATAGTGATTAGGGGATGATGAATTTCATCAGGTGCATTTACCACATTACTCTCTTCTTGGGTACTCACCGAGATAGGTGCACTTTGCTGAGGCGACCTTGGCATCTGGTTCTCTGTGTTTCTGGCAAACCATATTTTCCTGATTTGTACTCGAGTAAGCCCTGCAGTTATTAAATTGCATCACCTTGCCATTTCAGGTCCTTGTGGATTCAATCACATCAGTTTAGTAGAATTTATATAGCAAAGTGCAAGACCCCATTGCTTGTGCTTGAACGTACTTTTGTGGTATTACCCAGGTTACTCACTGAAAAGGATGCCCCTTTTACAACAGTGTCTCGGTCTGCTTCAAGACTCAGTCAGGCTTTAGACTTAAGTTAGGGCTCACCGATAAACTATGGCGGCTTTCAGGAGAGGATGGATTTGGACATTCTTTCAGTACAGCTCCGGGGACCGTAACTTTCTTGGACTCTGGATTACTCGTCGGTACTTGCATGTAGTTTTACAAGGAATAGTAGAGATCTAATAATGAATTATTATCAATATGGTTTAAAGAGTGACTAATGTTCTCGTGGGAGTCCGCCAATAAAAAACCAATTGTTCCGGGAGTTGCTTTCTTCCAAGCTTCTGGGTGCATTAGATCATTTGCCGGAACCAAAAAATGCAGTTATTTTCCCACAGTGCTTTGAGGCGGGGAGGCGGGAGTCACTCCTTTCTCCAATAATTGTATCACCGCACAGTGGGCCTACTACCTCTGTCTCAGATACAGATTTCCTTTTGTTCACTGACCCTTTGCCCTATGGCTTTGCTTTCCTCACATTGTAGTTTTTAGTTTTACATAGAACTTTGTTGGCCATTGTTAAATGGTGTGTGCGAGGTTGTAGGTGCATTTTGGACCTAACGTTCCTTGATGTAAAAGTAAATGTCACAGTTTAAGGTAGCAACCTCTGTCAGCTTCCCTTTCAAGTCTTGACGTATGCGTAGAGGTTTCAGAATGGAAACATGAGTACGGGATTTGCGTTTGCCGGCTGCCGAACTCCAACGGACCATAAACAAAGCACTTTAGCTCCCTTTTTGCTCTCTCTATTACTTGTGTCGCTGTTTAATGTTGTTATGCATTACTACTATGTTTCTTTCTCATCTTGTTCGTTAATTTATGATCAATATTGTTTATTGTCACTATTGTATTTGACATGAATTGCTTCTTTTTTTGCAATGATTGAATGCTTTTGTGGACAGAGGCAACTGCAATAGAGGGTTTCACAATGAACGATGACTTAGAAAAATGTCAAAAGATTGTGCAATGATTGCAACTTTAACAGTGAGAAAGAAGAAACATTTTGAGACAATTTTGTAAAATGTAAATGAGTGTACGTACTGTCAAGAAGTCAGTAATGTGTGCATTTTGGCTTTAATTCAACCCTTGCTGTAGCCTGGTCTGGAAGTTAGTGAGATTCGGTATATTTATATACCCGTTTACAATATGACTAATATATGCTACTCCACATTAGTATTTTCTAAGCAAACCCTGAATACTGTAAATACAGACACTTGCATGTATACATACATCTACATTTTATTATGTTCTACGCAGGTAGACCAACCACTCAATTAATCAATCAAACACGATTCCAAGAGGCCAAACTAGAAGATTCTTTAAAAAAAAAAAAGGAGGTTGGAGGAAAAAATAATGTTCTAACTGGGCTAAATGTATCCCATTTCTGCCACATCAGCAACCATCTGGTTTATCTTGTGCATTGATTAGTACTAGAAGCAATAGTGTAAGGCACTAGGAGGAGGAGGAGAACGCACTAGATAGATACACAGAAATAATTCTGCTGTGATTGAAGATGAGGCAAATCCTCCATAAAATGTTGGGGTTGTTGGAGAATATGAGGGAAAGGCCAAGAGAATGCCTTCATCACCATCCCCAGTCATTGATTATGATGATCAGGTGCAAGCCTGTGGAAAGGTGACGGTGATAACAGCGCTGATCTTATCCCTTCACAAGTGAGTGCAAGTGTGACTCATGGGCCATAGAAGTAGAACAGAAAGCAAGCAGTGTATATGATGCACAGCAGTGTTTTTTTTTTGTGATCAAGAAAAATAAATTATGGCAGAGTAGTGTACATTTTGGGCCTAGAGACTTGTCTATGCTCTCCACTACTGAATCGGCCCACCCTACTTCCAAACTAGGTAGCTCTTTCACTGACTTTGCCTGTGGAATATATTATAAACAATGACTGAAAATGAAAATGGCATCTGGTGTAAATGCAGAAGTATTTGTATGCTGGATTAGAAGGTTGAGACATAATCCTGAATTATAATCTTCACCCCCTCTCTCCCATACAAATATTATAACATAGTGAGTAACATAAGATTCACGTATAAACTGTTACATTTTGATTTTATTCATGAATCAAGTTGCATTATTAATTGCAGAACACAAGACCCTATGCATGAGTAAACTTGTTTTCCAGCCAATTGTATGTTATCCAGTATTAAGTTCGCAAATATTGTTATGCATTTTATTTTGATAACACTGACTTTTTTGTGGTAATTACTACACTTTGGAATTGGGTTTATATTAACTATATTAACTATATATTTTGTGAAATTCACATGCATGCATGTGACGATTGTTAGAGGCAACAACAGCTCAACCAAGCATAGACTTGTGTGAGGGACCATGAGAGTCATAGTCCAAAACCTCTGTAGAGCCCCAGGTTGCAGACATCTGTACTAAAGGAATTATGCAGGAAACGGTTACCTCTGGCATAGGTGGAATTATAGGAAAATGACACCACTTTGCAAAGCTGCAAAGTCGGGAAGTTAGTAAAAGTGTTTTTCAATGGTGAACAGAACTGTCCTTTGAGGGTCGAAACTCTGGAAATAAATGGAGCCTAAGGATATCTTCCTAAAGCCAACTGATCTTGAAATACTATGCTGCTTCATTTAAATGTGGCACGTGTGAGGATCTACATGGAAAAATGTTGTTTGGAAATACAATGAATTGATGTTGCCTTATTTAATGAACAGCACCTAAAAGGGAGATGTGGCGACACCCCACAAACTGATGGTGATTTCACAATAACCAGGAACATTCATGCAGGAATGCCCTATACAAAGGGGTTTGTAATCAACTGCATTCCAACAACATAAAAGAAAGCCCCCTTTTGCATTCAAATGAGCCAATCCCAGAACGATTTTGAACAGCCTAAATAACACAACTTGGGCTCCACAAGAAGCAAGTCTTTAATTATAGAGCCTATTAGATGAGAGGTGGAAGGCTGAATGCTAGGTGAAATAGAGAAGAAAAGGAGGCCAAACAGTTATCACCCTTAGAAATGCTGCCCTTTGCAGTAATGCCAGGAGCTGAGATGCCGGGGACACAATGACACACGTGGTATTTAGATAGTCAATGAAAATGCTACCTGGACTCGAATTACAGCTGATCAAAACATGGGCAGTTGGATAATCAGGCATGCCAGCACTCTGCAGAAGTTTTCTATTTTTAGTGGGGAACATATGTGCATTTCAGGCAAAACAACTGTATTAACACATTTTTAAAAGCACCGTAATTCTACTGCAACTCTTGGTTAATGAATGCTACTGAGGATTCTTTTGCTTTCATATTTTCATGATGATGCCCAGCACATTCGGTGATGTTTTTTTCTGCACATGTAATGCTTTTTTGAAGTTTAAGAACTGAAGGTTCACAGATAACATGTGTTTGCTTCTGAAATGCAAACTGCCGCTCTCCATCAACACAACCATCTTAAGCTGCAGGGGTGTGGGCCAGGCTGTCTTTGCAGCCACTCTGGTGTCACAGTGTTCCGCATTGTCATCTTCATATACAGGCATGCTTACTATAGCTCAGTGGGAACACACTTGCCTTGAAAGCAAGGCAGAATAACACAGGTTCGAATCCTGGCTCCCCGCTTAGAAACCTCTTTGGTATTAACAGGCCGATTCATGGAATAATTAGCGCGGCGCAAGTGGGCAAAAACGTGCGAATCGCAGTGGAATAGCGAAAATCGCAGTGCAAGTGCGAAAATCGCACGAAAAGCAGCGCACGTCGATTCATGGAAGGCCGTGCGCGAGAAAACCAGCGGATGTGCGATAAAAAAGTGCGTGGCGCACGTTGGCGCACGTTGGCGCACGTTGGCGCACAGGCTATCTAACAGCGTGCGCCAGGTCACAGCGAAAATCGCACAGGCCACAGCGAAATTCGCACATAGCGCGGCGCACGCAACAAAAGTAGGCGGAACACGGGCGTAACACTCGGAATGGGGAACAACTTGCCAAAACGTGGGCGTCACGGGGGAAGTACAGGGCACAAGTGCGCGGAACGCCCACACGCTCGCCTACAACACGTATTCATGGAATAGAATAGGGGAAAAAAGCGCACGCTGAAACCAGCGCACAGGCACAAACACGACCGCCACAAGAAAGGAGGCGGTAGCGTCTCTGCGGCTGTAAGAAATGTGCGCCAAAAGGTGCGCCAACAAATAGCACCTATATACTGCCATGATGAATGTCCCATACTGTGGCCCTCCAGGCAAAATGACGTGCAAAGGGGTGCCCACAAACACGGACACCCGCTGACAAAAAATACGTGTGCATGTATACCGGGGTGCGCGGGAAGTGTCACACGCGAATAGCCTGGGCGCGTGAATTTGAGGGGTGCGCGGGAAGTTCCACACGCGAATAGCCTGGGCGCGTGTATTTCAGGGGTGCGCGGGAAGTTCCACACGCGAATAGCCTGGGCGCGTGTATTTCAGGGGTGCGCGGGGAGTTCCACGCGCGAATAGCCTGGGTGCGTGTATTTCAGGGGTGCGCGGGAAGTTCCACATGCGAATAGCCTTGGCGCGTGTATTTCAGGGGTGCGCGGGAAGTTCCACACGCGAATAGCCTGGGCGCGTGTATTTCAGGGGTGCGCGGGAAGTTTTACACGCGAATAGCCTGGGCGCGTGTATTTCAGGGGTGCGCGGGAAGTTTCACACGCGATTTCTGCACGGTACGTGTATTTCAGGGGTGCCGGGGAGTCACACATGTGATTTGACAGTGTGGGTCCTCCCAGGTGTACCCTGTACACCCTCCACGGCCCCTGCAGGCAGCCCACCCCACAGGGGACTACCCTGCATCCCTGGTCATGTCCCGCAGGCAGCCCACCCAACATGGGCATGCCCCCCAGCAAAGGCACATGTCTCCTTGAACTAATGAACACCAACACATGTCCCCTTGCACCCCCACCCCCCTGCACTGTGGGGCACCTGCCAGCAGGCCCCCACCCATGTCCAACTCATGTCCCCCACCACCCCCACCCCCCAGCACTGTGGGGCACCTGCCAGTAGGCCCCCACCCATGTCCAACTCATGTCTCCCAACACCCCCACCCCCCAGCCACCAGGGTCACCCTCCACCAGGCCCCCACCCATGTCCCCTATCACCCCCACCCCCTAGCCACCAGGGGCACCCTCCACCAGGCCCCCACTCATGTCTCCCACCACCCCCACAACCCAGCAGTGCAGGGGCACACTCCACCGGGCCCCACTCATGTCTACCACCACCCCCACACCCCCAGCCACCAGGGGCACCCTCCACCAGGCCCCCAATCATGTCTCCCAACACCCCCACACCCTAGCAGTGCAGGGGCACCCTCCACCAGGCCCCCATTCATGTCTCCCACCACCCCCACACACCAGCAGTGCAGGGGCACCCTCCACCAGGCCCCCACTCATGTCTACCACCACCCCCACACCCCAGCAGTGCAGGGGCACCCTCCACCAGGCCCCACTCATGTCTACCACCACCCCCACACCCCCAGCCACCAGGGGCACCCTCCACCAGGCCCCCACTCATGTCTCCCACCACCCCCACACCCCAGCAGTGCAGGGGCACCCTCCACCAGGCCCCCACTCATGTCTCCCACCACCCCCACACCCCAGCAGTGCAGGGGCACCCTCCACCAGGCCCCCACTCATGTCTCCCACCACCCCCACACCCCAGCAGTGCAGGGGCACCCTCCACCAGGCCCCCACCCATGTCTCCCACCACCCCCACACCCCAGCCACCAGGGGCACCCTCCACCAGGCCCCCACTCATGTCTCCCACCACCCCCACACCCCAGCAGTGCAGGGGCAGCCTCCACCAGGCCCCCACTCATGTCACCCACCACCCCCACCCCCCAGCCACCAGGGGCACCCTCCACCAGGCCCCCACTCATGTCTCCCACCACCCCCTCACCCCAGCAGTGCAGGGGCAGCCTCCACCAGGCCCCCACTCATGTCACCCACCACCCCTACCCCCCAGCCACCAGGGGCACCCTCCACCAGGGCCCCACTCATGTCTCCCACCACCCCCACACCCCAGCAGTGCAGGGGCACCCACCACCAGGCCCCCACTCATGTCTCCCACCACCCCACACCCCAGCAGTGCAGGGGCAGCCTCCACCAGGCCCCCACTCATGTCACCCACCACCCCCACCCCCCAGCGACCAGGGGCACCCTCCACCAGGCCCCCACTCATGTCTCCCACCACCCCCACACCCCAGCAGTGCAGGGGCACCCTTCACCAGGCCCCCACTCATGTCTCCCACCACCCCCACACCCCAGCAGTGCAGGGGCACCCTCCACCAGGCCCCACTCATGTCTACCACCACCCACACACCCCCAGCCACCAGGGGCACCCTCCACCAGGCCCCCACTCATGTCACCCACCACCCCCACCCCCCAGCCACCAGGGTCACCCTCCACCAGGGCCCCACTCATGTCTCCCACCACCCCCACCCCCCAGCCACCAGGGGCACCCTCCACCAGGCCCCCACTCATGTCTCCCACCACCCCCTCACCCCAGCAGTGCAGGGGCAGCCTCCACCAGGCCCCCACTCATGTCACCCACCACCCCTACCCCCCAGCCACCAGGGGCACCCTCCACCAGGGCCCCACTCATGTCTCCCACCACCCCCACACCCCAGCAGTGCAGGGGCACCCTCCACCAGGCCCCCACTCATGTCACCCACCACCCCCACCCCCCAGCCACCAGGGTCACCCTCCACCAGGCCCCCACTCATGTCTCCCACCACCCCCACACCCCAGCAGTGCAGGGGCAGCCTCCACCAGGCCCACACTCATGTCACCCACCACCCCCACCCCCCAGCCACCAGGGGCACCCTCCACCAGGGCCCCACTCATGTCTCCCACCACCCCCACACCCCAGCAGTGCAGGGGCACCCTCCACCAGGCCCCCACTCATGTCTCCCACCACCCCCACACCCCAGCAGTGCAGGGGCAGCCTCCACCAGGCCCCCACTCATGTCACCCACCACCCTCACACCCCAGCCACCAGGGGCACCCTCCACCAGGCCCCCACTCATGTCACCCACCGCCCCCACCCCCCAGCCACCAGGGTCACCCTCCACCAGGCCCCCACTCATGTCTCCCACCACCCCCACACCCCAGCAGTGCAGGGGCACCCTCCACCAGGCCCCCACTCATGTCTCCCACCATCCCCACCCCCCAGCCACCAGGGGCACCCTCCACCAGGCCCCCACTCATGTCTCCCACCACCCCCACACCCCAGCAGTGCAGGGGCACCCTCCACCAGGCCCCCACTCATGTCTCCCACCACCCCCACACCCCAGCAGTGCAGGGGCAGCCTCCACCAGGCCCCCACTCATGTCACCCACCACCCTCACACCCCAGCCACCAGGGTCACCCTCCACCAGGCCCCCACTCATGTCTCCCACCACCCCCACACCCCAGCAGTGCAGGGGCACCCTCCACCAGGCCCCACTCATGTCTCCCACCACCCCCACACCCCAGCAGTGCAGGGGCAGCATCCACCAGGCACCCACACATGTCCCCCTGCCCCCAGGTCCTGACGATACTCAATCATGGCAGTAATGGGCAGCATACCCAGCACAAACACCCAGGCAAGGATTGCATCCACCCACATAGTGAATGCAATTACATGATACAACCCCAATGGCAAGTCTGTAAATGAACACATGTCCGTCACACACACATACACAATGGGTGCAAGTCAATGTCAAAACCCATATCATGACATGTATGAAACCAATGAGAAAATACCACAAGTGAAAGTTAAAAAGAACATGTATTAAAGATGAAAAATAAGTAAAAAAATCAAACATACAACAATGGCGATAACAAAATAAATGGTCCATGTCCGAGAACAAATGTAAAAATAAAATAAACAAAGTAATCCAAAAACAAATGTTGTCCAAAGCAAAATCATGTGGAAGTAAAATAATGAAAAACCATTTCCTCATGGTGAACACAATAATTAATAAAAAAAAAAATTCTTCAAAAAGCAAACTATATACACGAAAATTCCAGGGTCCATGAGCCCAACACCATAAATGAAACCTACTACTACCTAATGAAAATAATATATACAAAAAAATGGCCATTGTCCGAGCGGTCCAAAAAAAAAAAATTATAAAGGAAACCTAACACTAAATAACTAAATAACTATATACAAAGGCAGCGGGCAAGTCCTGCGGCTCACTCGGTGATGTTGCTGGCCAGGGCATCATCGAACTCCATGTCGATGTCCTGGAGGCGGGACTCTGTCCTGGCCCCCAGGTCTTGCAGGGATAACCCCATGTCCAGCTCAAACTCCCTGCGAGCTTCCTCGAGGCACTCAGCCCGCCTCAACGCCCGACGCATGGAGAACTCCACCCTGACCATGGTGAGCCGCTCCTCTTCCGCCCGCTGCCGCTCCGCACCTATCCGCTGGACCAACTGCTCCCACACGGAAGACACCACCATCCCAGGGTTGCCCTGCCCTCCGGCCGATGCCTGCCCCTCTGATCTTGAAGGCCCTGAGCCATGATGCCTCCCACGTCGAGCCTGCTGCTGCCTCCGACGCCACTACCTCTGCCAGCACGACGGCATCCAGGCTGATGGAAACCACCGACGCCGTCGTGCACGTGCCCTGCCTGATGATGCTGTCACATCTTCCACCTGCTGGGGTCCAGTTGCTGTGTTGTCCACCCCTGCTGGACCTCCGACACCCAACTGTGGCAGGGATGGGATCCCCACCGAGCTGGCTGCATTGGTCGGGGCAGGTCCACTGGGGGCCCTGGTGGCATCTGGGCTGGAAGACGGCAAGGAGAACGACTGGTGGATAGCCTGCACAGAGGAGGAGAGGGCCGCCACATTGGCCAACACATGCAGGAAACCCCCGAACATGGCCGATCCCAAGTGGGCCACGTCGGCACGGTGCACTTCGTGATGACGTGCGTGCTCCTCCCGGGAAGCACGCACGGCATCACAAATCACAGCCGTGCGCATCGCGACCCCAATCAGGACCTTCTCCGCACGGCCAGGGGTTCCCACGTCCGCAGGTGGAGGGGAGTCAGGTGACATGGACATCCCCTCTACCTGCGGACGGGCCTGGGACGGGGCATCCCTGCTGGAGCATGGTGGTGCACTCACAGGGTCAGGGACAGCGACATGCACAGGCCCCTCCACGGTGACCTGTGCTGCCTTCTGCCCCTGGCCATGGACTGCACCATTTGCACCAGCAGGGATGCCCCCACCAGGCCCATGTGTGCCCCAGTGACGGCCTCCTCCTCCTCTGTGCAAACCACCAACCTGGATGGCTCCTCACTGTCTCCCACCATAGCAGGCCCCTGTGGGGGCTCACCCACCCCTTCCGCTGCAGCCGTGGGGGCATCCCCGCCACCTTGCTCCACAGCGCCGTCTCCGCCCTCTTCTTCACTCGCCGCTGCGTAGAGGGAGACAAAGAACACAAGCATCAGGGCACTGTACAATGGTCCCCTAGACAGGAAGCAATAGCAGATGAGCACCACTGTCAAAGTGCACTTCCATCATGTCCCTCCACAACACATGGGTCAGTCCAGGCAAAACACACACAGTAACAGGCATGGTGCATGCCATGGACATGTCCATGCATGTCCAATGGACTCTTGAAACATTCAATGATATGTAACTCACATGCATCATGGCTCATGCCTATCACATGCACACACTTCACCTCAGTCACATCCATCTGGCCCCAAACACACCAAACACAGCGGATACAAGGGTAATTTGGCTGCTTCACTGAATCTGTGCATTGTCACACACATGTGTCATGCATCCATGGCATGCACAAGTCACAGACACGCAGGTCAGGCACACAGACATGGCTACCATATATGTACCTGGCATCAGCACCCATCCCTCACCCCCACCCATGTCCAGGTACAGAGACTGGCATGCTCTCATGTTCAAAATCTGCATAGGGCTCCCCATGCGGCATTTGAACACATGCAACAACCATGTGGGTCACACATCACTGGTCGCACATGCATTACCATGATGTCCCTGCACACATACATGCATACATGGCCTATGGCACACATACAGGCAAGTATCATAGAACCAGCACACCGCAACATGCCCTGTCTCACACAGTAATGCTTGGACACTTACCGCTCAACTCCAGACGGGCCTCCCTCTCAAGGATCTGGGCGTGGAGCGCTGGGCGTACGCGTTCCAGGACTCTCATCTGGATGGAACTCATGCGGCCCCGGCCCCCCTCCACGAGGCGCCGGGCCTTCACAAGGGTCCTGGACCTCAAGTCCTCCCAGCGCTTCTTGATCTTCAGGACGTCACGGGTTGCCACCCCCTCCGCGTTGATGGCAACCACACAGTCGGCCCAGATCCTATGCCGTCCTTCCTTGCTGGCGCGGGACGATCCAAAGAGGGCATCATACTGCCCCAGGACATGCTCCACCAGGACACCAACTTCGGTGGCAGTGAAGCTGGTGCCCCTCTGCCCCTCTGGCCTGGGGTTGCCACTGGTGCCAGATGTGGAAGTGCCCGACATGGCAACCCCAGAGGCAGGTGTGGGTGGGCAACTGGGTCCTGGGGCTGGGCTGTGGAGCGATGTAATCCCAGTCGGGAGTCTTCAGTTCCAGCAGGGGTGGACACAGCAACTGGACCCCTGCAGATGGCTGATGTGCAGGCACCAAATGGCAGGGCACGGTGTCAGCAGGCAGGCAGGCAGGCAGGCAGCAGCAGATGGCACGTGGGAGGCTGCTCGGGGCACTGGGGGGCAGTAACTCGGCCTTCTGGGCAGGAGCGTGGTCTTCCGTGTGTTTTCGCGTGGCCAGCTTGATACGGAGTGATTTGGCACGTGAAAATCCTGCACGTCAGCGTGAAATCCGAGGAAAGGCCCTTAGCGCGTAAGCGCGTCAGCACGCATACGCGATTCTATTGGACCAGAGTCCCTCAGCGTGTAAGCGCGTCTGTGACGTGACCCGCACGGGTGTTCCCCACTCAGCACGTGATGACGGGGCACACGTGGAAATACTGCACGTCAGAGTGTCATCACGTGTAATTGGACAAAAGTGCGCGTACACGCGATTGGCCTATGTACGTGTATTTAATGGGTGCGTGGGCACTTACACACGCAAGTACGTCAGCGAACCTGTATCCCGTGGTGCGTATGAATTTCCACACGCTATTGGACTGGGAACTGGATTCCAGGGGTGCGCGGGTCACACGCTGTATCCCGTGGTGCGTGTGAATTTCCACACGCTATTGGACTGGGAACTGGATTCCAGGGGTGCGCGGGTCACACGCTGTATCCCGTGGTGCGTGTGAATTTCCACACGCTATTGGACTGGGAACTGGATTCCAGGGGTGCGCGGGTCACACGCTGTATCCCATGGTGCGTGTGAATTTCCACACGCTATTGGACTGGGAACTGGATTCCAGGGGTGCGCGGGTCACACGCTGTATCCCGTGGTGCGTGTGAATTTCCACACGCTATTGGACTGGGAACTGGATTCCAGGGGTGCGCGGGTCACACGCTCGCCTAGAACACGCGCAAAGCATAAATTTGCGGACTTTAACAATAACAAGCTCAGACGCCAGGATGAACATACCGTTCCTAGCAGCAGTGGCAGTGGGCTACCAAAGGAGGAGGAGGAGGATAGTCAGGGCCAGAATATTCACACCCAGAACCAGCCTTTTCGGGATGCCTGATGACCAGGTGTATGGGAGGTACAGGTTTCCACCACACATTATACTGGACCTGGTGAGTGAGTGGGAGGATGACCTCACATCACCCACCCTGTGCTCCCAAGCACTCAGCCCCCTGGAGAAGGTCCTCAATGTACTGCACTTCTTAGCCACTGGATCATTTCAGCGGACAAGTGCCATAGTGGGTGGGGTGTCACAGGCCACCCAGTCACGCTGCCTACACCAGGTCTTGAACATCATCACTACACGCCCATCAGTCCGCAGGCACATATACCTGCCAAGAACACCTGCAGAAAGGCATGCTGCCACCCTGGATTTTTACGCTGTGGCACGATTCCCCAAAGTGCTAGGTGCCATCGACTGCACCCATGTGGCTCTACGTCCCCCCAGGGCATCTGAGCACATCTATAGGAACCGCAAGCACTGGCATTCCATCAACGTGCAGGTAGCATGTAATGTCAAGGGAATCATCACCTCAGTATATGCCAACTATCCCGGCTCCACCCACGACAGCTTCATTTACCGAATGTCCACCCTAAGCCGGGACCTAGAAGCTGGGCGGCATGGCTATACATGGCTGCTTGGTGAGTATGTATGCCACTGCACATGCATGCATGTTGGATACTGAGCAAGGTCACAACCCCACCAATGATACCAATCACCACCTCCACAGGGGACAGTGCCTACCCTCTCAGCCCCCACATGATGACGCCAATTTGGAACCCCACCACGCCACCCCAGGTAAGATACAACACAGCCCACATTACAACCAGGGGCATAGTGGAGCGCACATTCGGAGTGCTAAAGTCACGCTTTCGCTCCCTTGACCGTTCTGGTGGGCAGCTGTTATACGCTCCCCCAGTAGTGTGCAGGATCATAGTGGCAGCATGTGTCCTGCACAACGTTGCAACACGCCGGGGCCTGGCCGTGGACATGGTGGTGGCCCCACATCCCCAACCACATGCACAGCCGCTGCGCATGGGAGGGGAAAGGGCACGGGGGGAGGCAGCCCGTACACAGCTAGTGGCTAATTACTTCACATAGAAATCACACCCCTGTGGAGTGCACACTGCCCTGGCACATTCCATCTGACAATCAATGATGACTCAACCTGACACTGATCCTGAATGTCTGGAGAATGAACCGTGAATACCATATCAGCCTGAGATTGTTCACCTGGAAGTGTCACAATGTGTGCATCCCTACCCACACAGACACCACCAATGCAGTTTTGTGAAGTTACACATTGAAGCAGCTAAAATGAATACCCACTTGCAAAATGCAACAAGAGGACAGTGCCATGTCAGCCAACCCAACCCCAGCACCGCCACACGACACACCGTGCCATGTCATGCTAATTGCAGGTAAACAAAGTAATCCCCACAACATGACATCAGTCTCACTATGTACAGTGTCCCTATTAGAAACCTGCAACACCTGAAATGCTCACAGCAATGCCGGACCAACAACATACTTGAGCACGTACTACCATTAACATGACATCACAAATGTTACATATTAGTAGTCTCACCACCTGGAAATGCCTGCACTCCCACCACTACCAACTGTGCAGTGTTGGCGCCATGTAGAGTTGTAGGTGCACTGCTGCCAACATGGACCCCATCTCCAGACTAGAGGTCCTTGTGTGGACATGAGGAAGGGACCTGCAAATTGGGAGGTAGACACAGAAGAAGAGTTACACATCAATGCAACATGCAGTGTACAACACAACAGCAATATGCATTAGAAATGTATACACAGTATTGACTACAGACTGCCCACACAGCTCATGGGAGTCCAACGTCACTGTGTAATTCACTGTCACTTGGGCACACCCTTTGCAAGCCCATGGAAACGGGAAGCAGGAGGGGTGTGTGTGACTCAAACCCAAGCATCTGAACCAAATACATTACAAGCCTGCATGTGCCCAGCCACAATACAGCGTATGCCCACAGGAACCACGGAAGCCAACAGATCGTCCCAAAAAAATTGGGAATAAAAGAAATCAAAATAAAAATAAAAATAAGAAACAATCAAAAATGGCCATTGATGGGCCCGGGGGGGTTGGGGAGGCCACCCAGGAGGTCCGAGGACAGGATGCACACCAGAACCCACCTGCGTGGATCCTGGGAAGATAAAACACCTCCATGGGCTCATGGCCCACACGGCTACCCTATTGTGGGAGTATCACTGCTGTCGCTATTATCACCCTGTGCAGCTGCATCCGGAGGTGATTGCACTATGGGAGGCAGCCCACGCAAGGCCCTAGTCTGCTCCTCCATGGCTGCAAGCATGCGGGTGTGGTAGGTCTGGTTCTGGAGGATGAGTCTGCGGAGGTCCCCATGCAACAACTCACGGGATGCCCGGACCTCCGCCCTCGTTGCCTGCATCTCAGCTGAGAGCGTACGGGTGAGACGCTCCAGCTGCTGTTCTGTCCTTTGGTGTGTTGAAGCCTCAAGCTCAACAAGAGTCGTCCTGAGGTGAAGGAGCTCCTGCCTCAGGGCTTCCCTGTGGCCCTGGGACTCAATGGAGATGGCCTCCTGCAGAGTCGCCAGTGCCGCCCGCCTGTCCCTGTTGGACCCCAACATGTCCTCCCTGTGTGACTGGCAGATGGAGTCGGTTGCCTGCTCTAGTCGCTCCATCAGCCTTTCTGGGGGGACAATGGAAGTGGCCACCCTATCCATGGCCTGAGCCATCATCTCGGATGATGCAGCCTGTTGGGTTGCCATACCGTAAATGGATTGCTCCCATGCGGTATTGCCGGGTGGCGTACAGCCACCACGTCGGCGGGCACCACACCTGTCTGGGGCAAGGCGAACTGCGCCTTGATGTGCCGGCACTGCCTGAGGCTGCAGGACTGCATTCCCCCTCTGATCTGCTGGCCCAGGAACAGGATCAGATGTCGCGGAGTGTGACCCTGCATCCGTAACCACCGAAGGCTTAGCTGCCAACACTGACATCCCCATGGAGGGTTCTGACCCTGGTGCAGGTGGGTGAGACAGAACAGAATCCCTCCCTGGAACACTCACCTGCGACGGCACGTAGGTCTCATCCGAATCAACACCTGAGTACAGCTCGGGGGAGGTGCAGCCAGAGACACCCCTTGAGAGCACGACCTGCAGCACTCGTGGGTTCTCCCCCACCACCACACCACGTCCCTCACTGGTGGTTGGTCGGCCCTCGGACCCCTCCTGGGTCTGCACCATCTCCACAACCCCAGCAGTATCAGGTGCGTCTTCCCCTGCAAAGACATGAAAACAAAGAAATGGAAACAGGCATTAGCACCATGGCACACAATGAGGACTGAGAAGCAAGAGAACCAGTACTTGATTGACACATGTCCCACATGACTAAAACCCTCCCATGCATGCACCCTCACTGCGTATGAAGTGCAGGCAAATGGCACACACTGATGACACCAAGATGGAAGATGAACACATTTTCTGCATGCTGCCTGGCAGTGGCATCACACATTGGCCTGTGATTGCCAGGTGAAACACACATGCCATCACACAGATGGCATGTACCATTGCTATTGAGTGAAGATGGAGAGGAGGGCAGCACCTATTCATTCAGTCCAGTTCCCGCATGTAATTGCTTTTCTAATTCTAACAGGTCAGATTTTTCACCTGGAGCTGCCAGTCTGAAATGGTCCAATTGCACAGGGACATGTGTGTACAAATGATATCCAGTTAACAAAGTCACTCCACTTTACCATACCCATGTCAGACATGTGACTAGTGGACAGCGACATGCCTAGTGAAAGTGGTGGAATGCAAACAAACTGACTGAATGAACAGTGAAAAATAAGCAAATATGTTGTGGCAAGGTGACACTTCAAGGGCAACTGGCGTGCAGTTGGGCTAGATGTCTACTGTTGGCAGAAGGGATACTGCTATGGCCAAATGCAGCTGCGCAGGAAGGATTGCATGAAGCACATGGCTGACCCATACGACTCAGGCGCACACACTCTCACCTGGCACACAAACAGAAGCCCTCACACACACACCATGCACATGGATGACACACACATGCATGTGCACTCACCGGACAATGCCTCGTAATCAGCCAGATCTCCCACGCCTTGGATCTGTTCCTCCGTGACGTAGGTCCCAGCGACTGACTCATGTGGAGTGAGTTCCATGTCTACTACTGGAGACCCACCTCCAGTCACTAGAGTTGCGGCATGACTTGAGGCCAGCTTACTCTTTTCCCTGCGCTTTAGGTCATTCCAGCGCTTATAGCAATCATTGGCTGTGCGCCTCACGATTCCAAGGGCACTTACGATGTCCGCAACGGTCTGCCAGTGTGCCTGGCGTTGTGCAGGTGTGGTCTTGGATCCTGCAACAATGACCATCTCGTTGTCATGTCCGGACACATACTCGACAAGTGCATTCAGTTCGTCATCCGTGAAGCTGGGCTTCCTGGACGGGCCGGACTGTGTAGCCGTGTCTGGGGCATCAGCCTGTGCCGGACGAGCACTCTTCCTCTTCCGCTTGGAAGGTGGTGGTGATCCTGAGTGTCCTGCGCCGCTCTGGACACTAGGGGCAGGAGCCCTGGTGGACTCTGTATCAGGAGTGTGGGATTGCACACTCAGCATGGGAGTTGGTGCAGGCATTGGCTCTAGTGTGATGGTGTCAGGGGGAATGTCAGCAGCATGGACTAGGACCGACACTGTCCTGGCTGGGTGTGTGAGGGCTGGGGTGGATGGAGCCGCAGCTGCCCCTGCAGCCTCTCCGCCCTGCCTCCTTGGTGCGGCAGATGACCTTGCTGCCCCAGATCCACGTGGCATGATGGCATCTACGTGCACCAGCGCACGTGTCGTAGCCCTGCTGACCTGGAAGTCAGCCATGGAGTCAGCCAGGTCTGGTGCCACAATGGGCTGGTCCAACAAGGGCTGAGCATGGATGGTGTCAGCCACATCAGCCTCAATGGGAGGGGGGGAGGGGGGGATTATGGGTGCCCGTGACTGGTCCTCCACACATGGGGGGACAGGCTCACCCTGCAAGTTACGACCACGTCCCCTACCGGATCCACCACGGCCACCACTTGTGGCTCTTCCACCTTTGCCACCCTTACGGAATCCTCGCCTTCCAGCCATGGCACTGATGTTAATGTGCGTATGGGAGTGGATGTAGACTATTGTCCTGGGCAATTGGGGTCAAAGGGGTTGGGTACCAGATGGTAATTGTACCCTAGTGCTCTAGCAAGGCTGAATGTAACCCCTGGGGAAAGATGACGGGTCACGCAACGCACAGGAGGCCCAAAAAAGGGAGATGACGTGCACGCAACCCCTCCTAGACCACGTGTGCAGAAAGAAAAACCTGCACTACGCTGTGGCACCCAGTAACACAAGAATGAACGTATGCGTGTCACACGCAGCCTAGAATGACCTCTGAAGGGGTAGGCTACACACGGGGCAAGCACAGATGTTAGATACGTGCGTGACTCACCGTCTGCCTGGTAAACGAGCGTGTAAAAGGAGCACGTTTGGTTGGCAACACCCCCGCCAAAAGAAGATTTGTACGCTGTCTGAGGAGACAGGACAACAGTAGAAGGGAACACTGTTTGAGGGAACAGGCCCAGGTAAACCAGTAAAAGAGAAAAAAGAGAAAAAGCTGTCAGAGGTAACAGGGAATACGAACTTGACACGCCGTGAAGTAAATCGCGTGTGAAACGAGTACAGAAAGTACAGAATTCACCCACTCGCTCTCCACGAAAAGCACGTACAAGGAAAACGTGTTCTACACGTACCTTTTATACAGGCCCACACGTCCAGCGTCACTTACGCGGCGTGTACGCGCTAGGGCCATTTCCACCTATTACATGCTTTGTCACTTCTGCGTGTAGGGCCATTTCAACCAATCACACGCTTTCTCACTTCTGCGTGTAGGGCCATTTCCACCAATCACACACGATTACACTCTGACGTGCAGTCTTTCCACGTGTGCTCTGTCATCACGTGCTGTGTGGGAAACACCTGTGCGGGTCACGTCACAGACGCGCTTACACGCTTTGGGCCTTTCCTCAGTTTTCACGCTGACGTGCAGGATTTTCACGTGCAAAATCACTCCGTACCAAGCTGGCCACGCGTACGCACACGGAATACCACGCTCCTGCCCGGAAGGCCGAACTACTGCCCCCCAGAGCCCGAGCACGCTCCCACCTGCTGCTGCCTGACTGCCTGCTGCCCCTGCACTGCTGGGGGTGGGGGTGGTGGGAGACATGGGTGGGGGCCTGGTGGAGGCTGCCCCTGCACTGCTGGGGGGTGGGGTGGTGGGAGACATGGGTGGGGGCCTGGTGGAGGCTGCCCCTGCACTGCCGGGGGGTGGGGGTGGTGGGAGACATGAGTGGGGGCCTGGTGGAGGGTGCCCCTGGTGACTGGGGGGGTGGGGGTGATAGGGGACATGAGTGGGGGCCTGGTGGGGGCTGCCCCTGGTGACTGGGGGGTGGGGGTGATAGGGGACATGAGTGGGGGCCTGGTGGGGGCTGCCCCTGGTGACTGGGGGGGTGGGGGTGATAGGGGACATGAGTGGGGGCCTGGTGGGGGCTGCCCCTGGTGACTGGGGGGTGGGGGTGGTGGGAGACATGAGTGGGGGCCTGGTGGAGGCTGCCCCTGGTGACTGGGGGGGTGGGGGTGGTGGGAGACATGAGTGGGGGCCTGGTGGAGGGTCCCCCTGGTGACTGGGGGGGTGGGGGTGATAGGGGACATGAGTGGGGGCCTGGTGGGGGCTGCCCCTGCACTGCTGGGGGGTGGGGGTGGTGGGAGATATGGGTGGGGGCCTGGTGGAGGCTGCCCCTGGTGACTGGGGGGGTGGGGATGATAGGGGACATGAGTGGGGGCCTGGTGGGGGCTGCCCCTGCACTGCTGGGGGGTGGGGGTGGTGTGAGACATGGGTGGGGGCCTGGTGGAGGCTGCCCCTGCACTGCTGGGGGGTGGGGGTGGTGGGAGACATGAGTGGGGGCCTGGTGGAGGGTGCCCCTGGTGACTGGGGGGGTGGGGGTGATAGGGGACATGAGTGGGTGCCTGGTGGAGGCTGCCCCTGCACTGCTGGGGGGTGGGGGTGGTGGGAGACATGAGTGGGGGCCTGGTGGAGGCTGCCCCTGGTGACTGGGGGGGTGGGGGTGGTGGGAGACATGAGTGGGGGCCTGGTGGAGGCTGCCCCTGGTGACTGGGGGGGTGGGGGTGGTGGGAGACATGGGTGGGGGCCTGGTGGAGGGTGCCCCTGGATGGTGGGGGGTGGGGCTGGTGGGTGACATGAGCAGGTGTGCAGGGTAGTCCCCTGTTTTGTGGGCTGCCTGCAGGGGCCGTGGAGTGTGTACAGGGAACACCTGTGAGGACCCACCCAGCCTAATCGCGTGTGTAACTTCCCACGCACCCCTGTAATACACGTACCAAGCCAAATCGCGTGTGAGAATTCCCGCGCACCCCTGAAATACACGTACCCTGCTGAAGTCGCGTGTAAAACTTCCCGCGCACCCCTGAAATGCATGCGCCCAGGCTATTCGCGTGTGGAACTTCCCGCGCACCCCTGAAATACACGCGCCCAGGCTATTCGCGAGTGGAACTTCCCGCGCACCCCTGAAATACACGTGCCCAGGCTATTCGCGAGTGGGACTTCCCGCGCACCCCTGAAATACACATAGCCTGCTGAAGTCGCGTGTAAAACTTCCCGCGCACCCCTGAAATGCATGCGCCCAGGCTATTCGCGTGTGGAACTTCCCGCGCACCCCTGAAATACACGCGCCCAGGCTATTCGCGAGTGGAACTTCCCGCGCACCCCTGAAATACACGCGCCCAGGCTATTTGCGAGTGGGACTTCCCGCGCACCCCTGAAATACACGTAGCACGCTGGGAGACATGAGTGGGGGCCTGGTGGAGGGTGCCCCTGGTGGCGGGGGGGGTGGGGGTGATAGGGGACATGAGTGTGGGCCTGGTGGAGGATGCCCCTGCACTGCTGGGGGGTGGGGGTGGTGGGTGACATGGGTTGGGGCCTGCTGGCAGGTGCCCCACAGTGCTGGGGGGTGGGGGTGGTGGGAGTCATGAGTCGGGCATGAGTGGGGGCCTGGTGGAGGCTGCCCCTGCACTGCTGCGGGGTGGGGGTGGTAGGAGACATGGGTGGGGGCCTGGTGGTGGGTGCCCCTGGTGGCTGGGGGGTGCGGGTGCAGGGGGACATGAGCAGGTGTGCAGGGTAGTCCCCTGTTTTGTGGGCTGCCTGCAGGGGCTGTGGAGGGTGTACAGGGAACACCTGTGAGGACCCACCCAGCCTAATCACGTGTGATAATTCCCACGCACCCCTGTAATACACGTACCCAGCAAATTGGCGTGTGATAATTCCCACGCACCCCTGTAATTCACGTACCCTGCCAAATCGCGTGTGATAATTCCCGCGTACCCCTGTATTACACGTGCCCTGGCTAATCGCATGTAAGACTTCCCGCGTACCCCTGTAATACACGTTCCCTGGACAATCGCGTGTTGAACTTCCTGCGTACCCCTGTAATACACGTTCCCTGGACAATCGCGTGTTGAACTTCCCGCGTACCCCTGTAATACACGTTCCCTGGACAATCGCGTGTTGAACTTCCCGCGTACCCCTGTAATTCACGTTCCCTGGACTATCGCGTGTTGAACTTCCCGCGTACCCCTGTAATACACGTTCCCTGGACTATCGCGTGTTGAACTTCCCGCGTACCCCTGTAATTCACGTTCCCTGGACTATCGCGTGTTGAACTTCCCGCGTACCCCTGTAATACACGTTCCCTGGACTATCGCGTGTTGAACTTCCCGCGCACCCCTGAAATACACGTACCCTGGCACCCTGGCTAATCGCGTGTATAACTTCACGCGTACCCCTGATATGCACGTTACCCGCTTTGCGTTCCTTGTTTGGCAGCCCTGTAAACTGGTCCAGGGTTAGCGCAGCCCTTTGCGATGATTTAGTGATTTTGATGGCTTTTCCTTGCGCGAGGGCGTTCTTGGGGGCGTTACTGGCGCTGCTGCAGGGTCGCTGCGATACTCTGTGCCACGGCTGGTTTGGGAGCCTAAAATCCATGAATACGCTGTGCGCGGAAATCGGTTTTAGCGCACGTGCGCCAGCCGCTTGCGACACTTTTCTGCGAAATTCTATGAATTACCCTGTAAGTGTGTTATAAATAAACGATTTTATAACACTATAATAAATAAATACTAATAATAAAAAATAAAAAAATACTAATAATAGGACAACTAAACGCTCTCGTTCTCTTACATCTGCGTGTGCAGCCTTTCTAAGGGCTGCCAGACAAGGCGGCACAGTCATCAATACAAAATTCATCCAGTCCTGTGAAAACTTGATTCACCAGCCTCTGGAATGTTGACAGTGTATGTTTATCCCAAATATCATGCACTTCCCACAGAACCTATGATATTCTCATGACAGAGCAGGTCAATCCAATTTGACAGTGTCCTGATGTCATTATGTTACTCAGAAAAGTAAGATACCCACAATGTATCCACAAGCTTATCAGCTTGGGGCATGTGACTGTCTACAGGTAAATGTTGAGTGCACATTTTAATGTGTAACACTTCATTAAACTTTCATTGATATTGAAGGTTTAGAAATGCTAAACTAACAACAACCTAGTACAATAGCATGTTATGTATTATAAGGAGGAGAAAGAGAAACACAGGGCAAGTGAACACACAGGCAATCAACCAAGAGGAACAGAACAGAAACCAAAGAAGAGGGGGTCCTCTAAAGTCTGCACAAAACTGTAAATCAGCTTCTGGAAGAGGATGGCAGGACCTATCGATGGACTTGGCTCTGTTGCAGACATAGATCTGGAATTATGCATGCTTCACATTTCATGGGCAAACTGTCTGGGATAGCAGTGCCATAAATACACAATGGCATTGTCCTAGAATCTTCAGAGAGGACTGTTGTGGCAGATCTCACCAAGTGTATATCCATGAGACACATAGGTTAACTTATTTTACTGGAACATATTTAGGTGCTCTTTTAAGCATCTCAGTGAAGGCCAAACTATCCACATCTTGCTGGTAGCAATACCTCTTACCAGATGCACAACTTTGGTTCCAGTCCTAAAACATGGTTGCAAGGTCATTTATTCGAGTTAAAGAATAATTTTTTAGAAACATGTAGATTTCTAAGATCATATCATGCTTACTCATTTGTACTACCTAGGTGCAAGTAAGAAGTGTCACAATCATAGATTACATGCCACTTACATCATTAAAAAAAACTTAAATATATTTGCATTGCCTTGAAACTGTGTCACACATAAAGCACATAATGTACATTTACGATGCATTACTTTGTGTAATTTGGCAGAAAAAATGCACTACTTATGGATAGTCCTACCATAAAAAAGACACTGCAATCCAATGGAAGAGGGTACAGACAGATTATTGTCACTAGCTGAACTTTTAGAACAACGCCGAACCAAGCACACATGTGAACTAGATTCATGCCCAGTACAAAGTTTAAACAAAGCCCTGTAGGGTATTTTCTTATATTTCTGGCTAGTGGTTCACTCAGAAGTGACACATCAATTTAACATATCAGAAGTGCGCTTACTAAAGTGGGCTTAAAGGGCTAACCCTGCTGCTTGTTTGCTCCTTGTTTTAAGGATTTCCCTATATACGTTGCTGTGACTTTATGCCGCATCTGCTTTTCCGGCTCCTCCTCTAACCCCCAGAAGCCTTATAAAGCAACCAATAGGCTTCCCGCGCACCCGCCTACCGGAAATGCTCTTACTGATGTGGGCTGATACGGCTGACCCTGCTGCTTGTTTGCGCCATGCTACGTGTTTTAAGGATTTCCCTGTATATGCTACTGTGTCTTTAAGCCAAGTTATGGACATTGGGTGTTAGCCTAATAACACAGACTTTTAACTCAGACTTTTCCGTTAATGCTCATTTATCTGTACTGCAGTCTGCTTTTCCAGCTACTCCTCTAACCACCAGAAGCCTAATCAAGCAACCAACATACGCATCCCGCGTGCGTGCATACCGGAAGTCCGCTTACTGAAGTGGGCAGATACGACTGACCCTGCTGCTTGTTTGCTCCATGCTACGTGTTTTAAGGATTTCCCTGTATATGCTGCTGTGTCTTTAAGCCACGGTAAGGTCATTGGGTCAGACTTTTCCATTAATGCTCATTTATCTGTATTGCAGTCTGCTTTTCTGGCTCCTCCTCTAACCCCCAGAAGCCTTATCAAGCAACCAATATGCGCATCGCACACGCGCACATACCGGAAGTGCGCTTACTGAAGTGAGCTGATGTGGTGTTGGGAGTGCGGTGTGTGGTAAAATTATATTTGTTCTAACTAGCAGTCTGAATTAGTTTTGTGAGTGTTATTTTGTGAACCATTTTGCTGACACTCACAATCACAGTTTCATGGCTGCTTTATATACGCTGAGTATAGCGATGCCTACAGCTGATAATATAGCTTGCTCAATAGTGCAAGCAAATAGTACTCTTAAGTCTTCCTCTATTCTGTGAAGCTAGTGAAAAGTGCGAATACGGCCTTAACAGCAAAAGCTATGTTGCTCACGTCAGATATTCGCAAATTCTATCCGTGTCCGTCTCCATTCCCTCCTTTATCTGATGTAGAGACAATTGCGGAGGCGATAAATGTACCAGTGGCCGCTGATAAGGAGATGTCATCAGCACCAATTAACTTATGTACCCCCTCTGATTCCTTGTTAGCGGATCTGCCCGAAAATGATTTAATGACCAATAATGAGCTGATTGAGAGTTTGGCTAAGAACAATTAAATGATGGCAATAGCTCAGGTCCATAAGGGAGTTGATAGCGGTGCAGGAGCGATACAATTGTTTGAAAATACATCTAATTTGCCAGACCGCTCCGTACATAGTCCTTTAGTGGTGGCTTCAACCTCTCCAAGAACGAATTCTCTAACATCTTTGCCTAGACATGATTGCGTTGCTCTGGCGAACCTAGACCTCAGATCAGCGCTATCCCAATCGCCCACTATGTTTTCCAATTCACTGCAAGACTGTTCCTCTCATTCTTTGTCATTTGCACAACCCACACCAAGAAGACTAGGGCTAAGAAATACATCGAGCGGAGATGTCGCAATCTCTGCTGCTTTGCATTTTGCTGAGATTTCTCGCCAAGCCAAGAACACAGCGCTGTTTTCACTGGCAAAATTGTATGAAAATATGGACAACAGACGTGATGACCATTTAAAGATGTGGACATTACTGTAGTGTGTACTGTGAAATTAGAGGGTCAAAATCAAAATGCATTGAAACTCTCTGATATGATAGATATAATCAAAATTAGAGATGACACTCAACAGTCTAGTGGTGTGGGTAGTGAGATGTCCACAATAGCTCCAAAGGGTTTTGATAATAGGCATGACGCCTTCAAATAATTTCTGAAATAGTGATGCCATCACCAATAGATGAATTACAAGTAGCATCACAGAAAATGAGTTATGTTAAAGAGAAGAGTGTGATTGTTGATAAATTAACAGCTACACAAGAAAATTGCCAGATAATGGAGTCATAGATGAGAAGCCAATTTTCAATATTTTTTCTAAATTGTCTGACAATAAGAAAGTAGAATTGGATGCTGATGGTAAACATATTGTGCAAAGAAAACAAAAGGGAAAGAAAACAGCTAAACTGAAATCTAATTCATAATTTTTTATACATTCATTGAGTGTTTCATCTGGCATTAATGCCAGAAACGTCAAAAAAGCTGCAGTGAAGAAATCAAAAAAAAAAAAAAAAATGATACAACTGATAACCTAAATGTAAATCAAACAAACAAAAAAACAGTGTGTACATTCTATGATCATTCTGTCGCCCCCCCTAGATGATCTAGTCGTGGAGGCACAAAGAGCTGTTGAAACCCAGCCACCTGACAGATCCCAACTTTAATACCACCCGCTAGGCCAATAAGCATTAAGTTAACTGATCAGGAAAATACTACTCAAAGACAAGTGCCAACGAATGTTGGTCTGAACACAACTCTGGGGGATAAAATGTTAATGAAGAAATATGCCCCTGTGGAGAGTGGGCAATCAAAGTTTCTTACTCTAGAGAATAGACGTGACCTACTAACGGAAATAGATTTTGGTGGTCCTCTGAAAAGTTGCATGCACTTATGCAAAGAATTATGTACCCGTCGAATATTGTATGATCCGAACTAACATATAAAGAGGGAGTGTATGTAGCTGCAATGCAACTCTTCAAAGCTAATAGTAAAGTGAAGAAAAATTTAACCACAATGCACCCTCACACATATGATGAAGAAGTGCAAGTTAGAAAGGCGAAATTGAGGATGGATATACAGAGTTTAAAAACCTGCTCAACAGCAATAAGATATTCTCAAATACAAAACCTAAAAAATAAATATAAGAACTGGGTTAAAAGTAAAAATGCACAAATGTCACTTGCTGATGCACAAGTCATGTTGCGTTCATTGGTTAAAAAAAAAAAAAACTCTGCCTTGATTTGGGAGTTAAGCAAGAAAGTAACTGCTCCGGCCCAAACATTAAGACAAATAAATGTGGTCCCAGACTCAGTTTGGATAAAATATTATTCGACCCTTTATGCTGCTACTCCATGGGCACGATGTGATACACACAACCGGGATACACATCAAGCGGAATCACAAATATCTGAAGAGGATATAGTATATTTTATTTCAAAATTGTCTTTTTCTTGAGCCTATGGTCCAGATGGCTTATCAAATACTATGCTGAAGGATCATCCTCATGCGTGGGCGCAAATTTTATATATCATTTTTAACAAAATTATTGTGTCTCGTTCCATTCCTCCAACCTGGCAGAAGTCGTTAATAATACCAATATACCGGTAGCCTTGCTGGACACACCCAGAAAAATGTTCAGCCGATTTATATTGAAAGAATTTAACAGCTGGACGATAACAAATAACATACATGACCCTCATCAATCAGGATGCCTGGATTAGGTACTGCAGTTAACTTGTATACATTACACATTATAAAACATCAGGAGGGGCAGAGACAACAGCCAGTATATGCCACGTTTATATATTTTCAAACAGCATTTGATTCCGTGTCAAGGGCTTTACTGTTTGATACATTGAATAGAGCTGGATGCTCTTTATATCTTCACCATTGGATACAACAGTTTCATCTGAATACAACAATCCAGGTAAGGCTGACTTTTGATGGTAAACTATCACAAGCAATTAAAACTTACAGAGGCCTGAAACAGGGCTGTCTGTTAGCTTAAACTTTATTTAATTTTTTCATATCGGACATCTATAAAGAATATCTGTATGTTGTCGCAGATCCTCCTAGATTGATGCTGTATGCAGTCCCCTGGCTCTTCTACGCGGACGACTAAGTCCTGCTGTCGAAGGCTCCATTGGGTGCTGCAGGCCTTGTTAGATGCCTTCCGGAAGACTGTATGTGAAAATGAATTAATCATTAATCATTCCAAATCAAATGTCATTATTTTTGCTAATTCTCTCAAAAGAAAAAGAACAAAGTTCAGGTGGAAGCTCCAAGGAATAATTTTGGACATAGTATGCCAATATAAATATTTGGGAATGATAGTAAATGACCAATATTCAGAACTTCCATACTACTGTGATATAAAAAGGAAAATGAAAACTGCCACAGCACAAGCATCTATAATTAATCAACAATATGGTACCTTTTCCTTGAGGTCAGTAACAATATGTTACATTCAAAAAGCAGTACCCATAACATTATATGGAGCAGAGACTCAGAATTGGAAAGGGCCTGGTTTTTGGACCATACTTGAAGGGTCATATTAGAGCAACCTCCTTAGATTGCCTAAGTGTGTACCTATGTGCATAAAGAGATATGAGTTGGGGATAATCTCAATATATGCAATGTACATGTGGAGGCTGTGTGATCTATATAGGGAGTGCCTGATAAATAATAAAAACGGATCACCACTGAGAGCTTTATCACTTTATGTGACCATGACCGACCACTTGTACATGAAAACATGGAACATGAAGGTCTTGGAATTTCTAAAGAAGCCAATGTATATCATGAGACCTTGATGAATAATCCCACAAAGGCCAAGAAAAACCTTTGGCTTTGGGATTGGATAAATACCTGATCTGAATGCATGTCACAAAAACCTCTAAAAATATATACATCTGTTTGCAAAAAAAAACAAACACCGGAATCTTATATTATTCCATTTCCCTCAGCACGATATTGTGATTTATATATAAGATTTAGACTCAACATTTGGCATACTAGGGAGTTTCTAGCCAAGTGGAAACTAGTTGATGTCAGCGAAAATTCTTGTCGGTTTTGTAAAACCGAAAATCAAATAGAGTCACTGATAGATCTTATTATTGATTGTCCTCATTTGTTAGAACTTCGAAAGAAATATTATCAGCGTTTTCTCTTGGGATTTCAGACTGTATCACAATAACTGCTTTGGAATACTTTATACAATGCTCAAATTACCTCAATGAGAATAGCAATTGTGAATTTTGTATTGGCTTTTAAGATGGATGAAGGAAATAATCTAGGTTGGAAATATTTGATTGATCCAAAGGCCAAATGAGTGTCTATAGAAAAGGGACTTATAGGAAGAAATGATTCTTTCAAATGTTATCTTAGAAATACTATAGAATAGAGATGAATTATGAAAGAAATAGGATGAAATTGTTTAAAAAACTGTGTTAAGATATTACTTTTTATAGTTATATATCTATTTTTGTATTTGATTGATTTTAAGATGTTTTAGATTTTTTTTGTATGTTGAAATGTATTGAAAAGTTGTTTCTAATACTTAATCAACACATTTTTTATTTTAAAAAAATACTAAGATCCCCGCTAACTCCTTTATGGAATCCCACCAGGGATGTCATTTCACCAAAATGCCAGGGGTAGTGGAAGTGACACCATACGACCCTTGAGCCCTGATGACATCACTTTAGAGTGATGTCATTTGAGTCCCACCCCAAAGTGATATTGCGGTAAGAATGGACCGCCATATGTATCATTAAGATCAGTGTGTATAGGCCCATATTATCAAATTACTGTGAATGCAAGCATACATCCATGACCAAATGATAATGATGTGTTATTATATAGCACTTACGCTTAAGAGCTTTATATAGAAAAAATATACACCCAATATCACCTAACCTGTGTTGGTACTCATTTATCGACCTCAAAAAGACGAAAGGCTGAGTTGAGGCATTTAAGAACAGGCTAAATCAGTGACTCACCCCCTGAAGAGTGCCTGAAATAAACCTTTAATGAGTCTAGCAATTATAGTATAGAATTCCAGAAAGACACATTATTTTGTATTCCTATTCTTTCTTATTTAGGGTCAGTGCTGAACGTGTTAGACTTGTGGCACTCCTGTTCTTCTTTTTCTTCTTTTTTTTTAAGGGGCCTGAACAAGAAAGCCAGCCACTCCAGAAGTAAGAAGCCACATGGTGCTGGCCACAGCCTAGGAGCTTGCATTACAATATATATATATATATATATATATATATATATATATATATATATATATATATATATATATATATATATATATATATATATATATATATATTACATGGCCACGGTAGTGGCCATGTAGTTATGGTTAAATTGCTGTTTCCATAGGAAGAGCACTTTTTGGGCGGCTTATAACTTCGCTCTCCCTGGACGGATCCTCACCAAACTTTGCAAAAAAAGTAGTTGGGTCACTCTGAATTTTGGTGAGGATTCGTTCAGGGGGGGGAAAGTTATAGGGGGGATCCCAAAACTTTTTTTTTTCCCATAGACTGAATGGGAAAAAACTTTGCACACGGCTACAGCCAGAACTGCTGGACGGATTTACTCCAAATTTGAGGCAGGAGCGGTGGCCTGGTCCCAAAAGCGTGCTTTCGTAAATTTGGTGTAAATCTGTCCAGTAGTTTTTTTTAAAATGACCAAAATGTAAGGCAAAAAAATTAGTCTTATCTGCGTTCGCTTCGCGGACGGACTTCCCTGTTCGCTCTGTTGACAGCACCCCAATTGGCCCATGGGCTTGCGTCATGTCCGCGGACATGCGACGTGTTCGCTGATTGGACGGCGAGCGTGGAGCGCGTCAGATTTTCTGTGGCGCCCGCCATCTTGTATTCGCAGTCGGTCGCGTACAGCACAGTGAAACGTGGATAAAAAATTGTATTTAGTGCCGCGTGTTGGTGTGTAAGAGTGTTTGGGGAGGGTGGGGGAGTATGAGATAGGTTCAATGCTTTGTTTTTTTATGTGCTAGACCTTTTTGTTGCGTTCGATTTGTCCGCGGAGAACCCGGCTGTTCTGACATTTTGTAAATAAACTAAATGGTGGGGTGTTTAGAGGACGGAGTATGTGTCATTTTTGTTCGCAAGGAAGGTAAAAATGAGCTATGAACACTCGCGGTGTACTTAATTGCTTGTAAATACCCAAACTGGGGGTGTCCTCAGGACGCTGTCCATATTGTAATCTGTCTAGTTGAATGTGTTCTAAGAACACTCGCAGTGTCCCGAAATGGTTGCAATTACACAAAATGGGGGTGTTCTGAGAACGTTGTTTGTATTGTTCGTTGTCAGGGTGAAAGTGTTTTAAGAGCACTCCTTTTGTTCGCTAATAGTACAATTTCCTAGGGGCGTCAACCGACTTTTTGTCCACAAAAGAAACAATAAATCCGGCTGGTGTGCGTCGACATTATGTGATAATCCTATGACTGGCGCTATTGACCTGGCTGACTTGCTTTTGCAACACTAAATCATATCTCCCGCCACTAAGCCTGATATTATCAAAGCATTCATATTCCCCGCCTTTCTCCGTGACGTTACAGGGTGCTTAATGAAACGCGCCCAGTCGTCTCCATTACTACGCGACTTTACACAGATCCCGGAAGACAACACACATTATGT
Source organism: Ambystoma mexicanum (assembly GCF_040938575.1). Lineage (NCBI taxonomy): Eukaryota > Metazoa > Chordata > Amphibia > Caudata > Ambystomatidae > Ambystoma > Ambystoma mexicanum. Next base: position 185,052,485 of record NC_090935.1, read on the forward strand.
CACAACACATCGTGCCACAATTCAGAATATGAAACTGTGATTTAAAAGCAAAGAGCAAGATTGTAAATGTTGTAAAGTACATTTATTTGACATTAAATGTTTAGAGAATATTCAGCAATGTGCATTTGTCTTTGTTGTCGATGCGCAAAAGTTCATGTTGAGACATGCGATGTTCCTTTGCGGTACAGAGAGTGTTAGATCAGGTTACAACTCAGTGCGCCACAATTCGGAATATGAAACTGTGGTTTAAAAGTAAACAGCAGGATTGTACATTTGGTAAAGTACATTTATTTCACAAGAAATGTTGAGTGAATATTCAGCGATTTGCTATTGTCTCTGCTGTCGATCAGCAAAAGTTTATTTGGAGCCACGCGTTGTTCCTTTGCGGTAGATAGGCTGTTGGTTTATGATAAAAGCAGTAAATGGTCTCTCTGATAATCGGAAGGATGCTCCAACAACGAGCCATTAGACCACCGTATTGGTTGGTATGCTGTTTGTAGCCGCTAGTACTGCGTAAGGGCATATTGGTCCTTGGCGATTGTCCCATAAAATGGTGAGGGTCATGAAGTTGCATATTTAGACTTGCACCTGGCAGTTGAAGACCCCATCTGCTGGAGTCTGTAAATCGTGACATAGACAAAACGGGGCCACGTACCTGTTTTAAAAAACATAAATTAGTCTCACCAGCCGATCTTCATTAAAAATCATCATTTTATTTATTAGGGCGTGAAACTATTTGCTATCGAAGATAGTGCAACAAAGTATGTTAATAATAAAATAATAATATTTTCCCATTCATATAGCGCTAAGAACTGTGAGGTATCTAAGCGGTGCTTATTATTAACCATGGTGTGTGGTGCTCATTTATCGACCACGGAAGGATGAAAGGCTGAGTTTGGCCTTGCCGGGATTCGAACTTGCGTTAGCAAGCTGTGCACAGATGCCAAAGCGAGCGCTGTACTCGCTGTGCCACTTGACAGGCTACAGTGAAGTGGCACAGCGAGTAGAGTGCTTGACCGCCTATAGACCGGTAAAATTATTTATATTAACCCACTCTGTGTCATCTGTCTTTTTCAGAGCCCTCTAAACGACAGGGGATCAATGCGGCGGTGATAGTGCGCGGTAGAAAACATTATGCCACATTCAACGAACAAGTTCAACTTCAGCGGTCTTTAATGCTACGCTATTGTAATTTGGCCTTGCGGACAGCACCCCGATTGGCCCATGGGCTTGCGTCATGTCCGCGGACATGCAACGTGTTCATTGATTGGACGGCGAGCGTGGAGCGCGTCAGATTTTCTGTGGCGCCCGCCATCTTGTATTCGCAGACGACCGCGTACAGCGCAGTGAAACGTGGATAAAATATTGTATTTAGTGCCGTGTGTTGGTGTGTAAGAGTGTTTGGGGAGGGTGGGGGAGTATGAGATCGGTTCAATGCTTTGTTTTTTTATGTGCTAGACCTTTTTGTTGCGTTCGATTTTTCCGCGGAGAACACGGCTGTTCTGACATTTTGTAAATAAACTAAATGGTGGGGTGTTTAGAGGACGGAGTATGTGTCATTTTTGTTCGCAAGGAAGGTAAAAATGAGCTATGAACACTCGCGGTGTAGTTAATTGTTCGTAAATAAACAAATTGGGGGTGTCCTCAGGACGCTGTCCGTATTGTAATCTGTCTAGTTGAATGTGTTCTAAGAACACTCGCAGTGTCCCGAAATGGTTGCAATTACACAAAATGGGGGTGTTCTGAGAACGTTGTTTGTATTGTTTATTGTCAGGGTGAAAGTGTTTTAAGAGCACTCCTTTTGTTTGCTAATAGTACAATTTCTTAGGGGCATCAACCGACTTTTTGTCCACAAAAGAAACGATAAATGCGGCTGGTGTGCGTCGACATTATGTGATAATCCTATGACTGGCGCTATTGACCTGGCTGACTTGCTTTTGCAACACTAAATCATATCTCCCGCCACTAAGCCTGATATTATCAAAGCATTCATATTCCCCGCCTTTCTCCGTGACGTTACAGGGTGCGTAATGAAACGCGCCCAGTCGTCTCCAGTACTACGCGACTTTACACAAAACCCGGAAGACAACACACATTATGTCACAACACAGCGCGCCACAATTCAGAATATGAAACTGTGATTTAAAAGCAAAGAGCAAGATTGTAAATGTTGTAAAGTACATTTATTTGACATCAAATGTTTAGAGAATATTCAGCAATTTGCATTTGTCTTTGTTGTCGATCCGCAAAAGTTCATGTTGAGACACGCGATGTTCCTTTGCGGTACAGAGAGTGTTAGATCAGGTTACAACTCAGTGCGCCACAATTCGGAATATGAAACTGTGGTTTAAACAGCAGGATTGTACATTTGGTAAATTACATTTATTTCACATGAAATGTTTAGTGAATATTCAGCGATTTGCTATTGTCTCTGCTGTCGATCAGCAAAAGTTTATTTGGAGCCACGCGTTGTTCCTTTGCGGTAGATAGGCTGTTGGTTTATGATAAAAGCAGTAAATGGTCTCTCTGATAATCGGAAGGTTGCTCCAACAACGAGCCATTAGACCACCGTATTGGTTGGTATGTTGTTTGTAGCCGCTAGTACTGCGTAAGGGCATATTGGTCCTTGGCGATTGTCCCATAAAATGGTGAGGGTCATGAAGTTACATATTTGGACGTGCACCTGGCAGTTGAAGACCCCATCCGCTGGAGTCTGTAAATCGTGACATAGACAAAACGGGGCCACGTACCTGTTTTTAAAAAACATAAATTAGTCTCACCAGCCGATCTTCATTAAAAATCATCATTTCATTTATTAGGTCATGAAACTATTTGCTATCGAAGATAGTGCAACAGAGTATGTTAATAATAAAATAATAATATTTTCCCATTCATATAGCGCTAAGAACTGTGAGGTATATAAGCAGTGCTTATTATTAACCATGGTGTGTGGTGCTCATTTATCGACCACGGAAGGATGAAAGGCTGAGTTTGGCCTTGCCGGGATTCAAACTTGCGTTAGCAAGCTGTGCACAGATGCCAAAGCGAGCGCTGTACTCGCTGTGCCACTTGACAGGCTACAGTGAAGTGGCACAGCGAGTAGAGTGCTTGACCGCCTATAGACCGGTAAAATTATTTATATTAACCCACTCTGTGTCATCTGTCTTTTTCAGAGCCCTCTAAACGACAGGGGATCAATGCGGCGGTGATAGTGCGCGGTAGAAAACATTATGCCACTTTCAACGAACAAGTTCAACTTCAGCGGTCTTTAATGCTACGCTATTGTAATTTGGCCTTGCGGACAGCACCCCGATTGGCCCATGGGCTTGCGTCATGTCCGCGGACATGCGACGTGTTCGCTGATTGGATGGCGAGCGTGGAGCGCGTCAGATTTTCTGTGGCGCCCGCCATCTTGTATTCGCAGTCGGTCGCGTACAGCACAGTGAAACGTGGATAAAAAATTGTATTTAGTGCCGCGTGTTGGTGTGTAAGAGTGTTTGGGGAGGGTGGGGGAGTATGAGATAGGTTCAATGCTTTGTTTTTTTATGTGCTAGACCTTTTTGTTGCGTTCGATTTGTCCGCGGAGAACCCGGCTGTTCTGACATTTTGTAAATAAACTAAATGGTGGGGTGTTTAGAGGACGGAGTATGTGTCATTTTTGTTCGCAAGGAAGGTAAAAATGAGCTATGAACACTCGCGGTGTACTTAATTGCTTGTAAATACCCAAACTGGGGGTGTCCTCAGGACGCTGTCCATATTGTAATCTGTCTAGTTGAATGTGTTCTAAGAACACTCGCAGTGTCCCGAAATGGTTGCAATTACACAAAATGGGGGTGTTCTGAGAACGTTGTTTGTATTGTTCATTGTCAGGGTGAAAGTGTTTTAAGAGCACTCCTTTTGTTTGCTAATAGAACAATTTCCTAGGGGCGTCAACCGACTTTTTGTCCACAAAAGAAACGATAAATCTGGCTGGTGTGCGTCGACATTATGTAATAATCCTATGACTGGCGCTATTGACCTGGCTGACTTGCTTTTGCGACACTAAATCATATCTCCCGCCACTAAGCCTGATATTATCAAAGCATTCATATTCCCCGCCTTTCTCCGTGACGTTACAGGGTGCGTAATGAAACGCGCCCAGTCGTCTCCAGTACTACGCGACTTTACACAAAACCCGGAAGACAACACACATTATGTCACAACACAGCGCGTCACAATTCAGAATATGAAACTGTGATTTAAAAGCAAAGAGCAAGATTGTAAATGTTGTAAAGTACATTTATTTCACATCAAATGTTTAGAGAATATTCAGCAATTTGCATTTGTCTTTGTTGTCGATCCGCAAAAGTTCATGTTGAGACACACGATTTTCCTTTGCGGTACAGAGAGTGTTAGATCAGGTTACAACTCAGTGCGCCACAATTCGGAATATGAAACTGTGGTTTAAACAGCAGGATTGTACATTTGGTAAAGTACATTTATTTCACATGAAATGTTTAGTGAATATTCAGCGATTTGCTATTGTCTCTGCTGTCGATCAGCAAAAGTTTATTTGGAGCCACGCGTTGTTCCTTTGCGGTAGATAGGCTGTTGGTTTATGATAAAAGCAGTAAATGGTCTCTCTGATAATCGGAAGGTTGCTCCAACAACGAGCCATTAGACCGCCGTATTGGTTGGTATGTTGTTTGTAGCCGCTAGTACTGCGTAAGGGCATATTGGTCCTTGGCGATTGTCCCATAAAATGGTGAGGGTCATGAAGTTACATATTTGGACGTGCACCTGGCAGTTGAAGACCCCATCCGCTGGAGTCTGTAAATCGTGACATAGACAAAACGGGGCCACGTACCTTTTTTAAAAAACATAAATTAGTCTCACCAGCCGATCTTCATTAAAAATCATCATTTCATTTATTAGGGCATGAAACTATTTGCTATCGAAGATAGTGCAACAGAGTATGTTAATAATAAAATAATAATATTTTCCCATTCATATAGCGCTAAGAACTGTGAGGTATATAAGCGGTGCTTATTATTAACCACGGTGTGTGGTGCTCATTTATCAACCACAGAAGGATGAAAGGCTGAGTTTGGCCTTGCCGGGATACGAACTTGCGTTAGCAAGCTGTGCACGGATGTCAAAGCGAGCGCTGTACTCGCTGTGCCACTTGACAGGCTACAGTGAAGTGGCACAGCGAGTAGAGCGCTTGACCGCCTATAGACCGGTTAAATTATTTATATTAACCCACTCTGTGTCGTCTGCCTTTTTCAGAGCCCTCTAAACGACAGGGGATCAATTCGGCGGTGATAGTGCGCGGTAGAAAACATTATGCCACTTTCAACGAACAAGTTCAACTTCAGCGGTCTTTAATGCTACGCTATTGTAATTATATTTGGTATAAAGTAATGTAAAGGGTTACTTACAGTACAATTGCAATTTCCATTGTCTACGAGTGGTGCAGTCCCAAAATACGACTCTGCGTGTGCCAACAATCTTTCGCATAGTGATATAATATGTAAAAGTGGTTTCATTTCAGAAATTTCATCTTTATCTTCTCTTATGTTTTAGCAACACTCCTTCAAGGGAAGTCTTTCATCACAATCTCTGTCTGTCAAGGTCAAAACACAATACAACCTTATAGTCTGCTTCGTGAGCCTCTCCGGGGCCTTAGAAAAAAATGGAAGCAGCTGACCTTCACTGTGAACGAGCATAAATTCTTACTTTGCAACATTCTGTGTAAGGCCATCTGTAGAAGTTGGTTTTTGCACACCATGTTTGTATATTGTTTGCGTGATATTAAAAAAAGTTTGTTTAAAGGACGTTATGGTTCTGAGTACAGCCGAAAGACCCCTGAAAAAAGCAAGTTATGGTAAGCTATGAAAAATAACTCGCGCCAACACCATGCACTGCTAAGACTAACACCCAGGACATCAAAGATGACATCGCAAATGTCATTGATGAAATCACTGATGACATCACATGTGTATGTACTATTCATTGAATTTGTGTACTAGGGATTTTCATTATAATGTTCCGAAAAAAGTGTCAAGGATATTGCAATAAATATCATACCGTTATTAGTGCTTTGAACGATGCATTTATATCAATAAATAGCATTGTATTATGGGATTCTATGTAGTATACTGAGCTGCTAATGGAGAAAGATAGCATTGTGTGCAGAGTACAAGATAAAAGTATAATATTTCTAATGTTAATATGTAGAATAATGAAATGATAATTGTCCTGAAATGTTCGAAAATTCACAAAATGGGGGTGTTCTGAGGACGTTATTCGTATTGTGTGATTGCTTAGCTGTATGCAATGAGGGAATGGTACAGAGAGTAAAGTGGACGCCGTCCGCGGACACCGCAGCTGTTCGTGGACAGGGCGTGGTACATCCGGGTTTTTCCAGGAAATCCAACATGGAAAGAAGACTGTACGGATCAGCCAATCAGATGTCGAGGTTGTGGATTTGTGTTGAAAGAGACTGTGTGTGGTGAAGATGGCAGAAGTGGAGAAAGTCAGGGTGTTGGTTCTCGGAGATATGTTTGTGCATTGTTTACAGCAGTACGCTGAATGCAGGCATGTTGCAAAGAACTTTGATGTCAAAGGCGTGGAGGTGGTGTGGAGCACTGTGCCTGATTGCAATGTACAGGGAATTGTACAAGTTTGTGCGGATATGGCCACGAAGAACAGTCCGCATGTGGTAGTTTTGCACTATGGTGCTTTCCATTTGGGCAACGTCAGTGCCCCTACTTTTTTGGCTGATTTGGAACGCTTGGTTCAAGCCGTAGTGAAGATCCTTCCAAATGCAAAAGTAATTTTTTCTGGATTACTACCTAGGGCAATATGGGACAATAGTTCAGTTTTTTGTCCTCAGCAACACATTGGTAGGTGTGTCATCAACCGAGGCATGTGTGCATTCATGCTTAGAGCTGGTATGTTCTTCTGTAACAATGAGAATATTGATGCCAGTAATGCTGTTAATTTTAAAGAAGATGGCATTTGTTTATCTTTTACCGGAAATGCCTTTTTATTTTGGAATTTAAGGGTTGCTTTGGAGAAGGTTATGTGAAGATTTTAGGAGTAAAGTAAGAAAAAAAAACAAGAAAAAAAATATAAAATAACAGGTGTCTGTCAAGCATCTGTAAAAAAAAAAAACGGCTCTTTTCAGAGCCAACTTCAAAGGGGAAATGGGGCACACTATTTAAATTTACATTCACCACGCTCAGATTTTCGATGTGTCCGCGGACATGGCGGTAGTCCGCGGACATGAAAATCACTACGAGGGGGTTAGTATGTTCTATGTTACATGTCAGGGATATTATGGTTAAGTTGTGCTACTAAAAACCTATGAAATTCAGTGAAAAAAGTTTGTTAAAGGGACGTTATGGTTCCAAGTAAAACCGCAAAACCCTTGAAATTCGACAGTTATTGTGCACATAAGCAACCATAACTCGCGCCACCGTGCACTGCTAACACTAACACCCAGGACATCAAAGATGTCATCACAAATGTCATTGATGACATAACTGATGACATCACATGGCTGGCTCTCCCTTTTTATCCTTTACTGACATATCGAAGCCACATAGTTTTTTACAGTAACAGTCAGGAAGTAAAAATTGAAAAGGTACTATATTTGTAGACTTGGGGTCCTGTCACATCATATATGAAACATGTACATAGCGGAAGATACAGGCTTGAAAGAGAGCAATCATTTCTGTGCATGAAGATAATCATTATGGTTATCAGTACTTTGTCATAGTTTTATTTTTATTACTCTACCTTCCCTCTATATGCTCATATTTGTATACATTATACTCACTCTCCATAGAGTGAATGGGAAAAAAATGTTGCTCGCGTCTACAGCCCAAACCGCTGGACGGATTTCCACCAAATTTGGACCAGGAGCAGCGGCTTAGTCCCGAAAGCGTGCTTTTGCAAATTTGGTGAAAATTCGTCCAGTGGTTTTTTTTAAAATGACCAAAAAGTAGGTAAAAAAAAAAGTAGTGATATCTGTGTTCGGTTTGGGGATACACTTCCCTGTTCGCTCCGCGGAAAGTGTCCTGATTGGCCAATCGTCTTGCGTGATGTTCGCGGACATGCAAAGTGTTCGCTGATTAGACGGCGTGGAGCGTGAAGCGCGTCAGATTTTTCGGTAGCGCCCGCCATATTGGATTCACGGACGTCCCCGGACAGCGCAGTGAAACTTTGTTCAAAATGTGTATTTTGTAGAGTGTGTTGGTGTGTAGGAGTGTTTGGGGAGGGTGGGAGTGTGTGAGATAGGATGAAAGTTGTGTTTTTTATGTGTTAGACGTTCTTTTTGTGTTCGATTTGTTTGCGGACATCACAGGTTTTCTGAAATTTTCTAAATAAACTGACTATGGGGTGTTCTAAGGAGTCAAAATGTGTCCGTTTTGTTCGCAAGCAAAGTGAAGCTGTTCTAAGAACACCCGCGGTGTCCGGGGAGTGTTCGTAGGTGGTGTCCTGAGGACGCTGTCCGTATTGTTCTCTGTCAAGTTGAATGTGTTCTAAGAACACGCGCGGTGTCCTGAAATGTTTGCAAATAAACAAAATGGGGGTGTTCCGAAGACGCTTCTAAGAACACTCGCTGTGTCCGGGGAGTGTTCGTAGGGGGTGTCTTGAGGATGCTGTCCGTATTGTTCTCTGTCAAGTTGAGTCTGTCCTAAGAACACTCGCGGTGTCCTGAAATGTTCGCAAATAAACAAAATGGGGATGTTGTGAAGGCGCTTCTAAGAACACTCGCGGTGTCCGGGGAGTGTTCGTAGGGGGTGTCCTGAGGACGCTGTCCGTATTGTTATTTGTCAAGTTGAATATGTCCTAACAACACTCGCGGTGTCCTGAAATGTTTGCAAATAAACAAGATGGGGGTGTTCTGAAGACGTTTTTGAGAACACTCCCGGTGTCCTGGAATGTTCGTAGGGGGTGTCCTGAGGACGCTGTCCGTATTGTTCTCTGTCAAGTTTAATGTGTCCTAAGAACACTCGCGGTGTCCTGAATTGTTCGCAAATAAACAAGATGGGGGTGTTCTGAAGACGTATTTGAGAACACTCCCGGTGTCCTGGAATGTTCGTAGGGGGTGTCCTTAGGATGCTGTCTGTATTGTTCGTGTTAAGTTGAAAGTGTTCTAAGAACTATCGCGTTGTTCTGAAATGTTCGTAGGGGGTGTCCTGAAAACGGTGTCCGTATTGTTCGCTGGCAAGTTCAAAGTGTTCTAAGAACATTCACATTGTTTGCGGACATTAAAAGTTTCCCATAGATCATAGTTGAAATGTTTGACTCTATGGATGTGATGTGCTGCTATGGTTGTCCTTATTATTGTATACTTACTGTTTGGTCTAGTAATGGGAGTCCATGTTTTTCTTCTTCATTTCTGTGATAAAAGAAAATAGCATGTTAGTATTAGTATTTTGTAATGACTTATTACATTGTATAAGCAATATACTTTTATTTTTTTTCGACCCTCATATTTAGTAGAGTACAAATCAGAGTACTGTGCAATTTTCTCAGTTTCTGTATTTGTTGCTAAAATCATTGGGTCTGTGGGAGAAAAAAAAATCCATGTTGGATTTAAAAAAAACCTTTTTCTGTTACGCTACAGTTTATTTGTTTGTTTGTTTTCAGTGTTCACTTGTTGTTTCTGGCTAATGCTTTATACTTTGCTTTGTTGTATTTTTTTTGGAACAGTAACAGATTCTTCATTTGTTTTGATATTATAAAATTTTGGAGCAGTTAGATACAAATTGGTGTATTCTAACTGTCTATTTTTTTAATATATTGTAGTGGTTTTCATTTACCTATTTGGATATTGTTAAATTTTGGGACAGTTAGATACCAATTGGCGTATTCTAACTGTGTATTTTTTGGCCTAATTTAGTGGTATTCATTTATCTGATTAGTTGTTGTAGAATCTTTGAGCTGTTAGATAGCTTTTGGAGTATTCTAACAGTTTATATTATTTTAACACACATTTATAATTTTGGGACAGTTAGATACCAATTGGCGTATTCTAACTGTGTATTTTTTGGTCTAATTTAGTGGTATTCATTTATCTGATTAGTTGTTGTAGAATCTTTGAGCAGTTAGATAGCTTTTGGAGTATTCTAACAGTTTCTATTTTTGTAACACAAATTTACTTAAAGGTTTAAATACAGTTTATTTATCAAATTTTGGTTTTAAGAACATCAAATAAGCGTTTGTAAGATTTGCTGGTAATCTCTGCTTTAGAGTAATGGTACTATCATTACATTCAAACCATACACATTTCTTTTTTATGTATGCAGTGTAGTGCCCTGAATTGCTTGTGGCTCCTGCGTGGTAGATTATACCTATTTTTGTGAAGGTTTTCTTACCAAGTGATATTTGACCATGTGTGAATCCAGTCAGCTTGCAGTTGTTTTTGGTACCATCTGCATTGTAACGTAGAAGCATTAGTATTACGTATTTACTATGTGTTTGTATTACTAACGTGGAGCGATTATCTGAATTGCAGGTAGAGCATAATCTACCATGGTTTGCATTTTGTACAAGTTGCTGAAATGGAATGGATTCACAATTTGGTATTGATATATATATATATATGAAGCATTCATTGGGGATTTCTTCTTGTGTCACATTGGCAGAGAGTGCATGTATGTTTCCACATGTATGAAATCTGAAAGATTTCATTTATAGGTATGTTTTTGTTTTCCAGTACTTGTAGTAAGTACATTACAAATTCGTGTGGATCTTCCTGTGAGTTTATAGTGAATTTCACCATTCCAGCACAGTAGTCCAATTGTCGTCTTATTCCAAAAACACTATATACATTTGCAAACACAATGGGTTTGTACTGTGTGAGTAAATGTTGTCAACAATTGGTGGTAATTGAAATAGAACATTCATTGATACATTTGCATAGCAACTTACACCAACTATATTTGAGAATTTAAATGGTCCAGGTAGTTCTGTATGTAACTGCTTTTATTGGAGTTTGTCTTCCTTCTTTAAAGAAGTACCTGGTTTACTGTCTCTAATAGATTCTTTTTTGTTTGTGGTACTTGATGAAGTATTAGTTTCTTTTACTCTCTTTGGAGGATTTCCAGTGACGTCCTGTTGCATTTCAGTTTGATTTAGTTTTCTTTTACAACGTTTTAGTTTTTGTGGAACAGAATATGTGTTTAGATGGGGAGTGTATAGTGAGCGAAGTCTATTATATTCTAAAATGCAAGGAATATCAGCGTTTACTTTACGTACATCAAAGTTGATTAGAAATAGACCGTCAAGTGTATGTAAGCGTGATAGTGCTACGTAGCTCATGCCTTCTTTAAAGACTGTGTTACCAATATCTATCATTGCTTTGTCTAGGGTAAGACCTTGTGATTTATGAATTGTGGCTGCGTATGCAAGAGTTAGAGAAAATTGTTCTCTGCTTACATACATATCTTTGAAGAGAAGGAATCTAGCTGTTGAGCGTCCTATCCGTTTTACTTCTGAAAGTTTGTCAAAGAGTATATTGACAAACTGAATTTTGTTGTCATGTGGGTATGTTTGAAAGCCAACAACTGTACCCAGTGCTCCATTAACTAGTCCTTGGTCCACGTCAAGGTTACGTTTAAGCATTACTCTGCAATTTAAGGATAATTTTAACATCTTTTCTAAGCCTGCTGTGTTTGAGATTGATTTTTTTAAATTATTTAGTCTTGTTGTGGCTTGGTCACACATGGGTAGTGTCAGACCATGTACATCTAGTTTGTCTGTGGCGCTAATTTCCATTATTGGTTGCATTTCATTGAATTTGAAACAGCTTGCAAGAGTTGGCATTAAGGCCATACAATTGACATTTTTGTGGGCTAATTGTTCCATAACATCTGTAGCACATGCATTATCGCCATAAAGTGCATTAATGTGCCGGGTTTTCAATATTGCTTCTGCTTCTTTAGAAAGTATAACAACTCTCAAACTTCTTAAAATGTTGGCATAAGTTAGATCTGCAGATTGGCGCATGTTTTTTGTTAATTCTCTGTATTGGAAATGTTGCCAAAGGTTGACATTTCCAATGCTGCCAACAGTTTTACGGAAGAGTTTGTGCCCTAATGTTTTAAAAATAGGTTCACCTTTTACTGGTGTTAATTGAAGCAGATCTCCAAAAACAATAATGTGTTTTCCTGCAAAGAGCTCTTCATAGTCAGTTTTGAGTACTTCTTGTAATCTGAGGTGAATCAAAGCTAACATCAGGTTGGAGACCATGCTCACTTCATCTATTAGTAGCATTTTCATTTGTTTCAATACTCTGTGTAATTCCATTGCAGCTTCTGCAGAAAGTTTGTAATAGTCTAATTTGTTCTGGTGTTCTACTGGTAATAGTAGTAATCGGTGTAATGTAACACCACCTATGTTGTAGGCAGCTAAACCTGTGAGGGCAGTGACAACAGCTGACAGTTTGTTGTTTGTCAATTGTTGAAGGAACTTACTAATGATTTTGATTAGGAATGTTTTGCCAGAACCAGCTTCACCACTGACGTACAGTAGTATAGGTTTATAATTATGGCAGTAACATTCTTTATTTTCATGTTTTACACCATGTGCAATTTGTTTTGTTACTTCTTGAAAAATGCTACTTTGCTCATTGTTTAGTTTTGATTGTAGTATAGTTAAGTCTTCCTTATCTTCATAGATGGTTCTTGGCTTCCTGTTACAGAAGGTTGACTACTGTCAGGAGTATCCTTATCTAGTTGAGCTCGGAGTTCTTCTTCATGTTGCTGTTCATTGTGCAACATTGTTTTGTACTATGTAAAATTTACATCAGTTATAGTGCTTTCATTTGCTTTGAAAGCATCCTCATATGAGTCATAGTTATCTAGCAATTGTTCTTCTTTTCACCATGGTTTGAAGAGTTGTAACAGGGACATGTAATATACGTCTTTATGTTGAGGAGTCTTCAATGACAATTTGATATGATTAATTAAATTTGGTTTATTCACTCTATATTTACCTTTTTTTTCATCGTGTTTCATATGATTTTTGTATGTGTAGTTTTGGGCTATTTGGTATAGACACATGTTTTCCAAAGTATTACTTCTGTTTGGGTAGTATGTGTCCAATACATTTTTTTTAAAATGTCTTGGCTGTTGGGATCATGTTTGGCTATTGTTTCTATATCTTCATATGATTTCAGAACTCTTTTTCTAGATTTAGCTGGACCAAGACTTAGCCATACTATATTTTCAGATTTACCATACAATGAAGTACCAGTTAAACGATCAGCTGCTTCATAAGATTCACATTCTCTATGGGTGAGCATTTTTATGCCCAAGCTGTATAATTTCTGAGATACTGTTTTATCTGATGACAGGTCATTCCAGAGGTCTTGGAGCTCTGTCTTTTCTGCTTTAGTTAAGTATGCAGTGACATATCATGCAACTGCAGTAGAATTGTATGCAATGTACTGCACATCTATGTTTGCATTCCATAAGTGGGCAATGATTGCATTATAATCATTGATATATTTTTATTCTTCTTTTCTTTTTATGTAATATGTATTTTTAGGTGACTTTCCTTTAACAGTATGTCTAACTGAAGACATGAGGTTGTTTACTTGACCTGTATTTGTAACTGGTCTAGGGAACCCAAATCGGCATTTGGTGTAGTATTTGCCTTTGTTTTCGTATTTGCGACGACAATATTTTCCACATTTGTGTCTTTGAAATTGTAAAATTTGTGCACAAAGATCACTATTTGTGGCTTCTGATGGAATTTCACAAGTGACATATTTTTCAATAAACTGTAAAACAGTGGCATGACTGTCTTGACCAAATTTAGGAGCATCTTTAATCCATAAAAGCATGTGGATATGTGGTGCTCCTCTGGCTTGGTATTCTTTTCTCCAAAAGAAGTGTTGCACTTCTCCAAGGGGAGGAACAGTTTTATTACAAATAAAATGTTGCATAGCAATGAAGCGATGCTGAAAATATCTTGAAACATTAACAGGATCCAAAGAACAAAGTTCTCCAGGTGTTAGAATATCTATGTTTGTTTTGTTTTTATTTTATATGCGTAGGAAATCATGTAAATCTTCCCATGCATATTCTGCACAACTTAATGTAACAAACCAAGTGGGTGGGCCAAGGTTTCTGATCATACAACGTACATCTGCATGTCTTGGAAACCAGTACTCTTTAGTACCACGCATATTTGCTAATAGATTTGTAATATTTGATTGTAAAATCTCATCCTTTTGTTGCACTTTCTCTAATAATTGTGTAGCTGTCATATTTTGAAAGTGTGATCCTGATTTTAATATGTGTGCAACTCTGTAACATAAAGTTGCTAGTTCACTTTCAAAGAGTAGGTGGAATATGTATTCCACATTTTGTCTAAATCTGGGATCTTCAGAATACATCCGTAATGAGCGGTATTCTGAAGCTGATATTTGAATAGGTCTATCATCATATCTTCCTCCTTTGCCAGTTGGAAAGAGTAGAGGAAAAGCACGTGCTTCTATACTTTTTTTTCCCATATACTGATTGGTGATCCTTTTGTTTGACGCATTTGGTAAGTTTCCAGTACATCTTGTACGGTGTCATTACAGTGCAAAGGATGAATTGTATAATGGTCTAAAGTATTTGATATTGTAGCAGGATCTAGTAGCTCAAATTGACCAGTTTCTTGTGTTTCTTGAATTATTTCAGTTGTATCTTTCAGGTTTTCTTCAATATTAATTTCTTAGTAATATTAGTAATATTCATTATTCTCTTTAAGATATTGGAAGGCTTGTCTAACTTTATATAAATCTACCAGCTGTTGCCATATTTTTTTGTCCTTTGTAGGTACTCCATTTACTAATATAATTAAAGATTGGTGCATTGGACGTTGCACTTCTAGAGTATGCACATTTTCTTTTAGATTTAATGGTAAATAAACTACTTTTCCACGAATGCCTTTTACCAATTCAGAGGGAGGTAATTTTGCTGTTTTTGGTTGAAGGCGTATTATTGCTTGAAATGGGTGTACTGTTTGAATTATGATGCTCTCATATAAATTAAGTTGTTGTAGAGGTTTTGGTACTGGGTATAATTCCAAATGATTTGTGATAGAACGTGAAGGAGTTTGGTTGTTGTCAAGTTTTGTAGTGCAATAACTGCAAAGTATTAAGGGCTCAGTTATTTCATATTTGTTTTCTGCTAGAAGGTAGAGAGCTAATTCAAACCATTTAGAATCTTCATTGTCTTCTAGTTTGTATGATAGGTCCACAGTTTTTGTGTTACTTTTATAAAAAATTCTACGGCATCATACACATACATGGTTTGGTACTTCATCTGATGTACTTTTACATTTTAGGATTTCTTTTTTGTTTGTGTTTAGCAAAAGGTTGCCATGTGTAGAATTGTTGCTTAATTGGTTTAAAGCTATTTCATTCTGTAAATGGCTTTCACTTCCAAAATATTTTTTCTGGATATAATGAATTTCTTCAAGTAGGTCTTTTGCTGTACCATGTAGAAGGATGTTATTTAACTTTGCTAGTGCTAAAGCAGGACTTTTAGCATAGTACAGTTCATAGACTAGATTTCTTATAGTTGAATGATGTGTTGATATCCTTTTGATATCATGGAAAGTGGTTTTACAAGTAGGTCCTTTAATGCAGGCCAATGAATGTCCTTGTAGTCCTGTGTACTTGCGCACTGGACAGGTATCTATATTTCGCAGTAATTTAATTTTGATTTTGTCTTAGCTTTTTACATATTTATTGAGGAATTGGTGTAAAGATTTGAAACATTGTTTGGGAATGTTACACATTGACGTGCATGGCCATTTGTACACTAGGCGTTCTGATTCAGTTGAATGGAGGGGTAATTCTAAGTTTTCAGGGCATATTTTTGTAAGGAGTACTTCTTGTTCCATTATGGTATTATTCACTTTTTCATAACCTCGAACACTGCTATTTATGGCAATTGTATTTGTTTGCTTTTGTTTGTATGCTTCTTCATTAAAATATGGTTCTGTGCTCGTAGTGTGATTCCATTCACCTCCGCAGATACTTAAGAAGTTCTTTCTGTTGACATTTCGCTTATTGAGAAGTCTTTTTTGTAATTTAGTTATTAGTTTTGTTAGTGGTTTCATTTTGTTTAACAGTAAAATAAATACATTTCTTTTGAGAAGAATTGCACTGTCCATCAATGCTTCTAAGATTAATTTCCTATGATAGGTTTTAAGCTTTGAACCTGATTTCTCTCCTGTTTGTATAAGATTTTGAAGGACTTTGTGACGGTATATTTTGGCTAAAATACTTTTCTTGGTATGCTTACTTTGCACTATATTAAAATTTGAAGAAGTAGTTTTATCTGTACTGATAGGTGATTTTCTGTTAATTGTTTTTGGTTTGTTTTACATTTTGATAGAGGAAGCGAAGTTGTTGTACTTGAAACTTTTTATGTTTCACTAAATGATTGTATTAGCTGTTTTGTTTCAACTTTTTTTACAAATTCTGCTAGAGATGGATGCTTATGTTGAACACCTTTATTTTCATTTGCTCTAATTTTGCGTTGCTTTCTACGGAGTTGTCTTTTGGTAGGCATTCTTTAGGGTCTGTTGAAAAAAATAAAGAAGATATGGGTTGGGGTGTGCATATGATATGTTCTTAATGAACAAATTGTATTGAATGACTAACTGTAGCAAAAATAAAATATCTTTACTATGTCTTGTGAAATTTATAATATATTAGTGAATACCACTATTTCTGTAAGTAAACTCTTCTAGGTAATAGCGCCTCAATGTCATGTCTAATTTAAAGTAATTAAGTAAATAAATAAATAAAAACAAAAAATATGAAATTGTATAAGTATTTTTATAAAGGTTTAAACATAGATTGTGTTTGCATGCACTTGTGTTTGAATATATGTAGTCTATATATTTCATTTAAAAAATGTTAGTTTAACATGATTTGAGTGTGTGTGTTTAAAGAAAGTAAAAAGTATAAAGGTGTATAAGTGGTAGTTGATTTTAGGAAATTGAAAAAAGTACAGTAAATTCATTTAACAGATTTTGCAAGGTAAAAGTCTGTTTGAAAATGTGTTCATCTACCATAGCTCTCAAGTCACACGCTTTTGGCGGGTGTCACACGCCTTGTAAAGGGCAGACTCACCCGCCAAGCCTCCTGCAGGCCCATTCATTCCAATGGGTGTCTCACCCGCTAAAAACAAAATCGGGTGATTTCACCCACCTGTAAAACAAAAATGGTTGAGAGCTATGTCATGTACTATACAGAAAATATGCATACCTGAAGTTTGTGTTCATGCATATGGATATGCGTGGAGCTGCAAGTAGAAATCTTGAAGACTTGTACAGTATTTGTGGTAGAGGCTGCTTGCCAATGATATGACACTTGTACTCAGAGAGATTCAGAGTACATTTGCAGTGCTGATCTATGATGATGCAGTTAGATGTAGAGGTCTTGAATGTGATTGGTGCATGGTCATGTGATTTTTGAGGTACATCCAATGAGGGAATGGCAGAGAGAGTGTAGTGGAAATGGTAGAAGGGCTGTTCATGTTACGATATGTCCGCGGACATGGCAGTAGTTCCAGGACATCGGGAGTTACATCCGGGTATTTTTGGGTTCAGAAGTTATGCAAATGAGAATAAGCACTGAAAGGGATTGGTCAGGAAAGTTTGGTGGGTGTGTTGTGCCAGGAGAGATTTTTTGAGATACTCTTTTTGCTGAGAGAACAAAAGATAGCTATGGCTGTGTGTTTCAGAAAACAGATTGCTTGGATTTTAGGAGATTTGTGGATACATTGGTTGAAGGTGCATGCAGAAAGCTGTGGAGTAGCTGTAGATCTTGGATTCCCACATGTGGAAGTACACTGGCATGGAGTACGTGGAATGAAGTGGTTGGATTTGCTACCTCTCTGTGCTACTTTGGAGACAGAGCAACATCCAGACATAATTGTAATTCATTGTGGAGGGAACAGTTTAGGGCATGTGACTGGAATTTTTTTGCAATTTGCTATGAAAGAAGGACTGAGGAAGGTTATGGACATGTTTCATAATTCGCAAGTGATATTTACACGGATTGCGCAGAGACAAATGTGGCTTCATTCTTCTTCATTTGGTCCACAAATGGAAAAAGCAAGGTGCAATGTTAATAAGGCTGTTTGTGACTTTCTAAGAGATTTTGGCATGTCTTCTTTTCACAATGAAAATATTATGTTTTGTAGTACATACATTTTTCGCAGAGATGGAGTCCATCTTACTTATGCTGGCAATCAGATTTTTCTGAGAAATGTACAAAATGCATTGCAACCTTTTTTGGAATTACAACAACGATTTTGAAGTAGATGTTAAGCATTTACAATTTTTGACTTACAAACACCACCCAAAGGCTCTTTTCAGAGCCACCACTTCTTTCCAGAGAAAATTACAATGTTTGTGATGGAGTAGTAACCCAATTTTTTTAATGTTCGCGAACTGTTCGCGGACTTCAAAAAATACAAAGAGCCCTGCTTCATTTATTTTCACTTCTATTTTTTAACTGGGAAAAGCGGCTCTGAAAAGAGCCTTATTTTTTTTTGATTTTTGTAATTTTGTATTTTTTTTGGTTTTTCAGACACGACACAGTAGGAGAGGAGGGTAAAGGAGGGTAAAGGGGGGGCACCAACCACAGGGATAAGAAAGGGCGAGCTGAGAGGGGAAGATGTAGAGTGGGTTTTATTTGGGTAGTGAGCAGGTCTTCTCGTGCTCTGAGACGATAGTCTCAAAAGCACTCCGAAGTCGCTCCCCCCTGCAGAGTACTGTGTCACAGTACATACATACAACTGTGACCGTCAAAAGGTAAGGGTCATCAGCATTCTGTATGGCCTGTGAGGCAGCTTGAGAAAGACGCTGTCCCACAGAGGTGGTCCTTGTGGTGACAGGATCAGAAACAGAGGATGAAGTAGAGGAAATCAACCTGCTACGTTCTTCGCAAGGTACAACCCTGCAAATAGCCCCAGAGTGAAATGACCTCAGGTGTCGCTTCATAGTAGTGGTCCCAAAGCTGTAGTTACCGTGCTTCCCGTGACTGAGTATCATTTTGCACTCATTGCAGGTAACATGGTTCGCACGAGCCTTAGGACCATTCCCATGAATGGTAAATAACCGCCACACCCAAGACTCACGCCTAGTGCGGGTAGTAGGGATTTCCACTACCTCATTCTCATCATCCTCTTCTTCCTCCTCCGCATCCTCACTCCTGTTCCCCTCTTCAGGCCCTTGGGAAGGTGGTGGTGGTGGAGGGGGTGGTGGTGGTGCTGAAGCATGTGGAGCACCAAGTGGCAGTTCAGCAGCCAAGGATGCCATGTCGATGATGGTGTAGTCTGCAGGTGGCAGCAAAAATCACGGTGTTCTGAAGAATAGCCAGAAACACAATGGGAATAAGCTCTTGGGCGTGGTCTTTTATAGGGGTGCTTGTGCGCGGTCCGCGGACATGCGCACTGTGCGTGGACAGATCGAACACAAAAAAAGGATCGGAAAGTTTCAAAAGGTATATAGAAAGTCAAGATTGCTATGTGGGACTTGTGGCATGGTGAGATTTTATTGAAAAATATTATGGATTAACTGAAAATGTACTTTTAAATTGTTCGGGGACACGAACAGTGTTCGCATTTCAGGACACACGATGAGCGTGGGCGCGGTCATATGATCTGTTTGCGAACTAGTCTGCGAAGGAAGCGCCTGTCCGCAGGACACCAAGTGCACAGAGATTGGTTAGCACATGCGCATTAATGTCCTACGGTCACTGTTCGGGTTCTGAAGTAATTAAAAGTGCGTCACACGTGAAACGAATATTTCAGGACACCGCGTGTGTTCTTAGAACAGTTTAAACTTGGTAGCGAACAGTAAGGACAGATATTGTGTTCTTCAGGACACGTGTAATTTAGTTTATGTAGGAACATTTCAGGACACCAATTCTGTTCTTAGAACATTTTCAATTGGGTAGCGAACACTACGAACAGTTGTACTGTTGTTCAGGACACATCATTTTCGTGTATTTACGAACATTTCCGGACAGCAATTGTGTTCTTAGGACAGTTTTAAGTTGATAGCGATCATTACGGATAGATATAGTGTTCTTTTGAACGCTTTAATTTTTGTTTCTTTACGAACATTTCAGGACACCACCTGTGTTCTTAGAACAGTTTCAACTTGCTAGCGAACAGTACGAACAGGTGTGGTGTTCTTCAGGACACCTCCATTTTCGTTTATGTACGAACATTTCAGAACACTCGCACTGTCCGCGGACACTTTTATTGTTTTTTTTAAAAAAAACGGAAACTGTTCACAATACAATATAAAAATTAAACTTTATTTAACATATATTAATAATTTATGACAGAGAAGGTGAGGCAGAAACAGAAACAAAAACAGGAGAATTTGGGGTTTCAACATGATTGGTATTAGGTGAGGAAGGGATGGAAATCTCATCAAAACGTTTTGGATT
Source organism: Ambystoma mexicanum (assembly GCF_040938575.1). Lineage (NCBI taxonomy): Eukaryota > Metazoa > Chordata > Amphibia > Caudata > Ambystomatidae > Ambystoma > Ambystoma mexicanum. Next base: position 185,072,961 of record NC_090935.1, read on the forward strand.
ATGGAGAGGGTTTGGGGATAATTGACTGGGTTATGGTGAGGAGGGACAAGTACATGTGGGGCAATGGTATGACGTTTTTGTTTTAAAATGATCTTCAACAAAAGTTTTCAAATTATTAAAATTGGTCAACAGTAAATCAATTTTTTCTTTTATGTTGTCAAGCGTGTTTTCCATAACAGCTTCTTCAGAGGTAGTTTCTATTTTGTTATGCTCTGTATAAAAAAAATGTATATATATATTAAATGTATACAAAATAATAATATTTAAATGGTTTATATTATAAAGTGTTTACCATTAGTTTCACTATCTTGTGACATTTCTTCATGTGGGAAATTGTCGTCTAGCCATTCCAGAGTACTAGACATTTCTGTGAGAAAAAAAAAGAAAACATAATATATTTTTTAATCTAATACAGAAAGTTTATAAATATATGAGTAACATGAAGCACACTTACTATTTCTGGTAAGATAAGTCCTATGTATTCAGTGGGTCTGGTCTTGTTCTCAGTTCTGTTGTGTCTGTGAGGTAATTATGTTGGAAGCCAATTTATGTTCTTGTGGTATATTCCATTTCAGAATATATTGTATTTAAATGAATGGTTAGTGTGTTACATATATGGGTTACATTTCTTATGTATTACTATATATAATGTGTTTGTGTGCTGCTTTTTGAATTTGTTAAATGTTCTTATATTATGATATAACAATCAAACAAAACCCCTCCTCCCCAAGTTTTTAGGTAGTGGTACTGTTCCCCGAACATGTCCGCGAACATTAAATAAGTTCACGGACATCAAGTTCATAAGAAGAGATCTAGTCAGTGACATATGACATGTATATAAAGTCAAAGTCATTATTGTTAAGTTTTGCTACTAAAAACCTATGAAATTCCGTGAAAAACTTTGTTAAAGGGACGTTATGGTTAAGTTGCGCTACTAAAAACCTATGAAATTCAGTGAAAAAAACTTTGTTAAAGGGACGCTATGGTTAAGTTGCGCTACTAAAAACCTATGAAATTCAGTGAAAAAACTTTGTTAAAGGGACGTTATGGTTTCAAGTAAAACCGAAAAACCCTTGAAATTCGCCAGTTATGGTAAGCTAAGCAACCATAACTCGCGCCACCACCGTGCTCTGCTAAGACTAACACCGAGGACATCAAAGATGACATCACAAATGTCATTGATGACATCACTGATGACATCACATCTGCATTTACCTTTCATGAAAAGTCTGTACAAGGGTTTCTTATTGTAATGTTAATTTTAAAAAAAGTGTCAATGATCATTGGAATAAATATCAAGGGCTATTTAATCCATCCACTATACTAAGGTGCTCATGTAGAAACATAGGCATTGTTAGCAGCATACATGATGGAGGTGCAATATTCATAAGCTTGCCATGTTGAATAGAGAAATGATAACTGTTTTCTTATTAGACTTTTGCATACTGTGAAACATGTGATAGGTAGATAATAAAACACAAAGAGACAACACCACATACAAATATGTGTATATACAAGGAAATTGAAGTAGTAGCAAAAAGTGTTCATAACCTAACTGATTACCTTTATGCAGAGAACTGATTGCTCTGTTTCAAAGCTGCTACTTACCCTATATATATATAACACATGATGTGCCTGTTCTCTAAGGAAAGTAGTGTGAATACAAGATATAAAAATATGAGCATATACAGGAAAAGTACAGTAATAAAAAAAACAACAGAACTATCAGAACGTTCTGACAACTCTACTGATTATTTTAATGCACAGAAAGGATTGCTGTCTTTCCCGCTTGTGTCTTCCCCTATGTATATGTTTCATATGATATGACTGGATCCTAAGGGAATTATTGTAAGAACATACTTGAAGGATAAGTCTACAAATATACTACCATTTCCACTTTTAATTCCTGACTGTTACTGAAGAAAACCATGTGCCCTAGATATGTCAGTAAAGTAAAAAAGGCGGAACCAGACATGTGATGTCATCAGTGATGTCATCAATGAAATGTGTGATGTCATCTTTGATGTCCTGGGTGTTAGTCTTAGCAGAGCACGGTGGTGGCACGAGTTATGGTTGCTTAGTTTACCATAACTGGCGCATTTCAAGGGTTTTTCGGTTTTACTTGGAACCATAACGTCCCTTTAACAAAGTTTTTTCACGGAATATATATATATATTTCTTTACCCTGGGCCGCACTACAATATATTATATGAAAAATTATATAAAACAAAATGCTATCTGCTTATTTACATTTCACTATTTTAAGTCCACAAAGGCATCCACTTTCAGTCACAAAAATCACATATAGATATGCTGTTGTCTAATAAACACTAGATAAACTGACAATTCTACTTTAGCTGGATCTATATATAAATGTCACTTATTACTCACAAGTCCATTTTACAAAAATGTATTGTGAAACATTTGATTTTCTCCAAGTATAGTACTGGAGAAAGTCATGGATGTCATTTGGATGGTTACTGGTGAAGCCTGTGGTCTCCCTTACTACTCCTAAAAAAAGATTTAAATTTTTTTTGTTTTTTGTATCTGCTTTATAAATGGAAGCTCCTGGCCTGTGTCTTTTTTCTGGAATGGCTAGATGTCTTTTTCTAGCCTCTTAAAAAACTGAGGATACCATAAGTGTAACACTTTGAGCAGTGACCCTAAATAAGAAAGAATATGAATAACAAATCATGTGTCTTTCTGGAATTCTACACAATCATTATAAGACTCATTAAAGGTTTACAGGCACACTTCAGGGGGTGAACCACTTAGTCTGTCGTTAAACACCTCAAATTCACAATGCAGACAAAAACTTCCAAAGAGCCTTTAGAGTAGAACAAGCATCAATTTGTGACTGTGAATTTTGCTTTTCGCAAGTTGCAGTTATAGCATGTTTTTTTTTCCTGAGGTTGTCCCTCTTACAATCATCACAAGACATTCCATCTCTCTGTCCCCCGTCACTTGACAAAATCTGTGTCCCTAAAAGCTTGTGTACAGTTAAGAAATGCTTAACCATAGCACATAAAGTGGCCCTTGATTTCATTGTGCAGAGAACTCAACCGAAACATGTTGACAACAGTTTTCTAAATCCCTGAACATAGTCAGAGGGTCACATTGTTAAGTAACAAAGTGGGAAATAGACATTGATGCCAAAGTGTGATATCAATGGTATATCACGGATGTTTTGTTATAAAGGGATGATGAATGCTTGAGAATATTTAATGAGTGAAGTGGTATGGAGGGATGTGTTTGCGGTATAGAAAAAACATATTTTGTTGATATAAATGCCATCGATTATTTTCTAATGATTGTTTTTTGTACAATAAATGCTAAGCTACTATGACTTAAAATAGTCAGCTGTCATCTCTGGTCTAGTTGGCCCACCTCCTTTTTGTATTGCCAACTTCACACCAGACCTGAAGATGAACTGGCCTGCTATTAAATCTCAGTTACCTGTTTTATGTAATGATATCCACTTCATAGTGTAATTTGCTTACCGACTTTGGGAACATTCAGACATTTAGGGGGTAATACATAGAATTCAGCGCACAAGTGGCGCACGCGGCTGGCGCACAGTGTGCGCGTGCGAATCCCTGCGCCAGCCACGTGCGCTAAAATCCATTTCCGCGCACAGCGTATTCATGGATTCCAGCCACCAAAACCAGCCGTGGCGCACAGTGGCGCAGCGATCCTGCAGCAGCGCCAGTTACGCCCCCAAGAACGCCTCTCGCGCAGGGAAAAGCCATCAATATACCCAATCCAGCGCAAAGGGCTGCGCTAACCCTGTACCAGCACAGCAAGCGGGCTACGTGTATCACTGGGGTGCGCAGGAAGTACCTCACGCGATTGGCCCAGTGCGAGCAGGGTACGCGTATTTCAGGGGTGCGCGGGAAGTTCCACACGCAATCTCATCATGGTACGTGTATTTTAGGGGTGCGCGGGAATTACCACACGCGAATGGGCCCGTGCGAGCAGGATACGCATATCTCAGGGGTGCGCGGGAAGTTCCACACGCAATTCCATCAGGGTACGTGTATGTCGGGGTGTGCGTGAAGTTCCACACGCGAAATCAGCAGGGTATGTGTATTCCAGGGGTGCACGGGAAGTCCCACACGCGATTCCATCAGGGTACGTGTATTACAGGTGTGCGCGGGAATTTCCACACGCGACTGGGCCCGTGCGAGCAGGGTACCCGTATCTCAAAGGTGCGCGTGAAGTTACACATGCGATTTCCGCAGGGTACGTGTATATCAGGGGTGCGCGTGAAGTTCCACACGCGATATCAGCAGGGCACGTGTATTTCAGGGTGCAGGGGAAGTTACACACGCGATTTCTGCAGGGTACATGTATTTCAGGGGTGCGTGGGAATTTCCACACGCGATTGGGCCCGTGCGAGCAGGGTACACGTATCTCAGGGGCGCGCGGGAAGTTCCACACGCGATTCCATCAGGGTACGTGTATTTCGGGGTGCGCGTGAAGTTCCACACGCCATATCAGCAGGGTACGTGTATTTCAGGGTGTAGGGGAATTTACACACGCGATTTCCACAGGGTATGTGTATTTCAGGGGTGCGCGTGAAGTTCCACACGCGATTGGGCCCATGCGAGCAGGGTACGCGTATCTCAGGGGTGCGCGGGAAGTTCCACACGCGATTCCATCAGGGTACGTGTATTTCAGGGTGCGGGGGAAGTTCCACATGCGAAATCAGCAGGGTACGTGTATTCCAGGGGTGCGCGGGAAGTCCCACATGCGATTCCATCAGGGTACGTGTATTACAGGGGTGCGTGGGAATTTCCACACGCGACTGGGCCCGTGCGAGCAGGGTACATGTATCTCAGGGGTGCGCGGGAAGTTCCACATGCGATTTCAGCAGGGTACGTGTATTCCAGGGGTGCGCGGGAAGTTCCACACGCGATTCCATCAGGGTACGTGTATTACAGGGGTGCGCAGGGAGCACCACATGTGAATTGCATGTGTGGGACCTCCCAGGTGTTCCCTCTACACCCTCCACGTCCCCTGCAGGTGGCTCACACCACAGGGGCCTACCCTGCACATGTCCTGCAGGCACACCATCCACCATGGCCATGACCCCCAGCCAACCCACATGTCAACTTGCACTACTGCCCACCAACGCATGTCCCCCTGCACCCCCAGTCACCAGGGGCACACTCCACCAGGCCCCACCTTTGTCTCCCACCACCCCCACCCCCCAGCAGTGCAGGGGCACCCACCACCAGGCCCCCACCCATGTCTCCCACCACCCCCACCCCCCAGCCACCAGGGGCAGCCTCCACCAGGCCCCCACCCATGTCTCACACCACCCCCTCCCCCCAGCACTGTGGGGCACCTGCCAGCAGGCCCCCACCCATGTCCAACTCATGTTCCCCACCACCCCCACCCCCCAGCACCGTGGGGCACCTGCCAGCAGGCCCCCACCCATGTCCAACTCATGTTCCCCACCACCCCCACCCCGCAGGGGCAGCCTCCACCAGGCCCCCACCCATGTCTCCCACCACCCCCACCCCCCTGTCACTAGGGGCAGCCTCCACCAGGCCCCCACCCATGTCTCCCACCACCCCCACCCCCCAGCAGTGCAGGGGCAGCCTCCACCAGGCCCCCACCCATGTCTCACACCACCCCCACCCCCCAGCAGTGCAGGGACAGCCTCCACCAGGCCCCCACCCATATCTCCTACCACCCCCACCCCCCAGTCACCAGGGGAAGCCTCCACCAGGCCCCCACCCATGCCTCCCACCACCCCCACCCCCCAGCAGTGCAGGGGCACCCACCACCAGGCCCCCACCCATGTCTCCCACCACCCCCACCCCCCAGCCACCAGGGGCAGCCTCCACCAGGCCCCCCCCATGCCTCCCACCACCCCCACCCCCCAGCACTGTGGGGCACCTGCCAGCAGGCCCCCACCCATGTCCAACTTATGTTCCCCACCACCCCCACCCCCCAGCAGTGCAGGGGCAGCCTCCACCAGGCCCCCACCCATGTATCCCACCACCCCCACCCCCCAGCCACCAGGGGCGCCTCCACCAGGCCCCCACTCATGTCTCCCTGCACCCCCACCCCCCAGCAGTGCAGGGGCAGCCTCCACCAGGCCCCCACTCATGTCCAACTCATGTCTCCCATCACCCCCACCCCCAGCAGTGCAGGGGCAGCCTTCACCAGGCCCCCACTCATGTCCAACTCATGTCTCCCACCACCCCCACCCCCCAGCAGTGCAGGGGCAGCCTCCACCAGGCCCCCACTCATGTCTCCCTGCACCCCCACCCCCCACCAGTCAGGGCCACCCTCCACCAGGCCCCCACTCATGTCCAACTCATGTTTCCCTGCACCCCCACCCCCCAGGCACCCCAAAACTGCAGTAAAACCATGCACGCAACCCTGCAGCCTACGTGCGTGGATTCAACCTCCCACAGTATGCGGTGGCACCCAGTAACACGAATAACGCGTATGCGTGGGACACGCAGGCTACTATGACATCGAAAATGCGTGCGATACACAGGGGCACCCGCAGTGGGAAAAAGAGCGTGTGCGACTCACCGTCTGACTAGCGCGATGCAGAAAAACACACGTAGCCAATACCCCCGCCAAAAGAAGAGATACGTCCTTGATAGCTGTGAAGTTGTGATGGCGCGCAAAACAACAGGAAGCAGCAACACACGTCGGTCTCCACGAAAAGCACGTACATCGAACTGCTGGGCCCGCTCCCCTTTAACCCGTGCTGAGGGAAACGCAGGCGCGCGTCACGTCACTTACGCGCATGGGCCCTTTCCTCGTATTACATGCGGATGTGCAGTTTTTCACGCGCGCTGAAATGCCCATGCACGTCTGTACGCATCACGTCACAGGGGCGCTTGCGCTTGAGGGGCCTTCTGTCCAATGAAAATGCGTATGCGTGCAGGCGCGCTTACGCGCTAAGGGCCTTTCCTCGAATTACACGCTGACGTGCAGATTTTTCACGTGCCAAATCACTCCGTATCAAGCTGGCCACGCGTAAGCACACGGAAGACCACGCTCCTGCCCAGAAGGCCGAACTACTTCCCCCCAGAGCCCCGAGCACGCTCCCACCTGCCATCTGCTGCTGCCTGACTGCCTGCTGCCCACGTGCCCTGCCATTTGCTGCCTGCACATCAGCCAGGGGTGCTGTTGCTGTGACTACCCCTGCTGGAACCGAAGACTCCAGACTGGGATTGCATCGCTCCACAGCCCAGCCCCAGGACCCAGTTGCCCACCCACTCCTGCCGCTGGGGTTGTCATGTCGGGGCAAACACCATCTGTGACCACTGACAACACCCGGCCAGAGAGGCAGAGGTGCACCAGCTTCAGTGCCACCGAAGTTGGTGTCCTGTGGAGCAAGTCATGGGGCAGTATGATGCCCTCTTTGGAAGTTCCCGCGCCGACAAGGAAGGACGGACTCAGATCTGGACTGACATCGTGACTGCCATCAACGCGGAGGAGGTGGCAGTCCGCGACTTACAACATGTCAGGAAGCGCTGGGAGGACTTCAGGTCCAGGACCCTGAACAAGGCCCAGCGCCTCTTGAAGGCAGCGGATGCCAAGGAGCGCCGGGGCCACTTGTCGGAAGAACAGATGAGGGTCCTGGAACGCATATCCCCAGCGCTCCACGTCCAGGTCCTTGAGAAGCAGACCCGTCTGGAGTCGAGCGGTGAGTGTACATGCATCCTGATTGTGAGCAGTGTGTGTGGTGATTATTCAGTAGTGTGCAGGTTGCACATCTGTTTGTATGGGGTCGAGTATGGGTGGGGGTGTGTACAGGGCCATGGGGCTGACACATGCGAGGGCTGTAATGTGTGAGACATGGATGGTGCTTGTGTGTGTTGGCTTGCATGCCAAATGCAGTTGTGTGGGCACACATGTTTGGATGAATGTGTATGTAAGTAGACATGTCCATGATGTCACACATGTATGTTGTTTTCGGCTGCATGTATCAGCACTGTGTACATGTGCATGTGTGTGTATTTGACAAGAGTGCAACAGTGATGCAACATGGATGCATGTGACAGCGGTATGTGGAAGCCTGATTGGCAGATGTGGCATGGATGCCCGTCTGAACAGTGCAACACTTGACAGAGGTGTACACATGCATGCAAGTGTGGTGGTGTGTGTACATGTGTGGTGCACTTCCTGTGTTGCATGTGATGTCTGGCTCACCTTTGGCTGCTCATGCTGTTGTATGTGTATGGATGGTGGCGGCAGTTGCGATATGGCTGTGGTATGGCTCATGTGTGCGAGTTGTAATGACATGTGTTTTGGGGATTGTGATGACATGTCTGAGGTTTGCCAATGCCACTCATGTACAACTGTCATGTGTGTATGTGTCCATTGTACAGTGCCCTGATGCCTGTGTTTTGTTTCTCCCTGTCTGCAGCGTCAACTGATGAAGAGGGCGGAGAAGGTGCTGTGGAGCACAGCGGCGGGGATCCGACTGCCAGCCAGAGACGCAAGGCCCGGCTCCCCTCCTAGGTTGTCATCTCGTCGGGGAGTGAGGAGTCCGGTGCCGCGTCCCAGGCCGCAGCTGCCGGCGGGAGGTCCAAGAGGCAGAGGTTGGAGTTGGACTCCTCGGCAGCAGAAGGGGCAGCTGGGACCCCACAGGGCCCAACAGGGGAAGATGGCACGGAGTCATCCAGGTTGGTGGGGGGTTTGGTGGAGGAGGAGGCCGTGCAAGCACCAGAGACGGGGTCTGGAGGTGGGGATCCCACTGGTGCTAATGGTGCAGCGCAGGACCAGGGACAGGAGGCAGCACAGGCCGCCACGGAGGTGCCTGTGTGCAATCCTGTCCACGATCCTGTCCCTGCATCATCTTGCACCAGCAGGGATGCCTACGTCCAGACCCGTTTTCAGGCAGGGGATGAGCTCACGTCAACTGGCCTTCCTCTGCCTGCAGACGTGGCTATCCAGGTCCGGGTTGAGCCTGTCCTGGCTGGTGTGGCGTTGCGTCAAGGGGCCATGCGAGGTGACCTGCAGTCTTTTCATGGAGAGACTGCACGTCATCTCGAATGGCTCGTTGACCATGTCAGCCTGCTGGGACAGGTCACCCAGGCCGGATTCCTCCGTCTGATGGGGCTTGCTCCGACCCCCTCCTCAACTGGACCCCCTATGCGCCAGTCGTCCTCTGTGCCATCTTCCCACACATCAGTCACCTGGGTGCCCTGTGGAGCTGCCTCTGACGGTGCGGCCAGGCTGGTGGAGGAGGCATCCTTGCCACAGTCGGGAGTCGGACGTCCAGCAGGGGTGGCCACATCTACGACTGCACCCCAGCCGGCGGAGGATGTGCAGGCAGCAGGAGGCAGTGCACGGGCAAAGGCACAGCAGCAGCAGCAACGTGGTCTGAGCCATGAAGGCTCGGGGCCTTCGACATCAGAGGGGCAGGCATCGGCCGGAGGGCAGGAGGACCCAGGACAGAGAGTGTTCTCCGTGTGGCAGCGGTTGGGCCACGCCATAGATGCGGAGCGGCAGCGGGCGGAAGAGGCACGGCTCACAATGGTCAGGGCGGAGAACTCCATGCGGAGGGCCCTGAGGCGGACCGAGTGCCTCGAGGCAATCCGCAGGGGTTTGGAGGTGGAGACGTCGGCGGCCCTGCGGACCCTCGGGGCCATGGAGGAGGACCGCCTCCGGGACATTGAGGAGGAGTTCGATGATGCCCTGGCCCGGAACATCCACAAGTGAGCCGTGAAACTAGCCCGCTGCCCTTGTACATAGTTTCTAGGTAGCGTTAGGTTTCATTTTTGTTTTTATTTATTTGGACCTTTCGGACATTGGCCACATTTTTGTAAATAGTTTATTTTATTAGTTAGTGTAGTTAGATAGGTTTCCTTTATTTTGTTGAGATAATGGACCCTGGATTGTTCCCATGTAAATAGTTGACAGTTGGATTGTATTTTTTTTTCTATTTCTAACCATGGAGCAATGGCTTTCTTTTTTATTTCCCATTGGATTTTGTTTTGTGGACATTGACTTTGGACATTACTTTGGATTTTTATTTTTGGTTTTGCTTTTTTTGACGGACATGCTTCTATTCATTTTTGTACATTCACGTTTCTGTTTCTTCATTTTTAATTCTATTGATGTTTCCTTTAATACATATTATTTTTGGTGAACTTCAATGTGTGGTATCTCATTGGTTTCATGCATTTCATGATATGTATTTTGAGATTCACTGTCACCCATTGGGTGTATGTGAGGGAAATGTGTTTGTTTCGGAACTTGCAATTGGTGTTCTGTGATGTAATTGCAAATTATGAGTGGGTGGATGCAATACTCGGGTGGGTGTTTTGCATTTGGAGGCTGACCATGGGGACCAGGGATCTAGATTGTGATGACATGTTGGCTGGGGAACATGAGTTGCACATGGGTGGGTGCCAGCTGGCAGGTGACCCACAGTGCTGGGGGCTGGGGGTGGTGGGAGACATGGGTGGGGGCCTGGTGGAGGCTGCCCCTGCACTGCTGGGGGGTGGGGGTGCAGGGAGACATGAGTGGGGGCCTGGTGGAGGCTGCCCCTGGTGGCTGGGGGTTGGGGGTGATGGGAGACATGAGCGGGGGCCTGGTGGAGGCTGCCCCTGCACTGCTGGGGGGTGGGGGTGCAGGGAGACATGAGTGGGGGCCTGGTGGAGGCTGCCCCTGGTGGCTGGGGGGTGGGGGTGATGGGAGACATGGGTGGGGGCCTGGTGGTGGCTGCCCCTACACTGCTGGGGGGTGGGGGTGGTGGGAGTCATGAGTGGGGGACTGGTAGAGGCTGCCCCTGCACTGCTGGGGGGTGGGGGTGGTGGGAGACATGGGTGGCAGCCTGGTGGAGGCTGCCCCTGGTGGCTGGGGTGTGGGGGTGGTGGGAGACATGGGTGGGGCCTGCTGGCAGGTACCCCACAGTGCTGGGGGGTGGGGGTGGTGGGGAACATGGTTGGACATGGGTGGGGCCTGCTGGCAGGTGCCCCACAGTGCTGGGGGGTGGGGGTGGTGGGGAAAATGGTTGGACATGGGTGGGGGCCTGCTGGCAGGTGACCCACAGTGCTGGGGGGTGGGGGTGGTGGGAGACATGGGTGGGGGCCTGGTGGAGGCTGCCCCTGGTGGCTGGGGGTTGGGGGTGGTGGGAGATATGAGTGGGGGACTGGTGGAGGCTGCCCCTGCACTGCTGGGGGGTGGGGGTGCAGGGAGACATGAGTGGGGCCTGGTGGAGGCTGCCCCTGGTGGCTGGGGGGTGGGGGCGATGGGAGACATGAGTGGGGGCCTGGTGGAGGCTGCCCCTGCACTGCTGGGGTGTGGGGGTGGTGGTAGACATGGGTGGGGGCCTGGTGGAAGCTGCCCCTGCACTTCTGGGGGGTGGGGGTGATGGGAGACATGAGTGGGGACCTGGTGGAGGCTGCCCCTGGTGGCTGGGTATTGGGGTGGTGGGAGACATGAGTGGGGGCCTGGTGGAGGCTGCCCCTGCACTGCTGGGGGTGGGGGTGCAGGGAGACATGAGTGGGGGCCTGGTGGAGGCTGCCCCTGCACTGCTGGGGGTGGGGGTGATGGGAGACATGAGTTGAACATGAGTGGGGGCCTGGTGGAGGCTGCCCCTGCACTGCTGGGGGTGCGTGTGATGGGAGACATGAGTTGGACATGAGTGAGGGCCTGGTGGAGGCTGCCCCTGCACTGCTGGGGGTTGGGGGTGCAGGGAGACATGAGTGGGGGCCTGGTGGAGGCTGCCCCTGGTGGCAGGGGGGTGGGGGTGATGGGAGACATGAGTGGGGGCCTGGTGGAGGCTGCCCCTGCACTGCTGGGGGGTGGGGGTGGTGGGAGAAATGGGTGGGGGCCTGGTGGAGGCTGCCCCTGCACTCCTCGGGGGTGGGGGTGCAGGGAGACATGAGTGGGGCCTGGTGGAGGCTGCCCCTACACTGCTGGGGGGTCGGGGTGGTGGGAGACATGGGTGGGGGCCTGATGGAGGCTGCCCCTGCACTCCTCGGGGGTGGGGGTGCAGGGAGACATGAGTGGGGGCCTGGTGGAGGCTGCCCCTGCACTGCTGGGGGTGGGGGTGGTGTGAGACATGAGTGGGGGCCTGGTGGAGGCTGCCCCTGCACTGCTGGGAGGGTGGGGGTGGTGGGAGACATGGGTGGGGGCCTGGTGGAGGCTGCCCCTGCACTCCTCGGGGGTGGGGGTGCAGGGAGACATGAGTGGGGGCCTGGTGGAGGCTGCCCCTGCACTTCTGGGGGGTGGGGGTGGTGTGAGACATGGGTGGGGGCCTGGTGGAGCTGCCCCTGCTCTGCTGGGGAGTGGGGGTGGTGGGAGACATGGGTAGGGGCCTGGTGGAGGCTGCCCCTGGTGACTGGGGTGGTGGGGGTGATGGGAGACATGGGTGGGGGCCTGGTGGAGGGTGCCCCTGGTGGCTGTGGGTGCAGGGGGACATGCGTTGGTGGGCAGTAGTGCAAGTTGACATGTGGGTTGGCTGGTGGGCATGGCCATGGTGGATGGGGTGCCTGCATGACATGTGCTGGGTAGGCCCCTGTGGTGTGAGCCACCTGCAGGGGCTGTGGAGGGTGTAGAAGGAACACCTGGGAGGACCCACACGAGCAATTCATGTGTGCTGCTCCCCGCGCACCCCTGTAATACACGTACCCTGATGATATCGCGTGTGGAACTTCCCGCGCACCCCTGTAATTCACGTACCCTGATGGAATTGCCTGTGGAACTTCCCGCGCACCCCTGGAATACACGTACCCTGCTGATGTTGCGTGGGATACTTCCCCCGCACCCCGAAATACACGTACCCTGATGAGATCGCGTGTGTGACTTCCCGCGCACCCCAGAAATACACGTACCCCGCTCAATCGCGTGTGTAACTTCCCGCGCACCCCCGAAATACACATACCCCGCTCAATCGCGTGTGTGACTAGCCGCGCACTCCCGATATACACGTACCCCGCTCAATCGCGTGTGTAACTTCCCGCGCACCCCCGAAATACACGTACCCCGCTCAATCGCGTGTGTCACTTCCCGCGCACCCCCGAAATACACGTACCCCGCTCAATCGCGTGTGTCACTTCCCGCGCACCCCCGAAATACACGTACCCCGCTCAATCGCGTGTGTAACTTCCCGCGCACCCTCGAAATACATGTACCCCGCTCAATCGCGTGTGTAACTACCCGCGCAGCCCCGATATACAGGTACCCTGCTCAATCGCGTGTGTAACTTCCCGCGCACCCCCGCAATACACGTGCCCCGCTCGCACAGGCCCAATTGCTGTATGTTGCCACTTTTGTGATGCGCTGGGACTCTACCGCCTGCCTTCGTGTGGCGGACTTGTTTCAGCTTGTGCGTGTCTTTGGCTGTGCGTGGCTTTGCCCTATTCGATTCTATGAATACGTGTGGTTCGAGTGCGTGTGGGTGTTCCGTCTGCTTCCCTGCAGTACATCCCCAGTTACGCCCTTATTTTCGCGCGTTGTTGTCCATTCTGCGCGTTACGCCCCGTGTCCCGCCCACTTTCTGGTGTATGCGCCGAGGTTGTGCGCTTTCACTGTGCGTGTCGCGCACGCCTTTCGGGATGTTGCAGTGACTTGTGCGCCATGCACGGGTTTGGCGCACATCCCGAGGTGAACACGCGCAGGGACTTCCATGAATCGCAGGCGTGCGCCTGTTTCTTTGCGCTTGCGCCTGCTTGCACCTGCTTGCGCCTGCTTGCGCCTGCTTGCGCAATGATTTTCGGTGCACGTTTGTTCCATGAATCGGCCCCTTAATTACTAATTTCACTATAGCCGGTAAGATAGCTATAGCTGGTAAGATAGCTCAGTGGGTTGAATGCTCGCTGCTGCAATGTGTGTGTGTTATCTACAGGGTGCAGGCTTGAATTCTGGCATGGCCCACTCAGCCTTTCATCCTTCTGAGGTTGATAAATGAGTACCAGCACAGGTTGGGTGATATTGTATGTATATTTCAGTGTGAGTGCTATATAACACATTGTTATGATTTGGCATTCGACATCTGCTTGCATTTACCATACTTTGATAATGAGGGCCTGTACACACTGATATTAATGATACATATGGTGATCTATTCTTGTATGATGTGATGTCATCTGAGGTCAAGGGTTGCGTGATGTCACATCTGCGACCCCAGGCATTTTTGTGAAATGACTTCCCTGAATAAAGTTACAGCAATCAACCTTCAAAGTACATATATAATGCACCAATGCTCCTGTACAGGCATGAGATTGTGAATATATTAGCTATGTTGAGTGCACTTGATAAATACAAAATGACTTCATTTCACAGTGTTACGTGATCAGGCATGTACATGGAAAGGGTGCATTGCATTGCCTCATTTAAGTTTGAATTCCCAGCAAATGTTCTCCGGAATCTAAAAGTTCTATTCTGAACCTACATGCATCAAATGTTTTCAGAATGTGTGGGTGCCTTTCTCTATAGACAAGTGTATGTGACGTTAATGAAACTGAGTTGTCCTTTAATTTATCGGTGTATGTGTGTGGCTTTTCTGGCACAATAATGTATTCTTTCTTTTTTATCCAGGATCATGTGCATTTTTCAAAAGGCCTACTTGAAAGACTTATCATGTCTTCATATTTTGAGGCTGGAGATGTACTCATCTCAAGTAACAGATATTAAACTATAAACTCTCTTCCCTTCAGCCCTATATCTGACTCTGGCTAGGCACTGAAACACAGGAGAATGCAGGGGATTTGAAATGTGTACTGGTATTAATTCGTAGAATTCATTATTTTGGAATGTATTTCGTCATGCAATTGGCCGTAATATACTATGGTCTCTAACTGTGGAATAAACTGCATGATATCATCCCAGGCAATAGCACTTCCATTTGCACGCGTTGTGATTCAAAACCAGCTTCAGCCACTTAATATATTTGCAAATAATACGTTACTTACCCCAGGCAATCCTACTTCAAAGTAGCAGCCAATATATTCAGTTGTGACTTTTGATTTTCAATACCAAGTCATTTAGTCCACAAAGGACAACCTATCAATTTTCATTCAATATATATCACTTTACATTTAATATGTATATGGGATAACACATGGCATGCATTAATCAACACCTCTATTTCTGTTTTTAAAGTGTGCCCCTTTGTACTCCCTATCATGTTGTCTTCCCTGATCAAGCTGGACAGTTTTGGGAATTGCAATTGATTTACATGTTCAGATGTAAATTCTGGTTTAGGGAGAACCAGTTAGCAATCTAGTCAGCCAGATATCATCTGGTCAGCAACTCCTCAGTGCAGGTGACCTTTTTGGAATCAGTACCTCTGTGAAGACTAGAAATCTTTCTATGGGCTGCTTTGGCTTCTACTTTTTCTCAATTGACAGGTCTCATAGACTGGCTTGTCATGTACCAAGGTTCAGTTCTCATACTCTCCAATCTCCAGAGTATTCCCCTTCTATTTCTTCCTCACCCAATAATCCATAATTATTTCCCTCCTTCATATGGATATCCAATTATATTTCCCTCTAACTCAACCTCCAGCTGGTCAGAGGAGTGGTTTTCCAGTCGCAAGTGTGGGTGGAACGCCCTCATTATTTAGAAAACCTTTTTTTTTGGTATGCTCTAGTTTCTGACTCACCATTTCCACCTTGATAGAACTTATACTTGTAGATTCTATGAGTTGAGAAACACATTTTGAGATATTAAATTTCTCATACATTTTAGTGTTTTTAAACCTTTTCAGACATTTTAGGTAATTCTTAACATAGTGACATACAATTCCATTTCAAGATTCTAATATAACTTACTTTTATCTAAAAACTGTCCAAAACCAAACCACTGAAAGCTTGCATGTCGATGCACTGACTAATTTTGTTTTAACAATCGTTAAGTATTATTTGTGTTTATGTAAAAAGGTTTGTTTTTCTTTGGTATGCTATTACAGCAGATTTCCACAAAGCGGAGAGGCAACACATGGCCAATTAAGTCCCTTTCTATGCAAAGTAAAATGTTTTGCAGTGCATATTCTAAATTTCCTTTAACCGTGTCTACTCCAAGACAGATGTCTGGTGCCATGCATCTAAATGTTAGTGGCCTCTTCTGTTGACCTCACATGCTAAGGGGTTTGGCTTATGAGTTGATGTGAT
Source organism: Ambystoma mexicanum (assembly GCF_040938575.1). Taxonomy (NCBI): domain Eukaryota; kingdom Metazoa; phylum Chordata; class Amphibia; order Caudata; family Ambystomatidae; genus Ambystoma; species Ambystoma mexicanum. The sequence continues at coordinate 185,089,064 of NC_090935.1, forward strand.
CTAAATGATTTATTTGAAGCCGAAGCCGGATGGCATGAGTGAATGCCAGTGGAAAATGACCGTGTTTTACTTGCTTTGAAAACCTTGTTTCAACACGATGTAGGTGCATCTTGGGGTGGTCTTAAAATCAATCTGACCTGACCATAACATACCAATATTGTCTATCCAGTTCCCACTAGACTGAAGACCTTTGCTCTTGTCAGTATGTCTACTCATGGCGACAGACACTTAAAGTTCAATTTGATTCTGCACTTTCATTCCAGGTCCTTTAGGTTTAATGTCTTCATTTAACAATGCAGACCTATCTGTTCCATGTGCATGACAAGGAAAAACAAAATCCAATAGCATGTTCACTCCTATTCTTGTGTTTCATCTTATACAGTGTGCAAGTAAGTGCTAACAGAGAAGAATAAAGGAACACATTGTATATTGATACTCACATTGACGGAATACAAGTTTTGCTGTAATGATATCATTTTTAGATATGTTATTTGTATTGGAAAGACATGTGAAGAAATCCAATTCTAAGATTTTAATTAAATGGCTACTAGATCACTGGTTATTATGTCACTGTACATTGGTACTATGAAGTCTGGGTCTGAAAATAAACCAGTTCAACAACTATTTTCCAACATTTGGATGTGCCCCACAATTTAACAATGCAGAGCTACCTTTTTTATGTACATGACATAGCAAAGCAAAATCCAATAGCATTTTCAATATAATTGGGTTTCATACTATACAGTTTGCAACATAGTACTAACAAAGCAGAATAAATGAACACATTATATATTGATTCTCACATTGACTGAAATTCAACTTTTGATGTAATGACATCTTCTTTACATATGCTATGTGTATTTGACATACATACGAATGAATACATTCAATATATAAGCTTTAAATTAAATGGCTCCTAAATCACTGGTTAATATGTCACATTATAAATTATAAAGCCTGGTATTGAAAATTAAATAGTTCAACAGCTATTTTCTAACATTTGGGTGTGCTCTAGAATTTGACAGGGACATTTTTATTGTGACAGAAAGCAAGAGGCAGCAATTCCTAATACACTTCAAAGTTTGCACATATTATTTCTCTTGCTCTTGCTAGAAAGGCCTGTTTTATTTGATTTATTTTAGGCCTCATCTTTATTATAAAATACCTGACAACAACCAAATCATCCTGTTACCAGTAAAGGTTATGTTGTGCAAATAGAATCAAATGGTTCAATACTAATTTACTATTGGGCTCTCAAGTATGATTGCCTTGAGCACAGCAAACATCTGTCAGCTCATGTGTTCTTGCAGTTCTTTGCAGAAATGCTGGGGGTGACTGACAGACCCTGTTAGGTGGAGACCTGGCCGGTCATTGTTGAAACGCAGTGTGCTGTAATAATTAGATTGCTGGCATTGCTAGAGGGGCATCCATGATGCCAAATTCTTCTATAACACAGTTAGAGTGAATATGGTTTGAAGAGATAAAAAAGTCCTAGAAGGGAGATGAAACTGCTGAGGACTGAGAAAGGTGTCAAGGTCATTTATAAGTGATGCAGATTGATGCTGTTGTACCAATACATGAGCATTGTGCAAATCAAGGTTTTTCATTGTATCAATGCAACTGATGTGCTACAAGGTAAACAAATATATTAACGCAAGGCAAGCATGTTCTTTGGAAATTGAGAGGGAGAATGAGAGAAAGTGGCAATGTCTGTTGGGGCTACTTTGGAGTACCATCCTTTTGATGAAATACACTTATTATTATTATTATTATTATTATTATTATTATTATTATTATTATTATTATTATTATCATCATCTGGGCATCTGGGGGACCCAGATCCGGGAAGCAACAGAACACTTTACAATCATGGGTGAAGACCACAGCAAGGGAAGCAGAGAAACAAGGGATCTGAGAGCTAACAACAGGGGATAAGGAGGGTCGGAGATTTGGTACCAAGGGATTTACAAGCAAGCCGATGGGAAATCTGTGAGGCGCAGATGAACCAGGTCTTGAGTAGGGTGGGCAGTGGAGGCTTTTTGGATCTAGGTCCACTACAACAAAGTCTCACTTAAATTGAATGTTAAAAATTGAAAGGTAACTCCTTATAGATTTTAAAAGGTTTTTAAAGATTTTAAAAAAAACTTTTTTTTTAAAAGGTTCTGTAAACTTGGATAAACATAACCGATGCTGGTTAAAAGGCAATCGGAAAGTTGTTTATTAAGCAATATGTATGCATGCTACAAACTATTGTTGCATGCTACAAACTCTTGAAATTACATGAATTTTAAAAGTTGTGTGTGTTGCAATTGTAAAATATTGACCAGTTACCCCACTCAAATAATTTCACTATGCATGACTCTGTAAATTGTTTTTTCAGAGAGAAACATCCGCTTTGTCGTATGTATGCTGCCAACTAAATGTAGAGCAGTTATTCCTTACATTTAAGTTTCAATTTAAATATATTGCATGTTCTTCCTTTAAAATGACTTTCAATCAATGTACCCTCATGTAACAGTGTGGTTAGACATGTAGTTAATGTGTTCTAAGCTTAACACATTGGTATGCTATCAAAGAGCACAAAAAGGATGAAAAAGTAGTTACATGCAAGCTGCGTATGGACATGTCCAGTCATAGTCGCCAGTTCTTGAAGAACAACATTGATAAATGTGTTCTTTTATTTTTTAAAGAAGAGGAAATCTTACATATGGGAATGCATACGTTCAATCCTTTAAACCTGTGTATCACATTTTTTAATGATATGTGGATATATATTTGCTGACGTTACGGCTCAGCGAGTGTAGCACTCACTGCTGATATCTTTGTGTTATCCAAATGACGTCGATAAATTGAGCACCACTTATGGGTGAGCATACATGTTTTTTGTAAAAAAAAAAATCTATGTAAAATGGCTTTGGTGAAAGTGGAATACAAGTAACCTGTTCGTTTTTATTTATTAAAAGGACAATGCAGATTGTGGCTTTCCCTGACCTGTCTTTAAATGTACCAGAACATTAGAACGGTTCAGCTTGTGGGTATCTGTACCTGCAAATACTTGCCATTTTGTATCTGTTATTTTGATATAATCAATTTGTACGCCCTAAAGATCTAGGATTTCCCCAGTTATTTAAAATATGACATGAGCTGAAGAAAGTACACAAACCAGCAACACTATCAGAAAACACGTATTCTTAAGAGTGGTGCTGCCCTTTTCAAGATAGTTTACGTTGCTTCTCTATTTACGTATTGCGCTTGGCATGGAGGAATAGCTGAAGGGGAAGATATTTAAAGCAATGTCAAATATTGAAAGGTTACTTGTCAACTGAATCTCCTGGAAAACAAATGAAAGTTTGACTGGAGTAGATTTCAGAATGCCACACATGTTACGATTTCCTCACACTTGCAGTAATGGAATAATGAAAATACAGAAGATGAGGTTGAATATTCGCAAATTGGCGCAAAATGCGTTTTATGAGATGTTTGGAAATGTGATTAAGAAATTAGGTACACTTTAATTTAGAATGTCAATTTGGACAGAATATCTAACATTTGCATTGGTGCAAGCACGTGCATTTAGCACCAGTCTTGCTGCGCATGTGGTATGCAGAGGAACACATAGACTTTGCCCCAGTCTATATTACATAGAGAATTTTACAAAGGGGCATCAATGCGTGTAATGTTAGCATTTCACCAGCTGTGTGACATAATAAGAACTAGGTGGTAAGGCTTGTCTTTCGCACTAAAAACGTGGAGCAACATAGAGTTCTATGGATTCGAACAGGACACGTTGGTGTGCTCAGTGTTCTTACCATGGTTCGAAATGTTATGACACAAGGGTGCCAGCTAAATCTCAAGTAAGCCCTATTTGCTCTATTTCCGATTACACTGGCTATAGAAATGTGGATATGTTGCTGCGTTTAACGCATTCGTATTCAATATGGATTTGGGAAAACAGGTTCTCTACATTCAGTGTTACAGAAGCAGGAAGACTGGGGCCATTTGATGGAAACTTTGCATCACTGCAAGAGCGATTAGCACTGAGGCAAACATGGTGTAAGCAAAGGCTCTGGCAAAGGATGAGGACTATGGTAAACTATGCTCTGAAGCACAGATGCATTGAGCCAATGGCACTAGGATCATGAATGCTCCAGTGCTAATAGCTAATAGCACTTGCAGCAGCAGACGGTATCTGTAATACCCTCCCTGGCGCTTAACATGTAGCAAATGTGCAATATATAATTATTATGGGCCCTCTCACCAACACGTGGGAGAATACTGCATGCACTTCACTGTGTGGTGCACGTTGACAGTGTTATCTTAAGTTGAATGTCCCTGTTGTTTTTTTCCCAGTGTTATGAAATGGCACAGTTGACATTTTCATACCATACTGGTAGTATTTGTTGTATTATAATCTGCCCTGGTCTTGTGAATGTCTGTATTCGTGTTTGTTTTTGATGTATAACGGATCAAACTCTCACCATGCCTCCCCTTTAAGCTGCCTTCTTTGTCGCAGAAAACTTTTACTGCAGTGGTTAAAAGCCATTTACATAATAGCAGATGAAAAGCAGCCAAATGAAATAAGACCGCCTAAACAGGGGGGATAATGATGTTAGGCAAGTCATCTCATGCTGCCAAGTCCATTTTTAAGACGCATTTATAAAAAAAAGTGCCTACGAACATCTAAACATGCATTAAAGTACGGTGTATGGGTACGGCCATTATGGACAACATGATGTGAGAAATAGAACATTCAATTCCTGGCATGTGCAATACCTGAATAGCAGTTTTCATTATCTGCTACACTGGGAGCATTGTATTATTCCACTGGGAAGTCATAGTGGAAGAGATATAATTATCAGCAAAGTAATGGGGATGCTCTTGCTAATGGCTGGCTATTCAAATATCTCAGTGTAATCGCCCTGCCCAATCTCTCCCCATTGCATACTCTTCTTCGGAAACTCATCATTTTTTCCACTTACACCAGCATAATGAATTCATTTTGCATTTTCTTTGTAAGAAATTAAGAAGAATAGCAATGTGTAATGTGTTGATGTTTGAAATTCAGCACAGAAAAGTTTAGACTAGCAATTTTGTTTAATGGTGCGCTACCGGGAGGGATACTTATTAAATTAGTGCTGGGTGTACTTATATTTCTACTGAAATCTCCCTCCATAGGTCAATTCAACGAGAGACATTGGCATCAGCTAGCTGTATTTTATTATTCGAATGCTTGTGAAGAGTTCCCAAATGCAGAGCTCACTGCAGAAGACTTGCAACACCTATTTAACATCCCCATGGAAATTAACTTGATGTGCTTAAATAAAGGTTCCTTTGAAAAACACCCACTAGGCAGAAATGTCCCTTGTTTCGATACTGACTGTGTATATGAGATATATTTTAGGGAAACTCATTGTTTTTGTCATCTCTGGGCAGATTTCACATCTTGCTAATGGCATACCTTGTTGTCCAAATCTAACACTGGCAATGCCTGCTTTTTGCCTTTATAAAAGTCACATTTGGGCAAAAGGAAATTAGGGGCGGAAATAGGGATTGGGAAGGAATCTCTTAGCAAAACCAAAAACATCATAATTCCTAAAGTACTGGCACCTAGCTTCACCAATCTTTGAACAGTCACAAAGTGATGCAATAATGGGTGACTGGTGTGTGCGTGTTAGTGTCTGTACCATATTGGAGTGTTAATAGACAGGGATATGATATTATCAGCAAGGTTTTTTATCTACCTACTAGTAAAAAGTACCTGATCTCCAAACCGGTTCTGTGGACGGACATGACAACACTCTCATCAATTGTTGAAAATCAATGCTCCTGTAGGTCGCTTTATGTGCTTTGCACTTTGAAGTAAACTGCACTGAGAATGGGAGCATGTGGCTGGCTGATATACCCCGGAGCAGACGTTGTGAGGAGGTGACAGTCGCTGTGCTGCTGCATACTGGGACCTACTATGCTATCTCCCCACCAGGGACCTCACCCTGGCGTGGCGCAGTTCGTTGCAGTGTATTGTGATGCAAATGTCTCAGAAATTGTGCATTCTATGGTGATGGACCATTCCTTCAACGACCACATTGATGTTTGGCCGATTTCAGGCAATCGTCTCATGTGTGAAGGTGCTGAAATCCAGGGAAAGGGGTGTGTTAGGGAGAATTCTCTGTTTAGGCTGAATTTCCTAACCTAGTGAGTCCCCCAGCAGCTTTGCTGGATTTCTGGAGTTTGTTTTTTCCATCCTGCCAAGAGTGAGACTCTTTTTCTCCCACTCTTGGACATGAATGGGGTTAATTCCTTTGAATGTCAATGTGTTCTATGGGGTCTTTTACTCCATAGGGTCTCATATGTTTTTCTATGTGTGTTACAGCGCACCCTCCGTGCCGTAACACTGGGGCATCCTAGAGGATCCCCACCATGGACTCCATACCCTGGGACTGACTACTGTCTCCCAGGGCATGTAAAGTCACCATTGGCTCTACTAGACCTAAATTTACTAACAGAACTAGTACAAACCATCCTATTGCGGACGTACTAGTAGGGGTAATTCGATTACCCCTGGGTCTGTTATTCGAGGGGGCACTGACCCGTCCCCCCTCGTCAAGTTTTGGCTGGTGGCAGTGGAAACTACTGGTTATATTCGACCCCGAATATAGCTCTATGGGATTCTTCCCATTGTTGGAGGTTAATACTTTTTCTTTTTAATCTCTAAAATACCACCGGTTTATTTATCTTAAATAAATCTAACGGTTGGTATTTTCTGCCAGAACTCGTTTTTTAAAATGGCGTCTGTGTTCGTCTCTGTGACTCCTAAACCAAAGGTTGAGCCCTTTGTTCCACTTTTGGCGGGCTTCTGCACAGAGGCCCTCCAAAGTGGTGCCATTCTGTCTGGGTACCACAGGGGGTGTGGGAGGGGTTTTAGGCACCCTGGACTGAGTTGCCTTGCCAACTCAAGTTGCACTCTGGTGTGATTGGCCCAAGTGGTGAGCCACCCCGCTCACCACTTAGCGTGTTTTGATTGACAGCTAGGCTGAATGAATGGGGGTTTTCTGCATAAAAGCAGGGCTTTTGGGACTGGATCTTCAGAAGTCGCCACAGGACCTAAGAATCCAACGAGGGTAAAGCTGAGCCGACCTGCAACGACGACACCTCCGGTGGAGCCCTGCTGAACCGACTCACCACTTCCCCAACGACAGAGGAGATCTCCCGGCTGGAGAGTCTTCTTCCCCTGACTGGTGGGAACAACCAGTCCCCTTTGCTTTTTCCTCGCTTCCAAGGGCGTAGTGGTCGAATAGCCCGTGCTGAGCACCCCGGCAACCGGATAGCCACTAACCCGTACCGCGACCAAAAGGTGGTGCCTTGTGATGGAGCACTCTGTGGCTGGTCTCTTCCCTGGTGGTTCAACGATCTTCAACTTTCCTTCTACGACGAGAGCATCTCTTCTCTTGGCAAAGCCCCGACTTGCATCCACCACCAGGGACAACTGCCCCCGTCGGAGCTGCCTCTCCACATACAAGGTACCGTGTCCGCCTGGCTTCCCTTGTGTCGGTTAGCGTGAGGTGTCTTAATCCTCGCCTCTCCATTGGGTCGCCTCCAAGCCTTCTTAACTTTCTGTTCTGAACTGGTCCAATCTTTCTGTGACAATTTGCGCCAAAGACTCGAACTGCATTTCCACTGTGATACTTTTTGGGACATTTCGCCTTGCCTCTCCCCGAATGGGCCTGGCCTCTGAACTTTGCGATCTACAGTAGACCCTGCCTTACTTGCCTTGCATTTGTTCGGAAAAGTGTTGGTACCGAGTTGATTTCATACCCTGCCTTTTCTCTCCCGTCCTAACGAATACTAGAGTGCCATCTAGGTTAAAGCATTCACCTCTGCCTGCAAATAAACAAACTATTGTTAGGGGGATTGATTTACTTATAGTAATTGTGATTGAAGTTGTTTGCCGTATTAGTGCCAGTGTGTTTTTCATAGATGTGTTTTTATAAATAAATAACTATATATCTTTACACTGAAGCCCTGTTCCGTGTTTGCTTGTTCTACTGTGTAAATTGCCCTATTTTGTATACTCCACATACTGCCTAACTCTTCTTGAGGGAAGTCTGACTGCTCAGCCACAGCTACCAAGTGAATCTGTGTGGTACAGACTGCTACCAAGTGGGTTTACTGCCAAGCAGCTGTAGTCCTAATTCTTTTGCAATGGTCCCAGAGGGAACTGCACAGGTTTCCGCCTAACAGGGTGGGATGTCCAAATCTTATGTAGCTAGTAATGTCCGGAGGGTACTAACAGGTATGCAACATTTGATGCAGATTGGTGAAATAGTGAGGAGTTGTATGAGGAACTATGCTTCACCAAGCCACAAACCCACAAACAAATGTTGGCCTGTGCTGAAATCCAGGGAAAGCGGAGAGGTGTACAAATGTCATGTAGCCAGTAATGTGCGAAGGGTCCTAACAGGTATTCAAAATTTGGTGCAGATTGGTCAAAGAGTGTGGAATTGTATAAGGAACAGTGCTTTGCCAAATCACCATTTCAACCACAAACCCACACATGTTCCTTTGTATGAATATATTGATAGATTAGTCAACATCCAAAGTATATCTTTATTTCATATATTTCTTGCCTTAGTAGATTTTGAAAAATAGGTGCTGGTTACCCTTGGACCTCTGCACATCATTTCCCTTTTCAGATAAATGCTCTTCTCCTTTTCGTATGCTGTTTTCTACATTTCTGACCCATACTGAAACTCACTAATGCTTAGTGCAAATAAACAGTGCACCACAAAACTCCAACACATACAAAACAATGCCATCAGGATTATCAAGCAGAAACCCAAGACCAAACACATTAGTAATGACAGAAGGGAACTTAATTGGCTCAAAGTGGAAGACAGGGTTTTGTTCAAGGCCATGATGCTGGTCCATAAATGCCTTTATGGGAAAAGCCCCAGCATACCTCAAATCAAACATTTCCATATATGTTCCAGGCAGCTCATTAAGATTTTAACGCAGAGGCCAAATCACAGGAGCTGCCCACAAAAGATCCAATGGAATGGGCAAGGCTTTTACCATATCCGCAGATGTCAAATGGAATAGTCTGCCTGTAGATCTAAGACTAGAAACCAACCTTTCATGCTTCAGGAAAAAGCTGAAAACCCTCCTCTTCAAATAACTCCAGAACTACACTTCTGTCTATGTATTGTCCCGTCTCCATGTTAGTCTACTTGTTGTCTTATGTGTTTTTATGTGATGCACTGTTGCTTGAGGGCAACCGGCGTGATACAAATAAATAAATAAATACTGAGTGTGTGTGTGGATTGATGAATCTTAAACAGAGAAAAACACACTGCTATGTGACAAGGTGACTTAAAGTGTGGAGTTAAATCGCCTGTACCTTTCCAAATGGGAGTGGTGTGGGGTGGGCAAATGATACTTCCTATGAGTATCTATTTTACTTTTCCTGTTGACGTTCATTCGTTACACAATACTATTCTACAACATTGAGAGTCCACCAGACAATACATCATTCGAAAGACCTATTATGTAACCAGAGTGTAATTTTTTTATGAATTCAGTTCAGTTCATTGATCAATATGATGAACCGATTACAGTATAGTGAGTAATACATGTGCATTTACTTTATTTCTATGTATATATTTTGACAGTCAGACTATATTTTTGAACAGAAATACATTACATAGGATACAATAGATGACAGAGGCAAGTATTGTACTGCATCATTTGTCAATTGTCCGGTATGGAGGTGCCTTTACATTATGTGCTGGTTATTGGGTTATGAGTAAGCCTGGTGATGATAGGGTAAATCAAACAAGGAGTATAGGCCAGGGACATTAGCAAGGGACCATTATTTATGTTTAGACAATGTACATATTGACATATTTACCTTCCTGCATCACATACAAACAGGGCTATTGGGTGTAAGTTGGTAGTTGTTCAGAATGAGGCACAGGGACGGTGGAGCACAGGAATGTTTTGGAGAGCAGATGGATGTCCTCAGAGAAGGAAAGGAGACTCGTGAGAGTTGCAGTCAGTGAGGTTTGAGTGGGGCAGACATTTGAGCGATTGGTAGATCATGAATATGAATTTAAAGAGGGGCCTGTTGTACATGGTGAGTCTAAGAGCATGTTATGTGTAGGAGGAGGGTGGAAAAGGTTCTGTGTAGAATCTGGGTAGGTTATAGAGGGTGCACATGTAAAAGTTGGAGATGTGTTCAGTGGGAGAAGAGAAGAACAGAATGGGTGGCCAAGGATTAGGAGGGTAGATCAGTAGACACGTTTGCTGGGTACTAGTGTAGAGATCAGAGTCTTGTCTGTGAGAATGGGGAGAATCAGTAATATATTCAGGACATTCATGATGTCCATAGTGCCCGTTGTAGTGAAAATTTGATGCAGTGAACATGTATAGCGCAGTTTGAGGTTTCTATTTGAAGTGGGCCATAAGCGCAACGTTACTCCGCCCCCAACTGTTTGACACAAACATTCCAAATGTGTGTTTCCATGACCAATACTACAGTACTTGCATGATAAAGAATAGATGTAGGGGTGTTTGCAGTTTAGGAAAGACATTTGAACCCTCATTGCCAACCTACTTACAAGAGTAAATGTGTCCCAAGGTTTTTGACATTTTACTATTAGGGTGAGTGTTGTGAGATATTAAGAGGCCGATTCATGGAATAATTAGCACGGCGCAAGTGGGCAAAAACGTGCGAATCGCAGTGGAATAGCGAAAATCGCAGTGCAAGTGCGAAAATCGCACGAAAAGCAGCGCACGTCGATTCATGGAAGTCCTTGCGCGAGAAATCCAGCGGATGTGCGATAAAAAAGTGCGCGGCGCACGTTGGCGCACAGGCCATCTAACAGCGTGTGCCAGGTCACAGCGAAAATCGCACAGGCCACAGCGAAATTCGCACATAGCGCGGCGCACGCAACAAAAGTAGGCGGAACACGGGCGTAACACTCGGAATGGGGAACAACTTGCCAAAACGTGGGCGTCACGGGGAAAGTACAGGGCACAAGTGCGCGGAACGCCCACACGCTCGCCTACAACACGTATTCATGGAAAAGAATAGGGCAAAAAAGCGCACGCTCAAAACAGCGCACAGGCACAAACACGACCGCCACAAGAAAGCAGGCGGTAGCGTCTCTGCGGCTGTAAGAAATGTGCGCCAAAAGGTGCGCCAACAAATAGCACCTATATACTGCCATGATGAATGTCCTATACTGTGGCCCTCCAGGACAAATGACGTGCAAAGGGGTACCCACAAACACGGACACCCGCTGACAAAAAATATGTGTGCGTGTATACCGGGGTGTGCGGGAAGTCTCACACGCGATTGGCCCAGTGCGAGCAGGGTACGTGTATTTCAGGGGTGCGCGGGAATTTCCACACGCAATTTCAGCAGGGTACGTGTATTTCAGGGGTGCGCGGGAAGTTCCACACGCGATTTCAGCAGGGTACGTGTATTTCAGGGGTGTGTGGGAAGTTCCACACGCGATTGGCCCAGTGCGAGCAGGGTACGTGTATTTCAGGGGTGCGCGGGAATTTCCACACGCGATTTCAGCAGGGTACGTGTATTTCAGGGGTGCGCGGGAAGTTCCACACACGATTTCATCAGGGTACGTGTATTTCAGGGGTGCGCGGGAAGTTCCACATGCGATTGGCTCAGTGCGAGCAGGGTACGTGTATTTCAGGGGTGCGTGGGAATTTCCACACGCAATTTCAGCAGGGTACGTGTATTTCAGGGGTGCGCGGGAAGTTCCACACGCGATTTCAGCAGGGTACGTGTATTTCCGGGGTGCGCGGGCAGTTCCACACGCGATTTCAGCAGGGTACGTGTATTTCAGGGGTGCGCGGGAAGTTCCACACGCGATTGGCCCAGTGCGAGCAGGGTACGTGTATTTCAGGGGTGCGCGGGAATTTCCACACGCGATTTCAGCAGGGTACGTGTATTTCAGGGGTGCCCGGGAAGTTCCACACGCGATTTCATCAGGGTACGTGTATTTCAGGGGTGCGCGGGAATTTCCACATGCGATTTCAGCAGGGTACGTGTATTTCAGGGGTGCGCGGGAAGTTCCACACGCAATTTCAGCAGGGTACGTGTATTTCAGGGGTGCGCGGGAAGTTCCACACGCGATTTCAGCAGGGTATGTGTATTTCAGGGGTGCGCGGGAAGTTCCACACGCGATTGGCCCAGTGCGAGCAGGGTACGTGTATTTCAGGGGTGCGCGGGAATTTCCACACGCGATTTCAGCAGGGTACGTGTATTTCAGGGGTGCGCGGGAAGTTCCACACGCGATTTCAGCAGGGTACGTGTATTTCAGGGGTGCGCGGGAAGTTCCACACGCGATTTCAGCACGGTACGTGTATTTCAGGGGTGCGCGGGAAGTTCCACACGCGATTTCAGCAGGGTACGTGTATTTCAGGGGTGCGCGGGAAGTTCCACACGTGATTTCATCAGGGTACGTGTATTTCAGGAGTTCTGGGGAGTACCACACGTGAATTGGCCGTGTGGGCCCTCCCAGGTGTACGCTCCACAAACTCCACGGACCCTGCAGGTAGCCCACACCACGGGGGACTACTCTGCACCCATGCTCATGTCCCGCAGGCAGCCCATCCACCATGGGCATGCCCCCCAGCCAACCCACATGTCACCTTGCACTACTGATCAACAATGCATGTCTCCCACCACCCCCACCCCCCTTCCACCATGGGCAGCCTCCACCAGGCCCCCACTCATGTCTCCCAACACCCCCACCCCCCAGCCACCAGGGGCAGCCTCCACCAGGCCCCCACTCATGTCTCCCACCACCCCCACGCCCCCAGCATCCAGGGTCACCCTCCACCAGGCCCCCACTCATGTCTCCCACCACCCCCACCCCCCTGCCACCGTGGGCAGCCTCCACCAGGCCCCCACTCATGTCTCCCACCACCCCCACACCCCAGCAGTGCAGGGGCAGCCTCCACCAGGCCCCCACTCATGTCTACCACCACCCCCACCCCCCAGCATCCAGGGTCACCCTCCACCAGGCCCCCACTCATGTCTCCCACCACCCCCACCCCCCTGCCACCATGGGCAGCCTCCACCAGGCCCCCACTCATGTCTCCCACCACCCCCACACCCCAGCAGTGCAGGGGCAGCCTCCACCAGGCCCCCACTCATGTCTACCACCACCCCCACCCCCCTGCCACCATGGGCAGCCTCCACCAGGCCCCCACTCATGTCTCCCACCACCCCCACCCCCCCTGCCACCATGGGCAGCCTCCACCAGGCCCCCACTCATGTCTCCCACCACCCCCACACCCCAGCAGTGCAGGGGCAGCCTCCACCAGGCCCCCACTCATGTCTACCACCACCCCCACCCCCCTGCATCCAGGGTCACCCTCCACCAGGCCCCCACTCATGTCTACCACCACCCCCACACCCCAGCAGTGCAGGGGCAGCCTCCACCAGGCCCCCACTCATGTCTCCCACCACCCCCACCCCCCAGCATCCAGGGTCACCCTCCACCAGGCCCCCACTCATGTCTCCCACCACCCCCACCCCCCTGCCACCATGGGCAGCCTCCACCAGGCCCCCACTCATGTCTCCCACCACCCCCACACCCCAGCAGTGCAGGGGCAGCCTCCACCAGGCCCCCACTCATGTCTACCACCACCCCCACCCCCCTGCCACCATGGGCAGCCTCCACCAGGCCCCCACTCATGTCTCCCACCACCCCCACCCCCCCTGCCACCATGGGCAGCCTCCACCAGGCCCCCACTCATGTCTCCCACCACCCCCACACCCCAGCATCCAGGGTCACCCTCCCCCAGGCCCCCACTCATGTCTACCACCACCCCCACCCCCCAGCAGTGCAAGGGCAGCCTCCACCAGGCCCCCACTCATGTCTCCCACCACCCCCACCCCCCAGCATCCAGGATCACCCTCCACTAGGCCCCCACTCATGTCTACCACCACCCCCACCCCCCAGCAGTGCAGGGGCAGCCTCCACCAGGCCCCCACTCATGTCTCCCACCACCCCCACCCCCCAGCATCCAGGGTCACCCTCCACCAGGCCCCCACTCATGTCTACCACCACCCCCACCCCCCTGCCACCATGGGCAGCCTCCACCAGGCCCCCACTCATGTCTCCCACCACCCCACACCCCAGCAGTGCAGGGGCAGCCTCCACCAGGCCCCCACTCATGTCTCCCACCACCCCCACCCCCCAGCATCCAGGGTCACCCTCCACCAGGCCCCCACTCATGTCTCCCACCACCCCCACCCCCCTGCCACCATGGGCAGCCTCCACCAGTCCCCCACTCATGTCTCCCACCACCCCACACCCCAGCAGTGCAGGGGCAGCCTCCACCAGGCCCCCACTCATGTCTCCCACCACCCCCACCCCCCAGCATCCAGGGTCACCCTCCACCAGGCCCCCACTCATGTCTCCCACCACCCCCACCCCCCTGCCACCATGGGCAGCCTCCACCAGGCCCCCACTCATGTCTCCCACCACCCCCACACCCCAGCAGTGCAGGGGCAGCCTCCACCAGGCCCCCATTCATGTTTCCCACCACCCCCACACCCCAGCAGTGCAGGGGCAGCCTCCACCAGGCCCCCACTCATGTCTCCCACCACCCCCACCCCCCTGCCACCATGGGCAGCCTCCACCAGGCCCCCACTCATGTCTCCCACCACCCCCACCCCCCTGCCACCATGGGCAGCCTCCACCAGGCCCCCACTCATGTCTCCCACCACCCCCACCCCCCAGCCACCAGGGGCAGCCTCCACCAGGCCCCCACTCATGTCTCCCACCACCCCCACCCCCCAGCAGCGCAGGGGCAGCCTCCACCAGGCCCCCACTCATGTCTACCACCACCCCCACCCCCCAGCATCCAGGGTCACCCTCCCCCAGGCCCCCACTCATGTCTACCACCACCCCCACCCGCCAGCAGTGCAGGGGCAGCCTCCACCAGGCCCCCACTCATGTCTCCCACCACCCCCACCCCCCAGCATCCAGGGTCACCCTCCACCAGGCCCCCACTCATGTCTACCACCACCCCCACCCCCAGCAGTGCTGGGGCAGCCTCCACCAGGCCCCCATTCATGTCTCCCACCACCCCCACACCCCAGCAGTGCAGGGGCAGCCTCCACCAGGCCCCCACTCATGTCTCCCACCACCCCCACCCCCCTGCCACCATGGGCAGCCTCCACCAGGCCCCCACTCATGTCTCCCACCACCCCCACCCCCCAGCATCCAGGGTCACCCTCCACCAGGCCCCCACTCATGTCTACCACCACCCCCACCCCCCAGCAGTGCAGGGGCAGCCTCCACCAGGCCCCCACTCATGTCTCCCACCACCCCCACCCCACAGCATCCAGGGTCACCCTCCACCAGGCCCCCACTCATGTCTCCCACCACCCCCACCCCCCAGCATCCAGGGTCACCCTCCACCAGGCCCCCACTCATGTCTACCACCCCCCCCACCCCCCAGCAGTGCAGGGGCAGCCTCCACCAGGCCCCCACGCATGTCTCCCACCACCCCCACCCCCCGGCATCCAGGGTCACCCTCCACCAGGCCCCCACTCATGTCTACCACCACCCCCACCCCCCTGCCACCATGGGCAGCCTCCACCAGGCCCCCACTCATGTCTCCCACCACCCCACACCCCAGCAGTGCAGGGGCAGCCTCCACCAGGCCCCCACTCATGTTTCCCACCACCCCCACCCCCCAGCATCCAGGGTCACCCTCCACCAGGCCCCCACTCATGTCTCCCACCACCCCCACTCCCCTGCCACCATGGGCAGCCTCCACCAGGCCCCCACTCATGTCTCCCACCACCCCCACACCCCAGCAGTGCAGGGGCAGCCTCCACCAGGCCCCCACTCATGTTTCCCACCACCCCCACACCCCAGCAGTGCAGGGGCAGCCTCCACCAGGCCCCCACTCATGTCTCCCACCACCCCCACCCCCTGCCACCATGGGCAGCCTCCACCAGGCCCCCACTCATGTCTCCCACCACCCCCACCCCCCTGCCACCATGGGCAGCCTCCACCAGGCCCCCACTCATGTCTCCCACCACCCCCACCCCCCAGCCACCAGGGGCAGCCTCCACCAGGCCCCCACTCATGTCTCCCACCACCCCCACCCCCCAGCAGTGCAGGGGCAGCCTCCACCAGGCCCCCACTCATGTCTACCACCACCCCCACCCCCCAGCATCCAGGGTCACCATCCCCCAGGCCCCCACTCATGTCTACCACCACCCCCACCCGCCAGCAGTGCAGGGGCAGCCTCCACCAGGCCCCCACTCATGTCTCCCACCACCCCCACCCCCCAGCATCCAGGGTCACCCTCCACCAGGCCCCCACTCATGTCTACCACCACCCCCACCCCCAGCAGTGCAGGGGCAGCCTCCACCAGGCCCCCATTCATGTCTCCCACCACCCCCACACCCCAGCAGTGCAGGGGCAGCCTCCACCAGGCCCCCACTCATGTCTCCCACCACCCCCACACCCCTGCCACCATGGGCAGCCTCCACCAGGCCCCCACTCATGTCTCCCACCACCCCCACACCCCAGCAGTGCAGGGGCAGCCTCCACCAGGCCCCCACTCATGTCTACCACCACCCCCACCCCCCAGCAGTGCAGGGGCAGCCTCCACCAGGCCCCCACTCATGTCTCCCACCACCCCCACCCCCCAGCATCCAGGGCCACCCTCCACCAGGCCCCCACTCATGTCTACCACCACCCCCACCCCCCAGCAGTGCAGGGGCAGCCTCCACCAGGCCCCCACTCATGTCTCCCACCACCCCCACCCCCCAGCATCCAGGGTCACCCTCCACCAGGCCCCCACTCATGTCTACCACCACCCCCACCCCCCTGCCACCATGGGCAGCCTCCACCAGGCCCCCACTCATGTCTCCCACCACCCCCACCCCTCAGCATCCAGGGTCACACTCCACCAGGCCCCCACTCATGTCTACCACCACCCCCACCCCCCAGCAGTGCAGGGGCAGCCTCCACCAGGCCCCCACTCATGTCTCCCACCACCCCCACCCCCCAGCATCCAGGGTCACCCTCCACCAGGCCCCCACTCATGTCTACCACCACCCCCACCCCCCAGCAGTGCAGGGGCAGCCTCCACCAGGCCCCCATCCATGTCTCCCACCACCCCCACACCCCAGCAGTGCAGGGGCAGCCTCCACCAGGCCCCCACTCATGTCTCCGACCACCCCCACCCCCCTGCCACCATGGGCAGCTTCCACCAGGCCCCCACTCATGGCTCCCACCACCCCCACACCCCAGCAGTGCAGGGGCAGCCTCCACCAGGCCCCCACTCATGTCTACCACCAAACCCACCCCCCAGCATCCAGCGTCACCCTCCACCAGGCCCCCACTCATGTCTCCCCCCCCCCCCCCCAGCAGTGCAGGGTCACCCTCCACCAGGCCCCCACTCATGTCTACCACCACCCCCACTCCCCAGCAGTGCAGGGGCAGCCTCCACCAGGCCCCCACTCATGTCTCCCACCACCCCCACCCCCCAGCATCCAGGGTCACCCTCCACCAGGCCCCCACTCATGTCTACCACCACCCCCACCCCCCTGCCACCATGGGCAGCCTCCACCAGGCCCCCACTCATGTCTCCCACCACCCCCAGCCCTCAGCATCCAGGGTCACCCTCCACCAGGCCCCCACTCATGTCTACCACCACCCCCACCCCCCAGCAGTGCAGGGGCAGCCTCCACCAGGCCCCCACTCATGTCTCCCACCACCCCCACCCCCCAGCATCCAGGGTCACCCTCCACCAGGCCCCCACTCATGTCTACCACCACCCCCACCCCCCAGCAGTGCAGGGGCAGCCTCCACCAGGCCCCCATCCATGTCTCCCACCACCCCCACACCCCCGCAGTGCAGGGGCAGCCTCCACCAGGCCCCCACTCATGGCTCCCACCACCCCCACACCCCAGCAGTGCAGGGGCAGCCTCCACCAGGCCCCCACTCATGTCTACCACCACCCCCACCCCCCAGCATCCAGGGTCACCCTCCACCAGGCCCCCACTCATGTATCCCACCACCCCCACCCCCCAGCAGTGCAGGGGCAGCCTCCACCAGGCCCCCACTCATGTCTACCACCACCCACACCCCCCAGCATCCAGGGTCACCCTCCCCCAGGCCCCCACTCATGTCTACCACCGCCCCCACCCCCCTGCCACCATGGGAAGCCTCCACCAGGCCCCCACTCATGTCTCCCACCACCCCCACACCCCAGCAGTGCAGGGGCAGCCTCCACCAGGCCCCCACTCATGTCTACCACCACCCCCACCCCCCTGCCACCATGGGCAGCCTCCACCAGGCCCCCACTCATGTCTCCTACCACCCCCACCCCCCTGCCACCATGGGCAGCCTCCACCAGGCCCCCACTCATGTCTCCCACCACCCCCACCACCCAGCATCCAGGGTCACCCTCCACCAGGCCCCCACTCATGTCTCCCACCACCCCCACCCCCCAGCAGTGCAGGGGCAGCCTCCACCAGGCCCCCACTCAGGTCTACCACCACCCCCACCCCCCAGCATCCAGGGTCACCCTCCACCAGGCCCCCACTCATGTCTCCCACCACCCCCACCCCCCAGCAGTGCAGGGGCAGCCTCCACCAGGCCTCCACTCATGTCTACCACCACCCCCACCCCCCAGCCACCAGGGTCACCCTCCACCAGGCCCCCACTCATGTCTACCACCACCCCCACCCCCCAGCCACCATGGGCAGCCCCCACCAGGTCCTCACAATCCCCAATCATGTGCGTAATGGACAGCCTCCACAGCCAAAAAGCCCTACCAAGTAACCCATTCACCCACATGGAAATGGAAATCACATGTTACACCCCCAATGTTCATTAAGCTAATGAACCCATGTCCGTCACACACAATGGTTGCAATTGAATGTGAAAACACACAACATGACATGCATGAAACCAATGAGATGATACCACACAGTGAAGTATGGAAACAAAATTGTATTGAATAAAATAAAGAATGCTAAAGAAAGAAAACAAACTACAATGTGAATGAGAAAAAAAAGCTGCATGTCCGTATAAAAACACAAAACTGCAAATCAGAATCCCAAAAATATTTGCCCAAAGTCAAAAGTTAAAAAATCTCCATGCAATAAAGAACTATGTAAAAAACTACCAAGGGTCCATGAGCCCAACTGAACAAAGGAAACCTACTAAAAAACCTACCTAAAAATCTACTATATACAAAAAGTAGAGCAGTGTCCGTCGACTCCAAATCATAATAAGAAAGAAAGGAAACCTAAAACTAAAGAACTATATACAAAGGTGGCGGGCAAGTCCAGCGGCTCACTCCGTGGTGTCCCGGGCCAGGGCATCATCGAACTCCTGTTCGATGTCCCGGAGGCGGTCCAGTTCCATGGCCCCGAGGGTCCGCAGGGACGACGCCGTGTCCTCCTCCAACCCCCTGCGGATTGCCTCAAGGCACTCGGCCCGCCTCAGGGCCCTCCGCATGGAGTTCTCCGCCCTGACCATTGTGAGCCGCGCCTCTTCCGCCCGCCGCCGCTCCGCACCTAAGGCGTGGCCCAACCGCTGCCACACGGAAGACACTCTCTGTCCTGGGTCCCCCTGCCCTCCGGCCGATGCCTGCCCCTCCGATGTCGAAAGCCCCGAGCCTTCATGTCTCCCACCATGTTGCTGCTGCTCTGCCTCTGCCCGTGCACTGCCTCCTGCTGCCTGCACATCCTCCGCCGGCTGGGGTGCAGTTGTTGATGTGGCCACCCCTGCTGGACCTCCGACTCCCGACTGAGGCAGGGATGCCTCCTCCACCAGCCTGGCCGCACCGTCAGAGGCAGCTCCACAGGGCACCCAGGTGACTGATGGGTGGGAAGATGGCACAGAGGACGACTGGCGCGTAGGGGGTCCAGTTGAGGAGGGGGTCGGAGCAAGCCCCATCAGACGGAGGAATCCGGCCTGGGTGACCTGTCCCAGCAGGCTGACGTGGTCAACGAGCCATTCCAGATGACGTGCAGTCTCTCCATGAAAAGACTGCAGGTCACCTCGCATGGCCCGTTGACGCAACGCCACACCAGCCAGGACAGGCTCAACCCGGACCTGGATGGCCACGTCCGCAGGCAGAGGAAGGCCAGTTGACGTCAGCTCATCCCCTGCCTGAAAACGGGTGTGGACGTAGGCATCCCTGCTGGTGCAAGATGATGCAGGGACAGGATCGGGGACAGGATTGCACACAGGCACCTCCGCGGCCGCCTGTGCTGCCTCCTGTCCCTGGTCCTGCACTGCACCACTAGCACCAGTGGGATCCCCACCTCCAGACCCCGTCTCTGGTGCTTGCACGGCCCCCTCCTCCACCAAACCCCCCACCAACCTGGATGAATCCGTGCCATCTTCCCCTGTTGGGCCCTGTGGGGTCCCAGCTGCCCATTCTGCTGCCGAGGAGTCCAACTGCAACCTCCGCCTCTTGGACCTCCTCCCGGCAACTGCGATCTGGGACGCGGCACCGGACTCCTCACTCCCCGACGAGATGACAACACGGGAGGGGAGCCGGGCCTTGCTTCTCCGGCTGGCGGTCGGATCCCCGCCGCTGTGCTCCACAGCACCTTCTCCGCCCTCTTCATCAGTTGACGCTGCAGACAGGGAGAAACAAAACACAGGCATCAGGGCACTGTACAATGGACACATACACGCATGACAGTTGCACATGAGTGGCATTGGCAAACCTCAGACATGTCATCACAATCCCCAACACACATGTCATTGCAACTCACACACATGAGCCATACCACAGCCATATCGCAACTGCCACCACCATCCCTACACATACAACAGCATCAGCAGCCAAAGGGGAGCCAGACATCACATGCAACACTAAGTGCACCACACATGTACACACAGCACCACACTTGCATGCATGTCTACACCTCTGCCAAGTGTTGCACTGTTCAGACGGGCATCCATGTCACCTCTGCCAATCAGGCTTCCACATACCGCTGTCACATGCATCCATGTTGCATCACTGTTGCACCCTTGACAAATACACACACATGCACATGTACACAGTGCTCATACATGCAGCCGAAAACAACATACATGCCTGACATCACGGACATGTCTACTTACATACACATTCATCCAAACATGTGTGCACGCACAACTGCATTTGCCATGCAAGCCCACACACACAAGCACCATCCATGTCTCACACTTTACAGCCCTCGCATGTGTCAGACCCACGGCCCTGTACACCCCCACCCATACTCGACCCCATACAAACAGATGTGCAACCGGCACAATGCCGAATAATCACCACACGCACTGCTCACAATCAGGATGCATGTACACTCACCGCTCGACTCCAGACGGGTCTGCTTCTCTAGGACCTGGACGTGGAGCGCTGGGGATATGCGTTCCAGGACCCCCATCTGTTCTTCCGACAAGTGGCCCCGGCGCCCCTTGGCATCCACTGCCTTCAAGAGGCGCCGGGCCTTGTTCAGGGTCCTGGACCTGAAGTCCTCCCAGCGCTTCCTGACATGTTGTAAGTCCCGGACTGCCACCCCCTCCGCGTTGATGGCAGTCACGATGTCAGTCCAGATCCTAGTCCGTCCTTCCTTGTCGGCGCGGGAACTTCCGAAGAGGGCATCATACTGCCCCAGGACTTGCTCCACCAGGACACCAACTTCGGTGGCACTGAAGCTGGTGACCCTCTGCCTCTCTGGCCGGGGGTTGTCAGTGGTCACAGATGGTGTTTGCCCCGACATGACAACCCCAGAGGCAGGAGTGGGTGGGCAACTGGGTCCTGGGGCTGGGCTGTGGATCGATGGAATTCCAGTCGGGAGTCTTCGGTTCCAGCAGGGGTGGTCACAGCAACAGCACCCCTGGCTGATGTGCAGGCAGCAAATGGCAGTGCACGTGGGCAGCAGGCAGTCAGGCAGCAGCAGATGGCAGGTGGGAGCGTTCTCGGGGCTCTGGGGGGCAGTAGTTCGGCCTTCTGGGCAGGAGCGTGGTCTTCCGTGTGCTTACGCGTGGCCAGCTTGGTACGGAGTGATTTGGACGTGAAAATCCTGCACTTCAGCGTGAAAACCGAGGAAAGGCCCTAAGCGCGTAAGCGCGTCAGCACGCATACGCAAATCTATGGGACCAAAGGCCCTCAGCGCGTAAGCGCGTCTGTGACGTGACCCGCACGGGTGTTTCCCACACAGCACGTGATGACAGAGCACACGTGGAAAGACTGCACGTCAGAGTGTCATCGCGTGTAATTGGACAGCACGTCAGAGTCTCATCGCATGTAATTGGACAGCACGGCAGAGTCTCATTGCGTGTAATTGGACAGCACGTCAGGGTGTCATCGCGTGTAATTGGACAAAAGTGCGCGTACACGCGATTGGCCTATGTACTTGTATATCAGGTGTGTGCGGACACTTACACACGCAAGTACGTCAGCGCACCTGTATCCCGGTGTGCGCAGGAATTTCCACACGCTATTGGACTGGGTACTGGATTTCAGGGGTGCGCGGGTCGCACGCTCGCCTACAACACGCGCAACGCATTAATTTGCGCGCTAAAAAAATAACAAGCTCAGACCCAGGATGAACATACCGTTCCTAGCAGCAGTGGGCGTGGCCTACCAAAGGAGGAGGAGGAGGAGGATAGTCAGGGCCAGAATATTCACACCCAGAACCAGCCTTTTCGGGATGCCTGATGACCAGGTGCATGGGAGGTACAGGTTTCCACCACACATCATACTGGACCTGGTGAGTGAGTGGGAGGATGACCTCATATCACCCACCCGGTGCTCCCAAGCACTCAGCCCCCTGGAGAAGGTCCTCAATGTACTGCACTTCTTAGCCACTGGATCATTTCAGCGGACAAGTGCCATTGTGGGTGGTGTATCACAGGCCACCCAGTCACGCTGCCTACACCAGGTCTTGAACATCATCACTGCACACCCATCAGTCCGCAGGCACATATACCTGCCCAGAACCCCTGCAGAAAGGCATGCTGCCGCCCTGGATTTCTACGCTGTGGCATGATTCCCCAAAGTGCTAGGTGCCATCGACTGCACCCATGTGGCTCTACGTCCCCACAGGGCATCTGAGCACATCTATAGGAACCGCAAGCACTGGCATTCCATCAACGTGCAGGTAGTATGTAATGCCAAGGGAATCATCACCTCAGTATATGCCAACTATCCCGGGTCCACCCACGACAGCTTCATTTACTGAATGTCCACCCTAAGCCGGGACCTAGAAGCTGGGCGGCATGGCGATACATGGCTGCTTGGTGAGTATGAATGCCACTGCACATGCATGCATGTCAGATACTGAGCAAGGTCACAACCCCACCAATGATACCAATCACCACCTCCACAGGGGACAGTGCCTACCCTCTCAGCCCCCACATGATGACGCCAATTTGGAACCCCACCACGCCACCCCAGGTAAGATATAACGCAGTCCACATTACAACCCGGGATATAGTGGAGCGCACATTCGGAGTGCTGAAGTCACGCTTTCGCTCCCTTGACCGTTCTGGCGGGCAGCTGTTGTACGCTCCCCCAGTAGTGTGCAGGATCATAGTGGCAGCATGTGTCCTGCACAACGTTGCAACACGCCGGGGCCTGGCCGTGGACATGGTGGTGCCCCCCATCCCCAACCACATGCACAGCCGCTGCGCATGGGAGGGGAAAGGGCACGGGGGGAGGCAGCCCGTACACAGCTAGTGGCTAATTACTTCACATAGAAATAACACCCCTGTGGAGTGCACACTGCCCTGGCACATTCCATCTGACAATCAATGATGACTCAACCTGACACTGACCCTGAATGTCTGGAGAAAGAACCGTGAAAACCATATCAGCCTGAGATTGTTCACCTGGAAGTGTCACAATGTGTGCATCCCTACCCACACAGACACCACCAATGCAGTTTTGTGAAGTTACACATTCAAGCAGCTAAAATGAATACCCACTTGCAAAATGCAACAAGAGGACAGTGCCATGTCAGCCAACCCAACCCCAGCACCGCCACACCACACACCGTGCCATGTCATGCTATTTGCAGGTAAACAAAGTAATCCCCACAACATGACACTAGTGTCACAATGTACAGTGTCCCTATTAGAAACTTGCAACACCTGAAATGCTCACAGTAATGCCGGACCAACAACAAACTTGAGCACGTACTACCATTAACATGACATCACTAATGTTAAATATTAGTAGTCTCACCACCTGGAAATGCCTGCACTCCCACCACTACCAACTGTGCAGTGTTGGCGCCGTGTAGAGTTGTAGGTGCACTGCTGCCAACATGGACCACATCTCCAGACTAGAGGTCCTTGTGTAGACATGAGGAAGGGACCTGCAAATTGGGAGGTAGACACAGAAGATGAGTTACACATCAATGCAACATGCAGTGTACAACACAACAGCAATATGCACTAGGAATGTATACACAGTATTGACTACAGACTGCCCACACAGCTCATGGGAGTCCAACGTCACTGTGTAATTCACTGTCACTTGGACACACCCTTTGCAAGCCCATGGAAACGGGAAGCAGGAGGGGTGTGTGTGACTCAAACCCAAGCATCTGAACCAAATACATTACAAGCCTGCATGTGCCCAGCCACAATGCAGCGTATGCCCACAGGAACCACGGAAGCCAACAAATCGTCCCAAAAAAATTGGGAATAAAATAAATAAAAATTAAAATAAAAATAAAAATAAAAAAAAATCAAAAATGGCCATTGAAGAGCCCGGGGGGGTTGGGGAGGCCACCCAGGAGGTCCGAGGACAGGATGCACACCAGAACCCACCTGCGTGGATCCTGGGAAAAAAAAACCCTCCATGGGCTCATGGCCCACACGGCTACCCTATTGTGGAAGTATCACTGCTGTCGCTATTATCACCCTGTGCAGCTGCATCCGGAGGTGGTTGCACTATGGGAGGCAGCCCACGCAAGGCCCTAGTCTGCTCCTCCATGGCTGCAAGCATGCGGGTGTGGTAGGTCTGGTTCTGGAGGATGAGTGTGCGGAGGTCCCCATGCAACAACTCACGGGATGCCCGGACCTCCGCCCTCGTTGCCTGCATCTCAGCTGAGAGCGTACGGGTGAGACGCTCCAGCTGCTGTTCTGTCCTTTGGTGTGTTGAAGCCTCAAGCTCAAGAAGAGTCGTCCTGAGGTGAAGGAGCTCCTGCCTCAGGGCTTCCCTTTGGCCCTGGGACTCAATGGAGATGGCCTCCTGCAGAGTCGCCAGTGCCGCCCGCCTGTCCCTGTTGGACCCCAACATGTCCTCCCTGTGTGACTGGCAGATGGAGTCGGTTGCCTGCTCTAGTCGCTCCATCAGCCTTTTAGGGGGGACAATGGAAGTGGCCACCCTATCCATGGCCTGAGCCATCATCTCGGATGATGCTGCCTGTTGGGTTGCCATACCGTAAATGGATTGCTCCCATGCGGTATTGCCAGGTGGCGTATGGCCACCACGTCGGCGGGCACCACACCTGTCTGGGGCAAGGCGAACTGCGCCTTGCTGTGCCGGCACTGCCTGAGGCTGCAGGACTGCATTCCCCCTCTGATCTGCTGGCCCAGGTACAGGATCAGATGTCGCGGAGTGTGACCCTGCATCCGTAACCACCAAAGGCGTAGCTGCCAACACTGACATCCCCATTGAGGGTTCTGACCCTGGTGCAGGTGGGTGAGACAGAACAGAATCCCTCCCTGGAACACTCACCTGCGACGGCACGTAGGTCTCATCCGAATCAACACCTGAGTACAGCTCGGGGGAGGTGCAGCCAGAGATACCCCTTGAGAGCAGGACCTGCAGCACTTGTGGGTTCTCACCCACCACCACACCACGTCCCTCACTGGTGGTTGGTCGGCCCTCGGACCCCTCCTGGGTCTGCACCATCTCCACAACCCCAGCAGTATCTGGTGCGTCTTCCCCTGCAAAGACATAAAAACAAAGAAATGGAAACAGGCATTAGCACCATGGCACACAATGAGGGCTGAGAAGCAAGAGAACCAGTACTTGTTTGACACATGTCCCACATGACTAAAACCCTCCCATGCATGCACCCTCACTGCGTATGAAGGGCAGGGAAATGGCACACACTGATGACACCAAGATGGAAGATGAACACATTTTCTGCATGCTGCCTGGCAGTGGCATCACACATTGGCCTGTGATTGGCAGGTGAAACACACATGCCATCACACAGATGGCATGTACCATTGCTATTGAGTGAAGATGGAGAGGAAGGCAGCACCTATTCATTCAGTCCAGTTCCCGCATGTAATAGCTTTTCTAATTCAAACAGGTCAGATTCTTCACCTGGAGCTGCCAGTCGGAAATGGTGCAATTGCACAGGGACATGCTTGAACAAATGATATCCAGGTAACAAAGTCACTCCACTTTACCATAGCCATGTCAGACATGTGACTAGAGGACTGCGACATGCCTAGTAATAGTGGTGGAATGCAAACAATCTGACTAAATGAACAGTGAAAAATCAAGCAACAATGTTGTGGCAAGGTGACACTTCAAGGGCAACTGGCGTGCAGTTGGGCTAGATGTCTACTGTTGGCAGAAGGGATACTGCTATGGCCAAATGCAGCTGCGCAGGATGTATTGCATGAAGCACATGGCTGACCCATACGACTCAGGCGCACACACTCTCACCTGTCACACAAACAGAAGCCCTCACACACACCATGCACATGGATGACACACATATGCATGTGCACTCACCGGACAATGCCTCGTAATCAGCCAAATCTCCCACGCCTTGAATCTGTTCCTCCGTGACGTAGGTCCCAGCGACTGACTCATGTGGAGTGAATTCCATGTCTACTACTGGAGACTCACCTCCAGTCACTAGAGTTGCGGCATGACTTGAGGCTTGCTTACTCTTTGCCCTGCGCTTTAGGTCATTCCAGCGCTTATAGCAATCATTGGCTGTGTGCCTCACGATTCCAAGGGCACTTACGATGTCCGCAACGGTCTGCCAGTGTGCCTGGCGTTGTGCAGGTGTGGTCTTGGATCCTGCAACAATGACCATCTCGTTGTCATGTGCGGACACATACTCGACAAGTGCATTCAGTTCGTCATCCGTGAAGCTGGGCTTCCTGGATGGGCCGGACTGTGTAGCCGTGTCTGGGGCATCAGCCTGTGCCGGACGAGCACTCTTCCTCTTCCGCTTGGAAGGTGGTGGTGATCCTGAGTGTCCTGCGCCGCTCTGGACACTAGGGGCAGGAGCCCTGGTGGACTCTGTATCAGGAGTGTGGGATTGCACACTCAGCATGGGAGTTGGTGCAGGCATTGGCTCTAGTGTGATGGTGTCAGGGGGAATGTCAGCAGCATGGACTAGGACCGACACTGTCCGGGCTGGATGTGTGAGGGCTGGGGTGGATGGAGCCGCAGCTGCCCCTGCAGCCTCTCCGCCCTGCCTACTTGGTGCAGCAGATGACCTTGCTGCCCCAGATGCACGTGGCATGGTGACATCAACGTGCACCAGCGCACCTGTCATAGGCCTGCTGACCTGGAAGTCAGCCATGGAGTCAGCCAGGTCTGGTGCCACAAAGGGCTGGTCCAACAAGGGCTGAGCATGGATGGTGTCAGTGACATCAGCCTCAACGGGAGGGGGGGGGATTATGGGTGCCCTTGACTGGTCCTCCACACATGGGGGGACAGGCTCACCCTGCAAGTAACGACCACGTCCCCTACCGGATCCACCATGGCCACCACTTGTGGCTCTTCCACCTTTGCCACCCTTACGGAATCCTCGCCTCCCAGCCATGGCACTGATGTTAATGTGCGTATGGGAGTGGCTGTAAAATATTGTCCTGGGCAATTGGGGGTCAAAGGGGTTGGGTACCAGATGGTAATTGTACCCTAGTGCTCTTGCAAGGCTGATTGTAACCCCTGGGGAAAGATGACGGGTCACGCTACGCACAGGAGCTCCAAAAAAGGGAGATGACGTGCACGCAACCCCTCCTAGACCACGTGTGCAGAAAGAAAAACCTGCACTACGCTGTGGCACCCAGTAACACAAGAATGAACGTATGCGTGTCACACGCAGCCTAGAATGACCTCTGAAGGGGTAGGCTACACACGGGGCAAGCACAGATGTTAGATACGTGCGTGACTGACCGTCTGCCTGGTAAACGAGCGTGTAAAAGGAGCACGTTTGGTTGGCAACACCCCCGCCAAAAGAAGATTTGTACGCTGTCTGAGGAGACAGGACAACAGTAGAAGGGAACACTGTTTGAGGGAACAGGCCCAGGTAAACCAGTAAAAGCGAAAAAAGAGAAAAAGCTGTCAGAGGTAACAGGGAATACGAACTTGAAACGCCGTGAAGTAAATCGCGTGTGAAACGACAAGAAGTACAGAATTCACCCACTCGCTCTCCACGAAAAGCGCGTACAAGGAAATGGTGTTGTACGCGTACCTTTTATACAGGCCCACACGTCCAGCGTCACTTACGCGGCGTGTACGCGCTAGGGCCATTTCCACCAATTACACGCTTTGTCACTTATGCATGTAGGGCCATTTCCACCAATTACACGCTTTGTCACTTCTGCGTGTAGGGCCATTTCCACCAATTACACGCTTTTTCACTTCTGCGTGTAGGGCCATTTCCACCAATCACACGCGATTACACTCTGACGTGCAGTCTTTCCACGTGTGCTCTCTCATCACGTGCTGTGTGGGAAACACCCGTGCGGGTCACGTCACAGATGAGCTTACGCGCTGAGGGCCTTTGGTCCAATAGAATCGCGTATGAGTGCTGACGCGCTTACGCGCTAAGGGCCTTTCCTCGGTTTTCACGCTGACGTGCAGGATTTTCACGTGCCAAATCACTCCGTACCAAGCTGGCCACGCGTAAGCACACGGAAGACCACGCTCCTGCCCGGAAGGCCGAACTACTGCCCCCCAGAGCCCCGAGCACGCTCCCACCTGCCATCTGCTGCTGCCTGACTGCCTGCTGCCCCTGCACTGCTGGGGGGTGGGGGTGGTGGGAGACATGAGTGGGGGCCTGGTGGAGGCTGCCCCTGCACTGCTGGGGGGTGGGGGTGGTGGGAGACATGGGTGGGGGCCTGGTGGAGGCTGCCCCTGCACTGCTGGGGGGTGGGGGTGGTGGGAGACATGAGTGGGGGCCTGGTGGAGGGTGACCCTGGATGCTGGGGGGTGGGGGTGGTGGGAGACATGAGTGGGGGCCTGGTGGAGGGTGACCCTGGATGCTGGGGGGTGGGGGTGGTGGGAGACATGAGTGGGTGCCTGGTGGAGGCTGCCCCTGCACTGCTGGGGGTGGTGGGAGACATGAGTGGGGGCCTGGTGGAGGCTGCCCCTGCACTGCTGGGGGGTGGGGGTGGTGGGAGACATGCATTGTTGATCAGTAGTGCAAGGTGACATGTGGGTTGGCTGGGGGGCATGCCCATGGTGGATGGGCTGCCTGCGGGACATGAGCAGGGGTGCAGGGTAGTCCCCCGGTGGTGTGGGCTGCCTGCAGGGGCCGTGGAGGTTGTGGAGCGTACACCTGGGAGGACCCACACGGCCAATTCACGTGTAGTACTCCCCAGAACCCCTGAAATACACATTCCCTGCTGGCATCGCGTGTGCAACTTCCCGCGCACCCCTGAAATACACGTACCCTGCTCGCACTGGGCCAATCGCGTGTGGAACTTCCCGCGCACCCCTGAAATACACGTACCCTGATGAAATCGCGTGTGGAACTTCCCGTGCACCCCTGAAATACACGTACCCTGATGAAATCGCGTGTGGAACTTCCCGCGCACCCCTTAAATACACGTACCCTGCTCGCACTGGGCCAATTGCGTGTGGAACTTCCCGCGCACCCCTGAAATACACGTACCCTGATGAAATCGCGTGTGGAACTTCCCGCGCACCCATGTAATACACGTACCATGCTCGCACTGGCCCATTCGCGTGTGTAACTTCCCGCGCACCCCTGAAATGCACGTACCCTGCAGAAATCGCGTGTGGAACTTGCCGCGCACCCCTGAAATACACGTACCCTGCTGAAATCGCGTGTGGAACTTCCTGCGCACCCCTGAAATACACATACCCTGCTCGCACTGGGATTATCGCGTGTGGAACTTCCCGCGCACCCCTGAAATACACGTACCCTGCTCGCACTGGGACTATCGCGTGTGGAACTTCCCGCGCACCCCTGAAATACACGTACCCTGATGAAATCGCGTGTGGAACTTCCCGCGCACCCATGGAATACACATACCCTGCTCGCACTGGCCCATTCGCGTGTGTGACTTCCCGCGCACCCCTGAAATACACGTACCCTGATGAAATCGCGTGTGGAACTTCCCGCGCACCCATGTAATACACGTACCATGCTCGCACTGGCCCATTCGCGTGTGGAACTTCCCGCGCACCCCTGAAATGCACGTACCCTGCAGAAATCGCGTGTGGAACTTGCCGCGCACCCCTGAAATACACGTACCCTGATGAAATCGCGTGTGGAACTTCCCGCGCACCCATGGAATACACGTACCCTGCTCGCACTGGCCCATTCGTGTGTGTGACTTCCCGCGCACCCCTGAAATACACGTACCCTGATGAAATCGCGTGTGGAACTTCCCGCGCACCCATGTAATACACGTACCATGCTCGCACTGGCCCATTCTCGTGTGGAACTTCCCGCGCACCCCTGAAATGCATGTACCCTGCAGAAATCGCGTGTGGAACTTGCCGCGCACCCCTGAAATACACGTACCCTGCTGAAATCGCGTGTGCAACTTCCCTGCACCCCTGAAATTCACGTACCCTGCTCGCACTGGGCCAATCGCGTGTGGAACTTCCCGCGCACCCCTGAAATACACGTACCCTGATGAAATCGCGTGTGGAACTTCCCGCGCACCCATGTAATACACGTACCCTGCTCGCACTGGCCCATTCGCGTGTGGAACTTCCCGCGCACCCCTGAAATGCACTTACCCTGCAGAAATCGCGTGTGGAACTTGCCGCGCACCCATGGAATACACGTACCCTGCTCGCACTGGCCCATTTGCGTGTGTGACTTCCCGCGCACCCCTGAAATACACGTACCCTGATGAAATCGCGTGTGGAACTTCCCGCGCACCCATGTAATACACGTACCATGCTCACACTGGCCCATTCGCGTGTGGAACTTCCCGCGCACCCCTGAAATGCACGTACCCTGCAGAAATCGCGTGTGGAACTTGCCGCGCACCCCTGAAATACACGTACCCTGCTGAAATCGCGTGTGCAACTTCCCGCGCACCCCTGAAATTCACGTACCCTGCTTGCACGGGGACAGTCGCGTGTGAAACTTCCCGCGCACCCCTGCAATACACGTTCCCCGCTTGGCATTTGCTGTTTGCCAGCCCGGTGAACTGGTCCAGGGTTAGCGCAGCCCTTTGCGATGATTTAGCGATTTTGATGGCTTTTCCTTGCGCGAGGGCGTTCTTGGGGGCGTTACTGGCGCTGCTGCAGGGTCGCTGCGATTCTCTGCGCCACGGCTGGTTTGGAAGCCTGAAATCCATGAATACGCTGTGCGCGGAAATCGGTTTTAGCGCACGTGCCTGGCGCAGTCAATCGCACGCGGACACTCTGCGCCAGCCGCTTGCGACACTTTTCTGCGAAATTCTATGAATTACCCTGTAAATGTACACCAAACCCAGTGCACAATATGTGCTCAGGATTTCAGCATAAATCACTTTGGCAGACATTTCTGTAAAACATAAAACCTGTGGCCATTGTCTTTGGTTTTAGGCAAAGGTTCTAATGGTCCCTCTCCCCTTTCTCATTTAGTTACAGAATGAAGATGATATACCAATTGGAGTTCATTTTAAAAGCTGTGGTGCGGTAGCATAAGTGTAAATATACGTGTAAAAATAGGGTGTAAAAGGATTACACCAATCTTTATACTTTTACGCTATGGCACATTTTACAAATCTTGGGATCTTTGGAGACAGGAGGGGGAAGTACTGTTCCTCCTCCTCAAACCAGCGTTTCCTGCAAAACAACATAGTTTTACGCTTTCATGAGACTTTCATGTAAGCCTAACATGACTGGATAGATTCCTATGGAATCTACCTACGGTTACCACTTGCTAAAAGCAGGGAGATCCCACGTATAAATCCATTATATATGTAATTTGACAGCAATTTTTTCATTTACAAAACACAAATACAATTAGTGGGTAAAGGGTTTTTTGCTTGTATTTACTCACTCAGTTTTACACTCTATACCGCCATACATATTTGCAGCATCTCATGTTTGATTGTATGGGGCATGCAGTTCGTCTTTCAGGCATTATCCATCACTATTAAGGCTACCCCTTAACTTCACAACTGCTGGACTTTTTATGTACTACAATAAAGAACCAAATACACATTGTATGTCTTATTTCTCCCTTTCCCCTCAAGTATTGTGCTGTTAAATGCACCAATGCAACACATTATTCAAAACATGTTTTCACAGGGTAATATTCCCACATTCCCCTAGCTATGGTTGTAAACATGTGCTAATTTGTGGGAATCAAATTTTGCTGCCACTAAAAATATTCACAATAACAGTGCCCACTGACGTACCGCACACTGCCCCACCACAACAAAAGCTATCTGTGCCAAGCATACATATAATGATGTTACTGGCTATGCACAGTGTTGACTGGTATGTTTCAGGGTGTGGGTCTATTTGTCCTAAAACATTTGATCTAATCAGATTTGATCAAATTTAATTGACTTTTTTCAGTCTAAAATGTGGTGGGAGACCCCCTTCAACCCGCACCACTTCCCCTCAACCTAATCTATACCCTTTCCCAACCCCATATATATATATATATATATATATATATATATATATATATATATATATATATATATATATATATATATATATATATATGTCAGAAAAGACTGTTTTCTCTGCAGTCCGTGGAAAGCACTCCCCCATTAGAAAAATGTTACTCCAGGAAACCGGTGTTCTGTGTCCAAACAAATGTTCTTTATTAATTAAAATTGCGCAGCATATGGCTCATAAAGAAACCCACTAACATTGTGGTCCTCCCAAAATGTATGGCCCTTGCATAGCAGAATGACGCGTTTCGCGGTTACCTGACCGCTTGTTCACAACAAGTGATCCATGTTACCAGTACTTTAAAATAGCTCATGTGGCATGGTTTTAGGCAAAGAAAGAGGACTCACTTTAGCGTGTGGTCGTTAATTTTCGGCCATCTTTACATAGTCAAGTCCCAAACATAGACATAAAAAAGGGACTAATTGGCCGTAATTCCAACTCTTTGTACAGTCATCCCTTATCTACTTTAGTTGAACCTCTGAAAATAGTTATAATTAATATTGGTTTCCCCAACATACATAGTAATAGCACAGTGCCTATACAATTATTACGTAGGGAAATACAATATGCAAAAGTACATAAAAGCAATATGTTGTTGTTCACATTGCTTCATGCTTTTTATTTTTTCAATTGTATCGTCTGTGACCCTTATATTTATTCAGTTAGTATGCTTTTAACTTTATTTATAAAGTAAAGTGCATAGTGCAATTCCATTAAAGTGCATAGTGCCTATAAAGTGCCACATTATAATCTACCATTAGACATTCCTATGTAAACATTAAAGTGCATAGTGCTTTAAATGTTCCTATGTCCATGAATTAAAGTGCCTTGTGCTAGCTGCCATAGGGCACACTTATACTTAGACATATCATTTACATAAAACATCAGTTGTTCCTATAGTTTAGATACTAATAAAAGGCCTGCAATACAACTTTTTTTATTATAAAAGCTTATTTTTTAAAAAAACAGAGTTTTCATAGTTTAGGGGCCTGGCCATTCCAGTACAGAGTGAAAAAGAGTTTGCTAAAAATATATATCCACGCTTCTCCTCTTTATAGCCTATCTTCACCATGCATGTGTATAAACTCACCAAAATTTGTTAAAAGAAAAAATCACCAAAGTGTACTGCTCTAAAATTTAAAACCCCAACTGGGGTAAAAAACACCAAAATACCAAGATTAGCACCATATTTTGTTATCCTAACTGCAACCAGAGAAGCTTAGACCAGGTCACTCCCTTAGGAGAAGTAGCCAATAGAAATTTATAATTTTAAAAGTGAAGGGAAACAGATCGTTTTCTCATTGGAGTAAATCCTTAACCAAAATTATTTTCAATAGGTGTGTCCGCCTAAAAAGGTATACATCTCTTCATCTATGTTATGTCCTTTGGGACACTTGGTCTCAAAGTCTATAATGCAACATGTCTCTTTCTGACGGAGTGTCTTTTCTCTATCTCCGCCTCTCACGTTCTGCTCAATTCTGTGAATGCCAAAGAAATGAAAATCCTCAAGATTGCTATGATGATAGTCATAAAAATGTTTGGCCATTGGATAATTCGGATCTTGGTGTAAAATGGCCCTCACATGTTGCTGAATTCTTATTTTAAGTTTACATTTGGTGCTTCCTATGTACCATTTTTGACAGGTACATGAAAGTATATACACCACATATTCAGTCTCGCATGTGATTCTGTCTGCAATCTTGATTGAATCACCTAAAATCGGGTGTATATAATTTGAACAACTCTTGGCATATTTGCAGATGTTGCATTTAGTACATTTATGGAAACCTTGCTTCTGTTTGGACAACCATGTCCCTTTTGTGGATTTTATCTCTTGTGGTAGGAAACTCTGGACCAGAGAATCTTTAAGCGAGCAATTGCGTCTGAGACTAACTTCTGGAAAAGTTTTCAAAATGGGTGCAAGGTCTTTATCTGCTCGTAAAACCTTCCAATGTCTTTGTAATATGCGTTTTATTTCAGATGTTTCATTGTTATACGTCAGAATTAATCTTGTAGCATCATTGTCTTTATTGGACTCATTTGTAGAGCGAGTTCCTGTTAGCAGGTCAGATCTTTCTTTCTTCCTTGCTTTTATGTATGCTTTGGCAATGACCTTCTTTGGATAACATTGACTCAGGAAACCCTTTGCTGCTATTTTACTCTCATTGTCGTAGGCCTTCAGGGTCGAGCAGTTCCTCCGAATCCTTATAAACTCACCATATGGAATACTCCATATTAGATTTTTGGAGTGGCCACTCGTTGCATGCAAGGGTGTATTTGTACCAGTTGGTTTCCTGTGTAGTTCCGTGGTCAAGGTTTCATCCACAATTCGGAGATTCACATCCAAGAAAGTTAGAAAGGTTTTACTATGTGTTTCTGTGAACCTTAGATTGTGGTCGTTGTTGTTTAAAAGCTTTACAAATGTTATCCATGCTTTCTCCGATCCTTTCCATATTATAAAAAGGTCGTCAATGTACCTGAGCCACAAAACGATGTTATCAGTAATTGAATGATTTTCTTCTGTCCATACATCTGAAGCCTCCCATGCTCCCATGGTCAGATTCGCATAGGATGGGGCAAATGTTGTGCCCATTGCTGTGCCTTGCACTTGTCTATAGTACTCGTTGTTAAATATGAAAACATTGTTCGTCAGACACAAATCGATCATCTGAAGAATCATCTCAGTATGTTCCAAGAAGTTTAGAGATCTGGTGTTCAAAAAGCTTTCGCAGGCCTTTTTCCCATATTCATGCCCTATGGATGTGTATAGGGAAACAACATCCATAGTGGCCATGATGTAATTGGTCTGCCAGGGCATGTTTTCAATGTGTGTCAGGAAATCTGTTGTGTCCTTGATATAAGATGGAAGAGAGGACACAAAAGGAAAAAGTGTCTCATCTATGAATTTTGACATGTTTTCGAGGGCAGAGCCCATTGAGGAAACTATCGGTCTGCCTGGAGGTTTCTTAAAGTCCTTATGGATTTTCGGAAGAAAATATATCGTCGGAACCCCCTTCAACCCGCACCACTTCCCCTCAACCTAATCTATACCCTTTCCCAACCCCATATATATATATATATATATATATATATATATATATATATATATATATATATATATATATATATATATATATTTATTTAATTAAATGTGACCGAAAAAGGTAAACAAATTTGATCTAATGTTTTAGGTCAAACGTTTTTAGATCAATTTGCTTTTTTTTGCCTCTGGCAACAGGATCATTTCATGATGTCCCATGAG
The DNA here is from genome assembly GCF_040938575.1 of Ambystoma mexicanum. Classification (NCBI taxonomy): domain Eukaryota; kingdom Metazoa; phylum Chordata; class Amphibia; order Caudata; family Ambystomatidae; genus Ambystoma; species Ambystoma mexicanum. The sequence continues at coordinate 185,125,212 of NC_090935.1, forward strand.
GTGGGCTTGGGAGTCTGTGATGCAGCAGGAGTCGGTGGGACCACCTTTGCAGTGATTACCAGCTGGCCCCTCAATTCTGTGTCACACCACTGACAACACACTTTAATTGTAATAGGAGTCCTCTGTCTCACGATTCTGAATCCTGCAAAGCACTACCTGAGCCGAAGAAACCTCACACCTGGAAAGTGTTAGGTGAAGTGAAGGGGCAAAAGGAATGCTTTGAGACATTTCACAAGACCATGCTTTCTCTTCCATACAGTTTTCTTTATTTCCATTTTTCATGCTCCTCCCCCAGTCTCTTAAACCCATAATCCATTAAATGCTCACAGCCCCAATGCATGGACATATAATAAAGTAAGGCTATTAGGATAATAAAGTGCTGACATAATTATACTATTACCACTACACTAGATTGGACTAGAGAAGAGCATCAAGATTGATCAAAATTGATGCTGCTGGATCATGAAGTGGTGAAGGGGGCCCTGCTCACGAGGATAGCTCAGAGTCAACATGCTCGCCTTGGAAGCAAGACAATGACATGGAGCAACACGGTTCGATCCCCAGGTCCGTGCTTATAAACCTCTGGGTATTAAGCACATTATAAATGACCAATCATGTCCTGTCATCATGTCCATGGGATGAGGTGGTCAGAGAGCAGAGCACGACTAATCGGGTGGGTGAAGAGGGTGGATAAACATGTTCCACTGATAGGGTGTAGACTGGTTAAAAAAGGGGATGTATGTGAACGTCAAGTGTACAACTGCCTTTGGATGAGATCTCATCAAGGAGTGGGCAAAGACTGAATGTGCATGAATACAGAACACTTCATCAATAGAGGAGTGTATGTAGTATTAGGACAGATACAACATTGGCCTAGCACTCAGAATCACTCGGGTAATTAATGGCTTTAGAGTGAGGACAAAGAATAAATAATCAGATAAAGTCAACAACCTAACTTCCTCCAGAAAGAGACCAATACACAATAAACTGGCCATTTCCTTTCTCAAATGTTTTAAACTATGGGCTGTCGAGTTGGACATCCCTGTGCAATTCATATAAATGCACCCAGTCTTAAAGGTGTTGGTGCTATGGTTCTCACTCCTTGTGCCAGTTTTCTAAACACATTCAGTTCTAGATATTATGTTGACAGATCCAGTGTTCCTGGGCACAGCTGTGAGTACATCAACTCTCTGAGAGAGGAAGTTATGTTTTGTTGTTACATTCTTCATTCCTTTTCCAGTCTTTTTGGAGCTGTCCACTATTTGAGGTCATTGACTTAGTATACATACTCTGATCCACTGAGCCCATCTGGCATTGCAGGTGAAATGTCCTGCATCCCTAGGATAGCCACTTCACCCCATCATTCCTTTTGCGGGAGAGCATTTGCATCCCTGTGACAGTACTCTGTAACTACTGCCCTGAGAAATGGAAAGCTATGTAGCTATGAGCTAATTTCAGATAACTATAATATTTTCTCCAGATTCTTCATCCCTGCATGAACCAATCTTTCCTATGGTCAACTGTTTTTCCAGTCATGTGAGCTCACAGAACCCACCTTTGCTATTACTGCATCATTTTATATATTTGTGTTATAACCCTCAAATATGTTCTTACTACAGCTTGCATGTTGCCTGTCCTTGGTCGAAGACATAAATCCGGTAATTCCTCTGAGTGACATGTTTTATATTGCTGGGTGAGCAAAAGCCACAAACCATCCTTCCTACAGGTGACAGACTGTATTCTTTTTCTGAATGATGTTAATCTATTCTTGTATATTTATGAATTTACATCATGGTGATTGTGGGTCATTAATCTAACAGAACATCTGTCAAAGGCCTTGTGTTTGGTCCATGCTACCCATATGTAACCTAGGGGTACTTTACAGGGGTATGTGGCTGGTCTTTAACCATGGTTGGTTGAATAGGGTGTGTGGCAGCTCAGCTTGAGTCATTGAGCTTGCATCCACTAACCTAGTTTGTTTCTCACTTGTTCTTGAACACTTTCAAAATTCCTGCAACACAACCTTCCTTCGTACAGCTGGCCAATGTTTCTGTCTTTGGTGAAGCCCCAACATCTATCCTCCCAGTAAATATCTGATTTTCCTGGGTTCAATCCCTAGAAACAATCCTTCCTATAAGTTATTGGCTCTCAAACGCTTTGCTAATCAGCAGCACCAACTCTTTCAATATTGCACTAACCTGTGTTTGTATATGTTTTACTGGCTCAGATTCACATTGTATTGTCTCATTCTCTGTCCTTGTCCCCATAACCCATTTTGTCTCCAAGTAAACATCAGTGAATCTCACAAATTCATACTTCCTACAGTTGACAGACTCTCTGTCCATAGGTGATTATTCAGAGCCCTACAAGGGAAACATTATTTTCGTCCATTAAAAAATTATCTGAATTTATCCTTCTTATGGGGATGATTTTTCTATCCCTTCATGAATCGATAGACCCCTCCAATTAAGCAGGTAGCAGGTCATGCTTTGTTACTGGTACCTAATAATCCCCCTGAACCAATTATTACTACAGGCAACATGTTATATATCCTTACTTTGAGCGAGAAAATGGCTTGAATCAGACAGGTGAAATGCACTGTTTTGTCCTTAGGAATAAGAGCACAATCTACACTTCAGAGAGATGAAATGCTGTGTTTTGGCCAGGGACAATGCCCACAATCCATCCGCCCCTAAAGGTGATTGTTAGAAATTGTCCATGAACACATCTTCAGACCCCATCACCTACAAATGACAATTATTTGTCCACAGCGACAATAATTGGGGCTTGATGCATCACCATTGTTCATTCTATCCAAAAAAAGGTTATTTCAAAAATGCATCCTTCCCAAGTAAATGGCAGTCCTCATTGGATCCATCCTTCCTACATGTGGCAGGTCCCTCATTCCTTCTTGCAGTCTGAAATCATGTTATCACTTTACACAGCTAATGTTCCGTGCAACAGTAACTACTGTGACATTGTCACCGGCTTGACCCTACTATCAGAGGGAACAGAGATCTCTCCCAACCTTGAGCAGGAGCCCTACTAAGTTATAAGCCAGCGCCAGTAGTACCATAGTGGTGGGGTGAAGGAGATTTGTGGGCCCCAGTCCATGAACCACCTAAATATGCCTTGACTGCTAAGACTGGCTCTAAGTTAAAATAAACAATGCATATACCCTCAAATCTGGCCCTAGTTCGCTTTTCTTTATTTCAGAACTGCCTGGACCATCATGCATGCACTGCCACAATGAGTATGATAGGCACACCACTGGAGAAAATTGACAAACCACATTCAGATTCTAACATTCTGATGCCTGTCATAGAAGAGAAGAATTACTCACCACAGTCTAAATGGAGCAGAATGCCGACCCAACATCCAGGGGAGGAAACGCCAGAGACTATTCAAGAAATTGTGGCAAACAATTGCAGAGTGCAAGAGGATTTCTTATAGCATTGCACTATGATGACCTAATTCCCGGAGAATAGACAGTTTTAGATTGGCCCATGGGGGGCAGAGGAAGTGAATCATGGGTATAAAAGATCCAGAGGAATGAAACTTAGTGATGGGTGTTCTGGTGAGTTAAGAAAGTGCAGAGGTGGTCCAAGAGACTAAGAAGAGCACAAATGCAGGAGCAGAGTAACAGCTGAACAATCTGTGGAGGAGTTGAACAGGAGTTCAGGTAAGTTAGTGTGTGTGCGAGAGAGTGATACACAGAGTAGAGAGTGAAGCTGTGATTGTGAGAGTGTATGTGAGAGTGATTCGTAGTAGAGTGGGGTGTACGAGGAAGAATAAGGGTAGAGGGAGAGTGTGGAGGGTGAAAGAGAGAGTAGAGAGAGTGAGTGTGAATGGCAGGTGAATTGTAACAAGAGGCAGGAGTGTCAGAGGAAAAGGCTGCAGGGCAGACAGAGGGGTTGGTGTTAAGGGAAGTTATAGAGATAGGAAAGGACTGTGAGAAGATCAGAGGTACCGAGGAGGACAGAGATGGGAGGAAAATGAGAGAAAGGAAGAAAGAGAGAGAACGTGGGAGAAAGAGAGGGAGAGTGAGAGATAGAGAGAGCTAGCGGCGATACAACTGGAGACAGTAGGAAGTGAGAATAGAAGGAAGGGGAGTAGGAGGCAGAGGACCAGATAAACTAGGAAGGGAGCTGAGAAGGTGAGAGAGTTGGAGGAAGGAGGACTATCAATGAAGTAGGAAGAGAAACAAAAGTAACATGTAAGGAGGCAAAAGACCAGGGAGAGGAGTCAAAGGTATTGAGAGAGGTAATGAGAGTGTTTGAAGAAACAGGCATTATGTTGAACAATATTAAGACCATCATTTGGGGGGGTACTCAAGTAGGTTAATACTAGAATGTCCTTGAGGGAATCAATTAGACCATTGCCTTTAAGCCTTCCCACTTCACAGAGCCTACCTTTGACAGTAGGGGTTACAGACATTTAGTGTTCATGCTTGGGTTATGGAAGAGTAAGCCCATTGGAGGTTGATTAGCAACCCAGAACACCCTCTTAGTAGAAATACTCAACAGTCTCAATATCCTTGCATCAAGTATAGTAAACATGGGATAATAAAAACATGTGAACCATCTATTGCATCGATGAGTTTCTTAAGGCCATCTGTGACACTACACAGTAATTGTACAAAGTAATGCGGCTAACACATTCCAACACCACAAATCTAAATGTGCATCCGGCAATATTGGTCCCCTCCAAGATTACAACAGGGACTCCCCTGAAGTGGACTCCAAGAAAGTGAGCATTCAGTGATGAATTGAAGAGCGGAGAGGGAAAAAAGTGGGGGGAGGGGAACTCACATTTGAAGCCTTGAGAAATATAACTTCCGTTTTGGAGTAGTATCGAATCAGGCAGTGTTGAGTCATCTGTGATACTACTGGTGAATTCAGAGAGGGCCATGCTGAAGCAGGGACTTTTGAGTGACATCAGAAAAGAGGTGTTCAAGGATTGGATATGATTACCAAGAGAGGAGTGGTCCTAGGAATGATACATGGGGAAGGCCCACTGTATAGGGCGTGGTGAAGGAGGAATCCTAGTGCCAAAACATGCAGATGAAATGGTAAGTCTTTAAAGCTGTGGGGAGATGGGGTGGGTCTACTGTGTTGGATACAGCATAGAGATAACATAGGATGTGGAGGGAAGAGAGGTGGGAACAATGGAGGGTTTTCTCAAAACTGCTGATTGGAGGGGATTGCACAGTGTATGACCCTCACGTTTGTTCAGACTACAGTCAAGGGTTATGGTTTTGGATTGGTGGGACAAGAGAGATACTGGCCTATAGAAAGAGGGTTTGTTGGGGTCAGCAGTATGTTTCTTCAGTAAGGGAGTGTATGGGAATGACAGTGGCTAGTGTAAGAAGTGAACATACCTGTGGAGAGGGAAAGGCTGAGGAGGGAGGCAAGATGAGAGGAGGACATCAGTGATAGTGTTTGTTTTTTTTTTCTCAACTTTATTTAATAATTATACAGAAAATAATACAACTGAGTAACAACAGTTTGGGAACAAGTAAGAGATTACTCCATATACATCAGTGCAACAAAATGCAAATTACTACTAAATTAACAGCTATTCAAAAGGAAATCCGAAAACATCCCAACCACCTATCTCATGGCAAGACATGACAACACAAAACACAAAAAAACAACAACAGCAGGACAAAATATATACCCCTACCAACCCCCCAACCTCAATATCCACAAAATAAACCAAAGCCTACACCTCATCCAAATAAATCACTGAATGACCCCCATCTCTCCTCATACTCAGTTTCCCGATGTTGTCGAATGTCCTGAGTCTTCTCATACCAAGAGAGCGTCTGCATATCCGACACCCAGTTCTTGCAATGTGGCTTCTTCCTGGATTTCCACACCTTCATTATTTGTTTTATGGCCATCAACAACGCTCTATCAATCAATTCCGAACAATCCCACATCTCCACACTTCGACTATCAGTTGAAAGGAAAATCACTGACAGAAAAGTACGAGGCAGTGTCATACTTGTTACCATATCAATACAATCCTAAACCTCTCTCCAAAAGTCCAGCACTCTACTACACTCCCAGAGCATATGTAGATAGGTCCCTCTCGAGCCTCCACACCCCCAGCACAGATCTACATCAGCCAAGCCTCTCTCCTTCATTTTCACTGGGGTCCAATAAATATGGCCTAAAAGACATTGGTGAATATACATCAGATTTAAATCAACCTTGGCATTCACCGAAGCCATCCAGCTATTATCCCACAAGCCATCAGAAAGATCAGTTTCCAATTCAGACACCCATTTCATTCGTAACTGATCCCAGGAATTCCTCATACAGTCCTGCAAAGGCATCAACCTAACATATGTAGAAACTGCCCTAGGAGACGTAGCAAAAATCTCACAAATCTGAGGACTACCACTCAAAGGTCCGCTCAACATTTGGAATCTTTCCATCAGCAACCGCTCCAAAAGCCCATATCTACCCACCTCCCTATTATGCAGACTATAACGATTAGCTAATTCTTCAAACGGAACCATCCTCCCCCCCTCCATACATCCCCTATTATCAGAATGCCCCTGTTAGCCCAACCCCTCCAATTAAGCATTTTATTATTAATTTCTAAACCCGGGTTCAGCCAAATAGAGGCCGAATCATACAAATACAAGGATTGCCCATACCCAGAATCCAAGTAACCAACACTGACTTAGAAATCACTAGAGTCTCCAGTTTTGTACCAGAATTCGCCAACCGCCCGTACGAATATAAACAGTCCAGGGAAAAGAGATGCAGCATTTCCTTTTCCATTACAAGCCAATATGGGTCTGATCCCCACCCTTCCTCAAAGTAATAAGAAGCCTTCTTCAAAAAAATCCCCTACAATAATTCTCCAATACCGGGTAACCAAAGCCATCTTTAACTCTACGCACCAAAATAAATCTTGGAATTTTTGTCCTATTACCTTTTCCCCATAGGAGGTCCATAAAAATCCTATCAATGCTCCGGAGCACTCTTTTAGTAAATTTAAGGGGAAGTGATTGAATAAAAAACAGGACCTTTGGCAACAACATCATCTTGATAGCATTGATTCTTGCCCAGATGCTTAGAGTCAAACTTTACCATCTTTGTACATCCTTCTGCAGAATTTCTCTCAATGTGTCTACATTGTATTCCACCGTTCTCTTAATATTGTGCACCAAGTAGACTCCTAAATATTTCACGGAAACATCAGCCCATTGGCAATCCCAATTCAACAACCTCCCATTCAACGGGTTCATCTGAAGCGGGAAAAGTACCATTTTACCCCAGTTCACTTTATAGCCAGACAACTCTCCCACCTCCTGCAACATATTCCTCAATAAGGGTCCACCCACCTCTGGATTCCTCAAGACCACCGTCAGATCGTCAGCATATGCTAGGACTTTCACCTCATCATTTCTCAACTTCCAACCACAGATATTCTGCTCCTGCCTAAGATAAGCCAACAACGGCTCCAGGACCAAATTAAATAAAAGGGGCGAAGAGGACACCCCTGTCTCGTACCTCTATACAACCGAGGTTGTGGATGCTATTAATCAACTTAATATGGGTAAATCCCCTGGTTTAGATGGGCTACCTGTAGAGTTTTATAGAACGTTTAGTTCGGTTTTGGTGCCCAAATGGTGTCTTTTGTTTAATAATTTTCTTTCAGATGGAGTGTTGTGTCCTACGATGCAAGAGGCGATTATTACCCTCATCCCAAAACTGGGAAAAGATTCATCAAAGTGTGCTAATTATCGTCCTATTTCTCTACTTAATGTGGACGTTAACATTTTTGCGAAGGTCATGGCCACTAGGTTGCAAAAATATATGGGTGAATTGGTGGGCCGTTCCCAAGTGGGGTTTATGGTTGATAGGTATGGCTATGATAACATTAGGACTTTACTGAATATAATAGGGTTGTCTCGTGCTAAGGTGGAGGATATATTTTAGATTTTTTTTTACGCTGAAAAAGCATTTGATTGTGTGAATTGGTCGTTTCTAAATTTCACACTGCTTCGAATGGGCTTTGGCCCACAATTTCTGAATGCTATAGGTGCATTGCAACACAATATCTCGGCTAAAATATGGGTTAATAATGTATTGTCACAGGCTTTTCAGTGATAGTGTTTTTAATCATTTGTGGAGTGAAGAGGTCAACGGAAGCACAGGATGGGTTCCTTGTTTGCGGTATTGGTAGGAGTTCAGTGAGACATAGGAGATAAGTTGGATAGTAAAGAAAGTGTGGAGGATATAATAGAAGGAGAGTAGAAGTAGAAGGCACACGAAATAGGAGGGTGTGCTGGGTGTCTTGTATTTTTGTAATCTCGGTGGCGATGTAAGATGGACAGTCTTCATCAGAGTACAATAATTATAGGGGGTACATCCTGGGGAATGCATGATTTACTGGGTCATGGCAAGTGTAAAGAACACGTGTATAAGCAATCAATGTTATAATAAAGATGTACATACTAAATAGATTAAAATGTAGATAAGAAGAAAAAAAGAGTAACAAGAAAAAGGAGGTGTAAACAGGGTTTCAATATATTTGCACACACCAAAAACAACAGACTACCACCAATGTAATGGCAAGTAGTTGTATGTGCACTGATGAAAATACCAAGGACCTCATTAGAGAATCCTTGCAGCAGTTCAAGTGCAATTCTGCAATGTATGAGAACTAGGGAAAAGATTGCCCTAGTGCAAAAAAAGTGAAGGTTAATTCTCGTTATCCGCTCGAGCAATGGTTTCCTTGTGATACTTTGGAAAACAATTAGCAGTAAGGACAACTTTAGCCTGGCCTAAACATGCACCGTAAGAATATGTTTTTATACCAGGACAATTCTTCTCCCTATTACTGACGTCATTCGAAGTTGCACTTGCAACGGTGCAACCTTTCTTTAATATGGCCCATGCATATGCCTGCTTGTTATGTGATTATTCTCTAGATTGTATGGCCTTTCCCTCCAATGAAAGCTCACACAGCCGTCCATTATTTACTCCAGAGGAATTCAACTCTCTGTCATGTCTATCAAGAATCAACCCTTTGACCGCAGGAAACACCAGACCTCCACACAAGATGAGTTCATTGTTAAAGACCCATGACCTATTCAGATGTTATCCATGGATAATATCCCAAGTATTTCTGTCAGAGCCCACTTCCAATATGCTCCTTGCATTCAATGATACATCTAGCTTACGATGTGTATGGCCTTCTGTATCTGTCTAACTTTCACAGATGTGCAGTTCCCTTTTGCCAGATTCTAACACTTGGCCTAGCTTCAGGGACGTCATTTGCGGTCGCCAGGGGTTGCAGCTGTGACCCCTTTGGTCTCCCTTGCTACCCCTGTGGTCTCTCTTGCTACCCCTGTGATCTCCCTTGCTACGCCGAAAAAAAGAGCAATTATTTTTCGTAGTGTACATTGGAACAATGCTATTTGATGCCATTTCTTGTTTTGTCAGGGGTGCAAGGTTGTGTTCCATCGTTTCCTGTGATGTCACTTCGGTGTGGGTCAAATTACATCACTTCCTGTGAAGTCACCAGAGGTCACGGGTCGTGTGATGTCACTTCTGCTACCACTGGCATTTTGGTGAAATTACATCCCTGCCCAGCTTCCCTCCAAGCCCTCTCTTTCAGCTGGCTGTTAGCCTACTTTTAAGTAGTGGTACCTACGTTTGGGGAGCTTTTTTATGTTCCCTTCCCACATGACTCTTCCCTGAGAGTGAAACCTCCCTGAACGCCACTGAATATCCCTGCACTAATCATGGACAACAAAGGAGATTTAGTCAGTAAGATACGTTTGTGGAAAGTTGTTCTAGGTCTAAACACGAGTCCAATCGCCCCTCCTGCTTGTAAGTGGTATTGCAACATCCATATGGCCCCACTAGAGTAGAATGGAACTCTAAAATTGGAAATGAGTAGAAACTCTGGAGGAAACAAAATTTACCAGAATATTACCATTACCACATGCAGTAACAGGATTCGAGTTCAACAGTATTACCTAAGGCAGGGGTCTGCCACCTTTAGCTTTCCAGGTGCTTTGGACTACACATCGCACCAGTAGTAGCCATCATTCTCAATGGTGAGGGATCATGGGAGTTGTAGTCCAAAACAACTAGAGAACCACAGGCTGCAGACCCCGACCTAAGGTAATACCACCATACTCGAGAGAGGCACCAAGACATGTGATAACAGAATATTGTATATCATGTGCTCTCTTGTCTTACATGTACATTCACCATTTATGTAAAAATTAGGAATAGAGCGTCACAGAGAGTCAAAAATTTGCCATATTACATAATATTTTGAAATATGGATGTCACATTGAGTTTTTGAAGGCGTTTGAAAACTTATAAGAAAGCCTTTTGTATGTTGAATTCCAGTCACAAACTTTGTAAAACTAAACAATGTATGCTGTGAGCGAAATGGTTAAGTCATTATAACTCTTCACGAAGTAACATTTTCGAGACATTAAGTGTATGAAATTAAGCCACATGAGCATTTTTACTCTTCAACTAAACCAATTACAATCCAAGTATGTGGTCAATTCCTAATGGGTTTCAAACATTGCACATTTACAACAGGATAAGAACGCCATTCCAATTAGTCTGCTCCCTGATGCTGGTCATTATATATAATGATTATTTAGCATCTTAATATCTTTCAAACTTTAGCCAGGTACCACTCACGTTATGTGTTGTCTACTTTACTGCTAATTAGACGTTGTGTTTTTACAGATCCGACATTTTTTATTATATGTAATTTGTACTCCCTTTTTACCAAAACAAGATCGCATTTTAAAAAGGGTTTCCAGCAAATGTGTTAGCATATTTAGCACAATATTAAAATAAGTGCTTGATTTGGCATAAACATCAATGTACTGTAACGGCTCTGTTTCATTGACCATGCCACCTGATGTTCATAATCAGGACAGGACAAACAGGGAACAAGGATACTCTGGCAAGGACATGGACGGTGCCTTAAAGTAAACCCATTGCATGGCCTTGGATTTCAATGCTGTTTGTTTACAACTATCTCTGTGTCACCAGCAACCGCACCACTCATTATGGTGATTCCTCTATCTGCTTATCTACCAAGCTCCAGTTGCTGCCCGTTTTCCTCCCGAGTGCTTTGCTCTGCTTGTGTGGATCCGTCCTGTTTTAGTGGCTGTAATCCTTCTTTTAGTTGCCTTTATTTTCATTCCCATCCTTTCTTTCCCCGAGCTTTGATGGGGGGTTGTCCGACCTAGGTGCCAGCTTTCTCACACAACTCGGTATCCGAATGGGACAAAGGCCTCTGTCCAGGTGATATTTTGTTTGGTGAGATTGGTTTGTGGTGTGTGCAGCAGAGCACTGGCAGCATTCTGTACTCTTCAAACTCAGTTCTTGGTACTGACATAATTATCGACAAGCATGGAAGACCTAAGTGAAGTAGTATCATTGTGACTAAGCGCTGGCAAACTATTGAGACTAAAGAAGACTGATGGATTTTGAGCTTCTCTTGGCCATGATAAACGTCAAACTTTTCAGCAAATTCCAGAAAGAATTGAGTATCACCAATGATTTCCCAAAATCGCCTAGTGAGAGAGGGCAGAATTGTGCAATTCCCCACAGCGGTAAATGGCATACCTAATGTGGCATGTTTTCAGTATATCGGTTTTCTGGCGCAGTAAGTGAATCCAAGAGATTTGTGGGAGAGGAACAGTGGCAAAAGAGTGATTTGGGTCTGGGGGACGCCATCTTTGGGGTCGTCTGATTCGTAAAACGTACTTGAGAATATATGTGTTTCACTGAACCTTTGAAATGGTGAGCTGCAAAAAATTGCTGGTTAGTTTTGTGGGGTAAAAACCTCATGGACAATAATTAGGATTCTATAACATGCATTTTTACATTTTGTATAGTATGGTATTGTGTATTTGTACAGTGCCTATACACAAGGCACGTGTTTCAAAGCACTCAAGGAGAGAGAGGGAGCAAAGGACAAAAAATAAACAATCGTTCAGAGCCCTTGAAATTCTGAAACGATAATATTCTTCACACGCACGGTAAGTACAATTAACAGATGAAAGCATATATGTCTGCTGACAGATTTGCAATTTTTCCAAGTGCAATTAAGGTGTCACCATGCAGGGAGTGAAGACAAGGGAGAACAGACAGGTGATCTTCAGGCATGGTAAATTCGGATTGCGCAAGAGCACAGACCGTTACAGGGGAGGGGTGACAAGTCCTGGGGTGGTCCAAGTGCACCCAGTCAGTGGAGACTGGGTTAAGTGCATAGAAAGCCACTCTCTTGGGTCATTTCCCAAGTGCAATGATGATGAGGCGAGTGCAGGGCCCGAAGGCAAGTACCAGAGGACTGGCGGGTCTGCCAGGGATCTGTGAGACTCTGAGGTACATCCTGCAGCCAGTCAGCAAGCAGTGCAGAAAAGGAGGGAGAGAGGGAAAGAGCAGAGGGATAGGTTAGCAGGGTTGAGGGAGAGAGAAGGAAGAGGAGAAGATGAAAGTCTTGATGAGTTTCTGGAATTTAAGGAGATCAGGCTCAAGACGGAGGGAGGCCTCTGCTGAGGATAAAGATCTCCCCCCAAATCTCTGCTTGGAACACCAACTCACTCATAGAAGGTTGGAGGTGGATGAGCGGAGGACTTGGGAGGGACAATATTTAGGGAGGTAGCGTTGCAAATAGGTAGTTCCCAGGCCCCAGTAATCCTTGTGGACAATGCAGAGTGTCTTGAACTTGATCCTTGCAGCCCCAGAGAGCCAGTGGAGGGATTTCATTGTCGGGGAGATGCAGGCCCTGGGCTTGAGGCCAAGGGTAAGTCTCACAGTTCTGTTCTGGATGAGTTGCACAGGGTGCAGAGCAGAAGCAGGGAGACTGAGGAAGAGGCTGTTGAAGTAATCCCACCTAGAGAGAACCAGGGCTCTGGAGACCGTGAGCCGCTGGGGGAAAGTGAGAAAAGGTTGAGTACCTCTGAGGAGGTCTAACTGATAGTTAGACTTTTTAGAGAAGTCTGAAATGTGAGAGAAGAAGGAGAGAGTGGAGTCGGAGATGACCCCAAGGTTTTTAGCTTTGCAGATGGGTGTGGGCACAGGGCCAAGGGAAGCCAGCCAAAGTGGGAAAGCAGGAGCATGCGTCCCATTGCAAACAATCTCATTCTTACTGGCATTGAGGCAGAGGTCATTTGCAGAACACCATGACTGTTTTGAGAGATGCAGTCAGATATGAGCGAGGAAGAAGAGGCGGATTGGGGTAGCCTGAAAGATAGCCTGAAAGATAGTTGTGTTTCATCAGCAACTGGATGATAGAGGTGAAAATGGCAATCACACATGGCAAGGCAGCCATATGGACGTTGAATAACCAGTGGAATAGGTTAGATCCTTGGGGAATGCCACAGGTTAAAATAGCGATAGTAGAGAGAAAGGCTCTGAGTTCCACCAGGGAGGGGCAGTCAGAGCGAAAGGAGGTTAACCACGCCTGAGCCAGAACTGTGATTCCCAGGGTGTCATGTAGATGTGCAATCAGGATGTTGCGGTTAACTGTGTCAAAGGCAGAGGAGAGGTCAAGTAGAATGAGGATAGCGGAAGTGTTAGTGCCAAGATTTGAGATCAGGTCTTCGTGGGTGTTTATAAGAGCAGTTTCCATGCCTTTGGATGGAGGATCTGAAGCCAGACTGATGGATGTGGAGGCAACCAATAGATGCAGTGTGGGGGGTCAGGAGAGATATTGCCAACTTCTCTTGGAGTTTGTCCAAGAAAGGGGTGATAGAGAAACGGTAGTATATTGTCGGAATGGAAGGCTCGGCAGAGGTTTTCTTGAGCAGAGGTTGCATAAGGCAGTGCTTAAGAGCAGTTGGGAAAACTCCTGTGGCAAAAGAGAGATTGCAGAGATCAGCCAAGGGTGGAGCAAGGGAGTCAATGTTGTCCTTAATAGTTTTGTTTGGAGGGGCAGGGGTCCACCTGTTTGGATGAAGCCATCATAGACTGGACTTGTCCGGTGACCTCATCAGGTGTGATGTGTGAGAGAGTAGAGAGGGTATATCGAGAGGGGGGGTCTCCGGTGTTGGTGTATGCTGTGGTGTGGTAGAGAGGGAGGAAAGAATGTCTTGGGTTTTTGTGATGAAGTGTACAGCCAGGGCCGAGCAAAGGTCCTGGGTGGATGTGACAGAAGAAGAGGCTGCTGCAGCATGGGCCGGTTCCTTACTAACTTTGAAAAGTTCAGCTGTGTTGGTTGAAGCCGCAGAGATGCAGGCTTGAATAAAGACACCTTTCTTGGAGTGGATGCAGAGTCGATATTGTCTTTGAAGGAGGCGGCATGTCAGTTTGTTAGAAGTTCTGCCCGACAAGTTCCATTTCCACTCAGCTGCCATATACTTGCATTTATGGGCAGCCACATCAGAGTCGAACCAAGAGATTCACGTTTTGGATGGCTTCAGTTGGACCCTCATGAAAGGAGCAAGAGTATCAAGAGTGTTGGAGATAGAGAGATTGAAGTTGTGGAGGGCTGTGTCAGGGTGGAATTCAGCCACAGGAGTAGGAGGAGGCGAGTAGGTGGAGATGAACATTTGTGAAGAATGGCCAAATGCCCCAAAACAATTATATTTTCTGAGTGATAAGGGTACATAATCGTAGTATATGCCAAGCAAAAGCAAAACCATGATTGTAATCACCAAAAATATTCCCTTGGTTGTTTTCTCTGTTGCAAGGGCTTGGTTGTTGGTTGAGGTGACAATGAAAATGGAAGTTCACTTATTTGTGAATGCCCTTCAACAAACATGTTATATAAGTAGATGTGCAGGCGTGACCCTTGATTTCTCGTTACAAAATAATTATTGAATATGAAGCCAGATTAAAGGCTTTCATGTTATATTATATCATATGTTTGTTAGGTATATAGAGATGGTTTGCTAGGTGTTTTAGATGTTAGCGGTGTGTATTCATGACCATGGATTACCAAGAGAAAAGATATTCATGCAAAATCTGTGGGTTAATCCTAATAATATAGAACATTCACAACCAGGAAAGACAGATTGACCAATCACAGTCAACCTTTCCCAGGAACAATTGTTCATTCACTGCCAATGTAAAAAAAAAAATTTAAAAAAGGAAAAATAAATGCCTGACTAGGACCCTTTTCGGATGACACGGCCATTTTGGAACTTGTTTTCCATGGCCACAGTCATCCGAAGAAGGAACCTAGTCACTTTTCTGTTTTAATGGCTATAGACATTTTCTTTTGTCATTTCATTTTCGTCTAACAGGAGATGGGCTCGCGATGAAAAAGAAAACTATCCGCAGCCCATTAAATCCTGGGGTGTAAATAGTTTACTCCCCAGTGCTGGGGGCGGGCATGGGGTTTAACAGCCCGCAGCCTAAACTGGGGTCTTTGCTTCGCTCGTGCCTACTAGAGCTCGGGCTGGTGGGCCGTTAAACCCCATGTGCGCCCCCCAGCTGGGAGCGTGACAGTCATAATCCTCTCTTCATAAAGTGAAAGGAACGCTTTGGGAGTTGGATTAGCAGGTATCCTTGCCATCAATGGGTAACCCAATCATGGATTTGCATTTATCTTCTAAATAGGTCATAGGTCTTCAACCATGCTTATGCCTAAAAATATATAGCGGAACTTTAGTTCTGACTTTTTGGCAAGATTGACTTCCCATTGGATCCCAGCAAATACAGAGTGGTGATATATGTGCTTATGCAATAAAGAAGAATATATATGTACATATTAATATGGTGACCAACTCATAAATTAAGACTCTGTTGGTTTATCACTCTACTTAAGTGTAGCCGAATAGCGTCTCTGAAGGGGGCAATCATGTTAGATCGACACGGCATGAGAATGTGGTAGTCCACATTGCTCCCAACCTAAGAAAGGCTTGGGAAAGAATGACCCCGTTTTCTTTAAATAGATATAGGAACTTTTAAAGAACTTTGATGGGATGATGCCAGAGTGAACGTAATTAGAATAAATCCGATATCAGAATTGTATCCAATGTATCGAACAAATTGTAATCCACTACTTTATATCCTGAATTGTATATGTAAGTAGTATTAAAATGGCATACATCGGAGATTATTATTTTTCAAACCTGTTTAATTATATGTTTAATGTGTTGAGTTGTTTTTCATGTTTTTCATGTTTTGATGTCAAATATTTCAAAAAACAAATTATACAGTTGTCTGCAGAGGCCTTTGATAGATGTAATGAGGTTGTGCTTCATTGTGCCCATCCAGTGTTGCTATGCCTACTAATCCTTTGATATTCCTTTATGCCATATCATACCTTCTCATTTATTGTCATGCCATGTTAATATTTATTTGGATGCACTGTGCAATGTTAGTTTCTATCAAACTGTGTCTGGTCATGATAAATCAGGGTCCACACATTGCACTCAAGTGTCTGGCGACTCCCTACTGGGTGTCCTGGGAGCCATACCACATGGTCCAACCACAATGGAAATCCACCTTTCAAGGGGCAATGACAGCACCACATTGCTAATACACCATTAAGCATGGTGACATATAGCAGTAATGGATATCCTGATATATTCAGCTCATCTCAGCATATTGTTTTTTTTAAGAACATTAATGTATATAAAGTATCCAAAGGTCTACCATTCTGAAATAGCTGACTAAATGCCACCTATTGTGCAATAACGTACGTCAACAGGTTTCTCGAACATTACTCATTGAGCCTCCAGCCAGCGGCTGTCTCCATGCATGCTGCCACACAACACCCACTCTGTTGAGGAGCTAGGGGTCCACGAAGGAAAGGTTCAGTTAAACAGTCACACGTTTCTAGGGTATCTTATCAAGGTGAATACTCAATCAATACAGAGTAATCGGATGTGTAAGAATACCATGGTTTTAAATGGACAGTATTTTTAAATGCAAACACCAACCATGCTTTTCACTTGAGTCAAATTTTATATACAGGAACATGCTTTTTAAATTGTATATCTCTTTTTCTTGCACGCTGGGTCTGCTTTACCACTAAGGTCCCTCACAATGTCATGAGTGATGTCATATGTGCCATCATCACAGATGTCATTTGTGATGTCCTCAGGGTGCTTACAGGCTGTGTAATTCGGGCCTCATAGCTTCCAGAACCTGCCGAATTTGAGGTGTTTTGCTGCATTAAATCGGCACCTTGACATCTCTTCAACTAATGTTTTTTCACAGAATTTGAAGAGTTTCGTTGCATCAGATTTTTGACACCTTAACAGTGCTTCAAATATATTTTCAAAGAATTTCAAGGGTTTCATTGAATCTGATTTCTTTACCTTAACTCTGCTTAACAATGCTTCAACTAAAGCTTTTTCACAGAATGTCAAGGGTTTTGGTATGCTATAGCTCCCACCACCTATAATTGTCTCTTTTTTTCTAATTACACAACTGATGTTATATCAAATGTAAACAATATCTGTTCTTGAGCTACGCAACATTATGGTTATCAAGTATTCATTTTTGGCTGTGTCCACTAAATTAGAAGGGATTAGTGATGGTATACTGTGATGAGGAAGCCTGAAGTTGTGTAGTTGGGGTCTGTCCCAAGGAGGAGTGACGTGGGGTAGTTGGAAACTGATATGATGAAGAGTGAGGTAGTCATAGTGGTAGTGAAGGACTGTGATGAAGAAGACTGAGTTGGCAGTAGTGGGGTACTGTCATGAGGAAGAGTGAGTTGGTGAACTTGGGGTACTGCAATGCGAAATAGTGATCTGGTGGCTGTAAATTAGACTAGGAAGAGTGAGTGGGTGTGAGTGGTGGAGTGTGATGAGGAATAGTGAGGTGGTGGTAGTGGATGACTGTGAAGAGGAAGAGTAAAGTAAGGTAGGGCTTTTGGGGAATGTGTCAAAGAATAATGAAGATGAAGTCGCTGGGGACTGTGACAAAGAAGAGTGAATTGGAGTTAGTGGGGGACTGTGATGAGGGAGAGTTAGGTGGGATAGATGAGTACTGTAATGAGGAAGAATGAGGTGCTGTTAGTGGGATAGTATGATAGAGAAGAGTGAGGTGGGGTGATGAAGAAGAGTGAGGTGGAGTTAGTGAGAGACTGTGACGAGGAAGAATGAATTGGGAGTAATGGAGTACTGTCATGAGGAAGAGTGAGTCTGTGGTGGCATATTTCTGCAACAAGAAAGAGTGATGTGGTGGCAGTAAAGGGCTGTGTGTCAGGTGTATTGACCCACGTTTGAGTCATTAAGCTGCAACATTTGGTGCTGTGGGCTTAGAAAATCCAAGATGGCCAAAAATCCCACATGTGCGCCAGAATCCAGAAGAACCGCGCAGTTTGTGCGCACACCAAAATGGTCATCTAACCTTCCACCCACCAGTGCGAGCGTGATGGGCCAGGGGTGCCATGAGTGGAATATGTGCCAAAGGAAAAACAGCAGTGCCTGTTGGCTTAAAAAGCCCTTTGAAATCACCTTGGTTTCTCTGAATGCAAGCTAAAAATGCCTATGTCAAACATTGCAGGATATTAAAAAATGTCACTGAACACCAGCAGACATTTGGCAGAATGAAGTTTTGTGTGCAAAATCTGGAAAGAAAAAGAGCCCAAAACAATGTTCATAACAAAACTGGCTGAGATGTGGAGGTCAGCAGCTTAAGTTAAACTGAACTGAAAACCACTAAAATCGAAATGTTTAAATTAAATGAGGGACCTACTTTTGAGTGTCAAATAGATTTTAACTGTTGAAATGTCATAGTTTTGAACTTAGAATCAGCACTCTAGCTGCATGTGTAAAAATTGTCAGTTTGATTTGAATGTAGAAAACTGGGAACAAAAAATGACATTTAGCTGTAACCTGGCTTAATGAAACTGGATTCTGCCTGACAACTACCCCCGACAGGAGTTGAAACTGGATCAACCGCTGTGTTCCCATGCCTGGCTGCATTCTGCTGCCCCCAGAAAAAGGAGGTGACACCTCTCTGATTGAATTACCTGGGGACTGCAGGAAACTGAACAATGGAGTCAGGCAAATGTTATATTGGGGGGGCCGTAAATTGGCTTCCTCTTGGGAGAAGTGGGAGGAGAAGTGCCTGTGAGAGCCAGCTGAGCTTGGGGGAAGTGGATAAACCAGTTCTTCCACCATGTGATGTGGGAAGCCACACCCCTTTTTGACAAGGGCATAATTTAAAAAGGTAGATAACTCATAGTGCGGACTGGTCAGAATTATATAAGTAATATCATTATTCTTGTGATTTTTCTGTGCACGTTTTAAGAGGCGTTAGGACCCTGTGGTGTATTCTGGTGGGTTGCTAGCAGAAAATAGGGTCTCACTCGAAATGTCTGCATGTTAAAAATCTGACACTTCATCGATTAATGTCCATACTCCTTGCGCACATGTGAGTAATTTTTGGTAAATGTCCGATATTGGTAAACCAGTCAAAAAGCACAAAATGTTGTCATTTTTTAATGCAAGCCCCCAGGAAGATCAGAGGCGGACAAGCATGGACCATAAGGAGTATATAATGTGTACATGTAATTTCAACAAATTGTGTATCTGGGAAATATATATTTGAATCAAATATAGATTTGTGGGCAAATTGACCAGGGGAGGATCCTCTGACCCATAAACAGACCTCATCATGATGACAATCCATTTCCTTTCCCCAATCATGGGAGAGGGGAGAATTGGGCCAATGACAAGTAGAGAGGGGCTGGCTTAGCTAGGCCCAGGCACACACCCATTTTCAAAACACATAAAAAGAGACTGCTGGGACTGGTAGAGACATTGAATTCCATTTTCTGCGGGACGCTCTGCCGGGAGACTTCAGACTTCACATCCATCAATATCTAAAGACCAGAACTTTACTTCAGAACTTAAAGCAAGGGCCTAAACCCACAAACTGAGAACTCTTCTTAGCAGGCCTCAGCATCCTTAAAATCATCTGCAAACTATTTCACAGCCGGGCGAGCTGTTTGAATTCTGCGCCAAGAACTTTTGCCGGAACCGCAGACCATACCCAGACCGCTGTGAGCATAACCAGAGATCCGGATCGCTGTGAGCAGAACCGGTGCCTGATTGTCCCGCCGAGCAGAGAGAACCGCTGCTGGACGTGTTGACCAGATCCGTGACAAGGCCTATTTCAAATTTATATTGTGAGTACCTAGAAGAACTGTGCAGAACCAATCTCTTAGTTAAAATAATCTAATCCAAACTATTTTAACCTAAGTAGAACTGCCTCCTAGTAATCCTGTCATCTGTCATTCTAAAGCTGCAAGCTGTCATCTGTCATTCTAAAGCTGCAAACTGTCACCTGTCATTTTGAGTTTTACTTTAAATCCGAAAATCTACCTTTATTAAATCGTCCGTATCTCTTGAACCGTTTGGGCTAGGAACGTGGTTTAACTTTTAAAGCTGTGATTCTAGGCTTTCCAACGAACCTAGAACCGACTTCCTACTCTCTATACTTTTTCCGCAATCGCGATTTACGCACTCGCGAAATATACCGCGATTTGCGATTTGGCTCAATTTCTCACTTGTTAAAATAGCAGCTCCATTCTTTCCTTTGTTAAAATCCGTTTGCAACCTGGTAATAACTCATAGAGCATTGCTAAAGTGAGCCTGAACTAATACCAACAAGCATCTCTAACTCACCCTGAATCTCTAGAGGGAATTAAAATCAGTTAGCACATTTTCCCATCCATTGCCATCACATTTAAAAACATTTCAGGCCTGTGTTTCAAACTTCTACCTGTTTCCTCTAAGCTTGCTGGGGGGGAACTGAGTTCCATATTGTATTTGATTGTACTCCTGAAGACTGTGTGTGTTACTTCCATCTCCTTGCATTGCATATAGGGGGGTGATTTGCCACCAGGGGAAAAGTGAACATATTATCTCTTGTGAAACCATATCAGTTTATTTCTGTACTGCATTTATTCCATCTTGCATTTCCTTGAAACCATAAAGCATTTCAGTTACCTCATCCTCTATACTTCTCCTAAGTAATCAAGTGTAACACTGTAACATTACCCATTGTGGATCCACATCATATGTCTAAGTGTACTATCAAATATTAATTTGTTATAAAAGTGTGACACATATATATTGTTTAATTTTTCAAATAAACCTTTTAATTTGCAAAACAGACCTACTTCTTGGCTCAGTGGGGTCAGGGGGATTCTAAGAGAGGGGTGTTATATAAGGGTTGTCATCCAGAGTACATGAACTGGACCTAAAAATATATCAATAAGGGTTTCCCTCAGCATCCCAGACTAGGCATTGACTTAGCTGTAGTGTTGAAGTGAAGCCGCTTAACATGTGGCAAGGAAGAGTGGGATTGTGGTAGTGTGGGACTGTATTGAGGAAAAGTGAGCTGCTAGAAGTAGGAACTGTGATTGTCAATTGGATAGTTTAGAGGCCCAGGTGCATGTGGGCAGGGCAAGGAAGAATGATTGGGGAAGGTATGTGGCTTCAGTACAGAACTGAGATGTGACAATCACTGCAGTTGCGAGTTTGTGGAAGATGAGTATTTTTTAAATTAATTTAGGAAGCATTATTTGTTGAACATATATATTTAAAAGAATTATCTGAATATGTGTAGGGGCATTTATTAAAGTGATTTAACTGTCTGTGTTTGTGTACTGAAATTGAGATATGTTTTTTTTTTATTTAAACATCCTTAGCATCCATGCAGGAAACTACACGGGTGCTGCCAATAGTGATATAACCTGTGTTGGCATGCTGAGACTGCCGGTAATGGTACTGTTGCCTGCGCTAAGGAACCTTTGCCTTATTTGGGCTTTTTACATGGGTGGCGGGCAGTTACTGTTAGGCCTAGTCTGTTGCTGTGCTATTTAATGATAATATTTTTTTATAGTATTCATTTGTTATTGTATGACAAGTTTTATATATTTCTTTTTTGGTTTTAGTCAGATAAAAACACACTCAGAAAAACAACCAACAAAACATTGGAATTTCACCCATGTTCCACCCAGGCATCCTAAATTGTCTCCAAACTGGTTGCATGCAGTGCTCTCAGCAGATAGAATTTCCAGCATTTGAAAACTCCACTTCTGGAGACCTGCATTGGTGTGGAGGGGCCAACACAGGAGTGGTAGAGGAGACACACCAATCATTGGCAGCATATGATGTAGATGGGTGAGATTCAGAGGATGATGCAGTTGGTGGTGGTGGTTATGCTTCCTCTGTTGCCTGTGGTGTTGCAGGTTTAGAAGCAGGTTGTAAGGGATTCCAACCAATATGTTTTGCCTGCTGTTAGAACCTGCTCCTGCAATGTTCATCCACTTGCCCCCAGTGGTAATGTATCAGGTGCTTGACAAACACTGCAGTGTCCCAGATCTGTGCAGGAACTGTAGTGTATCCTCTTCCGCACACCTCACCACATTGGATGTGACTGCAATGATTATTAGAAGTGCCATGTACCATGGCCTTACTCAGGCAAAGTTCATACTACAGTTTACCATGCCGCCAGCATGGGCTGCTTATAATCATGATACTTTGTTCCCTGGAAGAGTAAATATCCACCCTAATAAGGTAACTCGAGTATTGTTAAGATTTACTGCTTTAATGTTCATTTCTGGGTCTTCTCTCCCCTCGATTATGGGCTCTATTTTCTTGAAATCTAGAAGGAGGAGGAGGAAAAGTGTTTTCGAAATATTGGTTATAAGGGTAAGCATTTTGGAAATATTGATTTGTTGTTAGATATTCTTCCCACAAGAAATTCTTCTTATTATTTCCAGGAGGAATTGTGGCCTTATTTTAATGATCCCCTTCTGGGGAGTGTATCTGTAGCCAATAATAAGTCTAGAACACTTGTAGCATGTAATAATATAAATTATATGTATTGGTGGTGGATAGGTCTGTATTTTGAAACACAGGTTAAGCATCCTTCTATTTGAACTAGACTAATGTCCTCCTCTGTCTATCTCTCTGTTTGATAGTAGGAGGAGTATTCTTCATACCCCTTGACTCAAAATCTTGTGTGGCAGTAGGTGTAGTATGTGGGGTGGGTGTTTTTGAGGTTATTATTTATTCTGTATGCTTGTGGACCCCAGAAATCCTTGAAGCACGTGAAATCACCCATTCAAGACTTTGTGAATCATTAATGTCCCTCAATAATTGGTTGTATTTGCATTTTGAAAGATAATTAAAACATGTGGTATTGGACTTCCTACTGTTAGTATTTGTACTGCTGAGAAGTCTGCAAATAAATGCATGCGTCAATTCCATCAACATACTTCAATCCCAACAACATACTATTCTCTCATGTATCAATAATTAACAGTAGCGCAATAGTTGTGTCGTCTATTTAGATAATCAAGTACAATTCCTACTACAGCCAACACATGTTTCAAAATAAATAATCTAACATTTCGAAATACGCTTTTTCAAAAAAGCATACTGACCACTGCAGGAAATTTAGGTTTGGATCTAATCGGTTTGTGGCAAGTACTAAATATTATTTGATGTGTTCTTCATACTGAAATATTTTCTAGAAGATGAATTGTAAAAAAAAGTAATGCTATGTACTTGTGCTGGATATTTATTTTATGAAATGTGTTCAACATTGTTTCTTATTTTGTTTTGGTTTACATGCTTTAGTCCATTTTCATCATTGTGTCTGTAGTTGGAAGACATGAGGAATGCTGAGGGTCAAAGATATTAGTGCCTAAAAAATCATTAGTCAGTCTAATCTGACTATCGTGTTGGTGAGTAGGTCATCAAAAGAGGCATCAGGCAAATGGCCATTCAAACAAATGCAATTCAATTTCTATATTAGTTGTGGTGGAACAGTACATCAATGTAATGTCAAATCGGAATTTAAGGATAACGCTGCTACATTTCTAAGGACAGTGGCATGCCACAGAGGTGTCCTAAAATGCACTTTTTATACTTACTTCCATAGCAGCAGTAAATAAATTATACAAACGATTGAAATCCCTGCATTCCATAGCCACCAATCATAAAAGGTATCCTCCTACAAAACCCCAACCCCTCAAAGTCCATTCTCTTTTTTCTTGCTGCTATATAGCAGGGATGAATTAAGATATGTATACCTACCCTCAAGGCTATTCGGGTTATGTAGTAAACCTTTATTTTTGGGCATACATTCATATGCTGCCTGTACCTGCATAAATTAGGTTGATGATTACTCTTTTCTGGTGCAGTGTTATTTGATGTAGGAACACACTCGCTCTGCTGTTGAATATTCTGCACCGGCTTTATCACATTCAGGATCTCTCAATTACTGTGTTTCTAGTGACAGTTTGATTTTTGTTGTATGTTCCTGTAATGGGGTTTGCTTCTGGAAATTATGTCCAAGGAGGCAGAGGACTTGATAGAGGACCTCATCTCTGTTGAAGAAGGTGAGGAGGAGCCACAGGAAAGCAGAGAGTTGTGGCAGGACAACATCTTGTCCTTCGCCAATTGTTCCTTGTCTCAATCTGTGGACAATGTCCTGGAGAAACAGCTATCATCTTTTTCCCAAAACATACAGGCATATCTTACCCGGGTTTTGGCAACCAGGTTACCCAGCTCTTTTCACTCTGTAAAAGTTGGGGTACTGAGGAAGTTGACATGGGTCTATACCAGTAGGAGCCTCTTGAAGAAGAAACACCAAGAGTAGGTTTCCTCATTATATGATTTAGCTCAGTCCAGGGAACCCTGTGCTAGGACGGGGCAGGATCCTTCCATGGTGGAGTTGATTCAAGCACTGGATAGTACCTCTTGCCTGTAGCAAAACCATAATCAGGCAAAGAGACCCGGATTGGATCAGGTCCCATCACCAGTTTATCCTGGCTTGACCCCTACCCTATACATCTAATGGATGTAGAGGAGGTATATAACTTTGTGGGTATAGACTCAGTTCTGCTAAACCCGGGGAATGGTCCCTCTGGGTTACAGGATTCAGGAGGTAACCCTGTGTTCTGCCTTGATTTATTGTGCCACCAATTCTAGATAATTAATCCATGATTTGAAATGTGCTGGGGGGTTTTTTTGGTGCAAAATTGACTCAGAATTAAAATAAGGGCTGAATGCCCTAGATCCTTTTTTTCATTGAGATTTGTAACTACCGCAATTGTTCACCATACAATTGTATGCTTTTTCTCCAGATATGGTAAGGATGATTCTCATGGGGTGTATTTGCTCAGCAATCCAAGATAGACTTCTGAATATGTTGAGTCCTGACATTGGCAGATAGAGCCAAGACATTGAGTTAAAATTGGGTCCTGAGGAGATCAGCAGCTGCGCACAGAAGGCAGTCAGTTTCCTGGGGAATACCAATGCCTTTGGGAGAGAATGACGGGCAATCTCTTCAAATACAATACCAGATTGCTGTGTTTGGCTGATGCCAGGGAGCAGATATCTTGGTCCTATTACTTTTTGGGGATGCGATTGTTAAGAATTCCAAACCATAAAACATAGAAACAGACACACCTCAGCCAAAGACATGGAAGAGCTGCTTTTTCCAAGTGTAAGCAATCCAGACTGTGGGGCTCCAGTTGGAGTTGTTTGAAATTCTTTGCTGAAAATTGGTTTCTTGTTTGCCCATACCCATGTCAAGACACATGATTTATGCAGACAGCACAGATGTAGTTAACAGCCCTTCCTCAGCACTGAAAGCCCAGGAGAGTCTCCTCTGTTCCCAAAAATAAAATACAATCGGATTCATAGAGAGATCAGAGAGTTACTGGCAATGAAAGCTATGGAAAATGTGAATGTACTTCCCAACAGTGGAAAGTAGAAAAAGGGTTTCAGACTGGTAATACATTTGCAGGAATTGAATCAGTTTGTAGTGTATCGCCATTTCAAAATGTAAATGATTGACATCCTGAAGGATGGCCTTCGACCAGGAGATTGGTTTGTCAGGTTGGATATCAAAGATGACAATCTAATGGTCCCAATTGATTGGCCCCACCGGAAGGCCCTTTAATTTGTGTGTGAAGGGCTGTGTTGACAGTTTTTGGTTATTCCTTTTGGGTCTTCATCCACATCTGGTGCTTAAACAAACTACTATGGCAAGTGATTTGGACCGGAGAATACACCTTGTGATCAATCTATACAATATCCTGATTGTGTGGGAATCAGAGGCAGTGCCCATGGTCATGAAGCAATTACAGTGCAGTTGTAGGTCCATCATGAATTTCCAAAAATCAGATCTGATTTTTTCTCAAAGGATGACCTTTTGGGGATTTCAGATTGGGAATGGGATGTTGGATAGATTCCGGGACCTCAACCATCAGCATTCTGACAAGGAGATTGGTCCTCTTTTGGAGTTAATGGCAGAAGTGCCCTCAGTGTTACAGTGGTCTCAGTCATCAGGCAGGCCATTATCATCGTCATTTTCACTTCTTCCATTCAGGCATTTGTTCCCAGGATCATCAAAGTACAGGGCCTTTCAAAGACTAAACATGCATGCCATTCACAGAGGATGGTTAATCCAGTTGGGTCCTGCTTTCTGCATCAGAAAGAGTAGATTTGCTTTGGCGACAAAAGCACTTAGACGGTAAGGAGAATGGCAGTCCAAAACCTGCAGAGTAAAAACAATCCGAACAACCAAAATAACCACTGCACCTTTTTTGCAAGGAAAACAAGTTTTATTGCATGCAAAGGGGTCTCGGATGGTTCTATAGACCCAAACTGAGCTTGTCTTATCTCAAGATGTTACACTTTCTATAGCAGAATAAATGCAAATTAACATACCTACGGATCATAATGAGTACATATTCCCACCTCCGTCGTTGGCTAACACCTATAGAACATGCTAATCCCCCAATAGTCTCTTGACTGATTAACCACATCTACACTACCCCCATTCCTCAAGAGACGTGGTATGACAATTTTTTTCTTAGAGACTAGTCTGTGTGCTATCCACTACAACTGTAAACATGCATAGCAGAAGAGTGTGTGTTTGTATGTGCTTTATTTTGTGACCTTTAGGAAACTCAATTCATATACCTGTGGCTTGCATGCCCACAAATCAAATCTCATCACACACATAATCAGTACACAACCAAAATCAGGATAATATGCAGCATTGTCGGTGAGTAATGTGTTATCTCTCTGAAACGTGGCTTTTTTAACAACACCTCACCATGCACTAATACCAACGTAACACAAAGTACTGCACTGTTGTTAAAAGATGTCAGCCCAAATGCTGGCTAGCCACACCTTATGCAGCTCACGAGCTAGGTCCGTGCTCTAAACAATAAAATTAATAATTGACATGGAGAGCACTGCTGGTGCATGCTATGCAAGCGGAGTAGTGCAATATTAATTTCTGAAAGGCAAACCATCATGTCATGTCTGCCATCTCGTTGAGATAATGCCTTGTTCAGGCCGGATGTGGAATTGTGATACCACTTCAGCAAATATAGTGCTTGTATTTTCGTTAAAATGGAATAATCGTCCAGTCACACTCAGATTAGAACCCAACTTTCTGGTGTTCAAAAAGAAAATAAAAACGTTACTCTTTAAGTAATTAACATAGAAATCTGACTTAGAAACGGCCGCTCTCCTCTCCTGTCTTTTACTTGTTTATTGTTTTTCGCTGTTTCATTGTTTTTTTGTTCGCGCCCTGATGCCCGCGGGCTGTGGCACGTTCGAAATAAATAAATAAATAAATAAATAAATAAATAGCAAACATCTAACAATAGTATACATCAGATTGAATTGTACCAAATAAGTTGCACAAGGAAAACGCTTGCATTATGCATTCTAAAGTGTGCCTCCGCATATATACCTAATTAACAAGTGTACATACACAGCACAGTACATGAACATTGAATGATTTATTGATTTATTTATTTTAATTTGTATAAAGTGCCACGCAGCCGTAGGTTTCAGGTCGCATGATATTACCTTTATTCGTTTTCCTAACACACCTCTCTATTTTTCGCATTTCAATCTTTAGTCATGCATCTATTAAGGATTATGTAGTGGCATTATTATTTTATGTAATTGCCATGTCTTCTGAGAGCATCATACAGGTGCATTTATTTTAAGCAAAGAAGCAATGGCAACCAGTTTTTCAAAAACGTTCACCAATGTTCAACATTTTTATGCTTTTTTCCCCAGATGCTTGCAAGGCAATCACCCCTTCGTCCTATGGGACGGATACTCTTGATCTAAAAAAAGGCATGTTTGGCCTCGGACTGTAAAACCACCCCACCTATTGCAAATGAATCTTCTGGTTCTTATAATTTGTTTCACTTATCTCAGCCTGACTCTCTGCAGATAATCCATGATTTACTGCAGGTTTGTATCATAAACGTGTTGTCAGAAATATCTCATTTAATTTCTCTTGGTCAGTATTCCGCCAGGCCTTCAAAGATTATCTTGCTATCTGAATCTATTTATTCCTGATGATTCACAACCTCCGAGCAATGCTTCCCATGCCTGCTCCTGCCTCACCGATCATGTCTTGATAGCCATTCATTACCTGGGGACGCTGGCTGAATTAGTTTGTAGGAACTTCTTTTAAACGGAAGATTCGAATGGAAACTTTGTACGGAGTTTAATAAGCAAGGAGTTGCCAATTGGACCCAAGAATTGTCTATGAAGTGTTCTGTGTAACAAGCATGTCCTCGTCCATAGGCTACTCACGAGCGTATGTAGTCGGTGGGCGCCCATTTCTTCCAAAGTAAGTTCTGTGCAAGGGTTGCGTGTTCGACAGAACCGGCCAAGTCAAGCCCTCACCACAATGTCAAGATTATTTATTTATTTATATTTATATAGTGCACAAGCAGCCCAGGGGCATTGAGGCGCTGTTACTTGCAAGAACTTAGTTGCACAGGTACAGGCTTGGTAGCGGTCGTTGACACATTGTGAATACTACAAAACATCATACTGTTGTTACAGATATTGCACTTGGTCATTATATTACAACTTATGCAACGGGTCATATGATAAGTATTCATTCTGATTTGAAGGGCCTTATGTGAAGAGGATGGTTTTCATAGCTTTGCGGAAGGTGGTGAGGGAGGCCTCACCTCAGATACTGGAGGGAGGGCATTCCAGTGAGTGGGTGCGAGATAAGGGAAGCTGGATCTGCCCACTCTGGCTCTTTTTACTAGTGGCACAGAGAGCATGTTGGTATACGGTGATCTGGTTGGCCTGGTAGTGGAGACGGGGTGGATCTTTTGTGGGAGGTAGGCAGGAGCAGTGAGGTGAATGCACTTGTGGGTCAGTGTCAGAGCTTTGAAGACAATCCTTTCCTTTATTGGGAGCCAGTGGGCTAATTTTCTTGCCTCAGAAATGTGTTCTCTTTTAGCAATGCCTTGGGCTGCCCAGAGAGCATTGTTCTGTATGACTTGTAGTCTCTCTAGGTTTTTATTGGAGGTTCCTAGAAAGAGTATATTGCAATAGTTGACTGGACAGCCCTAGAAAGTAGGGGGATGATGGTAAAATCTATTTCGGTAAGAAGGCTAATCTGTTTTAATAAAATCCCCTTTAGGAACCACAACTTACATTTGCCATACACTCAAGTGAGCTATTCAGTCTGTGCTCCAGCCTCATCACGAGTTGGGTGGTATCCAGACCATGATACCGCCCGACTGTATTTGTGTTACTGCCCAACCCTCCGACAGTATTACCGCAGTATCATGGGTTGGGCGGTAACTGTAATTCCCCATTCAACATTGAGTCCATTTGACCCAATGGGGAATTTTCAGCATAAATTACCACCAGCGCTATTACATCTAGAGGTACAGCTGGAGGTAAATGCTCCCAGTCTGAGATTGGGCAGACTATTAAATGCAGCGATAATAGCGTTACCACCGCATTTAAGGGCTATCGGCCAACTCGTTATGAGGCCCGTAAACACAACTTCAAACATAAAAAGTCAACATGCAGAGAAGTACAGTTACATCCATGTTTGAAAACGCGTTCAAAACAATACATTAAAAAAACAGGCTCATTGCTTTTTTTGATTATTTGAGTGTGATATTTTTTGGATATGTATTTTCTCAATTTCATGTTCATGATGCACATTTAAGGTTATTCCTTCTTCTTTGCCTCTATGAAATGGGGTTGTCATGACAAATCATCTCCCTCAATCCGTGTCACTCACATAGGCAATATTGGCAAACATGCTATATGCCCTTTACCATCATAAGATTCCATGTGACTCAGCAATCATCCTAGCACAGGTTTAATTTGTATTATTCACTTTGATAATATGTATAAAAGCAAACAAATGTTATCAATCCCCTTTATTCACAGTGTGGCACTACACACAAACCACAGTGCCCATTCACAAGCTTGCATCCACACCAAACTGCTCACATTATCTCATTGTCTTGAAGGGTAGGCACTCAATGTCATCCACAAGCTGACGCTGAGCGCACAGACATGTAATCGGTAGGGACTATACCTGGTGCTCTTATTCACAGAACGCAGGGTTAGAAAACGATTGGTGGCTGAAAATATACCCCATGCAAAATCTCATGTCCCCCATTGTTATGAGCCAGGAACAGCAAGTCTGTTGGCTCTAAAGTGTATGTGTCCTGTTTGCAGTGCATTTAGGTGCAGGTGTGTAGCCCCTGTTGAATAACAACAAATTACCTTTGTTATGGAGATATTTCATTGTTATGCTTCATACCCTCTCCTAGTGTCGACTCCCAGCACATTTTGCTGGACTTTTGAAACTTTTGAATGAGTTGAACCTTTTTCCACTCATTCATTCTTATTTGCTTTGATTTGGGTCTCTGTTCTCTTTGTTTTATCTTTACTATGAAGACTACTTTCCTCCATATCTCTTTAAAGGCATCTGTGTTTACCTTTTGAAGCACAGAGCACCTTAAGAGCAGTGTTGTTGTGAACCCTTGGGGTTTTCTATTGATATTAATTATTTATCCTTACTAACTACAGTTCTTAAGGATAGAGAGATACTGTGTATCCCTCCTAAAATGTTAAACTATAAGATACCAGCTCACACCACCTAATGTGGAGTGCTAAGGTAGTACCTAGTATCCCCCTTCTCTCTGCTCCTGTGACTTTTTTGTCACAAAGACAACCCTATAGTTACGGCTGGTGACAGCTGACGTGTTCTAGCAACTAGTGTGCAATTTATTTTACCGCAGACTGTATTCACAGTCCGGGTTGTGCACACTAGGGTCACCTATGTGCTACCTTGGGGGCTCCTTTCTTTTTTTGTCATTGCTATCATGGTTTTTCTTTGTTAGCCCTCTTTCTACCATTCTTGTGGGGGGTGGTCTTTGTGTGTGTTTTGCCTTTGGCGGGAACCCTTGGGTTTCCACGCCTAGGCTCCATTGTGTCTGAGCAGGAAGTAAGTGAGGTGTAGTTTTTCATTCACCTGCCCTTTGTCCACCTGAATGCCTGAATGACTGCCTGAATGGAACCAGTGCCCACTGGGGGGGCTGGCTGTACTAATTGAACATCCCCCACCACTTTCTGTAAACCGCTGAGAGAGATAGCAGAGGAGTGTGTGCTGAAACTGAATAAAATGTGAGGTTCCTGAGGTGAAAGTCAAATCATCCACTGGAAACTGAAATAACTGAAGAAGAAGATGACCAGAGCAGTCTGCAGACCCTTTGCAACACCTTGAAGCAACCTCTGCTGTCCTGACACATATTCCCACTCAACAGAGGAGCTCCAAAGAGGACAAATCATTCCCTTTGGCTGGTGGGACCAACTGGCACTGAGACAAACTACAATTTGAGCCACCTCTCAATTTACTGTGTCTTTCCAGAGCTGCAGACCGTGAATACCAGGAGAACTCTGACCCATTTGCAGTGCAATGTCTTTGAGAGGAGGAATCCGTCCACATCTTTGCTGAGCTCCAGGTGAATCTCCAGAGACATGATCCAACTCATCTGAGTCCCCTCACCAGAGTGTAGGACTCCAGAATCAAAGGAAATCGAGCAGGCGAATGTCATCCTTTGTTGGTGCTGCGAAAAAGGTGCCAACACCACAGACTGACAGGAGAGATTGGAGAAATCTGTGCTAAGGGTCCTCTATCGAGACTACTGCTGAGATATCCCATTCAGAGTCCTTCCTTTCATCACCAGATGGAGGAATCAGGAAACCCTGTCCATCACTTCTGCACAAAGGAGAATCTAGCTAAAGAAAAAATATTTATAAGTATTGCAAAGTGTGTTAGTTAATGGAACTAAGTATATGTCTGACTTATTGTGTAAATAAAATAAATGATATATTTTAATATAGCATCTGTGTAAGTGTTTCTTTGAACTACGGTACTAACTGGGTTCTGTATACGTCCAAGTCTTTGCTCAGCTCCAGGTGAATCTCCAGAGACACAATCCAATTCATCTGAGTCCCCTCACCAGAGGGCAGGAATCCAGAATCAAAGAAAATAGAGCAGGTGAATGTCATTCTTTGTTGGTGCTGCGAAAATGGTGCAAAAACCACAGACTGACCGGGGAGACTGGAGAAATCTGTGCTACGGGTCCTCTATCGAGACTATTGCTGAGACATCCCATTCAGAATCCTTCCTTTCATCACCAGATGGAGGAATCAGGAAACCCTGTCCATCACTTCTGCACAAAGGAGAATCCAGCAAAAAGCCTTTCTTCTACCCTAAGGTACTGTAGGGTGTAAGGTATTGCTTACCTTCAACCGGGAAGTTGCTCCAGAGCATTGGAGTGCGTGAAGAGGTGTCCAGGGTGTCCACTCTTAACTGAGACCCCAGCTGCTGGCTTTTGTCCCTTTAGTGAGACTTTTTACAGGGTCTCCATCATTGTGTTAACTCTTCAAGTATCTTTTCCTAGAGACTAAAAGTATCTTAAGGAATTGTTGCTGTTCTACTGCTTTCTAAGACTTTGAGCCCTCTCCGAACTGACTTTTGCATATAGTTAGAGATTGGACTTTAAAAGGTTAGTTTGCCAAGAAAGTGTCTCTAGAAAGTTATCTCAGCAAATACATGACTAAGCAGCCATTTTCTCATAATGGTACTCACACTATGGTAGAACTATCATTAGTGGCAAACTCTGTAACAATTGTACCGCAAGCAACTACCACTGAAGCAGTGGCCTTTAAAAAAAGGATTTATAAGTATTACTAATTGTGTTGGTTAATGGAACTAAGTATATGCCTGACTTCCTTGTGTAAATATAATAAATTATATATTTTAATATAGCATCTGTGTAAGTGTTTCTTTGAACTACTGTACTAACTGGGTTCTGTATACTTACAGCTCATGTCTTGCTCCTATGATAATCCTGACTGCTCGCCACTCTAACAAGGTTCCTTGAGTAGTACAGGCATATACTAAGAGTTGGGGACCTGTATTGCCCTAAGAACCTTATGCAAAATTATGGAGAGACTCATGGAAGACTGTATCCGGAGTGTATCAGAAACAAATGTAGGTCAAAATAGCCTTGGAATATGTTGGTGAAATGATAATTGTGATATGCATGCATGAGCTCAGACGGGTGCCTAAAAATACAGCAAAGAAGTACAGCAAAGGAAAGTGAAAGAAAATCCAAGTGTTCAGAACCCTCAATAAACCAAACAAGACATGACTTCACCAACAGATGCAGCACCACCCCACATACTGGACATTCCAAAGCTGCCAAATATTTTAGATCTGCTGCATGGGAGATTTTGAAATGGAAAATTGGAGAACTGCATTTGACCATTGTTTTACAGTGAGAAGAGATATTTTAGGAGGGAGAAAGTTAAAATATATGAAAAAATTGAAGGGCCCTCGTATGCAGGGATAGTTGTCACTTGGGTGCATCACCAGTTCCTACAGTATACTATTCAAAACCACAATACTGCTCCCCAGCAGCTGACAGCACATACACATCCTCAAGCTTAATCCTCCTCTTCTGTGGGTGCAACTTCACCCAAATGTGTTAGGAGACGGCAACGAAAATCCAGGTTATTGCTGGATTTCTGTTGCTATAGAATACCAAGTGCTGAACAACCTCCTTGAGCTTGTCACTCTTTTCAGGGATGATGGATTTAGGCATTGTGCAGTACAAGGAAACAGGTGACTACAGCTGATGAAGTTGCTCCCAATTTGCAATGCACAAATAATGCATGTATAGTTGTATTTAAAACAAAGTTATTCAAATAGGTCAGAACTGGAGGAGGAAGGGTACAGAAGGGGAATTCAAGTTTGGAGTTTTTATGTTGTTTTTCCTACAGTACAATGATGAGCTACAGTCCTAATGATGTGTTTGTTCTTCTAATTATGTAGTCATCCTCATTATACCATCCTTTCTGGTCTGACATTTTAGCAATCACAATATAGATAATCGCATATTAATTATCACATTTTTGAATACCCCAATGATCCTTCTAACTGTGTATTAATAATTCATCCTTGTCATTCAATCCATCCCTGACTGCATGAAATAGCACCTGAATAATTCGCCAACCACCCCCCACTCTTTTTTGGGCTGCTGGTAATGTGGAAGATTGACCTGGGTAAGGGACAGCACTTTCAATACCGAGAACAAAAACAATACAAAAAACAAAACTTCAAAGCAGAAATGAAAGACTGATTATGTCGGTGCATTCATCTCATTGAAGCAGTGCTGGACATAGAATGATTATGACCTGCATGCTCACAAATAGCAAATGCATGTCTGCACCAATGGACTCATTCTCCTGGTTTTAGCATCTAGGTGATGATTTTATTATCTTGACTTTAAAGCTCTCCACCCATCCTTTATCTACTTTTGACAAAGTCACTTTTGTTTTTAATTTCTGAGTTAGTCCACTCACCATGCTCTCTTGCCAAGTGACGTTTTGTTATTGTTTTATTAATGCTGCTCAGGTGTTCTGACATTTTCTTAGGACATCTTGAAAACAATTCCACAATAACAATCCGTGCTGGTCATTGCTTGAACTGCGTGGACTTTTTTGTATTTGTATTTGTATTTCTTTATTTGTATAGCGCGCCTGGTCAGGGGGCATCTGGGCGCATATCTTAAGTTACATAGACATTGTGCAATAACAATTTTGTGTCATCACCCATCCCACAGCAGCTTACTTCAAGACTTAGGCCATCATAATTCTGATATGAGATCCCTTATCCACACTGCTGATACTTGATGCAGTTGGGAATTGGACCACGACTGGAGTCTGTCAACTTTCAGCTTGCTAAACAACATTAGGCTTACTGCTTCTCTTTTGCCAGTACATGTCAAGCAATTGCCATACCGCTTGCCTCCAGGTGCTCCTTTTTCTCAAAATGGTGCTGTAGTTTCCATTAGCAACTCAGGAATCCTGGATAGGTCGGTATCAAGATTTGAAATTAATGGTCCTGGACAGCCGGCCGGGGAGCAAGACAGATGATGGTAACCTAGGAGACCAGGTAGGAGCATACATAACCATCAATCATTCAAAACATATCCTTCCACATTTCTCACCTTAACTACTCCTTAAGTCTATCTAGCAAGATCCTAATTATGTGTTAGTTAATTAATGCAGTTCAGTGCATTGACTGATGACACCACTAGTCTCAAGTGCTCAAACTCATTGATACTGTGAAGTTGCATTGCTTCCTTTTACTGTTTCTAGGGTCCACACAACACAGGCTCATTATTTACCATCTTCTCCACCGAAATGCTATGCTGACATCACATTGCTCTCCTGTCCATTTCATTAACCTCTCTCTCCTCAGATTTCAGACACCCTATTCAATCGAAATGACTTTTATTAATATCAAACAAATGTGTCATGGATGAGGAAATATTAGTTACATGTAGATAACATGGCCTACTACAATTGAAAATCACACCTCTTAACAATGTATGTGTGATAGCAATATAAAAGAAAAGGAAGTGCATGCAAAGCTCAGATATCGCAGCAGCAGCCCAGCTCTTGGAGGCTTCAGATGCTGGACTTCGCTCTGCACATGATGTGCAGCCGCTGAGGGGAGGAGCAACATTTAATCCCCTTCAGAGCGTGTGCATGCAAAGCGCATACCACAGCAGCAGAGCAGCTTTTGGGTGCTCGTGATGCCTGACCTCACTCTGCCCGCGACGTGCAGCCACTGGGGGAGGAGCAGCATTAATCTTCTTCAATGCACATGTTACTTCAGCAGCAGTCCAGCTCTAGGATGCTCAAGACTCTCAACATTGTTCTGCCTGCGACATGCTGACACTGGTTAGAGGAGCAACATTTAATCACCTTCAATGCTTGTGCTATCAAAGTGCTTGCAAAGTGCAGATGTCACAGATTGTACTGAAATCATACTCAAGTCTATTGGCCGATGACCAACTGACCTTCGAGTCGCTCTTGTACCCCAGAAGGGTGTAGGTAAGATGTCACCCCAACTTCAAACACAATTGGCACATGGTGATTTAAGTGTGAATCATTCATAACCTAAACAGCAAGGGTCATACACAGAAGAGAGTTTCCCTGGATGAACTCACCAGCCATGCTTACTCCCCTACTCTATCTTCAACCGTACTGGATGTGGGCTGACCTATAGTACCCACCAAGACCATGCGGCTTAGGGAATGCTTACCAGCAAAAATAATAAATTACTTTATGCCCAAAGATTGTGCCTCACTAACAAACCCTCAAAGTAGCCCTCTAGAAATATCACACATAAGGCAAAATCAAAAGAGGGAACCCAGAAGTCATGCCGTACATAGTCAACTTGATCATTTTGCAGCAAAAATGATAACACAGTCTGAACACATCAACATATCAATGAGAGTGTCGCTGTCCATGACCCCTACTCTATTTCCAGACCATGTGATAGAAGTAGAAAACTCATTGGGCCCATCCTCTTGCATTTCAAATGACAATCCTGGTCGTAGCCTATTAAGGAGATTGCAAGGCCCTTTAGACTTGGATCCCAATCCCATGCAAGGCCCTTTAGACTTGGATCCCAATCCCATCGCTGTCTTCAATTATGTTTTAACGCCCCTGGTTAAACTTTGCAAAAACTTCAGCACAGAAGTGAAATGCCACATATCAAGCCTACAAGAAATCGAAAAAAAAAAAGAATCACGAGTTGGGCAAACCAGGACCATTTAGTTTTGGATTAAATGAATGAAGAAACGTGCGTAAACTTTGGTAGCAATTCCCTTAATGACTCGAAAGTGCGTCATTATGAAAATCACCAGGATCCATTCTCCCACGTTCAATTTGACTCTAAATCAGACTAATACATTATCGCTGAACATTGGCAAACAACGACCAGGAAATCGAAGCATCAAAACAAATTCAAACAACCTGCTCACACTGTGGGGCAAAAGCCCCAAAATCAATGATACCTGGGAGCTAGAAGTTCTACATATTCAGGATCTTGAAACTCTGACACAAGCAGGACAATAAAACTCTGGCCATTGCTCCAACTGACAAGGGGAATTATGTAGTTTATTCTGGCAACGATAAACTGAATTCCGCTTCCCATTAGTAAAGCTGGACATTCCATGGGAAACAACAACAAAAAGAAAGAAAGGAAGAAGCCAATTCAAAAACACAACAAAAAGGTTTGCACCTGTATTACAGACCACTTTGGACTCACAAATGATACAAATTAGGCTACTACGGAAAAGCAACACGACAATCCAGTGAACAGAAGTCAACTCGAGCAAGTCTTTACCATCTACCACCAGGAACTCCAGGACCTGTCTGACTCTCCACGGAACCCATTATTTTCCCTTACGAAGCACTGTAAATGCAAAAGCCTCCTATAAGGAAAAAATCATCCACAGACAATCGGTTCGGACCAACATGAATCTCCAAAACAAGTCAGCCCTCTAGTAGTCGAAAAAGAAGAACCTTCAGAAAATCCCAGCTGCACTAATCTCCCAATGGAAATGATACCAATGCAAGTGGGACTGGAGTTCATTCTCTCAAACTATTTAATAATTACATTAAAAACGAGAAACATCTTATTATTGATGTAGGAACCTCCTCGTTTGAGGAATGTGTTATTTGCTGATTTTTTGACAATCCACCTGTAATCCCGAATAGACAAAAATAAATGTTAGAAGAAGCATATAGCCTCCTGACGTTGTGCTCCAACTTGCTTCACCTGCCTGAGAGAAATAACAAACACATCCACACTAAACAGAAACATCGTGTGGAAAAGGCCATATCCCTAGGGGAACTGCTAATGTACTGCTCAAATAATGCTCTAGGTAAAACAGAGATAAAATGACAACCATATTAGAGAGAACACATCTGATTGTATGTTATGTTAATTAGCATTTGTATAGCGCCTTATGTACCATTGGTATGATCTCAAGGTGCTGTTAGGTTGAACGCCCTCGGGAACCACAGTTCAAGTCAGTTGAGAGAGAGAGAGTCGTAAAGTGTGTGGGCGCACCAGGTATGTGTGCAGCTGGTGTGGTTGTTGCATGATAGCTGCTTCTTAGCGGTAGGTGTGGTGCTGGGGAAATCAGTTGAATGTGTTCAGTCTGGAGGGTGGACATCCAGACTGAGTCATGGCTGCGTTAGGCATGAGGTGACGCCTAAGATAGCCATTGTGTGCTAGCTAGCTGTGTTTTATTAGGATGATGGGTGGTTTGATGGGTCATGTTAGTATGAGAACAGCTTTACCGGATGTGTCATAGTACTGCTGTGTTCTAGTTGAAAGGTGGTGTATAGGAGAGAGTAAATGTAGTAGTGTGATATTGTGGTAATCAGTGAAGTGTATGCAATCAGACACAATCTACCTACTAAATGTAACTTTTAACATAGTGACGCTATTAGGGTACATTCAATGTTGTTGGTGATACTATCTTAATTCAACTCTAATACAGTGACTAACAGGGGATGCTTCTAGGTTGAACTTTAACACAGAGACGCTATTGGCGCACACTCAATGATGTTGGGAAAACCATCTAGGTTCAACATTAACACAGAGAGGCTACAAGGGTGCGCTAATAGGGCACACTTTCTAAGTTCAACTTTAACATAGTGACGTTATTAGGGCGCACTTCTAAGTTCAACTTTAACACAGTGACGCTAATAGGTATACTTTCTAGATTCAACTTTAAGATAATGATGCTATTAGGGCACAGACATTGATGTTGGAAATAAATACTAGATTTAACATTGAGACAGTGATGCTAATTAGGGTTCGCTTTCTAAAGTTCAACTTTAACACCGCGACTCTATTAGGGCGCACTTTCTAAGTTCAACTTTAACACAGTGACTCTAGTATGTGGCTATCTACCCAGTTTCAGTCACAGATAAAAGTAGACTGACCAGGGATTAGATCTCTTTAGCCCTGGATTGCTGAGGGTGATCTCTTGGAATTCTCGAGGCCATTAATGGGTATTTAAAAAAAAATGCTGAGAGCCAGGACTTCCCGTATTGTGACATTATCATCCTGCAGGAAGTATGGCTTCAAGAACTGTCTAATTTACATGGATTTTACCTGAATTTACCGAAAGCACAACATGGCATAGGGGGTCGTACTTCAGGGGACCTTATTATTGGGACAAAAAACGGTTCCAAGGACAAACTCGATCTGTGGCTGAAACCTAGTTATGTTCTCCTGACAACTAATTTAAGTCTCAAGTGCTTCTATGCTTTGCAGGAAATCTTAGTGATAAATGTATACTGGAACAAAGGATGGATGGGCCTAGCTGAGTTCATGGATCACCTGACAGAGGTCGTAGCTAGATGACATGTGTAATACAACTGACAAACATTATTCTTGGTTGAGATTTGAACTCATTTCCCCTGAAGCAAGACGACGCTGAGCAACACAGGTTCAATCCCCGGGTCCGCGCTTAGAAACCTCTGTGTATTAAGCATGTTATAAATAACCCATTACATTACATGCATTTGTGAATTGGAATGCTCACCATTGAGTTCATTTTTCTCAGGTCGTCAATACTCATATCGATCATATTATTGTCACACAACCAATATTCTATATCTCAATATCATTTGAAATAAGCCCAACCTCCCTCAGTGACCATAACTGACCAGTTTTGCCAGAGTTTTAAGGCAGAAAGACCACATGCCCAGTAGTGCATATGCACATTTCTGCTCAAGGCAATCTTGTACTCTGGACATTTGGGAAAATTGCCAGATTTTACACTGGCCTTCTCGGACTTTTATCCAAATCATATTGGGCCGATATATGCTGTCTTTTAGCATCTAGTACATCCAACAAATTCATGTAGAAATGTATGAATACGTTCCTCAGCGGCAAAAGTAATAAAGAGCAGGGCAATTGAAACAGAGACACTTATAAATACAATAATCCACTGCATGAGAGGGAAAAGGACCCACAGAGAAACATTAGACTAGTTCGGAAATCCGAAACCTGCAGAGATGAGTTTCATAAGGAGGCACTTCACTTAAACAAGAATACAAAAACAGGTTTCGAAACCACAAAAGCTTAATGATGCTGAGAGAGCCAGGCAATGACCCAAATGCTCATTAGAAACCAAGAGGAAGATGTTTGGTCCCTGAACAACTGCGGTAAAACACCAAAGCAGTTAATTCGGAAATTAATGGGATACCAGAGGAAAGGTGGATTTGCCAATAAAAAACGATTTATTCACAACCAGCAAACCTCGTTCACCCTCCAAAAAGCAAAGTTTGCCCTATTTTTAAAAACACTGGCACACACTAGAAAACTACTGCACCATGACAAGGGCAGTTTAGCATATTAAAAGCACCAGGGCAAACATTGTCCCAGTGCAAAACAGATGCATTTCTACTGCATGTTTGCACCAGGGCAAAGTTTGCCCTAGTTTTAATACGGAATGGTATTAGCACTAGGGCAAAGTTTGCCCCGATGCAAAAATGCATCAAAAATGTATCTTTTTTGCACTAGGGCAATTTTTACCCTGGTGATTTTAATATGTCAAACTGCCCTTGTCGTGGTGCAATAGTTTTCTAATGTGCCCCAGTGTATTTAAAAATAGGGCAAACATTGCCCTAGTGCTAATACCATGCAACTTTGCACTTGCACCGGTGCAAAGTTTCTGTAATCTGGCCTCTGAAGTCCAAAGTTATATATTATGCTGCTCAATGATGCAAATTCAGCAAAAATGTTGCCAATTCTCCTTAATTCTTATGTTAAAATGTTACAAGAGAAGATAATACCTTGCCTGACCTATGGCTTGGAAATGTGGAACTTAGTGAGTTGGCAAAAAGGTAACATTTTGGAAAGCCTGCTTTGGAGACACGCACTATATATAGCCTTTTAATTACTCCTATCAGGTACAACCTGGAACTGACCTCCCGCAACACATCTGTGGAATGGAATGCCTTGTCATTTTACCATTTAATAAAATCACCGCCCAATGTTTGTGGACTTAAATGCTCTTACGAGGAATTATATGACTTCACGCTAGAATGTAATACCCCCTCAAGGCAAACTGGAGTGTTTATAGGGGACATTTTAACCAGCCGATCCAGATCCAAGCACAATGTTTGGGAATGGGATTGGGTAGAAACAAGAACCGCAATCTATAACTTTAATCTTTTCTGGGAACTAGCGTCAAATGAGCTGAGTTGTAAAGTGCTTCCAAGATATGTGTTGCAATTTCCAAGAGTGGGGCTCAAGGAAACTTTCCGAGAGATTTAGACTGAATACCTTGCATATAGTTGAGATTATCATTGTCAGGAAAAGGGATAAAGCGCTCAGAAGATATCTGTAGACTCTGTGATTCAAGAAAGAAAGACAATTGGGAACACATTTTTGTTGAATTTAAAGGAGAAAGGAAATTACGTTGCTTTTATCTTAGACAATTTGTTATCAATGTGACGTATTTCAATCTGGATGTTTTTGGAAGAGGGTGTGCTCAATGGAAATCAAACCTTGCGTATCATTTCTCTGGAGGTTAGCTCAGCGGCAACATGCTCGCCTTGGAAACAAGATGACAAGAAGCACCACAGGTTTGATCCCTGGGTCTGCACTTAAAAACCTCTGGGTATTAAGTACGTTATAAATAACCAATCATATCATAGCCACTGCAAAAGGTTGTTTTAGACAAGTGGGACAATGTGGGCCAATGAGCTTGATGAAGTAAATAATGCAGTTGCGAGTTATTGAAGAAACTATGATTTTTTCCCCGCTTTGTTTACATCTTTTATATTTATATTTATATGTAAATAAGGCTACAGTGGATGGACTATTCTTTCAATTATATTGCTTTTTAAGATGAAAGGTTTTTATGTTCATGAAACCATAGCACACTAATACAAAAATAAAAAACAAATAAAAAGAATACCGTGTGGAAAGTGCAAAAATGAAAAAGTGAGAATCTGGGTATCTTTAGCCAATACAGGGTGATAAGGTCAGTATTCTATGAGAGAATGGCACTCCCTCACAGCCTCGGGTGAGAGGCCTGCCAGGGAGTGATCCAGTGCCAGTCCTACCCCAGTGGAGTGTAGTGGCTGTTGAGATTAACTCAATTGCTTGGCCCACAAGTTCCAGTATATACATCGTCAGTACTCAGTTGCATCACACCATATCTTGTTAGAACAAATGATCACCAGGTTGTCTCTCTTGTTTATAGATCTAGCAAAAACAAAGAGGTGATGGCTGGAAGGTTTAGAATTAATATTAACCTCTGGCATTGCTCTGGACAACCCTACAGACCATCGTTCTTCACCTGCCAAGCCATTACAGAAGGGGAAGACCATATGCAAATCAGGCATGGTCACATCCCAAAAAGGACAGTCAGCCCAAACTGCTAGGTCACATCCTTTCTGCATGAGACCCCAAGCATCCCCAGACATGTCTCAGCCTTGTTGGGCCTCATCAGTGAGGAGTAGCTTTGATCTATAGGCCCAGCAATCACAGGTTTCTAGATCTAACTTGCAAGAACGGATTGATGGGAGAAGCCTTCTGCAGGAGAATGACCATCCGGCTGTCATGATCTCTGCTTCCAAAAGGTCAGGGTTTTCCCTTGGAAGCAGATCCATAACCCAGGTTCCGAGTGCCAACCAGTCCCAATTGGGACCTTTTGGACCCAGTCCTGGCGCCAGTGGCACCAGGCTCATAAATATGCCCAGTCCCAGCGCTGGAAGCGCCGGGCTCATAATGCTTGGGTGGATTTACCTGCAGCAGACCATGCTGCTTACTTGCCTGCCAGTTGAGCCTCTGATCCTCTTCTGTTTGGAACTACTTTTCCTGTTGGGTGGGGCAGGAGCCACTCCCTAGATTCAGAACACTGGAACTCTTCTGGAAAGCAGGAACTCTTTTCTTACCTAGGCGTGGCTGTGGAAGGAGACACCTAAGCACTACAGGAGGCTATTTAAACCACACCCGATGGATGAATCTTGCTTTGCGTTATTCTGCATCCTCTGCAGCAGAACGCTCATCGTGTCTTCTGCATCTGATCCTGGGCCTAAGGAAAAAGGCTTACCATCCTGAATCCAGTCTTCAGCAACACCTATAAAGACAAGAAAGAAC
This sequence comes from Ambystoma mexicanum, assembly GCF_040938575.1. Lineage (NCBI taxonomy): Eukaryota > Metazoa > Chordata > Amphibia > Caudata > Ambystomatidae > Ambystoma > Ambystoma mexicanum. The sequence goes on from NC_090935.1 coordinate 185,168,531, forward strand.
AGGTTAGCATTACGGTCTTCAGTGACAGCTCTTCACTTACCTGGTCCATCGGCTGTCACCAACGCCTCGCGCTGCATTCCGGCATCTGAAAGACAAAGGCTTACCTACTCTTCGTGCGCTCCGGAGGTCTTCACACTGCATTCCGGCATCTGAAAGACAAAAGCTTACCAACTCTTCGCACGCTCCGGAGGCCTTCGGCGCTGCATCCCGCATCTGAAAGACAAAACAAGGTGCGTTTAAAGACATTGGGGAACTTTAATACTCACGTGCCATTACTCCTTTCCACATCTAACACAGTGGGTATTCTGGCACCCTGCAGCCGCTCCGAACTTGTACCTGCAAAATAAAAAGACAGTTAGAGCGCATCGTGAAGCAGGCAACAAGCGCTTACTTACGTGCTCCAGGCGCTTCTATTCATCACACGGGCTCCATCTTCAACTCACTTCTAGCCCGTCATCCGCCATCGCCGGAACCCTGCAAAACAAGAAACATCATTACTAAAGACTTTAAAGACATTAGAATTACTCGAAACTTACCGTTCGTGCAGTAAACGAGGGACAGCAGTCCTCTGAAGTCAGGAGGCCTGCTCCCCTTATCCAGTGAAGAAACTGGTTACAGCACCCTGCCCCGAGGCAGATAGAGAGCACGGCGTTCACTTACCTAAGGTGAGAGCGTTAACCTTTGGGGTTCTACAGGAGAAGAGAAAGGGAAGAAGAGAGAGACATTCAATAACCCAGCTCCTTAATCCCATATTTTCTATCTGCAGACATCTTACCCTTCGAGTCAGACATACAGTGCACAGAGGTCCAGCCCAAAGAGCCAGCCGTGTGTTACACATCACCTTTGAAGATACGGTATACGCCCAGTCAAGACCGACGCCTCTACGGGAATCAGGTGAGCGTTAAAGAACGCAAAGCCTACCACAAAACTCCCGTCCAGGCGCTATGGAAACCTCGGATACCGACCAGCTAGCCCAGTTACTTGGGGAACTAAGGACAGAAGTGCATGCAGCCCGTCAGGAAACGAACGCTCTAAGAAGGGAACTGATTATTTCCAAGGAGCGAACAGATGATCTCGCTAGACAATTGCTACAGTCACAAGCCGGACAGACCCCGTTACCCGCATCTGGGGGAAATCTTCCTTCTACATCCTCTATGAATCCAGTGCAGATCAACCTACCTGGGAATGTACCTCTGGCTCCGCCCGAACGATTTTCTGGTGACCCAAAGAGGTTTGCAGTATTTATCAATCAGTGCCGGTTGCATTTCTTATGCCGGCCAGCAGCCTTTCCAACTGATCAAGCTAAAGTAGCTTTCGTGCTTTCGTACCTTAGTGGCAATGCGGCAGACTGGTCGATCCCTCTAGTAAATCAAGATGATCCGGTCCTCCATGATTTTCAAGCTTTTCAGCTCAGTATGGAAAAACTGTTCGCAAGACATTCACAGGGGCAGGCCTTGGACAATGAGCTTCTTTCGTTGCGACAAGGTAATCAAGACCTTTTGGCTTATATTGCGTCTTTCAACAGACTGATAGTGGAAACTCAATGGCCTGAGGACAAAAGGATTACGCTGTTTTATAGAGGTCTACGTGGAGAGCTCAAAGATGTGTTAGCCCAAGTAGTGAATCCCCCACAAGATTGTTCGGACTATATAGACTTAGTCGTTCAAATAGATCACAGACTGCAGAACAGGAAGGCCGATCGTTCCAAGTTTGATGCTCGAGTATTTTCCAAACCGCCAACTCCTTCCAAAGGAGTAGACTCCGGGGAACCCATGCAAATAGGGGGTCTGAAAGGTCCTCTAATACAAAAGGAGCGGGAAAGGAGAAAACAGTTGCAATTATGCCTCTATTGCGGAAACTCAGGGCACTTTCTTCGAGACTGTCCCGTGAAACCTGCCAAGAAGGCAGTAGGAGCTGCAGTTACCAAAGTTACAAACTCTGAGCAGGGAAACGACCTCGCCCGACAAGAATAGAGGTCCTCTTGCCGAGCGTGAAAACCAGTTCCGTGACCTCGCATTTCGTGATACCTATGGTCCTCATTAGCCCTGATAATGCGGATCGATTACATGCAATTGAAGCTTACGTCGACAGCGGTGCCATCAGCAATTATGTGGATCATGAAATGGTTTTGAGGATGAATCTAACTCTTTGTCCCAAGGCTGTAAAGGACGTCATTACTACGGTGGATGGTACGGAGATAGCCTCCGGGCCAGTAACGCATACCACTCAAGAGGTGACGCTAGTAAGTCAAGATGGACACCATGAGAAGATCGTGTTCGATGTGATCAAGGCCCCTCAGTTTCAGATTATTCTAGGAATACCTTGGTTAGAGAAACACAATCCTCTGATCGATTGGCGAGCAAGAACGGTCCAGTTTCCAGAATGTGTCTCTACTTGTCACCCTCCACCTGGTGTTGCACTGGCAGCAATTTCTTCAGAGACTCCCCAGTTACCTCCCGAATACCTAGAATACCAAGATGTTTTCCGGAAGGATCAGGCTAACTCTGTACCTCCTCATAGGTCTTATGACTGCCAGATAGACCTGATACCTGGATCTACTCCTCCTTGTAGTAGAATTTATGCCCTCACCGAGCCTGAGAACCTTCACCTTCGACAATACCTGGATCAATACCTGGCAAATGGGTTTATTCGTCCTTCCAAGTCCCCTGCTTCTTCAGCTTTGTTCTTCATTCCAAAAAAGGAAGGAGACCTTAGAACTTGTATAGATTATCGCTCCCTGAACCAGATCACCGTTAAGAATAGATATCCGTTACCTTTGATCCCTGAACTCCTGGACCAAGTCAGAAAAGCATGCATATATACAAAGCTGGATCTTAGAGGAGCTTACCACTTGGTACGAGTAAAAGAGGGCGATGAATGGAAGACGGCCTTCCGCACCAAGTATGGGCTATTTGAATATCAGGTCATGCCCTTCGGACTTTGCAATGCCCCGGCCGCCTTTCAATATTTTATGAACGATGTCCTCAGAGAGCTCATAGATGTGTGTGTTGTTGTTTACATTGACGACATCCTCGTTTATTCTTCATCGGAATCTGAACATCGGAAACACGTGAAAATGGTCCTCGAAAGATTGCGTCAACACAAACTTTTCGCTAAGTTGGAAAAATGTGTTTTCAACGTGACTGAAGTTGAATTCTTGGGATTCATATTATCACCTGGCGGAGTGCGTATGGATTCAAAGAAGGTCGATGCAGTTCTCAAATGGCCATCACCATCCTCCGTAAAAGGTGTGCAAAGCATGTTAGGCTTCGCTAACTTTTACCGCAGGTTTATCCCCGAATTCTCTCGAATAGTCCAGCCCATCACTGCCTTGTTAAAGAAAAACAAACGTTTTGAATGGTCTACCGAGGCGGAACAAGCTTTCCAGGATTTGAAGACTAAATTTATCTCTGCACCAATCTTAAAACACCCTCGCCCCGAACTCCCCTACATCGTGGAAACTGATGCTTCAAGCCTTGCCATGGGGGCAGTTCTATCACAAAAGGACCCGGTAACCAATCAGTTGCATCCCGTGGCATTTTGGTCCCGCAAATTCTCGCCTCCTGAAATCAATTACACGATTACTGACAAGGAACTTCTGGCTATCAAGTCTGCCTTTAAGGCTTGGCGGCATTATCTGCTGGGGGCCCGACACACCGTTACTGTGATTACGGATCACCGAAACCTGCAATATTTGAAAACCGCAAAAGCCCAATCCTCTAGACAACTCCGTTGGGCATTATTCTTTGCCGAGTTTGACTTCATAATTACCTATCGACCTGGTACAAAGAACGGTAAAGCTGATGCCCTTTCTCGGATGGGAGTGGAAGAACACTTGATCAACCCTAAACCTGTACCAATCATTCCTGAACAAAGAATTATGGGTGTAATCGCCACAGAATCCATAGAGGAAGTTAAGGATAAAGCCAGGCAACTTGTAACTCCAGCAGACATACAGAATTGGCATCTGCAGGGAAAGGACTTTGCAGTAAAGGACAACTTATTGTATTTCCAAGAATGATTATACCTACCCAGCACAGATTTACAGAAAAAAGTAATCTCTTGTTATCACGATTCTTTAATGGAAGGACATCCCGGTATGGCCAAGACCTCAGAAAAGATCAAGCGCTACTTCTGGTGGACGTCTTGGAAAAAAGATATCAGAGACTTTATAATGTCCTGTGGAGTATGCGCCCAAAACAAGAGTCAAAAGGAAAGACCAGCAGGCCTCTTACGCCCTATTGACATCCCACCTCGCCCTTGGCATACGCTTTCTATGGACTTCATCACCGATCTACCTCCATGCTCCGGATACAATACGATTCTAGTAATCGTGGACTTATTCTCCAAGATGGCGCATTTCATTCCGCTCAAAGGCTTGCCAACAGCAGCAACTCTGGCCCGAGAATTTCTCGAAAACATCGTCCGACTGCACGGTTTTCCTTCGGTTCTAATTTCGGATCGAGGTAGTCAATTTATTTCTCATTTTTGGCGAAGTTGCTGTCGGTCGGCTCAAATTGATGTGAGACTATCGACCAGTCACCACCCTCAGACCGACGGACAAACCGAGAGGACCAATCAAACTCTGGAACAGTATTTACGCTGCATGCTGCAACAAACTGAAAAAACTTGGAAAGACATCCTTTGGATAGCCGAATATGCCTACAATAACTCTGTCCATTCGGGAACTGGGAAAACCCCGTTTTTTCTTTTGTATGGCAGTCACCCTCGAACCTCGGAGTTGGATCCCCTCCAAGATCTTGAAACACCAGCAGTAGACTACCTGCATTCTACAATCACCCAAGCCTTTAAGGAAGCTGTTTCTCACCTTCAAAGGGCTAAAGAACAATACAAGAAAGGAGCAGATCAACATCAGAAGGAAGCCCCTCAATATCAAGTAGGGGATCAAGTCTGGTTATCCACCAAATATCTACCTCTAAAAGGGCCACGCACATTCAACCCAAGATACCTTGGTCCCTATTCCATCACTACCATAGTAAACCCAGTAGCGGTCAAGTTGGACTTGCCCCCGCACATGAAGATACATCCGGTCTTCCACGTCTCTCTATTAAAACCTGTGCAACCTCAAACCCGACTAACTAAATCTCCAAAACCTATCCTAGTTGATGGAGAACTCGAGTTTGAAGTCAAAAGCATTCTGGACTCCAAGATCTCCAAATCTAAACTATTTTACCTAATTGACTGGAAAGGCTACGGCCCCCAAGAGAGATCCTGGGAACCTGCTGAATATGTCCACGCTCCTCGCCTAATCAAAAGATTTCACCGAACATTTCCTGACAAGCCAAAACCCCCGGAGAAGCCCGGTTTGGGAGGGGCCTTGAGGGGGGGTACTGTCATGATCTCTGCTTCCAAAAGGTCAGGGTTTTCCCAACTCCCTTGGAAGCAGATCCATAACCCAGGTTCCGAGTGCCAACCAGTCCCAATTGGGACCTTTTGGACCCAGTCCTGGCGCCAGTTGCACCAGGCTCATAAATATGCCCAGTCCCAGCGCTGGAAGCGCCGGGCTCATAATGCTTAGGTGGACTTACCTGCAGCAGACCATGCTGCTTACTTGCCTGCCAGTTGAGCCTCTGATCCTCTTCTGTTTGGAACTACTTTTCCTGTTGGGTGGGGCAGGAGCCACTCCCTAGATTCAGAACACTGGAACTCTTCTGGAAAGCAGGAACTCTTTTCTTACCTAGGCGTGGCTGTGGAAGGAGACACCTAAGCACTACAAGAGGCTATTTAAACCACACCCGATGGATGAATCTTGCTTTGCGTTATTCTGCATCCTCTGCAGCAGAACGCTCATCGTGTCTTCTGCATCTGATCCTGGGCCTAAGGAAACAGGCTTACCATCCTGAATCCAGTCTTCAGCAACACCTATAAAGACAAGAAAGAACAGGTTAGCATTACGGTCTTCAGTGACAGCTCTTCACTTACCTGGTCCATCGGCTGTCACCAACGCCTCGCGCTGCATTCCGGCATCTGAAAGACAAAGGCTTACCTACTCTTCGTGCGCTCCGGAGGTCTTCACACTGCATTCCGGCATCTGAAAGACAAAAGCTTACCAACTCTTTGCACGCTCCGGAGGCCTTCGGCGCTGCATCCCGCATCTGAAAAGCCAAAACAAGGTGCGTTTAAAGACATTGGGGAACTTTAATACTCACGTGCCATTACTCCTTTCCACATCTAACATAGTGGGTATTCCGGCACCCTGCAGCCGCTCCGAACTTGTACCTGCAAAATAAAAAGACAGTTAGAGCGCATTGTGAAGCAGGCAACAAGCGCTTACTTACGTGCTTCCAGGCGCTTCTATTCATCACACGGGCTCCATCTTCAACTCACTTCAGCCCGTCATCCGCCATCGCCGGAACCCTGCAAAACAAGAAACATCATTACTAAAGACTTTAAAGACATTAGAATTACTCGAAACTTACCGTTCGTGCAGTAAACGACGGACAGCAGTCCTCTGAAGTCAAGAGGCCTGCTCCCCTTATCCAGTGAAGAAACTGGTTACAGCACCCTGCCCAGAGGCAGATGGAGAGCACGGCGTTCACTTACCTAAGGTGAGAGCGTTAACCTTTGGGGTTCTACAGGAGAAGAGAAACGGAAGAAGAGAGAGACATTCAATAACCCAGTTCCTTAATCCCATATTTTCTATCTGCAGACATCTTACCCTTCGAGTCAGACATACAGTGCACAGAGGTCCAGCCCAAAGAGCCAGCCGTGTGTTACACATCACCTTTGAAGATACGGTATACGCCCAGTCAAGACCGGCGCCTCTACGGGAATCAGGTGAGCGTTACACCGGCATTATGCCATCCAGATGCCTGTTGCCAGAAAATGAGAACTGGTGAAAGGACAGAGTGGTAGCGAGAAAAGTTCAGGATCTGTGAGGCTGTGGATACGCTGCACACCACTTCCAAGCACTGCAGAGGCGACTACATAACTGCACCTAATGTGCTAGAGTACCAGAGATTGAAGCCAGCGCCACAGACACCCACCCAATGTCTACTCAGCCTGGAGAAGTCAGAAGCATGGCCCCCTAATATGAATTTGGATTTTGCATGTTCAAACCGCCATCACCATGCTATTGCGACTGCAAGAGGGGAAGCGTGGTGGGCTTAACCCATTATTTAACATCTGTGCTGCATGCAACACCTCCTAAGCAGCTGGAGCCGGGCCAGATGGATCATGGGTAAACAGCCAATGAGGGGAGAGGAAAGTGGAGAGGAAAGTCCCCAAGAAAGGGGTGGCTGTTTTTTCGTGAAAGGTGCAGAACAAGAGACCAGGCGGAGGAAGGAAGAAGAAGTGGAGTATGGATGTGAAATATTGGAGCAGGTGAGGTATTAATTAGTGAGTGCAAGTGGAACTGGATTGTGACTATGCATAATGTGTGTTAGTGAATGCTAAGTGGTTTTTGTGAGTGAAAAGAGGCTGTTTTTGTAGGAGTGGTGAAGAAGTAGTAGAAGTGTGTGGAGGAGGGAGTAAGCCCATGGACGAGGGTGGAGTAGTGTGGAGGAATAGGTAGTATTGATGAGAAGGGAGCAGCAGTGTGGAGTAGCACTGGAGAAGAGTTTAGTAGTGTGAAGAAGGATGCAGTAGAGTGAAGGATGGAGTAGTAGTGTGGAGGATGATGTAGTAATGTTGACAAGTGATTTGTAGGAGGGAGTAGTAGGGTCATTATATTGTACTGTATTCTAGTTGTCATTTATATAGCACCTTTCCGCATGTGTATGGCCTCGATGTGCCTTGTGGAAGGAATATCCTCAGGGACTGAAGTCCAGGTTTGGGAACATTCTCAAAAAAGCTTGCAGTGCATGTGTGCATTTGGCCAGGATTAGGAATTAGGTGGGCTGCAATGGCAGAGGTGTTGAGGCAAGTTTAGTTTAAAGGCAAAGTCATAGTTGCAGCTGCATTCTAAAGTGTGTGGATGCCGGCAGCAGATATCTGCCAAAGTGGTGCAGTTATACACACCTTAAGCTCAGATGAAGCTCATTGTATATCTCGCTGTGTGATCTGGCCTTATGTGTCATCTGTGTGGAGAAGACAAGCTACCCTCATATGCTATTCAAGGCACTAGAGACAGTCCACCCCCATATTTCTCAAAGCGCAAAATAGACCGGCTATTTCATACCGTCTTTAAGTGTGGGAGCCAGGCTGCCTTAAGATATGGATTCATAGGATTTTTCTAGCACAGTAGACATGCTACCCTTATGGTCTTATTGTATATCTTCTAAGTTCCGTAATAGGCTAAGATCAGGTATTTTCTGGTGCAGTATCAAGGATATCAGAAAATACAGTAGTGGAAAAATGACTAATGTACTCATAGTCCATGGAGAATGTAGTAGCATCAAAGGGTATAGGCGAGATATAGAATGAAAGATATCGGAGGGACAAAAGACGTAGTACAGCAGAGGGCTGAGTTGACAGGCGCAGAGTAGTAGGGAGTAGCAGAGGGAAAGAAGCATGTGGGGGTGACAGGAAGGAGACCAAGTCAGTCAGTGTGTCTGGAAGGCACAATCACAATAACCTATAGAAGGTAACCCATGCATAAAGTAGGGACAGATAGGAAGTACTTGTGGGAGTTTAAAAAAAAGTTAAGACAGTTAAGGCAAACTGCCTCTAGGTCACCATCATAGATAACTTAGATCTTAGCTTACAGAGGGAGGAAACACCCCATGAGCTAGTAAGAGGGAGGTGAATGAGAACGCCTTTGTCTCCTCCATCGAGGAGCAGAAGTGATGCCCAGAAGACTGCAGAAATGTTAGGAAATGAGTTACGTGCTTATTTGACATGTATGACTGCTAGCATCTCTATCATTTCAGATCAACACAAACACAAGCAGGGTCAGTCTCAGGACACAGATGAAGAGCATTCAGCAACCAGAGCTGTGGAATTATTAGTTGTACCTAGACTTTTTATTGGAGATCCAATCCTAGTACGTAATTTCACCAGAAAGTGGCACGAGCCACGATTTAGTTTTTCCTACATTGTCGAAAACATTACTCCCTCAGCAGTAAAAGTTCAAGAGAGACACACCTGAATCCATTTAAGTGACGTAAAGCCATACACTGGTGAGACCGAAACACCCCCGACTATCAATTCGCTAGCAAGACCAGGAGAAGAAGATCAGCATGTGCGGACCGATCAATGACGAGGAAGAAGGACGCTAAGGTTGCTGACTAAATAAATGCAAGTGTGCATTTTAACTATGGCTCACACCAGACATTCTTTATAGATATTATAGCAGGAGTCCAAACTCAGTTCTTGAGTCACAGGAATCTTTTGAATTGGACTTTAGAAAGTCTTGACGTACTAAACATGCCAAACCTGGAGTTTGAATTTGACGACTGGAAACGTGAGCAATTTACAGATTCGTTATTCACTGAGTTTATGTTTAGATTGATCAATGGTCCTGACAGATGCTGATCCCCATAGGCTCCTTCTTGTTTTTTTTGTTTTTGTACTTAGAGCTTATCCTGCTCTTGTTGGGCGCAGTACTGATATACCCACTTTTCTGCATGATCCTAAAAATGGCCCTGCAATTAGGAGGCTGCCCGAGGCAATAGGTGAGCAGATCCTGCAGTTACCTGATCATTTAACAGAGTTACCTGATTTAAACATTGTTTTCCTTACTTCCTTACTTAAAGCAGTATACACACACAATGAGGACTATCAAAAATGGTACAGTTTTGGAAAGGGAGCAAACTCAACGACCTCTGGAAAAACGTCAATGGTGCGGATTGATGTACTGGTGCATAATCAATGCATCCTCAGCATTTATCATTGTTTTCATGATTTTGCTTGTCCTTACTGTCTACTTCATTGGTCCAAGCAAGGCAGAAGTCCCTTTGAGTCGTCCTACTCCAGTGACTCTCACAGAATTGCCTGTTACTGTTATTGAAAGACCAAGTCCATTTGTGATTTTCCCCACACCAGTAGCTCATGTGAGATTGCCTATTGCTAAAGCAACATCTACCGATGATCTCTGGTGTAGGGAGGACAATCACTGATATACTTCTTGATTATTATGCTGACACTCACCTTGCAAAAGGGAGACACAGGAGAAGCACAAGGGAAGATTATCTAGACAGCACAGTGCACTTGAGTAATAACATGTGGTATCAGCACATGAAAAAGGTGGGAGAGGGTGTGTCCAAAGAGAGTTGTTATGTTTGTGCTCTCATGAGGAATTCCAAGATATTCATAGCTATAGAAGTAGCAGTCCAGAAAGCTCACTGCCTCACGCACCTTGCACTCTGCCATACGGGAGGTCAGTTGCAGGTTGAACAGCATCGTTGGTATGGTTGACGAAAAGACAGCCCCAGAAGTAGATGACTATGTGCAAGATTTAAAGATAAGAGAGAGAACAGTAACAAGAGATCACCTGATAAGATATGAACAGCCTGGAATGAATGGAGCAGGAATCAGATGGGAAGTAAACAAAAAGCTCAATTGTCAAGGGAATTATGAAGAAATACGAAGATGCAAAGGAAGATGTCAGCTGCAAATGAAGGGAACAGTGCAGACTCCAGAAGGATGGGCAGAAGGCCTGATTGTGAGCAGGGTGCCAGCACTAACCGGACGACCTGAAGCAATGTGTGGCATGCAGAGAATGAATACAAACATCATTGGCCAAAGATTGCAAAGTTGCTGACATGGGTAAATGATGAAGGAGGCCTGTTAAAGATAGTGCCTCTAGCTAGTGCAGAGCTATGCTTCAGAAACAATGGCACAAGAAAGGTTGGAATGAATCTGCAGTGCGGACAAATTTTTGATGTACCAGGCATGAAGGATGGAACAGTAGTGATAATCCACCACTACTGGGCCTGCGGATCCAGAGCGCATATGAAGTTACCCAAAGACTGGGGAAGGCTGCTCTCAATAGTACTCATTCATGTTCCAGCATTGGTGATTCCGAAGAGTGACTTGAATATTGGAGATTTTCTGAAAGCTGATGCCCTACATGAGGAAGAGGAGATCAGTTGAATTAATTAATCGGAAAAAAAGGGACAATTACTTTTCAGCCAAGTCCATAAAAGCCTTTGATTCTAATACGTATGAACACAAGTTGTTCAGTCAAACTGCTGCAGTATTCACAACTATCTTCTTGCCAGGGATCCAGACAATGGTGAATGCAAAGTGGTTTCAAATCACTAATTGCGATCTCCTGCAGATGATCAGACGATCAACCCTGTCATAAAGGTTTTTGACGCTATCAAGGAGCAATTGAGAGCCATATGAATAATGACTCTCCAGAACAGATGTGTCTTGGACATGATCACAGCAATGGATGGAGGTGTTTGTGTCAAAATTGGAGAATCATGTTGCACATTCATAACTTCTTATGATGACGAAAATGGGACCTTCACAGAGGCCATAACATTGCTAACGAACTTGCACATCAAGATGGAAGATGAAACAGAAGATATTGCAGATGACAGCTGGTTTGCATCGATCTTCTCATGGGTTCTACAATGGATGGCGAATATTTTCAAGCTTCTCAGAGCACTATTGGTGGTGATCATGTTTGGATTCTGTGTCATCAGAATAATAATCACACAGTGCAAGAAGACAGCAAAAAAAAGCAGTAAGAATGAAGATCATGATTGATGTTGAGTCTGGGTTGGGATCCAAAGAGTTGACAGACGAAGAAATAAAAAAAATGTATAGAAGCAAGTATTCTAGCACCTGAGGGAACAAAGTATGTGGGAAGATGGATCTACTGTAGCCCAAATGAACAATGTATTCACATGACCATGAGCGTTGATGAACATTTCAAATCAGCAGGATCTCTAAAATTAGTAGTAAAGGTATGGACTCCAAAGAAGCACTTTTTCAGACAAGGATGTCTAGATGTGAAGACTGATTGGAGAGTGGTCGATGAATCAACCAGATGGGGGAGTGTAGAGGAGGAGCCAAATGCCTCTACTGGAAGTCCCACCCCAATTTTACCTATATGTTGGAAACCGGAAGTTGAGACATGCACGACGCCAATAATGGTACCTATCCCACAAATAATTCTCAAAACAAGTTATCCATTGAGAAATCCCTATATGTGCTTTTGACTCCCTTCTCCCTGATGGCTTTAAGATTGTCTCCAAGTCTCGCCCTAACCGTGCTGTCGGTGGGGTTGCTCTGATCTTCCCTGAGTAGTTCCCCTCTGTCCATCATACCCATCAAGGTCAATGTTTTCAAGAAGGAGGCATATGTCATCAGAATGTTTGATGGCAGAACAAGCAATCAAGCATGGCTAGAAGCAGGAGGTCACCACCTTTGGTGGTTTTCCGAGGAGGAGTAAATGGGCGTGGTACACCAGTTGAAGGGGGGCAGAGAGAGTGGAAGAAGGAGTAGCAGGTGTGGGAAGAAGTTAATGAGGGATGGAAAGTGCAGGTCAACGAGAAGGAGACTGGGTTGAGGACCCTGAACCACGATAGTGCCAGTGTGATAGACATTAATGATACACCTGGATGATGTAAAGCCCACCAGGAGGACTTTCAATTTAGTGCCACCATGGGTGAGGATGGGAGAGGAGAGAGAGGAGAGATGAGATGAGTCCATAGATCTGAGGAGGAGACACAAAAGAGGATATGAGTGAAAATCTGTCTGGAAGTTATGTTGACATAGGTGTTTGCAATATGTAGGCCAGGATCAGTGGTCAGGATGTCTTTTTGAGCTTTTTCTTCCAATCTTAGTAAGAGAGGGAGGATAGGTGATAGTGTATCAGTTAGAGAAAATAGGGAAGATGATTAGTGCCATAGGACCGGCAGAGGATAGTTGCAGGAAAGGGGAGAATCTGTACAGCACAATCTGAGCAAGCAATCCCCAGTGACCTAGAAGCCAAGGGAAACAAGAAAACAGATGCAGTGGTAATACTTTAGTACCACAGATGGGTGCACAGATGTTAAAAACACACATCAGGCTACGAGTTTGCAAAAAGAGACACAACATACAGTGCAAAAAGGGGTGCACAGATGTTAAAAACACAAACCAGGCAATGAATTTGCAAAAGGAGACACAAAATACATTGCAAAAAGGGGTGCACAGATGTTAAAACGCACACTGGTCTACGAATGTGCAAAAAGAGACACAACAAGTGGCAAGTAGGAATACCTGAGATATAGTAAGGTAAGGAAGGGAGAATGGTATAGGCATATCTTGGTTCAACAGTTGTTAGTGCTAGTGGAGAGAGAATGACAATGTCCAGCCATCACTCACAGGTATTCTTCATGGTGCGTAGAGTTGCAGAGGCCCAAGATTGTGGGGTAAAAGGCTTCCTGCATGGGGGGTGTTCCATGATTTGCTGTGGGGGAATAGGAGGTGGAAGCCCTCCAAGCCCTCCTAGGCCTGGACAGGCTCAGACAGGGGCCTTAGATGGGCTTTGTGTCATGGGCTGGCACACTCACCAGCTGGCTCATCTCGTGGATTGGCTGCTTAGGAGGAGAGAGACTGGCCAATCACGGCATCTGCAGTACAGAATACAGAAGAGGCACTCCAGTGCCATGGGAGGCTGTAAACGTGGTTGCCATGTTTCACTTAGATGGCCTTTGCAGTTTTCAAGCCCAACTGGGCTATGATCATCAAAGACCTGAAGTTCTAACAGTCCATGCAGTGTAAAAAAGCATCCAGAGTGCTGCACAAACCCAAGGAAGCTAATTCGGCTCTTGGATTAAATTGTGTTACGTGCGCATGGAATATGATGCAAAACATTCAGACAAAGCCCAGCAGGGTTTACCTGGTGCTACTGGGTTCAATTTTCAGTTCAGGGCTTCTCTCGGTTGCAGTAGAGAAGAGGAGATTGCCTGCAGTGCTGCCAGGCCCAGTGAATAAAATAATGCAACATGCATTATTTCGAGCTCTTCATGTCAAGCTCACTATTGTTATCACGGTTCTTTATTCATTGCAAGAAACGTATATTACTAAATTGCAAAACCCTAGCTTTTTAAAATGTTTAGTACCTAAAAAATGATGTGGGTGATTTCTTCTCCAAAGGGGTAATCTACTAACTCCATGCCACAAGCATAGTGCACTTTTGCCATGCTGCAGCAGCAGCCTGATCAGCAGCATCCACTATGCTTGTGGTGCTGAGCAGGTTTAAAGGTCAAAAGATGTCCACTTGACCATAGCAGTGACAGCAAATTCATTACATCACAGGAGTGACATCTAAGATATGCCCCCTGTAGCCAAACTACAACGATCATGAATAGCCCATGCCGGTGGGCGGTTAATCTCTAAGAATAAATGATGCCTACTTTTAGGCATAGTGCATGGTGATACTTATTATTGCAGTCACCACAATCCAATTGATATTGCAGCTGCCAGCTACTGTGAGTCAGCTATGCTGTGGACAGGAATGTGTATTAGGATTATGCAGCTGTTATTGCCACGCAGCAGGACAGAAACCCAAAAGACCCTGCCTCTCTTTGATTCTCTTTGTGAGGGCTGGTAAGCCCCTCCCCCAGAGATGCAAACAGCAGACAGTTGCCCTTGTCCAGGTATCAAAGGAGCTCACCCATTCAGGAGCTGCCTCTCTTACCCTTTCCTGTGTCCTCTGTTCTCCCTGGAGCAAAGCACTTTTGGTGTAAGATCAAGAGTGCAACTTCCACCCCCACCCAGAGCAAGGATTGGTCACCTAAAGCAGGTTAGCTTTAGACCAATAACCAGAGTACCTTTGTCCTTATGTGAATGAGTCTTGCGCCCCATCACGAGAAAAACATCAGTTTCTTGAGGATCCTTTAATGGCAAAGAGACATTCTGGGGATTCTCACCTGGACTTCCTTTGGACAGTTGAACTGTCCAAAACACTATGTCGATGTTGAAGAACAACCCATCCAAGACAGAAGGAAGATGTGTCCCCTAATCACTCCCAGTGACTATCGTGAGTGTCCAGTACTGTGGACCAGGATCAACCAATCTGCAATGGATTTTCTTTGCCAGAAGAGCAGATCCTGAAATGGAGCATCCTGTCCTCAGGCCATTTGCGTAGGCTTCACGGCAACTCGTAGGACAGGACCAACTGAAGCTCTCTGTTCACCCGCACCGAACCAGTCACTCTGTGTTCCCTGCATCCTAAAAGAGAGGCAATTTGCTGGTATCTGCGTTCCGCCAAAGAGCCGAATGACTGCACTGCATCTCCATCAGTCCGACATGGAAATGCATCCTAGCAGAGCCCGTCAACTACCAGGCCTGAAGCAACCGCTCAACACCAGAAACCAAACAAAATCTCTGATGGGTCACTTGTCAATCCTACCCAGAGGTTACCACATGGCTTGGCCCAGCAACCAGAGAACCACTGCCTAATTTTTTTCACCTCAATGCCCCTTTGAATACCACTTCATGACCACCACCCCCCGACTGAACTTGCTGGAGCATCACTCACCAACCCCTGCCAGTGGCTAAAGCCTGACTTGGCTGGGTCAATGTTGAATCGCTCTTGTGACTGCCCTAACCTGCAGCACTTGAACCGCCGCATTTCACCTGTATCGAGCACCCGCATTCAAACCTGCTCAACACTCACTTGCTGCCAGGACCTCTGCGATCCTGCGTGTCAGACTGAGCCTTATCAGCTCGTATGAACGTTCAACACGGACCCGATGCATAAGCCCACCCAGAACCAAATTCAGGTACTGTGACATTGAAATGCTGCCCCCCTGTATCTCCTGTTCACTTGAACCCTAGAGACATTTAGGTCATCACATCCCTGTCTTCACGAATATCTTTTTTGGTAGTACCTTACCTAACCCACCACACCCTGAGAACTAACCTCGAAGTGTTACTTTTTCTAGTCTATCGCATCTTCTCTGTCATTCCTCTGGGGTTGTAATAATTATTACTACAAATATTTTAGCATGGCTTGAACAAAAAATAGGAAACACCTACCTGAATCATTTCCTTAGGACTTCTCCTCTGAATAGGACGAGAGTGGGGAAATACCTAGAAGTCCCTCCGCTGACCGGAACTA
The DNA here is from genome assembly GCF_040938575.1 of Ambystoma mexicanum. Taxonomy (NCBI): domain Eukaryota; kingdom Metazoa; phylum Chordata; class Amphibia; order Caudata; family Ambystomatidae; genus Ambystoma; species Ambystoma mexicanum. The sequence continues at coordinate 185,184,498 of NC_090935.1, forward strand.
CAAGGTCCAGCCAGGGGTGAGCCCTCCAGGGAAAACCCCCCGTAGGGGAAAAAAAACCCTGTGTCGGGAAGAGCTGCTAGGGTTCGAGGTTTCCTGATAACAGCTCCCCAGGGATGATCTGGATGATACGGATGTTACTTCTCAATGTGGAAAATGAGGATAAGAGGACATTTAAGTTTAACCCACAAACACATTCATATAAACAAGAATGGAGTAGAGGAAGGAGGAGCTGGGAGGCTTACCCAGATCTAGCAAAAGATATGCTCCGAACGATGAAAGGCGTGGCGCCCGATCTCAGACCCGGGGTGCTAGTAGGACTTGACCAAGGGACTGTAAAATAAGCAGAGGAGTAAGAACCGGATGGAAGAGGGATCTTGAAATAAGTTCCTAGAGAAACTCTTGGGGAATCTTACCCTCAAAGAAGGATGGTGGAAAGAGATCTGTTCTGAACGTGGGTCGGAACAAATAGCTAAGAGTGTTGCATCCCTTGTGGACGGATTGAAGCTTTTGCCTGTAGGGAAAACAGTGAAGGAGGATTTATATATGAAGCCACAAGATTCTCACAACATTGCGAAGAGAGAGCAGGATCGGTAGAATACGAAGGGACATACCCGATCAGCAAGCGTTTGTTGTCAAAGGAGGCATCTCCGCCACGCCGTGCAGGCAAAAGTATTCTGGAGCGGAGTAGGGATTCCTTTCCAGAGTGCTGAGAGAATGATTGGGACGAAAGTCAGACAAAGAGTGAAAGTGACTATCAGGACGGATGTAAAAGAAAGATAACGCTAGGGTATTACAAGGTTTAGTAGTAAGCAGTTAGTAAACAAACTCACGGAGCGCAACTGGACTTGATAGAGAGTAGCAACGCGTTGAACTGCCTTCGCCGTCTCCGGATAAGCGTTGCGTGCGTCGGGGGGCGTGGCCACGGGTAGGTCAGTCACTGCCTGCAACACTAGTCTGCCGCCTGCAGTACTGAAATCCACCATGTTACAGGAAGGAGACCGGTATTGCGCCACCAGATCGCTGCGCTGTGTCCTCATCTGGACAGTGTTTATTACAGGGGTGGGTTTTAGTTTTAGTTCTACTTGCAGATGGTGTGTTTTATTAAAGTGTGTATATGTGTGTAGAACCTTGATTGGACATTCCCTTTAACTTGGAGTGCGATATTGTGTTGTTTGGGTCACTACTGGTTCACGTTCTGACCCCTATTCCGAGTATAGCCTGCCCTCTGCCCTCGTTAACGCAAAAGGCGAAGGAGGTATATCTCTGAAAGGTCCCTGATTTACCTTTATGGTTGCATTGTTTTTTGGTTTGTAGAAGTGTGAGGGCAGAGCAAGCCATTGTGTCCCTTCGCACACTTGTGCTCCTGCAAGCAGAATCGAATTTGCCACACTCTTATTCAGTACTCAATACTGCTGAGCATCATTAGTTAATTCATGGGAGTGGTCGTCGCTTAGTAATGAACATTAAAATTAGAAGGCACCAGGTCGGCAGCATTGACTCTCCAGATGTTTTGGGATACAAGTAGGACTTGACCCCTGGATACAACTCTCAGTAACCCTTCCCGCATATTCAATAACAAGTTATCATGGGAGTTGTGGTCCAAAACAATTGCTGAACGCAGGTTGCAGACCCTGCTTTAACCCTGTGGGCAATCGGGGAAGGAAAATAATGTATCAGAAACTACTCTTAGTACTGGAGGAAGGGAGGGAGCGAGACATTGATGTATACATATTGTTGATAGAAACACAAAGAGGTCAGGACTTCGGAAAGATTCAATGACAAAATAATTGAAGTACTTTTTATGCACAGAACACATTTACTTGTGATATACCTGCACAGTGAAAAAAACAGGGTTATGTTAGTACTGATTAAGCTATACTCGGTGTGGTCCATACAGAAAACATGCACAGTGAATGTGTGTAGGAATTGCCCAGCAGCACTTGCCTGCAATGACATTCTGCATTATGTATATTATAGTTAATTTAGGCTAATCTCATTATGAAAGTTGTCAAATGCCCACGAAGCAGGAAGGGTAGCAAAGGAGTCTAAAAAGAATAATTTAATGTTGCTGTTAAATAAGCCAGGTTTATGTTTGTAGCCTATGGTTTATTGTTGAAACTGTCATAAAAAAGCAATTGGTTGAATCTGCTCTCAAAATATCAGCTACACATAATGTAAAGAAAGTAAGAAAGCAAACACAATTGCAATGTGAAATAAAAAAAAATAAAAAAAACCTCTAGGAATGAAATCATTAAACAGTTGACCTTTTTAAGAAATCCGCATTCATGTGCCATATTACTTCTGTAATTTTCTCTAAATTGCTTTTTTGTATAAATTACTCTTGTTCTTGATCAACCATCCATGAACCCGCAATCTGTTTAATAGAACAATGGTGTGTAACTCAGCTGTAATAGTTCATTAAAGGCATTTACACAATGAGATTGCAATTGCTTCATGATCCAAAGTAATGTATTATGCATTTATTTGTCAAGTGTATAGTTATTTTCCTTTCCAGATGGGGTGCTTTGCAAACTTTATATTCCATTGTTAGCTGTGAATTTGCTATTCTGCCAACGTAGGGAATTTGAAGTACAGACAACAAACCATACGCCGCAAAGCGGTGAGAAGGAATAGAGAACGTGAGGCGTGTGAGTGAGGATGGACTGCTCAGAAGAGCATTCATAAATGTGATGCTGAATGGGAGCCGTGGCCAGGAAATAAATGGGGGCGATGGGATACACACGTTGGCAGTGGCTTAGCTACGTACCTTTTAAATGAACACATGTACACTCTAGCTCTCACTTATTTTCACGTGTATCCTTAAGTACTTACAGGTGCATATTATCACACATTTTTCAGCGTCAATAGCTTTGAGCTCACACATCTGTGGGCAATTTATATAATGTAATGATATGTTAAGCATGGGCGTCATTTAGGGGTCGCCAGGGGTGGCAACTTCGACCACTGAGGTTTCCCTTGCTACCCCTAAAAAAAAAAAAGAAATTCAGGAAAACCTTTTTTTGTCTGTTTTTTACATTGAGGCTCATGGGCTGTGGCAGCATCATTTGGCTCTTTGTTTCTTGAGTGGCTGGTTTTCAGATAGCTATAGCCGGTAAGACAGCTCAGTGGGTTGAGCACTGGCTGTTGCAATTTGTGTGTGATCTGCAGGTTCGACTTCCAGCAAGGCCAATTCAGCCTTTCATCCTGCTGAGGTTGATCAATGAGTACCAAAACAGGTTGGGTGATACTGTATGTTTATTTGTTCTATATGAAGCTCTTAAGCGTAAGTGCTATCCAATAACATGATATGATATGTATATCACATTACAGTGAGATCATAATCATATTTTTCGTTTGGTCGAGGGGTGAAAGGTAGTGTTCCATCGCTTCCCGTGATGTCACTTCAGGATGGGGTCAAATGACATCACTTCCGGTTATGTCATCAGAGGTCAAGGTGTGTGTGATGTCACTTCTGCTACCCCTGCCATTTTGGTGAAATGACATCCCTGATGTTAAGGTTGTTTTAATGGAGTCAAGGCATTTGCTCAAGATTAGAATGCCTAAGCTGGAGGAGCTGGGTGTGTTCATGAAAGGAGTTGTGTCACATGCAGGGTACAACAGAACACACAACACATACGACTAGTTCAAAATCTTTCTTTGCTCCAGCACACTTATTTACTTGCCAGCTAAATCCAGTAATGTGGAGTGCTCTGGGTCCCTTGTCTTGTTACACTTGTCTACTCTGGTAAGACCTTCCAGACAGACGACTGCTCTTCTCCATGGGATTTCTTGTGACTTAAAAAAAAGGCAAGCCCATATGGTTTTCCCCCTTGCTCTCTTTAATGCCATTTCCCTAGCTAACGTGGGTCTTTTTCAGGGTAAACTATTTATTGAAGCTAAAAATTGCCCTCCTGGCTGTGAGCCCACACCAGGCATCAGGCTCGTAGGGCCAGCAACATGATACTCTAGCTCCGGAGTCTTTGCAGCGACTTCCAGGATCTACAAAAGCACCTCTAGCAGGCAAATCTCCTACTCTCTCTCTTCATTCCCCTCTTGCTCCTGCTAGCTTTTTGGTAAGGCTCTTGCCAAGCTCCTTTCTTCTATCTCTCATGCTAGTTTGAAACCCTTCACAGTATAGCCTCTTTGCTTTAGCCATAACCTGTTCTTCATCTCTCCTAAACGGCGGCCCAGTCATCTAGCCTATATCTTGCTCTCGTCTTCTGCTTTCCTTACTTCTCTCATATGTCTACTACCGTTAGTAGACATATGGCATTAATGGCATCAATTGTTCTAATGATAGCTTGGGTGAGTGGGTCCATTTCACCGTTGGTTTGTGTTTGTGTTATCTATGCATGTTTAACAGTTCGACCTCTTCCACATATTCATACCCACTTATTTTCAAGCATTTCAGTATTATTGTACTTTTTCCTTTATTCACCATTAACAATGTGTATTGTTGGAATCCACTACAGATCTTGCCTGGGGCTTATAAGATGCCCCAGGAGAAACAGGGGGGACACCAAATATGCCCTTCAAATACCATCATCAGAGGTCACAGCACAGAGCTATGCCCTACACTCAGATATCCACTGTCCACTGCTGCAGTCCCTCAATAGGTAATTCTGTCCCAGATAGTTCTGTACGTGGTGCGGATGATGGGTGATATCGATCGGAACCCAATAAACAAGATGCCAAGTTACTTGAGAAATAATAAAAAGGAGTTTGGTTGTTCCAATTTTAGATGCTTTCAGAGGTGAGACGCCATTTTGACATTGTGTAGGGATGGGTGAACCTGCTTTAAACAAATTCAAGTGGATCTAATAAATGGGGGTTCGAGACAAGAAATGGTTTGAAGCTTTCAAACCACAATTCAACCGGCTCATTAAAGGACCTGCGGTAGCTACCCTGTAGTTAGAGTTATGTTGCTCAACCTGTAGGAATATAACTTTTTGGGCAGCTTATAACTTTTCCACTTTAAACGATTCCTTACCAAACTTTGCAAAAAGAGTATATGACCCAGTCAGATTGATTCTACGAAGTTTAGTGAGGTTTCATCAAGGGTGGTCCAAGTTATAGGGGGGTCCCAAAATGTCTGTTTTTTTCCATAGACGGAATGGAAAAAGATGTGTACTGGACGGATTTTAACCACATTTGCGGCAGAACAGGCGGCTTGGTCCCAAAAGTGTGCTTTTGTAAATTTGGTTTAAATCCATTCACTAGTTTGTTTTAAAATGGGCCAAATGTAGATAAAAAAAATAGTGATATCTGTGTTCGGTCCGTGGACTTACTTTTCTGTTCGGTCTGCGGACGGGCATCGAATTGGCCTAGAGGGTGATGTCCGTGGACATCGCACGGGCCTACTGATTGGATGGTGAAAAGCGTCAAGTGCATCAGATTTTTTTTAAACTCCTGCCATGTTGGGTTCGTGGACAGGCGGCGTTGTCTGCAAACATCGCGGTAAAGGTAAAAACATATTAAAAAACACAATATTGCACTTGTCAAACTTATCAAACAAACTCTGGCGGGGTCAGGGAGTGATGAGGATGGGATGGGATATTACTATAATAAGCCAAAAAGTGGGTGTTTTTCATCCCCGAAGTTAGGGAACAGTCTGGATGCGTGAGTACAGTCCTGTGATGTCTGTGAACACTTCAGATGTTCGGGAACATATATGCGTATTTCTGCATTACAGGGTTGGTGAAAAGCAGTTCTTCGATGGCTTATAACTTTGGTTACCAATCAACAAAACTGCATGACATTTGGGAATTTAATTCTAGACCTGATTCTGAATGGTTTTGCAAAGTGTGGAACTGTTTTGTCTGGAGGGAGCAAAATTAGAGAGAGGGTCCTAAAATATTGTAAAGGTGTATACATGTGGTGTCATTTGACGAATCTACACACAAGTTTGGGAAAGATTTTAAATCTAGGTATGAATGTTTTTGCAATGTTTGATGGGATTTTGTCAAGAGGGAGCTAAATTAGAGGGAGGTCTCAACATTTTTAGATGGCTTATAACTTTATAGCCGTTTGACGAATGTGGACACAAGTTTCCAGAAATAAAGATTGTGGACCCAACCTATGACGTTTGTTCAAAGTTTGAATGGATTTTGTCAAGTGGGAGCTAGGTTATATTGTCAGGTGTATCGACCCACGTTCAAGTTATTATGCTGCAACATTTGGTGCTGTGGGCTTAGAAAATCCAAGATGGCGGAAAAGCCCACATTTGCGCTGGAATCCAGGAAAACCGCACAGTTTTTACGCACACCAAAATGGTCGCCTGAACCGCCACCCACCAGTGCGAGCGTGATGGGCCAGAAGCGCCATGAGTGAAACGTGGTGCCAAAGGAAAAACAGCAGTGCCTGTTAGCTCAAAAAGCGCTTTGAAATCACCTTTGTTTCTCTGAATGCAAGCTCAAAATGCCTATTCCAAACATTGCAAGATATTCAAAAATCTTACTGAACACCAGCAGACGTCTGGTAGAATAAAGTCTTGTGTGCATACCAAATCTGGAAAGATGAAGAGACTAAAATAATGCTCATAACAAAACTGGCTGAGCTGTGGATGTCAGCAGCTTAAGTGAAATTGGACTTAAAGCCACTAAAATCGAAATGTTTAAAATAAATGAGTGATTTACTTTGGAGTGTCACATAGGTTGCAACTGTTTAAATGTCATAGTTTTGAACTTAGAATCAGCGTTCTAGCTGTATGTGTAAAAATTGTAAGTTTGATTTGAATGAAGAAAAACTGGAACAAAAGTGACATTTGTCTGAAGCCTGGCTTAAAGAGATTGAATTTTGCCCAGCAACTACCCCCGACAGGAGTTGAAAGTTGCCCAGCAACTGCATTCACAGGCCTGGCTGCATTCTGCTGCCCCCACCAAAAGGATATCACACCTCTCTGATTGAATCAGGGGAGGAGTACCTGGGACTGCAGGAAACAGAACAATGAACTTTCCTTGTCTCAGGCAAATGTTAAATCAGGGGGTCGTAAATGGCTTCCTCCCGGAAGGAAATGGGAGGGGCGCTGCCTCTGTGAGCCAGCTGAGCTTGGAGGCGGGGTTGAACAAGGAATTCCCCATGTGCTTTGGGACCTAAACCACACCCATCTGGGCCAGAGCATAATTTTAGAAAGATGGATAATTCATAGTACATAATTGTCAAAATTATATCAATAATATCATCCCTGTGATTTTTCTGTGCACATTTTAAGAGGTGTTAGGACTCTGTGGTATGTTCTGGGGGGTAGTAGCGGAAAATAGGGTATTAATCCAAATGTCTGTATGTTAAAAATCTGACACTTCATCATCTGATGCCCATATTCCTTGCGCACAGTTGTGTAAATTCTGGAAAAGTTTAGAGATTGTGTTCTGGATGAAAAGGGCAGAATTCTGTCAGAAGTGAACACAACATCTTACAAAGACAGGGATCGGATGGTTTGGCACTACAGACAATATGTTAACTGGACATATAATATTAGAAACATTGTAAATAGATAAATATGCATTTAAGTCAAAAATAGATTTGTGTGCAAAGTGACAAGGGGAGTGTTCTTTCTGTATGCCATCAAAATAATGCCTGATGACATGGGATGACTCACAATTTAGTTACCCAGTCAGGCGATAGAGAATCCTTTAGCCTATCAGGATCCTCAGAGGGTTGTGCATAGATAGTCAGCCTTCCCATCCACTTTCAAAAGACATAAAAAGAGCCACTGAGACCCAGGTAGAGACATTTACTTTCCACTTTCTTGCGAAGCACTTTGACGGATGACATCCAAACTCAGGCACGATCCAGAAACCAGAACTTAGAATCCAGACTTCAGAACTTGCAGCAGAGAGGCCTAGTCCAAAAGCTGAATCCTTCTCCTCAGACATCCGAATCCAGCCACCTAACCAAGCTAGCAACAGCCGGGCTTTGCTGTTCGCTTCTGGCTAGAACATTTGCCGGAACCAGAGACCCAGACCAGACCACGTAGCCAGTACCAGACCCAGAAAGCAGAGCTGTATCCAAAACGCAGACCAGACCCAGACCAGACCGCTGTGCAGTGCCAGAACTTTTGCCAGAACCAGAGATCTAGACCAGCAGAGCAGAAAGAACCGCAGCTAAACCTGTTGACCAGATCTGTGATGAGGCCCATTCCTTCCAAATTAGGAGTGAGTACCCAGCCAGAGCTGTGCAAAACCAATCAGTTTAAAATAATCTAATTCAAACTATTTTAACCTGTCCAAACTGCATCATAGAAATCGTGTGTCCATTCTGTGATTGCAAACCTGTGAAAGTGTCATTTGCCATTTGAATCTTACTTTATTTCTGAAAATCTACCTCCACTAAATTGTCCGTATCTTTTGAACCACACGTGCTAGGAACGAGGTTTTACTTTCATTTTAAAGCTAATATCCTCAGCCTTCCAAAAGAACTTTCTACTTTGGCGGACTCGGAAAAGGTGCCGCAAATTGCAAACTAGCTCAATCTCACCACACGTTAAAAAAATAGCTGTCTCCTGCTTCCATTGCTGAAATTCGTTTTCAACCTGATAATCCCTCATGAATCATTGCTAGTGTTGACCTGAACTAATTCAAAGCAGCTGTCACCCACTCTAAATCTCCTAGAGGGAATTAAAATCATTTTTAGCATTTTTTCACTTCATTGCAAATCACATTAAAAGTATTTCTGCATGTTTTAAAAGCATACCGGTTGCTCTAAGCTTGCTAGGGGGGAACTAGAATTTGTATTGCATTTGATTACATTCCTGAAAATTGTGTGCTCACCTTCCATCTCTTTATATTGCATAGGGAGGGAGTGAATTGCCACAAGGGGAAAAGTGATTATATTATCTCTTGTTGAAACCATATCAGTTTATTTCTGTGCTGCATTCTTTCCATCATTGCTTTTCCTTGAAACCATAAAAGTATTCTCTGCTACCTTATCCTCTCTATGCCAACTCCTAAGTAATTAAAAAAGTGTGCTAGTGTAATAATATCCATTGTTGATCACTGTCATATTCATAAGTGTGCTATCAAATATTAATTTATTCATAAAAGTGTGATTTATATATATATGTTGTTTAATTTTTCAAATAAATCTTTTAATTTGCAAAACAAACCTACTTCTTGGCTCAGTGAGGTCAGGGGGATTCAAAGAGAGGGGCGTTATACAAGGGTTTATCATACAGATCTATGAACTTGTCATAAAAATATATAAATAAGGGCTTCCCTTGGGCATCCCCGACTAGGCATTGATTTAGTTGGAGTGCTGAATTGAAGTTACTTAACAATATGACTATTGTATCTACATACATTTTGGCACTTTTGAAAAAATAAAACATGTGTGGATTTCCAGCAAACTTGTGTAAGCCTTAAAGCATGGTTTTGCAAATGTGTCCATGTTTTATTTTTTGACACAAGTGTCATAATGTAGGTACAAAAAATAGTGATATACCTTTGGTGACTGAGGTAAAGCCTGTGGCAGGGACAGTGGCCAGAATGCCTCGGTCTTCGCATGAGGTATTGACCTGGACAATCTGGCTACTGGACATGACCACGAGGGACGACAAATGGGGCTAAAGAGGCCATGTCAACCAGGGACCAGCTATGTGGTAAAGTTATTCGAAAGTGGGATAGGTTTGAAATGGAAAAAAATGTGCTTGTGGTAATATGGTCATAGGGTTCTCTCTCCGTCTTCTGCAGGCTGCCATGGACAGGAAAGAGGGGCTCTGTATGGGGCCCCACCTTCCCTTCCTATGGTGGCCATCTTGGAAAAGGATTTTCCTTCCTACAGAGAGACGCTCTGCGTGTCCCGGTGTAGGAAGGAACATCTGTTTTTTTTTAGCATCCCGGGTTGCCGCTTTGGGACCCTGTGGTGCTAATGGCCTTCATAACGCATTGCAGGGGATGAAAAGGGCTATAGCAGTCCAGAGCCATTGTTGTCTGCCCTCACTTCTCTTGAGCCAATAACTTGGGCTGCCGAGCTGGTATTCCCCATTCCAGACCCTGGGGATGAACGCCACAATATTCAATTAGCATAATACAAAATGCTAATGGAAATGTTGGAAAATCTTATTGAGTCTATGGGCCTCATTACGACCCAGGCGGAGCACCATGATGCCATTAGCACCATGGTCCATGACGGTGTCCGCCATGGCGGAATGGGGAATTACCACCCCATTCCGAGGTTGGCGGGACGGGGCGGTAATTCCCCATGCCGCCATGGCTCTTCCCTATTCCCATTTTTGCCCCATAGGGCTCAATGGGAATGGGGAAGGCGCTAAGTACGGTGCCGCAAATTGCAGCACCGTAATTAGTACCAAGGTCCCTTTGCGGCGCCCTACTTTAACGGCTGGTCTACACCAGCCATTAAGGTCAGGTGCCGCAAAGGGACCTCGTAATTAGGCGCTAATAGGTTAACGGCGCCACAGCATTTTACGGCGCCGTTAACCCATTAGCGCCTGGGTCGTAATGAGGCCCTATGTACTTTACTGAGAAATGTAAAGTACATAGAAGTAGATGGATTCTATAAGATTTTTCTTTTTAGTTCTTTTTTTTAACTGTGAAAGGTGGTTCCTAAAGGAACCATTCTTTTGTTGTTTTTTTTAAATGTTTTTTTGCAGGAAAGATTAGAATGTAAGGTGGGGAGGGAAATGAGGCACCAAGCAATCATTTGGAGGGGCAGGTGGACGGTGGAAGATGTTGCATATGTGTTACTTCTAAGGTAGGGGGAAGAGCTTCTCATGCTCCTTGGTTACAGCTTCAAAATCACTTTGAAATTGATTCCCCTGCTGAGTAGTGTGTTGCAGTATATACAGAGGACTGTTGTCTTCGAAAGATATGGATCAACAGCCTCTTTTATTGCTTGCAAGTAAGCTGGTGGTATTTTGTGTCCACAGAACAGAAGTAGGCTGTGTGGTTACAGTATTGGTTGAGGAAGATGAGGTGGAGGAAGACAGCCTACTACTTGCTAAGAAAGGAACAGCCTTTCTGAGGGCATTGCAGTGGTTGGATTTTGTGTGGTGGTGCATCAAGGTGGTCCCGTAGGAGTACTGTCCAGGTAGTCCGTGACTGAGTACAAAGTTGCACTCAGTGCATTTCACTTTGGTATCTTTAGCCTTTGGTATATTCCCAACAGACATTCCAAACAGTGGTAACGAACTGCCACACCCATGATTCTCTCTGGGTGCTAGAGGTAGGCACTTTCTCTCCCTCATCTTCTTGGTCCTCTTGATAGTCTTTGTAAGTACTGCACTTTTTTTGTTGTGTTGGTCCTCCAGTCATGGTGGTAGTGTATCTTGAGCAGGAGGAATGGCAATAGTGGATGCCATATTTAAGATACATAGCAGTTTTGCTAATATTCTTCCAAGTATGTGCTTTGTACTTGATTGTTAATGGATAATGAGTAAGAATAGGTGTAGGAGCTGTGCAGAGGTACATTTTGAGAATTAAAGTTCCTAGGTTAGTAGAACATTGTGTATTAATGTATCCAAATTATCTTGACTCATGTTAGCTTGCCTAGCAATGCCAGGCAAATGGTGCAGCTCAGTTTCTGGTTTGTACAGTCATCTCTCCTCAGTCTGGCTCACTGTGGGTTCTACCCACCAAGACTACCTCAAGCTAAACTACCTAAATGCTCAATTAGCATTCGAGTTTATTGATCAGTCTATTGCAGCCTGACATACATCTTATCCTAGAATGTTGTGAGGTGGCTTCCACTGACAGTATGTGGCCAAGGGACATGATCTATACAAATAGAAGTATTCCTAGATCAAGAAAGACTGACCTATGAAAGAAAATACACTGACTTGCAAGAAAGGTATTTGATAGTCCCACATTGACAGATAATGCCCTCTGACTGATGTAGGCTCCACAACACACAATGCACCACAGTGTTCTCAACTACATAATTAGGTGATCGCTTTCCTCCCAGCCATATATGGACACCACAGGGCTTTCTCAGCCCTGTCCTCTTCTCAGGGATCATACATATGTTTAGAGTGAACAATCGCTATAGCGACAGCGTGCAAATGTCACTCAGTGCCTGAGCCTACATAATTGGACAGAAAATGCTGGATAAGAATCTGCACTGCCACAACATCCTCCATATATATATAGCGGTAGCCGGCCTGTAGTTAGTGTTAAGTTGCTTAACACACAGGAAGAGCACTTTTTAGGCGGCTTATACCTTCGCCCTCTCTGGACGAATCCTCACAATACTTTGCAAAATAAGAGTATATGGCCCTGTCAGAACGATCCTGCAAAGTTTGGTGAGGTTTCATTAAGGGGGGGAAGGGCGCAAAGTTATAGGCAAGTGTCTGTTTTTTCCCATAGATGCAATGGAAACAAAATGTTGCTCCTGCCTACAGACCAAACCGCAGCACTAAATTTGCGTCAGGAGTAGCAGCTTGATCCCAAAAGTGTGCTTTTGTAAATCTGGTATAAGTCTGTCCAGTATTTTCTTTTTGAAATGACAAAATAATAGGTTAAAAATAATTGATTTCTGGGTTTGATCAGCGGACTCATTTCACTATTCGGTCTGCGGTCGGGCCTTCGATTGGTCCAGGAGACTAAGTGAGATCTGCAGACATCGGAAGCAAGTGCTGATTAGATGTTGAAGAGAGTGAGGTGTGTCATATTTTTTAGGAACGCCCACAATGTTGGATCCACGGACAGCGCCAGTGTTTGCAGACAGTGCTTTGGAGGAAAAGTCTGGAAAACACATTTTGCGTTATTTAGTGGTGAAAAGAGTAGCTGAGAAGGCTGTGGGAGTGGAAACAAGATGATATGGTGCTATTTTTGTAGGTGGAAATAGGTCGGGCAGGTGTCGTAGCTGTCCGCAGAAACTGTGGTAGTTGGCGGACAGCACAGTTAACTGACATTTTGGAAAAGACATTTGGGGTTATTTCATGGCTGGAAGAGGACATGGAAATGGCAGGTAAGTGGAATGAAGGTAATGTGGAGCTGTTTTTATAGGTGAAAAAGGGTTTGGAATTTGGTGTCGGCGGACATCATTTTGATTGCAGGGGGTCAGGGTGAGTTTTATTAGTTGACGATGTATGGTATGTACGTGTTATGTAGGTAATTGTATTGTGGTGGTTGAGGCCAGTGGGCAGATTCTGAGGGGCATGGCTGCAGGCCATGGCCCCAAGTATATGTGCACTGGGTACAACCACCACAGTAGTAATATGTGTACAGTAATTATAGGTAATTATAGGTAATGTATTAGGAGCATGGCCAGAATCACTGTAGTAGTAATATGTTTATAGTAATTATAGGTAATGTATATGATATGATAAGATATGATATAATATTGTATTCATATCATGCTCGTACAAAGGTGTTTCAGAGTGCAACCAGGCAAAGGGAGGGGAACAGGGGAGAACACAAAAACAACTATCTTACTGGGCCCAGTGAAATTGAGAAAGTGCAAGTGCATGGGGAAGGGAAAAGGGGGAAAGGGCATGGAAGGGCGAAGAAAATGGAAAGTGCAGAGCATAAGAGAGAGAAAGATACATAATAAATAAATAAGGTGATCCAAAACAGTGGCAGTGCAGCCTGTGAGTGGCCAAGTGCAAGGTTAGTCAGATAGGGAGTATCTGATAGGTGCAGAGTGGGGGGGGGGGGCTGTATGGGTACAGATACAGGCCCCAGTGCAAGGGGTGGCCAGGAGGCAGTGCACAAGGGTGGCAGGGTGAGGAGGTACCTGGGCCCGAAGGGCAGAGGATGGCCAGGTGCAACATTGCAGAGAGAGAAAGCAGATCAGCAGGGGAGAAGAGGGGCAAAGGCAGAGGCGAAGAGGAAGATCTTGAGGAGCTTCCAGAACCGTGGATGGTTCTCCTCAAGTTTCAAGGTGGCAGGTAGGCAGCTCCAGGGGGAGGCCCCCACCGAAGACAGAGATCTACCACCAGCTTGTTTCTTTGAAAAATGACTGACCTGAGGGAGTTAGAGGTAAAGGAGTGAAGGGCTCTACAGGGGAGGTATTTACAGATGGAGAGTTGAAGGTAATTTGGACCCAGGCCCCAGAAAGCCTTGTGGACAATGCAAAGGGTTTTAAATGTAATCGCTGCAACCCCAGGGAGCCAATGAAGGGATTTCAGAGCTGGAGAGATATGATCCCAGGGCTTGAGGCCAAGGACAAATCTCACAGTCCTGTTCTGGATAAGTTGTAAAGGGCGGAGAGTGGAGGCAGGTGGATTTACAAAGAGGCTGTTACAGTAGTCCAACCTAGAGAGAATCAGGGCTAGGGAGACAATGAGCTTCTGAGGGAAGGAGAGGAAAGGAAGAGTGCCTTTAAGGAGGTGCAGTAAGAAGTTTGAATTTTTGTAGACATCAGAGATGTGTGCGGAGAAGGAAAGTGTGGAGTCAAAGATGCCTCTGAGGTTCTTAGCTTCACAGGTAGGGGCAGGAGGAGGGCCAAGGGAGGCCGGCAAGAGAGTGAGGAGAACGGATTGAGGGGATGTACCAATGAGGAGGATCTCAGTCTTGTTGGCGTTTAAACAAAGATAATTTGCGGCCCACCAATTTTGAATGGCGATTAGGCAGTCAGGGATTAGCTAAGGAGAGGAGGTGGTCAAGGGTAGCCTGAATACGCATTGGGTGTCGTCAGCATAGCACTGGAAATTTTGAGGAGAAAATGGAAATGCAGTAGGCGAGAGTTGCCAGGTATTGGTTGAAAAGCCAGGGTGAGAGGGTAGACCCCTGGGGAACACCACAGGTAGAGAGGGAGATAGAGGATAGGAAGGACCTAAATAGTACCTGGGAGGGTCGATCAGAGAGAAAAGAGGTCCTGATACTCAGGATGTCACGGAGACGATTGAACAGGGTGGTATGGTTAATTGTGTCAAAAGCAGAGGAGAGATCAAGTAGGATAAGGACAGAGGGAATGTCAGAGTCAAGGTTGGAGAGCGGGTCTTCGGGGATGTTCAGGAGAGCAGTTTCCATACTTCTGCCAGCTCTGAAGCCAAGTTGGTGGTCATGGAGAGAGCCAACCGAGTCAGAATGAAGGTTAAGCTGAGAGATGGCAAGCTTTTCCAGGAGCTTACCCAAAAAAGGAGTAATGGAAATTGGGCGATAGTTAGCCCTACAAGAGGGATCAGCTGTGGGTTTCTTGAGGAGAGGATGCACAAGGGAGTGCTTCGGAAGGGAAAGATCCAGAGGTAAAGGTGATGTTGCAGAAATCAGCGATGGCGATGTGGTCCTTAATAGTTTTGGAAGAGCAGTGTTGGACCTGTCGAAGAGGCTTTCATAGATCGGACTTGTCTAGCGACCTCATCAGGGGAGAAAAGTGGAAAGACAGAGAAAGAGGGAGAGGGGGTAGCTGAAGGTGGGCCAGCAAGCAGAGAAGGAGGGGGAGAGAAGGGGGAGAGGAGGAGAGTGTGGACACGATGTCCAGGGTTTTAGAGATAAAGTGTGAGTCAAGGTCATTGCAAAGAGCCTGAGAGGCGAGAGGAACGGTGGATACTGCATCAAGGTTAGCCAGCTCCTTGCAGATTTTGAAGAGTTTGGCCGAGTTGTTGGATGCCGCAGAGACACAGGCTTGTATATGGACTCACTTCTTGGTGCATATTGAGAGACTGTATATAGACTATGTATGTTATTATACTTGCTGTGGTTACTTAGTTTCATAGCGTTATGAAGCTAGAATCTCTGGTTTATTTTCTGTGGAAAAAAACAGTACAATTTTTGAAGTAGGATAAAAGCTGTAGTTGTATACAATTTTACATATACATTATTTGGACCCTCATACATAGTATATTCTAAGTACTATGCTTGGTACAACATTAGTGTATGACACACTGCAGTTGTTTTGACATTGACTAGGCATTGGGTCATTGGGAAAAAAAATCTGTACTGGATAAAAAAAAAACAATTACAATTACATGAGTGTAAGTGTGCTAGTACATTTGTTTGAAGTATGTTGTGATTAAGGGAATGCTTGAAGTAGTTAGATACCTGTTGGCGTACACTAACTACATTAGAGGTTAGAAGATGTTTTGTCGCATAAGAATTGAGATGGCATATTTGAAGTGTTTTGGAATGAAGGGTGTTTTTCAAGTAGTTAGATACCTGCTGGCATGTTCTAACTTGATTGACTTTAAAAAGTATGATTTTAGTATTATGGAGGTAGTTAGATACCTGCTGGTGTATTCTAACTGTTAATTGTGCTATAGTTTGGTGACTCAATGTAGGTTGAAGGACTATTAAGTAAGCCTTTGTTAGTATTGCTGCTAACCTATTCTTTGGAGTAACAGAGGTATTGTTACATTCAACCCAACCACTTCTTTTTTGACATATGCAGTGTAGTGCCCTGAAGTGGTTGTGGTACCAGTGTATCATAGTATACCTACTGTTCTGAAGGTTTTCTTTCCAAGAGATACTTGGCTGTTTGTGAAGCCTGTAAGCTGCCAGTTATTTTGGCTACCAGCTGTATTTTACCTTAGAAGCATTACTATGACATATTTACTATATGAGTTTATTTGTCTGGCAGAACGATTGTTTGAATTGCAAAAAGGGCATAATATGGCATGACTTGCATTCAGCAGAAGCTGGTGAAATGGAATTGATTCTGAATTATTTGTTAAGGATACATATACAAATCGTTCATTGGGGATGTGGCATTGTGAAACATGGTTGCAGAGAGTGCATGAATGTTTCCATATGTATGAAATCTGAAAGATTTCATTCATAGGGATGTTTTTGGTTTCCATTATTTGCAGAAAGTACATTAGGAATTCTTCTGGATTGTCCTGTGTGTTTATGGTACATTTTACCATTTCTGCACGGTAGTCCAATTCTTGCATTATACCTGAGACACTAAGTGTTGTCTGGATTATTTGTGGCCTTTCTGTGAGGGACGAGCATTTGCAAACACGACTGGTCTGTGTCGTGTAAATAAATGTTGTGAATAATTAGTGGCAAATGAAAAAGAAGACTCATTGTCACATTAGCATAACAATTTACTCCAGTTGTGTTGCTGAATTTAAATTGACCAGAGAGTTCTGTTTGTGGATTGTTTGATGGGCCTGCAAATCATTCTGGAGAAGAGACATTTGTGTCTTTAGCTTCAGTTTGTATTTCTTGTCTTTTAAAAGGCTTCTTTTTTTGAGGTGCAGGGTGCAGGGTCCAGGGTCCTGCCGCAAACCTAGCCTTCCTCAAAGCAATCAAAATGGTGCTGTTCATCTGAACCTGCCATCCCGCCTTACTGTTCACCCTTTGTATATCAATACTCTGTATCTGTAGCTCATTCATGTAACTAAATCACCTGTAAGTACCTTCTGCTGTAACCATGTATCCCACCTTTGCTACAATGATGTAACCTGTAAGCGAAGCAGCCACCTCGTAACTAAGACACTTTCTTGTGACAGCGCCTCAATGCCTCCGGGCTGCCCGTACACTTTATAAATGCAAAAAATAAAACAAGATAAAATAAATATCTCGATGGGAGTGTATAGTGACCGCAGCCGGCTGTATGGCAGGATACAAGGAATGCATCAAAGTTAACTAGGAATAGACCATTGAGTGTACACAGACTGGAAAGTGCTACATAACTCATACCTTCTTTAAAGACTGTGCTCCCAATGCTAATCAATGATTGATCTATGGTTAGACTGTGTGATTTGTGAATAGTGACAGCACATCCAAGAGATAGGGGAAATAGCTCTCTGCATACGTAAATGTCTTTGAAAAGAAGGAAACATGCAATTGTCTAGTCAATTTCTTTAACTTCTGCACGTTTGTCAAAGTGGATGTTGACAAACTGAATGTTGTTGACATGTGGATATGTTCGGAAGCCAACAACTGTACCAATTGCTCCATTGATCTACGTCTAGGTTACGTTTTGGAATTACTCTGCAGTTTAGACACATAGGGGTCATTAAGAGGTAGGCGGTAAGGGGTTAACGGCACGGTAAAGGTGCCGGAGCCGTCAACCCCTTAACACCCCATTACGAGTCTGCACGCGGGACCCGCTAAGGATGCCCGCTAAGGATTCCTTAGCGGGTCCTGCTAGCAGATGAGGATGCTAACAACGGGCCCGTTATTAACGAGCCCATTGTTAGCATCATCCCCATTCCCATTGAGCACTATGGGGGCTCAAATGGGAATGGGTTCCTTGAATGAGGAATTACCGGGCCCTCCAAGTTCAGAATGGCCCGGTAATTCCTCATTCAAGGAACCCAGACCCGGTACCCGGTAAGGGGGCAGCCATGCCGCTAATAGCGGCATGGTTACTTACTACCTCGTAATGACCCCCATAGTCAATATTTCCTCCAATCCGGTTGTGTTGGAGATACATTTTTCATTTAGTCGTGCTTTTGATTGTTGACACATAGGAAGTGTCATGTCATGCACTACTAGGTTGTCTGCGGAGCTGATATGCAGTATTGGTTGCATTTCTTTTTTCAACATTGTCTCGTTGAATTGACAACAACTTGCAAGGGTTGGCATTAAGGACATACATTTTAGAATGTGTTGAGTTAATTATGCCATGACACCAGGAGCAGATGTGTTTCATCCATATATCTCATGGATTAGTCTAGTATTTAAGATACATTTTGCATCATTTGTAAGCAGACCAGTTCTAATGCTTTTTTATATGTTAGCATGGCTGAGGTCTGCATACTGACACATGTTTTGAGTTCGTTCTCTGTACTGAAAATATTGCTACACATTTACATTTCCAATGTTGCCAAGTGTTTTGCGACATTGTTTCTGTCATAATGTTTTGAGAATAGGTTGACCTTTTACTGGTGTGAACTGTAGGAGGCCCCTGAAAACAATTACATGTTTCCTACAAAGAGTTCTTTGTAGTCAGTGGGACTTTTTGCATTCTGAGGTGAATTAAATGACTTTTGGAAGAGGAAAAAGGATGGAATGGCACAAGGCTAGGGGTGGGCAGATTAGAAGAGGACACCATGTCAAATTGGGCAGTTGGGGGGAATCTGGGGACCAAATTCAGAGCTTGAACGTTTTTGCATAATGAGTGTTTTCCTGGGGATAACCAGAGTTATAGTAGAAAACTGGATCAGGAATGAGAGGGCATCACATGAAAATAACTGTGGTTATTTGCTGGTGTTTACGGATAAACAGGATTATTTGAAGTACTTTGAAAACATAACTGCGGTTATGGGGAATATTTATTTGAAAGAGAGAGTTTAAAAAATAGATGAATACAAAAAAGACTAATTTTACAGCTACAGTAAGGTGAAGGATAATTGGTGTGGCTGAAGGATATGGGCACTGGGTTACTTTAAGGAAAAACATGGTGCAATATGGAAAGTTGACACATCTGAAGGCCCTGGTAAGTGGGGCTGAAAGACATGTACAGTGGACACGGCCAAAGGCTGTAGCCACTGACCATGGCCAAATACCATGGGTAGTGACCCGGTAGTGTTTAAAAATATATCGTGGGTACAGCTGAAGTCCGTGCTCACTGTAGCTAGTGGGAATGGAAAACATGCATAGTAGCCAGGGCCTAGGGCTGTGGACACCTAGTAGGTCTAAAAGGTCTAAAAGAAACAAGGACACAGGTTTGAGCAGTTTGGAGTCCATTCTATTTGTTTTCATGCTGGCACCAGGCAAAATTCCAGGCTGAAATTTCACAAGAAGAAGTTTATTTTTTGAATTCTGTTCTAACAGAATGAGCTTTAAATGACAATTAGCTAACAAAGAAGCTACTATTCGAGCAATTGAAAACAGATTTTTCCTGCTATCTGTGGACATATTTCTCCTTGCAATTAAAGAAAAGAGTTCTGGGATCCCTCTACCAAGAACAAACAAATTGCCTAGAGCATTTCAGTGTTGGACCAGACTGATATGCAAATGGGTATTTCTCCTCTGTTCAATGTACAGTGAGCTAAAACATGGTTGCAGACCCTCCTGAGTGGGAACCTACCCATAGAACAGGTTATTTATCTGAGTAAAATCTTGCTAACAGGTCTCCCAGACCTTTGTATAAATGTTTAGGTACTTGGTGTTTCAGCCTAAGTTACACAGGGTAATTCAAACGTGGACACCTTGCTCTCTGTGGTTAAAGAGGCACAGATTCACCTCAATGAAGAGGCCTGACTAGGCCAAAACAAGAGTCTGGGGTTGCTGCTGGTACCCTTATTCAGAGGACAATTGCCTAGCATTTTGTTACTGGACTGCCCAGGTGGGTGGAATTGGATCCCTGTCAAGGCCACAAAATATATAAGCCAAGTCCAAGATCCAATAACAAAATCAATCCAAAGTGCCAAAAAAGAAATCACAAGATGTTAGAAAAGAAAATGTTTAATCCACACACCAAGTCTAGGCAGCGGATTTAGTAAAAAGACATTCAACATGGCTGCTGAAAATTGCTGCACTTATAATAATTATCATAGGTGAAATGACAACAAATGTTACAGTTTTTTCAAAAATCTCCAGTCTGTGATTGGACATCTTCATGTGCACTATAGTTGAATCTATAAAATACCTAGCCCTATTGGCTTGTTCTTACTTCATTACCCTAGAAAGACATCCATGTATTAATTAATTGAGACTAAGATCATCATTGTTTCCCTGATGCTGATTGGATGCTATGCTTTATAATTTGAAACCTCTAGGCTTCATAGATAATTAGCTGTTCCAAGAGAAGTATTCAGGGAGTGAGTGATTTTGATAGAATTCAACCAATCCCTGTGTGAGATGGGACAGTGTGACAACAAAATGATAACATTGCTTCCTCTTCCCAAAGAGCTCATTGGCTGGCACCTTCTTTCCGTTCCCACAATTATGAGCTGTTCATCACCAGTTCAATATTGCAACATTACTCACTTCCCTTCCAACACTTCCTTTCTCCTCATCTGTGTATGATTTAATGTATTCTGTCTTTGACCTTATGAGCTGGGTGCTTAGGTGCTTGCAAACATCATTCTCTTATAATGCTATGAATACATGAATGTATCTCACAATATTATAGACATTATCGGTAACTAATTAATTCTACTCTTTGAGCGATTATGTTTTAAGCCTCTTTCAGTAAGGTTCTGCCTACAGAGGGCTGTGTCATTCTTTGTTCATTCTTCCTGAACATATACACTCTGCACTGATCGCAGTTTTGTCCTTGCTCAATTGTGACCTTCATTGCGATATGTTTCAATATACTGAATGGGAACATAAATTGTTATACGTCTTTTGAACACAGGCTTGGGAAACTCAGCTAAGCCAATGTGTCTCAGACAATCCGTGGGCAGTATTTGTGCCTTAACTCTGCGGTCTGTTACTTCTTTGTTCCTTTTGCATTACCTCATTACCAAAATGCAGTCTAGACTGTGTTCGCCCACCTGCCTTGACCAATCACTACACAGCCTTTAGTCCTGCTGTGTAAAATTAGAGCTGTGTGTTGTGTGCGTCTTTACAAGAGCCTGGCTGATGTTCTCTGTGGAAGGGATGAGGATTTTTATGTTTCTGGGATGGCCGAATATGTCTTGAGGCCTGCTCGTGTTTGTACATCCAATGAGTGTAAACGGTAATTTGTCATTTGATATCATTATGAGTGCCCCTAAAGGTTCCCTGACTAATGTTATATGCTACTATAATTGTTAAGGATCTGCTGTTATACTTAGATATAAGGTCTGCACCTTATGACTCACTTGTTACTGCTTACTGAAGCATGGCTACTACTGCATTTCCACACTTACGCAGGGAATTCTATATGCATGGGACTGCTTTTTTATGTTGTGTTCTTCTTTATAGGAACTTTATAAACTTGTATTTCCTTGCATGTTGGGGAGGATGGAAGTACTCCCCAAGTACTCTGCAACAAAAACATTGACAAGTCTTGTCAATTATTGTGGCCAAATTGTGATTTCTCTTTAAGAATATCTATCGGTATAGCACCAGAGGCTTTCTCATATTTTGGGTTAACCTACACAGAATGAACTTCACAAATAGTAAAATACCAGGATGTCATGTCATGTTCCATTAATGCATTATTGACTTTTGATAAACATGTCTCTCTTTCTTCATGTTATAAATTATTAAAATGTTCATACCGCATTTACTCATGAATGCACACCTCCTTGAACATTAAAAATATCTTGTAACCTTTATTAATGTGTTCCCTAAATGTATGTTTTTTTTTTATTTGATTCAATGGTACAAACAATTTTTTCAAAGGTAAAAATAAAAAAAAGTCCAATGTTTCCATAAGTTCCAATGAGATCCACTTCAGCATTAAGTGTTCCTAAAGAAAGCACGAAAAGAAAGTCTCTTCCATGTCCTCCATTTTGACCCTTACCGTTGATACCACTGCCTGACCTGTTGGATTCCTTACGTAAATCTAGTTGTTCTCAAGGTCTTTAACCAGTTTCTGTTGTCAGACTTCCTTCCATTATTTATTTATTTAATCCCTTAGATCTCTTCATGTACTCAGACATTTTCACATATGAAGTCTTTTCCTTCGATGGAATTTTTTGACACATTAAGCCACAAAGAAGTTCCTCCTATTACTTTTACTTAGTTGTTAGCTTAATATTTTCAAAGAAGGATGCCACTGCAATCACATTTTTAGTATTTTCTCCTTCGTTAAAGGCCTGCCACCAGTTATTCTCTCAGTGTGGAAAACGATTGCATTATTTTCCCTAGATAGACTGCTCTCGATGTACTGATACCTTCACATTTGAGTACAAGATGTCGACTAGTTTCTACTGTCTCCTCTGATTTGCAGAATCTACATTTATTATCTGATGACAATTTCCTTATGAATTGGATTTCGTTAGTTTGTAGTTGGTTTAATCGAAATCTCAAGTATGTTCTGGCCAACCTTTTGTCCGGGAACTTTTTCAGATAACCTCTTGTGTCGTATAGTTTTTTCGGGACCGTTGGGAAGTCTTTCATCAGCTTATATGGTCGCGCTATGTCCTCTGTCCTGATCCAATCTGCTTCAAATAGTTTTTTTGATATTTTGGCTGGGTTTGTTTCAAGTGTCTCTTCTGAGACATCTAGATCTTTCAATAGCATCATATTTCTCAGCTTCCAATCTTTTAGTGAATGGATCTTGTCCATTGTCATCTCGTTCTTCACCAGCTCCAAAGGTTTTGGTTTATTCTCCAATTGGAGTTTTCGATATAGCATTAGCATGTTTCTCTCCTGGATCGCTTTTAGTGACACGAGACATAGCTCTCTCCTTAACAGTGGCATCGGTGTAGATTGTGCCAAATTAAGCACTTTCTTCCAGAAATAGCTCTCTAATTTAATCCACAGTACTTCAGGTATTAGGAACATTGCATCCGCTCCATAAAGGATTGCAGGGACCACCTTTGCTTTATAAAAGTTGATTACTGCCAATAGTGAAAATTTCCCGAATTTTTTGTCAATCATCCTTGCTTGTATTGTTAAAGTTTTTATCTGTGTCCATAGCAGATTTTGCATTATTATTTCGGACTCAATGATTGACATTGTGACTCCCAGACACTTGAAGTCTTTTACTTTTTCCAATTTTAGCCCCTCCGCGAACCAGTTCTGTTTGCTTTGTTTCTTCTTTTTCTTGCCTTCCCAAGCCATTATTTTGTTTTTTTCTGGATTCAGCTTTAGGTTATTCTGCTTCAAGTATGTGATCAGGTTCATCAACTGTCTTTGCAGACCTATTGGCGTGTTATCCAACAGGATAATATCGTCTGCATATAACAAGCGTGATATTTTTTCACCACCAATAGCTGGAGGGAAGCATCTTATTTCCTTCTCATACTCAGCATAGTCAGCGATATATGCGTAATATAATGCAGGGGCCAGGGGGCAGCCTTGTTTCACCCCCCTGAAGGTTGGAATTTCCCTCGACAGTAGTCCATCTTGCCCAAGCCGTACTTTAATAGATGTATCCTGGTACAATGTTTGAATCGGGCCCATAATAGCTGGAGGGCATTTCATAGCGTCCAGCTTTTCCCATAGTATGTCCCTGTTGACCAGGTCAAACGCCTGTACCTGTAGACATAGTATATCCCATTGCCCCAGATTCACGTCACTCTTTGCAGTTAGGTGACTGAACCCTCGTGTGTTCCAAGAGGCCATATCTATAAAAACATGTCCCCGTATCACTAAGGAACATGCTTTTGCCAGTTGGTCAACCTGGAGGATCCTGATCGAGTTTTCTGGTTGCTAGTTGTGTTTCCTTATATGTATGTCCGACGATTTCCATGACCAGTTTGGCGGTGATCTCCTCACAATTTCCGCTGTGCGATTGCAAGCATTGTCTTTTCCCTTTTCTGATTTAGCCTCCTTTCTTTCTTTATGTGATAGTTTGTCATCCAATCCCTGTTATAGTTGTCCCTAGGTGAAGAAGATCCATCTCCTCACTTTTCTTTTAACCTTATACCCGTCTTGTCCTTAGAACGATCTTGGTATATTCTTTGCTGTTCCGACCCATGGTTACTCTCACGGGCCGAATCTTTACTTCCTCTTAATCCATGTTGGTTTTCCTTTTCTTTTTTCTCATTTGCTGGGTGTTTTTGATTTTGTTCAACTCCACCCATCCTTTCCCTTGCTTTTAGGTTTCCACACTGAGTTTTTCCTGAGTTTTTATGAGAAATTTCATTTATCTCGTCCTCTTGTCTTGACGCCTTAGTCCATGATTTCCTTAGATCATATCCCAGGATATCAAAGTTTGCTGTTTCATTCTGAAGCATCGTTTTGATAACTTCTGACTTAATATGTCTTTTCTCCCAGTTTCACAAGGTTCTACCATCCATAAATCTTGATTTTGGACGCCTCGTAATCTTGGAATCTGTTTGAATAGATTGATGATTGTATTTCTGTTTAGAATCAAATTGTCTTTAGACCTTTTTTTCCGTTCCAATCGAAATATGCAGGAGCTTTGTATTCTAGACGGGTATGATTTTTTAGTTTGGTCTTTTTTTGGTGTATTTTGCCTCTGCTCGTTACTCCACCTTCGTTTCCGGCTTGACGGAGAAGAATTTCTATCCATGATGTTCCTGGATTTATTTCTAGGTGGAGTAACCCCTATTTTCTTCTTCTGCTCATATTTCTTTCTTTGAACTTCTTTCCGGCCTGCTGTGCATTTCTGTGTCCGCTTGCCTTCCTCTAGGGTTAAACTTACTTTCCCTATTGTAAACAACCTCTCGTCTTGATTTTATTTTTGATTGCTTACAATCTTTTCAGCCTCTCCAGATTTTTCTTTCTCTCCTATGATACGAACCTTCTTCTTAGGTTCCATTTCCATATTAGAGAGGTCCAATATGACTGCTTTTCTTTTAAATCTTGGAGATGCATTATTTTCTGTTTCGTATTCGTCCACTGTATATACACTCCATTCACTTATGTCAGTTCCTGAGTCTATTGTCTCATCAGCTGGTTGGCTACAGTTAGTGATAATTGTATTTGTTGTCTTATTGGCCTTTTTTTCTTATTTTCTGTGCACATTTTTTTCTTATTTGTTTAGACTGGCCATTAGAGTTCGCTGTACTTATTAACGATTGAGGATTGCTCACAATTGATTTTTGGTTGGTAAATATTCCAAAAGTGAAATTTGTTTTGGTTCCTGTCTCTTTCTCTTTCCCCCTCTGGGTTATAACCACTTTTTCTTTCTGTTGTTTTGTCTGCTTATTCTTTATTTCCAACCCTCTGGGGTCTCCTTTCCTACAGTTTTAATGTTTCCACTTGGTTCTTTTGAGGACACTCTTTTCCCACCCTCTATCACATTCTTCTTCTCCAGATCTGAGTTCGTCGGTAAGATCCCTCCGTTCTCTTTCTCTATCAGCCCGTCTTCTTGTATTTTCAATAACCTGTCTTTTGCTACTACATATCCTTCCAGATATGTTAATTTCGTGTTCATGAGTCTGGTCCCTTGCTGTATCATTTAAAGCCTCATATAGCTTTGTGAAGGGTGCTAAAGCTATGGTTAAAGTCGACATTATAGACATTAAGTCTATTTTTTGTGTTGAGTCGATACTTGAAGTTGAACGTTCTTCACTACCTCTTCTGCTTGTAATTATTGTTTTGTTTTGTACAGGCGTTTTTGTTTGTGGAGATCTTATGTTTCTGTTTAGTTTTTTGCCGGGCCGTCCTTTTCATCATTTTTACTAAGGTTTAATTCAGTTTATATCCCGGCTGTCACTTTTTCCAAAGGTTTTGCTTCACGTATTAAAACTGTTGTCTGCGTTGTAACTGACACTTTCTTTGTTGCCATTGGTTCTGTTAAAAGCAGGGTGGTCTGGGTGCTAGTAGCTGATGTTTCAGGCCTAAGGGTCTCGATCTCCTGCGTTTGCAATAAAGGCATGGTAGATAAGATCGGTTTTCCACTGGGTAGTCTGTGTCTAACGGCCGGTTTCTTGAAATGCCATCTAACCGGGGCGTTATTAACTTCCTTCGCTTCTTGCCCTCTAATATCCTCTCTCTCTTTAACTGACGTTGTATCACAGTCGTCCGTCTGTAATACACTATTTAGTAAATCTGCATCAGATATTTCTTCTTCTGTATGCTTTTCCTTAAGTTCTCTAAGGCCAAAGTAGCTTTTTATACAATCTGCCTTTGTCAGATTTAGCAAAGTCGTTTTATAGGCAGACTTTTTTTGGCCTTTAAATTTAGGTGGATTAATCAGTAATTTGCAATACTGTTGTTTTTGAGATTTCTTTCCCTGCTTCAATCTACCACCTTTTCCGCTTTCCACTGATGTGGACATCTGAGGCTCTTCAATCCTCTCTGCTCCTGCTTCCGTTGTTATTTCCTCTATTGAAATGATTGGTTCCGCCTCAGTTGCTAAGTCAGTATTTAGGATAGCTCTTGCCTTTTCAGCATCTCTCGCCATGCGTGGGTTTGTCCCTTCATTGACTAGGTGTTCCACATGTTTCACCCCTATATGGGCGTCACAAGAAGGAACTCTCCCGTGGCTGGCCCCCTCCTTATCCCTGAATTTTGTTAGTCCTATTCCGGAGTTGCCCTTCAGGGCGCTCCTGAGTAAGGGCCCCTGATTTCCCACTCTCCCCCCTTCTTTTTCCAGATGCCCCAGTATGGATTCTACTTTCCTCGCGGGCCACGAGGTCTCCCCTCTCTTCGCAGTAGTCCATTTTATTTTGGACTGCGTCGGGTCCCTCGTCAGGGCCTTCGAGTGTCTCATCACCCTTTTCGATTTCCCCTCCAGCATGTCTCCGCTCCTCCCACTTGGACATTGTACTGTCACCTGCAGCAGAGACATGTCAACTGGCAAATGTGTGGAAACGGCATCATAGGGGATGGGGGATGGAGGGTGTAGAGGCAGCAGAGAAACCCTACCTTCCTCCATGTTCTCGCAGGGTATTCATTCAGAGGGAATCAGGATCCCTACTTCTTCATTTTCGGGGACCCCGTCTTCGGCCCCTCCCGGACCCTCCTTCTCCTTTAATTTCTTACCTTCCAAACGTTTGAGCGTGTCCATTTCCGAGTGCGCGCCCACCTCTCGGTCAGCTCCTGATTTGCATCTTGGGATATGTAGTGGGTTCACCATCTCCTTTGGTGAAGCGGGACTCATCCTTACCTCTGGCTGTCTCGAGCCACAAGCAGCCCCACAGCTCCAAACAGACTCCCAACAGACTTTGCCTCCGCCCTTTTCGTGACTCCGGGCTTATCGCCGCAAGGGTGCTGCGGCCAGCTTCTTATCCAGCTGGTCAGACCACGTGATCAGTCACGTGTCCCGCTGGTCTTTCCAAAACAAGATCAGCTGCGAAAGGATACGCAGCTGAGAGGCTCAGGATACGATGGTTTAAAGGGACAGAGCCCTAGTCCAATCCTTAAAACGTAGATGCAGCTCGCCTCACTTCCAATCCCTCAACCTGCAGTACGAGTTCCTGAGACCACGAGTACAAGCAGGTAAAGCACAGGAAAGGCACAGGGGTCACAGCTCCACAGACTCCCAACAGACTTTGCCTCCGCCCTTTTCGCGACTCCGGGCTTCTGTATTAGAATTTGTATTCACTACTGAACGGCACACAATGTTCTAGTTAGTCATGTATGCACAGCTTCATATTAGGATCTTGTTGCCAAAATGTTGACTTTATTCCTACCCCGCGAGTCTTTTACCAGTGATATAAGAATACATTTGAGCTGCCTACATTCTTGATCATATCATGACTCCGTATTTGTGATTAACCATGGATCTAGCACTTGAAATTAATGGAAATACACTTGCTAACTATGTCATAGGGCCAATAACTAAGTCCAGATGCAATAGTTTTGGGGCCAGTACTGACTCTAGGATAAGGTGCATTTCAGTGAATTTTTGGGGAAATATCATTCTTATATCTAAATTTCCAATTTAATCCTCTAAAGTTAACTAAGCAGGTAATAGAGATGACTGGCATTTCCACTTGTGAAATGTGCAAACAATTTAAATAAGCTGTTTGCTTTTTGATGTGGCTTGTAGGCTATAAGAAGCTAAATGCTTGTTAAGATACCCGATGAATGAAAAAAAAACTTGAAGTGCATTGCACCAACATGAGTGACTTTCTTAAAATGACTAGAAACAGTAAGGGTTCAGTATTATCTGTTGCACCACTGGAGAAGTTCTCCAATGAAAGAGCAGATGCTTATAAGAAGAAGCCTGACTACCATTCACGGTATATGCATAAATGCATAAAGAACCACAAAGTGAAATATCTGATCTAGTCCAAAAAGGCTCACCAGAACTCTCCATATTTGGAGAAAACATCAATTATTAGAGGTTCAATCTGCCTTCACAATGTTTTGTTCAGAAGTAAGCACATTTAAGCAGTAAAAAGCAAGGTTGATTTATTCAATACTGATTCTAAAATTCTTTCAAGAGACCTCGAGGTTGGCCAGTTAGCTTTGTCTTTGGCTCCCTCTTGCATTCAGTCTCCTGTGCAACACATTCAGCTGGAGGGAGTTGCAAATGACTCAGTTGGCCACTCATAGACTGCCAAAATGTGTATTGTAAGTGGAAAACAACAGAGTTCGAGTCTGAAAAATCCTTGTAATAAGGAAGAAAAAATCCAACATTACAGTCTTCATGCAAATGATGATCCCTAACAGAAGATATCCCTGGTGACAAAATAAAATGTATTACCTCTTTACTTGGGCCTGTGTCGCTCTCGCCTACATATTCTGATTTAGTGGTTCTGGTGGCAGAGCAACATGATGAAATTTGGCAGCTTAGAGGTGAATGAGTATCCATATCCAATATAGTTAACATAGAGCCCAAGGGAAAAGTCAAAGTAAATTGTTCTTCTCAAACAGGTTGGATGTTAAGTCATGGTCAGCAGAACACTCACCTAATATCTGCCTAACAGGAAAGTCAGCAAGTCAATCACTGTTAATACTGCAGCAATGATGTAAGATAGTTCTTTGAAGGGAATTCATACAGGTACAAGCACCACAGACTTTTACCAATCTGCTGAATCCAACCATCAATAATCCCAAAAATCAAACTGTAAGAAAGATTATCTGCAATCTTCCCAAAGACGTCCTAAATTGAGTAAGAGAGTCCCAAATTACTCAATTGTTATGAAATAAAGGATTACATAAATATAATTATTAGTAATGTGCCCAGATTATCACAGTATGAGCCACAGGCAACCTTCTGTAACAAAGTCCTGGCATGATTCAATCAAAAAACTAATCCTGGAGCCGTTCAATTTAGCGATTTTAAACCATTCAAACAAGTCCTCATTCTGGAATTGAATCATTTAACAGATTGCATTATTACAGGATGTGGGCAACCCAATTTGCCAGAATATATACAGAGGAACAATGAACCAAAAGCAAGGTTTCTTTACTTAAAATAATGTGTGGTTCTACCACTTTCAGAACAGCAAAGAGGTTCTGCCAAATACCAAGGATGCATTGACCTTAATACCTGATTTTAGGTCATATTTTTCTTTTTTTCTTCTGAATTGTTTTATTCTGTGTATTTTTATGAATTTAATTGCTATCAATATTGATTTGTGTATACTGTGTCTGTATCATGTCTGGCACCAATGGCCACTTGGCTGAAATGTGTTAAAATAAATTCAATACAAATAGGCAGAGAGAAACCTGACACATCAGTACATATTGCTGAGATCATTATTATTGTGTGTCATGATATTTGTCCTTGAGTATCAGGGATGTCCCTTAGAGAGTCCAATGAATTAATAGACAATAAACATTCCTGATAAACGTAGACCCAATGTTTCTGCTGGTACACCCCACTAGTACTTGTCAGTATGGCAAATGTTTTAAATAAACTTAATAGTCCTGATACTCCTTGTGATCCAGGTGTGAGAGCATGTAGTTGGAGAGATGACAATTTGGGCAGACAAGTAATATAGTTAATTGCCAATAGGCCACCCACCAAATATTGCTAATACAGCTTCAGGCATATATAATTGATCTTTTGATCACCAGGATCTGGCAGACAGTTTACACTGAGAATGAATTTCAAATAATGGAGCAGAAACTTTTTGTGAGTCTTATTCAGTGAATACACATGTTGAGGAGTGCATCACCCTTTTCTCTGGCACCACATATCAATTTGTGAATGTTTTCCATACCTCCTTCCAAACTGTTCCTGCAGTTGCTCTCACACTATATTACATTTCAAGGGCTCCACATTTGCCAGGGTTATTTTGGGCAACACATCTAGAATCTCTTCTTTCGTTATGAAGGGTAAAAGTAAAAGTGGCAGAAGGATTAATAGAAGTAGTACTAGTACATCTGTAAAGATCTTTCTATTTACAGTCCTAAGCGTAGAAGGACCCTGATTGTTACCCATGCTGGTGTGATGAAGTGCCTTCCCGACATCACCCTGTGATCCAATAAAATGTGTCACAGACTGCCCAATGTGGAAATTGTGCAAACCATATTTGAGGAGGGTGGTCTGTATATCAGAATCATCCCTAAAATTGACAATTGCATATAAGATATAAAATCTGTTACATTAAATGGAAATGCATTCATTAGCTCCTTTAACATTATAAATTCAGAGGTTAATATTGCAATCGGTTTCAGTAGCATGACTAACGATGCTCACATCTGATAGAAGTCTCTGTGCCTTTATTAAACTGAATGCTTGCATCTTTTCCTTGGAAAATCTCAGTGCTTGCAGGGGCAACAGCACCAACAGTAATACTACTAGTATAGACTACAACTGCATCTTCTTCACTGCTGCTTTCATTCAATGTGTCCAAAAACAAAAACATACTATATGGCATAACGTAACCATGAATCCGCAATTCACCACTACTTTCAGTTTTGGCAACAGCTTCATGGTGTAAGTTACTTTGTGGAATATTGGAAAATTGGACCTAAGCGCAGCCACTGGCTCATGTGAGAAAATTTTGTCTGGAATTCCAAAGATTTTTTCTTGATATTCTTGAGGTTAATTATATTTTGAAATTAGATCAACGTACCCACTCCATTCCTTGCACTTTGCCTTTGGCTGGTTTTCAGATTAGGAGGCAAATATGTATGAGCCAAGATTTTCTCTGAATCGATTAACTGCACTTCTAACAAGTGTGTGACAAGAGGGTTATTCTGGACAACACTGATCTCGACACATAATGCCTCCCGTTAAATTAGAAGGAATTGTTCTCTCAAATGTGCCCAGTGAATTGTCAATTTCCACAATGAGCTTGTTGGCTTCTAAAATTGAAGTACTGGGGCTGGTGATATTGGGAGTTTAGCTTTCCTTTTGAACACATTTAAATGTGATACTCATAGCTATAAAAAAAAGGTGGCCGAAGCAGTGAACAATCGAAAAAGCTCCTTAATTGATTTACTGAGCCTCATTACGAGTTTGGCTGTGTGGCCAAAAACTGTGGTAACCACTGCATTACGATGCATTACTACACCACTGAACTTGGGTTTGGAGGCAAGGTGGAGGAATAACATCCAGCAGAATGTTGGGGGTAATTAATCCACCATAGCACCAAAAAACTGCCAAATCAGCCTAATTACTTACAGTGGTAATTTAGCCGAAATCCCATGGAGTCCTATGGGCTCCAATAAATGGGTATAATACTGCCAGACCAAGTGGCGTTAATTGTAAATCTGGTTGGTGATATTTCTGAAGATTTATCACAGAAATACAGCAAACGTTTAATGAAGCCATTGACTTTAAAGAATTACTCTAAAAATGGAGAAAAAAAATAAACATTTTTTTTTTAACACCTCCTTTCCAAAGAGTGCAGTGTGTAATACTTGATACTAAATGTCCAAACAATAGTTCCACAGATACATCTTTTTAAGAAGTTTTCAGTGGCACATGCATTTTCAGCCAGAAATTGCAAATATCAGCAGCCATGTAGCAGCAAAAGGTAGCAGCACTAAAAATGACCTAGTGCTTGAAGCCCCATCTGTAACAGTGTTGCCTGCCTTGAAGTTAAAATGACAGCTTCCCTCCCAGCTTTCTTCACAGTGCCCACACAGGCTCTTGTAACAACTCCTCATATGCAAAGCCAGAACAATTCCTAGTAACAGCGTTAATATGAAGCTCAAGACAGAGCTTTAAGGGCATTAACAGATATAAGTGGAGTCTTTCCGAGTTAGTTTAGATGTTCTCCATTGCTCAAACATTAGGCCCCAAACGGTTCCAAGCAGCAGGCATTATGAACTCAAAGGAGACTCAACGGAGAAGAGTGGAAACAAGCCCTGTAAAGGTGCTCTACCGAGAAGACAAACAATGATGCTTTACTGGTGAACAGCTGTGGCCCCCTCATTCTGTCTCACCCAGGCCAGACAGCAGTGCTTTTATAACACAACAAGCAATGGCTGGTAGTACCCAGAGAAATATTTGTCTTGATTTTAGATTATTATTCGAGGAGATTCATGATACCCGAAAAGTTTTACTAAGAATCATCTACACTTTTAGTCATGGGAGATTTCAATGCTAAGCTGGGATCTCCATTTATGGAAAATGAAAAATAATACTTGAAGAAAACTGCTATGGAATAAAGGAAATGAACACCAAAAAGGAAAAAGGGACACCCCAGTAGAGCTGTTATGTAATCTTATGTATAAAATCAGGCTTTAATTCTTAAATGGCAGATTGAAATAGGACAACTGTAAGGGTGTCATAGAAGGAAATTGATACAAAGGTGACATGGTTGTGGTTGTAGACTTTTATTAACACAAAGAAAGATCCTCACTAGTCCTATCATCTAAGAGGGGTTTCCCTGACTCAAACTAATAGTGAAGGATCAGTCCGAATATCTGTCAAAACAAAGTTCTCCGTCCTGTGTCACAACCTACCTCTATCCCTTACACCACAACTAGAGACTAAAGTAAACTAATAGAAAGTTTCTTCCCCATGAGAATGACTCATTTCTTCTGGTATTCAAGTGCTATTTAAAAGGTTGCCTGGGGGAATGACTGGCTTGTGTGTATCACAGCATCCTTGTACAAATCCATGTCGTGGTCAATAAGAATGACTCTCTTCTCATGGTACTGGTATGTTCTGTTCACAATAAGGCCAGGGGGAATGACTCCCTTCCCTTGCTGTCTTTTGATTGTGCCCCAAAGGTGTATGTGTCCTATCTAGGAGAATTACTCCCATCTCCTTGTATTCAAAAAGTCCCCTTTTCAATGTGCTGTATGTTTTGCCACTCTCTCTTGGCACCGGAAGAGTCCCACACCCTTCTCTGCTGGTCAATGGACTTATCCTTGTCACTTCACCATGGAACTTCTCAG
The DNA here is from genome assembly GCF_040938575.1 of Ambystoma mexicanum. Classification (NCBI taxonomy): domain Eukaryota; kingdom Metazoa; phylum Chordata; class Amphibia; order Caudata; family Ambystomatidae; genus Ambystoma; species Ambystoma mexicanum. The sequence goes on from NC_090935.1 coordinate 185,218,115, forward strand.
TTTCTCAGTTACTCAGTGTTGGGATCACAGTCCCTTCTCTGATGGTCAGTAGGCTTATGGTTGCCACTGCAACGAGGAATTGATCCTTGGATGCATGGTTTCCTCTTTGTAGGGTCCCAGACTCTTCTCTGGAGGTCAGTGGGCTCATGGCTGCCACTGCAATGAAGATGATCTCCTCTGATGCTTGCTTCACTGTTATTAGAGTCCCAGGCCCTTCTCTGGTGGTCAGTAGGCTTAGTACCACCACTGCAATGAGGACGTTTCCTCGGATGCTTCCTTTTACTGTTGTTAGGGTCCCCAACCTTTCTCTGATGGTCAGTGGGCTTGTTGATCTGATGCACTCTACACAATTCCGTTCGCCAATAGCCCTATAGCTTCCACTGGGGTGAGTAAACATATGTTGTGTCCCTCTCTCCATTCCCTCTGTATCCCAATCTAGTCCGCCGTTCCTCTTTTTATCTTCTTGTGGGATGCAGAAAATCATCGGTCCTACCTTGGATGGGGTTCCCTGTCAGCAACTTCATCTTCTTGACCGATTTGTCTGTCCTAGTGAACCTTCACAGTCCTTCGCTCCTGATGGTCTCGACTTTGCTCTGGAACCGAACTGTCCACCTTTTTGTGATCACTCCACTGCCGCTTCCCTTCAGCCTCGCAGTTGAGTCAGCTCCTGACACATTGCCTTCCTTCCAACCCTCACTCGGAGTTCAAAATCCCATGCTCCAGTGGATTCCTGGCTTCCCCACGATCAGAATCTCTCTAGTCCTTCTTCTCTATGTGTTTTATCTTCGGGACTCTTCCCTAGCACAGTATCAACACCTGCAGACAATGGGCTCTATCAGAGGCTGTGCAGAATCCTGGCAGTAAATCGACCATAATACAGCCCAACTCAAATAGAGTTACTGCACCTTGGTCAGCCACTAGTAGTACCTAATGGGGCATTTTCGGTGCAATTACTGTGCCAGCAATTGTGTCTCTGTAATTGCACTGACCATGTGTAGAAAGTCAGTGGATTTAACTCCAGCTCAGAGGTGGTGGTGAATACTCCAATTTTTCCCCAAACTCAGGATTGGGTGGACCTGTAATGCAGCTGTAATAGTGTTACTGATGCATTTCTACCACTCTGCCCGACCCCTGATGAGGCCCAATGTATTTTTGGTATTACTCATGCCTCCCGTTAGCCATGTCATGGCAGTACTTAAGAGTTGGTTACTCTCCATAGTTGTTGTGCTCTTCTTCATCTCAGTATGTTTTGTTCCTGCAATTCCCCATATGCTAGATTAATACATGGGTTTACTCTCTTGGAAATGCCTCGTTATATAAGTGGGGGCTAGGGAATGTTGGGGAGTGACATGGCTCAACGGGCTGCACCCAATATGATTGTCCTTGTTTTCAGAGGGGAGTCCCTCCCAATGAGGTCATCTCACATTAAACCTCCCCTATATGGACTATTGGGTACCGACCTCACCTCCATAGCCACATGTGAAAGAGCTCCCCCCTTGGGAGAAGTGACAACACCATGCGAATTGTCACACAACCTAGTGGCATTTACATTTTAAGTATATAAAAGGAGTAACAATTATGTATTATTTCTATGTTAAGCTGGAGTCTTGGGGTCATTATTTCTTGGGTGTGTGTAGGATAGACAGTGATCATCACCCACTTGCGGCTTTAGTACTCTATGGAAATCAATCTGTATGCACTTGGAGTGCAATTTTGAATAAACTGTTAGATCCCAGAGACGTAGGGGATTATGAGAAAATTATATGATGAAGGAAAATCAGTGTTAATTCTCTGGAAAATAGTATATCCATGATACTTCCAGAATTAGAATGTATTGTGTTATCTGCACCAGTTCCAACATGTATGGAGGCCAACCAGAGATTGTCCATAAGGCTGGAGAATGTGTTCTAGATTCACCAGTAATAGCAACATACAGAAAAATGGTGTCTGTTTAAAATTGGATTCTTCTCCGAAGGAGTACAATGATGTGTAGGGATACAATGACCCATCCAGCCCTCACACTTCTATGAACCAAAACAAAAACACAATCATAAAGGTAAAACAAGGACAGTTAGGAGATATGTCTGCATTGTCTTTTGTGGTAATGTGGGCTTAGGGGGGCAGTTGTGAAGGTGAGCAGTAGTGACCCAAACAATTGTCACAGTCCAAAATAAAGGGAATGTCAAACCAAGGTTCTATAAAAAAATATATATACTTTAATGAAACACAACATCTGCATGTAGAACACATAGAGAATACTGTGAAAAAAATGAAAAAAAAAACCCAAAGGAAGAACAGAGAAGGTGCAACAAACTGGAGACAGTAGCATTCTGAGAATAATTCCAGAGGTACTAGGTACATCACTAGCCACAAAAAGGATATATCTTCGATGAAAATAGGAGCAATTGTGACTTAACCAGCCTCTTGGGGTTGAGTGGGGCGAGGAGGCAGTTCAGAGTCAACAGTACCTGGATTCAGTTCTTAGTGGGCTGACGGAGTCACATTGAACGAAAATGCGGGAGGATGAAGCTCAGTTTGGGCCCATTGGATCCTGGTGTTACAAACGGCAAGCGGGCGTCATGAGTACGGATAAAGGTGGTCGCTCTGTGCTGTCAAGGGGCAGTGCTCAAGGATGCAGGTCAGCATGGCATCAGAAACGCAATGCAGTTTGACAAGCTGATTCAGGCTTTAGATGCCGGCAAGGGTCAATGAGTGACGCTCCAGCAGTTCAATTCAGCTGGCAATGGCCATCGAAGTGAGGGTCGATGAGGTGGCAGTTCAATGGCTAGCCGGGTTGAGCCATGGTTGTAACCCCCGGTTAGAGTCTGCATGTGACTCTGCAGTGATTCAGTTCCGGTCCCAGTGTAGAGCATTTGCTTCAGGCCTAGCAGGTAACAAGCTTTAGCTTTAGCTAGGACACAAGGCATTGCTGAGCTGGTTCAAAGTCCAAGAAAGTTCTAAGTTGTGGAGGAGTTCAGCAACCAGTGCCATGACTTCGGTCTTGTTCCAGGTGCTGTGAGCAAGTAGCAACTGATCCAATGTGGTAGAACAGGGAGACTTGGCTAGTCTGGCCCTTTGTGTGCTGTGAGGCTTGCTCATGGGGACTTGAGGACATGATGGTTCTGTTCAGGGTCTATTCTCCCAGCTCAGCAGATTCCTGTGCAGAGTGATAGGTCCTTGTCCACAGTAGAGGTCACTTCCAATGTGCCTTGGGAGTGGGTGGGTATGGCACAGATCTTGCTTCTGTCTTGAATGATTCCTTCTTCACCTCAGGCTGAGGGCTTTTGATAGTACATCTGTCCCTAAGGAAGTCCAGTGTGTTCTTCATAGCAAATTTGTGACCTTGAAGGATCATGGAGGATCTCAGAAAATCTGAAGAAGGGGTATGCAATCCCATCTTTTATAGGCCAAAGTCCTCAGATGATTGGACTAAAGCTAGCCAGTTTATTGTCCCAATACCTGCTCTTGAATGGAGTAGACTTTGGCCTTCCGTTTTATTTTTATTTTTATTGAATAAATCAACTTTTCAATACTAAGTTACAAAAATTAAGATTAACACAGACTTGATGTTAACAATTATGAATACAGTCATAACAAAATCATACCTTAAGTTAGTAGTACAACAATACAAACTGAAGTACATTTATTAAACGCTAGTGACACAGTATAAAGAGTTTTTAAACAAGGAAGGATACATTTTTTTCAATAATCAATGAAAAGCTCTGAAATTGACAAAAGTTAATAATTTACAGAAGAAAGAATTTACCATAAAAATCAAAACTTTGTAATGATTATACTTTAAAAAAAGGTGAGGCTAGTGTAAAAGTACAAATCCATGGTCAGACAATAAAAGCCAAACAAAAAACAGTGTTGTTCAATTGAATTAATTTCTCTTTGTATTTGAATATTGATCTGTAAATCATTAATACAACGCAGACATGGATTTACATTTACAGCATTCTTGCAAAAAAAGTTACACATAAAATCAGGGTGCATGGCTCTTGTTTTTGTATTTAACCAAAAAAAGAAGGAAAAGAAAAAAAGAAGAGAAAACTTAGATAACTGCATATGCTCAACCCATGTTCATGTTTCAATCACTGGATCTGGCCATGATATCAGTTGGTTTGCATTGCAGATGTGTTAATACAACCTTTCAAATTAAATCAAAGGAGATAAGTAGATATGATGAGATGCTATGTCGAGACTATTTATCTAGTGTTAATTCGTGGAGTGGAGAAGATAAGTTGCCATAAGATATCAGGACTGCTTACTCTGAGAAAACCAAAATGTTTGGCAAAATGCTTTTCTCTTTCTGAAGAGAGCTTAAGACATTTTGTGATTAAATGCTGCAAGGTTTCTTGTTAATTGCTATTATAACCAAAGTGACAGATATTAATTTCTTTACTAACATTTTGTGTTTTGAAAATCATTCTCTTGTTAGCCATAGATTAACAGGGTAATTCATAGAATTTCGCAGAAAAGTGTCGCAAGCGGCTGGCGCAGAGTGTCCGCGTGCGATTGTCTGCGCCAGGCACGTGCGCTAAAACCGATTTCCGCGCACAGCGTATTCATGGATTTTAGGCTCCCAAACAAGCCGTGGCGCAGAGTATCGCAGCGACCCTGCAGCAGCGCCAGTAACGCCCCCAGGAACGCCCTCGAGCAAGGAAAAGCCATCAAAATCGCAAAATCATCGCAAAGGGCTGCGCTAACCCTGGACCAGTTTACAGGGCTGCCAAACAAGGAACGCAAAGCGGGTAACGTGCATATCAGGGGTACGCGTGAAGTTATACACGCGATTAGCCAGGGTACGTGTATTACAGGGGTACGCGGGAAGTTTAACACGCGATTGGCCAGGGTACGTGTATTACAGGGGTACGCGTGAAGTTTTACACGCGATTAGCCAGGGCACGTGTATCACAGGGGTACGCGGGAATTATCACACGCGATTTGGCTGGGTACGTGTATTACAGGGGTACACGGAAAGTTTTACACGCGATTCGGCTGGGTACGTGTATTATAGGGGTGCGCAGGAATTCTCACATGCGATTTGGCCAGGTACGTGTATTACAGGGGTGTGCGGGAATTATCACACGCGATTTGGCTTGGTACGTGTATTACAGGGGTGCGTGGGAAGTTACACACGCGATTAAGCTGGGTGGGTCCTCACAGGTGTTCCCTGTACACCCTCTACGGCCCCTGCAGGCAGCCCACAAAACAGGGGACTACCCTGCACACCTGCTCATGTCCCCCTGCACCCCCACCCCCCAGCAGTGCAGGGGCAGCCTCCACCAGGCCCCCACTCATGTCTCCCCCCCCACCCCCCAGCAGTGCAGGGGCAGCCTCCACCAGGCCCCCACTCATGTCTCCCACCACCCCCACTCCCCAGCCAGCCACCAGGGGCACCCTCCACCAGGCCCCCACTCATGTCTCCCACCACCCCCAACCCCAGCCACCAGGGGCACCCTCCACCAGGCCCCCACTCATGTCTCCCACCACCCCCACCCCCCAGCAGTGCAGGGGCAGCCTCCACCAGGCCCCCACTCATGTCTACCACCCCCCCACCCCCCAGCCACCAGGGGCAGCCTCCACCAGGCCCCCACTCATGTCTCCCACCACCCCCACCCCCCAGCAGTGCAGGGGCAGCCTCCACCAGGCCCCCACTCATGTCTACCACCACCCCCACCCCCCAGCCACCAGGGGCACCCTCCACCAGGCCCCCACCCATGTATCCCACCACCCCCACCCCCCAGCCACCAGGGGCACCCTCCACCAGGCCCCCAATCATGTCTCCCACCACCCCCACCCCCCAGCAGTGCAGGGGCAGCCTCCACCAGGCCCCCAACCATGTCTACCACCACCCCCACCCCCCAGCCACCAGGGGCAGCCTCCACCAGGCCCCCACTCATGTCTCCCACCACCCCCACCCCCCAGCAGTGCAGGAGCAGCCTCCACCAGGCCCCCACACATGTCTACCACCACCCCCACCCCCCAGCCACCAGGGGCACCCTCCACCAGGCCCCCACCCATGTCTACCACCACCCCCACCCCCCAGCCACCAGGGGCACCCTCCACCAGGCCCCCACTCATGTCTACCACCACCCCACCCCCCAGCCACAAGGGGCACCCTCCACCAGGCCCCCACTCATGTCTCACCCCACCCCCACCCCCCAGCCACCAGGGGCACCCTCCACCAGGCCCCCACTCATGTCTCCCACCACCCCCACCCCCCAGCAGTGCAGGGGCAGCCTCCACCAGGCCCCCACTCATGTCTACCACCACCCCCACCCCCCAGCCACCAGGGGCACCCTCCACCAGGCCCCCACTCATGTCTCCCACCACCCCCACCCCCAGCAGTGCAGGGGCAGCCTCCACCAGGCCCCCACTCATGTCTCCCACCACCCCCACCCCCCAGCAGTGCAGGGGCAGCCTCCACCAGGCCCCCACTCATGTCTCCCACCACCCCCACCCCCCAGCAGTGCAGGGGCAGCCTCCACCAGGCCCCCACTCATGTCTCCCACCACCCCCACCCCCAGCCACCAGGGGCAGCCTCCACCAGGCCCCCACTCATGTCTCCCACCACCCCCACCCCCCAGCCACCAGGGGCACCCTCCACCAGGCCCCCACTCATGTCTCCCACCACCCCCACCCCCCAGCAGTGCAGGGGCAGCCTCCACCAGGCCCCCACTCATGTCTACCCCCACCCCCACCCCCCAGCCACCAGGGGCACCCTCCACCAGGCCGCCACCCATGTCTCCCACCACCCCCACCCCCCAGCAGTGCAGGGGCACCCTCCACCAGGCCCCCACCCATGTCTCCCACCACCCCCACCCACCAGCCACCAGGGGCTCCCTCCACCAGGCCCCCACCCATGTCTCCCACCACCCCCACCCCCCAGCAGTGCAGGGGCACCCTCCACCAGGCCCCCACTCATGTCTCCCACCACCCCCACCCCCCAGCAGTGCAGGGGCAGCCTCCACCAGGCCCCCACTCATGTCTACCACCACCCCCACCCCCCAGCCACCAGGGGCACCCTCCACCAGGCCCCCACTCATGTCCCCCTGCCCACAGGCCCTGACAATCCTCAAGCATGTGCCTCATGGCCAGCCACCACAGCCCAAAGACACAACCAAGTATTACATGTGCCCATGATACTACTCCAATGGAAACAATGTAAATCAACACATGTGCCTCACACACACACAATGGTTGCAAGGGAACCTGAAAACCCATACCATGACATGCATGAAAACAATGAGATGAAACCACACATTGAAGAATGAAAAAATCAAAATAATGTATTAAAAACAACAGCAATGGCTATCAAAATCAACCAAAATACACAAGTAAAATAATTAAAAAATTAAGCAGGCTGTCTCTTTTCAAAATGAAATCAATAAATGACAATACGAAAAAATATCTTCCAAAGTTCAAGTCCATGAAAAGTAAATGAAGGTAAAAAAGAAATAGAAAACCATTGCTCCATGGCAAAAAATATTCATAGTTAAAAAAATATCCAAATCCAAAGTCCAACTATGTACAAAGTATTCAGGGTCCATCATCCCAAGAGAAGAAATGAAACCTACCAAAAAACCTATCTAAAATGGAACTATATACAAAAGGTGGAGCTGTGTCCGTCGACTCCAAAGAAAAATAAACTGCAAAGGAAACCTATCACTAAATAACTATATACAATGGCGGCGGGCCAGTCCAGCGGCTCACTTAGTGGTGTTCCGGGCCAGGACATCATCGAACTCCTCGTCTATGTCCCGGAGGCGGTCCTGTTCCATGGCCCCGAGGGTCCGCAGGGACGCCGACATGTTCACCTCCAACTCCCTGAGGATTGCCTCGAGGCACTCGGCCCGCCTCAGGGCCCTCCGCATGGAGTTCTCCGCCCTGACCATCGTGAGCCGCGCCTCTTCTGCCTGCCGCCGCTCCGCATCTATGGCGTGGCCCAACCGCTGCCACACGGAAGACACTTCCCGTCCAGGGTCCTCCTGCCCTCCGGCCGATGCCTGCCCCTCCGATGTTGAAGGCCCCGAGCTATCGTGGCTCCCACCTACAGCCTCCTGCTGCTGCAGCTGCTGCTGTCCATGTGCCCTGTCCGATGGTGCCTGCACATCCTCCTCCAGCTAGGGTGCAGTCGTTGACGTGGCCACCCCTGCTGGACGTCCGACTCCCGACTGTGGCAGGGATCTGTTGTCCACCAGCCTGGCCGCACGGTCGGAGGCAGCCCCACAGGGCACCCAGGTGACACATGGGTGGGAAGATGGCATGGAGGACGACTGGGGCATAGGGGGTTCTGTGGAGAAGGGGGTCGGAACAAGGTCCAGGAAACGGAGGAATCCAGCCCTGGTGAGCTGTCCCAGTGGGTCAACGCGGTCAACGAGCCATGCGAGAAGATGTGCAGACTCATCATGAAAAGACTGCAGGTCAGCTCGCATGGCCCGTTGACGCAACGCCACCCCACCCTGGACAGGCACAACCTGGTGCAGGATAGCCACATCCGCAGGGAGTGGAAGGCCAGGTGTCGTAAGCCAATACTCTCCCTGAGAACGGGTCTGGAGGTAGGCATCCCCGCTGGTGCAAGATGATGCAGTGACAGGAGCAGGGACAGGATTGCACACAGGCACCTCCGCGGCGGCCTGTGCTGCCTCCTGTCCCTGATCCTGCACTGCACCATTAGCACCAGTGGAATCCCCACCTCCAGACCCCGCCACTGTCGCTTGCACGGCCTCCTCCTCCACCAAACCCCCCACCAACCTGGATGACTCCGTGCCATCTTCCCCCGTTGGGCCCTGTGGGGTCCCAGCTGCCCCTTCTGCTGCCAAGGAGTCCAACTCCAACCTCTGCCTCTTGGACCTCCCCTCCGCAGCTGCGGCCTGGGACGCGGCACCGGACTCCTCACTCGCCGACGAGATCACAACCTCGGAGGGGATCCGGGCCTTGCGTCTCCGGCTGGTGGTGCGACCCCTGCCGCTGTGCTCCACAGCACCTTCTCCGCCCTCTTCATCAGTTGACGCTGCAGACAGGGAGAAAGAAAACACAGGCATCAGGGCACTGTAAAATGGACTCATACACACATGACAGTTATACATGAGTGGCATTGGTAAACCTCAGACATGGCATCACAATCCCCAACACACATGTCATTTCAACTTGAACACATGAGCCATACCACAGCCATAATGCAACAGCCAGCAACATCCATTCACATACAACAGCATGAGCAGCCAAAGGTCATCCACACATCACATGCAACTTAGGGAGTACACTACACATGCACACACAACACCAAACTTGCATGCATGTGTACACCTCCGCCAACTGTCGCAGTGTTTTGATCGACATCCATGTCACACCTGACAATCATTCCTCCACATCCTGTGCCATGCAAGCCCACACACACAAGCACCATCCATGTGTCACATATTAGACCCCTCGCATGTGTCACCCTCACGGCCCTGTAAACCCCCCCTACTTGGCCACATAAAAATACATGTTCAACCTGCACACTCCTGGCACACCACCACACGCACAGCTTACAATCAGTATGCATGTACACTTACCGCTCGACTCCAGACGGGTCTGCTTCTCAAGGACCTGGATGTGGAGCGCTGGGGATATGCATTCCAGGACCCTCATCTGATCTTCCGACAAGTGGCCCCGGCGCCCCTTAGCATCCGCTGCCTTCAGGAGGCGCCGGGCCTTGTTGAGGGTCCTGGACCTGAAGTCCTCTTAGCGCTTCCTGACACGTTCGTAGTCGCGGACTGCCACCTCCTCCGCGTTGATGGCAGTCACGATGTCCATCCAGATCCGAGTCCGTCCTTCCTTGTCGGCGCGCAACCTTCCGAAGAGGGCAACATACTGCCCCAGGACATGCTCCACCAGGACACCAACTTCCGTGGCAGTGAAGCTGGTGCCCCTCTGCCTCCTTGGCCGGGGGTTGCCACTGGTGCCAGATGTTGCAGTGCCCGACATGGCAACCCCAGAGGCAGGAGTGGGTGGGCAACTGGGTCCTGGGGCTGGGCTGTGGGGCGATGGAAAATCAGTCGGGAGTCTTCGGTTCCAGCAGGGGTGGTCACAGCAACAGCACCCCTGGCTGATGTGCAGGCAGCAAATGGCAGGGCACGTGGACAGCAGGCAGTCAGGCAGCAGCAGATGGCAGGTGGGAGCGTGCTCAGGGGTCTGGGGGGCAGTAATTTGGCCTTCTGGGCAGGAGCGTGGTCTTCCGTGTGTGAACGCGTGGCCAGCTTGATACGGAGTGATTTGGCACGTGAAAATCCAACACGTCTGCGTGTAATTCGAGGAAAGGCCCTTAGCGCGTAAACGCGTCGCCAGCGTATGCGCATCTATGAAGTCACGTGCACATTGAATTGGGCACACGTTGGAAAATGTTGCGTGTGAAAAAAATGAAAGACACGTCCGAGTGTCAAAGCGTGTAATTGGTGGGAATGGGCCTAGCGCGTACACGCGGCAGTGACAAAGCGTGTAATTGGTGAAAATGGACCTACACGCAGAAGTGACAAAGCGTGTAATTGGTGAAAATGGACCTACACGCAGAAGTGACAAAGCGTGTAATTGGTGAAAATGGCCCTACACGCAGAAGTGACAAAGCGTTTAATTGGTGGAAATGGCCCTACACGCAGAAGTGACAAAGCGTGAAATTGGTGGAAATGGCCCTAGCGCGTACACGCCGCGTAAGTGACGCTGGACGTGTGGGCCTGCATTAAAGGTACGTGTAGAACACCATTTCCTTGTACGTGCTTTTCGTGGAGAGCGAGTGGGTGAATTCTGTACTTCTTGTCTTTTCACACGCGATTTACTTCACGGCGTTTCAAGTTCGTACTCCCTGTTACCTCTGACAGCTTTTTCTCTTTTTTCTCTTTTACTGGTTTACCTGGGCCTGTTCCCTCAAACAGTGTTCCCTTCTACTGTTGTCCTGTCTCCTCAGACAGCGTACAAATCTTCTTTTGGCGGGGGTGTTGCCAACCAAACGCGCTCCTTTTTCACGCTCTTTTACCTGGCAGACGGTGAGTCACGCACGTTTCTAACATCTGTGCTTGCCCCGTGTGTAGCCTACCCCTTCAGAGGTCATTCTAGGCTGCGTGTGACACACATACGTTCATTCTTGTGTTACTGGGTGCCACAGCGTAGTGCAGGTTTTTCTTTCTGCACACGTGGTCTAGGAGGGGTTGCGTGCACGTCATCTCCCTTTTTTGGGTCTCCTGTGCGTAGCGTGACCCGTCATCTTTCCACAGGGGTTACATTCAGCCTTGCTAGAGCACTAGGGTACAATTACCATCTGGTACCCAACCCCTTTGACCCCCAATTGCCCAGGACAATAGTTTACAGCCACTCCCATACGCACATTAACATCAGTGCCATGGCTGGGAGGCGAGGATTCCGTAAGGGTGGCAAAGGTGGAAGAGCCACAAGTGGTCGTGGTGGATCCGGTAGGGGACGTGGTCGTTACTTGCAGGGTGAGCCTGTCCCCCCATGTGTGGAGGACCAGTCAAGAGCACCCATAATCCTCCCCCCTCCCATTGAGGCTGATGTGGCTGACACCATCCATGCTCAGCCCTTGTTGGACCAGCCCATTGTGGCACCAGACCTGGCTGACTCCATGGCTGACTTCCAGGTCAGCAGGCCTCTGACACGTGCGCTGGTGCACGTTGATGTCATCATGCCACGTGGATCTGGGGCAGCAAGGTCATCTGCTGCCCCAAGTAGGCAGGGCGGAGAGGCTGCAGGGGCAGCTGCGGCTCCATCCAGCTCCATCCACCCCAGCTCTCACACACCCAGCCAGGACAGTGTCGGTCCTATTCCATCCTGCTGACATTCCCCCTGACACCATTACGCTTGAGCCAATGCCTGCACCAACTCCCATGCTGAGTGTGCAATCCCACACTCCTGATACAGAGTCCACCAGGGCTCCTGCCCCTAGTGTCCAGAGCGGCGCAGGACACTCAGGATCACCACCATCTTCCAAGCGGAAGAGGAAGAGTGCTCGTCCGGCACAGGCTGATGCCCCAGACACAGCTACACAGTCCGGCCCGTCGAGGAAGCCCAGCTTCACGGATGACGAACTGAATGCACTTGTCGAGTATGTGTCCGGACATGATAACGAGATGGTCATTGTTGCAGGATCCAAGACCACACCTGCACAACGCCAGGCACACTGGCAGACCGTTGCGGACATCGTAAGTGCCCTTGGAATCGTGAGGCGCACAGCCAATGATTGCTATAAGCGCTGGAATGACCTAAAGCGCAAGGCAAAGAATAAGCTGGCCTCAAGTCATGCCGCAACTCTAGTGACTGGAGGTGGGTCTCCAGTAGTGGACATGGAACTCACTCCACATGAGTCAGTCGCTGGGACCTACGTCACGGAGGAACAGATCCAAGGCGTGGGAGATCTGCCTGATTACGAGGCATTGTCCGGTGAGTGCACATGCATGTGTGTGTCATCCATGTGCATGGTGTATGTGTGAGGGCTTCTGTTTGTGTGCCAGTTAAGAGTGTATGCGCCTGAGTCGTATGGGTCAGCCATGTGCTTCATGCAATACATCCTGCGCAGCTGCATTTGGCCATAGCAGTATCCCTTCTGCCAACAGTAGACATCTAGCCCAACAGCACGCCAGTTGCCCTTGAAGTGTCACCTTGCCACAACATTGTTGCTTATTTTTCTCTGTTCATTCAGGCAGATTGTTTGCATTTCACCACTTTTACTAGGCATTTCTCAGTCCTCTAGTCACATGTCTGACATGGCTATGGTAAAGTGGAGTGACTTTGTTACCTGGATATCATTTGTTCACACATGTCCCTGTGCAATTGGACCATTTTGGACTGGCAGCTCCAGGTGAAAAATCTGACCTGTTTGAATTAGAAAAGCTATTACATGCGGGAACTGGACTGAATGAATAGGTGCTGCCCTCCTCTCCATCTTCACTCAATAGCAATGGTACATGCCATCTGTGTGATGGCATGTGTGTTTCACCTGGCAATCACAGGCCAATGTGTGATGCCACTGCCAGGCAGCATGCAGAAAATGTGTTCATCTTCCATCTTGGTGTCATCAGTGTGTGCCATTTGCCTGACCTTCATATGCAGTGAGGGTGCATGCATGGGAGGGTTTTAGTCATGTGGGACACGTGTCAATCAAGTACTGGTTCTCTTGCTTCTCAGCCCTCATTGTGTGCCATGGTGCTAATGCCTGTTTCCATTTCTTTGTTTTTATGTCTTTGCAGGGGAAGACACACCTGATACTGCTGGGGTTGTGGAGATGGTGCAGACCCAGGAGGGGTCCGAGGGCCGACCAACCACCAGTGAGGGACGTGGTGTGGTGGTGGGTGAGAACCCACAAGTGCTGCAGGTCGTGCTCTCAAGGGGTGTCTCTGGCTGCACCTCCCCCGAGCTGGACTCAGGTGTTGATTTGGATGATGAGACCTACGTGCTGTCGCAGGTGAGTGTTCCAGGGAGGGATTCTGTTCTGTCCCACCCACCTGCACCAGGGTCAGAACCCTCAATGGGGATGTCAGTGTTGGCAGCTACGCCTTTGGTGGTTACGGATGCAGGGTCACACTCCGCGACATCTGATCCTGTTCCTGGGCCAGCAGATCAGAGGGGAAATGCAGTCCTGCAGCCTCAGGCAGTGCCGGCACAGCAAGGCGCAGTTCGCCTTGCCCCAGACAGGTGTGGTGCCCGCCGACGTGGTGGCCGTACGCCACCTGGCAATACCGCATGGGAGCAATCCATTTACGGTATGGCAACCCAACAGGCAGCATCATCCGAGATGATGGCTCAGGCCATGGATAGGGTGGCCACTTCCATTGTCCCCCCTGAAAGGCTGATGGAGCGACTACAGCAGGCAACTCTCCATAGAGTCCCAGGGCTACAGGGAAGCCCTGAGGCAGGAGCTCCTTCACCTCAGGACGACTCTTGTTGAGCTTGAGGCTTCAACACACCAAAGGACAGAACAGCAGCTGGAGCGTCTCACCCGTACGCTCTCAGCTGAGATGCAGGCAACGAGGACGGAGGTCCGGGCATCCCGTGAGTTGTTGCTTGGGGACCTCCGCACACTCATCCTCCAGAACGAGACCTACCACACCCGCATGCTTGCAGCCATGGAGGAGCAGACTAGGGCCTTGCGTGGGCTGCCTCCCATAGTGCAACCACCTCCGGATGCAGCTGCACAGGGTGATAATAGCGACAGCAGTGATACTCCCACAATAGGGTAGCCGTGTGGGCCATGAGCCCATGGAGGTGTTTTTTTTTTCCCAGGATCCACACAGGTGGGTTTTGGTGTGCACCCTTTCCTCGGACCTCCTGGGTGGCCTCCCCAAACCCCCCGGGCCCATCAATGGCCATTTTTGATTTTTTTTTATTTTTATTTTTATTTTTATTTTTCCCAATTTTTTTGGGACAATTTGTTGCCTTCCGTGGTTCCTGTGGGCATACGCTGCATTGTGGCTGGGCACATGCAGGCTTGTCATGTATTTGGTTCAGATGCTTGGGTTTGAGTCACACACACCCCTCCTGCTTCCCGTTTCCATGGGCTTGCAAAGGGTGTGCCCAAGTGACATTGACGTACATGGTGATATTGGACTCCCACTACATGTGTGGGTAGTCTAGTCAATACTGTGTATACATTCCTAGTGCATATTGCTGTTGTGTTGTACACTGCATGTTGCATTGATGTGTAACTCATCATCTGTGTCTACCTCCCAATTTGCAGGTCCCTTCCTCATGTCTACACAAGGCCCTCTAGTTTGGAGATGGGGTCCATGTTGGCAGCAGTGCACCTACAACTCTACATGGCGCCAACACTGTACATTTGGAAGTGGTTGGAGTGCAGGCATTTCCAGGTGGTGAGACTACTAATTTATTACATTTGTGATGTCATGTTAATGGTAGTACCTGCTCAAGTTTGTTGTTGGTCCTGCATTACTGTGAGCATTTCAGGTGTTGCAAGTTTCAATTAGGGACACTGTACATTGTGACACTTGTGTCATGTTGTGGGGATTACTTTGTTTACCTGCAAATAGCATGACATGGCACGGTGTGTCGTGTGGCGGTGCTGGGGATGGGTTGGCTGACATGGCACTGTCCTCTTGTTGCATTTTGCAAGTGGGTATTCATTTTAGCTGCTTGAATGTGTTTCTTCACAAAACTGCCTTGGTGGTGTCTGTGTGGGTAGGGATGCACACATTGTAACACTTCCAGGTGAACAATCTCAGGCTGATATGGTTTTCACGGTTGATTCTCCAGACATTCAGGATCAGTGTCAGGTTGAGTCATCATTGATTGTCAGATGGAATGTGCCAGGGCAGTGTGCACTCCACAGGGGTGTGATTTCTATGTGAAGTAATTAGCCACTAGCTGTGTACGGGCTGCCTCCCCCCGTGCCCTTTCCCCTCCCATGCGCAGCGGCCGTGCATGTGGTTGGGGATGTGGGGCCACCACCATGTCCAAGGCCAGGCCCCGGCGTGTTGAAACGTTGTGCAGGACACATGCTGCCACTATGATCCTGCACACTACTGGGGGAGCGTATAACAGCTGCCCGCCAGAACGGTCAAGGGAGCGAAAGCGTGACTTGCGCTCCACTATGCCCCGGGTTGCAATGTGGGCTGTGTTATATCTTACCTCGGGTGGCGTGGTGGTGTTCCGAATTGGCGTCATCATGTGGGGGCTGAGAGGGTAGGCACTGTCCCCTGTGGAGGTGGTGATTGGTATCATTGGTGGGGTTGTGACCTTGCTCAGTATCTGACATGCATGCATGTGCAGTGGCATTCATACTCACCAAGCAGCCATGTATCGCCATGCCGCCCAGCTTCTAGGTCCCGGCTTAGGGTGGACATTCGGTAAATGAAGCTGTCGTGGGTGTCGTGGGTGGACCTGGGATAGTTGGCATGTACTGAGGTGATGATTCCCTTGGCATTACATACTACCTGCACGTTGATGGAATGCCAGTGCTTGCGGTTCCTATAGATGT
This sequence comes from Ambystoma mexicanum, assembly GCF_040938575.1. NCBI lineage: Eukaryota > Metazoa > Chordata > Amphibia > Caudata > Ambystomatidae > Ambystoma > Ambystoma mexicanum. The sequence goes on from NC_090935.1 coordinate 185,234,103, forward strand.
GCTCTGATGCCCTGGGGGGACGTAGAGCCACATGGGTGCAGTCGATGGCACCTAGCACTTTGGGGAATCGTGCCACACCGTAAAAATCCAGGGCGGCAGCATGCCTTTCTGCAGGTGTTCTGGGCAGGTATATGTGCCTGCGGACTGATGGGCGTGCAGTGATGATGTTCAAGACCTGGTGTAGGCAGCGTGACTGGGTGGCCTGTGATACCCCACCCACTATGGCACTTGTCCGCTGAAATGATCCAGTAGCTAAGAAGTGCAGTACATTGAGGACCTTCTCCAGGGGGCTGAGTGCTTGGGAGCACAGGGTGGGTGATGTGAGGTCATCCTCCCACTCACTCACCAGGTCCAGTATTATGTGTGGTGGAAACCTGTACCTCCCATACACCTGGTCATCAGGCATCCCGAAAAGGCTGGTTCTGGGTGTGAATATTCTGGCCCTGACTATCCTCCTCCTCCTCCTTTGGTAGCCCACGGCCACTGCTGCTAGGAACGGTATGTTCATCCTGGGTCTGAGCTTGTTATTTTGTTAGCGCGCAAATTTATGCATTGCGCGTGTTGTAGGCGAGCGTGTGACCCGCGCACCCCTGAAATCCAGTACCCAGTCCAATAGCGTGTGGAAATTCCCGCGCACCCCGGGATACAGGTGCGCTGACGTACTTGCGTGTGTAAGTGCCCGTGCACCCCTGAAAAACACGTACATAGGCCAATCGCGTGTACGCGCACTTTTGTCCAATTACATGCGGACACTCTGACGTGCTGTCCAATTACACGCGATGACACTCTGACGTGCTGTCCAATTACACGCGATGACACTCTGACGTGCAGTCTTTCCACGTGTGCTCTGTCATCACGTGCTGTGTGGGAAACACCCGTGCGGGTCACGTCACAGACGCGCTTACGCGCTGAGGGCCTTTGGTCCAATAGAATCGCGTATGCGTGCTGACGCGCTTACGCGCTAAGGGCCTTTCCTCGAATTTCACGCTGACGTGCACGATTTTCACGTGCCAAATCACTCCGTATCAAGCTGGCCACGCGAAAACACACAGAAGACCACGCTCCTGCCCAGAAGGCCGAATTACTGCCCCCCAGTGCCCCGAGCAGCCTCCCACGTGCCATCTGCTGCTGCCTGCCTGCCTGCCTGCCTGCTGCCACCGTGCCCTGCCATTTGGTGCCTGCACATCAGCCATCTGCAGGGGTCCAGTTGCTGTGTCCACCCCTGCTGGAACTGAAGACTCCCGACTGGGATTACATCGCTCCACAGCCCAGCCCCAGGACCCAGTTGCCCACCCACACCTGCCTCTGGGGTTGCCATGTCGGGCACTTCCACATCTGGCACCAGTGGCAACCCCAGGTCAGAGGGGCAGAGGGGCACCAGCTTCACTGCCACCGAAGTTGGTGTCCTGGTGGAGCATGTCCTGGGGCAGTATGATGCCCTCTTTGGATCGTCCCGCGCCAGTAAGGAAGGACTGGAGAGGATCTGGGCCGACTGTGTGGTTGCCATCAACGCGGAGGGGGTGGCAACCCGCGACGTCCAGAAGATCAAGAAGCACTGGGAGGACTTGAGGTCCAGGACCCTCGTGGAGGCCCGGCGCCTCGTGGAGGGGGGCCGGGGCCGCATGAGTTCCATCCAGATGAGGGTCCTGGAACGCGTACGCCCAGCGCTCCACGCCCAGATCCTTGAGAGGGAGACCCGTCTGGAGTTGAGCAGTAAGTGTCCAAGCATTGCTGTGTGAGACAGGGCATGTTGCGGTGTGCTGGTTCTCTGATACTTGCCTGTATGTGTGACATGGGCCATGTATGCATGTATGTGTGCAGGGACATCATGGTAATGCATGTGCAACCAGTGATGTGTGAACCACATGGTTGTTGCATGTGTTTAAATGCCACATGGGGAGCCCTATGCAGATTTTAAACATGAGAGCATGCCAGTCTCTGTTCCTAGACATGGGTGGGGGTGAGGGATGGGTGCTGATGCCAGGTACATATATGGTAGCCATGTCTGTGTGCCTGACCTGCGTGTCTGTGACTTGTGCATGCCATGGATGCATGACACATGTGTGTGACAATGCACAGATTCACTGATGCATCCTAGTTACCCTTGTATCCGCTGTGTTTGGGGTGTATGGGGCCAGATGGATGTGACTGAGGTGAAGTGTGTGCATGTGATAGGCATGACCCATGATGCATGTGAGTTCCATATCATTGTATGTTTCAAGAGTCCATTGGACATGTATGGAAATGTCCATGGCATGCACCATGCCTGTTACTGTGTGTGTTTTGCCTGGACTGACCCATGTGTTGTGGAGGGACATGATGGAAATGTACTTTGACAGTGGTACTCATCTGCTATTGCTTCCTGTCTAGGGGACCATTGTACAGTACCCTGATGCTTGTGTTCTTTGTCTCCCTCTACGCAGCGGCTAGTGAAGAAGAGGGCGGAGACGGCGCTGTGGAGCAAGGCGGCGGGGATGCCCCCACGGCTGCAGCGGAAGGGGTGGGTGAGCCCCCACAGGGGCCTGCTACGGTGGAAGACGGTGAGGAGCCATCCAGGTTGGTGGTTTCCACAGAGGAGGAGGAGGCCGCCACAGGGGCACACATGGGGCCTGGTGGGGGCATCCCTGCTGGTGCAAGTGGTGCAGTCCAAGGCCAGGGGCAGGAGGCAGCACAGGTCACCGTGGAGGGGCCTGTGCATGTCGCTGTCCCTGACCCTGTGAGTGCACCACCATGCACCAGCAGGGATGCCCCGTCCCAGGCCCGTCCGCAGGTAGAGGGGATGTCCATGTCACCTGACTCCCCTCCACCTGCGGACGAGGGGACCCGTGTCCGTATGGAGAAGGTCCTGATTGGGGTTGCGATGCGCGTGGGTGCAATTCGTGATGACGTGCGTGCTTCCCGGGAGGAGCACGCACATCATCACGAAGAGCACCGTGCCGACGTGGCCCAATTGGGATCTTCCATGTTCGGGGGTTTCCTGCATGTGTCGGCCAATCTGGCGGCCCTCTCCTCCTCTGTGGAGGCTATACGCCGGTCGTTCTCCTTGCCGTCTTCCGGCCCAGATGCCACCAGCAGGGCCCCCTGTGGACCTGCCCTGACCTATGCAGCCAGCTCGGTGGGGATCCCATCCCTGCCACAGTCGGGAGTCGGAGTTCAAGCAGGGGTGGACACCACAGCAACTGTACCCCAGCAGATGGAGGATGTGCCGGCATCATCAGGCAGGGCACGTGCACGACGGCATCGGTGGATTCCATCAGCCTGGATGCCGTCGTGCTGGCAGAGGCAGTTGCGTCGGAGGCAGCAGCAGAGTCAACTTGGGAGGCATCATGGCTCGGGGCCATCAATATCGGAGGGGCAGGCATCGGCCGGAGGGCAGGAGGACCCAGGACAGGAAGTGTCTTCCGTGTGGCTGCGGTTGAGCCAGCAGATAGGTGCAGAGCGGCGGCGGGCGGAAGAGGAGCGGCTCACGATGGTCAGGGCGGAGAACTCCATGCGGAGGGCCCTGAGGCGGGCCGAGTGCCTCGAGGCAATCCGCAGGGGGTTGGAGGAGCAGATGGCGTCGTCCCTGCGGACCCTCAGGGCCATGGAACAGGACCGCCTCCGGGACATAGACGAGGAGTTTGATGATGCCCTGGCCCGGAACACTACGGAGTGAGCCGCTGGACTTGCCCGCCGCCTTTGTATATAGTTCTTTAGTTTTAGGTTTCATTTGTTTATTCTTATGATTTTGGAGTCGACGGACACAGCTCCACTTTTTGTATATAGTTGCATTTTTGTTAGGGTTTTTTGTAGGTTTCCTTTGTTCAGTTGAGCTCATGGACCCTTGGATATTTTGTATATAGTTCTTCATCAGATTGTTTTATTTTTTTATTTTTTATTTCTTCTCCATGGAGCAATGGTGTTTGGATTTATTTTTTTTCTGTCAGATTGATTTCATTTTTAATGTGACTTTGAAGTACATTTTTTTTGGATTTGGTGTTTTTAATTTTTTTGGACGGACATGCACCTTTTCTTTTTTTCATTGGCATTGTAGTTTGTTTCATTTCATTTGCATTCATATTTTTTTAATACAATTTTGTTTTCATACTTCACTGTGTGGTATAATCTCATTGGTTTCATGCATGTCATGTTGGGTGTTTTCCAATTCATTTGCAACCATTGTGTGTGACAGACATGGGTTCATTTGCTTTATGTACGTTGGGGGTGTAACATGTAATTTCCATTTCCATGTGGGTGTATGGGTTACTTGGTAGGGCCTTTTGGCTGTGGAGGCTGACCATTACGCACATGGTTGGTGATTGTGAGGACCTGGGTGCAGGGAGACATGAGTGGGGGCCTGGTGGAGGCAACCCTGGTGGCTGGGGGGTGGGGGTGGTGGGAGACATGGGTGGGGGCCTGGTGGAGGCTGCTCCTAGTGGCTGGCGGGTGGGGGTGGTGGGAGACATGGGTGGGGGCCTGGTGGAGGGTGCCCCTGCACTGCTGGGGGGTGGGGGTGGTGGGAGACATGGGTGGGGGCCTGGTGGAGGCTGCCCCTGGTGGCTGGGGGGTGGGGGTGGTGGGAGACATGAGTGGGGGCCTGGTGGAGGCTGCCCCTGGTGGCTGGGGGGTGGGGGTGGTGGGAGACATGAGTGGGGGCCTGGTGGAGGGTGCCCCTGCACTGCTGGGGGGTGGGGGTGGTGGGAGACATGGGTGGGGGCCTGGTGGAGGCTGCCCCTGGTGGCTGGGGGGTGGGGGTGGTGGGAGACATGAGTGGGGGCCTGGTGGAGGGTGCCCCTGCACTGCTGGGGGGTGGGGGTGGTGGGAGACATGAGTGGGGGCCTGGTGGAGGCTGCCCCTGGTGGCTGGGGGGTGGGGGTGGTGGGAGACATGGGTGGGGGCCTGGTGGAGGGTGACACTGGTGGCTGGGGGGTGGGGGTGGTGAGAGACATGAGTGGGAGCCTGGTGGAGTGTGCCCCTGGATGCTGGGGGGTGGGGGTGCTGGGTGACATGAGCAGGTGTGCAGGGTAGTCCCCTGTGGTGTGTGCTGCCTGCAGGGGCCGTGGAGGGTGTACAGGGAATACCTGGGAGCACACAGCCAAATCGCGTGTAGAATTTCCCGCGTACCCCTGTCATACACGTGCCCAGCCAAATCGCGTGTGGAACTTCCCGCGCACCCCATTTTTCTTTTGGATTTGGTGTTTTTAATTTTTTTGGACGGACATGCACCTTTTCTTTTTTTCATTGGCATTGTAGTTTGTTTCATTTCATTTGCATTCATATTTTTTTAATACAATTTTGTTTTCATACTTCACTGTGTGGTATCATCTCATTGGTTTCATGCATGTCATGTTGGGTGTTTTCCAATTCATTTGCAACCATTGTGTGTGACAGACATGGGTTCATTTGCTTTATGTACGTTGGGGGTGTAACATGTAATTTCCATTTCCATGTGGGTGTATGGGTTACTTGGTAGGGCCTTTTGGCTGTGGAGGCTGACCATTACGCACATGGTTGGTGATTGTGAGGACCTGGGTGCAGGGAGACATGAGTGGGGGCCTGGTGGAGGCTGCCACTGGTGGCTGGGTGGTGGGGGTGGAGGTAGACATGGGTGGGAGCCTGGTGGAGTGTGCCCCTGCACTGCTGGGGGGTGGGGGTGGTGGGAGACATGGGTGGGGGCCTGGTGGAGGCTGCCCCTGGTGGCTGGGGGGTGGGGGTGGTGGGAGACATGGGTGGGGGCCTGGTGGAGGGTGCCCCTGCACTGCTGGGGGGTGGGGGTGGTGAAAGACATGGGTGGGGGCCTGGTGGAGGCTGCCCCTGGTGGCTGGGGGGTGGGGGTGGTGGGAGACATGAGTGAGGGCCTGGTGGAGGCTGCCCCTGGTGGCTGGGGGGGTGGGGGTGGTGGGAGACATGGGTGGGGGCCTGGTGGAGGGTGCCCCTGCACTGCTGGGGGGTGGGGGTGGTGGGAGACATGGGTGGGGGCCTGGTGGAGGCTGCCCCTGGTGGCTGGGGGGTGGGGGTGGTGGGAGACATGAGTGGGGGCCTGGTGGAGGGTGCCCCTGGATGCTGGGGGGTGGGGGTGGTGGGAGACATGAGTGGGGGCCTGGTGGAGGGTGCCCCTGCACTGCTGGGGGGTGGGGGTGATAGGGGACATGGGTGGGGGCCTGGTGGAGGGTGCCCCTGCACTGCTGGGGGGTGGGGGTGGTGGGAGACATGAGTGGGGGCCTGGTGGAGGCTGCCCCTGGTGGCTGGGTGGTGGGGGTGGTGGGAGACATGGGTGGGGGCCTGGTGGAGGATGCCCCTGGTGGCTGGGGGGTGGGGGTGGTGGGAGACATGAGTGGGGGCCTGGTGGAGTCTGCCCCTGGTGGCTGGGGGGTGGGGGTGGTGGGAGACATGAGTGGGGGCCTGGTGGAGGGTGCCCCTGGATGCTGGGGGGTGGGGGTGCTGGGAGACATGAGTGGGGGCCTGGTGGAGTGTGCCCCTGGATGCTGGGGGGTGGGGGTGCTGGGTGACATGAGCAGGTGTGCAGGGTAGTCCCCTGTGGTGTGTGCTGCCTGCAGGGGCCGTGGAGGATGTACAGGGAATACCTGGGAGCACACAGCCAAATTGCGTGTAGAATTTCCCGCGTACCCCTGTCATACACGTGCCCAGCCAAATCGCGTGTGGAACTTCCCGCGCACCCCTGAAATCCACGTACCCGGCCAAATCGCGTGTGGAACTTCCCGCGCACCCCTGAAATCCACGTACCCGGCCAAATCGCGTGTGGAACTTCCCGCGCACCCCTGAAATCCACGTACACGGCCAAATCGCGTGTGGAACTTCCCGCGCACCCCTGCAATCCACGTACCCTGACAAATCGCGTGTGGAACTTCCCGCGCACCCCTGAAATCCACGTAACCGGCCAAATCGCGTGTGGAACTTCCCGCGCACCCCTGAAATCCACGTACACGGCCAAATCGCGTGTGGAACTTCCCGTGCACCCCTGAAATCCACGTACCCTGACAAATCGCGTGTGGAACTTCCCGCGCACCCCTGCAATCCACGTACCCTGACAAATCGCGTGTGGTACTTCCCGCGCAGCCCTGCAATCCACGTACCCGGCCAAATCGCGTGTGGAACTTCCCGCGCACCCCTGAAATCCACGTACCCTGACAAATCGCGTGTGGAACTTCCCGCGCACCCCTGCAATCCACGTACCCTGACAAATCGCGTGTGGAACTTCCCGCGCACCCCTGAAATCCACGTACCCTGACAAATCGCGTGTGGAACTTCCCGCGCACCCCTGAAATCCACGTACCCTGACAAATCGCGTGTGAGACTTCCCGCGCACCCCTGCAATCGACGTACCCTGACAAATCGCGTGTGGAACTTCCCGCGCACCCCTGAAATCCACGTACCCTGACAAATCACGTGTGGAACTTCCCGCGCACCCCTGAAATCCACGTACCCTGACAAATCGCATCTGGAACTTCCCGCGCACCCCTGCAATCCACGTAACCTGACAAATCGCGTGTGGAACTTCCCGCGCACCCCTGAAATCCACGTACCCTGACAAATCGCGTGTGGAACTTCCCGCGCACCCCTGAAATCCACGTACCCTGACAAATCGCGTATGAGACTTCCCGCGCACCCCTGCAATCCACATACCCTGACAAATCGCGTGTGGAACTTCCCGCGCACCCCTGAAATCCACGTACCCTGACAAATCGCGTGTGAGACTTCCCGCGCACCCCGGTATACACGTATTTTTTGTCAGCGGGTGTCCGTGTTTGTGGGTACCCCTTTGCACGTCATTTGTCCTGGAGGGCCACAGTATAGGACATTCATCATGGCTGTATATAGGTGCTATTTGTTGGCGCACCTTTTGGTGCACATTTCTTACAGGCGCAGAGACGCTACCGCCTGCTTTCTTGTGGCGGTCGTGTTTGTGCCTGTGGGCTGGTTTGAGCGTGCGCTTTTTTGCCCTATTCTATTCCATGAATACGTGTTGTAGGCAAGCGTGTGGGCGTTCTGCGCACTTGTACCCTGTACTTCCCCCGTGACGCCCACATTTTGGCAAGTTGTTCCCCATTCCGAGTGTTACGCCCCGTGTTCCGCCTACTTTTGTTTTGTGCGCCACGCTATGTGCGATTTTCGCTGTGGCCTGTGCGATTTTCGCTGTGACCTGGCGCACGCAGTTAGATGGCCTGTGCGCCAACGTGTGCCGCGCACTTTGTTATCGCACATCCGATGGTTTTCTCGCGCACGGCCTTCCATGAATCTATGTGCGCTGCTTTTCGTGCGATTTTCGCACTTGCACTGCGATTTTCGCTATTCGACTGCGATTCGCACGTTTTTGTCCACTTGCGCCGCGCTAATTATTCCATGAATCGGCCTGATAATCTTATGAGCAATATTGCAGCCCTGTACGTCAGTGATGGGTGGTTTAGTAAGTATGATTCCATAACACGAAATGTCTTCTCTCCAGAGGGATTTTCTCAAAATTCTTTGTACAATCGACATTGTTTTCATGTCTCAATCCAATTAGCCAAGTATATTTTTATTTTAGCCATGTTAGGTTCTGATATAAGTAAATCAATTGTTATGTCGGCCTCAGCTAAAATTTGAATAATGGCCTTTTTCCATTTGTTTACAAAAGTATGTGGTGAAGAAAATATATACCTTGAAAGACCTTTAAGTAAGGTGTCTAGATTTGAAGTCATGAGGATTTTTCCAAATAGGGTGCACAGTCCCCACCGGTATAACTCATTTAGGGAGATCAACCCTAATTCGTATCTGAGAAATGCAATTGGTAGGCATTGAGGTAAAGTTAGGAATGTCTCCACTATCTCCCCTCTATTCTTTGTAGAAAGATTTCAGGTAATATTTCCCTTGTTTCCATGCCATATATTAATACTGGAGTCATTTTTTGATTGTAATAAGTCACCGCTGGACACACAGAGAATTTGCCATATTTGGCAAGTATGATTTTAGTCTGTGATATGGCCATTGTTAGTTTGCTTTCTAGTGTATGTTAATGATTTGTATTATGTGGTTGATTGTTTATTATCATACCTAGATATGTCTAGTGATTTACTTCTTCTATTTCTGTTTTTTGTAGGGTCCACTTAGGTTTAACACTACAGTGCATACTCTTCGTTTTCTGAAGGTTTATGGTCAACTGATATTTGTCTATGTATATGGACAAGGAATCACACAGTCTCTGAAGGCCTGTAGGGGTCCTTGAGAGCAAAACTAAATATAAATCTAAGCCATCAGCCTATAGCAGCGTATAGCAGAGCAGGTACTCATTGTAATCCCAAAATGTAATCCCATGTTATTCCCATTTTGGGTGCATCAGCGATAATGTTTTCAAATGAGTTCTTGATATTTTATTTTATTGAAATTAGTTGAATTTAATCAACCTTACAATTTCATAAAAGAATATACGCATTCATAATTTCAAACAAACAATCTCAAATTCACTATTCCACACAAATTCATTTGTTATATAAAAAAGAACAAAAAGTTAGACAAAAGGAATTACTAAGACTAAGAAATCACTTAAAAAAATATTACAGTAATTAACCATTAACAATTCGCAATCAGTTAATTCCAACGTTGGCATTCATTAAAATAGTAGCACTTGACCATTGAGTGTTCACATATGACCAGCTCCAAAACTCTCAATCATTAGACTATGGCCTTACACAAGATGTGTATGTTTGCATTTCTGGTATAGGTATCAGCACCATATAGTGCCATCTATAGAATTATTATTGCTTTAAAGCTACAACAGGCAATGTTCTCCAAACATGCTAGTACTCTAAAGACTTTATTCTGGCAGTAATTGAAGACTTGTAAGGAAGTTTACTGTGGGTAATTGTAACATCGGTTGAAAACAACTCATAATGGTGGACCAGCATCTTTTCTCATTCAGATTTCTCAAATACTGACGGTATTTCCCGAAATGAATTTGTCTAAGAGACTTTAAACATGGACATTGAGTTATCAGATGTTCTAGTGTCTCAAGCGCCCCTCATGTCAGACAAAAACGACAAACATTGTCATTAGCTGGCAAAAGACGTTGTTTTGTTAGAACCTCGACTGTAGGCCATAGATGAAATCGTAAACCTATGTTAGCCGATCTAATGGCCGGTGTAGGGGATTTCAACAGGTAAGGTGGTAGAATCCGCAGTTTTTGGGGGGGAAATCTATTATGGTCCCCTCCTTGATATTGCATACATTTATCACAAGTATTGATCCAGTCAGCCCGGTATAACTTCTCTTTGCCTTTATCTGGATTTGATACCAACAGTTCAATAGTTAGATCCGCAGTCCCCAAAATTTGACAGATCTTACGGTGCCGTAATTAGCGCCTTCCCCATCCCCATTATGCCCTATGGGGCAAAAATGGGAATGGGGAAGGGCAAATGGTGAATGGGGAATTACCGCCCCACTCACCTTGGAATGGGGCAGTAATTCCGCCATCCACCATGGCGGAATCCCGCATGGACCATGGTGCTAATAGCACCATGGTCCACGGCCTGAGTTGTAATGAGGGCCTATGTCTCCAAAAGTTAGCTTCCCGACAATCAAATTGGAACGAAGTAGTAATCAGAGGAGTTTCAAGTCCAAATAGCTTTGCTGGAATAGCTTTTTTGTACCAATAGGACCAGGCATGCTTAATGGAAAACTTTGCAAATTTGGACATCATTAGTTTTGATTGAGCTATTGCTGTGTCGAGTTTCCTCTCCACCCACTCCAGCTGGGTATTTACATTATTTGCACCTTCAAAACACATTCCCAGATAGGTATAACAGGGCACTCTTTCTAATTCAACCTGGTTAATTGTCCAGAGAAACCGCTTAGGACCTGTCCTTCTTGGGGAGTAGATAACAATTAGCGTTTTCTTAGTATTGACTCTGAGTTGGTTCAGCTGGATATATATCTGAAAGGCTGACAAAAGATTTTGAAGGCCCATTTGAGTTTTTGAAATAAGCACCAGGTCGTCTGCGTACATCAAGGCCTTGATAGTGTGCATACCCAGTTTTGGAGAATCTGATACAATGTCAGCGAACACATTTTTCAAATCATAAATAATAAAAAATGGATGAGGCCACCCTGTTTGAGACTGTGTGCTGTCTTAATCTCACTGGATAGAACTCCATCTAAAGAAAGCTGAACATGAATAGAAGTGTCCAAGTGCAGCGTATAAATGATTTCATACAATGAGGATGGGCATTGGTCTAGTTTTTAAATAGTAACACCCTTGAGAGGGAGTCGAATGCAGAATGTAGATCTACAAATGCAAAATATGCCGGCTGTTTCATGGCATAGCACTGGGCTTTGATAGCATTTAAACAGAGCAGATTGATGTGCGTTCCCATGCCTGAGACAAAGCCTGTTTGGCACGGGTCACGTAAATGGTTTATCTTAGTCCATGAGTTGAAGTACCGCAGCACAGGTTTCGTGAAAATCTTGCCTGGGGCATCTAATAAGGCAATGGGCCTGTAATTTTGCGGCATGGAGCAATCTCCCTTTTTGAAGATCGGGATGATAATTGAAGTTTTCCATGACGCCGGCACCTGGCCCGATTTCACTATTAGTTGGAAGATCTGGTATAATATGATCGGCCACTCCTGGACATGTGATTTTAATGTCATGTTAGTAATGCCATCAGGCCCGGCCGCTCTAGAGGTACTGGCTTGTTGAATCAACACTTCAATACTTGATGGCGAACACTCCAGAGACCAGCCAGCTGCACTAGATGTAGCTGATTGTGTTTTTACAAAATTGGGGTAGTCATATAATTCATCAAAATATTCAACCATTTGTCTTCACGGACAGCCATTAGTTGAGCATCAGCTTGTGAGGGACCAGCATGATTATTCAGTAGCAACCACATCTGGGCTGAGTTTTTATTTGCTATGGCGCTAGCCATATGCTCGCTATCATGTTGGTACATTATATATTTCCTCGATTTGACCCAATTTTTATACACGCATTTTGCATGCTTCAGATCTTTCTGACATGTTTCCGTGCCTGCAGCTATAATAGATTTTCTTTCTTTTCGAAAAAAAGAACGCGTGCAATTTGAATATCTTGGTCAAAAATGTGCCAATGCTTTTGGTGGCCCACAGAAGGTGCTGATGAATGGTTTTAATAACTCTGTGTAATGCAACGGCGCTGCCGCTCTAGCATTGTTTACCACAGAGGTTCTGTATGCCACCACCTTCATTTCAGTCCATTTCAATCGAGACTTGGCGGCATTGATGGTCACCGGCTGGGCTAAACAAGGCCTTTTGTCCGGATTACAATCACCCGTTATAGTTAGGGACAGCAATTTATGGTCACAATTTGATGATTCGAGAACCATCAGGCTCGAGACCCGTTGAAAAAGAAGAGAGTCTACATAGATGTAATCAATCGTGCTGGAACTGATATTTCTAAACCATGTGGTTTGAGCAGGCATATCATCATTTACAGCGCCATTAACCATCACAAATTGCCTTTCTTTCGTAAATGACATCCATTTATGTACTTCTTTTGTATGACGATTTGGGGCCCAACAATTTAAATTTAGATCTCCTAGAATGAGTGTGTAAGTTATATCATTTGTGATGTTAATTAGATGCAGTATTCTACTTAGAGCTCTATAGAAGGCTTCCTCTGACATTGCCATCGGATTCTGATATAGATTAACTAACACTATGTTCCATGTTCCAATTTTAATTTGAACTAACTGCAAATAGGCACTTTCTGAGTCACGCTCAATGTTCGAGAGACCCATCTTCAAATTCACTGCTACCAACAAAACCTGATGACAGGCGCCCTCCTGTTAACAGTGCAGGGAGGAGGATGACATCAAAACCATCCCAGATAGGGGTCGAGGTCAACCAAGTTTCTTGAAGTGCAATGATATTGAAGGTCACTGAGAACTTTTTGAGGGACAAATGCAAATGAGAATGGCCTCTAGAATTCAAACTTGCAGGTTTTAAGGTAAAAGGAATAGGGTGTATTTGTGGTTAATTTTGACCCTCCATTAATGGCCATCTCTCATGATCAACAGTACTAAAAGTACTTTGATAGATATTAACTTTCGGCATCGCAATTTGGTTTTCGTTGGTCAGTTGATCAGGTTCTTCCGCCAATAAAAAACCCATGTTAAACAGACTCATCGTTTCTTTCCAGATCAAATTAGCAACAGCTCCTGAGTGTATCCACAATCTAATGACAGAATTGTTGAAATCTGAAATAAATTCATTTTGTGCAATGTCATTAGAGGACACATATTGGAGATTTATTATGTCATTAAAGATGTTCAACACACTCTTTCGCTTTAAGAGCAGATGGTAAAACCGCGCCAGACAGAAAGTTGTGGGTCTGGGATGGTTGCATATGTGGCGTCCTCACATTGTGCAAGTTTTCAAATGAGGGCACCACGCCATTCATTGGGGGAAAGGACTGTGTGATCACTTCTTTTTCCCTTTCTGTTGTATGATTATTGCACTCCACTTGAGAAGGAGTTATCACATTCACTGCTGCACGTTCTGAAATGTATATATCCATCATATGTTTAATTGATGCGGTCATGGTCTGTGTATGAGCACCGTTTGTATTTGTATTTATAATGGGCTCTTTTAGCCTTGTTGCGACAATGTTAGGCACCGAGGCAGTTGCTGATTTTTGTTTGTGAAGTTTTGCCAGCCTCAAGGAGTCTACAAGATGATTCAAGGGCGAGTGAGCAGGGGGACAAATAAGTGGGACAATTTTCATCACTGAAGTACTAAGACTCGTGTTGGACGTGCTGTAAGCGTTCTCCGAAGAGATGTGTGAATCAATACCATCAGTAGCAGGATGGAAGGGGGCAATTGAAGGTGGAATTGATCCCCTAATTTCCTGAAAGAATGCATTCAAGGTGCTTTTTGGCCTTATAATGGTTGGCATGTTTTTCGTTTTCTTGGCAATGGCCCTTGGCCCTTTTAATTTTGTGCGGTTGAGGTTTTTCTTTTGGTGGGGGATTTTAGTTTGTTGGTTGATCCGAGAAGGGGTCGCCTTAGCCGCAATCTCATTTCCCTCTTTAGCCAGTTCAGCCTCATCCACCGAAAGATTGATATATGATGAATCTTTGGCCACCTGGGGGAACACACTCATTGGAGAACCGCCCCATAGGTTGTATTATTTCTGCTATTATGGGCAGGGCTGGTACACAAGCTCCTTCTTGCAAAACAAGGTCTAAAACCACCCTACAGCCATCACCCGCTAAATTGGTCTCCACATCACTTGTAAACAATTCAGTCTCCTTCAGACTCAAACATTTTCGGCTGAGTTTTTGTAAAAGTTTACGGTTTGTCAGCAAACCGCATGTAAGATCCTCCAAAAGAGAGGCTTGTTTAACAAGCCTGTTGTCTAACGTTTCAAGAGACTCTGCACAGAAGTATTCACTGCAGATAAAGTCAATTCTAACAGGACTGGATTAGCTGTAATAGGAGGACAACTTTTCTCACATTGTGTCAGATTCCCACATGCCCTATTAGTGGTCTGCACAAAAGAGGGAGAAACGGACCGTGATAGTGAAATGGATGAAGAAATAGACTCTATCATGCTCTTACCGGCCTCAACCTCCTCCATGATGGAAATGGGGGACTCACATTGGGAGGCATATATCGATATAGCTGATTTATCGCTCACATCAATTGGAAAAGATATGGGTGACAGAGCTATAGGCAAAGAATTGGCAATTGGTGCACAATCTATCCTAACTGAATCTGGGAGAGTTTGGCCAGACAAAAGGCCACTCTTATGAGTCTTTGCAAATAGAGATCCTTTGTCCAAAACACTAGTATGAAGAGGAACAAGTGAGGAATGCCTCTTAAGTACCTCTGCAGAGTACAAGGGTCGAGAGATCGAGGAGGAATTGACAAACATTGACGCCGTAGCATCTCCGACCACACATGGCGCAGGTCTCCTGCTATTACAGGGGATCAGCACAATTGCGGTGTGGCTCGAGCGAAGTGTTTGAGTTGGAGTGGCTTCCGCCACATCTGGAAACAACTTAGTGGTCGGCAGC
Source organism: Ambystoma mexicanum (assembly GCF_040938575.1). NCBI lineage: Eukaryota > Metazoa > Chordata > Amphibia > Caudata > Ambystomatidae > Ambystoma > Ambystoma mexicanum. Next base: position 185,249,131 of record NC_090935.1, read on the forward strand.
ATGTTTTTTTCAGGGTATACATGTGTAAACCATTTGAATACAGACAGACAGACGGCCTAGTGCTCACAACCTAGTGACGGGCAGAAAGCCTTTTCACAGTTAACTCAGAAGGCACACTAACAAAACAAAAAAAAAAAAAATTCAAACCTCCACCGACTGTTTTACACCATAGATCCAATCCTTCAAGCCCCAAGCCGCAGTGCCGTGGTGAAGCAGGAAAGCGGTACTTAATCCGGTACTTGCCCGTGTGCGCACGTGCTGTGTGTGTGCGTGGGCAATATATAGGCAGTACCAAAGCAAGCGCAGGAGCCAATCCCCGCAAATCCAAGGCGGGACAACACAGGTAGCAGGAAGTGTCAATCACTAGGTCAATCACGAGTGCAATCACTGGGAAAGAAAGGAGAAAGTACGGCGTCACTAGGCGCTCAGGCCAAATAAATCCAAACAGTTCCTCACAGCCACAAACATCACCTTCTTCCTTTTTTCGCAGTCACAAAGTCCAGGAAACTGGAGCAACAGCAGCGTAGTGCAGCGGGAAAGAGGAACTTAATCCAGTACTTTCCCGTGTGCGCATGCGCTGTGCGCGTGCCTGGGCAATATATAGGCAGTACCAAACCAAGCGCTGGAGCCAATCCCTGCAAATCCATGGCGGGACAACACAGGTAGCAGGAAGTGTCAATCACTAGGTCAATCACGAGTGCAATCACTTCTTTCTTTTTTCACAGTCACAAAGTCCAGGAAACTGGAGCAACAGCAGCATAGTGCAGCGGGAAAGCGGTTCTTAATCCGGTACTTGCCCGTATAAGATATAAAGAAGTTGAAGAGGGCCGAAGCAAGAATACAGCCTTCTTTCAGCCCTCTAGAACTTCGAATAGAGGCTGAAAGCAGGCCGTCTCTGGTCAATCTTATCTGAATCGAACTGTTTGAATGGAGTGCGTTTACAATGTCAATCAAGGTGGAAGGACAACCTGTTTCATGGAGTTCATGGCTTTTCTGACACAAACCCAATTTCTATATTTACATTTTGCAGTATTGAATACAATTGATCTTTCCATCCAATTAGCTCTTTTTTGAGATGTCGAAGGGCAATTTTTTTGTTTTGGTTCCAGATCAAAGTAATGTGTATTTTTGCGATTCACTTGCAAGGTTGTCGTGAATGAAATTTTAAAAAAAATATAAGGCAACTCTGTAAGGTTTCTCAGCATCCTGGGTTGCTCCTTGGGTCCATGCTTGGTTTTGTAGAATCTTACCATTTAACTCTTCTAATTTGTTATTGGTTCATCAAAGATGGGTATTGGCGTTATTAGCAGTGACTGAGGCCGTATACCATTGATTGTCATCATAGGAACGTGTACCATCCCAAGTCCAATAGAGGGTGAGCATATCATGATCGCTATGCGATTGTTTAACAATTTCGAATTTATAAACTGCAGCATATAATTGTTCATCCACAAGGATGAAATCTATGATGCTCTCTGCATGGTCTCTACGCCAGGTGCTATTTGAAGGCAGATCGCCCGGTAGCGAGCCATTTGTCATTCTAAGATTTCTTTCCTTCATAAGTGAAATCCACCTAGCGGTGGTTATGTTGGGCAGTGATTTATTTAGGGGAAGACAACGTATATTAAGATCTCCAGATACGATAGTATTAGTAATGTTAGGGTTGGCAATGATTGTATCCAAAAGGTTTTCCAAAGCATTGAAAAAACAATTATCCAATAATCTGGCTGGATTTCTATGTACATTGAGCAATGCAATTATTCGATCTTGATAGGAGATTTTTACTAGTTGTAGAAAGTTGTTAGGAACAGTCCATGGTAGAACGGACAGGCCAGCACTAATTTTGACTGGTACTAATAGGCCCGAGGTAGGCCTTCCTGTATGCTGCGATTTGGCCGGAAGTAGTACAATGTCATGATTATTCCATACTGAAGTTTCTACTAGCCACGTCTCCGGAAATGCTACAATATCATAATATTTGATTAGTGGATGAGTCCCTTAGGTGAACATGGCCACGCTAATTAAACTTATTTTTCTGTTATCAGTTAACTTGGGCTGTTATGCCTTGGGTTTGAACCATTGGTTCAAGGAATGCAGACTCTGAGATGCACATTTAGTGCATTCTGGTGTTAACCTTTTTGTTTCTACTCCCGGAGTTTTACAATCATTGCTGTGAATATCCTGGGCAATAATAAATCCCAATTCACACAAGTCCATTTTAGCTTTCCATATAGTATTTAAAACAAGACCTGAAGGAGTCCACAATCTAACAATAGATAGATTGCTTTCGCTCAAAATTCCACTTGATCAATGTCAACTGACGTTATGTCTTCTAACGTCGGTAGATCTTGTCGATAATGTTTTGAAGGTTAAGGTTCGGTTTATTAATAGCACTTTTTTGCATTGATGACTTTAGGGCCTTGTTGCTGTTTTCTTGTAAGCTGATGGCACTTGTCCCTATTAGCGGCATTTGGCTCTTGTGGCCATTTTCTTGTGGGCACTCAGCATAGGAATATTCGCTGCTATGCGCATAAGTTTGTCTTGAGTGTTCGCTGCTATGCGCACACGTTTGTTTTGTGTGTTTATTGTTATAAGGCAATGGCCCTCATTATGAATGTGGTGGAAAGGCAACAACAGCGCCGGTAGTGGTAACGGCGCCGTTGTTACCTCTCCACCACATTACGAGTTCTGCTTGCCGGTGCCGGGCTGCATGCCTGGTCTGACCAGGCATGCAGACCGGCACCCGCAAGCAGAACTAATGATTGCACCAGTACCGTTATTAATGGTGCCGGTGCAACCATGCTCCCGACCCCATTCCGGGGCAGAATGGGGATCGGGAGGCCGTCCATACGGGTACCAGCGAAAGGGCAATTACCGGGTCCGCCAAACTTGGCATGACCCAGTTGTTGCCCATTTGCGGGTGCCGGAAAAAATGCAACTCTGGCGGCAGCCATGCCCTTAATAGGGGCACGGCTACTGCCAGAGTTGTAATGAGGGCCAATGTATTATTTTCCTTGAATTGTGTGGTTAGGTAGAGATCCATGGCCTTCCTAATTTCAGAACGCCTCTGTTCGATGGCTGAAAGGTCAACACGCGGTGGCAGATTTTCTTTACTATTCTCAGCTACCTTTTGTTTTTGTTTGATCGCCTGGGTATTAGTCACATTAGCCTCCAGCAGATCTGTCAGTGCTGAGATGCGTTAGAGAGTGATCTTCATTCTGAGCAGCAATTTCATTTTTGTTCTTTATTAAGTTCTTATATTTCTTAACAACTTTTGTTTCTGGGAGGCAGCGATAGCTCGATTTAAATGTTTTGAGCTTGTGTTCATTGTAGACATAATAGATTTCATGTGTTTGTCTTTTTTTTTGCTGTTTCAACATTAGCAACTTTTTGAGTTATCTTTTGTGGTTCTTTTCTGTATATTCTCATGAGCAAAGATGTCAAATGGCTGTGGGACTTCTGCGATGTCAGTCGACGCAGGATCGTGTTTGACACTGTCCCTTGAGTCATTGATCTCAATTGTAGGCTACTTAAGGGAATTCTCATTGATTGGCTGTATAACTTTCTGGAACATTGGTAAGGCAGATTGCGTGAGAGTTATTTTGTCAACATGTATAGGATGAACAAGCTGGCAGCTCGTGGAAGCTTATTTAGGCACTCCAAATGTGATATTGTCAGTCATCTTGTGATTTAATTCTCAGTTGTCCATCAATCCTATGTACTCTCATCCAAGGATGGATGGATACCAATTCCCCAGGCCTTTAATGCAAGCAAGACCAAACTCTTTGCTGGTGGGCTTGAGCCAACGCCTGGGAAAAATTGAGAGCAGATACAGTCAATTCAAGATAGTCAATACCAGAATGCAGGTGAGCCCCTGGGATAAAACGCTCAGGGTCCACCTGGACTGTAACTTGAATATGAAAAAACATGGTTTAGAGATTAACGAGGCAATTCATGGAATAAAAGTGTGCCGAAATCGGGGGCACAAGCCTGAAAACCGTAGCGCCAGCATGCAAACGCAGGCAATCGCCCATTCCCGTATTCATGGAACATATTGTGTGTGGCTTACCTTCGACCTGCGCCGAATCTGCGTGGCTTCCACACGTCATTGCGACATTACAGAGGAAGTTCTGCTGCAAAATCCTCGCAACGCCCACATGCGCACTAACAACACGTATTCATTGAATTGAACAGGGCAAACCCACACGTGCCAAAAGACGCGCAAAGCCCAAAACATGTACGCCACGAAAAAGCAAGTGTAAGTGCCCCTGCGCAGCATAAAAGTATGTGCAAACAACAAATAAACATATGCAGCTACAATGAATGTCCCATTTCTCTCAGCAGTGATCGTGGGACACCACAGGAGTAGGAGGATAGCCAGGCCCCACATTTTATTACCCAGGACCAGCCTTTTTGGGATGCATGATAACCAGGTCTATGGCAGGTATAGGTTTCCATCCCATATCATCCTAGACCTGGTCACTGAGTGGGAGGATGACCTCACGTCACCAACCTTGTGCTCCCAAGCACTGAGCCCCTTGGAAAAGGTGCTCAATGTCCTGCATTTTTTGGCCACTGGGTCATTTCAGTGAACAACTTCCATAGTTGGGGGCATCTCACAGCACACGCAGTCATGCTGCCTACACCAGGTGTTGGCAATCATGACTGCATGCGCCGCAGGCACATATACATGCCCAATACAACCGCAAAAAGGCAGGCCGTTGTCCAGGACTTTTACAGGGTGTCACACTTCCCCAAAGGGCTTGGTGCCATTGATTGCAACCATGTGGCCCTACGTCCCCCTAGGGCCACTGAGCACATTTATTGCAACTGCAAGCACTGGCATTCAATCAACGTGCAGGTTGTATGCGATGCCAATGGAATCATCACCTCTGTCTATGCAAACTACCCCAGGTCCACCCATGAAAGTTTCATATCAGAATGTCAGCCCTACACCGGGACCTGGAAGCTGGGAGGCATAGTGACACATGGCTCATTGGTGAGTACAAATGTCTGTGTACATGCATACATGTCACACACACACAAATACACAAACCCAACTAATGACAACCATTATCACCTCCCCAGGGGACAGTGCCTACCCTTTGAGCACCTACATGATGACGCCAATACGGAATCCCACCACACCACCCCAGGTAAGATACAACACAGACCATATTGCAACCAGGGGCATAGTGGAGCACACATTCTGAGTGCCCAAGTCACGTTTCCGCTCCCTTGACCGCTCTGGTGGGCAGTTACTATATGCGCCCCCAGTACTCGTCAGGATCATTGTGACAGCATGTGTCCTGCACAACACACCGGCATACCGGTGGACATGGTGGTGCCCCCAAATCTCCACCCACATGCACGCCCGCAGCGCATGGGAGGGGAAAGGGCACATGGTGAGGCAGCCCGTACCCAGCTTGTGGCAACATTTTTCTCCTAAACTCCCACCCCTGCGTAGTGCACACAGGCCTGGCACATTCCAGATGACAATCGATGATGACAAAGGGACAGTCAACTGTCACAACCTTACCACCCTGAGAATGTGTCCTCGGAATTGCAGCATTGTGTGCATCCCTAGCCACTGAAACAAACACAATCCTGTGTGACAAAAAAGCACACATGCAAGCTACAGATTACACGACCACCATGCAAAACAGCACATCAAAATACTGGTATATCACCTAAATCCCCACAATCCCATGTCACCCGCCCAACACACCATGCCATGGCATGCAATGTGAAAACTCCAAACTTAAATTCACAACAGATGACACAACTGTCACAAAGTACACCGTGACAAATGGAAACAGGCCAGAGACAATTCCCTCAGACACGGACTCTGACGAAAAGACTGATCCAAAAAATCCAACCAATACCAAAAGGACATAAATGCATGCCACCAAAGGTTAGAACACCAAAGGCTTGAACCTTTGGTGGCATGCATTTCAGGCAATTCCAAAAAAGTAAAAAATAAATTGTGCATCCTGCGGGGGTGTCCCTTGCAACACCTCACTCACTACACTACACAGTAAAGTGAGTGGGGGTTGCGGGCTGGAATCCCCTGCAGCTGCAGAAAAAACAATCAAAATAAATGAACCCGCATCGCCAGTTCCAGATCACGACAGTGAAAGTGAACTTGCGCAGCAGCGACACAGCATCTCTCTGAAGGTAAGTAGTGTGTGCGTGGGGGTATGTTGGGGTGGAGTTGGTGGTGGGGGTTGCGCTGGGGGTGTGTTGTGTGTGTTGTGGGTGTGGGTTTACTGGTGTATTCAATGCATGTTTGCATGTGAAATGTACAAACCTTCAGTATTGCATCAAATTGTGGTCTCATCGGCATCAGAGAAATCTCCCCGATCCCTGACATATCAAAAGCAAACCCAACACAGGACTATCTATTTACCAGCATAACAAATCATGAACACAGACCCAACATTGACAGTGTCAGACAGTGACCAATCACTATAGCACAAGTACCTCAATGTGACATTGCCACCACACAGCCATCTTCCATCTTGAGTGTGGCTCTGACAGCTAAAGGGGCAAGGGTACCGCATACAGCATGAAGTGCATCATCAATGTCGACAGGCAATGCAATACATGAATAAGCAACATGAAAATATGCACAGTTAACAACATACTTGCCAAAATACAGTCCAACCATACACCGGAAAAACCAGCATGAATCCCCACTAGGGGTATATACACTTGTTGGACTACAGACTGGCAACAGATATGACGGAAGCCAAATGCCTCTGTGTAAGTTACTGTCACACGGTGCCATCCTTGCGAACCCATGGAAAGGGGAAACAGGTGTGGCATATGTGTCCGGACCCAAGCCACAAACACTAACACGAGACAAGCCTGTATGGGCCCATCCGGAACACAGAGTGGATGCCTTCGGGTGCCACAAAGCAACACACTGTGACATGAATGCACAATAGACAAAAAAAGACAAAAAAAGAAAAATGGCCATTGTTGACCAGGGGGGCTAACCCAGGAGTGAGGAGATGCACGGTTCACCTCAACACCCACTTGCGTGGATGTTGAGACAAAAAAAAATCCTCCATGGGCTCACGGTCTGCACGGCTAGGCCGAAGTGAGAGATCATTCATCGCTGTTGTCACTCTCTGGCAGAATATCAGTAGGTGTGCGTGGTAAGGGTGCCTGCCCAGGCATATCCCCGGCATGCCTCTCCATGGCAGCAAGCATGCATGTCTGGTAAGCCTGGACCTGCAGGAAGATGGCTCAGAGGTCCCCATGCAGCACCTCTGGAGTTCTGCATGCATGGCCTCATGTGACAGACGGGCCTCTTCACGGCTTGTATGGAGTTCAGCCAAGATGGTGCATTCCAGCTGCTCCATCCACTGTTCTGCCCGTGTACCGTGGCCCATCAAATATGTATCCAGAGTATGTCTGAGGGAGATGTTCTCTTCCCTCAGGGCTTCCCCGTGGGCCTCTGCCTCAGCCCATCGGTCCCTGTTGGCGGCCAACGTATCCAGCCTGTGTGAGTGGCACGTGGACCGCGTTGCCAGCTGCTGGAGCTCCACCGCCCTACCAGGGGAGAGAATAGAATCAGCCACACGTTCCATGTCCTGAGACATCATCTAAATAGCTGGCCCCTGTTGCTGTGCAATGGCATACATGTAATTCTCCCACACAGTGTTCCCCGGTGGTGCAGGGCCACCGCGTTGCCGAACAGCATACCTGTTTGGCCCAAGCTGATCCTTGCTGTGCTGGCGCTGCCTGTGGTTGCAGGACTGCATTCCTCTGTCAATCTGCTGCTCCAGGAACAGGAGAAACTGGTGTGGAGCATGACCCTGCACCGTAACTACTGCAGGCGGACATTGCAACACTGACTGGCCCCTTGAGGGTTCTACCCCCACAACAGGTGTGTCAGGCAGAACAGGATCCACTACAGAATCACTCAACTGCGACGAAATGGATTGATGAACATCTGATTCAGCATCAGAGTCAAAGAGATTCTCAGAGGTGTACCCAGAGCCAGTCCAGGACAGGATGGTCTGGAGCACCAATGAATGCTTGCTGCATACCATACCACGGCCTCCACTGTTGCTTGGTTGGTGCCCTGAACCCTCCAACCTCTCTGCCATCTCCTCCTCCTCCTCTGCTTCCAGTGTCTCGTCACCTGTAACAAAACAAAAAAAAACACATGAGCACACATGTCACCAGCATATACGACACACATAGACATCACAACATTGACAGCCAACACATGAAGCAGCCATGTCACACATGACACAAACTCTGGCATGCATGCAGTGGAAATGAAATTGAAGGTGACCCTGAAAGCAGACATGGATGGGTGTCAAACATGTACTGTATGTTACATACCACCTGCATCACACACAAGCTCCTGCATTGCATAGACCTTACACAAAAATGACAGATGCCAACAAACATATTGCACGTAGCATAGGCATGGCAAAAAAGTCCACCAGCCCCAGATAGAAGTCAAATAGAACTGTCTGTGGCCTGTTGGATATTTTGTGTAGATTTGGGGTCTGGTGGTATTTTCTTACCACCAAAAATAGTGCTAATTTGGTGATGACTACTCCCTGCATTTAGATTGGGTTTGGCCTTATTTCCTTTCAGTGACCATTCTTTATTACATTATATGGGATCAGTTAGTGGTCTACATTATTGTTGGTGGTATTTTGGTGAGCATACTTTTTCTGTTTTATTTGTGGCCCCAATATACACAAACTCTTCTTTTTCTTAGACTGTTCTTGTGATCTATAGAGGCCTCGGACTTACATTCAGAAACACCACAGCTCCACATATCGCATTCTCAATAACCTGTGGTATTATCACTAATTTATATACATTAGTGAACTATGTTCCCATAGGCCTCTTTGCTGGTTCATGTACGCCCAGCAATGTCTATTGTATTCAATTCCACTCAGACACCACACACTGAGTGGAAACACGTATACAGCTATTTATAATTGCTAGTGCTATTATTCCATCTGCATGGGAAACATGACACATGTATTACCTAAAGATCTTCCCCCTCTCCCGAAATATTATCCTAAATGCACCGTGAAAAGACAAAAGCAAAAATACTCTTCACGGTTCATGTCCATAGCATTTGTATTGTAAACAGTTGCATTTCAAAATAACACCTTACTCTTCTTGCTGCCACCTTATCTAATAAATAGAAGAGAAAACAAATGCATGCAGCAATAAAATGAAATTCACTCCACATTAGTTGTAACAATACGAAGGAAAAATTACAGTGATAGAACAATATTCACTTTGCAACATATGTTGTGGAAATTAAACACACGGGATTCCTATTGCTACTCTCCCTGCCTGATATTTATAGAAGGTCATCTGTACATCACACAACCTCAATTCACTTTGATAATTACCAGCTATCTGTAGCTCTCCCACACGCGACCTCCCTTCGCTCGCAGCTTCCGAGGAATTGGCCCAGGGTTGTCATCGTAATCTTGAAGTTCGAAGTGCACAGAGAGAACATGCAGTTCATCTGCAGTTCTCAAGCCGATGTTAAGTGAGACTAGGAATGCCCAGTCTCTGATGGTTCGTGGCAGCAGCTCAGTAAAAACAAACTGAACTTTTTTTCTGTCAGACTTAACCAGCAAACCTCTGTCTAATCCCTCTATGCTTACGTGGAATCACTGCAGACACTCTGCGCCAATCAAATTCAAAAGACTGTATCTTCCTTCCTTCCACAATAGCTTAATTTTTACAGTAAGAAACTGTAGCTAAACTCATTTCCTGGCATGCAGATTTTGCTTCCTGCAAACACAGAGAACAGACAGCGAAAAATTAAATAAATTCAAATGCACGTTTAAAATGAATCTCAGAGCTTTTCCTTCTGCCGCTTTTCCACATAGAGATTACATTATAATGTTATTGAGTTAGTATTAGTATTAGTATTTGTTAATTAAGTCAGTCAATTAGATAGCTAATGTAGTCTCCTGTGAATGATGCATTTCAAGTAAGAGAAAAAGAGAAAGAGAAAATAAATATTCTGGTGTACTTTTAAATCTGCAGCCTGTCTCCATTTGCATACCCATATGTTATGCTAACAACATAGGGCTGGCTATATGTGCCACATTATTGCTGTCAATTATGTTATCACATTCAGTGGCTCTGTACTCCAAAACACAATAAATTATACTACAGGCCCATGTAGAAAGCATGTCACCATACATTACATGTCAATCACTATGACTAAAAGCATGCATGTGTCACAGGATGCATCAATGCCAGTGTGTTGCAATACAGTGAAGGAAGGCACATGGATGCATAGATGCAAGGTCACCTTGACATCACACAAGTGAATAGGCATGTAGAATGCTGAAACAGGTCTCAGAAGTGTGTGGATGCAGTGCAGTACATGTGTACGGTCTCAACTGTCAATCGAACACAAACCCAGTCATGTCAATGTTGTGCGATGATGACAGTGTAAGGGCAATTGCAGTCATCATGTGCAAAGTGTTGGCAGTGGATTGTCGGGGTACAGTAACCCCCCTCAACCTCTGTTCTGGGAATGGCTGGGAGGCAGTGCATGTCTCAGAATGGTGGATCAGAGTGATGTGTGGTAGCAGACAGTGTGGGCAGGTGTCTATTGCATCACCTCAGTCATCTGAGACTACAGTAGATGAGAGGACAGAAAGTACAACACATGAGTAATCATCAGAAGCTCACAAAGACACAGAGAAGCTATAACACCAGTTGCATAGAGGCAGGGTGGCTGTACCAGAGGGAGTCCAGGGAGGCCAAGGTGGCCGGAGAGGGGACGTGGTCAGGGTGTTCCACAGGGACATCCATGCCACCACCCCCCATGTCCTACACTCGAGACAGATGAGGACACCCAAAAAATGGGCATGATGAGGCACTGACCCTGAGTGAGCATGAAAGGGATGACCAAATACAATGAGACGTAAGAAATACCGGAGATGGAGTAGAAGGAGTAGCTTGACACAGACCCAAAGGGGCTTGCTGGGAATGCACATGGTCCATGAATGAACACTCATGTCCACTGTGAGCCTATGCCATCTGCACATTCCAAGTGAGACACCCTGCATCAAGGACAAAGGATGTACCACACAGTCAAGGTCTGGCAGAGTTGCAGAGGGAAGTGTGCATATAAACAGAATTCTGGGACAGGCCATTCCATGAGTCCAACATGTGAATCACCAGTACCATGGAGACAGTGAGCTGCTGGGGGATAGAGAGGCAAGGAAGCATGCCCCTAAGGGGGACCAGCTCGCAGGGTGACCTCACAGAGATGTCAGTCATGTGACGACATAGGCCGAGTGTTGAGTTGAAGATCAGTACAGGCTATCAGTAAACATGTCTGAGAGCAAGGATATGGACAAGAGAGGCTGCCAAGTGTCCTGCTTGTAAGGAGGGTGCAGGTGTGTAGAGGAGGATTGGCTCTGTGTGCAGCACATGGCCGGCATGCAGACTGCATCATAACAAGCACGCATCAGTCAAGCAATGCATAGGTCACACATGGCACTCATGAATACATAGCCTGAACTGGCAGTCAATCATAATACATCACACAAGCAAAACACACATGGGCTGGACACACATGCATCAACACTCACCGGATGTTGCATCAAAATCAGGCATCTCTCCCATTCCTTGGATTAGAGCCTCATCGATGAACCCTGAAGCTATCTCCTCATGAGCAGTGAGTACATCGTCCACTGATGCTGGCCCACCGCCAGTCACCAGAGTTGAGGCGTAATTAGAAGCCTGCATATTTTTTGCACAGTGTCGTAGGTCAGTCCAACGCTTATAGCAATCAGCAGCTGTGCGCTTCTCATATCCCATGGCACTGACACTTTCCGCAATGCACTGCCAGTTGGCCTTACACTGGGCAGGCGTAGTTTGGCACACTGGTCCCACCAGCATTTCACGGTCGTGTCCCGACACGTAGCCCACAAGTGCGTCCAGTTCCACTTTATTGAAACTCTTCTTCCTAGATGTGCCGTAGGCCTAAGCTGTATCTGGGGTCCCAGCCTCCAGCGCAGAAACATGCTTCCTCCTCTTGGCGGGTTGTGCAGACCCTGAGTGGCTGCTGCCGCTCTGGTCAGTAGGGGCAGGGCGCTGGTGGACTAGCAAATGGGAGTAGGCAATGGCATGAGGACAGAAGGCCTGACTTGAGTCATTGGCTGCTGGGTGCTGTTGCCAGGACCTAGCGGCATGACTGCCTAGGTGCCAATGGCTGTGACCAACACAGTCCTGGCTGACAGACTCACAGCCGGGGTGGTGTTGGCTGCATCTGCCCCTGCAGCTTCCACCACCTGGCTGTTCGGGCAGCAGATGTCACCACTGCCCCAGATGCACATGGCTTGGTCACAGCAACCTTAGACACACGTGGCTTGACTTTCCTGACCTTGAAATCTGCCTGGGAGACCTCCTGTGCCAATACAGCCCGCGCTGGCTGACCGCGAGGCTGGGTGGTGGTAGCCGCAGCTGCACCTGCAGCTTCCACTACCTGGGGGCCCATGACAGCAGATGACACTGCCTGTCGGGTCAGATTGGTGCCAGGGATGTCAGCAGCAGCAGCATCTCCCTGAGCCATGGGGGGTGGTGGCATGGATGTCCCTGTGGAACACCCTGACCACGTCCCCTCTGCGGCCACCTTGGCCTCCCTGGACTCCCTGGTCATGCTGGCCAAGTGCCCCAACAGGCCCACCTCTGGGAGGTCACCCAGCTTTGCCGCCCTTACCTTTGGGTGGCCTCCCAACCATGGCATTGATAAACTAGTGCGAATGGGAGGTGATCACAACAATTATCCTGGGCAATTGGAGGAAGGGGGCACGGTACGTGATGGTAGAGGCACCTCTGTGCTACTTCAAGGCTGTCTATGACCCCAGGTAAAAAATGACGGATCACGCAACGCTCAGGCACCCCAAAAATCTAAGCAAACATGCACGCAACCCCCCAGTAGCCCACATGCATGTAATAAACGTCCCACAGTATGCTGTGGCACCCAGGGACACAATAAATGCGTACGCATGGAACAAGCAGGCTGCTCTGACCTCGATAATGGGGTACGCAACACACAGGGGCAACCACAGTGGGGAAAAAAGGGTGCGTGACTCACTGTCTGCCTTGCGTGCAAAGGAAAAACACACTCAAAATCCTGCCAAAACAAGAAGTATGAACTGTAACCGCAGTGAAGATATCACGTGCGAAGCCACAAGAAGAAGTAACACATGCGTCGGTCCTGACAAATAGCATGTACAGCTAACTGGTGACCTCCACGGACCTTTAACCCGTACCAAAGGCAACGCCCACACGTGTCACGTCACGCTTACGCGCTAAGGGCCTTTCCTCAAATTACACGCTAACGCGCTGTTTTTTCACATGCAGAGTCACTCTGCATCAAACCGGCCATGCGAAAACACAATTAAGACCACGCTCCTGCCCATCGGAACTAGGTTGACTCGCAGATATTCACACTTCTGCCCGAAAGCACTTCTTTTTTAAGTTTGAGTAGTTCATCCCCTGATGTAGCTGCTGCAATTAATTGATTGCCCATGCACTGTTAACTCAAACTTAAAAAGAAGTGCTTTCGAACAGAAGTGCATGGGCACTTTCTCTGTGAATACCTGCGAGTCAACCTAGTTCCGATGGGTCTACAAGTAAAGAACTGTTAAGCGACTTCAATTCAGCAATCCCACTAAGTCAGTGCCTCGTCTGGGACGCCCAAGGGAAGCCCTTATTTATATATTTTTATGACAAGTTATAGTCTGGATGATAAACCCTTATATAACACCACTCTCTTAGAATCCCGCTGCCCCCACTGAGCCAAGAAGTAGGTTTGTTTTGCAAATTAAAAAAAGGCTTATTTGAAAAATTAAACAATAGATACATATCACACTTTTATAATAAATTAATATTTGATATCACACTTAGACATATGACAGTGATCAACAATGGATGATGTTATACTGGCACACTGGTTTAATTACTTAGGAGTAGTATAGAGGATAAGCTAGCTGAGAATGCTAGGTGGAAAAGAAGCAACACAGGAATAAACTTGATATGATTTCAGCAAAAGGTAATAGAATCACTTTTCCCCTTTTGGCAACTCATCCCCCCCCTATGCAATAGAAGATGGAAGGGAGAGCACACAGTTCTCAGAAATACAATCGCAGTACACTACGAATTCAGTTCCCCCCTAGCAAGCTTAGAGAAACAGGGATGATTTTAAACACAGGCAAAGTACTTTAAAGGTGGTATGCAAAGAAGGGAAAAATATGCTAAAAATGATTTTAATTCCCTATAAGAGATTCAGGGTGGGTGATAGCTACTTTAAATTAGTTCACGATCACTTTAGCAATGCTCTATGAACGATTGTCAGGTTGCAAACAAATTTCTGCAAAGGAAAGCAAAAGACCAATGTTTTTACACATGGCTGGAATGAAGCAAAATGTCAAATCGTGGCAATTTAGTCGCGTGTGTCGAGTGCAATTACGGTAGCAAGTCGGTTTAGAGTTACGGACACATTTGTGAAGGTAGTTTTTCAGAAATGAAATTTTAAAGTTTCAGAATGACAGATGACAGTGTTGCAGCTTTGAATCAAAAGAAGGGACACAATTTATATGATGCAGTTCTCAATAGGTTAAAATAGTTTGAAATAGATTGGTTTTGCTCACACTATATTTTGGACAGGAATGCGGCTTCGTCACGGATCGGGTCAGGATTGGCTGCGGTTCTCTCGCCACTTGGTACTTGTTCTGCGCACAGCGATCTGGGTCAGATCTCAGCACTGCACAGTTCTGGTCTCTCTGGATCTCTGGTCTCTCTGGATCTCTGGTCTCTGGAGATTGATGGATTTGAGGTCTGGAGTTTCCCGGCAAAGGGTCCAGCAAGAAAGTAGAAAGTGAATGTCCCTGCCTGGGTTCCAGTGGCTCTTTTTATGTCTTTTGAAAATGGGTGTGGATGCTAACTTTCTTTGCCCAACCCACTCACGATTTGATAGGTCAAGGATTTCTCTTTGACCTGATTTGAGAAGGGGGCAGTGAGTCAGAGTGATGAGGTAGGTTTATGGTCAGAGGATCCTCCCCTTGTCAAATTGCACACAAATCTATTTCTGATCCAAACACCCATTTATCTATGTACCATTTTTCTAATACTATATGTCCAGTTAACAGTTAACATATTTTCTGTAGCACCAAACCATCCGATCACTGTCTTGGTAAGATTTTATGTCAACTTTTGACAGAATTCTGCCCTTTTCATCCAGATAACGACCTCTAAACTTTTCCAGATTTTACACAAATGTGCCCAAGGGATATGGGTTTCAGATGATAAAGTGTCAGATTTTTAACATATATACATTTGGAGTAACAACCTATTTTCCGCTACTATCCCCAAGAACATACCACAGAGTCCTAACACCTCTTAAAATGTGCACAGAAAATTCACAAGAATAATGATATTCATTATATAATTTTGACAAGTCCGTACTATGAATTATCCATCTTTTTAAAATTATGCTCTGGCCCCAAAGGGGTGTGGTTTTCCAAAGCACATGGTGGAATTTCTGGTTTGTCCACTTCCCCCAAGCTCAGCTTGCTCACAGATGCAGTGCCCCTCCCTGTTTCCTTCCAAGAGGAAGCCATTTACGACCCCCCTAATTTAACATTGGCCTGGGCCAAGGACAGTGCTTTGTTTAGTTTCCTGCAGTCCCCAGGTGCCACTCCCCTAATTCAATCAGAGAGGTGTCATCTCCTTTTGGCAGGGGAAGCAGAATGCAGCCAGGCCTGGGAAGACAGCTGCTGATCAAGTTTCAGCTCCTGTCGGGGGTAGTTGCCGGGCAGAATTCACTCTCTTCAAGCCAGGCTTCAGCCAAATGTCACTTTGGTTCCCAGTTTTCTACATTCAAACCAAGCTTGCAATTTTTACACATGCAGCTAGAACACTGATTCTAAGTTCAAAACTATGACATTTAAACAATTGCAACCTATGCGACACCCAAAAGTAGGTCGCTTTAAACCCAAATTCACTTAAGCTGCTGACATCCCCAGCTATTTTCAATACATACATTATACAATTACTTCCTTCAAGTCATTTCAGAATATAGTTTTACATTGTATCCACCTTTTAGTAAGTCTTTCTTTGGCCTGGTTTGGTTCATTTGTTCAGTTTTACACAAGTGTCTGGTGGTTTTAAAATGCCAGCTTTCTGGTAGTGAGCACCAGTATTGCATCCATTTTTGACATTAATAACAACAGATTTTGAACAGCACCATATTCCTTAGCACTGATGGGTGGCAGGTTAGGGGACCATTTTGCTGTGTGTAAAACTGCACGGTTCTCTAGGATTCTGGAGCAAATGTGGGCTTCTCCGCCCTCTTGGATTTCCTAAGCCCACAGCACCAAATGTTGCAGCATGATAGTCCAAACGTGGGTCATGACACCCAATAGAACGATCCCGCTCTCTATCTGGATGACCCCAAATACATGCTGGGGTTACAAAATGTAGCATGGACTTCATGGCCCTCACAATACCAACTGTCAGAAGAATCCATACTAAAATTCAGGAAGGTCTCAAAAAAGAATAAGAGAAGTTCATATCTAACAACTGCCTGGACAATACAAGGGAAAAATTGAAAGAAATTAACACTACCATGGACCAGTTCACTGCTGAAACACTTGAGAATAAACATAAGAAATTGGCTAAAGACATTAAGAATTTTAAATTGGAAACGGTTTACCCCTACTTAGACCCAGACTACAAGGAAACAAAAGACCAGCAGTTTGGTACTCTGTGGGAATATTTTAACCCACCCCAGAGCTGGCTACTTTAACTAGCCCCAGATCTGTAGCTAGCCTAGAACTATTAGACTAGCCACTATCTATCTTCCTTTAGACAAGGTGTATGAGCACACCCCTGCTTTTGAATCAATACGAGGGAATATATAATATATATATAGAAATATTGTATGAGTTGTGCAGAGCACTGCATTTCTATGTGTGAACACTGTGGGTCTCATTACGAAAATGGATGTAGCCATGGAGCTATTAGATTCAGGAAATCCATGAATACGCGGTGTGCAAAAAAGCTGTTTTGCGCTGTGCCTGGCACACGCGTGGCACACGCTCCCTCTCTGTGAAAGGCGCTTGTGGCACTGCTGCACTGGATTCCATGAATTGGCCCCAAAAGTGGTTTGTGCCTACCTGACAAAGCTCCTACAGCTGATTAAATAATATCTTTCCCCAAATAATATATCCATGTTGGCTACTGCCCTTGTAAATTCCCGATTGCACTATTGTAATAGCCTTCCTGCAGGTATCTCAAAAAACAACCTGAAAATCCTACAGGTGACCCAAAATGGTGCAGTTAGAGTGTTTTTTGGCCTAGCATAAAGCGACTGTGTCACTGGGGCTCGGGAGTCCTGTCACTGGCTACCGGTCACCCAATGTATCGACTAATAAATCCTGACACTGAATTATAAATTTCTTGCAAATACGGCCCCCACCTATCTTTCAGAAAGGATAAAGAAAGTCCCTGTTGTACGATTTCCACGCTCTAATGCTCTTGACACTCTGTCTCTCCCCAGACACAAATTGAAGAACTTTGGAGGCATTCGTTTTAATGTCCATGCTCCATGTATTTGGAACAATATTCCTCTACACCTGAGAAATAACCCAAATATATCAGGCTTTAAAAAAGCCATTAAAACACTTCTATTTAATTGCAATGATTAGACTACTGTTACACACCCTGTTATACTGGGGAATCTTTACTGTGGATCTCTCTCTCTGGAATTCTTGATGTACATCCTTTTGGCCTACACCCAGGTTTCCTTTCTTGTGCACACTGAGGCCTCTGGGCATGTTGTGCCCTACAAAAATGTCATAATAATAATATTAACTTGCCCAAAGACATGTTCAGGTGTCCTGGAACAGCCTTACCTCCCCACTCACCCCCATTACTGTTGTAGTTCCCCAAAGGTCTGTCCTTGGTCCACTTCTCTGTACTCTTTATACTTACGCTCTTGGTGCCCTGATATCCTCTTATGGCTTGTCCAATCATCTCTTCACTGACGACAGTCAGATCTTCTTTCACTCCTTATCCGACGAGCTGTTGTCACAAATGAAAAACTCCCTCATTGCCATCAAATACTTTATGGATTCTCACTCACTCATGTGTAACTCCACTACATTAAGAGTGAAGGTTTCTACTTTCCAGCCAAACAGGTTATCTCTTTCTTGCACCCTCTTTTTCTCTTCACTCCTGACTATCATCCTTACTCGGCTTCTTCTCGTATACTTGGTGTTATCATCTACCTATCACACAACTTCTCGCCGTTAATCTCCAAATCTGCCACTACAGCTGGACTCAACCTCCTTAGTATCAGAACAATCTGTCATCTTCCTTTCAAAACTGCTAAACAGCTAATCTCCTTCTTAGTCCTTGCTAGATCTGACTACTCTGCCAGTCTCCTCTATGGCCTTCCCCACTATGCTTTTTCACCTCTGGACAAAGTCCTCAACTTCATGGTCTGCACACTTGTAAACCGATCTCGCTTTACATATACCTCCTCTGCCCATCCCCAGTTGTGCTGGCTATCTATGAAACAAAGGGATAAGTATAAACTTCTTCTCATCATCTTCAAAACTATCCATGGATTCGACCCACCCTATCTATCTGCTCATCTCACTCCCTACTCTCCTGATCGCTCATTACGATCATCCTCCACTCATCTCCACTCCACCTCTTGAGCCCTCTGTGCTCCCTCTCGTTTCATCTCTCTTTCTCTCCTTGCTCCCTGACTCTGGAATACTCTTCCTCTTCCTCTCTCTAGTGTTCCAACCCTACACCAATTTACATCTAACCTCAAATCTGTCCTACTTTCTGAAGAACCTATTTCCTAGCACTCTACTGCATCACCATGTCAGTGTGTTCAGTGTTGTTGGTCAGCGGTAGCAATACAGTGTTGGAGGAGGAGAAGCTTCAGGTAGGCACTGGGCATCCATGACTGGATAAAATAGACACAGGCCTTGAGCCAGTGGATGTCTTCAATGGAGGGTATTTTGAGGTAGACCTGTGTGTTATCTGTGTATATTGATATGGATGTTGATATGGATATTGTATGTAGCAAGAAGGGTTCCAAACGGTTCCATATGAAGATTGAAGATCAGAGGGGAGAGAATGGCTCATTGCAAGACTCCACGAGTGAATGCTAGAGTTCATGATCTGAAAGAACCCATTTGTACAAAATGTTGGCGAATAGCAAGATAGGATTTGAACCAGCTGAGGGCGATCTTGCTGATCCCTATGCAGCAATGAAGATTGTCAGTGTCTGTCTGGTGATCTACTGTGTTAAATCCTACTGAGAGGTCAAGGAGAACTAGGAGGCAAGGGTGGCCATCACCTGGGATTTAAGGGCATCATCGATCAGCCTGAGGGTAGGGTCATCTGGGTCTGTAGCCATATTGGTGGGATTGAAAGGGGTTGTTGGCTAAAATGTGTTCGATGAGCTGACAGCTACTACTTTCTCAAGGATATTATCTCGGGAAGGGAAGATGGGTGATGTCATTGTAGTTTTTGAAGTTGTAAGTGTAGCCTTATGGGAAATAAATTGCTCATATTAATTGTATGGTTCTTTTTCTAATATTGTTTTTTTTTTTTAACCTATCCAAATGCTCTACATTCTGAACTGATAACATATGCTGGGTATACTATGTTGTTTTAAATGTACTTAGCTCTTATTTATTTTGCCTAATTTTTTATATTTTCAACCTTTTTAATTCATCCGTGGTTGAAAACGCATTGCAGTTGTTGTGTAATAAAGCGTGTGTTGACCAAACCCTCCTAGCTTCATACAGACCGGGCCATATGGAAGCTGACATTCGAAGGCAAAATCCATGCTAGACCATAAACAATTGGCCACTTAGATGACAAAGAAAATGGGCCAATCCACTGTGATAAACCTCTTCAGGCTACCTATTCTTACGATTTCTTTCAAGATTTCACTGATCTCTTTCTGGGGTACAGCCTATCGAATGTCCCTAACTCTTTGTCTAAAAATAAGGATTTCCAAGGAGGATGCTGACCTTGCCCTATTCATTTCAGGATGACATGTTAAGAAACCTGCTGTAGGAAAGCCTGGCTGCTGCTTGGATAAAGGTTTCCAGAACTCATCCTGCTGAAGTGCCAAAATCTGCAGGCTTCCCAGGTCTTGAGTCCACACCACAGTAATCTTTGGGTTTGGTTTTATCAACTAGACCTTGTCTTGGGTCTTTTTGTCGGCTGCTAGTAGCCTTTAATACAGATGCGTGTTGCCTAATCTTTTTGTGTGAACATTATCTACTAAGGGCAATACCCTGTCAACTTTGTAGAATCTGCCCCATTGTTTGGTTAATTCCCAGGAAACATTACTGAATGGGAAGGTCAGAATAAGAATTCACCCTTTCCTCAGATATCCTGGACAGAACCCCATGATCAGAGAAGATTACATATAGATCTGCCTGCATCATCATGCATCACTGAACGTCTACCAGCCAGTTTTAGTTTCTTCGAGACCCTGCAAGCTGATGCAATCTAAGATTTTGGCACCCTATGCTTCAAACCCCCTTGAGCACATCCAAGACTGCCCCTTTGCAATGCCTCACTGTTGCCCTGCTTTTTTGAGCTTTGAGCATCAAAGCTGTGTTGAACCCAGTCGAGCCAGCACACTGCTGAAGTTGAATTGCCAGGAGCTACTTCCGAGACTATCCACTACCTGGACCTGCACATCACTGCTCGTTCCAAGTTTGCTCGAGCATTATTTGCTTATTGAATTGCAATGCATTGCCAAACCCCTTCAAACCAGTGTGACCATCTAGTGGACCCACACTAAACTCACCAGAAAGTACATAGAAATGTGATGTGGCTTGACACTGTCAAGCTCCTGCAAAAATAGTTTTAGGTATCTTCAGTGGTTCGTAGACATGGCCTTTTTCTCTAGACCCTGGTGGCATTTAAGACCCCACTTCGTGCCTTAAAAGAAATTGTCTTGAACATGCAACAAAGACTATTTATGATATGATATAATATGATATGGCATTTATAACGCGCCTATACACAAGTGTTTGAAGACGCGACGAGGCAGGAGGGTGGGGAACAAGGGGAGACAGACAACGATCCTACTAGGCCAAGTGTCATTCAGATCGCGCAAGTGCAGGGTGGAGGTGAAGGGAAAAGTGCAACCCATCCTGCTGAAGTGCCAAAACCTGCAGGCTTCCCAGGAAACATTACTGAATGGGGCGGTCAGAATAAGAATTCACCCTTTCCTGGATATCCTGCCTATAAATGCCTATGCATGTTTCTACTACTCTGTGTTTCTACTACAAAGAGCCCTTTTCACCAAATGATTGCATTATCTATGCATGTTCTTACTAGATTGGATGGCTATTTTTGAGAAAAAAAACATCCTTTTAGTATACTTAAAGTCTTATTTTTTATTTTAAAAAAAACCTTTATTGGACATTTATTTTATTTTGGAAATGTTTCTTATTATTTGGTATTCAGGAAGTTTTCATACTGGCTTACAACCTCTAGAAGAGTCCAGCCTGCCCTATGCCCATTTGTGATAACATTACTACTGTTCTGGCTTAGAACAGGGATGAGCAGCGGTTGAATCCCCCACTCAATCTCACACTAATACTAAGCCAGCAGTGATCTCAACCATAAAGGTGAAACATGGGCAACATGCATGGAACACCTCCTTTCCTTCTTTAAGGTAGCATGGCCAAAGGGTGGTCTATACTCTGCAGCAGGGATGTATCCAAACAACAACAACAGTACTGTAGTACCAAAATAAAGGAAATATCCCAACTAGGGTATATAAAAAATATAGGATTCTTTAAATAAACTTAAAAAACAAATGCACTAATAAAATCACTAACATCACATTGCTGCAAAGGAAGACAGAATATGTAAACTTGAGCTGAAAAGGGCCCTCTGAGCCCAATGACAAGGGTTGACAGTAAATAACTTATGCAGCAATGTTCAGGTTCAAGATAAGGTCTCAAAATGTTTGAGTCGGTTTACGGTAATTGAGTTGGCGTCTTGAAATGGTTAAATGGCATCCACGAGGTTCTGTGATGCAATGCAGTTTTGCAAAAACTATCAGATTGAATATGGCTGGAACACAGGCTGGTGATGGTCCAGTCAGAGCTCAGCAGCTTGTGATGTAAGCTATCCAATAGCTCTGGCTAAATGATTGAAATAGCAGCTATGATGGCTGTCCAAAAATCCGGCATGCTCATGGTATAAAATGAGGCTTATGTATCTATCTAAAGAAAAATATTAAATATGAAAAGGAAACATAATATGGGATGTGCAGCTTTACCTTAACAAATAAACATTGTGATGTATTACGTAATAGGATGCAACAAGGTTGTTCCTTCTTTAAATTATTTTGAAACTACCGGATAAAGTTTCTTTTTTAATTATTATTTTTTTTTAAAGTGAATGCAATTTGTTGCCTGAAAGGAAGATTGAATAATAAAACATTCTGGTATCATTATCTTAACTATGATTGCATTAGTGGATTACTCATGAATGGAGTACCATGGTGCTGGAGGTCAAGTTCATCATGTACTCATGTACAGCACTATGCACCATGGACAGGGCCACATCTGAGCTTATGGTGTATTGAATAGACACAAAGATTTGGCTGTGTTACCGCTGACTGATATTGATGACGCGGTGCATGGTGCTAAAAAGTGTGTCCATGTTAAAGATGAACAAGTGCCAGCCCAAGAAAACAGAGCTCAGCCAGCAACATAGGTTTTACGCAAAAGGACACAAAGCTGTACGTTTTGCAAAAAGGAATAAGGAATGTCTGTTTATAATGACGACAGTGAAAGCGGCACCTAGTTGGCAACTTTTTGACCACCTCAAAATGCGCCATGATTGCACGCGCCATTATAGGGTTCAAGCTGGATTATTGTGCCAGCCTTCTGCTAGGAATTGGTAAAGGGGAACTTTCCCAGTTAGAGGTAATTCAGAACAATGCTGTACGCATTGTAAAGGGGCTGCTTAGAGCAGATCATGTATCATCGGCCAGAAGAGCCTTGCACTGGCTCGCCGTGATCCGGCGCATATTGTCTCGCGTACCACCCATCGTTGCCTCTGTGGTTAGGGCCCTGTGTATCCGGTCAAATGCCTTTCCTGGCTGCCTGCCCACATAACACTGTGTTCAAATAATACCTTTCTTCTGGTCACTCCACAGACCAAACTCTCCCTTGCGAGCATGTTCATCGCTGCCCGTCTTCAAACCTCGATTGAAAACCACCATGTTCTGCTGATTTGCTGCTATCCCCTGACTTGTTTCTTGATCGTTTCTGTTCTGTCTAGCACCGTCATGCCGCCAGGCTTTTGCTTCGCACTATATAAAGTAAATAAAAAAAATAAATAAAAATATGGCAGTAGACTTATAAAGCTCACATTCACCTTAAAAAGGAATCTTAGTGCTTCCCTTCATCAGGATGGCTCTGTTCATTGTTTTCAGAATACCAATTTTCTTCCAATGGGTCCCTCTCAAGCCTGAACCTGATGCCATCAAGAGTGTTGCTCTCCGGATCCTGACTTGCCCGATAACAGTGATCGCTGTCAAATGGGGGCGCTCAATGGTGCTTAACGCCTGACAATGGGCGCGTGTTCCTACCGAAACAATATGGCTGCACCGTTCTAATGTACTTTCATTTAGCAAAGTCCTATTTCCTACAATAAGCTACTAATAAAGGGCCACCCCCTCCAGAACGGGACAGCTGGTCGCATTGCAAATTCATCAGCTGGCCTGTTGAGCTCCAGATGCGGCAGTCGATTTAGCAACATGCTTGATGGAATTTCCCATGCGGCATTAATTCGGAAACGGAGCGAAATGCCTGGTTTCGTTGTGGCGGGTCACCTTGAGTTATACTTTTCCCAAGTCTGGCTTGGATTGGGCGCGTGAATGTAAGCGCACGATGAGATACGATATTTTGGGCAGTGCGGTGGGTTATCAACATCGATTCGCATCGGGTAAGAAATGGCGTATTTTATTTAGACAATAACGCGCGCGCATTCAGAGGCCATATTCCTATTAAGGCTCTGGCAGTGCAGAAGGCGTGTTGACAGAAGCGACGTTTATGAAAGAGCAGACAGCGAACTTCTCCAAGCCGTAAAAAGTACTATAAACAGACCTCCTCTTGACGCACAGAAGTTAGCAGTAATGAAACGGAATCGGAGAAGCAGGCCTCCATCTGTGGTTACACATTGATGGGTTTTGAAAAGGATGAAATTGTTGAGAAATACAGATGAGAAAGTTTATAGGTAACGTTATGTGAACACTTCAGAGCGAATGGGATGTATGCAAACGGGCCTCACTTTTTGATAGAGAGTGGCAGCTTGAAACCAGCAGAGACACACATTGCCAGGCACTCTGCTAAAAACAATTTCCAATTTCCTCAGGGGGAACAAATGCATCTGCTTTTTTGATGAATGACACAGCCTTCGATCGACATGTCAGAATTATTTGACTCGGTTGTTCTTCCTCAAATTTAGAGGGTAAGCGGAATGGCATGGAAGTGACTGCCAGCAATCAGGGAAGGCGATATTAAATTCCACAGCACTCAATTCCCATCTAGCGCGAGGTGTTAAGTACAGCTGGGAGAAGCCGCATCTAGCATTCAGAAAATGCATATTTACAGAAATCACTGGCGTGTGCCTCAAAATAGCTTTCTTGCATGATTAAAATGCAATTGGAGGTTTAATGTCTCTCTGGTATTGCTCCACGTGCCACAGCAAGTTACATTTTGTACTATATAAGCACTAAGTCAAACAATGCTCTTTTTGCACAAGGGCAAAGTTTGCCCCAGAGCTAAACATCATGGCCTATTAGCACCAAGACAAACACTGCCCTGATGCAAAAATTCATCACAAGAATGTAATAATTACATGTGTGACCGGGCACTGCGTCAATTGCACTTCTATGTCAAGACAGAATGCGATCATTATGCATTACCTTCTTTAATACCAGTCTTCAGCAGTTTCAACTTAATAAACAGAAAAACAGAGAAAATGTCTCTTTCAGAACTCATTTTATTTTTTTCTTCCCTCTAGGACTACATTTCCCTCTGCCTCGTGTAGTCCATGCCAGGGTTAGCCCCTTCCATATGTCACTTCCTGTCTCCTAACGCCTCCTCATGGACCTGGCGGAACGTGCCAGAGACACTGCAGACGAGATGGATCTGGACGCCCTGGCAATTGAGCCCAGAGAGCAGTTTGCCTGCTGGGTAATGCACACTGCACAATATCCTGAGAGAGGAGAAGGGGTCTCCTGCTGAAGATATATGCAAAGCTGGGGGACCTAGCAACGTACGAGGCAGGCAAGATGACATGATAAAATGACATGATTGGTTATTTATAATGCGCTTAATACCCAGAGGTTTCTAAACACAAACCCGATAATCAAACCTGTGTTGCTCCATGTCGTTTTGCTTCCAAGGTGAGCACGTTGTCCCTGAGCTACCCAACCGGGGCAAGGACTCCACTTCGGAGAGATTTTCGGCAAAGAAATGGGGAGCTTCGTAAGAACCTACACCACCCTAGAAAAGGCTCAAGCCTCCATAAGAAAGATATTTCCAACCAGAGTTTTTGCAGGGACCGGCCGCTATGTCTTGCAGCCAGACGATTCTAGTGCATGTGGAGACCTCAAAACAACAGGGCCCATTATTGGGAGCATAGACACAGGATTCATTAATCCCTGCCAGAGGTCGCTTCCCCAGCGGTCACCGAGGCAGAGGGCCAGGAATATGGCAATGCCCCGCTACAGGTGAGAGCCCACACATACCCACCAGTAGGGGGAGGACACAGAAATTCTGGCTGAATTAGTGTGCACTTTCGAGCGATGCATGGGTTATGCAGACAGTCAGAGGACTGCAGTTAGAACTTGTGCAGGAAGCAGCACAAGCGGTGACCTCGTGAGCAATCCAAATGGCGCAAGCGGAAAAAGGACATTCTGCAACAAGAGCTGAAGCAGCTCGTGCACAAGAGAGCTATAGAATTGTGCCCAGCAAAACCACGTTTCAAAAGCAACATGTTCCTGGTCCACAGGAAAGAGAAAGTGAGGCCAGTCATAAACTTAACCCTTTAACTGCCATGGGTTTTTCCCCCCAGTGACAAGGCCTTTTTTGGTGATTTCAGTATGTCGCCATTCAACGCCTTGTAACTTTTTTGTTACATGAGATATCTCGGCCAAATTTGGCCCCTTTTTCCCACACGTAGGCGGTCGTAACGCCACCCAGGAATCCTAGGTTGCTGAAGGGGGGTGAGAGAAAATAAGCAAAAAGGGCGAAAATGTTGTGTTTTTTCAAAAAAGACCAAATAAATGATGTACAAAGAAGCCTGTTGCTTTTTTCCTTGTAAGAGCTAGGAACACATGGTTTGCTTTGCTGCATTCCGCATTTTAATGGCTTTCAAGAACAGGTTGAGTGGAAACGAAAACAAATTATTTTGATGTGGTTATCAAAAGGCATACATTTGTGAAAAGTAGACAAAATTCCAAGTTTAGGAAGCGGTGATTTGCGTAGGTCGAGCAACAACTAGGTAGGGGAAAATGCCATAGATCGGGAGAAAAACGTGAAAATGACCGGAAAAAAAGGTATGTGGTGGAAATGGTTGGCTTGGTTTGGCAATGGCTTCTATGAATTTTGAGAAAAGCAATGCTCCGCTACATTCCCCCGACTCTTGCAGTTAGGAAAGCACACATTATTTGTAGTGTGTTACAAAACAAGCATTACCACAAGCCAAACACGGAGCCATGGTACACAGGAGTTTTATGCTTACGGCCTGAACAGGAAAACCAATGTGATGAGGAACGGCAAGCATACATTTGTTTGAAAAACAACAGGCAGACCTTTTCAAAGGTAGGTGACTTGTGCAGGTTACAAAAGTGTATGGTGCCTAAAGCAGCAACTAAATGTAGGGCACAATTGGGAAATGAAAGGGTTGTGTGACAGAGGGCACCAGTAAATGGGTCAAAACATTATAAAAACCACACAAACACAACAAATGTTATACCTTCCCACATTCCCACACGTGTACCGATGAAAACAGTAGTATGTGTGGGTGCACCTACCTGGGCGCCAAGGGGAAAGCCGAGCACACCCCTAACCCCACCTGAATTTCATGATTTTTCCAGACGGGCACTCCATACAGATATGGGCCTAGGGTGTCCAAGTCACCCAGGAAAATAGAGAACCCCATGCATTTCTGATAAGAAGACACCCGTGGGAATTCGCAGAAATCTGACTTGCGCAAATAGGCCCAAAATGTATTTCCCAGACACCCCGGCAAAGTCAAAATGTGGCAAAAAAACTGCATTTTCCGCATATTTCACTCAGCTCATCCACCGAAACACGTGGCCAACAACACATGGCCTAGTGTCCCGCGTTCCCATAGGTGTCCTGATGAAAATAGTACCTCACATGTGTGGGTGCACCTACATGGGCGTCAAGGGGAAAGCCAAAAATACATGTAACCCCAAGTCTGTTCCGACAGCTGAATTTCACACTTTTTCCAGATGGGCAGACCATACAGATATGGGCCTTGGGGGTCAAAGCCACAAGGAAAACTGGGAACCCCATGCATTTCCGAAAAAAGGACACCTGTGTGAATCCACAGACGTCTGACTTGCGCAAATTGGCACACAATGTATTACGCAGACACCCCGGCAAAGTCAGAAATGTGAAAAAAAATACGCATTTTATGCACATTTCACTCGGCTCATCCACCTAAACACGCCACCAATAACACATGGCCTACTGTCCCGCATTCCCATAGGTGTCCTGTGAAAATGGTACCTCACATGTGTGGGTGCACCTACCTGGGCCCCAAGGGGAAAGCCTAAAAGACCCATACCTCCAATACTGTTCTGACAGCTGAATTTCACACTTTTTCCAGATGGGCACACCATACAGATATGGGCCTCGGGTGTCCAAGCCACCAAGAAAATCAGGGAACCCCATGCATTTCCGAAAATAGGACACCAGGGGATTCCGCAGAGGTCTGACTTGAGCAGAATGGCCCAGAATGTATTACCCAGACACCCCTGCAAAGTCTGAAATTTGGGAAAGAAAACACATTTTCCGCACATTTCACTCAGCTCACCCACAGAAACATGCCGCCAACAACACATGGCCTACTTTCCCGCGTTCGCACAGGTTTCCCAATGAAAAGGGTACCTCACATGTGTGGATGCACCTACCTGGGCGCCAAGGGGTAAGCCTAAAACACAGGTAACCCCAAGTCTGTTATGACAGCTGAATTTAACACTTTTTTCCAGACAAGCACACCACACAGATATGGGCATCGGGGGTGCAAGCCACCAAGGAAAATAGGAAACCCCATGCACTTCCGAAAAGAGGACCTCCGTGGGAATCTGCAGAGGTCTGACTTACGAGAATCGGCCCAGAATTTATTACCCAGACACGCCCTCAAACTCCCAAATGTGGGGCAAAAAAAGCATTTTCCGCACATTTCACTCGGCTCACCCACAGAAACACGCCACCAATAACACATGGCCTACATCCCGCATTCCCACAGTTATCCCAATGAAAACAGTACCTCACATGTGTGGGTGCACCTACCTGGGCACCAAGGGGAAATCTTAAAACACAGGAAAACCCAAGTCTGTTATGACAGCTGAATTTCACACTTTTTCACAGACGGGCACACCATACAGATATGGGCCTCGGGTGTCCAAGCCACCAAGTAAAACAAGGCACCCTATGCATTACCGAAAGGAGGACACCTGTAGGAATCCGCAGAGGTCTGACATGCGCAAATCGGCCCAGAATTTATTACCCAGTCACCCCTGCAAAGTCTGAAATGTGGGGGAAAAAATCATTTTCCGCACATTTCACTCGGCTCACCCGACAAAACACGCCGCCAGCAAGACATGGCCTACTGTCCCACATTACCACAGGTGTCCCAATGAAAACGGTACCTCACATGTGTGGGTGCACCTACCTGGGCGCCAAGCGGAAAGCCTAAAACACTGGTAACCCCAAGTCCGTTATGACAGCTGAATTTCACACTTTTTCCAGAGAGGCACACCACACAGATATGGGCCTCGGGTGTCCAAGCCACCAAGGAAATCAGGGAACCCCTTGCATTTCCAAAAAGAGGACAGCCGGGAGAAGCCGCAGAGGACTGACTTGAGCAAAACGTCCCAGAATTTATTACCCAGACACCCCCGCAAAGTCCGAAATGTGGGAAAAAAAACACATTTTCCACACATTTCACTCGGCTCATCCACCGAAACACGTGGCCAACAACACATGGCCTACTGTCACGCGTTCCCATAAGTGTCCTGATGAAAACAGTACCTCACATGTGTGAATGCACCTACCTGGGCGCCAAGGGGAAAACCAAAAATACAGGTAACCCCAAGTCTGTTCTGACAGCTGAATTCAACACTTTTTCCAGATGGGCACACCATACAGATATGGGCCTCGAGGGTCAAAGCCACCAAGGAAAACACGGAACCCCATGCATTTCTGAAAAGAGGACACCTGTATGAATCCGCAGACGTCTGACTTGCGCAAATCGGCCCACAATTTATTACCCAGACACCCCAGCAAAGTCCGAAATGTGAAAAAAATATGCATTTTCTGCACATTTCACTCGGATCACACATCGAAACACGCCGCCAACAACACATGTTCTACTGTCCCGTGTTTCCACAGGTGTCCCGAGGAAAACAGTACCTCACATGTGTGGGTGCACCTACCTGGGAGCCAAGGGGAAAGCCTAAAAGACCCCTACCTCCAAGCCTATTCTGACAGCTGAATTTCACACTTTTTCCAGATGGGCACACCATACAGATATGGGCCTCGGGTGTCCAAGCCACCAAGGAAATCAGGGAACCCCATGCATTTCCAAAAAGAGAACACCTGGGGAAATTCGCAGAGGTCTGACTTGTGCAAAAGGGCCCAGAATGTATTACCCAGACACCCCCGCAAATTCTGAAATGTGGGGAAAAAAACACATTTTCCGCACATTTCACTCGGCTCACCCACAGAAACATGCCGCCATCAACACATGGCCTACTTTCCCACGTTCGCACAGGTGTCCCAATGAAAAGGGGACCTCACATGGGTGGATGCACCTATCTGGGCGCCAAGGGGAAAGCCTAAAACACAGGTAGCAGCAAGTCTGTTATGACAGCTGAATTTCACACTTTTTCCAGACGGGCACACCATACAGATATGGCGCTCGGGTGTCCAACCCACCAAGGAAAATAACGATGCCATGCATTTCCAAAAAGAGGACACCCATGGGAATCCGCAGAGGCCTGACTTGTGAAAATCGGCCCAGAATTTATTACCCAGACACCCCTGTAAAGTCTGAAATGTGGGAAAAAACGCATTTTCTACACATTTCACTCGGCTCACTCACCGAAACACGCCGCCAACAAGACAGGGCCTACCATCCCACGTTCCCATAGGTGTCCCAATGAAAACGGTACCTCAAATGTGTGGGTGCACCTACCTGGATGCCAAGTGGAAGGCCTAAAACAAAGGTAACCCCAAGTCTGTTATGACAGCTGAATTTCACACTTTTTCCAGATGGGCACAACATACAGATATGGGCATCGTGTGTCCAAGCCACCAAGGAAAATAGGAAACCCCATGCACGTCCGAAAAGAGGATCTTCGTGGGAATCCGCAGAGGTCTGACTTGCGCAAATCGGCCCAAAATGTATTACCCATGCACCCCCGCAAAGTCCAAAATGTGGGAAAAAAAACACATTTTCCGCACATTTCACTCGGCTCATCCACCGAAACACGTGGCAAACAACACCTGGCCTACTGTCCCGCATTCCCATAGGTGTCCTGATGAAAACGGTACCTCACATGTGTGGGTGCACCTACCTGGGCGCCAAGGGGAAAGCCAAAAATACAGGTAACCCCAAGTCTGTTATGACAGCTGACTTTCATACATTTTCCAGAGAGGCACACCACACAGATATGGGCCTCGGGTGTCCAAGCCACCAAGGAAATCAGGGAACCCCATGCATTTCCGAAAAGAGGACAGCCGGGGGAATCCGCAGAGGTCTGACTTGAGCAAAACGGCTCAGAATGTATTACCCAGACACCCCCGCAAAGTCTGAAATGTGGGGAAAAAACCACATTTTCCACACATTTCACTCGGGTCATCCACCGACACACGTGGCCAACAACACATGGCCTACTGTCCCACGTTCCGATAGGTGTCCTGATGTAAACGGTACCTCACATGTGTGGGTGCACCTACCTGGGCGCCAAGGGGAAAACCAAAAATACAGATAACCCGAAGTCTTTTCTGACAGCTGAATTTCACACTTTTTCCAGATGGGCACACCATACAGATATGGGCCTCGGGGGTCAAAGCCACCAAGGAAAATAGAGAACCCCATACATTTCCGAAAAGAGGACACCTGTGTGAATCCGCTGACGTCTGACTTGAGCAAATCGACCCACAATTTATTACCCAGACACCCCGGCAAAGTCCGAAATGTGAAAAAAATACGCATTTTCTGCACATTTCACTCGGCTCACCTACCGAAACATGCCGCCAACAACACATGTTCTACCGTCCCCTGTTCCCACAGGTGTCCCAATGAAAATGGTACTTCACATGTGTGGGTGCACCTACCTGGGCACCAAGCGGAAAGCCTAAAACACAGGTAACCCCAAGTCTGTTATGACAGCTGAATTTCACACTTTTTCCAGAGACGCACACCACACAGATATGGGCCTCGGGTGTCCAAGCCACCAAGGAAATCAGGGAACCCCATGCATTTCCGAAAAGAGGACACCTGTGTGAATCCACAGACGTCTGACTTGGGCAAATCGGCCCACTATTTATTACCCAGACACCCCGGCAAAGTCCGAAATGTGAAAAAATACGCATTTTCTGCACATTTCACTCGGCTCACCCACCAAAAAATGCTGCCAACAACACATGTTCTACCTTCCTGCGTTCCCACAGGTGTCCCGATGAAAACGGTACCTCACATGTGTGGTTACACCTACCTGGGCATCAAGGGGAAAGCCTAAAAGACCCCTACCTCCAAGTCTGTTTTGACAGCTGAATTTCACAATTTTCCAAATGGGCACACCATACAGATATGGGCCACGGGTGTCCAGGCCACCAAGGAAATCAGGGAACCCCATCCATTTCCGAAAAGAGGACACCCGGGGGAATCCGCAGAGGTCTGACTTGAGATAAAACGGCCCAGAATTTATTAGCCAGACACCCCATGCAAAGTCTGATATGTGGGGAAAAAAACACATTTTCCACACATTTCACTCGGCTCACCCACCGAAACACGTGGCCAACAACACATGGCCTACTGTCCCGCGTTACCATAGGTGTCCTGATGAAAACGGTACCTCACATGTGTGGGTGCACCTACCTATGCGCCAAGGGAAAGCCAAAAATACAGGTAACCCAAAGTCTGTTCTGACAGCTGAATTTCACACTTTTTCCAGATGGGCACACCATACAGATATGGGACTCTGGGGTCAAAGCCACCAAGGAAAAGAGGGAACCCCATGCATTTCCGAAAAGAGGACACCTGTGTGAATCCGCAGACGTCTGACTTGCGCAAATCGGCCCACAATTTATTACCCAGACACCCTGTCAAAGTCTGAAATGTGAAAAAAATATGCATTTTCTGCACATTTCACTCGGCTCACACATCGAAACACGCCGCCAACAACACATGTTCTACTGTCCCGTGTTACCACAGGTGTCCCGAGGAAAACAGTACCTCACATGTGTGGGTGCACCTACCTGGTAGCCAAGGGGAAAGCCTAAAAGACCCCTACCTCCAAGCCTATTCTGACAGCTGAATTTCACACTTTTTCCAGATGGGCACACCATACAGATATGGGCCTCGGGTGTCCAAGCCACCAAGGAAATCAGGGAACCCCATGCATTTCCGAAAAGAGGACACCTGGGGAAATTCGCAGAGGTCTGACTTGAGCAAAACGGCCTAGAATGTATTACCCAAACCCCCCCGCAAAGTCCAAAATGTGGGAAAAAAAACACATTTTCTGCACTTTTCAATCGGCTCATCCACCGAAACACATGGCCAACAACACATGGCCTACTGTCCCGCGTTCCCATAGGTGCTTTATGAATACGGTACCTCACATGTGTGGGTGCACCTACCTGGGCGCCAAGGGGAAATCCAAAAATACAGGTAACCCCAAGTCTGTTCTGACAGCTGAATTTCACACTTTTTCCAGATGGACACACCATACAGATATGGAACTCGGGTGTCAAAGCCACCAAGGAAAACAGGGAACCCCATCCATTTCTGAAAAGAGGACACCTGTGTGAATCCGCAGACATCTGACTTGCGCAAATCGGCCCACAATGTTTTACCCAGACACCCCGGCAAAGTCCGAAATGTGAAAAAAACGCATTTTCTGCACATT
This sequence comes from Ambystoma mexicanum, assembly GCF_040938575.1. Lineage (NCBI taxonomy): Eukaryota > Metazoa > Chordata > Amphibia > Caudata > Ambystomatidae > Ambystoma > Ambystoma mexicanum. The sequence goes on from NC_090935.1 coordinate 185,282,627, forward strand.
TCACTCGGCTCACCCACCGAAACACGCCGCCAACAACACATGTTCTACCGTCCCGTGTTCCCACAGGTGTCCCGATGAAAACGGTACCTCACATGTGTGGGTGAACCTACCTGGGCGCCAAGGGGAAAGCCTAAAAGACCCCTACCTCCAAGTCTGTTCTGACAGCTGAATTTCACACTTTTTCCAGATGGGCACACCATACAAATATGGGCCTCGGGTGTCCAAGCCACCAAGGAAATCAGGGAACCCCATGTATTTCCGAAAAGAGGACAGCCGGGGGAATCCGCAGAGGTCTGACTTGTGCAAAAGGGCCCAGAATGTATTACCCAGACACCCCCGCAAATTCTGAAATGTGGGGAAAAAAACACATTTTTCTGCACTTTTCACTCGGCTCACCCACAGAAACATGCCGCCATCAACACATGGCCTACTTTCCCACGTTCGCACAGGTGTCCCAATGAAAAGGGGACCTCACATGTGTGGATGCACCTATCTGGGCGCCAAGGGGAAAGCCTAAAACACAGGTAGCCGCAAGTCTGTTATGACAGCTGAATTTCAGACTTTTTCCAGACGGGCACACCATACAGATATGGCGCTCGGGTGTCCAACCCTCCAAGGAAAATAGGGATGCCATGCATTTCCAAAAAGAGGACACCCATGGGAATCCGCAGAGGCCTGACTTGTGAAAATCAGCCCAGAATTTATTACCCAGACACCCCTGTAAAGTCTGAAATGTGGGAAAAACGCATTTTCTGCACATTTCACTCGGCTCGCCCACCGAAACACGCCGCCAACAACACATGTTCTACCGTCCCGTGTTCCCACAGGTGTCCCGATGAAAACGGTACCTCACATGTGTGGGTGCACCTACCTGGGCGCCAAGGGGAAAGCCTAAAAGACCCCTACCTCCAAGTCTGTTCTGACAGCTGAATTTCACACTTTTTCCAGATGGGCACACCATACAAATATGGGCCTCGGGTGTCCAAGCCACCAAGGAAATCAGGGAACCCCATGCATTTCCGAAAAGAGGACACCCGGGGGAATCCGCAGAGGTCTGACTTGTGCAAAAGGGCCCAGAATGTATTATCCAGACACCCCCGCAAATTCTGAAATGTGGGGAAAAAAACACATTTTCCGCACATTTCACTCGGCTCACCCACAGAAACATGCCGCCATCAACACATGGCCTACTTTCCCACGTTCGCACAGGTGTCCCAATGAAAAGGGGACCTCACATGTGTGGATGCACCTATCTGGGCACCAAGGGGAAAGCCTAAAACACAGGTAGCCGCAAGTCTGTTATGACAGCTGAATTTCACACTTTTTCCAGACGGGCACACCATACAGATATGGCGCTCGGGTGTCCAACCCACCAAGGAAAATAGGGATGCCATGCATTTCCAAAAAGAGGACACCCATGGGAATCCGCAGAGGCCTGACTTGTGAAAATCGGCCCAGAATTTATTACCCAGACACCCCTGTAAAGTCTGAAATAAGGGAAAAACGCATTTTCTACACATTTCACTCGGCTCACTCACCGAAACACGCCGGCAACAAGACAGGGCCTACCATCCCACGTTCCCATAGGTGTCCCAATGAAAACGGTACCTCAAATGTGTGGGTGCACCTACCTGGATGCCAAGTGGAAGGCCTAAAACACAGGTAACCCCAAGTCTGTTATGACAGCTGAATTTCACACTTTTTCCAGTTGGGCGCACCACACAGATATGGGCCTCGGGTGTCCAAGCCACCAAGGAAATCAGGGAACCCCATTTATTTCCAAAAAGAGGACACCCGGGGGAATCCGCAGAGGTCTGACTTGAGAAAAACGGTCCAGAATGCATTACCCAGACACCCCTGCAAAGTCCGAAATGTGGGGAAAAAAACACATTTTCTGCACATTTCACTCGGCTCATCCACTGAAACACGTGGCCAACAACACATGGCCTACTGTCCCGCATTCCCACAGGTGTCCCGATGAAAACGCTACCTCATTTGTGTGGGTGCACCTACCTGGGTGCCAAGGGGAATGCCAAAAATACAGGTAATCCCAAGTCTGTTCTGACAGCTGAATTTCACACTTTTTCCAGATGGGCGCACCATACAGATATGCGCCTCGGGGGTCAAAGCCACCAAGGAAAACAGGGAACCCCATGCATTTCTGAAAATAGGACACCCGTGGGAATCCGCAGAGGTCTGACTTGCGCAAATTGGCCCAGAATGTATTACCCAGATAACCCTGCAATGGCGGAAATGTGGGGGAAAAAACGCATTTTCTGCACATTTCACTCGACTCACCCACCAAACACGCCCCCAACAACATATGGCCTAACATCCCACATTCCCACAGGTGTCCCGATGAAAACGGTACCTCACATGTGGGGGTGCACCTACCTGGGCGCCAAGGGGAAAGCCTAAAACACAGGTAACCCCTAGAATGTTATGACAGATGAATTTCACACTTTTTCCAGATGGGCACACCATACAGATATGGGCCTCGGGTATCTAAGTCACCAAGGAAAACAGGGAACTCCATGCATTTCCGAAAAGAGGACACCCGTGGAAATCTGCAGAGGTCTGATTTGCTCAAATCCCAATGAAAAGGGTACCTCACATGTGTGGATGCACCTACCTGGGCGCCAAGGGGTAAGCCTAAAACACAGGTAACCCCAAGTCTCCCAAGTCTGTTATGACAGCTGAATTTAACACTTTTTTCCAGACAAGCACACCACACAGATATGGGCATCGGGTGTGCAAGCCACCAAGGAAAATAGGAAACCCCATGCACTTCCGAAAAGAGGACCTCCGTGGGAATCTGCAGAGGTCTGACTTACGAGAATCGGCCCAGAATTTATTACCCAGACACGCCCTCAAACTCCCAAATGTGGGGCAAAAAAAGCATTTTCCGCACATTTCACTCGGCTCACCCAAAGAAACACGCCACCAATAACACATGGCCTACATCCCGCATTCCCACCGTTATCCCAATGAAAACAGTACCTCACATGTGTGGGTGCACCTACCTGGGCACCAAGGGGAAATCTTAAAACACAGGAAAACCCAAGTCTGTTATGACAGCTGAATTTCACACTTTTTCACAGACGGGCACACCATACAGATATGGGCCTCGGGTGTCCAAGCCACCAAGTAAAACAAGGCACCCTATGCATTACCGAAAGGAGGACACCTGTAGGAATCCGCAGAGGTCTGACATGCGCAAATCGGCCCAGAATTTATTACCCAGTCACCCCTGCAAAGTCTGAAATGTGGGGGAAAAAATCATTTTCCGCACATTTCACTCGGCTCACCCGACAAAACACGCCGCCAACAAGACATGGCCTACTGTCCCACATTACCACAGGTGTCCCAATGAAAACGGTACCTCACATGTGTGGGTGCACCTACCTGGGCGCCAAGCGGAAAGCCTAAAACACTGGTAACCCCAAGTCCGTTATGACAGCTGAATTTCACACTTTTTCCAGAGAGGCACACCACACAGATATGGGCCTCGGGTGTCCAAGCCACCAAGGAAATCAGGGAACCCCATGCATTTCCAAAAAGAGGACAGCCGGGAGAAGCCGCAGAGGACTGACTTGAGCAAAACGTCCCAGAATTTATTACCCAGACACCCCCGCAAAGTCCGAAATGTGGGAAAAAAAACACATTTTCCACACATTTCACTCGGCTCATCCACCGAAACACGTGGCCAACAACACATGGCCTACTGTCACGCGTTCCCATAAGTGTCCTGATGAAAACAGTACCTCACATGTGTGAATGCACCTACCTGGGCGCCAAGGGGAAAACCAAAAATACAGGTAACCCCAAGTCTGTTCTGACAGCTGAATTCAACACTTTTTCCAGATGGGCACACCATACAGATATGGGCCTCGAGGGTCAAAGCCACCAAGGAAAACACGGAACCCCATGCATTTCTGAAAAGAGGACACCTGTATGAATCCGCAGACGTCTGACTTGCGCAAATCGGCCCACAATTTATTACCCAGACACCCCAGCAAAGTCCGAAATGTGAAAAAAATATGCATTTTCTGCACATTTCACTCGGCTCACACATCGAAACACGCCGCCAACAACACATGTTCTACTGTCCCGTGTTTCCACAGGTGTCCCGAGGAAAACAGTACCTCACATGTGTGGGTGCACCTACCTGGGAGCCAAGGGGAAAGCCTAAAAGACCCCTACCCCCAAGCCTATTCTGACAGCTGAATTTCACACTTTTTCCAGATGGGCACACCATACAGATATGGGCCTCGGGTGTCCAAGCCACCAAGGAAATCAGGGAACCCCATGCATTTCCAAAAATAGAACACCTGGGGAAATTCGCAGAGGTCTGACTTGAGCAAAACGGCCTAGAATGTATTACCCAAACCCCCCCGCAAAGTCCAAAATGTGGGAAAAAAAACACATTTTCTGCACTTTTCAATCGGCTCATCCACCGAAACACATGGCCAACAACACATGGCCTACTGTCCCGCGTTCCCATAGGTGCTTTATGAATACGGTACCTCACATGTGTGGGTGCACCTACCTGGGCGCCAAGGGGAAAGCCAAAAATACAGGTAACCCCAAGTCTGTTCTGACAGCTGAATTTCACACTTTTTCCAGATGGACACACCATACAGATATGGGACTCGGGTGTCAAAGCCACCAAGGAAAACAGGGAACCCCATGCATTTCTGAAAAGAGGACACCTGTGTGAATCCGCAGACATCTGACTTGCGCAAATCGGCCCACAATGTTTTACCCAGACACCCCGGCAAAGTCCGAAATGTGAAAAAAACGCATTTTCTGCACATTTCACTCGGCTCACCCACCGAAACACGCCGCCAACAACACATGTTCTACCGTCCCGTATTCCCACAGGTGTCCCGATGAAAACGGTACCTCACATGTGTGGGTGCACCTACCTGGGCGCCAAGGGGAAAGCCTCAAAGACCCCTACCTCCAAGTCTGTTCTGACAGCTGAATTTCACACTTTTTCCAGATGGGCACACCATACAAATATGGGCCTCGGGTGTCCAAGCCACCAAGGAAATCAGGGAACCCCATGCATTTCCGAAAAGAGGACACCCGGGGGAATCCGCAGAGGTCTGACTTGTGCAAAAGGGCCCAGAATGTATTACCCAGACACCCCCGCAAATTCTGAAATGTGGGGAAAAAAACACATTTTCCGCACATTTCACTCGGCTCACCCACAGAAACATGCCGCCATCAACACATGGCCTACTTTCCCACGTTCGCACAGGTGTCCCAATGAAAAGGGGACCTCACATGGGTGGATGCACCTATCTGGGCGCCAAGGGGAAAGCCTAAAACACAGGTAGCCGCAAGTCTGTTATGACAGCTGAATTTCACACTTTTTCCAGACGGGCACACCATACAGATATGGCGCTCGGGTGTCCAACCCACCAAGGAAAATAGCGATGCCATGCATTTCCAAAAAGAGGACACCCATGGGAATCCGCAGAGGCCTGACTTGTGAAAATGAGCCCAGAATTTATTACCCAGACACCCCTGCAAAGTCTGAAATGTGGGAAAAAACGCATTTTCTACACATTTCACTCGGCTCACTCACCGAAACACGCCGCCAACAAGACAGGGCCTACCATCCCACGTTCCCATAGGTGTCCCAATGAAAACGGTACCTCAAATGTGTGGGTGCACCTACCTGGATGCCAAGTGGAAGGCCTAAAACAAAGGTAACCCCAAGTCTGTTATGACAGCTGAATTTCACACTTTTTCCAGATGGGCACAACATACAGATATGGGCATAGTGTGTCCAAGCCACCAAGGAAAATAGGAAACCCCATGCAAGTCCGAAAAGAGGATCTTCGTGGGAATCCGCAGAGGTCTGACTTGCGCAAATCGGCCCAAAATGTATTACCCATGCACCCCCGCAAAGTCCAAAATGTGGGAAAAAAAACACATTTTCCGCACATTTCACTCGGCTCATCCACCGAAACACGTGGCAAACAACACCTGGCCTACTGTCCCGCATTCCCATAGGTGTCCTGATGAAAACGGTACCTCACATGTGTGGGTGCACCTACCTGGGCGCCCAGGGGAAAGCCAAAAATACAGGTAACCCCAAGTCTGTTATGACAGCTGACTTTCATACATTTTCCAGAGAGGCACACCACACAGATATGGGCCTTGGGTGTCCAAGCCACCAAGGAAATCAGGGAACCCCATGCATTTCCGAAAAGAGGACAGCCGGGGGAATCCGCAGAGGTCTGACTTGAGCAAAACGGCCCAGAATGTATTACCCAGACACCCCCGCAAAGTCTGAAATGTGGGGAAAAAACCACATTTTCCACACATTTCACTCGGGTCATCCACCGACACACGTGGCCAACAACACATGGCCTACTGTCCCACGTTCCGATAGGTGTCCTGATGTAAACGGTACCTCACATGTGTGGGTGCACCTACCTGGGCGCCAAGGGGAAAACCAAAAATACAGATAACCCGAAGTCTTTTCTGACAGCTGAATTTCACACTTTTTCCAGATGGGCACACCATACAGATATGGGCCTCGGGGGTCAAAGCCACCAAGGAAAATAGGGAACCCCATACATTTCCGAAAAGAGGAAACCTGTGTGAATCCGCAGACGTCTGACTTGAGCAAATCGACCCACAATTTATTACCCAGACACCCCGGCAAAGTCCGAAATGTGAAAAAAATACGCATTTTCTGCACATTTCACTCGGCTCACCCACCGAAACATGCCGCCAACAACACATGTTCTACCGTCCCCTGTTCCCACAGGTGTCCCAATGAAAATGGTACTTCACATGTGTGGGTGCACCTACCTGGGCACCAAGCGGAAAGCCTAAAACACAGGTAACCCCAAGTCTGTTATGACAGCTGAATTTCACACTTTTTCCAGAGACGCACACCACACAGATATGGGCCTCGGGTGTCCAAGCCACCAAGGATATCAGGGAACCCCATGCATTTCCGAAAAGAGGACACCTGTGTGAATCCACAGACGTCTGACTTGGGCAAATCGGCCCACTATTTATTACCCAGACACCCCGGCAAAGTCCGAAATGTGAAAAAATACGCATTTTCTGCACATTTCACTCGGCTCACCCACCAAAAAATGCTGCCAACAACACATGTTCTACCTTCCTGCGTTCCCACAGGTGTCCCGATGAAAACGGTACCTCACATGTGTGGTTTCACCTACCTGGGCATCAAGGGGAAAGCCTAAAAGACCCCTACCTCCAAGTCTGTTTTGACAGCTGAATTTCACAATTTTCCAAATGGGCACACCATACAGATATGGGCCACGGGTGTCCAGGCCACCAAGGAAATCAGGGAACCCCATCCATTTCCAAAAAGAGGACACCCGGGGGAATCCGCAGAGGTCTGACTTGAGATAAAACGGCCCAGAATTTATTAGCCAGACACCCCATGCAAAGTCTGATATGTGGGGAAAAAAACACATTTTCCACACATTTCACTCGGCTCACCCACCGAAACACGTGGCCAACAACACATGGCCTACTGTCCCGCGTTACCATAGGTGTCCTGATGAAAACGGTACCTCACATGTGTGGGTGCACCTACCTATGCGCCAAGGGAAAGCCAAAAATACACGTAACCCAAAGTCTGTTCTGACAGCTGAATTTCACACTTTTTCCAGATGGGCACACCATACAGATATGGGACTCTGGGGTCAAAGCCACCAAGGAAAAGAGGGAACCCCATGCATTTCCGAAAAGAGGACACCTGTGTGAATCCGCAGACGTCTGACTTGCGCAAATCGGCCCACAATTTATTACCCAGACACCCTGTCAAAGTCCGAAATGTGAAAAAAATATGCATTTTCTGCACATTTCACTCGGCTCACACATCGAAACACGCCGCCAACAACACATGTTCTACTGTCCCGTGTTACCACAGGTGTCCCGAGGAAAACAGTACCTCACATGTGTGGGTGCACCTACCTGGTGGCCAAGGGGAAAGCCTAAAAGACCCCTACCTCCAAGCCTATTCTGACAGCTGAATTTCACACTTTTTCCAGATGGGCACACCATACAGATATGGGCCTCGGGTGTCCAAGCCACCAAGGAAATCAGGGAACCCCATGCATTTCCGAAAAGAGGACACCTGGGGAAATTCGCAGAGGTCTGACTTGAGCAAAACGGCCTAGAATGTATTACCCAAACCCCCCCGCAAAGTCCAAAATGTGGGAAAAAAAACACATTTTCTGCACTTTTCAATCGGCTCATCCACCGAAACACATGGCCAACAACACATGGCCTACTGTCCCGCGTTCCCATAGGTGCTTTATGAATACGGTACCTCACATGTGTGGGTGCACCTACCTGGGCGCCAAGGGGAAATCCAAAAATACAGGTAACCCCAAGTCTGTTCTGACAGCTGAATTTCACAATTTTTCCAGATGGACACACCATACAGATATGGAACTCGGGTGTCAAAGCCACCAAGGAAAACAGGGAACCCCATCCATTTCTGAAAAGAGGACACCTGTGTGAATCCGCAGACATCTGACTTGCGCAAATCGGCCCACAATGTTTTACCCAGACACCCCGGCAAAGTCCGAAATGTGAAAAAAACGCATTTTCTGCACATTTCACTCGGCTCACCCACCGAAACACGCCGCCAACAACACATGTTCTACCGTCCCGTGTTCCCACAGGTGTCCCGATGAAAACGGTACCTCACATGTGTGGGTGAACCTACCTGGGCGCCAAGGGGAAAGCCTAAAAGACCCCTACCTCCAAGTCTGTTCTGACAGCTGAATTTCACACTTTTTCCAGATGGGCACACCATACAAATATGGGCCTCGGGTGTCCAAGCCACCAAGGAAATCAGGGAACCCCATGCATTTCCGAAAAGAGGACACCCGGGGGAATCCGCAGAGGTCTGACTTGTGCAAAAGGGCCCAGAATGTATTACCCAGACACCCCCGCAAATTCTGAAATGTGGGGAAAAAAACACATTTTCTGCACTTTTCACTCGGCTCACCCACAGAAACATGCCGCCATCAACACATGGCCTACTTTCCCACGTTCGCACAGGTCTCCCAATGAAAAGGGGACCTCACATGTGTGGATGCACCTATCTGGGCGCCAAGGGGAAACCCTAAAACACAGGTAGCCGCAAGTCTGTTATGACAGCTGAATTTCAGACTTTTTCCAGACGGGCACACCATACAGATATGGCGCTCGGGTGTCCAACCCTCCAAGGAAAATAGGGATGCCATGCATTTCCAAAAAGAGGACACCCATGGGAATCCGCAGAGGCCTGACTTGTGAAAATCAGCCCAGAATTTATTACCCAGACACCCCTGTAAAGTCTGAAATGTGGGAAAAACGCATTTTCTGCACATTTCACTCGGCTCACCTACCGAAACACGCCGCCAACAACACATGTTCTACCGTCCCGTGTTCCCACAGGTGTCCCGATGAAAACGGTACCTCACATGTGTGGGTGCACCTACCTGGGCGCCAAGGGGAAAGCCTAAAAGACCCCTACCTCCAAGCCTATTCTGACAGCTGAATTTCAAACTTTTTCCAGATGGGCACACCATACAAATATGGGCCTCGGGTGTCCAAGCCACCAAGGAAATCAGGGAACCCCATGCATTTCCGAAAAGAGGACACCCGGGGGAATCCGCAGAGGTCTGACTTGTGCAAAAGGGCCCAGAATGTATTATCCAGACACCCCCGCAAATTCAGAAATGTGGGGAAAAAAACACATTTTCCGCACATTTCACTCGGCTCACCCACAGAAACATGCCGCCATCAACACATGGCCTACTTTCCCACGTTCGCACAGGTGTCCCAATGAAAAGGGGACCTCACATGTGTGGATGCACCTATCTGGGCACCAAGGGGAAAGCCTAAAACACAGGTAGCCGCAAGTCTGTTATGACAGCTGAATTTCACACTTTTTCCAGACGGGCACACCATACAGATATGGCGCTCGGGTGTCCAACCCACCAAGGAAAATAGGGATGCCATGCATTTCCAAAAAGAGGACACCCATGGGAATCCGCAGAGGCCTGACTTGTGAAAATCGGCCCAGAATTTATTACCCAGACACCCCTGTAAAGTCTGAAATAAGGGAAAAACGCATTTTCTACACATTTCACTCGGCTCACTCACCGAAACACGCCGGCAACAAGACAGGGCCTACCATCCCACGTTCCCATAGGTGTCCCAATGAAAACGGTACCTCAAATGTGTGGGTGCACCTACCTGGATGCCAAGTGGAAGGCCTAAAACACAGGTAACCCCAAGTCTGTTATGACAGCTGAATTTCACACTTTTTCCAGTTGGGCGCACCACACAGATATGGGCCTCGGGTGTCCAAGCCACCAAGGAAATCAGGGAACCCCATTTATTTCCAAAAAGAGGACACCCGGGGGAATCCGCAGAGGTCTGACTTGAGAAAAACGGTCCAGAATGCATTACCCAGACACCCCTGCAAAGTCCGAAATGTGGGGAAAAAAACACATTTTCTGCACATTTCACTCGGCTCATCCACTGAAACACGTGGCCAACAACACATGGCCTACTGTCCCGCATTCCCACAGGTGTCCCGATGAAAACGCTACCTCATTTGTGTGGGTGCACCTACCTGGGTGCCAAGGGGAATGCCAAAAATACAGGTAATCCCAAGTCTGTTCTGACAGCTGAATTTCACACTTTTTCCAGATGGGCGCACCATACAGATATGCGCCTCGGGGGTCAAAGCCACCAAGGAAAACAGGGAACCCCATGCATTTCTGAAAATAGGACACCCGTGGGAATCCGCAGAGGTCTGACTTGCGCAAATTGGCCCAGAATGTATTACCCAGATAACCCTGCAATGGCGGAAATGTGGGGGAAAAAACGCATTTTCTGCACATTTCACTCGACTCACCCACCAAACACGCCCCCAACAACATATGGCCTAACATCCCACATTCCCACAGGTGTCCCGATGAAAACGGTACCTCACATGTGGGGGTGCACCTACCTGGGCGCCAAGGGGAAAGCCTAAAACACAGGTAACCCCTAGAATGTTATGACAGATGAATTTCACACTTTTTCCAGATGGGCACACCATACAGATATGGGCCTCGGGTGTCTAAGTCACCAAGGAAAACAGGGAACTCCATGCATTTCCGAAAAGAGGACACCCGTGGAAAGCTGCAGAGGTCTGATTTGCTCAAATCGGTCCGGAATTTATTACCCAGACACCCCCGCAAAGTCCAAAATGTGGGGGGAAAAAAACGCATTTTCTGCACATTTCACTATGCTCACCCACCGAAACACGCCGCCTACAACACGTGGTCTACTGTCCCGCGTTACCACAGGTGTCCTGATGAAAATGGTACCTTACATGTGTGGTTGCACCTACCCGGGCGCCAAGGGGAAAGCCTAAAACACAGGTAACCCCAAGTATGTTATGACAGCTGAATTTCACACTTTTTCCAGATGGGCACAACATACAGATAGGGGCCTTGGGTGTCCAAGCCACCAAGGAAAACAGGGAACCCAATCCATTTCCAAAAATAAAACACCCATGGGAATCCGCAGAGGTCTGACTTGTGCATATCGGCCCAGAATTTATTACCCAGACACCCTCGCAAAATCCAAAATGTGGGAAAAAAACACATTTTCTGCACATTTCATTATGCTCACCCACCGAAACACGCCACCAACAACACATGGACCACGGTCCCGCGTTCCCACCGGTATCCCAATGAAAACGGTACCTTACATGTGTGGGTGCACCTACCTGGGCGCCAAGCAGAAACCCTAAAACACAGGTAACCCCAAGTCTGTTATGACAGCAAAATTTCACACTTTTTCCAGATGGGCACACCACACAGATATGGGCCTCGGGTGTCCAAGCCACCAAGGAAATCAGGGAAACCCATGCATTTCCGAAAAGAGGACACCCGGGGGAATCCGCAGAGGTCTGACTGGAGAATATCGGCCCAGACTGTATTACCCAGACACCCCCGCAAAATCCAAAATGTGGTAAAACAACACATTTTCTGCACATTTCACTATGTTCACCCACCGAAACACGCCGCCAAAAACACATGGCCTACCGTCCCGCATTCCCACACGTATCCCAATGAAAATGATACCTCACATGTGTGGGTGCACCTATCTGGTTGCCAAGTGGAAAGCCTAAAACACAGGTACCCCAAGTCTGTTATGACAGCTGAATTTCAAACTTTTTCCAGACAGGCACACCACACAGATATGGGCATCGGGTGTCCAAGCCACCAAGGAAAATAGCAAACCCCATGCACTTCCGAAAAGAAGACCTTCGTGGGAATCCGCAGAGGTCTGACTTGCGCAAATCGGCCCAAAATGTATTACCCAGACTCCCCCGCAAAGTCCGAAATGTGGGGGAAAAAAGCATTTTCCGCACATTTCACGCGGCTCACCTACCGAAACACGCCACCAATAACACATGGCCTACGTTCCGCGTTCCCACAGGTATCCCAATGAAAACAGTACGTCACATGTGTGGGTGCACCTACCTGGGCGCCAAGGGCAAAGCCTAAAATACAGGAAATCGCAAGTCTGTTATGACAGCTGAATTTCACACTTTTTTACAGACGGGCACACCATACAGATATGGGCCTCTGGGCTCCAAGCCACCAAGTAAAACAAGGCACCCTATGCATTACCAAAAATAGGACACCCGTAGGAATCCGCAGAGGTCTGACGTGTGCAAATCGGGCCAGAATTGATTGCCCAGACACCCCTGCAAAGTCCGAAATGTGGGGAAAAAAAAACATTTTCCGCACATTTCACTCAGCTCACCCACCAAAACACACTGCCAACAAGACATGGCCTACTGCCCCACGTTCCCACAGGTGTCCCAATGAAAACGGTACCTCATATGTGTGGGTGCACCTACCTGCGCGCCAAGCGGGAAGCCTAAAACACAGGTAACCCCAAGTCTGTTATGACAGCTGAAATTCACACTTTTACCAGAGAGGCACACCACACAGATATGGGCCTCAGGTGTCCAAGCCACCAAGGAAATCAGGGAACCCCATGCATTTCCGAAAAGAGGACAGCCAGGGGAATCCTCAGAGGTCTGACTTGAGCAAAACGGCCCAGAATGTATTACCCAGACACCCCCGCAAAGTCCGAAATGTGGGAAAAAAACATTTCACTCGGCTCATCCACCGACACACGTGGCCAACAACACATGGCCTACTGTCCGGCGTTCCCATAGGTGTCCTGGTGAAAACAGTACCTCACATGTGTGGGTGCACCTACCTGGGCGCCAAGGGGAAAGCCAAAAATTCAGGTGACCCCAAATCTGTTCTGACAGCTGAATTTCACACTTTTTCCAGATGGGCACACCATACAGATATGGGCCTCGGGGGTCAAAGCCACCAAGGAAAACAGGGAACCCCATGCATTTCCGAAAAGAGGACACCTTTGTGAATCCGCAGACATCTGACTTTCTCAAATCGGCCCACAGTTTATTACCCAGACACCCCGGCAAAGTCCGAAATGTGAAAAAAATATGCATTTTCTGCACATTTCACTCGGCTCACCCACCGAAACATGCCGCCAACAACACATGTTCTACCGTCCCGTGTTCCTACAGGTGTCCCGATGAAAACGGTACCTCACATTGAAAGGGGCCCCTAGGGTTCCCTCGCGTTATGGAAACAAGGCAAGTCACCACACACGATAGATACGCCAGACATGAGGTTGTATTCCCAAAGCTAGGGTTTATTGCAAAGCAAATAGTATCAGTTGGCCAACTCAGTCTCACGCCCCGCGACGTGTATCTCTAGACCTCGAGGGATGCAAGAGCGCGAATTACGTACATCAGTTACATATATACAAAATGCATATCATGCAATCAGCTGTGACATGTTTAACACCCCCCTTTATTGGGTTTCTTTGAACTCGGTTTGATGATAGACAATTTCGACGAATATGACACCTTCAAATATCTATTCTAGCAACAATATGCAACCTTGCAAGTGTGGAGACATCTTTTCTTTGTTGAACAGAACACAGTGCTTCTGTTCTTGTAAGCGAGCTACATACGGGGAAGAGTCACATTCCAGACCTTGCTATCTATGAGGTGCTATTCGTGTCCTGGGAGCCGACACGCTCTACAAGGCTCGGAAAAGGGGGCCATAAGAAAAGCATAATTCAAGCCTTTAGCTGCTTTATTCTAACATATTCTACCATGTAACGAGACTGGCTGGCAGCTGTGAAATGATTAAATGCCCTGCGGCTCTCCTTCAAGGCTACATTCGGGAGTTAGACGGGCATTCCTCTCCGGAGCTGAATACGTTGTGTTTCAACAAACTCTTATTAGCCTCGCGGCCTTTCGGCCTTGCCCTTTCACATTCAGACAACATTGTTAACAGTTGAGCAGAGTAAGCAGAAATGTGCTGCAAAGAAGTTTGAACAGAAAGCAATGAGCAAAGTTAGAAAACAAAATGGCGATCCTTGTTACATCAAAATGGCCGCTCATTGGTCAAACTCGAAAACCTGTATTTCTATTGTTATGTACATGAGACGGTTGGTCTTCGGCCACCAAAATACGTTTGGCGTCAATCGTGAGAGGTGTCCATTTTTCTAGACTGACAAACCCTCCTTTTGGCCGTATGCCAAACGTCTCATTCATTCATTGTATCCTCCTCTGATGACGTAAAGTCTGAAGTACCTATGTCTGAATTTTACGTGCTATTATAAGCATCATCATCATAATTAATATCTATAGCCATTAATTCTTTCACTGTTTTTATTATTCGTGTCTCTGTCATCCCGACCATAGGTTAATTATCTTTTTGTTATCATATGCATACATCCCTCAGTCATCTCAGTGCAAACTATCGGTAGGCAGTGTATGCAACAGCACGTTATGAATATTCCAAACACTACTACTAATATCGCAATCAACTTCCATCCCCAAGAACGCAGTATTCCCCAAAACCAGGACCCTATTCCCCAGCCCCCTTCTCCAGTAGGGAGTTCAGAGCTTAGGATAGGCATTTTTTTTATTGCTTCAAAAATCGTAGGAGAGTAGTCATCTACGAATACGCAGCACGCTGATCCCACAATCTTGCAAATTCCCCCACGATCAACCAGGATTACATCGAGAGCCATTCTATTTTGCAGCATCATTAACCTAATTCTCTTTTCTTCCAACGTCATGTTAAATAGTATATCTGTTGTTGTGTTTATCGTATCTTTTAGTATTCTGGACAGCTGCCTTATGTTATAGGAGTTCACTATCTGGGACAAGAATGGTATGAATGATTTTGCTACGTCCTTCGCTATCAAAACACCTTTGCTACTCCTTCGGTTGCTAGATCTGGATAGCCTGGCTATGTCTGCTGTTTCTAAGAGGAACACTCCCGGGAACAGTAGACCTAGGCAACATGTACCTCCCCAGTTTCTGGGCAACCAAGGATATGCTTTTTCTCCACATATAAAATAAACAGGATCTCCCACATATACTGGTTCTATTTCCCATTTTAGTACCGCTGTATTCATGCATCCAGTAAATGTTCCTACTAAATAGGAGCCTTTCTTTTTTAGACAAAAAGGGACATTTCTCGGGTTGTAATTCACCATGTAAGAAGGAGGGATTGTATCTTTGTTCCCGTCTGTCCTTACACGAAACATCATCACAGATGTTTTAACTGGCAGGGACAATCTATCTTGTCTATTTTGTCATGTTATTTTTCGCATACTTTTAGGCGTAGGTTCTGGGATCATCACTTGCGCTTTATGGAATATGGAACAAACCACAGGCCTCATATTTATTTCCTCAAACTCATTCATGTTTGTTCTATCTAATTGACCCGTACTACTCTTATTCCACTTTCCATAAAACAATGCACTTAAAGATGCACTGCATGCAGAACTTAATGGTAATGGTTGTACATACCAGCCTATTCCTTTCCCCGCATGCTGCGGTAAATGGGCACATACCCAGCAATTATTTTTCTTTAGAATTGCATGCGTCATGTTCTTGATTAGTAATAGCGTATTGTTCCCATACCCTTCTCTGTGTCTCTCTTCCATTGGGGACAAGGTATAAGTAATCACCTGAACTGGGCTTTCAGTAGTGGACATTTTAACTATTGGTAAGAACATTCCCAGTGGGTGTATAGACTCCACATACCATAACACAAAGGCTGTCGTTATTGGTGCTACCACACTCATGAAGCACATGATTATTGTCAAAGCCAGCATAAATTTCTTTTACCATGCGTTTTCCCTAAGTTTACAGTCTTTATAACTAACTAATTCTCAGCAGTGGTGCAGGAGGAGGCTGAAACCGGTCCCGACATCTTTCTCACCATCCTTCTTCTTCCTGACAAAGTTCGTCGTGGATATCTCTCTTCGTCGCACTTGTCCGGATGTCAATAAGTTCAAAGGAATTGTCAACAGTTTAATCTGCCAGCCTTTTGCAGCCTGGATTGCTTATTCATTCTAGGCAAGATCACTTGTCCTCTCTCACACTGCTCAGAGGACTTCTGAACAGTTCTCTATCGCCTTTGTACCATGTGCGCCCAGCTTGTCCGCTCTGGTTCAGGACACATGTACTTTTTATGATCGCACCGAGGAGCCGCAAGTCTTGAATTGTCCGACTTGCACAACTCTCACGCTTCTCTCCTCTACACCTCTAGTTCCTTCTCCATCCATGAGCGGAAGCAGAGGGTAGCATAAACACCAAAGAACTGTGGATCACTCTGTCTTTCTAGGCCGCAAATCATATCGCCTCACTCCTGGTATTGTGTGATCTGAGAACAGTGCCGGTGCACTTCCAGATCCAGGTTCAGAGTCAGCCTGTGGCACAATGGAAGATGCTGGTGTGCGCCGCAATAGTGCTGCGGTTTCGGTCTTTGGCTCTGGCGCAATGGCAAGTGCTGGTGGGCGCCAAAGGGGTACACGTTTAGTGTCTGCCATTATTTGCAATGCAGATTTTGTGTCGGCCAACAGTGATGTAGGTTCTGCTGGGCAACGTTGGGGCACTCTTTGCCCTTCACCAGTTTTGGCAATCTTTTCAGGCTTTGTTTCGAGTTTTACTTCTCGCTCGGACAGACTTAGTGGCAGTGGACTGGCAGCAGTTTCTTTCGTTTCTGGGACCGCTGTCTCTTTCCGGTCGTCCGGATTGGGCAAGTCTTTCAGTGAAGATGGGATCTTTTTGGCATGGGTGGCATGGATCCACGCCTTCCTTCCATCCACCCATATTGCCTTCTGCGTTGCCAGAAGCACTTGATAGGGGCCGCGCCACCTGGGTGCTGACAATGATTTTCTCTCAAAGTTCTTAAGCAATACCCAGTCTTCTGGCCCCAGCGCGTGCCCCGGACCAGCATATCTTACGCGTAGAGCCTCCTGCACCTGCTGATGAATCAAACGCAATTTGTGCATTAAACGGCCTCAATAAGTGCTAAGTACAGGATGCTCCACTTCACTCAGTCGCTTTGGCTGAGGTGCGCACCAAACATTCGCCAGCCTCCCCATCACAATCTCATATGGGGAGATCCCAGTTCTAGCCTGTACAGATGTATGTATGCACAATAGCGCTATCGGTAATGCATCCACCCAACTCAACTTGCTCCCTGCACATATCTTGCTAATTTTTGACTTGAGGATTCCGTTGTGCCTCTCAACAAGACCGGCCGAAATCGAATGCCTCGAAATATGAAATCACTTATTAATCTGAAGACCTGCACATATCTGTAATACCACTGCGCCCACAAAATGTGGACCGTTATCTGACCATATGACACGGGGCAAGCCAAAACGGGAAAAGTATTCTTTAAGCATTACTTTTGCCGTACTCATTGCTGTGCAGTCTTTTAAGGGATATGCCTCCACCCACTTGCTGAATGCACAGATCATCACTAAGACATATTTCAAGTTTTGGCACCTCTCCATCTCTATGAAATCAAAATGGATTACCTCAAAAGGCATAGAAGGCGGGCCAAAACTGCCTGTTGGAGTCCCTTTCCTACATTGTGTTGTAAACACGTAATGCAGTTCTGCACCAACCTCTCTGCATTCTTCTTTATGTTTGCATTCTTCCATACCGTAGATAGGTGCTGTATTATTTTCTTGGCACAGATGTGGGTAGGGCTGTGAGCTATTGTGACCATTGCAGTCACATAGGAATTTGGCAACATCCAGTTTTTAGATCCCTTGTCCACCCAACAACCCTCTAAATCTAACTCAGCAGAGCCCTCTGCCCACCCTTGTATCTCATCGGCCGTGGCTTCGGCCTGCATTTCTTTGACAGTGGCAATTCCATCTTCTATCATACAGGGTACTTCCTCAGTCTGGACTGTCATCATTTTATTATTCAAATCAGTGGCAGTTTGTTTCGCAATTCTGTCTGCAAATGCGTTTCCCTCTCCCACTTTGCATGTTACCTTTTTATGTGCCTTGCATTTCACTATTGCTAGGCGCTTTGGAAACGTGAGTGCAGACAGCAATCGTACAATCAAAGGGCCATGTCGAATTCTGGCCCCATGCGATGTCAAGAAACCCCTCTCAGCCCAGAGTCGACCAAAATAATGAACCACCCCAAAAGCATACTGACTATCAGTATATATATTCACGTTCAAATTTTCAGAAATCTGACAGGCTCTGGTCAATGCTATTATTTCTGCAGCTTGTGCTGAGTTGTAGGGGATTCTTTTGCTTTCTACAACGCTCTCTAGGGTAGTGATAGCGTAAGCGGCAGTTGACGTGCCATCAGGTAGCTTAAAACAAGAGCCGTCAGAAAATAACACTCCATCTGGCTCCTTTTGTGGGATGTCACTTAAATCAACTCTCCCCTTTGTTTCTTCCTCAGTGACCATTAAGCAATCATGGGGTGGTGATTCGTTGGCACCAATTTCTTCTGTGGGCAGTGGCATTAATTCTGAGGATTCAAAGCGCCACACCTCATAATTTGGATATGGGGCGCGAATAAGATAATTTCATATCTTGTCAGTGTAGCAGAGGTGAGGTGTTGCGTCTGTGTCCTATTTAATAGGACATCTATGGCACCATCAGAATTAAAGTATGCTCCAATACCATCCCTTCCATTTGTTTCACCAACGCAGCAGCCACCGCGACAGATCGGAAACATCATGGTAGTGCGCGCGCTACAGGGTCCAGCACAGAAGAAAAATAGCCACACAGCCTATTTCTTCCACCTTGTTCCTGTGTCAAAACAGCGAATGCACATCCTTCATTCTCACCTACAAACAATCTAAAAACGTTTTCATAATTTGGTGTACCCAAAACTGGTGCAGAACATAATGCAGTTTTCAATTGATCAAACGCTCTCTGCCATTCTTCATTCCACTGCAAAGGTATCACTGCATCCTTCTTAGTTAATAGCACCATTGGCTTCACAATCAACGCAAAATTACCGATCCACTGCCGGCAATAAGAAGCCATGCCTATTATGGCTCTGACTCATTTCTGTGTCTTTGGAATAGGCATACAAGAAATACCTTCTATGCGTTCTGGAGTTAGCCTTCTCCCTTCTTTCGAAAGTAGGTAGCCCAAATAAGCTACCTCCTTTCAATTATATTGAAACTTCTTCAAACTAGCTTTATGGCCATGTGCCGCTAGCTGTGACAGTAGTAATACGGTGCTCTTTTTACAAATCTCTTCTGTATCAGCAGCGATCAACAGATCATCTATATATTGCAATAGTACACACCCCACTGGTAATTCTAGCATGTCTAGCTGCTCTTTTAAAGCTCTACTGTAAATACTCGGACTTTCCGTATATCCTTGTGGAATGCGTGTGAATGTAAATGATCGTCCCCCTAATGTGAACGCGAACAAATATCTACTGTCTTTGTCCACCGGAATGCTAAAGAAAGCATATTTTAGATCAATTACAATAAAGTATTCTGCTGAGGCAGGTATCATTGTTAATATTGTAGTGACGTCTGGGACCAAAGGAAATTGTGGATCTACTACTTTGTTTAGCGCGCGCAAATCAATTATGAAACCATATGGTACTTCATTGCCTCCTTTTTTATACACTTGAAGAATCGGGCTGTTACATGTACTGCCTGTAATTTCTTCAATTACCCCAAATCTGAAACAATACTTTTCAATCCTCTCTCTCCGTTAGCCGAAATTTTATACTGGGGAATTCGCGGCAGTGTAACTCCTTCTTTCAAAATGATCCTCACTGGCTCTATCTTCAAGCATCCTACATCGGTATCATGCAACGCCCATATACAGGTTGGCACTTTTCTTAACTCTCCTGGCAAAGTTTCAGACATGAATTCTGACACAGCGGCATCTTGTGGCCAAATCGTCAAAAACACCCCGTCTGACGTGCAATGTATAATCGCACCTAGCTTTTTCAACAAGCTTAATCCGAACAAGTTCTCCCCACAATTTTCTGTTAGGAGAAAGGGCCTTGTGTAGCGTTACAAATACCATATCATATCATATCATATCAATGTTCAGTGAATGGTCCTAGGGTAACTGGGACTGGTTGGGAAACTGGGTTTTTGACTGGTGTACCTGCGAACCCTACAGAAACATTATTTTGCCCCGACAGTGGTATATCCGGAACCAAGTGATGGTCTATGGAACACTTTTGCACTCCTGTATCTCCAAGGAAGCGGTGCTCCTCATTCCCGACTCTCATTTCTACGTAAGGTCCTCTCTGATTCACGGGAATAGACACTGGTTCCGACCCCTGCCCTGGGCTGTCCTATTGGGGAAATAACACATCATCCGATGTGTAGTCACTACTATTACTGTAATATGTATTTGGCTGCGTATTGAAAATGTTCCCATTCTTTCCTCTATTTCCCCCACTCTGATTCCCATACTGTTGGTTTTGCTGACCCTGACTCTGGTTAGGAGCACTTTGGTTTTGGGCTTGGTTTTGATTACCTTCATTATTGTGGTGCTGCTGCATACTATTCCTATTTGGTCCATTCGCTCCTTGGTGCCCTCTTTGCTGTCTTCTCTGACCAGTTCCATTTCTATTCTGTAAATGTGGACATTGCGCTCGCTAGTGTCCTTCCTCCTTACAGTATGCACACTGATTTGCATATTCAAATTACTCCTCCCTTGTGCGTTCCCTCTTCCTCTATTATGTCCTGCTACTTGCTGCAGTAACATCCTTGTTTTCAAATTTACTCTACCTTTCTCCTCCTGGTCTTTTCCCGCATTCACTCTCGTCTCGTAATATTGGGCCATGTGCAATACTTCACCCAGCGTTTTTGCTTGCCATGCACTTTCTGATGTCATTATTAGGTTCTGAATTGGAAGTTTCAACCCCCTCACATATTTATCAACAAATAGCCTCTTCCCCGCTTTCAAGCTCACATCCTGCCCACTGAAGTCTGCGAATACTTCCTCAAACCTATTGAAATAATCTGTTGCTAACTCATCCTTGCCTTGCACATATGCAGTCAACTTGTCCCATTGAATTATTTTCTCTGGGACAATTTCTTTTAATTTCTGTATTATGCGTGCTGGTAATTCTACCATGTTCTCTCCTGGTGTCCCTCCAACCGCTTTATTCCTGTCTTCTATTACCAAGTCCGCCCATGTGGTGCCATAGGCCGTTACGTCATCCACCTTTCTTATTTGCTTCCATATGTCTGTTGGCAGGATCACTGGGAATATTAGGTCTATGTCACCCATGGTCAGCACGGATGATTGCAGGCAGGACTCTACTTCCTTGTAAAATCCTGCAGGATTCTTTCTTATATCAGGAATCGTCTGCTTTATGTTGTTCACCTCCTGTCTGGAAAAGGGGACATGCACATATTGGGCGGTATAATGGGCTGGCGTTACCTGCGCCGCTACGTTGCCCACTGCGGGAACCTCTGTTTTTGGCACAATGGTAGGTGGGACCTCCCACATAGGGAATGCCCCACTTACTGTCCCTCCCCCTTCTCTCATGTGTAACAATATTCCCAGATCTAGCGATAGGGCTATTTCTCCTGTCCCTCGCTCTAGTGCTCTCTTATATACTGCCATTATTTCGAGTGGGCTGGCCTTGTCATTTTTTTATATCTTTATCTATTAAATGTTCAGCCATCAACTGCAGTGCTTTTCTTTTCATGGGCATGGAATATTCATCAAATATCTCATGTATCTCCATTGTGGGGATCCTGGGATCAGACATCCATCTTAACGCCTCTCGTATACATACTTTCAATTTGTCGCCTCTCTGTACTGACGACATTGAATGTCGTTGCTGTATATATGACTCTACCGCTTCCTTCCTATCTCTCCCGATATCCTTACACCTGTACCCAGGTGCAGTAAACATTTCAGCATAATCATTATCCAATTCATTTTTGAGCTCAAAAAGTCCATATACATGTTCCCTTACTTCTTCAGCTCTTTCTCTACAGCGTGCTAATACATTCAAATCTAACAATCGCTGCGGTGGTCATTTCTCAATTAACTGTTTCCATCTCTCCACCAAATATTCACCCATGCATTCCAACACTACTTGTCTTTCGTTGCTTCTTCGGAAGTCATACATGGAAGCCAATGCTGCCGTCCCATCATTTGCGTCTACATCTCTGCCTGTTGCTGCAATTCCACCTTCCTTTCTATGCTGATCGCACTGCGAGTTACCCTTGTGCATCTACTTTGTTCAGTCCCGCCTCTCGCTCCGTGGTTTCAACTTCAACCCCTGGAGGGACGGATGGTACAGAGTCTGTATCTAAGGCGGGAGGTGCGGATGGGACAATAGGAATTGGGAGTGTCTGCTGTGGGCCTTGTTGGCTAATAGGAAGTGTTACGTGTGCGGTATGTGGCTGTGGGAGGGCTTGAGCTACGGGAGGGAGAGTTTGAGCTATGGGAGGGGCTTGAGCAATAGTAACTGGCGTGTTTGGCCTCGCGTCTGATCTTGGGCCATGTTTTGTATGGATCAATATGTTTTCCATCACTTCATCTGCTATGTGCAATTCTCGTTGTGGGTATATTTTTTCTATGTTCAACTGGCCACGTCTACCTGACCTCCTTAGACTCTCCATCCACTCCTCCTCCTCCTTTTCTTCCGCTACTTCACCTTTCGATTTATGCCTCCGCGCATGCTTCGCTCTACTTCAAAATCGGAGCATTGCTTCCCTTCTCCAGTCCTTAACGATATCAAATGCTGCGGGACGCGCTTTCTTTCTTATCAACACCCTTTCCAGGTTATCTATTCTTGCTATCTCAAAACTACCATTTATCGGCCACTGATAGTCTTGTTGCTTTCTGGTTGTCCTATGCCAAGTCTCACAGAATATTATCACTCCCACGCCCTACTTCTCACACATCTCATACGCCGGCGTTCCCCCAGGTGGTGCAATTTGGCCATCTTCCAAAGATTGTCTACCGCAGCGGAAAAACCCCACTAGGGTGGAAAATACCCCAGGCATATTTCAAGCTCCCCTTGGTTAATCAACCTTACCTAGGGCGTTTGATTTTGCAAAGTCATCTCTCAACCAATATCAGGGTTATTTTGAATCGGGGTATGACTCACCTGATAAATCAAATTGTCCTCCAGGACACAATTCGTCTGAGGATGGGACCCAGTGCACAACCCTGTTTAAGTCCCTCACTGGTGGTAATATATTTTGTCAGGGACCCCTCTGGTTGAGATGAATAGCAACAGTTGTGTTCCTATATAACATTTTTATGAAGTATAGCAAAGCAGGATCAATGCCCCAACCTTTTAGTTTTGCCCCAAGTCTACTTCTGGAAATCAGATCAACAGCATTTGAAAAGTCCATGTAGCAACAATAGGGCATGTTCTTCCATTTTGATCTTAATGCTCACAAAAATTGCAATGATGCTATGTTGGTTGTTGTGCTGTAACTTTTCCTGAAACCTGTTTGAAACGTACTCAGTATGTTCTTAGTTTCTGTCCAGGTATTTAATAGTTACAAAAGTTCACCAGCAAATAGTTTCTGACATGAGTCCATCATCGCCATAAATCTATAATTTGTTGCTATAAGTCTATCCCCTTTTTTTTAATATGGGCACCAGAATAGATTGGCAGCAGCTCGCTGGTATTTGTCCACACTTCCCAAAATATAGCACCAAGATTGCTGCCCAGAGGCTGGGGTCAGCCTTGAAAACCAGATTAGGGATGCCATCCTGCCTCAGGGCTCGGGAGGATTTTGATTTTAGTATTAGCCTTTCAAGATTAGTTCCCGAGAACTCTTCTTCCAGTTATGCTCTTGAGTGTGAGTTCACCCGGCTCCATATCATTAGCTCTCCCACTTCTGTCTCTGCCAATAACTGACCATTAGAGGAATATAGGTTTTGGATATGTTTAGTCCAACCTTCATCGGATATTGGATTTAGGTCGATCTTAGGAGATAGATTTCTGAGAATCTGTTGAAATTGCGCTAGAATTTGACCTTGTTGTCTATTCTCAACCATGTGAACAGGTTCCACCAATTCACTGTCCTGATGGATGCTTTTTGCATTTTTTGCGAATTTTTGTATTCTGTGGCCTGGTTTTTCATGATTCTCTTTTTAGTTGCTGGTGATAACTCTAGATTTCTTTTCACTGCTGCCTTATTCTTGCAATATTGTCTCTTTCTTTCCTGGACGACTACGTCAAATAATTTCTGTTCTTGATCTTGAAGTTTGGGGCTTCACTTTACTATTTTTAACAAATGTAAGATCAATCTCTTTGATTATCTCTTCTAAATTCTGGTCAGCTGTTACGAACAGTGTGTGCTTCCTTCATTTGTTTGTAATGCTTCATTCAGCCGTTCAATGTCTCTTTGTGCCCAACATAGTCTATAGCCCGCATTAGTTGGTATGACATTTTCACATTTTTGTAGTTCTTGCCATCCATTCTGTTGCGTAGTCGTCCAATGTACTGTGCCATGATCACTGGCTCCACTATGAGATACCACTATGGGACTGCATGTTGCTCGCATTGCCCTGTCGACTACAACATAGCCGATTAGGGATGCGACAATGCCATTTGACCATGTGTATAGTAGGTCAGCCACATTGCTCAAAAGCATCCCAAGGGTTCCAGATCAAAAAAATGGAACTGCGACTGCCAAATATAGGTTTGCCCCACCTTGATGCCATTAGATACGTATAGCAGTTGTCTGTTTAAATCTCCAGCCAGAACGACAGTACGTGCGGGTGTACTTTCCAACTAACAAGTAATTGCATCTGTGATTAATGATTGCACTGATTTAGTCAAGGAGCCCTCTGGAGGATTGTAGATGTTGATAATTAAAGATTTTTTCTTCACTTGGGGTACTGGAATATTGCAAGATACCCATCAGTACATTAGTGGATTCCACTGCCCTTGGCCAAGGTGCACGTTTTAAGTTTGTCTTAGCTCCAATGGCAAGACCCCCACTATCCATGCCCTTCTTGTGTCTTGTGGCATTGTTGTATGGGACTTGAAACCCAACTATATGAAAAACTTTTGTGCACCATGTTTCTTGCAATAAAAATATATTCACCTCCTTCATCAATAATTGCCCTTTTGGATGTATTAAAAATTATTTGTAGCCTCTTGTGTTCTGAGATGTCCATGACAACTTTCCAGTGGCTTTTACTTGTCGGTTAGCCCTAGTACATGCATTCATTGGCATCCATAAAGTGGAAGTGACGACCTTGGGCGTTGCCAGTGAGTTATGTTCTTGTAAAGCTCTTAGTGCGTCTCTCTCTGTCGGCACATTTAAAATGGGGCTAGTGTTCCTTGCATTACCCTCACATGCTGATTTTGCACCTTTGGTTTTTTGGCATGCTAATAATGTAAAACCTGCTCTCAAGAGAAGCTCTGAATGTGTTTTCAATAGTTCCACCACTAGCGGTGACACAAAGTCAATCAAAGCCCAGTTTGTCTCACTATTTCAATCTGGTAGTTCAATTTTCAGAATATCTCTGGATTGAATATACTCCAGATATTTTGAAGATTGACAGTAATACTGTTCCATTTAGAAATGGGCTTTGCGACGTTGGGACATTTTCCTCCAATATTACCCATGTACCCCCGTCATTTAATGCACCGTGGTGGAGAATTGGCAGTTTATAACTATCCTCAGCCAAGGACTGGTTGGTTTGCACATGAGTAGCTGTTTTCTTCTTCTTCGGGTCAGGTTTAGGTAAGTCTTCTTGTTGTGCTGTAGGCTTATTGCTTGAGTCGTTGTCCCCTGTCAGCCATATCTGCCGATTTGTTCCTGTGCTTCCGCTTTTCTGAAGTCATATGTGTTTACACTGGCACACCTTTAACTGCTTTTGTTGTGCCAGTGTTTTCAGTGCTGGTGGTGCGTGTGTTTTCCGTGGTGATTGTTTGTTTTTTAGGACCTTCTTTAATTCTGCAGGCAGAGATATTTGGACTTCCTCAAAGTTCCAATCGAGCTTTCCTTTACCGTTTTGGCCACTACCCTACACTATGTGTTTTTTTAAACAGTGCTTTTATTATGTCTAGATGTTTATGTGAAAGCTTTTGGCTGACTCCAAGCTCTTCCCCTAGGGAAGCCATTAGTACAGCTTGTGCATCTGTCTTACATTCCAGTACCATCAAAAGATTATTTGTTGCAATGTCCTCGACCAAGGTTGTTCCCCCTACAATGGCAGACTCATTTGCCTCCTCTGAGACCGATGTATCCGATGTATCCGAGTGTGTGTCAAAAACTGTCATATCTGGAGAATATGACAAACTAATATACTTGTTGGTCTCCCCACTTGTTGTATTTGG
The DNA here is from genome assembly GCF_040938575.1 of Ambystoma mexicanum. Taxonomy (NCBI): domain Eukaryota; kingdom Metazoa; phylum Chordata; class Amphibia; order Caudata; family Ambystomatidae; genus Ambystoma; species Ambystoma mexicanum. Next base: position 185,309,349 of record NC_090935.1, read on the forward strand.
CAACCTTTTCTCACCACCCAATGAGGCTCTCGGCAAATTATTGACTAAATTCAGTAGTGGGTTATTATTGTCAATTGTGTCTGACAGGCACTTGTCTTTGTCCACTTCTCTTGATTCCGATGAGTGTCTATTCAAGCGCATGTCTTTGGCTCCAAAAAAGGCTGAAATATCCGCTTGTGAGGGCTGATCAAATTTTGAATTTTTTAAGGACGTCATACTTGTCACTGCGTAAATTTGAGGGTTTATGCTGCACATTTCCATTCGGCAGTTGCCCCTTACATGTCATTATTTGTTATAAGACCCAACATGTATAGACCTCAATGAATGATGAAAACGAGCTCTGGTCTGCACACGCAGCAATGTTATCGCAGAGGAGCAGATTTCCCTGCTCTGCTGTCTCCCTGGTTGTAAATTATACTGCCAAACATAAGAGTCACAAGACCATATGGACTATTTTAAGCTGTAACGTGTTGTTTGAGAGTGAAGCCGAGTTTCACAAAGCTTCCGGCACCGAGTGAAATAACAAAGTGTCAACTACATACCGCAGTTGGATAGTTGACACTGATGAAACAAAATGGATGCAACGGAAAACTTTCCGTTTGTACTCAAAAAATGATTTCTCAGAGCACCAGGGCCCCGCTTACCTCATTACTGCCTGCGGCTTACCGCTATTCCCGTTTCTTGAAGCTAGCAGCTCTGTAGTTCCGCAGCTGCCCACTTTCTACTTTACACTTTCCAGTCTGCTTTCTGGTCTGCGGTCTGCGTACTGTGGTTACCGTGGTCCCTGCAACAGCGCGCAGCGAACGGTTTCAATGAACAGCAACAATGTGCTAGGGGAAAGAACCTCGCCATGTGGAGCGACAAACCGTCACCCTCAGAGAATCAATGGCTGCTTCCGACACTCCTCTATACTATTTTTCCTTCAGCAACACGTGGTTCAGGTCGTATACATCCTCTTCTTCAACCACTGTTTTCAGTGTGTCAGGCTTCCTTTGTGTGTCATCACCAACTTCTCTTTCTTTCGTCTTCATATTCCTTCGGGGTTCTCCTCCAAGAGATTGTCATCTATACAGGGATGCTTCATATAGGGTTTTCTCAATGGATACCTTTTCTCAAAGGCTCTCCATGGAATAAGCGCCATCACTGGTGTTGTGCATGTTGTGATATCTGGCTTCCAGCATATAGCAAGGATGGGGTTGGACATCTTGAAGAGGCATTCAGCTGCCCCACTGTAGAAGCAAGAGGGAGCACAGATGGGTGAAGAGACAGAGAAGTTGAGTATAGCTGCTGATCCCAGAGTGCAAGAGTGTAGTGTTGGGGGGTAGGGTGGTACATGCCAGTCCATGGATGGATTTAAATACCATAGGAAGACAATGGCAGAGGGAGTGGCTCTGCCTAGATAGCCATCCCAGTTGTAGCCAATGGCTTCAAGTGTGAGGAAAATGGGGAAGAAGGAAATGGGTGCAGGCAGCAAAGTTGATAACCTTGATCAAAGGGTGAACAAGTAGAAGGAAAGGCCCAAGTAGGCTGGAGTCATAGGACAGTCGGCTAAGACCAGGGTTGATATCACTGACTTGGCACAGAGGAAGGTTAGGTGAGGTTGGATTCTGCAGATGTTCAGAAGGGGTTCAGGTGTATGTGTCTGGCTATAGCATCATATTCCAGTAACTATCAAAAAATTCCAATAACCCAAACTAGCAGGATATGGTGCACCACTAAGCATTAGTGATGTTTCTTTATGAACCAGACAGTTAATAGCAGTTATAAAGATTGCAGTTAGAGAGCAAATCCAATTTAATGTAATTAATTCATTATATTTTCCCTATATTTATGGTTTTGGTAACATAATCCTGACATTGATTGATATCAAAAAGTAGCAACCTTTACCCCCTTCATGCTCACCACATTGCTGATCAATCAAAATGCATTCCAAGCTACATTCAATATTAGGAGTTGTAACTATGCAAATATCCGTATATAGAGTTGCTATCACAGTTTAAAGAAGTGATGCCAGAGTAAATATGACTTTGAAAGACATAATCATTATGCAGTAATATATCACAGAAACATGTATGCATTGAGCATCAGAGAGTTTGGGGAAATGCAAAAAAAAGCAGTAAACATCACTGGCAGTAGCTGGGGATGTTAAATGCTTCCCCAAGCCAGGAATCTTCTGCTTCCCTAAGGTAGAGGGGAAATTGAGTCCTTGTGCAAAATTCTGTTTGTTTAGGAAATTGTATCTCTTACTATTAATATTAGTATGCATGCATTAATTAGATACTGCCAACGATTTTTATTTCAATTGGATTTACTAGGGGTAACTAAGGAACTAATCTAGTGAGAATCAGGTGAGGCAATGAATGGATAGTTGCTTTGACCTTCAGATATAGTACTTTCAAGCATCTAGTTATACATTAATTAATCTTTTATAATATACTCAATACCGTACCAGGATTCAAACCTGTCTTGCACTGCTTTGTCTTGCAATCAAGACAAGCGCTTTGCCCCTGAGCTTTCTGCACAGCCTGATGCCATTTGGATTATACAATGCCCCATCCACATTTCAAAACCTGGTTAATGCCATCTGGCAGTATTTGTTGGATACGTTTGTTATAATTTACATGGATGACATCCTGTTTTTTTCATCATCCTTTTAGGGACAATGTTAACTTGCACGAGAGGTGTGTTCTAGATTAAGGCATCATAGCTTAATTGCTCAGTTGGAGAAATGTGTATTTGAAGCTTCATTAATGGACTTTGTGGGATTTCGGATTGAAACAGATAGTATAAGGATGGACTCATCAAGAAAAGAATCAGTCATTAATTGGGCAGCAACATCATCTATAATGGAAGTCCATGACAGTTTGTTTTCTCAAATTTGTAAAGATGATTTATAAGAATGTGTGCAGACATCTATCTACCTATGAACATGCTCATTATGGGAAGAACAGAAACAATAAGCATTTCAGATGTTAATGGAAGCCTTTATGACAGACCTGATACTTCACCATCCTCAATTAAGATAAACTGACTGAAAAGCTGCATCCAATTGCTTTTTGTATTCAAGGTCTCCTAATTGCACAGCACATTACTAAATGACTTATGATGGGGAAATCTGATCCATTCACAATGCCTTTGAACAGTGGCAGTACTGTTTAGATCAGTGGCCCACACATTGTAATGGCCTTTAGACCAACACATAGACATGTTATCATGTATAATTGATGGGGTAGCTGGGGCATCAGAAACTGAGCCATATACATTGTCTAGCAGATCAGGAATTGTGGCAATATCTAACAACCAGAAGGAGCCACATATTAAGTAGTGCAATGGTATTTGAAGACCAGTGGCTACAAAAAGAGAAAAGAGTTTGAGCAAAACGAAATGGGTTTCTCTTCTGGATGCATGCCCTGATCCTGCTGGGTGCAGTTTAGGAATTCTGACTATACAATTGGAACATGAGTATTGAATAGCATGGCTTTCCAGCATGCAGAGGATTGTTGACCTGTAATCCACCTCTTCTGGTCACAGCAAATGATAATTGATGTCTAGCTGTGTACAATCATATCTGTCACAGAAATTATAACACTGTCTGCACTCATACAATTTGTAATCCACTACCTTCCACTAACCAGACAGTAGCAAATGATCTTGATGTTTGTTGTGGTGTTTTTTTGTGGTGGATGTTTCTGAATCACATGGGTATAGTACCATCTTAGCTTTGGACTAACTCAGTAAATTGGTAAACTATATCATTGTCGTCAACCACTGTATTTACCAAAACATTAATTTTCCAGTATAGTTAAATTGCACGGATTACCAGAAGCAATTGCACCAGACAGGGGTTGCTATTTGTCAACATTTTGGTCAGCAATATTTAGGGTATTAGGAATCTCATGGCCGTCTAGATATCATCTCCAGTCAAAAAGTCAGACTGAATTCAGAATTATTGGACAAAGTGGATCCCAGTCAATTTGGTCATAGGAACCACACTCATAATTTCACAAAATGCATACCTTTCTTTGCTATTTTTGGCTTTCACTCGAAATGCTGTCTAAAAACAATACAAAAGCACATCACAAAAAGTGATCAATCATTTCTTAGAGGATTAGGAGATGTACACAAAATTTGTGGAGAGCAAAAGGAGTATAACACATTGATGCAAAGTGGCAAAGAAAGCCTGCCTTTCCAAAAGGTACCGAAACATCTCAAGCTTTTTTCTCCAAATTGGAACATAAATGTGACTGTTTAAATATGCAAAATAATGTATTAAGCTGGCATTAATATAAAACATCTAAGAAATAAAATTGAACATTTATTTCATGTTACTTTGCTGAGACCAGTTGATAGGAACCACAAGGAAGAGCCCTTGTAGCACCACTGGCACCACACATTATAGTAGAAGGGACTCCTGATTTAAAAGTACAACCAATATTGAATTAGCAAATCAGCAGAGTCCAGTTGAACGTCTCAAAGAATTGAAGGGTTATTGTAAAGAAACAAGATTATGGGAACCAACGGGCGTTGTACATGTGACAATATCAGTATGTAAAATTGTGCAAAATGTTTCCTGAAAAAAGTTTGGAAAAGGATACTGGTGCTAAAGAGAAGTACTTTTAGGATCATGGATAAGAAGCTGAGAAAGAAGCTTCAGTCACATGTATGACACAAAGATGTTCTAAGACTCATGGGAAATGGAGAATGAAGAACAGGAACAAGAAGAGATAATTGAAGATTGTAGATAAAATAATGAACATGACCACTTATAAATGTTGGCCTGATAATAAGGAATGAAGTTGGGAGCAATGTGTAGGTCATGTAGGACAGCAAACAGTGCAACAGCACCAAACTCTTGCATGGCAATGTCCTTTGTAATTTGGGGTCCTGGCTTTTAGGACCTTAGTGAAAGATCTTGCTTTCCCTCTCTCGCCCAACGTGTTTTTTTTTAGACTGTTTGTTTCTTCTTTCTATACAACTCACTGGGTCCTTGAGCATCCATGGGACCGGCAGACACCAGAAACTAGCAGTAGCTTCCTAGGTAAGAAATTGGAGTAGAATCAGGTCCTCATGTTGTAAAATTATCAAGGAGTGATGGGAATTCACAACTGAATACCAATGTCTGTACTTGTGCACTTTTGCCATATAAGTGTACCTTGAAGAATTGATGGCCTGTGTGATCCAGTGTACTTTTCCAACTTTTCCACAAAGCAGTGAGCGGGCAGAGTGATTTGTTTTTTACTGAAAGGTAACAACAAGGAGAGAAAGACGGAGATTAACATCAGCTTTCCATGCCTTATGAGTGGAAGGTACAAGAGTGAGGCACTTCCTCTATTAAGTCTGCCTCATAGATGGGAGGCAGTGAGGCAGGTAGATAGCTGCCAGTGAAGCACCATACGACTCCGCACCAGCAACATGGAGAAGGAAGGTATGGACTTGTAGGGCATATTAAAGGGTTACTTGCCACATGCTTAGACAACGCTTAAACATATACCAGGTGTGGCAACAGCCCAACCTCACTTCATTTGAGAAGATGGGAAGAATTCTGGCACCCAGACTGACTCCTAAAGTGACTGCGCTGCAAATGCCAACCTCTTTCGGGGTAGTATGTGTTTGGAAAACGGTAACCCCATTTTCTTCCAGTCAGCCTGTTGCTCAACAGTTCTACATACACTTCTAACCCTGCCTATGCCCCACCTACATCAGTCACACCACAGACTTACCAGCACTGAGACACACTAAATTATAACATGTTTATTATTAACAAACCTATTGGGTGATGAATACAGGTACAGGCAGTGTTTGTTCATAAGAAAATGTGTTGGCATCTGTTAACACGATATGAGGTGATGAAGATAAGACAGAATCAAGATTCACCATGTACCAGATGCTTTAAATTAGTGTGTTGGATAATGTGCAGTACTTCTATTCTGAGTTACAAGATATCCCTCTTTCCGTTCTGTCAATGCTCATTGTCCTATTCGGTATATTGCTCTGTGATCCTTAAAAGCAAAGGAAAACATTTGAAATCCAGAAGCTATTAAAGGCACATGTTGGTAGAGGTGGTGTAACAAAGCTCACAATTGTCCTAACGTAAAACTCACAATATGCATCTAATATTTCCTAGAGTGTTTTGTGTAGTGCTTTGTGTATTTTACCAGATTCAATGCAATAACTAAATACCGGAATTGGTACCTTGAGTGAGATTTAATTCCATTTCTAGGGCTTTATGAAAATAGGACAAATTATAAATATAATGCATGTTACTGTAAAAACATTACACATCCTTGTAGTTCCCAAAAAACAAAGATCATGTATGATGAATGCATATTGGATATCTGCAAAGTCTTTACGAGGCACATAGTTTTGCATTTCTAAAATGTAATAACAAAATGCATACTGTGACTTGGAATCCATGTTGATTTTATTATGCTTCTCTGTGTCTGTACCACCACATCTGTAGGAAGGCTAAATAAGGCCACTCAAAATGAATTGTTCATACAAAAATATTAACATTTTTTAAAAGAAACTATAGTAAGAAGGTGTAAACATTGAATTAAAAAAATATTGATCTGAAATATGTGTGAGCCAATAAGCAATGGTGGCTTCCCCCTTTACTAGGACGGTGCAAATATTTATCCTGCCCCAGTCAGAAGCCACCTCCTTCCATGGAGGCGTGATTTGATGTTTTGGGACATCCTGTTACCTCTCTGCAGCTGGTCGTCAGGGCCACAGATTTATATTCGCCGCTGATACGGCAAAGGACAATACAATGTGTTAACCATATTGCCTTGCTCACTGCAAAACTCCAAACAATTCCATAAAACCCTCCCAATTGCTACTAAAAAAATATTCCCATCTTGGATGAAGACATGCGAAGATCCATTAGATATGCCAGAGAACATTAGTCATCAGAGAGAAATCCAAATGCACGCAAATTTACCATCAAAGGAGAGTCATAAAATTAAATCAACAACGCTTAACACACCATGAGACTGCTTTGTTTCTCCGCATACATCTGACATCTGTTTATGAATAGCAAATGCGCTTAGTGGTGTTAGCGTGATGAATAGCAATTTATTTAACAAAGAAGAGGCACAACGAGCTGGTGCAGTCAGATTCCAGTGAACGTTGTTTTTATTCTTTAATGAAACGCATTAAATCTTTAAACTTTAGTAAAGAATGAAGTGTTAGCTTTCGAAGCAAATTCAGAGAGATGTGCATACATGATGGGGCCGGGACCGTTTACTTGTATGTCTGTATTAAATGTAGTTCTCTTTTTAAAGCCCATATATCCTTATCATCACGTGGTGTTGTCACCTGCTTGACATGGCTCTAAATAGTATCCCTATGTAAGCTTCGTAAATGCGACTCTAAATGCATCGTGTGTCAATGAGGGTTTCAGAATCTCAGCAGAAAAAACTGCGCCACCCCATGAATTATTGTTGTTTTTTATGTTAGGTCTGTTTTATCAGAGCTTTATATCTCTCATAGATCTTTTGTAAGGGAACATGCTTGCTAATTAGCTGTTCTGTGATGCCTACGCGGCGCGTCAAGTGAACGCGTTATTATATATAGATAGCCATTTGTTAGCAGTTAGCCAATCTATTTAAGGTTGTATGAAACATACTGAATGCTGTTTTCAAGAGTTTTTTTATCCCATGCTGCTTGATGCATTGCTATTTTTTCCCAATAATGTGTTATACTTTGGTGTGATTAAATACTTGTATATTGAAGCTCCGATAGCAAAAAAATCAACTGAACAGTATATTGCTGTGTCTTAATGGAAGCAGTACTTCCACAGGCACCATTTTGGTATTGTGGGAGGGACACACCTGACGATGTTATTGTTTCTTATGTGAGATTCCCTGTGATTATGGTTCTTTTTAGTGCACAGTTTCCTTGGCTGTGACAACGTTTAGCTGTAGCATGTCATGATAACGTACAGTGAGTTTATTTCTGCATTATATTTTATGATAACATTAGCACAGTTTGCAATGATACATGATAGTGAATGCATCCCTTCATTATGTTTTAGCAGTCCACATCTGCATACAGATTGATGCTGTATGCTAGTTTTATTCAATTGTGCTCTAAAAATTTACTGCGGCACAGAATAGCCTTGTAGGGCATTTGTGTTGCCCTGCAGGTCAATGGACTGTAACAATGGCCCTTCTGTTTGATCTCTAAATTGTGTGAGAAAACAAAGCAGTGTGCAAATAACAGGATTTAGTTCCCAGAATCTGTATTCTGCTGAATGTAACACCTTCCAGATGTGGAAGACAGGGACTAATTGGCCCATGGTAAATAAAAAAAGGGAAGAACCAATGATAGTACACAAGGAACAGTGATGTATGGTTAATCATTCAACAAAACAAAGATGATCGCTGGAAGGTTGAGAATTAATCGTAACCTCTGTCATTGCTCAGGGCAGCCCTCCAGACCATTGTTCTTCGCCTGTCAAGCCATTACAAAAGTGGAATACCACATGCAAGTCAAGCTTGGTCACATCCCAAAAGGGGCAGTCCAGCCTGAACTGCTTGGTCACATCCTCCTGCAGGAGACACACAAGCATCAAACAAGCAATAAACAATGTTTTGGGAAACAACAGAAAGAAAGAAAAAGAGAGAGATGGAGGAAGAAAGAAACAGAAAAAAATACAATGGCCAATACTTAAAGTATGCAAATGTTTCTTATTCATTGCCCATTCAGATGAAGCTGAAATGACAAATAGAATTCCAGACAACAAACATGCTTAATGCTATTTAGTCTGTGTGACCAGCACCTAAATGTGAAGAATCCAATGTTGCAAATATTTCGCTTATCGTTATATGGTGCTCTAAGAGCTACTGGTTATGAATATAAATTCCTTGTTATGGCTATGCGTGTTCACCACTTTAAAGTTTCCACCCTAGCAATCCACCTATTTATTCCCAAAACACCAATGGTACGACTCTTAATATCCTGAACATGTGATTGTCACCCCTGAAATGCTATCTCTTTTAAATGGGATTACCTTAAAAGCAAACTCTTCCTTCCAAAATATCGTATATGTTTTACAGACAAACTCTGTTGTTCTCAAAACCTTGTTTCAGTCTATTCAGGACCGATCTCTGTATCTGAAAATGTATTTAAATATATCAAAATTCAATCAAGGCACAAGGTTTCTTAACCTTCGATCTTGCTGGTTAAGATTCACCAAAAAGTGCACATTTAGCCTCTAATGTGTCTTCTCATGAAAACATATTTGCACATACCTTATTATTTTCTTGTTAATTCATGTCCTTTTTCGGCACATCAAATTAAGCATTCTCCTTTGGAGTTTTCTCAGAAATACTCTCTATATCTAAAAATGATGGATATATTCTTATTAGGTCAAGAGTATGGGCCTCATTAAGAGTCCGGCGGTAACTGTGGCGGTAAAACTGCCTGGTTACCGCCGGACTTGTATTAACAATCCGCCTGCGTGATTCCCGGAATTACCGGGGCATTACAACCCCGGTTTCCCGGGAATCACGGAGGAGAAATGGTGTTAATCCCCATTCCCATTGAGTCCTATGGGACTCAATGGGAATGGGGATCATGGAAACACCGGAAGCATCTCGTAATGCTGCTGGTGTTTCCTCGTCTGCCTGCAGGCGGGCAGTCTTAAACCCGCCAGGTCAAACCTGGCGGGAACATCACCTCCCGCCTGAAGGAGTCGGGATCAGGCGGTCCGGAAACAACGGTGGCGGCGGGTTTACTGCCTCCGTTATTTCCGGACTGCCTGATTTGTAATGAGGCCCTATATCTTGTAGTTCCTTCATGCCACTATTTTAATATAGTGTAATGTTCTCTTTTCATTTTACAAGTTCAAATGCACAATTTACCTTTGTTCAGACATACCTTGTATTATTCACTACCTTTTTAGCGCTCTTATCTATGCTTATCTATATAGGCCATGCACCCAAGACCGAAGTTATAAGCACTGAAGTTATAAGCCACCATGGGTGTGATATGCTGCAGTGGTTGTGGCCAGGACCTAGACCGAAGTTATAAACACTGAAGTTATAAGGCAGCATGGGTGTGATATGGTGCGGTGGTTGTGGTTGGGATATGCTGCGGTGGTTGTGGCAGGACCTAAAGTCTTGGGTGCATGGGCAAAGGCCGTAGGCCATAGGCCATACACCCAAGACTCTAGGCCCTGGCCACGACCACCGCAGCATATCACATCCATAGATTACACCCATAGAATTGAATATCTATCAAATGTTTGAAATCTACAGTTTCTGTACTGTTTGATTTGTATAGTTTGTATGTGAAGTTTTGGCTACGTCATGTTATTAAGATTGTAGAGTTTGGAAACAAGCAGTGTAGTATAACATATCCATGGAAGTGAACATTTTGTAATGTTGTGTATGGTTAGATTATTTCTTCAATGGCTCTGTTATGCATCAGTATTTATGTGTTCTATTAGAATATAGTTACTGTTTGATTTGTTGAGATTTTATATATTTTTTACATGAGTTTGTTAACTGGGGTACATATTCTTTTTCAGTTTGTGTGATTAAAGAAAAGAGCATGTTAGTGTATGTATTTTATCCAGACTTATTGCATTGCATAATAGACATTTCAGCTTTTGTTTACCCTCATATTTAGTTTACAAACCAGTGTACTGTGCAGTTTGCTCAGTTTCTGTGTTTGTTTTTCAAATCATTGGGACTGTGGGAAAAAAATCCATGTCGGATTCAAAAAAACCTTTTTTGTTATGCTACAGTCTATTTGTTTGTTTGTTTTCAGTGTTCACTTGTTGTTTCTGGCTAATGTTCTATCTGTTGGCTTGTTGCATATTTTTGGAGCAGTTAGATACCTGTTGGCGTATTCTAAAGGTTTATAGTTTTTTAATTGAATTTTTGTTATGGTTGAAGTACAGATTAGTTATAACATTTTGGTTTTAGGAAGATTAAATAAGCGTTTGTAAGATTTCCTGGTAATCTATGCTTTAGAGTAATGGTACTATCATTACATTCAAACCATCCACATGTCTTTTTTATATATGCAGGTTAGTGACCTGCATTGGTTGTGGCTCCTGCGTGGTAGATTATACCTATTGTTCTGTAGGTTTTCTTACCAAGTGATACTTGACCGTGTGTGAATCCAGTCAGCTTGCAGTTGTTTTTGGTATCATCTGCATTGTAACGTAGAAGCAATAGTATTACGTAGTTACTATGTGTTTGCATTAGTAAGGTGGAGTGATTATCTGAATTGCAGGTAGTACATAATCTTCCATGGTTTGCATTTTGTACAAGTTGCTGAAATGGAATGGATTCACAATTAGGTATGGATACATAAACAAAGCGCTTGTTAGGGATTTGTTCCTGTGTCATATTGTTGCAGAGAGTACATGTATGTTTCCAGATGTATGAAATCTGGAAGATTTCATTTATAGGTATATTTTTTTTTTCCAATACGTGTAGTAAGTACATTAGAAATTCTTGTGGATCTTATTGTGAGTTTATAGTGAATTTCACCATTCCAGCACAGTAGTCCAATTCTTGTCTTATTCCATGAACACTATACGTGTTGTCAGGATTGTTTTTTGCGTTTCTATGAAGGACTAACATTTACAAACACAATTGGTCTGTACTGTGTAAGTAAGTGTTGTCAACAATTGGTGGCAATTGAAATAGAATATTCATTGCTACATTTGCGTAGCAACTTACACCAGTTATATTTGAAAATTTGAATGGACCAGATACTTCTGTGTCCAAGTAATTTTTTCGGAGTGTGTGTTGCTTTTTTGAAGAAGTACCTGAGTTACTATGAGTAATAGGTTCTTCTTTGGTTGTGGTCATTGATGAAGTATTAGCTTCTTTTACTCTGGAGGATTTGCAGTCAGATCCAGTTGCATTTCAGGAATATCAGCGTTTACTTTACTTGCATCCAAGTTGATTTGAAATAGACCGTCAAGTGTATGTAAGCGAGATAGTGCTACGTAGCTCATGCCTTCTTTAAAGACTGTGTTACCAATATCTATCAATGCTTTGTCTAGGGTAAGATCTTGTGATTTATGAATGGTGACTGCATATGCTAGAGTTAGAGAACATTGTTCTCTGCGTACATACATGTCTTTGAAGAGAAGGAATCGAGCTGTTGAGTGCCCTATCCTTTTTACTTCTGAAAGTATGGCAAAGAGAATATTGACAAACTGAATGTTGTTGTCATGGTGGTATGTTTCAAAGCAAACAACTGTACCCAGTGCTCCATTAACTAGTCCTTGCTCCACGTCAAGGTTACGTTTAAGCATTACTCTACAGTTTAAGGATAATTTTTTTATTTTCTCCAAATCAGCTGTGTTGGAGATAGAATTTTCTAAGATATTTAGTCTTGTTGTGGCTTGTTGACACACGGGTAGTGTCATACCATGCACGTCCAGTTTGTCTGTGGAGCAAATTTCAATTATTGGTTGCATTTCTTTTTTTAACATTGTTTCATTGAATTTGGAACAGCTTGCAAGGGTTGGCATTAAGGACATACAATTGACATTTTTGTGCGCTAATTGTTCCATAACATCAGTAGTACATGAGTTATCACCATAAAGTGCACGGATGTGCCGGGTTTTTAATATTGCTTGTGCTTCTTGACATAGTACACCAACTCTAGTCCTTTTTTAAAATGTTGGCGTAAGTGAGGTCTGCAGATTGGCACATGTTTTCTGTTAATTCTCTGTATTGGAAATGTTGACATTTCCCATGCTGCCAACAGTTTTACGGCAGAGTTTGTGTCCTAGGGCCTCATTACGACACTGGCGGAACGGGTTAACGGGTGCCACAAAAGGATGCGGACCCGTTAAACCCGTTCCACCACATTACGAGGTCCCCTCGCGAGACACGGTAAGCACGCCTGGTAAAACCAGGCGTGCTTACCGGGTCCCGTGAGGGGAAGAGGGAGCAAACAACAGGCCAACTCGTAATCGGCCGTTTGTTTGCTCCCTCTCCCATTCCCATTCAGCCCTATGGGGGCTGAAATGGGAATGGGGAAGGTCTGGGTCCGGGTCCTTGGAGGGAGGAATTACCGGGCCCTCCGAACTCGAAATGGCCCGGTAATTTCTCATTCTGGGAACCTGGACCCGGAGGCGATTTCGGCGGTAGCCATGCCGCCAATAGCGGCATGTCTACCGCCGAGGTCGTAATGAGGCCTAAGGTTTTAAAAATAGGTTCACCTTTCACTGGTATCAATTGAATATCTCCGAAAACAATAATGTTTTTTCCTCCAAAGAGCTCTTCATAGTTTTTTTAAGTACTTCTTGCAATCTGAGGTGAATCAAAGCACACATTACGTTGGAGACCATGCTCACTTCATCTATCAGTAGCATGTTCATTTGTTTTAACACTCTGTGTAGTTCCATTGCAGCTTCTGTAGAAAGTTTGTAATAGTCTAATTTGTTTTGGTGTTCTACTGGAAGAAGTAGTAATCGGTGTAAAGTGACACCGCCGATGCTGTAGGCAGCTAAACCTGTGGGGGCAGTTACAACAGCTGACAGTTTGTTGTTTGTCAATTGTTGAAGGAACTTGCTGATGATTTTGATTAAGAATGTTTTTCCTGAGCCAGCTTCACCACAGACGTATAGTAGCATAGGTTTGTAATTTTGGCAGGTACATTCTTGATTTTCATGTTGTACACCATGTGCAATTTCTTTTGTTACTTCTTCAAAAACGGTGAGATGCTCTTTGTTTAGTTTTGATTGTAGTACAGTTAAGTCTTCTGTATCCTTTTCATATTGACACATGCGCGGTAATTCATGGAATAAATGTGCGCCGAAAAGGGGAGCGCAAGCATGAAAATCACAGTGCACGCGTGCCAAAGCCACGCACGCTGCCGTTGATCGATTCATGGAATGTGCTGCTCTAGTAAAAGCTGGGACGTGCGTCAAATCCGTGGTTGGCGCACGGGGGTGCACATGTCACTAAACGGAGTGCGCTACGCGCACAGGGAAAGCGCACATAGCGTAGCGCACACAAGAAAAGTGGGTGGAACACGGGGTGTAACACGTGGAATGGGCAACAACGTGTGAAAATGTGGGCGTTATGGGGGAAGTACAGGAGATAAATGCTTACAACGCCCACACGCGTGCTAACAACACATATTCATGGAATCGAACAGTGGAAAGGCGTGTGCCAAAAAAGACGTGCTAATCCGGAAACACGTACGCCAGCAGGAAGCAGGCATAAGCGGCCTCGCGCTGCATAAAAGTGCGCGATAACAACAAACAAGCTCAGACGGTACAATGGATATACCGTTCCTCGCAGCAGTGGTCGTGGGACACCGCAGGAGGAGGAGGATAGCCAGGCCCCACATTTTTTTACCCAGGACCAGCCTTTTTGGGATGTCTGATGACGAGGTGTATGGGAGGTACAGGTTTCCACCACACATAATCCTAGACCTGGTGACGGAGTGGGAGGATGACCTCACATCACCCACCCTGTGCTCCCAAGCACTGAGCCCCTTGTAAAAGGTGCACAATGTACTGCACTTCTTGGCTACTGGTTCATTTCAGCGGACAAGTGCCATAGTGGGGTGTGTGTCACAGGCCACATAGTCACGCTGCCTACACCAGGTGTTGGCCATCGTGACTGCATGCCCCTCAGTCCGCAGGCACATATACATGCCCAGAACACCTGCAGAAAGGCAGGCTGTGGTGCAGCAATTTTACGGGGTGGCACACTTCCCCAAAGTCCTAGGTGCCATTGATTACACCCATGTGGCTCTACGTCCACCCAGGGCCACTGAGCATATCTTTCGGAACCGCAAGCACTGGCATTCCATCAACATGCAGGTTGTATGTGATGCCAAGGGAATCATCACCTCAGTATATGCCAACTATCCAGGGTCCAGCCATGATAGTTCCATATTCAGAATGTCACCCCTAAACCGGGACCTGGAAGCTGGCCGGCATGGTGACACATGGCTAATTGGTGAGTATAAATGCCTCTGCACATGCATGCATGTCACAAACTGAGAAATTGGAAAACCCCACTAATGACAACCATTATCACCTCCCCAGGGGACAGTGCCTACCCTCTCAGCACCTACATGATGACGCCAATTCGGAACCCCACCACACCACCCGAGGTAAAATACAACACAGCCCATATTGCAACCCGGGGCATAGTGGAGCGGACATTCAGAGTGCTCAAGTCACACGTTCGCTCTCTTGACCGCTCTGTTGGGCAGCTGCTATATGCGCCCCCAGTGGTGTGCAGGATCATAGTGGCAGCATGTGTCCTGCACAACGTTGCGACCCGGCGGGGCGTGCCGGTGGACATGGTTGTGCCCCCACATCCCCAACCACATGCACGGCCGCTGCGCATGGGAAGTGAAAGGGCAGGTGGTGAGGCAGCCCGGACCCAGCTTGTGGCAAATTATTTCACCTAAAATACCACCCCTGAGGAGTGCACACATGCCTGACACATACCAGCTCACACTCAATGATGATGACAAAAGGGACAGTCAACTGTCACAACCATAACAGCCTGAGATTGTTCACCTGGAAGTGCTACATTGTGTGCATCCCTACCTACTCAAAGACACCCAATGATGTGTCACAAAAAGGCACAAATTCATGCAACATGAAGGACTACCCCCTTGCAAAATACCGCATCAAAATAGTGCAATGTCACCCAACACCTCCCCAACACACCATGGCATGGCTTGCAATGTGAAAGCAACCAAATGAATACACAACACATGACACAAGTGTCACAAAGTGCACTGTCCTAAATAGAAACAGGCCACAGAAAATGTGCTCTCAATAATAAATACAAAACAACACACATGAACAAATACTTACCAGCAAGAGAAAACATCAGTACACGGTCAAACAGTGGCGATATTTTACAATAAAAAATAAAAGTAGTGCAAGTGTCACAACCTGACTAAGGCAGCACATCGACCCCTTCCAACTGCAGATTGTTGCTGGAAGGCAAATGTATCAGTGAACTGCATACAACATGACCTGCATCTCCAAAGTAGATGGCCTTGTTAAGACACGAAGAAGGTACATGTATATAAGGAAAAAGTGAAGGATGTAGAACGATACATAAATCCACCTTGCAGTGGAGATTTCCACAACAATACCACTAGGGATGTATAAACAGTTTTGACCACAGACTGTCCACACAACTTATGGGAGCCCAATGTCACTGTGTAAGTTACTGTCACTTGGTCACACCCTTTGCAAGCCCATGGAAAGGGGAAGCAGGAGGGGTGTGTGTGTCAGGAACCCAAGCATCTAACCCAAAGACAGGACAAGCCTGCATGTGCCCAGCTGGAATACACAGTGGATGCATACGGGAGCCACACAAAGCACCACACTGTTAAAAAGAATATATATATATAAAAAATGGCCATGTGTGGACCGGGGGGGAGGAGGCCACCCAGGAGGGACGAGGTACAGGGTGCACCCCAACACCCACATGCGTGGATGTTGAGAAAAAACTAAAATACCTCCATGAGCTCATGGGCTCATGGCCTGCATGGCTACGCTACAGTGGGAGAACTGCCGTCGCTTTCACCACCCTCGGGTGGTACATCAGAAGGTGGCCATGATATGGGAGGCAGCCCACGCAAAGCCCTGGCATGCTCCTCCATGCCAGCAAGCATGCAGGTGAGAAAGGTTTGGTTATGCAGGATAATGGTACGGAGATCCCCATGCAGCACCTCATGGGTAGCACACATTTCTGCCTGCATGGCCTCGCTTGATGCCTGGATCTCCAGACGGGTTGCTTGGAGCTCAGCTGAGAGTGTGCGTGTCAGCTACTCCAACTGCTTTTCTGCCCTTGTATTCCGGGACACCTCACGTTCACCCAGAGTATCTCTGAGGGACCTGTGTTCTAACCTGGGGTCTTCCCTGTGGCCTTTGACTCTACAGATATGGCTGTGCGCAGAGTCTCAAGTCCAGCCTGTCGGTCCCTGTCGAACACCTACATGTCCTCCCTGTATGAGTGGCAAATGGAGTCTGTTGCCTGCTGCTGGAGCTCCATCTGCATTTCAGGGGGGAGAATGGAAGTTGCCACCCTATCCGTTGCCTGAGCCATCATTAAACACAATGCCCTCTGTTGTGCTGCTATAGTGTAGATGGAGTTTTCCCACACAGTATTGCCTGGTGGCGCACGGCCACCGCGGTGGCGGGCACCACACCTGTTTGGGGCAAGGCGATGTGCACCTTGCTGTGCTGGCACTTCCTGAGGCTGCAGGACTGCATTCCTCCTTAGATCTGCTGGCCCAGGAACAGGAGCAAATATTGTGGAGTGTGACCCTGCATCTGTAAACCACCACAGGCGGACTTTCCAACACTGAAATCCCCATAGAGGGGTCTACCCCCGGTGCAGGTGGGTTGGACAGAACAGCATCCCTGCCAGAAACACTCACCTGTGACAGCACATATGTATCGATGTCCGATTCAGCACCTGATTCATATAGGTCTCCGGAGGTGTACCCAGAGGCACCCGTGGACAGCATGGTCTATAGGAGAAATGGGTTTTCACCCACCACCACCCCACGTCCTCCACTGGTGCCCGGTTGTGGCTGTGAGTCTGCCTGGGTCTGCACCATCTCCTCGACAGCATCAAGTGCCTCATCATCTGCAAAAACATGAAAGATAACAAATAGAAACAGACATGAGCACCATAGCACACACACACAGGCCTGACAAGGCAGAGGTCCAGTACATAAATGACACATGTCCCACATGACAACAACTCTGGCATGCATGCACTGTCAATGATTTTGATGGGGAGTCAAAAAGCACACACTGATGACTGCAAGATAGAAAACCAACACATGTGCTGCATGCTGGATTGCACTGGCATCAAACATTAGCCTGTGAGTGGTATGGATAAACCGCATGCATGACATGCCAGCACACAGACGGCACGTTCCATAACCATGGCAGATTTGACAAGGACATCCAGATGGTAGCAAATCAGTACTGTCACCCATCCATGTGAGATGGACATCATGAAATAAAACATGTAAATAAGAGTGATAAAACACGCATGTACCTCACGCTGAAACAAAGCCAGTGTTCACTGATGCAATCAATGGTTGGGCACTTCGACATGGGAGGATACAATTCTCATGTTCAACATTCAAACAGGGCCCCAAAATGATAGTGTGCAGGCCATGTGTAGGTACACATTACTCAATCAGCCTGATTGTAGAAATGTTTCCCAAATAAGTCCAGAAATGTGGGCCATTGGGTGGTGTAATCTGTGACAGAAGTATGTCACATTTGGGATAGTAGGCCACAGAAATGTCTGGTAAATATGCTAATCATTTCATCAGTTAGGCTGAATGAAGAGGAAAAGTGTGTGAACAATGTTGTGGCAAGAGGACAGCTGAAGGCCAAGTGGATTAATCATGTGCAAAAAGTGAACTATGTTCAGAAGGGATACTGTGACAGGGAAAGACAAGGCCAGGGAATGTGTTTGAGGGACCACATGGGTGACCCATAGCAGTCATGACTAGACAGCCTCACCGGCACTCAATCAGAACACATCACCCAAGCAACACACACATGGATTGCACACACATGCATGGTCACTCACTGGACATTGCTTCAAGATCTGGTAGGTTTCCCACGCCTTGGATCTGATCCTCTGTGATGAAGCCTCCAGCGACAGACTCATGTTCAGTGAGTTCTTCCTCCACTGGTGGAGACCCACCACCAGTCACCAGAGTAGAGGCATGATATGAAGCCAGCTTGTTCTTTGCATTCCAGCGCTTAGAGCAATCATCAGCTGTGCGCTTCACAAATACAAGGGAACTAATGCGGTATGTGATGGTCTACCAGTGGGCCCTACGTTGAGCAGTCGTAGTCTTGCACCCTGCAGTCACCACCATTTTGCGGCTATGGGCCAACAAATAGCCCAAAAGTACATCTAGTTCGGCGTCATTGAAACTAGGTTTCTTTGACATGCCGGAGTGTGTAGCCGTGTCTGGGGTCCCAGTCTGTACTGCAAGAGCACTCTTCTTCTTCTTGGAAGGTGGTGTGGACCCTGAGTGGTGTACACCGCTCTGATTGGTAGGGGCAGAAGCGCAGGTGGACTGGGCACTGGAACTTTCCAAAGGCACGATGACCAAAGGTCTCACTGCAGGCATTGGCTGCAGGGTGATGTTGGCAGGACCAACCTCGGTGTGATGGACTTGGACCGACACTGTCCCAGCTGGGAGATTCAGAGCTGGGGTGGATTGAGCTGCAGCTGCCCCTGCAGCCTCCTCACCCTGGCTACTTGGGGCAGCAGATGACATTGCTGCCCCATATCCACGTGGGCTGGTGACAGCAACTTTCACCGCCACACGTGGCTTAGACTTGGTGACACAGAAGTCAGCCTGGGAGTCATCCTGTGCCGGTTCTGTTGACAATATGGGCCGGTTTAACAAGGGCTGAGCTGGAATGGTGTCAGCTACATTTGGGGGGGCATAGGTGTCCCTGATTGGTCCTCCACACACTGGCCTCTTGGGCCACCCTGCACATCCTGGCCACGTCCCCTACCGCGCCCACCTCTTTGACCTCAGCCACCTTTGCCTCCCTTACTGCTTGGTCGCCTCCCAACCATGGCACTGATGTTGTTGTGCGTATGGGAGTTGCAGTAAACAATTGTCCTGGGCAATTGGGGTGAAAGGGGTAGGGTACTATATGCAATTCGTACCCTAGTGCTCTAGCAAGGCTGTCTGTGACCCCTGGGGAAGATTATGGGTCATGCAATGCACAAGCACCCCGAAAACAATATTTAATGTGCACGCAACCCCTGGTAGACCACATGCGTGGAAAAATGACCCTGCAGTATGCTGTGGCACCCAGAAACACAAAAATAAGCGTACGCGTGATACACGCAGCCTATAATGACCTCTGAAGGGGTACGCAACACACGTGGCACCCACAGTTGGAATATACATGCGCGGCTCACCATCTGCCTGGAAAAAGAATGTGAAAAAGATGCGCGTGTGCACGTTGGCAACACCCCCGCCAAAAGAAGAATTGAACGCTGTCTGAGTAAACAGGGAGTACGAACTGGAACCGTTGTGAAGTAATCACGTGTGAACTGACAAGAAGAACAAGAATCACCCGCTCGCTCTTCACAACAAGCACGTGCAAGAAAATGGCGTCCTTTTGAGCCAGCCCACACGTGCAACGTCACTTAAGCGCGTACGCGCTAAGGCCCTTTCCTCCAATTGCACGCAGTGACACCCGGACGTGCAGTTTTTGCACGTGTACAATCATCATGCACCCGTGTTGAGGGAAACGCCCTTGCGCATCACGTCACAGACGCGCTTACGCGCTAAGGCCCTTTCCCCAAATTACACGCTGACGTGCAGATTTTTCACGTGCCAAATCACTCCGTATCAAGCTGGCCACACGACAACACACGGAAGCCCACGCTCCTGCCCAAAAGGTCATTTACTTGCCCCCCAGAGCCACAAGCATGCTCCGACCTGCCATCTGCTGCTGCCTGCCTGCTGCCCACGTGCCCTGCTATTTGGTGCCTGCACGTCAGCCATCTGCAGGCATCCAGTTGCTGTTTCCACCCCTGTTGGAACAGAAGATTCCCGACTAGGATACCATCGCTCGACAGCCCAGCCCCAGGACCCAGTTGCCCACCCACACCTGCCTCGAGGGTCACCATGTCGGGGCAAACACCATCCGAGACCACTGCCCCCAGCCAGAGAGGCAGAGGGCTACCAGCTTCACCGATAAGGAAGTTGGTATCCTGGTGGAGCAAGTTCTGGGGCATCATGCCCTCTTCACACCATCGTGCATCAACAAGGAAGGATGGGAGAGGATCTAGGAGGATGAAGTGGTTGCCATCAATGAGGAGGGGGTGGCAACCCGCGACATCAAGCACGTCCAGAAGCGCTGGGAGGACATCAGGTCCAGGACCCTCAGCAAGGCCCGGCACCTCTCGGCAGAGGATGCAGAGGGGTGCTAGGTCAGCCTGGGCAACATCCAGATGAGGATCCTGGAGTGCATAAGCCCAGCGCTCCACGTCCAGATCCTTCAGAGGCAGACCCACCTGGAGTTGAGCGGACAGGATGGAAGTGACGTTTGACAGTGCCGCTCATGTGTTATTGCTTCCTGTCGAGGGGACTATTGTACAGTACCCTGATGCTTGTGTTCTATGTCTTCCTCTAGGCAGCATCGAGTGAAGAAGAGGGCGAAGATGGCGCTGTGGAGCAAAGCGGCAGGGATGCCTCCACCAGGTGGCGACGCAAGGCCCAGCCACGCTCCCAGGAATTGCCATCATCCGGGAGCAATACGGCGGCAGCGGAAGGGCTGGGTGAGCCCCCACAGGGGCTTGCAATGGCAGAAGACGGTGCAGAGCTATCCAGGTTGGTGGCCTCCACAGAGGAGGAGGAGGCCACTACTGAGCCGCACTGTCCCTGACCCTGTGACTGCAACACCATGCATCAGCATGGATGCCCCGGCCCAGGGCCGTCCACATGTAGGGGGGAGGCCTGTTAGGCAGAAACCTGTGCAGTTCCCTTGGGGAACACTGCAAAAGATTTAAGACTACAGGTAGAGCAGTAAACCCCTTTGGTAGCAGTCTGTACCACCCAGATTTACCTGGTAGCTGTGGCTGAGCAGTCAGACTTCTCTCAAGAAGAGTTAGGCAGTATGTAAAGTATACACAATATGTACCAAAACACAATAGCACAAGCAAACACTGACCAGAGCTTGGTTTCAAAAGTATATAGTTATTTATTTAAAATACACATAAGTTAAAAACACTCTAGCAAAAATATAGTAAAAGCACTTCAACACAGTTATACTGACAGTAAATTCAATCCTTTCTCCTATCTAGACAACTCTAGGTTAACACCACTTAATTAAAACAGAGGTGAGTGCTTAACGTTAGATGACACTCTAGTAGTTTCCAAGAAAGGGAGAGAAAAAGCAGAAATAGGTTAGACACACCACTCTAAGGTCCAGAACACTTGCAATAGGCTTAAAGAAGAATAAAGTCACAGGTGAGCAAAAGTCACTAGGCAGGGCCCACTCTTAGAGTAGCCGGAGCGAAAATGTGCCCAAGATCACACTGTTAGTTAGAGATTCAAAGTCTTGCAAAGAGTCAAAAAGAGTTTAGAGTGGCTCAGAAAGTTTAGCCAAAGTGTCCCAGGCACTCCCAGGTTCGAAAGCCGGGGACTAAATCTACCCCGTACAGTCGGTAGCAAGGGAAGCCAGGCGGAACACAGTACCTTAAGCGGAAAGGATCCTCCAGCGGGGGCAGTTGTTCCAGGCAGCGACAGCAAGGCTCGACGTCGGTCAGGGGAGAAGAATATCTCGCTGAAGAGCAGAAGAGAAAGGTCGTAGCACTGCCCGGGAAGAAACCAGCCGCGGAGTCCTCCGGTTAAAGGGTTGGTACCGACTTTCGCGGTATGGGGGTAAAGTGTGGTATTCCGGATGCCGGGGTGCTTGGCACAGGCAAGGCGGCCACGAGATACCTCAAAAGGACGGAAAGAAGGCGAAAACTGGTTGTCCCCACCAGTCAAGGGAAGGAGCCACTCCGTTAAGAGTTCTCCTCGGTCGTCGGGAAAAAATGGTGAGACGGTTCAGCAGGGCTCCACCGGGTGGTGTCGTCGAAGCAGGTCGGCTCAGCTCTTCCCTCGTCGGATTCTTGGTCCTGTGGCGACTTCTGAAGTCCCAGTCCCCAAAGCCCTGCTTTTATGCAGCAAACCCCCATTCACCCAGCCTAGCTGTCACTCAAACATGCTAAGTGGTGAGCCGGGCGGCTCACCACTTGGGCCAATCAGGACGGAGTGCGACTTGAGTTACCAAGGTAACTCAGTCCAGGGTGCCTAAATCCCCCTCCACCCCTCCTAAGTACCCCAGACAGAGTGGCACCACTTTGGAGGGCTTCTGTGGAGAAGCCCGCCAAAAGTGGAACAAAGGGCTCCACTTTGGGTCAGAGTTACAGAGGCGAACACCAACGCCATTTTAGAATCAAGTTTTGGCACAAAGTCCCAACCGGAGTTATAAAAATAAATATATAAACCGGCGGTATGTTTAAGGCTACCGTAAATAAATAATTAAATGTGTTAGCCTAAAACAATGGGAAATCCCATAGGGAAATATTCGCGGTCGAATATAAAAAGTAGTTTCCACTGCCACCAGCCAAAACTCGATCAGGGGGGACGGAGACGTGCCCCCTCGACTAACAGACCCTGGGGCAATCGAATTGCCCCAGCCAGTACGTCCACAATATGATGGTTTGTACTGGTTCTGTTCAGGATTCAAGACTAGCAAAGTCTTTGGTGACTTTACATGCCCTGGGAGACAGTAGTCAGTCCCAGGGTATGGAGTCTATGTTGGGGAGTCCCTAGGACACCCCTGGGTCACGGCACAGAGGGTGCTGTGTAACCCACATCACAAAAATACATGAGGCCCTATGGAGTAAAAGACCCCATAGCCCATTCAACACAAGGTTTGTCCAAGATAACACAGTTCAACATGTCCAAGAGTGAGGGTAAAAGAGTCTCACTCTTGGCAGGAGAAAAAATTAAACCCCAGAAATCCAGCAAAGCCGCTGGGGGACTCACTAGGGAGGGAAATTCAGCCTAAACAGAGAATTCTCCCTAACACTCGCCCCCCCCAGACTAAGGGACAGGAGGATTTAATCCACTCCTGGATGAACCTCATACCTCTAGTCGATGATATACATCCTAGAGAGTCCATCAGCATTTTGATGGTGACACCTTGACCTATGTTCAATGGAGAACTCAAAGGTTTTCTTTTGCAAGCTAACGGACCTACAGACCCTTTGAGGAACATCAGTCTTTTTGTTATAGGGGGTCTGGTTGACCAGTCCCTCAGAAGTTGGTACAACTTCTGAACCTATGTCAGGCTTTTTCAAGGGGTCCTTATAAAGGATTCCCTTAGATCTAGAGGGGCCTCCAAGGTTCCTCACCACCTCTCTTGTGGGAGCAGGTTGGGTCTTAGGCCTCTTGGTTGGAGGGGTTGGGGTTAGGCAATGTACCTGCTTCCCCTTCCTCTTAGATCTACCCTTACCTATTTTAGGAGTTTCCCCCCTAATATTAGGATTTGAGTTGGGGTCTTCAGTAGAAGGTCCAACAGTCTGAAGGTTTTTGGCCTTAGACTTTTCTTTTCTGGTTTTCCACCAGCACTGAGAATTACCAGTTCTCTCAGGTCCAGATAGGGGCCTAGTTGGTCTATCCACCTCTTCCTCAGAAGCAGGGGGGTCAGAGACTCTGAAACTAGGGGAACACAGGGTGGAGCTTGGTTGGGGCTCCCATGTTCCTAGCATACTATCCTGAACTGTGCCTGGGTTAGAGGTCAACTTACTAAAACCAGGGCTTGTAGTGGGGTTCTCAGTAGAGGGTCCCACAGGCCTAGAAGGGTCCTTCAAGGTAGCCTTTCTAGCCAATTTGGTTAAGTTCTGTTTCTCCATACTGGGAGGCCTGGGGGTATGTGACACTACTCCTAGAGTTCTTAGGTCATTCCCCAACAGGACCTTCCCAGGTACCTCAGTCTGAACACTGACAGGGATCCTCACTGTCATGTTGTTACACTGAATGAGGGCTGGTAGAATAGGAACCATTTGGACAGGGCCTCCAGACATCTTAGTGGGACCTTTGGGTGCTTTGGCCACATCCTCAGGTTGAAAGAAGCTTTCATCCACTACTGTTCTGCTGGCCCCAGTGTCTCTCCTGGCAGGAGTATCCTGGCCATTGACAAGAACACTGTCCACATAATACACCTTAGAGTTAACAGGTAGGGAGTTATACACAACCCTATTCTGGGGACTAACCAGACCCATAGGCTCTAAGTTTACAGTTGCTTGAAGACCCAAGGGTTCTTCAGCAAAGAGTTCAAAGTGGGCACTAGCCATCTGTACTTCATCCTCAGGAGTGAAGGCTAAGGAGACTGTGCTGATCCCTGCAGGTTTACCCTTGCACTTGGGATCTCCTTTGATATGGTCAGTACCCTGACAGACATAGCATTGTCCAAATGCTCTCTGGAAGGGTGGCTTGTTCTGACCTCCTTCTGGCTTGTGGCCAGAAGGTACAGTAGCCTGACTAGGTCTCCCATGTGGCTTACCCTGGTTATTTTGTGGTTTGGGGCCCTCTTTGGGATAGGAATTATTAGAATTCTCTTTGGAGTCTGTTTTAGGCTGTTTCTCCCCATCCTTCTTCTGAGTTACCCCAGAATCCTTGTGAGTGGCCCTGTTGGCAACCCACAAGTCAGCAGCCCTAGCTAGCTTCCGGGAATCTAATTCCTTGGAATCAGCCAAGTGTTGTCTGAGCTCAGGAGAGCAGGCATCATAAATAGTCTCCAACATAAACAAATTCTTCATACCTTCATAAGTGTTCACCTTGTAACCCTTAATCCATCCCTCTAAGTTTTTCAAACATTCACTCACCCAGGTAGCCCAAGGGGTACCATCATGCTTTTTGAGGTTCCTAAACCTCTTAAGATACTGGGAAGGGGTCTTCCCAAACCTAGCTATCAAAGCTAGTTTCACACATTCATAGTCCTTCCTATCCTCCTCCCCCATCTCCATTACCACATCAGTTGCAACAGGGGGAAGCCTAGAGAACAACCAGGTGAGTAAGTCATTTCCTGTGATGTTCTGGAGCCCATGATTATATTCAAACAGAGACAACCAATCCAACACATCCAACTTAGGCTCATACATACCAACCAATTCTTTAGGCATCCGGGGTCTTTTAGGACTGGAACCTCTAGAGGAGCCAGAGAGAGAAACATTCTCAACAGATAATTTCTTCATTTCTAAGTCATACTTGAGCTCCATTTCCCTTAGCCTTAGTTCTTTGTCAGTTTGAGCATTAAGTTTCTTATACTCCAATTCTAGCTTCATTTTCTCCAGTTCAAAGTACTGAGGACTAAATGTGGGACCTGGTAAAGGTCCAGTAGGCACAGCAGGTAGAGCAGGCAGAGGCCTAGGGGGGACAGTTACAACAGCCTCACCCTCCTCTTCTGACTCTTCCTCAGAAACATCAACATTTTGCTCCATGTTAACTTCAATACTGTCATCTACAGTTGCTGGAGTGGTAGGCTCCTCTGAACCATCACCCAGACTTTGGTTAGCTAACAATCTTTCAATCAGCTCCATTTTCTTGCCCTTAGTCAGGAGATCCTTATGTTTACAGAGCACTCTTAAACAATCAGCAGTTTTGGCTGCAAGGGACTCTTGACTATAGCTTTCTATAACTGACATGTTAGAGGTTTTACTTTTTCAGTGCTAAGCTTTGTGGTTAGTTGCACTAAGGTATCTAAAGCACAATAAAATGTATACTCAATACAAATCCCACCGCTGTACACCAGTGTTAGGCAGAAACCTGTGCAGTTCCCTTGGGGAACACTGCAAAAGATTTAAGACTACAGGTAGAGCAGTAAACCCCTTTGGTAGCAGTCTGTACCACCCAGATTTACCTGGTAGCTGTGGCTGAGCAGTCAGACTTCTCTCAAGAAGAGTTAGGCAGTATGTAAAGTATACACAATATGTACCAAAACACAATAGCACAAGCAAACACTGACCAGAGCTTGGTTTCAAAAGTATATAGTTATTTATTTAAAATACACATAAGTTAAAAACACTCTAGCAAAAATATAGTAAAAGCACTTCAACACAGTTATACTGACAGTAAATTCAATCCTTTCTCCTATCTAGACAACTCTAGGTTAACACCACTTAATTAAAACAGAGGTGAGTGCTTAACGTTAGATGACACTCTAGTAGTTTCCAAGAAAGGGAGAGAAAAAGCAGAAATAGGTTAGACACACCACTCTAAGGTCCAGAACACTTGCAATAGGCTTAAAGAAGAATAAAGTCACAGGTGAGCAAAAGTCACTAGGCAGGGCCCACTCTTAGAGTAGCCGGAGCGAAAATGTGCCCAAGATCACACTGTTAGTTAGAGATTCAAAGTCTTGCAAAGAGTCAAAAAGAGTTTAGAGTGGCTCAGAAAGTTTAGCCAAAGTGTCCCAGGCACTCCCAGGTTCGAAAGCCGGGGACTAAATCTACCCCGTACAGTCGGTAGCAAGGGAAGCCAGGCGGAACACAGTACCTTAAGCGGAAAGGATCCTCCAGCGGGGGCAGTTGTTCCAGGCAGCGACAGCAAGGCTCGACGTCGGTCAGGGGAGAAGAATATCTCGCTGAAGAGCAGAAGAGAAAGGTCGTAGCACTGCCCGGGAAGAAACCAGCCGCGGAGTCCTCCGGTTAAAGGGTTGGTACCGACTTTCGCGGTATGGGGGTAAAGTGTGGTATTCCGGATGCCGGGGTGCTTGGCACAGGCAAGGCGGCCACGAGATACCTCAAAAGGACGGAAAGAAGGCGAAAACTGGTTGTCCCCACCAGTCAAGGGAAGGAGCCACTCCGTTAAGAGTTCTCCTCGGTCGTCGGGAAAAAATGGTGAGACGGTTCAGCAGGGCTCCACCGGGTGGTGTCGTCGAAGCAGGTCGGCTCAGCTCTTCCCTCGTCGGATTCTTGGTCCTGTGGCGACTTCTGAAGTCCCAGTCCCCAAAGCCCTGCTTTTATGCAGCAAACCCCCATTCACCCAGCCTAGCTGTCACTCAAACATGCTAAGTGGTGAGCCGGGCGGCTCACCACTTGGGCCAATCAGGACGGAGTGCGACTTGAGTTACCAAGGTAACTCAGTCCAGGGTGCCTAAATCCCCCTCCACCCCTCCTAAGTACCCCAGACAGAGTGGCACCACTTTGGAGGGCTTCTGTGGAGAAGCCCGCCAAAAGTGGAACAAAGGGCTCCACTTTGGGTCAGAGTTACAGAGGCGAACACCAACGCCATTTTAGAATCAAGTTTTGGCACAAAGTCCCAACCGGAGTTATAAAAATAAATATATAAACCGGCGGTATGTTTAAGGCTACCGTAAATAAATAATTAAATGTGTTAGCCTAAAACAATGGGAAATCCCATAGGGAAATATTCGCGGTCGAATATAAAAAGTAGTTTCCACTGCCACCAGCCAAAACTCGATCAGGGGGGACGGAGACGTGCCCCCTCGACTAACAGACCCTGGGGCAATCGAATTGCCCCAGCCAGTACGTCCACAATATGATGGTTTGTACTGGTTCTGTTCAGGATTCAAGACTAGCAAAGTCTTTGGTGACTTTACATGCCCTGGGAGACAGTAGTCAGTCCCAGGGTATGGAGTCTATGTTGGGGAGTCCCTAGGACACCCCTGGGTCACGGCACAGAGGGTGCTGTGTAACCCACATCACAAAAATACATGAGGCCCTATGGAGTAAAAGACCCCATAGCCCATTCAACACAAGGTTTGTCCAAGATAACACAGTTCAACATGTCCAAGAGTGAGGGTAAAAGAGTCTCACTCTTGGCAGGAGAAAAAATTAAACCCCAGAAATCCAGCAAAGCCGCTGGGGGACTCACTAGGGAGGGAAATTCAGCCTAAACAGAGAATTCTCCCTAACAAGGCCCACGTCATCTGGCTCTCTACTACCTGCGGACGAGGAGACCCATGACTGTATGGGGTCCGTCCTGATTGGTGTTGCGTTGCGCACGCAAGTCATTTGTGATGATGTGTGTGCTTCCTGGAGGGACCACGCATGCCATCACGAAGAGCTGCGTGGCAACGTGGCACAGTTGGGAGGGGCCCTGTTTGGAGGGTTCCTATATGTGTCGAGCACTCTGGCGGCCCTCTCCTCCTCTGTGGAGACTATGCGCCAGTCGTTCTCCCTGCCGTCTTCTGGCCCAGATTCCATCAGTGCCCCCTGTGGACCTGGCCCAGCCAGCTTGGCGGAGATCACATCCCTGCCACAGTCGGGAGTCGGAGGTCCAGCAGGGGTGGACACCGCACCAACTGGAGACCAGCAGCTGGAAGATGTGCCGGCATCATCGAGCAGGGCACGTGGACAGCAGCAGCAGGCTCAAGGTGTGAGCGATGATGGCTTCGGGCCATCAACATCAGAGGGGCAGGCATTGGCCAGAGGGCAGGAGGATGCTGGAATGGGAGTGTCTTCCATGTGGCAGCGGTTGGGCCAGTGGATATGTGCGGAACAGCAGCAGGCAGAAGAGGCACGGCTCACCATGGTCAGGGAGGAGTTCTCCATGGTCAGGGCATTGAGGCGGGCTGAGTGCCTCAAGGCAACTCGCAGGGAGATGGAACAGGCCATGACTGCATCCCTGTGAGACCTCAGGGCCATGGCAGAGGCCCGCTTCCGGGACATCAACATGGAGTTCGATGATGCCCTGGCCCGGGACATCACAGAGTGAGCCGTAGGACTTGCCCGCCGCCATTGTATATAGTTAGTGTTAGGTTTCCTTTCTGTTTTTATTTCCGTTGGGGCGCTTGGACAATGCCCCGCCTTTTTGTATATAGTTCTTCATTAGGTAGTGTTTTTTGTAGGTTTCATTTCAATGATTGGGCGCATGGACCCTGGATTTGTACTCTCTAAATAGTTCTTCACTGGATTTCACGTCTTATTTTTTTATTTTTCCATGGAGCAATGGTTTTATCTTCTTTTTTCACTTTGGATTTGTTTTGCCGGACTGACACTTTGGACACATGCTTTTGGATTGATTTGGATTCTGCTTTCCTACATGTTTAATTTATATTTTGGACATGCAGCTTTTTAATCATTATTTGCATTCTTGTGTGTTTCATTTCATTCCCTTGCTTTTCTGTGTAATACATTTTTATTTCCTACTTCAATGTGTGGTATTCTTGCTTTGGTTTCATGTATGCCACGATGTGTGTTTTCTCAATCACATGCACCCATTGTGTGGGTGTGACGGAAATGTGTTGATGTGCATACTTGCCATTTGGGATGTATCATGTGATGGGGATTTCATTGTGGGGTGGATGTAATGCCTGGTTGTGTGTTTGGACTGGGGTGGCGTGGGGTGTGATTTGGGTGGCCATAAGGCCCATGATTGTGGATCGTCATGAGGTGTTGGGGGGGCATGAGTCGGGGCCTGCTGGCAGGTGCCTGTCACTGCTGGGTGGGTGGGTGAGTGGGTGGGGCGACATGAGTTGGGTCCTGCTGGCAGGTGCCTGTCCCTGCTGGGTGGGTGAGTGGGTGGGGGGACATGAGTCGGGACCTGCTGGCAGGTGCCTGTCACTGCTGGGTGGGTGAGTGGGTGGGGGGACATGAGTCGGGTCCTGCTGGCAGGTGCCTGTCACTGCTGGGTAGGTGAGTGGGTGGGGGGACATGAGTCGGGGCCTGCTGGCAGATGCCTGTCACTGCTGGGTGGGTGGGGGTGCATGGGTACACGTGTTGGTGCTCACTTGTGCATGGTGACATGTGGGCTGGCTGGGGGGCATGGCAAGGGTGGATGGGCTGCCTGGGGGGCATGGCTAGGGGTGCAGGGTAGTCCCCTGTGTTGTGAGCTGTCTGCAGGGCCTGGGGAGGGGGGAGAGGGCACACCTGGGAGGACACACACAGCCAAATCGCATTGGGGCACACCAGGAATACACATACCCCTCCCGTAGCAGCAAAAAACGCGTGTAAAACACCCCACGCACCCCTCGGAATACATGTACCCTGCTCGCCAAAGGCCTATCGCATGTGATTCTCCCTCCGCACCCCTGAAATACACGTACCCCGCTCGCACAAGGCCTATCGCGTTTGATTCTCCCTGCGTACCCCCGGAATACACGTACCCCGCTCGCACAAGGCCTATCGCGTTTGATTCTCCCCGCGCACCCCCGAAATACTCATACCCCGCTAGCACAAGGCCTATCGCATGTGATTCTCCCTGCGCACACCTGGAATACATGTAACCCACTCGCACAAGGCTTATCGCGTGTGATTCTCCCCGCACCCCCCCGAAATACACATACACCGCTCGCACAAGGCCTATCATGTGTGATTCTCCCCGTGCACCCCCGAAATACATGTACCCACTAGCACAAGGCCTATCGCGTGTGATACTTCACGCGCACCCCCGAAATAAACATACCCCGCTCGCACAAGGCCTATCGCGTGTGATTCTCCCTGCGCACCCCCGAAATACATGTACCCCGCTAGAACAAGGCCTATCGCGTGTGATACTCCACACGCACCACCAAAATACACATACCCCACTCGCACAAGGCCCATCGCGTGTGATTCTCCCCGCACGCCCCTCAGAATACACCTACCCTGCTCGCCCAAGGCCTATCGCGTGTGATACTTCACGCGCACCCCCCAAATACACATACCCTGCTCGCACAAGACCTATTGCATGTGATTCTCCCTGCGCACCCCCGAAATACACATACCCCGTGTAACGCTCACCTGATTCCTGTAGAGGCGCCGGTCTTGACTGGGCGTATACCGTATCTGCAAAGGTGATGTGTAACGCACGGCTGGCTCTTTGGGCTGGACCTCTGTGCACTGTATGTCTGACTTGAAGGGTAAGATGTCTGCAGATAGAAAATATGGGATTAAGGAACTGGGTTATTGAATGTCTCTCTCTTCTTCCCTTTCTCTTCTCCTGTAGAACCCCAAAGGTTAACGCTCTCACCTTAGGTAAGTGAACGCCGTGCTCTCCATCTGCCTCGGGGCAGGGTGCTGTAACCAGTTTCTTCACTGGATAAGGGGAGCAGGCCTCTTGACTTCAGAGGACTGCTGTCCGTCGTTTACTGCACGAACGGTAAGTTTCGAGTAATTCTAATGTCTTTAAAGTCTTTAGTAATGATGTTTCTTGTTTTGCAGGGTTCCGGCGATGGCGGATGACGGGCTGAAGTGAGTTGAAGATGGAGCCCGTGTGATGAATAGAAGCGCCTGGAAGCACGTAAGTAAGCGCTTGTTGCCTGCTTCACGATGCGCTCTAACTGTCTTTTTATTTTGCAGGTACAAGTTCGGAGCAGCTGCAGGGTGCCGGAATACCCACTGGGTTAGATGTGGAAAGGAGTAATGGCATGTGAGTATTAAAGTTCCCCAATGTCTTTAAACGCACCTTGTTTTGTCTTTCAGATGCGGGATGCAGCGCCGAAGGCCTCCGGTGCGTGCGAAGAGTTGGTAAGCTTTTGTCTTTCAGATGCCGGAATGCAGCGCGAGGCGTTGGTGACAGCCGATGGACCAGGTAAGTGAAGAGCTGTCACTGAAGACCGTAATGCTAACCTGTTCTTTCTTGTCTTTATAGGTGTTGCTGAAAACTGGATTCAGGATGGTAAGCCTTTTTCCTTAGGCCCAGGATCAGATGCAGAAGACACGATGAGCGTTCTGCTGCAGAGGATGCAGAATAACGCAAAGCAAGATTCATCCATCGGGTGTGGTTTAAATAGCCTCCTGTAGTGCTTAGGTGTCTCCTTCCACAGCCGCGCCTAGGTAAGAAAAGAGTTCCTGCTTTCCAGAAGAGTTCCAGTGTTCTGAATCTAGGGAGTGGCTCCTGCCCCACCCAACAGGAAAAGTAGTTCCAAACAAAAGAGGATCAGAGGCTCAACTGGCAGGCAAGTAAGCAGCATGGTCTGCTGCAGGTAAGTCCACCCAAGCATTATGAGCCCGGCGCTTCCAGCGCTGGGACTGGGCATATTTATGAGCCTGGTGCCACTGGCGCCAGGACTGGGTCCAAAAGGTCCCAATTGGGACTGGTTGGCACTCGGAACCTGGGTTATGCATCTGCTTCCAAGGGAGTTGGGAAAACCCTGACCTTTTGGAAGCAGAGATCATGACAGTACCCCCCCTCAAGGCCCCTCCCAAACCGGGCTTCTCCGGGGGTTTTGGCTTGTCAGGAAATGTTCGGTGAAATCTTTTGATTAGGCAAGGAGCGTGGACATATTCAGCAGGTTCCCAGGATCTCTCTTGGGGGCCGTAGCCTTTCCAGTCAATTAGGTAAAATAGTTTAGATTTGGAGATCTTGGAGTCCAGAATGCTTTTGACTTCAAACTCGAGTTCTCCATCAACTAGGATAGGTTTTGGGGATTTAGTTAGTCGGGTTTGAGGTTGCACGGGTTTTAATAGAGAGACGTGGAAGACCGGATGTATCTTCATGTGCAGGGGCAAGTCCAACTTGACCACTACTGGGTTTACTATGGTAGTGATGGAATAGGGACCAAGGTATCTTGGGTTGAATGTGCGTGGCCCTTTTAGAGGTAGATATTTGGTGGATAACCAGACTTGATCCCCTACTTGATATTGAGGGGCTTCCTTCCGATGTTGATCTGCTCCTTTCTTGTATTGTTCTTTAGCCCTTTGAAGGTGAGAAACAGCTTCCTTAAAGGCTTGGGTGATTGTAGAATGCAGGTAGTCTACTGCTGGTGTTTCAAGATCTTGGAGGGGATCCAACTCCGAGGTTCGAGGGTGACTGCCATACAAAAGAAAAAACGGGGTTTTCCCAGTTCCCGAATGGACAGAGTTATTGTAGGCATATTCGGCTATCCAAAGGATGTCTTTCCAAGTTTTTTCAGTTTGTTGCAGCATGCACCGTAAATACTGTTCCAGAGTTTGATTGGTCCTCTCGGTTTGTCCGTCGGTCTGAGGGTGGTGACTGGTCGATAGTCTCACATCAATTTGAGCCGACCGACAGCAACTTCGCCAAAAATGAGAAATAAATTGACTACCTCGATCCGAAATTAGAACCGAAGGAAAACCGTGCAGTCGGACGATGTTTTCGAGAAATTCTCGGGCCAGAGTTGCTGCTGTTGGCAAGCCTTTGAGCGGAATGAAATGCGCCATCTTGGAGAATAAGTCCACGATTACTAGAATCGTATTGTATCCGGAGCATGGAGGTAGATCGGTGATGAAGTCCATAGAAAGCGTATGCCAAGGGCGAGGTGGGATGTCAATAGGGCGTAAGAGGCCTGCTGGTCTTTCCTTTTGACTCTTGTTTTGGGCGCATACTCCACAGGACATTATAAAGTCTCTGATATCTTTTTTCCAAGACGGCCACCAGAAGTAGCGCTTGATCTTTTCTGAGGTCTTGGCTATACCGGGATGTCCTTCCATTAAAGAATCGTGATAACAAGAGATTACTTTTTTCTGTAAATCTGTGCTGGGTAGGTATAATCGTTCTTGGAAATACAATAAGTTGTCCTTTACTGCAAAGTCCTTTCCCTGCAGATGCCAATTCTGTATGTCTGCTGGAGTTACAAGTTGCCTGGCCTTATCCTTAACTTCCTCTATGGATTCTGTGGCGATTACACCCAGAATTCTTTGTTCGGGAATGATTGGTACAGGTTTAGGGTTGATCAAGTGTTCTTCCACTCCCATCCGAGAAAGGGCATCAGCTTTACCGTTCTTTGTACCAGGTCGATAGGTAATTATGAAGTCAAACTCGGCAAAGAATAATGCCCAACGGAGTTGTCTAGAGGATTGGGCTTTTGCGGTTTTCAAATATTGCAGGTTTCGGTGATCCGTAATCACAGTAACGGTGTGTCGGGCCCCCAGCAGATAATGCCGCCAAGCCTTAAAGGCAGACTTGATAGCCAGAAGTTCCTTGTCAGTAATCGTGTAATTGATTTCAGGAGGCGAGAATTTGCGGGACCAAAATGCCACGGGATGCAACTGATTGGTTACCGGGTCCTTTTGTGATAGAACTGCCCCCATGGCAAGGCTTGAAGCATCAGTTTCCACGATGTAGGGGAGTTCGGGGCGAGGGTGTTTTAAGATTGGTGCAGAGATAAATTTAGTCTTCAAATCCTGGAAAGCTTGTTCCGCCTCGGTAGACCATTCAAAACGTTTGTTTTTCTTTAACAAGGCAGTGATGGGCTGGACTATTCGAGAGAATTCGGGGATAAACCTGCGGTAAAAGTTAGCGAAGCCTAACATGCTTTGCACACCTTTTACGGAGGATGGTGATGGCCATTTGAGAACTGCATCGACCTTCTTTGAATCCATACGCACTCCGCCAGGTGATAATATGAATCCCAAGAATTCAACTTCAGTCACGTTGAAAACACATTTTTCCAACTTAGCGAAAAGTTTGTGTTGACGCAATCTTTCGAGGACCATTTTCACGTGTTTCCGATGTTCAGATTCCTATGAAGAATAAACGAGGATGTCGTCAATGTAAACAACAACACACACATCTATGAGCTCTCTGAGGACATCGTTCATAAAATATTGAAAGGCGGCCGGGGCATTGCAAAGTCCGAAGGGCATGACCTGATATTCAAATAGCCCATACTTGGTGCGGAAGGCCGTCTTCCATTCATCGCCCTCTTTTACTCGTACCAAGTGGTAAGCTCCTCTAAGATCCAGCTTTGTATATATGCATGCTTTTCTGACTTGGTCCAGGAGTTCAGGGATCAAAGGTAACGGATATCTATTCTTAACGGTGATCTGGTTCAGGGAGCGATAATCTATACAAGTTCTAAGGTCTCCTTCCTTTTTTGGAACGAAGAACAAAGCTGAAGAAGCAGGGGACTTGGAAGGACGAATAAACCCATTTGCCAGGTATTGATCCAGGTATTGTCGAAGGTGAAGGTTCTCAGGCTCGGTGAGGGCATAAATTCTACTACAAGGAGGAGTAGATCCAGGTATCAGGTCTATCTGGCAGTCATAAGACCTATGAGGAGGTAGAGAGTTAGCCTGATCCTTCCGGAAAACATCTTGGTATTCTAGGTATTCGGGAGGTAACTGGGGAGTCTCTGAAGAAATTGCTGCCAGTGCAACACCAGGTGGAGGGTGACAAGTAGAGACACATTCTGGAAACTGGACCGTTCTTGCTCGCCAATCGATCAGAGGATTGTGTTTCTCTAACCAAGGTATTCCTAGAATAATCTGAAACTGAGGGGCCTTGATCACATCGAACACGATCTTCTCATGGTGTCCATCTTGACTTACTAGCGTCACCTCTTGAGTGGTATGCGTTACTGGCCCGGAGGCTATCTCCGTACCATCCACTGTAGTAATGACGTCCTTTACAGCCTTGGGACAAAGAGTTAGATTCATCCTCAAAACCATTTCATGATCCACATAATTGCCGATGGCACCGCTGTCGACGTAAGCTTCAATTGCATGTAATCGATCCGGATTATCAGGGCTAATGAGGACCATAGGTATCACGAAATGCGAGGTCACGGAACTGGTTTTCACGCTCGGCAAGAGAACCTCTATTCTTGTCGGGCGAGGTCGTTTCCCTGCTCAGAGTTTGTAACTTTGGTAACTGCAGCTCCTACTGCCTTCTTGGCAGGTTTCACCGGACAGTCTCGAAGAAAGTGCCCTGAGTTTCCGCAATAGAGGCATAATTGCAACTGTTTTCTCCTTTCTCGCTCCTTTTGTGTTAGAGGACCTTTCAGACCCCCTATTTGCATGGGTTCCCCAGAGTCTACTCCTTTGGAAGGAGTTGGCGGTTTGGAAAATACTCGAGCATCAAACTTGGAACGATCGGCCTTCCTGTTCTGCAGTCTGTGATCTATTTGAACGACTAAGTCTATATAGTCCGAACAATCTTGTGGGGGATTCACTACTTGGGCTAACACATCTTTGAGCTCTCCACGTAGACCTCTATAAAACAGCGTAATCCTTTTGTCCTCAGGCCATTGAGTTTCCACTATCAGTCTGTTGAAAGACGCAATATAAGCCAAAAGGTCTTGATTACCTTGTCGCAACGAAAGAAGCTCATTGTCCAAGGCCTGCCCCTGTGAATGTCTTGCGAACAGTTTTTCCATACTGAGCTGAAAAGCTTGAAAATCATGGAGGACCGGATCATCTTGATTTACTAGAGGGATCGACCAGTCTGCCGCATTGCCACTAAGGTACGAAAGCACGAAAGCTACCTTAGCTTGATCAGTTGGAAAGGCTGCTGGCCGGCATAAGAAATGCAACTGGCACTGATTGATAAATACTGCAAACCTCTTTGGGTCACCAGAAAATCGTTCGGGCGGAGCCAGAGGTACATTCCCAGGTAGGTTGATCTGTACTGGATTCATAGAGGATGTAGAAGGAAGATTTCCCCCAGATGCGGGTAACGGGGTCTGTCCGGCTTGTGACTCTAGCAATTGTCTAGCGAGATCATCTGTTCGCTCCTTGGAAATAATCAGTTCCCTTCTTAGAGCGTTCATTTCCTGACGGGCTGCATGCACTTCTGCCCTTAGTTCCCCAAGTAACTGGGCTAGCTGGTCGGTATCCGAGGTTTCCATAGCGCCTGGACGGGAGTTTTGTGGTAGGCTTTGCGTTCTGTAACGCTCACCTGATTCCCGTAGAGGCGCCGGTCTTGACTGGGCGTATACCGTATCTGCAAAGGTGATGTGTAACACACGGCTGGCTCTTTGGGCTGGACCTCTGTGCACTGTATGTCTGACTTGAAGGGTAAGATGTCTGCAGATAGAAAATATGGGATTAAGGAACTGGGTTATTGAATGTCTCTCTCTTCTTCCCTTTCTCTTCTCCTGTAGAACCCCAAAGGTTAACGCTCTCACCTTAGGTAAGTGAATGCCGTGCTCTCCATCTGCCTCGGGGCAGGGTGCTGTAACCAGTTTCTTCACTGGATAAGGGGAGCAGGCCTCTTGACTTCAGAGGACTGCTGTCCGTCGTTTACTGCACGAACGGTAAGTTTCGAGTAATTCTAATGTCTTTAAAGTCTTTAGTAATGATGTTTCTTGTTTTGCAGGGTTCCGGCGATGGCGGATGACGGGCTGAAGTGAGTTGAAGATGGAGCCCGTGTGATGAATAGAAGCGCCTGGAAGCACGTAAGTAAGCGCTTGTTGCCTGCTTCACGATGCGCTCTAACTGTCTTTTTATTTTGCAGGTACAAGTTCGGAGCGGCTGCAGGGTGCCGGAATACCCACTGGGTTAGATGTGGAAAGGAGTAATGGCACGTGAGTATTAAAGTTCCCCAATGTCTTTAAACGCACCTTGTTTTGTCTTTCAGATGCGGGATGCAGCGCCGAAGGCCTCCGGAGCGTGCGAAGAGTTGGTAAGCTTTTGTCTTTCAGATGCCGGAATGCAGCGCGAGGCGTTGGTGACAGCCGATGGACCAGGTAAGTGAAGAGCTGTCACTGAAGACCGTAATGCTAACCTGTTCTTTCTTGTCTTTATAGGTGTTGCTGAAGACTGGATTCAGGATGGTAAGCCTTTTTCCTTAGGCCCAGGATCAGATGCAGAAGACACAATGAGCGTTCTGCTGCAGAGGATGCAGAATAACGCAAAGCAAGATTCATCCATCGGGTGTGGTTTAAATAGCCTCCTGTAGTGCTTAGGTGTCTCCTTCCACAGCCACGCCTAGGTAAGAAAAGAGTTCCTGCTTTCCAGAAGAGTTCCAGTGTTCTGAATCTAGGGAGTGGCTCCTGCCCCACCCAACAGGAAAAGTAGTTCCAAACAGAAGAGGATCAGAGGCTCAACTGGCAGGCAAGTAAGCAGCATGGTCTGCTGCAGGTAAGTCCACCCAAGCATTATGAGCCCGGCGCTTCCAGCGCTGGGTTTGGGCATATTTATGAGCCTGGTGCCACTGGCGCCAGGACTGGGTCCAAAAGGTCCCAATTGGGACTGGTTGGCACTCGGAACCTGGGTTATGGATCTGCTTCCAAGGGAGTTGGGAAAACCCTGACCTTTTGGAAGCAGAGATCATGACACCCCGCTAGCACAAGTCCTATCATGTGTGATACTTCACGCGCACCCCCAAAATTCACATACCCCACTCGCACAATGCCTATCGTGTGTGATTCTCCCTGCGCACCCCCGAAATACACGTACCCTGCTAGCACAAGGCCTATCGCGTGTGATACTTCACGCGCACCCCCGAAATACATGTACCCAGCTTGCACAAGGCCTACCGCGTGTGATTCTCCCTGCGCACCCCGAAATACATGTACCCCGCTAGCACAAGGCCTATCACGTGTGATACTTCACACGCACCCCCAAAATACACATACCCCACTCGCACAAGGCCCATCGCGTGTGATTCTCCCCGCACACCCCTCAGAATACACCTACCCTGCTCATCCAAGGCCTATCGCATGTGATACTTCACACGCACCCCCCAAATACACATACCCTGCTCGCACAAGGCCTATCGCATGTGTTTCTCCCCGCGCACCCCTGAAATACACATACCCTGCTAGCACAAGGCCTATCATGTGTGATACTTCACGCGCACCCCCGAAATACACGTACCCAACTCGCACAATGCCTATCGCGTGTGATTCTCCCTGCGCACCCCTAAAATACACGTACCCTGCTAGCACAAGGCCGATCGCGTGTGATACTTCATGCGCACCCCCGAAATACACGTACCCCGCTCGCACAAGGCCTATTGCATGTGATTATCCCCGTGCACCCGTCGGAATACATGTACACCGCTCCCCAATGCCTATCGCGTGTGATTCTCCCCGCGCACCACTCGGAATATAAAAACCCTGCTAGCCCAAGCCCTATCGCATGTGATACTTCACGCGCACCCCTAAAATACACGTACCCCGCTAGCACAAGGCCTATCGCATGTGATTCTCCCTGCGCACTCCTCGGAATACACGTACCCGCTAGCACAAGGCCTATCACATGTGATACTTTACATGCACATCCCGAAATACACGTACCCCAATTGCCCAATGCCTATCGTGTGTGAAACTTCCCGCACACCCCCCAAATGCACTGTCCCGGCCCTGTGAACTGGTACAGGGTAAGCGCAGCCCTTTGCACTGCATTGGAGATTTCAATGCCTTATCCTTGCGCAAGGGGCATTCTTGGGCTGTAACTGGCGCTGTGGGATGTTCTCTGCACCAGCGCTCAAAAAGGCTTTTATATTCCATGAAAACGCGGTGCACCAGAATGCTGTTTAGTGCACACGGCTGGCGCATGCTGGAGCACGCTAGCTCTCTACGCTACTCTTGTGTGCTGCCTCTGCGCTGAAATCTATGAATTACCCTGATGGTGTTTTCTACTTCTGTCATAGCTAATTCTGCCTCATTTGCTATTAGTGGCTGTCCCAGTGGTTCTTGGCTTCCTGTTACAGAAGGTTGACTACTTTCACGAGTGTCCTTATCTATTTGGGCCTGGAGTTCTTCTTCGTGTTGCTGTTCATTGTGCAAAATTGTTTATAAAAAATAAATACCATTGTCCCACATGTACCTGTTTCCCCTCTCCATGTCCCAGTCAAATATTCCCAAACCCTCAACACCAAGAAAAACGTTTTGGTGAGACTTCAATCACTTCATCTCCTCCCATCCATCCTCTCCAAACCCGTAATTCCCCTATAGTTGTATCAGTTTCTGCTTCCCCCTCTCTTTCAAAAAATGTGTATCTGTATATAATAAAAAATAATATTATATGTCTTTTAATTCAATCCTTTCTGTCTAATTTTTTTTTAAAAGTCAGTTGGGGTGTCCGCGGGCAGCACGCCTGTCCAGAATGTTCGTAATCAGCCAATATGGGGGTGTCCTAATGACACTATACCTGTCCGTACCATCCGCAGGCAAGTTGAAACTGTCCTGAGAACACGTGAGGTGTCTGGGATGTCCGTAATTAAACAAAATGGAGGTGTCCTAAGGACACTGTACCTGTCCGTACAGTCTGTAGAACATCTACACACATGCGCACCACACCCATAAGTCCTGTGAACATCGTGCTTGTCCATAACTGTCCATCTCAATTGAGGGGTTAATGGGGTCGGCTGCCGATGTGCAGTCTCGTTCGAGCACATGAAGATTAGACTCAGACTGACTCAGGTCATTCCTTATCACCTTGAGCACTCCCACTTCCATGGAGATGGACATTCCCCTTATGTACACTTTGAAAGCTTCCCAGCGGACGCCGGCAGTGGTAGCCTCTAGGGTTACACTTGGAGAAAAAAAAGTCACAATGTCTACCAGCATGTTGGCTTTGAAGATTGTATCTAGGAGGGCAGTGGATTTAAAACGCCAAGTGCTGTACCTAGGCACAGGCAATCCCAACTCGTTCGACAGGGTGACCGGGGTATGGTCACATAATGTACGGGTAAGTATCTGGGCTTTATCTATCTTCCCTATCAAATCGCTAGATACCAGAAAAAGGTAAATCCTTGAGGAATTATCATGTACTGATGAATAATATGTATATTCTCACGTCTGGGGATGGAGAGCTCTCCAAACGTCCCGGATACCAAGTGATGTGATGTGCATTTGTAGTGTGCACGCTGAGTGCGATAGGGCTCTGGGTACCGTTCCCATCCTATCGAGTATGGTGTCGAGTATTAGGGTCATGTCCCCTCCCCAAATGATCTGGACTTCCACATAGCACAACAGAATGAAGGCAACATTATCAAAAAAATCTGGGGTGTCCATATTGGGGCCGTACGTATTCACTATAAGATACTCCCTGTTCCCCTACGTACAGTGTAGAATGACATACCTACCCTTGGGGTCAATGAAGCTTTTATGAAGCACGAACTTGATCGATTTATGAATTAGTGTCAATACACCTCTGGCCTGCGTGTAATAAGTGGTGTAGACTCTATTAGGCCCACAGGACGGTGCGATGCTCGCTGCTAGTGGGCCACGTGCATTTGTTTCTTGCAGCATACTTATCTTGATTCCATGCCTTTGGGCGTAAACTGTTATTTTCCAGGCCTTAATGTAATTGCTCAGTGTTTGGACGTTCCAGGACAATATGTTTGTAATGATTATGTTACTTTAGTGTACATCCCAGCTAGTGCGACCTAGTGTGTTCCTGCCAGTAAGATTATTATGGTTATGTCACCCTTCCGTAGTGTGAGATGCTGTTCCACCTCTTCCATTTTCAATATAAAGTCCTGCAACTATTCCTCCCTCTCCCTCACCACCCAATCCCAAACGGCAGTGTCGCCCCCCTCATCCCACCCACCTTCCACAGCGGACCCCCCAAACCAGAAGTCGGTGGACCAAACCCAACAAGATCCATCCACACTGGTGGCCCAACAGTCAATCCAAAATAACCATTGCAACCACAGTGGGGTATGCTGCTGCCGTGTAATTAACTTAGTAGGAGCAATGAAATACCAAGATTGGCACTTGAGTGCAAGATACCAGAACATAATCTCGCCTAATGGGCATATACAACAATGGGCAACTGTACCTGTGTAATGTAAAAAACATTATAGCAATGACGAGTTATCAAAAGCACAGTACAGTTAGTCAATAGGCAATAGAATACCAACAAATGATTCATTGTATAAGGCAAAAACAATTTCGAAGGAATTCCCTCCATGGCCCACATGGGCAAGCAAGCCACATCTCAAGACACAAATAAGACATGCCGTGAAGAAACACTTAGTTCAAAACTACCATCAGCCGAGGCAAGGAAGGATGTTTGTTACCCAAGACCCAGGCAAAACAGAGGCAATAGGCCACTGGTCAGTCATCCATGTGGTTATCGGCTTAGTTGTTGAGCGGTATCTGCACCTCTATAAACTTTACCGCTTCCTCAGGGACAGTGAAGAAGTATAATTTCTCTCTGAAAGTGAACTTGAGGCATGCCAGAAATAGGATTGCATAGGAGATGTTGCGTTCCATCATTTTTTTTTTTTTTTTTACACCGAGGAACTGGCGTCTTTCTAGCTGTACACCAATGGAAAAGTCAGGGAAGATCTGGATTGTCTGGGAGCCAAGGAGTAGTTCCCCTTTGCCGCAGGCTAGATGGAGTACAAGGTCCATGTCCCTGTAACTCAGGATTTTAGCAATGATGGGTCTAGGGAAGTCACAGGGCTTGGGGCAAGGAGACAGAGCGTGGTGGGCATGCTCAACAGTGAAGAAGGGAGGCAGCTCGGTGTTGCCCAATAATTCTTTAAGTAGATTCTCAACCGCCATTTCCATACAGCCTTCAAGAGCATTCTCCGGTACCCCTACAATGTGAATGTTGATCCTGCATGATCTGGATTCCAAATCATCGCATTTGGCTTTTACAAACTTCATATCGTGGGTAAGGGAGGTAACCGTATCCTGAAGGACATGTATAGTATCCTCGTTAGTCCCAATTCTAGATTCAACTTCGTGATTCTGGTTCCGGCCTGGTCAAGCTGTGATTTAAGTGATGCAACGTTAGCATTGATATCATCCAATTTTTCATGGAAGGAGGCAAAGTTCTTGGCCATGGATTCCATCATCACAGTGAGATCGGGGGCTGGTGTATCCGGGGCCGAGGCAACATCCTCCTGGTTGGCTAATGAGTGTTAGGGAGAATTCTCATTTATGGCTAATTTCCCTCACCTAGTGAGTCCCTCAGCAGCTTTGCTGGATTTCTGGGGTTTATTTTATTCACCTGGTAAGAGTGTGAGCCTTTCTTCCACTCTTACATGTGTTTTGTCATGTGCATTTCTACTGTTTGTTTGATTTCTGGGCTCTGGAGCACACCACTCCATGAGCCCCACTGTTTGTGTGTGTTACATAGCACCTTCAGTGCAGTGACACCGGGTTGTCTTTCAAACTTCCCACTGACTCAATTTTTCTGGGGCTGATTACTGTCCCCCAGAAACATGTAAAGTTGCCATTAACTTTATGTAGTCATTTTAAAACTACAGACCCAGTACACCCCATCTTACATGGAGTATTGGAAAGGGTTAATTCCTACCCCTTATTGTCTGTGCCTCTCTGAGTTTTGTTTTGCTCTTTTAACATTTAGACTTGGCTGGTGGTAGTGGTATCTACCCTAAATTTTCTACCGCGATTATACTATATAAACATAGTACTGTTCCAGGCTATTTTGGTAGCCACAAACTTAAACGCTGCTTGCCCAAATACTTTTTATTTCGGCTCCAGTTGGGGTTTAGTCGCCATTTCTTTTTGTTAAAGTCCTTCTTGTGTCTTACTTGCACAGCAAACCAGGTTTACCTTCTTTTTTCACCGTCTTTTGGTGGACTTCTACAGAGAAGCCCTCCTCTTGGTGCCCGGGTGTCTAGGTGGGCTGAACGTGAGGGAGGGGTGTAGTCACCCCCTGCACAGTGTCTCCATGGAGACCCAAGTCGCACTTTGTGTTGATTGGCTGAGGTGGTTGTCCGGGCCGGACAACCCCCTGTTGAGTGATTGACAGCCAGGTTGTGTGAATGGGGGATTTTTGCATAAAAGGCAGGACACTTGGGCTGGAAGAGAGGGCCGCCACTGGAACGGCAAGGAACCGAAGAGAAGCAGAGAAGAAGACGGCTTCTGCAACCCCGAGTCCCGGTGAAGCCATGCTGTAGTCCTGAGCTATCTGCCCTTCAATGACCAGAGAAGATCCAGTCCAGAGTCTTCTTCCCTTGAGCCTGGTGGGGTCAACCAGATCATCTTACAAAGCCAGAGGACCCTCTTCATGGTCAAAATCACTGCACCCTGCTGTAGTGGTCCGGATAGCCATCTGAAGAGCCTCTCCAGTGTTAAAGGAGCTGACCTTTTATTCACCGTCGCTGCTGCTGGCCTCATCCCTGGGTAGTAGAGATCTCTCCAGACGTACTCCGTCTTGTCTCCACGACTGAAGCTTCAGGAACCGTGAGTCTGCAGGAAACTACCAGGAACAACTGCCGTGGCACCAGCTTCTTCAAAGAATAAGATAATGGGCCTCATTACGACCCTGGGGGTAAGTGAAAAACGATGCCGGTAAAGGATTACTGGCATCGCTTACCGCTAGGTCTGATTACGATCCAAATAAGTGCAATTAGCTGCACTGTAGTTAACGGTGCCGCTAACAGCACCAAGGGCGCGGGCACGCGACCCCTCATGCCAGAAATAGCGGCATGGTGCAAATTGGGGAACATCACGAGTCAAGCGGACATGCTCTTAACGCCCTTGCAAAGGCCGTAAAATACCTTACCACCATGGTGCAAATACCATTGTGGACCAACCGTAAATGGCCATGTGCAGTGTTCCCAGCTGGCACAGGTGCACACAATCAGCACAGGTGGAGGCAATACAGACTCACCAAGTACAAAAAGAGCACACCCCACCCCTTCCCTCACCCAGTCACACTCCACAATGATTCCAATAGGACTAGCAATGTTGGGGCTGGAGGACTTGATTGCAATGCAAGTGCTACAACAACAACAACAGGCAGCAGAGAGGAGACGCAGGAGGAGAAGGA
This sequence comes from Ambystoma mexicanum, assembly GCF_040938575.1. Taxonomy (NCBI): domain Eukaryota; kingdom Metazoa; phylum Chordata; class Amphibia; order Caudata; family Ambystomatidae; genus Ambystoma; species Ambystoma mexicanum. The sequence goes on from NC_090935.1 coordinate 185,354,267, forward strand.
GGGCAAGGCAGGGCCAGCAAGCCCCACCAGCACAGCCAATGCCACCACACAGGCAGCCCCCAATCCAAAGCATCAGAGCCAGTCCATTCAACCTCACAGCTGAGCAGATCCACACCTTGTACCGTGTGGACCGGGACACCATCACCACCCTCGTGGACATGATACACAACGACATCGTCAGCATGATTGAAACACCCACCGCCATCCCCCCCCTACTGAAGGTAGTGTCCGTGCTCCACTTCCTGGCAACAGGCACCTACCAGCACACAGTGGGGCACTTGGATGCCATTTCACAACCATTATTCTCACGTACGCTGATCCAAGTGCTCGATGCCCTCCTCAAGCACACAGACGACCACATTTCCTTACCACGGTCTGCCCAGGAGATTGCAAACACCAAAGTGGGTTTCCATGCACTTGCCGACATACCTGGTTGCATTGGTGCCATCGACTGCACCCATGTGGAATTGGTGGTCCCACATGCCATTGAGGTAGCGTACCGCAACCGTAAGGTATTCCACTCAATCAACGTGCAAATGGTATGTGACTCCAACAGGATCATCACACATTGATGTGCCCGATTCCCTGGATCAACCCATGATGCAATGTTCCTGTGTAACTCCACAATACCACGCTACATGGAGCGACATGCAGGGCCCAGATCCTGGCTACTCGGTGAGTCTCATGTCATGGCCATGGAAATGTGATTTACGTACCAATGCATACTTTACCTGGCTGAAAGGGGGGGGGAGATGCATACTTTACCTGGCTGAAAGGGGGGGGAGATGCATACTTTACCTGGCTGAAAGGGGGGGGGGGAGATGCATATTTTAACTGGCTGAAAGGGGGGAGGAGAGATGCATACTTTACCTCGCTGCGAGTACCATAGGCAATGGAGCCAGCTCATACCCTGAAGCAGCCCAAACTTTAGATGACACCTGAACATATAATGCCCGATGTAAGCAGCCCTACCATGTGAATGAAGGTGTGTCCCAACCATGACACAACCATCTGCAAGTGCACTGTACTGAATCGGACCGCATCCACCTCAAAGAAATGCACCTACATGCAATGACTTCATGTAGCCAATACACGGCACCAAACACCATCAACTGAAAGGCCAGTCCCCCATAACTGTGCACAAAGGAGACACATGACGGACATAAACATCAATACACCACTACACAGAGGCCAAAATAAATTTCATAACAACATTTTTAGTGCTCAGTGAGGTCATCATGAGGCTGACAGCAATGTTGCCATGATGAGAGCATTTATATCACTGGACAACTGCCAGATCACCAAAACAACCGCTATGGACTAACACAGTGGATGGGCACTCACAAGGCACTGGACCCCCCTGCATACACTGGTTGATGGCCTGCAAAACAGCCCATGGGAGGAATGCACATATACCGTCACATAGTGTGGCTCCTTTCATGCATGTAAATGTGGTACAAAGTAAGAGATGAATGCATGCCATGCTGGCACGTCATGATTTGAAGTTTGATGTCATGACTGACACATACATTGTTGCCCACATACAGCTGATGCAGGCTATCCCTTGAAGAGGTGGCTCCTTACCCCAGTCCGGAACCCACAGAACCAGCACGAGGAGGACTATAATTGTGCACATACACGAACCTGTGTGGTTATTGAGCAGACATTTGGCCTTTTGAAGGCACGGTTTCGCTGCCTCAGCAGGTCTGGTGGGGCACTCCTGTACCGACATGAGAAGGTGGCGAAGATCGTCATGGCATGTGTAATGCTACACAATATGTGCCCCTGCCCCCTGACGCTGAACTGCAACCACCTGACAATGAAGATGAGGAGGGTGCAGATGGGGCAGCACCTCAGGGAGGAGGCGATGCACAGGAGGGACGTGCCATGTGTCAAACTCTCATTAACCAATGCTTCTAGCACACACGGATGCTGTGTGTCACATGGAGATGGCACTTGGGGCTCTGTGTGTGTCTGGGACATGCACACTGTGGGCTGTTCACCAATAAAGCACACATACACAATGAGCAATGTCCACACATGTGATTTGTGCACAAGCAAAAAGTGTATTGAAAATGTGATTTAAATTAACACACCCACTCCCCCATCCCCCCTCAACTCCCCAACACACCCACTCCCCCATCCCCCCTCAACTCCCCAACACACCCACTCCCTCCTCCCCCCTCAACTCCCCAACACACCCACTCTCCCCTCCCCCCTCAACTCCCCGCAAAAGTGTGTGGATGCCTGTGGTGACGTGCATAATGTGTGATTGTTCCACTGGGCAGCCTCTATTGGCTGCCCCCTCTCCCGGCCCCCGGGGCACCCCTGCCTGAACTCCGCAGGTTCCTGCCCGATCTGCAGACGGGGCTGCTTGGGTCGAACTGGCAGCGGAGGAGGTACTTGACTGCTCATGAGGACGCATGTCCCTCATTGTTTGACTGAGATCCGAGAGCATGTGCCGCACCACAACAAGTTCTGCACAGATATCCTTGGTGGAGGATTGTATGGCTGCCTTCACAGTATCTGCACATTGGTGCATTTCCGCCCTTGCACCTCCACATTCGGCCACATGCTGAGTCAGGAGTGAGGACAGTTGGTGTTGGCGTGTGATGATTTGGTCCAGCGACTCTTGTTTTTTTTGGGCAATGGAAATCGCCAGTGGCATGTCGATAGTGCTGCTCCCCTCCTGCACATCTTCCACTGGGCATGGAGTGGCTGGCCATGAGTCATCAGGGGATTGCCCCTGTGTGCCATCATCATGCTGGCTGCATGGGGACAGGTAGGGGGAATGAGGGTGGACGGTGGGGGGACATACTACAACATCAGCATCCTCCACATCACTATCCGAGCTAGCTGCAATGGCAGCAGTTCCCCATTCGTGCTGCTTCCTGCAGACACAGTCCCTTCAGTGGGCACCAGTTGATGGATGTCTGTTGCTGGTGGTACTGTGGTGCTTGCCTTGGTGATTATCAGTGCCCTGGCCTGTGTTGTGGCTGAAGATTTTGGCTGCTGTGGGGGTTTGTTTTGTCCAGCAGAGGTGGAGGGTTGGTGTGATGGTACTTCGGGCCTGGCCTTCTTGGCAGGTGTGGTACCAGTGCCTTCATCGCCAAGGTCTGAATGAGAGCCTGTGGTGGAGCAAAGGAGGGAAAGTGTTCTTAATGGGTCTGCGGACATTGAGCAGGCATTGTGATGACTGCCATCATTTTGATAACTAGATGGTGCAGATTGGAGGCAGTGACATACAGGTTGTCTCCCTTTTGGGTGGAAGAAGCATGGAGGAATGTGGGTGCCTACAGTAAGGGTGTGCATACTGCATGTGTACAGGATGGAGGTCAGAAATGCCTGTAGGCAGTCTTCTGCTGATGTGTCGCGTTAACCCTATTACGCAACATTGCGCTTCACATGATTCTGGACTTCAGTAAGTTTGGCATGGCTTGATTTAAGGCACCTACCTGCGTCAACTGATGCCGGGGCTCCTCTCTCCATTTCTCCGACCCCCACGATGCTCTCGATGCCAATGGTTGTGGCACATATCTCCTCTCAGGGCTGCAATTTTATTGGTGACTCTGCTCCTCCACCAGTTGCCATGCCCAGGTTTCTGTTAGCAGACAGTATACTCCTTACGCAGAGCCGGAGATCGTCCCACCTTTTCCGGCACTGTCTTGCGTTGCGGGGTGTTGTGCCAACTGCACTGACCCGCTGTGCTACTATGGCCCATATGGCCTTCTTCCGTGCTATCGCCGGTCTGGTAATCTCTGTTGAGAATACGACATCAGTGTTTTCCTGTAGGGTTTCGGCCAACATCTTGAGCTCCTCCCTAGTGAAGCGCTCCTGCCGCAGCCGATCACAACTTTTTTTAACAACTTTCGGCATTCTGACGATGGGTGGATGTAGGTGAAGGTTTGTGGCGAGTCTGGGGGTCAGATGTCCACTGGTTGCGGAGGATGGCAATGGATTGTAATTTTAAAGATGGCCGCCATGCTCTTTCCCGTTCTGTTGCGATGACGCAACTTCCGGATCTGCTTATTTACGTTCACCGCTAATAGCAGTCACCGCTATTTGCAGTGATCGCTAATATCGGTGCGAGGGGTGGCAGTAGTGTACCTTGCACGGCATACGATGCCGGTAGGTGCCGTTTTTGGGACGTTACCGGCATGGCGCAAATTACATTACCGGCATGGTGCAATGCACGTGCCCAAGAGGTCGTAATGTACCGCTTTTAACGGTTTCTGGCCAGCATGGACACGTTAGTTGCGCCATGCCGGTAATGTCCATTACTTACCGCCAGGGTCGTAATGAGGCCCAATGTGTCCAACTTCGAGGAACCAGGGTGAGCCCTTTTCTCCTCACTAAAGACTTGTCCTTTTCTTCCTTCCCTCTTATAACTTTTGCCTCCTCTTCTGACAGTATCTAAGTACTCCTGGCAACCTTGAATCGTGAACTATCTGAATGTGTGATCCTCGACAACAGGAACCGTGTTCCACTTAACATTGGCGCAGGCCTATTGACTTTTTTCTTCTTGTTAGAAAGTGTTCTCTGATTCTGTCTGCCTTGACAAAAGTATTGCCTATGATTTTTGTCCCCAACTCTCTTGTGTAAAAGGTGCTAAGTGTGTTTTAACTCTGGTAACATTTCTTCCCGCGGGTATGCATATCTTTAGTAAGACCGAAATGTCATTACTGTCAAAAAGTGATCGCATATGTATTCCCGGTAACGTCTTTTGTTTCATAACACTGGTCTGTCAAATCCTAAGGTACTTACCTTGAGTTGTTCTGCACAAGGGGAATTGGTTGTGTGTAGTGTATTTGACGTGTGGTTTTTATTTTACTAGAAGTGAAGTGTTTTGTGAACAGATGGTTTAAAAATAAATGTACTTATTTTTTTTAACCAGAAACCTTGAGTCAATGTTTGCTTGAATCACAGTAATTGTAGTCCTTTGTGTAATCTCTACTACTGCTCATTTGCTCTTGAGATAAGTCTGGCTTTTCAGTCACTGCTACCACTCTCTCTGTGTAGTACCGGCTTGTACCAAAGGTGAACTTGTATTAACACAAGTGGTCTTAATTCTGTGCAGTGGTCCCTAAGGGCATTGCATAGGATTCTGCCTAACAATGAGTGACCCGACTTATCCATGGCGCCCACCTTGCTAGTGCCTCTGGACCTGTTTGACATCTCTGTGGGACTGTCACACCAGCCTAGTTCCAGTGTATGGGTCCAACAGCAGTATCAGTATTCAGCACCTGAGGGAGGCCAAGCAGTATGTAGTGACTGCCACAGCTGGTGTTGAGAGCAGGGGTGCAAGGAGTAGCAGCATAGGGGTTCAAATGAGAGCCAGTCCATAAATCATTGGGTGGCCGAGCCTAATCGAGTAGTTTCAAGACAAGAGGGTCAATATGCTGGTGTGGTCCACCCGGAAAATCCTGCCACAGAGGGATGGGGATACAAGAGGTTTGAGATAACGGTGTGGTCCTCTGCCCCTACCGCACACCACTGTCATGCATGCGTCACCTCTACCCGAGGGCTCACACTTGGTCAGAGCATAGCAGGCGCATGCACACGCAGGTATAGATGAGCAGGGAGAAACGTAGTGTATTATAGTTCCATGGTGGTCCAGTGAAGCGGGATCAGCCAGATATACCACTAGGGTGTAGTGAATGTGGCCCGGCAGTCTCAGCGCAGGAAGAATCGTATACAAGGCTGCAGAACCAGTGCCCAGGACAGCAAGAGTTCAGGTCACGTCTGGAGAGGCCCACCCAGCAGCAGGCTTCACGGAGGCCCAAGGAGTCAGGCTAGGTTGCAACAAAATGCAGCAGTGATGGTAGGAGCCACAGGGCGCTACAGGGCAGGGAGGCCAGCATACCTCCAGAGCTAGCTCAGCAGCGGGGGCCCCCAGACTTCAGGGGGACATTGCCCCAAAGCACCACATACACGCTGGTGGGGGCACGAGACCCAAGAGAGCCCTACTGGGGGCAAGGCGCAGTGTGTCACACAACTTCTCACCTGAGTAGGTGGGCCAGTGGCCGCCGCTGAGTCCAGGGTGGTCCCTCTGCACAGTCTGGAGCCAAGACAGAGGAGCCCGCAGCAACACGGGCTGCCAGTCGCAACCAACAGGCTCAGTCACGCAGGCTGGCGGTGCAGAGCCAGAGGGCACCAGAACGAGAGGGGCACTCTGAGCGACGCCCCTCACATCATGGGCGGTGTCCCCTGTGGGCCGCGGGTCCCCCACGCAGGCCCCTTTGCAATCAGAGCACCTGCCACGCAGCCCACACTCCAGAGGGGAGCAGTGGGAGCCACCCAGAGCGGCGAGGCATACCCGGGTGGTAGCAGGCCCGGATGTTCCAACTGATTGCAGGCAGCAGCCCAGACCAACCCACAGCCCCGGGGGGCTGCACCACAGGCCCTTGGAGCACAGACAGTCATGGCTGTCAGGGCACCCTTCCACATCCCCAAAGTTTGGCTGGGCACAGGTCAGTTATATAGGGCCTATTTTCCTCAGGATGCGGACCAAAGAAGCCTCCGGTTTTGCTCTTCGTGTGGTAGAAGTTGTAGCTGGTGCAGATCAGGATACACACTGGTGCAGTCGGATTGGCGTCAATTGGGCACAGAGCTCACAAGCTAGGCAGCCATTTTTCAGGCATCTCAACAGCGCCCCCGTATATAGTTGTATTTTAGATAGGGTTTTTTGTAGGTTTCCTTTTTTTTTGGGATAATGGACCCTTCAGACTTTAATTTTCAATATTTCCAGACATGTACATGTATGTTCTTTTTTTAGATCTTCAAATACAGTAATGTTTTTTATGCTTTTCAACTTAGGATTTCTCTCTATGGACTCTGGGGATGGACCACTTTTCTTTTTTCATGTTTTGGATTTTTATGTTTCCTTGGATTTTACTTTCTTTTTCATATTGCAATCATAATTTCTTCATTTGCATGTGTGGTTTTCATTTTGTCATTTGGTTTTCTTTTTAATACATTTTATAATTCTTCATTATTGGTGTGGTCTAATATGATTTATTTCGTGCATGTCTCCATGAGCATTGGCTCAGTCATGTGTTGCCACTGTGTGGCTCTGTAAGACATTTATTAATGGGCTTGCTGGTTCTTTTCAGACTCTCATGGCATGGGTAATTTACTAGGGAGTGGGTGCAGTGGATCGTTGGGTGTTTGTACTGGGTGGTGGGGGGTGGTATTTGGGATGGCATTAGGGCGATGGGTCTGTATTGTTACAAATCAACAAGGCTATATGAACCAAATAAAATGCTACAAAAAAGGTAACGGAAACCAAATACCCAAGCAGGACCGTTTTCAACTACCAACGAATGTAGCACCTACACTACTTACACAAGGAGGCGAGGAAGGAGAGGGGGTACAAGACCCAACCAATCAAGAAGCTCAAGGAAGCACAAACAGAAGATTCACCCAAGCGAGTGCGAAAGAGTACAACAGGAACAAATAGGCCCGGACCTTGTCATCAACCTATCTAAGAGAATACTCACCGAAACTGAAAAAAACCCATTGAACAAGGGATTGTCATTTGCACCAACTATGGGTTTCAATGATATCAATATCCATATAGATTTATTCAAATTTGTACGTCAATTAAAACTCAAAAGGTTTTTTGCAACTAAGGTACCAAGCAATTATGAGAAGCTAGCACAAACGACTCAAAGAAATTGAAGAAGTACACCTTTTGAGATCCATTGGCGAATCAGAAGAATACGACATACTCCAAGTCCTTCGGGAATTAGATATACAACCAGATATGGCATAGAAAGGGTCTTCTAACTGATGATGAGAGAACGTATCTGTATATTAAAGAACCAGTAACTCCCACTATGTATTTTTACCAAAAGTACATAAGGACTTTGACAGAATACCTGAAGGCCGGCCCATCCTAAGTGGCGTAGGATGGGGAACGGAAAACATCTCACAATATCTTGACAACATCTTGAGACCAAGAGCAAGCAAGTTGAGAGCATACTTAAAGGATAACACTGATGTCATTCTTAAACTCAAAACCATTGAATGGAAACAAGACTATCAACTGGCAAGCCTAGACTTCAAAGCACTTTACACGTCCATTCAACATCATTACACAATTAAGACCATAGACCATACTTTCAAAGAAGACTCATTGTCACTTTATCTTCAAGTGGCAATGATCAAGGAAATGCTTGAATTAACCTTTGAATGCAATATATTCACTTTCAATAATATCTTCTACCAACACACGAAGGGTGCGGCAATGGGCACTAAGTATGCCCCGGCCCTACAAACCTCTTTATGGGGTATTTGGAAGACATTGTCATCTATCAGGACCCAGCTTATCAGAAACAACTACTCAGATGAGTGAGATACATAGACGATGTTCTCATTGTTTGGAAGGGCACTGCAGTTGAATTTAACGCTTTTGTAAACCGAATCAACAACAATATGTTTGGAGTAGAATTTTCAGGAACCTGTGACACCCGCTCAGTCAACTTTCTTGATCTAACAATTTATGTCGAACAGAATGAACTGAAGAAACATACATATAGAAAACCAACTGAAGTTAATTCTATACTACATGCCAAAAGCTGCCACCGGAAATCTACCAACCTTAACATACCTACAGGAGAATTTATTCGGGCAAGACGCAATTGCCAAACCTCTGCAACATTTGCCAAAGAATGCACTCTACTCCAATCCAGGTTCATTGCCAGAGGATACACAGAAGATTGTATCAAGAAAGCGATGAATAGAAGTAAAGGATTGACACAACAACAAACACTAACACCTAGCACCAAACAGACTGAACAATCCACAGTGGGGTTCATCACCAACTATAGTAGCAACCATAAACTATTGAACAAAACCCTACACAAGCATTGGCATCTCCTTAAACTGGACGAAAACATATGAAATGATATTGATGTAAAACCACGTATCATTTTCAGAAAGGCGGAAACTCTGAGGAACAAATTGAGCCCCTCACTATTACCAAATCCAGCAAAAATGAGTAATTTAAACTGGTTACAGTCATCTACCGATGGTTTCAGAAAATGTGGAAATTGCACAAGGTGCAAATATGCTCATGAGAAAACCAACTTATTTAAAGACTCACTCAATAATGAGTTTAAGATCCAACAAACAATTAATTGCAGAACTAAATATGTTGTTTATGGAATTGTCTGTGTATGTAACTTGGTTTACATTGGAAGTACTATTAGAGAACTCAGGATACGCATACGAGAACATTTAGCCAAAATTGGAAGCCAAGACCAGAGACTCCCGCTGGCCACCCATTGGCAAGAAAAACAAAAGATGGCCAATAAAGCAGATATTACATTTATTGGCTTACAGAAAATTATAATGGGCAGAAGAGGAGGCAACAAAGAAAAAAAGCTGGGCCAAGCTGTGGCCAGGATTATCTGCAGATTTAATTCGACTGTGCAAGGCCTCAACAAGGACAATGAAATGGTGTCATTTCTATAAAAAGTTACCTTTTGAACTAATGTGCATGGTATATTGACTTTATGTTTGTCGGCTCAATACAAAAAGCTTCCTGTGAAAACCTTAGCTTAGTGTAACAAATACCCATGGCTTTCCATGGGTTCCTACATTACAGAGCTCCCATTTAAAAGCTACATGTTAATGAGCAAATATGATGGGTGCTCATTTAAGTACTTTTGGTACATTTCACGTAATTCTTTTAATACAAAACTTTATTGTCAGGATCATTCTAGTTCCACTACATAAACCTACGATTGATGCCAAGTCTCCAATTATGATGAAATCTTTCTTCTTCACCAGCGTTCATAATATATTTATTAGAATGTGAAATCAATATAGCACATAGAAACAACTCCCTAAAGGTTTTAAAATGGATTGGGCATTTAAAACCCGTGAATGTTGTTCCTAAACTTATCTGATTCCCAAAACATGGCGCTCAGTACGGCGCCGATAAGGGAAACAGTAAAAGGACTACCGTCGCCGTCATCATGACGACAATGGCAACAGTAAGCACTAATATACAGACGCCATTCGGCACCTCGTAGACCTGACCGAAGCGCGAGAGCACACTGATGTATGAGAGCGGGTAAGAGACCGTCTTTAAAGTATCTTTTGAAGCGAGTAGAAATTTTTTAAGCAGCAATGACAAGCGAACAATATGTTTAGCGGGCTCGCGTATCCGCAAGCTAACCACTTAACGCTACATAAGCAGGGTCTTCCTTTTGAAAGTCAGAACCATTGGCAATCAGTAGTCTGTGATAAAGGAAACACGAAAAATAGAACTAACAGGCGAACCCAATACAATACTTTACATGTACAATTTTACAAGTTAGCAATGATGTATGCAACTCGTTCGGGTTATTTGAATAAAACATGAACGCATAGAATAACAGACTATTTGCTTTCACGTGCAAACCTCTAAACAAGTGTTACAAAGATAGTACGCGACATTCACATTAATAATACCTACAGCTGGAAACTCAGGGTTTTTTAAAATGGTCCACGAAATTGACACGGAAAGACAGATATCTGTACTTATATTGTACAACCTCAACTAATATCATGGACATTTGAGGATCTATGCTCATTATATTGTATATATAAAAATATTGAGTATTTTGTATATATATTTCTCTTTCTAAGGGATTGAACCCATCTATTTGAGAATCTGATTTGAGATAACAAACTTGAAATTATGCAGCGATAAGGTAATAAACAACTGCAGAAATGCACTCTATGTCTTAGAAAATTAGAATGGACTTTGAAGGTGCATATGAACTAATGAAACATTGTTTCTCTATTTTTTATTTTTCTTTTTCCTCCTTATGTTTTCTCTTCTCAATTCAAATATGTTGTATCATATTTATATTTTTTTACCCTATGAATCCTCCACTATGCCAACCCTTGTCTTTCTGTGACTATATATAATAATTATTATTGCCACCATATTGTCACGAATGACATGTATGTACATGTGTGATTTCTTGTGTCAAATAATGTCCTAATCAATCACACTTGTCCCTCCTCCCCTCTTTCTACCCTCTCACTGTCTATTGGTGACTGTATTTGATCATTGTAATACTTAAGACCCTGACTTGAAAAAGGCTAGTGGATATAGCCGAAACACGTGTCGTCACAGAAGGGCAATCAGACCAATTAAAACTGTATATTTGCACAACTGGATTTGGCGCTGTCTTTTATCTGAGTCTTTTGAATCAAATAAGCTATACCGGTGGTTTAATTGGCTTTTTCAACCACAACTCAGACTAGATGTGACTTGGAATTTAATCTTCTATCTTTGAATAATTGTACCCGTAACTTACATCTGTCGCCTTGACAGACTGTGCCCACAAAGCCATAATTTGTATTGTTATGACGTGGTGTTTGGGGGGACATGAGTCGAGGCCTGCTGGCAGGTGCCTGTCAATGGGGTTGCGGTGGAGGAACATTTGTCAGGGCCTGCTGGCAGGTTGCCGTCACTGGGGGTGGGGTGGAGGGACATGAGTCTGGGTCCTGCTGGCAGGTGCCCGTCAATGGGTGTGGGGTGGAGGGGCATGTGTCCGGGCCTGCTGGCAGGTTGCCGTCAATGGGGTTGGAGTGGAGGGACATGTGTCGGGGCCTGCTGGCAGGTTACCGTCATTGGGGGTGGGGTGGGGGGACATGAGTCAGGGTCTGCTAGCAGGTGCCTGTCAATGGGGTTGTGGTGGAGAAACATGTTTCAGGGCCTGCTGGCAGGTTGCTGTCACTGGGGGTGGGGTGGAGGGACATGAGTCGGGGGCCTGCTGACAGGTGCCCGTCAATGGGGGCGGGGTGGAGAGACATGTGACGGGGCCTGCTGGCAGGTTGCCGTCAATGGGGGTGGAGTGGAGGGACATGTGTCGAGGCCTGCTGGCAGGTTGCCGTCACTGGGGGTGGGGAGGGGGGACATGAGTCAGGGCCTGCTGGCAGGTGCCTGTCAATGGGGGTGGGGTGGAGGGATAAGGGTCGGGGCCTGCTTGCAGGTTGCCGTCACGGAGTGTGGGGGTGACATGAATCGGGGTCTGCTGGCAGATGCCCGTCAATGGGGGAGAGGTGGCGGGGCATGTGTTGGGGCTCCCAAGTGCATGGTGCATGTGGCCGACCTGCGGGGCATGGGCAGGGTGGATGGGCTGTCTGCGGGGCATGTCCAGGGGTGATGGGCTGCCTGTGGGGCATGGTCAGGGTGGATGGGCTACCTGCGGGGTATGGGCAGGGTGGATGGGCTGCCTGCTGGGCATGGGGAGGGTGGATGGCCTGCCTGTAGGGCATGGGGAGGGTGGATGGGCTGCCTGCGTGGTATGGGCAGGGTGGTTGAGTTGCCTGTGGGGCATGGGGAGTGTGGATGGTCTGCCTTTGGTGCATGGGGAGGGTAGATGGGCTGCCTGTGGGGATGGATGGGCTGCCTGCAGGGCATGGTCAGGGTGGATGGCATGTCTGCTGGGCATGGGGAGAGTGGATGGTCTGTCTGTGGGGCATGGGCAGGGTGTATGGCCTGCCTGCGGGGCATTGTCAGGGTGGATGGGCTGCCTGCTGGGCATGGGCAAGGTGGATGGGCTGTCTGCGGGGCATGTCCAGGGGTGATGAGCTGCCTGTGGGGCATGGTCAGGGTGGATGGCCTGTCTGCGGGGCATGCGGAGGGTGGATGGGCTGCCTGCAGGGCCTGGGCATGGTGGATGGGGTACACGTATTCCGAGGAATGCGCAGGGAGTTTTGCACACGATTGGCCTGGTGCAAGCAGGGTACACATATTCTGAGGGGTGCGCAGGGAGTTTTACACACAATTGGCCTGGTGCAAGCAGGGTACACATATTCTGAGGGGTGCGCGGGGAGTTTTGCACGCAAGTGGGATACGCGTATTCCGAGGGGTGCGCTGGAAGTTTTACCCGCGATTGGCCTGGCGCGAGCGGGGTACGCATATTCCGAGGGGTGCGCGGGGAGTTTTGCACGCGATTGGGTTGCCGCGTGAGGGTTGAGTGATGTTTTTTGTTTTTGGGGGGCTGTATGCTGGTGGTCCACTGGCCTTTGCGCCATGTAGGGGATTTGTGCGGATGTTTTTGGCTTAAGGGGCGGGGTTGGAGGCGTAACTGGCCCTGCTGCAGGGTCACTGCACCACCCTCCGCCACGGCTGGTTATGGATGTTTTAATCCATGAATACGCTGTGCGTCAAAATGGGTTTTGGCGCACACGGCTGGCACAAGCTGGCGCACGCTCCTTCTGTGTGCCAGCCGCGTGTGCCACTTCTGCACTTGAATCCATGAATTACCCCCGTAATGTGCATACCTATGAAAGTGGATTGCTTAGGTTGCACCTTGCTGCATTTTTGGTATACAGCTGATAACATGTTGACACAGGATGTAGTTCAAATGGTGGAGTGGAGAGATAGGCAATGTTTTTGAGAATATAAATGGTCATAAAAAATGTAAACGTTTTACTATATATACCTATTTATTATGCCTTGAAATGAATAATATTAAGTCCTATTCCTAGCAATAATATCATAAGCTACTTTAACTAAATGTTTGAACACCATCCACCCGACCACAACAGCATTGTCACACTTTATAGAAACAGCTGCGCAATTCTATCTATAATTGAACATGCTACCCAATGATATATTGCAGAGGTACAGTCAATATAATGTGGAACTGCATGAACAAACTCAGAGCCCGATTCATTGAAAATTGTGCATTGATCCTGTAAAGTCTCCTGTGCCGAGAACGACTCTGTGTGAGCCTGCGTGCATAAGAACTTTTGCCCACTCTGTGTATTCATGGATTCCAAAGTGTATTACAACCCAACCCACAAAGAAAACCGAGATGCACGAAGAAAGCCCACAACATGCCCCCACACAAATCCAAAACCAAGCCATATCCCAAGCTAAGCGCAAACCTCTGCGTCCACCTATGACCCAACATAGAGTACCCCGGTGAAAAATGCAAACGCACACTCGCAAGTCGAGGCTGCCCCCAACCCCCCGGCAAAATTGCAGGCGCACCCTCCTAAGTCAAGGCAGTACCCCAGCTAAAACAAACAAGCTCTCTTGTAAGTCAAGGCTGCACCGTGGTGAAAATGCAGGATAAACCTCGTAAGTCAAGGCTGCAGGATCACACTCGTAAGTCAAGGGAGCACCCTCTGTGAAAATGCGGGCGCACCCTCATAAGTCAAGGCTGTACCCCTGCGAAAATGCGCTTGTGCCCTGGTAAATCAAGGATGCGCCACTGTGAACATGCACAACTCCCTTGTATGTCAAGGCTGCACCCCATGCAAAAAAGACAGACACCCCCTTCAAACAACACCCTCACCTTCGCACTATCTCCTAGCGGCACCCTCAAGTCCAGACACCACCCACCAGCTCTGGCCCATCTGACACTACCCAGGCAGCCCCCTCATGACCAGAAAAAACCAACCAGCCCCCCTCACCTCCAACACTACCCCTGGCAGCACCCTCAAGTCCAGACACCACCCACCAGCCTCACACACACCTGACACTACCCCAGGCAGCACCCTGACAGTACAACCCCCTTGCCACAATGCCCTCACCTCTGATACTTCCCCCAGGATGCACCCTCAAGTCCAGGCACCACCCAACAGCCCCCTTACCCCACAACGATAACCGAGGCAGCTCCTTCAAGTCCAGACACCATCCCCCCTCACCTCTGACACTACCCCAGGCAGAACCCTCAAGTCCAACCATCCCCCACTAGCCTCCCTCACCTCCAACAGTACCCAGACAGCTTCAAGTCCAGACACCACCCAACAGCTGCACTCACCTCCTCACAGCGAGCCCCCTCAAGTGCAGATACCACCCACCAGCCTCCCTCACCTCCAACACCACCCCAGGCAGCAGCCCCACCATACACCCCCCCACCCAACACCACCCTCACCTCTGACACTACCCCCAGGCAGCACCCTCAAGTCCAGATACCGCCAACCAGTCACACTAACCTCCGACACTACCCAAAGCAGCAACACCCTGAGAGTTTCCCACACAACTATTCAAATGCATGGCTGCATCTCACCTGAACCTCTGTGGTCTGGCTCCACTATGAAGCACAACTCCAACATATCCACCGCCAACATGATAAACAGGATGCACTGAAGACCAATCCAGGACCGAGCATCCCCTGTCACTCCCTGTCAGACCTGAATCTGCAGCACCACAACCAGACAGCAGTGTATTGCACCAACACTGTGACCAACCCATATACATGTGACACATGAATGCAATGCAAATTGGCATGTGCATGTTGGCCAAGTGACATTGCAAAGGCATCAAAGCACAGCAACTGAATGTGTGCTGAGCACAGAAGTAAACCATATCAATCATTGGCCTAATCCACAAAAATGACTAGGTAAGTCACAGGCTGAGCATAGGTGACCCTGTTGGATGGGGTGGTAAAGTCCCTGTTAGGTTCAACAATATGACAGGCCTGTGCATGTGTGCTGGGGGGGCAGTTAGAGAGTGCATGACTCACTGAGACAGGAAATGTGGGTTGCTACACAGAATGAGCAAAAATGAGACAGAACTGCATTCCAGGGGCAGAGGTGGAGCAAGGCATAAGAGCAGGGATGAGCATCATCTCACACCCAACAGAACCCTACTCCCCAATCACATGGACACACTGACGCTAAGCACACAGTGATGCTGCCCATGTAAAGGAAAATTCAAACACCAGTGCAACCTCCAGTCATCTGATGACCCCACCCCTACATGTCAGGCACATGTGCATCTGGTCACCCACAAACATCACTTCTACAACATCACACACATAGGCATGCGACAATACACATGACCTGCAATGGAGAGATGCACTGAGTGAAATGTCAAAAATCAAAGGTGTAGACACACAAATGAACTGCATAAAGCATGGAATGTAACTATATAGCAACTGTATTCAATTAATCTATATACACAAACTGGGACTGAAGGTCCAAGAAGTGCTGGGTAAATGAGGAAAAATAAAATGAACCCTATACCTAAGGAACTATATGCATGAAATATGGGGAAGGAACGTCATAGAAGTCCGGGGCAAACAAAAAAAAGTGAATGAAACCTATATCTAAATAATTATATACAAAGACAGTGGGCTAGTCCTCATCTCCAATATCTCCCATCCTCCATCCCCACCTATTCCTCCTTTCGTGTCTCCTTGAAATCTCTTCTTCTCCTCTCCCCTCCCTGACACTCTTATCACCTCCTTCTACCTTCCCCTCTCCTCCATATTACCCTCCTCTTCTTACCTCTCTCTCCCTGCTCTGTTCCTCTTAAGTCCCCTCTCCTCCTCTCTTGTCCTCAGCTCACTCCTATTCCTGTTTCCCACTCCCCCCCCTTCTCCAACCCCTCCTCCCTCGTTCATCTTTACTGGCAAATTGTTCTACTTACTATATTACTGGTTTGGTTCATATTTTGTAATTGCTTCTACTGTTTTTTTATTGTATCCTTTTTGTAATAATGTTAAGCTCTTTGGCATAAAGTGCTATGTAAACAAAATACACATAAACATAAACATTGTTCTCCCCCAGTCGGGCCTCTGTTGTTTCCTGGATGGCTTGCATGGTGGACTGCATCTGCCCTTTGGTATCCCACACTGACCTGCAAGTGGCATACAGGATAGCAGCCCACCTCCACGCCCGACACAACGCCACCTCAGCCCTGGCCACCACCACCACTGCCCCACGTGCCCAGGGCCTCTCTGCATAGTTTCTAAACATGGAAGAGATGGCTTTTAATACCTCCACATGGTCCTCCAGCCCCAAAGATTCCACCTGCCCACTTGGTGTGGTGTGCCCTGCAACAGTCTGCCTCCTTGTAGTTTCCACCTGCTGCCACTGTGCCAAGTGCATGCTCCATCGGTACGCCCTCCGCCGTGATGACAATTATCAGCGGCATACAGCACCTCCACTGCTACAAGGAGGCTGCTGTCTCTCCTTTGCCTGTCCCCTGGTTGGTGCCTGGGTAGGCATGCTGACCATCTCAGCCGACGTACTTGGGAATCCTACCTCGGGCGCGGATGTTAGCTCGACCAGACAGGACATTTGGGGTGGGACTGGTGCACAGGGGAGGAAGCCGAGGAGGTGCTCACAGTAGTGAACAGCCCATGGAGCCCACCAGGGAACAGACCTGCTGTACAGCTCACTGTGGGAATGGGCAAGCATACCACAAGTAGACTGCCCTTAATCTTGTATGACAGCAGTCCAGCTCGTCAGGCCGGCCGGGGGAGGGGGGGCAACACCTGATCCCTGATGGACACATCAGCTGGCACAGGGATGCTGGTCTAGGAGGAGGCATCCCGGAATGTATGCACTTCTGCATTCGATGCCCCAGGGAAAGGATTTTGCACAGACACCTCCACGATGGCCTGCACAGCCTCATGCCCATGGGATAGGATACTACTTTTGGTTACTTTTGTATCACTTTTGGTAATTTTTTATCATTGGACAATGCAGCTTACACTGCAGTACAATGGCAAATATTTTTGTTTTGCCCTGGACTAACACTCAAAGGATTTTTGGATAGTCTAGGTGTGCTAAAAATATAGGCTGGTGGCAGCAGTACTTTCCCCCACTTTTTGGGGAGTTTCGCTTTACCGTGTTTGGCTACTAACTGTGGCTATTGGTCAAACATGGCCGTGCCATGAGAATTTTCTCCTTTTCTTTTGCCATTTTGTTCTGAAATGTCATGAAAATCCTTATAAGGACTTCCAGTGCCCGGGAAAGCATAAGCTTTTGGCTTCTACTGGAGGGTTGTGTGTGTTTGCTGGCAGGATGTGGACTGGGTCTGTCTAAACCCAATCCATAAACTGGTTTCAGTGTGTCTGAGTGGTATGCATGAATGTTCCCATCAGTGGTCCATTTCTGGGGGGTGTGTGTGGGCTAGTCCTTCTATTGCTTAGTTAGGGCAGCAGCTCTTTCATATCTGCCATCCATTCTTCCTTCTGTTCTGCCAAGAAGGAATGCAGGTTCTGCCTGGTGGTGGAGTTTTCCCATGTTTCCCCAAGTCGGGCTGCATATCGACTTGTGCTGTGAACTGAAGTGATGTTTCTTTTGATGTTTGTTGTGCCTGTATCAGCATGTTAAACGTCCCCTGCCAGAGCTGCTTCATGTTTTGGTGTATGCTTTGCCTTCATACAGACAGGGTGTTTGTGTGCCTCTCCTGCAGAGATGTGGTAGTGCATGCAATTCCCGGTTTCACTGTTGTTGATAACTCTGGGCTGCATGCTGTGGAGCCTCTGCAGGCAGCTCGGTGGGGCCAGGCAGGATAGAAATGCTGCCGCCATGTTTGGCAATGTTGCTGGGCCATTAAGACCCATGGTCATGGAGGCAGTTACTGTACCCCGATGGTATGGAGTACAACCGCCTGCTTAGGCCAGTGACAAGGAAACACAGGACCCTTCCTCACGGCCCTTTTTCAGAAGACCGGTGTCGCCTCCCAGCTCCATTGCTTCTGGTGATTCGTTGCACCATGCAGCCAATCAGCAGGCTCCATGGTGTGGAGCCTCTCCAGGTAGTTCCCTGGGGCCAGGCAGAATAGAAAAGCTGGTGGCCATGTTTGGAAATGTTGCTGTGCCATTAAGACCTGTGGTCATGGAGGCAGTTACTGTACCACGGTGGTATGGGGGCACAACCTCCTGCTTAGGCGAACGCCAGGGAAAGGCAGGAGACTTCCTCACTACATGTATTTATGGCCTGTATTCTCATGTGTATTAACGACAGTCTATGGTTTCCCTATGTTTTCTAATATCTTCTTTAAAGGTTAGTCGCGATAGAGCCCTATGGGTTTCCTATATTATATAAGTTATATGTTTCTTATATGTTCCTATAGCTCCTTATGATTAGTTGCAATAAAGAGGTTGCAAGCTTTGGCCATGCATGTTTGGCTTTTCTGCATTTGGCTATGGAAAAAGAAAAATCTTTTGGCAGTATGTAAATGTATCCATCCGCTATCTACAGAAGGTATAAGCATCTTATTCATGTATGCTTGTATGTGTTTACGTATCTTCATGCAGGAATGCAAATTTGCTTCATGACTAATGCTGTTATGTCTTTTTCTCACTATTGACGTCATCACGGTTGGACTTTGCTGTCAGTCAACTTGGTCCATTGAGGGGACACCTGTTTCCTCAAAGCCGTCAATTGGATAGGGCTTGAAATGTCATCTATGAGAATATATCTTTGCATATTTTGGATACATTGGTGCAGTCAGTGCTGAACCAAACAGTGAGTTACATCTTGCAATCTTCATTCTACGCGTTGTCATTCACATAGGGGACATGAGGTTTATTCCAGGGATGCCCTATTCAGGGTCTCAGGATGTGAGTAGAACTCTTTACCCTGGAGGTCCTATTCATTAGAAAGGCTTCAAACCAACAACCAAAAAAACTACGACAACCTCATGTAGACGTTTTAGTCAAACAGAATGATCCAGAGTATCAGATGCTGTGGACAAATCCAGCAGCACCAACACCTTTCACGGTTTATTACATGACACACACAAGCCAGGGAACTCCTTCCCTTACAATGAATGTGGAGTTCAATAAAATGCTTTTTGTTTTATTCTTTTACTAGAGATTCTTTTTGAGTAGCCCTCCAACCCGTCTTGGACCCAACCCCCATAACAACCCTGTGTCACCATGGACTTGGAACCAGGCCGGTGTGTATCAATACAATATATATTAATGTATTATTTAATGTCAAAGGAAAATCAACCAAGTATAACAGTCACCAATGTTGTGGCAACACAAATACAAAGACTTCTATAAGGCAACCAGGTTAAGATATACTGTGATTCTACTTCCTTTTTTAATAACAAAGCAAGACAAAAACAATTCATCTCAAAATGATTGCATGAAGGTTAAGCACTCCCCCTGCGACACTCATCCCACAAACATCAGTTGGACTTGATTCCTTTGAATGGAAGGCAGTTGCAGGGAGTAGGAATACAGGGGACATATTGTTTTTGTATGGAGCCCACAGAAACAGTATGGGGAGCCAGCAAAGCAGGGGAACATCCGTTTTTGGAGCAACAATGGAAGAATAGGGTTATCTATTATTTATTACAACTGCTAAGGGAAGAGATGGAAAAACAGGGAATGTGCTTGCTTATGTTTAGAAAGACAGGCAGAGCTTTTAAGGAATACTAATCAGCACACAAGGAGGAAATAGATTTTTAGAATATGCAACACATGTGTAGTGGAAAGGGAATGCAAATGACAAATCGTTTTGACCACACTATAGATAAAGAGGAACAAAAGCAGAAAATAGATTTTTGGGATGTTAAGCTTAATTTCAATGGAAAAGAAAATGCAAATTAAATTAGTGTTTACTGAGGCTGCAAAGGACAGGTAGTCTCTGGGAAAGGGGGTAGCTCACAGAAGGCAAATAGGTTTTGTTACAGGATGACAGATGCAAAGAGAAAATACAGTGGCAAATGGAAATTCATTGATCAAGGCCCAATTTAAACACAGAGACAAATGTCATTCCCAGATTACAATGGGGTTACTTCTTTTGGGTAAAACTTTATAACTATCACAATTAACACTGGAAAAGATTGCTGGTTTTGAATTCCACCAATCCCAATCCCATGAAATTCAATGGGGGAATTAATTGATTTACTTTACAAAAATACTAAGGATTTACATAGAAAAATGAGGTTTCTTTTCAATGGGGATATGCTAACATACAAGCGATTCTTCTACGGGGAGATGACTGAAATACACCGGCAAACACAAGATTATTCAAGGGTAATATGACTGAAATGCACTGGCAATTGGGTTTTTTTCAATGGGGAAATATTGGATGCAATGCTACAAGAATTAAGGGCTTATGCAATTTAGGGCTGGGTTTATTGCTACTTACATAGCAAGCCTTTGTTTAATGTTCAGGAAAACCAGCTGCCTCTCAGGACACTCTCTGTTCTCCTTTTTCTGTCTCCCCGGTTTTCTTGTGTCTTCCCTGTCCTAGTACAGTCCCCCTTATATAGCAGAAATGACATCACCAATTTTACAATCTAGGAGATTTACCCTGCAACAATCCCTGCTGCTATGATTGGACAGTTACCCTCTGTCTCCCTGCCCCCAGTCAGGATTGGTTTAGGGGTTTGGAGCAACATCTGTCCTTTTCCCATTTGTCATCATCCTTTGTGCTCCTTTCAACGTTTTGGCAAAAATTAGTTATGTATCCCAACTTCATAATGTAATTGTGTTAGCAACTGCCATAAAAAACATATTTCTGTTTTAGCTGACTGTGGGGAATTAGATAAGCCGACTGCCAAATCCGTACGATGTAGCATGGCCATGTCACATTTTTGTTGTTTCCATAAAATACAGAACAGTTATGAAGCTGTGAGTTAATACGCATATCCCTAATTTCATTTTCCACATTTTCACCAATTCTCACATGTGTAAAATGTTCAGCTCAGCCAGAAACCTAGTCTTACTGGCCATTGAAGTTCCCAGAGTCACAGGTAGATGCATTGTATACCCCAAAACTGCCTGGAAATGACATGCAAAAAGGTGTAAAAATGAAATCAAACCACAGTATGGTTGCTGTGCAGAATGCCTAAAAAGAACATAGTCTTATAAATTAATATGGCTGCTTCATCCCCCTCATCCATCTGTCCCCCTGTGCCATCCTTTGACCAGAGGTTTTTATGAGTCTCTTTGAAGTGGGTGCAACAAGGATTCACACCTTTTAGTCATGCTCCAGCCAAGGATGGCTTTCTCTTGAAGTCTGTGCTTCCCTAGACAGTAGGTCTGGAGGATACAGAAGTGTGACGCCTTTAGCAGGACCAAATTTTATTGTTGGTTATTAGATGTGAGATGCGACAACCAGGCTGAAGTAGGGCATTCCTTTGTGAAGATTTGCCCTCAGCCCGAAACAGGTTTTTGCTGAAGACTAAGTGTCTCCTTCAAATGTCACTGGAGTTTTGTGGGTGAAACATAATATACATTGCTTTGGTCAGCCCATGTTTTACATTCCTGTCATTTTTCTGTGACCAAGGATAATTTTTCCATTTTGGTTTTTTAAAGCTTTTTTTATTTGCAAACACATGAGCAGGCTGTTTTTGGTTTCAATGTTGAAAAATCCTGTTTTCCAGGTTACAGAATTCTTTGATTTCTCCTTCTTTTGTAAATCAAAATGCGGCTTGTCGATTGATAATGACAGGAGGCTCTTTCCATGTGCCTCTTTAACTTTACATTCATGTTTTTTTAGTGTCTAGCAGAGATAAATCCTTGAATACAAATTGAGTGAGTCATGCCATTTGGTTGTTTGTGGAAGAGTTTTGTATTAAGGGGTCAGGGATTAATATAGCCTGATTCGCAGACTGAATAAGAAAATCATTAATAGTAGTATGGATGATGATTATTCAATTTGAAAAAAATGATTGTAAATCATCACAGCATTTACGAGTGTTGTGATCATTACTAATCCTGTACAAGGAATTCTAAAACTGCAAGCAGATCGTTCAAAGAATAAGCCACTTGGTCAATTTTGGCAGTCAATCATTTGCATGAATCCTCCAAAACTGCTCTTTTATATTTAGCACATTCACTCCTGGTCACGTGCAGTAATTCAGCCAATATATAAGAAGGGGGTGAGGGCGCTAGCAGCATCATATACACTATTTTGCTTTTAGGGTTCTCCTGGGGAGATTGGAGTCTTGGGTGGAATGAAACAATATTCTTTCCTCCATTCAGTTGGGGTCTAGACCAGGTCATGGAACAGCAGAGCAGTCCCTGAACCTCTATCCGGTGGCAGCTCACTCTTTGTATATTGAGGATAACCCCATGTTCCTTGCTTTCATGGATCTGAACACGACAATTGACAAGGTTAATCAACACAAACTGTGGTGTGTGCTTGGATCCATGAATTGTCCAGGTTCACCGGTGGATCTTTTTGAGAGATTGCCTTCATCCACGATGGGTTGTGTAAAGAGCAGAGTGCAGAGTCGGTGCATTGCTTTTTTCAGGTGTAGCAAGGGGTGTGCCAGGCTTGTGTGCTGCCACTCCTGCTTTTTTGTTTGTACATTAATGGGCTCTATACCCATTTACTGTATTCTACCCCGGAAGTCTCCAGGCTGGGTAGCTGGCACGTGCCCTCACTGGCTTATGCAGACAATATGGTCTTGCTGGCCTGTACTCCAAGAGCCTTGCAGTGCCTAATTTATTATTACACTTCATTCGTGGGTTCACTGGATCTAAATATTAATGCCCAAAAATAAGCATTTATGGTTTGTAGCAGGGGCAAGCTCCCTCCAGAATTGTAGGTGATGTTTAGTAGGGGGTCTTGATTCCGAGAGTCCATAGTTCTGACTAACTGGGAGCTAGGTTTCCTTCACACTTTAGTGTGGAAGCCCATGTTGTCAAGCAGACTGCTAGGTTTAAACAGGCTATGGAGTGTAGGAGTGGCACGAACCATGGGTATGTTTAAGGCTAAACCAGTAGAGCCGGCACTCAATGTTTATAATGCATATGCTATTTCTGTTGCCAGGTATGGCATGGAGTTGTGGGGATAAAGCAATGTTGAATCTATCCTGGTGGTGGAGAACACTTTCCTGAAACAAGTATTGGGTCTTCCTCGCTTGGCCCCTAATTTTGAGGTCCATCAGGAATTGTGCTGCAGGTTTATTAGTGACTCCATAGCAGCCCAACGTCAACCATTGGCTTAGAGTCTGGGGTAACAACAAAGACGGTTTAACAAAGGACCTAAATAGACACTTGGTTCTTAGAGATCCTTACCTGAAGATTCTCTGGCTTAGGTATATAAAGGCAATGTTGGCAGAAGGAGACATGGTTCAATATTTTCTCCTAACTGATGTTATGTACCACACACTGTTTTAAGAGCTATAAAAGTAAGGGTACTTCAGCATATTCTGGATAATAGGGAGTCTTCTGGGATCCAGAGGCCCGTTAAGAGGAAACATGCAATTATTGTGAGCCCAGGTCTGCAGAAATATTTGCTTTGGGGACATAATGCGCTCAGCATGTTGTCTTCAGCAGGGCACACTTTAATTGTATCCATGAATTATTTAGAATCCTGAAGGAATGTGAAAGCAAATCTCAATCTAACATCACTATACAAAGGATGCTGATTAGTGTCAGTTGATACATAATGTATTTAACCAAAAAATCCTAGGGCATAAACAATCCTTTAACTCCAAAGCAGAACAAATCTTACACACACCGTCTGGCCAGTCTAATGGATCCAAAATACCAATGCAGTCTCCTAACAGGGATCCAACACACATGCCTTTTTCCTTTAAACCCTCTACTGAGGACCACATCTGTAAAATCATATCTAACATGAAACCCAAATCCGGTCTGACTGACCATTTTCCATCTAGCCTCTGTTAGGACTATATTGTATCTTTAGCTCCGTGGGTTGCTCATCTTGTTAATATGTCATTTGAAGAAGCCAATGTTCCTATGGCCCTCAAGGAATCATGGGTAACTCCCCTATTGAAAAAGAGCAGTCCGGATCTGCAAAACCCCAAACATTATCGACCCTTCACAAATTTCCCTTTCATCCTGAACATCCTAGATAGGGTAGCTTATCAACATCTGCAGGACCATCTAGAAAGCAATCATCTCCTTAATCCCGGACAGTCTGGTTTCAGGGCCAACTATGGTACCGAGATGGCACTATTGGATCTCAAGTCAAACGTTGCGGGCATCGTCGATAAGGGTAAACCAGAACTCCTTATGTTATTCGACTTGTCCACAGTGTTTGCTTTGATCAATCTCTCTCGACTGGTTACCAAACTGGCTGATCAGGCACATTGCTCCCTGCTGGCCTCACTATGGATTGCATTCTTTCTTGGGCCTAGATATGCACAAGTTGAAGTTGATACTGTTAGCTTCCTCCCTGCACTGGTCACCTGTGGGGTCCTGCAGGGTTCTTGTTTCTCACCCACATTATTTAATGTATATGCCATGCCTCTTCTTGTTCTCATTGAAGACCTGAGTGTCAGGTTTACTAGCTTACCATGAAATCACAGGTTGCTCAGGTCTAACCCACATGTAGCTATGTGACTAAGCGTCTTAATCATATTCAACCATATATATCCATACATAATAGGTTGTTATGGCATTGGTTAATTCACACCTCGATTATGGAAATAGTCTACTGCCTGGTACTACAAAGGCAAATGTGCATACATTGCAAATCAATCGAAACAACGCTGCAAGAGACAAATTTGTAGAGATCATGTTTCATCCACCAGACAGAAACTTCACTGGCTTCCGCGGAAACAGCGCAGAAACATCAGAATGTCCACTGGAAAGCATGCTGCTCACCAGAAATCACCAGAAATTGCACAGTGAAAACCAAAAAAATAGGCCACCATCCAATTTTGCCTATCTTAGTGAGCACGGGAGACCACTGCCGAAAACCACCATTGAGCTACCCACAAAGTAGCCTGAAACCACTTGGAAATAGCAATGCTGATTGCAAAAGAAACAGAGCTAGTTTAAAAAAAAAATCTTTTTTCTTGATTGTCAAAAATGGCTAAAATCATGGCTCACAAAACCACAAAAAGATCCAACCTTCTTGTTGGGTGTTCCACATTACTCTACTGAAAGAATCCACATCAATACAATATCAGCAAGAATCATATGCTATCAGAGCAAAATCGCCTTTTAAAGATACTGATGGAAAGACAGCTGTCAAAAATGAGTGCAATACCGTTACTCACCTCTACCAG
Organism: Ambystoma mexicanum; assembly: GCF_040938575.1. Classification (NCBI taxonomy): domain Eukaryota; kingdom Metazoa; phylum Chordata; class Amphibia; order Caudata; family Ambystomatidae; genus Ambystoma; species Ambystoma mexicanum. The sequence continues at coordinate 185,379,981 of NC_090935.1, forward strand.
AAAGCCGGTGTTTTAAACCATTTTCCTTGTAAAGTTGAACATGGAACCCCAAACTATGCCAAATAAATACTTGCTATCAGAAGCCTAACAGGTGGAGACAATTTAAAACTATATTATGAAATGACTTGAAGGAAGCAATTGTATGTATTAAAAATATATGTTATATTGTAAGAGAAGACAATTTGTAGACATTGGTTGCAGAGTTAAAAAGTTTCCCACAGTGGGATCAAACAGATTCCAGACCTTTTCCCTGGACAAAAGAAGCTTCCTTCTGCCCTTGGCAAAGAGATTGGCAGACTGGTGTGAACAGGAACTAGCCAAGGCACCCTGGCCTGCTGCTCTCAGTCAAGACAATGGGGGCTTTGGGATGAATAGGAATATGCTGATTTGGGGGTGACTGGTCAATAACTGCTCTGGAAGAGACAGGACATGTGACCTCTGAGTCAAGCCAGTTCTGGGGGCGGAGACAAACCATGGTGTGTATTGAATTGAAAGCAAATATATGTTTTATAAAATTGCATATAACTAAGTGTACCAAGCTGGCAAAAATATGAAACTTTGGGATTCTTAAAATGAAAAATTCACTCACAATTTAAGACTAAGCTGGGTGCCGTGTGATGTTCTGAGACCAAACCCCGGAACTTATTAATGTTGTAGCTGCAGTGTTGTTGCTATGAACATAAGAATTTACAGTAATATGCCCAGAGAATATCTGCATGCATGTATCAAATTTGGTGCAGAACCAATATTGGGAAACTCACAAAAAGCGCAAATAAGTGGTCATTTCTGAACCCAAGCTCGTAGGAACATGGGACTTGAACAGAGAGATGCCTTAGTTAATCAGTGATGTGTATATGTATTATGAACAACTTGTGTATCTTGGAAATATTTTTTGAGGGAAAAAAATGATTTTCTTTGTAAAAGCAAAGGGGAGGGATTTCAGTTAAGCCATAAACACAGCATCAATCTGACTCATTCTGACACGCTGATCCTTTCTCCAGTCAGGGGACAGGGAGTACTCTAACCTATCAAATCCTTAGAAGATTGAGCATATAGAATCAGCCTTCCCACCCACTTTGAGAACACATAAATAGGGACTGCTTAGGACAGATAGGGACACACTCTTTCCACTCTTCAACCGATGTCTTTCGAGGTACTCTGCAGGAAGACTCCAGACTCCAGATACATCCAGACTATAGATAGAACCAAACTCTAGAACCTTGAAGCAGATAGGCCTAAACCAAAAGCTGAATCCTTTTCAGCAGGCTTCAGAATCTTTTGCAAACCTGATTCTAACCCCTAAACTTCCACGGGGCCTAACCAAACATTTGAATGGGCATGCTGTTTGCTTCTAGCTAAGAACCCTGTGCTAGAACCAAGATCCAGACCCAGAACGCAGCGCTGTATCCAGAACCTATCAGACCCAGACCAGAGGCCGTGCTGTGAGCAGAACCCAGTGCCTGAGACTGTCCGGTGGCGAGAGGGAAGTCCAAACCCTTGACCAGATCTGTGACGAGGCCCATTCCATTCCAAAGCCTAGGAGTGAGTATCTAGTCTAGAACTGTCCATAACCAATCTCTTTGTTTAAAGTAATCCTCTTCCATCAAATCAATCAACCTGTTCAGAACTGCATTATAGAATCTTGTGTCCATCCTGTTGATTCCAAATCTGTAAAGCGCGATCTGTCATTTTTGAAATCTTGATTCTATTTCGGAAAATCTACCTTCACAAAAACATCTGTAACTTTTGAACCGCATGTCCTGTCATTTTAAAGTTAAGATCCTAAGCTTTCCAAGCAACCCAAAGTTAATATAGTTTTTCCGTAATCGCGATTTACGCATGCGGAAAAATTGCCGCAAATTACAATTTGGCTCAATTTAATTTTCTGTCAAAATAGCTGTTTCTTGTTCTCAATTGCTGAAATTTGTTTTCAATTTGATAATCATTCATGAATCATTGCTAGTGTTGACCTGTACCAATCCAAAGTAATTCTCAATAGTGGTGAATCTCCTTTAGTGAATTAAAATTAATTTAGCATATTTTCACTTTCACTGCAATTACATTCAAAAGTATATTTTGACCATATTATCTTTTGATTGAAATCATATCCAGTCTATTTCTGCGTTGCATTCTTTCCCATTATTGCATTTCCTTGAATCACATAAAGTATTCTCTGCTACAGTATCCTTCATATTCATACTCCTAAGTGATTAAAGAGATTGTCAATTTTGTAATATTACCCTTGTAGATTATCGTCCATATTCATAAGTGTGCTATTCAGATATTATTTTGTACTTAAAAGTGTGATATATATATTGTTTAATTCTTCAAATATACCTTTTAATTTGCAAAACAAACCTACTTCTTGGCTCAGTGAGGTCAGGGGGATTCAAAGAGAGGGGCGTTATATAAGGGTTCATCATCCAGATTTAAAGAACTTTGACATAAACATATATAAAAAAGGGCTTCCATTGGGCATCCCAGACTAGGCATTGACTTAGTTGGAGTGCTGCATTGAAGTCACTTACAGATTCGGAGTTCGCTGCAGGACTTCTGGATTAGACCTACCACTTGCGCACTTGCACTGCTTAATACAGTGTGCTAACTAATTGGATACATAAATCCTGTTGGGCAACCACGCTGTGTTACGCTGTAAAAGCGCCCCTCAAAAAGGAACGCTCTCAGAAAACGGTCTGTTTTGCAAAATAAAATAATAAACTTCTGTAAATCAGGAAGGAAATCAATTTCCAGAATGGCGACATTGCTAGATATCAAGATAGCTAGAGAGCACCTTTTTCATAAGTTGTTTGTGAGAGGTGAATGGACTGAGCAGAACCAGAATGTGTGGTTGCAGGCAATCACACAACAGATCACTGCAACTGGGTTAGATAGCTGAAAAGATCAGGGTCCCTTACACGTGGCCTTGAGTGAACTATATATGGCCCCTAAGGCCAAGGATGAGCACGACAAGATTGTCAGGATAGCGGCATATTTATATTTATATACGGGAGCCATACAGGACAAATGTGCTGAAGTCCAAGATCTGGCATGTAGGCAACTGATGGCATTAGAAAAGGCTCAATCTGACATGGACTCTTCTGAGCAGAAGCTGCAGAGGAGCCAGGAGTCAGAAAATGAAAGTAGGCAGTATTTGGTTAAAATCAAAGAGGATATGGGTATCCTGCAACAGGAAATGGCAGACCAAGATACCAGAATTCTGGCCTTGCAGAAGGAGTATCAAGAAGGTTTGGAGTCCCTACTGCAGGGCCAGAAAAAGCTGGAGCAACAATTTAGCTTCAATAGGGCATGCGCAGAGCAGGTAGTCACCCTGCAAAGCCACCTAGATAGAGAGAAAGCAGAGAGCAACAAATTATTTCTGAAAGACCTGGACACCCAGGCAGAATTTGAGGAAGAGCGCCAGAAAGCTGGTGCCCTTCAAAGGCAGAGGCATGACCTGGCGGCGCAGAGGCAGGCTCTTACTCAGGAAAGGGACACCTTAGGCCAGGAAGTCTGCCACTTAAAAAGGAAACTGGAAGAAAATCACCCGGCCCTCCAGGGACTGGGTCACCTCCAAAAAGAGCATCAAAACTTGTCAGAGCACACCAGGAGGGTGGAAGATGCTCTGGCAAGAAAGGAACAGGGCAGTTTGGACGGGACTCAGGAGGTAACCCTCCTGCAGCAAAGACTGGCCCAGTACTCCAGGACCAACCAGAAAGCACAGAGCACAGAAAGCACATATGAGGCTCTCTGTCAGCACAATGATAGGCTCCAGCAACAGGTAGCCATGCAGGAGAAACTGATAGAGTCTAGTAAGGCCTTGATTGAGGAACTGAAAGCACAGGCTCTTGCATGGCAACAGGGAGCAGGGGCTGATAGAGATGAGGTTCGCTGGGAAAGGGAAACACCTGAGCATAACCTCAGGAGCCCTAGTACCAGAGGCCTTCATCTCTCCCAGTCCCTGGACTCTGCCACCCCCATGACCCCTGTCGCACATGAGCCCAGGGCCACGGGGATGGCAGATTACTGTTCAGTCAGAAATATGGGGCTCATAGGCCAGTACCTCCCAGGAATGGATGGGCGGGCATCAGGGTATGGGCACCCAAGTACAGTGAAATTTAGTGGGGAACCCCAGGAGAGTAGGCCCACTAAGGGCATCCTGAAAACCTCTGCCCAGTTAGGTCAGTGGGGGGGTACCCATCAAATCATGGACGCAAGGAGGAATCAGAAGACTCCTCTGAGCGTCCCAGGACAGAGGAGACTAGGTCCCCACATTCTGCCAGCCATACGCAGGCTCGCAGAATCCGGGAAAACCCAGAAGATCAGACGGGCACCTCTGGGAGCAGTGCTTCTGAGTCAGAGGATGAATGGACCAGGGTTACCTGAACCAAGAAGGCCAATAAGGCAAAAATGGCCTTGCTTAAGGACCCCTTAAAACAGATCAAAGCAATAAGGAGTGTCATCACTCCTTATCATAAGAACTCCAAGCATTCTGTTTGGGAACACTTGGAGCTCTTTGAGCAAATGATGGAGACTTTCCATTTGAAAGACAGCAGTAGCTGCATTCAGTACATAAAATGGGCATTCTCCCCAGAATACTCCAGTTTCTTTGCGGGCTGGAGGACCAAAACCATTCAAGATGGTCCACATATACGGCGGCCATCTTAAAGCACTTTTCTGTCCATAGAAATCCCCAAGAGGCTCGCAAGGCAGCCTACAATTTGCAATGTGGGGAGGATCAGGCCCCACAAGAATTTGTGCAGGAGTTGAAGCGTGCCTTTCCGCAGACTACCAAAAGGGTGCGCACGGACAGTAAAGAATTTGTAAACACGTTTTTCCATGCTTTACCCAAATACATCATGACCCAGCTAGTGATCGATTTTCATGAGAAAAGGTCACTAGACTGGGTCATTGAACAGGCCACCCGAATCTATAAGGTGCAGAAGCCTGTAGAAAATAAAAATAATGCTCAAAAAAACCTCAAACCGACCAGCACCCCTACTGCTGCCAAGGTGGCAGAGGTAAAGGTTGCCCCCATTTTGGATTTGGAGATGGGGGGGCCTAAAAACTTGCCTTCACAGAGTAATTCCAAGCCCAGAAGGACCTCGGGCCAGTCACAGACAGGGAGTCAAGGAGGTAGTCCCACAAATGGGGTCCCTCACTCCCCTGACTATGTAAGTCCCCGCTACAAGGGAAGCTGACCCATCCTGGGTTAGGTGTGGACTCCTCCAGCCCAAGGGGGGATCCAACCAAGCACCTAACCCAGGGAACTTCCCTCCTAATTTCCCCCAGGACGGCAGAAATTCACCAAATCCTGGGCAGAACCTTTTCCCCAGCTACCCACAGAACTTCCAACCCCAAAATCATCCATCCTTCTTTCCCCACTTCCCTGAACCCAGACCACCTAATCCAGGAGAGGGGAGGCCAAGGGTGAAAGGGTACCCAAATCTTCCCAACCCAGGGTAATACCAGAGAAGGGATAGCTACCCTTCCCGGGATCAGCCCAGGGGAGAAAACAGAACACCGTATCAGCCTGAGCGGGTTTCACAGTTAGAGTGCCAGGTCCAAAATATGGCACAGGATCTGGGTCGCATGCTGAGGGCTCAGCAGAACCCTCAGATGGGCATGCCGGCGCAGAATGCCCCAAACTCTGGACCTGGTGCTCCAGAACAATGACGGGGGCAGCACCATGACAACCCACCGGTTCCCAGGAAGGAGGCACAAGGGGGAGGGGGTGTAAAGCCTTGGAGGAAGCTTCCTTCCCCACTTGTAAACACCCCCTGGAAACCCAGGAACTGGAAACAAAATCTCCTACCCCTGAAAGTCTGCCACCCAAGGAGCAGAGGGGGGGTAGGCGAAAAAAGGACCCAAACAGACCCACTTTGAGGAGGAGGTACAGATCTTCCAATTTGGAGGAGGGGGATCCTCAGAGGATCCTGGGAAAAGGAACTTCTCCTTCAGAGATGGGGGAACTACACCTGAAGAAAAATGAGTTCCAAGGTATTCGCATCCAGACTGGGTAGATGTGGGGAATGAGCTAGCGCCGCCCATCATCCCATCCCAGAACCAACAACATCAAAATCCCCTGGTTCAAACCCATTGTGGTGACTGCCTCCAAAAAGGGGGGGGGCGGCCCAGACCGGAACCAGGGAAACTCAGAACTTCTCCTATCTCTAGTTGCCAACTTTTTCTTTCAGATTCCCAAGACTCCCCACAGAATTCTGGCCACATCTCTTCTCTCTCCATGTCCAAAACCAGAAGATTAGCCCACCAGTTGTCCAGAAATGTGCATTATCTGTGCCCCCTTGCGGAGAAGGAGGGAAGATACTATGCCCCGGTACAAGTACAGGGGCAGGTTACAATTTTGGCACTGGTGGACATTGGATCCCAAGCTACCCTTCTGTCCAGAAAGGCCTTTGATGAACTAAATTCAGGAAGGAGGAAGAATTACCAAATTTCTCTCACCTCTCTTCCTGGACAACTTCAGAACTTTGACGGGAAGGAAATTCCCATCGAGGGGACTGCGGATTTGGACATTAAAATTGGGCGACACAAGGTGAAACACTCGATGATAGTAGTGACTCCAGAGGGTACCCTTTGTTTACTAGGGAATGACCTCCAGAGAAGGTTGTCAACCCTAATAGATTGTGTAAACCAGGTCCTCTGGACCCAGACTAGCCTACCCAGAAAATTGAAACAGAGTGTCAACCATGTTAGTCTAAACGGCACATGCCACATGGTTGAACAAAAATCTGACCAAGTAGAATTTGACTTGCAGAACAACCAAATTCCAGATGTGACGGTAATAGCAGTAGGACAGCAGACTGGGGATGAGGGATCCTCTCTTTTTCTGAAAATCAACCTTCCTTCCAGTTTAAGGTGGTATTCCACACTGGAAGGAAATACTCTAAAATTATTTACCAATCCACAATCAGACATTCCCTCTCCAATAGTCCAGAAAGATGTGAAATCAGCTCAGAGCCTGGCTGATGTTCAGCAAATTGGAGAGCAGTTGTTCATCCCAATTCAGTTAAATGAAGGGAAGGACTCTGTTTTCGCCTGAGTGTGTGTGAACAACGGTAAGAGCTTCATCAGTGAAGCCAATTACTGCCAACTCCCAAAAGATCCAGCCATTCCCACATTCAAACTGATATACAATTGGGAAATGGATCTGGAAGCACCCAATTCCAAACATCTCCTGCCAAGCAGGTGTATGCTCAAAATCGCCATTGCCAACAAGAGCATAGTTCATAATTGTTGGGTCGTGCGAGATGTCACTGCCCCCCTGTTACTTAGGCAGTTTCATTCTCAATCGCTTCGCCATTAGTTTGGACCTAATAAACTTCAAAGCTTGGTCCCGATTAGCAGATAATCCCATGGGCTTTGATGATCCAGAGAAAGAATTTAGGTCAGCTCAATTGCTACCTTATGCAGTTGAAATTCAGATTGGAGAGGAATTCACCATCCCAGAAAGGACCTGACAATTCTCCCTGGAAGTGAAAGTTAAAAGAGGACAGAAATTGAAAAACTCTGATGCTTATATTAATCTAAATGCCACTCTCCAACAGCAAGGGTTGGGGGTAAACCCAACACCATTACTCAATATAGAACATGACACCATTCCAATAGAGGTGGATAACAGTTACATAAAGAGTATCACTCTAGCCGCAGGCACCATTATTGGAATGGCGGTTGATGATCAACATTTTCCATTGATTTAGAGAATGAACTGTTAGGACCGATCCCCAAGGACTGTTTTGACAGTGACAGTGATGACAATACAACACCAGACAGGATCTTTAACAGGCATGGGGGGAACTTCCTGGTGTACACTTCCTGCCCTTATAGTAAGGAAGATGCGACGTGTGACTTCAGGAGGGATGAGGTGATTTTCCAGGTCCATGAGGGCTGCCCATCCCACCTGAAGCCACCAGTCCAAATCAGCACTCTGACCAGGGACTTCTCCACCCAGCTGGAGGAGGCCGCTGAGATAGCGAAACCAGAAGTCTTTCCAGGCTTTAGGCAGATGGTTGAAGAGAGAGTCAACCTAAGTGATGCCTGTGTGACTCTGGAGCAGAAGCAAAAGTTGAAACAAGTTTTCTTGGATTTTCAAGATCTCTTTGCGGTGGACTCATATGACTGTGGTCGCACCGACATCCACACAACAACAATTCCCACAGACCCTGGCATGACTCCAGTGTTTGCGAAGCAATATCGCTTGCCTCTCGCATCAATGGAGTCCCTGACTGAGATCATTAAGAACCTTGAGTCCCGTGGGATAATCCGTCCAGTCCACAGCACCTTCAATAATCCGGTGCTGGGGATATTGAAGCCAAACGGCCAGTGGAGACTCTGCACCGACCTTAGGGAGCTCAACAAATGGGTCCATACTTCCCAATGGCCTCTTCCCTTCATTGACCAAGGGCTGACCCAGATCCAGGGATCACAGGTATTCACTGCAATAGACCTGACCAATGGATACTGGAGTGTGCCTGTCCGTAGGGGGACCAATACAAGCTGTCTTTTACCTTTGGGGGCCAGCAGTACACATGGACCCGGTGTTACTCACCGGTGAGATGAGTGCGTAGAACCGGGGAGTATCCAAAACCCAGGAAGTTGCTTGAAGAGTTTTGGGTAGGGCCTCTACCCAAGCCTCCTCTCTGTGAGGGAATGAGACCTTCAAAATGATATGACCACTTGCTGTAATTAACCAGACAAGGGGACTGATCACCCAGAAGGGCGGGGGGAAAGCGCACCGCCACGAACCAGGCTGTAAAGGAAAGAACAACAAGTTAGTAATACAAAGGTAACACTTGTCCCCTGTAAGCCTTACTAATTGATGGAATACCTGAGCTTTTTCCCCCCGTAGAATGGAAGAATGGCACCACCCCGGGAATCACCTAGGAACATAACAAGACTTAGAACCTAACTGGTTTAAACTATGACACAATTCATGAGATGGACAGGATCTTACCAGTGGAGAAGGACTGAGGGATTTGAGTAGTTCAGAACACAACGACAGGGATAAAATAAGAAAAAGGTAAATGTTAGTAGGATACTAATACCCGGGCGGCATGAGGGTCACACTGGATTCGGGATGGTGCACAGCTGCAGAGTGTCCATGAGTGCACAGGAAAAAACAGGTTCAATCCAAACGTTCCGTTCGTGAAGCAAAAAGTCTTACCACTGATGAACGAAGAATGATGATAACAACCAGTCGGGATGGCAATTCCAGGTAAGGTAAGTTGAAGGCAGGTAAGGTCTGGCGCGATGAAGAACAACCAGTCGGGATGGCAGTTCCTGAGATAGGTAAGTCGAAGGCAGGCAAGGTCTGGTACACTAGCGGACAGGGACTATGGCAAAAGCGTGTAGAAGAGAAGTCCGGAACAAAACAGGAATTCGGTACACTTGCAGGCGAAAACAAAGACAAATCTTTTTCTAGCGGGGTCCGTGGAAGCAAAAACAGGTTCGGTACACAGGAAGGCAGTTCAATAAGGTTAATCCAAATAGCGGGTCCAGTAAACAATCCGAGTCGAATCCGTAAGAAACAAAAGAGGTTTGGCAATCGAAGAAGGAACTTCTAAATGCCGGGAGTAGCTGTAAACAGAAGCAGTGTCCTGGCTGCCTCCACGGACTACATCAGTGAGAGAGGCGGGGCAAGCCAACGCGAGGCTCTACCGGCAAACTACCGCACAGAGCCCGGTTTTCTGGGGAGTGTAGTTTTCGAGTTGCTAACTTCCACGGCAGCTGCCATCGTGCATAGAATGGGGCAGCATGATGCCGTATCCTTTTGGGGAGCGCTACGAACCTCCTAACCTTTCTGGTAGCTGCACTGGGAATGGGATGCAGGTGGCCGAGTTTTGCACACAAGACGAGGTGAACGTCGACCCATAACAGCATCCACCCCCAAAGGCGGCGGCAACCCCTTGCGGGCATGGAAACGATGCAGGAGTACAGGCGAGTGTATATTATTCAAGGATTCCCAAGACCTATCCTCAGGACCGTACCCCTTCCAGTCGACCAGATAAAAGGGGCGACCCCTGCGGAGTTGAAAGTCCAGAATATCAGCAACCTCATATTCTTCCTCGCCATCCACGCGAATAGCGCAAGGTCGCGTAGGTAGACGCGTGGAAGGAAGGCAAGGCTTGATGAGACATACGTGGAACACAGGATGCAGTTTCCATGAAGTTGGCGAGGAAAGACGCATTGCCACAGGATTTAACAATTCCGTAATGGGAAAAGGACCCACAAACTTCGGTAGCAGCATACGTTTGCCAGGTATGCTTAGATTACGCGTAGACAGCCAAACTTTCATGCCCACTTTGTATTCCGGAGCTGCAGTCCTATGCCGGTCAGCGTATCTTTTCGCTCTCTCCTGGGCAAACAGAAGATGGGATCGAACTCCCCTACGGACTGACTCCAATTCTTTTACACAAGCCTGAGCGGCCGGGTTGTCAATAGGGAGTGCTGGATCCAAGGGCAAAGAGCGTGGATGGAATCCATACAAGGCAAAAAACGGTGATACACCTGAGGCACTGTGTACCGAATTATTGTAGGCAAATTCGGCAGGGGCGAGCGTCTCTAAACAAGTAGACTGAAATTGGAAACACAGACTATGGCAAAAGCGTGTAGAAGAGAAGTCCGGAAGAAAACAGGATTTCGGCACACTTGCAGGCGAAAACAAAGACAAATCTTTTTCTAGCGGGGTCCGTGGAAGCAAAAACAGGTTTGGTACACAGGAAGGCAGTTCAATAAGGTTAATCCAAATAGCGAGTCCAGTAAACAATCCGAGTCGAATCCGTAAGAAACAAAAGAGGTTTGGCAATCGAAGAAGGAACTTCTAAATGCCGGAAGTAGCTGTAAACAGAAGCGGCGTCCTGTCTGACTCCACGGACTACATCAGTGAGAGAGGCGGGGCAAGCCAACGCGAGGCTCTACCGGCAAACTACCGCACGGAGCCCGGTTTTCTGGGGAGTGTAGTTTTCGAGTTGCTAACTTCCACGGCAGCTGCCATCGTGCATATAATGGGGCAGCATGATGCCGTATCATTTTGGGGAGCGCTACGAACCTCCTAACCTTTCTGGTAGCTGCACTGGGAAGTGCTAGGGATGCAGGTGGCCGAGTTTTGCACACAAGACGAGGTGAATGTCGACCCATAACACCCGGACTCCCTTCGGATACCTCAACTCCGGCAATGAGTTCAACATTTTCCTACATAAGGCCATGCCCGACCTGGGTGAAAGGGGTGACCTGGCTTATGTAGATGATGTCCTCATCAAAAGCCCAACTGTGGAGGAACACATAGCTGTGATCCGTTATGTTCTGACACAGTTGAGGGCTGCCGGAGCAAAACTTTCCATTCAGAAAGCACAGTGGTTTAGAAACCGTGTTAATTTCTTGGGGAATGAGATCACTCCTCGGGGTCTCTGCCCCCAGGAAAAGAAAGTGGAAGCACTCCAGAAACTGAAGGACCCCACAACTCTGCTGGAACTAAGGAGCCTCCTTGGACTGAGAAGGTTTTTCATGGCCCCACTGACACTTGCAATTAGTGCACTTGCATGTCTTAATTCAGCAATCCTTGATTCTCTCTAGTATCAGTCAATTACTCTTTGGATTTAGATTGCGTAATGCTTGGTGTGTTTGCTTCCTAATCACATTGTCATTACATAACTTAGTTGGTACGTTACAATTTCTTTTGCAATTCCTGACACTTAGAAATGTTGTGTTTCCTACAGAAATTACCACAATTGCAAAGCTGTGAGGTACAATTTTCCTTTTTAAATTGCTTTTTAATCTACATCACATCTTTTCACTCAATTTGGTTACATCCTTTCATAATCTCTCTTTTCTTTACGATTTCAGAGAGTTTTCTGGCACTGTCCTTCATTCAATTTATCTTAGGTCCCATCTCCCATTTACAGGTACTGTTGTAATTGGCACCTTTTTCGAAATAATTCTGGTATATATCTCTGCTTGTAATTTAACTTACATAACAAGTCCCCATTATTTGGCTTTTTGGTCAACCTTGCCTCTTTGAATGTGCTGTTACAGTGACTCCCGTGGATGCATGTTAATTTTTTGTACCTTTTTGTTTGCCTTGCTTCCTGTATATTTCTTGCATCCTGGCACCATGGATTCTCCATTCATTTCAACATCATCCATTATGTGGTACTGTGTCTTTTTTATTACCTACCACTGATGCTGTGGTTTCCCTTATTTTTATCATAACCTTTAATATAATGTGACCCTTCAATCCTTCTTTTCTTTTTTGTTGAGACCCGTTTTTAAAAAAATGTGATTATGCCATATGACACAATTATCTACCTATACCTTTTGTTTGCCTCTGTGTTTTATGCCTCTTGCCTTGTTTTTGAATTTACACAATGCATGGTTTTTATATCAACATTATTTGTTTATTGGTGCATAATTGTCTATGATTTTGTTGTGTATTATGTTTAGCCTCGAATGAAAAGTCGGTTTAGACTCGAAACACGTGTCAGGCTGCTTTGCAAATAAATCCATCGGACTTATAACCACATCTCTCTTCAATTACTTGCAACACGTGCCTATATTGCTCTCTTGTGCGCAGTACGACTGAGAATTGCCCGTGCTCTAATTGTTTCCACAACAGTGGGTTGTACTTGCCAGTACTCCCACACCTCTCAGGCACCTGCAGCCTATGTGCACTCTTAATATTTATTCATACAAGCGCTGTGGTTTTGTGACTTTTTCTGCCAGACCTGTGTTTTTCTTATACCAAAAGCATGACAAGGTCAATAAAGTAATCTCCTATGCGAGTAAAACTTTATCCTCTGTGGAGGAAAAATTCAATGACTGTAAGAAGGCACTCCTGGCAACGGTGTGGGCATTGAAGAATTACCGCCCGTTTATTCAGGGGGAACACATCATAGTGGAGATTCCACACCAGCCTCTGCAATATCTCCAAAGTGACAGAATCCGGGCTGGAAAAATGAGTAATTCCTAAATTACTTCCTGGATTCTGTCAATGCAAGGCTTTCCTGTGGAGGTCAGATATGGCCAAAACAAGAAAAGTCCCCTCGCGCAAGGTCTGGCTGACTTGTATGATTGTGCCAGAGAAAACTGTCTTGAGGATGAAAGTCTAAAACTCAAGGACAACATGGAGGCATACCTTAATTCCCCACACAAAGTCTTTGAAGAAGACAAGTGTGAGTGTATGCCCACTGTCTATGTGGATGGATGCTCTTACCATGTTGACAACAACGGGGAGAAAGAACTGGTGGCCGGCGTAGGGAATGCATGGGTAAATGAGTTCCCAGAACCCTCCGCTGGGTACAAGATTGGTCCACGAAGTAGTCAAGTGGCAGAGTTGATGGCTGTGCATCAAGCCATCCTCACTGCTGTCCAACATCAACTCCACAAACTGGTCATAATCATGGATTCGGATTATGTACGGAACGGGATCGTGGAGCACTTGGTTAATTGGAAAACCAGAGGCATGTTATGTGCTAATAACAAACCCTTGAAACATGGGAAGTTGATCCAAAACATTGATGATCTGGTCACCTAGAATGAGATGACCATCTATTGGAAAAAATCAAGGGTCATTCCAAAGTAGAGGGACCAAACAAAACTGGAAATGACTTAGCTGATCAGCTGGCCAAAACTGGGCCATCCAAGGGGATCTAATAGAGATCGAGTCCCTGTTGGGGGAAATCCATATCACTGCTATCACCAGGTCCCAGACAAATGCTCACAATGATCTTTCAACTGCACAATGGAGTAAGGAGACCCTAGATGCTGATTTGATTACGGCTCAGAAGGGGGATCCAATAAGTGGTAAGTTTTAGCAACACATTGAGGACCCTGAGAACTTTCCCCTGACGGATGCCGATTACATTGGGAAAGAGGACCTCAGAGTGTTGATGAAATTTCCAAAAATGTTCCGAATCCAAGACGGTTTGTTGGTAAGGAAATCCCAAGCTGGCCATGATCAGTGGGTAGTTCCTACCTCATTCCGAAGCCTAATGTTAAGCCACGCCCATGATGCCGCCGCAGCCGGTCATAGGGGGTTTCATACAACACTTGAAATCTTAAGAGAGTTTGCATACTGGCCACACATGGGGCAGGACCTCAACCAATACTTGAAGGGGTGTCTTGTGTGTGCACAATTTCAGCCAACATCCCTCACACACCGTGTGCCTCTCCAAAAGAGGGGGATGACACTGCCATGGACAGATTTGCAAGTCGACTTTATTGGGGCCGTGATTCGCTCCTCTAGGGAAAATAAGTACATGTTGACTGTGACATGCATATTTACTAAATGGGTGGAATGTCTCCCGGCTCCAAACTGCAAGGCGGAAACAGCAGCTGCCCTGATGGTCAATCACATCTTTTCACGTTTTGGACTACCCCAATGGATTGAGTCAGACAGAGGTAGGCATTTCATCAGCAAAGTAATGACAAAGATGTGGGCGATACTTGGGGTTAAATGGAAGCTGCACATTGCTTACCAGCCAGCCTCTTGTGGTGCAGTAGAACGTTACAACAAAACCATTGTGAGCATCTTGAAAAAGTTTGTGTCAGATTCTGGGCCAAGTTGGGATATCCGATTACCTCTCGTACTAATGGCCATCAGATCTACCCCTTCATCTGCAACTAAAATGTCACCGTTTGAGTTGATGACTGGACGCAGGATGGTGCTTCCCCAGCATCTGCTTTACAGGAACCAAGAACAGACATTGATCAATGCCTCCACAACTCATGAGTATGTTGAAAATGTAAGAAAACACCTTCAACATGCTTTTGCCTATGCTCAGCAAAATCTAGAAAGATCAGCCGATAGCATGAAGACCCACTATGACTTGGAGAATACCAGGAAAGAATACAATGTAGGAGACCGGGTTTATCTATGCAATTTCCAAAGGAACCAGCCCAAACAGCGAAAATTTCTGCCTACCTGGAAGGGACCTTTTTGAAATTGTAGACAAGATCTCACCAGTCGCCTACAAGATCTGCATCCCCAAAGGCAGTTTGGCAGAGGGGGAAGATAAGTGGGTCCATATTAATCAGCTAAAGTGTTGCCATCCCAGGCACACTCTGCAGCAACTGGAGGAGTCTTCTGGAACCCCAGAGGGGGCCGCTCCAGATCAATAAAATTCAACCCTAAAATATTCCACATAGTCTATAAAATACAATAATAAAAATACAAATGTCTCCTGATTTATAAAATGTATATGCCCACCCCACTACATTAATAGTGGTGGGGAAATGTCTATGAATATGTTGTTGCCTTTTTTCTTTGTCATCCTAGGAGAGAGAAACCGTGGAGACTGACCAAGGAGGACGACCCAGGGACCGGGAGCAAAGCTCTGAGGGGCCCGGGTTATCGCTCAATACTCCCATCAGGACTGGCGAGGAGAACCAAGGGTCTACCACTGATGGAGGAAAAGACGATGAACTGTGCCATTTGTGGAATCCAGAGAGATAAGGCTGACATCCCAGTCTTGTGAAGTTCCATCAATGAAAGATCAACAGCCATCGGAAGAGGGGGGCTTGTGGGATGGATCAACCCACTCATCCAAGCCCTGCAACATCACTGTGCATTGCTGGCAGCAGAAACATCAGAATGGCCACTGGAAAGCATGCTGCTCACCAGAAATCACCAGAAATTGCACAGTGAAAACCTAAAAAAATAGTCCACCATCCAATTTTGCCTATTTTAGTGAGCACAGGAGACCACTGCTGAAAACCACTGTTGGGCTACCCACAAAGTAGCCTGAAACCACTTGGAAATAGCAATGCTGATTGCAAAAGAATCAGAGCTAGTTTCGAAAAAATCTGTTTTCTTAATTGGCTCACAAAAATACCAAAACGATCCAACCTTCTTGTTGGGTGTTCCACATTACTCTACTGAAAGAATGCACATCAATACAATATCAGCAAGAATCATATGCTATCAAAGCAAAATCCCCTTTTAAAGATACTGATGGAAAGACAGCTGTCAAAAATGGGTGCAATACCGTTACTCACCTCTACCAGAAAGCCGGCGTTTTAAACCATTTTCCTTGTAAAGGTGAACATGGAACCACAAACTATGCCAAAGAAATACTTGCTATCAGAAGCCTAAGGGGTGGAGACAATTTAAAACTATATTCTGAAATGACTTGAAGGAAGCAATTGTGTAATGTATGTATTAAAAATGTGGGTTATATTGTAAGAGAAGACAATTTGTCGACATTGTTTGCAGAGTTAAAAAGTTTCGCACACTGGGATCAAACAGATTCCACACCTTTTCCCTGGACAAAAGAAGTTTCCTTCTGCCCTTGGCCAAGAGATTGATAGACTGGTGTGAACAGGAACTAACCAAGGCACCCTGGCCTGCTGCTCTCAGTCAAGACAATGGGGGCTTTGGGATGAATAGAAATATGCTGATTTGGGTGTGACTGGTCAGCGACTGCTCTGGGAGAGACAGGACATGTGACCTTTGAGTCAAGCCAGCTCTGGTGGCGGAGACAAACCATTGTGTGTATTGAATTGAAAGCAAATATATGTTTTATAAAATAGCATACAAAGTGTACCAAGCTTACAAAAATATGAAACTTTGGGATTCTTAAAATGAAAAATCCACTCATTATTTAAGACTATGAACATAAGAACTTAGAGTAATATGCCCAGAGAGGGTCTGCATGCATGTATCAAATTTGGTGCAGAACCAATATTGGGAAACTCACCAAAAGTGCAAATAAGTGGTCATGTCTGAACCCAAGCTTTTAGGAACATGGGACTTGAACAGAGACTTGCCTTAATTAATCAGTGATTTGTATATGTATTATGAACAACTTGTGTATCTGGGAAATATGTTTTTTGGGAAAAAATGATTTTCTCTGTAAAAGCAAAGGGGAGGGATTTCAGTTAAGCCATAAACACAGCATCACTCTGACTCATTCTGACACGCTGATCCTTTCTCCAGTCAGGGGACAGGGAATCCCCTAACCTATCAAATCCTTAGAGGGTTGGGCATGTAGAATCAGCCTTCCCAACCACTTTGATTACACATAAATAAGGACTGCTTAGGACAGATAGGGACACACTCTTTCCACTCTTCAACCAATGTCTTGCGAAGCATTCTGCAGGAAGACTCCAGACTCCACACTCCAGATAGATCCAGACTACAGATAGAACCAAACTCTCGAACCTTGAAGCAGAGAGGCCTAAACCAAAAGCTAAATAATTTTCAGCATGCTTCAGAATCTTTTGCAAACCTGATTCTAACCCCTAAACTTCCACGGGGCCTAACCAAACATTTCAACAGCCGGGCGTTCTGTTTGCTTCTAGCTAAGAACCCTGTGCTAGAACCAAGATCCAGAACCAGAACCCGTCAGACCCAGACCAGAGGACGTGCTGTAAGCAGAACCCAGTGCCTGAGACCATCCGGTGGCGAGAGGGAAGTGCAAACCCTTGACCAGATCTGTGACGAGGCCCATTCCATTCCAAAGCCTAGGAGTGAGTATCTAGTCTAGAACTGTCCATAACCAATCTCTTAGTTTAAAGTAATCCTCTTCCATCCATTTCAACCTGTTCAGAACTGCATTATAGAATCTTGTGTCCATCCTGTTGATTCTAGATCTGTAAAGCGCGATCTGTCATTTCTGAAATCTACCTTCACAAAAACCTCTGTAACTTTTGAACCGCGAATTGCAATTTGGCTCAATTTCATTTTCTGTCAAAATTGCTGTTTCTTGCTCTCAATTGCTGAAATTTATTTTCAATTTGATAATCATTCATGAATCATTGCTAGTGTTGACCTGTACCAATCCAAAGTAATTCTCACTAGTGCTGAATCTCCTTTAGTGAATTAAAATCAATTTAGAATATTTTCACTTTCACTGCAATCACATTCAAAAGTATCTTTGCCTGTTTTAAAATCATACCTGTTTCTCTAAGCTTGCTGGGGGAACTGGAATTAAACTGCCTTCTTGATTGTATTCCGGAAACCTGTGTGCCCTCATTTCCATCTCTTCATATTGCATAGGGGGGGGAGTGAGTAGTCACAGAGGAAAAAGTGACCATATTATCTTTTGATTTAAATCATATCGAGTCTATTTCTGTGTTGCATTCTTTCCCATTATTGCATTTCCTTGAATCACATAAAGTATTCTCTGCTACAGTATCCTTCATATTCATACTCCTAAGTGATTAAAGAGATTGTCAATGTTGTAATATTACCCCTTGTTGATTACCGTCAATATTCATAAGTGTGCTATTCAGATATTATTTTGTTCATAAAAGTGTGACATATATATTGTTTAATTCTTCAAAAAAAGCTTTTAATTTGCAAAACAAACCTACTTCTTGGCTCAGTGAGGTCAGGCGGATTCAAAGAGAGGGGCGTTATATAAGGGGTCATCATCCAGATTTAAAAAACTTTGACATAAAAATATATAAATAAGGGCTTCCATTGGGCATCCCAGACTAGGCATTGACTTAGTTGGAGTGCTGCATTGAAGTCACTTACAGCTACTATGTTTGACGTTCAGGCTCCCATAGCTTGGAATGACCTCCAGATCCACTTGAGGCAGGCCAACTCCATTTCAGACTTCAAGCATGATACCGACTAATTCTCATCACCCCAGTTCTCTGTTCTGCCCTTTTAGGGTTCTTCTTTCCTGTTTGTTTGTCTCATTTGTTTTTCTGTGCATATTCAGGTCCATGGGAAGTTTAGCACGTTACAAAAACTAAATTCAAATCAAACCAAATCACATCCATTTAAGAGCAGTGGTAGCGGACTGGTCGAATGGCAATGAAAATCAATCATGTATTTTTTACAATGCGCCCAGCTATGGCTTGGCCCATTTCCTACTGTTTGGTCCAACTTTCTCCTTAATTAGAGAGCGTACACTGAACTGGCACTGTGCTACCTCTTATGGGTGGACTCAGTTTGCATGGGTTGGGGTGTATTATCATACGCTAATTTTGAGGACATTTTTAATGAACATTGTTTGCATGGTTTTTTGAGGGATGAATGTTGGTTATTTTTTTACTGTGTGATATGTAATTATGTTATCAAGTGGTGTTGTTTTTATGGGAACATTTTGTATTCCTGAAACCTACTTTTTTACGATATATGTCACTTTCACCAACATATTAACCAAAGCATAATCGACAACTAGCTCTTCCAGATCTCCAAAGATAGGATTAAGAAGGCTACCTGTCAGTTTTTGTCTATCTCTATACACAATTGTCAGGATTACATTTGTCCAGGCTTTAGGAAACAGAAAGCAAGGGGTTGAGAAGAAGATAATAGCATGATCTTTCCCATCCATCTACCTATCACAGTGGGGCTGAAAATTCGGCCTGAAGATCCTCTTAGTCAGTGAAGAGGGGAGAGGATGAGTAGAGGGGTAGAGATGTTAAAGTGAAGAATGAAGTGATCAGAGAAAAGGGAGTCAATTGAGAGGTCAGAGGAGTAGAGAGAAGTTGAAAGAAAGAAAAGGTTACAAGAGTTGCCACCTGAGTTGTTAGGCTGGGTGTGGTGAGATCACAGGGAATGTTCAGATAGAGTGATGTTTAAGACTGGTGGCTGTGTAGGAATTAGGAAGGTTAAAGTCCCCCAGCATGACATTGGCAATGTCAATAGTATGTGACTTATTCACAATGTTCAGATCATGAAAGCAGGAGTTGAGACGACCAGAACTTTAAGAGGAGTGGGGAGGGTCTTGAATAGCAGCATATTCAGAAGACTAATAGTTGATGTCAGAGAGAGAAAGGGTGCAGTAGTGAGGGTGTATTGAAGAAATCCCAAACAATAAACCTTCCACAGTGGGAGACGGTATCATCATCAGTGTGGAGAGCTGCTAGTGTAGCAGAGTCATAAGAGGATATCCAGTTTCTCTGTTAGCAAGAAGTGTCAATTGATGGTGATAAGACTTGGATTAGTTAGTGATGTAGGAAGACATGATATGATGCATGATTGATCATGCCAGAAGCCAAGTGAAAGAGTGATTTGAAGAGGAAGAGAAGTATATGTGTTTTTGTGATAGGTGAGGGAGATAGGTGAGGTTGCAGATCCAGGGAGAATAGGAGCATCATGCTTGAGGGGTGCACATGCAGGAGTTGAAAAGGTAGATGGTAAAATGGAAAATGAGGCAGAAGGGCCGGGAGGATATCAGGGGCAACACCTGTTATAATCATGTTTCCATGATTAGAGACTTGACTTCAGTAATAAACATGATATATTAATTAAGTTAGACCAAATTGAGGCTGAAAGCTCAGAGAGAAAGGAAGGAGAACAGTGAGTACAATTAGGAATGGAGCAAAGTCAAGGTACATCATAAAGTGTTGAAGAAGTAGGCAAGTGAGACAGTGAAGAACGGGTGTAGAGAGAGGGAGAGGGAGAGAGAGAGAGAGACTGGAGGGTGAGGGAAAAGGGAAGGTAGGACAGGTTAACTGAGAAGAAGCAGGTGTAAGGTTTGAGCTAAACTAGAATGGGGATATATGTAGCTAAAAGACAGCTAACAGGACACGACTCGGAATGTGCTGTGAGCTATTATCAGTTCTGAAGTGAATGTATTGCCAATAGATGACAGGATACTCATATGTGGAAGCAGGAGACAGACACACAGTGAGCACAGTGAGTCGTCTTGTGCCAGGGTTCTTGCCCCAAGCCCTTTCCCACCCTAAAATAGCCAACCAGGGAGTTGCACGTTGTTGCTTTTGGCCCTTAGTGAAAACAACCATGTGGGAGGCCCAAGAGTGACTCAATAATAAGGGAGGCATTGTGCCATGTGATCCTCTGGTACACATTCACAGTGCCCCAGGTGGTGTTCAGACTTCTGTCCCGGATGCAGGCACAGTCCTTGATGTTGAACGCCCATGGATCTTTATTTTTCAGGCAGGTTCACACAGAGTTCTCTGAGTCCCCATTCAATATATGTTAAATATTGCAGAGTGGTACATTTCAGAATGGACCATAATACTGAAAAACACTGCAAACATTAATTAAATAAATAAAGGGTAGTGATATAAAGGGGTTAACATGGATCAGGGTGGGGTAACATTATTGCCTCCCACTGAAAGCAAGGGGAAAAGTATACAGATTGCTATTTCTACATCTACCAAACACTGGTGGACACTCACTGCCCCCTGACACTCCATTTCAACTATCAAAGGCACAAGGAATGGGGAAGCAATTACAGCATGGGGCTTCAATGTAACTGCACTGCCTCTAGCCTCAGCCTCTTCCATTATCCTTTGGAGAAAGACTTCAAGAAGAGAAGATTGCAGGGATAGAGATACACATTGACAATCAAGCCCACTCCCAAACCCACTATTCATAAGTGGAATGGATAGAACAGTGATTTAGCAATGATCTCTCTCTGCTCCAAATCAAATGTATAACTCAACTGCCTAGGCATTTTTTGAGAGGCTACATAACAGCGGAGTCAGTGATGCAGCCCTCCCATCCGCACACTGCAATAATGCATGGTCGAGACAAAGCAGGGAGGGTTTCATATCTGGACAATAGCAAACTCCAATAATAGAGTGTGTACCGGCATTTGAAGACAATCTTAGTGAATGATGTGTTCAAGTGACATTTGATAGCAATACCTGCAGCAGGTGTGAGAACTAGATATTTCATGGTAATCAGTTCCAATGGTGTGAGTACCTGGCATTTGGTTCTGATGACTAGCAATGTCATTGGACCCTGTACCTTGGCCTGGGCATTTGATGGTTGTAATGATGTGAGTCTCTGTACCTTTTATGGGAAAAGAAATCAATGAATACATAATGTATTTGATAGAATACCCTTTCCATCTGAAGAGGTACTTAAGCATGACTAGTGTTGGCCAATCTAGTTTGAGGATAACTGAACCCACCCAAGTTTCTAGGTCCCAAAAGCTTTAGAAATTTTCAACAAGTTGCCCAGAAAAAAAAATAGGCTCTGCAATGAGGGCCCTAAATGTTCCTGAGGGGTAGTGCAGGATTCATACATGCCAGAGAGGATCACATAACATATGCACTCTCCTTCTGAGGCCTGTAGTGCCCACAGGGCAGTGGCACACATTGAAATTTTTTCTATTTCTAGTACGCTTCTGCTAGAAATAGAAAAAATATTCCTACTGCGTGAGCTGCTTTGGTGGGGTGAATTCAGGACAATGAAGTGAGGTTAGAGTTTTGGGGAAAACAGTTCATTGGAAGGTGGGTTTCCCTGTGTCAATTTACCAAAAGAGCCCCCGCCTTCCCACATCAGACTACACCACATTGCTAAATCAGTAACCTGCAAATAGTCCTAAATGACTTTTAGGAGTATTCAACTGGGTTGAGGGATGACTGAATTTATAAGAGTATAACATGCTTACAATGTACAAACAATAAATACATACAGTCGAAAAAAGAAAAGAGAACCAGCAACATACAGAGCACCATAAAGGGCTTGTTGGGGCCCAAGTCTGCTAAAGGATAGGTGTAAGTACCATCGCAACACTTCAATGTTAAACAAAATTACTGCTCTGGTTTCTACAGTAGAAAAGACTCAAAGGTAGGGTGGTGCTGAAAAGATGCTAAAATGATAAAGAAGAAACCAGTGTGATTCCCTGGTTTTAGCCTCAGGATGTTTGATGACAATGCGTGACAATGCTGACAGTACCTGGACTTTTTATGGCTGTAATGGCTAAGGGTGTATGTGCCTGCAAGGTATTTGCAAAAACTGATGATGATGTACATATCTGGTCTTTTTATGGCAATGGAGTGCCTAATAATGGTGTGATTTATTGGGTGTTGGATATCAAGATATCAAGCCAGATACAACTACAAAAGCTACAACCAATGGTCTGCCACACCGTAAATTGTATTCCCTACAAATTACGGTGACAGCTATCAAAGTCTGAAATTGGAATAAACTATTGTTTATTTGACTGCTAGCTTAGTGGTGTGTTGCCAACTAAGATAGCGTTCACTGTAGTTTGTAGGAAATACAATTTAGGGTGTGGCACAAGTGGTCTAGACCATTGGTTGTAGCGTTCGTAATTTAGTGACTTTGGATTAAGGGTCTCTTTTGGGGACCAGTGCTTGCCCACCATTCACATGGAGTTATGAGATGGTAGAATTTTGGTAAGAGGTAGCTTGGTGGAGTACTTACCCATTCAGTGTAATAAACAGATACAACTACATCTTGCATACAGGCCACCGTCACCTCCAGGCACCTGTGAAGATGACCTCTGTCATCTTCTCAACCCAAACCGCAAACCAATATCCCAGGTAATCCTTCCAGGCGATGTGAACTTGGTCCTGGATGACACCACAGACCACAATGCCACCTTTCTGGCTGCCACACTAAAAGCTCTTGATTTAACCATCCACATAAAACCCCCACCCAGATCAAATGTCACACCTTTGACAGGCTGGGAGACCTTAACTGTAAAGTCAACATCACAGACATCTTCCCCTGCCCCTGGTTGGATCACTTAATTGTTAACTTTGACATCCCTCTTCCCCAGAACAACCGACAGACCCGTACCCCCATCCTGCTACACGGGCAAGAAGCTCCCGCAAAATTACCAAAGACTCAATCCCGTGCTTCTTTCTAACCGCCACCCTGATCATGTCACTCCATTGGCCGATAATTCAGAGACTCTTGCTGAACTCTATCTTAAAACAATGGAGACAGCAGTGGACTCAGTTGCTTGACTGACCCCACGCAAGCAAAAGCGCTCTCCCATGCCAATTCCTTGTTCACAGAGGACCTCCACTGCCTCAGAGCTAAGAAGCACCAGACTGAAGCATCTTTGAAAAAACACCAAACTGATACCCATAAGGCCCTGTTCAAGGCCACAATGAAGACCTACAAACTAGCCATCACCAAGACCAAAGCCAATTCTTACAATGCTAGAATTGCATTTGCAAATTCTAGAACAAAGGAGCTTTTCACCATCCTTAAGGAATTGGAAGCACCAGCACCACCCCCCTAGATATCATCAAAGATGGAACCTGGTGTACTAATATTCAAGAAGCCCTACTAAAGAAAGTTGACTCCCTTCAGGAAGAAAATACTGCTAAAAAATCTACCTTCAAAACCCACCTACACCACCAGAACTCACCCTGCAAGACCACACCACGTTATGCTTCCCCATGGTCTCAAAATTAGAAGTGGCCTTCATCCTTAAAAATCTAAAACCCTCTAGATGTAAAGGGCACCTGCCCCACCCCTGTCATACAAGAAAACCTTTAGTTAGTTAGTTAATCTCTTATCCCTTTTGTCACTAGCTTCATCGATGCCTCCAGCAACACCTCAAAGCCAACCAAATCCTAGGTCTGCGCCAATCAGGATTTAGACCAGGCTGGAATCAGCTTTGCTGGACCTCAAAAATCAACTGGATGCAGAGATGAAGGCAAGCCTGCACTCCTGCTCCTGTTAAATGTATCTGCCGCCTTTGGCTTAGTTGACCATAACATCATTTGCCAGCTCCTCACCTCAGCGGCAGACTTCTCCAAAGAAGCTATCTCTTGGGTAGTCTCCTTCTTGACTGATAAAATAATAGGAGTCTTCTCAGAAGTTGCATCAGACCCACCCTCCCCAATCACATGAAGTGTGCCCCAAGGTTCCTGTGTCTCCCGGACACTTTACAACATATTTACTAAACCCCACTTCGACCTCATGGATTCCATCGACATCCTCTACATGAACTATGTCGATGACACTCAGATCCTGCTCCACTTTTAGGCAACTACTCAGAAGACCCACACCCTTAACTCAATCTACGCATCTATCCATGCTTGGACAGCATACAATGGTCTCTGTTTAAATTATGAAAAGACATAGATCCTAATGGTCGAGTCACCATTAGTCCTAAAACCTCTGCCCACAATACACTAAATTAAATATTGACAATCTCGCAATACCAGTCTCTACTTCAGTAAAGACACTGGGTGTCTACTTGGACTCCGCACTTTCCCTAACACGATAATTCAACATCATAGCGACATCAGCATCCTACACAATGAAGCTCATCAATGCCGCTAGACCATTCCTAACCCCTGCCAACCGCCTTACCATTACGAGAGCCAACATCAGAGTGAGGCTGGACTACTCCAACACCCTCTTTGCCGGAATATCATCACACAACATTCCCAAACTTCAGATGATCCAGAACAATGCTTTCAGAGCTGCTCTCAACATCCCCAGAAGAGAGGATATTTCAGAGGCTAGTAGAAATGCCTACTGGCTACCTGTCAAGGAAAAGGCCATTTTTTAAATGCTCTCGATCACTCGCTGATGTCTATCTAACTCAGCACCCTCCTACCTCTCACACAGCTTCACCAAAGTCCAATCCTCCAGACCCACAAAAAGGGCCTATGCCCACAGACTTCTCCTGCCCAAATCTAAGTGAGACAAAGGTTGGGGGTGCAGCTTCACCCGCTGTAGCAGCCCACCAATGGAACTCACTCACACCGTGCATGAGGGAGGAACAATCGTACTGTGCCTTCAGAAAATCCCTGAAAACTTGGCTCTTCATGTAGTTCCGAAGGCACTGTACCTGACACTACCTGTTACTTTTTCTTTCCTTTCCCTCCCTGACTCCTCCATGTACAAGCACCTGGCTGTAACAGCACCTTGATGCCCTTGAGTCGTGCGCGCTTAATACACATGCTAATAAATAAATAAATATATAAAGATGCATGTACCTTTATATATTGACAATAAATGGCGTATGATAGCAATGCCTACAACATAATGAGTGGAGCATAATATTCAACAATAATATCAGCAAATTATTTTGCTAAATCAGCAGATGATGACAGGAGCTGTAGAATAATCTTAGTTAGTATCTAGACCAGGGGTCTGCAACCTTTGGCTCTCCAGATGTTTTGTAGTACAACTCCCATCACAAGTAGCCAGAAAATTCAATGATGATGGGCCATGGGAGTCATAGACCAAAACCTCTAGAGAGTCAACATTTCCAAATGTTTGACTTCGCCACTATATGTTTTGTGACAAATAATTATTGACGTTGAAGGATATGTTTGTAAAACAATGGAGTCTTTCTTGAAATGAGAAGGCGTACTTACTCTTATTGAAAAAAAAAATACGCACATACAATGAATTGGTCTTTAATGCATATTCCACAGAAATCATATTATTAGTGCCATACTTCCACAGTTAAAGCACATCTCAGAGGAACAGCGGTAGAAAACGCGACTGCCTCCTATACTTCTCAATTCTTCGCCTATACATCATGAATTTCAGCGCTGAACAGAAAGATTGATTCTGATTCTGTAGAAACGCCTGAGCAAACCTATAATTATTTTTGTTCAAGAGGAATTCAGCAAAAAAATTGTTTTCTTAGTCAAGCATTACCAACCAATATAAAATATCACTTCATTGTAAAAACAAGACCCAGCCATGTAACAGCTCCAGCGTAAATCAGAAATGAAAACTAAATAACAGCGCACACATGCCAAACGCTCATAAATCAAATATAGTCCAAAATAGGGCGCGCGACTAATAAAGACATGCAAACATTGTTGACGGGAGCAATGCAGATCACTTCACATGTAAATCACTGAGAGTGGCTTGTAATAAATTAAGGGCAGAATGAAATGGAAGCATTGCAGGTTAGTGAGTGCAAGGTGGAAAATATGTAAAAGAGCTCGGGTAGTGATCATCATTTTGTTAAGGACACTTGTGCCACGCAAATTCCCTTGTGATTTTCTTTTTCTTTTAATATTAGCTTTCATTCTTTTTTTGCTAATACTGTTGTAACAACACTACCAAGGCATGCAGCTCAATCGGTAATAATGGCCAAGTTAACATCCAATTTCATCCACACTGATAGTCCACAACCCAGAGAATAGAGGAGAAAGAGCTGCCCTACTGTCAGAGACATCATTTCACCAAAATGCCGGGGGTAGCGAAAGTGATATTACACGACCCATGACCACTGATGAAATCACAGGAAGTGATATCATTTGACCCCACCCCAAAGTGACATCACGGGAAGTGATGGAACATGACCTTTCACTTCTTAACAAAACAAGAAGTGACGTCACATAGCATTGTTTCTAAGTACACAACAAAAAATATGTTTACGATGTCACTGTAAAGTTATATACATTTATACAAGAATGGATCACCATATGTATCATTAATATCAGCGCGTATCGGCCCATATGACCAAATTACTGTGAATGCAAGCAGACGTCTAAGGCCAAACGATAATGATGTGTTATTACATAGCACATAAGCTTAAGCGCTTCATATAGAACAAATATACATACAATATTACCCAACCTGTCTTGCTCCCTTACTCCCCTCCCTTGGCTACCTTGCCCTTCTCTCCCTCCTCCTCTGCACCATCTCATGCTCCGTCCACAGCTCCGCAGGGCGTACCTCTGATTTGTACCCCTCCACAGAAGGTCTTTAAGGCTGGCAACCTTCTTCATCTTGCCACCCTCAATCCTCGCTCAGCTGTCAAACACTCCTCTGATATCTGCCACCTCCTTGAAGAACTTGACCTTGATGTCCTTGGTCTTACCGAGACATGGTTCTCGGCCAGCTCTGTCACAAGCTTTGACACTCTCCTCCCTGATGGCTACAAGATCCTCTCCATCCAGAGATCCACCCGGCCCGAAGGCGATGTAGCCCTGATCGTCCCTGAGTGGATTACTGCCTCTATCATCCCCACTCAGACTTACTCCTCTTTCGAATGCCTTGTCTGTAGGCTCTGTCTCTCTCGTAGCCACTCCCTTACTGTTGCTATTATCTACCGACTCCTGGTCAAGTCACCTCTTTTCTCTCTGAGCGGGCAAACCTCTCCTCCACCCTCCTTGCCTCTACCTCTCAACTCCTCCTCCTTGGAGACCTCAACATCCATCTTGATTCTCCCTGTCCCTCACCTGCGCTCTTCCGCGACCTCTCTGATTCACTCTCCCTCTCTATCCTTCCCTCCGGCCTGACACACTCTGCTGGCCACACATTTGATGTCTTGATCCCCTCTAGCCTCCCCCTATCTACTCCCCTCAACACTCCTCTCTCCTGGAGTGATCACTGCCTCCTCTCCTCTTCTCTTCCCATAAACCTACCCTCTAGCCAAGCCTACCCCAAGAGTGCCACCAGCCTTCTCTGACATCCGGCCCATGAAGCGTGTGACAGTGGAGGCTTTCGCTGCCACCTTCACACCCCATCCTTCACTTCAGGCTGACTCACACCCTGACACAGCCCTGTCTCTGCTCTACTCCTATCTTTGCTACTTTTGATGCTCTTGCCCCTGTCATGAGGATCCGTTTGAAGCCCACAGTCAAGTGCAATTCTTGGTATGACTCAAATGCAAGTGTAGGGCAGCCAAAGGAAATGGAGGGCCTCTTGCTCAGCCTCTGACAACCTGGCTTGCCATCTGCTCCAAAGGCAATACCAACTCTCTGTATGTACCAAGAAGCAAGCCCATATTGAAGCCTGTGTTTCTGGGGCATCTAACAACTCGGCCAAACTCTTCAAAATCTGTAAGGAGCTGGCCAACTCTGCTGCAGTATCCACCCCTCCTCTCGCCTCTCATGCTCTTTGCAACAACCTTGCCTCACACTTTATCTCTAAAACCCAGGACATCTTGTCCACACTCTCCTCCTCTACTGCTCCTCTCCCCTCTCCTTCTCTGCTTGTTGACCCACCCTCAGCTACCCCACTCTCCTTTCTCTGCTTTTCCTCTTTTCTCCCCTGATGAGGTCGCTAGACAAGTCCAATCTATGAAAGCCTCATCAAAACAGGTCCAACCCTGTTCCTCTAAAAATATTAAGGACCACATCGATACCCTCGCTCCAGCCCTTGCCGATTTCTGCAACCTCTCCTTTGCCTCTGGATCGTTGCCCTCCCCTCTGAAGCACTCCCTTGTGCATCCCCTCCTCAAGAAACCCACAGCTGATCCTTCTTGTCCAGCTAACTATTGCCCAGTTTCCATTACTCCCTTTTTGGGCAAGCTCCTGGAACAGCTTGCCATATGTCAGCTTAACCTTCATTCTGACTCTGTTGGCTCTCTCCATGACCACCAGTCCGGCTTCAGAGCTGCCAGAGTACGTAAACTGCTATGCTGAACATCCGTGAAGACCTGCTCTCCAACCTTGACTCCAACATTCCCTCTGTCCTCATCCTTCTCGATCTCTCCTCTGATTTCAACATGGTGAGCCATACCACCCTGCTCAACTGTCTCCGTGACAACCTGGGTATCACCGATCATGCTTTGGCCTGGCTGACCTCTTTTCTCTCTGATCGACCCTCCCAGGTACAACTTGGGTCCTTCTTATCTTCTATCTCCCTCTCTGCTGTGGTGTTCCCCAGGGGTCTAACCTCTTGCCCTGGCATTTCAACCAATACTTGGAAATTCTCACCTACTGCATTTCCATTTTCTGCTCAAATTTCCAGTGCTCTGCTGTTGACACACAACTCATTTTCAGGCTTCCTTCAGCCACCTCCTCTCCTTCCCTCATCTTTGACTGTCTAATCGCCATTCAAAATTGGTGTGCCGCCAATGATCTTTGCTTAAATTCCAACAAGACTGAGATCCTCCTCATTGGTACACCCTCTCCATCCTTTCCCCTCACTCTCAGGCCGGCCTCCCATGGCCCTAACGCTGACGCTACCTGCAAAGCTAAGATCCTTGGGGTCATCTTTGACTCCACACTTTCCTTCTCTGCACATATCTCTGACATCTCTAAAAATTCAAACTTCTTACTGCACCTCCTTAGAGGAACTCTTCCTTTCCTCTCCTATCCCTCAAAAGCCCACTGTCTCCCGAGCTCTGATTCTCTCTAGGTTGGATTACTGTAACAGCCTCTTTCTAAATCTACCTGCCTCCACACTCCGCCCTTTACAACTAATCCAGAACAGGACTGCAAGACTTGTCCTTGGCCTCAAGCCCTGGGATCGTATCTCTCCAGCTCTGACATCCCTGCATTGGCTCCCAGTGGATGCACCGATTCAATTTAAAACCCTTTGCATTGTCCACAAGGCTTTCTGGGGCCTGGGTCCAAAATACCTTCAACCAGCCCTCCGTAAATACCTCCCCTCTCGAGCCATTCGCTCCTCTACCTCTAACTACCTCAGGGTCAGTCGTTTTTCAAAGAAACGAGTTGGGGGCAGATCTCTGTCCTCGGCTGGGCCTCCCTTTGGAACTGCCTCCCTGCCACCTTTTAACTTGAGGAGAACCATCTACGGCTCTGTAAGCTCATCAACACCTTCCTCTTCGCCTCTGCCTCTGCCCCTCTTCTCCCCTGCTGATCTGCTTTCTCTCTTGGCACTGTTGCACCTGGCCACCATCTGTCCTTCGGGCCCAGGTACCTGCTCACCCTGCCACCCTCCTGCCCTGCCTCCTGGCCAACCCTTGCACTGGGGCCTGTATCTATACCCATACAGTCCCCCTCCCCACTCTTCTTCTGCACTTATCAGATACACCCTATCTGACTAACCTTCACTTTGCCACTCACAGGCTGCCCTACCACTGTTTTATTTAAAGTAGAAAAAAGTGTCTAAATCTAAAGACACTCCCGTCCCCTGCACACCATAAAAGCTGATACAAAGTCAGTCAATTGTAGTTAAAGTTTTTACTTCAAAAAAGTAAATAAAAATTCAACAAAGCAAACAATTTTCACAATATGATGACCAGAACACTTCTGCTTAGTATTCGAATTTATAGACTTCCAAACACTCAAATGAGGCCATCATGGGAAAAACAATCTTAGAAGAAACAAAAGTAAAGTATTTTTTGAATAAAGGAAAATGTCTGTAAACAATATTCTTGCCATGAGGAGCTCTACGCGTTTCGGGGAACACCCCCTTCTTCAGGAGCAAAATAATCTGGAATTGTATGCATTAAAAGAAATCATCAGTATAAGAAACTTAAAATCATATTTATAGTGTACAAAGAACTTGAGAAATCCAAGGCATAAAAAGTACAGAGTCTAATTATGAAACGAATAATGCAATAAACGTGGTAGTCCACAATTTGTGTAATTACAGTGGTTTAGTTAAGGTCAAAAGAAAACATTTTTAGACATAACCATCCAACAACCCATAGGTGTGACTCCAAGAAAGAACATAATAAAGCCTCAGACGGTCACTAGGTTACCGAAATATGCCAAAGAAAATATACCTCTTTAGCAGAAAGGCAAAGTAAAAAGGTGCTAAATTCACAACTGCAATGATTCAAAATCTCAGATAGGGGTAAGGTCCAATGGCAGCTAATAATAATAATAATAATAATAATAATAATAATAATAATAATAATAATAATAATAATAATAATAATAATAAGACACATATTAGCTAATTCCAAATAATATGGGTGATGCCCTATAAAAGGAAAGTAAAGATGTATTAGTGAGTGTTGTTATGTGGTTAACCTGAGAGGCAAAAAGATTAAAGGGCACCTAAATGATGTAGTTAACATGCTTACCAATAATTCGGGCCTCAGTCATTAAATCAATTAATGCACGATGTGGGGTCCAACAGGGCCCAGCCAAAGTATGGTAAACCAATTTCCAAGTAAGTCAACTTGCACTGTATATAGTACCCACAAAGTACCAAAGGCAGAGCAGGACAGGGCGAGTAAGACGCTGTATGTAACAAAAAAAGGGAGGAAAAAGGACAAGGGGATCGTAAAGTCAATCTATTCATGTAGCATAGCAATTTTAGTGAACGTCAAACAACAATAGAAAACAGTCTGAGTTCTGCCTGCACCGAAGGGAAACATGGATAAACTCAACTACCACTGTTTTATTATCACCTTATTTATTTGTTTTGATTTATTTATTTATCTCTTTCTCTCCTATGCTCTGCACTTTCCAATTTCTCCCCCCTCCCATGCACTTTTCCCCTTTTCCCTTCCCCATGCACTTGCACGTTCTCAATGTCACTGGGCATAGTAAGATCGTTGTTTTTGTTTTCTCCCCTGTACCCCTCCCTTTCAGTGGTCGCGCTATGAAACACCTGTGTACGAGTGCGATACAAATAAAAGATCATATCATATCATATCATATCATACTCATTTATACATCTCCGCAGGATGAAAGGCTGTGGTGACCTTGCCTGGAGTCTAACCTGCAACCTGCAGATCACACACACATTGCAGCAGAGAGCACTCAAAGCACTGAGCTATCTTTAGCTATCAGAAAATCAGCCACTCCAGAAAAAAAAGAGCCACATGCTGCTGTCCACAGCCCAGGAGCATTCATTTAATTAAAAAAAGAAAAAAATATATTTTTTTAAATATAGGGATAGCCAGGGAGACCACAGGGTTAACAAGAGAGACCTCAAGGGGTCGCTGGTGCAACCCCTGGCAACCCCTAAATGGCGTCCCTGACTACTGTCTCCCCGGTGGGATCTACTGCATGCAGTGGTGAAAGGCATGCACACCCAGAAAGTGGCCATCACTACTGCATTAAGGACCTCAGGAGTGATCTAGAACTTGTCAACAAGAGCATGGTAGGTGGTTCAGTGGTGACTGGCAGGGAAAAAAATTCAATTGCCAGATATTACAGATTTATGTGGACTGCAGTTTCTTTTCCTAAAACAGAAAAAGTGGGCCCAGTCCAAAGAAGTCAGTCCACACCATGTGGGTCTCAAAATGAGTCTTGTAGACCAATCGTGTGGTTCCTGGCAGACTTGGACTTGCCTTTAAGGCATTAGGTCCTTGGGTGAACCAAAAAACAGAAAAAGCTGGTGTGGGTCACTTTTTTGTCCAACGTGGGCCAGTTTGATGAGTTACTTCACTATGTGGCTAGTAGTTTTGCCCAGTGTTGCTGAGAACATAGTCTTTAAAATGCACAATTACATCACATTTTACCAAAAAATTCCTGCTTGGGTACTATTCAAAAAGTGTCACAAAAAGAATGAGTAGCCATTTGCAACTGTGGGCTACTTTTTCATTGGTGCCCGAGACAATTGTATGGCCCCTGTCAGACCTTGGTTCCTGCAAAGCGAGGGAACCCCAGGCAGCCACTTTGTATTCCAACACAGTGCAGGGAGTCTATTAGAATGGGGTCGAGACGGAATGCATTTTTTCTTGCTTTTCTCCTGTATCCATCCCATTACAAATGAGTTGTATATTATAAGTATTCTATTATACGTGCTTGTAGTTTACGCGGAATTGGAATTCGAACCTGTGTGCTGCGTTGTCTTGCTTCCAAGACAAAAATGTTGCCCCTGAGCTAACCTTCTTTGGTGCCACCAAGGTCTGCGAATAAGTCATGTTTGATGAACAGCCTGGGTATATCAAGAGCATTATGGGGCAGAGACTGTCCACAATTGCTGTGACAAGCTACCCAGAGGACTTACATGTGGCATCCTTCCCACGCCCGTGTTCCTGTTTCATACAGTGCCCTGGTATAAGGTGGTAGGAAAAGGGACAGATGTAAACAATATGTCAGAGAAGCAGATGCTAAGCAAGCACGCAGTCACACACATTTCCCTAGCATTTCCCTCTATCCTTTCTTCATTCGGATGCACAGGCTGATTGTTACTCTCTCTATGCTGTGTTACTTTTGGAGTAGTGGTGGTGCGATTGGGGACGTATTAGGCAGATGCCGGACCACCACTACTATTCTAGAGAACTCCTCACATACATTCACACATATCAGGGCAGCCATGCGTCCCGAGGACCTCCCTTTCACACTTGTACTGATGGTGCTCGCCAGTACAATAAGAGACAATCCTAGAGGACTGCAATGGAGTTCAGAACTATGCAGCAACACATTTGAATCTTCCTGACCTAAATATAGCAGAAGCGGCTTTACGACTTTGGTCCATGCCAAGGAAGATGATGCCCAGTCAATTATGACAGTCAACTAAATAGACAATGAATGGAAATACTACAAAGGGGAATTACGACATCTGGGAGGAAAGAGGCAAACATGTGAACGGATCAATCTTGCAAACTCCTGGAAAATAGAGAAGTGGTGACCTATCCACTATAACTGACCCACGGCAGAGTCACAACTTCATTGATGCAGTCCTCTGGATGTTTCGAATTTCACCTCACCACCCTCAGCTTTCCAGAAGATTTAGAGTTCCATCCACTCCATGTAATATAACAATTGGTAAAGGAAAGGAGAAGAATGATAGAAAAAATAAAGCACATATAAACGAATCCCATGGGGTATGGGTCAACAGCGTAACTCATTGCTGTATAATTGAAACTAGGAGAGAACAGGATTTGGTACAGTCAGTCAGGGAAGAGTTCCATAGAGGAGAAGGTGCACATGGGGAGTAAAAGGAGAGAAGATCCCAGAACCTGCCGATGGCTTCCAACACCCAAGGAAGGAGAAGAACATCATCCTGCACAAGGTTATTTCTCAGACAAAGGCCAGAGAGCATGACACATTGCAAGCCTACTGGGTGAAATATAGCAGACCCTGGCAGAAGCCGGGGGTGTGAAGGACAAAACCAGCACCTGTTGAGGTTTGAGGATTCAAGGCAAGCAAGACGACCCCAGGTCGGTGGATGATTATAACTTCTGACTGGAATGACATACGAAATAATATTGCTGTGAGGTAATGGTAATACCCTGGCAAGGGAGACGGGCTGAAATTGATGCAAGTAAGGAAGAGTACCTGCTGGCTGCTTTAGTACAAATCACTGTTTTTGTTCAGTGGATTTGGCAACACCGTCCACACATCACAATGCTGCTGTAGGTTAACTCCCCACCAATCAGACCCAAAACAATACCTCCCACTAGGGAAAAAGTCTAGGTGCACCCTTTTTTGAGAAAGACAAGAGCTTTTCTTTTGTATTGAAAAGAACAATTGGTGACAATTGTATCATAAGTCCACTGTCACAGTGTACTTCCATCCTCCGTACAAGACTCAGGTTACAAACACAAAAATCATCACATATGATGCACTCAGTATACAGTGTTAACCCACCACCCACATTAGCTACCACCGATGTACATGCTAATGGTTACATATTGGTTCTGCTGTCTTTAATCTTTATCAAGTGATGCACACCTGGTTATTAATATGAATTCAGTGGTCGACTCCGAATTCAGTATGGTCCTTGCAAACAAAGCAGCCTTTTTCTCATCCCAGACATGTTGGTGCCCCCATCATGCCATCCCCACTCTATGGGCATCCCTCTTGGCTCTCCCTCCACAATGCATAGATCATGTTGTTCTCCGCTTTCCCCATTATCAGTTCTCCTCTCTTAATGCAAACCTAGTCTCCCACTAATCAATCCAGTTCACAAAGAATTTAGAAGCCATTTTCCTACACATCTGGTAGTTCTTGGGGGTGCTAGAGTATTAAATCTTAGTTCAGGTTTTGGAAACCTGACACAACTGCCTCATTTCTCTTGAGTATGACCTGAGCCACAGCCTCTCACATTGTGGAATATATATTGACCGACTCAACGGCATTGCCCCACATCACCAAGCTGCATTTGCGCAAGAAAAAGCAACCTGGATGTGCTGCTTCCGGTGCGCACCAGGACATCAAGACAGTGTTTTGGAAGCAACAAAAAGTTGGCTACACCATCCTGCCAAGCACACTTCAGGCGAGATGGAACAAGGGGACACACTGAGATAGTATGCCTGTGTGTTCTGAAACATATGAATGGAATCAAGTGGAAAGGCAGCGCTGCTTGGTGGAAAACCCAAAATTCTCCTTCAAAATGAAACATGTTCACCCTTTTAAAATGCTGCTTTACACTAATTCCATCTGTTCATTTTGAATCCACTGTTATTAAAAAGTCCCTGTCATGCCCAGGAAATTTCACTGTGCTTCAACAAAACCAAACAGAATTCCTGAGTGACAGGCCCAGTTAAGCCAACTCGGAGAGAAATCAATAAGCAACTTGACTTTCACTTGCACGGAACATGTGTTTATTTCTCGCCGAAAAGTATCCAGGCTCAGCAGTTCAAAGAGACTTTAACTCGCTGAGCCAGGTCAAGTGTAAATGTATCTATACTTTAGATAAAACTCCTGCATTCAAGGAAATTACTACAGTTGCAAAGACTGTGTGGGGATCTGAGGGAGCTGCCAAACCGAATTTAAAGAAAGAAATGCTAGCAGTTTTAACACATGTGGAAAAATGGGCTTTGCTGACTGAAGAAAGAAAAATGGCAAGTTTAAAAATAAATTGTGAATGAAAGACTGTTTACTTAGCAATGTAAAGGGATTATGTTATTGGTGATAATACACATATAGGCTATCTTCATTCACAAGTTGGTGTAATTTGGGACCCACAATGTAAGACCCAAAATAAGAAATTAAAAGGTTTAAAATGCATGGGCTGGATTTGCAAGCTCTCAGAAAAATCATTCATTCCAGTTGCCAGCCATGAAACTTCCCCCAAGGGGAAGGGGACTATCATAAAAACTCTCAGCAGATACTGACAACCCCCTGATAATTACGGGGTTGAACAGACTTTTGTCTCTGCTGGGACTCAAATGACTCAATGAAGCTCCCAGGGAAGAAAGCAATATTGAAGGGGGCAATATACCTCCAGTCAAGGGAGAAGCCCCATCCTGCACTAAAGGAAATGACAGTTGGCAGCAGTAGAAGGACAGGAAAAAAAATGGATTCAGGAACAAAGAGACTACCATTTGTTCACAAAGTCTATTTTATAAAGACACTTTAAATACGTTTTATCTCTGCAGCAAGAATTAGTAAAAATGTTAAAAGTTTGCATTTTCAAATCTAAGTTCATGGGGTGTCTTTTAAAACTTGGTAGAACTCATTGCAGTATGGGGAACAGAAGTTACAAAATATGACAGATTCCAAGGAAAGTGTTAATGTAGCAAACACAATATTTTGTACATACATCCCTGGGGATAATTTGCATCTGTGTATGAAGTTCTGGAATTTCAGGCCAAATCTTTCATGTGTAAAATTACCAAAATGTATCAGAAAGGTGAAACAAGGTCACACAGACTGGAGGATTGGACTGATATGTGCTGTACATAATATGTAAACTTTGTGTATAATTTGCCAAGAGATTGCAAGGGTGTAAATGTATGTTTTTGGCAAAATCAGATTTTCAGTAAAAGAAATGTGGGAGGTTTTGGACATTGTAAAACTCACCTCATAAACCTTGAGAGCAAGTTGGAGACTGCACCCCCTGCCCAATCCAAGTAGTTTAGGGGCATGCGTAGTTAACCTTGCCCAGCCTATACTTTGATGATATCATTTTGCACTATAACTAAGGGTCTCTGACAAGACTCCAGACGAGTGGTCTTCAAACCTTTTATGCCAAGGCCCCCTGAGCAAACAATACATTGTTCGGACCCCCCTGCCCCTCCCCTCTGTGTTGGTGTTATTTTTTTTATGGAAATACCTGAGAAATGTGTGATGCCCATACACGAGCAAACTGGATTGTTTTGTATATGAGACTCTGACGAGCATGCCAATCAAAGAAGTTGCCTCACATTGTAAATCCACTAGGCCAGTAAGGTCTTCAACATTTTTTGGGCTGGCCCCCCCCTGAGCAAAATTTGGGCAGGCAAAGCCCCCAAAAAAATGCCACATGGACAGTATGTATTGCGCACCGTCACTGCATCCTACTCACAGTATAGTCCCTGGGCTCCCCCACCTGCTCCCATTACAGTGGCTTGGCTACCTTATCCCACTCTTACCCGGTGCCTGGGCTCTCCCCACACCATCACACACCCTGGACTATCCCCACCCTGCTCCCACCACTATCCCATGGATCCCGCCCATCCTGCTCCCTCCACAGTCCCTGTGCTCCCCATTCCGTTCCCAACACAGTCCGAGAGCCAGTGGCGGCTGGTGAATTTTTTAAGTGCAGGGGCATAACTATTTCCCCCAAAAATGCCATACCGACCGAGCGCAGTGAGGGAGTCCGAACCAATCAAAGGCGGTTAGGGGGATTTCCCACCGTGAATTTTGTTTTATAACATGATGGTTAAAATGTGGCATTGTAGAGCATTCTTTTTAAAAAAAAATAGGTAAATATCCAAACAGTTTGTAATTGCTGTTGGGGTGGGGGGGGCAGAGGGTAGGCATGACATGTTTTACTGGAGATCCATGATAGATGTCCAGCAAAAATATACTATCCCAGTCCCCTGGGCCCCACTCGGCCTAACACAATCAACATGGCTATGTGTGTATGCAAGGTGCTGGGGTGCCAAGGGGGAAAGCATGGTATTTTTGACTGTACATCTATGCTAGAAATCCAGTAAGAAATACCATCCCTGTCCCCTGGGCTCCACAGCACCTCAGAAGGAGAGCTGATTTTGGCTGATTTCGTAGGGGGATTGTGCAACAAAGGCATTTAGGCATTTTTAAATGCCTTCTTTGTTGTACAACCAACATTGGTTGTACAACAACCTTTGTTGTACAAACAAGCCAAATGTAACTCCTGGTATGACTCGGATCTTGTCACCCTAAAACGCAAGTGGCAGAGAGGAAATGGCGTGCTTCATGTTCATCCTCTGACAAAACTGGCCTGCCGCCTGCTCCAAAGGCAATACCATCTCTCCGTTCTCACCAAGAAGAGAGCCCTTATCCAAGCCCGCATCTCTGCGGCATCTAACAACTCAGCCAAACTCTTTAAAATCTGCAAGGAGCTTGCCAACCCTGCTGCAGTCTCTACCTCTCCTGTCCCCTCCCAGGCCCTCTGCACTGCACTGGCCTCTCACTTCATCTCTAAAACTCAGGACATCCTGTCCTCACTCGCCTCCTATCACCTCCCTCCCTCTCTTCCCGCCTCTTCCTCTGGCCCTTCTGCAGCCACCCCTCCTGCCTCCTTCTCTGCCTTTCCCCTTTTTTCTGCTGACGAGGTTTCCAGACAAGTCCGATCTATGAAAGTCTTGTCTTGTCTAAACAGGTTCACCCCTGTTCCTCCAAAACTATCAAGGACCACATCGACTCCCTGGCTCCTGCCCTGGCTGACTTTTGCAACCACGCCTTCGCCTCTGGAGTCTTCCCATCCCCCCTCAAGCACTCCCTTGTGCACCCTCTTCTTAAGAAACCCTCTTCTGACCCCTCCTGCCCGACTAACTATCGGCCAGTCTCCATCACTCCCTTCCTGGGCAAGCTCCTGGAGAAACTGGCCATCTCCCAGCTTAACCTCCATGCTGAATCCTTTGGTAGTCTTCATGACCATCAATCTGGCTTCAGAGCTGCCAAAAGCACGGAAACTGCTCTGCTGAACATCCGTGTGGACCTGCTCTTGAACCTCGACTCCAACATTCCGTGTGTTCTCATTCTGCTCGATCTCTCTTCTGCCTTTGACACTGTCAACCATGCCATCCTGCTGAACCGTCTCCATGATAACCTGGGTATCACTGGTCAGGCTCTGGTGTGGCTGACCTCTTTCCTTTCCTATCGACCCTCCCAGGTCCAACTGGGGTCCTTCCTCTCTGACATCTTTTTCTCCACCTGTGGTGTCCCCCAGGGATCTAATCTCTCTCCCTGGCTGTTCAACCAGTATCTGGCACTCCTTGCCCACCGCATCGCCGCTCTCTGCCCCAACTTTCAGTGCTATGCGGACGATACCCAGCTCATTTTCAGGCTACCCTCGGCCTCTTCCTCTCCTTCCCTCATCTCGGACTGTCTGTCTGCTATCCAGGAATGGTGTGCCGCCAATGACCTCTGCCGTAATGCCAGTAAGACTGATATTCTACTCATCGGCACACCCAATCCCTCTTTCCCTGCAGCTCTCTGGCCAGCCTCCCTTGGCCCTCCTCCTGCTCCTACCTGCAAGGCAAAAAACCTCGGGGTCATCTTCGACTCCACACTCTCCTTCTCTCCTCATATATCTGACGTCTCTAAGAAGTCACACTACCAGCTGAACCTCTTCAGAGATATTCTTCCCTTCCTCTCCTTCCCCTAGAAACTCACTGTCTCCCGAGCCCTGGTTCTCTCGAAGCTGGGCTATTGTAACAGCCTCTATGTTAATCTGCCTGCCTCCACTCTCCGCCCTCTGCAACTCATCCAGAACAGAACTGCGAGACTTGTCCTTAGCCTCAAGCTCAGGGACCGTATCTCTCCAGGACTGAAATCTCTACACTGGCTCCCAGTGGCTGTGAGGATTAAGTTCACAACCCTCTGTCCACAAGGCCAGCTGGGACCTGGGGCCTAAATACCTTCAACTCTCTCTTCCTAAATGTCTTCCTTCCCGAGCCCTTCATTCATCCGTCTCCAACTCCCTCAGGTTTAGCCGCTTCTCAAAGCAACGAGCTGGGGGTAGATCTCTCTCCGCGGCAGGGGCCTCCCTCTGGAACAGCCTTCCTGCCTCCCTGAAACTCGAGGAGAACCATCTCCGGTTCCGGAAGCACCTCAAAACCTTCCTCTTTGCTTCTGCTTTCTCTCTCCCTCTCCCCTGCAAAATTCTTCACTGAAACTGCACTGAATCTGCAACTGGGCCACTCTCACCGACCTCGGTCCTGGGCCAAGCCACTCTCCACTTGCACTGCCTCCCTGGCAACCCCTGCACTGCGGGACTGTCTCTGTATCCCTACAGCCCCCCCCCTCCCAGCACTTGTCTGCACTTACCTTGCACTTGCCACCAGCTGGCCCTATTTATTTATTTTTATTCTACTTACTTTGGACTGCACTTCCCCGCTCCCCTTCCCCTTGCACTTTTTCCCTTCCCCCTACCCCTGCACTTGCGCGATCTGAATGACACCTGGCCTAGTAGGATTGTTGTCTGTCTTCCCCTTGTTACCCCCTCCCTGCCTCGTCGCGCCTTGAAACACTTGTGTATAGGCGCGTTACAAATGCCATATCATATCATATCATAACCCTCCTTCCCCCCTCTATCTACCATTTGCCAAAATCAGATCAATGGACCAAAATAAACTAACAGACACACACACACACACACATTCATAAAGCAATCACTCTATCATTCACACAAGCATCCATCACCATGCACTCACACATAACACAAGCATTAACTCATCCATACACATGTTTCAATAAAATACATTAACACAAACATACCTTCTGCTTTGGCCTGCATGTTGGTGCTGAAACGCCCTGTTCCAGGCTGTTCTGTCCATGTGTGTCAGTGAGCATGTGCAGCTGGGGAACTGTCAAAGGGAAATAGAGTTTCCCTTTGACAGTTCAGCCAGCCCAGGAACTCTCCCTCAGCTGGAAAAACAGCTGAGGCAGTGCTCATAGTTTCACTGGGCTAGCTCCTTAGCTCCTCCATAATGGGTGAGGGGGCCACTGGGTGGGTGCCCACTCGCCATTATGGATGAGCCGCCAGACTCGGACTGGTCTAAAGGGCAATGCCAGTTCCAAAAATACAAAATACTAGTTTGGGCCAGTCAAAATGGGCCACCTTTTTGACCAATGTGGGCCAGTTTGATGAGTTACTTCACTATGCAGTTAGTAATATTGACCATTGTTGCTGAAGAAATATTGTATAAATATCACAATGTACTTTCATTTTAACACAAAGCACCCCCTTGGGTACTATTCAAACGGTCAGTGAATGAATATTAATTTACAACTGCGGGCCACTTTTTCATTGGAGCCTCATTACGACCCTGGTGGTAGCCGTGCCTGTTGTTTTTTTCTGGCGCCTTTGAATGGGCAATTACTGGGGTATTACAACCCCCGCTGACGCGTAACTGCCCATTCAAGGGCGCCAGAAAAAATGATTCCCCATTCCCGTTGAGCCCCATAGGTCTCAATGGGAATCTGGATGCCTGTAGCACCGGCACCATTCATAATAGTGCCGGTGCTACAGGCATGCTGTGCTCGCGGGTTCTGCTCTGCCTGCCAGGTCAAACCTGGTGGGCTGACAGGCACCCGCAAGCACAGCTTGTAGTATGGCGGTACGGTAGCAACGGTGCCGGTAGTGCTATCGGCACCATTGTTACCTTACCACCATGCTTGTAATGAGGCCTAGT
This sequence comes from Ambystoma mexicanum, assembly GCF_040938575.1. Classification (NCBI taxonomy): domain Eukaryota; kingdom Metazoa; phylum Chordata; class Amphibia; order Caudata; family Ambystomatidae; genus Ambystoma; species Ambystoma mexicanum. Next base: position 185,421,821 of record NC_090935.1, read on the forward strand.
GTCATGCTTCAGCCCGACTATGTGAGCTGCCCCTGCCCGTTTCTTCCAATCTAAAAAAATATATATATATATTTTTTAATTTTATTTTTACCATTTCATGCTGGGCTTTCACAGCTGGGCCCCCAGGGATCCAGCCGCAGACGTCCGGGGGGCCGCACCCCACAGTTTGGCGCTGCTCTAGACAAACACTCTTCCTCAATTCCTGCACTGTATTCTTCTTCCTGTTTCATCTTCCAGACTCCACATCCCAACTACAAGGCCGAAACATTGCTGACCCTACTCCAGGGTTCACTGCAAAACACAAACATTGTTGATCCTGTTCCAGCAAGGCCTCTGTAGTAATTCTGCCTTGTGTAAATCCTAAGCTATTATTCCTATTTTGAGTGATCTGACTGGTTCCGCCAGGGCGGGCGCTGGGGAGCTAGGGTTGAATTCTCGAATCAACCCTGGAGCTTACTGTCTCCCTCTTTGGTATCCTAGCCTGAATGCTCTAGTGTAGATTAAAACTGTTCTTGTCAAAACTGATTTCCTTTCCTTTTTCTCAGCTCTATTTTACTCAAAACGCATCTTTCTAGATCTTGCATAAGGTGTCCAGTCAATTTGGTCGACACCATTTGGTCGAATGCCAAATGGTCGAATTTTTTTAAATTTTTTTTATATATTTGTTTTGTGGGTTTCGTGTGGGGAAAAAAAAAAGAAAAGAAAAGAAAAAAAAGGGGGTTGGGGGGGGGACCCCCCCAAAAAAAACCAAAAAAAGGGTAAAAAAAAAAAAAAATTCGACCATTTGGCATTCGAACAAATGGTGTCGACCAGTTGTCCTGTCGACCAAATGTTTTCGACCAATTGACTGGTAACCCTTGCATAACTCACTCAATTAACGAGCTAGAGACCTAATTTCACTTCCATATTGTACCTATGATCTATAGCTTTACTCGTTTTTATTAAAAACCGTTTGGGTAATTTCAGGCGGGAATTGCAAAGTTTGCTATGTTTCCAACGTGTCAATTGCTTCATTCTGTGTCAAACCTGCAACTGTATGCTCTTGCTAATTCATTGCTTATGATTGCTAGTACCTGTACATTGTTGCTGTAGTGAGGAATAATATTTGCTTCAAGGTTGTTACATACATTCATTATTTAATTATCAATTTCCGAGTGTCATTTTTAGCATTGCCAGCGTATAAATCCGTTTTTCTCTCTTGTTTGGTGAGAGAAGGTCGGATTTCAATTCTGTTTTCCATTTGTCCTTCCTGATTACCTGCTGCTTCTGTTTATCCACTCAGACTTTATTATTTGGGGGTTGAGGGAACATTGCAGGGAGAAATTCTAACATGAGTGCTATTTTTTCCTAAAATCGAAAAGTGCTCCTATTCCCTGGTGTTTTGTGGATGTGTCAATAGAAGGCTAAACTAAGTTTGTGATGTCATATTTGATGTCCTGGGTGTTAGTCTTAGACTAGCACGGTGGTGGTGCGAGTTATAGTTACTTAGCTTATCATAACTGGCAAATTTCTGAGGTTTTTCGGTTTAACTTGTAACCATAATGTCCCTCTAACAAAGTTTTTTCATTGAATTACATGACCCGCGGTAGCAGCTGTGTAGTTATGGATAAGTTGCTAAACCCACAGGAAAAGCACCTTTTTGGCAGCTTGTAACTTTGCTCCCCCTGGAGGAATCAAAACCAAACTTTGCAAAAAAAAGTATATGGCCAGCTGTGAATTTTTCCGCCAAGTTGGGTGAGGTTTTCTGCAGGGGGGGGGGGGCAAAGTTATAGGGGGGACTCAAACATTTTTTTTTCCGTAAACTGAATGGGCAAAATATTGTGCACCAATTTTGCAGCAGGAGCAGGGGCTTGGGTCAGAAAGCATGCTTTTGTGTGTTTGTTGGGAATCTGACGTTTATTGCAAAGAACTGAAATGTACGTCCAAAAAAATGTGTGATATCTGTGTCCGCTTCGCGGTCCCATTTCCCTGTTTGCTCCGTGGACGGAAGTCTCATTGGTCTGCGGTACGCTGTGATGTCGGCGAACATTGGATGTGGCCGGTGGTTGGCTGGTGGGAAGCGTGCTGTGCGTCAAAGATTTTGGGACACGCTGCCATGGTGTATCAGAGAATAGTGTTGCGGTCTGTACTGGAAGGCTCTAAGCCATTGTGTGCATGGCTGGGCCTCTTATACGTAGCAGTGTGTGCACAACAATTAGTCATATCTGGCTCTACACCAGCATCCCATTTACCTGTTCGCCATGCAGTCAAAATGTTGATTGCAACACAGTGTGCGGTGACAGGATGTGTGTCAAAAGTGTTCCATGATGGAACACTTGTTGTATCGGAGGACACAGTGGCGGCGAAAGTGCCTGAAAAACATAGTGTACAGCATCTGGTGGTGGGAAGATGGGATGGAAAGGGTGCAGGAGTGAGAAGTACTTCATGTGATGTATCTCAATAGAAGAAGACAGTGGTGTGCCAGCGCTATCCGTGCATGCTCCGCCAATGTGTGGACATCTCAACAGGCAACAATCTTGTGTGGTGATTACAGGCAGCCTTCTTTATGGCATGCCAGCTGCAGTGAGTCTTTCTGTGATGAGTGGTGGCAGGCACATTTGCAGAAGGGGTGTGCATTCCACGAGACATGAGTATTTAAACATAGCGTGTACTATGGTTTGCTGTGTGAGGTAAGTCCGTAGCCACATCGATGCATGGCTGCAGCCCTAGCACAAAAAAGTATGTCCACTGGCTGAAAAGGTATGTCCAACGGTTGAAAATAGGTGCCACATTGTTCCTTTTTGTGTGTGGTTCGGCTGCAGTGCACACAATGTTGGTTGCATGGGTGTGGCGATTGGTAGAACAAACTACAGTTGCTAGTGTATGGGTGGAGATGCTGCAGTAACCAGTTGTGCAGTGTGTCCACTGGGTGCACTAACGGAATACTGTACATATGAAGAGGTCACAGTGCAACTGGTTCTTATATGTGCTTGTGTAGTGTGCATTGTGCAGATTAGTAAGTGTTGCAGTGAACTATGCACCATTGGTTCTATCCACATTCTAGAGTGTTGGGAGCAGGCCCAATGTTGTGCAGATTGTCTTGTTTGGTTAGCATGCTTATAATGTTTTGTGATTGGAAGTGGGTAGTGGTTCCAAACATAGCAATATGTTTCTGCATTACGGTAAGTGGAACACATGTCCTTGCCTCCCTGGTTTGTGGTTCAGCCGTTGGGTGGAAGTGCTGGTGCATATGTTGTCTTTGTGATTTCTGGCACATGCCTACATGGTCGCCTGCATGGCTCTGTTATGTGGTGGTGAATGTGGGCAAGGCCTAGACTAGCCTAGGCCTTCATCACAGCCACCACAACATAATGCAGCATAGCAGGTGTCACTCTGCATGCATTTGAAGTTGGTGAGAAGTGAGCTGCTATGCGTACATTAGCATATGGTGTTTATCATTGCCTCTGTTGCACAATAGGGAGCCAAATGTCACCATTTGCGTTTGCAATGTTTAGGCCCTTATAAGACCCTTGCTTGAGAAAGTTTGACCACATTGCCCCATGAAAGGAAGTCATCAGCGTCAGAATGTTGCAATATGGACAATGTATACAGCCACTCACATACCGTTCCGCACAGGCAACACAATGGCATGCAGCCATGCATGTAAAGATGTGCCCAGGTTGAAAGTTTACATGCGCAATTGCAGATGAGGAGTGCATTACACATGACATGAGAAGTAAAACATGGGTTGTACTAGGGTGTGCTGTGTCTGGTGAGTCCCCAGCGGTCAGTGATGGTAGAACAATGGTAGAAGGTGAATAAAATGAAGACTACATGAATCTTGAAATGTACACTGCAGTACAGTGTGTTGCATGAGCTAAGGTCGTAGCCCCGTCGATGAATGGGGTGGCCACCTCGCACAGCCAAATATGTGCCCTGGATTGAAGTAGGTTTCACAGTGTTGCCTTTGGTGTGCGGTTTGTGATCATTGCATAAAATGTTGCTTTCATGGTTGTGGGATTGGTTGCAATTCTTACACTGTGTAGTACATGCCTGGACCTGATGGAGTGACGACTCCTCTAGTGTGTCCTGTGGGTGTAGTGGTGAAGTAGTGGATGCTTAGAAGTGGCTAGGGGGGACCACCATGTAACTGGCTACTTGTTTACCTGCATGACTCTGTTATGTTGTGCTGGGTGTGGCCAAGGCCTACCCTGTTGAGTGTATATCAAAAGGCTGTAGGCCGTATGGCAGGCACCGAAGAGCCCAGGCCTGCACCGTAGCACGCCAGCATAATGCAGACATGCAGTTTTAAGTATGCATGTCTCCGATGGTAGTGACATTAAACAAAATGGTTATGCAGGACCTTGTAGACCTTGTAGACCTGGTAGAACAGCACAAGTGACCTGATATGTGCCCAGTATCATGTGGTGTACGTTATGCCTCCACCTTGAACATTAGGGATGCACATGGCGCTGTTTGAGTTTGGCATGAGATGCCCTTTGCTCCACCCATCCTATGGTACATTTGTTGATTGTGGTATGTGGCAAATGTTCCCCTTCTTTTTTTTTTTAATTTAAAAAAGTTGTTTACAGTTTATATTTTATAATAAACTTTTTACAAACAGTATTATCATAGCGTTTGTTTACAAAAAATTACTTTAACATAAAACAAATAAAACAGCTATCATTTGAGTTTGCTATACAAATTACTAATCATATTCAGTTTTTTCATTAAACACAGTTTGCTAATTTACATCTGTTCATTTATGCATATAAGTACTTTTCACAAGTACACCTGCAAAGATCTCACTTTTTAAAAACCAGTATCTGTATGCACCTACAAAATTCATAGAACCACTATAAGTATATACTATATGTACATCATTTACAAAAGTAAATTCGTTCTTCGTGTCAATATTAATTTTATGTTATATTTAAGTTTTTACTTTCCAATTGTTCATTGATTTTATATAACAATCTAGTTAAGGCAAGAATCATCTGCATACTATCACCCTGCATACATCGTTCCCAAAATGAAACCCTTTCTATAACAGTGGGTCCGGGTGCATAATCATCCAATAAAATAAGTCTGAGTTGCTCAAAATGTGGACAGTAAACCACAAGGTGCTTAATTGTTTCTCTCTGCATTATATTTTCACAAAATCGACAATTTAAGGCCGGATATCGATGCCTTACATTATCCCATTTCTGCATGCGTTCAAGAGTTCCAAACTGATTTAGTCTAAATCTTAAGTAGACATTTCTTATCTTATTACATGGACATATCTTGAGATAATGAGGACATGTACCCCACTTTCGCGGTCTAGAGGCATACTCATTATAAAGAGTGTACTCAGTATTTTGGTCCAAAGTTAACATCCAATCCCACTCATGTAATTTACGTTTGTTTCTTGCCAGGCCTAATATAAGGTCTTCTGTTGTAACATTAATCTGCTTTAATAATAGGTTCATTTCACTCTTGAACAATTCCATTGAGGAAACAGCTCCATTCATTAGTATCTTATTTAGGTCTTGACATAGTGTGTTTTTGGGAGGACAAAGCATTTTTGTATAGCAGGAGAGTTTACGGGATTTCCATTTCATCGCTAGCGATGATATGCCTAATTCCTGCCTGATAATTGAATTTGGTAGGGCCAATGATAGGCCTAAGGTTTTTTTCCAAAGAATTCCTTGGATTTTATTTAGAATCGAATCAACTTTCGTTAGGCAGATTTCCAAGCTATACAACAAGATAGGTTTGACTTTTAGTAAATAGAATTCCTTTAAAGGTAAAATTGAAAACATGCAATATTTTCTGGAAATGATTCTCATCATCGATTGCAGTCAGCGTGCTTTAGATGATAAGAGCTCTTGCCATGATTTAAAGGAGTAATTATTTGCTAATGAGTATCCTAGATACTTTATTGAGTTGACCGTTTCCAATCTACCGCCATTCAGCGTCCAAAAATAAACTTTTTTCTTTTTTTTCCCATTATGGAAAATGATAACATGTGATTTGTTTATATTCGCCATAAGATTATGTTTCTCAGCATATATCTGAAAATGATCTAACTTTAACTGCAGACCAGAGGGTGTTTTGTCAAGAATGACAATATCGTCAGCAAAAATTAGACAATGTATTTTTAGTTCATCTAATCTGGGAGGAAACATATCCTTTCCAATCCAAAGATTGTCCATATCAGTTAAATATAAATTGAATAGGATTGCGGCCAAATTGCACCCCTGTTTAACACCCATTTCAGTCGAGATGCAGGGGGTCAAAAGGCCTGTCCTATTTATTCTAATTTGAAAGGAGGTGTTGGTGTTGACACAGACAAACGCGTTTGTTTAAATCTAATGATGCGAGATATAGTGACCCTGTGTCTGGTATTTTGGATTTAGCAAATAAATGTGCTAATATAGTGTCATTAAGAGACGTTCCAATATTTCTTCTGAAGCCGGTTTGGTTTTTAGAAAAGATGTCATTATCATCAATAAAAATTTGAAGTTTTTTTGCCAAAAGTATAGAAAAAACTTTTGCAGAGGCATCCATTATAGCAATAGGACGAAAATTTGCCGGATCATTAGGATCGCCTTTTTTGTAGATTGGAATAATGATCGCGGTTCGCCATGAGTCCGGAATTGTATAAGTGTCAATGATCATCTTAAATTTTGTATAAAACACAGCAGCCCAGAAGATTGGATCGTCTTTTAACAAGCACGGAGGTACTCCATCAGAACCCGCTGCTTTTGATGATTTCAAAGTATTAATAGCATCAACTATTTCTTCCTTAGTAAAACAAAGCTTATCAGAGATAACTGTATCCAGAATACCTGAATTAATGTCAACAAATAATAAAGGTAATTTAAACTTATGAGATATATATACTCTCCACGCCTCGGCAGACACAGCAGTGCTTCGTTCGGTCTGTTCCAACTTCTTAGTATTATTAATCATCGCCCATAATTGGCGAGTGTCTTTCGATAGTAGGTTTTTTAAAATACGCTGATTATCATTTATCCTTATTTCGCGTCTTATACAATTCATCAATCGTTTGTATTTCTGAGAGATTTTATTTTTACTTTGTAGGCGTGTATCATAATTTATAATCGTTTTTTTTTACTTTCTTATACAGTAGCTTTTTTCTTGTTTCAACCTAGTTATTTCTTGATCAAAGGCATGTCGATGTTTAGGTCGAACAGGGCCGGGCGTATTCAATATGGTATTAAGATGAATATTTATTATCATTGAATTCCAAGCTTCCTGATAGATGGCATTATAGGATGAGTCCACATCCAAGGGTGTTTTCCAAAGATCCTTATTAACTAAGTAGTTTAGTTGTCTACACGTTGATAATGACCAGCCCACCGAGAGATGTGGACGTTTTATTTTTATCATTTTAAGAGATGGACTTACTTCCAAGGGGGTGATAGAGATTGTTATGATCAGGGATATGTTAAAATGATCACTATAATTAACATCAGAAATGGATATTCTATTAACATGTGAGATTAGCCATTCAGATATAAAGAAGTAGTCTAAGTAAGAAGATGCTACACCTCTTTTCCATGTACCAGTATGGGCTGAGGGTTCAAAGTCAACCTGGAATAGATTCCAGTCCTCAAAATACTGTTTCCATTTTTTCCCTCTGTTGATTAATTTTTCTTTGTGTTTAGATTTATTATGAAAAGCATCAGGATATTGTATAGTAGAACATATTGAATTGAAATCGCCACCAATCAAAATGGTGTACTTGGGATTGTGTTGGCTTGCCACTAAAAATATAGCATCTAATGCATCAAGAAAGATTTCTATTGGGCCGTCCACTGGATTTTAATAGATGCATATCAATAAATACGGATTGTCCGAGTGCCCCTTTAATACGAATTCAACTGCCAACAAATTGTTAAGTTCATATATAATTTTAGATTTATGGTTAATCGCATTACTAATTAGAATTGCAACCCCCCCCCCGATGGACGACCTATCGTAGCTCGAAAGGCAGGTCTACTTAACACATCAACACCATCACAGTAAAACATGCTCAAACACATCGTTTCTTGTAAGAATAAAATGGAGGGTAAATGCATAGAAACAGACTTGTTGAGCCATCTACTCAGATTTGACATCCCACAATAATTCCATGAGATGACTTTCAAACCAATTTCTTTAGGAATGTTTTTGTTTTGTTGCCATATCAATCAATGAGGTCATTAAAGGAGCCAACCAGGTTATATTAGATGCAACACCTACCAAGGTAGAAATGTGATTGATGAATTCTGTAGCCTGTTGTGTATCTCCACTACAAACTTTTTCACCAGGCTGGTTTTGTGCACATGGCAGCGGAGTTTCAAGAAATACATCTGCTTCTTCAATTGATCTTAATAGAATTAGGTCTAAGCCACATAGCTCGAAATCTTTCCTATGTTCCCACAACAACTTAGTAACAATTAGTGATTGAGGTGCACAAATCATCCGAAAGTTGTTGTGGTTTGCAAGCCTAATCCATTCAATATCGCCATGGATCAATGTTCCCAGTTGAGGATTACCTTTAAAAAGATTAAAAATGAAAGATCAATTTAATCGTTGTTGTCCGTTCCTTTGCGGATCACTTTGCCATCCTAATATATAGCGTGTATCTCTTGAAAAGGAGATTTGTCCAATGTCATTTTCAGAATTCTGACGAGATCTTCGCCCTAAGTTTTCTAGATTATTTTCATCTTCAGTGTACTTCCTGGCTTTTTGTTGGTTAGTCATATTAGAAGCAGATGAAGCCAGTTTCTCTATAGTAATCAATGTATTTTTTGTCTCTTCTTCAATTAAGTTAGCATCTTCAAAATTGGTACCATTTGAAGCCTCAGCAACGTTTCCTTTACATTTACTGATTTTTGATTCTTTAGGTAGTTGATGATTGATCGAGTCCACTTTATCATCATCTAATGGTACATGTGTAACAGAGTCATCTAGAATTTCATTTCTACTTGTTTTTATTTTCACAACCGGATAAAACGATGACAGCCGGCCCTGCTTTTGGTTACTCGAGTCATCAATTACTGTAGACATCTTAATTTTCTTGTCCTTTTGCAGAGGTTTTTTTTGTAGCGCTTTTAGTCTCTGATCATTTGGTAAAGCTAGATTAAGTAATACTTTCGATTCCTCATTTAATTGTGATATATTAATCACTAATTCATCACTTGTTTCATTCAATTCATCTAGTTTATTAGTTACTGGTTCATTAGAAATAGAATTCTGCTGACCCTTCAATTTTTTTTTGTTATTTTTTTGTTTATCTTTTTTAGGGCCTTCGCTTGTGCACTTTTCATTTTGCGTGACATAAAACCTCCATATGAGTCCTTATATTGATCGTCTTCTGGTACATCAACCTCATCAGTCATATTGACTCTCTGTTCATGAGACCATGATTCATTTCCACATATAAGATTATCACGCTGATTTAACATTGCGTCAAGGAGTATTGTGGGACTGTCTGGAGTCTGTTGTGCCGTGGGCATGGAAGAGACATGAGTTGTCTCACATAAAACTGTTGATACATTATTTTTTAGGGTACATTGTTGGACCGTCATTCGATAGAGTACCTTATCGATTTTGACAGAATTCGCTTGAATTAATTCCAACAATGTGTTAGAATCACTGATTGGAGGTTTATTGGAAACAATTGGTCTCACACTAGCTAGCATATGAGAGTTCATCAGTCTGAGTACCAGTATCTAGATTTGATTTGTGAGGTTTTTTCGCTAGTTGTATGATTATGTATCTAGCATGGATATTTTTTCTGCATGACCGGAAGCATAGGCTAACATAAAGCCCTCCATTTTTGACATTTTGTTTGCGAGGTCTGAGATGTTATCCTTTATCGTATTCAAGTATACATGCGTTAGATCGTGGCCTTTATCTAATAAATTGAGAATAGATGTAATTACAGGAAAGGGTACATTTTCATGCGTGCTATTTATTGAACTAAGCCCATGCATTGCATCAATATCAGAATTATTTATCAGAGGGTTTTTACCTCGATTGATGTCTGGATCACTATTTTCATTCACAATTTCGTTTTCAGAAATCAAAACATCCTCATTAAACCTTTCTTCTGTCCCTATAGACTCCCGTGTGACATCATTTGAAGGAGAGCTTGTTGCGGGACCTGTCTGCATAGGGATTTGTGGAAGTGGGTCAGTAATTGTGGGAGGCTCATGATATGCTTCATCAAAGTTATGGAGATAAATACTCTCAATTTGAGCGGGATGAAGTATTGCGGGTGATCTGGGCCCCAAAGAAATACAAACCCGTTTTTCCCATTCATTGATGAGGGCAGGTGCCATAATTGACACATCAGATAATTCCTTTTTTTGAATTACAAAATCAGAATCAGGTAGTTGTTTCTGTTTATGTGGAGTTATAAACATGGGTATTTTTTTTCCATCTTGCGTATATGATTTAAATAAAAATAAATCAGACTTCTGTGCCAGGTTTGTGAATTCATCATCATTAGGTTCAACTGAAAGTGATTGGAGGCTATAAGGTACAGTATTACCATCCATTACACGTTAATTTTGTATTGGCACAAATGGGAGAGGTATTGATTCGTTATGTGTAGAATCATGATGTTGTAACGGCGCTGTGCCATTCAGCGCCGCATCAGGCTTTACTTTATTCATGCTTTTTCCACTCCTTAAACTGCCAACCATGATCACAAATAGATTCAATATTACTATCAATGGCTGGACACAGAAAAACTAAGACAATATATAGACTTCTAAATAGTATAGTTTCTCATACAGTCCAGTAGTGGTTACAATGGGTTTATATTAAGATAATCAGATATAATTATACTAACTTACCCATTTTAGTGTGTATACAAACACCGACCACACTGTCAGAAAAACCAACTGTATACTTCAAATAGACTTCCGGTGCGAGCGCAATGCACGTAACCAGTGTGGTTGTAAATTCGTATTTAAGGGGAATATAAAACCAAGCCCCCTCCGCGCTCCACGCGAACTGCGAACAGCCAACAGTACTTGATTGTACTTGGCAGGTGCGCAGCGCGGGTGCGCGGGTGGGTTGGATTGAATACACGCTTCCCGTAGAGCGTGTCCGTCACACAATTTGGGGGCGTAACTTCATGAAACTTAATAGCCTATGAAAAAGGAAACAGAATGATATCAATGCGAGACCACACCTCCCACAAAACACCTCCTACAAACTACTCTTCCCTTCCCTTCCAACAGTGCTAAACGAACACACCTCCCACAAACAGCACCTCCCACAGTCCGTCCAAACCCCCCCGGATGAGAACCGCCCCAAACAAAACAGCGAACTCAGTCAAACAATCACCCTCAGTCAGGCAGTCCCTAGTGCAGCCGAAAAGGACGTCCTCCTGCAGTGAAACAGTGTCTGTGGTAGCAGCAACTCCTGGGTGAGAGCGACACGCAGACCAGACCTCAGCCAACAGTACTTGATTGACTTGATAGGTGCGCGGCGCGGGTGTGCGGGTGGGCTGGATTAAATACACGCTTCCTGTAGAGCGTGTCCGTCACACAATTTGGGGGCGTAACTTCATGAAACATAATAGCCCTCAGTCAGGCAGTCCCTAGTGCAGCCGAAAAGGACGTCCTCCTGCAGTGAAACAGTGTCCGTGGTAGCAGCAACTCCTGGGTGAGAGCGACGCACAGACCAGACCTCAGCCAACAGTACTTGATTGTACTTGGCAGGTGCGCGGCGCGGGTGCGCGGGTGGGCTGGATTAAATACACGCTTCCCGTAGAGCGTGTCCGTCACACAATTTGGGGGCGTAACTTCATGAAACGTAATAGCCTATGAAAAAGGAAACAGAATGATATCAATGCGAGACCACACCTCCCACAAAGACACCTCCTACAAACTACTCTTCCCTTCCCTTCCAACAGTGCTAAACGAACACACCTCCCACAAATAGCACCTCCCACAGTCCGTCCAAACCCCCCCGGATGAGAACCGCCCCAAACAACCCAGCGAACTCAGTCTAACAATCACCCTTAGTCAGGCAGTCCCTAGTGCAGCCGAAAAGGACGTCCTCCTGCAGTGAAACAGTGTCCGTGGTAGCAGCAACTCCTGGGTGAGAGCAACTCGCAGCCAACAATACTTGATTGTACTTGGCAGGTGCGCGGCGCGGGTGTGCGGGTGGGCTGGATTAAATACACGCTTCCCGTAGAGCGTGTCCGTCACACAATTTGGGGGTGTAACTTCATGAAACGTAATAGCCCTCAGTCAGGCAGTCCCTAGTGCAGCCGAAAAGGACGTCCTCCTGCAGTGAAACAGTGTCCGTGGTAGCAGCAACTCCTGGGTGAGAGCGACGCACAGACCAGACCTCAGCCAACAGTACTTGATTGTACTTGGCAGGTGCGCGGCGCGGTTGCGCGGGTGGGTTGGATTGAATACACGCTTCCCGTAGAGCGTGTCCGTCACACAATTTGGGGGCGTAACTTCATGAAACGTAATAGCCTATGAAAAAGGAAACAGAATGATATCAATGCGAGACCACACCTCCCACAAAAACACCTCCTACAAACTACTCTTCCCTTCCCTTCCAACAGTGCTAAACGAACACACCTCCCACAAACAGCACCTCCCACAGTCCGTCCAAACCCCCCCGGATGAGAACCGCCCCAAACAAAACAGCGAACTCGATCAAACAATCACCCTCAGTCAGGCAGTCCCTAGTGCAGCCGAAAAGGACGTCCTCCTGCAGTGAAACAGTGTCTGTGGTAGCAGCAACTCCTGGGTGAGAGCGACACGCAGACCAGACCTCAGCCAACAGTACTTGATTGTACTTGGCAGGTGCGCAGCGCGGGTGTGCGGGTGGGCTGGATTAAATACACGCTTCCTGTAGAGCGTGTCCGTCACACAATTTGGGGGCATAACTTCATGAAACGTAATAGCCCTCAGTCAGGCAGTCCCTAGTGCAGCCGAAAAGGACGTCCTCCTGCAGTGAAACAGTGTCCGTGGTAGCAGCAACTCCTGGGTGAGAGCGACGCACAGACCAGACCTCAGCCAACAGTACTTGATTGTACTTGGCAGGTGCGCGGCGCTGGTGCGCGGGTGGTCTGGATTAAATACACGCTTCCCGTAGAGCGTGTCCGTCACACAATTTGGGGGCGTAACTTCATGAAACGTAATAGCCCTCAGTCAGGCAGTCCCTAGTGCAGCCGAAAAGGACGTCCTCCTGCAGTGAAACAGTGTCTGTGGTAGCAGCAACTCCTGGGTGAGAGCGACGCGCAGACCAGTCCTCAGCCAACAGTACTTGATTGTACTTGGCAGGTGCGCGGCGCGGGTGTGCGGGTGGGCTGGATTAAATACACGCTTCCCGTAGAGCGTGTCCGTCACACAATTTGGGGGCGTAACTTCATGAAACGTAATAGCCTATGAAAAAGGAAACAGAATGATATCAATGCGAGACCACACCTCCCACAAAGACACCTCCTACAAACTACTCTTCCCTTCCCTTCCAACAGTGCTAAACGAACACACCTCCCACAAACAGCACCTCCCACAATCCGTCCAAACCCCCCCGGATGAGAACCGCCCCAAACAACCCAGCGAACTCAGTCAAACAATCACCCTCAGTCAAGCAGTCCCTAGTGCAGCCGAAAAGGACGTCCTCCTGCAGTGAAACAGTGTCCGTGGTAGCAGCAACTCCTGGGTGAGAGCAACGCGCAGACCAGACCTCAGCCAACAATACTTGATTGTACTTGGCAGGTGCGCGGCGCGGGTGTGCGGGTGGGCTGGATTAAATACACGCTTCCCGTAGAGCGTGTCCGTCACACAATTCGGGGGCTTAACTTCATGAAACGTAATAGCCCTCAGTCAGGCAGTCCCTAGTGCAGCCGAAAAGGACATCCTCCTGCAGTGAAACAGTGTCCGTGGTAGCAGCAACTCCTGGGTGAGAGCGACGCACAGACCAGACCTCAGCCAACAGTACTTGGTTGTACTTGGCAGGTGCACGGCGCGGGTGCGCGGGTGGGCTGGATTAAATACACGCTTCCCGTAGAGCGTGTCTGTCACACAATTTGGGGGCGTAACTTCATGAAACGTAATAGCCCTCAGTCAGGCAGTCCATAGTGCAGCCGAAAAGGACGTCCTCCTGCAGTGAAACAGTGTCCGTGGTAGCAGCAACTCCTGGGAGAGAGCAACGCGCAGACCAGACCTCAGCCAACAGTACTTGATTGTACTTCCCCTTCATGAGGCCATTATGTTAGTAATGTTAATAGTGGAAACGGAATAAATAGTGCCTGTGCTTTACTAGGGTGTGGCCCTCACTGTAGCAGGGAAGGCGCACGTGCTAACATCTGCCATTCTGAGGATGGTACCTTTGCAAATGGAACTGTGGGGATTATCCAATCAGTTGTCGAGGGTGTGGTTCACAGGAAGTGGCAGTGATATATTTCGTCAAACTTCAATGCAGTGAGGTTGACAGAGATGGACAGATGCAGAGTGCTCATCGTGGGTGATACGTTTGTGCATGATCTGCACAGGTATGCCATGGAAAGAGGCTTTGATACTACCTTTCTGTTGGAAGGAGTGGAGGCTTTTTGGGGCACAGTGTATGAGTGGGGTTTCGGTGCCATGGTTCTCCTTTATACATGTGTGGACTCTGTTGGCAGTGTGGATGTTGTGATTGTGCATTATGGAGCACTACATTTGGGGTACATGTTGTGCTCACGTTTGCTCCTTCACCTTAAGTAGTTGATTACAGCAGTGATGCAGATCTTTCGACTGCCAAGGTTTTTTTCTCCTCCATACCACTGAGAGGTGCATGGGACCATGCCGGTGTAATTTGCCCACAGCCAGAGGTCGGGAGATGTTTTATAAACAGAAGCATGTGTGACTTTATGTGTGCAGTGCTGGGAGGTTCTGCACCGACTATGAGAGCATTAACAAGCAAGATTTGCAGTGGTTACAAGGAAATAGCATTTTCTTGACATCCATTGGCAATGCTGTTTTGTTTGCCACTCTGCACACAGTGTTGCAGACAATCCTCTAGAACTGAGACAGTACTACAAACCCAAACCCCTACCCTGTTTTACCCATACCCAATGAGGTTGTACTGGACAAAAGGTAGTGGAAAGGGATGAAGGACTGCTCCTGCTTTACTGTGGTGCAGCCCTTGCGGTACCTCGCTGTACTTTGGGCACTGCACGTGCCACAATCTGCGCTTCTTACCTTGCTGGGCAATGGACATGGGACATGGGACTTTAAGGATTATCCAATCAGGTACTGTGGGTGTGGTTCACAGGAACGGGTGGTCAAACTGCTGTACATTACACTCTGCGTAGTGAGGCTGGCTGACATGGCAAAATGCATTGTGTTGCCTATAGGTGATGCCTTTCTACTAGATCTGCACAAGTATGCCCTGGAAAGAAACTTTGATTAGAATTTTGGGTTGGAAGGAGGGGTCGCATTGTGGAACGGTGTCTATGAGCGCAGTTTCGCCGACATGCATGCACTTTGCAAAGACCTGGCCACTTTTGCTAGAGCCGATGTTATCGTCATCCAAATGGTGGCATGCATATGGGTTACATGTCTTGTTTAGGCTTGTTCCGATGACTGAAGAGGTTGCTCAATCTAGTGAAGAGACTTTTTCCCACTGCCAATGTGCTTTTCTCATCCATAACACCACAAAGAGTGTGGGACATTGCTCCTGGAGGTTGTTCGAAGCCAGGGGCAGGAAGGTGTCTCATCAACAGAGGAATGTATACTGTTTGTCCACTGCTGGGATGTTCCTCATTAGTTGTGGAAATGCAGAATTTTTTTGACGCATGTGGCATTTCTTTGTATCCCAGTGGTAATGCTGTTTTGTTTGCTTGTCTACAAGATGTGGTGAAGAGTTTACTGTAACAATGTCCATTCAAGAAAAAACAAAATCAAATAAAAAATGAAAAATCCGCCCCTTACAACAAACTCCCCCTACCCTGTTTGCAAATTATTCCCCAAATTTGCATGCAACACGAAAGCCACATCCAGGGATTTTCAGGATGGCGGCCTTGGAAATAGGACTGTGGAGCCACAGGGATTGCAAGGGTCTGGCTCCCGTCCCCAAAATAAGGGCCCACACTCAGCATGGGTGCGGTCGCATCGTGATATTGCCACTGTTCTCCTTTGGGACCGCAATACGCTGGATGCGTTTTAGGCAGAATACATTGTGCGCACATGCATGGGTGTCCTGTGCACACCATTGCCTCTTCTATACTGACTAAAAGTGCAACACATGTGTGCTGACCATTTTGGGAGACACTGGCTGTTTATAGGGTACAGCAGGTGGGATGTTTATGTGTATAGCTACCTGTTGCATGTGGGTGTATGCCCAGACCTAAATAACGTTCCTTCACATATGCTGCACAGTGGCGATGTTACCATGACACAGAAGAATAGATACACATGTGTGTACTTGCACTACGTACAAAGATCCGCCATCACACACCTTGATAGGTGGTGGATAACATATTTACACGCAGAGCCTGCTGGCAGCGTACGGATGCCTCCATTGTCATTGTGGACAGGCCGGACAGCTGCGGTGTCCAAAGGACACCTACCTTTTTCTTACTTTCGGTCATTGCAATGAGGATTGTGTGCCGCTGAGTCAGGACCCCATTTCAGGTAAAAAAGAATACCACATACACACTCAGCAACATTTTCATTATTACCGTTTACTTTTACACATACATACACACCATTTGGAAAGGGAGGGGGTAGCAGAAGTGGATACTTATTGTGGGGAAATGGGGATTTGCACAACTTGGTTGTGAGGGGAGGATGAGATTAATGTAGTACTGTAACGTCTCCCATGAAACGGGTTTTGAGGGAATGGCGAGCTCTGAGATGGGGGTGGAGTACACATGCAGGTGTGCCAGTGCTGTTTCATTTATTCCAAAATAGATCCTGTACGCAACCTTTAAAGCGGCACAATTGTTCACAAGTTTCCTTCTTTTCCTATGCCCGTATACTGCTGTGGAAGGGTTGCCGCTTGTACTGCCTTGCTTTCCTTTCCTTCCTTTCCGATATGTTCTCTTACAAAAAAAGAGAATGTGTTTGGTTTAAATGCAGCAATACATATTACATAATTTATTGTTCACATCACTGTGCGTACCAATGGGGTTACTATAGAATGAGGGAAATGTTCATCCTGCCACTCTAAGCTGCTTTCCATTGCTGCATTACAAAAAGAGACGTCATGCTTCTGTACTATTGCATACTGCAGCACTTGTGCAATTATTAGACACAGTTTATGATTCTTACTACATTGTAGTGACGTTTAGGTCTTAGCACTTTCCAGTCGTTATTCTGACTGTTTGTTCTTTGTTCCCCTTTACAGTTGCAGTGCGGGAAGATTGTTGAAGGCAGATTTCACTTCTGTTGTTAATGCATTCCGTTATTGTGCACTCCCTATGTATTTGTCCTGTTTGCTTCATAAGTACACAATTTGCAAACCTACTCTATTTTCCTTGGAAATTCTTACACATGGTGCTGTTTGTCTATGTTCTTTGCGTTTGGTGATTGGTACCACTATGTAAGAGAGCACCTGCCTTGCTCAGCAGGTTGGATGCCACACAATCTCCGCAAACAGACACATAGTCCGCGACTGCTGTCCGCATTAACAAGGTGCCAGCAGTTGCACAGTTCTTCTTTACAAGCTAAGGGTATCCTGCTAAAAAACAATGAAATTCACTGACAAAAAAGGTTGTTAATGGGAAGTTATGGTTAAGTTGCACTAGTAAAAACCAATGCAATTCAATGGACAAATTTTACAGGGACGTTATGGTTACAGGTAAAACTGAAAACCCCCAAAAATTCACCAGTTATGCTAAGCTATACCTGTGTACAGCAAAGACTAACAACCATGACATCAAAGATGACATCACAAATGTCATTCATCGAAAATAATAATATTAAATAAATAATAAGTAAATATAACAAATAATAAAAGCAGAAAAGTGTTAGTGCAGCCAGCAAGTATAACTGATAATTGGATGAAAAATAATTATAAACACAAACCACAGACATTTAACACACGCATGAGGACGTGGGGGCATATTTCAGAGCACTGTGAAGTAGGTAGAGGAAGTGGTGGAAAAAGAATAAATGTGCATTGGGATTCCACAAGAGATGGAGGGTTCAGATGAGGCAGACTTCAGAAGGAGCGGAGGTGCCAGTTGAACTTAGATGAAAGGAAATGTTAAAAATTATATTTTGGAAATGGCGACTTTGTTTAATTGCTTCTAACATACACAACTCATAGTAAGCTTTTTCTGCTATGGTTTGTGTGTTGTTCAAGCAAGCAGCGTACATGCGAAAATGTAGTTGGATATGCGAACATACATATAGCATAATTTATTTTAGAAAGGCAAGTTTGAGCAAGATCGAAATGGTGGTGGCTCAGTGACAATTGTGTTTTCGAAATGGATTCTGGTTTTTGATGAATCACAGGGTGTTGAACTATCAGCGGACCTGGATGCTCGCCTAAGTGGCTGTCTTAAAAGTAGCTTGAAGTAGCGAATTATGTCATCGCCTAATTTACATAATTGGCCATGTGCATGATGGGTGATTGCCAAAGGACCAGTGCCCATATCACTGTAGCATTAAATAAATCTGATATATTACTGGAATTTACCTAATGCATAGCTTGTATGATCAAGCACAAAATGCAATTTGCAAATATGGGCAGGAGAACGAATGGAAGTAGAATTACCAACAAAGAACAACTGTGGTAAAAAGTACTTACTGGGCCTAATTACGAGTCCAGCGGTAACCGTGCCGGAAATTCCGGCAGGTTACTGCCGGACTCATATTACCATTCCACCTCCGTGATTGCCGGAATCACCGGGGCATTACAACCCTGGTGACCCGGTAATACCAGAGGCAGAATTCTGTTAATCCCCATTCTCATGGAGTCTCCCGCCTGCAGAACTCGAGATCAGTCGGTCCGGAAACAACAGTGGCGGCGGGTTTACCGCCACCGTTATTTCCGGACCGAGTGACTCGTAATGAAGCCCACTGTGTTAAAGTCTACCAAGCTACAATAGCGATACTGCTCAGCCATGCAACATGCTAACATTGATCGAAAGAACGCTCGGCTAAAGTCCATGTGCCTAGATGGATGCCCACTGACAGTGCTTCCCGTGCCTTTGTAGTCCACTACTGTTTGCTTTCTTGTCACTCTATTTGCCGATTTACATTGTGCACACTCTATAGTTACTGTATATCCTATTAACTTTTGCATGAGCCTTTCATACACCGTAACAGTTTATGAGTCAACGGTATGTTTCATGGGACAAAGCGGTTCACATATTAGTACTTTTTGTATTGGTGGTGTTTGCGGAACGTAGATGATTAATAGTTACAATATGCTATAGCTAACAACCGAGAACAAGTTTAGTTTGCATGTTGTTTAATTAGTTGTTATACATGGAGCATATTGGTCATTTTTAATTCCAATAATAATATTATGTAAACGTCAATTTACATAATTTTGGGAAATTCCATTGTGCCATTCTGTCAATGAAGAAGAGTTCTGTAAAAACAGATTGCATGAAGTCTAAGCTGCGTTTTGGAATGTGCACTCTTAATATAGTAAATTTTATCATTTTGTGTGGGTATGCGACAAGTTGTATCCTTTGAAATGTTGCTGACTTGCACTGATGGCCAAATTACAAAGGGAACTTGTTCTGAGTCATCCAAGGTAGAGACGGTAGGTTTTGATTCCATGGAAACATACCACTACAAAAAAACAGAGTACAATGCAAGCCTTAAATAGCATTTTGAAATAGGTAACGCGCCGTGAACGTGTGAACATTGCAGATTGGTGTGTGTTGCTGGAACGGTCATGGATATATCATCCTTGCAAGAAAATTGCATAGTACTCCCAGCTTACTCTGGTCTAGGACTGTTTAATGCACGAAGCGCAACGGGGGTTGGTTATTGTGACTGTATTTATTTGCACTGTTTAACCATTGTGGTATCTCACGAACATTACTGGTGCATTCCGTCGTGATGTAACAGGCGATTATCATAGTACTTTACACAATGTAATTTGTGACAGTGACAGACTTAATGTTCGCTATTTGGATAAATGAGTCCAGGCTATCCATGCTGGAATTTGGAAATGGCTGAGCAAGAAACAAATTGTAGGCTGCTTGGGTCTTGAAGAGGAAAGTCTAGAGAAACAGAGTTTGGATAGGCCATGTGCACAATGGTGTTTGTGCGGAAGATCATTTTGAGGTGCACATCGTGTTTGGTAACAAGAGTGTTCTCATCCACCCAGCCCCCTTGTAAGCGCACAGCATAGCTGTGAACTTCTTTAGATAGTGGAGGGGAGATGGATGCGGATGAGGTGAACGAAAAGGGTAGCAATCAGGGCTGGACTGGCCTACAGGGTACTGTGCAGATTTTCTTTGTGTACGTTTGAAGTGTAGCTATATTTTGTATTTCATTTTCACATATTGTCCTAGGAAAAGGGTTGAGGGAGCTCAAACTGTGTAATATGGGATCACTTTGAACATTATTTCTGGTGCTTCTACTGGTTCACAGTGTATTCCTGCCATCAATCATTCTTTTATGCCACTTATAGAGCATTGAGCGTGTTTTTGACTCACTGAGAAACTGAAAACAACTATTATATATATATATTGAGTGAAAGAACTTTGTTAAAGGGACGTTATGGTGAAGTTGCGCTAATAAAATCCTATCAAATTCAGTGAAAAAACATTGTTAAAGGGACATTATGGTTATAAGTAAAACAGAAAAACACCAGCAATTCAACAGTTATGGTAAGCTAAGCAACCATAACTTGTGCCACCACCGTGCACTGCTAAGACTAACACCCATGACATCACAGATGACATCACAAATGGCATTGCTGACATCACTGATGACATCACATGTCTGGCTCCCTATTTTTTTGTTCAATGACATATCTAGGCCAGGTGGTTATCTTTGCTGACAGTCAGAAACGAAACATTCAAAAGGTACTATATTTGTATGCCATACCCTTATCATATGTTGTTACACTACTTTCCTTAGGATTCACTCACATCATATGATACATGTACATAGGGGAACAAGCCTAAAACACAGCAATCATTTCAGTGCATTAAGGTTATGAGCATTTTCTGATAATACTGCTCCTTTTTTGCGTACTTTACTTTCCCTGTATATGCTCATATTTGTATGCATTGTGGTCCCTTTATGTTTTGAATGTAGTAGTACAATTATGTAGTAAGTGAGGCATTAATAGCTACTTATAACATGTTTCACAACATGCAAAACTCTGACACGAAAGCATTAATCATTGGACCGTCCAACATGGCAAGATTATGAATATTGCACCTCTATGGTGCATGCTGCACACAATGCCTAAATTTCTAAATGAATAGGTTCACATGCTGGAATGAACTCTGTAATACAATGGTGTTTATAGCAATGCATTGCTTAATGAACTATGTATTTCACGATAGTTCTTCCAATGACCTCTTATAGGTTTCCGCCAACATTATAATGACAATATTAGAAGATTTTCATGAAAAAATACATGCAAATGTGATGTCATCAGTGATGTCTCTCTCTTCTGATCTGACAATGGAACAACAGGAGGAGTGCAAAGTTCTGTTAAATCAGTTTGCCCTCTGTTTGTATTATCACCAGGCTTGACGCCTTAGGCCAGCATGAGATTCTCACTGCTGACTGTTTACCTGTTAAAATCAGAGGTTACAGAATGTCAGACCAAGTAAGAACCCACATAAAGGAAGAGGCCAACAAGATGCTTGATCTCGGGGTAATAGAGCCATCTACATGTCCTTGGTCTAGTCCAGTTTTGCTAGTACCAAAGGCCGGATCCAAGGAGCTGAGATTCTGTGTGGACTATAGAGCCCTTAATGCAGTCACCACAGCTGATGCCCATTCTTTTCCAAGGACAGATGAGCTGGTGGAAACACTTGGTTCAGCCAAGTACCTCAGTACATTTGACCTAACCTCAGGCTATTGGCAAATAGCTCTGACAAGCCATGCCAAAGGGAAAACTGCATCTTCTACCCCTGGAGGTCTCTACCAGTTTAAGGTGAAGAATTTTGGATTAAAGAATGCACCTGCTACATTCCAAATGATGGTGAATCAGGTTCTGAATGGGATGGAGGACTTCTGCATGGCATACTTGGATGACATTGCAGTGTTCAGCCTTACTTGTAAAGAACACGTTGACCACCTAGGATATGTATTGCAGGCTCTTGAGCAGGCCATTCTGACCATAAATGCAAGTAAATGTCAAATTGGTCAGAGTAAAGTGGTCTACCTTGGTCATGAAGTAGTAAGAGGTGAAATAGAAAAGTACAGGCTTTACAAGAGTGGGCCACCCCTACTACTCAAACACAAGTAATAGCCTTTCTAGGCCTCACTGGTTACTATAGAAACTTCATTGAGAACTATGGGACCATAGATTTTCCCTTAAATGTGATCTCCTCACCCAAATTCCCCAAGAAGGTCAGGTGGAATGAAGAGTGCACTAAGGCATTTGAAGGACTTGAGCAAGCCCCTTGTTAAGCTCCAGTCTTAAGAGTTCCTGGCTACAGCCAATCCTTTATTGTAGAGACAGATGCTTCCAATACAGGTTTAGGTACAGTTCTGAGTCAGCTGGATGAGAAAGGCAGGGAACACCCCATCTGCTTCATCAGCAGGAAGCTAAAGGAACCTGAAACAAGGTGGGCAAACATAGAACGTGAATGTTTTGTCATTGTGTGGGCTCTGAAAAAGTTTAGACCACGCTTGTATGGATCTACTTTTGTGATTCAATCAGACCACCAACCCATCAGATGGTTAATGCAGATGAAGGGGGAGAATCCTAAATTGTTAAGATGGTCAATCAGCCTACAGGGGTATGATTTTACCATTGAACACAGGTCAGGGTGTAATCACCAAAATGCTGATGGTCTCTACAGAAAGTATGACCGACTGGAGTAAGGAGATTCATCCAGGGGTGGATTAAATCCTCCTGTCCCTTAGTGTGGAGGGGACGAGTGTTAGGGAGGATTTTAACATTTTTTCTAATTCCCTTCACCTTAGAGACCCCCAGCAACTTTGCTGGAATTTGAGGACTTGATGTTTTTCCCTGGAGAGAGTGAGACCCTTTTTTCACACTCTCTCATGTATTTTTGTGTGAATTTTACCTCTGTGTTTCTTTTGGTCATGGAGTCTGACAAACTCCATAGGCATCATCTTTTACATTGTGTCACACAGCACCTTCAGTGCAGTGGCACAGGTAAGTCATTTAGATTTCCCAAGGTTTAAATACCTTCTCTGGTATCAACTACTGTTTCCCAGATCAGTAAAGTGAAATTAACTTTACTTAGCATTGTACTTGCTAGACCCAGCACACCCTATCTTACAATAGAGTGCTGGTGGGGCTACTTAGTATCTCCTGTGTCTAAATGCTCATGCAACATTTTTATGTCACCCTTTCCTCAATTGACTGGCTGGTGGCAGTGGTTTCGTTTTGAACTACCTTGGTTGGCATTTACCACGACCGGCTCTGGTAAAGTAACCGCGGGAGCCCCCTTTTTCAAAAAATGGTGTCCGGTCTTCTTTTGTCGCCAGGTTTTGTGGGAAGTTTCTTATAGAGAGTTTCTCTGCGTGCCAAACCAGGTTTGGTCTCTTTGTTCATTTTGCCTTTGTGGGGTTTCTAAGAGAAACCCGCCTCTGGCTACCGAGTGTCTGGGTTAGGCAGG
The DNA here is from genome assembly GCF_040938575.1 of Ambystoma mexicanum. NCBI lineage: Eukaryota > Metazoa > Chordata > Amphibia > Caudata > Ambystomatidae > Ambystoma > Ambystoma mexicanum. The sequence continues at coordinate 185,445,564 of NC_090935.1, forward strand.
AAGTGAGGGAGGCCCCCGAAACTCCCTGTGCTTAGTCTCCTAGGAGACCCAAATGCACTCTGTGGTGATTGGCTGGCTGACTGTCCGGCAATTACAGCCACCCTGCTGGGTGAGTGACAGCTAGGCTGGAATGAATGGGAGAGAACTGAATAAAAGGCAAATCTTTTGGCTTGGAAGGCAGAGTCGGCCACTGGATGAAGGAACAGAAGAAGAGCTTGAAGAGGACGCCTGCTGCAACTCCTAGACCGTCGGTTTTCCCGGTGAAACCCTGCTGCAGTGACTACTTGCCAAGTTCGCATTGACAGATAAGCCCCTGCAAGGACGACTTCTCCATTTTGAGTTGGTGAGAGCAATCAACTCCAAAGTAAGCCACCTGGACACCAATCTAGGAGCAGGTTAAATTTCCTCAGAGTTGCTGCAGGCCTCATATAGCCAGGGAGAGGACACCAGATTGTGTGCCTTACCTTTAAGTTGGCCTGAAGCTTTTGGAAGATCCTCCAGACTCCCACGAAGCAGGACTGACCAAGCCTGAGCCCCCTCAACAGAGTGCGGGACCCCAGAAGCAAGGACAGTCCACCTCAACAGTCAGGAACCATGCTTATTGCTATTTGCTGTACCGCAAGGAGATGAAACGAGAAACAGCCACTAAAAGTAAAGTTTACCGGCTGCCAGTTTTGACAGTGCCAATGCAGGAGTCCCCCGACATCCTCCCTCATGCCCCCTCTTGAGGTCCAGGAACAGCGAGATCTGCAGAGCTGCACAGGAATAGAAGTCATCAGCTGCATCTTTTCTTCTTTACCAAGGTAATGTAAAACAAGTCTAAGATAACTTACCTCTTACTGTAGAAGTGCTTGTAACTTCCACAACTCACAAGTCTAATCAGCTTGTTGCCCTACATTTGATTCTTCTTTTCATCAAAGACTCCTAAGAAATTGTGCAAAGACTTTTCCATTACTTGCCAGAAGTGTTTTATCCTATCCAATACCTTTGCTCAATCACTTTGGCTTAGCCTATTGAATTGAATGACTTTTCTAATGAAGTCTAAAAGTTTCTGCACTGCTCTAATATTTGTGGTCTGTTTTGTTCTAAAAATCTTTGCCTTTTACAAAGTTATTAAGAGTATTCTGAATGCCAATAGTAAGGTATTGATGTCCCCAGGCACCCTTGATACTGAAGTCACCTGTGGATGTAGGTTTTGTCTGTGAGCCATCCCAAAAGGGCCTTGTCAGATTCAGGAACTCAAAGTGTACAGTATTGAAGTATATTTTTGTGTTACTATTCTATTGCTTCCTTCTAAAGAAGGCTTTATAACTGACTGATAAATAAATTATTAATTGTTTATGCAAGACACCTTGATTGTAAGAATGTATTTGCATACCTGTAACTATGAATCTTTGTGTAACTCCACTACAGCTCACATTTCCCTTCTTGAGATAAGCCTGGCTGCTCAACACGCTACCAGAACTGTGTAGTTCAAGCTTATACCAAATGTTGGGTTGCCTATACCTGTAGTCATAGTTGTATGTAGTGTTCCCAGAGGGTACTGTATTCAAACTTTGCCTAACAGACTGTTGTCTACAAATGATATGGATCGGCAGCTTATTTTATTGCTTGCAAGGTAGCTGGTGGGATTTTGTGTAACACAGAAGAAGGCTGTGTGGTTACAGTATTGGTTGAGGAAGATGATGTGGAGGAAGACAGCCTATCACTTGCTAAGAAAGCCACAATCTTTCTGAGAGCATTGCAGTGGTTGGATTTGGTGTGGCTGCCCATGTAGTTGGTCCCATAGGAGTAATGTCCAGGTTGTCTGCAACGGAGTACTCAGCGCATTCACTTTTGTAGCTTTAGACTTTGGTACATTCCCAACAGTGCCAAATAACTGGTACACCCATGATTCTCTCTGGGTGCTAGAGGTAGTCACTTCCACTACCTCATATTCTTGGTTCTCTTCATTGTCTTTGTAAATACTCCTCTTTTTTTGTTGTGTGGGTACTCTAGCTGGTGGGGGTGGGGTTGGTTCTTGGGGAGGAGGTATGGAAATAGCTGATGCCCATTTTAAGATAAATAGCAGTGTTGCTACTATTCTTCCAAGTATGTGCTTTGGACTAGATTGTTAATGGATAATGAGTAAGAATAGGTGTAGGAGCTGTGCAAGGGTACATTTTGAGCTTGAAAGTTCATAGATCAATAGAAAATGCAGATCCGAACTGTCCTCGAAGCAAGGACCCAAACGCGAAGTGCAAAGCATTCATGGACACGTCATCATGCCACGCGCGATCGCATGGTTACGTGGTACTGACAAAACTTTTTTAAAGGGACATTTTGCATATGTTACACTAATAAAAACCTATGAAATTCAATGAAAGAACTTTGCTAAAGGGACGTTATGGTTAAGTTGAACCAAAAAAATCTATGAAATTCAATGAAAAAAGTTTGTTAAAGGAATCTTATTGTTAAGTTGCACCAATAAAAACCTATGAAATTCAATCAAAAAACATTATGGTTAAGTTGCACCTAAAAAAACCTATAACATTCACTGACAAAACTTTGTTAAAGGGACGTTATGGTTAAGTTGCACTAATAAAAACCTGTGAAATTCAATTAAAACACTTTGTTAAAGGGACAGTATGGTTAAGTTGCACTATTAAAAACCTATGAGATTCAATGAAAACACTTTGTTAAAGAGATGTTATTGTTACAAGTAAAACAGAAAAACATAAGCAATTTGCCAGTTATGGCATCACAAATGTCATTGATGAAATCACTGATGACATCACATGTAAAATTAATGTTGATCAAAAGTCCTTAGAAGGGGTTGTGTTTATAATGTTGGTAAATATATGTGAGGGTGATTGTTAATGTTAAACATGTAATAACTAGCTAACAATTCAAGACTTACTACACACTTGTGCTAGTACAAATAATACATATGAAGACCCACAATGCATACACATCAGAGGCACATAGAGAGACTCTAAAGTAAGGAAGAAAGAAACAGCATCATCAGAAAATGTTAATAGCATTAACGTTCATCTTCATGTATACAAATGAATTGTGTGTTTGAGGCCTGCCTATTACCCCATGAATGTGCACCAAGAGCTTAGACCAAACCCTAAGGAAAGTACTTTAAGAACATATGACAAGGTTAACGTCTATATATACAGCACCTTTTGAATTTTAATATTCTGACCGTCAATGAGCAAAACCACCTGCCCTAAATATGTCAGTGAAAAAAAACAAGGGGGCCAGATATGTGATGTCATCAGTGATGTCATCAATGACATTTGTCATGTCATCTTTGATGTCCTGGGTGTTAGTCTTAGCAGTGCATGGTGGTGGAGCGAGTTATGGTTGCTTAGCTTACCATAACTTGTGAAATTCAGAGGTTTTTCTGTTTTACATGTAACCATAACTGCTGTTTTTTATTTACTTCATTTGCCCTGTATATGCTCATATGTGTATGTTTTGTTGTCTGTTTGTGTTTTGTTTGCAATAATGCAACTATGTGGTAAGTGGGTCTTATTAGGTACTTATTAAATGTTTCACAGTATGCTAAACTCTAATAAGAAAGCTTTTATCATTTCACTATTCCACATGGCAAGATTATTAATATTACACCTCCATCATGTATGCTGCACACAATGCCTGCAGTTCGACATGAGTAGCTTATTATATTGGAGAGAACTTCATAATAGAATGCTATTTATATCAATGCATTGCTTAATGCTCTACGTATCTCATGACATTTATTCTAATGATCCTTGACACTTTTTTATCAACATTACAATAAGAATCCATTGAACAGACTTTTCATGAAAAGTAAATGTGCATGTGATGTCATCAGTGATGTCATCAATGACATGTGTGATGTCATCTTTGATGTCCTGGGTGTTAGTCTTAGCAGTGCACAGTGGTGGCGCGAGTTATGGTTGCTTAGCTTACCATAACTGGCGAATTTCAGGGGTTTTTCGGTTTTACTTGGAACCCTAACGTCCCGTAAACAAAGTTTTTTTACTGAATCTGATAGGTTTTTAGTAGCGCAACTTAACCATAACTTCCCTTTAACAAAGTTTTTTTACTGAATGTCATAGGTTTTTAGTAGCGCAACGTAACAATAATAACTTTGACTTTATGTACATGTAATATGAAACATACTGAACCCTTTCTACTGAATTTGATTGTCCGCAGACATGTTCGGACAACAGTACCACCACCTAAAAACTCTGGAGGGGTATGTGTAATTGTTATATCATAACATAGGAACATTTAACAAATTCACAAAGCTGCACACATACAAAGTATATGTAGTAATGCTTAAGAAATGTAACCCATATATGTAACACACTAACCATTCATTTAAATACAATATGTTCTAAAATGGAATATACCAAAAGAAGATAAAGTGGCTTCCAACATAATTACCTCACAGACACTCCACAACTAAGAGCAAGACCAGACGTATAGACTACTCATCACATACTTTCCTGAAATAGTAAGTGCACTTCATTTTACTCATATATTTATAAACTTTCTGTATTAGATAAAAAAAAAATATATTACTTTTTTGTTTTCTCACAGAAACGTGTAGTACTCTGGAGTGGCTAGAGGAGCATTTCCCACAAGACAAAATGTCAGAAGATAGTGCACCTAATGGTACACACTTTACTATATAAACCAATTAATAAATAGTATTTTGTATACATTTAAAATATACATTTTCTTTTTTTTACAGACCATACAAAAATTGCCACTACCACAGAAAAAGAAGCGGTGGATAACACTATGGAACACATTAACCGAAAAATGGACCAACTTATGGCAAATTTTAACGATTTAAAGAACTTTATGGAAGATCACCTAAAACTACCAACAACATACCATTGTCCCACCTGTACTTGTCCCCCCTCACCATATCCCACTCATTTAACCCCAAACCCTCTCCATGGGCAAAACGTTTTGATGACATTTCCATCCCTTCTTCACATGATCCCAATTATGTTGAAATCGCTAATTCTCATGTTTTTGTTTCCGTTTCTGCTCCACCTTCTCAGTCATAAATTGTTTATATATGTCAAATAAAGTTACTTTTTAATATTGTGTTGTAATTACTTTCATTTCTTTGTGTTAAAACCAATTTAGGTGTCCACGGACAGTGCGGTTGTTCGAAAAATGTTCGTAAATAAACGAAAATGTAAGTGTCCTGAGGACACTATATCGGTCCGTAATGTTCTCATGCAAGTTGAAACTGTTCTAAGAACACTCGTACTGTCCTGAAATGTTCGTAAATAAACGAAAATGGAGGTGTCCTTAAGAACACTATGCCTGTTCGTAGTGTTAGCTAGCAAGTTGAAACTGTTCTAAGAACACTCGTGGTGTCCTGAATCGTTTGTAAATAAACGAAAATGGAGGTGTGCTGGGGATGCTATGTCTGTCCATATAGGTCGCAAGTAAGTTAAACTGTGCTAAGAACAAACGGCTCTCCGTAACTGTTTGTTTTACATGTGACGCACTTTTAATTAGTTCAGGACCCGAACACTGTCCGTAGAACATCAACACGCATGCGCAAAACAATGTCCGTACATTGGATGTCCTGCGGATGGCCGCTTCCTTAGCGAACATGCTCACGAAGCAATCATGTGACCGTGCCCACGCTGATCGCGTGTTCTGAATGCAGACACTGTTTGTGTCCTCGAAAAGTTTAAAAGTACATTTCCACAATATTTCTCATTAAAAACTCACCATACCACAAATCCCACATACTAATCCTAAGTTTCCACATAGTTTTTGTGACTTTTTGAACCTTTTTTGGTGTTCGATCTGTCTTGCGGACAGCGCGCATGTCTGCGAACCGCGTACAAGCACCCCTATAAAAGACCATGCCCTAGAGCTCATCCGCGAACCGCGTACAAGCACCCCTATAAAAGACCACGCCCTAGAGCTCATTCTCATTGTGTTTCTGGCTATTCCACAGAACACACTGCATTTTGCTGCATACTTTGCAGATTTTGAGATTTCCATCTCCAAACCGATGACATCCATGGCTCCACTATTGCCACCTGGTGCTACATCTGCCTCAGCACCACCCCCACCCCCTCCACCACCACCATCTCCCCAAGGGCCTGAGGAGGGGAACATGAGTGAGGATACAGAGGAGGAAGAAGAGGATGACAAGAATGAGGTAGAGGAAATCCCTACCACCCGCCCTCGGCGTGATTCTTGGGTGTGGTAGTTGTTTACCATTCATGGGAATGGTCCTAAGGTTTGTGCGAACTATGTCACCTGCAATGAGTGCAAAATGGTACTCAGTCGTGGGAGGCATGGTGCGTATAGCTTTGGGACCACGACCATGAAGCGACACCTGAACTCATTCCACCATGGGGCCATTCGCCAGGTTGTACTTTGCGAAGAGCGTAGTAGGTTGATTGACTCTACTTCATCCTCCGTTTCTGATCCTGTCACCACAAGGGACACCTCTGTCAGACAGCGTCTTCCTCAAGCTGCCTCACAGGCAATACAGAATTCTGATGACCCTTACCTTTCGAGGGTCACATTTGTATGTATGTACTGTGACACAGTACTCTGCAGGGGGGAGCGACTTCAGAGTGCTTTTGAGACTATTGTCTCAGAGCACGAGAAGTCCTGCTCACTACCCAAATAAAACCCACTATACATCTTCCTCTCTCAGCTCGCCCTTTCTTATCCCTGTAGTTGGTGTCCCCCCCTTTACCCTAAATTCCCCTCCTCTCCTAGTGTGTCGTGTATAAAAAAACAAAAAAATACTAAATAACAAAAATCAAAAAAAGAGCCGCCTTTCACAGTTAAAAAATAGAGGTGAAGATAAATAAAGCAGGGCCCTTTGTATATCTTAAAAGTTCGCGGACAGTTCGTGAACATAAAAATAATTGGGGTGCTACCCTATTGTAACCATTGCATTTTTCTCTGGGAGCAAGTGGTGGCTCTGAAAAGAGCCTTTGGGAGGTGTTTGTATGTCAAAAATTATAAATACTTAACACCTACTTTAAAATGGATGCTGTATTTCTAAAAAAGGTTGCAATGCATTTTGTACATTTCTCAGAAAAATCTGATTGCCAGCATAAGTAAGATGGACTCCATCTAGGCGAAAAATGTATGTACTACGAAACATAATATTTTAATTGTGAAAAGAGGACATGTCAAAATCTCTTAGGAAGGAACAAACAGCCTTATTGACATTACGTCTTGCTTTCTCCATTTGTGGACCACATGAGAAAGAACAAAGCCACATTTGTCTCTGCGCAATCCGTGAAAAAATTACTTTGGAGTTTGGAAACATGTCCATGATCTTCTGAAGTCCTTCTTTCATTGCAAATTGCAAAGAAATACCAGACACATGTCCTAAACTGTTCCCTCCACAATGAATTACAATTATGTCTGGATGATCCTCTATCTTCAAAGTTGCACAGAGAGGTAGCAAGTCCAACCACTTCATTACACGCACTCCATGCCAGTGCACTTCCACATGTGGGAATCCAAGATCTATAGATACTCCACAACTTTCTGCATGCACCTTCAACCAATGTATCCACGAGTCTCCCAAAATCCACACAATCTGTTTTTTGAAACACTCAGCCATAGCTATCTGTTCTTCTCTCAGCAAAAAGAATATCTGAGAAAACCTCTCCTAGCACAACACACTCACTAAACTTTACTGACCAATCCCCTTGCTACATTCAATCTCATTTGCATGCCTCCCCACCCCAAATTCCCCGGATGTAATACGCGGTGTCCTAGAACTACCGCCATGTCCGCAAACATATCGTAACATGGACAGCCCTTCTACCATTTCCACTTCACTCTCTGTGTCATTCCCTCATTGGATGTAGCTAAGAAATCACATGACCATCCACCAATCAAATCCAAGACCTCTACATGTAACTGCATCATCATAGATCAGCACTGCAAATGTACGGTGAATCTCTTGGAGTGCAAGTCTCATACCATTGGCAAGCACAATCTACGAGAAATACTATACAAGTCTCCAAGATTTCTACTTGCAGCTTCGTCCATATCCATATGCATGAACACAAACTACAGGTATGCATATTTTCTATACAGTACATGAACACATTTTCTAACCGGCTTTTACCTTGTATAATCTGTTAAATGAATCTGTGATCATTATTTCAATGTCCTAAAATGAACTCTGACTTACAAACCTTTATACTGTTTAATTTCTTCATACACACACACACACACACAAATAATGTTAAACTAACATTTTTGAAATAAAATATATAGACTACATATTATGAAACAAAATTACATGCACACTCTATGATCAAATCTCAAACAATAATATTTGTACAAACACATAATTGGTTTTAATTTTTTCAATTTATATAATTACTTACATTTATATCGGACAAGCAGGCTATGACATTGACTCACGATTACGTGGAAAAGCAGGCTATGACATTGACTCACTATTACGTGGAAAAGCTTAGTTACACGAATAGTGGTATACAGTGGTACATTATGAATTTCACAAGCCATAGTAAAGATATTTTCTTTCCTACAGTTAGTCTTAAGATAGTTTTAATGGTTTTGAGGAAGGCGCTAAGCATTTCAATTTAAAAAATCTATGTCTAAATTAAAAACAGTGCTATATATAAACCAAATTACTATTTTTTTTCTTTTACAATTGCAGTGAAGACCATTCTCCAGAAAAGAAGCAGCCGAATTTGAAGTACAAAGAACAACTAAGAAGCAAACTGCTCATTTTAGAAAAAAAGTAAGTAGAATGTTACCATTATTACTCAAACACACTGTAAGGTTAAATCATGCTATTTCTGTGCCTAAAAATAGAGATTCTGGACCATTCTGACCAGAAATCCCCCGTCTTAAACAGTGGTTACTGGCAGAATGGCCCACAATTTCCTATTTTTCGACACACAAATTACCCAACTCAGCCGCTAGAATTTAGATGTTGTAGAACAAACAACTGTTTTAATTGTATAGCTTTAGATATACTATTTATACTTCTCCAAAAAACTGGCTTACTTTTTTCTGTCATCTGAACCCCAGTTTAGTAACACATTAATTCAAGAATACCCATCCCTAGTAGTTGTACTTCCCAATGCACAATCATACACCATTACATACATCTTTATCATCTTACTCAAACACTCATGCACACAACACACATGCATTGCAGAACACCCCAACCCATACCTTCTGTATTTTTTTCAACAGACCCTAAAGAATGCCTACCAAAAAGCAACTACGTAGAAAGGAGCGCAGAAGTAGAGCAAATTAAAAGAAAACTCTCCAACATAAACATCCATCTATAGCAGAATTTGTAAAAAAAAGTTGAAACGCAACAGCTAATACAGTCATGTAGTGAAACAGAAGAAGTTCCTAGTACAAAACCTTTGCCTCCTCTATAAAAAGTAAAACAAACCAAAAAACAATTAACAGAAAATCAACTATCACTACAAATAAAACCTCTTCTATAAATCTTGATGTAGTACAAAGTAAGCATACCAAGAAAAGTATTTTAGCCAAAATGTTCCGTCACAAAGTTCTTCAAAATCTTATGAAAACAGGAGAGAAACCAGGTTCAACACTTCAAACCAATCGTAGAAAAGTAATCTTAGATGCGTAGATAGACAGTGCAATTATTCTCAAAAGAAAGTTATTTATTTTAGTGTTAAACAGAATGAAACCACTAACAAAACTAATAACTAAATTACAAAAAAGACTTCTCAATAAACTAAATGTCAACAGAAATAACTTCTTAAATATCTGTGGAGGTGAATGGAGTCACAATACAAGCACAGAACCATACTTTAATGAAGAAGCGTACAAATAAAAGCAAACAAATACAATTGCCATACATAGCAGTGGTCGAGGTTATGAAAAAGTTAATAATACCATAATGGAACAAGAAGTACTCCTTACAAAAATATGCCCTGAAAACGTAGATTTACCCCTCCATTCAACTGAATCAGAACATCTAGTGTACAAATGGCCATGCACGTCAATGTGTAACATTCCCAAAAAAATGTTCAAGTCTTTACGCCAATTCCTCAATCAATATGTGAAAAGCAAAGACAAAATCAAAATTAAACTACTGCAAAATATGGATGCTTGTCCAGTACGCAAGTACACAGGACTACAAGGACATTCATTGGCCTGCATTACAGGACCTACTTGCAAAACAACCTTCCATGTTATCAAAAGGATATCAACACAGCATGCAAGTATCAGAAATCTAGTTTGTAAACTGTACTATGCTAAAAGTCCTGCTTTAGCACTAGCCAATTTAAATAACATTCTTCTACATGTTACAGCAAAAGAATTACTAAAAGAAATCGACTATATCCAGACAAAATATTTTGGAAGTGAAACCCACTTACAAGATGAATTAGCTGTAAACCAACTTCGTAACAATTCTGCACATGGCAAACGTTCACTACACACATACAAAAAATAAATACTAACATTTGAAAGTACTTCAGCTGAAGTACCAAACCACGTGTGTGTATGTTGCCGCAGAACTTTTTATAAAAGTAACACAAAAACTGTAGACCTATCATACAAAATAGAAGACAATGAAGATTCTAAATGGTTTGAATTAGCTCTCTACCTTATAGCAGAAAACAAATACGAAATAACTGACCCCATAATACTTTGCAGTTACTGCACTACAAAACTTGACAACAACCAAACTCCTTCACGTGCTATCACAAATAACTTGGAATTATATCCACTACAAAAACCCCTTCAACAACTTAATTTATATGAGAGCATCATAATTCAAACAGTGCACCCATTTCAAGCAATAATACGCCTTCAACCAAAAACTACAAAATTACCTCCCTCTGAATTAGTGAAAGGTATTCGTGGAAAAGTATTTACCATTAGATCAAAAAGAAAATGTGCACACTCTAGAAGTGCAACGTCCAATGCAACAATCTTTAATTATCTTGGTAAATGGAGTACCTCCAAAAGACAAAACAATTTGGCAACAACTGGTAGATTTACATAAAGTTAGAGAAGCCCTGCAATATCTTAAAGAGAATAATGAATATTACAAAGAAATTAATATTTATGAAAACTTGAAAGATACAACTGAAATAATTCAAGAGACACAAGAAGCGGGTCAATTTCAGCTCCTATATCCTGCTACAATATCAAACACTTTAGACCATTATACAATTCATCCATTGCACTCTAATGACACCATAGAATATGCACTGGAAACGTACCAAATGCGTCAAACAAAAGGATCACCAATCAGCACATGGGAAAAAAGTATAGAAGCACGTGCTTTTCCTCTACTCTTTCCGACTGGCAAAGGAGGAAGATACGATGATAGACCTATTCAAATATCAGCATCAGAATATCGCTCATTACGAATGTATTCTGAAGATCCCAGATTTAGACAAAATGTGGAATACATATTCCACCTACTCTTTGAAAGTGAACTAGCAACTTTATGTTACGGAGTTGCACACATATTAAAATCAGGATCACACTTTCAAAATATGACAGCTACACAATTAAGCAAATTTTACAAATATATTAGCAAATATGCGTGGTTCTAAAGAATACTGGTTTTCGACGTCATGGAGATGTACGTTGTATGATCAGAAACCTTGGCCCACCATCTTGGTTTGTTACATTAAGTTGTGCAGAATATGCATGGGAAGATTTACATGCTTTCCTACGCATATCAAACGAAAACAAAACAAACATAGATATACTAACAACTGGAGAACTTTGTTCTCAGGATCCTGTTAATGTTTCAAGATATTTTCACCATTGCTTCATTGCTATGCTACATTTTATTTGTAATAAAACTGTTCCTCCCCTTGGAGAATTGCAACGCTTCTTTTGGAGAAAAGAATACCAAGCCAGAGGAGCACCAAATGTCCATATGCTTTAATGGATTAAAGATGCTCCTAAATTTGGTCAAGACAGTGATGCCACTGTTTTACAATTTATTGAAAAATATGTCACTTGTGAAATTCCATCAGAATTCACAAATAGTGATCTTCATACAAAGATTTTACAATTCTAAAGACACAAATGTGGCAAATATTGTCGTCGCAAATACAAAAACAAAGGGAAATACTACACCAAATGCCGATTTGGTTACAAATACAGGTCAAGTGAACAACCTCATGTCTTCAGTTAGACATAGTGTTAAAGGTAAGTCACCTAAAAATACCTATTGCATAAAAAGAAAAGAAGAAGAAAAATATATCAATGATTACAATGCAATCATTGCCCACTTATGGAATGCAAACATAGATGTGCAGTACATTGCAGACAATTCTACTGCAGTTGCATGATATGTCACAGCATACTTAACCAAATTAGAAAAGACAGAGCTCCAAAACCTCTGGAATGACCTGTCATCAGATTAAACAGTGTCTCAGAAATTATACAGCTTGGGCATAAAAATGCTGTCCCATAGAGAATGTGAATCCTATGAAGCAGCTGATCGATTAGCTGGTACTGCATTGTATGGTAAATCTGAAAATATAGTATGGCTAAGTCTTGGTCCAGCTAAATCTAGAAAAAGAGTTCTAAAATCATACGAAGATATAGAAACAATAGCCAAACATGATCCCAACAGCCAAGTCATTTTAAAAAACAATTTATTGGACACATACTACCCAAACAGGAGTACCACTTTGGAAACCATGTGTCTATACCACATAGCCCAAAACGGCACATACAAAAATAATATAAAACCTGATGAACAAAACCGTAAATACAAAGTCACAAACTGTGAAGGCAGCTTAGTAAAACTCACCAAACCAAATTTAATTAATCATATCAAATTGTCATTAAAGACTCCTCAACATAAAGAAGTATATTACATGTCCCTGCTACAACTCTTTAAACCATGGAGAAAAGAAGAAGAAATACTAAATAACTATGACTCATATGAAGACTCTTTCAAAGCAAATGAAAGCAGTATAACTTATGTAAACTTTGCACAGTACAAAACAATGTTGCACAATGAACTCCAGGCCCAACTAGATAAGGAATCTCCTGACAGTAGTAAACCTTCTGTCACAGGAAGCCAAGAACCACTGGGAGACCCACTAATAACAAATGAGGCAGAATTAGCTATGATAGAAGTAGAAAACACCATGTGTCAGTATGAAGATAAAGAAGACTTAACTATACTACAATCAAAGCTATACAATGAGCAATGTAGCATTTTTCAAGAAGTAACAAAAGAAATTGCACATGGTGTACAACATGAAAACAAAGAATGCACTTGTCAAAATTACAAACTTATACTATTGTATGTCAGTGGTGAAGCTGGTTCTGGCAAAACATTCCTAATCTAAATCATCAGTAAGTTCCTTCAACAATTGACAAACAACAAAATGTCAGCTGTTGTCACTGCCCCCAAAGGTTTAGCTGCCTACAACATAGGTGGTGTCACTTTACACCAATTATTACTCCTGCCAGTAGAACACCAAAACAAATTAGATTATTACAAACTTTCTGCAAAAGCTGCAATGGAACTACGCAGAGTATTGAAACAAATGAAAATGCTACTAATAGATGAAGTGAGCATGGTGTCCAACGTAATGTTGGCTTTGATTCACCTCAGATTACAAGAAGTACTCAAAACAAACTATGAAGAGCTCTTTGCAGGAAAACACATTATTGTTTTCGGAGATCTTCTTCAATTGACACCAGTAAAAGGTGAGCCTATTTTTAAAACAATATCATATTTTTTGTTTTTATTTATGTATTTACTTAATTACTTTAAATTAGACATGACATTGAGTCGCCATTACCTAGAACAGTTTACTTACAGAAATAGTGGTATTCACTAATATATTATACATTTCACAAGACATAGTAAAGATATTTTTTTTTCTGCTACAGTTAGTCATTCAATACAATTTGTTCATTAAGAACATATCATATGTACTGAACTGATGCAATGTATTTTATGTAAATAAATTAGTTTAATGGTTTTACAGAAGGCACTGAGGATTTCAATTAAAAAAATCAATATCTAAATTAAAAACAGTGCTATATACAAACAAAGTTACTAATTTGAAGCTTTTACAATTGCAGTGAAGACCAGTTTCCTGAAAAGAAGCAGCCGAATTCGAAGAAGAAAGAAAAACTAAGAAGTTACCTGTTAATTTAAAAAAAAAGTAAGGACAATATCACCATAATATTTGTATTATTAATCAAATGTACTATAACATTAATACAAGCTATTTTGGTTTCTAAAAATAGAGATTTTGTACCATTTTGTCCAAAAATGTCCATGTCTTAAACAGCGATTTACAGCCAGAATGGCCCACACATTTCTATTTTTGGAAACACAAATTACCCAACTGAACCACTACAATTTTCATATTATAGAACAAACAACTGTTTTAATTGTATACATTGGATTTACTATTTGTACTTTTCCACACCACTATCTTACTTTTTTTTTGTCATCTGAACACCAGTTTAGTAACACATAAATTCAAGAATACCTATCCCTACTAGTTTTAGTACCCAATGCACAATCACACACCATTACATACATCTTTATCATCTTACTCAAACACTCATGCACACAGCACACATACATTCCAAAACACCCCAACCCATGTCTTCTTTATTTTTTTCAACAGACCCTAAAGAATGCCTACCAAAATTGAAGTCCGTCGAAAGCAACGCAAAAGTAGAGCAAATGAAAATAAAGGTGTCCAACATAAGCATCCATCTCTAGCAGAATTTGTAAAAAAAGTTGAAACAAAACAGCTAGAACCATCATTTAGTGAAACACAAGAAGTTTCTAGTACAACAACTTCGCTTCCTCTATCAAAATGTAAAACAAACCAAAAAACAATTAACAGAAAATCAGCTATCTGTACAGATAAAACTACTTCTGCAAATTTTAATATAGTGCAAAGTAAGCATACCAAGAAAAGTATTTTAGCCAAAATATACCGTCACAAAGTCCTTCAAAATCTTATAAAAACAGGAGAGAAATCAGGTTCAAAGCTTAAAACCTATCGTAGGAAATTAATCTTAGAAGCATTGATGGACAGTGCAATTCTTCTCAAAAGAAATGTATTTATTTTACTGTTTAACAAAATGAAACCACTAACAAAACTAATAACTAAATTACAAAAAAGACTTCTCAATAAGCGAAATGTCAACAGAAAGAACTTCTTAAGTATCTGCGGAGGTGAATGGAATCACACTACGAGCACAGAACCATATTTTAATGAAGAAGCGTACAAACAAAAGCAAACAAATACAATTGCCATAAATAGCAGTGGTCGAGGTTATGAAAAAGTGAATAATACCATAATGGAACAAGAAGTACTCCTTACAAAAATATGCCCTGAAAACCTAGAATTACCCCTCCATTCAACTTAATCAGAACGTCTAGTGTACAAATGGCCATGCACGTCAATGTGTAACATTCCCAAACAATGTTTCAAATCTTTACGCCAATTTCTCAATAAATATGTAAAAAGCAAAGACAAAATCAAAATTAAATTACTGCAAAATATAGATACCTGTCCATTGCGCAAGTACACAGGACTACAAGGACATTAATTGGCCTGCATTACAGGACCTACTTGTAAAACCACTTTCCATGATTCCAAAAGGATATAAACACATCATTCAACTTAAGAAATCTAATCTATAAACTGTACTATGCTAAAAGTCCTGCTTTAGCACTAGCAAAGTTAAATAACATCCTTCTACATGGTACAGCAAAAGACCTACTTGAAGAAATTCACTATATCCAGAAAAAATATTTTGGAAGTGAAAGCCATTTACAGAATGAAATAGCTTTAAACCAATTAAGCAACAATTCTACACATGGCAACCTTTTGCTAAACACATACAAAAAAGAAATACTAAAATTTAAAAGTACATCAGCTGAAGTACCAAACCATGTATGTGTATGTTGCCATAGAATTTTTTATAAAAGTAACACAAAAACTGTGGACCTATCATACAAAATAGAAGACAATGAAGATTCTAGATGGTTTGAATTAGCTCTCTACCTTGTAGCAGAAAACAAATATGAAATAACTGAGCCCTTAATGCTTTGCAGTTATTGCACTACAAAACTTGACAACAACCAAACTCCTTCACGTTCTATCACAAACAATTTGGAATTATACCCAGTACCAAAACCTCTACAACAACTTAATTTATATGAGAGCATCATAATTCAAACAGTACACCCATTTCAAGCAATAATACGCCTTCAACCAAAAACAGCAAAATTACATCCCTCTGAATTGGTAAAAGGCATTCGTGGAAAAGTAGTTTATTTACCATTAAATCTAAAAGAAAATGTGCATACTCTAGGAGTGCAACGTCCAATGCAGCAATCTTTAATTATATTAGTAAATGGAGTACCTACAAAAGACAAAAAAATATGGCAACAGCTGGTAGATTTATATAAAGTTAGACAAGCCTTCCTATATCTTAAAGAGAATAATGAATATTACAAAGAAATTAATATTGAAGAAAACTTGAAAGATACAACTGAAATAATTCAAGAAACACAAGAAGCTGGTGAATTTAAGCTACTAGATCCTGCTACAATATCAAATACTTTAGACCAGTATACAATTCATCCTTTGCACTGTAATGACACCGTACAAGATGTACTGGAAACTTACCAAATGCGTCAAACAAAAGGATCGCCAATCAGTATATGGGAAAAAAGTATAGAAGCACGTGCTTTTCCTCTACTCTTTCCTACTGGCAAAGGAGGAAGGTATGATGATAGACCTATTCAAATATCAGCTTCAGAATAGCGCTCATCACGGGTGTATTCTGAAGATCCCAGATTAGGACAAAATGTGGAATACATATTCCACCTACTCTTTGAAAGTGAACTAGCAACTTTATGTTATGGAGTTGCACACATATTAAAATCAGGATCACACTTTCAAAATATGACAGCTACACAATTATTAGAGAAAGTGCAACAAAAGGATGAGGTTTTACAATCAAATATTACAAATCTATTAGCAAATATGCGTGGTACTAAAGAGTACTGGTTTGACGTCATGGAGATGTACGTTGTATGATCAGAAACCTTGGCCCACCCACTTGGTTTGTTACATTAAGTTGTGCAGAATATGCATGGGAAGATTTACATGATTTCCTACGCATATCAAATAAAAACAAAACAAACATAGATATACTAACAACTGGAGAACTTTATTCTCATGATCTTGTTAATGTTTCAAGATATTTTCACCATCGCTTCATTGCTATGCTACATTTTATTTGTAATAAAACTGTTGCTCCCCTTGGAGAAGTGCAACACTTATTGTGGAGAAAAGAATACCAAGCCAGAGGAGCACCACATATCCACATGCTTTTATGGATTAAAGATGCTCCTAAATTTGGTCAAGACAGTTGATGCCACTGTTTTACAGTTTATTGAAAAATATGTCACTTGTGAAATTCCATCAGAAGCCACAAATAGTAATCTTCATGCACAAATTTTACAATTTCAAAGACACAAATGTGGAAAATATTGTCGTCACAAATACAAAAACAAAGGCAAATACTACACCAAATGCCGATTTGGTTTCCCTAGACCAGTTACAAATACAGGTCAAGTAAACAACCTCATGTCTTCAGTTAGACATAGTGTTAAAGGTAAGTCACCTAAAAATACATATTACATAAAAAGAAAAGAAGAAGAAAAATATATCAATGATTAGAATGCAATCATTGCCCACTTATGGAATGCAAACATAGATGTGCAGTACATTGCAGACAATTCTACTGCAGTTGCACAATATGTCACAGCATACTTAACTAAAGCAGAAAAGACAGAGCTCCAAGACCTCTGGAATGACCTGTCATCAGATAAAACAGTATCTCAGAAATTATACAGCTTGGGCATAAAAATGCTCTACCATAGAGAATGTGCATCTTATGAAGCAGCTGATCGTTTAACTGGTACTTCATTGTATGGTAAATCTGAAAATATAGTATGGCTAAATCTTGGTCCAGCTAAATCTAGAAAAAGAGTTCTAAAATCATATGAAGATATAGAAACAATAGCCAAACATGATCCCAACAGCCAAGACATTTTAAAAAACAATTTATTGGACACATACTACCCAAACAGAAGTAATACTTTGGAAAACATGTGTCTATATCAAATAGCCCAAAACTACACATACAAAAATAATATGAAACCTGATGAAAAAAAAGGTAAATATAGAGTGACAGACTGTGAAGGCAGCTTAGTTAAACTCACTAAACCAAATTTAATTAATCATATCAAATTGTCATTGAAGACTCCTCAACATAAAGAAGTAGATTACATGTCCCTGCTACAACTCTTCAAACCATGGAGAAAAGAAGAACAATTACTAGATAACTATAACTCATATGAGGATGCTTTCAAAGAAAATGAAAGCGCTATAACTGATGTAAACTTTACACAGTACAAAACAATGTTGCACAATGAACAGCAACATGAAGAAGAACTCCAAGCCCAACTAGATAAGGATACTCCTGACAGTAGTCAACCGTCTGTAACAGGAAGCCAAGAACCACTGGGAGAACCACTAATAACAAATGAGGCAGAATTAGCTATGATAGAAGTAGAAAACACCATGTGTCAGTATGAAGATAAGGAAGACTTAACTATACTACAATCAAAACTAAACAATGAGCAAAGTAGCATTTTTCAAGAAGTAACAAAACAAATTGCACATGGTGTACAACATGAAAATAAAGAATGTTCCTGCCATAATTATAAACCTATACTACTGTACATCAGTGGTGAAGCTGGTTCTGGCAAAACATTCCTAATCAAAATCATTAGTAAGTTCCTTCAATAATTGACAAACAACAAACTGTCAGCTGTTGTCACTGCCCCCACAGGTTTAGCTGCCTACAACATAGGTGGTGTTACATTACACCGATTACTACTATTACCAGTAGAACACCAGAACAAATTAGACTATTACAAACTTTCTGCAGAAGCTGCAATGGAATTACGCAGAGTATTGAAACAAATGAAAATGCTACTAATAGATGAAGTGAGCATGGTCTCCAACCTGATGTTAGCTTTGATTCACCTCAGATTACAAGTACTCAAAACAGACTATGAAGAGCTCTTTGCAGGAAAACACATTATTGTTTTTGGAGATCTGCTTCAATTAACACCAGTAAAAGGTGAACCTATTTTTAAAACATTAGGGCACAAACTCTGCCGTAAAACTGTTGGCAGAATTGGAAATGTCAACCGTTGGCAACATTTCCAATACAGAGAATTAACAGAAAACATGCGCCAATCTGCAGTTTTACTTATGCCAACATTTTTAAAAGTTTGAGAGTTGGTATACTTTCTAAAGAAGCAGAAGCAACATTGAAAACATTAATGCACTTTATGGCGATAAAGCATGTGCTACAGATGTTATGGAACAATTAGCCCACAAAAATGTCAATTGTATGGCCTTAATGCCAACTCTTGCAAGCTGTCTCAAATTCAATGAAATAATGTTAAGTAAAGAAATGCAACCAATAATGGAAATTAGCGCCACAGACAAACTAGATGTACATGGTATGACACTACCCATGTGTGACCAAGCCACAACAAGACTAAATAATTTAGAAAAATCAATCTCAAACACAGCAGGCTTAGAAAAGATGTTAAAATTATCCTTAAATTGCAGAGTAATGCTTAAACGTAACCTTGACGTGGACCAAGGGCTAGTTAATGGTGCACTGGGAACAGTTGTTGGCTTTCAAACATACCCACGTGACAACAAAATTCAGTTTGTCAATATACTCTTTGACAAACTTTCAGAAGTAAAACGGATAGGACGCTCAACAGCTAGATTCCTTCTCTTCAAAGATATGTATGTACGCAGAGAACAATTTTCTCTAACTCTTGCATACACAGTCACGATTCATAAATCACAAGGTCTTACCCTAGACAAAGCAATGATAGATATTGTTAACACAGTCTTTAAAGAAGGCATGAGCTACGTAGCACTATCACGCTTACGTACACTTGACGGTCTATTTCTAATCAACTTTGATGCAAGTAAAGTAAACGCTGATATTCCTTGCATTTTAGAATATAATAGACTTCGCTCATTATACACTCCCCACCTAAACACATATTCTGTTCCACAAAAACTAAAACGTTGTAAAAGAAAACTAAATCAAACAGAAATGCAACAGGACGTCACTGAAAATCCTCCAAAGAGAGTAAAAGAAACTAATACTTCATCAAGTACCACAAACAAAAAAGAATCAATTAGAGAAAGTAAACCAGGTACTTCTTTAAAGAAGGAAGACAAACTCCAAAAAAAGCAGTTAGATACAGAACTACCTGGACCATTTAAATTCTCAAATATAGTTGGTGTAAGTTGCTATGAAAATGTAGCAATGAATATTCTATTTCAATTACCACCAATTGTTGACAACATTTACTTACACAGTACAGACCCATTGTGTTTGCAAATGTTAGTACTTCACAGAAATGCAGCAAACAATCCTGACAACACATATACAGGGTAATTCATAGAATTTCGCAGAAAAGTGTCGCAAGCGGCTGGCGCAGAGTGTCCGCGTGCGATTGTCTGCGCCAGGCACGTGCGCTAAAACCGATTTCCGCGCACAGCGTATTCATGGATTTTAGGCTCCCAAACCAGCCGTGGCGCAGAGTATCGCAGCGACCCTGCAGCAGCGCGAGTAACGCCCCCAAGAACGCCCTCGCGCAAGGAAAAGCCATCAAAATCGCTAAATCATCGCAAAGGGCTGCGCTAACCCTGGACCAGTCTACAGGGCTGCCAAACAAGGAACGCAAAGCGGGTAACGTGCATATCAGGGGTACGCGTGAAGTTATACACGCGATTAGCCAGGGTACGTGTATTACAGGGGTACGCGGGAAGTTCTACACGCGATTGGCCAGGGTACGTGTATTACAGGGGTATGCGTGAAGTTTTACACGCGATTAGCCAGGGCACGTGTATCACAGGGGTACGCAGGAATTATCACACGCGATTTGGCTGGGTACGTGTATTACAGGGGTACACGGGAAGTTCTACACGCGATTCAGCTGGGTACGTGTATTACAGGGGTGCGCGGGAATTCTCACATGCGATTTGGCCAGGTACGTGTATTACAGGGGTGCGCGGGAATTATCACACGCGATTTGGCTTGGTACGTGTATTACAGGGGTACACGGGAAGTTCTAAACGCGATTGGCCAGGGTACGTGTATTACAGGGGTACGTGGGAATTATCACACGCAATTTGGCTGGGTACGTGTATTACAGGGGTACACGGGAAGTTCTACACGCGATTCGGCTGGGTACGTGTATTACAGGGGTGCGCGGGAATTCTCACATGCGATTTGGCCAGGTACGTGTATTACAGGGGTGTGCGGGAATTATCACACGCAATTAGGCTGGGTGGGTCCTCACAGGTGTTCCCTGTACACCCTCCACGGCCCCTGCAGGCAGCCCACAAAACAGGGGACTACCCTGCACACCTGCTCATGTCCCCCTGCACCCCCACCCTCCAGCAGTGCAGGGGCAGCCTCCACCCGGCCCCCACCCATGTCTCCCAACACCCCCACCCCCCAGCATCCAGGGGCAACCTCCACCAGGCCCCCACCCATGTCTCCCACCACCCCCACCCCCCAGCCACCAGGGGCACCCTCCACCAGGCCCCCACTCATGTCCCCTATCACCCCCACCCCCCCGCCACCAGGGGCACCCTCCACCAGGCCCCCATCCATGACTCCCACCACCCCCACCCCCCAGCAGTGCAGGGGCACCCTCCACCAGGCCCCCACTCATGTCCCCTATCACCCCCACCCCCCCGCCACCAGGGGCACCCTCCACCAGGCCCCCACTCATGTCTCCCACCACCCCCACCCCCCAGCATCCAGGGGCACCCTCCACCAGGCCCCCACCCATGTCTCCCACCACCCCAACCCCCAGCCACCAGGGGCACCCTCCACCAGGCCCCCACTCATGTCTCCCACCACCCCCACCCCCCAGCATCCAGGGGCACCCTCCACCAGGCCCCCACCCATGTCTCCCACCACCCCCACCCCCCAGCAGTGCAGGGGCAGCTTCCACCAGGCCCCCACTCATGTCTCCCACCACCCCCACCCCCCAGCATCCAGGGGCACCCTCCACCAGGCCCCCACCCATGTCTCCCACCACCCCCACCCCCCAGCCACCAGGGGCATCCTCCACCAGGCCCCCACTCATGTCTCCCACCACCCCCACCCTTCAGCATCCAGGGGCACCCTCCACCAGGCCCCCACCCATGTCTCCCACCACCCCCACCCCCCTGCCACCATGGGCACCCTCCACCAGGCCCCCACCCATGTCTCCCACCACCCCCACCCCCCAGCAGTGCAGGGGCACCCTCCACCAGGCCCCCACTCATGTCCCCTATCACCCCCACCCCCCCGCCACCAGGGGCACCCTGCACCAGGCCCCCATTCATGTCTCCCACCACCCCCACCCCCCAGCATCCAGGGGCACCCTCCACCAGGCCCCCACTCATGTCTCCCACCACCCCCACCCCCCAGCAGTGCGGGGGCACCCTCCACCAGGCCCCCACCCATGTCTCCCACCACCCCCACCCCCGAGCAGTGCAGGGGCACCCTCCACCAGGCCCCCACCCATGTTTCCCACCACCCCCACCCCCCAGCAGTGCAGGGGCAGCCTCCACCAGGCCCCCACTCATGTCTCCCAACACCCCCACCCCCCAGCCACCAGGGGCATCCTCCACCAGGCCCCCACTCATGTCTCCCAGCATGCTACGTGTATTTCAGGGGTGCGCGGGAAGTTCCACACGCGAATAACCTGGGCGCGTGTATTTCAGGGGTGCGCGGGAAGTTCCACACGCGAATAGCCTGGGCGCATGTATTTCAGGGGTGCGCGGGAAGTTTTACACGCGATTTCAGCATGGTACGTGTATTTCAGGGGTGCGTGGGAAGTTACACACGCGATTAGGCTGGGTGGGTCCTCACAGGTGTTCCCTGTACACCCTCGACGGCCCCTGCAGGCAGCCCACAAAACGGGGGACTACCCTGCACACCTGCTCATGTCTCCCACCACCCCCACCCCCCACCATCCAGGGGCACCCTCCACCAGGCCCCCACTCATGTCCCCCTGCACCCCCACCCCCCAGCAGTGCAGGGGCAGCCTCCACCAGGCCCCCACCCATGTCTCCCACCACCCCCACCCCCCAGCAGTGCAGGGGCAGCATGCAGTCAGGCAGCAGCAGGTGGGAGCATGCTCGGGGCTCTGGGGGGCAGTAGTTCGGCCTTCCGGGCAGGAGCATGGTATTCCGTGTGCGTACGCGTGGCCAGCTTGGTACGGAGTGATTTGGCACGTGAAAATCCTGCACGTCAGCGTGAAAACCGAGGAAAGGCCCTCAGCGCGTAAGCGCGTCTGTGACGTGACCCGCACGGGTGTTTCCCACACAGCACTTGATGACAGAGCACACGTGGAAAGACTGCATGTCAGAGTGTAATCGGGTGTGATTGGTGGAAATGGCCCTACACGCAGAAGTGACAAAGCGTGTGATTGGTGGAAATGGCCCTACACGCAGAAGTGACAAAGCGTGTAATTGGTTGAAATGGCCCTACACGCAGAAGTGACAAAGCATGTAATTGGTGGAAATGGCCCCAGCGCGTACACGCCACGTAAGTGACGCTGGACGTGTGGGCCTGTATAAAAGGTACGTGTAGAACACGGTTTCCTTGTACGTGCTTTTCGTGGAGAGCGAGTGGGTGAATTCTGTACTTCTTGTCGTTTCACACGCGATTTACTTCACGGCGTTTCAAGTTCGTATTCCCTGTTACCTCTGACAGCTTTTTCTCTTTTTTCGCTTTTACTGGTTTACCTGGGCCTGTTCCCTCAAACAGTGTTCCCTTCTACTGTTGTCCTGTCTCCTCAGACAGCGTACAAATCTTCTTTTGGCGGGGGTGTTGCCAACCAAACGTGCTCCTTTTACACGCTCGTTTACCAGGCAGACGGTGAGTCACGCACGTATCTAACATCTGTGCTTGCCCCGTGTGTAGCCTACCCCTTCAGAGGTCATTCTAGGCTGCGTGTGACACGCATACGTTCATTCTTGTGTTACTGGGTGCCACAGCGTAGTGCAGGTTTTTCTTTCTGCACACGTGGTCTAGGAGGGGTCGCGTGCACGTCATCTCCCTTTTTTGGGGCTCCTGTGCGTAGCGTGACCCGTCATCTTTCCCCAGGGGTTACAATCAGCCTTGCAAGAGCACTAGGGTACAATTACCATCTGGTACCCAACCCCTTTGACCCCCAATTGCCCAGGACAATAGTTTACAGCCACTCCCATACGCACATTTACATCAGTGCCATGGCTGGGAGGCGAGGATTCCGTAAGGGTGGCAAAGGTGGAAGAGCCACAAGTGGTGGCCGTGGTGGATCCGGTAGGGGACGTGGTCGTTACTTGCAGGGTGAGCCTGTCCCCCCATGTGTGGAGGACCAGTCAAGGGCACCCATAATCCCCCCCCCTCCCGTTGAGGCTGATGTGGCTGACACCATCCATGCTCAGCCCTTGTTGGACCAGCCCATTGTGGCACCAGATCTGGCTGACTCCATGGCTGACTTCCAGGTCAGCAGGCCTATGACACGTGCGCTGGTGCACGTTGATGTCACCATGCCACGTGCATCTGGGCCAGCAAGGTCATCTGCTGCACCAAGGAGGCAGGGCGGAGAGGCTGCAGGGGCAGCTGCGGCTGCATCCACCCCAGCCCTCACACACCCAGCCAGGACAGTGTTGGTCCTAGTCCATGCTGCTGACATTCCCCCTGACACCATCACACTAGAGCCAATGCCTGCACCAACTCCCATGCTGAGTGTGCAATCCCACACTCCTGATACAGAGTCCACCAGGGCTCCTGCCCCTAGTGTCCAGAGCGGCGCAGGACACTCAGGATCACCACCACCTTCCAAGCGGAAGAGGAAGAGTGCTCGTCCGGCACAGGCTGAGGCCCCAGACACGGCTACACAGTCCGGCCCGTCCAGGAAGCCCAGCTTCACGGATGACGAACTGAATGCACTTGTCGAGTATGTGTCCGGACATGACAACGAGATGGTCATTGTTGCAGGATCCAAGACCACACCTGCACAACGCCAGGCACACTGGCAGACCGTTGCGGACATCGTAAGTGCCCTTGGAATCGTGAGGCGCACAGCCAATGATTGCTATAAGCGCTGGAATGACCTAAAGCGCAGGGCAAAGAGTAAGCTGGCCTCAAGTCATGCCGCAACTCTAGTGACTGGAGGTGGGTCTCCAGTAGTAGACATGGAACTCACTCCACATGAGTCAGTCGCTGGGACCTACGTCACGGAGGAACAGATCCAAGGCGTGGGAGATCTGGCTGATTACGAGGCATTGTCCGGTGAGTGCACATGCATGTGTGTGTCATCCATGTGCATGGTGTGTGTGTGAGGGCTTCTGTTTGTGTGCCAGGTGAGAGTGTGTGCGCCTGAGTCGTATGGGTCAGCCATGTGCTTCATGCAATACTTCCTGCGCAGCTTCATTTGGACATAGCAGTATCCCTTCTGCCAACAGTAGACATCTAGCCCAACTGCACGCCAGTTGCCCTTGAAGTGTCACCTTGCCACAACATAGTTGCTTATTTTTCACTGTTCATTCAGTCAGATTGTTTGCATTCCCCCACTTTTACTAGGCATGTCGCTGTCCACTAGTCACATGTCTGACATGGCTATGGTAAAGTGGAGTGACTTAGTTACCTGGATATCATTTGTACACACATGTCCCTGTGCAATTGGACCATTTCAGACTGGCAGCTCCAGGTTAAAAATCTGACCTGTTAGAATTAGAAAAGCGATTACATGCGGGAACTGGACTGAATGAATAGGTGCTGCCCTCCTCTCCATCTTCACTCAATAGCAATGGTACATGCCATCTGTGTGATGGCATGTGTGTTTCACCTGGCAATCACAGGCCAATGTGTGATGCCACTGCCAGGCAGCATGCAGAAAATGTGTTCATCTTACATCTTGGTGTCATCAGTGTGTGCCATTTGCCTGCACTTCATACGCAGTGAGGGTGCATGCATGGGAGGGTTTTAGTCATGTGGGACATGTGTCAATCAAGTACTGGTTCTCTTGCTTCTCAGCCCTCATTGTGTGCCATGGTGCTAATGCCTGTTTCCATTTCTTTGTTTTCATGTCTTTGCAGGGGAAGACGCACCTGATACTGCTGGGGTTGTGGAGATGGTGTAGACCCAGGAGGGGTCCGAGGGCCGACCAACCACCAGTGAGGGACGTGGTGTGGTGGTGGGGGAGAACCCACAAGTGCTGCAGGTCGTGCTCTCAAGGGGTGTCTCTGGCTGCACCTCCCCCGAGCTGTACTCAGGTGTTTATTCGGATGAGACCTACGTGCCGTCGCAGGTGAGTGTTCGAGGGAGGGATTCTGTTCTGTCTCACCCACCGGCACCAGGGTCAGAACCCTCCATGGGGATGTCAGTGTTGGCAGCTACGCCTTTGGTGGTTACGGATGCAGGGTCACACTCCGCGACATCTGATCCTGTTCCTGGGCCAGCAAATCAGAGGGGGAATGCAGTCCTGCAGCCTCAGGCAGTGCCGGCACAGCAAGGCACAGTTCGCCTTGCCCCAGACTGGTGTGGTGCCCGCCGACGTGGTGGCCGTACGCCACCTGGCAATACCGCATGGGAGCAATCCATTTACGGTATGGCAACCCAACAGGCTGCATCATCCGAGATGATGGCTCAGGCCATGGATAGGGTGGCCACTTCCATTGTCCCCCCAGAAAGGCTGATGGAGCGACTAGAGCAGGCAACCGACTCCATCTGCCAGTCACACAGGGAGGACATGTTGGGGTCCAACAGGGACAGGCGGGCGGCACTGGCGACTCTGCAGGAGGCCATCTCCATTGAGTCCCAGGGCCACAGGGAAGCCCTGAGGCAGGAGCTCCTTCACCTCAGGACGACTCTTGTTGAGCTTGAGGCTTCAACACACCAAAGGACAGAACAGCAGCTGGAGCGTCTCACCCGTACGCTCTCAGCTGAGATGCAGGCAACGAGGGCGGAGGTCCGGGCATCCCGTGAGTTGTTGCATGGGGACCTCCGCACACTCATCCTCCAGAACCAGACCTACCACACCCGCATGCTTGCAGCCATGGAGGAGCAGACTAGGGCCTTGCGTGGGCTGCCTCCCATAGTGCAACCACCTCCGGATGCAGCTGCACAGGGTGATAATAGCGACAGCAGTGATACTCCCACAGTAGGGTAGCCGTGTGGGCCATGAGCCCATGGAGGTGTTTTATTTTCCCAGGATCCACGCAGGTGGGTTCTGGTGTGCATCCTGTCCTCGGACCTCCTGGGTGGCCTCCCCAACCCCCCCGGGCCCATCAATGGCCATTTTTGATTGTTTCTTATTTTTATTTTTATTTTTATTTATTTTATTCCCTATTTTTTTGGGACGATTTGTTGGCTTCCGTGGTTCCTGTGGGCATACGCTGCATTGTGGCTGGGCACATGCAGGCTTGTAATGTATTTGGTTCAGATGCTTGGGTTTGAGTCACACACACCCCTCCTGCTTCCCGTTTCCATGGGCTTGCAAAGGGTGTGCCCAAGTGACAGTGAATTACACAGTGACGTTGGACTCCCATGAGCTGTGTGGGCAGTCTGTAGTCAATACTGTGTATACATTCCTAGTGCATATTGCTGTTGTGTTGTACACTGCATGTTGCATTGATGTGTAACTCATCTTCTGTGTCTACCTCCCAATTTGCAGGTCCCTTCCTCATGTCTACACAAGGACCTCTAGTCTGGAGATGGGGTCCATGTTGGCAGCAATGCACCTACAACTCTACATGGCGCCAACACTGCACAGTTGGTAGTGGTGGGAGTGCAGGCATTTCCAGGTGGTGAGACTACTAATATGTAACATTTGTGATGTCATGTTAATGGTAGTACGTGCTCAAGTATGTTGTTGGTCCGGCATTGCTGTGAGCATTTCAGGTGTTGCAGGTTTCTAATAGGGACACTGTACATAGTGACACTAGTGTCATGTTGTGGGGATTACTTTGTTTACCTGCAAATAGCATGACATGGCACGGTGTGTCGTGTGGCGGTGCTGGGGTTGGGTTGGCTGACATGGCACTGTCCTCTTGTTGCATTTTGCAAGTGGGTATTCATTTTAGCTGCTTGAATGTGTAACTTCACAAAACTGCATTGGTGGTGTCTGTGTGGGTAGGGATGCACACATTGTGACACTTCCAGGTGAACAATCTCAGGCTGATATGGTATTCACGGTTCATTCTCCAGACATTCAGGGTCAGTGTCAGGTTGAGTCATCATTGATTGTCAGATGTAATGTGCCAGGGCAGTGTGCACTCCACAGGGGTGTGATTTCTATGTGAAGTAATTAGCCACTAGCTGTGTACGGGCTGCCTCCCCCCGTGCCCTTTCCCCTCCCATGCGCAGCGGCTGTGCATGTGGTTGGGGATGTGGGGCCACCACCATGTCCACGGCCAGGCCCCGGCGTGTTGCAACGTTGTGCAGGACACATGCTGCCACTATGATCCTGCACACTACTGGGGGAGCGTATAACAGCTGCCCGCCAGAACGGTCAAGGGAGCGAAAGCGTGACTTTAGCACTCCGAATGTGCGCTCCACTATGCCCCGTGTCGTAATGTGGGCTGTGTTATATCTTACCTCGGGTGGCGTGGTGGGGTTCCGAATTGGCGTCATCATGTGGGGGCTGAGAGGGTAGGCACTGTCCCCTGTGGAGGTGGTGATTGGTATCATTGGTGGGGTTGTGACCTTGCTCAGTATCCAACATGCATGCATGTGCAGTGGCATACATACTCACCAAGCAGCCATGTATCGCCATGCCGCCCAGCTTCTAGGTCCCGGCTTAGGGTGGACATTGGGTAAATGAAGCTGTCGTGGGTGGACCCGGGATAGTTGGCATATACTGAGGTGATGATTCCCTTGGCATTACATGCTACCTGCACGTTGATGGAATGCCAGTGCTTGCGGTTCCTATAGATGTGCTCAGATGCCCTGGGGGGACGTAGAGCCACATGGGTGCAGTCGATGGCACCTAGCACTTTGGGGAATCGTGCCACACCGTAAAAATCCAGGGCGGCAGCATGCCTTTCTGCAGGTGTTCTGGGCAGGTATATGTGCCTGCGGACTGATGGGCGTGCAGTGATGATGTTCAAGACCTGGTGTAGGCAGCGTGACTGGGTGGCCTGTGACACCCCACCCACTATGGCACTTGTCCGCTGAAATGATCCAGTGGCTAAGAAGTGCAGTACATTGAGGACCTTCTCCAGGGGGCTGAGTGCTTGGGAGCAGTGTGGGTGATGTGAGGTCATCCTCCCACTCACTCACCAGGTCCAGTATTATGTGTGGTGGAAACCTGTACCTCCCATACACCTGGTCATCAGGCATCCCGAAAAGGCTGGTTCTGGGTGTGAATATTCTGGCCCTGACTATCCTCCTCCTCCTCCTTTGGTAGCCCACTGCCACTGCTGCTAGGAACGGTATGTTTATCCTGGCGTCTGAGCTTGTTATTGTTAAAGTGCGCAAATTTATGCTTTGCGCGTGTTCTAAGCGAGCATGTGACCCGCGCACCCCTGGAATCCAGTTCCCAGTCCAATAGTGTGTGGAAATTCCCACGCACCACGGGATACAGGTGCGCTGACGTACTTGCGTGTGTAAGTGCCCGCGCACCCATGAAATACACGTACATAGGCCAATCGCGTGTACGCGCACTTTTGTCCAATTACACGCGATGACACTCTGACGTGCAGTATTTCCACGTGTGCTCCGTCATCACGTGCTGAGTGGGGAACACCCGTGCGGGTCACGTCACAGACGCGCTTACGCGCTGAGGGACTCTGGTCCAATAGAATCGCGTATGCGTGCTGACGCGCTTACGCGCTAAGGGCCTTTCCTCGGATTTCACGCTGACGTGCAGGATTTTCACGTGCCAAATCACTCTGTATCAAGCTGGCCACGCGAAAACACACGGAAGACCACGCTCCTGCCCAGAAGGCCGAGTTACTGCCCCCCAGTGCCCCGAGCAGCCTCCCACGCGCCATCTGCTGCTGCCTGCCTGCCTGCCTGCCTGCTGCCACCGTGCCCTGCCATTTGGTGCCTGCACATCAGCCATCTCAGGGGTCCAGTTGCTGTGTCCACCCCTGCTGGAACTGAAGACTCCCGACTGGGATTACATCGCTCCACAGCCCAGCCCCAGGACCCAGTTGCCCACCCACACCTGCCTCTGGGGTTGCCATGTCGGGCACTTCCACATCTGGCACCAGTGGCAACCCCAGGCCAGAGGGGCAGAGGGGCAACAGCTTCACTGCCACCGAAGTTGGTGTCCTGGTGGAGCATGTCCTGGGGCAGTATGATGCCCTCTTTGGATCGTCCCGCGCCAGCAAGGAAGGACGGGAGAGGATCTGGGCTGACTGTGTGGTTGCCATCAACGCGGAGGGTTTGGCAACCCGCAACGTCCTGAAGATCAAGAAGCGCTGGGAGGACTTGAGGTCCAGGACCCTTGTGAAGGCCCGGCGCCTCGTGGAGGGGGGCCGGGGCTGCATGAGTTCCATTCAGATGAGGGTCCTGGAACGCGTACGCCCAGCGCTCCACGCCCAGATCCTTGAGAGGGAGGCCCGTCTGGAGTTGAGCGGTAAGTGTCCAAGCATTACTGTGTGAGACAGGGCATGTTGCGGTGTGCTGGTTCTATGATACTTGCCTGTATGTGTGCCATAGGCCATGTATGCATGTATGTGTGCAGGGACATCATGGTAATGCATGTGCGACCAGTGATGTGTGACCCACATGGTTGTTGCATGTGTTCAAATGCCGCTTGGGGAGCCCTATGCAGATTTTGAACATGAGAGCATGCCAGTCTCTGTACCTGGACATGGGTGGGGGTGAGGGATGGGTGCTGATGCCAGGTACATATATGGTAGCCATGTCTGTGTGCCTGACCTGCGTGTCTGTGACTTGTGCATGCCATGGATGCATGACACATGTGTGTGACAATGCACAGATTCAGTGAAGCAGCCAAATTACCCTTGTATCCGCTGTGTTTGGTGTGTTTGGGGCCAGATGGATGTGACTGAGGTGAAGTGTGTGCATGTGATAGGCATGAGCCATGATGCATGTGAGTTACATATCATTGAATGTTTCAAGAGTCCATTGGACCTGCATGGAAATGTCCATGGCATGCACCATGCCTGTTACTGTGTGTGTTTTGCCTGGACTGACCCATGTGTTGTCGAGGGACATGATGGAAGTGTACTTTGACAGTGGTGCTCATCTGCTATTGCTTCCTGTCTAGGGGACCATTGTACAGTGCCCTGATGCTTGTGTTCTTTGTCTCCCTCTATGCAGCGGCTAGTGAAGAAGAGGGCGGAGACGGCGCTGTGGAGCAAGGCGGCGGGGATGCCCCCACGGCTGCAGCGGAAGGGGTGGGTGAGCCCCCACAGGGGCCTGCTACGGTGGGAGACGGTGAGGAGCCATCCAGGTTGGTGGTTTGCACAGAGGAGAAGGAGGCCGCCACTGGGGCACACATGGGGCGTGGTGGAGGCATCCCTGCTGCTGCAAGTGGTGCAGTCCAGGGCCAGGGGCAGGAGGCAGCACAGGTCACCGTGGCGGGGCCTGTGCATGTCGCTGTCCCTGACCCTGTGAGTGCACCACCATGCACCAGCAGGGATGCCCCGTCCCAGGCCCGTCCGCAGGTAGAGGGGATGTCCATGTCACCTGACTCCCCTCCACCTGCGGACGTGGGAACCCCTGGCCGTGTGGAGAAGGTCCTGATTGGGGTCGCGATGCGCACGGCTGTGATTCGTGATGCCGTGCGTGCTTCCAAGGAGGAGCACGCACGTCATCACGAAGTGCACCGTGCCAACGTGGCCCAATTGGGATCGGCCATGTTCGGGGGTTTCCTGCATGTGTTGGCCAATCTGGCGGCCCTCTCCTCCTCTGTCCAGGCTATACACCAGTCGTTCTCCCTGCCGTCTTCCGGCCCAGATGCCACCAGGGCCCCCTGTGGACCTGCCCCGACCAATGCAGCCAGCTCGGTGGGGATCCCATCCCTGCCACAGTTGGGAGTCGGAGGTCCAGCAGGGGTGGACAACACAGCAACTGCACCCCAGCAGATTGAAGATGTGACAGCATCATCGGGCAGGGCACGTGCACGACGGCGTCGGTGGTTTCCATCAGCCTGGATGCCGTCGTGCTGGCAGAGGCAGTGGCGTCGGAGGCAGCAGCAGGCTCGACGTGGGAGGCATCATGGCTCGGGGCCATCAAGATCAGAGGGGCAGGCATCGGCCGGAGGGCAGGGCAACCCTGGGATGGTGGTGTCTTCCGTGTGGGAGCAGTTGGTCCAGCGGATAGGTGCGGAGCGGCAGCGGGCGGAAGAGGAGCGGCTCACCATGGTCAGGGCGGAGTTCTCCATGCGTCGGGCGTTGAGGCGGGCTGAGTGCCTCGAGGAAGCTTGCAGGGAGTTTGAGCTGGACATGGGGTTATCCCTGCGAGACCTCGGGCCAGGACAGAGTCCCGCCTCCAGGACATCGACATGGAGTTCGATGATGCCCTGGCCAGCAACATCACCGAGTGAGCCGCAGGACTTGCCCGCTGCCTTTGTATATAGTTATTTAGTTAGTTAGTGTTAGGTTTCCTTTATTTATTTTTATTTTTTTGGACCGCTCGGACAATGGCCACTTTTTTGTATATATTTTTTTCATTAGATAGTAGTAGGTTTCATTTATGGTGTTGGGCTCATGGACCCTGGAATATTCGTGTATATAGTTTGCTTTTTGAAGAAACATTTTTTTTATTAATTATTGTGTTCACCATGAGGAAATGGTTTTTCATTATTTTCCTTCCACATGATATTGCTTTGGACGACATTTGTTTTTGGATTACTTTGTTTTTTTTATTTTTACATTTGTTCTCGGACATGGACCATTTATTTAGTTATCCCCATTGTTGTATGTTTGATTTGTTTACTTATTTTTCATCTTTAATACATATTTTTTTAACTTTCACTTGTGGTATTTTCTCATTGGTTTCATACATGTCATGATATGGGTTTTGACATTCACTTGCACCCATTGTGTATGTGTGTGTGACGGACATGTGTTCATTTACAGACTTGCCATTGGGGTTGTATCATGTAATTGCATTCACTATGTGGGTGGATGCAATCCTTGCCTGGTTGTTTGTGCTGGGTATGCTGCCCATTACTGCCATGATTGAGTATTGTCAGGACCTGGGGGCAGGGGGACATGTGTGGGTGCCTGGTGGAGGCTGCCCCTGGTGGCTGGGGGGTGGTGGGTGACATGGGCGGGGGCCTGGTGGAGGGTGCCCATGGTGGCAGGGGGGTGGGGGTGGTGGGAGACATGGGTGGGGGCCTGGTGGAGGATGCCCCTGCACTGCTGGGGGGTGGGGGTGGTGGGAGACATGGGTGGGGGCCTGGTGGAGGATGCCCCTGCACTGCTGGGGGGTGGGGGTGGTGGGTGA
This sequence comes from Ambystoma mexicanum, assembly GCF_040938575.1. Taxonomy (NCBI): domain Eukaryota; kingdom Metazoa; phylum Chordata; class Amphibia; order Caudata; family Ambystomatidae; genus Ambystoma; species Ambystoma mexicanum. Next base: position 185,479,146 of record NC_090935.1, read on the forward strand.
CATGAGTGGGGGCCTGGTGGAGGATGCCCCTGCACTGCTGGGGGGTGGGGGTGGTGGGTGACATGGGTGGGGGCCTGGTGGAGGATGCCCCTGCACTGCTGGGGGGTGGGGTGGTGGGAGACATGGGTGGGGGCCTGGTGGAGGATGCCCCTGCACTGCTGGGGGGTGGGGGTGGTGGGAGACATGGGTGGGGGCCTGGTGGAGGATGCCCCTGCACTGCTGGGGGGTGGGGGTGGTGGGTGACATGAGTGGGGGCCTGGTGGAGGATGCCCCTGCACTGCTGGGGGGTGGGGGTGGTGGGTGACATGGGTGGGGGCCTGGTGGAGGATGCCCCTGCACTGCTGGGGGGTGGGGGTGGTGGGAGACATGGGTGGGGCCTGGTGGAGGCTGCCCCTGGTGGCTGGGGGGTGGGGGTGGTGGGAGACATGGGTGGGGGCCTGGTGGAGGGTGCCCCTGGTGGCGGGGGGGTGGGGGTGATAGGGGACATGAGTGGGGCCTGGTGGGGGCTGCCCCTGCACTGCTGGGGGGTGGGCGTGGTGGGAGACATGGGTGGGGGCCTGGTGGAGGCTGCCCCTGCACTGCTGGGGGGTGGGGGTGGTGGGAGACATGGGTGGGGGCCTGGTGGAGGCTGCCCCTGCACTGCTGGGGGGTGGGGGTGGTGGGAGACATGAGTGGGGGCCTGGTGGAGGGTGCCCCTGGTGGCTGGGGGGTGGGGGTGGTGGGTGACATGGGTGGGGGCCTGGTGGAGGATGCCCCTGCACTGCTGGTGGGTGGGGGTGGTGGGTGACATGGGTGGGGGCCTGGTGGATGATGCCCCTGCATTGCTGGGGGGTGGGGGTGGTGGGTGACATGGTTGGGGGCCTGGTGGAGGATGCCCCTGCACTGCTGGGGGGTGGGGGTGGTGGGTGACATGGGTGGGGGCCTGGTGGAGGATGCCCTTGCACTGCTGGGGGGTGGGGGTGGTGGGAGACATGGTTGGGGGCCTGGTGGAGGCTGCCCCTGGTGGCTGGGGGGTGGGGGGGGTGGGAGACATGGGTGGGGGCCTGGTGGAGGGTGCCCCTGGTGGCGGGGGGGTGGGGGTGATAGGGGACATGAGTGGGGGCCTGGTGGGGGCTGCCCCTGCACTGCTGGGGGGTGGGGGTGGTGGGAGACATGAGTGGGGGCCTGGTGGAGGCTGCCCCTGGATGGTGGGGGGTGGGGGTGGTGGGAGACATGAGTGGGGGCCTGGTGGAGGCTGCCCCTGCACTGCTGGGGGGTATGGGTGGTGGGAGACATGAGTGGGGGCCTGGTGGAGGCTGCCCCTGCACTGCTGGGTGGTGGGGGTGGTGGGAGACATGGGTGGGGGCCTGGTGGAGGCTGCCCCTGCACTGCTGGGGGGTGGGGGTGGTGGGAGACATGAGTGGGGGCCTGGTGGAGGGTGCCCATGGTGGCAGGGGGGTGGGGCTGGTGGGAGACATGAGTGGGGGCCTGGTGGAGGCTGCCCCTGCACTGCTGGGGGGTGGGGGTGGTGGGAGACATGAGTGGGGGCCTGGTGGAGGCTGCCCCTGCACTGCTGGGGGGTGGGGGTGGTGGGAGACATGGGTGGGGGCCTGGTGGAGGGTGACCCTGGTGGCGGGGGGGTGGGGGTGATAGGGGACATGAGTGGGGGCCTGGTGGGGGCTTCCCCTGCACTGCTGGGGGGTGGGGGTGGTGGGAGACATGAGTGGGTGCCTGGTGGAGGGTGCCCCTGGATGGTGGGGGGTGGGGGTGGTGGGAGACATGAGCAGGTGTGCAGGGTAGTCCCCTGTTTTGTGGGCTGCCTGCAGGGGCCGTCGAGGGTGTACAGGGAACACCTGTGAGGACCCACCCAGCATAATCGCGTGTGTAACTTCCCACGCACCCCTGTAATACACGTACCAAGCCAAATCGCGTGTGATAATTCCCGCGCACCCCTGAAATACACACGCCCAGGCTATTCACGTGTGGAAATTCCCGCGCACCCCTGAAATACACGTACCCTGCTGAAATCGCGTGTTAAACTTCCCGCGCACCCCTGAAATACACGCGCCCAGGCTATTCGCGTGTGGAACTTCCCGCACACCCCTGAAATACACGCGCCCAGGCTATTCGCGTGTGGAACTTCCCGCGCACCCCTGAAATACACGTACCCTGCTGAAATCGCGTGTTGAACTTCCCACGCACCCCTGAAATACACGCGCCCATGCTATTCGCGTGTGGAACTTCCCGCGCACCCCTGAAATACACGCGCCCAGGCTATTCGCGTGTGGAACTTCCCGCGCACCCCTGAAATACACGTACCCTGCTGTAATCGCGTGTTAAACTTCCCGCGCACCCCTGAAATACACGCGCCCAGGCTATTCGCGTGTGGAACTTCCCGCGCACCCCTGAAATACACGCGGCCAGGCTATTCGTGTGTGGGACTTCCCGCGCACCCCTGAAATACACGTACCCTGCTGTAATCGCGTGTTGGACTTCCCGCGCACCCCTGAAATACACCTACCCTGATGGAATCACGTGTGGAACTTCCCGCGCACCCCTGAAATACACCTACCCTGATGGAATCGTGTGTGGAACTTCCCGCGCACCCCTGAAATCCACGTACCCGGCCAAATCGCGTGTGAGACTTCCCGCGCACCCCGGTATACACGCACACGTATTTTTTGTCAGCGTGTCCGTGTTTGTGGGTATCCCTTTGCACGTCATTTGTCCTGGAGGGCCACAGTATAGGACATTCATCATGGCAGTATATGGGTGCTATTTGTTGGCGCACCTTTTGGCGCACATTTCTTACAGCCGCAGAGACGCTACCGCCTGCTTTCTTGCGGCGGTCGTGTTTGTGCCTGTGCGCTGGTTTGAGCGTGCGCTTTTTTGCCCTATTCTATTCCATGAATACGTGTTGTAGGCGAGCGTGTGGGTGTTCCGCGCACTTGTGCCCTGTACTTCCCCCGTGACGCCCACGTTTTTGCAAGTTGTTCCCCATTCCGAGTGTTACGCCCGTGTTCCGCCTACTTTTGTTGCGTGCGCCGCGCTATGTGCGAATTTCGCTGTGGCCTGTGCGATTTTCGCTGTGACCTGGCGCACGCTGTTAGATGGCCTGTGCGCCAACGTGCGCGGCGCACTTTTTATCGCACATCCGCTGGTTTTCTCACGCACGGACTTCCATGAATCGACGTGCGCTGCTTTTCGTGCGATTTTCGCACTTGCACTGCGATTTTCGCTATTCCACTGCGATTCGCACGTTTTTGCCCACTTGCGCCGCGCTAATTATTCCATGAATCGGCCTGATAGTGTTTTTGGAATAAGATGACAATTGGACTACTGTGCTGGAATGGTGAAATTCATGATAAACTCACAGGAAGATCCACAAGAATTTCTAGGGAACTTACTACAAGTACTGGAAAAGAAAAACATACCTATAAATGAAATCTTTCAGATTTCATACATGTGGAAACATACATGCACTCTCTGCAACAATGTGACACAAGAAGAAATCCCCAATGAACGCTTCATATATATATATATCAATACCAAATTGCGAATCCATTCCATTTCAGAAACTTGTACAAAATGCAAACCATGGTAGATTATGCTCTACCTGCAATTCAGATAATCGCTCCACGTTAGTAATACAAACACATAGTAAATACGTAATACTAATGCTTCTACGTTACAATGCAGATGGTACCAAAAACAACTGCAAGCTGACTGGATTCACACATGGTCAAATATCACTTGGTAAGAAAACCTTCACAACAATAGGTATAATCTACCACGCAGGAGCCACAACCAATTCAGGGCACTACACTGCATATATAAAAAAGAAATGTGGATGGTTTGAATGTAATGATAGTACCATTACTCTAAAGCAGAGATTACCAGCAAATCTTACAAACGCTTATTTGATGTTCTTAAAACCAAAATTTGATAAATAAACTGTATTTAAACCTGTAAGTAAATTGGTGTTAAAAAAATATAAACTGTTAGAATACTCCAAAAGCTATCTAACGGCTCAAAGATTCTACAACAACTAATCAGATAAATGAATACCACTAAATTAGACCAAAAAATACACAGTTAGAATACGCCAATTGGTATCTAGCTGTCCCAAAATTTAACAATATCCAAATAGATAAATCAGAACCACTAAAATATATTAAAATAATAGACAGTTTGATTACGCCAATTGGTATCTAACTGCTCCAAAATTTTATAATATCAAAACAAATGAAGAATCTGTTACTGCTCCAAAAATAATACAACAAAGCAAAGTATAAAGCATTAGCCAGAAACAAAAAGTGAACATTGAAAACAAACAAACAAATAAACTGTAGCATAACAGAAAAAGGTTTTTTTTTTTTATTCCAAGATGGATTTTTTTTTCTCCCACAGACCCAATGATTTTAGCAACAAATACAGAAACTGAGCAAATTGCACAGTACTCTGATTTGTACTCTACTAAATATGAGGGTCGAAAAAAAATAAAAGTATATTGCTTATACAATGTAATAAGTCATTACAAAATACTAATACTAACATGCTATTTTCTTTTATCACAGAAATGAAGAAGAAAAACATGGACTCCCATAACTAGACCAAACAGTAAGTATACAATAATAAGAACAGCCATAGCAGCATATCACATCCTTAGTATCTAATACCTTTCTTCCTTATACATTTGTTTTTCACCCAAAGTTATAAGCAAATATGAATGTGATATGCTGCGGTGGTTGTTGCCAGGGCATAGAGTCTTGGGTGCATGGCCAAATGGCCATGCACCCAAGACTCTATGCCCTGGCAACAACCACCGCAGCATATCACATCCATAGAGTCAAACATTTCAACTATGATCTATGGGAAACTTTTAATGTCCGCGAACAATGTGAGTGTTCTTAGAACACTTTGAGTGAACAATACGGACACCGTTTTCAGGACACCCCCTACGAACATTTCAGAACAACGCGATAGTTCTTAGAACACTTTCAACTTAACAACGAACAATACGGACAGCGTCCTAAGGACACCCCCTACGAACATTCCAGGACACCGGGAGTGTTCTCAAAAACATCTTCAGAACACCCCCATTTTGTTTATTTGCGAACATTTCAGGACACCGCGGGTGTTCTTAGAACACATTCAACTTGACAGAGAACAATACGGACAGCGTCCTCAGGATACCCCCTACGAACACTCCCCGGACACCGCGAGTGTTCTTAGAAGCGTCTTCAGAACACCACCATCTTGTTTATTTGCGAACATTTCAGGACACCGCAAGTGTTCTTAGGACACATTCAACTTGACAGAGAACAATACGGACAGCGTCCTCAGGACACCCCCTACGAACATTTCAGGACACCGGGAGTGTTCTTAGAAGCTTCTTCAGAACACCACCATCTTGTTTATTTGCGAACATTTCAGGACACCGCGAGTGTTCTTAGGACACATTCAACTTGACAGAGAACAATACGGACAGCGTCCTCAGGACACCCCCTACGAACATTCCAGGACACCGGGAGTGTTCTTAGAAGCGTCTTCAGAACACCACCATCTTGTTTATTTGCGAACATTTCAGGACACCGCAAGTGTTCTTAGGACACATTCAACTTGACAGAGAACAATACGGACAGCGTCCGCAGGACACCCCCTACGAACACTCCCCGGACACCGCGAGTGTTCTTAGAAGCGTCTTCAGAACACCAGCATCTTGTTTATTTCTGAACATTTCAGGACACCGCGAGTGTTCTTAGGACACATTCAACTTGACAGAGAACAATACGGACAGCGTCCTCAGGACACCCCCTACGAACACTTCCCGGACACCGCGAGTGTTCTTAGAAGCGTCTTCAGAACACCCCCATTTTGTTTATTTGCGAACATTTCAGGACACCGCGAGTGTTCTTAGGACAAATTCAACTTGACAGAGAACAATACGGACAGCGTCCTCAGGACACCCCCTACGAACACTCCCCGGACACCGCAAGTGTTCTTAGAAGCGTCTTCAGAACACCCCATTTTGTTTATTTGCGAACATTTCAGGACACCGCAGGTGTTCTTAGAACACATTCAACTTGACAGAGAACAATACGGATAGCGTCCTCAGGACACCCCTTACGAACATTCCAAGACACCGGGAGTGTTCTTAGAAGCGTCTTCAGAACACCACCATCTTGTTTATTTGCAAACATTTCAGGACACCGCAAGTGTTCTTAGGACACATTCAACTTGACAGAGAACAATACGGACAGCGTCCTCAGGACACCCCCTACGAACACGTCCCGGACACCGCGAGTGTTCTTAGAAGCGTCTTCAGAACACCCCGATTTTGTTTATTTGCGAACATTTCAGGACACCGCGGGTGTTCTTAGAACACATTCAACTTGACAGAGAACAATACGGACAGCGTCCTCAGGACACCCCCTACGAACATTCCAGGACACCGGGAGTGTTCTTAGAAGCGTCTTCAGAACACCACCATCTTGTTTATTTGCAAACATTTCAGGACACCGCAAGTGTTCTTAGGACACATTCAACTTGACAGAGAACAATACGGACAGCGTCCTCAGGACACCCCCTACGAACACGTCCCGGACACCGCGAGTGTTCTTAGAAGCGTCTTCAGAACATCCCCATTTTGTTTATTTGCGAACATTTCAGGACACCGCGGGTGTTCTTAGAACACATTCAACTTGACAGAGAACAATACGGACAGCGTCCTCAGGACACCCCCTACGAACATTCCAGGACACCGGGAGTGTTCTTAGAAGCGTCTTCAGAACACCACCATCTTGTTTATTTGCGAACATTTTAGGACACCGCAAGTGTTCTTAGGACACATTCAACTTGACAGAGAACAATACGGACAGCGTCCGCAGGACACCCCCTACGAACACTCCCCAGACAACGCGAGTGTTCTTAGAAGCGTCTTCAGAACACCCCCATTTTGTTTATTTGCGAACATTTCAGGACACTGTGGGTGTTCTTAGAACACATTCAACTTGACAGAGAACAATACGGACAGCGTCCTCAGGACACCCCCTACGAACACTCCCCGGACACCGCGAGTGTTCTTAGAAGCGTCTTCAGAACACCCCCATTTTGTTTATTTGCAAACATTTCAGGACACCGCGGGTGTTCTTAGAACACATTCAACTTGACAGAGAACAATACGGACAGCGTCCTCAGGACACCCCGTACGAACATTTCAGGACACCGGGAGTGTTCTCAAAAACGTCTTCAGAACACCCCCATTTTGCTTATTTGCGAACATTTCAGGACACCGCGGGTGTTCTTAGAACACATTCAACTTGACAGAGAACAATACGGACAGCGTCCTCAGGACACCCCCTACGAACACTCCCCGGACACCGCGAGTGTTCTTAGAACAGTTTCACTTTGCTTGCGAACAAAACGGACACATATTGAGTCCTTAGAACACCCCCAGTCAGTTTATTTAGAACATTTCAGAACACCCGTGATGTCCGCAAACAAATCGAACACAAAAAGAACGTCTAACACATAAAAAACACAACTTTCATCATATCTCATACACTCCCACCCTCCCCAAACACTCCTACACACCAACACACTCTACAAAATACACATTTTGAACAAAGTTTCACCGCGCTGTCCGTGGACGTCCACGAATCCAAGATGGCGGGCGCTATCGAAAAATCTGACGCGCTTCACGCTCCACGCCGTCCAATCAGCGAACACGTTGCATGTCCGCGAACATCACGCAAGACGATTGGCCAATCAGGACACTGTCCGCGGAGCGAACAGGGAAGTGTGTCCGCGAACCGAACACAGATATCACTAATTTTTTTTTACCTACTTTTTGGTCATTTTAAAAAAAACTACTGGACGGATTTTCACCAAATTTGCAAAAGCACGCTTTCGGGACCAAGCCGCTGCTCCTGGTCCAAATTTGGTGGAAATCTGTCCAGCGGTTTGGGCTGTAGGCGCGAGCAAATTTTTTTTCCCATTCAGTCTATGGGAAAAATAAAGTTTTGGGAACCCCCCTATAACTTTGCCCCCCCTGGACGAATCCTCACCAAACTTTGCAAAGAAATTCAGAGTGACCCAAATACTTGTTTTGGAAAGTTTGGTGAGGATCCGTCCAGGGAGAGCGAAGTTATAAGCCACCCAAAAAGTGCTCTTCCTATGGAAACAGCAACTTAACCATAACTACATGGTCACTACCATGGCCATGTAATATATATATATATATTCACTACAAAAAAAAGCTTTGTTAAAGGGACGTTATGGTTAAGTTGCCCTATTAAAAACGTATGCCATTCTGTACAAAAAATGTGTAAAAATGACGTTATGATTACAAGTAAAATCTAAAAACCCCTGAAATTCGGCAGTTATGGTAGGCTAAGCACCAATTTTTCCCATCAGCACTCTCCACTGGTAAACTAAGCCCCCAACTCAGCCACCACCCCTGTGCCCTGCTAACCTTAACACCCAGACCATGAAATATGTCATCTCAAATGTCAATGATGACATCAATGACGCCATCACTTGTTTAGCCACTGGCCCTCATTACGACCCTGGCGGAATCCGGAAAACGATGGCGGAAATGCAATACCGCCATCGAATAGCGCTCGGTGCGACTATGACCCGTCACCGCAAAGTACGATGCCATTAGCGACACCGTAGTGAACGCCAACGCCAACTGCACCAAGCACGCGCGTGCGCGCCATGCCAAACCGTAAACACCACCATGGCGCAAGGGTACGCCAATTCCGACCCTAGCGGACATGTACCTAACGCCATCAAGCATGGCGGAATGCACCATTCCGCCATGGTGAGAAGTACGGCATCGCGAATCAACCGTAAACGGCCCCACTGAGTGCCCGTACACCGCTCCCTGCCCACAAAGTACAACTCCCCGTAGGTGCAATGAAGTCACAATGCAACCATTGAAATGTACAAGTCACCCATGCATGCCAACGAACAAAAGAAACACAACAGGGGCCAATGGGAGCTGCAGGGCACAGATGGCACGAATACAGAAGCCATCCCAATGGACATGACCACAGTCCCCCACCAAGAAACGCACGCAAACACAGGCACCTGTGACCAGCAATATTCCAAAAATCACATCATTCCACCAGTCCACCTGGCTGACCGGCATCTGTTACACAAAACCCAATCCCCCGCCCCTGAGCATGACAACATTCAAACTGTCATATTGGCAGCCCCCATCCCTGACCTCACGGGCTTCGTAGGCAAACGCGCCCAGTACAGTACCACGCAACTAAACTCCGAAGCTGGAACCCAGTGCAGATCTCCTCACAATACATCGCCCCCCAAATAGGCATATGCCACATCACTTGCAAAGAAGAACGCTACACGGGCCAAATCAGAATAGAAATTTAATGCACATCAAAATCACCAAGCCCATACAGCCATCAGGCCATGAACTCCAAAACACATTTCACCATTGTGGGCTGCATCCGCAAGAAATGACCAGCCACTACTTGTGTGACGCCCTGTTCCCTCGTGGTACACAGAGCCACATTCACGTACGAAAAGGCAACATGGAAGCGCACAGAACCGCAGGGCCGTCCCAATGGGGAGGCACTAGTCCAGCTGAAAGGCCGAAATGTTGCTCCGAGCCACTAGTACTGCGTAAGGGCATGTGGCCCATTGGCGATCGTCCCATAAGATCGTAATGCTGCTCCACTGATTAACACGAAGCAGCAGGTGTCGGGAGTAAAACCCATCTGCAGGAGTGGCATACAGATGGCAGTGGCAAAAGGGGAGGAGATACCTGTCAACCAAAAGAAAAGAAAAAGAACAGAATGGCCATCAGTACTACATTCCAACAACTCACTGCAATGATCACACTAAATCCACAGCCATATGCATGCTAGCCCACTCCAAAGGATCATCCCCACCCCAAAACCACTTGCGACTCATAACTATCTATATCGAGGTGTAAACACCATCACAAACGAGTGTACCTGTGCATGCGTCTGTGAATACAGAATCCATCTGATGGGATTGGTAACGTGCATGGACACAAGTGTCTGAAGGCGCGTCGAGACAGGGAGGGCTCAACAAGGCCAGATAGACGATGGTCCCACTATGGCAGCCCTGCATCACATAGCGCAGGGGAGGCGGACAGATTCCAAGAAGCCCTGTACATGGCAAACTCTGTATCAAATCATCTGCCCATGCATCCATTCATCATTCCCTCATCCCGGTATAAAAACGCCTGAATATTTACTCACATAACATTAGAAATATCCATTGAGTCTGTGCGTTATGCAGCCTGCAAAATCCACAGTGCCCCAGCCCGTAATTCCAGTGTAGTGAAGTAACATGTATTTGGGAACGTCCGGCCTCATCGCCCACGTCGCTATTGCGCATCCCAAACCATTCATATCAATCATTGCATTCTCGCCATGGCCCCTGTCTCAAGGACATTGTACAATAGTACGTTATATTTGCAGTCAGACCTGTGGGCATTTCCTCGCCGCTAGCTGAAAACCGAAAGCGCCGCCCTCCGAATTCCTCATTTGCAACATCACGTCGAAAAGGCATATGTGGCCGCTTGAAATCACAAATTAATCCATCTAGTGCGGCTGTGTGTGAAAATGGCAACTGCCTTCACTCACAAATGGCACGCCCCGCCCGTCGGTGAACCTCGGTACAGTGATGCATGAGGGTCCACCGTTACTCGAGTACTACGTTCCACTGACCCTTCACAACTCTGTTCGCGACTGCACAGATAGTATGTGAAACAATGGGACCACAGCAGAATGAACATATCAACCAATGTTACACGGCCATCGGGTACAAATACATGATTGCAATAGCAAGATGACATTCCACGAATTGCAGCATTGTGCGCGGGACGTGCTCGGCCAAAGGGGAGAGCAGTTTGCACAGGTGGAATGAATCACCACAGGTGGAGGCCATTCAGCCTGAAAACACATAAATTGCACAGCCAGTCTCCTCCCACAACCACACCGAAATGCTACCGCAAGTACTCCAACTCCAAGAAGAAGACGAACACCAACTACAACCGGCCGCATGGAGGAGACGCAGGAGGAGGAGGAGGCCAAGGCAGGGCCAGCAAGGGCCGCCAGCACAGCCACTACCACCACGCAGGCAGCCCGCAATCCCACGCCTCCGAGCACATCCGTTCAACCTCACTGATGAGCAGATCCACACCCTCTACCGTCTGGACCGGGACACCATAGCCGCCATTGTGGACATGACACAGGCTGACCTTGTCAGCATGATAGACAGCCCAACCGCCATCCCACCCCTACTGAAGGTGGTGTCTGTACTCCACTTCCTGGCCACAGGCACCTACCAGCACACAGTCGGACAGTTGCATGGCATTTCTCAGCCACTGTTCTCACGGACACTATTGCAAGTGCTCGATGCCCTCCTGCAGCACGCAGACGACTACATCTCCCTACCACGCTCGGAGCAGGAAATTACCAACACAAAAGTGGGATTCCATGCACTTGCCGGCATACCTGGTTGCATTGGTGCCATCGACTGCACCCATGTGGAATTGGTCGTCCCACATGCCATGGAGGCCCAGTACCGCAACCGAAAACAATTTCATTCTCTGAATGTACAAATGGTGTGTGACTCCAACAGGATCATTACACATTGTTGTGCCCGATTCCCTGTATCAACCCATGATTCAATGGTCTTGAGAAACTCTACAATACCACGCTACATGGAGCGACATGCAGGGAACAGATCCTGGCTACTCGGTGAGTCTCATTACATGCATGATAATGTGGGGTATGTGATTCGGCAATGACCTGGCAGGAAGGGGGGGGAGGGGTGTGCGTACGTAGCAATGGCATTCCACATCATACGTTTCTCGTCCACATACAGGTGATGCTGGATATCCACTGAAGAGATGGCTCCTCACACCAGTCCGGAACCCACGGGACCAGCATGAGGAGGACTACAACCATGCCCACTCACGTACCCGTGTAGTCATTGAACAGGCATTCGGCCTACTGAAGGGTCGTTTCCGCTGCCTCAGCAGGTCTGGCGGGGCACTCCTGTACCGCCATGAGAAGGTTGCAAAGATGGTGATGGCATGTGTCATGCTCCACAACATGTGCGTACGTAAAAATGTGCCCATGCCCCCTGACGCAGAACTGCAAGCACCTGATGATGGTCATGATGAGGGTGGGGATGTGGCAGCACCTCAAGGAGTCTGCGAGGCACCGGAGGGCCGTGACATTCGTCAGCATCTCATTGATGTATGCTTCTAATACTCACGCCTGGTGGCTGATACATGGACACGGGACTCGTGGCACTGTGTGTGTCTGGGACATGCACAATATGGACTGTACGCCTATGATGGCCTAGTACACAAAGATCAATGTCCACACATCTCATTGGTTGATCGTGCACTTTTTATGGCATATGTGATATCATGTTGTACACCCTATCGACCCGCCACCCAAGTGAGCCCAACACACCCCCTCCACCCTCCTACCTCCCCCCCGAACACCAGTGTCCAAAGATGCTCATTGTCAGTGGGCAGTCGCTATTGCAAGCCCCCTCTGCGGGTATCAGGGGCACCCCTGCCTGTGGAGCGCAGGTTCCTCCCAGATCTACGTTGGGGGCTGCCCTGGACGGAACTTGCAACGGATGATGTCTCTGCCTGCTCACGTCCATGCATGTCCCTAAGGGTTTGCGAGAGCTCAGTGAGCACACGGCGCACTGCGGCAGGTTCGGCACATACGTCCTTGGACGTCGCATGCAGTTCCCCCCTCAGGCTCTCGGTGCTTCTCTCCATTTGGACTCTCAAGCTCTCGGTGCTACTCTCCATTTGTGCCCTTAGTGTCTCTGTACTCCTCTCCATTTCTGCCCTAAGTGTCTCAGTTGATGTTTCTATGTCTGCCTTTGTGCCCCAACATTCATCGGCATGGTCCTTGAGGAGCGTGGCCAGTTGCTGCTGTTGCACGATTAACTGGTCGAGGGACTGTTGCCTCTGCTGGGCCATGGCCATTTGCGGTGGTGTCACAGAGGGGCTGTTGTCCTCATGTTGCCCTGCCACAGGGCTTGTGGGGGATGGCCAGTCGTCGTCTTGTGGGTGCCCCTGCGTGGTATCCTCATGTTGTACGGGATGGGACAGACAGGGGGATTGGGACAGGTCATGGATGGATCTGACTTCGACATGCCCGTCTTCTGTGTCGGAGCATGCTGCCATCAATGGGGTGTCACCTATGGTGCTGCTGCCACCGGAGGCAGTGCCTTCTGTGGCATCCGTTGGGGGGACCTGTGGTGGTGGTGTTGTGGGCATGCTGGCTGCTGGGGTGCCTGTTGATGTTCCCTCCTCTGTGCTGCCACCTGATTTGTGCTGCTGCCGTGTCTTGATGCGTGCAGCTGAGGTGGAGGGTCTTTGGCCGTTGGTCTTGGCCCTCTTTGCAGGTGTGCTGGTAGGGGTGTCCTGAAGCTCGTCGTTTGGATCGGACCCTGTGGTGGAGTAAAGGAGGGCGAGGGTTATTGATGGGTCTGTGGGAATTGGAATGGCATTGTATCACATGCATTGGGGTGGTACCTGAGGGTGATTTGGGTCGGGGCCTTGGAGGTGCTTTCATTTGTGTGTGGAGTGAGGGTGCAGTTGTTTGGCAGCCTGCAGTTAGGGTGTGCCTGCTGCACGTGTAGTGCGTGTTTTAGGGGTTTTTAATTATTTATGTATTTATTGTGGGTTTTAACGTGCGCTATCAGGCCGATGTGTGTGGCCGTTCTCCTGGACATGTGTTTCTGTTGCACTATGTGGACGCATGGTACTTCACATGGATGGACTTTGTGGATTTGGCATTGTTTTATTTGGGCCACCTACCTGAATCTTCGGATGTCTGCACTCCTTTCTCCATCCCTCCGACTCCCTCTATGCTCTCCATTCCGATGGTGGAGGCACAGATTTCTTCCCAGGGGGTCAACTTGATGGGTGATTCAGGACCTCCCCCGGTGGCTGTGGCAATGTTGCGGTTGGCAGAGAGTATGCTGCGGACGCGTATCCGCAGGTCGCCCCATCGCTTACGGCATTGCTGTGGGGTGCGGGGTGCGGTCCCCACCGCACTTACCCGCTGTGCCACCAGAGCCCATATGGCCTTCTTGTTTGCAAGTGCCGTCCTGGTCATTTGCGTGCAGAAGACGACGGCAGCATTCTCCTGGAGGGTCTCTGTTAGCACGGTGAGTTCCTCACGGGAGAAGTGGACCTGCCGCTTGCGGTCGCACGCTTTCTTCGCTACTTTTCCCATTTTTCTTGGTTTCGCTAGGGTGGATGACGGGTTGGGGTGTGTCTCAGGGTAGTGATTTTAGTGGTTGTGTGGTTTTAGTGGTTTTATAGGTGTACGGCGGGATGTTTCCCGTTCCGGGCCCATGTTTTAACTTCCGTTTCCGTATATTTCCAGTCACCGTACTTTCCGGTAGGCGCACACTGCGGTGTCCGCTGTGATGGGTGGCGGTATTGCACCTAGGGCGCCGTACGGCGGCGGTGTGGGCCGTTTTGGGGTCATTTCCGCCATCGCGGACTTTGCACTTCCGCCATGCCGTGGTGCTCGTGCCCGATGGGTCGGAATGGGCCGCACTTTGCTCCTTCGTGCAATGGCGGAAACGCTATTTACGCTGTGGCGGTCCGGTCAGTCACTTTCCGCCAGGGTCGTAATGAGGGCCACTGTCTTTTACTTCCCTGCCATACATATATATGTGCACTCAGTGAAAACATTTCACTAAAGGAATGTTACGCTTCACAGTGCAACCAAACACCACTGCACATTCCCCCATTATAGTAAGCTAAGCAACCATAACTCGCACCATCTACGTGCATTGCTAAGACTAACACCCAGAACATCAAAGATGACATCACAAATATCATTGATGACATCACTGATGTACCTGTGAATTCGCCTTTTTCCCCACAATTTTCGGGCAATACCCTGGCAAAGCTAGTTTTGATTTTTGCATAAGCACTGCTCAGGGAAATTCATCATATGCCAGTTATTTCTACCAGTTGCTGTATTGTTCACATTAAAGAGAGTCTTACTATCACTTAACAACTCTTGCCATACAAAGGTGAGGTATTCGCAACATTTTCCGGTTTTCACATCAACTAACAATGTACCTGCACTTTTACACAGGAGTGTGCACACATGTGCATCCTTTTCAAATATCATTGATAATAAAACAGCCCTCTTTTTATTATCCTAAGATCAAACACTGGTGGTATTACGTGCTTGCAACATGGGCAGACCCAGAACAAAGGTTTAGTCTCTTGTCTACATTCATGCCAGACGAGCCCCACCAATGCGCCCTACTCCACGTTTCAAATATGTTTCCTGCCTGATTCTAGCTTACCTCAGAGAAGCACACGCACAGAAGAACACTATCATACCTACCATTTTAGTAAAGTAAAGATATTCCAGACGCCATTGCTTGTCAGTCGTTACAAATGGCTTTCAATATAGTCACAAATGGACATTTCATGGATGGTATCAGCTAGCATCAATGGTCATGGATTGTGCGGGGCTAGAGTGTTCAGTGTTGCTGGCAGCCGAGACTACTTCTCTTTAAGTTTGTTCATTTATAGACTACACTATAGCATATTTTCTGAGATGCTGCAGTTCTTATTAAGACACACTTTTTTATTTTGTATGTTTTATATTATTCATTTATAAAGCGCACAGCCGCCGGTGGGCATCGAGGCGATGTTACTGAGGTAAGTGCATGTTTACAAAGTTACATGGGTACATACATAAGAACAGAGAGGTCTAGTAATGCTGGTAAATGCTAGTATGGGTGCATGGCTTAGTCAAACAGTCAAGTTTTCAGGGTTTTGCGGAAGGCAGAGTGGGAAGGTTCAGCTCTGAGGGTGAGTGGCAGGGAGTTCAGGGAGTTTATATGGCATATAACCTTAATAATTCATAGCCAGAAGAGCAGGTGGACAATCTGCATAGTCGAATATACTTCTATTTCGTGTTATCAGGCAGGGAACATTTAGACATAGTACAGATATGTCACTGGAGGCATGCTTAAGTGGGACAACTCTGGCACCATGCTGCCTCCAACTTTAAAGGAATAGCCTAGTCCACCTTAGTAGTCAACATGTGTGGGAACTGGATATTTCTAGTAAGTGATTTGGATTGCATTATTTCATAGACTAGATTGAGCAAAGGTCAGAAATGTAGAATATGCCAAACAAACACACAGGACAGGGAGTTACAGGAACACGTTGGATCATTAGAGGGACCTCCAAAACCTCTCTGAGGTAGTATTTGAACATAGCTATAATTACTGCTCCTCATTTTGAGGGCCATGTATAATCCACTTGCCAATCCATTGATGTGCAAATGAGCTTAAAAAATCCCCATATGTAACCATGCACATTTCCCAGGCAAATCCTTGCGCATCCGACAACACAATTTCTCTCTAGCACTACACCATGGGGATATTGAAGAGGTGCAGTTATATTGCCTATAATATGCAGACAAAAGAAAAAAGATAAATCAAGCAGCGGTCACACAAAGAAAAAAGGGGCTTTTATCAAGGCAAATGGAACATTGTTTGTTGGGCAATATTACAGCATGGTGAAGACAGGCAGTTCACTCCCCTAAGGAAAGGGCGAGATGCAGTCTGTAATTCTAACAAGGACTTAGGATAGACAACTGTAGCTACAGAGTGGTAATATTGGTGCCATAAAGAAGCAAGCAGCTCCGGTCCTCTCCAGGCTTGACTACTCCCTTCATCCCCTTCAACTAATCAAGAATAGGACTGCCAGACATACTAATTAAGTTTGTCAATACAGCACATGTTTTTCCCTGCAAGTGATGGGGATTTGCCCCATATTGTATGAATCCAAAAATACTATTAATTATTAATACAATTCAGAGCAAAAACAAAGACTTTTCCATTTAGATTGTAGGTACAGCTGTAGAACATGACCACAGATTCCCATGTAGTGGTCCTTCTTATAATCGTCGGCTAATTACTAAGGCAGTATATTCTATGTACTCTGTGTTGCGAATACACCACGCGGTTGCACTTTATAATTAAGGGGTAGCTCGTAAAATCAGGGGGTATTTTCAATAATGCATGTTTTACTGTTGACACTTGTAAGAGGATTCAATTCAACACTACAGCTAAGTCAACGCCTAGTCTATAATACTGAATGAAAACCCTTATTGATATATCTTTATGTCCAGTTCATGCGTCCTGGATGACTACCCCTATATAACACCCCTCTCTTGGAATCCCCCTGACCCCACTGAGCCAAGAAGTAGTTCTGTTTTGCAAGTTAAAAGGTTTATTTGATAATTTAAATAATAGATATATAGATCACACTTTATAATAAATTAATAATTGAATAGCACACTTAATCTGATATGATAAAGATCAACAACGGAGAATCTGGCACTAGCACACTTCTTATAATCACTAATGAGTTGACATGAAATGGATAAAATAGCACACTGGTAAATAGGAACAAAAGTATAATGTGGTAGAGGATGCTTTATGTAAGCTCAGGTGGATGCAATATTCAATGAATGCAGTACAGAAAATACTCAATATGATTTCAACAAAACAATGTAATCACTTTTCTCTGGCAATCCCCTCCCCCCCTTGATGCAAGGCAAGGAAATGGAAGGAAAACACACAGTTCTCAGAAATGCAATCAAATGTGATTCAGTTCACCCCAGCAAGCTTAGACTACAGAAGTTTTAAAACACAGGCCCAAATTGCTTTGATATGTGCTGGCAATGAATTAAAAAAATATGCTAAAATGCTTTTAATTCCCTTTCAGAGGTTCAGGGTGAATGGTATCTAGTTAATATTAGCTCAGGCTCACACTAGCAATGATGCAGGGATAGTTAGCAGGTTAAACGAATTTCTGGCAAATGGAAGGCAAGCAGCAGCAGTTTTTACATGTGAAGAAATTTGCAAATCGCGGTAAAATTCGCGAATGCGTGTTCCGCGATTGCGGTAAAACTATAAGGGGTAGGAAGGTGGTTCGATTCAAAGCTAAGATTCTAAGCTTTCAAATGAAAGTTACTGCAAGTCTCTAGCACAAACGGTCACGGAGATATGAGCGATTTAATAAAGGTCGTTTTTCAGATTTGAAATTTTAAAAGCTCAAAATGACAAGTGACAAATTTTGCAGCTAGAATGACAAGTGACAGATTTGGATCTATCAGGCAGTTCTACTTAGGTTAAATAGATTGAATTAGATGAATTTAAACTAAGAGATAGCTTCTACACAGTTCTGCTGGGTACTCACACTATATTCTTGAATTAAATGGGCCTCGTCACAAATCTGGTCAGGGTTTTAAACTGGACTCTGGTCTGGTCTGGTCTGGCCTCTGCACTTCACAGTGATCTGGGTCAGCTCTCTCTGCTGGTCTGGGTCTCTCTGGGTACAGCACTGCTTTCTCTCTGGTCTGGTCTCTTAGTTCTGGATAGATTGAAGTCTCTAGTTTGGCTTTCTGGAGGTTGATGGAGGTAAGTATGGATTTTTCCGGCAGAGCTTCCAGCTGCAGATGGAATTGAAGGTCCCTATCTGTCCTGTCTGTCTGCTTTTATGTGTTTAGAATGTGGGTGTGTTCTAGCACCACTGACCCTACCTCTCTCTCAGCTTCCAATTGGTCAAACTTCCATTTATCATTTGATTGGGGGAGCTAGGTTGGGTCAGAGTGATGTCATTTTACAGCCTGCAGAAAGTCCACTCCTCCTGTCAATTTACACACAAATCTAGATTTGAAACAAATACATATTTGCAGAGGTACATATTGTTTTAAAATCATATGCACCCATCATGCATTACAGGAGGTATCCCCTGTTCAAACTCTGCTCTTCCTGGGAGCTTGCATTCAGAAATGGCACATATTTCACTTTTTAATTGATTTTTCAATTTCTGACATTGACCCAACTTTACATACATGTGCGCAGGGAGTATGGACATTAACTGATGAAGTTTCAGACTTTTAACATGCATACATTTAGAGTAATATCCACTTTTCCGCTGACACCCCCCTGAACATACCACCGGTTCTAAAAACCTCTTAAACTGTGGGCAGAAAAATCACAAGAATTATGGTATCATTTATACAATTTTCACATGTCCGCTCTATGAATGATCCATCTTTTTAAAGTTATGTTCTGGCTCCAAAGTGGTGTGGTTTCCTCTCAGCACAAGGTAGAAATACTGGTTTATCCAGTTCTGCCAAGCCAGCTTGCTCTCACAGGCAGTGCTCCTCCCCTTTCCTCAGGAGGAAGCCACTTTTTACGACCATTTACGACTCCTGCCAATAAAACCTTTGCCTGAGCCAGGACAGGGCTTTGTTCACTTTCCTGCAGAGCACAGGTAATTCAATTATCAGATAGATGGCATATCCTTAGTGTGAGCAGCAAAAGGGCAGCTAGGCCTGGGAACACAGCTGTGACTCAAGTTTCACTCCTGATGGGGGTAGTTGCCAGGCAGAATTCAGTTCCTTAAGCCAGGTTTCAGATAAAATGTCACTTTTTGTTCCCCAGTTCCTGCATTCAAATAAAACTAAACATTTTTACATATGCAGCTAGAATGCTGATTCTAAGTGCAAACTATAACATTTAAACAATTGCAAAGGCATGTGACACCAAACATAGGTCACTCATTTAATCTAAACATTTTCGATTTTAGTGTCTTTAAATCCAGTGCAACTTAAACTGCTGACTCCATAGCAGTTTTGTTATAAGCACTGTTTTGGGCTCTTCATTTCCCAGATTTTGTAAGCACACAAAACCTCATTCTGCCAAATGTCTGCTGGTGTTCAGTGAATATTTTGCACATGTTGCAATGTTTAAAATAGACACTTTGGCTTGCCTTCAGAGGAACACAGGGTGGTTTTAAAACGCCGGCTTTTGGATAGTGGTGAGTACTGGTACTGCACCCATTTTTGGGATTTAAGAATGAATTCCCCACAATTCTAGGTTGCATTTGGCAATCAGCATTGCCATTCCCAATGGTTTCAGACTACTGTGCGGGTAGTCCAATGGTGGTTTTAGGCAGTGTCCTTCTGTGCCCATAACATCGGCAAAAATGGGTGGCAGCCTATTCTTCCTGCATTTCCCTGTGCATTTTCTGTTAAGCTCTGGCCATCATGATGTTTTCATGTCAGTACTGCACAGTTTTGAGGTAGGGCTCGGATGCATGGGTAAATACATCCCACAAGCCCCCCTCTTGCGATGGCCATTCGGTTTCACTGATGGGACTCGCAAGATCTGGGATGTTTCCTCATCTTCTTCCAATAGATGGCACAGTTCAGCATCTTTTCCTCCATCCGGTCGGATCGATCGGTTCTCCTCGCCGGTCCTGATGGGAATATTGGGCGGTACCCCGAGCCCGTTGCGTCTCAGCTCCCGGTCTCCGGATCGTCCTCCTTGGCCCGTCTCAAGGTTTTCTTTCTCCTAGGACGACATAGGAAGAGCGGCAATACCTATTCATAGACGTTTTTCCACCACCGTTGAGATAGTGGGGCAGCATATGCATTTCATCATCACGAAACATTACATTCTTATTTTGAAAAACAAAAAACAGTATAACTAAGAGACAGTTTCATGCAAATCACAATGTTTTAGAGACTAGATGTGGTATGTTTTATGATTGGAACAGAATTAGTCTGAGACAGTACCCGCTAGGATTCCAGAGGATTCCTCCAGTTGTTGCAGAGTGTGCCTGGGATGGCAACATTTCAACTGGTTTATGTGGACCCACTTGTCTTCCCCCTCTGCCGAACCGCCTTTGGGGATGCGGATCTTGTAGGCCACAGGGGAGATCTTATCGACGATCTCAAAGGGTCCCTTCCATGTAGGCAAAAATTTGAGCTGCTTGGCCTGGTTCCTTTGGAAGTTGTATAGATAGACCCGGTCTCCCACCTGATATTCCTTCCTGGAAGTTTTCAGGTCATAATGGGTCTTCATGCTATCAGCTGATCTTTCTAGATTCCGCTGAGCATAAGCAAAAGCATGTTGAAGGTGTTTCCTTAAATTCTCTACATACTCATGAGTAGTGGAGGCATTTATCAGTGTCTGCTCTGGGGTCCTGTAGAGCAAATGCTGGGGAAGCACCATCTTGCGCCCAGTCATCAACTCAAATGGTGACATTTTGGTTGCAGATGAAGGGGTAGATCTGATGGCCATTAGGACCAGAGGTAATCGGATATCCCAACTTGGCCCAGAATCTGCCACAAACTTCTTTAATATGCTCACAATTGTCCGGTTATATCTCTCTACTGCCCCAGAAGAAGCTGGTCTATAAGCAATATGCAGCTTTCTCTTGACCCCCAGTATCTCCCACATCTTTGTCATTACTTCACTGGTGAAGTGGCTACCTCTGTCTGACTCAATCCTTTGAGGTAGACCAAAACGGGAAAAGATGTGGTTAATCATCAAGGCAGCTGCAGTTTCTGCCTTGCAATTTGGGGCTGGGAGACATTCCACCCACTTGGTAAACAAGCATGTCACAGTCAACATGTACTTATTCCCCCTAGCCGAGCGAATCACAGGGCCTACAAAGTCGATTTGTAAATCTGACCATGGCAGTGTCATTCCCCTCTTTTGGAGAGGCGCGCGGTGCGTGAGGGATGATGGCTGAAATTGTGCACACACAAGACACCCCTTCAAGTATTGGTCGAGGTCCTGCCCCATGTGTGGCCAGTATGCAACCTCTCTTAAGATTTCCAATGTTGTGTGAAACCCCCTATGACCGGCAGTGGCCGCATCATGGGCGTGACTTAACATCAGGCTTCGGAATGAGGTAGGAACCACCCACTGATCGTGGCCAGCTTTGGATTTCCTTACCAGCAAACCGTCTTGGATTCGGAACATTTTTGGACATTTCATCAACACTCTTAGGTCCTCTTTCCCAATGTAATCGGTATCCGTCAGGGGAAAGTTCTCAGGGTCCTCAAGGTGCTGGTAAAATTTACCAATTATTGGATCCCCCTTCTGAGCAGTAATCAAATCAGCATCAGGGGTCTCCTTACTCCATTGTACAATTGAAAGGTCGTTGTGAGCATTTGTCTGGGACCTAGTGATAGCAGTGACCTGGATTTCCCCCAACAGGGACTCAATCTCAATTAGATCCCCTTGGATGGCCCCGGTTTTGGCCAGCTGATCAGCTAAGTCGTTTCCAGTTTTGTCTGGTCCCTCTACTTTGGAATGACCCTTGATCTTTTTCCAATAGATGGTCATCTCATTCGAGGTGACCAGATCATCAATGTTTTGGATCAACTTCCCATGTTTCAAGGGTTTGTTGTTAGCACATAACATGCCTCTGGTTTTCCAATTAACCAGGTGCTCCACGAACCCGTTCCGTACATAATCCGAATCTGTGATTATGACCAGTTCGTGGAGTTGATGCTGGACAGCAGTGAGGATGGCCTGATGCACAGCCATCAATTCTGCCACCTGACTACTTCGGGGACCGATTTTGTATCCAGCGTAGGGTTCTGGGGACTCATTCACCCATGCATTCCCTACGCCGGCCACTAGTTCTTTCTCCCCGTCGTTGTCGACATGGTAAGAGCATCCATCGACATACACAGTGGGCATTCCCTCACACTTGTCTTCTTCAAAGACTTTGTGTGGGGAATTAAGGTATGCCTCCATGTTGTCCTTGATTTTCAGACTTTCGTCCTCGAGACAGTTTTCTCTGGCACAATCATGCAAGTCAGCCAGACCTTGCGCGAGGGGACTCTTCTTGTTTTGGCCATATCTGACCTCCACAGGAAAGCCTTGCATTGACAGAATCCAGGAAGTAATTCGGGAATTACTCACATTTCCGGCCCGGATTCTGTCACTTTGGAGATATTGCAGAGGCTGGTGTGGAGTCTCCACTATGATGTGTTCCCCCTGGATAAACGGGCGGTAATTCTTCAATGCCCACACCGTTGCCAGGAGTGCCTTCTCACAATCGTTGAATTTTTCCTCCACACAGGATAAAGTTTTGCTCGCATAGGAGATTACTTTATTGACCTTGTCATGCTTTTGGTATAATACTGCCGTCAAGCACGTATCAGAGAACCCCGTCTCCAGGAAGAACTCCTTGTTTCTGACAGGGTAAGCTAGGCAAGGCGCTTGTGAGAGGCTTCTTTTGAGTTGTTTTACCGCCTCGGCTTGTTCTGGACCCCATTCCCACTTGACCCCCCCCTTCAGGAGATGAATCAGGGGTCTGGTGATCTCTGCGTAGCCCTCAATGAACTTTCTGCTGTAATTAGTCAGTCCAAGGAGGCTCCTTAGTTCTCGCAGAGTTGTAGGGTCTTTCAGTTTCTGAAGTGCTTCCACTTTCTTTTCCTGGGGACAGAGACCCTGAGGAGTAATCTCATGCCCCAAGAAATTAACACGGGTTCTACACCACTGTGCTTTCTGAAAGGAAAGTTTTGCTCCGGCGGCCCTCAACTGTGTCAGAACATAACGGATCTCCGCTATGTGTTCCTCCACAGATGAACTTTTGATGAGGACATCATCTACATAAGCCAGGTTACCCCTTGCACCCAAGTCAGGCATGGCCTTGTGTAGAAAAATGTTGAATTCATTGCCGGAGTTGAGGTATCCGAAGGGAGTCCGGGTCCAGGTGTACTGCTGGCCCCCAAAGGTAAAAGCCAGCTTGTATTGGTCCTCCCTACTGACAGGCACGGTCCAGTATCCATTGGTCAGGTCTATTGCAGTGAATACCTGTGACCCCTGAATCTGGGCCAGACCTTGGTCAATGTAGGGCAGAGGCCATCGGGAAGTATGGACCCGTTTGTTGAGCACCCTAAGGTCGGCGCAGAGTCTCCACTGGCCGTTTGGCTTCAATATTCCCAGCACCGGATTATTGAAGGTGCTGTGGACTGGACGGATTATTCCCCGGGACTCAAGGTTCTTAATTATTTCAGTAAGGGACTCCATTGATGCGAGAGGCAAGCGATATTGCTTCACAAACACAGGAGTCATGCCAGGGTCCGTGGGGATTGTTGTTGTGTGGATGTCAGTGCGACCACAGTCATATGAGTCTACCGCAAAGAGATCTTGGAAATCCAAGAAAACTTGTTTCAACTTTTGCTTTTGTTCCAGAGTCACACAGGCATCCGCTAGGTTGACTCTCTCTTCCACCATCTGCCTGAAGCCTGGAAAGACTTCTGGTCTGGCTATCTCCGCGGCCTCCTCCAGCTGGGTGGAGAAGTCCCTGGTCAGAGTGCTGATTTGGACCGGAGGCTTCAGGTGGGAAAGGCAGCCTTCATGAACCTGGAAAATCACCTCATCCCTCCTGAAGTCACAAGTCACATCTTCCTTACCATAGGGGCAAGAAGTGTACACCAGGAAGTTCCCCCCATGCTGGGTAAAGATCCTGTCTGGTGTTGTATTGTCATCACTGTCACTGTCAAAGCAGTCCTTGGGGATTGGTCCTAACAGTTCATTTACTAAGTCAATGGAAAAATGTCGGTCATCAACCGCCATTCCAATAATGGTGCCTGCGGCTAGAGTAATACTCTTTAAGTCGCTGTTATCCACCTCTATTGGAATAGTGTCATGTTCTATGTTGACTAATGGTGTTGGGTTTACCCCTAACCCTTGCTGTTGGAGAGAAGCATTTAGATGTATGTAAGCATCAGGGTTTTTCAAATGTTGTCCTCTTTTAACTTTCACTTCCAGGGAGAATTGTCGGGTCCTTTCTGGGATGGTGACTTCCTCTTTAATCTGAATTTCAACTGCATAAGGTAGCAATTGAGCTGACCTAAATGCTTTTTCTGGATCATCAAAGCCCATGGGATTATCCGCTAATCGGGACCAAGCTTTGAAGTTTATTAGGTCCAAACTAATGGCAAAGCGATTGAGAATGTCACTGCCTAAGTAAAAGGCGGCAGGGACGTCTCGCACGACCCAACAATTGTGGACTATGCTCTTGTTGCCAATGGAGATTTTGAGCATACACCTGCTTGGCAGGAGATGTTTGGAATTAGGTGCTTCCAGGTCCATTTCCCATTTGTCTATCAGTTTGAAGGTGGGAATGGCTGGATCTTTTGGGAGTTGGCGAAAAATGGCTTCGCTGATGAAGCTCTTACCGTTGTTCACACACACTCGAGCGAGAACAGAGTCCTTCCCATCATTTAACTGAACAGGGATGAACAACTGCTCTCCAATTTGCTGAATATCAGCCAGGCTCTGAGCTGATTTCACATCTTTCTGGACTATAGGAGTGGGAGTTTCAGGTTGTGGATTGGTATAGAATTTCAGAGTGTTTCCTTCCAGCGTGGAATACCACTTTAGACTGGAAGGAAGGTTGATTTTCAGAAACAGAGAGGACCCCCCATCACCAGTCTGTTGTCCTACTGCTATTACTGTCACATCTGGAATTTGGCTATTCTGGAAGTGAAATTCTACTTGGTCAGATTTTTGTTCAACCATGTGGCATGTGCCGTTTAAACTAACATGGTTGACACTCTGTTTTAATTTTATTGGTCGGCTAGTCTGGGTCCAGAGGACCTTGTTTACACAATCTATTAGGGGTGACAACCTTCTCAGGAGGTCATTCCCTAGTAAACAAGGGGTGCCCTCTGGGGTCACAACTATGACCGGGTGTTTCAACTTATGTCGCCCAATTTTAATGTCCAAGTCTGCAGTCCCCTCAACGGGAATTTCCTTCCCGTCAAAGTTCTGTAGTTGTCCCGGAAGAGAGGTGAGAGGAATTTGGTAATTCTCTCCCCTTCCTGCATTCAGTTCGTCAAAGGCCCTTCTGGACAGGAGGGTAGCTTGAGATCCAGTGTCCACCAGTGCCGAGATTGTATCCTGCCCCTGTACTTGTACCGAAGCATAATATCTTCCCTCCTTCTCCTCAAGGGGGCACAGATAATGTACATTTTTGGACAACTGGTGGGCTAATTTTCTGGTTTTGGACATCGCGAGAGAAGAATTTTGGGCAGAATTCTGTGGAGAGCCTTGGGAATCTGAAAGAAAAAGTTGGCAACTGGAGATCAGAGCCATTGTGGGTTCCCCTGGCTCCGGTTCTGGGCCGCCCCCCCCTTTTTGGAGGCAGTCACCAGGATGGGTTTGAACCAGGGGATTTTCTTGCTGTTGGTTCTGGGATGAGATGGTGGGTGGCGGTAGCTCAGTCTCCACATCTACCCAGTCTGGATTTGCATTCCTAGGGACCCATTTTTCTTTGGGAGGAGTTCCCCCCTCTCTGAAGGAGAAGATCCTTTTCTCAGGATCCTCTGAGGATCCCTCTCCCTCAAATTGGAAGATCTGTACCTCCTCCTCAAACTGAGTCTGTTTGGGTCTTTTGTTTCTCCTACCCCCCCTCTGCTCCTTAGGAGGCAGACTTTCAGGGGCAAGAGATTTTGTTTCCGGTTCCTGGGTTTCCAGGGGCTGTTTACAAGTGAGGAAGGAAGCTTCCTCCAAGGCTTTACACCCCCCTTCCCTTTGTGCCTCCTCCCTGGGAACCGGTGAGTTATCGGGGTGCTGCCCCCGTCATTGTTCTGGAGCACCAGGTCCAGAGTTGGGTGCGTTCTGCGCCGGCACGCCCATCTGAGGGTTCTGCTGAGCCCTCAGTATGTGACCCAGATCCCGCGCCATGTTTTGAACCTGGCGCTCTAACTGGGAAACCCGCTCAGGCTGATACGGGGCCCTGTTTTCTCCCCTGGGCTGATCCCGGGAAGGGTAGCTGTCCCTCCTCTGGTAATACCCCGGGTTGGGAAGATTTGGGTACCCCTCCACCCTTGGCCTCCCCTCTCCCGGATTCAGTGGTCTGGGCTCAGGGAATTGGGGAAAGAAGGATGGATGGTTTTGGGGCTGAAAGTCGGGTGGATATCTGGGGAAAAAGTTCTGCCCAGGGTTTGGTAAATTTCTGCCCTCCTGTGGGAAGTTTGGAGGGAAGTTCCCTGGGTTAGGTGCTTGGCTGGATCCCCCCCCCTTGGGCTGGAGGAGTCCACACATAACCCAGGATGGGTCGATTTCCCTTGTAACGGGGACTTACATAATCAGGAGAGCGAGGGACCCCATTTGTGGGGCTGCCTCCCTGGCTCCCTGTCTGTGACTGGCCCGAGGACCTTCTGGGCCTAGCATTATTAGGTGCAGGTAGGTTTTTAGGCCCCCCCATCTCCAAATCCAAAACGGGGGTGACCTTTACCTCTGCCACCTTGGCAGCAGCAGGGGTGCTGTTGGCTTTGGGGTTTTTCTGGGCATTACTTTTGCTATCTACCGGTTTCTGCACCTCATAGATCCGGGTAGCCTATTCAATGACCCAGTCTAAAGATCTTTTCTCGTGAAAATCCCTCACGAGCTGGGTCATGATATATTTGGGCAAGGCATGGAAAAACGTATTAATAAATTCCCTGCTATCCGTGCGCACCCTTCTTGTGGTCTGTGC
This sequence comes from Ambystoma mexicanum, assembly GCF_040938575.1. Lineage (NCBI taxonomy): Eukaryota > Metazoa > Chordata > Amphibia > Caudata > Ambystomatidae > Ambystoma > Ambystoma mexicanum. Next base: position 185,506,525 of record NC_090935.1, read on the forward strand.
AAAAGCACGCTTTAACTCCTGCACAAATTCTTGTGGGGCCTGATCCTCCCCACATTGCAAATTGTAGGCTGCCTTGCGAGCCTCTTGAGGATTTCTGTGAACAGAAAAATGTTTCAAGATGGCCGCCTTATAGGTGGACCATCTTAAATGATTTTGGTCCTCCAGCCCCGCAAAGAAACTGGAGTATTCCGGGGAGAAGGTCCACTTTACATATTGAATACAGCTTTGGCTGTCCTTCAAATGGAAAGTCTCCATCATTTGTTTAAACAACTCTAAGTGCTCCCAAACAGAATACTTAGCGTTCTTATGGTAAGGCGTGATGACGCTCCTGATCGCCTTAATCTGCTTTAAGGGGTCCTTAAGCAAGGCCCTTTTTGCCTTATTGGCCTTTTTGGTTCGGGTAACCCTTGTCCATTCATCCTCAGACTCGGAGGCACTGCTCCCAGAGGTTCCCGTCTGTTCTTCCAGGTTTTCCCGGATTCTGCGAGCCTGGGAATGGCTGGCAGAATGTGGGGACCTGGTCTCCTGTGTCCTGCGCAGTTCAGAGGAGTCTTCAGATTCCTCCTTGCTGCCAGGATTTGATGGGTACCCCCTCCACTGACCTAACTGGGCAGAGGTTTTCAGGATGCCCTTAATGGGCCTACTCTCCTGGGGTTCCCCATCGAACTGTACTGTACTTGGGTGCCCATACCCGGATGCCCACCCCTCCATTCCTGAGTGGTACTGGCCTATGAGCCCCATACTCTTAGCAGGATAGTAATCTGCCATCCCTGCAGCCCTGTGCTCATGTGCGCCAGGGGACATGGGGGTGGTAGAGTCCAGGGACTGGGGGAGATGAAGGCCCCTGGTGTTAGGGCTCCTGCGGTTATGGTCAGGAGTCTCTCTTTCCCAGCGGACCTCATCTCTATCCGCCCCTGCTCCCTGTTGCAATGCAAGAGCCTGCATTTGTGCTTTCAGTTCCTCTGTTAAGGCCTTACTCGACTTTATCAGTTTCTCCTGCATCGCTACCTGTTGCTGGAGCCTCTCATTGTGCTGGCAGAGAGCCTCATTTTCCCTCTGTGCTTCCTGGTTGGTCCTGGAGAACTGGGCCAGTCTTTGCTGCAGGAGGGTTACCTCCTGAGCTGTGTCCCTATTGGCCTGCTCCTTTCTTGCTAGAGCATCCTCCACCCTCCTGGTGTGCTCTAACAAGTTCTGGTGTTCTTTTTGGAGGTCACCCAGTCCCTGGTGGGCCAGGTGATTTTCTTCCATTTTCCTTTTTAAATGGCAGACTTCCTGGCCTAAGGCGTCTCTTTCCTGACTAAGAGCCTGCATTTGTGCCGCCAGGTCGTCCCTCTGCCTTTGAAAGGCACCAGCTTTCTGGCGTTCTTCATCAAACTCTGCCTGGGTATCCAGGTCTTTCAAGATCAGCTTGTTGCTCTCTACCTTCACTCTATCTAGATGGCTTTGCAGGGTGGCTACCTGCTCCGTGCATGCCCTGTTAAAGTCTAATTGTTGCTCCAGCTTTTTCTGGCTCTGCAGTAAGGAGTCCAAACTGTCTTGGTGCTCCTTCTGCAGGGCCAGAAATCTAGTATCCTGTTCTACCTTTTCCTGTTGCAGCACATCCATATCCTTCTTTATTTTAATGATGTGCTGCCTACTATCATCTTCTGACTCCTGGCTCCTCTGCAGCCTCTGCTCAGAAGAGACCAGGTCAGATTGGGCCTTCTCTAACACCATCTGTTGCCTATTTGCCAGATTTTGGCTTTCAGCACATCTATCCTGCATGTCTCCCATATATAGGTACAGGTATGCTGCTATCCTGGCAATCTTATTGTGTTCCTCTTTGGCTTTAGGAGCCATATATAGTTCACTCAGGGCCACATGTAATGGACCCTGATCTCTCCATAGTCTGACCCTGTTTCAGTGACCTGTCGCGTGATGGCCTGCAACCAGGCATCCTGGCCCTGTTCGGTCCATTCACCTCTCACAAATAGCTTATGCAAGAGGTGCTCTCTGGCTATTTTCATGTCTACTAAGGTCGTCATTCTAGAGATTGGTCTCTGTCCTGACTTACAGAAGTTAGTATTTTATTTTTGCAGAACAGAAATTTTCTTGGAGTGTCCCTTTTGAGGAATGCTTCACAGCGTAATGCAGCGTGGTGATCCGACCGGATGTATGTATCCCGTCAGTTAGCACACTGTATTAAGCTGCACAAGTGGTATTCTAACCCAAACGTCCGGCTCAGGCCCCCAATTTGTAAGAGGATTCAATTCAACACTACAGCTAAGTCAACGCCTAGTCTATAATACTGAATGAAAACCCTTATTGATATATCTTTATGTCCAGTTCATGCGTCCTGGATGACTACCCCTATATAACACCCCTCTCTTGGAATCCCCCTGACCCCACTGAGCCAAGAAGTAGTTCTGTTTTGCAAGTTAAAAGGTTTATTTGATAATTTAAATAATAGATATATAGATCACACTTTATAATAAATTAATAATTGAATAGCACACTTAATCTGATATGATAAAGATCAACAACGGAGAATCTGGCACTAGCACACTTCTTATAATCACTAATGAGTTGACATGAAATGGATAAGGTAGCACACTGGTAAATAGGAACAAAAGTATAATGTGGTAGAGGATGCTTTATGTAAGCTCAGGTGGATGCAATATTCAATGAATGCAGTACAGAAAATACTCAATATGATTTCAACAAAACAATGTAATCACTTTTCTCTGGCAATCCCCTCCCCCCCTTGATGCAAGGCAAGGAAATGGAAGGAAAACACACAGTTCTCAGAAATGCAATCAAATGTGATTCAGTTCACCCCAGCAAGCTTAGACTACAGAAGTTTGAAAACACAGGCCCAAATTGCTTTGATATGTGCTGGCAATGAATTAAAAAAATATGCTAAAATGCTTTTAATTCCCTTTCAGAGGTTCAGGGTGAATGGTATCTAGTTAATATTAGCTCAGGCTCACACTAGCAATGATGCAGGGATAGTTAGCAGGTTAAACGAATTTCTGGCAAATGGAAGGCAAGCAGCAGCAGTTTTTACATGTGAAGAAATTTGCAAATCGCAGTAAAATTCGCGAATGCGTGTTCCGCGATTGCGGTAAAACTATAAGGGGTAGGAAGGTGGTTCGATTCAAAGCTAAGATTCTAAGCTTTCAAATGAAAGTTACTGCAAGTCTCTAGCACAAACGGTCACGGAGATATGAGCGATTTAATAAAGGTCGTTTTTCAGATTTGAAATTTTAAAAGCTCAAAATGACAAGTGACAAATTTTGCAGCTAGAATGACAAGTGGCAGATTTGGATCTATCAGGCAGTTCTACTTAGGTTAAATAGATTGAATTAGATGAATTTAAACTAAGAGATAGGTTCTACACAGTTCTGCTGGGTACTCACACTATATTCTTGAATTAAATGGGCCTCGTCACGAATCTGGTCAGGGTTTTAAACTGGACTCTGGTCTGGTCTGGTCTGGCCTCTGCACTTCACAGTGATCTGGGTCAGCTCTCTCTGCTGGTCTGGGTCTCTCTGGGTACAGCACTGCTTTCTCTCTGGTCTGGTCTCTTAGTTCTGGATAGATTGAAGTCTCTAGTTTGGCTTTCTGGAGGTTGATGGAGGTAAGTATGGATTTTTCCGGCAGAGCTTCCAGCTGCAGATGGAATTGAAGGTCCCTATCTGTCCTGTCTGTCTGCTTTTATGTGTTTAGAATGTGGGTGTGTTCTAGCACCACTGACCCTACCTCTCTCTCAGCTTCTAATTGGTCAAACTTCCATTTATCATTTGATTGGGGGAGCTAGGTTGGGTCAGAGTGATGTCATTTTACAGCCTGCAGAAAGTCCACTCCTCCTGTCAACTTACACACAAATCTAGATTTGAAACAAATACATATTTGCAGAGGTACATATTGTTTTAAAATCATATGCACCCATCATGCATTACAGGAGGTATCCCCTGTTCAAACTCTGCTCTTCCTGGGAGCTTGCATTCAGAAATGGCACATATTTCACTTTTTAATTGATTTTTCAATTTCTGACATTGACCCAACTTTACATATGCGCAGGGAGTATGGACATTAACTGATGAAGTTTCAGACTTTTAACATGCATACATTTAGAGTAATATCCACTTTTCCGCTGACACCCCCCTGAACATACCACCGGTTCTAAAAACCTCTTAAACTGTGGGCAGAAAAATCACAAGAATTATGGTATCATTTATAAAATTTTCACATGTCCGCTCTATGAATGATCCATCTTTTTAAAGTTATGTTCTGGCTCCAAAGGGGTGTGGTTTCCTCTCAGCACAAGGTAGAAATACTGGTTTATCCAGTTCTGCCAAGCCAGCTTGCTCTCACAGGCAGTGCTCCTCCCCTTTCCTCAGGAGGAAGCCACTTTTTATGACCATTTACGACTCCTGCCAATAAAACCTTTGCCTGAGCCAGGACAGGGCTTTGTTCACTTTCCTGCAGAGCACAGGTAATTCAATTATCAGATAGATGGCATATCCTTAGTGTGAGCAGCAAAAGGGCAGCTAGGCCTGGGAACACAGCTGTGACTCAAGTTTCACTCCTGATGGGGGTAGTTGCCAGGCAGAATTCAGTTCCTTAAGCCAGGTTTCAGATAAAATGTCACTTTTTGTTCCCCAGTTCCTGCATTCAAATAAAACTAAACATTTTTACATATGCAGCTAGAATGCTGATTCTAAGTGCAAACTATAACATTTAAACAATTGCAAAGGCATGTGACACCAAACATAGGTCACTCATTTAATCTAAACATTTTCGATTTTAGTGTCTTTAAATCCAGTGCAACTTAAACTGCTGACTCCATAGCAGTTTTGTTATAAGCACTGTTTTGGGCTCTTCATTTCCCAGATTTTGTAAGCACACAAAACCTCATTCTGCCAAATGTCTGCTGGTGTTCAGTGAATATTTTGCACATGTTGCAATGTTTAAAATAGACACTTTGGCTTGCCTTCAGAGGAACACAGGGTGGTTTTAAAACGCCGGCTTTTGGATAGTGGTGAGTACTGGTACTGCACCCATTTTTGGGATTTAAGAATGAATTCCCCACAATTCTAGGTTGCATTTGGCAATCAGCATTGCCATTCCCAATGGTTTCAGACTACTGTGCGGGTAGTCCAATGGTGGTTTTAGGCAGTGTCCTTCTGTGCCCATAACATCGGCAAAAATGGGTGGCAGCCTATTCTTCCTGCATTTCCCTGTGCATTTTCTGGGAAGCTCTGGCCATCATGATGTTTTCATGTCAGTACTGCACAGTTTTGAGGTAGGGCTCGGATGCATGGGTAAATACATCCCACACACTGTACTCAACATGACAAGTCGTCTGGCTGAATAAGAGTAAATGAGTACCGCTTGTTTTTGTGAGTCATTTTCTTTTTAGATCCAAAAGTGGATCACTCAGTGTCATTACCTATCCATGAGCACTATAATATTAACTCCTAATTTGCATATTGAGGGTAAATTAGGCTCTACTTCCCTGTAGTACATGTATTGCCCGATTCTGAACTCTTCCACTTTTTAGTACCATCATTCTGAGCTGTGTTGAGAGACTGGAGGGTAGATGTTGAGCGTTCGAGATGTAAAAGCTGCTAAAATACCCTGTTGTGGCTTCAGCTCACGCAACAGTATTACTGCACACATTTCTTATAAGCTCTGCCTCTTTGGTTTTTTTCAGGCTCCCTCCCTGTGCTCAATTGCTCTGGTATATTTGTAGGACATGTGTATGCCCCTCCAATAAAACATACAAAAATCACCAGCCACAGGATGACTTACTGGTGGATTAATAAGTATGAATGTGTGCTTTCAAGGCTGGGGCCCAGGCAAAGAGCATTGGAGCACAGGAGTCTTCTTGCATGTTTTATTGACATTTTTGGTAAAGCCAACGTGATGACTAGTACTACAGGCAGGACAGTGTGGGCTGGGGTTTTATAACACAATGGGGCAGGCGACTGCACATTTTCTTTCTATAGCATGTCATGTTTTACTCAGATAAGGGACAAGGAGAGTATGTGTTCTTACATGGGGAGTGTGGGAGCATTTGTTCAGTCAGAAAGTAAATGTTTCCTTAATTTGGGATTGCATGTTTTATTGGTGTTAAGGGCAAAATCAGCGTGTTGAGTGTTCTTACATGGTGAGTGTAGGCATTTGTGCAGCTCAACAAGGAAACATTTCCTAACTGTAGCATTGGAAATGTACCGACGTTGCGTCCAAAGTCAATATGAAGAGTGTTCTTACATGGCGGTGCCAGGTTTGGGGAAGTATTTGTGAATCCACAAATAGCATGTTTTCTTGATGCAGCAGGAGATTTTTACTGGCATTAAGGGCAAAGCAAACACGTACATTTTTACGGACATGGGGATAATGGAATAATGAGCATGAACATGTTTTCTTATGGTATCATTTCTGTGCAAATTATTACTGGCCACACACAGAGCTGGCTGGTACATGTGTGTGCCAGGAGTCAGTCAGAGCCCCCTACTTTCTATTCTAGGTGAAAGATTTAAGGTTTGATTAAAACAAATATGTATATATTTCACAAAGTGCATAGCACAGCCTGCTCGTGCAGCAGCATGACCATCCTGTGCATTGCGCATGCATGATGATCCCAAAAAGGCCTGAAGTGTGGTGCTGCCTGTGGTTTATTGCAGAGTTTGTAGGAGACCCCTTCAGAATGGCTTGGAGGTAGGCCTCCACATGTTGTCTTACGCCACTGTGTGTATGGGGCCATGGAGTCTGTCGGTCATCATTGTAACTTCTAAACTGTTACTAGTGTCAAATAAAGAGAAACACAAAAATATTTTTTTTAAATCCTGATATACCCACACTTGAGCTCTCTGACTGCCGAAGGACTTGGCCATATCTTCTGCCCTTTTGACAACCCACTCCATGCTTTCTTTTTACACTTGCTTTGGGTTTCGAGAAGACCTACCTACAAAGAAAAACATTATACCTGACATCAGACTGCCCTCCTCTCTCCCACATTACAAAAAAAAGGGAATTGATGCATTTAATTGGTTTTTATAACACTGCCTAATACAGTACCCGAGTTCAGTTATTAAGTGGGGATCGGGGATTCGAACCTCTGTTGCTGCAGTGTTGTTGACTCCAAGACCAGTGTGCTGCCCCTGTGCTGCAGTGTTCTTGACTCCAAGACCAGCGTGCTGCCCCTGTGCTATATTCCCCATTTAGCACCTGCTCGTCACCTTTTGCACCCCTTTAAGTGATATAAGATGATCACTAATCTGTGGAACCTCCATTCCAAGTCCTCCCTCAGCACCCTACTATCCTGTACCCCGACATGTTACTCACAGTGTCCACTCTCATCATATCCTATTAACTGTCCCCACAATATACTGACCTTCCAATTGTGTCTACAGCTATACGACTCGTGGTGTATGTTGCTCTCCTTACAGGCATTTAAGCCACAGACACGTTTTGCTCTCTGGGTGCCCTTGTGCGTTTTGAGGTGTAGGTGGTTTTAACTAATTGAGTAAGTACCAACTGCAGATCTCATTTTAAGCGACTGTAAGGTCGACAAGTGCGAGAAGGAGAGACGAGGAAGTCAGCCATTATAAGAACTCTCCGGAAACCACTTAATTGAGACAAATGTGTGCGGCTCGCAAGATGCGCTCCGCTTGACAATGCGGCCGTGTGATGTTTGCATCAGAAAATAATTTACAATTTCGCGACATTAGCATAATTGCGTGCTGGCTCCATGTCATAAAGTTTAGTCTAATTTCTTAGGTGAGCGAGATGCTAATCAACCAATTCAAGACACAAATGATAGTGAAAATGATCAAATGTGAAATTGTCCAGGGAAAGTTTCTGCTCCGAAGCGGCGGAGAGGAAATTGTCATTTTGAAGTCGCAGGAGACAATTTTCTCATTACAAATCAATCCCCTGGGAGTCACTACCTGCTTTTCTCTTGCTCAGGTTGGCATCTTCGTGACACCACGGTTGTAATTAGAATGATTAAAACGCGAGAGGTGCCAAACATCTCATTTATAATTCAGCTTCGTTGGCAGTGTTAAGGAAACATTGCCTTATTTTTTTTTAACCTTTTTTTGTACCAAGCTGGTGATACCGGGCAGAACTGTGAAGCTGCCTTTTCTGAAATCACTGGGGTAAAATGGCCTTACATGGTACACAAATGAACAATATAGCAAGGGTTCGTCAGAAGGATCGTGTAAAAACTGGGGTGTTTTTATCAAACTTAACAAATGGGTGGAGTCGCTTTCACATTCTCGTTGACAATTTTCCATTCAAAGTTCCCAGTTCTTCATTTACTGAGGGACACATTACAAAAATAATTTACCACCTGCCATGCGGCAGCATTCTTTTCACAATGGTTTACCAGTAATTTAGAAATTACCTTTCTTGTGCATGCCTTGGAAAAAAAAATTGTGAACTATTTCCAATGGAAAATTGTTATATATGTGTAAACATAATTAGAATACACACACATCAATTAATTACATCTATTGTGTATTTTATGGTGTATTGCAGAGCAAAGCAAACTTGTGTGTGTGTTGGTATAATAAGTCAACTATTCCCACAAGAACTTTATATGCTAGTAAATGCAGCCCTTTCTACATTATCCTGCCAAACTATATTAAATGACTACATCAAAAAACAGAAACATAAATCAGAAAGGAAAAGAATCAGCAGGATAATCACATCCGAAAATATCTTGAAATAGGTGTTAGGCAGAATCGCAGGCAGTACCCTCTGTGACCACTACACAGAAGTAGGACTACAGGTGTTAGCCAAACCAACCTTTGGTATAAGTATGTACCACACAGTTTGTTGGTAGCAGTGGCTGAGCAGTCAGGCTTATCTCAAGAGTAAATGTGAGCAGTACATGTAGTTACACAAAGGACTTTCAATCACAGTGGTTCAAGTAAACACTTATATTCAAGGTTTCTTGGTAAAAACATGTATACATTTATTACACAATCATTTAGACACCATTTCACTAGGAGAAGTCAACTTAATATTACAAACCAATACACTTCAATACAAAATTCTAAGGTTTTGAGACTGTTTCAGCTCCCCTGAAATAGGAGCCAAATAGTAGTTCAGTACTAAGAAAGGAGCAAAAGGCACAAGGTAAGTAAACTAGATCATATATACTTTTTAGACAGTGCAAATACTTTCAGTTCAACAGAGGAGTTAAATTCAAGTCAATAGGCCAGGCCGAAGTCAATGGGCTAGTGTTCTGGATAGGAAAGAGCAGTTCTGGTATCAAACGGTAACGTTTTTGCGGAAGTTCTTAGAAGTAGTTTAGGCGAAAAAATAATCATATGTCGTGTCACAAGCTGATTAGGCCTGCAAGTTGGGAATGTTTCATGAACTTTCACCGCGAGAGTGGCGTTCTCTCAATCGGGTTGGCACAGTACATTTGTATGAAGAAACAAATGCTGATGAAGTCGTGGTTCCTGGCAGGTCCTGCAGATGTCGCTGTTCTTGAGCCTCAGTCATGGGGACACGATGGAGGATGTCGGGGGACTCCTGCACTGCACGGGATCATTGAAGAAAGCAAACAAAATTGAGTTATTTCAGTTCCAGTAGCTGTAGATTCAAGAACACAAGCTGGTGTCACTCTCCCTGGTTAATCTTAACCAGCCCTGAGAATGGTATACAGGTGTCTTATGAGTTGATTGGTCCCACCAACTCAGAGGAAGAAGCTGTACTTGAAGGAGCTTCTCTGTCGATTGGAGTTTGGCAATTAGGACCTGCAGCAGGTCTTCACCGGGCAAACCAACAGTCCAGGAGTTGCAGCAGCCGTCCTCTTCCAGCACGTCTTTGGTTCTTTCGTTCCAGTGGTCGACTCTGCCTTCCAGTTCTGGAGACACATCTTTTAAACAGTTTTCTCCCATTCATTCCAGCCTAGCTGTCATTCACCCAGCAGGATGGCTGTCCTTGCCAGGCCGTCAGTCAGCCAACTCATGCCAGAGTGCATTTGGATCTCCTAGGAGTCTAAGCACAGGGAGTTTTGGACAGCTCCCTCACTTCCTGCCCACCCCGGACACTCAGACTCAGTCCTGAAGACTGCGAAAGGCACACGAACAAAGGGACCAAACCTGGTTTGGCGCTTAGAGACAAACTCTAGAAGGACCTTTCCAAAAGAAACAGCAAAAAAAGAAGACCGGGCCCTGTTTAAACAAAGGGGCTTAAGGCGCCATCTTGAAAAACATGGCTCCCATGATTTTTTGCTATCGGTGTTCGCGGATATTTTCCATTGCAAGTGACTGAATGTGAAGGATTGCCATCAGGCAAGGGTGCAGAAGACCTGGCTTTTTGATTTTTATGAATAACTAGCGATACCACCAATACTACCAATATGGGACCATTGTAACACTAATGTAACCACTGATGTACACTTTGATTTATTTTCTTGTTAAATTGATTGTCTCGCACTGATGTATAAGTTGAATATAATAGTGTGGTTAGCGCCCTGAAGAAGGAGTAATGCTCCGAAATGCATTGGCATTAAAACAACCACACAAACAACCAAACAAGTCTGCATCTTCTCTAAGATTCCTAGCGGTCTATAATTTGCAATTTAGAATCTTTTCTGAATCAACTTTTCCCGAATGTCAACCTTTTCTGAAAATATACATATACATTAAGAATTGATAAGAACTTTGATTAAAATTTGACAAGCATCACAACTAATGAATAAGCTCTACAAGAGCCTGTACGGAGAGCACCAGACTTAGTTGGATAAGTTCATCCAACTTTCTTTTGCACAGTGAATGTGAAGGATTGCCATCAGGCAAGGGTGCAGAAGCCCTGGCTTTTTGATTTTTCTGGATAACTAGCGATACCATCCGATGTTGCATTGGTCTGTAGCTGACATGCATGTGCGGGTCTGCTATAGCCGTGTATATGTTTTATTGTGTCATAACTTCCTATTTTAAAAACAAAATTGCAAAATCGCCAATTTCCCAAAATTACTCATACTGATAGCACAGGGCCAGATCCCGCCTTTTGCATGTCGCATGGATAGGGTTGGTCAAATTTCACTATCGCCAGTACATCCTAGATGGTATGCTGACCTTGGACTAACATTTCAGCTCACCAATTTATGGGGCTGGAGCCAACCCTGAACATAGAAACAAACGTTTACAAATCTGATAGCACAGGGCCGTACCCTGCCCTATGCAGGGTGAATGGGTGGGGCTGGCCAAATTTCACTATCACAGGTACACCCCAGAATGGTATGTTGACCTTTGGCCAAATTCTAAGCCCACCAACTGTTATGGCGCCAGAGCGATCCGAAAAATACAAACACACTTTTCCCAAAATATATATATATATAGATAAAACAATACAGGTAATTGCATCTCAGAAAGTGTAATGTGCTAACCTGACATCCTTTTCCTGAAAACCAATGCCAAAAGCGTAACTTACATCGGTGTCTTGCTGCATCATTATCCGTAACTATAGTGCCTGCTCTCCACTGGCACTACAGCACATTTAGTGGTCACAGGAGACCCAACTGACAGCTGGGGTGAGAGTAAAGTCACTTCAGCACAGTGGCTGCATCTAAATCTACATACATATGATGAACTGTCATCATAATGACAGTTTCATCTTTAAACATTGGCCATTCCGGATTTGGGGTATGGTAGCTGGTCATTCATGTAAAGATTAAAGCCACTGGTGATCTGTATTTTGCATACATAAAACCTATGCTGGTCAAGTGGCACAGCGAGTAGAGCGCTCACTTAGACATCCGTGCCGAGCCTGCTAACGCAGGTTCAAATCCCGGCGGGCCAAACTCAGCCTTTCATCCTTCCGAGGTCGATAAATGAGCACCACACACCGTGGGTAATAATAAGCAGCGCTCAGATACCTGAGGGTTCGTAGTGCTATATAAGTGCCAAATTATTATTATTATTACTATGAGTCCAGGCTAGCCATGGAAGGCTGTGTGTTTTCTCCTTCAGAACAAAAGCCAGTGGAGGCTGCCTCTCTTTTGATCCTTTATGAGATTGGGTAACACCGGTCTCAATCAGGAAGTCCTTTCAGCAGGAACTGTCCTCAGAAACAGGACTCAAAGGGATCATCCTAAACAAAAGGACTAGCCTCACACCTGGTGTTGCATAACAAAGGGCTGTTGATGCTATGGGTCTGTGGGGGGGGAGGGGCAGTTAGTGTTTTCAGAGAAAGTTCAGAAAAGTTAGACATGTATTCCACCATCTTGTTTTTCTCTGTTCCTCTCCTTCGTTCCTGTCTTCTTCACTTCTACACTTCAATCAGCACAAAGCACTTTGGATATGAGGCAACCAGGAAAATACCACTTGTCAAAAGGACAGGGATTGTCCCTTTTGGCAGGATTCCTTTCACTGAATCCCCTGGGACCTTTTTCCTATCAAAGAGGGGGTACTCCCAACCTCTTGTGATTCACTTTTCGATCATTCAAGGCTTAAGAAAGAATTAATTTGGACCTCTTTTGTAAGAGTAGTTCTTTCTAAAGGCACCAGTCATTGAGGTTAAGAAGGAGTGAATCAAGGCAGAGGAAACCACTGCTCCCTACCCATACCCAGCACACATTGAGGGTGACCTTTGCTGAGAAGCAGGACCTGCCACTGTGCTTGAAAGCCCCCTATGCTGGGAGTGCAGAACCTGAAAGGACTAAAGTGGGTCTTACAGCATCCTAAAGGGCCAGGACAACCAGAGTCCCTGCTTCACTGCATTAAACAGATCGAACCACATTTGAGTGATGTTCTTTGCATTCGCTTTTGTTGCACCACCGAACTCTGAAGCACTGCTGTTGTACTTCTGAAACAGCTTGTAGCCACATCTTACCAGGTTGAGCCCATCACTTGTTCAGCGAGAACAACCAGCTCACTGATGTGGACAAACTCAAACCTCGACTGCTCGAACCATCAGACCTTAAGGGTTACAGCTTCAAACCGCTGGAACTCGAGACACACTTCAACCCAAACAAGTGGTCACTAATTTCTCAAGCCAATTTGTCCTTCTAACCAAGCCTGGTATGACCGGCATCTGTACCACCTCTGCGCCTGTATCAACATTGTTGAATGGCTGAACTTGGATCCAGGAACTTTGAAGTTATCCTGTCCCCATGGTCCACCTTTTGGGGCAATAGAGACTGGCTAAGTTCCTGTTGCTCTTTTGTCCTTGAAGACATATCCTTTTTGAAATCCTTGTTACATTTCTTGCCTGTGTTCCCTCTGTGTTACCCAGAGTGCAGCATAATTACCTTCTGCATGTCTCTGTCTTCCTTTGGGTGGGGGAGGGGGGTTGGTAGTGTTTTGTATAGATGTAACATTGATTTGTGTGATTAAAGTGTCTTTTTTTTTGTATTACCTGTTTTAGACATTATTTTATTTTGGAACGTTTACTATTTTTGTTTGGGTTGCTACTGGAGCACATTCATACCCCTTCTGACTTTGGAGCCATCGCTCAGCCCATGATACAACAACAGGGAAAGGTGGTATATCTCTTAGCTATGCCATTTTTACCTTTATTATTGGGATCACTGTTGGTTTGTATAAGTGAGTAGGCTGTTCAGCCAGCATTCACTCTTGGACTCCTGAGGAGCAGAAGTAATAACATCACACTGACCAGTATGGCAAGCCCAACGCTTGATAAAAAAAATAAATCCAAAAGACAAAAAAGACAAACAAAGACAAAAAGAATGCACGAGATATGAGAACAACTAAAATGCATTATAACACATCCTAAGCCGGGAATTATCAAAATGACATTCAACATGGTTAGAAAGCTGGCTGGTTTTATAGTAAACTACAGAAGAGAAATGAAAACAAATGTTACAGGTTTTTCACATTTTCCCCACCTCTGATTGGACATCATCATTTGCACTATAGGTGAATCCATACACTACCTAACTCTATTGGCCTATTATATCCTCGTGACCGGATGAACATGTCAATTAATAATTAATTAACATTGAGATCATCTCCTTTCCCATGATGATGATTGGATAGTACTCTTAAATTTGTATCAGCTGGACTTGATATTTGATTGGCTGTTTCAGGAGGAGTATGTGTGGAGTGTGTGACTGAGTACGTTTCAACCAATCCCTGTCTGAGATGTGACAGTGTGACAATGAAATTATAACTTTTACCTCCCCTTCCCATTGACCTAATCAGTTGGCACAGTCCTACTCTGCCTGACATTATGAACAGTTCATCACCAGTTCAACTTTGCAACTCAGCGTTGGAAACATTAGTTGCTTCTTCTTCCTTTCTCATGATTCCATTTGCCTTGCCTCGGACCCTATGAGCTGGGGGTTTATTTGTTTGCAAACGTCCTTCTCTTACAATCACATGAATATATGTATATGTAACTAGTAATACTATAGATGTACCTTTGCAAATATTGTGTATGTGCTGCAAGGGTTGTTCATGAGTTTCCGTAAACATAATCACTGATGCTTAATTAATTCTGCTCTAGGTTACAGGGTGTTTTGCATGGCTCCTTCCTTAGCAATTGGAGCTCTTGCAGTGGATCCTTTCCTACCTCAGGCAGTGAATTTCCTTAATCATTCTGTCTGGAAAGACATATTCTGTACTGCTCATTGTTCGGTTCTCAATAGCTTGTGACCTTCATTATGATATGTTTTGATGCACTGCTTAGGAACATACATTATCATATGTCTTTTGAACACAGGTTTGGGAACTTAGCTAAGCTGATGTGTTTTGGACAATCCATGTACAGTGTTTGTCCTTTAGCTCTGTGGTTTGATATTTTCTTTGTTGCTTTTTCCATGACCTCACTACCACACTTCTAGCCTGGGAAGATGTTTGTCCCCTTGCCTTAACCAGGCACTGTGTGGTATTTCATTGTGCTGTGGAAAGTTGCAACTTGGTATTTGTGCGCCTTTATGCAAGGGCCTGGCTGATATTTTCTGCTGAGGAGATGTGAGTTTTCATGCTTCAGAGATGGCTAACTGGGTCTAGAGGCCTACATGTGTTATGTATTTGATTAGTGTAAATGTTTGTTATCATTTGCTATCTTTATGAGTGCCCCTAAATGCTGCTGTAAACTTATATTTGCTCTATATTAAGTTTACTGATTATTGTATCGTAATTTACATCTACAATTTTAGTTTGCTGCATTGCATTTCTACTTCTTCATCAGTTTGAATAATTGGCACACCAAGAACATTTTGACTTCCTGCTGCAGAATCTTGACTGCGCTCAACTGTCTGTTTTGCCAATTCAAGTGCCAAACGTTCTTCTTGACGTAGTTCTTTTTCCAGTAACTCCAAGCACTGCTCACATTTTTGAAATCTAATCAAGCATTTTTTAGCAAATAATTATTGTTCAAAAGTTTCGAAACTTCCAAGCATATCACTATCTGCATGCCATGAGAAGAACAACTGCAAAAGGCAAACATTAAATTATAATGTTTTCTTTGCAGTTTGGTAAAACAGTTTCATGAGGTTGATAAGACTTAGCTTCTCATGTCTCACTAGACAACCAGTACATTCATGTACTTTAAACCATCCTCTATCAATGTTTGCTTCAGTATTTCGATATGAGTAACATTCTGCTACTTCATATAAAAAAAGATCCTCCAATTCTACAGATCGATTTGGATAATATGGATCAATCTAGTCATGTTTCAGAATCTCTGTACTACCAGGTACTGTTTCAGCTAACTGCTGAATTTCATTCAAAAGCTTCAGTACCAGATTTCTAGTAGCAGCTGGGCCAAGACTCAACCAAAGTATATTAATGCTACGTCCATACAGAGGCAAACTAGTAAGCCGATATGCAGCTTTTTAGATTCAATACTCTCTATGTGAGAACATCTTCAGACCAAAGCTTAGAAGTTTCTGACTAAGACTTATATCTGCTGATAAGTCTGCCCATACTTCAGCTGCATTGCTATTTCAGCTTTTGTAAAGTATTCTGTAACATAACGAGCCTAGGCTGTTGTATCATCACATATACTGTACATGAGTATTTCCATTCCAAAGTTGAGCAATGGCAGGATTGTAATCATTAATGTATTGGCATTCCTTATCTCTTTTTAAATTATAGATATACCTTGTTGACTTATAAGTAACATGTTGTCGAACAGATGAGATCAAACTATTTGCTCGAGAAAATTGTGTCAAATGCCTTGGAATGTCAAATCTGCACTAAGTGTAGTTCTTTAACATTACTTACCACATGAGTGCCTTTGAAATCGTTCCACCTTGTTCCATACACAAGATTTCACATGTTGAGCAGGGATGGAACACATAACATATTTTTCTATAAACACAAATACACAGCAATCACTTTCTTTACCAAACTCAGGAGTATATTTGATCCACAACAGCATATGTATGTGTGGATCAACATGTAGATATGTTGTGAAGCATTTTTTGGAAAGGAAATGTGTACATTTTTGTATTGAACACACTTGAGAAGTTACTTAAGGTGAGCACACAAAACCATAGAAATATAGAAACAGTTCATGCACTAAAACGTGACAACTTTTGTGATATGTTTGGTAGATAATGGAAACACTTCTCATGCAGAAAGATGTTTTAACGAGGAGAATTAAATTGAAGTAAATAATGTGTCCCTTGCTATTGATGAGAGTAGAGTCATAGCTATGAAGTTCAAAATGGTGTGATTTCAAAAAAAAAAAGTAATCATAAATCCTGTCAATACAAAAACTGAAAGGTTAGGTCACTAGAAAGCAAACTGAAGAATGGAAGTGTACTTATTTGTGCAATATTGATAAGTTTTCTTGTAAAGACTTAAAGAGATATTTGCAAGCTTTGCACAAAAATAATAATGTTGAAAGACAGATCAAGATGCTTCAACGAATAGATGACTGTGAAGTTTGTGAAAAAGCAGGGCTTCTGGGTCACTCTCTAACTTGTGTTGATAAAATTAAATGTAAGAGTTAGTTTCATCATACACGGATGCTGGCTGCAAATCACATTACAATGTGATAAATTGTAATTAAACTGTAGGAGTGCAAGACACGAAGTATCTCTCTTGCTCTTTTAAATTAAACACTTCGACTGGAACTACAGAAAGTTTAGTTTCTACACTTCAAATGATAAATATAATGCATTTAAAAGATTATGTGTACAGAGATGAAACACTTACAAGGAGGGTAAATGATTATCCTATGCTTTCAAAGGATCTGATTTTTTAACAGCATAAAAAAGTATTGTAATGTTTGAGTTGTCTTCCAGTTAAAGACCTAACTTGCTTGCATATCTTGTCGACACAATTGTTATAAGTCTCAAGTGAAACTAGTGTACATTGACGAGAACATTAAACATATTATAGAAGAGGTTTAGGAACAACTTTATGTGCATTTTGTATGCAGAAGAACAATTTGACACAAGTGACACACTTCATGTTTGTAGACATTGCGTCAGGTCTTATAAATGAAAAAGTAATCCTCCAATAAATGTCTTGAATGACATAGTAGTGCCTGATATCCCTGTTGTGCTTCTAAAATTGAACATATTTGAAGTGATTGCATTGAAATCTGTTCATCCTGTCCAAGTTATTGTTACGTTGGAAACAAAGATGTCAAACCTTCTTAAAATATTATTAGTGCGAGGTGTGACTGGCAAAGTTGTGTATTTACCTCTCAATTTTCAAGAAAATGTGAACACTCATGGAGTGAAGTGTGATATTGCAGATTCTTCATTTTGTTTCCATACATGGTGTTGCCACAAAAGAAGAGAACATTTGCAATTGTGTTTCCATACATGGTGTTGCCACAAAAGAAGAGAACATTTGGCAACAGTTTATAGATATTGCAAAGGTGAAAACGCATTGTTGTTTATATTGGAACACAATTTATACAAAGGCAGTCTTGTTAGTCCATAAACAACTCTATAGTATGTATAGTATGTATATTATGTTGGCCAGAAACCAATCGCATCATGCACGATACATCGCCAACAGGGAATTGTCTTTGTATTTAAAATAACCAGAGGGTGTCCGTTTTGTGAAATATCCGCCATTTGCTTTTTTCTTTCTCTTTAAAACCGCTTTGAAAAATGTATTCTATACTTCAAACTCATGCCCAGCGATGGCCACACCCTGAATATTGAAATCTTAACACAGACAGGAATGTTAGATGGTACACAAATACATTGGGCCTCATTATGATTTTGGCGGTAGCCATGCTGCTATTGGGGGCATGGCTGCTGCCAAAATCGGGTCCGGGTTCCCAGAGTGGGGAATTACCGGGCCATTCCGAGTTCGGAGGGCCCGGTAATTCCTCCCTCCAGGAATTTAGGCCCGGACCTTCCCCATTCCCATTTCAGCCCCCATAGAGCTGAATGGGAATGGGGGAGGGAGCTAACAACGGGCCGTTGTTAGCTCCCTCTTCCCCTCGCAGGACCCGCTCTGCACGTCTGGTGAAACCAGACGTGCAGAGCGGGTCCTGCGAGGGGACCTCGTAATGTGGCGAATGGTGTTAACGGGTCCGCATCCTTTTGCGGCACCCGTTAATCCATTCCGCCACTCTTGTAATGAGGCTCATTGTTTTCTTCCCACACAACATTCTTGGAGGCGAGCAGAAACTGCATATAATCAGTGGCCCAGGTGCCGGCCTGTCTCGCAAACTCTGTAGCAATAGGCAGTTAAAACATGAATTATATTTTTTCTAGCGGTACTCCGTCGCGGAGAATGGTATTTTCTGCCTCAGAACGGTTTGACCGCTGGTAAATGAATAGAAACGCGCAGATAATGTGTTAAAGAATGTCTCCCCTATGAAAATGATAGCCTTGCTGTACTAAGAGCTCTATGTTCTCCTTAACAAAGAACTGTCTCTGCCACTGTTGCTAGAATACGTATATTTAGACTGAATAAGGACTTGTCATAATGTGTCATAATTGTCAATCATCGAACCCTAGCCTAAAGGATACATTATGGGCAGTTTGAATTGCCTTCTAAAAGATTGCATATCATGTATAAAAATTGCTGCTTGAACGTTACTCGCTCTCTTGCGTCTCACGAGGTCTGGGTACACACGTTGCGAGACATTAGACCCCAGTCGGCCGATTGAGAATACTTTGAAATAAACCAGACTTGTTTGGAAAAACAAACCTTGTGTCTGTCGTATCACTAGCATATGCTGATTGTGCCTTAGTTTCCATATGAGGGGTCTTTACGGCCTAGCAGTCTGACTGTACCGGGCTTGTCGATGCTTGATGTTCAGTCAACAAAAAAAAGCAGTGAATGTCAGTTTCAATGTCTATCAATTGCAGAAAGGAATAGTTTGTAAACATTACACTATACATCCTCTACACTCACATGCAGTCATGGGCAACAGTTTAGTATTGTACCAAATGAAAGAAACAAAAGTACAGTAACCAGTGGGCCTCATTATAAATTTAGCGGTAGCCTTGCCATATGGCCATGCACCCAAGACTCTATGCCCTGGCCACAACCACCGCAGCATATCACACCCATATTGGCTTATAACTTTGGGATCCAAGAACAAATTTATAAGCAACAAAGTTATAAGCCACTATGGGTGTGATATGATGTGGTGGTTGTACTTATTATAATATACTTACTGTTTGGTTTAGTAACTGGAGTACATGTATTTCTTGTTAATTTCTGTGATAAAAGAAAAGATCATGTTAGTATTGGTATTTTGTAACGACTTATAACATTGAATAATCAACATTTTTTGTTTTTACCCTCATATTTAGTAGATTACAAACCAGTGTACTGTGCAATTTGCTCAGTTTCTGTATTTGTTGCTAAAAGCATTGGGTCTGTGGGAGAAAAAAAAATCCATGTTGGATTTTAAAAAAAAAAATATGCTACAGTATATTTGTTTGTTTGTTTTCAGTGTTCACTTGTTGTTTCTGGCTAATGCTCTATATATTGGCTTGTTGCAGATTTTTGGAGCGGTTATATACCTGTTGACATATTCTAACAGTCTATTTTTTGTTATAATGAAGTGGTATTGATTTATCTGTTTGGATATTGTAAAATATTGGGGCAGTTAGACACCAGTTGGCATATTCTAACTGTCTATATTTTGTTATAATGTAGTGGTATTAATTTATCTGTTTGGTTATTTTTTTTTTTTTTTTTTTTTTTTTTTTTATTGCTTTGGTTGAATTTAATCAACCTTTCAAACAGTACAAAAGATAAAATGAATGAAATATACAGCATTTGACATAGTTTTGACTTTCATCATGTAAATCTTAAAAAGTACAGCATCTTATTTACATTACTTGCCAATTAAAAAGTTGGAAAAACATCAGGTGCAACATTTGATTAAATTCTCGCTTTGATTAATTGTCTAATTTAAGACTAACAAGAAAATTAACAGCTGCTATTTGAATTGCACTATTATTAGAACCTAACAGAACCGACCAGCATTCATCCTGTGAAATGTTACCTAGATATTGACAGTGTCTAGCAAAAGCAATTTGTCTAATAGGACTGAGTGGTACACATTCTGTAAATAGATGAGCCAATGTTTCACCCGTAGGTGAGGCTTGGCAGAATCTACAGATGTTTTGTTCTGGACTAATTAGTTTGCGTTTGGCTCTAACTTCCATGGTAGCCCAGAGGTTAAAGCGAAGGCGCATTATTCCTGTTCTATATTTGGGGGCTGGTGATCGTACTAGGTATGCTGGTAATGTTTTGATTTTTTTTGGAGGGAAGCGGACCGTATCGCTGTCACGATACTTGGTGCTTGATTCACATGTATCAATCCAATCTGTTTGATGTATTTTAAATTTAGCTTTTTCGGGGTTCAGCAATAATAATTCAAGTGAGACTTCTGCTTTCGTCATTATTTGGTATACTCTTGTTAGCCAGTCCGCAATATATCTAGATTTCTTTGGTGCAAATATGTGGCCGGAAAGCGTGTTTAATAATACATTTTCATTAGTTGACAACAAGCATTTCCCAAAGAGTGAACATATTCGCCAGTTATAGTGGGCTTCAAGAGAAGACAGACCAAGCTCGTATCTCAACCATGATGTGGGGACGCATTGAGGTAGGTGGAGGAGTGCACGCCAATATTTTGCTTCCCACTGATCGAATTTGAATGCAGAGTCTACAGGTAGTGTCTCCAAACCATATAATAGTATGGGGACAACTTTCTTGGTCCAATAATGCCATGCTGGAAGAATGGAGAATTTGCCAAATCTGTGCATGATAACCCGAGCTTGGGAGATGGAAGAAACTAGCTTGGACTCGAGCCTCTCTATCTGCCCATGAGGTTTTGGGTGTCCTTCAACGATCATACCTAGATAGCAATAGCTTGGAACAATACTTAGTGGGGCGCTACCTATGGACCACACAAATGAGGCTGGGCCTAAACGCTTGGGGGAGTATTGCATGATGTAAGTTTTGGACGTGTTAACTGACAATTCATTAGAATGCACATACTGATGGAACGTAGCCAGGAGTCGCTGTAACCCCACCTGGGTTCTGGATATAAGGACTAGGTCGTCTGCATACATGAGAGATTTGACTTCTTGATTACATAGTCTGGGAGAATCGGAAGTAACAGCAGAAAACGCAAATTTAACATCATAGATAAAGTAATTGAACACTGCTGAAGCTAGAGAGCAACCTTGTTTCAAACCACGGAAAGTCGGTATGCTATTTGTTAATAGACCATCTAGTGTGATGCGTACTCGGATCGTCGTGTCATGGTGCAATAGATGTATGATATCGTATAGGGTCGTTGGGCAGTTGTCTCGGGCAAGCTTATTTAGTAATAGAGGACGACTGACGGAGTCAAAAGCTGCATGTAAATCAATGAAGGCCAGAAACACCTGTTGTTTTGTTTCTTGACACTGAGCTTTGATCGCATTCAAGGTCATAAGATTTATGTTGGTCCCCATTCCTGCCATAAAACCAGTTTGATTAGAATCCCTCAGTTTGTTGTTGCCTGTCCAGATGTTAAATTCAGCTAGTACCAGTTTTGTGAAAATCTTCCCGGGGGCATCTAATAAAGCAATCGGCCGATAGTTGGCAGGTAGTGACCGATCGCCTTTTTTAAAAATTGGTATTATGATAGATGACTTCCATGAAGTTGGAATCATGCGATTGCGAATGATGTCGCAGAAGATCCTGAATAAGATCTTGGACCATATGTCTGGACGACTTTTGAACATATGATTTGACAATCCATCTGAGCCTTCGGCTCTTGATGAGCTCAATTTTTTTATTATGCCATGTATGGCCTCAACTGAGATTTTTAAATTCCAGCTAGATGTCGGTGCCGGCAAATAGTTGTCGTGTTTATAGTAAGGGTCGTCATATAGTGTTGAAAAGTGGTTAATCCACATATGTTCAGAAACCCCATTCAGTTGAGTATCTGCTTGGAGATGACATGATTGGTTATTTAAAAGAGCCCACATGCCAGCTGAATTTTTGTTCCTCATGGCATTGCCCATAGCTTCGCTATCTTGTTGATATAACAGAGACTTATGGCCACTAAGCCAATTTTTATATCGACTTTTCGCAGATTTCAGTACTTGCCATTTGTCGGCTTTAGTTGAAAGTAGGATTTTTCTTTTGAGCATTCTATATTCTGTCCTTCGTTTACAGACTACCGGGTCAAATGTATGTGGATGTTTGATCCTATTTGATTGTGGTATGTTGACGGTCTGGACAAATGCCCCTAATAGATTGATGTATTCAATGCTGGTGCAATGGTGTGCCCCGGTCATTACAAGATCTTTAAACTGGTTCAAAGAGTTAGCAGTCCATTTGAGCCGTGTACGGGAGTTATTCACTCCCACTGTACCATGATAATACGTGTGTCTGGTTGGAATTATGGAGTGCAACTTACACTGTAAAGACAGGAGGCAATGGTCGCTTTTGGGATGGTCTATGATGTCAAGGGAGACTACCTGTTGGAAAAGCTTGATGTCAGCATAGATGTAATCTATGATGCTATTTGCAGATCCTCTATGCCAAGTGTAGTGTGGGGGGACATCATTATGGACTGAGCCATTTACCATGTGATAATTGCGCTCAGCCATGATCTGTTCCCATTTGCGAACACCTTGGGTTTGTTCTCCCACCTTCAAACAATTGAGGTTCAGGTCACCGAGTATGATGGTATACGAGATTGTTTTGTCCAGATGAATTAGGTCAAGCATATCGTTTAAGCCTTCAAAGAACAACTCATCAGGCATACTGAGAGGATTACGATAAATATTTAATAAGGCAAAGTTTATATCTTGATTGCAAATTCTCACAAGTTGAATGTGTGCGCCTACAGAAGCCCATGGAGTGATTGAAAAGCTAAATTTAATGTTGACGGCCACTAGGAGTCCCGAGGATGGTCGACCTCCAGTCAGTACTGCGGGAATTAAGGCAATTTCATAGCAATCCCATAACGGAGGTTTAGTAAGCCATACCTCTTGTAGAGCGATGAGATGGTATAGTAATGACATCTCACTAAAAGAGGCCTGGAGATGTTTATGCCCTCTTGTGTTCCAACTGGCCACAAAAAGAGCATTTCGAATTTCATCTTTTGGTTGTTAATACCGAGAGTTTTCAGGTAACCATGATGGTCTGGATTCACTGCGGGAGCCCTGATATATCTTAGGGACCATAGCAGAGATGTTTGAGGGCAGGTGAACGGAGTCAGGTTCCTCTGCCAACAAGAACCCCATATTAAATAGAACCATTTTGTTGCGCCATATTAATTGATGTACTATGCCCGATGGAATCCAGAGTCTGACTATTGATAAGGAAGTTTCGGAAATGAATTCAACTCTATCTATATCGTGTGAAGAAATGTTGCATAATTCCTCCGTGTCACCAAAAATATTCAGGACACTTTGTCGGTTTAGATCATATTTTTGGTCGGTGCCCTCCCGACATTTAAGGATTAAGGTATGAAATTGGGATTGACCTGGGTTCGATTGCCCAGTTGGCCAGCGCTTGTTGTTATTGCGCGGGGGCCCTTGTGCATTAGGGGGCCTGCTTTGTCTAGGATTTCTTGTCACTTCCGATGCTAGATTTACAGGTGATTGATTCACATTATTTGGGTGTTCTGCTGGTCTTGTGGGGACACCTTGAGCCTGTGTGAATACAGAGACCACCTTTGCAGCAAGATATTCGTCTACTTGCTTTTTTAGTTCATTTGTCAAGGACTGGATGCTATTTTCATTAAGTTTGTGTGTATCATTTGGCATAGGTGCAAACGTGACCGTCTTGGACTGGTTTGCAAGCACAGAAGGAGCTTGTACGGAAATAGGGATTTGCTGGGGAGAGAGGTTTGCAGGGAACAAGCCAGTACCACTCTTGATAGATGGTTTGAGTGGAGTTTGGCCCTGTGGCTGCACTGTATGTGATATGGAGGAATTTTGAACAGAAATGTTTTTTTCTGGAATCAAGGCAGTTATCGGAATTTTCTGTAGCTCACCCAAAACTTGTACTAGTTGTGATAAGGGAGACAGGGGCTCAGGTGGGGGGATCATGGTTGTATCATTAGAGAGGGGTGCTATAAGAGACCCTGCTACTTCTGTCTCTCTGGGATGTAGGGAAGCGGCAGTTTCTATTTCGCCTAACTCACAGGCTTCTGGAGCTATTTTCTTTTTGCTAAGTGCTTTGAAAAAGGTCGCTAATGTGTTTTTTTGATGTTTAAATCCAATCATATTTTTCGTTTTTTTTATTTTGTTATTCTTCTTTGTTATTTTTTTTTTTTTTGATTTCTCCACTAATGAGGGCTGAACACCACTCAAACTTTGTGTATCCATTGGAGTATCGCCAGTTGGAGCAGTTGGGCCTGGTGTTTTTGGAGTCAGTTGCTTACTTTGGTCATGCATTATGGGCACTAGGTCCTGGCGAATAATGCCTTGAATTAGAGGCAAGGGACAGGGAGTCAATACATGAGCAGATGTTTCATTCTCTGAATTATTAGGCAATGTGGCGAGTGACTGATCAATTTTATCATTCTTGGTCTCCATTTTTGTGAGTTGTTGCATTGAGAGCCACTGTATCAAATCTTCAAAATGAGCAGATTGTTGATTTACTTTGGTGTCAAGTGCTTCATAAAGTTTACACAAACTGTATACAGCAGTGTTAATAGCAGTTAATGTGGGTTGAAGCATGGAAAGGATTTGAACAGGATTGTCAAGCGATTGAGGGTTATGGGTGCGTGGTGTTGGAAGGGCAAATGATTTGAGATAGGGGAGTGCATTGTCTGGGCGCAAGGCACTACTATCATCAGGGACACTACTGCAGCTCTTGGAATCAATGTTAGCATGGCTTGCGTCAGATATGCTTCCATGGATAGATATAATTTGGGGATCAGAGGATAACGAGGAGAAGACAAGTGGAGGTATGGACATATTCGCATTGTGCGTTATGTGGCAGGATTTGGTGGATTCGAGCATTGTCCGATCAGAAATTGGGCGGGAAGCAGAGCGCCTCCAAGGGGTGTGTTGTGGGTTGCTGGTTTTGCCGACTGTTATAGGGGAGGGTGTAGAAATCATACTTGTGGAAATATTGACAGAGGACTCTAATTGGATCATGTTTGATTTGCCATTTACATTGTCAAATGGGAAGCGACTTTCTTTGAGCAAGTTTGCAGGAGTAGCATTGGTGGCTGTAAAAAAAGCTTGAAGGGCCACTACCGAATTCACTAACTTGGGCGATGAAGATTGGGGCTGTGGCATCATCGCCAAGGGAGCAATGGTTGGCATGTTGGAAGTGAGCTTATAAGCTGTATATGAGGTCATGATGGAGGTGAATATACTTAGATTCACAAATACCTCAGTAGTTGGACAAGGTATTAAAAATAATGTATACGGGCCAATAAAGAGCCAGAGATGAATAGACACTAGGCACTATACACTTGACAAGTTGCAATAAGTACCTTTATGTTTGGTGCCGTGTTGGGCCAGAACTAAGAATACTTACACTAGCACACAATTTCTTTGGCAGGACTTACGACAACTATGTGTCAACTCAATCTACCAACCGTTACCATGAATATTTCGCCACCATTCGCGCAACAGTCGCACAACAGCAGCTAGGCTTTACTCCACCGGGCTTAACGCCACAAGGGTGGTAGCCTCGCTCTTTTGTGGCGAGTAGCGGTCACGTGATAGGTCACGTGGACCAGTCTCCGCCTCCTCCAGGAAGCGCTGAAACGAGGCCGACAAGAGCCTAGTTCTGCTCGCAGTGTCGGTCACAGGATGATAGATGAGCGTGTCTCCAAAGTACTCCACACGCAGTTAGAGCAACAATCCGCACACGGGCGGCAGCCTCGCTCTTTTGTGGCGAGTAGCAGTCACGTGATAGGTCACGTGGACCAGTCTCCGCCTCCTCCAGGAAGCGCTGAAACGAGGCCGACAAGAGCCTAGTTCTGCTCGCAGTGTCGGTCACAGGATGATAGATGAGCGTGTCTCCAAAGTACTCCACACGCAGTTAGAGCAACAATCCGCACACGGGCGGCAGCCTCGCTCTTTTGTGGCGAGTAGCGGTCACGTGATAGGTCACGTGGACCAGTCTCCGCCTCCTCCAGGAAGCGCTGAAACGAGGCCGACAAGAGCCTAGTTCTGCTCGCAGTGTCGGTCACAGGATGATAGATGAGCGTGTCTCCAAAGTACTCCACACGCAGTTAGAGCAACAATCCGCACACGGGCGGCAGCCTCGCTCTTTTGTGGCGAGTAGCGGTCACGTGATAGGTCACGTGGACCAGTCTCCGCCTCCTCCAGGAAGCGCTGAAACGAGGCCGACAAGAGCCTAGTTCTGCTCGCAGTGTCGGTCACAGGATGATAGATGAGCGTGTCTCCAAAGTACTCCACACGCAGTTAGAGCAACAATCCGCACACGGGCGGCAGCCTCGCTCTTTTGTGGCGAGTAGCGGTCACGTGATAGGTCACGTGGACCAGTCTCCGCCTCCTCCAGGAAGCGCTGAAACGAGGCCGACAAGAGCCTAGTTCTGCTCGCAGTGTCGGTCACAGGATGATAGATGAGCGTGTCTCCAAAGTACTCCACACGCAGTTAGAGCAACAATCATTGAAAAAATTATTGAAAATCTTGGGAAAGTTAGATACCAGTTGGCGTATTCTAACTGTTTATTGTTTCAAATAATGCAGTGGTATTCATTAATCTGTTTAGTTGTTGTAGAATCTTGGGGCAGTTAGATACCTGTTGGCATATTCTAACTATCTATTTTTAGATATAATTCAGTAGTATTCATTTATCTGTTTAATTGGTGTACAATCTTGGGGCAGTTATATAGCTGTTGGCATATTGTAACAGTTTATAGTTTTTTAATAGAAGTTTAGTTAATGTTTAAGTACATTTTAGTTAATACATTTTGGTTTTAAGAACATTAAATAAGCATTTGTAAGATTTGCAGGTAATCTCTGCTTTAGAGTAATGGTACTATCATTACATTCGAACCATCCACATTTTTCTTATATATATGCAGTATAGTGACCTGCATTGGTTGTGGCTCCTGTGCGGTAGATTCTACCTATTGTTGTGAAGGTTTTCTTACCAAGTGATACTTGACCATGTGTGTATCCAGTCAGCTTGCAGTTGTTTTTGGTACCATCTGCATTGTAACATACAAGCATTAGTATTATGTATTTACTATGTGTTTGTATAAGTAAGGTGGAGCGATTATCCAAATTACAGGTAGTACATAATCTAACATGGTTTGCATTTTGTACAAGTTGCTGAAATGGAATGGATTCACAATTAGGTATTGATACATACACAAAGCGCTCATTGGGGATTTGTTCTTGTGTCACATTGTTGCAGAGAGTGCATGTATGTTTCCACATGTATGAAATCTGGAAGATTTCATTTATAGGTATGTTTTTGTTTTCCAGTATTTGTAGTAAGTACATTAGAAATTCTTGTGGATCTTCCTGTGCGTTTATAGTGAATTTCACCATTCCAGCAAGTTAGTCCAATTGTTGTTTTATTCCATAAACACTATACGTGTTGTCAGGATTGTTTGTTGCGTTTCTATGAAGTACTAACCTTTGCAAACACAATTGGTCTGTACTGTGTAAGTAAATGTTCTCAACAATTGATGGTAATTGAAATAGAATATTCATTGCTACATTTGCGTAGCAACTTACACCAATTACATTTGAAAGTTTAAATGGATCAGGTAGTTCTGTATCTGAGTGCTTTTTTTGGAGTTTGTCTTCCTTCTTTGAAGAAATACCTGGTTAAATTTCCCTAATAGGTTCTTTTTTGATTGTGGTACTTGATGAAGTATTAATTTCGTTTAATCTCTTTGGAGGATTTGCAGTGGCATCCTGTTGCATTTCTGTTTGATTTAGTTTTCTTTTAGAACATTTTACTTTTTGTGGCAGAGGATATGTTTTTAGATGAGGGTGTATAGTTAACGAAGTCTATTGTATTCTAAAATGCAAGGAATATCATCATTTACTTTACTTGCATCAAAGTTGATTAGAAATAGACCGTCAAGTGTACGTAAGCGTGATAGTTCTACGTAGCTCACGCCTTCTTTAAAGACTGTGTTACCAATGTCTATCAATGCTTTGTCTAGGGTAAAACCTTGTGATTCATGAATGGTGACTGCATATGCAAGAGTTAGAGAAAATTTTCTCTGCGTACATGCATGTCTTTGAAGAGAAGGAATCGAGCTGTTGAGCGTCCTATCCTTTTCACTTGAGAAAGTTTGTCAAAGAGTATATTGACAAACTGAATGTTGTTGTCACGTGGGTATGTTTGAAAGCCAATAAATGTACCCAGTGCTCCATTAACTAGTCCTTGATCCACGTCTAGGTTACATTTAAGCATTACTCTGAAATGTAAGGATAATTTTAATATTTTTTCCAATCCAGCTGTGTTGGAGATTGAATATTCTAAACTATTTAGTCTCGTTGTGGCTTGTTCACACATGGGTAGTGTCATACCATGTATGTCTAATTTGTCTGTGGCGCTAATTTCAATTATTGGTTGCATTTCTTTTTTTAACATTGTTTCATTGAATTTGAGACAACTTGCAAGAGTTGGCATTAAGGCCATACAATTGACATTTTTATGGGCTAATTGTTCCATAACATCTGTAGCACATGCATTATCGCCATAAAGTGCATGAATGTGCCGGGATTTCAATATTGCTTATGCTTCTAGAGATTATATACCAACTCTATTACTTTTTAAGATGTTGGCAGATTGCCGCATGTTTTCTGTTATTTCTCTGTATTGGAAATGTTGCCAAAGGTTGACATTTCCAATGCTGCCAACAGTTTTTCGGCAGAGTTTGTGTCCTAAGGTTTTAAAAAAAGGCTCACCTTTCACTGGTGTCAATTGAAGAAGATCTCCGAAAACAATAATGTGTTTTCCTCCAAAGAGCTCTTCGTAGTTTGTTTTGAGTACTTCTTGTAATCTGATGTGAATCAAAGCCAACATTAGGTTGGAGACCTTGCTCACTTCATCTATTAGTATCATTTTCATTTGTTTTATTACTCTGCATAATGTCATTGCAGCTTCTGTAGGAAGTTTGTAATAGTCTAATTTGTTTTGGTGTTCTACTGGAAGGAGTAGTAATCGGTGTAAAGTGACACTACCTATGTTGTAGGCAGCTAAACCTGTGGGGGCAGTGACAACAGCTGACAGTTTGTTGTTTGTCAATTGTTGAAGGAATTTACTGATGATTTTGATTAAGAATGTTTTGCCAGAACCAGCTTCACCACTGACGTACAGTAGTATAGGTTTGTAATTTTGGCAGGTTCATTCTTTGTTTTCATGTTGTATACCATGTGCAATTTCTTTTGTTACTTCTTCAAAAATGCTACGTTGCTCATTGTTTAGTTTTTATTTTAGTATAGTTAAGTCTTCTTTATCTTCATACTGACACATGGTGTTTTCTACTTCCGTCATAGCTAATTCTGCCTCATTTGTTATTAGTGGCTCTCCCAGTGGTTCTTGGCTTCCTGTTACAGAAGGTTGACTACTGTCAGGAGTGTCCCTATATAGTTGGGCCTGGAGTTCTTCTTCGTGTTGCTGTTCATTGTGCAACATTGTTTTGTAGTGTGTAAAGTTTACATCGGTTATAGTGCTTTCATTTGCTTTGAAAGCATCTTCTTAGGAGTCATAGTTATCTAGTATTTCTTCTTCTTTTCTCCATGGTTAGAGTCGTAGCAGGGACATGTAATATAGTTCTTTATGTTGAGGAGTCTTTAATGACAATTTGATATGATTAATTAAATTTGGTTTGATGAGTTTTACTAAGCTGCCGTCACAATTTGACACTCTGTATCTACCTTTTTTTCATCAAGTTTTATATTATTTTTGTATGTGAAGTTTGGGCTATGTGGTATAGACACATGGTTTCCAAAGTGGTACTTCTGTTTGGGTAGTATGTGTCCAGCAAATTGTTTTTTAAAATGTCTTGGCTGTTGGGATCATGTTTGGCTATTGTTTCTATGTCGTCGTATGATTTCAGAACTCTTTTTCTAGATTTAGCAGGACCAAGACTTAGCCATACTATATTTTCAGATTTTCCATACAAAGCAGTACCGGTTAAACGATCTGCTGCTTCATAGGAGCCACATTCTTTATGGGAGAGCATGTTTATTCCCAAGCTGTATAATTTCTGAGACAGTGTTTTGTCTGATGACTGGTCATTCCAGAGGTCTTGGAGCTCTGTTTTTCCTGCTTTGGTTAAGTATGCTGTAACATATCGTGCAACTGCAGTGGAATTGTTTGCAACGTACTCCACATCTATATTTGCATTCCATAAGTGGGCAATAATTGCATTGTAATCATTGATATATTCTTCTTCT
Source organism: Ambystoma mexicanum (assembly GCF_040938575.1). Classification (NCBI taxonomy): domain Eukaryota; kingdom Metazoa; phylum Chordata; class Amphibia; order Caudata; family Ambystomatidae; genus Ambystoma; species Ambystoma mexicanum. Next base: position 185,537,306 of record NC_090935.1, read on the forward strand.
TCTGTTTTTTTTATATAATATGTATTTTTAGATGATTTACCTTTAACACTATGTCTAACTGAAGACATGAAGTTGTTTACTTGACCTGTTTTTGTAACTGGTCTAGGGAAACCAAAGCGGCATTTGGTGTAGTATTTCCCTTTGCTTTTGTATTTGCAACGACAATATTTGCCACATTTGTGTCTTTGAAATTGTAAAATTTGTGCATGAAGATCACTATTTGTTGCTTCCAATGGAATTTCACAAGTGACATATTTTTCGATAAACTGTAACACAGTGGCATCATTGTCTTGACCAAATTTAGGAGCATCTTTAATCCATAAAATCATGTGGATATGTGGTGCTCCTCTGGCTTGGTATTCTTTTCCCCAAAAGAAGTGTTGCACTTCTCCGAGGGGAGGAACAGTTTTATTACAAATAAAGTGTAGCATAGCAATGAAGCGATGGTGAAAATATCTTGAAACATTAACAGGATCTAGAGAACAAAGTTCTCCAGTTGTTAGTATATCTATGTTTGTTTTGTTTTTGTTTGATATGCGTAGGAAATCATGTAAATCTTCCCATGCTTTTTCTGCACAACTTAATGTAACAAACCTAGTGAGTGGGCCAAGGTTTTTTATAATACAACGTACATCTCTGTGACGTCGAAACCAGTATTCTTTAGTACCACACATATTTGCTAATAGATTTGTAATACTTGATTGTAAAACCTCATCTTTTTGTTCCACCATTGGAAAAACATTTCATCCGAGATTACAAATTGGGTCCGTTTGAATCACAAGCAAGACCTTTAGACCACCAGGCTAAATGTCAGCTGTTCCAGGACTGATGATTAGTTCAGTTTGTATTGCCTGAGAGTCCCACATCTTGAAAGCCTGCGGTGGGAATGTTCCAGGCGACCAATTGAAATCACTTCATTCCCCTTAACCCCAGAGTCAGACACCTCTAAATCATGCCCACGAGTACACTTTGGCCAAGCCACTACCAGTGTGGGTTTCCCAAGTGCAACTTTAATTGAAGGTTGTCTCAAAAGCATCCACAGAAATGTCCTTGATGACTACTTGGCATGCTTTTGTACAAGGTTGTTTCTTTGTTTTTTATTTAGCTGTATACGATTTTCCTTTGTAGAGCACCAAGTTGTAGCCGCCTCCATAATCAAAGGGTCAGCAATATCAGAGTGATCCTCTATAGTGACCCTAACAGCAGCTTGCGCATCTGATTGTACTAGACAGCTGTTAATCCCCAGCCCACCTCCCTGCAAGCTATTCGTGTGAATGGCCTCTTCCCCCTGCCCTCCAGGGTCAGGACAGTCCCTGCCAGATGATTTAATGCAGGCACTGTCCACTGAATCCACATTATTTCCTGTGGATGGAAAGTTCTTCCACTCCACATCCAAGTGCAAAATGGGAGAGGATTATTTGTTAATGAGACACACTGATTCCTTATTCGACCGAAGTCCTGTTCGCCCAATTTATGAGGTTGGTGGAATTCCTTCACTGGGGTCTGTTCTCCCATTTTCTTGAACTTAAAGAGTAAGGATTCCAGCATGAATGACTGAGCCTTTGTATCCAATTCCCTTATATAAAAACACCAAAATGCACAGTATGTGATTCAGCTCTTGAAGTGCTCCCTCGCCACCATTTTTATAAGATCCTTGTTTAAGCATATTTGAGAACCGACTTTGGGGCACCGGAACTCGTGTTGATGTGTAGGAACTAATAGCAGGGACAGAATCCTGTGTGGCTACCTCCAAAAAGATGGGTGTTGTATCTAAATTAGAGTCCAGTTTCGAAAGCTGATTATTACCAAGAGAAGTGGATACATTTAGCAAGTATTTGTCTGGTATCGAGGAACAGGGCTGTCCCAGCAGTGGTTCATTACATGATGGCCGGAACTAATGAGCATAGTTGCTGGTATCATAAAACAAGATGATCTTAGTCTCTTTAAAGTTTGTAACATTAATCGTCCCTGAAGCCCCTATGGACCATTGATTGTCAGCCATTATCACTGGCTTTTCTACTGACCTGTCGGTAGCACCGGCATGATTACCGCCGGACCCGTAATGAGGCCCAATGTATCCTCATGCATATTATGATTAATGTTCGTTCTACGAAGATTGTACATGCAATCAGCGGCAAATGTGGCATTACTCTTCAGTCACTCAATGGCTTCTTCCAAGCAGCCAAACTGACAAACTGCTCCCTGCACACTGTGCGCGCCCCACTTAAAATGGCTCTTTGAAATGCCTCCATGTTTGTGCTCTGACCAGCCAAACAAAATGAATACCTGGCTCTGTAAGTCCATAGAGTCTGATCAACTCAGCCTTGCCTGCCAAACTGTTGCCTGCACACAGCAGCACAACGTGCAAGCTATGCAATGAAGATGGCTATTTGAAAAGCCTCTAGGTTTGTGCTCCGACCAGCCAAACAAAATGAAGAAAAGACTCTGGCAGTCCATGGAGTCTGATCAGCTCAGCCTTGCCTGCCAAACTGCTTCTTGCACACAACAGCAGTTGAGTTTTTAGTACCTGATTGGTGCTGGCATGTTTGTTCTCTTTCCGGTGAACCAAACCACACTTGGGGCATAGGACATTGGCCCCTTCTAACTATGCACCGATTTGATCATCCTTGTGCATCTTATATACATGCAAACAGTTTTAATAAGCTGCTCAGTCACACACATGCTCCCTAATCACAGGGTTTGGAACAAAGTGTGGCACCAGCTAGCAAGCATCGTTTAAATCAAGAACAGCGTACACCTTATCAAAGGAACTGACACACTCCCAGCTGTAGAATACCAACCACCATCTCATGAACGACATTGGCCATATCTACACATTTTGACGTGTTCACCAAAAATCTAATATGTGCTGCACCTTTTAACAAGGTGCTTGTAACTGTGTGTGACCTGTTATACGAAACTACAGAACCACGGCACGCACCTGCTGAAATGCACGGTTACTGTAATGGCAATAGGCATTTGGATAAGAGTATGTCTGTGCGTTATATTGTCCTTATTTGCCTGACGTGTGATTTCTTTTGATATTCATTATCTTCACTTCATGTCCCATATTGTGCACTATATTCCGAACCCTGTTTTAAAAAAAGTGCGATTTATGGTAAACTCAATGTTGTAAATGCAATAACAATTTTTAAAGAATGATTTGATTGCAGATCGATTGATGGACATTATGCTCCTATGGCACAGATGCAGTAGAAAACAGCAGAGAAAACAGCACGGCATACGTTTGGTGGTATCTCAGTGGTAAATCTGTAGACGTGCCACCAAACGGAATTACCGCAACTGGCACTTGGCCCAGCAGTATTATCATTTGATTACAAGTAGCGGTAGGGTTTTTAGTCCCCGTTTATTTTGAGTCATTTTGTTGCAAGTACCACAGCAGTAATTCTGCCGATAGTAAATGCACGGAAATCGGGCAGAGAGTTGGCAGATTTACCTCCAGCTCATAGCAGGCGGTTAATTCGCCAACTTTCTGGTGAATGCATAGTTGGGCAGTTCTGTAAAGCCCCGGTACACGGTAATGCCGATCCATTCAACCCGCACCAACAAACTCGTAAGTCTCTCTACAGTGTTCACAATGTGTGTCTATTTCTCTACCATTCCCGAAAGCCAGTAAGCCAGTACAGAGTAATCAGCATTCGTATCTATGTGGAGTGGGCTGTTTCCTGCACGGTGGGCGGTGAGGGGTTGGGGTCAATAGGCAATAATGGCTGCAATATTAGCCTTGGCCATTAGGATTGATGATGTCAATTGAGCACGCACGAACGCACGCATTGGTGAATACCACCGGATTCTGGGATCCATGCACCACCAACGAGTTCGTCTCTTTTTCCTCCACTTACAAAATAAACCGTAATCCGAGTAATACTTGGCATAGTCATTTCCTTATGTAGTTTCACTTCTGCAATTCTCTATGTAAAATAGAATAAAAGGGAGCTGACTATTGAGCAACAGTATCGTCGGCTTCTTCTTCATTTCGAGCCAGGAACGGGTTAAATCACAGAACATACGTTGCCGAATAGTTTGAAAGGCGTTCCTCTATGACTGACTATTGATCAGAGTGGCTCAAGTGTTCTTCTGAAGACACAGGAGCGAGTATTATTTATGACTGAGTGTTTACATGGCAGCTCTCTGGGATTAGGGCGATATCTATATATTATGTTTCAGTGATGAGCGTCCATTATTCATATGCGCCTGAAGGCTGTGTTGAGTCATCTGTGATAGTGCAGGGATTTTAAATTGAGCTCCCTTTTCTAATTGTTTGCTATTTTCATATGCATGCAGTATGCGTCCGTCTGAGCACTTGCATGCCCTGCATATTTGGGTAATTTCGATTGGAATATTATATGTTTTCAGTGTGGCTAATTGTCCAGATGCATATGAATAATGGATGCGTTATTCACCCACTCTGCATACTTTGCATACTTCGCTAGAATTATGTGTAGCTGTTTTTTTAAAATGATTTTCCCTCAGTATGTTTTATCATGGGACTTTTTTTGGCTAAATTGTTTTTGCTATTTGGTTTGTAAATCTTTATCGATTCTACGTGCATATAGTCATTTACTACACATAGATTAATTATGTGTCTATCATAGGACAGCTACACCAGAGGACCTTAGATTGCTGCTTGTTTTAGAGACCTTTCAGACCCATTTTTACTTTGATGACAAACAAAGGCATTAAACATAAAGGTGTGTGGGCAATTCCTAATGTGAAGTTGAAAAGTTTCTGGAAGCTGCAAAGTTAATCGAAAAGTTTTCAAACAAGAGATTGTCACTTATGACACATCTTAAATTACGCACCAGCACCCACAAAGGCATACACCCTTGCACAGGACCAAAAGTAAGTCTCATTCTCAAATGTCGGCAGTATCCTTTGATATCATTACACAGAGAAAGTGCCCTACTTTTTAAGTCCGCTGTCTGTCCCAATAAACTGTGCTTTCAGAAGGTCCCTCTCCAAGCCTGCCTCTCCCCCAACATCATCCCCAACACTACTCTTTCTCCCTAAGGGCAGGGGAGCTTACCATGCTCCTTCCCAACTGTGAATAGAGGCCACAACAGAAGTAGAAAATGGACTTAGTCCCTTATCTGTTTACCGTGGTAGTGGCCATCTTGTTTTTCTTTCTTTGACTGGCTTGTGCAAGACCCACAAAGCTTTCATCCCATACAAACACAAAAGCATTTCATCTATTTGCACCCCAGATGAAACCCTGGGATTTGAATAGCTATTGCCCCCTTGTTATCGCATCTCGGTATCACACTGCCACATTGTATTTGTATTTGTATTTGTATTCGTATTTATACAATTTTATATAGCGCCTTACTCCAAAGTGCTTCACATGAAACAAACAGTAATACAATATAAAATCGATTATTCTTTGAGGAACCGTTCACAGGGATACTAGAATTGGACCTAAGTGCCCTTCTTATTATTGAAAAACTTGTTAGAGTCACATGAAACTGGTAACAACTGAGAAAAGTGGTTCCTCAACTCTGTTCATATACAATGTTATAACTGCAGTTACTCTTAATTATGTTCATGCGCCATATGAGAAAAAACAAAACAGGACTCCACGATTGTTACACAACATACATACCAAAATAATTATTTTAGTAATCAAAGATGCAAACGGTTGTACAATCGGCCCGAAGTATTGGGAAGCTCACAATCAGCCCAAAAGATAGCAGCCGCTTTAAACAGGAAAGTAGGACTCCGGTGGTTGCCAGGCAACCACAGGAACAACAAAACTGTATTGGTTCAGTTCACAGACGAACGCGGACTGAAACGCCTGGACGAGGCGAAGGACATACTTTTCAGGTAAACCCTTGCCAAAGAAAATGAAATACACGAAATGGAACAGTCTCTTTGTTCCACGAGAAACCGCGTGTGATAATCCTTAGAGAAGCATAGTCAGAATGACTTATGAAGAGATTAAATGTTATGTGGGAACACACCATAGCGCTCATGTAAGCAATTTTGTGCGATTTGGCAATACTCTCACTCCACTCCAAACCATTAGAAAGTAGTTAACGCTCATGCAGACGCCAACAGAAACTTTTGAGTTCGCCCACAAAATATTCTTTTATATTCTAAGAGGCACCCGCTCTACCCTAAACGAATGAAAACCACTCAAAACAGTTTTCACAATCAAGAAATTCAACTATAACAAGCTTAAGCATAGGAATAAAGGCACACCGATATATGGATAAGGAGAAATTAATAAGAAAGGTGCTAATCCATTCTTTACATGATAGTTTGTAATTTAACCCATAACTTTGCACACAAGTTGTAAGGATATTCTGATGGGCAAGAGCCACATATTGGGTAAGCTCAAAAATGATACGATCGGTGGAAGATTTAATTTGTTGCAACAAGAGGTGACATTAAGAGGTGTCCAACAATCACTTAATGTTTTTGTTTTCTTTTTTTACCCTCAACCATCCTCCCCCTTTTCCTCTCCCGCCATGTCAATACAAATTTGGTAAATGTTCATTTATTACATTATATTTGACTGAATTCTTGATTATTAATGGCATTTTGGAATTACACATTATCATGATTTTAAACAATGCAGGACTGTTTTGTTGAACTTCACTTAACCAATGGTCAAATAATTTTGTTTTTGGGTTTCTTAATATAATATTTGGTTTTTTATTGTAATCACTCAAGCCCTGATTTGAAAAAGACGGGGGCATCCGTCGAAACACGTCTCATCATAAAGGGCAATTGTGAAAACAATATAAAATCCATGATCACCAAAAAATTGAGTGGAGACCTTTTTTACTTTTTCTCATTTGGCACATGAACATAATTAAGAGTAACTGCAGTTAAAGAATACAATATAAGCAAGAAATACAAGTCAAATCATCAAGAACAGTAAATAGAACAATTTGATGAGATCACTAGATTAAGAACCAGATGAGGGGGAGAAAGGAAGGAGGTGGTAAAGACCTGTTAAATGGGAGGAGAAGTAGGTGCGATTTTAAGGAAGAGCGGAAGGAGGAGTAGGAAGAGATAGATTGAATAGAGAGGGCTGAGGAGTTCCAATGGAGAGGGGCAAGGAGCTGGAAAGAACGGAAGCGGGAAGGGGCAAAAGGAGGGGCTGTGAGAAGGAAGCAGTCAGCAGAATGGAGGGGGTGAGAGGAAGAGTAGAAAGAGAGGAGGGAGGAGCGGTAAGGAGGGTCCAGATCGTGAAGAGATTTAAAGACAAGACAGAGGAAGTTGATTTTGATTTGGGAGTGGAAGGAAAGCCAGCCAAGAGAAGAAAGCGAAGAGGAGATGGAGTCAAGAGGAGAAAGGGAGCAAAGAGTGCGGATTGCAGAATTGTAGAAGGATTTGATGGGGTCAGATGAGAGGCGGGAAGGCCAAAGAGGAGAGCAGAGCAGTAGAAAAGACGAGAAAAGATAAGGGGAGAAATTAAGAGTTTGGTGGCATGGAAGGTGAGGGAGGAACAGATTCTGCGGCCATTGTAGAGATGGAAGCAACAGGCGCAGGAGATAAGAGAGATATTGTGAGTGAAGGAGATGTTGGAGTCAAAGTTGCGGGCAGAGGTAGAGAAGGGGAGATGAGCATGAGGAAAGAGGATATAAGGAGGAGGAGAAGGGGGAGGAAGGGTGTTAGTAAGAAAGAATTAAACTTCTGTTTTGTCCGTGTTTAAGATGAGAAAGTGGGAGGATATCCAGTTTTTGATGGCAGTGAGGCAGGACGAGAGTCTGAAGTGAATATCAGGAGTGAAGAAAGAAAAGGAGAGGAAAAGCTGGGTGTCATCAGCGTAGAAATGGTAAGAGATGTCGAAGAAGGAGATGATTTGGGCTAGAAAGGGGGTATAGAGTGAGAAAAGGAAAATGCCAATCACTGATCCTTGGGGAACACCAAAGTCAAGGGAGTGAGTAGGGGAGGAGAGGCCACCTCAGGAAACGGCAAAGGAGCAGTTGGAAAGGTAGGAGGAAAACCTGTTGAGGACAGAGGCTTTGAGACTGAAAGAAGAGATAGTGTTGAGGAGTAAGGGGTGGTCAACCGTGTCAAAGGCTGCGAAGAGGTCAAGGAGAATGAGAATGAAAGAGTGTTTGGAGTAGCGAGCGGAAAGGACAGAAGGAGTTGAGAACAGAGGTTAGAGCAGTTTCAGTGGAATGTTTGGGGCGGAATCCAGATTGATTGGGAGGGAGGAGAGAGAGGTTGGAAACAAATGTAGAATGTTGGGAGTAGACCAGACATTTTAAGAGCTTGGAGAGGAATGGTAAAAGAGAGATGGGGCGAAAATTGGAGGCTGGAAGGGGGTTGGCAGAGGGTTTTTTTCAAGATAGGGATGATGGTAGCGTGTCTGAAGTCAGAATGAAAGGTAGCAGTGGTAAGGCAGATGTTGAAGAAAAAGGTGAGGTAAGGCATGAGGAGAGGGTAGATTTTGGGAATCAGAGGAGTAGGAAGTGGATCAGAGTGTGTTGTATAAAGCTAAACCTTTGTATGCTTTGTTGTATAAAGCTAAACCTTTGTATGCTTTCTTGTTGCTATGGTTTTCAGCTGTGTTTATGCCAAGCACATCATCTGTAATTCCAGAATGGATTTATGCCTACTGTGCCATTCTGGAATGATGTGTGCTTGGAGATGTTTACTCTGGAGTGAAGTCAGTTATACCCTGGATGCTGCCTGTGTTGGGGGTCTTAAGTGAGTTACTGAAGCTGTTCCAAATAAACTGGCTTTCACTTACCAAGTTTGTGGCTTCTTTACAGAGAGGGCAGCAGTGGGGTGGGTTTTTAGGATGAGGGCAACGTCAGAGTGAGTAACCGGGGTGAAATTAGACATAAAAGAGGATTGGGTGGAGAGAGGTGGGGAAGGAGGAGAGTATGAGGTGGAGTGTAGAATTGTATGTCGTAAGGTGAGTATATTGGAGGGGAAGAAGTCAGCAAAGTTAGAGGGTGAAAGAGGACAGGCGATAGAATGGTCAGAAGTGGGAGGGGAGAGAAGACGAGTTAGGGTTTGGAAAATATGTCTAGGGTGAGAGGATCGAGAGTGGAGAAGATTAGAAAAGTAGGATCGTTTGGCTGAGCTAAGACATGAGTCATAAAGGGAATGGTAGGAGAAGCAAGAGGTTTGGTTAGCAGTCGAGTGGTGTTTAAGCCAGCGTAGAAGAAAGTGGTGAATAGACAGAAGGTGAGGGGAAAGTCAGGGTTGGGTGGGTTTGCAGGAGGGGTCAACGGGGAAATTGGGTGTAGCAGATCGAGAGTGGAAGATAGGGAGCAGGAAAGAGTGGATAAGGCTTCATTGGCAGAGAGTGAAGAGAAGTGGGAGAGGGAGGAGGTACAGGGGCCATAGAAGTGAGAGGTCTTAAAGTTGCAGATGTCCTGACGAGAGAAAGAGAAGGAGGAAGATGAAGGAGGGGGCTGAGAGACACTGGGGGTAAGGGAGAATGAGAGTAGAGCATGGTTGGAGAGATATTTGGGAGGGTGGAGACAGGGGAGGGGGAGAAGGAGGAGACACATATAAGATCTAGAGTGGAGTCAGATGAGTGTGTAGGTGCAGTAGTGTGGGGGTAAGTAGATAGGAGTCAAGAATAGAGAAGAGAGGCAAGGTTTGGTGGGAGGAGGAGAGATGAAGGTTAAAGTCACCAAGTACAGTTAGGGGAGAGGGAGTAGGAGAGATGAGGGAGAGGAGGTGGTCAATGTCATCGTAGAAGGAGGTGAGGGGGCCAGGAGGGCAGTAGATAATTAGGAAAGATATGGAGTGAGGGAAGGAGAAGGATTTCTACAAGTATTCAAATGAGGGGAAGACACAGAGAGAAGTAGGACAGGGGGTAGACAGGCATATCGGATGAAAGAGCAAACCAAGGCCGCCACCATGGCCAGTGGGATGGGGGACATGAGTAAAGGAGGAGGAGGAGGAAGTGAGAGAAGCAGGAACAGGAACAGTAGAGTTGAAGGGAAGGATCCAGGTTTCGGTGATACATAGAAATTGGAGATTTAGTCATAGAAACAAATAAAGTACAGCAGCAGTTTTATTGCAGAAATCTTACATTCCAAAGGGCATTGCTGAAGATGCTTGAGGGTTTAACAATGGGGGGTGAATGAGGTTGGGGGAGAGATAGGGTGGACGGGCATTGGGACGAATGGGGAGGAGTGGGAGAGGGGAGATTTAGTGTGGAGATGGTCATAATGAAGAGGCAGAGGAATCTGAGAAAGGGGAGGGAGGTAAGGTGGGGTAAGGGAAGAGAGAGGGAAGGATACGAAAAAAATGGAGAGTGGTAGGTGGGCTCTCACATGATACATGACACAATGTAGTACATAGTGCAAAGGAGACAAAAATAAGCATGTAATGCACACCATTATAAAGTTGCTCTCCCCGGATCAATCCAGCTGTAGTGGCAACAATTGTACGTTTGTAGAGAAGGAGACAAGTACCCCCACCTCAATCACTTCACCCATATTGCCTATCTGCTGGACACCAGAATATGACACGTGCACAAAGCCCTTTGAACTACAGATACCAAGGAGAATCCTGGAAGCAAGGTTCTCATTGAGACAACCATACCTTTATATGAGACAGTATGATGGCTGTCTGAGTGATAGTCCAGAAGAAAGCAGGACAAATTGAAGAAACAAAGAGAAATAATGATGTCATACAAATGCAAAGCTGACGTATATAGAGAAGAGATGCAGAAACCAGAGGATGTAGACAAATTCTATAAGGCATCAAGAAAGTTATCGAGATCTTGGGATCAAGTTGAAGAAATGTAGGCTGCAGAAACGATGAAGATATCAAGCAATTTCAGAAGTGAAAATATACAAAGAAATGCAAGCAGATGAAGTATTCTTGAGGCTAGCTGTATGGTAAATGAGCGGCATGCACCCACATGTACATATATATATATATATATATATATATATATATATATATATATATATATATATATATATATTGGAGTCAGTATAAGATGGATGTTCCCACTACGTACGATAGCAGTGCTGAGCAGAAGAAGGAAGGCCACTTTTCCGAGTTTCCAAGTGTAGCGCAGTTAGAAAACAAGTAAATTACAGGTGAAAACTCAGAAAGGCGAGGTTGTATGAGCCAAGAAACCAAAGCCTTATCAGACTGGGGTGAGCTGACATTGGATACAAATCGTGTGAAAGAGCAAAGTTTCCTGTTTAGAAGGCATGTAAATGAACAAGAAGACGTCTGAGGTCTATTGGAAAATAGCATTTTTAATATACTGAAAGCTCAATTTTGTGGTCATTAGTCACATGGGGAGGAGAAACCGGAGGAGCATGATGGTCACACCTACGTACGAGGGCAGAGTGTGCCTTCACTTCCCTGAATTCTTCAGTAGCAAGGAACATTTCCAAGGACAAGTTCAAAGCCCTGCTTGACAACAGACCACTGAGGTGATGATGGATAGTCATTCTAAATGGTGGAAAGCTATGGTTAAGACGAGCTTATCTGCACCTGGGCACTCAGCTTGCGTGCTGCTAACGTAGGTTAGGAGGGTTCTGACGGAGGTTAGAAAGTTACCAATGATAGAGGACCGCATGATTAAGGGTCCTATAGTTGTGTAGCCAATTAGAGGTCGTATATTTAGTGACGTTCATAGTGACATATTTTTAGAGAAGGGCTTAGTTGCCCCACCTGATGTTTAGAAGCCTATCACTTTATTTCAATGCCCAATTGAGTATGGATTGCATACCTAGATGATCCATTTAAACCCTATTACATTCACCTGTAGGTAATTAAGTTTTTCCACGTAGGATGGCGTTAGTGATACGCAGGTTAACATCATTAATGACGACTATTTACTATAAAAGTGTGAGTTTTTATGAACTTCTTTGAGATTGTGATAAGAGACATCTGCTAATGTCCGTTGTACTCCCTGTTTTAGATAACTGATATTATTAGATACAACTACCTGAGATGTTTTGATTATTGATGTTTGAATACAATTCTGCATCCCCATCTATCTCAAGGGTATTGCTATCTTATCTTAAAGGGCTGGAAGGTCCAGTTCACTTGGTAGCTGAGATTTGATGGTTAGATAATCCATCAATATAAGTAAGATTTTGAGGTCCCAGAAATATCACACAACCTCCGCCATTCGGCTGAAAGTATGTGAGGCTCCCTTTAGATAGCGGTTTTTAGAATAACGTCTTAAAAATAAATAAGAATAATAAATAGGAATAAAGTCTTGCACGCCAGAATAGGTGGGTCCCCTTGTTTTCATGCAGAAAGCCCTACCGGCATGTACAGGAAGCTGAACGGACATAAAGTTGAAGAGGCCACTGAGGAGGCGTGCAATGCCGAGATTCGGATGTTGAAAGATTCAAATGGTGAGTAGAAAACTGAGCGAAGTGGCAAAAGGGTGAATGGGCACTGGGTTAAGAAAGTAATAAAAGAGAAAATGAGTAACAGAGGGAAGTAGTGTTCAATATTGTGTAAAAATTGACCTGAGGGAGGCCAAGCAATTTACGGGGTAATTGTGAAGAGGAGGCACGATAGAAAGTATGCATAGTGCCTGTGTTTTAAAGAACGTAACAGAAGGAACAGCACCTAAAATCAAGGAGTCAAGCAAGGTTGCCCATTGGCTCCCGCACTGTACAATGCCTACACGGGCGACATTGGGCACCATTGGGCACCATGAGACCAACTTAAGGATTTTCCCTCCACAACTAGCAAATGACAAAATAAGTCGCCTATTGTATGCAGACGTTATCATACTCGGTAATAGGTCTCCAACTTCGACTAGATGGGCTACAGGAATACGTAAAGGAAAATGATCTGGAAATTAATATTCAAAACACGAAAATCTTAATCTTGGAAAAAATCACAAACCAAAGGAAAGAGCAAGATGGTCAATTGCAGGGTAAAAGGTGGAGAAAATCACTTATTTTACATACTTAGGAGTAACCATCAACTGCAACTGCAGCAGACAAAAAACCCAAATGCAGGAAGCACTTTGGGTGAAAACAAAACTGGTGACGGCACAAACAAGGAAAGTGGACAAAAATATGGCAGGTTCTCGATACAAGCGACAATCAACTTTTTACAAGTTGAAAGCAATTCCAGCCATTATATACGGTACAGAAGCGATGCCTGAGATACCAGACACCACCTGGTCAAGATTGGAAGGTTTCCTTTGGAAAAGAACATTAAATCTACTGCAATCAACACCAATCACGTCAATGAGAAGAGAACTTACGCTGGTCTCCCTGAAAGCGGCAGTCACACTAAATGGCTTGATGCTGTACCGGAAAATCAAAATCTCTAACTTCAAAACTTTCGAACTAATCAGAGAGGAAATGGAAAATAAACAGAACAAGATGCTGACAGCATAGGCAAAGAAAAATAACAACCTCCTTACAGAAATAGGAAGCTCAGAAAGTGAATTAGAAGAAAATCTGAACAAAACAAAATTGAGACTAAAAATCTGGGACTGGATCCAAACCTTAGAGGGCGCAGCGAAAAACAAACTCACCCAACATCTTCCACCGAACTCACAGAAAGTCAACGAGAGAACTGACTACTTGACAACATTTCTGGATAAAGGAACACAAACAACTTTCCTGAGAATCCGTTTAAATCTCTTGAAAACCAACAAGATACTGGCAATCCAAGGAAGATCAACTAACATCAAATGTCGGTTCTGTAAAGGCGAGGAAAACGTGGAAACCCTAAGACATCTACTTTTAACATGCAAAGGAACAACACAAAATAGAGAAACCCACATAGGCCACTTGTTCAAAAATGCATTGATTGTAGAAGAGCAACACTGGTGGGACCACTTGATGTGTGGCAAAACAACAAAGTGGTAAACTTTTTCAATAGTCTACATCTTGATACATTGATCACAAACTCACGGGAATAAGAACAAACATGAAAAACAAGGACCACGATCAATGAGGCTTTAAAGATAGGAAGCTAGGTCAGATACCTAAAGATGGCACACATCTTGTAAAAACTGCAATGAACAGTTAAACCAAGAATAAATAAATGTAAAAAAAAAATCCCATAGAGGAAGCCGTAGGAAATGGGTTCAGTTAAAGACAAACCTAATGAGGTCTGTTTACAGACCGTATGGGGTATTTTTAGAGGCAGGATTAGTCTTAGGAGAGAAGATGAGAAGTATGTGTGGCCGGCCGAGTGTGTTTGTTCGTCTGTTTGTTTTACGTGATTGTATGAAAAATGATGAAACGTTAAAAATTAAATTGATGAAAAATGCCAGAGTTGTTAAGAACAAAGTATATGTTTAACAAACTTGATTTGATATTTTTAGCAGATTAAAGTAAAAAATGAAATAAAAAAGGTTTTGAGCTTGTGACGATTGGTGCTCGCTCATACTGTTTGTCTGTATTAAAAAGTATTTCCATAATTTACAAAGAGGAAACGGTGAGTGTTGACAGTCAAAGAGTGACCTGCCAAAATGGATGATATTACTCAGCTTTTACACCTTTGCAAGCAATTGCCTAAACTTACTTTACTTTACTTTACTTTATAGCATTTGTATGGCGCACCATAAACCCATAGGTGTGAGGGCGCAGACAAAAACATAGAAGAAAGGGGAGTTAGAGAGGCTGAACGATCTAATGGAAAGAGTAACTGTAAACCAGGGGAAACTATTTGAAGAGGAAGGTTTTAAGGCCCTTCTTGAATGTATTCAGGGATGATGAATTTCTCAGTTGGTCTGGCAGAGTGTTCCAAAGCGCCGGTGCAGCAGAGGCAAAAGCACCACATTGTGCCTTTTTGCCTTTGACTCTGGGCTGCTGGAGCAGGTTCCGGTTGTTGGACCGAAGGTTTCTGGCAGAAGATTTTATTCCAATGTACCTTTGCAGGTAGGAGGGCATCTTGCCCTGAAGGCATTTAAAAGTGATGACCATAAGTCTGAAGGAGATTCTTGATTCCACAGGCAGCCAGTGTAGTGCTCGACGTGCCACCGAGACATGTACCCTGTATGCAAGACCAGATACCACTCTAACAGCTCCGTTCTGAACCACCTGAAGGAGTTTGATGATTTTTTTTACTGGAGCCTGCTAATAGGCTACAACAGTAGTCTAGTTTGGAGCCGATAATGGCTCGGGCGATGGTCTCAGCGTTGGATTGGGAGATGTATGGACGCAGATGGGACAACAATTTAATATAATAGTTGGCGGAAGAAACGGTACTGGCCACATAAGAATTCATCTTGAGTGATTGATCCAAAACCACGCTTAGGATTTTAACCTTGGGAAGAGTGGAAATTAGAGCATCTACCAGCTGGAAATGTTTGTAAGTTGAGTCTAATTTGGCTATGATGCTATCAGATCCTACAACCATGAGTTCTGTCTTGCTGCGATTGAGTGCAAGATTATTCAACATCATCCATTGTTCTATCATAGCAAAGATGCGATTAAGTTCTTTTTCATCCTCCGAATGCTGGCCTGTAAGAGGGATGACACATTGAGTGTCATCAGCATAGTTGGAAAAGAGGATGCCCTCATGGGCCAGATGGGCAAAGAAAGGAGACATGAAGATGTTATAGATGCAAGGCGACAAACTGGTGCCTTGTGGCACTCCAAACAATGTCTGAATTGCAGGTGCTTTGGCATTGTTGGCACATACCCTGCTAGACCTGTTGGATAGGAATGAAAGTATCCAGTTGGTAGCGGCCTGCGAACAGTTAGCTACTGACATAAGCCTGTCTGCTAATATGGCATGATCGACGAGATCGAATGCTGCCGATTGATCTATGGAGATCAAAAGAGCGATCTTTTGAAAGTCCATTCTTTGTAGTAACTGTGACTTAAGGTCAAGAAGCGAGGTCTTCGTACCAAACCCTTGTCTGAATCCTGACTGAAAGGGATTAAGAATAGGGTGGGCATTTAGATGTTGCGCTATTTGAATATATGCTACTCGATCCAGTATCTTAAGCAAGAAAGGAGTGTTAGTTATGGGCCTATAATTTGTAGGGACGTTTTGATCCAAGCTGGGTTTTTTCAGTAAGGGAGTAACCCACGCTTGTTTCAAATCGTCTGGGACCGAACAGTTCTGCAACGAGGCATTTACAAATTTACATATGGCTTGAACAAGAGAGGGGGGACAGGTTTTGATAATTGTAAAACTAGCACCCTAGCTTAAACAGTATAGTGCAGAATGGGTTGAAGGAACTGCGGATAACATTTTCATGCCGTGGCCACAAGGGTGATCGCAGCACATAATGACGTATTTGCATGCTGCATAAACGGGGAAAAAGTTAGACAAATGACTAGCGAGCTTAGAGCTTTGGAATATGTACCAGGAGGAGAGAGAAGACCCGCCTCCTGTAGATTGGATACTTAATGTATGCACAAAGAGGGTTAAGAGCTTTCCGCTCCACGCGCCTGAAGCACACGGCGATAGTAAGAAAGATGAAGGGCTGTACCCATTAAGGGACCACAAGGCAGCAACAGGGTATAGCAACCCGGCATATGAGTCGCCTGTGCAAAGCAGCAACGAAGGCCGGGAGAAAACCACTGGGAGAGATGTAATCTCTAAGGTCCCAAGGGACAAGGAGAGATGCAATAAGAAGAAAAGTGATCAACCAAGTACATATCTAGATATAGGACGACAAATAAAGAGAAAGAAAGGAGAAAAATATAAGGCTGATTACAGCATGAATGGATGGGTGGTCATATTTTGCTCAAACTGGATGGTAAAAGCATTGAGGCTGTAAGGCAAAGGGAAGATCAAGATGATCAGGACAAAAATGATAAGGAAAGAGAGGAAAGATTAAAAGATCATAGAATGAAAAGAAAGGATAGACAGAGATGGGAAGAGTTGTACCAAAAGGTGCAAGTGAGAAACATGAAAGAGGAGAGGAAAAGAGAAAAAATTATAACAGGCAGACGGAAATCGAAAAGCAAGAAAGAAAAGAAAGAAAAGGAAGGGAAGAAGAGGAACAGAAATGAAGGGATAAAAGAATGCAAAGATGAAGAGATGAAAACATACTAAGGGAATTGCGAGAAGGGACATGAAAAGGAAAGAAGAAGATAGAGTAAGGGAAGAAGCAAGGAAACAGAAGGAATTTGACAATGAAATGGAGAGCCAATCAATAAAGTTTATCATGCTATGAAGTCCCAGAAAACATTGCAGGGGAAAGGTAAACATATTGACTTGAGAGTACGCAGCTGTACGATAAGGAAGGAGATGGAAGGAGCCTCATGTAGTTTTGAACCAAAGGAGCTGTCTTTGAACAAAGATGACGAAGAGAGAGGTCACATAAATTGGGGCCAAGAGATGTAAAATGAAGATAGCGAATCCGCTCATGGAGGAGAAGGCAATGTATGTGGACATGAAGGGTGTTTTTCAAAGGACAAGGAAGTAAGATAGTCGGATTTAGACCGACCTATTTCTCGGGTGTCAGATTCTGTGACACGGCTAAATCGACCGAAAAAGAGATTGCATGGTCAGAGGGGGAACTAGCCAAAATATGTGAGCAGACTAAGATCACTACCAGGTAGAGGGCGGTGTGGAATTATTGTTCTGGGTATGGATATGCAAATGATTAGTGACAAATGCGAGTTTGGATTTTCACAGTTTCCTTTGTTGGAGAAGGGAGGAACAAGACCACAGTATATACCGTGGGCGCAAATGGATATGGATAATTTAAGGTGAAAGGTTTAACTTCTGGTGCTGGGAAGTGGATAAATGAGCTAGAGAAGATGACAGGAGGAAATACATTAGCTATAGGGGACATGAAGGGTCTCCTGATTGCGATTCTTTGGGTAAGAGCTGATGATGTCTGGTCCAGAGCAGGATATTCTAGTGTTGTCACGGTTAACACTGCTCATGATGGAGCACCGTTCAATAATTGCAGAGCAGCAGTTTGGAAAGTGCTTAGAGTGCTATATCCGGACACATTAGATATGGGAGCTATAATGATGAAAAAGCAATGAGCTTTGGAGACACGCAAGACGTGGGGGAAATCTATATCTTTGTTCTATCATATATTATGCCAAGGGCTGCCAGACCCGGTACAAAAGCAGCTCAATAAGTTAGTGGGCATGGAAGCCAAGCCATGGTAGAGATTCAGCGGAACACTGCGCATTATTGCAGGCTTCTGCAAGAAAAGAATCAAAAGAAAGATGATATTAGAAAAGGCGAAGAAGCAAAACTAGTGCAGAAAACACTTTCCACTTATGCCATTGAATGGACAATACTGACATGTGGAGACAGATCTGGTTCACAGCAATCAGCAAACATGCCATAAGTGAATATTGAAAGACAGTTTGACCAAGGTAATAATGGATTTGTACCACGGGTAAGGGGAGGTTTTCGTGGAAGAGGCTTCCTGAATAATCAGGGAAACTTCCAGAATAATCAGAGTGGGTTTCAGAACTTGCAAAATGATAACCAGGGTATGCAGGGATACGGATTATGGGACCTCCTGTATGTTGGACATGTGGAAGTCAAGGATTTGTGCAGAACAATCAATTTTCAAGCGGAGGGATGTTAAACCTGCCTTCATATTCACAGTGGAACCAAGATGGGTTTGCTAAAAAAACAGACACAAGTGCCGAGAGTACAGCAACATTTTCAAACACAGCAGCCGCCAATGAATCTGCCGCAAGGGCAGTCGCAGCAGTAACATTTCCAAATAAAGCAAAGCACAAGAACAGGGGAGCTAATGACTCCTAGAATAGGAGGTGTCACTTGGAGGGAATCCTTTCACAGGCACGGTACTGAGACTGTATCCGCAATAGGACAGCTCACTGGGAGACTTGATGTGTTCTATACTATCAATAATGCGTTAAGACGAACCAAGGATTGACGTTAATATAGGAGGCAAAGGCAAATATTTTTCGCTTTTAGTAGACATGGGTGCAACACGCTCATGTATACGAGAGGGGACATTTTCAATGTCTGGAAATGCCATGAATACTCAAGTTTTCACAGGAGCTACAAGTAGAGTTCCTTTTACTGATGCACTACCAGTCTATAGGAGAATGTGACATGTCTGTACCATTATTATATTCTAGACAGACACCTGTCACTATATTAGGTTGAGACTTAATGACCAAGTTGAATATGACAATTTCATTTACTGATGAAGGCACAGGGCCTCATTACAAGTTTGCCAGTCTGGTAACAACAGTGCCGGTAAGCTACTGGCACCGTTGTTACTGGACCGGCAAACTACGAGTTCTGCTCACTGGGGTGCCTTTCCGCCCACCAGGTCTGTCCTGGCGGATGGACCGGCACTTGCAAGCAGACCTTGACGGATTCACTGGCACCATTCACAAATTGTTGTTACGCTCACCTGGTCTCTGAAGAGGCGTTGGGGCATGGTTGCAGCCCTCACAGGGCTTAGATCACCCCCTTCAGGTTTCTCCCACTGCGGACAAGCTGCGGGTGGTGACAATTGGGGCACTGCTCCTGCGTGGATATGATTAAACGTGAGTGCGCTGATTGGTGACTGTTGTACCTCCCAAACCCTTCAACCCAAGGTGCGATTTCACCTGGTATGTATGGAGGATGAGCTCTCTGTCCTGCTACTTCTGGCAGGGGCGCTTGTGGATGGGATCTAGTTGCTTCACTGATTCCTGATAGGTATAGTCCAGTCCAGCTGCGACTATGCTACTCCTGGTTGGTGGTAAGTGTCTCTTAATGTCTCTTGTCTTTTCCTCTTTATATTTTCTGTCTTAGTATTGTTGCTCTCAATGTTGTTAATTCCTGAATAACGATTTCTCTTATGATTTCTTCCAGATAGGTGGAATTGTGGCTCAACAGCAGCTGTAGAGACGCGGAATGCGGCCGAGATGAAGATGGATGAAACCGCAATGTCCGACAACTGGTAAATGATGGTTTAAGGGAAAGCGCAAGGTTTGATGGTAGCGCAACCTTAAACTTAATGTCTGATAAGTGTCTAACCATGCCTTTCATTTTATTTGCAGGTGCTGCGGTCGCAGGTGGAGCGCGTTGTGCTGCGGTATCACGATGAAGATTCCAGCGTCCCTGAAGAATGGAAGAGTCGAGGTGCCAGATGATGATGCCTGTGCTCCAGGAGATGGTTGAAGGTGAGCCGCGATGGCCAAATGACGATGCCTGCGCTCCGGAAGATGAAGGTGAGCCGCAGTGCCAAGAAGAAAATGGGCAGAGATGACCACAAATACGCGCACAGGTGAGAGCTAGACCCCCAGTTGGTAAGTATGGAGTAAGATGACTGGACTTCTAAAGGTATGTGGAATCCCAGGCGGTGTTGAGCGTTACGCTGAGTGTAAATGCAGAATAACGCGAAGCGTCTGCCTCAGGGATCAGAGCAGCTTATATAGCTTGCCCACTAAGCTTGACTTGCCTGCCACACCCTGCCACTCCTAGTGAGTCAGCACGTGTCAGGCAACCCAATAACAAGTAGCCCCACCCAAGTGTTAACGTGGGGCTGCTTTTAAGAGAAAAAGTTCCAATGTTAAATACACAATGCACCCAAATGAAGTGCTATGTCCACAATGAAGGTAATTTTTTGACCCAAATGATTGTCTTGTTTATTTTTCCTTATGAGCCTTGCACCAAAGGCACCAGGACTGTGTCCATCTGGGCCCACTGTGTGTGTGACCCTGTAAGGTCTGTGTCCGTGGCCTGATGACCATGACAATGGTGCTGGTACATCCAACCTCCCCATGGGACTCAAATGGTAATGGGGAGTAATAACTACTGGCACCCGGCAATGGGGATTTACCAGGTCCTCGGGGCTGTAATGCTCCGGTAAGCCCCCATTGCCAGGTGCCGGTAAATTCATGACTCGGGCGAAAGCAGTGCCGGTGTTTACCAGCACAGCTACCTCCAGGGTCATAATGACCCCCGTAGTGTGTTTGACACCAGGAATGTATCATTTTAATGTATGCAAATTTGTTATGGCATTTGCAGGAAAGGCAGCCTTACGAGGAGAGCCATTAGAACCAGAGGTTTTTCACTATGGGGTACGCATTCTGTTGACATGGCTACCAGGCTTAGTGGGTAGAACTATGAGAATACATGATGCATTTCTATTCAGACCAAAGATACCTATGGATGAAGAGGAAGGACAAATCTTTCCTTTAGAATTACAAGCAGCAATAGTGCGAGGAGATATGGATATGCTTGATGGGAATGACAAAGAAGGCAGACGATGGGGCACAGTGATTGCCATGGAGAGGATTCTAGATTGACTGACATCACTGATGAGGAGATGTTTGGATATTATCTATCTGATGATCTAGTTATTTTTCAGATAAGCATTACTTAATTGGTAAGAGCTATTAAATGAGAGGTTCCTCAGAAAATTATGTTAGCACCAAAACGCCCAGAGTATTACGAGGAAGATATGGTGAAGATACCTGTTTCCTTAGGGTCAAAAGTCCCCTATGATGTAGGCCTGTTCAAAGGGGCTGGGGAAGTAAAGATTAAATTAAAACCAGGAGCGATTTTACCTCGAGCACGACAGTATCCCATGTCTCGAGAGGCAGATGGAGGTATTTTTAAGATGATATCTGCCATGATGGAACATGGTATTTTAGTGACATCAGAATCACTGTGTAATACTGCTATCTATGCGATCAAGAAAGGGAAGGAGGTTTGTGGTGTTTAATTCAAGATTTAAGTCTGATTAACCAGATTGTAGGGGCTGAGTTTCTTCTAGTTACTAATCCAGTGACAATTTTATGTAACATACCTGTTGAGGCACGATATTCCACTGTGATTGATTTGAAAAAATGTTTTTTCTCAATCCCATTGCACAAAGACTCTCTAGATCTGACCTCATTTAGGTTCAGACAAACCAATCTGAAAAGTACTCGCCTGTCCCAGGTATACTGTGAGTCTCCGTCGATTTTCAACAGGGTCATACAGATGGACTTGAGCAATATTGATTTTTTATTGGTATTACAGTCCGTGGATGAAATATTAGTCTGTAGTATCACAGAGGAGAAGTGCAGATGAGATTCAGTTCAGTTGATAATTATTCTTGCAGAGAAATGATATAAAATGGACAAGGAGAAGTTAAAGTACTGTCAAGAGGAAGTGCTGTACATATGACAGTTAATCTAGCATGAAGGAAAGAAGGTTACTCCAAAGAGGGCTGAGGCTATATTAAAGACAGCAAAGCCAGTCACAGTAAAACACATGCAGAGATTTTTAGGACTATGGCCCTCATTACAAGTCAGGCGTTAAGGGTTGAACGGCGCCGTCGGCGCCGTTAACCCTTAACGCCTGATTCACACTTTAACGCCTGCTTTTTGCAGGCGTTAAAGTCCAAGGCGCTAAGCGACCTTGGTGCTAATTACGGCACCGTAATTTATGGTGCCGTAATTAGCGCCTTCTCCATCCCCATTATGCCAAATGGGAATGGGGAAGGGCAAATGGTGAATGGGGAATTACCGCCCCACTCACCTTGGAATGGGGCGGTAATTCCGCCATCCACCATGCCGGACTCCGGCATGGACCATGGTGATAATAGCACCATGGTCCAGCGCCGGACTTGTAATGAGGGCCTATGTAATTATGAGCGAGCATGGGTCTTTGACTATAGTTCAAACATAAGGCCCTTATGCAAGCTCTGTAAAAAGCTTAGGTAAATCTTGAAAACATTTTTTTTGAAACGAGGCAATGGAAGGAAGTTTTGATGAATTGAAGAAATCAATTTGTACCGCTCCAGTTCTAGGGATACCAAATTATTTACAGGAATTCCTTTTTCGCACATGAATGGCACTGTTAAGACACTGTACTCATTTAGAGAACCACATTGGGATATAAGCCCCTTGCGTATTACAGTGGGATTTTAGGCCCAGTAATGAGGAGTCACTTCCCTTGCGAACAATCTTTGGCAGCCGTGGCCTTCACCATTGAGAAAGCTGCTAGCATAGTGATGGGATGTTTTATGAAGTTATTTGTTGAACAT
Source organism: Ambystoma mexicanum (assembly GCF_040938575.1). NCBI lineage: Eukaryota > Metazoa > Chordata > Amphibia > Caudata > Ambystomatidae > Ambystoma > Ambystoma mexicanum. Next base: position 185,560,191 of record NC_090935.1, read on the forward strand.
GCATTATTTGCCATTATTTGCCATTCTAGAAAAACCTAAAGGTACGTTGACATCTCAAAAGGCTTCTGCCTATGAGGTGGTCATATTGAACCCAGCAATCCAAATAGTCTGATGCAGAATAGTGAATCCTGCCATTTTGTAGCAGAACCACTGGCAGAGGGTGAGCATGCGCACGATTGTTCAAACTATGAAGAGTTCTATGACGAGCTCCCAAGGGTAAAGGAAAATGCATTGGCAACTGGGGAGATTCTCTTTATTGATGCCAGATGACAAGGTGTTTGCAAGAGTAACCAGTTAAAATTTCGAATGCACATTTTCGAATGCCTTTATGTTGAAATAAAATGTAAAAAAATAATTCCGAATATTTATTTGATTTTATATATATTTTTTTGTTTTAGTTAGTAAAAAAAAAAGGTCAATAAAAAAAAGAAAAAAAGGAGGCGGGGGAACCCCCCCATAAAAAAAAACAAATCGAAAAAAATGTTCAGCATTTTGCGTTCGGGCTAAAGGCATTTGAATATGCGACATTCGAAAATGTCACTATAAACCATTTGTAAGGTATAAATTCCCTCCCCATGTCATCCTAGACCTGGTGAGGGAGTGGGAGGAGTGGGAGGAAGACCGTCCATCACCCACCATCTGCTCCCATGCACTCACACACCTGGAGAAGGTGCTCACAGCCCTACATATTTTGGCTCATTCTAGCAGACCTCTGCCATTGTTGGGGGCATATTGCAGACCCAGCAATCCTGGTGCCTACACCAGGCGCTGCATTACATCAGGTCTGTGTAAGGCATAGAGTGTTCCAGGGAGTCATCATGCAGGTGAATGCCAATTTGAATGCCAATTTCCCCATACGCATTAATGATAGCTTAATTTACCGCTGATCACCGCTATACCAGGCCCTAGCATCGGTAACCTTTGGCAACATCTGGCTCATCGGTGAGTATCAACTATTACACATATGCAAGTAGCCACATTACACACAGAATAACAGCCCATGACAATCAATGCTAACAACAACCAGTTCCACATTTGTACGGAGAATTTTTCTACCCGCTTTCACCATTCCTGCTTATGCCATTCGGGGATCCTGCCACCCCAGCTGAGGTAAGGTATAACGCATCACATGTAGCCACTAGTGACATTGTCGAGTGAATGTTGGGGGTGCTCAAGTCACATTCCCACTGACTTGAACATTCTGGTGGCATATGGCTTTATGCCCAATTAGTAGTATGCAAGACCATCGTGGCATCTTGTATCCCGAGCAAAGTTGCCACACAGCGTGTTTACCCTCATCCACAAAAACTACCTGTCCCCTTTTCAGGCAAAAGGGCACAGGGAATGTCTGATCTAAGTCTGCTTGCTGGTCTCTGTGGTGGCATGATGGTCATTCACATGCTTTCTTGCCACCTTATGGAACATTAAAGTAAAAGATGCGTATTCGCCAACTGAGAGATTGAGGCATCTTCCAATGTTGACCAGTGGTTTGTTATTGTTTCAAGTATTGGAAACCTAATTACTGATGTCATGGCCACAGGCCCCAAAACACAAATACCACACCATCCAGTGATGGGGCCAATGGGTCACTTGACTCACTTATGTCCCTTTGGGACCTATAAACACAGAGGCAGTGGCTGGACTCAGTCCTGGCGCCTTTGGCACCAGGCTCATATAGAGATGTGAGCAGGAACACTCAGTGCAGGAGTACTTTTACTTTATTTCAGTGCAGGAGTGCTTTTATTTTACAAGAACTTTCCAGGAGCTGAAAGCCTTTATTCCAGAGAACATCCTCATGTGCTGACTCATCGGGTGTGGCTCCCTAGGCCTGGTCTTCATGTGCTGACTCATCAGGTGTGGCAAGGTGTGGCAGGCAGGCTGAACCTGGTGGGCGTGGCTTGAGAAGCTCAGCTATATAAGCTGCTCCATCCTTAAGGCCATTGCTTTGCGTTACTGTGCACTAGTGCAATGTGACACTAACCGCCGCTTGGACCAGTTTACTTACCTTTGAAACTTCATCTGAATACTCATCTCTTGACATCCAGTGATCTTGATCCCGATGCCGCAGCACTGCACTCCGCATCCATGAACTCGAACCCTGTGAAGAAGAAGAAAGACAATGATAGAACATCCATTTTAGGGCCCTACCGCATTTGAACCCCAGACGCCCCCTAGAAATTTACCAGCTACTGTACTGGTGCAGCTTTGTTCCTCATTCCGTCAGGCTGTCGCATCAAACTCCGCAGCTTCTGCCGGGCCGGCAACATCACCTGCAAGGGAAGAAGGCAAAAGAACAAACATCAAAGTTGAACGGACAGCAATACCTGACAACAAACTTTAAAAAGCAACAAAAACAGATGAGGAAAGACAAAGGCAAACAGGAATACTTACATGAAATATAGTGGCTTAGTCGCAGCAGGACTGGTATACCACGTGCAAGGTGCCAGTGAAGAAACTCGGTCCAGATCATACAAGTGACCCTGCCAGAAGCAGCAGGATGGAGTGCTCGCCAAAACTAATCAACGGGTGAGCTTTCCAGGAGCAGCGCATCCCATGAGTACCACGGTTTGGGAGAACGGGTCTAGTAGGGGATCAGGCGCACAAGCTGGCGTACTCACGCCCCATATTCTCCACGCAGGAGTAGTCCCAAGCAGCATCACCTATTACCACCAGTCACCACATAAGTGCAGAGGGTGAAGTCGGACCCAAGCGACCTCACCCCCGGGAGGACTGCAACCGTGCCCCAACACCTCCGCAGAGACCAGGTGAGCGTAACAGAACGCAAAGCCTCTTTGAATCTCTGCATGGGGATTATGGAAATTTCTGAAACTGACCAGTTGGCCTGATTACTGGGAGAGTTACAGGCTGAAGTTCATGCCTCTATACAGGAAACCAATGCCCTAAGGAGGGATCTAATTGTGAACTGGGAGTGGACAAATGAACTAGCAAGGCAAATGCTCCAGGCAGAGGCAGGCCAGGTCCCACTGCCGGGGTATGCTCCTCCTGCTGCGCCTTCAAAGCCCACGCCAGTACAGGTGGTTCTTCCGGGGGGGTTCCCCTGGCCCCACCAGAACGCTTCACAGGCGATCCGAATAAGTACGCCATCATTATGAATCAATGTGTCCTACATTTCTTGTGCAGACCTGGGGCATTCCCCAATGATCAAGCGAGAGTGCCATTTGTACTCTTATATTTGGGAGGTAGTGCAATGTACTGGTCAATACCCTTGGTAAACCAGGATGATCCTTTGTTTCGAGACTTCAGAGGTTTCCAGTGTGAAATGGAGAAACTATTTGCACGCAATACTGAAGGGCAGGCTCTGGAAAATGAACTGTTATCACTACGGCAGGGTAATCAAGACCTACTAACATACATCGCTTCCTTCAATTGCCTGACAGCACAAACTAACTATCCAGAGGAGAAAAAAACTATGCTCTTTTACTGAGGCTTGCGAGGGGAAGTTAAGGACATATTAGCCCAAGTAGTAAATCCCCGGAAAGATGTGCTGAATACATCAACCTGACAGTGCAGCTCGATCACAGATTGCAGGATCGGAAGATGGATCGGGCCAAGGCCGAGGGGCGGTCGGACTACATGCGACCCCGTGAGATTCAAACCAAATCACACGATCAGTCCGAGCCAATGCAAATCTGAGGCTTGCGGAGCCCACTCACCAAGGCAGAAAGGGAGAAATGAGACAAAAGCAGCTTTGTTTGTACTGTGGTAAGGCAGGTCCCTATCTCCGAGAATGCCTGGTGAAACCACCCAGGAAAGCAGTTGGAGCAACTGACAAGGGTGAAGAAGAAGAACACGACTCAGGAAACTCCAACACCCGGCAAGCGTAGGGGTCCACTTGTCAAACATTGAAAAGGAACTTATACAGACCTCACATCTAGTCATCCCTGTGCTCCTGGTAAACCACAAGAAACCATTGAAAATACATGCCTTGGAGGCATACATTGACAGTGGGGCTGTGGGAAATGACATGGACCAAGATCTGGCTACCGTGGTAGGCCTTCCTCTCTGACAGAAGCATGTTTCGGAAAACGTCACAGCAGTTGATGGATCTCAGCTATAATCCGGACCAATGATGCATTACACCGAGAAGGTCACGCTTCTGTGTCAGGACGGTCACCAAGAGGACATCAGCTTCGATCTCATCGGCATTCCAGATGATATTGGGAATGCCCTGGCTGCAGAGCCACAATCCCAGGAATGACTGGCGTAAACGAGTTCTGACCTTTCCCCAAGACTATGCTGACACCTGTTATAGCAAGGGATTCTCATTAAAAGGTCTTACCAACCAAGGTTCATCGAAAAAGAAACCATACGGGGCCTCACCAGTTCACTACCACCTGAATACCTGGATTACCAAGATGTCTTTCAAAAAGAGCAAGCAAACACCCTACTTCTGTACAGAGCGTTTGTCTGCCAAATTGATCTGGTACCTGAAGGTCAAGTTCCCTGAAGCTGGATTTATGCCCTAACAAAACAGGAAAACCAGCATCTAAAAACCTACCTCGATCACTATCTGGCAAATGGCTTCATTAGTCCATCCAAGTCCCCTGCATCCTCGCCCCTCTTTTATGTGCCTAAACAGGAGGGAGACCTGAGAACTTGCATTGAGCACTTAACCAGATCACAGTAAAAAAATGGTACCCGTCACTGCTTATCCCCGAGCTCTTGGATCAAGGCAAAAACGCTCAGATTTATGCAAAACTAGACTTTCGAGAGGCCTACCATCTAGTAAGAGTCAAAAAAGGAGACAAGTGGATGATGGCCTTTCTCATGAAATATGGCCTTTATGAATATCAGGTTATGCGATTTGGACTATGTAATGCCCCGGCGACGTTCCAATTTTTCATGAATGATGTATTCCGCAAACTGTTGGATGTCTGCGCTCTTGTCTATATTGATGACATTCTTATCTATTCGACCACCAAGGAGGAGCACGTCAACCATATTCGGGCAGTTTTGGAGAAACTGCAGCAACACCGGCTATATGCCAAGTTGGAGAAATGCTTCTTTCTTGTGACATTGGTAGAATTCCTTGTCTTTATTCTCACACCACGGGGCATAAGCATGGACACGCGCAAGGTAGATGCTATCCTTAACTGGCCCTCACCATCCATAAAGGGAGTACAGATTGTACTCGGGTTTGCCAACTTTTATTGCCAGTTAATTCCCGGGTTCTCCCAGATCGTCCACCCAATCACCTCTTTACTACGGAAAAATGAACAATTTAATTGGTCCGCGTTGAAAGCCTTCCAGGAGATAAAACAAGCATTTACCACAGCACCAATTCTAAGGCATCCTCGACCAGAACTACCATACGTGGTTGGAACTGATGCTTTCAACATAGCAATGGGAGCAGTCCTGTCACACCGAGACCCTGAAACAGGTCAGTTGCATCCTGTGGCATTCTGGTCTCGCAAGTTTTCAGCCCCTGAATTGAATTATGCAACCACTGATAAAGAACTGCTAGCAATTAAGGCAGCATTCAAAGCCTGGAGACATTATCTTCTTGGAGCTAGACATACAGTCACCGTCGTCATGGATCATCGCAAACTACAATATTTGAAAACTGCTAAAGCAAAATCATCATGCCATCTCCACTGAGCTCTCTTCTTTGCAGAATACAACTCTGTCATCACCTATAGACCCAGAGTGCGCAATGGAAAAGCGGACGCCATGTCTCGCATGAGTGAGGGAGAAGAGGCATTCACTACAAAAGACCCTGTGGCCATCACCCCTGAAGGACGTATCCAAGGCATGATTGCCGCAACCACGACTGTAGACAACTTAAAATCTGACCTGCAACACTTGATGAGTCTACCAGTGCAACAGGAACGTTTAGGCAAGGGAGACCGGTATACGATCGTGGACAACCTACCATACTACCAAGGATGATTGTACATCCCGGATAAGAAACTACAGAGTCAAATCATCGCAAACTATCATGATTCATTCGTATAAGGGCATCTGGGAATAGTCAAAACCCAAGCTAAAATAAAGAAAAATTACTGGTGGCCAAATTGGCGAAAGGACATTGTCCAGTTCATCGCAACCTGTGGCACCTGTGCACAACACAAGTCCCAAAAACAAAGTCCTGCAGGTCTGCTACGTCCTTTAGCTGTACCCCCAGCACCTTGGCATACGCTATCAATGGATTTTATTACAGTCCTTCCCTCCTGTACTGGATACAATACCATCTTAGTCGTTGTAGATGTTTTTTCCAAAATGGCCCACTTTATTCCCCTGAAACGTCTCCCTACTGCTTCTAATCTGGCTACCGTGTTTTTGGAACAGATTGTCTGGCTACACGGGTTCCGGTCAATATTGATATCAGACCGAGGAACTCAGTTTGTTTCTGCATTCTGGAAAAGGTGTTGTAAAATTGCCAAATTTGACCTGCGGTTATCTACAAGCCATCACCCCAATCTGACGGCCAGACCGAATGGAATAACCAGACCCTCAAACAATACATAAAATGTATGCTGCAACAAACTGAGGTTACCTGGAAGGACATACTTTGGTTAGCAGAATACGCATATAACAACTCCATTCACAGGACAAAGCCAATTCTACATAGTGTACGGTCGACATCCACGGGCATCAGCAGAGCATCTTGCCAGAGCCAAAGAGAAACAGAAACAGTTTGCAGCTCGACACCGAAGTGAAGCTCCCAACTACCAAGTCAGAGACAAGGTTTGGTTAGCATCCAAATCATCCCCCTGAAAGGACCACGGGCGTTCCATCCCAGATATCTGGGAGCCTACACTATCAAGGCTGTGATCAACCCTGAGGCAATGAAATAGGAATTACCAGCCCACATGTGGATCCACCTAGTGTTTCATGTCTCCCTCCTAAAACCATTGAGACCAGGTATGCGGATCGAAACTCCACCGGATCCCGAAATATTTGAAGGAGAACCAGAATATGAAGTTAAAAGGATCCTAGACTCTAAGATGGTCCGGTCCAAGTTATACTACCTTATAGACTGGAAAGGTTATGGACCCTAAGATCGGACCTGGGAAACCAGTGAGCATGTCTACGCTCCATGATTAATCAGGCAGTTCCACTGCAATAACCCCACTAAACCAGGGCCAGGGGGGAACCACACAGGAGGATCCTTGAGTGGGAGTGCTGACATGGCAACAGGCCTCAAAACACAAAAACCCCACTATCTAGTGATGGGGGCAATGGGTCACTTGACTCACCCAGGGCTGAGCGGGTGACTGCAGGCTCCAAATCCAGGTATCCAACCCCTTCCAGCCCTCCCTGATTGGTTGTGTGCCTTCCCGGGCAAAGCTAGGCAGCCTAGCAGTTTACCACGCTCACCACTTCCATCCAGGGCTGAACGGGTGACTGCAGGCTTCAACTCCAGGTATCCAGCCCATTCGTGGGCTGTGAGTATTTTCAAATGTTTTGTCTTGTTCTTTTCAACCTCTTTGTGTGCTCCCTGCCCCCTGTCCTCTTCCGTATTCTTGCTGGTTGTCCCCTCCCTCCCTCTTGCCTCCCACCCCTACCAGCCCTCCCTGATTGGTTGTGTGCCTTCCCGGGCCAAGCTAGGCAGCATAGCAGTTCACCATGCTCGCCACTTCCACCCAGGGCTGAGCGGGTGACTGCAGGCTCCAATTCCAGGTATCTAGCCCCTATGTGGGCCGTGTTTATTTTCAAACGCTTTGTCTTGTTGCTTTCGGCCTCTTTGTGTGCTCCCCTGTCCCCTCTCCCCTTCCATGTTCTTGCTGGTTGTCCCGTCTCACCCTCCCACCTTCCACCCCTCCCAGTCCCCCCTGATTGGTTGGTTCATGTCCCCCCTCCTCATTACAGGTGCTACCAGGGCAGCCCCTGCCCGGCAGCCCCACGGCTAAGGGCCCCTTAGGCAAAGGGCGGCACCCACGGTTCAGGCTCTTGTGATGTCTGTAGGTGTCCGCAGGGGAAGCCAGATGCCAGTCAGTCTCCACTGGTTAGTCCCACTAGCCTCCCTGACTACCCCACCTTCAAACTCTTAAACACGGCTGTGCTGTCCACTGAGTTGTTGTAATATGCACTGTATCAGTATTTAAAATTTTGCGCTGTGAGAAACTAGGCCTTTTTCTCCCCTTTCAGGTTTCTCAAACTTAGGTGGCTTCTCCGCATGCTGTTGTAATATGAACTGTATCAGTTTTTAAAATTTTGCGCTGTGAAAAACTAGGCCTTTTTCTCCCCTTTCAGGTTTCTCAAACTTAGGTGGCTTCTCCACATGTTGTTGTAATACGAACTGTATCAGTATTTAAAATTTTGTGCTGTGAAAAACGAGGCCTTTTTCTCCCCTTTCAAGTGTCTCAAACTTAGGTGGCTTCTCCACATGTTGCTGTAATACGAACTGTATCAGTATTTAAAATTTTGCACTGTGAAAAACTAGGCCCCTTTCTCCCCTTCAGGATTCTCAAATTTAGGTGGCTTCTCACTGGTTCTAAAGTTGAGCATTGCGAGCTCTTAACCCTCAGAGTCTGTCCTATTGTGCAACCTGATATCTGCTCGCTATCTTGTCTGCCTACTCTCGCCAGTGCCTCCTCCTCTCCCACCTACTCTATGGTGCTCTCTGTCTCTCCTATATTCTCTAACTGCTTCTCTATTGACTATCCTGCTCTCCTCACTAAATCTGGTAGGAAGAGGTTTAAAAAGGACATCCTGGTCTCTAACCCTGACACCTATTTCAGTACCTCCTCCAAGGAAACTCTCACCGACATTCTCTTTGTCGTGCCTTCACCGGACTTATGGACCCTTCATATGGTCTCTCTGATCTCTCCTTTCTCCTCTTCTTCCATTAATGGTGGCACACATTGGGACGTCCTCCTGGCCTACGTCCACTCCTCTAAGGTCATCATTAATATTTACTCTAATGGGACGGTCTTGGCCCAAGGCCCTCAGGCCAATCTTCACCTCTTTGATAGACGCTTCCCACGCCTCATCAACTTCCTTTCTTCTCTGGCTGTCCCCCCTGCCCTTTCCTCGGCTACCTTGCCTTCCCCCTCCCTCTCTGCCCTCTCTCGTGCTCCTTCTACACCTCTGCAGGGTGTACCTCTGATCTGTACCCCTCCCCGGAAGTCCTTCAAGGAAGGCAACCTTCTCTACATTGCCACTCTTAACTGACACTCTGCTGTCAAACACTCCTCTGATATCTGCCACCTTCTTCAAGGACTTAACCTTGATGTCCTCGGTCTAACTGAGACATGGTTCACGGCCAGCTCTGTCACCAGCTTTGACACAATCCTACCTGATGGCTACAAGATCCTCTCCATGCCCAGGCCCAACCGCTCTGGTGGAGGTGTAGCCCTTATATTCCCTCAGTGAATTCCTGACTCTGTCACTCCTATGCAGACCTACTCCTCTTTTGAATGCCTTGTCTGCCAGCTCTCTCTCTCTCTTCTAGCCATTCCCTTACTGTGGCTACTATCTTTCGGCCACCTGGTCAGATTTTGTCCTTCCTCTCTGAGTGGGCGGACCTCTCCTTCTCACTCCTGGCCTCAACCACTCAACTCCTCCTTCTTGGAGACTTCAACATCCACCTGGATGCCTCCTGTCCCCCCTCTGGACTCTTTTGCAACCTCTGTGACTCCTTCTCACTCACCATTCACCCCTCTGGCCCTACTCATTCTACAGGGCACACTCTCGATGTTCTGATCTCCTCTGACCTTCCACTCTCTGTCTCTCTCTCCACTCCACTCTCCTGGAGTGATCACTTTCTCCTATCCTCCCACCTCACCCTCCCTACCCCTCAGGCCAAGCCACCTCCATCATTCTCGGTCATCTGACCCATGAAGCGCGTGTCAGTTGAGGCTTTCACTGCCACCTTCTCGCCCCCTCCTCCCCCTTTGGCTGACTCTTACCCTGACAGAGCCCTATCCATGATTCACTCTTCTATATCTGATACTTTTGATATCCTTGAACCTGTCATGTGAATCCGCCTGAAGCCCAAAGCCACGTGTAACTCCTAGTATGACTCAGATTTCGTCACCCTAAAACGCAAGTGCAGGGTAGCCGAGAGGAAATGGCGTGCTTCATGTTCATCCTCTGACAAACTGGCCTGCCGCCTCATGTAAAGGCAATACCGGCTCTCCGTCCTCACCAAGAAGAGAGCTCATATCCCAGCCTGCATCTCTGCGGCATCTAACAACTCGGCTGAACTATTTGAAATCTGCAAGGAACTGGCCAATCCTGCCGCAGCCTCTACCTCTCCTGTACCTTCCCAGGACCTCTGCACGGCACTGGCTTCTCACTTCATTTAAAAAACTCAAGACATCCTCACTCTCCTCCTATTGCCTGCCTCCCTCCATTCCCTGCTCTTCCTCTGGCCCCTCTGCAGCCACCCCCCCTCCCTACCTGTCTGCCTTTCCCCTTTTCTCTACAGACAAGGTTTCTAGGCAAGTCCGATCTATGAAAGTCTCGTCGAAACAGGTTTACCCCTGTTCCTCCAAAACTATCAAGGACCACATCAACTCCTTGGTTTCCTGCCCTCGCTGATTTCTGCAATCACTACTTCGCCACCAGAGTCTTCCCATCCCCCTGAAGCACTCCCTTGAGCATCCTCTTCTTAAGAAACCCTCTGACGACCACTCATGCCTGGCTAACTATCGCCCAATATCTCTTTCACTCCCTTCCTGGGAAAGCTCCTGGAGAAACTGGCCATCTCCTAGCTTAATCTCCACACCAAATCTGTTGGTTGTCTTTATGACCATCAGTCTGGCTTCAGAGCTTCCAGAAGCATGGAAACTGCTCTCCTGAACATCTGTGAAGACCTGCTCTGCTACCTTGACTCCAACACCCTGTGTGTCCTCATCTTGCTTGATCTCTCTTCTGCCTTTGACACTGTCAACCATGCCATCCTGCTCAATCGTCTCTGTGATAACCTGGGTATCACCGGGAGGGCTCTGGTGTGGCTGACTTCTTTCCTCTCCGATCGACCCTCCCAGGTCCAACTTGGGTCCTTCCTCTCTGATATCTTTTTCTCTACCTGTGGTATCCCCCAGGCTTCTAACCTCTCTCCCTGGCTGTTCAACCAATACCTGGCACTCCTTGCCCACCGCATTGCCGCTCTCTGCCCCAACTTTCAGTGCTATGCGGCTGATACTCAGCTCATTTCCAGGCAACCCTCGGCCTCCTCCTCTCCTTCCCTCATCTCTGACTGTCTGTCTGCTATCCAGGAGTGGTGTGCCACCAATGACCTCTGTCTTAATGCCAGTAAGACTGAGATTCTACTCATTGGTACACCCACTCCCTCCTTCGGTGCCGCTCTCTGGCCAGCCTCTCTTGGCCTCTTGCTGTTCCCACCTGCAAGGTTAAAAACCTTGGGGTCATCTTTGACTCCACACTCTCCTTCTCTCCTCACATCTCTGATGTCTCTAAAAATTCACACTACCAGTTGCACCTCCTCAGAGGTATTCTTCCGTTCCTCTCCTTCACCCAGAAGCTCACCGTCTCCAGAGCCCTGGTTCTCTCTAGGCTGGACTATTGTAACAGCCTCTATCTAAATCTGCCTGCCTCTACTCTCTGCCCTCTGCAACTTATCAAGAACAGGACTGCAAGACTTGTCCTTGGCCTCAAGCCAAGGGATCGTATCTCTCCAGGACTGAAATCTCTGCACTGGCTCCTTGTCCACAAGTCTGCATTGTCCACAAGGCCTTCTGGTCCTGGGCCACAATACCTTCAACTCTCTTTTCCCAAATATCTTCCTTCTCAAGGTCTTCGCTCATCCACCTACAACTCCCTCAGGGTCAGTCGCTTCTCCAAGCAATGAGTTGGTGTTAGAACTCTCTCTTCGGAAGGGACCTCTCTTTGGAACAGCTTTCCTGCCTCCCTGAAACTTGAGGAGAACCATCTCCGGTTCCGGAAGCACCTCAAAACCTTCCTCTTTGATTCTGCTTTATCTCCCCTTCTCCCCTGCTGAATTGCTGGCTGAAACTGCACTGGTTACCTAGCCACCCTTTTTGATCTCGGGCCCAAGCCCTGCATATTGCACACCTACACTGCCTTCCTGGCAACCCCTGCACCTGGGGACTGTTTTTCTGTATCCCTACAGTCCCCCTACCATCACATATGTCTGCTCTTACCTTGAACTTGCCACCATCTGGCCGTTTTTATTTATCTTATTTATTCTACTATCCTATCCCATGTATTGCACTCAGGCAGGCTGAACCTTGTGGGCATGGATTCAGAAGCACAGCTATATAAGCTGCTCCATCCTTAAGGCCGGTGTTTCACGTTACTGTGCACTCGCATGCAACGTGACGCTCACTGCCGCTTGGACCAGTTTACTTACCTTTGAAACCAGGTGTTCTCCTGCATGCTCACCTCCAGGAAACTGGTGCTTCATCGCTTCATCTGCAGACTCATCTCCTGACATCCAGTGATCTTGATCCCGACGCTGCAGCGCTGCACTCCGCATCCACGAACTCGGACCCTGTGAAGAAAAAGAAAGACAAGGTTAGAATATCCGTCCTAGAGACCCCCTAGTTAACAACTTACTAGCTACTGTACTGCTGCAGCTTCATTCCTCATTCCTCATTCGCTCCAGCTGTCGCCTCAAGCTCCGCAGCTTCTGCCGGGCCGACAACATCACCTGCAAGGGAGCAAAGCAAAAGAGCAAACATCAAAAGTGGAACGGGCAGCAATACAAGACAAAAAACTTTACAATACAACAAAAACAGATGAGGAAAGACAAAGGCAACAGGAACACTTACCTGAAGTATAGTGGCTTAGTCGCAGCAGGACTTGACTACCACGTGCAAGGGACCAGTGAAGGAACTCGGTCCAGATCATACAAGTGCCCCTGCCAGAAGCAGCAGGACGAAGTTCTCACCAATACTAATAAGCAGGTGAGCTTTCCAGGGACAGCTCATCCCACGGGTACCACGGTTTGGGAGAAGGGGTCTGGAAGGGGATCAGGCGCACAAGCTGGCATACTCCCGCCCCCTATTCTCCACGCAGGAGCAGTCCCGAGCAGTATCACCTATTACCACCAGTCACCACATAAGCGCAGAGGGTGAAGTCAGACCAGAGCGACCTCACCTCCGGGAGGGTTGCAACCGTGCCCCAATGCCTCCACAGAGACCAGGTGAGCATAACAACTGAACCCTTTCAGGATTAGAAATCACTTTATATATCTCTTTTTAAAGAAAACCTATGCACTTTGTACTCTGGTTTGTGATTTAGTTTATTTCAGCATGTGTATGTACTGTTTCTGAAATCCTTTTAATGGTTATTTTGCTAGCATCCAAAACAAAGTGTGATGATTGATTGAAGTGGTGAATGCTGTTTGGTGGATGTCAGTATCAAGCACTTCGCATAAATGTATCAAGAGTATAATCTCAATAGTTATTGAAGCATTCATAGAATATGTCTAAAATGCTTGATGGTAGAGATATGATCCTTAAAATAAGTAAATAGATCTTAGGTTTTCTTAGGTCAAACTAAAATAAAATATTTAAATTATGCAGGCAATATTATTTTATTTGATATGACACCAGTTGGACTACAACATGCTCTAGACAGAGCAAGATAGATTTGGACCTCAAGTTAAATGTATCCAAAACAAAGGCACTGATTTTAAATGCACCAAAGGACCGATGGAAGTCCTTTAAATGGTTTGTTGATGGTCAGCCATTGGAAGTCATGGAAAAATTGAAATATCTGGGTAGCTTGGTTAACTCAGGAAGTCAATGTCAGACGTGAACAAAAGATAATAATCCATGTGTGTCGCTGCTACTTCCCAACTCATGTTATTTGACCATAAGTTTGGTCATTTCTCCACACTCCCTATGGCAAAACTGTATAAACAGAGGATAGTCCTAAGGTTGATTTTTTGTGTGGAACATTTGAAAACAACAGTAGATTGGTCAAGGTTGGAGGCTCTCCTCTGGAGAAGAGTACTCCACCTTCCGAGCTTGTTCCCAATAGCAGCAATAAGGAACTAACTGGAGTTGCTGCCCTTGGGATCTCTAGTGGAATGGAAGGTGTTGCAAACATGTGCATTGGTTGTGAATCCCCCACGGCCATCGATGTACATCAAGTAGGGTCAAGAGCTAAAAAATGGTATGTGTAAATCATTAAAGGTGTGGCAGAACAACTGTAAGGAGTCCTTATTAAGGATAGAAGCTGGGGGATTGGTTTGCAACACGAATAAAGTGAAATTAAAAATGCAACAAACCAAATAAATTAAGAACATGTCACTTCTACAATGATTCAATGATCACTTTGAGTGGATCATGAAAAGTTTTAATGTTTTAGCACGTTATCTGAAGAATCAAACCTCAAGAGAATGTTGCTTTACAGCACTAAGGTTGAAACGTAACCTCATCCTAACAAGGGAAGTTCAGGGCAGGTGATCTGACCACGAGCTACGCATAATAGTATGTCAATACTGTCATATCGCTCTGGAAACAATGAGGCATCTATGTGTTGACTGTCAGTGTTATAGAAGAGGCTGCACAAAAAACTGCATCGATGTATTAAGAAAGAATGTGAGGGGTTTGGTCTGCTGATCAATTATGGTTTTGTATTTTAAACTTAAATGAAATATTACTGACAATTGCCATTTTAGGATTTTTAGTAAGTGTTTTATGATAGTTTTTAGGTAATTGTATGTAGTTTGTAATTAAACCATGTAAATTAATTGTTGTTGTTATGCTTCCTGTGAAAAGTCGTGATGTATAAGCATAGCACAATACATATAACATTCTTCTTAGTGGCAAATATTACATTCATATTATTTAAAATAATTCCAATATAAAACAATGTGTACATGTACAGGTTGTATTGCTTACACTTTACAGCACAGGAATTAGCGACACTCTGCTGGTTTAATGCTATTCATGATCATCATTTCTTTGTAGCAGAGTTCTGGCAGAGATTTTCAAATACATCATACAAGGCAGAGTAAGCCATCAATTAAGATGGGGCAGTGTCCACATACCTGTGCCCTCTTCGGTCTGCTGGCTAAGAAGTGAAGTGAAGTATAGTTCCAGAGCTTCTCAAGCTCAAGACATACGCGAGCCTAGGCTAAACTGAGTGCTAATCGTTGGTATGATCAACTGCTATAGAAAGTACATCTGAAAGTTGAAGTGACAGGGCACCCCTTTAATCTCTTGGTCCTTATGGAAACAACTCAACTTTATGTCCCATCAAGAGTAACACTGCCAGGCCAAAGCACATCCTCTGGCTCATAATCAGATAATATGCCAACTTGGACCGGGCAGGGAATTAGCGCAAAATATTCACAATGCAATTGCACAAAAATCTTTGAATGAGATTAATTTCTTCAAAGCCTGCTATAGGTCTAGCCTTGGCAGATTTCCTTTTTACTACTTGCTTTGTTCATAATACTTCATATGAAAGTGCTTAGGCAACATGTCATTTGGATCCAACAGAAGTGATGCAAAGCACTTTCATGATAGACCAAATTCTGGACTGCTGCTGTACTAGATCTGCAGCTGCCCTTGTGCCATTTGACAACAGGATGTTAATAGTGCCTGGTGGTCTCATAAGATACTGTCCTTTTGATACTAGGAACATCTAATTGAATAACGATATGATGTGGTGTTTTGTGTTTTGAAGTCTCACAGCCATGCATGTTCTGTGTACTACGTGAATAGCATCCATAAAATGTATCTCATCAGTGTTCTGACTGGGAGACACTAGAACAGTTCAACAGGGACATAACTGTGATGAAATTACTTCTGCTCTGCAGTAGTAGGAGGACAATTAGTGGCTAAACCGCCCATGTAGCCCCCGTGCTTCTACAGACCAACAGTCACCTCAATCAAAAAGTAAAAAAGCCTCATCAAATAGATATACCTCCCTTACATTGTGTGGTACTCTGGGTAGAGTGAAGGCTACACTCTCAGAAAAGGATTGAATGTGGGCCAGTAGTAATCTAAACACACATAATACAACAGTTCCAAAATATAAGAATATCCAATCACGGTTCTATTAAAATATTTACTATAATTAAAGCAATCAATTATTCAGCTAACTTTAAAAAAACACCATACACTCTACGCTACACCCCTGTAATAAGAAGTCAGAAGATAAATACTCTGCAAAGTTTGTGATGGTGGAAAACATGTAAACATTCAACAATGTGTTCAAAAGGACATGTTACGCTGGATAAAGGTGCAAAGGGGACTTAACCTTATTCTAGGGCTCAGAGAGGTGGGCCAGACAGACTGGGTGACTTAAACGTTCTTAAATCCATAGTTTAGTTGGTTTAATTGTGTTGAACCAGACTTCAGAGAGTTGTTTTGGGGGATCAAACCGAATTCTAAGGCATTGAGTTGCATTGGTGTCAGGAGATGAGTCGGCTTTGATTCGTGTTCAAGCGTGTGTCCCATGTGGTTCGAGGTGGCATTGACGAATGTCGGTTGAATGGATCACCAGGCTTGGTTTGACAATCACGCGAGTTTCATAAAGATAAGTACTACTAGTTTAGGTCAACGAATGATGCAATGGTACAGTGGTCCTTGGAGAGCTTTGATGTAAAGTCCTGGAGGTTTGATGCTTGGTTAGATGCTTCATTGTGAAGTCATCTGCATGGCACATTGGTGCTTGAGTCAGATAGGTGATGGTGCTCTACTGGGGCAATGCAGCATTCAGACAGTTCAAAGATACAAGCAACTGAGTTTTAAAGTTTGTATGAGTGCCGAAGGTAGCAATGAAGGATACTTCTGGTTCAAATGTGGCTAACTTGGCTTGAATGTGGCTTGATTGGTTTGAGGCTATGAAAACAGCGATCCTGGCAGTACTGGCTGTTAAGATGCTCTGAGACCCACTACATGGGCTCTAGGACCGGGTGAATCCTTCAGTCTCTGCTATCCCAGCCTAGGGCGGTTTGGGGTAGAGTGGTAGGCATTGTTCATTAGCAAGTGCCACACTCACTGTGACATGGAAGTGGGAAGAAAGCAGAGCTTGTCTCCGCCTTGACGCTTTCCTTCTTCGTCTAAATAGCTAAGTGTTTTGGAAAGATCAACCTTCCCAAAAGAGGTCAAAATAAATTCATGTTTAATTGCTAAATGGCCCAAAAGAGAAACAGAGAAAGGGTAGAAAACTTACTCAGCTGGCCACAAGACAAGTCCAGAAGCTAAGGCTCTGTTCAATCATTTCTGCCAGTCTCCTTCACCATCGTGAGACCGGCATCCAGGATCCACTTAGATGCAGAGCCCCTGATGACCACACTGCAGCCTCTTTGCCCCAAGACCCCGTAAGGATGGCCACCACCTTTTTGGAGCTTCCAGCTTACTCCCCAACTGCCCAGGATATAGAGTTCTGTGATTGGCTGCTTCCTCCCTCATCTCTGGCGTCACCACCAAGCTCAGAGATGCAGCCGGTCACAAGACAAGGCCAGAAGCTAAGGCCCCGTTCATTCGTCCCTGCCTGTCTCTGCCAGCTATGGCGCTCAAAGTTTGCTCTCTCCCTGCAGCATTCCAGCCCCTACCTACCCACTAGCACTACTCACAACAAAGCTAAGCCATGCCAATTGCAAACTGATCATGTACCGAGTTACACTTGTACTTGTCAAAGTTGTCCACACTCCTCACGTTCTACTGCCTCTGCTGCTCCTCCTGCCACAACACCTTCTCTAGCCTTTCCCCTACACCTGCCCGTGCCATCGAAGTCGATATACCAGTTGCCTCCCTGTACCTGTCCTGCATCCACCATTATGCATCTGCTAAAATGCTGCCTACCCCGAGCCCCATCCTTTACCCCTTTACAGGCTTAGATTTTACCACAAGAGCCCAAGCGATTCCTAAGTGTATCATCCATGACAGCAGTCTACCCCCAAGACCATCCACGCAAGCCCGCAGAGTGCCACACAATGATACAATATGCTCCACAATATCCACCAGCATCTACCTCAAGCATACTCAGCGTACTCACACCCACACATCCAGACCACTACCAAACAGGTACCTAGCCCCTCACAACCTTCCTGGATGCCCTCACCAGACACACTCAGCCCATACCACAATAATACCACAGGCCCGGCCCCGGCCAACCCTGTTCCTCTCACAGCTCACACCCTGGCCCTCCATCACACCATCCATTACCTACTCTTTTTCCACTACACAATGGACCCTATCTCAACCTACACACCTCCGCACTTCGCTGGCACTGTAAACAACAAAGCACTGCCTAAGCATCCTCACTGTCGAACTATAGCCCACCTCTTACACTGTCGCTCATCTAACTCCATCTGCACCTCAGCGGAGGGATGCAAAGCCCACCAGACAGCACCTGCCTGCTTCACACTCATCACGGCCAACACAAACAATCAGCCTATGGTCACCAGGCACACACAACTCCCACTCCACACTGCAGGAATAGACTCCACCTCCCCAGGGCCCCAGGTCCCCTCTCTTACATCTCCAGAAACATGACATTCACCAGTCACCTGCCAGCAGATCACTCAACCTAGCTAGATGCACCCCTGCCCACTCTGCGAACGCATCTTACATCTCACTTCAGGCACCACCACCACCAACCCCTCTCTCCCACACCCCAAATTAGAGCTTCACATCTACCTAAAATATCTCACCTCGTACCAGACAAGATTCAACCTATTCAAATCCCCCAGACACACACCAGACAACCACACCCAATAAAATGCTCCCCATCCGGTGCACACACAGCACTGCACCCTGCTCAACACCAGATCACTAGTGGCACATGCACATGACATTCATGACCTGATCATCAACAACAATCTAGACATCCTCGCTCTCACTGAAACCTAGCTTACACCCTCCTCTGGTCCAGTGCTGTCCCTAGCCATCCCAAACCCCCAGAAAAGGAGCTGGTGTTGCCCTTATCTATAAAGAAACCTACACCCCCTGAAACCCATCCCCCATCCCCGAAGGTGAAATCACTTGAGCCAAAATTAAATTCTCCACTCATGCCTCCAACCCCCTCCACCTCATCTATCAGCCCCCTAGTCAACTTTGAGGCAGACCTCTCTCAGCTAGCCCTAAGCAATTGGAAAGCTTCTACCCAGTTCCTCATCCTTGACGACCTCAACCTCGGCTGTAATGGCCCCCTAAACTTAGATGCCACCTCACTGGCTAACACCGTGAATGCACTAGGCTACACCCAACTAATCACCAATCCTACCCACACCAAGGGCCACACACTAGATTGGCTCTTGGACCACAATATCAACACTATCATACAAGCCAACCACCACTGCCATGGTCTGATCATCCTAACATGTTCTTCTCCATCCCTATCCCCTGCAGCCACCCAGCCCAAAGCCCCCTTAACCTCTCAAGAGACCACATAATCCCTCTCCTTAGGCAGCCCATACCTAACTCCAATGACACCTCCACCCTCGTGCAACAATACAATGACCTGCTCACCAACACCCTCAATCTCCTGGCCCCTCAAAATCAGGAAACATAAGAATATCATACTGCTCAATGGTCCATTCATTAATGGCCAGACAATTTGTGCTTGGTAATTGACATTTCATGTGTGACGTTCAACAGCAGCCAGCCAGGTAGGCTCACGGTCTGCCAGAATGTCCGTGCCCAGTGGAGAAGAAAAGTCCTGAAGGGTGGTCACGTGATCCTTCACATGAGCACGCTGGATGGTGTGCACCGTTGGCAGGCGTGGCATGATGCGGAGGAAGCACGGGAGGACAGCAGTAAAGCCACTGATGACAAGTCCTCGGGGTGCAACCTCACCAGCCAGCCACTTAGGTTCACAGACTGCCGAATGGATAAACTAGTGTCTTCTGTGAAGATTGCAAAGGGGCAGCTCTGCTTACTCTCTCAAAGCAGGAGAAGGCAAGGAGCAAGACCCAGGAAATCACGACCTTCTTCAACGCCATGTTTCCATATCCGTATAACTGTACCCTTACCTTTCGATCCTTCTAACTGTGTTCACATTATTGCACCATTTTAGGGCAGGCTTTCTGGGTCCTGGGTCCAAAATACCTTCAGCTATCCTCCGCAAATACCTCCCCACTCGAGCGCTTCGCTCCTCTACCTCCAACTCACTCAGGGTCAGTCGTTTTTCTAAGAAACGAGCTGGGGGTAGATCTCTGTCTTTGGCTGGGGCCGCCCTCTGGAACAGCCACCCTGCCACTCTAAAACTTGAGGAGAACCATCTCCGGTTCCGGAAGCACCTCAAGACCTTCCTCTTTTCTTCTGCCTTCGCTCCCCCTCTCCCCTGCTGATCTGTTCTCTATTGGCACCGTGCACCTGGCCACCCTCTGTCTTTTGGGCCCAGGTACCTGCTCATCCTGCCACCCTCCCGCACTGCCTCCGGGCCACCCCTTATACTGGGGTCTGTATCTGTACCCATACAGCCCTCCCTTTTTCTTCCTGCACTTATCAGACCTACCTTGTCTGCTGCCTTAAACCTAGCACTTGCAAATTGCTGGCTACATTACCACTGTTTGTTGCCTTTATTATTTATTTATTGTTATTTATCTGTTTCTCCTCTGCTTCGCACTTTCCACCTCTCCCCCCTTCCATGTACTTTTCCCCTCCTCCCTCTCCCATGCACTTGCGCGTTCTCAATGTCACTGGGCTTAGTAAGATCGCTGTTTTGTTCTCCCCTGTTCCCCTCCCTTGCCTTGTCGCGCTCTGAAACACTTGTGTACGAGCGCGATAGAAATAAAATATGAATCAATCAATCAATCATCCCTGTTCTACAGCACTTTCATTCTTCACAGCAAGATTGTTGCTATTGTAATCCCAGTATATACATGCAGGTTCTAATCCAACCAGGGCCAAGTAAATATAAGTAGGAATGTGATATCTGCCATGGAATAAGACAGCCAGTTCACGTGCTGGTCTTAGTATTTCATAGCAGCTGACTAGTGATGCCGAAAAGCACATTGACAGCCCTGCTGCAAGCCTCCGTCATCACTCACTGATTATATGGGGAGATGGTGACCTGTTGTTGCCGTTTTTTGTTTTTCTCAAAAGTGCACAATGGCCCTCATTACGACCCTGGCGGAAATCGCGGTGCTAAATGCACCTCGGAGCACGGCGGAAAGCTGCCGATACCGCCATGGGGGTTGGCGGATTTTCCGCCCCATTCCGACCTTGGCGGGGCGGTAAATCCCCAATCCCCATTTTACCCTTCCCCATTCCCATTTTTGCCCCATAGGGTATAATGGGAGTGGGGAAGGAGTTAATTACGCCACCGTAAAGTACGGTGGCGTAATTAACAACAAGGTCCCGTAGCGCCATGGATTTCTCCGCCCGGAAAAACCAGGCGGAGAAAGGCTCCATGGCGCTACGGGAACTCGTAGTAGGGCGGACGGGTCCGCCACGAATACCGCTGGCGTAAACCCACTTCGCCAGGGTCGTAATGAGGGCCAATGTCTTTCAAGCAAGGTTGAGCAGCTTAATGATGAAATGAAAGCAATGATATGAGGACCAGCAAAAAAGAAAAAACATGAATGAGACCAGAACTTGCCATAGGGGTGCGATACCAGAGGAAAGGAATGAAAAAATAGCAACAAGAAACAGACACATGGATTGAAAAGAACGTTATAAACCGGCAAAGGCATACACAACGACGTTAGACAACGAGGAACAAAAAGGGTAACAAACTGCAAAAGATCACATTGAGAAAAGGAACAGGAAGATCGAAAAAAAATGAGGTAAAATGTAAAAAGTAGCTTGCAGAAGGAGCAGGCAGGTCTAAAGGGAGTCAATAGGAAAAGTAAGTACACAATTAGCAGAAAATTAAAACTGCAAGCAAAAAAATGAAAAACCAGGATTGGCAGCGGAGATAGAGTGACCCCAATACTTTTTAATGAATACGAGACCCCTAATAGTAAGACAAACATGCACTTGCAGTCTCCCCTGCACTTGCGCGTTCTCAATGTCACTGGGCCTAGTAAGATCGCTGTTTTGTTCTCCCCTGTTCCCTTTCCCTGCCTTGTCGTGCTCTGAAACACTTGTGTATGAGCGTGATAGAAATAAAATATCAATATCAATATCAATACCATAGACTGCTATACGCTTACGTTGCCAGTCGCCATGCTGCCACTTGTCTCTGCCTATATGAACAGAGAACTCTTCGGTGAGGTGTAATATCCACATAATGTAGAATTGATGGTACTTTTACCCATACATAGCATTTCAAAGCAGTTCCATGCGAAATGCATTGGCTTACCGGTGAAATGAAAAGGAGTTCATGAACCAAAAGTTGAACTAATGATCCATTTCACAGATGATGTAAGTTGGCTGCCTATCATATCTCTGGGGCTCCAGAACTTGTTGAAAAGGGTTCAATGCAGACCTATAGCAGATAGCCATTGGCAGAAGATAAAGGAACCACCAGGGAAGTAGCCTCACTCATGCTTTACTGCATTACAAAATCAAATCACCAAATGATCAGTGTTGCTCTTTAAGGCCCACTTTTGAAAAATGTCTGGCACAACTGCATATTGCATAATGAGGAGAATTTACCAGAAATACTTCATGCACTTCTTAGGAGCCACCGAGCGCCATAAAGGAATCCTATTGTGGTGTTTCTCACCCATAAACCTGTGCGTTTCCGTTCATTGTTCTGATTTCTGCCCAAAGACTCGATAAAAAAATCCATTCCAAAATAATGTTTGCATGTCTCAACTGTTCCGACTCATTTCCTTCTATTTTTACAGAAATAGCAAGAAGTCAATAATGAAATATATATATACAAATCCTGAATTGCTCCCATGTTTCAGCGCTTCCAAATGATTTGTTTTGCTTTACTATGCAATGTTTCTCAGTGAAGGCGAGAACAAGGGAGATTTAATAGTTACTGCTACTGTATTCCCTCAGAAATCGACTGATAAACAGTAGCTATGTTTTCATCGCCCTATGGACGCGAGTGTTCACTAATGTTAGAAATATACGACGTGCTTTTAAAAGACTTCTTTAATATGTGGAACACAGCAGCTGAGTTATGTCCACTGCCTAACATTATGAGAGAACATGCTGACAAACATTAAACAGGTAACAATTATTTGGACTTTGGACTTGCCAAATGGCTGTAAGCAAGTTAATTTTATTTCATCAGGTGGCACCTTCAGACCATTGTCCCAAATGGACCAAAGTATACTTATTGATATTAATTTTAATTCATGTAAGTGTTACATTGCGACTTCCGTCTACAGTGTTGAACCTGTTTTAATAGGCTTGATAAATTGCGCACATCTTCAAACAACAGATGTTGCCATATCCCATACAACAATTTCCTATTTGTTTTCTTTCAAGGATGTTATCAGCATCGTATACGATCTGACATGAATCCTAAATCAAACGTATAGGAATGTATACAAATTAAATAAGTAGCCTGTAGCCGGTAGCCTGTAGCCTGAGGGATCTGCAGGCTAAGGGAAGCCCTGCCTGGCCCTGCGGGCCTCCGTGAGTTTAATTGTTGCAGAAAGTTTTAATTTGCTTTCGACCTCTGAGCGGATTGTTGTGCCTGCATCCCCCCTCCCACTTCCTGGTCCTCCTCTCCCTTCCCGCCTTCCTGCCCGCCCACCCCCCCTCTGATTGGCTGCCTCCCTCTTGGCCTACTCGACAGATGCTCCCCCCGCTCGCTTCTTTGTTCATCGGAGGATGGGAGAGCAGTCACCGGTAGCCTGAGGGATCTGCAGGCTAAGGGAAGCCCTGCCTGGCCCTGCGGGCCTCCGTGAGTTTAATTGTTGCAGAAAGTTTTAATTTGCTTTCGTGCTCTGAGCGCGTTGTTGTGCCTGCTTCCCCCCTCCCACTTCCTGGTCCTCCTCTCCCTTCCCGCCTCCCTGCCCGCCCACAACCCCCTCCCCTCCTCGCTCTACCTATATCCACCCCCTTCCTGGGCAGCCCCCTGCCCGGCAGCCCCCTGGGCTAGGGGCCCCCTGGGCTAGGGGCCCCTTAGGCAAAGGGCGGCTCCTACGGTTGCGGCTCCCTGTGTGTCTGCAGGTGTCCGCAGGGGACGCCTGGCGCCTGTACTTCTTTCTCCGCCTTCTCCCGACCCACCCCATCTATTCCTGGTCACTTCTTTCGCATGGTGTCTTCACCTCACTGTGTCCCACAGTTGTGGCAACTAGGGATTTTCTCCCCTTGCAGGATTCTCAAACTTAGGTGGCCTCTGTACCTAATACGCACTCACTGTTCTGAAATGTGGTAAACCAGGGATTTTCTCCCCTCGCAGGATTCTCAAACTTAGGTGGCCTCTGTACCTAATACGCACTCACTGTTCTGAAATGTGGTAAACTAGGGATTTTTCTCCCCTCGCAGGATTCTCAAACTTAGGTGGCCTCTGTACCTAATACGCACTCACTGTTCTGAATGTGGTAAACTAGGGCTTGCCGCTCACTTCCTGCCTGCGTGCTCTCGTATCGTCTGTCCTCCCCCCCCACTCCCTCCTACTCCATGGTGGTCTCTATCTCGCCTATCTTCTCTAACTGCTTCTCTATTGACTATCCTGCTCTCCTCACTAAATCTGGTAGGAAAAAGTTTAAAAAGGACATCCTGGTCTCCAACCCAGGCCTCCCTATCGCTGACACCTACACTAGTGCCTGCTCCAAGGAAACTCTCACTGACATCCTCTTTTTCGTGCCTTCGCCTGACCTATGGACCTTTCATATGGTCTCTGTGCTCTCTCCTTTCTCCTCTTCTCCCATTAATGGTGGCACCCGTTGCGATGTCCTCTTGGCCTCCTTCCACTCCTCTAAGGCCATCATTAATGTCTACGCTAATGGGACCGTCTTGGTCCAAGGCCCTCAGGCCAACCTTCACCTCTTTGATAGACACTTCCCACGCCTCATCATCTTCCTTTCCTCACCTGCTGTCCCCCCTCCTCTGTCCTCGGCTACCTTTGCTCTACCCTCCCTCCCTGCACCCTGTCTTGCTCCTTCTTCACCTCCCTCTTCTACACCTCCACAGGGCGTACCTGTGATCTGTACCCCTCCCCGGAAGTCCTTCAAGGATGGCAACCTTCTCCACATTGCCACTCTTAACTCTCGCTCGGCCATCAAACATTCCTCTGATATCTGTCGCCTTCTTGAGGAACTGGACCTGGATGTCCTCGGTCTCACTGAGACATGGTTCACGACCAGCTCTGTCACCAGCTTTGACACACTCCTACCTGACGGTTACAAGATCCTCTCCGTGCCCAGGCCCAACCGTGCAGGGGGGGTGTAGCCCTTATTTTCCCTGAGTGGATTCCTGCCACTGTCACTCCTACGCAGACCTACTCCTCTTTTGAATGCCTTGTCTGCCGTCTCTCTCTCTCTCTCCTAGCCATTCCCTTACCGTGGCTACTATCTATCGGCCACCTGGTCAAATCTCCTCCTTCCTCTCTGAGTGGGCTGACTTCTCCTCCTCACTCCTGTCCTCAACCACTCAACTCCTCTTTCTTGGTGACTTTAAAATCCACTTGGATGCCCCCTGTCCCCCCACGGGACTCTTTCGTGACCTCTGTGACTCTCTCTCACTCTCTATTCTCCCGTTTGGGCCTACTGCCATATGCCATATCATATCATATCATATCATATCATATCATACAGTGCCATATTAGTTCTTATACAGCTATTAGTATTGTTCCCAAAATCCCACTAGTTTCTCCCAAGTTCTTGTGAGTATTGCCCAGTGGTGGAATCTGGATCTTGCATCTGCCTGAACATTTGTGTATAGCTGCATGTGAGTTTAATATCCGAGTGTTTGAAGTCATGAATGCTTCTAATCCACAACCACTGAAACACCCTCTCTCTTTCCTTTTTACCCTCTGGTCTGACACACTCTGCCAGATTCAAGATGAATGTTGTCATCTCCTCAGACACCCCCCTCTCTAGCCCTCTCACCACTCCTCTCTCTTGGACTGATCACATTCTGCTCTCCTCCCACCTGCAACTCTCTGTCCGTCAGGCTAAGCCTACCCCAGAACTGCCACCCACCTTCTTGGTCATTCGGCCCATGAAGCGAGTGTCAGTACATGCTGTTGAGCTACTTTCTCTGCTCCTCCTATGCCTGTTGCTGACACACACTCTGACACAGCCCTCTCTAACCTGCTTATCTCTAACTCCAACACTCTGGACATCTGTGTCCCTGTCATGAGAATCCATCTGAAACCTACCTTCAAGTGCAACTCTTGGTATGACTCCGACCTCACTGCCATGAAAAGCAAGTGCAGGGTGGCTGAGAGGAAGTTGAGGGCTTCGGGTGCACCCCCTGACAAACTGGCCTGCTGCCTGCTCCAAAGGCAATAAAGACTCTCTGTCCTATCTAAGTATTGAGCCCACATCCAAGCCTGCATCTCCACAGTCTCTAACAACACAGCTGACCTCTAGAAAATCTGCAAGGAGCTGGCCAATCCTGTTGCAGTCTCCATCTCTCCTTTTCCCTCTGAGGCCCTCTGTATAGCTCTGCCTACTCACTTCACCAATAAAACTCAAGACATCCTGCCCCTGCTCTCCTCTTCAAGACAATTCTGATCTATGAAAGTGTCATCCAACCAGGTACTTCCATGCTCATCCAGAACCTTCAAGGACCACATTAACACCCTTGCTCCAGCATTGGCTGATTTCTGCAATCACTCTCTCACCACTGGATCTCTCCCCTGAAGCACTCCCTTGTGCACCCCCTCATAAATAAGCCTTCTACCCATCCTACCTGTCAGGCAAACTATCGTCCGATCTCCATCACTCCTTTCCTGGGCAAACTCCTGGAAAAGCAGGCCATCTTCGAACTTATTCTCCTCACTGAATCTGTTGGTTGTCTCCATGAACATCAGTCTGGCTTCAGAGCAGCCAGAGGCATGGAAACTGCTCTTCTGAACACCTGTGAAGATCTATTTGCTAATGTTGACTCCATCCTTCCTTCTGTCCTCATCCTCCTTGATCTTTCCTCTGCTTTTCACACCTTCAATTACGCCATCCTGATCAATCTGCTCCGTGAGAACCTGGGCATCACGTCTCAGGCCCTGGAGTGGTTGAGCTCCTTCCTCCTGGACCGACTTTCCAAGATCCAACTTGGGTTCTTTCTATCCACTACCTCCCTCTCCACATGTAGTGTTCCCCAGAGCTCTAATCTCTCACCCTGGCTCTTCAATGTGTACTTGGCCCCTTTTGCCCACCTGATCTCTACTTTCGCATCTCCCTCTCCTCCTCCCTTCTCGTCTTTCTCTCAGACAACACCTGACAATGTTTCTAGACAAGTTCAATCTATGAAAGTGTCATCCAAACAGGTGCCCCCCTGATCCTCCAGAACCTTCAAGAGCCACATTGACACCCTTGTTTGAACGTTGGCCGATTCCTGCAATCACTCTTTCACGAGTGGATCTTTCCCTTCTCTCCTCAAGCACTCCCTTGTGCACCCCTCCTAAATAAGCCTTCTGCCCATCCTACCTGTCCGGTAAACTTTCACCCGATCTCAATACTCCTTTCCTTGGCAATCTCCTGGAAAAGCTGGCCATCTCCAAGCTTACTCTCCACACTGAAATTGTTGGTTGTCTCCATGAGCATCAGTCTGGCCTCAGAGCAGCCAGAGGTACAGCAACTGCTCTCCTGAACCCCTGTGAAGATCTGTTTGCTAGTGTTGACTCCAGCCTTTCTTCTGTCTTCATCCTCCTTGATCTTTCCTCTGCTTTTCAAACAGTCAATCATGTCATCCTGATCAATCCACTCCATGAGAACCTAGTCATCACATCTCAGGCCCTGGAGTGGTTGACCTCATTCCTCTTGGACTGACCGTCCAAGATCCAACTTGAGTCCTTTCTCTCCACCACCTCCATCTCCACATGTAATGTTCCCCAGGGCTTTAATCTCTAACTCTGGCTCTTCAATGTCTACTTGGCCCCTTTTGGCCCACCTTATCTTTACTTTCTCCTCTAACTTTCAGTGTTATACGGATGACAGCCAGCTCTCTTTCAGGATCCCCTCAGCCTCCTCTTTCTCTTGCTCATTCCTGACTTTCTATCTACAATTCAGGACTGGTGCGCCTCCAACAATCTCTGCCTTAATATCAGTAAGACAGAGATCATTCTCATTGGGACTGCTGCTCCGGCTTTCCCTCTCTCACTCTGGCTGTGCTCCATGGGCCCTCTTCCTTCGCCTTCCTGTGAGGCAAAAAACCTTGGTGTCATCTTCGACTCCACTCTCTCCTCACATCATGGACATTGTCAAGAAGGCCCACTACCAGCTGTACCTCCTCACAGGTACTTGTCCTTTTCTCACTTTCCCCCAGAAGCTCACTGTCCCGAGCCCTGGTTCTCTCTAGCCTAGACTAATGCAACAGCATCGTTCTCAACCTACCTTCCTCTACTCTCCGTCCTCTGCAACTGATCTGAACTGGACTGTGAGAGTTGTCCTTGACCTCAAGCCCATGGACTGTACCTCTCCAGCCCTGAAATCTCTCCACTGGCTCCCGGTGGCTGCAAGGATCACATTCAAGACCTTCTGCATCATCCACATGACTTTCTGGGGCCAGGTTCTGCATAACATCCAATCTCTGATGGTCAGATGTTTCTCCAGGCAGAAAGTGGCGGGTAGATCTTGCTCCTCTGCAGATGCCTCCTTCTGGAATGCACGCCCTGCCCCACTCAAACTTGAGATGGACCACTTGAAGTTCCGGAAGCATCTCAAGACCTTCCTTTTCATCTCTGCTTTCCCTCTCTCTCTCTCTCCCTTGAAGAACTACCTGTCTGCTACACTGACTGGTTGCTTGACAACCCTCAGAGTCTCACTGGGTACCAGGCTCCTCCATGACTGTCACCCTGCACTGCCTCCACACCTACCATGCACTTAGGGGCTGAAACTGCAACCTTACCGTCCCATGCCCATTTCAACTTACCCAGAGCTGCGCTGGCCTGACTGCACTGCCACCAGCCCCTTCCACTTTCCATTCTCCCCTCCCTCGCACTTGCATGATCAGAATGGCACCATGTCTAGTAAGATCATTTGTCTTGTATTTCCACTGTCTTCCCTACCTTGTATTGTCATGCTTAGAAACACTTCTGTACAGGCGAGTTATAAATAACATATCATTTGATATATTATATGATATGATATGATATGATTCATTTTATATCATATATCATGTGCAGAATTTGATTAGCTGAATATGCCTCACATGGTGATGGCACCCAGGTCCTTTGGTGTAAATGTAACTTAATAAAGGACTTATCTGATGAACTTACTTGTAGCTATAGGGCATCGCCTTCATTATTACAAAATAGTGATAAGTCTGTATTCTTGACGACAGAAGAGCAATCCATGAGTGCGGATCAGTGGTGGGGGAATAGCCACAATAGAACCCACCTCCCCTCACCTTCCAGTGAAGTACCACCACCAGGAAAGTCAATATAGATCCCTTGCAGCCAAATCTCCCATCATGCCCCATCCCTGTTGTTCGCTCCAGTTCCCTTTTCTATCTGCTTCCCTCACCAGGTTCTTCCCCCAATGATTGTAAAGTTCACTGTTGCATCCGAATCAAGGTCTGTGCTCAATATATACAATAATAATAATAATAATAATAATAATGGGATAAAGGTAGGTCTATTGTAGGCCCAGGCTAAAGAGGAATGGCATCACTATGCAGTGAAACAATGAGGGGCCCTAAGTCCAATATTCTAGCACTGTGAAGCTCCAGTGACACAATGCCAAGGCGAGGGTTGGTAAGTTCTGTGGATGCAGGAAAGTATAGGTGGACAGGTAGGCTAAGCACACAGTACATGTTTAGAGACAGTCCTGAAAACAGAGTGATGTGAGATACGGCCCCCAGGATGCATTGAGCGTGCCGTGCACCGTGACACTTTCGAAGTTTGCTGTGTGCTGTAAAGTTGGAGGCTGACAATGTCAGGGAAAGTAAATGGTAAACTATCCCTGTAGAAAGTGCATTCTGCTCAGAGGTAAAGTTCTAGGTTCCTGTTGTGATTCTACGTGGCCTCTGTGGGGTGACAATGGCACTCTGTTTCGCTGTGCATCCGGAACAAAGGATCACTATGCTGTGAGCCCAGTGGCAGTCCTGCTAACATGACCTAAGTTCAGCCTGCGATGGTGTGAGTACAGAGACCGTTGGAGTGCACTCCTACCAATATGTGAAGGTTTTGATATAAGTCTGTGGAACGGATTAATCAATTAACATCCGAGAATTAGTCAATTTCTCTCCTGAAAGACAAATAGGGGTACATTTTGGAAGGGTCTGCCAACATCAGGTATAAATCAAGTGACTAAAGGCACACTTGGCTAAGCAATTCTTATTACATAGTCACATACTTAACTCTACAATTAAGCCACTAGGAGCCTCATTACAAGTTGGGCGGTTCGGCTAAAATCGGCAGTAACACGGCATTAACCAAATTACTGCTGCTTTACCGCACTACACAAGTATGCTAGAGGTTATTCTGCCAACGTATTGCCAAAAAACATCACATTCTGGCAGTTACCACCGACGGAATCCCCAGAGAGTCCTATGGACTCAAGAAATTGGAACTGACACCGCCATACTGCCACTTGTAATCTGGCGGTAATTCTGGCGGACCAAGTGGTGAAACAGTAGATCCGTTTGGTGGTATTTTAGCAAAGTTTCTGCTGCAATTCCACCACACTTGTAATGAGTACCTAACTCTCAGTGGACTAATTAGAAATAACACTGGGAGGTAAAAGGTTCATGTTACTTTTTGATATCATTAGCTCAGAGTGGTCTGAGGACGATGTGCAAAGGGCAGAGAAGGATAGATAGTTTGGTGTTAATTGATACACTGATTAACATGGGCCGGGGAAGTCCACAGCTGGATAAATAACCAAACAAAACCCACACACTGTGTGGCACTCCCCATATCTCAATTGCCCTCCTAGTTGTACTCTAATGCAGTAGTTATGGTTTAAAGGTGCTACTTGTGTCATCACTGGACTACCTGACAGCACCCTCACCCACTGAAAGCCATACAGAAAGGTACAGTGAGACTCATCCAGAACCTACCAAAACCCCCACGGACAACCTTAGCTCTCATTCAGCTCCACTTGCAACTCATTCAGAATTGTCTTCAAAGGGCTTATATGCAGGACCATCCCCCTCAAAGACCTATCACACCTTCAGAACAAACTAAAACACCAACCACACAAACACAGGACAATCTTGCCAATATCCCCTACACTCAGCCAATTCACATGTACACAACAAGCAAGCATTCACTGAATGGGTAGGTAACTAGAGCTTGAACATTCCTACCACTTCCCATTTGTACCACACCCCTTCATCATCACTTTCCAAAAAAGCCGGGAAACATCCACTGCAACACCTGTCATCCTAATCTTTATATCCTGTCCTGAATATATTGTGTAACATCTGTTTTTTTACATTTGAGCCTTGTAAGGTGCTACAATAAACTAAGGGCAGGACCAGCACTAGAAAACAATCCATACAAAATTAAAATACAACTTGAAATGGCAGAGTTAGACCCAGCAAATAGTGAGAGAAATATCTATATTTGATTAAGTAACAACAAACAAAAATAATTTAGAATCTCAAAACTATGACTCTTGACAAGACGAGTAGAATTAAAATTAAATGGAATAACCTCAAAAGCAGGCACTAAAGTGTGAGTGCTGCCAAGACAGGTTAGAAGAAACGAGTGTATACCACGAAATAAGTGGAGGAAGAGAACAATTTCAGCTGTAACTCTGTCTTTGGGAGATTCAGTTAAAGGGAGTGAGGGCACACCCAATCCTCAATTGCACAAGAAGTCACTCTGGTGGATGGCATCTCGAAGCGTGGAAACAAAAACAGAAAGGTGGCTGTTATCGGTATACTGATGTAACCCAGAAGCTCTATGCAGGTGTGAACATGCACGGGAGACAGTATTGACCACTGGGTAACACTGCACAGCATGGGAGGAGGTCTGAACTGGATGGGCCGATATGGAGGTACTGGTAACTTGTTGCAAAAGTGCTGATTTACCTACTACAGAGAGCCCACTGCCAAAGTTGAGACTTATATCTGCATATTTGAAATCAAACATTCTGCAATAGGTCATTATTAGGGAGGGCCACAAAATAGTGAATTAGAAAAAGATCAGCATCTTAAGGGATATTCTGCCTTAATCAGTCATTGAGCATGCTATTTCTCCAGTAACTTGATCCACGTAGCCTGTCAATACACTTAAAACCTGTTCCACAGTAGCCCTACATTTTCCAGTATTGTGACCCACATTTCTCTCCACTATTGCTCCTAATAACCCCTGTACTGCCACTAATGGATTCACCCACATCTCCATCAATGTATCTCAAGCCAAACCTATGTAAAATTCTGATATTTCAATAGTGGAGATTATAAACAGACACATATATTTCAGTCTGTCCCAATATTGACCTGACGTGCATCCTGTTTCTTCAGGTGTCATACTCCTGCATATCAATGCAAATTCATCTTGGCTTTCAGAAGACCTTCTTATTCCAGTATTAGGACACAACAAATGGCCTGCAAGCAGTGTAGAGTACCCAACCCGTATGCTTCCCCCACAAGGAAAAGCCACATGACAGAGAACAACATTACAACCTTCACCCAAAACAAGTAAGGGAGGTGGTGGTTCAAGTGCATGCCTCCAGCACACACCCACACACATAGAGCAAATACATCGGTAATAGAGTAGGCTTTATTCACAGCTAGGTACAACAAGGATTCACAGCTAGGTACAACAAGGACATCAGTATCACAAACACTAGGTACAGGAGAGGCAGCAGGAAGCTGTGCTTTTTTTCACACAACAGAGCAAGAAGAATGCATGCATACGCACACATTACAGGCGGCAGCATAAACTCCCCAAACACAACAGGTTAAAAATGCTTAACTTTCAGATAGCCATAAGGTTAATTTTCCTACCTCAACATGCTTAACCTCTGAACATGATTTGTCCAATTATTCCTTTAGTGTGAACTTCCATCCAACACTTGCGGCCCTCGTTTATCTCTTATATTCTTTCCCCCTTATCCACTCCCTTTCCCCGTGATTTTTCTTCCTGTTCTCTTCAATATTTTCCTTTGTTCTTCGCCTTCATTCCTTCCTTTGTTTCGTTCTATTTCTATTTTGATCCATTTTTTAAATATGCATACATCAGAATGTGGTTATCCTTTTCCGTAGATACAACAATTCTTGAGCTTGCACCACTAAACACAGATGATGATAAGATAGATAGCAGTAGCAATAGAATCAGTGCCACAAGAGCGTACAGTTACGACTGTGGACTGAATTTCCTAGCAAGTGTATTTTCATTGACAATAATTGTTTTAGGAGTATATTGGAAAGCATCTTTAATCTGGGGGCCCATAGAAAAGAAGGCGGCAGCGGGTAAAACTGACCTGGGATAATAACACGTCTCCTAAACTTACTATTTTGTACACTCGTTTAACGAGACTAACCCCAGGGCCCAGAGTATTTGTAAACAATGAAAGTCAAACCTCACCTGATGTAAATAATGTAATGCCAACACTTGTTACTAAACACATGTTCCTGGTGTTACAAACCACACTGTTATCATGACATCACACACAACACAGACTACTGAAATAGAGAATAAAGTTGAGAACCCCCTCAATGAGCATGAAATAATGAGAGGAAAAGGAGACTTATATAAGCCATCGAGCTCAGGAAGAGATAGAAAAAATTGACCTAATCTAGGTAGCAAAGTGGCATCACGATAGACTCTTGGTACTAGAAAACCTATTTATAAAAGCAGTGAAGGGAAATAAAGCCACAACTGGAACATCCAAAGGTGAGCTAATAAAAGAGGTCCTGGGGGTGGCAGACCTACACACTCCTGATAGTCCATCAGCACTTACAGTACTGTTGATCAAGAAGAACGAGAAAAGAAGGAGGAGGTGATTGTGGTTACTCCAGAAAATGAGTTAGAGACTAATCACGGATGGACATTTTTTATGTCTAGAAAAGCCAAAAAACTACAATTACGAGCAAAAAAAACGTGAGGAGAAAAAAAGAAACCAAAGTTCTAGCATTTCTCCCAAACAAAACATAAACTAAGAATGATCAGCAAAGCAAAAAAAATAGTGTGAATACAACAAACAAAAAAAGAATAGTAAAGCGGTATCCATAGACTTGACACAGGAAAATGGTCTTGACCTTAGTCAGTTAGATGCTGAATCTCGAGCCCATCTGGAAATGGAGATTCAGGAGCACCCGGCTGAAGTGGATAATACACAGAAAAGTGCCTGTGAATATACAACAGAATATACACTTATCTCAGAATGGGCAAAATGCAGTGAAAGGCTTTGCACCCCATAAAGGAGATCAGGGCTCTTGTACACTCAATACTATCAAACGCCAAAAAACCAATATGAAACAAACTAATTTAGCTGGGTTTTACCAAGTAACAAAAAACTAAAAACCTTTAAAAAAGACAGTTGTAACGGTGACCAAGCACAAAGGATAACTTTGTTAGGCCCACAAATGCAAACACAAGTAAAAACCTCATACATATGCCTGAAACACAGTAATACAGGTAATGGAAACACTGAAATCTCGGACAGACAGATTTCTTGTCAAACAGACAAGTCCAGTCTCAGTGTAAATGTTGAGAAATATGGGCCTTCAAATGATTGTCAAACTCACACGCACCAAGATAGTTTGGGTGTTGAAACAGACCAACAGGGGGTATATTTGGGTACAAAAGATACCAATGAAGTATGTGGAAATCATCGGCAGTCTGACAGTGCATATATCAAGTCATGTGAGGATATTCCTAAGGAAATGTTCACGATTATTGTGTGGAGCAGTGATTCACAGATGCGTGGCAATGATAGAATTAATCGCACCTATTTATTGAACATGTTCCAAAAAATACACACTTTGAGGAATTCGAACTCACAGGACATTGAATGGATTAAAGTGTTGATTTCTAATAATAAGAGGATGTTATGTAAGGTTCAGTCTCCCTTAATTGTAAAAATGTTATGGGAGCAACACAACAATTTTCATATGCTAGGTTAGAAATTGTATTGCTTTGAAGACATGAATGAATCCATAAGTTTCATAGAATTTCAACCTCAACAGAGGTTAAGTACCTCAACCACAGGTGTGTACTTGGTCTCAGATACAACCATGACCCAAAATTTGCTAATCCAGCTTACCTTGGTGGCTAATGCCATAAAAGAACTGGCAGGATTGGAAACACTACTGAAAGATGCTGGTTCTACACACACTTAGCAGACTCACATATAACTCCCAGGGATTTTCATATTAAGCTGGAATTGCTGTGGATTCAATAACCTGCAGAAATGTTATAAGAGTAATTTGTTATCAAACAATCCCAGTATCATTTTGATACAAGAAACCATGGCTGTCAACCCCATTAATGTAGATGGTTATCATTCTTTTAGTCATCCTGCTATGCGTGGAGAGTCTGGTCGACCAGCAGGAGGTTTATTAACCCTTGTCCACAATAGAGTGAAAATGGCAGCCAATTTAATTTCTTCCTCAGACAATTTACATGTTATTGAAGTAACATTTAATCACACTAAAATGGTAATCATTAATTTGTACCTCAATCCGAAACAAAGCTCGCACCACAGGTCAATTAATGAACTAGATACTATATTACAGAAAGAGTTTATCAGGAATGAAGAACATGAAGTAATTCTGGGTGAAGACTTCAATTCTATCCTGAAAGACTATTCTGTTTACAAACCAACAGCTGAAAGTCAAGTACACAATGTTGGGGCATATCAAAGAGGGAATTGTTGGTTGAAGTTTCACGGGAACTGGAACATACACATGTTCCCACGTGTAAAAGATCAGACGGACTGTACATGGTTCAGTGGGAAATCACTGTCCTTGATTGATTATTCTGCTGTATC
Organism: Ambystoma mexicanum; assembly: GCF_040938575.1. Classification (NCBI taxonomy): domain Eukaryota; kingdom Metazoa; phylum Chordata; class Amphibia; order Caudata; family Ambystomatidae; genus Ambystoma; species Ambystoma mexicanum. The sequence goes on from NC_090935.1 coordinate 185,596,021, forward strand.
GGAAAGCTTATTGAGAATTTCCAAGCCGATTGAGGTATATAACATGGGTCATAGCGACCATATGATGTTGAAGCTAATGTTAGAAGTTCAACCAGAAGTGTTTATGAAAGCTACACACCTCGCTCTAATAGAAGTGGACAAATACCCTAAGTCGATTAGATGGAATCCAAAACTATGTAGAAACTTAGCATATTTGGTTAACCGTGATATGTGGTGTGGAGAGAACTGTCCCCCTTTGCTTTCGAACAAACAGAACATGAACAAATGTAACATTAATGTGGTAAAACATCACCTGACCGACATTGTGTATTCCCAAAAAGGAGTGTGCAAGCAGTCAACCTTGCAAATATAGTGCTGAGATTGCAGATAGATAACGCATATACAATGGGGACATTAGAAGGTCAAAGAGGTCAATTGAAGATTCTAATGTATTTATTGACACTAAAAAGCAGATCCAATTGCGAAGCAGATATGCACTTAAAAAGGTGAACAGGGCACAGCATTTGGCAGACAATCAAAAAATGATTAGGCTCATATGTAGGCACAAAACGAAAGATGTTTCGGTGATACTTCGCTCCAGCGGTAAAGCTAATAATGCTATCTTTGATTCGGCAATCACGGGTGAGAAGTGGACTGCATATATCTTAGATTGATATGCACTACCGTGTGGTTTTCCATCTGCCAACATCACTGCTTTAGCTACGAAGATCCCAAGTGAATGTGCTTGGAATCTAGATGATGTGAGATGGGCTATCAAATAGCTTACATATTCCAAGGCTGCAGGGCCTGACGGGTTCCAGCCTTGTTTACAAAAGGACGACCCGCACTTATTGGCTAAACTATTAAAACCCATCTTCGAGTCGATATTTGAAATTAGATTTATTCCTCAATCATGGCTTACAGCAATAATTGTTCCTATCCCAAAAAAGGGCCAATTGATGACCCTGGACATGTTCGCCCTATTTCATTGATTGATGTACCTGCCAAAGTCTTTGCAACTCTTCTTTTAAGGGAACTAGACAAATGTGTAGCAGATAAGCAGCTGTTATCTAAATACCAGGTGGGATTCAGGAAGACGATAGGGACCACACTTAATGCATCGATCTTTGCTCTCCTATTAGAAACCTCTCTCCACACCACCTCATGCGCCATCTACATGGCATCATTAGATCTCTCCATAGCCTTTGTCAGCGTTATAAAGGCCCGATTATGGAAAAAGTTGATTGCGTATGGAATTCCACTGCATATTGTGGGACTAAAAGCGCTACTTTACTCCAGAACGTCATACATGGTAAGGATCAACCAAGAAGGGTCCACCACAGAGGCAATTGAGCACAGGGATAGGGGTGAATCAGGGCTGTCAGTTGGCAGCTATACTGTTTGACCTCTACATCTATGATATTGACAACATATGGGAAAACATGGAGGTATTTCCAGTCAAGTTAGGAGATACTAGAATCAACTGGTTGGCATTCGCCGACGACATCATTCTGTTTGATTGAACGCCATATGGGCTTCAAACCAAATTGAATGTGTTCTCTGAATATGCAAAAACTAACAATCTTGCCATCAATCCAAGCAAATCAAACATACTGGTATTTGCGAATAGAAAAATATTCTGCAGATTTACCCGGAAGATGAATGAAGTGGTAATCCACCAGTTAATGGCAACTAGGTATCAATTCCTTAGCAATGTGGAGCAGTACATTAAACACCAAAGATAATACATCTTATATCCCAAATGAAAATCATTTATCATAAGCACGCGAAATTCTCTCTCTTGCCCACTATTGAGTTTTACACGCTAAAGGTTGAACCAATAATACTGTTTGGACTTGATCTATGTATACTGGATTTAACAAAGATACTTAACAAGCTTCAAGGTAATATCTGGAAAGCAGTGTTGGGCTTTCCAAAATCATTACCAAACTCATTGATTATCCATGAACTGGGTCTCAACTCTCTAGCAGCAAAATTTTGGTGGTGAATGTTGATAAATTACAGGAACATTTTACATTCCCCCCCTAATTGTATGAGGACTTTGGTAGAATGGTGTTACATGAATATTCGTTGTCGATCAAGTACTATGTAAAGAAGATGAAAATGTTATTACACCTAATAGCTATGGAGCAAAACGAATGATATGAATGACCAGGTGTGGTAAAAAAAAAAATTCTTCCAATTGGACTGGGCTAATACAATTGATCTAAATGTCAAGTATAAATCTTATGGAGATCAAGCAAGGTTCTTTCATAAACCACTCCTACACCTCCACTATTTGGTAATGTTTCCCTGTTCTAAAGCAAGGAGACTGTACATGAGATTCAAGCTAAATGTTTTCCATACCAAAGACAGAACGAAACACTGGGCTAAGAATCGAATTGTGGTTGAATCTTATAGCTGTAGTTTCTGTGGTGAGACTGAAAGCTATGAATCACTAACCCATTTGGTGATACACTTTGGTCACTTTAAAAAATGTGCGGCGTATACTTATGGTCAAGTTCTATAATGCTGATTTGCTATCATCTAGAGACCTACTGTTGTCCCATTGTAGTTGGGGCAACAGACAGACGCTGATACTTGCATTAGCTCAATTTCCTACAGTCATTCAGGAACATCTTATTGGAATTGATACCTAGGTTCCTGAGTAGGTCCAGGGAATTCTAATACATAGGAAACTTTGGATAAGATGCTTGCCTTGAGATAAGCTATGAAAAGAGTTTGTTTTTATTAGTTTTTAAGCTGGCTGCATATTTTAGGTTTACTGTGACAACTCGTTATGTAAATGTGAATATGTTCATTTCTATATGTCGCGTATGTTATTTTATACATTTGTATAAATGTTGTTTCAAATATTTGTAAAGGTGCATTGTGCCAAATACAAATAAATTTAAAAAAATTTCAAAAATGCTGAAGTGCCACCTTATACCATGTTTTCAGTTTTGCAAGATACCTCACAACCTAATATGATGTCTACCTCAAAGTCAAATCCAATGAATTTTCTGGTCCCCATTACAGTGTCTGAAGTAACAATAATCCCCACACTCCTCCCTATGGTTTACATGCAAGATAACATAGGTGTTAATGAAAAAGTGAATACTGGGATTTTTCCAATGTATCGCCAACAGCCCATAAATGTTCAGAAATCACTGCGTACCACTGACAGACTGTGTAGCAGGTTGGTAGGGAAAAGAAAATACCCTGTTACAATATAGTAGAAGGAAGAAGTGAACACAACAGTGAAAGTATGATGCATCCCGTGGTTTGGGGCTAAATAAGGTAGAAGACCTCTGCCATCCTGGCCAATTTAACAAGTGGTACTCAGACATGAATGCCTTTGGAAAACAAGCTACTAATGGTAGTTGCTATGTGTGTTCGCTGATATTGCATGCACCTGGGATGCACAAGGTTCTGGTGGCCCAGGAGGCCCTCTGGCAGAAGCGCACTGCCTCATACACCTCACACTATGCAGGATAAAGAGCACCTTCCAGGCACACACAGTAAGAATGAAACTTCTTCCCCAGACAAGAGAATTTTCAAAACAGGATTGCAAAGTGCAAAGTGTTTCAAGGAGCCATTCTTGGCCATAGAGGGAACAACATTCACAGAAAAGAGATGGCGAGAATTACCATTCATGTGCAAAGCTGAAGCAATGCGTGGTTTTTCCAATGAAAATCTAGAATGGATGGAACAAACATGTGCACAAATTAGGACTGAACATATTACCAAGCTGACGTGGGTCACTGCCCTCGAAAAACTGATCATAATCCAGCATGAAGAGAATTATGGACTGTGCTTTCATGGGTAAGGAAACATATCAATGGGTTCTAACACATGCTGCAATGGAACCCTTGTCATTCTGGACCTCCAAAAGAGCACTGCCACCCTAAGGGACTACTTCTGGGTGGCGGCAAACAGGCATACTTGCACCTCCCACCTTCATTGAGGGGCTACTGTGCTTTAGCAACACTGCATTCGCCACTGCTGGTGATACCAGAGGACCATGTAAAGGGGGAGCAGTGCCCACAGGACAACAATCTGCACCTTGGCCAAGAGAAGCATCACCCCTCATCCTCCACATACTGTCTGAAGAGGAGTAGGAAGACAGCCTGTCTCGAAGAAAGCGTGCCTCAAACTACATATCCCAATACTCCTCTGACCTCCGTGTCCAGATCCCTGATGAATACAAACTCTTCAACTCAGCAGAGACATTCTTTGCATCACTCATACCCAGCATCCAAACACAAGCAGATACCAAGTGGCTCAAAATTGTACATTGGGAGATGATCCAGTTGGCAAATGACACTGAAGAGCGATTTAATGTCATCAAGGTGGAGCATGACGATGCAAAACTGCTATGTTTTGGACCTCCAAAGAGAAACGGAGGGCAGTATTTGCATAAAGATAGGAAGTTCATGTTGCACATTCGTACCTTCCACAGATGCTGAAAATGGGACATTGTCACACATGATCGCAGCAGTGCATGAATTTGGGGTGAAAATGAGAAAAGAAGGAGGGGTGCAAGAAAACGACTGGTTCGGCATGGCATTCAGATGGGTGCCTTTGTGGCTTGGGACCATAATGAAGATGCTGATCCCCATCATCGTGTTCCTCCTTCTGATCTTCTGTGTGTGCCAACTAGGGCTCCGATGTTGTGCAAAAGCTGTTCCCAGTAGTGCGAGGATGATAGTAACCATTGGTAATAGAAACACTAATAACAGATGGCCTCCTGAGACAGAATAAGCACAAGTGCAAACTGGGGAAACTAATGAGCCTAAATACTGCATGGTGGCCATATACAATACTGGGGATGAGGTAGATAACTTGTATCACACCACCATTAAACAACCCGACGACCTTGAGAATTACAAAGAGGTGTGGGTGAACCTGGCAGGTGATGGGGATGTATATTTGACCTGTATTCCTGAAGAATGCGCAAGGCGAGGAGAGAGTTTGAGAAGTGTGTGTAGGGCATTGAAGCCCATCAAAGGCAGCCCTGCATGGGACGAGGCAGTAAGGAGGACAGAGGAACATCAAAGTAAGGGGGTGTCTATTTGTTACTTTAAGAGTAACAAAAGAGGGAATGTTTGGAAGGAGACAATCCTTGCCCACCCCCCTTCGATGTCACTCTAGGTGAATATCGTATGTAGGAGCAAAGGGAGGTGCAGCTGTTAGGGAGAATTCTCATAAATGTGCTAATTCCCTTCACCTTAGAGAGCCACAGCAACTTTGCTGGATTTTGAGGACTTGATTTTTTTTACCTGGAGAGAGTGTGAGCCTTTTTTTCCCACTTTCTCATATATTTTGATGTGTGTTTTACTCTTGTGTTCTTTGATTATGGAGTTTTTGATAGCTCCATAGGAATCATCCTTTCGTGTGTTACACAACGCCATCAGTGCAGTGACACAAGAATGTCTTTTTAGACTTCCAAATGGTTTAAATACCTTCTTTGGGATAGACTAATGTTTCTGAGAGAATTTAAGGTTAAATTGACTTTACTCGTTTTTTTTTAATTCCAAGACCCAGCACACACTATCTTCCTATAGAGTGCTGGAGGGGTTACCTGGTATCCCCTGTGTCTAGAAACTCATGTAGCAGTCAGATGCTACCCTTTCTTATCTATCAAAATGGCTGGTGGCAGTGGTTTTACAACAAACTGACTTGATTTTTCCCGACCGCAAACACTGGTAGCTAAAAATAGCGGGAGCCATGTTTTTCAAGATGGCGCCTTAAGCCCCTTTGTTTAAACAGGTCCCGGACTCTGCGCGCCACACTAGGTATGGTTACTTTGTTTCTACACCTTTGGCGGGCATCAGGACTGAAGACCGCCTCTGGCGCCTGATTGTCTGTGGTGGGCAGGAAGTGCCTGAAACTCCCTGTTCTTAGTCTCCTTGGAGAGTAAAATGCACTCTGGTGTGATTGGCTGGCTGAGTGTCCGGCAAGGACAGTCACCCTGTTGGGTGAGTAACAGCTAGACAGGAATGAAGGGGAGAAAACTGTTTAAAAGAAAAGTCTCTTGGACTGGAAAGCAGAGTCAACCACTGGAACAAAAGAACCGAAGACGAGCTGGAAGAAGACGGCTGCTGCAACTACTGGACCGTTGGTTTGCCCGCTGTAGCCCTGCTGCAGGTGCGAATCGCCAAGTTCACCTCGATAGAGAAGCCCCTTCAAGGACGACTCCTTCCTTTGAGTTGCTAGGACCAATCAACTCGTAAGCCACCTGGATACCATTCTCGGAGCTGGTTAAGTTTAACCAGGGGGAAGAACACCAGCTTGTGTGCTTGACTACAGCTACTCAAACCTAAGATCTTCCATTTTGCCAGCTTGTTTGACCAGTCCCAGTGCAGTGCAGGAGTCCGCTGAAGTCTTCCCTCTTGTCCCCATGACTGAGGCTCAGGAGCAGTGAGATCTGCAGGAACTGCCAGGAACCAACGTCTTCAGCTGCATCTTTTCTTCATATTAAGGTATTGTGCAACCCGATTGAGAGAACTTAGTCTTGCGGTGAAAGTTTGTGAAACTTTCCCAACGTGCAGGCCCAATCAGCTTGTGACCAAACATATGATTCTTTTTTGTACAAACTACTTCTGAGACCTTTGGCAAAGACTTTACCGTTTACTACAAGAACTGCTCTTTCCTATCCAAGACACTAGCTCATTGACTTTGGCCAAGGCCTTTTGAACTGAATCAAGTCCTCTAGTGAACTAAAACTATTTGCACTGCCTAAGAAAGTATTTGTGATCTATTTTATTAACCTTTGTACTCCTATTTAAAATGCCATTTTGCTCCTATTTCAGGGGAGCCTAATTTGCATAGAAACGCATTGGTTTGGTATTGAAGTATATTTATGTATGATATTAAGTTGCCTCCTTCTAGTGAATGTTTTCTAAATGACTGTGTAATGAATGAATACGTGTTTTACCAAGAAACCTTGAGTGTAAGTGTTTACTTGAACCACTGTGATTGTAAGACCTCTGTGTAACATCCTTTTACTGCTCACATTCCCTCTTGAGATAAGCCTGGCTGCTCAGCTCGCTACCAAAAACTGTGTAGTACAGACTTATACCAAAGGTTGGTTTGCTTACACCTGAAGTCCTAATTGTATGTGGTGCTCCCGAGGGTACTGCATGCAATTCTGCCTAACAACAGACACTCCCAATGTGCTTATGTCTTACGAAATCACATAGAAAATAACACATGGACTGCCATCTTTTTACTAGACCTGAAAATCCATCTCTCAGTAGAAATGCAGCTCTTCCTTCCACAGCGCCTCGCACAGCCAGCCCACACCATCGCCTCTCCCTGCCAGCTCCAAGCAAGCCCTGTTTTCATGGAATCCCAGCCATAACTTGTTACAATCCTGCAGTATCATTTCCGAAAGAATGTGCTCTGTGGAGAGTGTGAGACAGTGACAAGTCAAAAGCCCAAGTGCCCATTCATCTCTACTAAACTGTCTGGGCCCTCTCACCCCCACCTTTGCAGGCCAGAACCCACCAGTTCCTCCCCACCCAGTTCCTTTCATGCTGATACCCATCTGACCCTCCTGTGCCCTGACCTTTCCTGAACCCCCAGAGCGGCCCTAATCCTGTGTGGCAGTATATTCTCCCAAAAAACACACAGGTCCACCCATATCACTAAAACCCAAGAAGGACAGATGGTAGATCAAACCTTTGGGGTGGGCACCTGGGTGCTAGTTCAAAAGGACAATACAATCCTATTAGACTGGGACGAGTTTCTCAATGAGTTTGAGAAGATATTTAATTGGAGGGCTGCCACTTTATGTAAGGATCGGGAATTGCTAGCTTTGAGGCAATGTAACAAGGAACTGGTGACTTATGACACGCAGTTCAACCGATTAGTGGCCGAAGGCGAGTGGCCACGCGACAAAAGCATGTCCCTATTTTATCAGGGGCTAAGGGATGATATTAAAGATCTTATCGCCCAAGTTGACCCCCAACCCAGAGAGTGTTTGTATATGATCGACCTAGCCATGCGTTTGGATCATCGTCTGGCAGAACGGCGGGGGGACAAGTGGAGAGGTGAGTCACGTCCAGTAGTGCGGTTTGACCAATTTAAGGGGATGCGAGGGACAGTAGACAAGTCTGATGGAGATGAACCAATGAAAATCAGATCGTTTCGAGGTCCCCTATCTGAAGAAGAAAGGGAACGGAGGAGGAAGGATGGTGTATGCATGTATTGTGGGAAACAGGACATTTTGTTCGCGAATTCCCCACTAAACCCAAAAATCAGGGAAACACCTCAGCTCGTCGGTAGTGGGGGTCACCCGGTCGAGCCTGACTGATAGCAGGCCCCAATTGAAGGCTGTCCCAATTTTGCCCCACATGTCTCTCTAAGGGGGTGTCTAGGGTTCCGGGGGCTACAAAAAGAGGTCACCATGTTGATTGACTCAGGTTCAACGGGCAATTTTATAGATACCCAGTTTGCAATTAAGCTGGGAATTCCTGTGCAGCAAAACGCTAAGCCTGAGACCTTGCGAGCGTTCAATGGTACACCTCTAGGCTCCGGACCTATAATACACAGTACCAATTTAGTGACCCTAAAATGTAGTAATGGGCATTTGGAAAATAACGCCTTTGACTTAATTGCCGCCCCGCAATTCGAGCTTATTTTAGGATTGCCTTGGCTAAGAAAACATGATCCTCAGATCCAGTGGACCACCGGATTGGTACATCTTAATTCCTCTTATTGCCAAGAGCATTGTGAACGGCCGATACATCGACTCTGCATGTTGCAAGTGTTACGGGTGACCAACCCGAGGTGCACCTGGATGAACTACCTGCGGAATATACCGATTTTGTAGACGTCTTCTACAAGAAGCCCGCAGAATCCTTACCCCCACATCGGCCATTCGGCTGCCGAATAGACTTAGAGCCGTGGGCGACATTACCATGCAGCCGTATATATGCATTGACCGAGGCTGAAAACGAGTACCTCTGGGAGTATATCACAGCCAATCTTCAAAATGGCTTTATTAGACAGTCTAGCTCACCAGTATCCTCGCCTCTGTTCTTCGTACCGAAGAAGTCCGGGGAACTTCGGACTTGTATAGATTACCACGGGGTAAATATGATAACCATCAAAAAACATTACTCGCTTCCACTTATCCCAGTCCTTCTAGATAAGGTTCGGGACGCGGTTATCTACACTAAGCTGGATGTTTGTGGCGCACATCACCTGGTGCGGGTGTGTGAAGGTGACGAGTGGAAAACCGCATTCTGAAAAACAATTAGGATTGTTTGAATACCAGGTTATGCCGTTCGGTCTATGTAACGCACCCGCCGCCTTCCAGCATTTCCTAGATGAGGTCCTTAGAGAGTATCTGGACATATACGCCGTCGTGCATATCGACGACATCCTCATCTACTCTCATAGCCTCCAGGAACGTGTCCAGCCGTATGCACTGTCTTGCAGAAGCTGAGAGAACACCACCTACATGCCAAGCTAGAAAAATGCGAATTTCACCGGACTACCGTAGAGTTCTTAGGGTACTACCTTACCCCGAGAGGCGTACAAATGGATCACAAGAAGGTACAGGCCATTCTAGAGTGGGCCCCACAGACGGTTTGTCAAGAAGTTCTCTGAATTGGTCACTCCGATCACAAGACTTCTACATAAAGGCGGCCCATTCGTTTGGGACACCTCGGCTGAGCACGGATTTCAACGGCTCAAGAAGGCCTTTACCGATGCCCCGGTACTAAGACACCCAGACTTGTCCCATCCATTCGTGGAAGAAACGGATGCTTCCAGTTATGCACTGGGAGCTGTTTTGTCCCAAGGAGATCCTTAGACTGGCCTATTACATCCAGTGGCCTATTACCCGAGGAAACTGCTCCCCGCAGACGTAAACTATATCATTGCCGATTGGGAACTATTGGCCATAAAGGCAGCCTTTTGTGAGTGGCGGCATTATTTGATGTGGTCACGTCACGCGGTGACGGTATTTACCGACCATCGCAATCTTCAGTTTATTAGGACTGCCAAGACCTTGAGCCCACGTCAGTTGCGTTGGGCACAATATTTTGCCGAGTTTGATTTTATTATTACTTACAGACCCGGAACAAACAATCGGAAGGCTGACATTTTGTCACGCTATCCGGAGAAGGTCTCCAAAGAAGTAGAAACTGTGTCCCGGCCAATAGTCCCCCGACACGAATATTGGGCTTAACCACTAACATTTTTGAGAGCATCCAGAAGGAACTTTCCATGCACGACCTCCATCAATGGTGCAAACAAGATCCCCAGCATGTCATTGTGGACGGGCTCCTCTATCATGCACAATATTTGTACTTGCCCACAATCATACTGCAAAAAAAACTATGGCATGGTGCCATGATTCATCCCTAGCGGGTCATCCCGGTAAGGCCAAAACACTAGAATTAGTGGCGAGGCGTTTTTGGTGGCCGAAATGGCGACATGATGTTCAGCAATACGTACGAAGATGTGCAATTTGCGCCCAAAATAAGGCCGATCCCTACTGTACCATGACACACTGTCACCATGGACCTCATAGTAGAATTCCCACTGGTGCAAGGTTACACCTCCATATTGGTGGTTTTAGACACCTTATCTAAGATGGCTCATTTTATTCCTTGTAAAGGGTTCTCGACGGCCAAAGAAAATTGCTGAATTGTTCCTGCAGAATGTGGTTCACCTTCATGGACTCCCATGTTGTGTTATAACTGACAGGGGCCCACAGTGGTGCAGGTTTTGTAACATCATTGGTATGGAAGTCAGATTGTCTTTGGGCTATTACACTGAAACAGACAGCCAGACCGAACGCGTGAACCAAGGACTCAAACAGTTCCTACGTTGCTTGGCCGCAGGAAGAGAAACAACGTGGGTCCAACACACTTGGCTAGCAGAATTGGCATACAACAATGCTGTTCATTCATCTAAAAAACAATCCCCTTTCTTTTGCTTGTATGGAAGACATCCACGAATATTACCTCTATCCGTCCCAACAGCAAAAGCAGAACTGCCTACATTGGCAGGACAAAGGATAGGTATTGAGCAGGTTTGGAAGGAGGTACAGGATAATCCCGTAAAAGCCAAAAATACATATAAGACCTATGCTGACAAACATCGACGTGGCAGCCCTGTGTATCACAAAAACGACCTTGTATGGTTGTCCACTCGAAATTTACGATTAGAGGGACCCATGCAACTACAACCTCTCTACTTAGGCCTTTTTAGCATTGAGAAAGTTATTAACCCAGTGGCAGTCCGACTAACATTACCATCCCAGATGAAAATTCACCCCACTTTTCATACGTCACTGTTAAAACCAGCAACCCATGGCATAATTACCCAAAAAACACCCCCAGTGCTCGTACATGGTGAACCAGAATACGAGGTCCGAGCCATTTCAAACTCTAAGAAACAGAGGAATGGACAGGTCTATTATTTGATTGACTGGGTAGGGTATGGACCCGAGGATCGTTCTTGGGAGCCCTCTCATCATGTACATGCCCCAACATTATTCCGCACTTTTCATAAAAACTACCCTGATAAACCTGGGGGCCCCGCATTCCATGGGGGGGGGGCTGTCATGCACAGTATTGGGCATGGACCAAGAACTGTTGGGGCTGTGGGACTGGAGCCCGTGAAGAAACCATTATTCAGAGGGTTACAGCATTACAAAAGGCTGCTTTGCTCTTTCTGTAGACAAAATGCACTTAAAAACTACAAATCGCAGCATCAGGCTCGCCAGAACTACATTACCCAGCAGGCCTTGCGGGCCCGCGAGCCAATGGAAAGCTGTGCTGGGTGTGGCACACGAATGCGCACGCGCAAGTCCCGATGCACGGGGCTTGTGCTTAAGAATCCAAAGAGACAGGACGTGTGCCCAGCAGCCTCCGGAGCAGACATCCAGCCCCTCGTCTCTGAGAGATAAGTACCGCTCAGCCCAAGGAGTTTGTGGGATTCAGGGAAAAAGCGCAGGGGGCATTTCCCAATCCCTCCAGAGCCGCTGTGCCACCACATAGAAGCTAAGTGGGCGGGTTTTCGGGGGATAACATTGCATTGGCCGCTAACTTCAGCGTATGAGTTGAAATCAAGACAGCTGATTTTTGTTTAAGGTTCCCCGTGTTTTCGCCTTGTGGAACGTTACGCCTGGAAGGCGCATGAGAACGAAAGCGCGTTGTTTTGACAGTTGGTCGGAGGGAAGACCGAGTTCGGGCCAACAGCCGCCATTAGGTGTTAAAAGCCATGTGCGGCAGCACACTCAGTTGGAACCTGAGAACCTCGAGCACACAGAGTGCCGGATGTGCGTTGAATGTGTTTGGGAGAGTGAGTGACCACCAAAACTAGAAAGCGTACGCTAATGCTTGTCTTCTGTTTTTCTTTTAGTTCAAACCAGATCCTCAGACTTCAAGGATGTGGCACAGGACTCGACAGCCCTTGCAGGATAAGACTTAAAGACTGAAGCAAAAGCTAAGTGTGCAAGTGCATATGACCACTCTTGTATAAATGTACATGGGCTCACGCCTGTAATTGTTCCTCACCAGTGAAATTGTGGTTTAACTTTGTGCTCAAGGGAACAGGTGCATGTTCAGTTCTAAAGTAGTGTGTGAAGGGGGACACCTTTACATGTAAAGGTGTTAAGACAGTTACAATAGCCAACCTAATATGCCAGTCAAATCATTGGCAAAAAGCAAAAGTGTGCAATCATCATTTTTACCCTAAACTCCCCAGTCCCCAGTCCCATCCATAACCCCACCCTAACCCTCAATCCGGTTACCCTATAATCCTTCTTCCCAACCAAACATCGAGACCCTAACCCTCCTTCCCCGCTCTGGTCGAAGAGGTCTGTGTAAGCCTTGCAGACACCGAGACCATTGAGGGGGTGGTTGGTTCTGCATCGCTCCTGCGCTTGGACCTGGGCATCCTGACAGCAGGAATTGCGGTATGAAAGAGAATTCAAATTGTAGAGGTTAGAATGCCAATATATTAGCTCATTTGACCTCAGTACCCCTATTCATGCAAGATTTTATTTGGATATTTATTTCCGCATTACCAGTTCCTGTTGTTTAGCTTAGTTAGATAGTTATGTTGCACCCTGACATGACCTTCACACCTTGGAGATGAGCCCTGCTGACCCACGTGTGCCTAGAGGAACTGAGAGACGGAGACCAATTAGCATCTTGTATACCTTATATTATTAACTGTTCTACAGACCCCTGTCCAATTTAATGCAAGAATATGTACACTATGTATGTCATCATCAGTGATGCTGTGTGCCCTTTTAATGTGCTGCTCGTGTAATGTTTCAGCAGAGCACTCTCGGGCAGATCTTTGCTAGCAATTTCTTTTATGATTTTATGAACTTTGTTATCTGTGCAACTTAACTCCTGGCCTCATTCCCCCGACGGGGAGTTTATCTTATTTTTTTTTTCATATTATTGGGACACGTGTTTCTAGGGTGCCTTCAATGGTAATGAATTTGTTAGTAGGTGTAGAATCTAAAGAATTGAGAACAAAAATGAAAAACAGAACAACAAACAATAAAAAGGATATTTTAAGAGCTAATATTGTAGAATATATTTTTTAAATTGTGATTAAACCTCCCCACCCCATTTAATTGGCCATTCCATCCACAGACAAGCCAGTGGTCTGTGGACACTGCCCGTGCCATCTGGGTCCTTTGAGGAGGCCAGGCATGGAAATGGGACTGCAGAGACTGCGGAGAGTCGTGGTGTCTGTGGACACCAGGGATTTGCCAATCAGGTTTCTTGGCTGTGGTGTACTGAGGCTGAAGTGTACAGGAAGACAGAGTAGCAGGAGTTTTGTTTGTTGAGTGCACTGAAAATGGCTATGGTTATGTATTTGAGGAAGCAGAGTATATGGCTTCTGGGAGACTCTTGAATCCATTAGCCGAAGGTGTATTCAGGCCACCGTGGATTGTCTGAGATTAGAACAATTACAAATTTCATGGGATGGGGTTCATGGAATGAAGTAGGCAGAATTGCTCCGGTATTGTGAGCCTATGATTAACTGAAGCATACAGACATCATTGTTTGGGCTATGTCAATGGAAATTCACTACAGTTTGACATGGAGGATACATTTGGGAAGTTGATTGTACTGTTTGCACATTTGAAAATAGTTTTTTCACGTATCATTCAGAGACAAATGTGGAAGCGATCGAATGAATTTTGTCCACAAATTGAGAAACAAAGGCTCAATGTTAACAAAGCTGCATGTGCTTTTTAGCATGATGTTGGCATGACATCTTTTGATAATGAACGTAAGAAAAAAAACACAATTCATGTAACAGCGCCTCGATGCCCGTGGGCGGTGTGAGCGCTTTAAAAATCCTATAATAATAATAATAATAATAATAATAATAATAATAAAAACCAAAAACACAAAAAAATCCACCATTTTCTAATGAAAAACAGGTTAAATTATTATAATTCCCCCACCCCACACCTGGAATTTTCCCAGTGTCCCCGGACTATCACACTGCACACGAACTAAGCAGGCTGTGAAAGGTGCGCTGATTCTTTTATTTCGATTTTTTTTTTTAACTGTGTAAATTGGCTCCTTCTGTTTTTGTTTTATGTATTTCTTTGGACATTTGTTTTTTTTTGTCAGTGTCAAGGTAGGTTCGACAGGGGAAGATGTTGAGCAGGCCTTAAATGTAAGGTTGGTCACAGGGTTTCTCATGCTCCTTGACCGCAGCCTCAAAAGCACTTCAAACCTTCTCCCCCCTGCAGATCGGGGTGTTGCAGTACAAACAGAATACAGTGACCCTCGAAAGGGAAGGGTCAACAGTGTCCTGTATGGCCTGCAAGGCATCCCATGGGATCCTCTACCCCACAGGAGTAACATGAGTGGTTGCAGATATGGTCAAGGGGGATGGGGTATAACTCATCAACCTGCTTCTCCCTGAGAAAGGAACATCCTTTCTCAGAGAACTCCGGTGGCTGGATCTGGTTTGGCGCTGCATTGAGGTGGTTCCATAGGAGCACAGACCAGGTTTTCTGTGACTGAGTACGACGTGACATTCAGTGCATCTCACCTTGTCTGCCCGAGTCTGCCCGAATGAATGACATTTGTGATGTCATCTTTGATGTCGTGGGTGTTAGTCTTAGCAGTGTACGGTGGTAGCGGGAGTTATGGTTGCTTATTTTACCATAACCGGCGAATTTCAGGGGTTTTTCGGTTTTACTTGGAACCATAACGTCCTTTTAACAACATTTTTTCACTGAATTTCAAAGGTTTTTAGAAGCCAAACTTAACAATAATAATTCTGACTTTATGTACATGTAAAATGGAGCATACTGAACCCCCTCTACTGAATTTGATGTCCGCAAACTCTTTTAATGTCCGCGTACATGTTCGGACAACAGCACCACTATCCAAAAACTCTGGAGGGGTATGTTTAATTGTTATATCATAACATATGAACATTTCACAAATTCACAAACCAGCACACATACACATTATATGTAGTAATACATAAGAAGTGTAACCCATACATGTAACACACTAACCATTCATTTAAATACAATATTTTCTAAAATGGAATATACCAAAGAAGAAAGAGAGGCTTCCAACATAATTTCTTATAGTTGAATGATGTGTTGATATCCTTTTGATATCATGGAAGGTGGTTCTACAAGTAGGTCCTGTAATGCAAGCCAATGAATGTCCTTGTAGTCCTGTGTACTTGTGCACTGGACAGGTATCCATATTGTGCAGTAGTTTAATTTTGATTTTGTCTTTGCCTTTCTGATTCAGTTGAATGGAGAGGTAATTCTACGTTTTCAGGGCATATTTTTGTAAGCAGTATTTCTTGATCCATTATGTTATTATTAACTTTTTCATAACCTCAACCACTGCTATGTATGACAATTGTATGTGTTTGCTTTTGTTTGTATGCTTCTTCATTAAAGTATGGTTCTGTGCTTGTAGTGTGACTCCATTCACCTCCGCAGATATTTAAGAAGTTCCTTCTGTTGACATTTCGTTTATTGAGAAGTCTTCTTTGTAATTTAGTCATTAGTTTTGTTAGTGGTTTCATTTTGTTTAACACTAAAATAAATAACTTTCTTTTGAGAAGAATTGCACTGTCTATCAACGCTTCTAAAATTAATTTCCTACGATAGGTTTTAAGGGTTGAGCCTGGTTTCTCTCCTGTTTTTATAAGATTTTGAAGGACTCTGTGACGGAACATTTTGGCTAAAATACTTTTTTTGGTATGCTTACTTTGCACTATATCAAGATTTATAGAAGCAGTTTTATCTGTAGTGATAGCTGATTTTTTGTTAATTGTTTTCTGGTTCGTTTTACATTTTGATAGAGAAGGCAATGTTTCTGTACTTGAAACTTCTTTTGTTTCACTAAATGACTGTATTAGCTGTTTTGTTTGACCTTTTTTTACAAATTCCGCTAGAAATGGATGCTTATTTTGGAAACTTATATTTTCATATGCTCTACTTCTGCGTTGCTTTCTACGGACTTGATTTTTGGTAGGCATTCTTCAGGGTCTGTTGAAAAAAATAAAGAAGGTATGGGTTGGGGTGTTCTGCAATGTATGTGTGCTGTGTGCATGAGTGTTTGAGTAAGATGATAAAGATGTATGTAATGGTGTGTGATTGTGCATTGGCAACGACAACTAGCAGGGATTGGCATTCCTGAATTTATGTGCTACTAAACTGGGGTTGAGATGACTGAAAAAAGTAAGCTAGTGATGAGGAGAAGTACAAATAGTAAATCTAATGCCATACAATTAAAACAGTTGTTTGTTCTATAATATCAAAATTCTAGCGGCTGAGTTGGTCTGAGTTGGGTCATTGGTGTGTCGAAAAATAGGAATTTGTGGGTCATTCTGGCTGTAAATCGCTGTTTAGGAAATGGGGATTTTTGGCCAGAATGGTGCACAATCTCTATTTTTAGGCACAGAAATAGCATGAATTAACCTTACAGTGTGTTTGAATAATAATACAAATATTATGGTGGTATTCAACTTACTTTTTTTCTAAAATGAGCATGGTTCAAAACCATGAAAACTATCTTATTCACATAAGATATGTCGCACCAGTTGAATACATATCATATGTTCTTAATGAATAAACTGTATGTAATGACTAAATGTAGGAAACAAAATATCTTTACTATTCCTTGTGGACTTCATAATGTACCACTGAATACCACTATTCCTGTAACTAAGCTCTTGCAAGTAACAGTGCCTCGATGTCATGGGCTGCTTGTGCTATATAAATATAAGTAAGTAAATAAATAAATAAATAAATAAATACATAAATAAATGTTTATGTTATTGTACAAGTATTGTTGTTTGAGATTTGAACATAATGTGTGCATGCAATTTTGTTTGACTATATGCACTCTATATATATGTTAGTTCAACATGCTTTGAATATGTGTGTGTAAAAAGAAATTAAATAGTATAAAGGTTTGTAAGTGACAGTTGATTTTAGGAGATGAAAAAAAGACAGTAAGTTCATTTTATAGATTATACAAGCTAAAAGTCAGTTAATCTGTTTATATAAAACTAGAAGAATTGTATATGTATTTTACAGAAAATATGCATACCTGTAGTTTGTGTTCATGCATATGGACATGCATGGAGCTGCAAGTAGAAATCTTGGAGACTTGTACAGTATTTCTTGTAGAAGGTGCTTTCCAATGAAATGACACTTGTACTCAGAGAGATTAACAGTACATTTGCAGTGCTGATCTATGATGATGCAGTCAGAGGTAGTGGTCTTGTATGTGATTGGTGGATGGTCATGTGACTTCTTAACTACATCCAATGAGGGAATGGCACAGAGAGTGAAGTGGAAATGGTAGAAGGGCTGTCCATGTTACGATATGTCCGCGGACATGGCGGTAGACCGTGGACATCGGGTGTTGCATCCGGGGATTTTGAGTTGGGGAGCCATGCAAATGAGAATGAGCAGAGTAAGGGATTGGTCAGGAAAGTTTAGTGGGTGTGTTGTGCCAGGAGAGAGTTTCTCAGATACTCTTTTTGCTCAGAGAAGAACAGATAGCTATGGCTGTGTGTTTCAGAAAACAGATTTTTGGATTTTGGGAGACTTGTGGATACATTGGTTGAAGGTGCATGCAGAAAGCTGTGGAGTAGCTGTATATCTTGGATTCCCACATGTGGACGTACACTAGCATGGAGTACGTGGAATGAAGTGGTTGGACTTGCTACCTCTCTGTGCTACTTTGGAGACAGAGCAACATCCAGATATAATTATAATTAATTGTGAAGGGAACAGTTTAGGACATGTGTCTGGAATTTCTTTGCAATTTGCAATGAAAGAAGGACTTGAGAAGGTCATGGACATGTTTCCAAATTCTCAAGTAATTTTTTCACGGTTTTTGCAGAGACAAATGTGGCTTCGTTCTTCTTCATTTGGTCCACAAATGGAGAAAGCAAGGCGCAATGTCAATAAGGCTGTTTGTGCCTTTCTAAGAGATTTTGGCATGTCCTCTTTTCACAATGAAAATATTATGTTTCATAGTACATACATTTTTCGCAGAGATGGAGTCCATCTTACTTATGCTGGCAATCAGATTTTTCTGAGAAATGTACAAAATGCATTGTGACCTTTTTTAGAATTACAGCATCCCTTTTCTAGTAGGTGTTGAGTATTTCAAATTTTTCAAACACAAACACCACCAAAAGGCTCTTTTCAGTGCCACCAGTTCCTCACAGATAAAACTGCAATGGATATGATAGGGCACCACCCCAAAATTTTAGATCCCCGCGGACTGTCTACATACACACAACTGTGACCCTCGAAAGGTAAGTGTCATCAGCATTGTGTATGGCCTGTGAGGCAGCTTGAGGAATACGCTGTCTCACAGGGGTGTTCCTTGTGGTGACAGGATCAGAAACAGAGGATGAAGTAGAGGAAGTCAACCTGCTATGCTCCTTGCAAGGTACAACATTGCGAACGGCCCCAGTGTGGAATGACTTTAGGTGTTGCTTCATGGTAGTGGTCCCAAAGCTTTAAGAACCAGGCCTCCCGTGACTCAGTACCATTTTGCACTTGTTGCAGGTGACTTGGTTTGCACGCGCCTTAGGACCATTCCCACGAATGGTAAATAACCGCCACACCCAAGACTCACGCTGAGTGCGGGTAGTAGGGAGTTCAACTACCTCCTCCTCGTCATCCTCTTCTTCCTCCTCTGCATGCTCACTCCTGTTCCCCTCTTCAGGCCCTTGGGGAGGTGGTGGTGGTGGAGGGGTGGGGGTGGTGCTGAGGCAGATGCAGCATCAGTTGGCAGCAGTGGAGACATGGATGCCATCAGGTTCTCGATGGAAATCTGCAGTTGGCAGTAACATTTGCTGTGCTCTGTAGTATACAATGAGAATAAGCTCTAGGGCGTGGTCTTTTATAGGGGTGCTTGTATGCGGTTTGCGGACATGCGTGCTGTCCGCGGACAGATCGAACACAAAAAAAAGTTTAAAAAGTTTCAAAAAGTATGTAGAAACTCAGGATTAGTATGTGGGACTTGTGCTATGGTGAGTTTTTATTGAAAAATATTGTGGATTACTTGAAAATGTACTTTTAAATTGTTCGGGGACACGAACGGTGTCCGCAATCAGAACACATGTTCAGCATGGGCGCGTCATGATCGCTTCATGAACATGTCCGCGAAGGGAGCGGCTGTCCGCGGGACACCAAATGCACTGACAGTGTTTTGCACGTGCGCGTTGGTGTTCTACGGACACTGTTCGGGTCCTGAAGTAATTAAAGTGCGTCACACGTCAAATGAACAGTTACGGACAGGCGTTTCTTCTTAGAACAGTTTGAACTTGCATGCAAACAATACGGACAGGTATATCGTCCTCAGGACACCCCCATTTTCTTTATTTACGAACATCCCAGGACACTTGATGTGTTCTTAGAACAGTTTCAACCTGCCTACGAACAGTACGAAGAGGTATATTGTTCTAAGGACACCCACATTTAGTTTATTAACGAACATTTCAACTTGCTTGCGAACAATACGGACAGACATAGCGTACTAAGGACACTCCCATTTTGTTTATTTACAAATATTTCAGGATACCAGCTTTGTTCTTAGAACAGTTTCAAATTGCCTGTGAACAATACGGACAGGCATAGCGTCCTCAGAACACCCTCATTTTGTTTATTTACGAACATTTCAGGACACCGCGTGTGTTCTTAGAACAGTTTCAACTTACTAACGAACAATACGGACAGGTATATTGTCCTCAGGACACTCACATTTTCTTTATTTATGAACATCCCAGGACACATAATATGTTCTAAGAACACTTTCATCTTGCCAACGAACAATACGGACAGCGTCGTCAGGACACCCACATTTCGTCCATTGACGAACATTTCAGGAGACAGCTTGTGTTCTTAGAACAGTTTCAACTTGCCTCTGAACAATACGGACAGGCATAGCGTCCTCAGGACACCCCCATTTTGTTTATTTATGAACATTTCAGGACACCGCGTGTGTTCTTAGAACAGTTTCAACTTGCTAGCGAACAAAACGGACAGGTATAGTGTCTTCAGGACACTCCCATTTTGTTTATTTACGAACATCTCAGGACACATAATATGTTCTAAGAACACTTTCATCTTGCCAGCGAACAATACGGACAGCGTCATCAGGACACCCACATTTCGTCCATTGACGAACATTTCAGGACACAGCGTGTGTTCTTAGAACAGTTTCAACTTGCTAGCGAACAGTACCGACAGGTATAGTGTTCTTCGGACACCTACATTTTCGTTTCTTCACGGACATTCCAGACACCCGCGCTGTCCACGGACACCTATATTGCTTTCTAAAAAAAACAACAAGAAACAAATAGAAATGAATTAGAACACAATATAAAAATGTTACTTTATTTTACATGTATAATACATTTATGAAAGAGAAGGTGAGGCAGACACTGACACAAAAACAGGAGAATTAGGGGTTTCAACAGGATTTATAAGAGGTGAAGAAGGGATGGAAGTCTCATCAAAACGTTTTGGTTCATGGAGAGGGTTTGGGGATATTTGACTGGGATATGGTGAAGGGGGACAGGTACATGTGGGACAATGGTACGTAGTTTTTTGTTTAAAATGATCCTCCACAAAGTTTTTTAAATTATTAAAGTTTGCCAACAATAGGTCCATTTTTTCTTCTATGTTGTGAAGAGTCGTATCCACTACAGCTTTTTCTGTAGTACTTTCAATTTTGGTATGCTCAGAAAAATGTATATATGTTACATGTATATAAAATAATAATAATTAATTGGTTTATATTGTAAAGTGTCTACCATTAGATTCACTGTCTTCTGACATTTCCTCATGTGGGAAATGCTCCTCTAGCCACTCCAGAGTACTAGACATTTCGGTGAGAAAAAAAAAAAACATAATATCAATGTTTTTTGTATCTAATACAGAAGGTTTACAAATATATGAGTAATATGTAGTAAATGTACTATTTCAGGTAAGGTGTATTCTGAGTGGTCTGTAGATCTGCTGTTCTTGGTTGTGGAAGCCAAATTATGTTGGAAGCCTCTCTTTCAACACATCATTCAACTATAAGAAATCTAGTCTATAAACTGTACTATGCTAAAAGTCCTGCTTTAGCACTAGCCAATTTAAATAACATTCTTCTACATGGGACAGCAAAATACCTACTTGAAGAAATCGACTATATCCAGAAAAAATATTTTGGAAGTGACAGCCACTTACAGAAAGAAATAGTTTTAAAGCAAATTAGCAACAATTCTATACATGGCAACCTTTTACTACACACATACAAAAAAGAAATACTAATATTTAAAAGTACATCAGCTGAAGTACCAAACCATGTGTGTGTATGTTGCCGCAGAACATTTTATAAAAGTAACACAAAAACTATAGAACTATCATACAAAATAAAAGACAATGAATATTCTAAATGGTTTGAATTAGCTCTCTACCTTATAGCAGAAAACACATACAAAATAACTGACCCCTTAATACTTTGCAGTTACTGCACCAGAATACTTGACAACAACCAAACTCCTTCATGTGCTCTCATAAATAATTTGGAATTAGATCCACTACCAAAACCCCTACAACAACTTAATTTATATGAGAGCATCCTAATTCAAACAGTGCACCCAATTCAAGCAATAATACACCTTCAACCAAAAACAGCTAAATTGCCTCCCTCTGAATTAGTGAAAGGTATTCGTGGAAAAGTAGTGTATTTACCATTAGATCTAAAAGAAAATGTGCACACTCTAGGAGTGCAACATCCAATGGAGCCATCTTTAATTATCTTAGTAAATGGAGTACCTACAAAAGACAAAAGAATTAGGCAACATCTGGTAGATTTACATAAAGTTAGACAAGCCTTGCAATATCCAAAAGAGAATAATGAATACTACCAAGAAATTAATATTGAAGAAAACTTGAAGGATACAACTGAAATAATTCAAGAGACACAAGAAGCTGGTCAATTTGAGCTCCTAGATCCTGCTACAATATCAAATACTTTAGACCATTATACAATTCATCCATTGCACTCTAATGACACCATAGAAGATGCACTAGAAACGTACCAAATGCATCAAACAAAAGGATCACCAATCAGCATATGGTATAATCTATCCTACTGGCAAAGGAGGAAGGTACGATGATAGACCTATTCAAATATCAGCATCAGAATGCCGCTCTTTACGGATGTATTCTGCATATCCAAGATTTAGACAAAATGTTGAATACATATTACACCTACTCTTTGAAAGTGAACTAGCAACTTTATGTTACGGAGTTGCACAAACATTAAAATCAGGATCCCACTTTCAAAATATGTCAGCTACACAATTATTACAAAAAGTGCAACAAAAAGATGAGGTTTTACAATCAAATATTACAAATCTATTAGCAAATTTGCATGGTACTAAAGAGTACTGGTTTCAACGTCATGGAGATGTACGTTGCATGATCAGAAACCTTGGCCCACCCGCTTGGTTTGTTACATTAAGTTGTGCAGAATATGCATGGGAAGATTTACATGATTCCCTACGCATATCAAACAAAAACAAAACAAACATAGATATACTAACACCTGGAGAACTTTGTTCTCTGGATCCTGTTAATGTTTCAAGATATTTTCACCGTCGCTTCATTGCTATGCTACACTTTTTTTGTAATAAAACTGTTCCTCCTCTTGGAGAAGTGCAACACTTCTTTTGGAGAAAAGAATACCAAGCCAGAGGAGCACCATATATCCACATGCTTTTATGGATTAAAGATGCTCCTAAATTTGGTCAAGACAGTGAGGCCACTGTTTTACAGTTTATTGACAAATATGTCACTTGTGAAATTCCAATAGAAGCCACAACAGTGATCTTCATGCACAAATTTTACAATTTCAAAGACACAAATGTGGCAAATATTGTCGTTGCAAATACAAAAACAAAGGGAAATACTACACCAAATGCTGCTTTGGTTTCCCTAGACCGGTTACAAATACATGTCAAGTGAACATTCTCATGTTTGCACTTTTCAGGATCCCACTTTCAAAATACGTCAGCTACACAATTATTACAAAAAGTGCAACAAAAAGATGAGGTTTTACAATCAAATATTACAAATCTATTGGCAAATTTGCATGGTACTAAAGAGTACTGGTTTCAACGTCATGGAGATGTACGTTGCATGATCAGAAACCTTGGCCCACCCGCTTGGTTTGTTACATTAAGTTGTGCAGAATATGCATGGGAAGATTTACATGATTCCCTACGCATATCAAACAAAACAAAACAAACATATATATACTAACACCTAGAGAACTTTGTTCTCTGGATCCTGTTAATGTTTGAAGATATTTTCACCGTCGCTTCATTGCTATGCTACACTTTTTTTGTAATAAAACTGTTCCTCCTCTTGGAGAAGTGCAACACTTCTTTTGGAGAAAAGAATACCAAGCCAGAGGAGCACCACATATCCACATGCTTTTATGGATTAAAGATGCTCCTAAATTTGGTCAAGACAGTGATGGCACTGTTTTACAGTTTATTGACAAATATGTCACTTGTGAAATTCCAACAGAAGCCACAACAGTGATCTTCATGCACAAATTTTACAATTTCAAAGACACAAATGTGGCAAATATTGTCGTCGCAAATACAAAAACAAAGGGAAATACTACACCAAATTCTGCTTTGGTTTCCCTAGACCGGTTACAAATACATGTCAAGTGAACAATCTCATGTTTTCAGTTAGACGTAGTGTTAAAGGTAAATCACCTAAAAATACATATTACATAAAAAGAACAGAAGAAGAAAAATATATCAGTGATTACAATACAATCATTGCCCACTTATGGAATGCAAACATAGATGTGCTGTACATTGCAGACAGTGCCACTACAGTTGCATGATATGTTACAGCATACTTAACCAAAGCAGAAAAAACAGAGCTCCAAGACCACTGGAATTATAGGAATTGGCAGTCATCTTCGTCAAGAAGACCTAACTCAGACCATATATTACACAGCCTGCAGTAGCGGCTGTGTAGTTATGGTTAAGTTGCTCAACTCATAGGAGGAGCACTTTTTGTCGGCTTATAATGTCACTCCCCCTGACCGAATCCTTTCCAAACTTTGCAAAAAAAAGTATATGGCCGGGTCTGAATTGTTTTGGCATATTTGGTAAGGTTTTCTCAAGGGGAGCCAAAGTTATAGGGGGTTCCAATTTTTTTTCCATAGAAATAATGGGAAAAATGTTGCTAACGCCTACAGAAGCGTGTTTTTGTTAATTTGGTGTAAATCTGTCCAGTATTTTTTTTTTTTTAAACTGGGGGGGGGGGTAGGGAACGAGTGTTAGGGAGAATTCTCATGTCTGTGCTAATTTCCATCAACCTTAGAGTCCCCTAGCTCATTTGCTGGACGTTAGCACTTTTTAATTTTAACCCTGGTGTGAGTGAGACCTTTTTCTCACTCTCTCATGTGTTTTGACCTGATTTGGATTATGTGTTTCCACTGTTTTTGGAGTCTGACAAACTCCATAGGCATCAACTTTTTGTATGGTGACACACAGCACCTTCAGTGTCACAGAGAAATCCTTTGGATTTCTCATAAGGTTTTACTACCTTGTCTTGTATGAACTTCAGTTCCCAAGAATAGTAAAATGAAATTGACTTTACTTATCTTTTCTCTTAGTAGGTCCAGCATACACCGTCGTGTGTAGAGTGCTGATGGTTACCTAGTAGCCCCTTATCCTACATTGTCATGTAATATTTTCTATTTTACCCTCACTACTTTAAATGGCTGGTGGCAGTGGTTTAACTTTCCTACCATTGTGCTGTTCTACCGCAGGCTGAATTCTCAGCTGCAGTACAGCACCCATGGGTGCCATTTTGCCAAAATGGCCCAGTCTTCTTTTGTCACAATTTTCTGTTGGTGAGGTCTTTCTTTGGTTTTACTCTGTGTGTTGAGCCTGTCTGAGCCCTTTGTTCATTTTGCCTTTGGCAGGCTTCAGCCCTGGAGCCCGCCTCTGGCTCCAGTGTGTCTGGAAAGGCAGGATGTGAGGAAGGTTTCCGAAACTCCCCTGTTCTTTGACTCTAGGAATGCCTGAATGCAACCAGTCCTGATTGGCTGGCTGATTGTCCTTTCAGGACAGCCACCCTGCTTTGTGATTGACAGCCGAGGCTGTGCATGAATGGGAAAAACCTGCTTAAAATCCAAGGGTTTTGGGAGAAGAGGCAGAGTCCACCACTGGGAGAAATATCTGACAAAGAAACCATGACTTTTTCCCCTGGGTTAGTGGGACCAACTAACCCCGAGACCAATCCACTGGACCATCTTCCCTGACTGGCTGGACTTCTTCGCTGCTGCAAGAACTGAGTGCCAGGGTTCGAGAAATCCACAGTTGAATGCAATGTCTGAATTCTGGCCAGAAGCTCCAGGAGTCTCCTAAGGACCCTCCAGAAGCAGGACAACCAGAGCTCATGTCCCCTCAGCAGAGTGCAGGACACAGGGAGTGAAGGAAACCCAACCATTATCCAAGATCTGCAACAGTGCTATTTACTAAGCGATGAAACCTTGATGTGCCGCTTAACCGAAAAGAAACTGTAGCTTCCAACCACCTCCCAACTACGGCTGCAGGAGCCCTCCAGTCATCCTCCCTCTTGTCCCCCTGACTGAGGCTCAGGAACCTGGGGTCTGCACCACTGTAACAGGACAGCATCAGGCTGGACCACTCTTCTTCAAACCAGAGGTACTGTTTAGACTTGGAGTACTTACCTCTTTGTCTTTTAGCTCTGCTTTTCTCAGATGGAAATTGTAGTGGCTTACTTTTAGAGAGTTTATTCCAACTCTCTTTTCACAGATGTTACACCTTGTAACCCTACCAGTGATTTTTCTACAAACTCTCTAACATTGTGCAAGACTTGATTCTAAGAAGTGCCTCAGCTCAATAGACTGTGTCCAATTGACTTTGGCTGTCCTGGCTCCATGCAGGCTCTTCTAGCTCATTGACTTTGGTATTGTTTGTCCCCCAAAGGCGTGTTTTAGACTATTATTGCTGGGAAAAGCTGGTCTAGATTTAATTGGAAGATTTAAGATCTCTCACATATACTGAGAATCTGTTTAATCTTTTCCTTCCTTTAACCGTTCCTTTCTGCAACCTCACAATCTGCAAAATATAACTAGGGTGATATATACATGACATTACTGTCCTTTTGATTGAAGTCACCTCCGGGTCTAGGAATTGTGGAAGAAGCATATCCAAAAGTATCCCCTAACTTGTTTTGATTAAGCAAAGTAATTCAAAATGTGTATTTATTTGTTATATGAATTACATTTTTAAAGTATGCTTATTTAAAAATGTATGTTAATTAAGTAAATCATTATTTATAACTGAAACCTTGAATTTAAGTGTTACTTGGTTACTTGTATTTTTGAATTGCAGTGCTACAGCTCTACAGCTCACATTTATCCCTCTTGAGGTAGGCCTGGCTGCACAGTCACTCTACGAACTTGTGTAGTACCGACCTATACCAAAAGGTGGGTTACCTAATACCTAGCAGATACGTGTGTATTCTCACACAGTGTGACTGCATCAATTCTTACCTATCAGAGACGTGTAGGGTGTAAAGAGGAGCAGACCCAAGACAGCGTCTGGTGGGACAACACCAGTTAGATAAGTGAGTTGAGAGGTGTTGTTGCTCCAAGAAACAGGGAATTGGAGTGGTGCAAGGTAGGATTCAATCCAGGCAAGGGCATGATTGCAAATCCCAAGAAGAAAGAAAGTATTAATAAGATCAGAGTGATCGAAAGTGTCAAAGTCTTCAGACAGGTCCAGGAGAATTAGTATAGAGGATAGATTTGAGTGCTTAGCAGAGGTGATGAAGTTGGACACATTCATGAGAGCAGTGCCGTGGAGTGACTGGAGTGGAAACCTGCTTGTAGGGAATCTCGAAGGCTATGGATGTCTAAGAAATTGGTGAGACGGTTGAACAGAACCCTTTCAAGCACTTTAGTGTAGGGCAGAAGGAGAGACACAGGGCAAAAGTTAGCCGGTAGGTTTGGGTCTGCCCCTTGCTTTTTTGGGAGTGGGATGACCATGGCTGTTTTGAAAATAGAGGGAAAGCAAGCCGAGTCGGAGGACAGTTTGAAGAGTTCAGCGAGGTGAGAGGCCATTATAGGGGAAATAGGCTTCACTAGCTGAGGAGCAAGAGGGTCTGATGGGGCAAAAGAGGGGTTAGCCTTCATCAATAGAGATAACACTTCATCAGTATTAGTGTGACTAAAGTGGGAGATGGAGGCATGGGATGATGGTAGAGTAGGCAGAGTGTATAATGAAGGAGGAGGCAGTGTGAGGAGGTCAGGAAAGAGTCCCTAATGTTGGACATTTTTTCAGCGAAATATTGAGCTAGGTCATTAGCTATGAGAGCGGAGTTGATAGTCACAGACATACGATAAGTGAGGAGTGAGTTTAGGGTGCCTTGTAGTTGGAAAGGATGGTTGAGTGAGAGACATTGAGGTTTTAGGTAGAATTCCCTTTTAGCTCTAACAAGAGTGGACTTGAGAAAGTTCAGGGCAGAGAGTTAGAGTTGCAGGTCCTCATGCGAAAGGGTATGCCTCCAATTGCACAGCAGCAGATGCATGGTTATGCGGAGGGAGTCTATGAACGGTTTTACCCATGGTAGATGGTGCAGAGCTTTAGGGATAAAAGTAAGCTGGTGGAAGTTGGAGGAGAATGAGTCGTATAGGAGGGATTGCAAGCTGAAGAAGGCAGTGTTGGTGGAATAGATATCAGGTGTGAAGGAGAAGAGTGAGAATTTTAGGTCGGAGAGAAAAGGGGGAATAGCAGAAGCTTTACATTTCCTTTTAGTAATAGGTGAAGCAAGTGGTTAGGAAAGGTCAGAGGGTGGAAAGGAGACGTGGTGGAAACAATAGAGTGATCAGATATGGATAGTGTGGCAGTAGTATTAGAGGCTGAGAGCAAGGTGGAGATGAATAAGAGATCCAAAGAGTTACCCTCTGTGTGGGTAGGTAGGTTAGGGATCGAGTGGAGAGTTTGGTCACTAAGAAAAGAATGAAGTTCAGATTTCTGAGAAGTGGTTGGAGAGGGAAGGTTAACGTCATCTAAGAGAATGGGGTGATGTTGAGTGGAAACAGAATCTAGGAGTTGCCCAAGATCATCAAAGAATGGTCCAGGGGGACCAGAAGGACGATAGATGGAGATGATGTGAACCGAGTGAGGCAGAACAATAGTAGAGATGGTGAATTCAAAAGAGGTAGGAGAGGACGTGACATTGGACTTTTTTGAGGCATTGAGGCATGGAGAGAGAGTAGGTGTCTGATGGGTCCGCCTCTGCCAGTCAGTCGAGGAGAGTGAACAAAGGATAGTTTGGAGTTGTGTAGGGCTGCCAGAGTGCAGTGTCAGATGGGGAAATTCAGGTTTCAGTAATAGCAAGAAGGTCTAGAGGATATTGATATTGATATTGATTTTTTATGTATATCACGCTCGTACAGAAGTGTTTCAGAGTGCAACCAGACAAGGGAGGGGAAACAGGGTAGAACAAAACAATGATCTTACTAGGACCAGTGACATTGAGAATGTGCAAGTGCGTGGGAGAGGGAGAGGGGAAAAGTGCATGGGAGGGGGGGAGTGGAAAGTGTGGAGCAAAGGAGAAAACAGATAAATGATAATAAATAAAATAAATAAAAGACAACAAACAATGGTAGTGCAGCCAGCAAGTGGCACGTTTAAGGCAGCATTCCAGAGTGCTATGTTCATTTGATGAAGTAAGGAAGAGTATACAAGTTGAGTCTCAGAGAAAGAGAGGTGTGGTGAATAGGTTTTTGAGGAGGTATGGTTAGCTCGAATCTGTGTCTCAAGGTGAGTAGTAAACAGACGGATTTATCAAATGGGGCTGGGACCACACACTTATGTTGTGGCAACCTTTCTCTCTCACAATCAAATGTTCCATTTGCAGTTGTAACATGCATTTCCTTCAACACCCACTTATTCCAAAAACAACAAGCAGTATGACAATGGGCCTCATTACAACTGTTGCGGTAAGGCAACAATGGCGCTGGTAGTGCTACTGGCGCCGTTGTTGTCATGCTGCAACATTATGAGTTTGCTCGCGGGGCCGCTCTGCATGCCTGATCAGACCAGGCATGCAGAGCGGCCCCCGTGTGCAGACCAGGATGTATCCTCCCCATTCCCAT
Source organism: Ambystoma mexicanum (assembly GCF_040938575.1). Taxonomy (NCBI): domain Eukaryota; kingdom Metazoa; phylum Chordata; class Amphibia; order Caudata; family Ambystomatidae; genus Ambystoma; species Ambystoma mexicanum. The sequence continues at coordinate 185,625,732 of NC_090935.1, forward strand.
TGAGGGTTCATATGGGAATGGGGACGCCCCGGCTCTAGGTCCCACGAAAGGGAATTAACGGGCTCTCCAAGTTCAGAATGGCCCGGTAAGTCCCCTTTTGCGGGACCCGGAGCCGGACCCGAGTTTGCGGCTAGGCATCCTCCAAACTCGTAATGAGGCCAAATGTCAGCATTTCTATCAGAGAAACTAGATATATGACAGCAAATATTTTCAAACGTAGAAATTCCAAAACATTTTAAAAAATATATATTATGCAGTCATTGTTAATTTCTCAGGGCAATTATCTCTCGTAGCTGACTGCTGGGGACCTTATCTACAAGCACTACCTCGCCAGCTGTGCCCCATTATGAAAACACAATACAAGTTTAAGATTTGAAAAAGGCTCCTGTTTTGAAAAGGACTGAATGCGATCCAGAGGGTGGTGTTTGCCACTGCACAGCACATCCTAAATCATGTTGATTCACAACCATTAAAGAACTTGATCCTCATCCAAAAATTGTTTTATTCATTTTAAATCACAGAGCCATCACACAATTCAAAATGATTTGCATTCTGGGCAAGAGAAGGCCACAAATGGAATGATTAAAGAGCACAGCTCTAACATTGAGATGTGTTGGCTGTTTTATTTGAAGGTTGGTGTTTTGCCTGGCGGTTCAATCACAGGAATTACGCAAACAGCAATAGAATCATTCTCTTATAATTGTAGAATAACATTCTTATAAACAGTTTCAAGCTGAGCATTTCAAATTGAAAATACATGCACTGTTAAGAATGCATTGAGCGGACTTGAGGCACATTTATGCACCAACAGCAGCAGGAGAGAAATGTTGCCCAGAAATAAAACCGGGAACAAGTAAGACCTCACAGAATCCACTGATTGCCCAATGGGCATAAATTAACTATCAACTAACTCCACGGGACGGATTCACAAAAAGGTGATGCACACTCGAATGCTGTACATTCTGAACTTTCACAACTTTCCTGGTAACATGCTTTGCGTGGCCAGATTCACTTTGGTAGACCAATGTGATTCTGATTTGCAAGAGGGTGTGATTTGTCTTCCTCAGGTCCCTGGGTCTTCACCCCCAACCCTGCCCGCCCCCGTGTGTACATGCTCCCCTGTTGCAAAGTGAGCGACTCTTTGCAGCACGAACCTGTTCAGGTGAAAACACACGTGTAAAGCAAGAACATGTCACGTCTTTTATTTTGCATTTTCACCACATCAAGTGGAAGGGAAGTCCAAATTGCAATGTCAGTGACTGGCCAATTAAAAACAATCATTGCGATTGCACCTAAAGACATGAGTGGGGAGCAGTGAGCGAATGACTATCCAGGGGGGACGGAATGCATTTGCAGCTTCGTTTGGTTCCCAGAGGGAAAATACAGACAATGTGACGTAAGTCAGTATGGTATTTGAGACGCTGTTTACATTGCAGAAGAAGGCCTGTATTCTGTGTCTTTCCTACTTGCATCTCTGTCTTGTGGCTTGGTGCCACGGGGGCCTCTAGAATTGTTGAGCTTCTCTGCCACGCTGCCCGCCCATACATTACCCCGCTCCCAGCTTTCAAATCCCTATCACCACAAGGAGGTTTGACTGCAAATGCTCCTTAGAGGGCATAGACGGCAACCACAACAGCTAGCAGTAGCCTACACATCTTCATGACCCCTTAAGGTCATGTGCATTAACCTGGCCTAAGACCAGCCATTTGAGGGACAGGTATAGGCCTTATTGTCTGCCGAAGCCCATTTGACCATGGAAGCATTACTCTAATGTCCCTGTTGCTCACTTCAAGACAACACCGGCACTTCCCTGTGCTGAAGGGCAGTAACGTGCTCCAAATTCCGACTTAAACACACAGACGATTCACAGCCTGTACGGAGACTTGCACCAGGGCTGCTTTAATGAGCATCGGGGCCCCTTTGTTCATCCGGCTGACATTGTCCCCAGATCTGCCATGTCAAGGTCAGGTATTGGGCTTGTCAGCCACATGGCACGCGTGACAACTTTTTTAAACGCACACACATACCTGCTGACCGAATTGTTAGCGGACAGCATTGTAATGGGCAAGGTCTCTGGCTTTGTCAGGGCCTGAAAAGGCCAAGGAATGCCATGTGTGCCCTAATTCCCCCATCCGTATATTTAACTATCCATCTGGACAAAGCTATTTTATAAATCTCACTTCCATCCACTGTGTAATTACTGACATGAACTCCCATCGTGGGACCAATGAATGCATCACGTGTACTCTGCTCCAACTTTGCACCATGATCTATATTGCATTCTATTTTCAAGGTGCCTTTAGGTCAACCTAGACCATGTAATAATATTACCAAATATTTTCAAATGACATTTTTTGGTCACTTATGGGCCAATGCACTTAAACTGCATTTTACGCTCACCTAAGGACGTTGCGTTGAATTTTACCTTATCTGTTTGGTTGCTTTTATTTAACTTGCATTTTTTCATAACATTTGTTCCTCTGTGACTAAATTGCATTTTGTGCTTTGCCATGGTACTTTATTATATTGGATATCGCCATATACTATGGCTGTGCTCCCCAAGGTCTCCTCGGCCTCCAACTTCCCCTCCATCCCCTGCCTTCCATTTTCCTCCCAAATACTACTTGTTCTTACTGTTCTTTTCCTTTTCTACCCTTTGGTTTCTGACTTTTGCCATTACACATCTATTCCCTCTGCTTCCCTGGTGCCAGGCTCGAACTGGCCAATAGGGCAATAGGGCAATGCTCGAACCAAAAACACAAAATCCTAGTCTGAGCCAGTTTTGGTTAGCCAAAGTGGGTCACTTTGTTGGCCAATGCGGGCAACTTTGTTGGCCAATGCGGGCCAGCTTGATGAGTTACTTCACTATGCAAGTAGTTATTTTGACCATTGTTGCTGAATAAATATTCTTTAAATTTCACAATTTGCATCACATTTTTTTAAATGCGTCCCTTGGACTATTCAAATAGTTTCTCACAAAAGGAATGAATTGCCTTTTGCAACTGTCGGCCACTTTTTCATTGGTGAATGAGACAATGTTATGCCCCAGTCCGACCCTGCCTGGCACACTCTCTGCCATCCCCATTCCTTACTCTCCTTTTCAACACATCTCAAGAAGATCCTATCACCCCCATTCCCACCAAACCATCTTCAACTGCCCCACAAATCTTCAATCATCTACACCCCCCAGTGACCTTCCTATGAGTAAATGTCTACAAGCCTGCTCCTCCGCTTGCTCGCTCCTTTTAACTTATTGAAAAGATCCACAACACAGGTAAGTGGATTTTATCATTTTATTCGCTGCTACACATACACCCCAGCCGACATCTAAATGGCTCTCTCTCAACTGCGTCTTTCCCCTTTACATTCCAAATGCAATGTTCCACCTTGACATTCCATATATTGTGAAATGGTACACATTTCCCGTGTTCACCATATTCAGACATTCATTAAACAGGAAAATGGTAACAACATTATAAGAGCTAAGAAGCACCAGAAGGAGAAAGTATTTACAGACCTGCAAGAGGTGAACTATTTACAAGTACAAACACTGCCAACGCATGAATAATGGTATTGTATAGGTGGCACTACATTCCGCTAGGTAGAGGACACTGGTAACCTCCAGACTCGAGACTCGATAACTCGCAGATCTGTTAATAAAGAACATGTATTCCACGTAATCTCTCAAAAACGAAGGCCTTTCACAGCCACATACAGGGTGGGTTTTAATACCGCACTGACTTGACGGATCCTTCTCTTTGTGGCTATTGCAATCCTGCACCAACGAACCCTTTCTATCATGAATACTCTGGGCATTCACCCCTCTCCTAACCTATGAATACACAGGCTTTTTCACACACTTGTGCACACTGTTGACTTTCCACACTGTCCCATCTGCTACTTTTACAGCACCATGTAGTCTTTTTATGACTCATATTGGGTAAAACCAACCTATACCTCCTTCCATTCTACTGTGGGGTTTTATTCACACTCAATCCCCTCTTTTTCCTGCACATTTCTTGGTGGCATTTTAAACATCGAAACAAGTTTTATTGGAAACCTGCTTCTTGCTAATTTTCCCCTTGATCATATTCAAATCAATGGGCCTCATTACGAGGATGGCGGTAAGGGAAAAACGATGCCGGTAAAGGATTACTGGCGTCACTTACCACTCCGGTGTATTATGACCCAGCAACCTGCTATTAGTGGCACCCTAAATAACTGTGCCGCTAATAGCGGCATGGGTACGTACACACGCCCCTTCGTGCAGCAAATACTGGCATGCCGGTAATAGGAGGACATCCCAACAGCAATCAGCAATCAAGCCACTGCCACAGCTGCACACAATCCCCACAGGTGGAGTCAATGGAGGCTGGGTGAGTATAAAATGAGCACACCCACACACCACACCCCTTCCAACACCAAAATGATACCACTAGCTGTTGCAATCATGGTGCTGGAGGACATGCCAATACTGCTACAACTACAGCAACAAAACCAGCTACAACAACAACTACAGCAGCAACAACAGGGAGCACAGAGGAGACGCAGGAGGAGAAGGAGGGTGAGACAGGCCCAGCAATTATCACCACCGCAGCCAGCAGTACCTCGTAGGCAGCCACCAATCCCTCGCATCAGACCCAGGCCATTCAACCTAACCCCTGAGCAGATCCACACCCTGTACCAGTTGGACCAGGACACCATCACCACCATAGTGGACCTGATACACAACGACATTGCCAGCCTCATAGAAATACGCACTACCATCCCCCCGCTACTAAAGGTGGTGTCTGTGCTCCACTTCCTGGCCACAGGCACCTATCAACACACAGTTGGGCAGCTGCATGGCATTTCACAACCACTTTTTTCACGCATGTTGAACTAAGTGCTGGATGCCCTCCTGAAGCACGCAAGCACCCACATATCACTACCATGGACTGCCCAGGAGATAGCCGACTCCAAAGTAGGCTTCCATGCACTGGCAGGCATGCCCAATTGTGTTGGTGCCCTGGACTGCACCCATGTTGAATTGGTAGCCCCTCATGCCATAGTGGCGGTGTACCGCAATCGCAAGCAATGCCACTCCTTCAATGTGCAAATGGTATGTGACTCCAGCAAGATCATCACACATTGCTGCACCCGATTTCCCGGATCAACACATGATGCCATGGTGCTGCGCAACTCAACGCTACCCCGTCACATGGATCGACATGCTGGACCACGTGTCTGGCTGCTTGGTGAGTTGCCCAACTGGCCCATGGCAGTGCTTTGGGGCACTGATGTGTAGGGATGCATACTCCACCTGGGTGGGAAAGTGGGAGAATTCATGCAGAGCTAAACACTCCTGACCTGAACCTCCCAAACGGAACATGACACTTCACTGGCACACATTTTACCAATTATGCATATCGATGACAACAAGTAAGAGGCACAACCAGGCCACCATGGTGATGGCAAGCAATGAATGACTGAACAGGATTGCAACTGTGCCAATGTGGCTAGTGTGACCATGCACAGTGTAGAATACACAGCATGAATAGGAGGCTAAACATTGTTGTACTACCACAGTACATCTGCCTCAGCATGCATTATTACACCCTGCATCATCTATTGAACGCGATCCAGACTACCACACCTCATAACAGTATAGTATGCATCTAGGTAACAATTTTGCATACATACAGGGACATGTGCATGTCCACACCAAATAGCTGCGGTCATTACTGTGTTTCCTGAAGGTGGCAGCTCAGAGTGACACACACCTATTTGTATTTGCTTGCAGGTGATGGAGGATATCCCTTGAGGCTGTGGCTACTTACCCCTGTGCAGAACCCGCAGAACAGCCATAAAGAGGAGTAAAATCGTGTGCACACCAGTACCCGTGTTGTGATTGAGCAGACATTTGGCCTGTTGAAGGCACGTTTCCGCTGCCTAAGCAGGTCTGGTGGGGCACTCCTATATAGTCCTGAGAAGGTGGCAAAGATCACCATGGCCTGTGTGATGTTGCACAGCATGTGCATCCAGAGAAATGTACCACTGCCACCTGACATTGACATGCATGCCCCGGTTGAGGATGATGAGGATGGTGATGAGGAGGTGAAGTAGCCCCCCTGCCAGTACGTGATGCACGGGATGGCCATGTTGTAGGCCAAGCACTGATTCACGAATACTTCTGAACCACAGGGACTATGATAGACATGTGTCAGTGACAAACTGGCTCCATGTGGACATGCACACTGGGATTGTTGGGAGTGGGCCACTGAACACCATCACACATTAAATGGATATACACAAAATGAACAATATCCAGCCATTGATTTTTTTTTGCACACAACAGGTGTATTTTTTCAAAGAGGGAAAAATGTGCCCACTCCGCCCCCAACCCCCAGTGAACTCCCTAACCCACCCTACAAACCCCCAAAAACCCCAGTGAATGCCCTAACCCACCTTACAAACCCCAAAAGTCACACAATGTACTCCATGAAATGGTTCCCTTCACCCACAACCATGTGTCCCACTCCCATTGTCTGGGCACTCTACTTCCTGGACTTTTTGTTGTCCGGGGGTGGGTCTGCTGCACAGGGCTTGCGGGGACTGAGGATGCAGTTGTTGTGGCAGTGGATGCGTTCGAGGCAGGTTCCTCGCCTGCTACAAGGCGTGGCCGCTGCATATGGAGCAGGATGGAAGTTAGGACTTGGGTTACTGCCCCCAGACAGTCCCTCATGAGCACAGCCGACGCATTCACAGCATCTGTGTTCGCTGCGATGGCCACTGTGGTCCCCGCAATGGCAGTTGCAATGCCCCTCCTTGTCTCCTCCCCATTGGTAATATACTGCCGCAGGACTTCCAGCATTGCCTCCTGTCGTGCCTCCACCCTCGACAGGTGTAACTCCAGGGTGTTGGTGGGAGCTGGAGTGGTGGGAGCTGGAGTGGTTGGAGCTGGAGTGGTGGATGGTGCATGCACGGGGCCTACATCCTGGGTTCTGTCCTCTTCGAAGGGGCACAGGTCTGAATCCCTCAGGTCAGAGTCATGGAGGCAGGGATCATCACTGCTGTAGGGCTCCATATGGGGTGGGGGTGTGGGTAGGGGGCTTGGGGTAGGTGTAGAAATCACTACTGTGACTCCCTCGGGGTCCACATTGGCATCCAAAGCGTCCTTGGTGGTGGGTGATGCAGGAAGGGACACCCCTCCGACTGTTGTCGGTGTGTGCTGCTGGTCCTGATGTGTGTCAGGCACACTGGCAGCAGGTGTTGTTGTCTGGCTTTCCACCCGGTCAGGCACACTGCCTGTGGGTCTGGCCTGTTTGTCTGGCTGGGGGGTGGTGGTGGCGGAGGCCCTTGTTTTATGGCGTGATGTGGATGCCCTTGCGGTCCTCTCCTGACTGGCATATTCCTCATTGGTGCCTGGGGGTTAGAAGAGATGCAGGTCATCAGTGATGGTGTCACATGCCAGCGGCATACAATTGTGCTGCTCAATATTCATACATTCATGCATCCATGTCTTACAGGTGTGTGGCACTTGGTGTTCTGAGGGGGCATATTGGCTATCACTGCATGGCAGGTGGCATGCTGTTGATATGGGGTTTGTGTGATGGGTGACATGGGCACGGCCCTGGTGTGTTGCCCGTGTGTTGGTTATGGGATTGGCACTCAGCATGCATTTCTATGTGGCAGGGTTTGGCCCGCAATCTGTACTTGGATATGTTGATGTTGGTGTAGGGACATACATTGCCTTGCCTAGTCTCACTTCCACGTCAATTGTGCTACGTCATGGTTTCCCCTACAGGGATGTGCAAGGTCACTCATCTCCTTCTGGGGATGATGTCGCAACCATCTCCATCTCTCCATATCCCTCAATCGACTCAGGGTCAATGAATGTGCTGGCAGTCTCCTCCCAGGGCATCAGCTTTGCAGGTGAGAGGGGACCCCCACATGTCACCATGGCCGCCCTCCTGTTGCTTGACAAGATGTTTCTCACCCTCAAGCAGAGGTCGTCACACCTCTTGCGGCAGTCACGCATAGTACGTGGGGTGGTCCCCACGGCTGACACCTTCCGGGCAACCTCCTGCCAGATTTCCTTTTTCCTCATCTGGGCATCACGCTTCATGTCATTGGCTTTCATTATGTCTGCATGTGCAGCCACAGTGTCCACCAGCATATTTAGCTCTGCGTCAGAGAAATGCTGTTTCAGCTGCTGCGGGGTCGTCTTCCGGGTGGCCTTGGAGATCCTCTGGGTTTTTGAACACAGCACAACACGAACAGACTGGTGGTTTTGGAGGATTGCAATGGATTGTGTTTGCCGCCGGCCAATTTCCCATTCTGACGCAATGACGTTATTTCCGGGTCTAGTTTTACGAGCCCGGTATAAGCATGTTGGTATTAGCTGGTCGGCATTTAGGGGTTCCTCCTAGGCGGTGCCGGTATTGGCGGGTCCTGTGATGCCGCTATCTGGGGGTTGGAGGGCCTTTTGCGGCATGCCGGTATTGCCATTACCGGCATGGGGGCTCGCATGCGCTCGCGCACTCGTAATCACCCGGTATTAGCGGCATCATACGAGCACGGACCCGCTCTTACCTCCATGCCGGTAATGACCCCGTTTTTACCGCGCTACTCGTAATGAGGCCCAATGTCTTTAAAACAAGCTCTTCCTAGCGATGCTGGACAAACCCTGGTATTGGGCTTCCTCCCTCTAAAGACCTCAAAGGGAGACACTCCAGTGGAGGCATGAGGAGTACATCTATAGACTACCACTGTGTCTGTCATGGCTTTTCTTCAATCACTATCTTCTGAGATAGTTAACCTGATGCGTCCCTTAATAACATCTGGATTTCCTCACAAATTAGCTGAACACCATTATCTGTTACAAAAGTGATGGGGTAACCTTCCATCCTGAACATTTCTGCCAGGAATGTAATGATCACTTTAGTACACAAATATTGCACCCATGAAATGTCTATGCAATGAGAAAGCATATCCACCAAAGCAATACAATATTTGGGCAACCCCTGAGATCTCACAGGTCCTGAAATATGTAGACCTACACATTTGCGGGGCTTTTAAGGAATGGACATTAGAGTCATGTGCTCTACTATCATAGTTGTGGCCTCTAACTCAGCACCCTCTCAACCTGGACATCCATACCTGGCCACCATTAGTTCTGTCTTAGTAATTGTTTTGTTTTGGACATTCTCTTGTGGTCTTCAAGTGCCATTTCTATGATTCTTCCCCAAACTCCAACAGGAGCAAACAATTTGTCTCCCTTCAGCACTAAACCATCATGTCAGCATCAGGAATCAAACCTCTTTTAATTTCATTACTTTGTATTCTACCTTCAAGTCTTTCCTTGACATTAACCATCACAGCATTGGTTAACATGGCCTCACACCACTCTCTTTCCATCACTACCTCCTGGTTGACAATCAAAACTTGATCTTCCCTATCCTCCTCATCCCCTTCATCATCTATTAAATCCGTCAACCTGAGAGACAATCTGCTCGCAACTATTTTCCTGCAGAATTGCAACCCACTTGGAAATTCAGGATGATACTTCATCCAAACCATTTGAGGTAAGGATCTCTTTCAAAGGCTTGTGATCTGATCTCACCATGTATTTCACACCCCACAAGAAATAATGAAACTTTACAATTGCTCATTTGATGGCTAATAGCTCCTTTTCAATTGTGGAATAGTTCTCCTCAGCATCCCTCAAAACCCTGGATGCAAAAGCAACAGTGTACTCCCTTTTTTGGGAGAGAACAGTGCCCAACCCATGATTTCTGGCATCAGTTGTCAGCACACTGTTCCTGCTTTAATTAAAATTGCTCAGTGTGGGAACTTAAGCTAATGCTAATTTCACCTCCTGAAATTCTTTTTCACATTGCTCACTCCACTGAAACTTGACACCCTTATTAACCAAACTCCTCATGTTACTGGATCTGTTTGCTAAGCCTGGAATACATTTGGCATAATATTCAGCCAGACATTATCTTTTCTTTATCTGTGGAACTGGGAAAATTCACAATGTTGTTCACCAAATTTGTTTTGGGTCTAAAGCCTTGTTCAGAGATCCCATGCCTTAAATACTGGACAATAGACTTGCTAAATGCGCATTTGTCTCTACTCAAGGTTAAACCTGCATTCATGCATATATCAAGCACCTTCCTCAATCTCACATCATGCTGTTCTTGCTCCCAGGACCCCCATTGTTAATTTGCATAATTTAAGTAATTTTGGGTTTCACCCTAAGTTACTAGGGGAATCCAGAAATGGACCCCTTGCTCACTATTCTTAAGGAGGCACAGCTCCACCCTATTGATGAGGTCAACCAGACCGAAACATGTGTCTGGGGTTGCTGTTGGTACTCCTTTTCAGAAGAGAATTGCCTAGCATTTTGGTGCTGGACTGCCCATGTGGGCGGGACAAAGACTGATATGTTTTGAAAATGTCTCCTCTGTGAAAGATATTGAGCTAAAAAATCTGGGTAAAGAACTCGTAACCAGGACTAATGCCGGGCAGAGGGACTCCCAGGATGCACCTTGTTAATTTGCATAATTTAAGTAACTTTGGGTCTCACCCTAAGTTATTAGGGGAATCCAGACGTGGACCCCTTGCTCACTATTCTTAGAGAGGCACAGCTCCACCCTACTGATGAGGACCAACCAGACTGAAACACGTGTCTGGGGTTGCTGTTGGTACTCTTATTCAGAGGAGAATTGCCGAGCATTTCGGTGCTGGACTGCCCCAGGGCAGGACAAAAACTTGTATTTTTTGGATATTTCTCCTCTGTGAAAGATAGTGATCTAAAGAATCTGGGTAAGGATCTCATAACCAGGACTAATGTCTGAGAGGGTGACACCCATGACACCCCTTGTTAAGTTGCATAATTTAAGTAACTTTGGGTCTCACCCTAGGTTACTAGGGGAATCCAGATGTGGACCCCTTGCTCACTATTCTTAAAGAGGCACAGCTCCACCCTACTGATGAGGACCAACCAGACTGAAACACGTGGGCGGACAAAGAATTATATGTTTTGAAAATGTCTCCTCTGTGAAAGATATTGAGCTAAAGAATCTGGGTAAGGATCTTGTAACCAGGACTAATGTCTGAGAGGGGGACTCCCATGACACCCATTGTTAATTTGCATAATTTAAGTAACTTTGGGTCTCACCCTAAGTTACTAGGGGAATCCAGATGCGGACCCCTTGCTCACTATTCTTAGAGAGCCACAGCTCCACCGTACTGATGAGGTCCAACCAGACTGGAAGCCGTGTCTGGGTTGCTGTTGGTACTCTTGTTCAGAGGAGAATTGCCTAGCATTTCGGTGCTGGACTGCCCCAGGGCAGGATAGAGACTGATATGTTTTGGATATTTCTCCTCTGTGAAACGCTCCAGCGTTTCGGAACAGAAAATGATATGTTAAAAAATGGCCGCCAGACAAGGGAAATGAAGTCTGATTTCTTGTTCAATGGCAGCCATTGAAAAAAATAGAAAACAAGTTTTTTAAAAAAATTGCCACATTGGAAAGGCTTCCTTTCCATGATGGCCTATCGCATAATGGGAGCGTTCCCAGTGCGTCTGCTCCCTAAATGGACCAAAAAGAAGCTAAGTGGGGTTGGGAATGCGGGGAGGGGATTGTTTGGTTTTGGGGACCAGGGGGAGGGAAAACACCTCGATCCCCAGTGGCAGAAGATGGCAGCCACCAGCCATGTGGGGGCTCGGCGCGGGGATTACCCAATTGTGAGCCTCCTCATTGAGTGGCTGCCACACCCCCCTGCCAGGGATTTGAAGGAACATAGGGATTTGAGGGATTCCCTGTCAGGTAGAGTCCTGGCGAGGGACAATCAAATTGAGTGTTACATTATGATTCACCCTCGCAGGGTACTTATTTGCAAAAAGTCCTGCTCTAGATCTGCATACTTTAAATAACATTCTCCTAGATGGAACACACAAAGAACTCCTTTGAGAAATAGAGCACATCTAAAGTAAATAATTTGGAACTGAAGTTGACTTAGAAAATACAGTAACTTCAGAGAACATTAGCGAAAACCTTACAAACACCAACCTCCTAATAAACATATACAAAAAAGAAATAGCTAAGTTTCAAAACACATCTGCTGGAATACCAGATCAAGTATGTGTCTGTTGTCTCAGACTTTTCATAAAAATTGCACACACGTAGTAGATATGGCCTACAAAATGAAGCACAATGATAAATCCCAATGGATCCAAATAGCTTTATATTTAAGAGCAGAAAATACAAAATACCTGACCCAGGCTGGGGCCTCGCTGGGGAGGAGCCAGCTTGCCACTCTGAAATTTGAGGAGAACCATCTCCGGTTCCAGAAGAACCCTAAGACCATCCTCTTTGCTTCTGCCTTCGCTCCTCCTCTCCAATACTGATCTTCTCTTTCTTGCTACCGTGCACCTGGCCTATCGTCTGATTTATGGCCCAGGTACCTGCTCACCCTGTCACCCAAATGCACTATCTCCGGCCGATCCCTTGCACTGGGGTCTGTATCTGTAACCATACAGACCCTTCCTTTTTCATGCACGTACCAGACATATCCTGTCTGCTGCCTTCAACCCAGCACTTGCCACTTGCTGGCTGCACTACCACTGTTTGTTGCCTTTTATATTTATTTATTTTATTATTTATCTGTTTTTCCTTTGCTCAGCACTTTCCACCTTTCCCCCCCTTCCATGCACTTTTCCACATTCCCCCTCCCATGCACTTGATCGTTCTTAATGTTATTGGGCCTATTAAGATCATTGTTTTTGTTCTCCCTTGTTTCCCACCCTTACCTCATCATGCTCTGAAACACTTGTGTACAAGCGCAATACAAATAAAATGTCCATATCATTATAAATACCCCTTAATAGTTTGCACATACTGCAATACAAAGCTTGACAATAACCAAATATTATAATGTGCTATTAGTAATAACTTAGACATATTCCCACTTCCAAATGCTCTCCAACCAATTAACTTGTATGAGTGCATTATAATCCAAACAATACACCCATTTTAAGCTGTAATATGGCTTCAACCCAAAACAGCCAAATTGCCTCCATCTGAATTACTGAAAGGTATCCGTGGCAGAGTAGTATATTTGCCATTAGATCTTAAACAAAATGTAGAAACTCTAGGAGTACAATGGCCAATATATCAATCTTTGGTTGTACTAGTTAATGGTGTGACAAAAAAAGACAAACACTTTTTGCAACAACTAGTTGACTTAAACAAAGTTAGACAAGCCCTACAATTTCTGAAAAAAATCAATGAATACTACAAAGATATAAACATAGAAAACTTAAGATAATTCAAGAATCACCAACAACTGGCCAATTTGAACATGTATATCCTGTTACTGCAGCCAACATTTTAGAACAATATACAATTCACCCCCTATACTCCAAAGACACCATTGAAGATGCATTTGAAACATATTAAATGCTTAAAGCCAAAGGATCCCCAATGAGCATATGGGAAGAAAGTGTAGAAGCACAATTTTTTCCACTACTCTTTCTTACAGGAAAAGGAGGAAGATAAGATGAACGATCAACATATATGTATTATGTAGACCCCAGCTTCAGACAAAATGTAGAATACATTTTCCACCTCCTGTTTTAAAGTGAAACACCAACTCTATGGTATGGATGAAACAGGCTTTAATATTTTAAACATGTTCGCTACCCAATTGCTTCAAAAGATAACAGACAAAGATGAAGTTTTGCAGTAAAGTATCACACATCTCTTGGCAAAAATGCGTGGTGCAAAAGAATACTGGATATGACGTCATGCTGATGTATATTGTATGCTAAGAAACGTAGGCCCACCCACATGGATTGTTACTTTAAGTTGTGCAACTTTACATGCAATGACTTGCACAAATTTTTACGCATCACAGACCAAAACAAAGATGGAATAGATATAAAAACACCAGGAGAACTATGTTCTCTTGACCCAGTCAATGTATCAAGGTACTTTCACCATTGCTTCATCGCCATGTTACACTTCATCTGCAATAATACTGCCTCTCCACTCAGAGAAGTGCAACTCCTCTTTTGGAGAAACGAATATTAATCCAGTGGAGCACCACACATCCACATGCTTTTGTGGATACATTTTGGCAGCATATTTGCCCATGACAGTGATGCCACTGTTTAACAGTTGAATGAAAAATAAATTTCCTGTGACATCCATTCAGCAAACCACACATAGTGACCTACATACACAAATATTATGCTTCCAAAAAAGTGTGTCAAATACTGCTAATGTAGATATAACAATAAAAGTAAATAATACCAAATGTTGCTTTGGCTTCCCTAAACCACTTTGCAAAAAAAGGACAATTAAATAGATTGATGTCTTCTGTTAGACACAGTGTAAAAGGCAAATCCCATAAAAAACAGATACATCATTAAAAAGGAAGAAGCATCCAAGTACATCAATGATTACAATTCAATCATGACCCTCTTGTGACATTCAAACATAGACATACCGTACATTGCAGACAAGTCCACTGCAGTTGCAAGATATGTCACGGCTTATCTCACCAAAGCTGAGAAAACAGAGCTAAAAGACGTCTGAGAAGACCTATCATCTGACAAAACACTGTCACAAAAATTGTACAGTTCAGTATAAAAATGCGCTCGCATAGAGAATGCAGATGCTTTGAAGCCGCCGACCGTTTAACAGATACAGCCTTATATAGCAAATCTAAATACGTTGTCTGGCTAAACCTTGGTCAAGCTTCATCCCGAAAAAGAGAATTAAATCCTACCAAGAGATAGAAACAATAGCCACAAATGGTCCCAACAGACAAGACATTTTAAAAAACAATGTCATTGATATATACTACCCACACAGATGTATGCCTTTGGAAAACATGTGCCTGTACGACATAGCCCAAACCTACTCCCACAAAAACAATGTCACACCAGATGAGACAAATGGCAAATATTCAGTCTCAACTTGTGAAGGAAGCGTAGTGAAACTTACCAAACCCAGTCTAATTAATCATACAAAGTTATCATTTAAATCTCTATAGAATATTATTACATGGTACAGCTGCAACCTTTTAACCTTGGAGACAAGAAGAATTATTAGGTAGTTATGACTCATTTGAAGCTCCATTCAAAGCAAATGAAAGTTGTATAACAAATGTCAATTTCAAAAATACAAAGAAATGTTGGACAATGAACACCAACAAAAGAAAGAAATTGATGTTCAACTAGATAAAAAAAACCAAAAAAACAATCAACCTTCCCTTATAGGAAACCAAGATGCACTTGGATAAGCACTTATTTTAATGAAGCAGAAATAGCCATGACTGAGGTAGAAAATACCATCTATCAATCTAACCAATATGAGGACTTGTCAGTACTGAAATCAAAGCTAAGTGATGAACAGCTCACCATTTGTCAGGAAGTCACTGAAGAAATTGAACATGGTTTTAAAAATGAAAGTTCAACTTGTAGCTGTAAAGGTTATAAACTGGTGCTCCTGTATGTAAGTGGTGAAGCTGGTTCTGGTAAAACATTCTTAATTAAACTAATCAGAACATTTCTACAAAACCTAACAAGTAACAGCCCCCACAGGTGTAGCTGCCTGCAGCAGAAGAGGTGTAACTTTACACTGACTACTGGTGCTCCCAGTAGAACACCAAAACAAATTAGAATACCACAAATTATCAGCAGAAGCTGCTACTGATGTATGTAGAATTCTGAAACAAATTCAAGTGCTCCCAATAGATGAAGTAAGCATGGTTTTGATCTTCATGTTGACTTTAATTAACCTCAGAATGCAGTCCTAAAAGCCGACTACAAAGAACTCTTTTGAGGAAAACATGTTCTAGACCTCCTACAGTTAACACCAGTCAAGGTTTGGAGATGTAAATCTCTGGCAACATTTTCACTGCAGTGAAATAACTTCAACCATGCATCAGTCTGCAGACCTCATCTGTGCTAACATTTGAAAAAGCATTAGTACCGGTCTGCTTACTAAGGATGCAAAATCCAACTTACATAGTAGACTACTCCATGAGGAATTAAGGTGAAACAAATCTGCTCCTGATGTCATGGAACAATTAACTCAGAAAAATATAAAATGCGTGTCCTTAATGCCAATCCTTGCAAGCTGTAGTCAATTCACAGACAAAACGTTAAAAAAAGAAAAGCAACCTATAGTGCATATCAGCTTCACAGACAAACTAGAAGTGTACAGCATGACATGCACTATGTGTCATCAAGCAACAACACAATTAAATATCTTAGAAAAATGTATCTCCAACACAGTTGGATTAGAAAGGGTGTTAACTCTTTGCCTAAACTTCAGAGTAAATCTAAAACGTAATCATTACATAGAACACGGTTTAGTCAATGGAAAAATAGGTACAGTTGTTGGATTGCGAAAATATCTGCATGACAACAACATTCAGTTTGTCAACATCCACTTTGACAAACTTGCAGTAGTAAAAAATGGCTGCACAATTGCGCAATTGCACATTTCCTTCTTTTCAAAGACATGTATATACGCAGAGAACAATTCTTAGTATATCTGCATATGCAGTCACTATTCACAAATCGCAAGGTCTAACCCTAGATCATGCAAGAATTGACATTGGCAGTACATTATTTACAGAAGCTATGAGTTATGTAGCACTTTCACTTCTATGTACACTCAATGGTCTCTTCCTAGTTAACTTTGATGCAAACAAAGACAACGTTGACATTCCTTGAATCCTAAAATACAACTGGCTATGTGCACATTACACCCACCATCTAGATATGTACCCTGTACCTCAAAAAAGAAAACATTTAAAAAAGAAAACAAATACAATACCTATAACAAATCTCCCAACAATACCGCTTAAGAAACAACAACCAACAGCTTCTCCATCAAGTAATACAACCACAAATATGTCTAGTACAAACTCAATTAGACGTCCATCAGAAGAGAAACAGAACAATATCTCTTCTCAAAAAAGAACCGCAGGCCCATTAAAGGGTGCACAGACACAAATTTCCATTTAAATTCAGCAACACAACTAGAGTAAATTGCTATGCAAATGTAACAATCAATCTTCTCTTCCAATTGCCACCAATTGTTCATAACATTCACTTAAATGGCCTGGACCAGTTGTGTTTGCAAATGTTCGTCCTTCATGAAATTGCCACAAATAATCCTGACAGCACTTACATTGTCTCATGTATAAGGCATGAATTGGACTGCAAGAATGGTAACATGTAAGGAATGGTAACATGTACAATAAACACACAGGAAGATCCAGAAGAATTCTTAATTTACTTACTATAAGTTCTGGAAACCAAAAATATCCCTGAATTAATTCTTCTAGATTTCGTGCATGTGGAAAATACATGCATTCTCTGCAAAAAATGTTCACAAGAACACATAACTAATGAACTATTTGTACATGTTTTCATACCAAATTTTGAATCCATTCAATTTCAACAGCTTCTGCAGAATGCAAATCATGGCATATCATGCCCTTTATGCAATTCAGACAATTGTTCCAGCATACAAATAAACGAACATAGCCAATATAACATACTAATGCCTCTTAGTTACAATGCAGATGGTACCAAAACTAACTTAAGTGAACTAGCTTTACAGATAGCCAAGTATCTCTTGGCAACAAAAACTTCACAACAGTAGGCATAATATATGACACTGGTGCCACAACCACTTCAGGCCACTATACTGCATATGTAAATAAAATAAGTGGTTGGTTTGAATGTAACAACACCTCTGTTACTGCAAAACATAGGTTGCCAGCAAATCTAACAAATGCTTACTTAATATTCCTTCAAAACAAATGTGCTCACTAAACTGTAACACAATAAACATTTAGAATACATAAACAGGTAGTTGATTACTTCACAAATACTCTCCATTGCAATGCACTTCAAATATGCCATCACAGTTCTTGTTACTGAAAAACTCCTTGAAAAGTCTAATATAGGTAGAATACGCCAACAGGTATCTAACTACTTTAAACATTCCCTTAATTACAACCCATTTGAAACTAACATACAAACATACTATTGCACTGTGACTCACATAGGGCAGGCTCTAGGGCGAACCTTGGTGAGTCCAGGCAGTAAGGCAGTGAGTGCAGATCACACCCCGTCTTGCCCCAGCGCATGGCATCCTCCCCCACAGCCCCTCCCTCGCAGCTTTTCGCTGCAACTCATGCAAACCCTCTGGATAGGAGAGTGCAGGAGCTGCAAGTTTGCGCTTGACATTATTTACATTCCTGGGGAGTCTGACCACCGACATCTCACCAAACATTGCCCCCAATGCAAGGCACCCTTCCCCTCCCCTCCCTCACAGCTTTTTGCTGCCTGCAGCCTGTTGCTCCCAGTGGGGAAAACTAAGGCTAGGCAATGCCCTGCAAGGTTGATCAAGGCCGCCGGAGGACCAAGGACTGAGGCGTCGGGCCCGAGATGGCATGACCTGGAAACATCTAATGGAGCCCAGGAGCCTGGGTGAAAAACAGAAGGTGAGCATGAGGGGCAGGTGAACCCGAATGATCGCAGGCAGTAAGGCGGTGAGTGCAGACCCCACCCCGCCTTGCCACCAGTGCAAGGCACCCTCCCCTACAGCCCCTCCCTTGCAGCTTTTACCACAATTTATGCAGACCCTCTGGAGAGGAGAGTGCAGGAGCTGCGCATCTACGTTTGACATTTTATGCACTCCTCGGGAGTCTGAAAACAGAAATTTCACTGAACTTTGTCTCCAAGGGGTGTGTCGTTCCATGCCTAGTATGAAGGCGGCTAGATGTAGGAAGTAAGGGCTTTTCAGTGGTAAGAAGGGGAATGCATGTACCAGGGCTTTAAAGGGTCGGAAACCTTCTGCTGCTGCCTTTTCTGAGCTTCTCAACCAGCTCCTCTCACGGGCCGCCCATCCTATCAGCTAATTTAATCACCGGCTATTTTGGTGCCTCCCCCATGGATAAGTGCACCACCATCTCTGTCTGAGACACGTCCAAATTAGTGTTGGAGTCTCAGCATCTGGCTGAGACTGATTTTAATCGGGTGCCTCTTCAAGATGCAAACGACGCGCCGTCGTGCCTAGCATCAGCACAACTAGAAACATTATCCCCTTCAGAAAGGGTGGAAGGTGGCATGAAATCCGCCACGCAACACTTACCTTCTCAGGCAGAAGCCCTATCACCTCTGATTGACAGCAATAATTATCTTCTCAATATGGTGATGAATCTCCATCAGAATTCTTTGGCTTTTGCTATTAAGAATACTGCTCTAAACACGTCTGTCTGTCTGACCCAACGTTCAGCCACCCTACATCTACAAAGGCTGATTTCTACCTCTAGCTCATCTAGTAGCTATGATAGTGACAGTGATGGCGGCAGTGCTGCCGAGGTACAGTATGGATCGTCTGGCCTATCTAGATCCTAACCTCCTCCAACAGACAATTAAGCCAACAAGAGGGGTGGGTACATGCTTCCCTGATTGCTATTAGTGCATCTTTGGATCAAAGCGCAATTAAGTTAATTCTGACCAAGATAGTAGCCATACTCCCGGAGTTAAGTACTAAGTGCCCTGTTGAGGGGATGCCTAAACGGCCTCCTATACTAAATACACTGGTCACACCAAGATGTGTAATTCCCTCTGGACGGTGAATCTACGGAAGGGGCGCAACAGGTCCTTAATGATTCTAGTCATATAATTGACCTGAAGAGCCAAAATCAGCCTTCAACATGACTCGACCAAATCAATGCAGACTATTCTGGCTTACTATCTCCGGATGAGGAGAGCAAGGTTGTCATGCCAAACGATTTACCTCAAGTAAGATCTAAAGTTACAACTAAACCTAACAGAACTGATGGCAGTTTGCCTCAGGCTTCCAAGAAATCCCCTTTGCCTAATCATCAGCTCTCAAATACATCTGGGTCGGTCTGGTGAGAGCCTTTGCAGCAATATGGGGACAGAACGCCTAAAATGGCATTGTCAATGAAGACACAGGTGTGGAGGGATCAGCCTCTTACAACTGTCACCGATATCCTGTCAGATGGCACAAAAATACACGTCAATTTACAGGGCCCCCTACAGATGTGGTTGCAGCCGGAGAAACGGGTCAGACATGCTGCTCCGGCTGAGGGTCCCTTGTTGGATGGCACCAATAAGCCTTCTATGTCCGAAATGGGCATGGAAGCTGTGGCACAGGGAAGGGCTTGCTTAGTGGGCCATCGACAAGCCAGAGGAAATCCACAACTGCCACTGCCAGATGACCAGGGAAGCCAAGTTGATGCCACCCACCCCAATGGTCGAGATATCAGCAATGGGGTGGAACAATACTCTAATCTGATGCCACTGTTCAGGGAGGGGATTAAACTTGAAGAACTCTCTCCATTGGCCTCCAGTCCATTCATGAATCACAGTTTCCTAATGGATTTCTTCAATCACATCCCATCTCTTAGGAACATTACTAGTAAAAATATAACAAGGATTGTTTTGCCAAAAGTGAACAGAAACATAAATTGGGCGGTGAAGGAGTTTATTTCCTCAGCTATCACCGCCCTATTGAATTTGCACCATCAGGACATAAAACAGATGGGATTTTTGCTTACCCTATGTCGTAAAATAAGTGCTCCACCCCACGATGTAGTATTACCATTACATGGTTAACAGCCCAGTATATTTACACAACAAATTCCTGATACATGCCCTCAGATTAGCAACTATTCTGATATATGTTCTTCCATAATGAGCCCTAAAAGTATGGGGTATAAGTCCACCGCTTGGAGGTATAACTCCCTAGATTATCCAGGCGTTGGTGGAGCATCAAACTCCAGGAATGTGTTGTTATTGAGTTGGGCTTCTTGGAATTCACATGGTTTTAATTCTGTTTTGCAGAACTCTAAGGGTATAGCGATGTTAACTGAGTATGATGTGTTTTTATTGCAAGAGACATGGGGCCTCATTACGACCCTGGCGTTAAGGTTAACACTGGTATTTTACCAACTCCGCCATGGTGAATGGTGGAATTACCGCCCCATTCCAAGGTTGGCGGGGCGGTAATTCCCCATTTACCATTGGCCCTTCCCCATTCCCATTTTTGCCCCCATAGGGCTCAATGGGAATGGGGAAGGCGGTAATTACGGTACTGCAAATTGCAGTACCGTAATTACCTCGTAGTCCCTTTGCTGGTTCCTTCCTTAACAGCTGGTAAAACCAGCCGTTAAGGTCGGGACCCGCAAAGGGACTTCATAATTAGGTGGTGTTAGGGAGAATTCTCTGTTTAGGCTGAATTTCCTAACCTAGTGAGTCCCCCAGTAGCTTTGCTGGATTTTTGGGGTTTATTTTTTTTCTCCTGCCAAGAGTGAGACTCTTTTACCCTCAATCTTGGACATGACTTGAGAGTGTTTCTGTGACTTGCTATGTGCTTATGGGCTAGGGGGTATTTTTTCCCCATAGGCTATCATTGGTTTTTGAATGTGTGTTACACAGCACCCTCGGTGCAGTAACACAGGGGTGTCATAGAGACCCCCAAACATAGACTCCACACCCTGGGACTGACTACTGTCTCCCTGGGTCTGTAAAGTCACCATTAACTTTACTAGTCTTAACTTAGGAACTTAACCAGTACAAACCATCTTACTGTGGAAGTACTGGTAGGGGCAATTAGATTGCTCCTGGGTCTGTTGTCGAGGGGGTAATGTCCCGTCCCCCCTTGCCGAGTTCTGGCTTGTGGCAGTGGATACCACGGAAATATTCCACCAGAATATTTCCCAATGGGATTTCCCATTGTTTTTAATGCACCACTTTTTGGTGCAATGTTAAAGATACCGCCGGTTTATTTATTTAATATAAATTCACCGGTTGGGATTTTTTGCCAGAACTCGCTGCCAAAATGGCGTCTAGGTTCACTTCAGTAACCCTGAACCCGAGTCGAGCCTTTGTTCCACTTTTGGCGGGCTTCTGCACAGAAGCCCTCCAAAGTGGTGCCATTCTGTCTGGGTACCACAGGGGGTGTGGGAGGGGGCTAAGGCACCCTGGACTGAGTTGCCTTGCCAACTCATGTCGCACTCTGGTGTGATTGGCCCAAGTGGTGAGCCACCCCGCTCACCACTTAGCATGTTTGAGTGACAGCTAGGCTGTATGAATGGGGGTTTGCTGCATAAAAGCAGGGTTTTTGGGACTGGTTCTTCAGAAGTCGCCACAGGACCTAAGAAGCCGAAGAGGGAGAAGCCGAGCCGACCTGCCAAGACGACACCACCGGTGGAGCCCTGCAGAAACGTCTCACCACTTTTTCCCGATGACAGAGGAGATCTCCCGCCGGAGAGTCTTCTTCCCTTGACTGGTGGGGACAACCAGTTTCTGCCTTCTTTTCACCGTCCCGAAGCATCTCGTGGCCGCCTTGCCTGTGCCAAGCACCCCGGCAACCGGGATACCACTTTTTACCTCAACCGCGAAAGAGGGGTAAAATCCTTTGTAACCGGAAAACTCCACGGCTGGTCTCATCCCTGGTAGTGCAACAACCTTCAGCTTTCCTCCACGTTGAGATCACCTCTTCCTCTGGACGACGCCGTGACTTGCACCCACTACCAGGAACAACTGCCACCGCTGGAGGATCCTTTCCACTTTTAAAGGTACTGTGTTCCGCCCGGCTTCCCTTGCCACCGATTGTACGGGGTAGATTTAGCCCTCGGCTCTCGAACCTGGGTAAGCCTGGGACACCCTAACTAAACTTTTTCTAAACTCAGTAAAACCTTTTCTACTCACCTGCAAAGACTTGTGACATTATGTGATCTTGGGCATATTTTCGCCTGGCTCTCTCTAAAGCGGGCCTCAAACCAATTCTCCTTGTTCCACAATTGACTGCCTTTCTAACCTTATGTGAAAAGTGTTTTACCTTGCAGCTTGCATTACTCCTGCCTTTTTCCCTCCCTTTTTAACTAACTTGTTGGAGTGCCATCTAACGTTAAGCGCTCACCTCTGTTTGGAAATAAGTGGTGTTAACTTAGACTTGTCCAACAAATGACTAGGGATGTACATATAAGTAATAGTGACTGTGTTTTGACTTACTTACCTTTTTCTGTGCTAGTGTAATTTATGAGTGTGCCTTTAAAATAAATAAGTATATACTTTTACACCTAGCTCTGGTCAGTGTTTGCTTGTACTACTGTGCCTCTGTACCTATCCTGTGTCCTCTATATACTGCCTAACTCTTCTTGAGGGAAGTCTGACTGCTCAGCCACAGCTACCACAGTGAATCCGTGTGGTACAGACTGCTACCAAGTGGGTTTACTGCCAACACCTGTAGACTTAAATCTTTTGCAGTGGTCCCAGAGGGAACTGCACAGGTTTCTGCCTAACAGGTGGTAAGGGTTTAATGGCGCCAACACCTTTTACGGCGCCATTAACCTCTTACCGCCTGGGTCATAATGAGGCCCATGGTGTACGGAAAAGTTTTATGTTGATGATTATAATGTTATCTGTACCACAGCTAAGCAGAATCCACGTGGACTTCCGATGGGAGGCCTGGCTATTGGGGTAAGAATCAATTTGCATATGGTACCACTGGATTCAGTAACAGAGATATTATGGCAATTGTTTTACATGGAGTAGACCCCTCACATGCCTCAATACTGATAATAAATGTATACAAGCCCCCAAAAGCTATGAATATTGGTACCATAAGCAGGAAAGTCTCTGAACTGCTTGATTATCGGTATGCTCGCCACACGCGCGGGAGGGGTAATTATCACTGGCAATTTTGATGAACACATGTTCCTGACCAAGGAGCGGAAAGTAAAATCAGTCCCTAGTAGTGGCCTGGGTACAACATCAAGTGCTATGCAAGGATCTCTTAAAACCAACGGTTGGCGCCAACACCTGGAGACTTGCAATCTAACATGCCTTAATGTGAAGATGAATTCTGGGTTAAATATACCTAATACCTGGACTAATGGTTGATCCTGATCTTGCATCGACTATGTTTGCATAAGTTAGGAACTGTGGCAGAATTTTCGTCCCCATCACCCTTGCACGGTCTAATCTTAGTGATCACTTGCTATTAACATGGGTATGTACCATAGAGTGGGGGATAAGGCTGCCTACTATGAGGCCATGCTCTAGGCTAACAGTCAGTAGTAGGAGTAATCGTATTAACTGGACTAATGAAAGTATTGAGAAGTTGAATCCTCTTCTCAATGACAATCCTAAGTACATTTTTAATATGATGTCTCACCATGGATGGGATTTGAGTAACACTTTGTACCAGCTATTTGACTATTTAAAATCCTGTTGAGTATGGGCTCAGAGATGCTCCCTTTGACCTTGCAATCCACCTAAGTAAAACAGGACTGTGTTTGGAACGGGCCGTGTTTATGAAATAATATGAAATTACAGAGATGGACTGTGTCACTTATTTGACAACGTCGTCCACTAAATATAAAAATTGGGTCCAACAGCATTGCATTTCTATACATAGCGCTAATTGGAGGATCATGTTTGACCTCCTCAAAACGAATGACAATAGAAAGTTCTGGTCCTTCTTCAAGTCTAACTTAGCTGGTTGTTCTGCGCAATAATTGAATCCCATGTTTGAGGAAACCTGGCAATCACACATAGGGTCATGGTTTTACAATCCCTCACATGAATGCCACATGGATAATGTTCGGCCAAAGACATAGAGAGTGTTGGATGCCTTTGATCATTGAATCTGTAATAAAGCATTTGAAAGTCTCCCGACCCGTGGGCCCAGATGCCATACCTAATGTGGTGCTTAAAGCAAACCCTTTGGCATGGGCGGAGATCTTGGCCCAGTGGTTCAAAAAGATACTAATCTCGGGCAAGCTACCTGGGATTTGGAGGGAGTCTATATTGATAGCCGTCTATAAGAAGGGGGAGGCAGCTGACCCCTCCAGGATTCGCACCATGCTATACTCTTGCGCCAAGAAATTTGCAACCCTCTTGCTTGCTTTCTGTGCCGAATCTACAGCACATCTGTATAGATGCCAAACTGGCTTCCACAAGGCTCACAGCCCTTTGCATAGCAATTGTGTTATGTAATACTTACTTGCTGATTCCATCTCCCTTAACCAAAGGATCTATGTATGTTATATAGACTTCTCGAGAGCCTTTGATACAGTTTTGAGTGAAGCTTTGGCATAAGTATAGAGTGAATCTTTGGCATAAGCTATCCCAGTGGGCCCTGGATACGGTCCCACTGCATTTTATTAAGGCTTTGCACAGCAACACTGTGGTAGCCTACTAATATAAGCCTAAAACAGGGATGCACATTATCGCCTCTGTTGTATAATCTTTGCATGTTTGATTTTAATACCCAATTGATGGGAGCCAGAATACCCTCCACCCCCGAACTGGCAGTCATTCCATACCCTGTTTAATGTATGTCGACGATACGATCCTCATGGATCATAAGCAATTGGATTACAATGTGCTATTAATACACTGGGCGCCGAAGTAAGTATGAACAATCTTATTATAAATACATCCAAAACAAAAATTCTGGTCTTGGGCAGAAAGACAAAGCATTCAGAATCATTTGTCTGGACCTCAAATGGTATTAAGTTGGAACTAGTAGATTGTTTCACCTATCTAGGATTTTCCCTTTGTTCCTTTCCAACCCATGAACACTTTGGTAGGCTTATTTCTGCACGTGTATTCAAGAAGTGGCTCCTGATAAAACACTTTGTAGCAGGATCAGGAGGTAACAACATTAAGTGCTTGATGAACATATATCAGACACGCATTATCCATGCTCTGCCATATGGTCTTCAGCTACTATCAGAGACCCATGTAGGCTGGTGGGATAGATTTGTGGAAAAACTCTTATGATCTATATTAAAGGTACCGAATACTACGCCAGTAGAGGCTCTGCGACTCGAATTTTGTGTTTGTTCCCTCCATGCTCATTGGCTGCTCAAGGGAAGTATGTTTTATTGCGCACTTAGGTTGAGTCCTTTAGATGGCAACAAGCTCATAGACCAGGTGGCGGCAAGATTAACAATAAAACCTGTAAACTCCTTCCTTAATTTGTTATCAAATACAGCCCATGTTCACTGTGACAACATCTCGTTCTCTCTATCTCAACTTTCAAACACCCCAAATGATTTAAATCTGCATAAGAAGAAGACCTAGGAGTGGAATATAGCTGATTCCATTCAGAAACTAAGTACAAAAAGGTGATATCAGCAATACACACAGCAGGCTTTTACAATCGATGAGACATGCTCTTATCTCCTTAAGCCTTGTAGGGAGAGGTTGAGAGATGTTGTCGTCTATCTCCGTTTAAACATATTACCAACATACAGGGAGTTGGTGTGGTGTCCAATATGAAGAAAGACTCTGCCGTCTGTGCTGTGCACATGTGGAAACAGGCTGACATATCCTGATCCAATGCAGTGTTTTGGAATTGCAGCATTATATATTATATTATATTCTGCTTTTGTGACACAATCTGATGGCACATACACAGACGACATTTGAAGCACATTATACAGAGCAAACTCATTGGTTATAACCGGTGCAGGGTACTATGTCTGGCAGGAGTCTGTGAGGCTGTTGATGGAAGGGGATTGTGTCAGCCAGTAACATACATAGGATTAAGTAAGGAAAGGCAATATGTAATATGTATTGTGTATATTATTGATTGGAAAGGCCCTGCGGGCCAGAAGTCGAGCAATCGACTCCCCAGAAGAACTGGAAATACATATAATGTTTTATGATTGTATGGTTGTAGTGCATAAATGTTTATGTTGTATTCTTTGTTATACATCTGTGTTTAAGGTTTAGTTTAACCAAATACACAATAAAAGAAAAGAAAAAAAAAAGAATCTCGCCAAGCACCAGGGGATGTTGTAGATAGTAGTGGTTTTCTTCAAAACATACAGAGCATGCATCCAAAAAGCACTAGTTAAAAATAGTGTAGATCGGCCAAATACCAGACATCATTGTTAACATACTAACACAATGCAGATTGATGATATGGGTTCTCTCAACCATGCACAATATATGTACTTGCACACATTCACAGGACGCAGGAAAGCGTGCCACAAGACATAGTGGTATGAAAGTATCAGTATGTATGTTCCCCAGTTACAGAATAAAGTCCTAGGGCTCATATCATGTAGTCTTCCTGCACATAGTGAAGTTTGCATCGACTTGTATCTAATTCAAGGCAATGGGCTTCATTACAAATTTGATGGTATTCTTGTGATAAATCCACCAGAATACCGCCAAACGGAATTATCATTACTGCCACTTGGACCAGGGGAATTACCGCTGGATTACAAGTGGTTGTATGAAGGTTATATTCTCCATTTATGGAGTTCATAGGACTCCATGTGGATTTCAGCATAATTACCACCTGCAGTAATTCTTTGGACTTTTGGCAGTAAGGTGGCAGAATTACCTCCAGCATTTTGCCGGAGGTTTTTCCTCCACGTCACCCCCAAAGTTGCAGTACAACAATGCTGTAATGCGGCAATAATATAGTGGTAACTCCGCAGTTTTTCCCAGCACCACCATACTTGGATTGAGGCCCACTGTACGGACATGTGTTTGCATATTAATGAGTCCACAAAAAGGTAACATAATTTGGAACCTTTGTGATTTTAAAACTGAACTGCCATGGCGTCAAACCTTTATGTGCATATGTTAGACTATAAAACAGTCCATGTCTTACTGCCAATACAATTGCTTCCTTCTTAACATAATTTTTCACTGGTGTATTTTGATAATTTAATTCTTTTGCATGCATTTTAGATATCTCTTTAAGTGCATTGTTATTAAGAGCAGTATTTTTTAATTTAATTGCCACATTTAATAATGAAGAGATAATCATCTTTGCAAATTGCAATAATGTGTAGCATTAAAATCATTGCAGTAAGCGGAGTAAATTAGTTTCTGTTCATGGACAATTAACGTCTGATATAATCAACATAGACAGAGGTATCTGCAGTTGTACATTAGCAGGTTATATTTCTCATCTCATTAGGCAAATGTCACACGCTGTCACTAATATTCCTGTAATTCAATAGGTCATTGCATGAGTGCCACATGAGAAGAATGGGACCATCACCTAGATTGCAGGTTGCCACATGACATTTTTAATGTCTATCTGTGAGTGAGTGCATGAGATTGTTATTGCCTGAAAGTTTTCAGGTCAGTTTGAAACCTCTTGAACTTTGGGAAAGGTTCGCTAATGTAATGTTCGTCATGCAGACGTTGTTCCTGGTTATACAGACAGCAGGCTTAACAGCCAACTTTGGTTGGTTAGTTATAGTGCTCTGCTTAGACACTCCAGCATATATGCCTCCAGTGTCACCACTAGCCAATCTATACTGGTACCCATGCATTTCACTGGATGAATTCTGTCAGACAAATTCCAGAGAGGAGAACATAAACATTACGGCTTGTAATTAACGACATTCATTTGAAGCCTACCGCATAATCGGCTCAATATATTCTAATTTTGGGAAAGGCACATTAGAAGAATGTGAACTTATTTGTGTCAAGCAGCAGCAGCGCTGTAGCGTTGAGTAAATGTCTATCAAAGCTGAGAGGGGTTTAGTCCCACTGTGAGCAGTGACTGAAAATGGCAGCTAACAGTACATACATTACCACACTTTTGAAATAAGACAATTACCCAGGAAAATGCCAGAAATTAGATAAAGCACCTGTGGTTAAGAGAGGGAGTATCATCAGCATATGAGTAGAACCAGAGGCCATGCAAGTGGATGAGCTCAACCAGAGGCTGGATGTATATGTTGAATAGAGTGGGAGACACAGTAGACTCATGAGGAACACTACATAATAAGGGACGATGAGAAGTGCAAAAAGGATGATGCGAGAGAGATTGGGCATGGCTCAATAGAAAAGTCTTGAATCAGCACAGCACTTGTCTGGCAATCCTAACCTCGAATAGGTGATATAGAGCAGGGTGGATGGTATCAAAGGCCGCTAGCTGATCTAATAGTATCAGCGCCCCACTCCACCCCGATCGGAGAGACATGCAAGATCATCTACAACAGATGCAAACTAGCTCCCGTGCCACGGCTAGGGTGGAAGTCAGATTGAAAAGGGTCAAAGAAATGAAAGGATTCCAAGAATCAACTAAGTCGTGGAGAGATTAAAGGGGAAGTGTGCTCAAAAATGGTATTATCTTGATCGTTCGGGCATGTATTGTTAAGCACACTGTAATCGATCATAAAAAAATGTCCTATGCATCTTTACCTTAGTTTTCCTCACTTTAACACATTCGAAAACAATGGGCTGGGCTCGGCCATCTTGTGTTATTCTTATCGTTGATTCCACCTATTTTCATGAGGTTCATGGCCAGCGTAGTCAAACGTGCCCCGTCATCACACATGCCATAACGTTACTTAATGCAGAACCAGGAAGATAAACACACATCCTCTCACAGAGCATAGCTTTTCTTTCTTGTCCCAAATAGGATCGGAAAACATTATATTTTAAGAAAACATCAATAGTCTGCGAGTAACAAGTGCTTTGATTTTTCAAAAAACGCCCAAAAGAGAATGTTAAGTGCACAAAATGAACACTATTCTTTGCCACATAAGTTATAGCTAGTGAACATCGCATGCTTTGAATGTTGTTTATAACTTTCTCATGATACGCCGATTGCTATCAACAATCAATTAATCCCAGTACTTCAATGCTTGTGCGTCCTTATATTACACCAGCAAAACCTTCTAATGATGTACATGGTGCTCCTTTCGGGAGAAGATATGGATTCTTTGCACTTTCAAGCAGAACACCTTAACTTCAGCATGTTGTTACTTTGTGAAGGCTGACAGGTTGCTCCGTATTGCTGGTACCGGTAAAGAGCAGATTGGTCCCTGTCGGCCATCCCACATGACGGTTATACAATAAGCACCATTTATGGTTATCCACCACTGTTGATTGAAGAATCCATCCGATGGTAGCTGGAAACTTTGGCATACGCAGAACGGTACAATATATCTGTGTGAATAACACAATAAAAGAATATATTTTAGGAACCGCTCTGTAATCAAATATAACTAGTTACCGTATAATTCATAACCAGATGAAATCTAATCATAAACACAAACCACACATATTGAACACACACATGACAACATGAAGGAGTAATTGAGACCACAAGGTGCATAAATGGTTAGCGCTGTGAAGTAGGTGTAGCTCCCAATGGAATGGAGAACCAGATGCAGAAAATAAGGACACAGATTGCAACATTATATGGTGAACCACAGACAGATGGCATTATAACAGAACTGATAAGATTACTGATTGAAAAGCAAACCAAGATCCCACAGAAAATGTTCATCCGCAATCCCTACCCCCAAACACCCACTTTGGGGTGCTCAAGGATGCAACAGTGACAGCACAACGGGATATTCCATTGGACAATGTGGTTTATCAATCAGTAGCCTGCATACAGATTGTGGTTGCTGGTCGTCGATGAATAATCGCCACAATATGCTCCAGCTAAATAACCAGAACAAGGCCTTAAGCATTACTGCAATAAAAAAAAAACTCTATTCACTCCTCTTTGATCTATACACTAATAATCAATACTAGACAGATAAACACATTGCAAGCTATGCACTCATTTTTTTATAGTGTGCAGTATATATATAAATCAACATAACATTATGTACTCTGTCTGTTATTTTGGTAAAATCACTCATTCGCTCGTCGCTGAATTGGTTATTATGCATACAGCAGCCAAGCTGTTTTTAATCGCAAAAATATTATGTAATGTTTAACTTACATAATTTTAGGATATTCCATTGTCGTGTTGTCATGCAGAGTAACCGCTCCGAACAACAGATCGCAGAAATGGAAACTAACTTTTCATATGTCCACTTTCAATATACTAAATGTTATCATTTTTTGTGGCTATTCGACACCTTGTGTCCTTCGAACAGTTACTGACTTTTGCTCAATGCCAAATAATAATAGCAGCCTGTTTTCAGTGATTGAAGACAGAGATGGGTAGGTTTCGATTTTGTGAAAGACTGCCACAACAAAAAAACAAATGTGACAAGACGATGCTGCGTGCGAGTAGTTCAGAAAACCAAGGACAGTTACAAACAGTTATGTAAAATATGTTTTGCAACAGGAACGTAGGAATATTCCAGAAAGGTATGTTGCTACCTCCGTGGATATATCATCTCTGGAAGAAAATTCAATAGAAATCCCACCTCTCCCTCGTCCAGCACTGTTTCATGGCACAAAGCGCAGAATGGCAGCATTCCACAAGCATTCCTAGTGCATTCTTTAGTGATGTAATAGTAGGCTTAGCAATTATCATACTTTACACAATGTAACTTATGAGAGACCTGACCTTCACTCCATGAAGAGATGAGCCCAGCTGACCCACGTGGGAATCTATAGAAACAAACTGATTGCAGCCTGACATCCCCTATGTAGCAGGATCATGTATACTGTATTACCAATCAACAGTGTGGGTTCAGACACTATATGTGATGTCATTACTGACGCTGTGGCCTCTCAAAAGGCACCAATTTCATTCTGTAGTCTGAACATGCTAGAGCAGCAAATACCTTTGCTGATATTTTTTGTATTCTGTACAATTAACCTTGTTATCCTTGCTAGCTATCTCTTGCCTTCTTTCCCTTGAGGGTTGTATTCATTCAGGTGTGAGCGTAACAGGGGACAGCTTTCAAATGCATAGTGCTTTCTATAATTCATGCATGTCCGTTTATGCTCCCTTGCGCACCTGAGGCAGTGCTCTCTCTACCTTCATGCGAGATAGGTGACATAGTGTGCCCATACTAAATAAGTTACATTCATGATCTAACTAGGCCTTGTGCCAATCGGCCGTAGTAGTGCATAGGGTAAGCAAGGAGTACCATATGGGTGTACAAGTGCTGGGTGAGGGTGTTAAAATGGATTTCTAAACTCTTACCTGTTGTAACACTCTAGGAGCAATAGACAATTTTTCGGAGTCGTTTCCTAACCTTGAGTCCAGCCCTTAGAAGTGGGTAGCCATCCACCCAAGAACAGGTCAATGGGCTTTGTTTGTGCTGGTAGAGAGACTCCCAGACCCCCCTTTGTTTTGTTCTCAGCATTGCAGTAGTGCATGGAAGAGCACGATTGTGCCGCTGAAGCAAAATGTGTTTCTACCTGGGAAGGCTGAGGCAAGTCAGAAAGGGGCCTGAGGTGATGAAGAATTGGTTCCCACTATTTGAGTAGGATGTGCCCTTGGCAGCAGATCAGTTTTCAAAAAGTGAGAATAGCTGGGGAGCGCAGGCTAACCCAGCCAACATCGACTACATTGATGGGATATTTGTGCAAAAAATGTATTTGTTGTGATGGTTGGAAACCGTCAAGTGATGCTAGGGCTTGTTCCATGTAGCCAACTGGAGCCATGGCATAGATTTTATGATGAGGAGGCTGTTAGGACAGTTTTTCTAAAGTCCAAATAAGGGCTTACTAAAAGCATTCAACTGAAGCACTACAATACTTCAATCAAAGTATAATGCTGTACCACCTGAGTTCGGGGTAGCATAGACAGAGCAGCCAGGCTTGTTTTATGAGGGAGAGGGGGCTGTAGAAATAGTACAAGTGAAATTGTAATGCAAACGTTCGAAAGAAACAGTGAAACACCATTTAGTATTGAACAAATACATGTTTTTTCTTTTTAAATACAAGTAGGCCAAGATAAATCTTGGTCCAAATAAGTACTATCAGATTTTATATACCCTCATTTATAAAAACACAACACTATGCTTGAAGGTACACATACCAAAGCATATAACCTTATTTGGAACACCGAACATGAGTTATTGGGAAGTCAAACCACTAGTTACATTTAAATTACTTTCAGTAATACCAGGGTAGTAGACCCTATCAGTTGTACCGTAATGCTCAGCAAGAAAGCACATACTGTAATGAACTGGAACATAAATGTCTCTGATCTAGTGAAACTCAGATACTAGGCACAGTATAAACCAATAACTCTGATTCAGAATAACAAATTTATTCTAGGGAGTTGAACATTGGGGTGTAATATTCAATTACAGTTTCTTTTTAGTTCAAATGTTATTGAGTTCAGATTTGGAAGATAGCTACAAATCATTTTTATTTGGAATGAACCTTTCAACAAGAGCCGATTTTGGAGGACTAGGCTTGTTTGCAATGTTTTGTAGCATTGTATGTGACATGGGAACAAATTCAGCACCCAGTCCATGAGTGTGCATGAGCAACACAGTCAATGTCAGATCTTTCACAATTTCAAAATCCATTTCCTGGTATATTGGCTTGGCCACCCATTGTTTGCCTCGTTTTGTAAAGGTAATGGGGTAACAAAGCATCCCGAATGTTCCTGAAGTATTCACGTGTTACCTCCTGACGTTCCTGTTGTGCGCAAGTACAGCTAGTCTTGTTCTGGCCTCCATACCGTCTATGCCAAAATGCAACCTTTTGGACCTGTACTTTAGGCACAAATATATGGAACACCTCCAAATATCCAGTATGACATAATTCTGTGAGTCCCTTCAGGTCTCTCGGAAGTGTTTTATCATACACAATCTTCTCAAGTGCTTTGTGTGAAGAGGAACATGGCACCAACCACTTCTTCTTGATTTCCTGCTCCTTTGATAAATCTCCATGTGCACATTTGTGGAAATGTTGGTTTTCTGTCCACAAGTGTACGTTGGAACAATGGTGCATCAACAAACACAATTTTTCAAGTAGAATTTCTAAAGGTCCATCACAAGTTTTGGAGCTCCACCAAAGATGGTTGCTGATAGACTGACACCACTTTAAAAAAAAAAAATGTAACCCTTTTTTTACCAGCAGCTGTATTTTTTTAATTAAATGATTTGGCAATGTGTCATACATGAAATTAATGCTGCATGTGTGGAACCTGCTCTCACATGATCTTGGCCACTGAAATGTGCCTGGCAGTGGATATCAGGTCTATTTGCATTCCCGCTGGATTCCGGATGTTTGATGGATTTAATGAAACTATGTTTCTCCAAGGCCACAGAAGATGTACATTCACAAACCTGCACGATCACCAAACTCACATTTATTTTTACTTTCCATGTCTTAAAAGTGGTATTTGCAGTACCTGGATGGTCACACTGTCCATCGCCAACAAGCATGAAACATTTGTCAGAGAATGTACTGTCCATTGACATCTGTTCGGCTTTCAGGCATGACCATGAGCAGGGAATAATAAATCCCTTTGGTATTTGTAGTACTGGCTTTTAGCAAGGAACCCAAGACTTACAAATGGACAAAAACTGGAAATCTTGCTGAATGTCGATCCCCTGAAGAGTAAAGCTGCTGAACAAAGTAGATTTCCAGCAGTCACTTTGCAGAGCATTGGTTGAACAGGCAATGAATAGGTAGTATGGAGGTGGACACAGCTGGCATTGATTTTCAGGTTGGTGCCTTGTAATACACGAGACACATTCACCAATGGTTCCATGCATATGTTTCCTCTTAATGTATTATGACATTTCAGCATTTGTACAATCTCTAACAGGCAGCTGTCAAATAAAATGGGCCTCATTACACGGAAGGCAGTAAGGGTTAACGGTCACTGGTAATGCTTCCGGTGACCGTTAACCCTTACCGCCTTACTATGAGTTCCCTTCGCGGGACCCGACTTTAACGGCTGGTTACACCAGCCGTTAAAGTAGGGTGCCGCAAAGGGACCTTGGTGCTAATTACGGTACTGCAATTTGTGGTACTGTAATTAGCACCTTCCCCATTCCCATTATGCCCTATGGGGGCAAAAATGGGAATGGGGAAGGGCCTTGGTGAATGGGGAATTACCGCCCCCCGCTCACCTTGGAGTAGGGCGGTAATTCCACCATCCACCAAGGCGGACACAGTAAAATACCGGCGGCAACCATGGAGCTAGTAGCACCATGGTTAACGCCTACCATGTAATGAGGCCCAATGTATTTTTACTTATTTAATAGACAATCAGCGGGTAGAACTGTGTTTTGTGACTCAACTGTAGCATACAATTCCCCCAAACCAGGCAAACTGAAGTAGAGATCTTGAGTATATTCATCAGTCAATTGTGTTGAATCTTCAGCCTCTATTAGTTCAGACTGTAATATTTCTGCTTGAATTGGAGAAACAGGTAACAATGAATGTTTGTTGGATGGAACATTTTTAGAGGGTGTAGATTTTCTGCAATGATCTGTGAGTAGTTGTAATGCATTCCCATTGTCTTCAGTTTCATCTGGTTGAGTTTGCAAAAAGTACGGCTTGCAGTTGAGATTCTATTAATTTTCCGAACAATGGACATATGCATCATGAGTCTGAACATTGACTGGACCATGCAGCGCCTCAAATAGTAGTTGCACCATTGTGAAATACGTTTGGCAAGCAACATATTTGGTTTCAGTCAAAGTCTGCATATTTATACTCCTCTTCCTTCTGGGCTTCTAACAGAATTGTAGAGGAGGTCCCAAATAAAGCCTGCACTCCAGTCGCCCATTTTAAAGTACCAGGAACATTCACACCGAAATATGTGACATATGATGAGCAAATAAACCAGCAGAGATCTGCAGTAGGGCTCTGTGCAGTACCTATCAGAAGAACAATATCTATTGAAGTACCAATAACCAGACAACCATGGACATTAAGGTACCCATTAAGAAAACCCTACCAGCAAATGAAACGTAATGAAGATTACTTAAGTACTGTCCAGGAAGAAACCAAAAAGTTCTCAATGGAAGACGAATGGTGATGTCACAAGGGCCTGGACTAACACACTCACAGAAGATATGATGGCCCAAGGATGACACAAAGAGACGAAATGCCATGAATAAAGATATTGTGGAAGTGAAAGAAGAGAACGTTGATGGAAGTCAAAGGAGCTTAAATTGTAAGCAGGATCAAGATATTCAACCAGCTAATGCCTGTACATATGCTTGTAACCACAAGAAAGCTAAGAAAACAGTGCAACCTGCTATGCTAAGTAGAAGAATAGAGCAGCAAGCGCCATTGTACACAATCAACCTCAAAACGAAGCATGTTACATAGGTGCTAGTCCACATTGCACTAAAAGCAGAACCAACCCAGGTTACTATAGGCCAAACGCAAGAAGATTTGTATTCTAGCAAACACAAAGAAAGAAGGCTGAACAGAAACTCGGCAGAGACAGCTTGTGCCAGGGAAGCCAAGGTCACATCAATAGAAGCTATGAACGGTAGCCACTTTTAATTGAATCTAAGGACAGAATATCCTGCCTTTGAAGGATCGAGATAAGGCTGCGAAGGCAGGTGGCGGGTGAAATGAAAATCAAATACACAATTGAGAGAAAGGAGGCAAATCCATGGTGTGGCAGCAAGTGACCATCCTAGCAAGAAGAAGCACTGGTTCACACCTACTCTTGGCATCCGCCCAGACAGAGATATCAGAACTTTCTTGAGACAAGAAGATGCAGTTTCGAGGCCAACCACAGTGAACTAATTGACACATAGCCCATAAAGTGATGATTGATAGAATGAAGGCATGGTGAATTGGGGGACACCCTGCACCTGGCTGACGTTCTGCGTGCTGCTAAGCAAAGTGGAAATGTATGCATGGGGTTGATGCCAACCCAATCACCATGGACCAAATAATCTAGGGTCCTATAGTTAGTAGAACCAATGGGACGCTGTACTTTTAGCAACGTCTACAGTAGTCAATTTTGAAGGAAGGGCTTAGACACTCACCTGATAGTGTTTACTCAATCCCCTCACTCCATTACCATATACATATATAGCACCTATATTAAAGTTACCTTTTCCTAACCAATAGAATTGTATGTTAACTTTTGAGTGTTACACGTCAGATTATGACGCGTTTTTAGCATAAAAATTATCTTTTGTTTGAAGTTCGAGGGAGTTGAAGCAAGACAGACTATCGAATCACTGTTGATTTCCATGCTTCCCCGTTTTTTGTACTTGTCATTAAACTGACTCCCCTTTGCCAAACCATTGAGTTGTCCTTATTGGTTGGTGTTGGAGTAATAAATCTGCACCCCCATCCATCTCAAGGTGCAGCTATCTTGTCTTAAAGTAATTCAGAGGGGGGGTCTCCCCAGTAGAGAATTAATAGAAAAAGCTGCTCATTGTTTAGCACACATACAGAATATACGATTCCCCCCCCCAAAAAAATATGACTAAAATATCCACTTAAAAACCTCTCTGAAACAAACTCGTTCGTTCTTTACCCTTGTTTTCTTAATTTGCTTCGAAACCGTGGCCTTCTCTTTGCCGACCGGAATATCAAGCTAACACAAAAGGGTTTGTATATGGTTTACATCCAGAACATTTTATTTTAATGCAAACAAACATACGTACATATCTACAACCAGAAACAACTTGACGGACATAAAACGATTACAACATTATAAACTTGCATTTATAATGCAATGTGATTCCCAATTGTATTTTATATAAGGTTATGTATACCTCTTGTCCATGTGCCTCTTCTAATCCCACATCTTGAGTACATTCCTTGAATAGAACAATCATAAAAAAATGAAATATCAATCGTACTGAAAATTAAAATCTTTCATCGCACAGAACACCCCAGCACAAAGTAGTTTAAAATGATTGTGAACAATATACTATAATGCTTGTTGTTGTAACACAAATAGAACATTAGTATGAACATACCCTCCAAAACAGTGTACATGATTTGGTCATAATATACATTTGAGATTTCACATGATAACCTTCCGAGATGCCACCTGGACTTGATCTGAGATCAACCTGTAAAACATAGTGATCTTAATGTTGCCTTCAAAAGTAGTTTGCTTTGTAATGTTTCCTTTGTAATCTATTCTGCATTAGGGAGGAAGTTTAACGGTAGAACCAAAATCAGAAAAGTTTGTAACAGTGCAACGTTACATGCATTTCAGTCTCAAAGTGTATCCTTTGTAGGATTCACTTTAATTATAGCAAGCAAACTGGAAGTACAAATATTGCATACTCTGGACCGTTTGCAAAGGAAGAAGTGATTGTAGTCGAAGTTTCAGCATCCCCTATACCACAGTAATTGTTTTAATATGGATTAAAAAGTGAAACGAAACTGAAACAATGAGATGCTAATTATGGTACATGCAGAGAGACACCCATACATGCCACTTTGTGTAAATAACCAAATCTATACATAATCATTTTCAATATGTTGAAATTCCAAGCATAACACATGCACGTAGTTCAATCGCATATAAAGGACTAGTACAATATGATTACTTGGTAGGCGAGAGAGGTTGATGTTGACTTCCAGAAAAATAATTGATGTAGAATCTTGCTCCTTCATTTTCAGCACATTGTCAAAAATAGTACAATGGCAAAGGTAAATTAGTATTTGAAATGTGACCACACCCAACGCTCGCTCTAAAATGTCCCTTTGTGCAAGTCGGTAGGGCTCGCCATTGGGATACTAGAAGTGTCTGTGGTTACGACACTGGTGAGGGTCTGTGCTTCCATCAATGTGCTCTACGTAAAGAAGGATATGTCGACCAACACATTTCAAAAACATTACTTTTAAATGGCACTATGGAGGTTTTTACTAAGCATCTCATTTCACTGATTTGTTAGAGGCTCCCGAAAGTGGGGATAGATTATGTATACTAAGGTGAAAGATTTGAACATTTTGTTGAATCTGGTAACTATGGAAACTTAAGTAATACAACTTTGTTATAAATAAACACTGAAAGCTCTAAACCATTCTTTAAGTTACTTTGGTAGACACTATTTTAAATAAATTGAGATATCAAAGAGAATATTTATTTATGCAGACCATTGCACTACATATCAACAAACATAACAAAGTCAACGTTGACTACTCACCTGACCCAGCATGTGCTGAAACATTTGGAAGCTATTTACGAAGAATTCTGGGTCGACGCTTTGTTTGTGTACTTTGATTGTTCGTACATATCGTCGGTAAAGTGCAGGCTGCAGAGGCGGAAACGATTGACCCTCAAGTTGTCCAAGACAGTCTGGCCTCTACTTTCAATCTCATCCACTAGAAAACGACAATTTTTAATCCATCTTTTTATTAAATCAATATCCTTCAGGAATGTATGCACCTGAGTTTTGGCGTGGCTCATATAAGGGCAACCGATAACGATACATGAAGGCATTCCTGAAAAGTCTGTAAGCTCTGTTTAAAAAATATTATGAATAAAGGAATTATAACACAGCTTTGTGTGAAAAAGGTTGTTTTAAATAAAGAAAGAAAACTTGTGTAACCTAGTCCAATGAACACAACAATAACTTCCATAAAGAATTGATTGATATACTGCAAATCGTAACGCGTTACTTGTCTGTTGAACGAACTTTGAAGCATCAAAAGAAAACTTGCTTGCAAAATTGGAAAATAAAACATTCCATTCTATTATAATGCACAGTGAGGCAATGTGCTATTTACCGAGATTAAAATACATCAAACATTCAATAATGGTGAAGTCTTTGAGATAAATGAACATTACAATACTGGCTACATTAGGTTGAAATCGATAGAAACTTTAAGAGCAGCGATCACTGAAAATAGAGAAGTAATTAGGTGACCTACCCTTACTTGGACGAACAAATGAGCCGATTCAGCAAGCAGGGGAACAAGTAGCTGTGGAACAGGTATCCGGGGAAAAAGTAGCACGATGACGATATACCTTGCAGATCTCAGAGATGTTCTGAAGGTAAATCTCTAGGTGTTTATAAAGACTTAGAAAAGAGGGTGTGTATGTGAATATGTGACGTGTTCATTGATACCCACTCAGCCTCGATGCCAATGATTCACATCTGCCTTATCCACCCACCCAGCCCGTTTGCGATAGCACAGACTTAGGCCTGCTCGTAATGCATATAGGGCAATAGGGCCAGGGTTGAAACACAAATGCAAAATGCTTGTGTGGGTCTTTTTGTTTAGTGAAAGTGGCATACTTTTTTGGGCCATGAATGCCAGTTTGACGAGTTACTTCAATGTGTGGGTAGCAGTAGTGATCACTGTTGCTAAATATATTTTTTTTTACATGCACAATTTGCATCACCTTTTCATCAAAATACCCTCAATATTAAAACAGTGCCCGAAAAACAATGAATGGCGACTTTGAACTGTGTGCCATGTTTTCATTGGTGCCCGAGAAAATCTTTTTGGCCTAGTACGACTCTGTGCATAGGTGCCAACTGCCATTGATAACAGGGAGGTGGATGGATGGGGATGTGGAGAGCATAAAAGACCAGAACACTGCTCAATGGTCTAAAACATATGTTGATTGCAGGGGTGGGGTCTTGAAGTGGGGAGTCTGTAGAAACTGGGTCTGGCCTGGCTATGTGGACAACGGATATCATGGGCCTGGAAGGAAGATGGCAGAAATTGCAAGAGAGCTCACCAGACAAGATGAAGGTCCCCAACACATGGACCTGAGAGCCCACAATGGGGGCAGTCGGTGAGCTAAGGAAGGCCAGTTCATGTTTCACAGTACAAGTGCCCAAAACGTACCAAACTATGATAAATATTCACACCTGTTGATTTGTGCATGGTTTTAGGCGCAAACTGTCATCAACCCTGGGGAAGGATGGAGGGGGATGGATGGACTTGAACAGGGGAGTCTGGAGACACTGGGTCTGGGGAGGCCATGTGAACACTGGTCCCTGTGCGAAATAACCCTTTGAGGTGCACATGGTGTTTGACAACTAGAGTGTTGCCACCGACCCAGACCCTATGGGAGTGCATGACCATAGGTATGAACTGCCATTGATACTGGAGGGGAGACGGATGGGCATGGGGCGAGCGCAAAAGTCCCAGAACACTGCTGAAGGGATGCAAACTTCTGTTGATTGCTGGGGTGGGGTTTTGGAGAGGGGAGTCTGCAGACACCGGCTTTGGGTGAGGTTATGTGAACAATGGTCCCTGTGCAGACGATCCCTTTGAAGTGTACATGGTGTTTGGCAACTAGAGTGTTCCCACCCACCGAACCCCCATGGGAGCGCACAGCCATAGGTGTGAACTGCCATTGATACTGGAGGGGGGATGGATGGGCATGAACAGGGGAGTCAGGAGACACTGGATCTGGGGAGGCCATGTGAACAATGGTCCCTGTCAAAATAACCCTTTGAGGTGCACATGGTGTTTGGCAACTAGAGTGTTCCCACCAACCCAGCCCCCATGGGAGCGCACAGCCATAGGTGTCAACTGCCATTGATACAGGAGGGGGGATGTATGGGCATGAGGCCAGCGCAAAAGTCCTAGAACAGTGCTGAAGAGATGCATATTTATGTTGATTGCTGGGAGGGGTTTTGGAGAGGGAGTCTGTAGACACCAGGTTTGGGTGAGGTTATGTGAACAATGGACCCTTTGAGGAAGATTCCTTTGAAGTGTACATGGCGTTTGGCAACTTGAGTGTTCCCACCCACCCTGCCCCCACGGGAGTACACGGCCATGGGTGTGAACTGCCATTGATACTGCATGGGGGATGGATGGGCATGAACATGGGAGACTGGAGACACTGGGTCTCGGGAGGACATGTAAACAATGGTCCCTGTGCGAAATAACCCTTTGAGGTGCACATGGTGTTTGGGACCTAGAGTGTTCCCACCAACCCAGCCTCCATGGGAGCGCATGGCCTTAGGTTTGAGTCAAGTGTAAACATTCTGGAACACTTGTGTAGGGATGCAAACTTATGTTGATTGCTGGGGTGCGGTTTTGGAGAGGGGGTCTGCCGACAGCTGGTTTGGGTGAGCGATGGTCCCTGTGTGGAAGATTTCTTTGAAGTGGACATGGTGTTTTGCAACTAGACGGTTCCCATCCGCCCATCCCCCATGGGAGCGCACAGCCATAGGTGTAAACTGCCATTAATACTGGAAGGAAGATGGATGGACAAGATGCAAGCGCAAAAGTCCCAGAACACTGCTGAAGGGATGCAAACATATGTTGATTTGGGTGAGGTTATGTGAACAATACTCCACCCAGTACCGGAGGGGGGATACTTGAGGGCGGATGGATGGGGACGAGGTGAGCGCAACAGGGCACCAACCAGGGCTGGACTGGCCTACAAGGTACTCTGGAGATTTCCCGGCACCCTGAGCCTCTTTTTGTATTTTATTTTCACATTCTCTCATAGGAAAAGGGTTGAGCTAGCTCAAAATGTGTAACATGGAGCCACTTTGAAACATTTTTACAGGGTCTCTTTTAGTTCCCAGTTCA
Organism: Ambystoma mexicanum; assembly: GCF_040938575.1. NCBI lineage: Eukaryota > Metazoa > Chordata > Amphibia > Caudata > Ambystomatidae > Ambystoma > Ambystoma mexicanum. The sequence continues at coordinate 185,667,948 of NC_090935.1, forward strand.
TCCCTGGCACCAACCATTCTTTCATGACTCTCATAGACGACTGAGCGTGTTCTTGACTCACTTAAAAATTGAAACATCTATTCATATATGGTCATTTGTATTTTATTTTATTTGATGTTGATGGCACAAACAAACTACAAATTGTATACTTGAGGTTGCAGCACAGTTTGGGAAAATCCCCTGTACTTCTCTGCTGTCACTGGGGATATGGCACAAATGACTCAAACGACACAGGCGGGTATTACTCATCGAACGCAGTATCCAAGCCTCACATGAAGCTACCATGTAAACAAACGATAGGCCACCAGCTTGTACCACCTGTGAAAGAGAAACATACATATTTTAATTGAATGAAGCTAATAAGTGTACCACCTTACTTGAAAGGCATCTTAAATTCTATGGCATAGTTGCCCTTAGAAAAGTAACTTTCTGAAAAAATGAAGTTTTTCTTTGAAGTCTATACACATTACAAAAGTGAACACCCATTCAAGCCACAACAGTTTGGGACATAGAATTTTTTTTTTTCAGTTGCAATTCAAAGACACGTAAGCGAGGAACACTTTGATTTTCAAAAAGTGAGAGAAATGTATTCAATGTACAGACAGTTAGGACAAAGTAGGAGAAAAACATGAAATGCTAGTCGTCTCAGAGGTCAAAATGATATCACTTCTAAAGTATACTTACTTTATTTTTTGGAATAAAATTGTTTCAGGTGACATTTCAACTTTTTCAATCTGCCATCACATATATTGCACAATATTTATGCAATTTTGATTAATCATCATATAATTGTGCCAAAATTCATTAACAATGATACATTCTCAAGAATACTACATTTGAGACACAGAGTTTTAGGTAAGGAGTATGACCATGAAGGTCTCACATTTAGGAGTTCGAATTCACTAACCACGTGTTCACAATAACTTCAATTTTAAAGAAAATCCATTATATCATATTAAAAAATATGTAATGCACTTGCAAGATATTTCAGAGAGTAGAAACAGAAATTACTAAAATTGAATGAGGTCAAATAAGATTCATGAGGCACATAGAATTACTACCATAGCGGACAAAATTAGTGACGTAAATTCCAAGGAAATAAGATTTTAAAAACATCTCGATCGACACATATACTACTTTCATGGATTGCACTAGCTAAAATCCTATGGACTAAAAAGCGATGAAAATCGTAATATAAAACCACATAAAATTCTCAATATATAATAGCTTACTTTTGTTTCAGGCAGAGTTAGTGGTATGGGATATAGGTTTATAGGAAGTGTGCAATTCACAATAAATGTAAAAGAATAATATAGAATTCCATACAAGAAAATAGCAAATCTTTGATGGAAACATTGAATTTAGACAACATTAAAACAAGTGTGAGACACTAGCTCACTAAAAACAAAAGCAATAGAATGAAGATCATTTAAATAGGGCTTACAGGTCAATGATGCACTCAAGTATCAGGATTTTCAGCTGATAGATTTAACTTTAGAAGAAATTGAACTGTGGCTATATTTAGCAAGGTATTAGTCGCGCTAAATTTGCTAGCCCACATTTGTTATTTGTTGAGCTTTTTAAAATCCTTGAAATGTTTATAGAAGGCTAGTTTTCTAGGCTTGTTTAGACCAAGGCAGTCTATTATTAAATGATGTAAGGATTCCTCTTGATCTGGCTTCTTACAAAACCTGCATGCAATATCTGAGACCACGGTCTTGTCATATAACGCTAATCTAGATTTGGCTGGCCAAATGTTCAGGTGGAGTCAAAGAATAGCCATGGCATATGCTGCGTCTGGAAGGTTAATTATGTAGTGGTTCATGCATAGGTTTGCGAATGAATGGATGAATTGGGAAAGCTTTGTACATGTTACATGCTTCATATGTCTGTTGCCAATCCCACTGCCAAATTTTTTGTTTGCTTTTTCAGAATTTGCAATTAATAATTCAACATTGATCTCTGCTGCTTTTCAGATTGTATGAGAGAGAACTTTCCAATAGTGTAGGGGACTAGGAGTAGTTGCAACAAGCATAGATTTTAATGCAGCAACAATGTTTTGGGAGGAGTGTGCAGTAATTAGGCATTTCATAAATGCCTAAGCATTTGCCAGTAAACATTTGCTAGAAACAAGGAAATACATAAATTGAACCTGATAATAGGCATTGGCATGCTGAAAGTTAGTGAGAGGACATCCTTCCAATACATTCCTTCTCATGTATCTCAATTTGCTGAGTTCTGTGTGAGCTTTGCTTGGGCCCTGTATGTGATAATTGGAATTACCTTATGCTTATAAAAAAAAAACATTGCAGGCTTGAGTGTGAATTTGCCAAACTTGTGTTGTAAGGCTTTGCCCTGCATTGATAAGAACTTCATTCTAGTTCTCAGTTCATTCTTGTATGGCTGGTCAGAATGGTGTGTGTTGAGATTCACACCCAAGTACTTGTATTGGGTGACTTTGTTAAGTGAAGATTTTGAAAGAGACCAATTGAATTTGTAGCCAGTTTTGTAAAGATGATTATGATAGACCAGAATATTGGATTTTTGGGAATGAAATGAGAGATAGTTTGCTTCAGCATAGATAGTTAGAGCATCAAGCTTTCTTTGAAGCTCATTTGGAGTCCTGACAAGGATGACTAAGTCATAGAGTAGCCAAGAGATTTCCACATGTCCCAATTTTGTCCTGAAATGAACAAACTACTTCAAAGGCTGCATCTATATCTTTGATATAAAAGTTAAAAAGGATGGACACAAAGATGCAGCCTTGTTTGAGACCAGCATAGGTGTGAATTGCTTTGGATTTAACCCATCTGCGGTAAGTTTAATTCTTATCGATGTACTAGAATAACATTGGTGGAATAAATTGAATAAATAAGAAGGGCTGTTTGCATATAAAAGCTTGGAGCATAAAATATCTCAAGAAACTGAATCAAACACCTGTTTGAAATCAATTAAGGCTTAAAATACTGGACGTTTGTTTGATATTGCTTGTTTTCTAATTGCGCCAACTGTGCCAACTCCTTTAATAAAACCAGATTGGAGTGTCTAGCAGTTTGTTCTCACGTAGCCATTTCACAAAATCACAGAGAATTAGTCTAGCAAAACTCTTCGCCGTAGTGTCCAAGAGTGATATTGGCCTATAGTTAATGGGGTTGTTTATGTTCCCTTTTTTAAAAATAGGAATTATAATAGATTCCTTCCAGGAAGAGGGGATTCAACCTCATTGAATGACTTGTCTAAATATTATTTCTAGAACCATTAGCAATTCAGAGAGATGACCTTTCAATGCCATGTTCGTTAAATAATCTGGCCCAGGAGCTCTGGATGAGCTTAAATTTGTAATTAGTAGGGTGATGTCAAGAGTGTCAAATGTTTGTCTTGCAAGGTCGAATTTATGAACCCTATATCTGACAGTAGTAAGGTTGGTTTCTAAAATAATCACTGAAAGTGCTTGTTCCAGTGTTCTTCACTTATTATGTTCAGTTCAGCTGTTCGAATAGCATTTGAGCCATCGTTATTAATTAAATGGCAAATTTCAGAGGCTGACTTTTTCATTATAGCCTGAAGCATTTGTTCAGCATCATTTGTTTTTTAAGTACAATTAGCTGTTTGATTTATACGTATTCTTTAGTTTAGTGTTTTCAATTGACTTAACATGAGATGAATTAGCTCTCAAGGATTGATGAAATTTGATCTTTAGATCGTGAATAGTAGCTTGATATGTATATTTATGTTTGAACACAGGCGAGTTTAACCATGGTTAGTATGGATAATTATTTTTATATGGTCAGTATATTCAACATTCATTGCCAGGTCATTGTGCAAAGGCCCTTTAGATAACTTGCGCACTAGGGCTGATATCTCTGCTGGCTTCCATCACAAATGATTCCTGCTTTTATTAAGTGTTATAGGTATAGTGTACAAATGTGGGGATGCAACTTGATGGGGAGACCAACGAACATCAAGGATCTCATGGTCACTTGTCAAATTTGGAACGACTTTTAAAGATGCAGATGTACTTGTCAGCCTCAGATGAAAATAAAAACGTAGTCAAGTGTTGAGAAGCTGCAACCTCTTGAACAGGTTGAGGCTGAAGGATCGTCATTAGAAGTCGAGCCATTCAGAATTCTAAACTTTCTGTCTTCAATAAATGCTAGGCATTCAACTGCTCAAGACCTTTGGAAGTTATTGGATGTAGGAATAAACTTGCATGGAGGTCTCCTGCAATAATCATAGTATGGATTGTTGGATTCAAAATGGATAAGGTTGAGCATTGCCTCAATCCTTTTAAGAAATAAAGAATCCTCAGTCAACAGACAGTTCCATTAGATGTTTAAAAATGCTCAATTGGGTTGAAGAGCATTAGAGGACTTAGAACATGTAATTTTAACAAGTTGTATGCCCACATAAGGAGAATTCTGTCATAATTGTAGTTGTGAATCAATCTTGACTGCATTGAGCAGCCCTGCAGAGGGGTGCCCTCTTGTTCCTTTTTTTGCTGGAACCCAGTCTATGTTATGATCTTGCCAGCTTGGTTCAGTAGTGATCCAAGTTTTTTGCAAGATGACTATTTTATTTTAGGTTTTCAAGCAATCAGCTTTTGTCGAGAGAAGGTGGGATAAGCCTCTGGTGTTCCAAACAGCTAAAGAGCAGGCGTGTGAAACTTGAGGGTTAGAAATCTAGGTTGCAGCAGATCTAAGGGGCAGATTGGTGGCTTGAAGAACCTACGTTGGGAATAACTGCTGTTGAACTAGGGTGTTCGAGCTGCTTCCCTGATTACATCTGCAGCATACCTGACCAACATCAGCTGGGCCATGATGATTTATTTGAAGTGTAGATTGCTGAGGGTGTAGCTGTTGATTATCTTTTTCAATTTATGTTGGTAGTTGTTTACAGATTTGTATCAGAAACCGCTGTTGCTTCAAGATGTCTCTGGTGCACCAGATAACGTTCTTGAAAATTTGGAGGGAAATTGTAATTCAACAGTGTCATGATTGGTCGGATTTTTGTACCTTATTGCTTCAATATCATCTGAGTTTATAGTTTTAAGGCCATGGGCGGAGTGGAAGATAGTTAAAAGGGTTGACCCATTTGGTTATGGATCCGATCTCAGCCTATCTAGCATTGTTGCGATTAGTGTATCTGATTCAAGTTAAGGGTGTACCATGGGATCTAAGGTGGAGTTTCCAGCAGTGGGGGTTATGATTGGAGGTGGCAATAGATTCAAAGGTCTCTGAGTTGGAAGATTGTCATACACCAATTTTGAGTCTTGGTGATCTAGAAGTGTAGCTCTGTGTACCTCTTAAGATGATTCATGTTGTTGTTGCAGCATAGTTTGACTAAACGTATTTTGGAAGGCAGGTCGGATCAAATTAATATAAGGCAATTTAGTTTTTGCAGAAGTCGCACTTTTCTGTTCCAGGGTTTTGACATTTGGTAATTCCAAATCGATATTAACACAGAAAGTTTCTTTTCGGCTTTTGTGAAGGATTCTGGTCAGAGCACAAACTATGGTGAACAATCTCTGTCATGGGCAATTAATGAGTTGAACATACAGAAAGGTTCAACAGTTCTCCATTAACTTCATTTAATGTAGGTTGATCCTGAGGCATAAAAGGCATACAATTAGGAAAGTCATTCATGTTTTTGCACCACATCATTTTTTGTTTTCTTTTGCAGGTCAATTAACTGAGTGGTTTCATTTTTTTAATTCTTTTTTTTCAATTTGTTTTGGAATGTTGCTTGCGACTGAAGACGTCGTACAAAGGGGTAACATATTGGATGATTTCTAGGATATCAGGCAGTCTGTGGCCTGAATTGGAGTGCTCTGTAATAGGCATATGTGGGGGGGGCATTAAGACCACACAAGCAGATTCAGGCTTGCGCATAATAATGTTGCTCTGCCTGTGCGTTTCCGACATTCTCAAGGATGTTTGTAAAGAATCATCAGCAGACTGCTGCTTTGGCTTAGAGCCAGCAGTAATATTAGATATTTTTGATGTTAGGTTACCTGCAAGGCAGCCAATTTTAGCAGTTAAAGATTGGAGACTGTCTGAACGTAATATTGTCTTTTGATCAAGAATTTCAAAAAATGTTACTATTGAAAAAAAGCTTGCATTGATGGCTGTGAGGGCTGCATCAAGAGCTTCATTGTAAGTCGGTGGGAAGCCAAAGGAAGGTCTCGGATTCAGCTTTGTGAATGAAGCTACCATGGAGGAGTCTGATTCCGAGCGAGCGTCTTTTCGTGCAGGTTCTTCTTTTATGTATAGGTTGGGAGAGGTTGAGAGTCTTTCTGCTTGCGCAGAATCACTCGCTGGTGAAAAGTTGCTGTGATTTGGCTGTGCACACGTAGTACTAATTTGAGTGGAGTGAGTCATGGCAGGTTCACATGGTGGAAAAGGAGCGGAGAGCTCAGCGTGATGAAAAGGTAAGGAGTGCAGCACGTCTCATTGTACAACCTGGGAGTAAAAGGGGGGGGTATTAAGATTGTATCAACTGCGTAGATGATGGATCTGGCCTGTGTGCCACCAGAAGTAACCGCGCTAAGGAACGGGGTATGAAAAATTCGATATCCGGAGTTGATGCAGGGGAGGAGGCACAAGCCAGCATCGTGAGGAGAGACAGCGGCAGGGCATTGGGAGAAACTGCCTGATCGGCATGACCAGAGGGTGTTGCATTCGTACTGGCATTTGGATTTGATGCAAGTTTCTGATTTAAAGACATTGGGCCTCATTACGAGTATGGAGGTAGCCATGTTGCTTTTAGCGGCATGGCTACCCCCAAGCCTGGTACCGGGTCTGGGTTCCTGGAATGGGGAATCACCGGGCCATTCCGACATTGGAGGGCCTGGTAATTCCCTTTCCTGGGACACGGACCCGGTACATCCCCATTCCCATTTGAGCCCCCGTATTGCTGTATGTGAATGGGGAGGATGCTAACAATGGGCCCGTTAATGACAGGCCCATTGTTAGCATCCTGGTCTGCTAGCGGCTCCCGCCAAGGACGCCTGATTTTACCAGACGTCCTTAGCGGGACCCGCAAATAGACCTTGTAAATAGGCAGTAGAGGGTTAACGGCGCTGGCAGCTCTACCGGCGCCGTTACCCCTCTACCGACTGGGTCGTAATGAGGCCCATTGTGTGATATTCTCTACATGCTAGGAAGTGTCTGATGTCTAAATTGAAATTGTTTTTCATTAAGGACGAAGCAGGGTGGGGTATTGACGAAAAAACTGAATTTGGCGGCACATGCCAGAAGTCAATTGGTACAAGCTCCTGGGAAACTTTTTTAAGAGAAAAAAGAAAAACACATATGGAATAAAGAAAATGGTGAAAGTAGGGCTAAATGATAGGAGGGCACAAGAATGCAACCGCAAACCATCGGGCCAGTGGTCAGCTGTCAGCACTCTGAGGGCACTCATGCAGAGGTACACGCGCAGGGGCACACGCTCAGCAGAATATATGGCAGTCATATGATGAGAGGGAGGTGCTGTAGAGAAAAAGAAGAAATAGCGATGGTTTAGCATGTAAAATAGGTAACAAAGTCACTGATAGTCACTGATAGTTGTGGGGTGGTACCCTCCAAATAGACCAGGAAGTGAAAGAATGATCTTGTTTTGTTCCACAAGTAAATACAAGGGGCAGAGTAGCAAGGAGACAGAGTGATCAGCAGGACAGCAGTCAGCACTCTGAGGGCATTCATGCAGGTGCGCGCGGCAGGTGCACACACTCAGCAGAATGTATGGTGGTCACGTGATTAGGGACACAGCTGTAGAGAAAAAGAAGAAATAGTGATGTTTTAGTGTCAAATGAGGTAACAAAGTCACTGATAGTCACTGATAGTTGTGCGGTGCTACCCTCCAAGTAGACCAGGAAGTGGAAGAATTATCTTGTTTTGTTACACAAGTAAATCCAAGGCGCAGAGTAGCAAGGAGACAGAATGATCAGCAGGACAGCAGTTAGCACTCAGAGAGCATTCGTGCAGGTGCACAGGTGCAGGTGTTCAGCAGAATTTATGGCAGTCACGTGATTAGGGGCTGGGGCAGTAGAGAAAAAGAAGAAATAGCAATGTTTTAGGGTGTAAAATAGGTAACAAATTCACTGATAGTCACTTCTAGTTGTGGGGTAGCACCCTCCAAGTAGAACAGGAAGTGGAAGAATGATCTTGTTTTGTTCCACAAGTAAATCCAAGGCACAGAATAGCAAGGAGACAGAATGGCCAGCAGGACAGCAGTCAACACTCTGAGGGCACTCGTGCAGGTGCGCGCGTATACTTACTCGTTACTTGGATTATGAAGGCAAACTGTTGTGCGAAGTTTGTGCATAAGCACCATCATAATCGTCAACATGGACCTTGTGAGGCAGGCTGCCTTGAAGTCATGCAGCTTGGTAATGCATAGCAGTGGTGTGTCTTCTTCGGCTATGTCGGCCGAGCAATCAAAGTTTTCTTGGCAGCAGCAGATCTCTACCTTGGTTGGAATGACCTTGCAAAGATTGCAGGCACACCAGGTTGAAACATCTTTACAGCGGAATGTAATCACCAGGGGATATTGATTTAATCTGGCATTGGCCCATGTTACATTCTCTCAGGGAAACAGGGGAAACGATTACCAAAGACTAGCCGGAGCACGTATTGGATGAATTATGGCATATTCGCCAGTCTTCAAATCAGACAGTCTGGTTTGATCACAAATAGACAAGGAGCGTCATTCCGAGTAGGGCGCAAAGGGATACCGGGCACCGTTAAGGACATTGGTGCCGGTAAACCCTTTGCGCCCTACTACAAGGTCCCTTTGCGGCCCCGTCCTTAACGCCTGCTTTTACCAGGTGTTATGGACGGGATTCGCAAAGGGACTTCAGAGCTAATAATGGTAGCGTGATTTACGGTACCGTTATTAGCACCCTCCCCATTCCCATTGAGCCCTATGGGGTCTCAAATGGGAATGGGGATCGACATTTTCAATGGGGACTTACCGGTCCCGCAAAGGTCGGACTAGACCGGTCAGTCCCCGTTGAACGAGGGCAGACACAATACCGGTAATGGTGCTAGTCATGGCGCTAATAGTGCCATGACTAGCACCAACCTCGGAATGAGTGCCAAGATCTTTGTATTAAAACATATTGACAAGGAATCACACAGCTCTTGGGATCAAATAATGCCAACACACTCGGCAGGAGGGGAAGATAAAACACAAATTCTTTAGGCTGGTTAAAAGTGAATTCAAGTTTATTAGAATGAAAGTTCTGTTTAGAAGTATTAATGGCATTGTGATCCCTATCGCTTATACCTACAACAGTGCTTCTTCCAGACAGACCCTTACCGACATCCTCTTGTCACTCCCTCTTCACGTCTATGGACTCCTCATATGGTCCCTGGTCCCTCTCCTTTTTCTTCTTCACCCATTAATGGTGGCACCCATTGGGATGCCATCCTGGCCCCCTTCCACTCCTCCAAGACCATCATTAATGTTTACCTAAATGGCACCATCTTTGTCCAAGGCCCTCAGGCCAACCTCCTCCTTTTTGAAAGACACTTCCTGCGCCTTATCAGCTTCCTTTCTTCTCCTGCTGTCCCTTCTTTCCCCTAGCTGGTTCCTCTGCCTCCTCCTTCCTCTGCCATCCTATGCCTATGCAGGCATCCTGTTGCCTCCTTCATCTGCCACCCCCCTGGCACACAACTCCTCTTCCTTGGCTACTGAAGATGAGGTGCTCAGACCTCGATTGTGCTTTTCTTCACCTCTTCCATCCTATCTGCCTCTTGAGGACATTCTTAGGCCCTCTGTTGCTCTCTAGGGCTCCCTGTTACCCACTGGGACCCTCTGGCATTTCAGCAAAGCATTTCAAGCAGCATGCAGGAGGCAGAGTCAGGTTCATCAGGTTTTATTTCATGCCAGACTGACACAAACAGCATCATTATCAAGTACACAAACCCCTGCTCCCTTCCGAAGACAGAGCATTATTTTATATCTTTCAGCGCAAAAGAGTCAAACCCCTCCCTTTTCTAAACATGTTCAGGCAAAACTCTTCATTGAACATACTTGTGCAAAAGGCAATTATTCCTTATCTGTTTAAACCTTCAAAATGAAATACATTCTGGCACACCACCTTGGAATTTCCCAGGGGGTTGCCCCCTACTGCATTCAGTTGTTGGTACCTCATCTTCATTTCAGCACCTCCATTACACTTCCTCGTCTTTAAAGTTCTTGTTTGTTAAAACAATGACTTTCAACCATATCCATGTCCACCCACCTTGAAACTTAGCTAAAAAACATCCTATCACAATCCTACAGTTTGTCACATACTAAAGCATTGTTATTCTTAAAGCAAAACATGTGTGTGTCTCTAAACTATTTTATCTTCTTCCCTTTAAACCCCACTTCCTTTCTCCATTTGCTTTAAACTAACTGTATGCCTTAGATAATTTCACTGCCATTGTGAGACTCAAGAGGTTGTTCAAGCTTCGAGATACCCATTAGCCCGTTGTCTCTTTGAATGTCATATCTGGTCTGCAACTCCCACCCCAACAAAATATAATCTCTCCTTCATCTTCTTCTTCTGCCCATGCATATATATATATATATATAAAGTTTTCAAACTGTATCTTTCCCTATTGTTCCAAACATTTTCTTCTTCTGTATCTTCCACTTTACTAATCTTTAGTTTGGCATTGGTGGACCGTCTGTGTCCTGTCGCCTTTGTCCTTTCTTTTGAGCTCTTTTCACAATCAGTCTCCCAGGTTCTTTTGATGCTTAGACCAGGAGTCCATTGTCCTTTTTTTCCTTCTTCTTAAAGAGTTCACTTTTTCTCGAGTGTCTCTCAATAAATACATTGTTCAAATGAGTCCAAAAGAGGGGATGTTTCAGAATGGGAACACAGGTTTGGGGGAGTCTTTTGCAGACAGAATTCAGACGATCAACTTTGCGTCAGCCTTTCACTGAGTTTCTCTATGACCTCCCTCTTTCCTCACACGGTTCGACGTTAATTTTCCAAAGCATACAGGTCCCTCGATGTATACATGTAATATAAAACTGAATGAGTTTCTTTTGTAAAATAAACATGTCTCTTCTATTTAACACATTTCCTACCAAACTATTTCCTTAAAACCCCTCATGTTCACATTGGCTCTCATACCCTAACTCCTAGAAAATCGTGAGACATTCCCTCTTATTGGACACCCCTGCCTCCTAGTAGAACTATGAGACATTTTCAAGTAAACATGTCTTTTTTATGGATCATTCCTGTCTCATAAACAAATATACACCCATCGTTTGCTCTTTGTCAGCTGGCTATAACGTGAGTTTGTTTAGACATAGAAGAATTCTGTGCTACATAGGACACATTTTTCTCTTGAGGGTGACACATGCAACCCTAAGGAAATAACAATTAAAGAAACAATGTCTTCTTCTTTTCTGGTCTTCTAGGCCTTCTTTTCTATGTTTGGGGATCCCCATTGTCTGTAGAAAGTCAAAATAGGAACACTGGTAAGGGGTCAGGATTTCTTCCCAACTTCAACCCTTTCCTCCTTTTCTGCTATGAAAAAATACTTTCTGGATCATTCTTCCCTATTTGTTGTTGCACATAAACAGCTATTTTCCAACCAGCCTGCAGGATACTTAATTTGGGCTTGGTTCCTTGCTCATCTTAGCTGCATGTGCTTCCTGGTTAGCTGCAAGTGCTTCTTCAGCTCAGCAGTAAATACTTGCTCCTTAGCAGCCATTCTTCCTTTTTTCTTCTTGTCTTTGGACCATGGCCTTTGCTTGTGCTTTGCGTTCATCCTACAGAGACAAAACAGAAGTGTTTCGCTGCACACCGTGCCTGTCTAACTTAATCTAGTCTACCCCTGTTTTTTGAGACTATGGCACCAATTCTTACTATGTGCCTCAATTTCTCATCGTACCCAACAATGTTTGCCTCTTCTAATAATTGCATACCCCGATCAAATTAACCTTCTTTGACATTATGAACACAACATATAATTACTCACTTTCAATTTAACTTCTGTTTTCTGTGGTTGTCTGAAATGGCTTTGCTGTCATCTATTTTCTACTCTTTCCACACCTGATTGTACCTATCTTGGGAAAAATAGCTGAACACATGAAGATATTGTGTCTCTTACTACCACTCTTCCTGTTACTCACCTGGATCCTCTTACTTTTAGTGCTGATCAATTGTGTATCCACACCCTTTTAGAGTGAACTAGTACTTACCTTTTTCTTTTTCTCCCTAATTTAAGGCCATGCAGACATTTCTCGTGCTTACAGGCAAAGGTCCATAACTTCTATCTGTAAAATAAATCAAAATCGTTACAGGCACTCAAGAATTGTTCTTAACTTACCTCACTATATTTTACTTAAAATGGATTGTGTGTGATTTTCCCTTGTTTGGTTGACACAATTTTTTGTCAGCCATACTCCTTTTCTCGGTCTTCATGGTCACTGATGCTTTTTATTGCCCTACGCTCCTTCTGTGCTGTTGGCCAGGAAACCTCATAAGTGCTATTTGTTTTCTAATTTTTTGATTTTTGTCCGCTTTATGCTTTTGAATTTATATCCCAACCCTTTTATTCATTTGACCAATTGTTCCCCTCCTCAATTTTTCTTTTATTCATTTTTTATTTAAAATAATTAATTATTTTTATCTTTTCCCGATGTATGTTTTCTGATCCTGTGTACAGAGGCCCACAGTCTCCCTAACATTTTTAATCCTTTATTCTAATCATCTCTTATTTATGTTTGGCATTTATTTCATTATACATTAATTTTTCCATGTATAGTAAAACAATTTTCCTTTCTTTTTCTGTGTGATGCTGTATGGAAAGCACCATTTCATACTCCATTAAGGCCTGTATGGCTGCATTGTCATCTATGGCCTTGTTTAACCTAAAGCTTTTTGTCTGAACCATTACTGTCCTTCATGATTCTTATTTCATTCTGTTTGCTTCTTAATCATTGCCATGTTTCCCTACGTTATGGCTGCCTCTAATTTTCTGGAGGTCATCTGTCTCTTCCTCTTGTTCATAAATGTTCATGGCCAGCACCTGAATTTATTAAATATTTTCATCATTTCTCCCTCAGGTCACACAGATGGCTATATAACCATGCTACCACAATAATAAAATCCTTTAGTTTTCACCCAAACACTCTCATTGGCCTTCTGCCGTTTTCCATGCCTTCAAAACTATGCTCATGTCTAAATGGTGCATGTCCCAGATACAAAAACATGCTTTCCTTGGTAATCTAAACACCATCACCATGCTTTCAGGCTTTGTAATTCAATCCTTTCCTCAACAACCTGAATCCTATAATAATAGAATCTCAACTGTTTGTCCTGAATCAAAAAAGGTTTTTCACTATTTTTTCAAAAGGTTTTCTCCATGCCAGAAGTCAAGGCCTCAAAAATTGTAAAATACTACCCCTGATATAACACCATTCAGGCTGTCCTATCACACAAGGTGGAGCTCCTGAAAAAGGACTTTTAGGAGCACCCCAAAAACCCCCATTCAGTGCATTATACTATCCTCAAAACTACCCAAAAAGCAGGTCACAGAGGACTCAATAACCCCCTTCAACTTCAGAGGGCTTTCTAAATCAGAAATAATAGAGAACATGAATAACATTAGACCATTCAGCTGCAAAGGTGTTGCCTGCCCCTGCCTGCACGTTACTTTAAAAACCCTGTATTAAAATCCCTTGCTTCCCATCTCATGAAGTTCACCAATACCTCCTTCAATCCCATCACTATATCTGCAGCTATAAACAAGCCTTATGAGTGTTACTCCACTCAACCTTGTCCGTGTCATGCCAGGTTATATGCTACAATCTGCTCTGTTGCACTTATTATTTGAGTGCCATTGCTTCTGCTTCACTACCACATTCACTAATGCCATCAGCCCTTTCCTTATCCCCCCAATACTTGCAAAAACGTCTCATTCATTTCCTGTGTCATTATCAGAGTTAAATTAGATAACTACACTGCCCTCCTTGCAGGCATCCTAGCAAAAATCTGTGCAGGCTCTAAAAAGTGCAGAGTGATGCTGTGTGCAACTCTCAATATTCTCAAAAGGATATACATTACTCACACCATGTGTGCTGCTCACTGACTACCCATGAAGGAACGGTTAATTTCAAAATCCTAACCATTATGCACAAATGTATGTCTCACACAGCATCAGTATATCTAATAGATACTGTTAATAGAGTCATTTCAGCCTTACCCAAAATAAGTCACCATGTCACTCAATTACAAGTCCCACTAACCAAAGAGCTAATGCCAGAGGTCTAAGCTTCCCCATCTTGTTCCCAAGCATGGAATGCTTCCTCTAGCGAACCTGGAGCAAACCATCCCTCCTTATTTTTTTGCCAAAACCCTCAAAACTACCTTGTTTAACTACCCCTATTAGTTCCACCAGCACCAGTGGTGTCTATACATATTCCCCCTGCTGCTTAATTAACCACTATGCCATTTGTTTACTCAATTTCTACAATGTAAGCTAAACATGCAACTCATCCATTGTAACTACAATATGTTTTTGTTTGTCCAATAACTACAGGCAAAGCTGTGGCATGCAACCACTTATGTATGTCATTTTCATTGTAATCTGCAAGCCTCTTCTTTGTAACAGCATCACAATGCCTAAGGGCTTCTGTGTGCTCTATACAGTCTAATAAATAAATAAATAAATAAACAAATAAATAAAGGGTTTTTCATACATTCAAGCCTTTAATTTCTACTGAGAACTGCTCATTCCTTGCCAAATTACAGTAGGCACTAATACTGGATCACTACAACACCCCTTCTCTGGGCACTCATGGACAACTCCTCAATAAAAAATATATCTCAAACAGAATAATGCCTCTAGGCAATACTCAATATTCACATACAGAAGCCTCTCATAAGCCAGGAAAACAGTGCACTGGCTATCAGTAGACAAATAGCCAAGCTGGCTACGGCAATACCATACATGTGCTAATTCTTCTCTTGTTTAATGTGTTCCTGTACCTGCAGCATTGTACCCCCTGTACGCACGCTAAATATGCCACAGGGCTTATGTGTGCCTACATGTTTAAATAATTACCACTAAAAGGTGCTTATTGAAATCACACCACAGCTGACACATTTTCCTCAAATACTGGTAAACCAATGCCACATCTATAATCTAAAAAGCCATCTTTGCTACATGGATAAAGAGTCCCGATGTCTATCATTAGACCAAAAATTGTTTTTTTTTCTTGCCATATTTCTCCTTGCAGTCCAAAACCCTAGTGCCACTTAACTCTTCTAAACACATCTGATCATTCTCTGGGGCTGTCCCACTGTGAAACACATTCATTTATCTGTTTTGCTAAAATATTTCTTATTTTTAGGTTGACACCTTTTATTCCCAGGTACCTCTGTGTATCCTGTGTTTGCGTATTGCTGAGCCTAGATGTACGCTCCCTTACTCGTCCTCTGCAACAAATTCATTTTGCATGTAATGCACTTTATTTTCAAAATTGATGCAATGTATAAAACACAACTCACTTGCACATTTACTAGATTATTAAATAGTTTTCATCTAAGAATTACACCAGCTGTGCACATAGCTGATACATCCATGCATCATGAAATGCTGTCTCTCTGGACTGACTTAATATATGGCTCTCGAGGGCGTTCAACCTATCAGTGCCTTAAAGTGATGCTATATGACTACCAAATAACATGACATGCCATCTTTGCTTTTTTAATGTGTCTTTTTACCACACATTTTAAAATCATGTTTCTAGTTTACCGCCCTGCTACAAAATGACCATCATGAGTCATAATGAAACATAAATGCAGAATGCAATGACCCAATCAACTCTGATCCCTGCGTTTACCAGCCGTCCCACTAAAATATTTAGCTGCTGTCTCCTTTAATAAGTATCCCCTTACCACTGGGTTACTAAATGGGTAAGCTGCAACTGCACTTACAAATGCTTCCACTTCCAAGTGTGGGAATTTATCCCAAAATGCACAACAATACTCAGAATGACCCTTCACATCTGTAATCTGTATTTGACACATTGTTTTTATTAAAATAAATCCTGTCTTTTAATGCACTTGCTTGTATGCCTTGCAAAATCACACAATCATTTTGCATTTCATGGAGTGATTGCTTAACTTGGCAGTGTTATCTCAAAGAGCTGCCACATGTGCATTTCTGTCTTGATGAATCACCATATTCACTCTCGTGGGCCATCCTTAAGCTTGTTTCTTGGTAAATCAAACAATTTTTCTTTTCTTGTGTATTAATTTAGTTGCATCCTGCTGAACTATTAATTCTCAATGGCGTGTTTTCAAGCAGCTGCTCTGACTTTATTTTTCATGCTAAATAAACTATACTCATGTTTCTGTCATCTCACAAATGCAAGCTAAATTAAAATATATAAAGACAAAACCCTATCTTTTAAACCGCGGCACGCAAGCCCCAAACAAATTCCAACAAAAAAACACAGCTTGTTTCACTTCAGCGAGACATCCTTGTCAACACTTTTCCAAATTAAAACGCAAATGAAAACCTTGACTAGCATTTCACCAGGCTCTATTTTTGCCTTGAGAATCATTCACTCATTTCTTGTCTAAAAAACAATTATCTTGCACACCTCACAGCCTCACAGTTCATGTCTTAATTAATAAATTACTATAATTTCAACTGGACTTTTCCACCCTTCACTGTTAAAAAAAAATTCTTCTGCACAATGCATTCCTTTCTTCAGCGCGCGTGACAGCACTTCTATAAATTGATGTAATTCAGTGATTTTAATGCGAAACTCTACCGTACTTAGCACAATCCATTAGTTATCTTGTCTAGCACTAGGAAATTGTAACTCCATAGTTGGTAGTTTGCATTTGTTTGTGATGGCTACAAGTGCAAAAAGCTTTTTACACTTATCTCAAAACTGTTTGACATTTTTGAGGTGAAATCGCCACAAATCTTTGTGCCATAAGTCATAGCATCTGATCCTTTACATTATTGTTATTTTTTGGATTTTTCAAAAACATTTTTAGATTAGCTTGAAAATATCATTTTTATATTATTTCCAATGTTTTACAGTGCACACAGAGAGTTACACCATAAAATGAAACAAACAAACAGCCATAACATATAACAATTAGTCACACAACATAACATGACATGTGACAAAACATCAGACAGATTCCGGCCGGCTACATGAATGTCTGCCCCTAAATATGTGTGTTTCTTTACAAAACGCGGGTCCACCCCTTTCACAGAATCTTTAAATTCTCTTGGTCTCCTAATCACTCCATTAACTGGGCCCTAGATGCAAAACTCTATCCAGCCATCTTTAAACGCTAGGCAAATGGGTGTATCCTCTCTCTCTCGGGGCAACTTCCCCGGTATCTCCTCTTCACAGGTATCCTCCTGGTATCTCTCTCTATTGCTCGGGTACCTTGAGTCAATATATTTTCCCTCATATATACACATTATACTCTTATTCTGATGTTATTTTTGTGCATATCCCACCTCCATCAGTTACCTTTTGCCAGGGACTATTAGCGCCGGATCACGGATTTGGCGGAAGGGTTATTGCCCTTTCCCCATTGGGCCCATTCAGGAATTCCTCATTCCCCATTGGGCCCAATGGGGAATATTTGCGCTATTACCACTGGTGGATTTCCTGCCGGCAGTAATCACGCTGAAAATCAGCAATTTTGCCACAGAAATCTGACAAAGCCATGCTCTGCCGGTCCCTTAAATGCGGCGGTAATAGCGCTAGCACTGCATTTAAGGTTTACTGCCAGACTCATGATGAGGTCCTTAGTCTTGACTGTCCAGGCTATTTTTGGCTTGAAGAGATGTCTGTTCATCATTCTATCCATCCTGGCTGGCTCGCCATATAAAGACGAGGTGCTAAGAACTTGATCATGCTTTTCTTCACCTCTTCCATCCTATCAGGCTCTCCTGGACATTCTGGTTGCTCTCTAGGGTTCTCTGTTCCCTCTGGCATTTCAGCAAAGCATTTCAAGCAGCAGGCAGGAGGCAGAGTCAGGTTCATCAGGTTTTATTTCATGCCAGACTGACACAAACAGCATCATTATCAAGTACACAAACCCCTACTCCCTTCCAGAGATGGAACTTCCTTTTATACCTTTCAGTGCAAAAGAGTCAAACCCCTCCCTTTTCTAAGCATGCCCAGGCAAAACTCTTCATTGAACATACTTGTGCACAAGACAATTATTCCTTATCTGTTTAAACCTTCAAAATGAAATACATTCTGGCACACATCCTAGGACTTTATATGGTCACGCAGCTGCTTCTCTTGGCTAAAATTTCAGACATAGCTTCATGAACTTTCTGGTTTCAGATTGCTTATCTGATTCCTGCAAGGCACAGCGGCCTTGTATTGTTCAACTCTGGGCTGACTCATGCGGCCACTGTCTGCAGATAGTTGCTTCATTTAATACATTCCTTTAACTCATATAAAGGCATTGTCAGTTAAAGGCAATGTCAGTTATATAAATGGTAGAGTTCTTTTCTGTCTGGGTATTGGAAAAAAAATGTAATCATTTTCCTACTCAATTTTTATAATATGCATTCTGTACCTTGCCTACTAAACCATGATACAAGCATTTTCGACTGTATAAACATAACACTATTTAAAGTACTAATGTCTTTTAACCCTATGAGTTCTATTTTCACACATTTATAATACTAAATCACTCCACATGATTTTCTCTGTATGGTTTTAAGTGGGGGGTGCCCCCTACTGCATTCAGTTGTTGGTACCTCATCTTCATTTCGGCACTTCCATTACACTACCTTGCCCTCTCCTCCTGCTTCCTCTCCCAATCCTCAGGTACTTTCAACACTTCCGCAGGGCACACCACTGACCTGTACCCCTCCACAAAAGTCCTTGAAAGGGGGCAACCGCTCTACATTCCCACTCTCAATTCAGCAGTCAAACACTCCCCTGATATCTGCCACCATCTGGAAGAACTCAGTCTGGATGTTCTCAATCTGACCGAGAGGTGGTTCATGGACAGCTCTGTCATGAGCTTTGACACTCTCCTTTCTGATGGCTACAAGATCCTTTCCATGCCCACAACTAACCAAACCATCCTGGTGGGGGCGTAGCCTTGATCCCTGCTTTTATCATTGCTATGCAGGACTACTCCTCCTTTGAATGCCTGGTCTGCAGGCTCTCTCTCTCTACTGGCCTTTCTCTCACTGTGGCCACTATCTACTGGCCGCCCGGCCAGGAGACCTCCTTAAACTCTGAATGGGCAGATCTCTCCTCCTCCTTCCTTGCCTCTACCTCTCAACTTCTCCCTCTTAGAGACCTTAACATCCATGTGGATGCTTCCTGTCCTTCTGTAGGATTCTTTCACAATCTCTGTGACTCCCTCTATCTTTATTCATCCTTCTGACCCGAATCAGTCTGCAGGGCACACACTGGATGTTTTGAAATCCTCAGACCTCCCCCTCTCCAATCCTCTTACCACTCCTCTCTCCTGGAGTGATTACTTTCTCCTTTCCTCCCATCTATCTCTCTCTAGGCCTCAGGCCTAGCCTAGTCCAGCACGGCCACCTACCTTCTCGGTCATTCGACTCATGAAACATGTGTCATTGGAGGCTTTTGCTGCTACCTTCTCTCCTCCTTCTGCACCTTTGGCTGACTCATACCATGACACCGCCCTTTCTAACTTTCATCTTTCTATCTCTGACACCCTTGATGAACTTGCCCCTCTCATGAGTAGATAAGCTATCAAAGAGCTAGGTGGTCCTTTTTTCAGGGACTGTGTAGATGAGGACCAAACAATAATCGGTAATATACAAGTTCCACAGAACAGCTTCCCTCCTTCACATCCAGAGGGTGTGAAAATCCATGCACAGCTATAATAGAGAGCTGTCTTAACTGATTTAGACAGTGATATATGATGTTATAAAATACATATTTTAATAATTATCTTATACAAAACAGTAGTCAACATACTAAAAAACATAAAAAACACAACCATGATTTGATGCTTTCAACAAGCCAATTTACAGACCACATATTTTACCTAGACACTTCATATTATTTGAAATAAGAGTGAGGTTAGTATGGGGAAGTGCAGGGTGATGATGATAGTCAACCCTCCAGAGATCCTTCCTAAACGTATATCTTATGTATCTATGTGTCAAAACTTAATCCTGTTTCTAGGTCCAAAAAGGAGAACGTGTCTGAATTGATCTCAATGTCGTGATCTAATGGACCCGTCTTCAGGACGCTTCTCATTTGTGCAACTTGGTCAAAACAAAGATGTGTTGTGTATCATCTATCCTTGTTTGTGTGACATGCTCTAAAAAAACAAAATAAAAAGTGTTGGTTACTAAAAACTCCAAAAACATTATCATCTCTCTAAATTCTGTGTGGTGGGATGTCACTAACCTTTAATTTCTTGAATCGTATGTGAAGAATTGTGTCCAAGTTGAATGTTGTTACTCTGACCCAATCATTGACATTTCTTACACAATCTATGGGGACAAAATGGAGTACAGATATTTTAACTGTATATTAATGCTATATCATGTTTCACAGCAATTCTATTTTACATAGTTCATACAGGTTCCACCATCTTTGTCTTTTTAGAGATTTAAAATTAAGAAAGTTTTAAATATTGCAATCAAATGGGGGTTATTTGTCCTTTAATTACCCCTTTTGTTGTGATAATTACTTGATGAAGAGATTGCGCAGATGCTCAGGTCAAGAACTAAAAATAGTCTACCATCATTATAGGACATGTAGTTCACATATGTAGCAATATGTTGTATCAGCTGCAAATATGCTATGAAAATGAAAGAACTTGGCCCTCTCTGGAATTATAATACCACCAGAGAAAAAATTAAAAGTGTGTTATATAAATTGAAAACCTATTTGGGGAAAAGGTTATCTCTTATGTAATAGTAAATCAGAGCTTTATACAAAGAAGCATATTCAGTTATAGTTATCGCGCCGTCTTATGTTTTTTATAGGATACGTGAAATTGAAAAACATTTACTGCTGTGAGTACAGTGCGCAAATGCACCTGAGGCTCTCTCCCTAATCAGGATCCCGCTGAGCAGGTTGCTACAACTAAGTGGCTGCCCATTGAGAACTTCGAGGTAATTCAATTTGATCATTACTGTGGATAGTCTAGATCAGAAAATAATAAGTGGGTATGCTAACAAACAAATTCCTGCCTGCTGTTGTTTGGTCATAGGCTCCTGCACCACATGGTATGCCCCCGCACAGAGGATATAATAGTGAGAATATGCATAATCAAGAATAATCATTGAGGATGCTTGTTCCGTGGCCAAGATAACTGTTTGATTTTAAGGTGGCTGTGTCCACTTAAAAATAAAATATAAAAGAAAAGAAAAAAATATTAATTCGAATATTTAATAAAAAGTTCCATTAAGACAAAGATTGTGCAACCTGTATGAACTGTGTAAAATAGAATTCCTGTGAAATATGATATAGCAGTAAGATACAGTTAAAATATGTGTACACAGTTTTGTCCCCATTGATTGTGTAAGAAATGTCACTGATTGGCTCGGAGTAATGACATTCAACTTGGACACGATTCCTCACATACCATTTAAGAAATTAAAGGTTAGTGACATACCACCACGCAGAATTTAGAGAGATGATAATGTTTTGGGAGTTTTTAGTAACCAACACTTTTTGTTTTGGTTTTTTAGAGCTTGTCACATGAACAAGGATAGATGATATAAAACACATCTTTGTTTTGACCAAGCTGCACAACTGAGAAGCATCCTGAAGACGGGTCAATTAGATTACATCATTGAGATCAATTCAAGAAGCACGGAAACTGCTCTCTTGAGCATCTATGAAGACCGGCTCTCCAACCTTGATTCTAACCTTCCTTCTGTCCTCATTTTCCTTGATCTTTCTTCTGCTTTCAACGGGGTTAACCATGCCATCCTGCTTAAGCACCTCTGTGATACCCTGGGTATCACTGATCATGCCCTGGTCTGGTTGACCTCTTTTCTTACTGACTAACCCTCTCAGGTCCAACTGGGATACTTCCTCGCTTCTAGCACTCTCTCTACCTGTGGTGTTCCCCAAGGGTCCAACCTCTCTCCATGGATGTTCAACCAATACCTGGCACCTCCTGCCTACGCTTTGCTGCACTCTGCTCCAACTTTCAGTGTTATGCGGATGACACCCAGCTCTCTTTCAGACTCGCCTCAGCCATCTCTACTCCTTCTCTGGTTCCTGCGTGTTGGTCTGAAATCCAAGAGTGGTGTGCTGCCAGTGATCTCTGTCTTAATGCCAGTACGACTAAGATCCTCCTCATTGGAACACCAGCTGCCTCCTTTCCCCTCTCACTCTGGCAAAACAGGCTGGGTCAGTTACCTGCTCCTGCCTGTGAGGCTAAGAACCTTGGGGTCATCTTTGACTCCACCCTCGCATTCTCTTCTCACATCTCCAATGTCTCTAAAAAGTCAAACTATCAGCTGCAACTCCTCAGAGGTATTCTTCCTTTCCTCACTTTCCCCCAGAAGTCCCCTGTCTCCAGAGCTCTGGTGCTCACAAGGCTGGACTACTGCAACAACCTCTTTCTAAATCTTCCTGCCTCTACTCTCCGTCCTCTACAACCTATCTATAACAGGACTGCAAAACTTGTCCTTGGCCTCAAGCCCATGCATCGTATCTCTCCAGTGCTGAAATATCTTTATTGGCTCCCAGTGGCGTCAAGGATCAAGTTCAAGACCCTCTGCATTGTCCACAAGGCCTTCTGGGGCCTGGGACCGAACTACCTGCTGGCAACTGCAGTTAGCAGACAGAAGCTGGGGGCGCTGTTTACCAGTCTGCAAAATGGCTGCTTTTCTTGGAGCCTCTCTTGTTGTCATCTGCTGAAAATTGTATATGCCCAGGAAAATGTGACTGGGCGGCCCGCCTGTAAATGCCACATGAAGTAGAAGCATTGATGTACCATCTGCAGAGCAGCTGAGACCCTGAAGTGCACCAACACTGAGATACATCAGCCGAAGATTGGGGTCGCAGATTGTGTTTTAGATACTGGGAGCTGGACTGGGATCTGTGCCTGGTGGCCTGACAGCACAGTGAGGAGAGGGGGACAGCTCCCCTACACCCATGTCACGCTCTGATGAGGCCTAGCTGTGGAGCCTGCATAGCCTCCTGATGCCCAAACATGGGGACAGAGGCTGGGCTGTGAATCCCTCTCAGGGAGTCAGCCTAGGTTTAACTCAAAGAGTTGCAGGCTCCAGTCTGCAAACTGACCATGAGAAAGGGAGACAGCAGGACCAAGATGCAGGCGGATCAGGATAACCCGAAACTGGATTTTCATCTTTCAATATCAAATCACACGATCAAACAGCCAGCGTTAGCTTCCTCAAAACCAAAACGGAGCATGAGAGCATGAAATAACTGAAACAGACATTGGAATTAGCATGGCTGATGATGATACCTAGGAACTCAAAATACAATTTTTCCAAGAATACCAAGGACTGTAAAATGGCACTGCAAAAATGTGACAACCTGGAATCGTGATCAAGGTGGAATAATATTAACATAAGAGGAATCCCTAAGAATATCGGAAGTGGGTAGAAGAAAGAGCAAATTCGAACGCATACTTCAACAAATCCTGGATGACCAACAAACACCATCAATGTTGTCATGGAGCAAGCACACTGCATGCCCCACACAATTCCAAAACCAGGAGCAGCACCAAAGCCCATCGGCAGTCGACAAAGATAACACAATGGGGCCATTAATATTGATAGAGGCTTTCCCCATGCTAGATTGCTGGTTGTAATGAACAAAAGCAGGTTTAAAATCCTCTTTCAGCAAGAGACACATGTCAATTGCAAGCTAAATGAAAATGTTTCCAAAGCATAGGGTGATAACAGATATTTCACTAACTATTTGACAAAATCTCAGTGAATATTTATTATAATACACACGTCGCCAAAATGTATATATGTGAACCGACACATAGATGCAGATGGGGGCACATTGAGATGTACTGCAGGATTCAGGGCATTGACGCCCTCCTGGTAAATATGTATGGTCCTAACATGGACATCCCCTCATTTTCTAATAAAATTCAAAACTTGATTGAGGCATATCCACTCGTACAGACCATCTGGGTTGGGGATATGAATACCATACGAAACCTAAAGGTCGACCGTACAGGCACTGGTCCCAGACCACTGACCAAATTGGGGAGCAGCATAATGAGAGGCATGGAACTACTAGAGCTCTGCCATGCATGGAGGACACTACACTCCATGATATGGGGATACACATTGTACTATACAGTGCACAACATGGCCTCCAGAATAGACCTGATACTTCTAATATGCTAGCTAGTGAGACACATAAAACAAATTTGGATTCTCCCACATACCTACTGAGAACTCTCACCCATTAGGCTGTAGATGGGGGGAACCAGTTTGGGGGCATGTTGCGTAGAGATTCAAATCAGCTGTGCTCAAACATTGTGTTCAAAGCCAACATTGGGGACCACATACATCAATATTTTATGCACAACGACAACACAACAACATCTGTAGGGATAGCCTGGCAAGCCTTTAAGGCTTATATTAGAGGCATAGCCATGTCGGCAGAAATGGGAGTCCTGAAAAGAATCAAGAGGGACTATGAGGAATGCAAAATGAAACTCACAGCACTAAGGAATAGATATGAAACAACCCTGAGTCAGAGTCTTCTATCAGACATAAAAATATCACTGGACTTGTTCAGGTAGTATGCAGACCGGGAGGTCAATTACTTTGCAAGGTCTATGACTGCCAGGAAATATGGTGAGTGCCTGGTATGGCACTCTTGCACCTGGTACGACTAGAAAGTGGGACGAATTGCATACCACTCTTCGCCTCTGCCTTTGCCCCTATTCTCCCCTGCTGATCTGCTTTCTCTCTCAGCAATGCTGCACCTGGCCACACTCTTCTCTTCGGGCCCAGGTACCTGCTCACCCTGCCACTCTCCTGCACTGGCTCCTGGCCACCCCTTACACTGGGGCCTCTATCTGTACCCACACAGCCCCCCCGCCCCACTCTTGCACATATAAGATACTCCCTATCTGACTAATCCTGCACTTGGACACTCACAGGCTGCACTAACACTGCTTTGGATCACCTTATGTATTTATTTTACATATTATTTATCTTGTCCTCTTCTATGCTCTGCACTTTCCAATTTCTCCCCCCTCCCATGCACTTTCCTTCTTTTCCCTTCCCCATGCACTTGCATGTTCTCAATGTCACTGGGCCTAGTAAGTTCGCTGTTTTTGTTTTCTCCCCTGTTCCCCTTCCTTTGCCTGGTCGCGCTCTGAAACACCTGTGTACGGGTGTGATATAAATAAAATATCACATCATATCATATCATACCACTTATATGCGGTTGGGTGGAATATTCATTATACTGGTAACAATATCAATGCCATAGTTCAAGACTTATACAGCAATCTGTACCATACAAAGACCAACAAGAGGGTTGAGGAAATGCATTAGCCACAAAATGATATTCCCATGTCCATGCTCTTCAGGGCTGCTAGTGATCAGATCTATCTCCCATTTACTGTAGAGGGAATGCTAAAGAGGCACTGCCAGGAAATAACTACGGGCAGACAGCCTAATCTAAGATTTTTAAAAGGCTTTTGGTACCACCCTCGCTCAATAGCTGCTGAGGGTGTGGGACAAGTCTATACAGAATGCAAAACTTCAAGCGTCTCTTCACAAAGCAGCTATGATATTTCTCTCTAAACCTGGGAATCCCACAGAGGACTGTGGATTGTACAGACTGGACCCTTATTAATGTAAATACCAAGATATATGACAAAATCAAAGCCAACAGGCTACTCCCCTCGATGCCTCATATAGTGCAAACCGACCTAGCTGGCTTTATTCCGGGAAGCTCAGGGGCATTAAACGTATGCTGGGTAAAATGCATTTAACATGGTCGTGCGAGAATTTCTAATCTTAACACTGACCAGGGGAAGCTTTGGTAGCCAGTTCCTAGAATTTGTAAAAAATATTGTTTACAAACCCCACGGCTAGAATATTAGTGAAGGGGACACAAGCTGAGCCCTTCACATTGGGGGTGGGACATGTCAAGGCTGACCCATATCAACTTTATTCTTTGCAATAGCCGTAACACACCTGGCAGTCCTGATCAGAACTTGCATGCCTTTTTTTCACAAGATTCCATGCAGAGCCTTGCTACAGAAAGCCAGGTTCAGAAGAAATAGAAGTCAACTTTCTGTTGGTCACTCCACACCTCCCTATCTGGCATTTTGCCATACCATCCCTGACTGCAAACAGCAAATCGGCATAAATGACATGCGTCCTGACCCTCGATGGCACACTCTTGAGCTTAAACAAGGAGCACCATCCTCTCCGACGGATGGATGACTAACGTCTCTTTTGAAAGAAATTGGTCCTGATGAAGATTATCCAATAACTACATCATCGAAACCGGTCGACCCAAGACTTCACAGATATCTTTAATTTATATAAGACACATTTATCAGAAATGATGAATTGCCAAATGCCAAAGGGTTTCTTAAAATATACTCTGTATCTTTTGAATTTCCTCCAAGATACCATGAAATAGATCATTTGGTAGATTTGATTGCGAAACAAGTTTTTGATGCAAATGAGATGCTACAGAGGCAATATTCTTTTATAAGTATTGCACAAATTGCACTGAAATGTGCACATTTTTCATGTGGGCAAGCGAAGCACACTTCGTGGAGGGTGAATAAAAACCTTTGAAATTACTCCCGGTGACCTGCTCCCTCCTGCAATCCATGTTTATGCCCCTCTGGGACTGGTTCCCAGATTGAGCAGCTTATCCAATAGTCATTGTAGAGCTAGGGTCAGCACTTCTTCTTTTTCTATCCCTCTTAGATAGGCAGTGCCCCACCACAACCTTGGGTGAGACCACGCTGCAGAGCAAGGGTGTTCTTCTGACCAGGGTCATAGTAGGAACACAATAGTAGTGCTTGTAAATTAATGAGTTACAATAATGACCCCATTCTTTTTCCTGTTTTGTGTGATACATGCCTGCTGTGGTATACGTGTAGCTGACACCCCAAAAATTGTCTTTCAGCATGCAGACAATATACTTCTTTTTATAGTGATATTTTTATAGCGGTGAGACTAATTTCAGAATACTGACTAATAATTATCTTTACCAGGGTCATTAACAAAAAACAAATACTGAACTTAATACACACTGAATAGATGGCTCATGCCCTCCTGTGGAATCTTATGTACAATACCACAGTACGCCCTTTTGGCTGAGTTGCAACAAATGTAAAGCATGCAATTGAAATATAGCTCATTCATTCAGCCTCTCTAAGTAAAACAATTCACTGTGACTTCTTTGCTTTGAGATATTTCTTATCGCCTGTCAAATCAAAAAGACTGAATGCAGAATAAATATAATTAGACTAAATTCCTTTTTTGAATTTGTTCTTCATCATAAAATAGAATTAAGCACGTTCATGCAATGGCTTTCAGTGCTCTATCTGTGCAAAGCTTTGCTAATTGACCTCGGCTTTGTGAAACGTGGCAAGAAAAATAACCTTTAAAAAAACAGCAAGACTTGAGAAATATGGACACAGTAGTACATGCACAGTGATTTTCATATCTCTAATGCAGCACTTAAAATGAACTGAACTATTTAACCTGTGCTAAAAAGTATCATTCGCATCACCAGCACCTCAATTAACCTCATATTTGCCTAAATCTGTTGGAGATATTCCCGAATCAGTTTGGCAGTGAAATCTTCGCCAGCCTTTCTGCCTGCCTTGCACAGGATCAACCCAGATACGGATTCTTGAGACTGCAGTCTGTCTAAGGATCGTCAACCCAGGAGAGAGACAGCCTCTATTTCAGCCTCATCCCAGCAGACAGTCAGCTTGCAAGCACCAGACTCAGGGCTTCAACATGAGTTGGGCGGTAAGGGCGGCGCTATTACCCCCAACGCTATTAGCCCTACCGCCAAACCCCCCGGCATTATTAACGCCGGATCACGGGTTTGGCGAAACGGTTAGTGCCAATTCCGCATTGGGCCCATTCAGGAATTCCTCATTCACCATTGTGCCCAATGGGTGAAATTCGCGCTATTACCGCCAGCGGATTTCCCCGCACCAAAAATTGGCAAATTTGCCACGGATTTCCCCCCAGCTGGGGGCAAATCTGCCAAGGCCATGATCTGGCAGACCCTTAAATGCAGTGGTAATAGCGCTGCCACCGCATTTAAGGGTTACCACCAGACTCGTGATGAGGCCCTCAGTCTGGTAAGCAAGCAGCACTTCTGCCTCCTTTGTCGTCAGTGCCAGAAAAGGAATGCCTCTCTACTCTGCCTCAACACCCTTTTTTATGAAACTCCCTGCCAATCACAAGCACCTCCCCTTGTCCAGCCCATCCCACTAAGAATCACGCAATCTGCCTTTCTCATTCTGCTAACTGCATTGCTGAAAAGAATCATTTTGAATTGTTCTTGCACTTCCTGCTCTAATACAATGCCAGCTTTTTTTGCAGAACGGATCTTCACCTTTGTTTAGTTTACCACACAGTGCAGATTCAGCCTGCACGTGTAAAGTCAATTTGTCTTTCCCATTTCCAGAGCATTATGCATTGGCTCAATCTGCATCCAGTTTATTTCACCATGGACTAATTTGCACCAAATTTTATTATGGGATTCAGTTACATGTTAAATGGGGTTGGGTTAATTAGTATGTTAGATTTAGGTTATTATTATACAGTTCAGTTCATTGAAATATCATCATTGAGCAAAGTGATAATTTCTAGCATCTGCTCTGTGCATTGGCATCTATTTAATTCTGCCTGAGACTCACACGCTTGAGTCCAGCAATGAGTTTCACACCCTAGGCCCCAGTTGAAGTTCAAACCCTTGCTAAAATGTGAATGTGAAATGCGGAGTGCATATGTTGAAATGCAGAGTATACATTTTGATGAAATGCAGATCCCATACTCCTACACCCCTGACTGAAATAATCTGCAAAACACCAATTAAGATACCAACTAAAGTGGGCACAAGACTGTATTGAATATCTAAGAGGTATGATCTCCTGTAACAGAAACTCTTTCATGGCACATACGCAGAGCAACTTGAGGCCAAACTAAACAAATAGAAACACATTTCACTGTCATTGGCGGCAAAAAGGCCACGATCAAGATGAGGATGCTGCCCAAATTACTATATTTATTCTTAAATATACCAATGTGGTTGGGTTGGATCTTATTCACCACACTACACGGGGTACTATCTCAGTTCCTATGTCACTCCTGTCCCGTACGCAAATAATGGAAAGACAACACACAACCATATGACATGTTTTGCGGGATACCTGTGTATCATTTAGGTTTTGTCTCTTGCAGGGCACCAAGTGATTATTTAGGCATCTACTACCTGTACTGCAGTGGGTGAAATCTGCCAACATACCTAAAATTGCCTTGCACTAAAATACTAGGAAAGCATTGGACAGGGTCAATTGACACTATTTATTGAGAACCTTTTTGAGATGCAGTCTTAGAAAATCTTTTGTAAATAAGGTCCATCATTTTTATTTGAAACCCTCAGCCAAAGATATTTACAATTAACATAAATCAGAAAAATTGTTGATGATGAGGATGACTTAACAGGTTCCCACTTCTATCTTTATTGGCCCTTGAAGCCTTGTTTATTGCAATTAGAAATAACTGCAATTCAGGTAATACCTAAAGTGATAAGTATCAATAAAATAATGTACATAGATAATATAATATTGTTGACAGTTGACAGTACATATTGTTTCATAATGTCCACAATATAGAATTACTTGGCTGAGGATTCAGGTCCTACCTATCTGCAGGCAAAACTGCAATAGATAATGACAATTATTGCTTTAAATGGGTACCAAAATGATTGGGAAATAAAGTGTTTTGAACAATAGGAACTCACTTTGGAAATCATTATCCACTATTTTCTTTTTATTTTTTATTGTTTAATCAATTTACATTACCCACTATTCCTCTGCAATCTTGTGAACAATCAGAGAATCACCTGGCCACACAGTGAATGAGTTGTCAGAATCTGCTTCTGAAACTGTCTCCATTTTTCCACCCCTAAAATATATTTAAAAGTGTCCACCAATAACAATATGTATGCACTCTACAAATCCACATATGCAAATATCACACCTCTCCCTGAAGAGAATGTAACATAATTACCACTGTCTAATATCATAACGTCTTGCAAAACGTACCTTGTATCAACCAATCACATAATCTTTTCAAACTCATAATCTCATTGCTCAAACTTTTCGCCTTTAACTGTATAATCGTGATTACAAGGTGGCTCCTCAAAATCAAATAATGACGGCTATCATACCACGCATTATAGCGGCAGTTATAGCCACCCGCCAAAATAAATGAGGTCCTATTGGTGGATTCAATACCGCAGCTATTCTACCGACACACAATAAACCTGAAAATAACATTTCTCAAACAAACATCCCCAGGACACACCACAATCAAACATGGCCAACTCATTATAAGGGTTAAAATTAAGATTTTCTCGTTTTTAACCATGTTTCAATTTCAGTTTCCAAGGCCTATAACCACGACTATGAAATGTGCATGCCTATTTGCTAGGAACATATCAGTGGCTATTATGGCTCGCCGATAGCCACAGTTACCATTGCATGCTGAAATCACACAACAGCCATTGGCTGTTGTCGTAACCACATCCTATGACTACACTGTTGCACGTGTGATAACCGCCGCTATCTGGGTAGGATTACACACTTAAAGTTAAGACTTAAAAAGGCATTATTTTGTTAAATGACCACATGCTCCACCACAATCAATCATTTCAGCCCTATTAACACTGTGAGAACAGTCAAGATTATAGAGTTTTGGGTATTTATTTTTTTTAATGATTTTTTCTCTGCATAACCATTGGTGAGAGGTCTCCCAATCAGCCTTCATGTGTTTATATGTTGCTAGAAACATTCTAAACAGAACTCCTTGTAGCGACTTTTAATCAGAATTGATGTCATACTTGATGTCATTAGTGATGTCATTGATGCCATTTGCAATGTCATCTTTGATGTCTTGGGTGTTAGTCTTAGCAGTGCATGGTGGTGGCACAAGTTACCGTTGCATAGCTTACCATTAATGGAAAAAGTTTTTTTTTTTACTTTGCAAACAAAACATCCTTTAAACAAAGGTTTTATTCAAATAATTTCATAGTTTTGTTTTAGTGCAACTTAATTTCCCTTTTACCAAAGATTTTTCAGTGAATTTCAGAGGTTTTGTATCAGTGCAACTTAACCATAACGTCCCTTTAACAACGTTTTTCAGTGAATGTCACAAGTTTTTATTACTGCAAATTAACCATAACGTCCCTTTGGCAATGTGTTTTCAATGAATTTCATAGATTTTCATTAGTGTAACATGTTCTGTGATGTTATAGCACTGTAAATAAGTTATTAATAATTCCTCTTCAACATATTGAAATAACTATAAACTTCCTTCAGCGCATACTGATGTGTATTGTTTTCAGCGGTGATGGCTGGAGATGCCTCTTATGGTTGAAATGCCTGTGCCTTGAGGCTCGACCATGACCCCAGCTCCACCAAATCACCTCAGTTACCCACTGCACGTAGCCTGCATCCTAGCCTGGTGTCCACTATACCACCATAGTGTGACCAATGGCCAGTGTTCATAGCTTACAGCTGTGGCCAATCACCACAATCCATGGGGCATGGATTTCGGCCATGTTGCATGCCCCATTAAGCAAATCAGAGTAGACATTTGTCCTTGACGACTGCCAGACCCACCATCCAAGCCCAAACTTACATCACCATTTTTTGTACTTTGGAAAAAATAAAACACCGGACACATTTGCAAAACCATGCTTTAAAGTCCTTACTGATGGTCCTCGCACAAGTTTGATGCAATCCCGTTCAGCACTTTGGGCTGTAGCGGCAAGCAGAATTTATTTTACCATTCAAACCTATCCCGATTTCGAAAAACTTTGCAACATAGCCAGTCCCATCAGATGCCTCGGACAATCTGGTCAATGGCCATGGCCACAGGCTACAACACAGTCACCAAAGGTATATCACTATTTTTTCTAACTACATTATGACACTTTTCAAAAAATAAAACACAGACACATTTGCAAACCCATGCCTTTGTGTTCTTGCCAAAGCTCCTTGCACTTTGCTGCAAATCCTTCTGTGTTTCATGTTTGGAAAAGAGTGCAAGGGTAGGTACATAAAATAGTGATGTAAATTAGCCCCACTTGACAGAATCGATTCATTCTTTACAAGAATATTCAAAGTTGGGTCTATAATCATTTTGCCAACATCTGTGGAGATTCGTCAACTGGCACCATAGTTATAAGCCATCTAAATAGGTTATGTTAATATCCTTTGTAAGGCGCATGTACACCAAGAGGGATCTTGTTGCGGGAATTGCAACTAGAAGGCAATAACTAACCTGCACTAAAATAAAAGCGTTTTGAGATGACGGCGGAATTGAATTTGATTACGTTTACGTCTCAGACTCACAGGGAGGGTATTCCATAACTTGCTAGTCGGCACTGAAAAGGCCCTGCCGCCAGCACTGCTCAAGTGAACATTGGGAACCACAACCAAGCAATCATTATAACAGCGGAGAGCCCTGCAGGACCCTATCCTGAAGAAAATCAGCACTGACCTTATAATAGGCCCGATGAACAAGACAGAGTGATTTAAAGATTATACTTTTTTCCACCGGGAGCCAATGAAAAGCTTTAATAACTGGACTAATATCAGAACCGTGCGGAATAGCCATGACTACCCGAGCCACAAGATTCTGCAACAGCTGACGATGATGAATAAGGTCTTTGGGCTGAGATAAATACAACGCATTGTATTGTATAAATATGTTTGAACTCCCTCTCTAATTTTGGCCCCTCTTGACAAAATCCCACCAACGTTGAAAAAACATTCAATGTTTGGTCTGAACTATTTTTGTAAACTTGTATGCAGATTCATCAGATGTGTAAGCCGTTCAAACATTTTGGGACCCCCCCTCTAATTTTTAGCCCTCTTGTTGAAAAGGCACCAAACTGAAAGTTGTGTCTACAATTATATTGTTGCAAAATGTCATGCAGTTTCATTGAATTTTGCCAAAGTTATAAGCCTTCTAAAAACGGCTCTTCACGGACCCTATAATGCAGATTTTGTCAAGTTTGCAAACATCACAGAAATCTCCGGGGACATATGAAATGTTCATGGACAACAGAGAAGAAATAAAACCTTATTTTGGTCTTTTTATGGCCATACCCCATCCCATCCTCAGCCCCCTCATCGCCCAAGAGATAATTTCATTTAGATTGACAAGTGTATTGTTTTTTTTTAAAAATGTTTTGCTGCAATGTCGGTGAAGTAAGTGTGCAGTTTGCAAATTCAACATGGCGTCCATTTCAGAAAGTTACATACGATGACCACGAAACTCACGCAGGTTCGTGATTGCCCCTGAGGTGTCCGCGGACATGGAATCAGGAAGTTAGTATGCAGACCGGACGCTGATATCACTAATTATTTTGACTTAAATGTTGGGCATTTTTAAAAAAAATCTAATGCACAGTTTAACACCAGCTTTAAAAATAGCATGCTTCCAACACCAGGCCGCCGGTCCTCATGCAAGTTTGGTGCAAATCGTGAGCAAATCTGCAAACAAAGAAAATTTCCCTTCATGTCTATCCGGATTTTAAACATTTTGGGATCCACCCTATAACTTTTCCCCCTTCATGAAATTGCCCAAAACTTTTCAAAATAATTCAGAGTTGGTCAAATACTTTATTTTTCAAAGTTTCATGCACATTCGCCGAATGGCGCCAATATTATAAGCTGCCGAAAAACTGCTCTTCCTATGGGTTAAGCAAATGCACCATAAATACAGGGCTCTACCCTGTTATATATATGTATAATGTGCATCCAGAATAAAACAACAAATCAATGGGCCTCAGTATAAGTCCGGTAGTAGCCGTGCTGTTAAAAATGGCACGGCTGCCACTGGAGTCATTTTTTTTCTGGCGCCCACCAATGGGGATTTACCGTGGCATTACTGCCCTAGTCCCGGTAATTGCCCATTGACGAGTGCCGGAAAATATTACTCCCCATTCCCATTTGAGTCACATTGGACTCAATGGGAATGGAGAGGACGGATGCACCGGCACCATTCATGAATGTTGCTGGTGTATCCATCAAGGTCTATGAGCAGGTGCCTTTCCGCCCGCCAGGTCAGTCCTGGTGGCGGAAAGGCACCCACTCGCAGAACTTGTAGTTTGCCGGTCCGGAAACAACGGCACCTGCAAGCTTACCAGCACTGTTGTTTCCGGACCGGCAACCTTGTAATGACCCCCAATGCCTTAATTAGGATAACAGTCATTTGTTTGGCATATTTACAATATGTCATAGAATGTCTCCACTTCCTCAGGGAGAGATGTAATGAAACATTTTAAAAACATCTTAGATTGCCCCTCCTGCAGATACCACGTTCTCTGTGCTGTCTGTACCTGATTAGTACTTTTGCTCAGACAGGCATGTATTGCAGCGGCCAGGCCTACTGTAAATTTTAAAGTACTACTGGGCCACTAGCCATGGCCTTCAGGCATGGCCATTGACCACAGCCTTTGGCCGTGTCCACTGTACATGTTCCCCCGATATGTTTCTTTTGGTCCAACTAGGTGGCTACGGCCTTCAGCTGTGTCCACTCTACCTATTGCTTCAATAGGTTTCATAAATAGGCCTAATAGCCATGGCCTTCAGCCATGGCCACACCACTAGGTTTCTTTTGGGAACACTAGCCATGGCCTTTGGCCATGGGCAGTGGCCATGGCCTTTCAGGTATGCGCACTTTCCATATTGAAACCCTTGACATGTTGCCCCTATCTGTTTTGTTGGGGCCCACTAGCCATGGCCAGCGGCCAAGGCCTTCACTTTGTCACCTTTCTATATTACACAATTTGATTCCTTAATGTAACCCAGTTGCCATATTCTTTGGCAATATCCATTACCCCCACCTCACTGCAGCTGTAAAATTCAACTTTTTTGGTAATAATCTCATTTAGTTTAACTCAATACGTTTTTTCACAAATCCACAGTTATAACCTTGTTTATCTATAAAGGCCCGCAAATAACTGCATTTATCCATGAAAAAGCACCTGAAATCCAAAACTCACGCAAAATCCAAACTCACTAAGTGCCCCGCTCTTCTTGCAAAGCTCTCCCCACTCAATTCCAGGTGTCACTAGCTATGGTCTTCGGCCGTGGCCTCTGTGCGCATTGCAACAATATCTTTCCTTTGGGCAAAGTAGCCATGGCCACTCGCCATGCCAAACCATTAATTTTTTACCAACCACCCATTACTCGATGGCCAGTAGATGTAGGCACTGTAAATGTTACAACATTTTATTTCTAACTCCATATTCCTATGATCATTTTGCAGTAATCATTTCCAATAACACAATTTCCAGCGTTAGAGTAGCTGTTCACCGATTTCCACAATAACAAGTAAAATGGCTCTGAATTATAAAGTCTTCCACTTCCTCACACACACACAACATTTCTCCAGGTTTCCTCACTTTACTTAATTGCTTTTTCCCTCCCTAACCCTGTCCCATTACCCCCATCATTCAACGCTTTGTGTGACTCACATGTTATTCTGAGTGCGTCTTGAGGCATTGTCGCTGAAATCTTGTGAGATTGATGTGGTCTTCCTCTGATTAAACAAAAGTTTTCCACTCGTAACTGGCCATCCAACCCACCCCGAAAAACCCAACTTCACATGGTGTCTTCTTTCCTGCTCCTAACCTCTAGCCTGATGTCATTGCTATTGCTATTGATATTTATATAGCACCTATGGATAGGCCATCAAAGCGCTGTGATTCAGAACAATTAGTGTTCCCATAGAAGTGACTACCTAAATAGAAAAGTCACTTTCTGAGTAGAGAACATTATTAGATTCTGTAACGTCATGGGGGAGTATGATGCCATCTGTTTTCCTCCTCCATATAGTGTTTTGAGTTCTTTCATTTGCGGCTTCTCCTGACAATATGGTGGGAATCAATTGCATCGAGCAAAAATAGAGAAAAGGTAGGTTTTCATTTCTGAAAAGCTCTCAGCCACTCTCCTTTAAAGCATCAAGATTTCAAGGGATGGGTTTGCACCAAACCAGTCACAGAAATTAAGTCAATGGTTTGTGCCCACATTGTTTCTTATTTGGTCCAAATCTGTCCACCGGTTTTCACGCTACCGTTGTTAAAAAACTGCATGTTTTCTCTATGACAAAATGACTGTGAGTAGGATGAAAACACTGTTTTGATGTTTTCTTAATAACATTTAAATTATTTAACAACCTGTTCCCAAAATGTCCAGTTCGGAGGGGCCCTTGACAAACCTTTGGTTTAGAAAATATCATCCAAATCCATCCAGCAAGTCAAAAGTTATTAGCCTCTCTCAGCCTCTCTGCCAAAGAGTTTTCCCGCTGCGGCTATTCAAAAACTGCACTTTTGCTCTATGGGAGAATGAATGTGAGTAGGTTGAAAACTGCAATTTTAGGTTTTCTTAATAACTGGTTAATGTTCTAACTAAGTGTTCCCAAATTATCCAGCTTACTGGCCCTTTTGTTTGGAAAATGTCATCCAAATCCATCCAGCAAGTCAAATGTTATTAGCCTCGCTCAGTATCTATACTGCAAAAACCATCAAAGCCAACATGACGGTTTTATGGACCAGGGGGCACCCCATTTCTTGTCAAATATTATTAAAACAAGACCAAGAGTTGGCCACTCAGAAGCAGAATCTCTCCTGGTTCAGACTATGATATATGCTTCTCCTAGATCAAGACAATGCAGACACTAGTGTCTGTTGGGTGCAGCAGATAATATCTCTTGATATCAGGTACTGTCTGGATGACAGGGTATCTCAGCAGGGCTTAGATGTTTGTAAACCAGTTTGTGAGAGGAACCCATTATTCCTCAAAAACTCTTGAAATATCTGTTGTTGAATTGGAGTGTCTAAAGAAGGCTTGCAACCTTTCCTCACATTTCTGTACCTAAAGTATAGATTGCCACACAGCCTAAAGGAAAAGTCACCAATACCGCATGAAAATCCAAAGCCAATAGGTTAACCATGCTCCCCTGGAAATCATCTGATGAAGGATACACTGCATTTCGTAGTAGATGGGACTACAAAAAAGTCTTCCAAGGTAACCTACCATGTGAATGAAAGCAAACGCTACCAAATACAACTCTTTCCCTTCCAACTCCACTCCCAGCATGGGTTCAAAAGAAGGATCTGAAGGGCATCAAGACCAGAGCATATTTTGACGACGGATCTTACAGCGTTTATTGATACGGAAATAGGTATTCTATGGACAGTATATTCACTTTCTCCAAATGTACAGTTGATTTCCTAGGTCTTGCACAAGTTCCAGGAAGCCACCCATGGAATCTAAAGGGATACCATTGACAAGCCTTTGTGAAAATCCTTTAACGGGAAGTCAAGGATCTATTAATGTTTGTATGACAGGATGCAATGTTCTTCATTCATGCTAGTACTGTTCCACTCTCTTCACTCTCTCTGGAAAAATATTCTAAATGCGTGAAGGAATTTCAAGTACACAAAAAAAGACATTATTTTAATTGACAGCACTTTGATTTAATTAACAATGTTACTAAAAAGAAAAAAATTCAAATGTACCTTACATTGACAGATACAAACTTGTATTGTAAACAACATACATACATTGTCAATCATGTCATGACACGGCATATCAGGCCTTCACAATACTCTTCTTGTTTGCCAGATGTCCTATATGATTACCGTAGATTATTTTCAAAACATGTTTTTAGAGATACGAGTTTTCCAATCAAATGTAAACTCTTTCAATCACTGTATAATTTGAAGTACATAACTCACACTGGGCTTGGTACTCATTTCATTTTTCACAAATCTCTCATAGAATTGAAGTGTTAGTAACCATGAGCCATGAAACATATATGCTCATTCAGACAGCCACACATTTCAGATGTCAGGATCAAATATCTATGATATTCACACCATTGTGGTCGGATTTCCATCCTGCTTCTCATTCTGTTTGTGCGCACATACATCCTTTGTGAGTTATACATATGTGAGATACTGGCTTCTAACATGCTATAAAGTGAAGGTAGGGGAACCTAGAGTGATTTCAATTATATTTCAAGCCACATCCCAAAATATGATTTCAGTATAAATAATAATAATAAATATGCAATTCAAATCACTGGATGAGAAACACTGTTTGTTTAGGTTCTGGCTTCTCCACAAGTTCCAAAAGCACCAAGCTCACCAGTTTTTACAGATGCAAAGAACAAAATCAAATGTCTATGAGGAGACTTTGCTATGTTCAAAGTAGGTGCATATAAAACATGACATGGTGATCAAATGGTACTACAACCTTCAAGGAAGAAGCAAATCTCAATTTATTTTCGAAATCATTTAGAAAAAGAAAACAAGGAACATGAAAAAATGGTATGACAGAGGATGCAGCTGTCTCCCTTCACTCCAAAGCTGGAAGATGTTCTAAAGCTTGGGACTGCCTAGTAGCAAGATCCCTAGACAAGAATACAGTCCCTATGATGTGATCCACTACACCCAAGTACTAATGTCTGTGCTTTGCAACTTCCAGACTGCTAGATTGTGCTGACAGAGTTCTGGTGGCTAAATGAGGGCTCACAAAGAGGGTTGGATACTGTTCTAAAATCAATAGGTAATTATTTAAGAGCTGGGATGCAGCACAGGGCAGCCATCTTCATATATAAAATATCCCCAGTATACAATAACCCTGGGGATCATAGAACAATGGGGGAGGACATGTTGTAGGTCTACTAGCCATACGGCCAATGCTCTCACATGTATCTATGTGGTGATATTCCTGGGAGATCTGTACATCTGAACTGAGGGGAAACATCGCCTGCTAAATTTCCTGGAACATTCTTCAGAATGCTATTTTACTATGATTACAAATGTTTGTATATGTATTTATTTGAAGAACAATTCGTATTTATTTGAAAAACAGGGATTTCAATCTTGCTCAGCAATCACTTACAGTAGCTATGTGGGTAAAAACGAATTAGAACATATACAAGGGATAAAACAAAGCAAACTGAAACACAATTATATAAGAACTCAGGTGACTTACAAAATTAACATTAACCTAAGGGGGCAAGTGCTTCAAATTAAATAGAGTACTGATTAAATATATAAAATGACATTAATTGTCACTGGAGGCAGGGGTGTGGTAAGGTAGGGAGGATGGAGGCCTGAGGAGCTCCCAAGTAAGTGAACATTAATCAGAGCCTTGATAAGATCCACAGTTGGGCTGGCTTTGAGTGTTATGGGCTGTGGTTTCCAGTGGAGTACGATGAGTAGAGAGAAAGAGTGGAAGAAAAGGAGGGACAGGGTGGGCATGGGATGGTGTGGTCGATACACAATCAGGCATGTTTCTGAGGAGCAAGACCATTGCTATCTGAGTAGATCAGGATAAAGTATTTGAACAAATCAGTTGTGCATGGAGAGGCAACCATCATGCTGTCTGTAGGTTTAAGTGGGGGAGGTTATAGATAGATTGTAGAGAGTGTGGGTAGCAAAGTTTAGGATTTTGCCTCAAAGGAGAAAAGAGTACAGTGGAAGGTCAAGTATTTAGCAATAGTCCATCAAGAGATTACAGTTTTTGTAGAGTGGTAAGTTAACAAAATAATGTTCAGTGTGTTCAGGTGGTTAATACGAGCAGAAGAGCAGGGGAGAAGTGAATCGTTGTAGTCAAAGGTTGCTCTCAAAGTAGATTCCACGATCTTTGGAAAGGAGCAATAAGGTCAGGTTGGACAGAGATAAGAGTGGGAGGGGAGAAATGACATTGGAAGCTGGGAGAAAGATGACTTTCATTTTTGAAAATATCAGCATGAGGCAGAAGAGAGCCATCAAGTGATGAATGAATAAGACAGTTTGTAATCTATTCCAAGATGACTGGAGTGAAAGAGGGAAAGGAGAACAATATTTGAGTGTCATCAGCAAAAAGTGCATAGTGAATACCAATGGATGAGGTTAGTCTTCCTAGGGTAGAAGTATAGAGTTTGAAGAGCAGAGGCCCAAGAACTGATCCATGGGGGGCACCAAAATGGAGAGGGGTAGGGTCATAGGTTTGTGAGTTCAAATATATTTTAAAGTACTAATATTCCAGGTATGAGACAATCCAGGCAAATGAAGATTTTCAAAATCTCAGGTCCTGAAGAGTGAGGAAGAGAGAGGAATTGCCAACAGTGTCAAAAGCAGCAGAAAGGGAAAACAGGATGAGTATAGAAGAGAGTTTGGTGGGGTTAACATTAGAGCGAAAGCTGCAGACATGCATGAGTGCAACCTCAGTGGAGTGTTTCCTACAGACATCAGATTGAAGTGGATCTACAATACAATTATCCTCAATGTACTTAGTGATCTGGCAAAGACCACCCACTCAAGGACTTTTGAAAAATGTAGAAGGAGAGAAACTGGGCAATAGTTTTCTGGGACATTAATTGGGACAAGACCATTGTAGTTTCAGAATGCCTACTCTTGTCTAAAGAGTGGCACATTGTGATCCCACACAGAGATTATTAGAGGGAGGGAAAGTAGGAACAAGATCTTAGAAGCAAAGTGGCAGTATGGAAAGAATGTTTTTGGCTGCATGTGTGCATGTCAATCTGCCATAGGTGGACCTTGGTTGTGGAGAGAGAGAATGTGAGAGAGAATGACATAACATGCTGCATTTATGGGAATTTGTATCCCATTGAGAGTTGAATGAGATGTCAGTTAGCACATAGTGTAGTGTTTGGTGTATGAGGAGTTCATGAAAATGCTCGGGACATCTTAATTCCAGAACACTCATTCTGGCTGCTACTCCTGATTTGAGAGAGGCTTGGTCCAAGAATCAATCATGTATATATATAAAGGTTGTTTTTAGTCAGAAGAGTAGGATGGTTGGCCAAAAATGTAAAACTTTGAAAAGCCTGCACTTGATTTACAAATAATCAATTGTTGAGAGTTTGTATGTAGTAGATCCATTCTGATGAAAATACATAACAGTGAAGAGATGCTGTCATAATTGACATTGTGACCGACTTACTCAAAATTCTACATCCAAATGAGACACTACTAGCATAAATGTAAGTGTGTGAAATAAACACGTGTATTTAGATCTGACAATACAGCAATAAAGCTTATACCCAATGTATGCAATCCTAGAACAACTAATAGGATATACAAACAAATGTCATGTGGTACTAGCATACACAAAATATCAAGCTAGGATAGCACAGTAGTGAAGTTTGGGCATTATTTAAAATATATAAAAGTTTGTATTGGCGGAAAAAGTGAGACATTTTAATTGTGATGTTCTTAAAAATATGATATGTAGCAGGTCTAATATG
Organism: Ambystoma mexicanum; assembly: GCF_040938575.1. Taxonomy (NCBI): domain Eukaryota; kingdom Metazoa; phylum Chordata; class Amphibia; order Caudata; family Ambystomatidae; genus Ambystoma; species Ambystoma mexicanum. Next base: position 185,709,470 of record NC_090935.1, read on the forward strand.
TTGCTGAAGTAGTGAAGTCATCAACACAAGTAGTGCACAACTGCAAGACAGGGTCATTGTAAGATAATAGTGACGTGTATGAAATAATTGGCATACACATGTGATATGCATCCATTCAGGGAGGAAACAACCAGCTGAAGAGAGGGTGCCTGGAATGGCCCTTTTGCCCCGTATGTGCACGGCAGCCCAAAGAATAAGAAACAAGAGATGCCAGTCGCATTTTGGCCAACCTCCAGGGGTGCCAGTGCATTCCACATATGTGAGCAGATATTCTCTTAGACAACAGTTCAAATCTTATCCACTGATGTCTTTGCAGATACAGGTGTCTCATCACTGGACCAGGTTGACTAATGATAAATAGCCAGCCATACTGAAGTCATTAATGACAACACAACATAGTAACGTTAGTTATGAAGTAAACTCACATCCCTGCACAAAGTTATGCAGACACACACATACATACACACACGAAGATCATGCATACACCATTCTGTAGATAGAGGACAGATACATATACATACTGTCAGAATCCTTCCTTTTCACTAGCCAACCCCAGAAACAGAAGAAAGCAAAATGTGCACGGAGCAAGCTTGCAGCCACCTATTGCAACTAACGATATGGAGTTACAGGTACTTAGAAGGAACCTGGAAGGACTTGAGCACTACTAACTAAGAAAATAATACAATATAGATATGTATAGCGACCATAGAATGATTGTAGCAAATTCACCTGAAGCCACATGCCTCAGAACAATGGGAGAAAAGATGCAGGTGGCTCCGGGGCCAGGGAGCCACCTGAAAAATAACTGAATAAAATCCTCAATAATTGCAGACCAAAACGCTCAGTTTTGCGGTCCTCACCTACGTGACTTGGCCGTACCAAACAATGACCAATTACCTGTGGTGGGAAGAGAAGCTGTTCCCAGCGAAGACAGACAGAATTGATACATGAGTTGTCTACCAAACATTGCAACCGGCAGTCACAATCCCAGTCTAGGTGACACACAGTCTTTCTCATTACCTTGAAAAGAAACACTGAGTGCTGTGAACAGGACAGGTTCCGAGGCCTGGGGAGACCCGCTCCAGCCAATCACAACACTCAAATCCTGGTGCGGTATGCAACAGGGCAAGGGCCAATGTTCATCCTGAGACCCTGCAACAATGTAATAGGTTGTTTTTGGGGAAGTCTCAGGCCAGCGCATCTGACATGGGAGGACCAATTAACCAATAAATATAGGGGATATCTAAAGGTATTATTACCCAAGCTACTCAATGTATTTGGTTCTTAGGTTTGGGGAAGGGTTTGAGATTGTGACATCATAACGAGATAAAAGCTTGTGGAGCAGGCTCAGAAGCTGTGACTGCTGGATATTTTTATATTTCCTGTATGATCCCTGTCTCTTTGGAAAAATAAAACACATCTCGTATTTGCCCCATGGCTGAGTCCTCTGTCATTGCCAGTGGAGGGTTTGATGGGCCCTGGGTACCCTGGTAAGCAGTGATTTTGTGGTGTGATCCCCTGGTCATCTGGTATACCTTTACACAGCTTAAGTGACATCTCGGGAGGGTAGCTCAGGGGTAACATGCTCACCTTGGTATCAAGACAGCACGGAACAACACAGGTTTGATCCCTGTGTCTGTGCTTAGAAATCTCTGGGTATTAAGTGTGTTATAAATAATATATTATATCATATAAATTAAGGATTTCATGTAAGAACTCTGCAATCCCATTTATCAACTTCATAAGCATGTCCACAAGCAAATTCAGAGAACAGGCCTTGGTACCCCTAGGTCTGTTGTGATGGTGCTCCCTGACTGACAATCACTGCTTTATTGCTCAGACTTACCTGAAAAGTCTGAAATGTCAGATGGACGCATAAAGCTCCTTCAAATTTGAAGATTGGATGATTATTGTTTCCGTCATTGAGGCCACAACCCTGGACCGTTAATTTCCACATGGCAATCCCTCCATTCATCGCTACGTCTGCTAAAGGGAGATTCTGTAAGACACCACTCCCCAGTAGTCCCATTTCTAATTGAAGTTCAAGTGCTGATCGTATATGTTGGAACATGATTTTCTTTTTTTAAATCCCAAATATCTGATATTAACTTCACTAGCAGTTTGAGATACACCCTTTCCAACAGTGACATGAACAGATGACTGATATCATTTTCCAAATCCAGCCAATCTCTGGCTATGCAAGACTGTTCCTCCAGAAGGTGTGCCAGCTGAGTAAGTATATTGTATTTTGGAAGGAACAATTTAATACAAAATCTACTCCAATAAATGCTGAGTTCTGTAATAGTACTAGTAGTGACATCTTTAGGTTGACATCCAGCCACAATCTCCTCAAGACTGGACAAGCTTGGTAAGCATCTCTAACTGTCTGTCTGCTATCCAAGAATGGTGTGCCGCCAATGACCTCTGCCTTAATGCCAGTAAGACTGAGATTCTACTCATCGGTACTCCCACTCCCTCCTTCCCTGCAGCTCTCTGGCCTGCCTCCCTTGGCCCCCTCCCTGCTCCTACCTGCAAGGTAAAAAACCTTGGGGTCATCTTCGACTCCACACTCTCCTTCTCTCCTCATATTTCTGACGTCGCCAAGAGGTCACACTACCAGCTGCACCTCCTCAGAGGTATTCTTCCCTTCCTCTCCTTCCCCCAGAAGCTCACTGTCTCCCGAGCCCTGGTTCTCTCGAAGCTGGATTACTGTAACAGCCTCTATCTTAATCTGCCTGCCTCCACTCTCCGCCCTCTGCAACTCATCCAGAAAAGAACTGCGAGACTTGTCCTTGGCCTCAAGCCCAGGGACCGTATCTCTCCAGGACTGAAATCTCTACACTGGCTCCCAGTGGCTGCGAGGATAAAGTTCAAAACCCTCTGCATTGTCCACAAGGCCTTCTGGGGCCTGGGTCCTAAATACCTTCAATCTCTCTTCCCAAATATCTTCCTCCCCGAGCCCTTCGCTCATCCGCCTCCAACTCCCTCATGGTCAGCCGCTTCTCGAAGCAACGAGCTGGGTGTAGATCTCTCTCCGCGGCAGGGGCCTCCCTCTGGAACAGCCTTCCTGCCTCCCTGAAACTTGAGGAGAACCACCTCCGGTTCCGGAAGCACCTCAAAACCTTCCTCTTTGCTTCTGCTTTCTCTCTCCCTCTCCCCTGCTGAACAGCTAATTAATTCTTCACTAAACTGCACTGATCCTGCAACTGGACCACTCTAAACTGCCTTCGGTCCTGGTCCCAGTCACTGATCCCCTGGAACCCCTCTGCACTACGGGACTGTCTCTGTATCCCTACAGCCCCCCCCTTTCCCAGCACTTGTTCTGCACTTACCTTGCACTTGCCACTAGCTGGCCCTTATTTATTTATTACTTACGCCACTTACCTTTACTGCACTTCCCCCCCTCCCCTTCCCCTTGCACGTTTCCCCCCTCCCCCACCCCTGCACTTGTGCGATCTGAATGACACCTGGCCTAGTAGGATCGTTTGTTTTGTCTCCCCTTGTTCCTCCCCTCCCTGCCTCGTCGCGCCTTGAAACACCTGTGTATAGGCGCGTTACAAATACCATATCATATCATATCATATCAAGTGCCAGCACTGGTCTGGTCAACTACACTGATATGAATCAACCAGGCTTCAAGATAAAAATTGGTGCAGAGCAGAGTGCTGGCAAGTGCAGTTGGGGGCAGGACAGTGTGCTGCAGATTGCAGTTATGGGCAGGCTGTCCTGAGCTAGAGGCACCAATGGCCACAGATTCCACGAAGACCATATTCGTGGCTACACTTCAGCTGGAGACATAAGGCTTGGAATAAGCGCAAAGCAGCGTGAATAGCAGAGTGCTGGAGAGTGCAGTGGTGGGCATTTGAGAGAAGAGTAGAGTGGGTTAATTAAATAAGCAGCTGATCTGCCTACACATGCTTGTGTATTATCTCTGCCTTGAAAATCTACGAAATAGAAACACTGAATCTGCATTTTTTGCCATCTCTAATGAAAGACAATTCCAGAACTGCGGTTTCTCCCAGCACACCTACTTTGAGTACAGTTAATGCTGTTATTGCCATGTCTGCTACTGCCCATAAGCTTGCTTATAGCAATTCATTGAAGGATACCTTTAAAATTAGAAAATCGATTAGGCATTTCTTCAATGCCAAAATCCGAAATAACGAAATGTTGCCTTGCACAACTGTAGATCAGACAGCAACAAAGAGTTTGGGTGATCCAATTATGGATGCTTCTGATCTTAAACAGTTGTTTAAGGATGAGACTGAACCCCATCCGTCCCATTTAATAATGGCCTCATGGAACACGCAGCTGTTGAGAAATGTGACATTATGTTCCTTGATCACAACTTTCTTATGTATTCTTCTACACGATGTACAGCTTTTTAGAACCAATCTACTTTGACGGATTTCATATAGCGATTCAACCAGCTACATGTGATGTTTTAGGACACCCTTCGAGTGGCTTTATAGAGGCAACCAAAAGCTCATGTCGTTTTTTAATTGGGAAGACTTATTACAGTTTGAAGGCATCTTGGCTACGTCCTTGGGCTATCATACAAATGATATGTCTTTCTTTCTCATCATCCCACTCGAGACTGGGCACCCCCTCCGGACTGGTAACCCCCTAGGCATCCCACTCGAGACTGGAAAGCCCCCCCCCAGGCAACCCACTCCAGACTGAACACCCCCTCCAGACCAGACTCCCCTGCAGGCATCCCACTCCCGACTGGAAACCCCATCCAGACTGGACACCCCCTCCAGACTGGACTTTGCCCCAGGCTTCCCACTCCAGACTGGATACCCCCTTCAGACTGGACACCCCCCAGGCATCCCACTCCATAATGGACACTCCACAGGCATCCCAATCAAGACTGGACACCCCCTCCAGAATGGACAACCCCTGAGGCATCTCACTCCAGACTGGTCACACTCCCTGGCATCCCACTCTAGATGGCAAACCCCTCCAGACTGGACACCCCCCAGGCATTCCACTCCAGACTGGACACCCCCTCCAGACTGGACACGACACCCAGGCAATGCATTCCAGTCTCGATACCCTCCCCAGTCATCCCACTCAAGACTGGACACCCCCACCAGATTGGACACACCCCAGGAATCTCACTCCAGACTGGACACCCCTCAGGCAGCCCACTCGGGACAGGACATCCCCAAGACATCTCACTCCAGTCTGCATACCCTCTCCACACTGGAAAATCCCACAGTCATCACCCTCCACACTGACCAACCCTCATGCATCCCAGTCCAGACTGGATATATCCCCCGGCATCCCACTCCAGACTGGACATCCCACCAGGCACCCCACTCCAGACTGGACACCCCACAGGCATCCCACTCCAGACTGGACACCCCCTCTAGACTAGACACCACACCAGGTATCCTACTCCAGACTGGATACATCCCCCAGACTGGACAACCACCAGGCAACCTACTCCAGACTCAATACCCGCTCCCCGCTAGCCCCCTGACAGTCTTTCACAATGCCAGCGCAATGCATGTCTGCAGCTTAACTGAACCTCTGTGGTCTGCCAGCTACATGAAGTGTCATACCAATATGTCTGCTGCAAACATGAGCAACTGGCATCAACGAAGATCCATGCAGGACTGGACCATCTGCTGAAACACCCCTCAAGACTTTAACTATCCCACCCCATACACATGTGACAAGTAAATACAATGGCAAGTGTCATGTGCATGTTTGCCATGACACATTTCCAAGGCATCAAAGCACACTAACTGAATATATCCCCATGACAGAAGTAAACAGTCTAAAGACAATGAAAAATACACAGACAATGCCCATGTGCGTCAACGCCTGAGCATCAGTGAGCTGCGTGAAAGGTGTGTCAAATTTCCCGACAGGGAACAGTAACATGACAGGGCCATGCATGGGAGATGGGAGGACAGTCAGAGATTGCATGAGTCACAGACACCAGAGAATCGTGATGCAAGTCTCAATACTATTAGCCCAACCTGTTAGCCCAACCTAACTGCATCTATTGTGACTTTCGAGGATCTACCTGTACTTTGCCTGCTACGTTCTGTGCCCTGTTACTTGTGCCCTGTTAGCCCAACCTAACCAACCTTCTGCCCAACTGGGTTAGACAGAGAACCTAAGCTCCACCCCTACCTGTCTCTACATCTGCCTTTAAAATGCTTAGCACCTCTAATAGTCACTCTCACCACTCATCCTCATTCATTAGTGCACCTAAGCCTGCACTCCTGTCCACTCGACATCTCGTCACGTACTTTTTGTACACCTTGCAGGTCTTAACCTGGTCACTGCTCCTCACCCTCACCTTACAGCTCTACATTTCGCCCACATCTAGTACAACATCATCTCCCGAAGTACCTTTCACTATTATCATGACTGGTCCTAATCCTTATCTCAACGCACCAGCCCTTTGGCTACTACACTTCACTTCCAAACCCACCCCCAACCAACCATGCCCCACCAGCATTAGAAATTCCAGGATCGGATCACGCATGCGCCACCATCCCCTCCACCAACACACAACAATCAACAACATAGCTAAACCCGCTAGTCACCACACAGTGCATGACATAGGCACACCGAACACGCTTGTTAGTTCCTCCCTATCGCAGGCACACACCGCTGCCTACTGTCCACCTCTGCCCCACCATGCCACATTGACCCCACCTAACCATTCCAGTCAACCATGTGCCTCTTCAGTTAGAAACCAAAGATTAGCCTCCAGATGTCATCATTGGTCCTACCACGTTAATAATACTATGCTTGCCAAAACTTCCAGCCCTTGCCATAACAAACCTACGGCCCACTCGGCTCCCAATATTGACTCACCTCCTCATGCTCACAAGGCCATCACTGCCCCTTAACTCAAAGGCGCGCTCATCAACGTACGCTCTGTCCCAGCGCACGCCCTAGATATTGCAGACTTCATTGTCACAGAAAACGTAGACTTTCTCGCAATCACGGAAACCTGGCTGCATGCAGCATCCGGCCCTTCCCTGACCCTGGCCATCCTTGACAATTATTCCATCATCAGGTGTGACAGGGACACTAATCAAACAAGGTGTGTGGTCTAGCCTTCATATTTAATAGTTTGCTTAACATCAGAGATGCCAATAGTCTGTGGCTGCCATCAACGGAATTACTGTCTATCAAATTGCTCATCTCACCCAATCACACGGCCACCGTACATCTCATTTACAGGCACCCAGGCCCTACCTCTTCATTTGCAGAGGACATCTCATCTATCCTAGCGACTAGCACTAAGCCCAACTCGCAAATCATTATATTGGGCGACTTCAATCTAGGATTCCAAGACACGAATGACACCAAAGCCATTGACCTAGAAAGAATCCTAGCTGACTTCGGTCTCACCCAACATGTCATTGAGCCCACCCACATCAAGGGTCGCACTCTTGACTGGTTCTCTGACATGAACTGTGCGCTCAACGTCACCTCTGTGTCGCCTTGCGCATGGTCTGATCACCACAAAATATAATTCTCCATTAATTCTAGTCCACCCATTTATAAACCCAACCTTGCCCCTCCCACCTCCACACGCAACAAAAAGGATATTACGGTTGAGAAATTACTCCCACTTATCCTTCCTCTTTTGAACTCTGCATCCACCACTTGCTCAGACCCCACAGTGCTAGTAGACACCTACAACCGCAACATGCTAAAAGCCCTAAACACCATTCCCCCCCTCAAACTGTGCAAACAAAAACCGCAGCTCCACGTTAATTCCTGGTTTAACCCACATTTACGTGATTTGCGCAAAGAAAAAAGAATAGCTGAGGCTCATTGGAAAAGTTCACCTTCACTAGTCAACAAAAACATCCTTACTGTAGCTTCCCTCACCTATAAAGAAGCCATTCTAGCTGCAAAAAAGGAAGTTTATAACAAAAATATCACTCAAGCCCAATCAAATACCAAGGAACTCTTGAAGATCCTTAAGTAACTGGAGTCTCCTGTCGCCCCTCTTGATACATGTACCCCAGCCACTGAATGGTGCTCTAATATCCAAAAAGCTTTGCTTGACAAAATTGCCATGCTCCAAGACAAAATCAACACTAAAAAAGCCACCTCTCTGACTCAACGGGTAACCCTCCATCTTACAAAACACCTACTGCCAAACATTCCTTCAAACCTTTCAGCTTCTCACCCCTTACCATCAAGGAGGTTGAAAACATCATAACGAAGCATAAACCCTCCAATTGCCAAGGAGACGCCTGCCCTGCACCGGTCATAAAGGAAGCTGCATGTGACCTCGCCCCATTTATTACCTCTTTCATTAATGCCTCCTTCAAATCGGGCACTGTACCTGACAACCTTAAGGATGCGTGGGACATCCCGTTAATCAGAAAACCAAACCTTGATCCCAGCAACCCTTCCAACTACAGGCCCATTACTACGGTGCCCTACCTTCTCAAAATTCTGGACCGCGCAGCCTATCTCCAAATCCAGGATTATCTCGAAACCAACAATTAATTAGGGCTTAGACAATCTGGCTTCCATCCCAGACACGGTACAGAGACAGCCTTGATTGATTTAAAAACCCAAATCAAGGAACTGAAAGACAAGGGCAAACTGGCACTCTTGCTCCTCCTTGATGTTTCAGCAGCCTTTGATTTGGTTGATTACCAAATCCTCTGCCACCACCTCAAAATTGCGGCACACTTCTCTGATGCAGCTGCATCTAGGATCAGCTCTTTTCTGGCAAACAGAACGATGAGGGTCTTCTCTCACATAGCCGCAGCTGACCCAGCCCACGTCCCCTGCGGAGTTCCACAAGGATCGTGTGTATCTCCTACACTCTATAACGTGTTTACTAAACCGCTCTTTGATATACTAGATTATCTGGGTGTCTCCTACACTAATTACGTGGATGACACCCAGATACTCATCCCTATCACTGGCGATTATGTAACAGATGCAAACGCACTCAATGCAGTCTACCCTGTCATCCAGGCCAGGATGGAGCATCATGGGCTTTGCCTCAATGATGAAAAGACGGAATTAGTCATCCTGGGTTCACAATACAAAATCACTAAACTTGACCCCAAATACAAGTCCTTTATCATTGACGGAAACAATATCATAGTCTCCAACGTCACAAAAACACTTGGAATATATCTAGATTCCACTCTATCCCTCAATCGACAAACCAACACAGTTGTCTCAGCATCATCATATACCTGTAAATTGATTACAGCATGTCGCCCATTTTTGACAACGGAGAACTGTCTGATTCTCGCCAGAACACTTATCATGTCCAAAATCGTCTATTGCAATGCCCTTTACCTAGGGACTAGTCAAAGAAACATCGATAAACTTCAGGTCACCCAGAACAACGCCATAAGGGTAGCCCTCAACGTTCCCAGGTGCTCCCACATCTCTAACACTAGACGCAGCCTGCACTGGTTACCCATCACTCACCGCATATCCTTCAAAGAACATATGCTAACACACAAGGCCCAAACCAAACGCAGCCCCGGCCTACATATCCACGCGCTTCATACAACATACTGCAACTAGACCACTAAAATCGTCTCAGGCTCACACCCTGACTATTCCTAGTTTCAAGCTACTGGCAGCCAGTGGCACGAGCTTCCCAGTCCTTGCAGCTAAGTTCTGGAACACCCTACCTAATTCTCTCAGAAACGTGCCTCACATCCACACCTTCAAAGCAAAAACCAAACTGTGGCTACATGAACGGGATGCACTAGACTCGTCTCTATAATCCGTACATCCTTTATCCACTGTTTGTTCACTGTAAAAGACTGTTTCTACTGTATACCTATATTCGGTCCTTTCCGGTATATTTGTTGCTCTGAACCTCATGTAAATATATGTAAAATGTATACTGTATATATCCTCTGTAACCTGTAACTGCTTGTAAACATGCGCCCAGATGCCCTGGGGCAAGGCGCGCAATACAAATAAACAAAATACAAATAAATACAAATACTGCATTCCAGTGTCCAAGGTAGAGCAACACATGAGAGAAGGTAGTGTGTGACTGCACATGCTGGTGGGCGTGTCTGCATGACATGGGTTTGCCACAGCAATGACAAACAAAATTGCCATTAAAGGGACTTTGGACACATCCACAGTGAGCCCACCTCCCTCCAACCCAACCACACTGATGGCAAACACACGGTGATGCTGCACAGCTAAAAGAAAATGAAAACATACAGTGCAGACACAGCTGTCTGATGGACCCACCGCCACATGTCAGGCACATGTGCATCCTTCCAACTGCAACCATCACAGCAACAACAACACACATTCATGCACACACGCTACAAGACACGACTTGCAATGGTGAGATGCACTGGCTGAAAAGTGAAGTATCAAATTTGCACACACACAAAGGAACTGCATGAAGCTTGGAATGTAAGCCATAAAAGTCCTGGACCACCGGCAGACAGAAGGACATGCAGTTATGATTGCCAACCCCTGGTGTAAGCAGCGTGACTGAGCGGCCTGGGTGATGCCACCAACTATGGCGGTGGTCCGCTGGAATGAGCCAGTGGACAAAAAATGCAGAACATTGAGCACCTTATGCAAGGGGCTCAGTGCTTATGAGCACAAGGTAGGTGATGTGAGGTAATCTTCCCACTCCATGACCAATTCAAGGATCATATGGGGGGGAAACCTATACCTACAATAGACCTGGTCGTTAGGCATCCCAAAAGGCTGGTTCTTGGGTTTATGATCTGGGCAACAAATGGTGCATTCATCATGGCTGTATCTGTGCGTTTGTTGATCGAATGTGCTTTTTGTGCATTTGTTAGTGTGCGCGTTGACGTTTACACCTGCTATCGCGTGGCGTAGATGTTTCTGGATTTGCGCATGCTTTTTCGAATGCCGGCCTTCCCTGTTCAATTCCATGAATACATTTGTTTGTGCAGTGCGATTGTTTGACGGTGGTACATCACTCGTAACGCCCTGTTTTCACTTGTCCTTCCTCATTCCACGTGTTCGCCCCCTTTTTTTGGTGGCTGCGCTGGCCAGGCCGGCCCTTCTCTTGCAGTCTCGCACAAGGCATTCGTAGGGTCGCAATGACGTGGTGGACCATGAATCGAGCCCATGCTGTTAGGCACGGATGTGTTTTGGCTCCCTGAAAATTTAACATTTATGTTTCCGATTTGGGCATTTCTTCTGGCAACCTCTTTTGTTGCAGATCCTCGGCTAGGTACCTAGCTTACGCATCCAGCGTTGTGTTGATGGATCACACTCCAAATGGTCTTTAGAGACTTTTTGGATCCCTAAATTCGTATGCGAAAGCAAATGATTTAGTTACAAACAAAACTATGAGGCTTTCTTTCACCAAATGGAAACCTGGCCTTAGATGAGACTCCCATTGAAGTTGTTACACATTTTACTTATTTGGGTGTCCGATTGTTTGCCAAAGAGAATAAGACAGTTTTGATGGATGCTGATAAAACGGTACCCAAGATGAAATAATGAATAATAAATATGGGAGATTTTCCATCATGCCACATGAAAAAAACTGAATGAACAACAGCCACTCTCATGCTGTGCCCCATTGGTGTATAGCATGTAAACTGTGCGAAAGTTCAAAAAACAAGGACATGAATTCCAGTGTTCTCTTGCTGGATTTTTTGTTCAAAGTAAAGTCGAAATCTTCAATTTGCTCAAACAAATAAGTGGTTTAATACTTAAACAGAAAAGGAGGCCATCTGTAGCCTCAACATATCGATGCCTCCTATACCAATGCATTTTGGAGTTAACAACTCCTTCGTCTGGGCTGGGCCCTAGATGAAATCACAGTAAATCATCAAACAATCATATATGAGTAGATAATATTGTGTCATAGTCAGTATCCAATAGGTAATGGAAATACAATAAATAACATGTACATATCCCAATTCCAATGTACAGCGATATGGAAAAAGTTGAACATTGAGGAGAAAGAAACAAAAAACAACAGAATCATGTAGTTATGTACCAGCGAGAAAGTACCTCAATCTTGTGACCTGCCGGTCATTGATGGCATGATTTTATGAGAAGTGTTGTAAAATTCCATTTAACAACTTTCTAAAAATAAATCATATATACGTACATCAGAACCAAGTAAACAATGTTCCAAGTGAGGATGTCAAAGACCGTGCATAAAGCAAACGCTTACCTGCACAATCTGTGCGGACAGGTCGAGTCAAATAAACATACACACAGGCTCAGACTGCTATACAAATGTCTCCACAGAGAGACTGATTGAATTTTCTGAAACAGATTTAAATAATGGATATAGATCACTAGCTCTAAAAGTCCAAAGGAGTATTATTTCCTCTCCGTGTTATGAAGTCACTGCTTACCTCTCGTCCATATGGTTCCAGTATGAAAATGGACAACGAGCGCGAGGGCACACTAACAGCAGGTTATAAACCGTTGCCATGGCGCCTGCAAGGACGACCAGGCTCTGTACACCGGTGAGCGTGTCCCAACCACAGGCTCCGCATGTGCCAACCTCTACAGAAATGCTGAGATCAGAAAGCGCCGGGTGCCAAAAAAGGGATAACATCTTGATTCAAAGTAAATGACATTAGCTGCAGAAGTAGAAAACTCCAATATACTGGCTTGTAATGTATCTATGAGCACGGACATTATAACCTAGTGCCCAATGGGCTGTGTGAAACTCGGCAATCCTGCGAAGGAGGCAAAGCCTACTCAAACATTAATACAAGCGTGTCCATGACAATGCTGTCCAACGTCAAGGTAACTTATGTTTAGAGCCAACCGGAAATTAACACAGTTCAACAAAATGAGGCAATGAAACCACAGTGTTGGTGCCTAACTCAAAATAATTGATAGCGTGCGTGTGAAAAAGAGTGAAACAATATAGGTAAGGTCTGTCTGATGTAAAGGAAAATAAGGGTGCGTATGGGGGTATGGATAATAAACTAATTTAAGTGCGATTCAACAAGTGAATAGTACTTATTGTGCTACATCTATAATGGCTAAAAATGAAAGCAAAATCCAAATCCTACTTTATTTATTTATTTATTTATTTATTTATTTATTTATTTGTATAGCGCAAACCAGGCCCGGAGGCTACCGGGCGCATATCTTGAGAGACATGATATGCAGCCGGAGAATGCATTAAAGGCAGCAATGAAAGTGGAAAGCACTACTGTGTACACTGCCCATTAGGTGTTTACAGTGAAGTAGCAAATGCAACCGTACATTCATGATGTATAATGTCACATGTTTCTGCTCTAGGGAAAAACAACCTTGGGGAAAGATCAAAGAGTAAGCAATGGCTTCAGGAATGATAGAAACAAAGTCTGGGAAACAGGTCATAATAGGGAAACAATGTGAGTCAGGAGATCAGATGTAACAGAGGAAAACAATTTTTTTGTTCATTCCATGGGCGGTAATTGACCCCAAGCGGTCTATTCAGAAAGTTTCTCTCCTTGTCGAGTTTGAGGTTGATGTACTCATGGGGATTGTTCATGCTCACAACCTCCAGAATTTGGAACCTTATTTGAGACAGTTTGTGACTCTTTTAGATCCAGTGACTCGTCACGGCAGAGCTCATGTTTGAATTTCTGATGCATGATCTGTGCTCATTCCATCTTATTTTGGTCATGCGTTTTGATTTGCCTATGTAATAAGTGTAGGCATATTCATACCCTAAGGCTCCCCTCTGAGCCGTGGTTTTCAGAGCAATTGAGGTCTGCAAGACTGATTCTCAGACACGCCGAAGGTAAATGGTGTAGTGATTATGATCCGAATGGCAAAATCCTGTATAAGGCCAGTTCCTTGGCATATTCAGCTGTTATTTCTGAGGCTAAGAAATCCTACTTCACCCAGAAAATCGAATCTTCTCTGTGTCAGGCTAAGGACTTATATGCAGTGGTAAAATCTATGTCTTCCACAGTCAATTGCACTCCCTCTGTCAAGCTGACTGTGGAGTTGTGTGATTCTTTATCTCAATTCTTTATTAGAAAGATTAAGATTATTTGCACCAATATTTCAGAGAATACTGTGTCTGTGGACATTACCTCCACCCCCACCGACAATCTTCCTGACTCTGTTATGGGTACCACACATCCTGGCTGGTCCTCCTTCCCTCTCTTCTCTGAAGAGTTGGTTTCTAAGGCCATCTAGTAGATAAAATTCTGCACTCCTTCTGACATATTGCCTTTAAGAGTCCTAAAGAGGATTTTGCCTGGCCTTCTAGGGGTGAAAACGGATGCTGTCAATGCTTCCTTTCAATCAGGACATATTCAGCCTGAGCTTAAAGCGCAACGGATATCCCTCTTCTAAAAAAGCCTTTGCTGGATTCTTCTCTTCCTTCAAATGTTTGGCCTCTCTCTCTACCTGCTCTTATGAAACATTTGGAATCACTGGTTCCTCCTCTTCTGTCCCCTTTTCTTGAACAATCTAAATGTCTCGACACAGCCCAGTCTGGTTTCCGGCAAGGCAGGGGCACTGAGAGCATCCTGGTCTCTGTCCAAGATGACATGGCCAAACTAGTGGATGCACGGGGTGCCAGGGCCCTGTTATTACTGGATCTTTCAGTGGCTTTTGACACGGAGGATCAGCTATCTACCCTGCTATTCCGCCTGGCCCAAGTTGGTATATCGGGTCAAGTACTAGCCTGGTTATCATCTTTTCTGATGGATCGATTTCAATCTCTCTTTTTCTTCTAAATCTTTTCACCTTATTTGTGGTGTTCCTCAAGGCTCCGCTCTGTCCCCTATACTTTTTAATATTTACATTTGGGCTTTAGTTTGCCTCATCCGCTCCTTCAGCGTCAGATGCTATTTGTATGCTGACGACACCCAGATCCTGATCCATTTCGATCTTGATCGGGACAGGGTTTGGTCGAGCCTCCATCAGTTTCTGGTGGCCATTGGGGAGTGGATGGGCTGAAATTGGCTAAAGCTGAACAGGGACAAAACAGAGGTGCTGGTAGTGGGTTCTCCTCTTGATCCCTCACTCGCGGTAGTGTCCTTCTGGCCTTCTTCTTTGGGTTCTCCCCCTGCCCCTACGGCAAAGGTTAAGAATTTTGGATTAATCATGACTGCCAACATGTCTATGGATGCTCATGTATCATCTGTCATTCAGACAGGGTTTTTTCATCAGAAAATTCTGAAAAAATACTCCATATGACACCATCTCCCCTACGTCCACCAGTTGTGGCTGCAATGGTATCTAGTCGGCTGGACTACTACAACTCTCTTTATCTTGCACAGCACAAAGGCCTAGTTCTCTGACTCCAACGCCTCCAAAATTTTGCAGCTCAGGTGGTGACTGGGTCACCCTATGGTGCCCATATCTCCCCAGTTCTGTGCCGTTTTCATTAGCTGCCAGTCGCCAGGCGCATCGAATTTAAGGCACTGTGAATTGTGCATTGTGCTCTTCATGATCAGGGTGCGGAGTATCTCTGTGTGAAATGTTCATGCTATCTTCCTAAGTGCTCCTTGAGGTCTGAGTCAGCTGGCTTGCTCTGTGTTCCATCTTTTTGCCGTTCTCAGATTGGGGGCCGTGCTTTTTCTATTGCATTGGCACAGCTATGAAACAAGCTGCTTACGACATTGAAAAAAAAAAAAAAACATCTAACCATCTGGCCTTCAACAAGGCTCTTAAAACCTATCTTTTTTTAATTCTGCACTTTGATGCAGCTTGGCTTCGTTCTTAGGTCTGCCTCTTCCTCTCTAGTGCCATGATGCCTGTGGGCGACTGTGCGCTCTACAAGAATTCCTAACATAACATAGGCTGCAGGGGCATTTAATGGTGTAGATGATTTTGCTACTATTACATGTCCCAAGTTTAATCTTCTCACCAGTACAGAGGTTATTGATGGTATTGCCCTTATTAATAAAACCACAGTTAGTACAATGTAGACAAGGGAACATGCCAGTTCATTTGGTGATGGGTTCCTTTATTGGTGGCCTTGTTGAGACTAATTCATCCCTAAGGTTTTTCTCCTCTGGTAAGCAAATATGAGTGGTTCTTTGAATAAATGTTGTGCTGAATAAATGTTGTGCTCTCAGATCACACGTAAGTATTTGCCAGTTCTTTTTGATGATGTTCTTGATACAATGCTTTGTAGCAAATACCTGCAGACATAGACCAGTGGGGAGTTGCCCTTAGGTTATTTCTTTTGCGATAACAGAGATGCTTGATCGATGAGATTTATCCTGGTGGTATCTTTCTGTATGTCAGTGTTAGTACATCCTTGTGCTAAGAATGTTTTACCCATTTCTGAAAGTTCTCTGATATAATGCGGTGGGTCACTTACTATCAGTTTGACACAGAGTAGTTGACTGAAGTGCACATTTTGGATCAAACTTGGTTGGTGAAAACTCAAACGATGGAGCAAATTGTTCCTATCGGTGTCATTCCTATAAAGGTTGGTGTTATATCCATCGGTGTCTATTCTGATTCTTACATCAAGGAAGTGTCTCTTGGTGGTGGAGGTTTCATGGGTAAATTGGATCCTGGGATCTATGTCATTGAGATAGATGAAAACTCCCTAAGGTCTGTTTCTGTGCCAGACCAGATGCCGAAAATGTCAACTATATTCCTGATACATAAGTGGATGTTTTTCTTCCAAGTGTTGTGTGAAAAAATGTGACCTGTTTCAAATTTGAACATAAAACAGTTGGCATACGTTGGTGCCATAGTGGCCCCATGGATGTTCCAGAGTCTTGTACATAGAACTTATCTTTGTACTGGAAGTATGGATTTTCAGCAATAAATTGTAATAACACCAGAAATAATTATTTCTGTGCTTGCATCTCTGTTTCTCTAAGGAGCATCCATTCAATGGCTTCTTGCCCTAGACAATGTGGTATGGACGTGTAGAGACATTTGACATCAACTGTAAACAAAAAAATTGGGATCAAATTTGATTGATCCTAATAGTTGTAGAAAATGGCTAGTGTCTCTTATGTACATATGTATTCGCTGTATTAGAGGTTGAAAGAGGAAATCCACATACTTTCACTGAGGTTGCAATATACTGTTCATACCGGCTACGATGGCTCTGCCAGGAGGTTTATGAGCATCTTTGTGAATTTTGGGCAACGTGTAAAGGTTCAGAATTCTAGGATAAGAGTTGAGGAGATATTTGCGTGTGTGATGGTTGATCCAACTTAAATCTTCTGCTTTGTTAAGTTATTCTTCCAGGTGTTGCTTAAAAATAACTGTGGGGTCACTGTCAAGGTGAGCATAAATGCTTCTGTCCCCTAGCTGTCTCATAAATTCTGTGTCATAATCTGTGGTATTGAGAATAACTAGAGCCTCTCCTTTATCCGCAGGATGGATTGTGATCTTTTGTGTACAGTATAGGTTCCTGACATGCCCACCATTGTGCAGAGCCCGGGCGTCCATGAAGGTGCCATGGCAATGGTTTATAACCTGCTGATAGCGCACCCTTGTGCGCATTCTCCATTTTTGTATTGGGACCATATGGACGAGAGGTAAGCAGTGACTTCATATAACATGGAGAGGAAATAATACTCCGTTGAACTTTTAGAGATAGTGATCGATATTCATTATTGAAATCTTTTTTTCTGAACATTCAATCAGTCTCTCTCTGGAGACATTTATATCTCAGTCTGAGCCCTGTGTATGTTTATTTGACGTGCCTCGCCCGCACTGATTGTGCAGGTAAGCATTTGCTTTAGGCACACTCTTTGACATCCTCACTTGGAACATTGTTTACGTGGTACTGATGTACACATATCTGATTTATTTTTAGTAGGTGGTTAAATGGAATTTCACAACACTTCTCATAAAATCATGGCATCAATGACCGGCAGGTCACAGGATTGAGGTACTTTTCTGACTTTGAGTAAATGGGCATCTGTTGTATAACAGTACACGCTGGTACATAACCACATTATTTTGTTATTTTTGTTTTTTTCTCCTCACTGTTCAACTTTTTCCATATTGCTGTGCATTGGAATTGGGATATGTACATGTTATTTATTGTATTTCCATTACCTATTGAATACTGACTATAACACAATTGTATAGACTTGTATATGATTGTTTGATGATTTATTGTAATTACATATAGGGCCCATCCCTGACAAGGGAGTGGTTAACTCTGAAATGCATTGGTATAGGAGGCATCGATATGTTGAGGGTAGAGATGGCCTCCTTTTCTGTTTAAGAATCAAACCACTTATTTGTTTGAGCAAATTGAAGATTTCGACTTTACTTTGAACACAAAATCCAGCAAGAGAACACTGGAATTCATGTCCTTGTTTTTTGAACTTTCGCAAGGTTTACAGTAACCCCCCAGCATGGGGTACAGCATGAGAGTGACTGTACCCCATTAGCTGAGTGTTGTTCATTCAGTTTTATTAGTGTGGCAGTCTTGTGGGTCCGGGCGACCTTTATTAGTCATCTCCTTGGAATCCGAACTATCAGCATAGTAGATCCTGACATTATTTATTGAGGTTTATAGTGACATTTTTGAATGTCACAATTTCGAATGCCTTTTTCTGGAATGAAAAATTCCGGGGAAAAAGATTTCGAAATTTTAACTGGATACCATTTATTGATTACTTATTCTATCCAGTGGTGCCCACCTTTCTTCTTTGAGATTTATCATCATTCCCATTATTGAATTTTATAATTGTGAAGGCCATTCCTAAAGTAATGTATGATATTGAAACTAATCTTTCATATGAGTGTAACAATTGAGTCTAGTGGAAGCCAAAACTTGGAGGAGTGTTCTGCAATTTCCAAATTGTGTTCCAGTATCTGTGATCTGTTATGAACTTGGCTTGCTTTCACTGAAGGCCAGAGTGACAATGAACTCTCTTGGCATTTATAGGAAAATATGATACCCCGGAACTCATTGTTTGTAGATTTAAACAAACTTTTTAGGGCCGACCAGAGAAAAGTATTTATAGGATGGGCCTTGAACTGCAATTTGCCATTGGAAGATCTTGGTTTAACCGCAAAAAAAATTGGTGCAGACCATTCAGGTTGTTAGCAGTTTCATTGCCAAGACTTTAAAATTACAAGTACTAAAATATCCATATATAAACTTTACTATGAAAAGACCATAGTAGAAAAAAGAAGGAGGATCTGCTTTTTTTATTTGTTGAAGGTTCCAATTGCCAAGTGCCGGGATCATTTTATGAGAGTACGATTTAAACTAATACTTACTAAGGAAATATTTCATATTAGTAACAAGATGGGAAGCCCTTCCATTTTTGTTGTTTTTACCACCATAAATTGATTGAGACACTGAAGCTTCTTTTTATTGTTTGTCCTGCTATTTTGGTATTTTGGATTGTGCATTTTGGGAAATATGTTTTTTAAACATACCTTTGTGGAAATGGTTTTTCTGTGGTTTTGTATATTTTTGCGGATACATCTGCCCCTTTTGATGTCTCCACTCGTTTTAACATTTGCAGCAAAGTTTGTTTGTTTGTTTGTTTAATTTATTTGTAAAGCGCTCCGGACCCGTGGGTAGAAGGGCGCTTAAGGAATCGGTTACAGGCATAAGATATGCATTTACATTAACAGAGTACATCAATTTACAAAAATAAAAAAATTACATAGTACAACAATTTACATATAATGCAGGTATGGTGGCGGCTGTTAGATATTAGAGATGAGGGTACATGCTACTCTTTGTTCAGTAACCAGCCAATAACAAGTTTCCTAAAGATCGGGAAGGACTCAGTAGTTTTGATTTTGAGTGGTAGGGTGTTCCAAAGTTGGGAGGCTAGCACAGTGAAACTAGCGCCTCCTGCTCTTTTTAAGGCAAATCTGGGCACTACCAGGCATGAGGAGTTGGATGATCTGGTGGTTCTGGATGTGGGTTTTAAAGTGGAGTTGTTGGAGAGGTACGGTGGGACTAGGTTGTTTAAGGCCTTGTAAGTGAGGCTGATAGTTTTGAGGTCAATTTTTTGCTGTATGGAGAGACATTTACACGCTTTCCTGGTTGTGGAGATGTGCTCACGCCTTGAGATGTTGAGTGCTGCTCGCAAAGCATTGTTCTGGAGAACCTGGAGTTTATTAGTTACGGATTGGTTGGCTCCTAGGTACAGGCTGTTGCAATAGTCTAGTTTGGATTGAATGAGTGCTCTGGCCAGAGTGAGACAGCTGTCGGGGGATAGGAAGGGTCTGCTAGCCCTGATTAGCTTACCCTTATAGGCAGTGGCCGAGGCGGTAGAGTTGATTTGTTTGGAGAGGTTGGTATTGGCATCAAGGTGGAAGCCTAATGTTTTCACACTTTTAGTGATAGGGATGGTGTTACCATCTATGATAATGTTCTTGTAGCTGGGACTGAGTTTAGACAGGTTATTAGGAGAGCCGACCAGCAGAAGCTCCGTCTTCTCATCATTCAGGCAGAGGCCGTGGGTGGCCATCCATGCCTGAATGATGGAGAAGATTTCGTTGATCCGGGTGACGTCTGCATTGTAGTTGCCTGAGATGGTGAGGAGAATCTGGGTGTCATCTGCATAGTTGGTGCAGGTGACACATAGACAGTCCAGTTTTTTTCAAATAGAGGCTTCGTAAATATATTGTACAAGGTGGGAGAGACACAGAAGCCTTGTGGGACTCCGCAGGTGATGGGGATCGGGTCAGCAGCAGCTGTTGTGGAGAAGACTCGCATGGTTCTATTCGCCAGAAAGGATTGCATCCATGCAGAGGCAGAGGAGGAGAAGTGGGCTGCGATAGATAGGTGGTTGCATAGGATTTCGTGGTCGACTAAGTCGAAGGCCGCTGAAAGGTCTAAGAGAAGGAGGATTGCTGCATTGCCTTTGTCTTTCATTTCATCAATCTGGCTTTTTAGGTCAACCAGAGCGGTTTCAGTTCCATGTTGAGGTCTGAAGCCAGATTGACGTATACCTAGCAGTTGGTTAGATTCCAGGTATTCCTGAATCTGGATGTAGGCGACTCTGTCCAGGATTTTTAACAGAAAAGGGACAGTGGTGATGGGTCTATAATTAGTTGGTATGGCTGGGTCTAGGGATTGTTTTTTTAGGAGAGGGAGCACCCAATATTTTTTTAGGTTGTTGGGGACAGAATTGTTAGCAAATGAAAGGTTGATTAGCTTGGTGATGAAAGGGGAGAGGTCTCTGGCAGCGTCTTTTATTATTTGGGCAGGGCAGCTGTCCCCTTTGCAATTAGAAGGTTTTAGGGAAGAGATGATTTTTTGGACTTCTAAGATAGTTACTTTCTTAAAGGTGAAGCCTATATTGGCTTTGTTAGGTGTTGGTGGGCTTAAGCTAGGGTTAGTGGTTTTGTTGCTGAAGAGTTGTTGATGTTTGTCCTCAATTTTGGTCTGGAGCCCTGTGATTTTATTGTCGAGGGCATTCTGGATGCTGGTGCAACAGGGTTTATCTTTTGAGCAGTTCTCTGGCGGGGGATTGGGGTTTTCTAGCTCCTTTAGAATTTTAAATAATTCTTTGGTGGAAGAGCCTGCCTGGTCAATCCTGACATTGTCGGCATCTTTTTTGGTGCGGATTATCTCACTTTGTATAGCGCAGAGATGTTCTTGAGATTGGATTTGTTTTCAGGTGATGGATTGGTTTTCCATAGTAGTTCTAGTTTGGCTTTCTTTTTCCTGAGTAGTTTGAGTTTGGGAGTGTACCACGAATTCAAGTGGTTTATTGGTTTACTTTTACGTAGTTTCAGAGTGGCAATGGTATCGATGGCGGTAGCCATGGAGTTGTTGCAGGTGTCAACTAGTAGGTTAAGGTCAGCATTGTCCGGTAGAACTTTAAGGGTGGGTAGGACCAGAGGTAACAGGGCTTCGGCAGTGATGTTGCGCTTGTTTCTGGTTGGGCAGGCAGGTGCCAGGGGGCGTTTCTTAGGCGTGGCCTGGTTGATGTGGATTTCGAGTGGGATAAGGTAGTGATCCGTCCATGTGAGAGGTTGGGGGTCCTTACAGGTGGTGTTGCAGTTAAAAATTGCTACCCAGTCGAGGATTCTGCCTTTCTGGTGAGTCGGTGAGATACTGAGTTGAACGAATCCGTGCTCAGTTAAGGCATTTGCTAAGGATGCGGCTGGTGCGTCCTTGGGGTTGTTGTAACCCAGATTGAAGTCGCCAAAGATAATAGTGTGTGCTAGTGGCTTGGAATTTTCAGTGATGAGCGCTGTAATGTCTTCCTCGAAGGTTCCAGGAGGGCCTGGGGGTCTATATATAAGGTGTAGTGTAATTGTACTTGTGGGGGAGGTTTGTAACTTGATTGTGAGTAGCTCACAGGATTTAAGTGATAGGGTGGAGACTAGTCTGCAGCCTAGTGGTGATTTGGAAATGATCGCTACACCTCCTCCCTTACCATTAGGTCTGTCGGCTCTGAGGATGGAGTAGTTGGCAGGAATGGCTAACGATAGATGTGGTCCTGAGGCCTCGTGTAACCATGTTTCCGTTAGGGCAAGGAAGTCAAGGTCATAGGTTAGAATGGTGTCAGCAATTTCTGTGGGGTGTGCGGCCAGGGATCTGGCATTGAGTAAGGCTCCTTTTAGGGGGAGTGAGTCGGGCTCATTGGGGGTCTTTAATTTCTTCATAGTTTTGGTGTTGAGTTTGGCAAGGTGGATGCTATTTGTAAGGGGCAGCATAGTGCCTAGTCTGTTGTTGCGGGCAGTTATGTCTGGGTTGGTAAAACATAGGGGTTCTGGAGATTTAAGTGTGGGGGGCACAGTGAGACATAGAGCACTAAATGTACTGTGATTGGTAGTTTTGTTAGGGGTCGCATTGGCTAGGGAGCTGTTGTCTACGGAGGAAGTAAGGTGAGAGTGGTGGTTAAGTGGAAAAGGCGGCTGGGAGGGTATCGGGTGGTGCCTAGGGCAACCAAGATTGGCTAAGCTGTTGTTGACGGTTATGAAGGTGTTGCCGCTACAGTGTACATTGTCCGGCATGATGCAGAAAGGGAACATGGTGAGAGTGAGAGTGAGCCGGTGATCATGGTCTGGGCGCTGAAGGATGAAGTGATGAAGGACAGAAATATAGCTAATTTTGTGAGCTATTTGTGACCAGTGTGTCTTTTGAAAGCAAATTAATTGGTCTTTTGGTGTCTCTTATATATGGTAAATTCTATTATATGTAATCTGGATCTTACATGTAACCTGATTTCTTTTTTTTTCTTTTTGTATTTGTGAAAGGTTTAAAATAAACCAAACCAACAAATTGAAAAAAAAGATTGACACACATAATATTTCTAACAAATCAAAAAATGAAAGTGAAAGACTCTTACCGTTCATCAGAGACATCTCCGGTTTTCCAGTGTATGGAAACATGATAATACACATCCTGGAGTCCTACCGCCATAGTACTTTGCATTTGTTGAAAAACAATCTCGAGCTTTAGAAAAATAATGGCTGATGTTTTATAAGGGCTGATAGCTAGTAGTCTAAACACTGGTCCTTGCTTCTTTGGATCACTTCTCAAGTTGAAATGTTCCGTCAAGGAAACTTGAAATCTTTTAAACCATAGTCTCTAGCTTGTCACCTATACGAGCCCCTCAAAGGGGCACATTCAGCAAAACATTATTTTTCTGAATATTGTCAGTTTTCCAGTATCAAATGTACATGTTCGGTTTGGCAGCCACAGACATGCTCCTTGTCAATGATGCAGCAATGATTAAGTCCCTTTTACATGTTTATGGTGGTGGCCGGGAGATGGGAGGTACAACAGAACCGGGGCACAGGGCTCTGGTCCAGCATGTAAGTGGGAAGATGTTACGGAGAATTCTCCAAAATGGCTAATTTCCCTTACCTACTGGGTCCCTCAGCAGCTTTGCTGGATAACTAGGATTTTTTTTCTTTTAGCTGGTAAGAGTGTGAGCCTTTTTTCCCACTCTTACACGTGTTTTGCTGTGTTTGTTTAAGATTTTTTGTGTTCATAGACTGCGGAGCTTCACCTACCCCACCGGCATCATCTTTTTACTGTGTGTTACACAACACCTTTAGTGCAGTGACACAGGGCTGTCTTTTCGACTTCCCAACTCAGACTCCATTTTCTGGGACTGACTACTGTCTCCCAGAACATGTAAAGTTGTCATTGACTTTATTAGTCTTTTAAAAATCCACAGACCCAGTACAAACTATCTTACATAGAGTTCTGGAAAGGGTTAATAGTTATCCCTTTTTGCCTGTTTCTCATGGAACATTATTTCGTTCCCTTTTCATTGAGATTTGGCTGGTGGCAGTGGTAACTACCCTATTTTTTTACCGTGGTTATTTTAAGCAGCCTTGGTATTGTTTTAGGCTATCTTAGAAGCCTCAAACTTAAACCCGCTGGACCACATTTACTTTTATATGGTTCCGGCTGGGTTTATTTGCCATTTCTTTTTGTAAATGTCTTTCTCATGTTTTACTCTGCATGTCAAACCAGGTTCGGTTCCTTTGTTTGCCGTCCTTTGGCGGGCTTCTGCACAGAAGCCCTCCTTAGGCACCTGAATGTCTGAGGTTGACAGGAGATGAGGGAGGGGTTTGAAACTCCCTGCACAGGTTCTCCTTGGAGACCCATGTCGCACTCTGGTATGATTGGCTGAGGTGACTATCCCGCGGGGACAGCCACCCTGTTGTGTGATTGATAGCCAGGCTGTGTGAATGGGGGAAAACTGCATAAAAAGCAGGTCTCTGGGACTGAGAAGGCAGAGTCACCACTGGATCGAGAGAACCGACGAGAAGTTGACAGTAGAGGACCTCTACCACAACTGAACCTCCCGGTGAAGCCCTGCTGTGGGTCCGAATCTTCAAACTTCGACCACAGGTAAGATCTGCAAGGAATCTTCTCCCCTTGAGCTGGTGGGACCAACCAGTTCACCAAACTGTAAGCCAGGCCTCCCTCCTCTGGTCGAATTTGCTGTGCACAGCTACAGTGAACCGGATAGCCAGGAGGATCAAACCCTGCTTGGGTTTTAAGGAGCGCACCTTTTATTTGTTGCTTTGCTCTGCTGCTGGATTCTTCCCGGGCAGTGCAGGACCCTCCAGTTTTCCTACTTCTTGTCAGTCCGACAGCCGCTTCAGG
This sequence comes from Ambystoma mexicanum, assembly GCF_040938575.1. Classification (NCBI taxonomy): domain Eukaryota; kingdom Metazoa; phylum Chordata; class Amphibia; order Caudata; family Ambystomatidae; genus Ambystoma; species Ambystoma mexicanum. The sequence goes on from NC_090935.1 coordinate 185,734,473, forward strand.
ACCGTGAGTCTGCAGGGCCTGCCAGGAACGTCCGCCTCAGCTACAGCCTTCTTCTCCATTTAAGGTACTGTTCAAATCCATTCGCCCATTTGCTCCGACCACGGTAAAAGTGCTTGAAAGCTTTTGTCAATCCGAGGGCTTGTCCTTCTCTATTCTTTAAAGTAACTTTTTGTCTGGCCAACTTCGTTCTGAACTCTTGACAAAGACTTAACCGCAAACTACTCTGAACTGTATGATCATCTGCATAGACTTTGGTCCACAGACTTTGGCTAAGGCCTCTTGGTTTGATTTCCTCACTGTAGTTCCTTTTTCTAGATTGCCATGCTTACTTACTTGTTGGTGCTGCTCAACCTTTGTCTAACTTTGTCTTTCCCTCCCTTCAAAATTGCTGGAGTGCCATTTTGCTCACTCTTCATTTTGAGCTTAACCTGTCCAGTATCTATTGGGTGTGGTGTAGTGTATTAAGATTGTGATTTTTCAACTGTTTGATAATAGTGAAATGTTGTATAACTGATGTGTAAATAAATGTATATTCTTTCACCCAGAAACCTTGACTCAGTGTTTGTTTGAACCATAGTATTTGCTGTCCTTTGTGTAACTATTGATACTGCTCACTTTACTCTTGAGATAAGTCTGGCTGCTCAGCCATCACTACCACTTTACTGGGTTGTACAGGCTTGTACCAAAGGTGAATGTGTACTGTCACTTGTAGGCTTAATTGCGTGGGGTGTTTCCAAAGGCCACTGCATATGGTTCTGCCTAACAGGAGACAGGGAGGGAGTGGGGAAGGTTATTGGATTCTTGTGGGGTGAGGGATGGAGTGGGGAGGCTATATGTAGCGCCCCCCTGTTGCCGCTCCACACTATATACTTTAAATGGTGCCAGCCGGGGCAGGGCCTCAGGTGGCTGGAAGCAGTGGGCAGATAATTTATATTCTTTCCTGCTGTTCCAGCAACCTGATGAGCTGACGTGTGAATGGTCCATACCCACAATCCTGCATGCCCGAGGCTTTGTAGGTATTTTAACATTTACTGGGCTAGAAAGAGTATGTAAACTGTAGTTCTTAGAGATGATTGGAGCCTCATACAACCATGTCATTGCAGCATCCACCTTCCTATCTATCTGGCCTTCAGGTGACATATCATCTACTGTCATTGAGGGTCTTATGACAAAGTCCAGCATCAGGCCACATGCATAATGTCAGAGGATTCTGCACTTCCACATTGAATAAATAATCTTTCAGAGGGAACCAAAGGCAGTGCTGGAATCTCTTTGTGCTACATCCCTTGTTAGGCACATACTGAATGTGTTGAACAAGAGGGCCCTGATAAATCATCTGATTGTCATATCTGGATAGAAGAGCACCATCCTGGTGCTCAGTGTCCTAATGAAGAGGACATTTCAATGGTTTCCAAATATGGGCTACAGTTCAAGGCTGAAGTAACAGCCCGCAGAATCTGGGCACCCCTCCTCAGCTTCACCTTGACCCGGTTCACCAGGAGTACATCTCAATTTTTCAATGAATTCTGCCATCGCATCTCAGCTCTGGATTGGGGAGACCAGAGGACACTGATCTATTTCTGAGAAAGGTGAAGGGTAGCTTCTATCTCTACCCTCCTCCGCCCTTCTATACCCTTTATCATCCTTCTGACTTGCATGTTCCCTAACAGTTTGTCCACTAGATCCTGGCTTCACCTCCTTTAACATGGTCCAGATCTGTGTGACTGGTAGAACATAACCATGATCTGTAAAGCAGTCCTGATAAAACGGGGCTTGATGGCACATTGTGTGTCTGCGCCTCTGGTTGGCTGCAGAATACTTGTGGCTCGCTATGTCCTGCAGACAGAAGGGAAACAATCCACTTACAGCTCTCAGTGCAACACCCACGTGCAGTCCGGATTCTTTGCCATTCAATCTTACCAGTGCCATGTCAGTGAGCTCCTTGCTACGTCACTTGGCATTTTTAGTGTCTCTGCACACCCCTGCTCAGAACGTAGATCTTTGATCCATCATGAAATGCAGAACATTGAAACATGGGGTTGGGGGGGACTGGAGCCCTAGCACTGCTTTACAAAAGGGGCCAGTTATGTATTTAGGTCTGAATGAGGTACGGCTGCCTCGATAGCGGACGTTTTAAAAAGCGGAAAGTGACCATGGCGTATTTGGGAACATCATATCCCCTGAGCATTTTTACATGACAAGCTTTTTCACCAACGTGAATCCCTTTGAACACCCGGATCCATTTTTTAAGAATGACCCTCCGTCCCCTGTTTTTTAAAAACATTTTTTAGCAAAAGCAGGTGGATAAAACATTGTACCCAATTTAGGCCAACGCATTTATCCTGTCACGAGCAGCCGGATGTCTCGTTTGCTTAATCATTTTCACATGCAGAAGAGTAACACAACTTTCAGAGTTCAAATTCATTTTGCATTCATTAGAAACTGTAACGACTTTCATTTATCTTCTTATGCCTGCAAACGATATTTGTTCTTTCGGAGACTGAAGTGCCCTCCAGAGATCATTATCTCAGTTTACCAAACTTTGTCTAGCACCGTAAATAATGTGAGGATTAATTACTTGAAACCAGAGATAACGACAATGGGCAAATGCAAATAGTGTTTCCCATGGACATTTGCATCCTGTTAGATGCAGAATGTCAAACTGCATAAACATTTAGAGACGCAGTTTCCATCATCCTTGGCTCTCCTGCTCCCAGAGGAAGTACTGCGGTTTCTATGAAGAGTGTTCATGAAAATATGACTGTAGTACTTTGCAATGAAATAGAAGGCTAATGACTGCAATCTGTGCAATAATACACGAGAGGCCAAATTACTGAGTGACAGATATGGCGGGAAGGCTGCGAGTGGGGCGGTGGGGGTGTCTGCCACATTGGGTCTCCTTTCACATCCTGGTCTGGGCCCTCACCCATAGCTGACATCTCAGTAGTGAAATGGTATTGACCATTGCCCCATGAAAAGCTTTTTTCTCGCCTGATACAAACACCTGACGCTGACTAAGATATACAAGAAGCAGCACAGACAGGGACGTTTTTATGGGAGGGCAAAAGGGGCACTTGCGCCGGGCCTCCACCTTGGAGGGGGCCCCACAAGGCTAGCTGATCTGAAGATGTAAGATTCCATTGTTCACCCGTCTTAAATAGCACACGTCAGGATATTTTATGGGGTGCTGCTGAGGCTCTAAACCCATTACCTTTCTGTTTTGGCAAGTGCATTCTGTCTTGATCACATCATGTATTGCTTTCTGTGTTTACTGTGGTATACATTGTTTGTGTGTTCCTTATGACACCACTCTTTAGCATTCTTTCCTTCCTGTGGGAATTATGTTGATCATGTACAATAGGCAATGATGAAATGCATATTGATAAATTGAGCGTCACAATGGTTCAGAAGATAGCTCAGTGTGTGAAGCACCTATTACAGAGATATGTGTTCATATGGAAAACTAGAATAGCACATTCCTGTAAGGCTGGCTGAGCCTTTCCTATGTCTGAAGTTTATAAACCAGCCTGCATATGTACTTGGTTTTGCAGAAGAACATCTGATATTACCAGCAATGTATCTATACCAGCTAGGGGCTCCTATAAAAACTAACATTTCATCCGTATGGTGAAGGTCTAGAAATTTGTTTGGTCAGATGGGGTGTTGTAAAACCTAGGCAATCGCCTCCAACAATGGCATAAACTGTTAGTCCAAGAGGTGAATAAGTATCCAAATTCAAGACTATGGAACGACAGCATTCATGTTTGGATCGTGGATTTGCCAGCAGACGATACAGTCGATACAGTGATCCTGGTCAAATCATCTAATATTTCTTACATGGCTGTGCTGTCTACTGTGTGGTTTGCCTTCTTGCATGCTGCTGCTATCATTTAGCCCATTACTTGATCTTTCTTCTTATGTAGGCAATTTGGGTGGAAGGGTTGGTAGACAGAAGAGATCGGACCATATGTTGCAGGCCTCAGGCAAGCATATTTTAAGGTCTGCTTGTTTTACACAAAACTGTTTGCTTTTTGGTAAAAAGTCAAAGGTTTTTATGCACGTTTATCGATTGACATGCTCGTTCTTATATACTTCGCCTGATGATGGAAAGAATGTAGCCAGAATCATTCCCCTTTTGCATTAAACCCTTCTATAATATCTTGTTTTAAAATGTTCATGTTTGGTAATGTGATTTGTGTACTTTCCAAGTCTGTTTTTTTATAAAATTAGATTGTTTTAGTTCATGGCAAGAACTGGAAAAGAAAGTGTTCAAATGCAGAAATTTCAGAGTTGGCACAAATCCCAGCTTCGCCCTTTCACCCCTTAACCAATGTGCGATCCTGGGCATCTCATTTAATCGTGTATTGCTAAACCTCTCAATGTTGCCAGTCCTTAAAACTTTCAAAATTGTCAGCCCTTCCTAGTGATTGCCTTCTCATGGTATGACTTTCATTAAAGCCTTATTCATGGTTTCACTGGGTTAATAGTGAGCATATTTATATCGCACACCAGAGGCATTTGTAACTTTGATATCTAATGGCAACACTATTTGAAAACCATATCACACTTCTAATCTCAGTCTGTCTGGATAAAGACACATTCCTGGTAGCTTCTAATCTGCCTCCACTATCCATGCTACGGTATGTGTAGCATTCTCCTTCCTTCCTTTTGGTGGTCTCTATCCATACATTAAGTAAGGAGTAAACATGCTTATTATGCTGCAACCTGTAGGTTGTGAGTGCGACGGGTGGCGGGGCGCGGACAGTATTCTTGATCCCTTTGGTTTGGTGGAGGCAGGTCCCAAAGATGTCTGTGCCCAGGGCCCCAAAAGTGCTAAAAATGGCCCTAAGCACAGATTGGGGTGGAAGGAGGCTGCAGAAAACATCTTGTTTCCTGAAAGTATGTCTTTGAGGTGTATGTACTCGCCAAGTTTAGAAAGGACTGTGGCACGGGTTTCAATATGATGTACTTTTGAAGGGATAATCAGTACCCAGGAGTGATAATAGAGGAAAAGAGGTGTCAGGTAATAATGTCCCCATACATAATGTCGCAGGGAAAAACCATTGGCGTCAGTATATATGGGGGAAATGGGGGTTGTGGGGGTTTCCCCCGCGTGTTCAATGTAACAATGTTTCCGCTAAAAACAACTACTTTTTGTCTGGGGACATTATTACATGGAGCCTGAAAAAGTTAAGGTGGGAGCTCAAGTATATAATTTGATTAATAGGTTTAAGCCAACAGGTGCCAAATGGTGCACAATGGGCGCATTCATGTATCACTTCCGGTAAAAAAGAATACATTATTATAAATTATGCAATCTAAGGATTCAAGTTCTGAACTATGCCTTTTGGCCATCACCTGTGTGTGCCACATAAAGAATAAAAAAAAAGAAAACCAACATAGTTTGCTGCTATGTTCACTGCACAGTTGGAACTACATTTAAGACCATTGGTTACACCAGGCATTTCGCTGTTTCCAGTGTGAAAGAAACACACTTCATGATCTTTAAACAAACCTCCTGTGCAAAATATAAAGAAATTTCCTTTTTAAAATAAGGGCTGAACTTTGGCAAGTCTACCAAAGAGTCATGAGTCTAGAGAGGATGGGACTCACAAAGCGCCGATTAAAGCGACAAGTCAAAATGAAGACAATACCTAGCCATGTCTGTCTCAAGCCTTGGCATATGAGTCAGCTCAATATCAACCAATGTATCTCAATTAGGGATGTTGGCATCTTATGTTGGTGTATGCATGTTTGGGCCCACCACACATACACCAAAAGACACACCTTCACGTGCACACAGAAAGCATTCTCTTCTTCACTGTGATCCCAAAACACCTTGTAAAATCGATACCCCACCGGCTCACTCTGCATTTACAAAATATGTGTGATAGGGTGCAGTCTCTCTATAGTAAAGTTAATGTAAAATGTGTTTACTTTGCAAACCATCGATTGCTAATAATGTATGACGCCTTTGAAGCATCGTATGAAAGTTTCCATGGATTTCTTTGCCCAAACCCTTCAAACTACAAGGTTTGCTGTTAATTCGTCAAACCTTTTTCTAAATGATAAAAAGTGATAAGGTTTTTTTATTTTATTTTTATTATATTTTTCTATTGATTTTCCCCTAGAGAAAATGCACAATCATTGATAAGGAACACAGACTAAACCGTTTGCTAGAGTGGCACAAATCGCTATAAATGTGCCTTAATGCGGTCTGGTGCAAATCCATCCAAATGACTTTTATAAAGTTAGTAAAGAGTGAAGTGACCATGGCGCCCCATTCGTTTGTGCACTTTCCTTAAGGTATTGCATGAAGCCGGTGCAGAGAAATCCAGTGCCATGTTGGACATTTATGAACATTTGCTTTAGAAAAGAAAAACCCTTTTGGAAAAAGGAAATATTGCAGACAATCCGTGACATGTGTTACATGGAAAATAAGTGGTGTGCTGAGGGAGAAGTGGCATGCAGCTGTATATTTCGTTGGGAATCTACAACAGTAATTGTACCCTCATTTTCTGCTGAGTTCTATGGTATGGTGGAGTCTCATAGCAGCTTCAGATTGTCAATATGAACTTGGAGCAACATACACTAATAAGGGTCCCTACAAGGTTCATCAAGCTGATTTATAGAAGCCTTCACAGATTTATCATGTGAACAAACTGAAAAAATGGGGAGAGAATAGTCATCCTCTACTCGGCCAATCACTTGAGGGATAACGAGACCCATAAAACCATAATGGCTAACTGAGGCAAGAAAACACATTATCAAAGATGAAGCAATTAAGTCAAATAAAAATGAGCACTGGCAAAGAGTGTTAGGAGTGTTGCGGGGGAGAAACACCCGTACAACATGGCAAAGTGAAGGGTGTGGGGGTTAAGGAGTTCATGCACCCAATAAAAGAAGATGCATGGCTTAGACATCTGAATAAAGCCAAGGTGACAAAGGAAATGGAGTCGTGTGACCCCAATATAGGAGGACCCTGGCACATAAAGTTGGTATCAGGTAATAATGTCCCCATACATAATGTTGCAGGGAAAAGCCATTGGCGAAATGCGAAATTATATGTGGTGACATTGAGTATGGGGAGGGGTTGCTGGGCGGATGTCCAAGTGCTCCCCTTTTAAAAAAGAAAAAAATGGAGTGTTGCAGGGGTGTCCCCCGCATGTTCAATGTAATAATGTCTCCACAAAAAACAGCGACTTTTTTGTCAGGAGACATTTTTGCAGAGACATTATTAATGGAACCATAAAGTTGTCCTATGAGACTTTGCTGTTTGCAGTTCAGAAGCTGAAGGGCTCCAGAGCCCCAGGTCAAAATGGGCTAGCTAATCTGGTCCTGAAAAAAGCACCAGAAGTATAGGCTGAAATTCCATTTGTACTGCTCAGGAGACTTTTTATCGACCATCATGTGACGTCCGCATGGAGACAGTGTTTAGTTGTCCCAGTCTTTAAGAAAGGAGGCAGCAACATCCCAGACAACTACAGACTGCTCTCCATGTCGCATGTCACAGAAAAACACTTTGGGACATGTCTGTTAAAAAAACGACAGGAATGGGTAAAGACAAATGAGGTCCTTTATACATATCATACAGGCTTTTGAACAGGTTCATCTACAACACATAACCATTTGGCTGCTTGATAGATTTATGAAGGCTTCCACAGGGAAAAATAGACCACCTTTGTATGTGACATACATTGACTTTAAGGCAATATTTTATCATGGTGATCTAGATCTAATGTGACTGAAATTGAGAAAGATGGGATGCCCGGATTGGTTAGTGTATGCATTAAAACTCTTGCATAGAAATGCCAGGCACACGTGCGCCTGGACAATGGGTTTGTATAAGCAGGGGTGTCAATTAAGGTTGTGTGATGCATCGCCTGCTGTTCAATATTTATCTGACGGACCTCCACCTTCAGCTATTAATCTAATCTAATTGTACTCCCAAATTGGGCTCAGTGCAAGTGGCCAGTATTTTTATGCAGATGACCTAGTTGTATTAGATCAAACCTATAGAAGGATGACATGCATGTTACATGAGTTATAGAGCTATGCATTAGAGAACAAACAAACATGCTGATCATAAGCTAAAAGGTTCATAAATTGGTTATGACAACTTCATTGGGTGTTAGGCATTTAGTAATCCAAGCATTGTGATCAAGCTCAAGGCTACGTACTCACGTTCCAAGAACTGGATGGTCAGCCACAGAGGGAGAACATTAGCGCTCGTCACGAAAGTGCAGCAATGGCCGACCGTAGTAACAACATCACAGTGTAACTAAGGATTGCATTGGAGGAAGGATTGAGTCAGCTGATTGAAAAGCTCAACTGATGCTGTACATTTAGTAGAGGTTTGGATAAAATGGTTTGATTATTGATATGCTTTTGTTACATTTCTTTTAGAAAGGAATGCAAATATATAGAAAAATATAACATAAAATAAAAGATAAAGTGAAGAAAATGGTAGTGCTCATCAATAGTCCTCCTCCACATGCAACAACGTATGTGAAGATTCTGAATATAATCCAGATGGATCAATGAAATATTCAAGTTTCATGGTTATTAAATTCCCCGGGCAGACACATTGGTTGAGATGCTGGACACAGCATAATTGAATCCATCTTCGACTTGACCATGGGATACTGACAGGTGAAAATAGAAAAGCAACCCACACAAAATCCAATCTTTTCAATACCAGAGATAATTTTCCAGTTAAGATTTATTTTATTTCAAAGGAAACTTGCTACCTTTCAAAGATGAATGGACCAATTCCTTGCCCAATGTCATACATTTTCTGAAGCATATCTTGCCGGCATTGTTGTGTACAGTACCACCTGGGAATTAAAAACGAAGGCACTTGTGCGTGGACAGTTTCAGAAGGCCCACATCACCCTCAAAGTGGCCAAAATGTCATCCGTCCCAATTATTTGTAAAGCACCTGGGGTTCCAGATAGTGAGGGGGAAGTGCAGCCATAGAAAATGAAGGTGAAGGAGTACAGAAAGCTCCAATATCAATTATGAAGAGGTATATCTATGCCTTCTTAGGTCTCAAAGGCTATTATCAGAGTTGCATTCCTAATTCTTTTTGTAGAGAGAAAGTATTTTAACCAAAACATTTACCAAGGGTCAATGCACCATCATCCTACGGGACTATTACATCTGAGAATCCTTCACCAGCCTGAAGAATGCTATCTGGGTTCTTTGGCTTGTAGAGTCAAATGAAGGCAGCAGCACTCTTTGCAAGCTCTGAACTTGGGAGAAGAATTGAAGCTTAGATTCCTCTAACATGCCCCCCCAAAAGGGATAATACCTTCTCCCTGGTTACCAGGTCACCAAGACAGCATGCCATAGAGCTGACTGTAAGCCTTGAAAACCGCAATCCTGAGAAGCAGGCCAGTGGTAGTGGCCTTCCTCGCAAAAAATGAGCACTTTTAAACCATTCAGCAAACAGGAGACAGAGAAGTCGAACAGCCCACAGCTCAAAGAGGGGGAACACACTAGTCATTGCAGCCTCCTGTATGTAGCCTAACAGAATCAGCCACAAAACAAAACATGCCTGGGATCACCTTCAGTGGCAGGACCCACGATTTAAAGCACAAGCTCTAGAGGATTATGTGAATGGGGACAGTTGCAAAAATACTTTCAACAGCCAAAAAGAGAACAGAGCAAAAGAGGTCACTCCATCAGACAACAAGTGATAAGGTTTAGGTATTAGGCAAAAATCACATAAAAAGCTCATGGATACCAATATTACATATACATTCTAAACTCGCTACAAATAATCCACATCGACCAAAATAAGGGAGCAAACCACAGTGCAAAAATAATCCAGCCTTATTGATAAATTTGGCCAGAAGAAGGTCCACAGACGTTCTCAATTCAGTTTTGTCAGCTTAAAGCTTATACACTAAAACAAAACACTTCATCATAATCATAAACAACAACATTGACAAACTACCATTGACTGCTACACTAAATTCCATATTTGACCCTATACATTTCTACTCTTGATTGGGCGGTCCTTATTGTTGTGTATTATGCTCCGTATGAGAGATACGTATGAGAGATACATTGATCATACTGGAAGTGCATTTTTCAAACCTCCACAGTGCAAAGGTTATTATTGCTTCAAGGAATGGCATTGCCATACGGCAAGGGCACGATCCAAGCATTGTGATCAAGCTCAAGGCTACGTACTCACGTTCCAAGAACTGGACGGTCAGCCACAGAGGGAGAACATTAGCGCTCGTCACGAAAGTGCAGCAATGGCCAACCGTAGTAACAACATCACAGTGTAACTAAGGATTGCATTGGAGGAAGGATTGAGTCAGCTGATTGAAAAGCTCAACTGATGCTGTACATAGGAAAAGTATCACAGATTAACAAAGGGTCTTATTGGAGGAAGGGAGGGATCAGATGGTTGGAGCGCTCAAGTGACGCTATGCACATTACGTTCATGTTCTGACAACTTTGATTTTGTGATTGAGATACACCCAGGGCTGGCAAGGGAAGGGTCTGCATACTGGTTCCGTAGATTGATAGTAGTGTGGTGAGGAGCAGATAACTCAATGCAGCGATCTGCATGGGGGAACTCGTATCTACAATATCTTGGATTAAGTTAATAGCAAGTACAGACGGAAAAGCTCAATTTCTGCTGTGCTGCGCAGTGCACACACAATGGCTATGGCAGGTGTTCCTGGACCGCCAATGTTTATGGTCATTCCAGGTCCAGCTAAAATAAAGTGGCCTGCATGGAAGAATGTTTTCTTGCATTATATCGAGTCAGCTTCTGGAAACAGCATATATGCAGAACGAAAAGTGTCCATGCTTTTGCATTTCATTGGATATGAGGGTCAGAGAATTTTTTGACACTCTACCGGATGTTCTTGAATTAGATATTAAGGGTAATGCACATGAATTTGATATTGCTTTAATGAAATTGGACTGTCATTTTGATGTAAGAGTAAATACTGTACTAGAGAGGTATCATTTTGGTATGAGGGTACAGCAGGAAGGGGAGAATATTGACATTTTTATATTTATTTTATTTTATGTATTTGTTTCTATAGCGCGGGAGCCTGCAGGCACCAGGACGCATTACATGAAGACAAGGACAGCATGAAGTGACGGGACAGAAGAGCAGGATTACAGGTCCTGCGTAGATTATTTTACATTTTCTTTAGTGATTATACAGGTCCTTATTTGAACAACAGTGTCTTAAGTTTCTTCCTAATGGATAGGTAGTTAGGTTATAGCCTTAGGCTGTTTTGGAGTTCATTCCACTTTGATGTCTCTTTGGTAGGGAAGGCTCACCCAAGTTCATTGGCTTTTTTGGAGGGAGTTTCTTTCACAAACCCTTGCACCTTGGATCATGAGGTGTGGCAATGTTTGTATGTGGCTGTTTGTTTTTTTAGGTAGATAGGGGCGGATCCGAATATACAGTGATGAATAATGCTCATTCCTTTAAAGGTGATGCAGTCTTCCAGGGCTAACCAGTGAAGACACTTTCAGGGTAATTCATAGAATTTCACACAAAAGTGGCGCACGCGGCTGGCGCACAGTGTCCCCGTGCGATACACTGCGCCAGCCGCGTGCGATAAAATCCATTTCATTGCACAGCGTATTCATGGATTTTAGCCTCCAAAAACAGCCGTGGCGCAGAGTGGCGCAGCAACCCTGCAGCAGCGCCAGTTACGCCCCCAAGAACGCCCTCGCACAAAGGAAAAGCCATCAAAATCCCCAATTCATCGCAAACGTCTGCGCTAACCCTGGACCAGTTCACAGGGCTGCCAAACGTCAAGCGGGGAACGTGTATTTCAGGGGTGCGCGGGAAGTTTCACACGCAAATTCAGCAGGGTATGTGTATTTCAGGGGTGCGCAGGAAGTTTCACACGCAAATTCAGCAGGGTACGTGTATTTCAGGGGTGCGCGGGAAGTTTCACACGCAATTCCATCAGGGTACGTGTATTTCAGGGGTGCGCGGGAAGTTCCACACGCGAATGTCCTGTGTATGTGTATTTCAGGGTGCGCAGGAAGTTTCACACGCAAATTCAGCAGGGTACGTGTATTTCAGGGGTGCGCGGGAAGTTCCACACGCGATTGTCCTGGGTACGTGTATTCCTAGGGTGAGCGGGAAGTTTCACACGCGAATGTCTCGTGTATGTGTATTTCGGGGTGCGCGGGAAGTTCCACACGCGATTCCATCAGGGTACATGTATTTCAGGGGTGTGCGGGAAGTTCCACACGTGAATGTCCTGTTTACGTGTATTTCGGGGTGCGCGGGAAGTTTCACACGCAAATGTCCTGGGTACGTGTATTCCTGGGGTGTGCGGGAAGTTTCACAAGCAAATTCAGCAGGGTACATGTATTTCAGGGGTGCGCGGGAAGTTCCACACGCGATTGTCCTGGGTACGTGTATTCCTGGGGTGTGCGGGAAGTTTCAAACGCGAATGTCTTGTGTATGTGTATTTCGGGGTGCGCGGGAAGTTCCACACGCGATTCCATCAGGGTACGTGTATTTCAGGGGTGCGCGGGAAGTTCCACACGCGAATGTCCTGTGTACGTGTATTTCGGGGTGCACGGGAAGTTTCACACGCGAATGTCCTGGGTACGTGTATTCCTGGGGTGTGCGGGAAGTTTCACACGCAAATTCAGCAGGGTATGTGTATTTCAGGGGTGCGCGGGAAGTTTCACACGCAAATTCAGCAGGGTACGTGTATTTCAGGGGTGCGCGGGAAGTTTCACACGCGATTCCATCAGGGTACGTGTATTTCAGGGGTGCGCGGGAAGTTCCACACGCGAATGTCCTGTGTACGTGTATTTCGGGGTGCACGGGAAGTTTCACACGCAAATTCAGCAGAGTACGTGTATTTCAGGGGTGCACGGGAAGTTCCATATTCGATTGTCCTGGGTACGTGTATTCCTGGGGTGTGCGGGAAGTTTCACACGTGAATGTCTTGTGTACGTGTATTTCGGGGTGTGCGGGAAGTTCCACACGCAATTCCATCAGGGTACGTGTATTTCAGGGGTGCGCGGGAAGTTCCACATGCGAATGTCCTGTGTACGTGTACTTCGGGGTGCGGGGGAAGTTTCACACGTGAATGTCCTGGGTACGTGTATTCCTGAGGTGTGCGGGAAGTTTCACAAGCAAATTCAGCAGGGTACGTGTATTTCAGGGGTGCGCGGGAAGTTCCACACGCGAATGTCCTGGGTACGTGTATTACTGGGTTGTGCGGGAAGTTTCACAAGCGAATTCAGCAGGGTACGTGTATTTCAGGGGTGCGTGGGAAGTTCCACACGTGAATGTCCTGGGTATGTGTATTTCGGGGTGCGCGTGAAGTCTCACACGCGATTTCAGCAGGGTACGTGTATTTCAGGGGTTCCGGGGAGTACTACACGTGAATTGGCAGTGTGGGTCCTCCCAGGTGTTCTCTCTACAACCTCCACGGCCCCTGCAGGCAGCCCACACCACGGGGGACTACCCTGCACCCCTGCTCATATCCCGCAGGCAGCCCATCCACCATGGGCATGCCCCCAGCCAAGCCACATGTCACCTTGCACTACTGATCAACAGCGCATGTCTCCCAGCACCCCCACCCACCAGCAGTGCAGGGCACCCTCCACCATGCCCCCACACATGTCTCCCAGCACCCCCACCCCCCAGGCATCCAGGGGCACCCTCCACCAGGCCCCCACTCATGTCCAACTCATGTCCCCCTGACCCCCACCCCCCAGCACTGTGGGGCACCTGCCAGCAGGCCCCCACTCATGTCCCACTCATGTCCCCCTGCACCCCCACCCCCCAGCAGTCATGGGCACCCTCCACTGGGCTCCCACACATGTCTCCCAGCACCCTCACCCCCCTGCAGTCAGGGGCACCCTCCACCAGGCCCCCATACATGTCTCCCAGCAGCCCCACCCCCCAGCAGTGCAGGGCACCCTCCACCTGGCCCCCACACATGTCTCCCAGCACCCCCACCCCCCAGCAGTGCAGGGCACCCTCCACCAGGCCCCCACTCATGTCCAACTCATGTCCCCTGCACCCCCACCCCCCAGCACTGTGGGGCACCTGCCAGCAGGTCCCACTCATGTCTCCCAGCACCCCCACCCCCCAGCATCCAGGGGCACCCTCCACCAGGCCCACACTAATGTCTCCCAGCACCCCCCAACCCCCAGCAGTGCAGGGCACCCTCCCCCAGGCCCCCACACATGTCTCCCAGCATCCCCACCCCCCAGCACTGTGGGGCACCTGCCAGCAGGCCCCCACTCATGTCCCACTCATGTCCCCCTGCACCCCCACCCCCCAGCAGTCATGGGCACCCTCCACCAGTCCCCCACACGTCTCCCAGCACCCCCACCCCCCAGCAGTGCAGGGCACCCTCCACCAGGCCCCCACTCCTGTCTCCCAGCACCCCCACCCCCCACCAGTCAGGGCCACCTGCCAGCAGGCCCCCACATATGTCCCCCAGCCAACATGTTATCACAATCTAGATCCCTGGGCCTAATGGGCAGCCACCAAATGCCAAACACCCACCCGAGTATTGCATCCACCCACTTAGAAATGGCAATTACATGATACAACCCCAATGGCAAGTTTGTAAATGAACACATGTCCCTCACATACACACAATGGGTGTCAGTGAATGTCAAAACCCATATCATGATATGCATGAAACCAATGAGATGATACTACACATTGAAGTTTGAAGAAAAAATATGTATTAAAAGCAACATAAATTGAATCAAAAATAAACAAACGAAAATGGGAATTAAAAAAAAGAAAGCAGCATGTCCGTAAAATAATGTAAAACCACAAACCACAAATCATAATCCAAAGGAAAGGTGTCCAAAGTCACAGTTCACAAAAGTAAATCCAATGCTAAATTAAAATCGAAAACCATTGCTCCATGGGTAAATCATAAAAAAAAATAGAAAATCCAACAGTCAACTATATACAGATAAACAATCCAGGGTCCATGATCCCAACAGAAGAAATGAAACTTATCTAATAACACTACCTAATAAAAAAAACTATATACAAAAATGTGGCCCATTGTCCAAAAGGTCCAAAAAAAATGCAAAACCAAAGGAAACCTAACACTAACTACAGAACTATTTACAAGGGCAGCGGGCCAGTCCGATGGCTCACTTCGGGATGTTCCAGGCCAGGGCATCATCGAACTCTTGCTCAATGTACCGGAGGCGGTCCTCCTCCATGGCCCCGAGGGTCCGCAGGGCCGTCGACATGTTCACCTCCAACTCCCTGCGGATTGCCTCGAGGCACTCGGCCCGCCTCAGGGCCCTCCGCATGGAGTTCTCCGCCGTGACCATCAGGAGCCGTGCCTCTTCCGCCCGCTGCCGCTCTGCATCTATGGCGTGGCCCAACCGCTGCCACACGGAAGATATTTCCCGTCCTGGGTCCTCCTGCCTTCCGGCCGATGCCTGCCCCTCCGATGTCGAAGGCCCTGAGCCATCATGGCTCCCACCTCATTGCTGCTTCTGCTGTGCCTCTGCCCGTGCCCTGGTTCCTGCTGCCTGCACATCCTCCACCGGCTGGGGTGCAGTCGTTGATGTGGCTACCCCTGCTGGACGTCCGACTCCCGACTGTGGCAGGGATGCCTCCTCCACCAGCCTGGCCGCACCGTCAGAGGCAGCTCCACAGGGCACAGAGGTGACTAATGGGTGGGAAGATGGCACGGAGGACGACTGGCGCATAGGGGGTTCAGTTAAGGAGGGGGTCTGAGCAATCCCCATCAAACAGAGGAATCAAGCCTGGGTGACCTGTCCCAGTAGGCCGACGCGGTCAACGAGCCATTCAAGATGAAGTGCAGTCTCCTCATGAAAAGACTGCAGGTCACCTCGCATGGCCCGTTGACGCAACGCCACACCAGTCAGGATAGCCACGTCCGCAGGCAGAGGAAGGCCAGTTGTTGTGAGCTCATCCCCTGCCTTAAAACGGGTCTGGACGTAGGCATCCCTGCTGGTGCAAGATGATGCAGTGACAGGATCAGGGACAGGATTGCACACAGGCACCTCCGCGGCAGCCTGTGCTGCCTCCTGTCCCTGGTCCTGCACTGCACCACTAGCACCAGTGGAATCCCCACCTCCAGACCCCGTCTCTGTTGCTTGCATGGCCTCCTCCTCCACCAAACCCCCCACCAACCTGGATGACTCCATGCCATCTTCCCCCGTTGGGCCCTGTGGGGTCCCAGCTGCCCCTTCTGCTGCAGAGGAGTCCAACTCCGACCTCCGCCTCTTGGACCTCCCCCCGGCAGCTGCGGCCTGGGACGCGGCACCGGACTCCTCACTCCCTGACGAGATCACAAACTGGGAGGGGAGCCGGGCCTTGCGTCTGCGGCTGGCGATGCGATCCCCACCGCTGTGCTCCACAGCACCTTCTCCGCCCTCTTCATCAGTTGACGCTGCAGGCAGGGAGAAATAAAACACAGGCATCAGGGCACTGTACAATGGACACATACACACATGACAGTTGTACATGAGTGGCATTGGCAAACCTCAGACATGGCATCACAATCGCCAACACACATGTCATTTCAACTTGCACACATGAGCCATACCACAGCCATATCGCAA
Source organism: Ambystoma mexicanum (assembly GCF_040938575.1). NCBI lineage: Eukaryota > Metazoa > Chordata > Amphibia > Caudata > Ambystomatidae > Ambystoma > Ambystoma mexicanum. The sequence goes on from NC_090935.1 coordinate 185,751,069, forward strand.
CTGCCAGAACCATCCATACACATACAAAAGCATGAGCAGGCTGTGGAGCGATGGAATCCCAGTCGGGAGTCTTCAGTTCCAGCAGGGGTGGTCACAGCAAAAGCACCCCTGGCTGATGTGCAGGCAGACAATGGCAGGGCACGTGAGAGCAATCAATCAGGCAGCAGCAGATGGCAAGTGGGAGCGTGCTCGGGGCTCTGGGGGGCAGTAATTTGGCCTACTGGGCAGGAGCGTGGTCTTCCGTGTGCTTACGCGTGGCCAGCTTGATACGGAGTGATTTGGCACGTGAAAATCCATCACGTCTGCATGTAATTGGTGGAAAGGGCCTCAGCGCGTATGCGCGTCTGTATCGTGCGTGCGCAGGGGTTTCCCTGTACACGGGTGCATGTTACAGGTCCAATGACTGCATGTCAGAGTGTCAGCTCGTGTGATTGGAGGATGGGGCCTTAGCGCGTACACGCGGAAGTGACGCTGGACGTGTGGGCATCTTTAAAAGGTACGTGCAGAACGCCATTTCTTTGTACGTGTTTTTCGTGGAGAGCGAGTGGGTGAAATCTGTACTTCTTGTCGGTTCACACACGATTTACTTCACAGCGTTCCAAGTTCGTACTCCCTGTTACCTCTAACAGCTTTTTCTCTTCTTGTCTTTTTCCTGGGCCTTTTTCCTCAAACAGCGTTCACTTCTCCTGTTGTCCTGTCTCCTCAGACAGCGTACAATTCTTCTTTTGGCGGGGGTGTTTCCAACGCGCACACGCGCGTATTTTTCATGCGATATTTCCTGGCAGACGGTGAGTCGCGCACGTATTTGACATCTGTGCTTGCCTCGTGTGTTGCCTACCCCTTCAGAGGTCTGTCTGGGCTGCGTGTGACATGCATACGTTCATTTTTGTATTTCTGGGTGCCACAGCGTAGTGCAGGTTTTTTTTTCCACGCACGTGGTCTAGGAGGGGTTGCATGCACATTATCTCCCTTTTTCGGGGTGCCTGTGCATTGCATGACCCGTCATCTTCCCCCAGGGGTCACATACAGCCTTGCTAGAGCACTATGGTACGAATTCCATCTAGTACCCTACCCCTTTGACCCCCAATTGCCCAGGACAATAGTTTACTGCAACTCCCATACGCACAACAACATCAGTGCCATGGTTGGGAGGCGAGCACGCGGTAGTGGTGGCAATGGTGGGCGAGCCACAAGGGATGGCCGTGGTGGATACGGTAGGGGACGTGGCCAGGACTTGCAGGGTGCCCCTCGCCCCCATGTGTGGGTGACCAGTCAGGGACACCCATGCCCCCCCTCCTGGTTGAGGGCAACGTGGCTGACACCATCCCTGCTCAGCCCTTGTTGGACCAGCCCATTTTGGCACCAGACCTGGCACTGGGTGACTCCATGGCTGACTTCAAGTTCAGCAGGTCTAGGCCAAGTGTGGCGGTGCACGTTGGTGTCACCAGCCCACGTGGATCAGCGGCAGCCATGTCATCTGCTGCCTCGAGTAGGCAGGGTGGGGAGGCTGCAGGGGCAGCGGCGGCTCCATCCACCCAGCTCTGAGTGTCCCAGCCAGGACAGTGTCGGTCCTAGTTCATCCTGCTGATGTTCCCCCTGACTACATCACACTTCAGCTAATGCCTGCACCAAGTCCCATGGTGAGTGTTCATTCCCACACTCCGAGTCCAGAGTCCACCGAGATTCCTGCCCCTAGTGTCCAGTGCGGCGTAGGACACTCTGTATCACCACCACCTTCCAAGCGGAAGAGGAAGAGTGCTCGTCCAGTACAGGCTGATGCCCCAGACACGGCTACACAGTCCGGCCCACCAAGGAAGCCCAGCTTCAATCAGGTCGAACTTGATGCACTTGTGGAGTATGTGTCCGCACATGACAGCGAAATGGTGATTACTGCAGGATGCAAGACCACACCTGCACAATGTCAGGCACACTGGCAGACCATTGCGGAACTCATAAGTGCCCTTGGATTCGTGAGGCGCACAGCTAATGATTGCTACAAGCGCTGGAATGACCTTAAGCGCAGGGCAAAGAAAAAGCTGGCCTCAAGTCATGCCGCAACTCTAGTGACTGGAGGTGGGTCTCCGGCAGAGGACATAGAACTCACTCCACATGAGTATGTTGCTGGGACCTACGTCACGGAGGAACAGATCCAAGGTGTGGGAGACCTGCCAGATTACGAGACATTGTCCGGTGAGTGCACATGCATGTGTGTGTCATCCATGTGCATGGCATGTGTGTGAGTGCTTCTGATTGAGTGCCAGGTGAGGGGGTGTGTGCCTGAGTGGTTTGGGTCACCCATGTGCTTCATTCAATACATTCTGCGCACCAGGATTTGGGTGTTGCAGTATCCCTTCCGGCAACAGTAGACATTCATCCCAACCTCACACCAGTTGCCCTTGAATTGTCATCTTGCCACAACATAGTTGCATGTTATTCTGTGTTCATTCAGGCTGATTGTCTGCATTACCCCACTTTCACTAGGCATTTCTCAGTCCTATTGCCATGGCTAGGGTACATGCCATCTGTGTGATGGCATGCGTCATGTATGTGTATTGGACATGCCAATCACAGGCCAATGTGTGATGGCACTGCTAGGCAGCATGCAGCACATTTGTTGGTCTTCCATCTTGGTGTCATCAAGGTGTGCCATTTGCCTCCCCTTCATACGCAGTGACAGTGCATGCATGGGAGGGTTGTAGTCATGTGGTACATGTGTCAATGAAGTACTGTTTCTGTTGCTTCTCAGCCCGAATTGTGTTCCATGGTGCTAATGCCTGTTCCCATTTCTTTTCTTTCATGTCTTTGCAGGGGATGACGCACTTGATACTGCTGGGGTTGTGGAGAAGGTGCACACCCAGGAGGGGTCTCAGGCCCGAGCGGGCACCAGTGAGGGACGTGGTGTGGTTGTGGGTGAGAACTCACACTTGCTGCAGGCCGTCATCTCAAGGGGTGTCTCTGGGTGCACCTTCCCGAGCTCTATTCAGGTGGCGATTCGGATGATGCGACCTATGTGCCGTCGCAGGTAAGTGTTTCTGGGAGGGATTCTGTACTGTCCAACCCACCTGCTCCAGGGGTAGAACCCTCAATGGGGATGTCAGTGTTGGTAGGTCCGCATTTGGTGGTTACGGATGCAGGGTCACACTCCGCTACATCTGATCCTGTTCCTGGGCCAGCAGATCAGAGGGGGAATGCAGTCCTGCAGCCTCAGGCAGTGCCGACACAGCAAGGCGCAGTTCGCCTTGCCCCAGACAGGTGTGGTGCCCACCGACGCGGTGGCTGTACACCACCTGGCAATACCGCATGGGAGCAATCCATATACGGTATGGCAAACCAACAGGCAGCATCAACTGAGATGATGGCTCAGGCCATGTCCCCCAAGAAAGGCTAATTGAACAACTACAGCAGGCAACAGACTCCATTAGCCAGTCACACATGGAGGATATGTTGGCGTCCAACAGGGACAGGCGGGCGGCACTGGAGACTCTGCGGGAAGCCATTTCTATTGAGTCCCAGGGCCACAGGGAAGCCCTTAGGGTGGAACTCCGTCAGCTCAGGGCAACTCTGGTTGAGCTTGAGGCTTCAGCTAACACGAGGACAGAACAGCAGCTGGAGCGGCTCACACAAACGCTCTCAGCTGAGATGCAGGCAACTAGGGCGGAGGTCCGGGCATCCCGTGAGTTGTTGCATGGGGACCTACGCACAATTATCCTCCAGAACCAGACCTTCCACACCCGCATGCTTGCTGCCATGGAGGAGCAGACTAGGGCTTTGCGTGGGCTGCCTCCCATAGTGCCACCACCTCCTGATGCAGCTGCAGAGGGTGAGGAGAGCGACAGCAGCGATTCTCCCACAATAGGGTAGCCGTGTAGGCCATGAGCCCATGGAGGTGTTTTTTTTTGCAAGATCCAGACAGGTGGGTTTTGGTGTGCACCCTGTCCACGGAACTCCTGGTTGTCCTCCCCCAACCCCCCGGGCCCATTCATGGCCATTTTTGATTTTAGTTTTTTTTTTTTTGTTTTTTTTTTTACTTTTTGAATCTTGATTTTTTTGACAGTGTGTTGCCTTGTGTGGCTCCGTGGGCATACGCTTTATTGTGGCTGGGCACATGCAGGCTTGTCCTGAATTTGGGTCGGATGCTTGGGTTTGTGTGACACACCCCTCCTGCTTCCCGTTTCCATGGGCTTGCAAAGGGTATGCCCAAGTGACATTGACTTACACGGTGACGTTGGACTCCTATATGATGTGTGGCCAGTCTGTAGTCAATACTGTGTATACATTCCTAGTGCATATTGTGGTTGTATAGTACACTGCATGGTGTATTGATATGTGCCTCTGCATCCTTCTCATCCTCCTAATTTGCAGGTCCATTTCTCATGTCTTCACAAGGCGGTCTACTTTGGAACTGGAGTCCATGTTGTAAGCAGTGCACCTACACTCTTGCGTGGCACTAACACTGTATAGTTGGAAGTGTTCGAAGTGCTTGCATTATCAGGTAGTGAGGCTACCAATTTTTTTATGTCCGTACTGTCATGTTTATGGTAGGTTGGAGGTTGTGTAGGTGATTGGTATTATTGGTAAGTATTTGCTAATGTGTGTTGTTGGTCCTGCATTACTGTGAGCATTTCATGTGTGGCCAGTTTCCTTTAGGGACACTGTAGTTGGTGAAGCTTGGGTCATGTTGTGGGGATTAATTTGTTTGCTCTCTCATTGCATGACATGCCATGGTGTTTTGTGTGGCCCTGCGGGGAGGGGTTGGGTGACATGGCACTGTTCTCATGTTGTATTTTGCAAGTGGGTATTCATTTTTGCTGCATGGAAGTGTGTCTTTTGATTACACTGCATTGGTGGTGTTTGTGTAGGTAGGGATGCACACATTGTGACACTTCCAGGTGAACAATCTCAGGCTGCTATGGTTCTGACAGTTGACTGTCCCTTGATTCATCAGAATTGTCAGATTGAGTCATCATTGATTGTCAGATGGTATGTGCCAGGGCTGTGTGCACTCCACAGGGGTGTCCTTTCTATGTGAAGTAATTAGCCACCAGCTGCGTACGGGCTGCCTCACCCCGTGCCCTTTCCCCTCCCATGCGCAGCGGGCGTGCATGTGGTTGGGGATGTGGGGGCACCACCATGTCCACAGCCAGGCCCCGGCGTGTTGCAACATTGTGCAGGACACATGCTGCCACTATGATCCTGCACACTACTGGGGGAGCGTATAACAGCTGCCCACCAGAACGGTCAAGGGAGCGAAAGCGTGACTTGAGCACCCCGAATGTGCGCTCCGCTATGCCCCGTGTTGCAATATGGGCTGTGTTGTATTTTACCTCGGGAGGCGTGATGGGGTTCCGAATCGGCATCATCATGTGTGTGCTCAGAGGGTAGGCACTGTCCCCTGGCAAGGTGGTGATGGGGATCATTAGTGGGGTATTGGCATTACTCTGTATCTGTCATGCATGCGTGTGCTGTGGCATTTCTACTCACCAAGCAGCCATGCATCGCCATGCCTCCCAGCTTCCATGTCCCGGTTTAGGGTTGACATGCTGTAAATGAAGCTGTCGTGGGTGGACCCTGGATAGTTGTTGTTAAGGAGAATTCTCTGTTTAGGCTGAATTTCCTAACCTAGTGAGTCCCCCAGCAGCTTTGCTGGATTTCTGGAGTTTGATTTTTTTCCATCCTGCCAAGAGTGAGACTCTTTTCCTCCCACTCTTGAACATGAATGTGTGTAATTCCTTTGAATGTCAATGTGTTCTATGGGCTATGGGGTCTTTTACTCCAAAGGGTCTCATAAGTTTTTCTATATGTGTTACACCGCACCCTACGTGCCGTAACACTGGGGCGTCCTAGCGGACCCCCACCATAGACTCCATACCCGGGGACTGACTACTGTCTCCCCGGGCATGTAAAGTCACCATTGGCTTTACTAGACCTAAATTTACTAACAGGACTAGTATAAACCATCTTATTGTGGACGTACTAGTATGGGTAATTCGATTACTCCTGGATCTGTTACTCGAGGGGGCACTGTCCCGTCCCCCCTCGTCGAGTTTTGGCTGGTGGCAGTGGAAACTACTTGTTATATTCGACCCCGAACATAACCCTATGGGATTCATCCCATTGTTGGAGATTGATACTTTTTCTTGTTAATCTCTAACGTACCACCAATCTACTTATCTTAAATAGGTTTATCGGATGGTATTTTCTGCCAGAACTTGGTTTGTAAAATGGCGTCTGTGTTCGTCTCTGTGACTCCTAAACCAAAGGTCGAACCCTTTGTTCCACTTTTGGTGGGCCTCTGTACAGAGACCCTCCAAAGTGGTGCCATTCTGTCTGGGTTACCACAGGGGTGTGGGAGGGGGTTTAGGCACCCTGGACTGAGTTGCCTTGCCAACTCCGGTCGCACTCTGCTGTGATTGGCCCAAGTGGTGAGCCTCCCCGTTCACCACTTAGCTTGTGTAGATTGACAGCTAGGCTGAATGAATGGGGGTTTTCTGCATAAAAGCAGGGCTTTTGGGACTGGATCTTCAGAAGTCACCACAGGACCTAAGAATCCGATGAGGGTAACGCTGAGCCGACCTGCACGACAACACCTCCAGTGGAGCCCTGCGGAACCGACTCACCACTTCCCGACGACAGAGGAGATCTCCCTGCCGGAGATTCTCTTCCCCTGACTGGTGGGAACAACCAGTCCCCTTTGCTTTTTCTTCGCCTCAGGACGCAGTGGTCAAATTGCCCGTGCAGAGCACCTCGGCAACCGGATAGCCACTACCCCTGTACCGCGACCAAAAGGTGGTGCCTTGTGACGGAGCACTCCGCGGCTGGTCTCTTCCCTGGTGGTACACCGGACTTCACTTTTCTTCGACAACGAGATCACCTCTACTCTTGGCAAAGACCTGACGTGCATCCACCACCAGGAATAACTGCCCCCGCCGGAGCTGCCTCCACAAACAAGGTACCGTGTCCGCTTGGCGTCCCTTTCGATCGGTTCGAGTGATGTGTCTTAATCCTCTCCTTTCCTTTGGGTCGCCTCCAAGCTTTGTCTCACGCATTGTTCTGAACTGGTTCAATCTTCCAATAACAATTTGCTACACAGGCTCGAACGCATTTCCACAAAGAGACTTTTTGAGACAAATCTCCTTGCCTCTCTCCGAGTAGGCCTGGCCTCTGAACTTTATGATCTATTGTGGTTCTTGTCTTCTTGCCTTGCATTTTTCCCGTAAAGTATTGAACTGTGTTGACTTTGTAACCTGCCTATATTTCTCTCCCATCCTAACTGATATTAGAGTGCCATCTAGGTTGAGGTATACACCTCTGTCTGAAAATAAGTGATACCGGTGGAACCTAGACTTGTCAAAATATTGTTAGGGGGATTGATTGTTTCTTCTTCATAGAGTAATTGTAATTGAATTGTTTGCCGTGATAGTGCCATAGTGTTTTCCATAGATGTTCCGTTATAAATAAATACCCTAATATCTTTACACTAAGCCTCGTTGCGTGTTTGCTTGGCTTGCTGTGAAGAATTGCCCTATTTTGTATACTCCACATACTGCTCAACTCTTCTTTAGGGAAGTCTGACTGCTCAGCCACAGCTACCAAGTGAATCTGTGTGGTACAGACTGCTACCAAGTGGGTTCACCGCCAACCACCTGTAGTCCTAAATCTTTTGCAGTGGTCCCAGAGGGAACTGCACAGGTTTCCGCCTAACAGGGACATGAGTGGGGGCCTGGTGGAGGGTGCCCTGCACTGCTGGGGGGTGGGGGTGCAGGGAGACAGGAGTGGGGGCCTGCTGGCAGGTGCCCCTGACTGGGGGCGGTGGGGGTGCAGGGAGACAGGAGTGGGGGCCTGGTGGAGGGTGCCCCTGGATGCAGGGGGGTGGGGGTGCTGCGAGACATGAGTGGGGGCCTGGTGGAGGGTGCCCCTGGATGCTGGGGGCTGGGGGTGCTGGGAGACATGAGTTGGACATGAGTGGGGGCCTGGTGGAGGGTGCCCCTGACTGGTGGGGGGTGGGGGTGCAGGGAGACATGAGTGGGGGCCTGGTGGAGGGTGCCCTGCACTGCTGGGGGGTGGGGGTGCAGGGAGACATGAGTTGGACATGAGTGGGGGCCTGGTGGAGGGTGCCCTTCACTGCTGGGGGGTGGGGGTGCAGGGAGACAGGAGTGGGGGCCTGGTGGAGGGTGCCCTGCACTGCTGGGGGTGTCGGGGGACATGAGTTGGACATGAGTGGGGCCTGGTGGAGGGTGCCCTGCACTGCTGGGGGGTGGGGGTGCAGGGAGACATGAGTTGGACATGAGTGGGGGCCTGGTGGAGGGTGCACCACAGAGCTGGGTGGTGGGGGTGCAGGGAGACAGGAGTGGGGGCATGGTGGAGGGTGCCCTGCACTGCTGGGGGGTGGGGGTGCCGGGAGACAGGAGTGGGGTCCTGTTGGAGGGTGCCCTGCACTGCTGGGGGGTGGGGGTGCAGGCGGACATGAGTTGGACATGAGTGGGGCCTGGTGGAGGGTGCCCTGCACTGCTGGGTGGTGGGGTGCAGGGAGACATGAGTTTGACATGAGTGGGTACCTGGTGGAGGGTGCACCACAGTGCTGGGGGGTGGGGGTGCAGGGAGACAGGAGTGGGGGCCTGGTGGAGGGTGCCCTGCACTGCTGGGGGGTGGGGGTGCAGGGCGACATGAGTTGGACATGAGTGGGGCCTGGTGGAGGGTGCCCTGCCCTGCTGGGGGGTGGGGGTGCAGGGAGACAGGAGTGGGGGCCTGGTGGAGGGTGCCCTGCACTGCTGGGGGGTGGGGGTGCAGGGGAATATGAGTTGGACATGAGTGGGCCCTGGTGGAGGGTGATCTGCACTGTTGGGGGGCGGGGGTGCAGGGAGACATGAGTTGGACATGAGTGGGGCCTGGTGGAGGGTGCCCTGCACTGCTGGGGGGTGGGGGTGCAGGGAGACAGGAGTGGGGGCCTGCTGGCAGGTGCCCCTGACTGGTGGGGGTGGGGATGCAGGGAGACAGGAGTGGGGGCCTGCTGGCAGGTGCCCCTGACTGGTGGGGGTGGGGGTGCAGGGGGACATGAGTTGGACATAAGTGGGCCCTGGTGGAGGGTGCCCTGCACTGTTGGGGGGCGGGGGTGCAGGGAGACATGAGTTGGACATGAGTGGGGCCTGGTGGAGGGTGCCCTGCACTGCTGGGGCTGGGGGTGCAGGGAGACAGGAGTGGGGGCCTGCTGGCAGGTGCCCCTGACTGGTGGGGGTTGGGGGTGCAGGGAGACAGGAGTGGGGGCCTGTGGAGGGTGCTCTGCACTGCTGGGGGGTGGGGGTGCAGGGAGACAGGAGTGGGGGCCTGCTGGCAGGTGCCCCTGACTGGTGGGGGGTGGGGGTGCAGGGAGACAGGAATGGGGGCCTGGTGGAGGGTGCCCTGCACTGCTCGGGTGTGGGGGTGCAGGGAGACATGAGTTGGACATGAGTGGGGGCCTGGTGGAGGGTGCACCACAGTGCTGGGGGGTGGGGATGCAGGGAGACAGGATTGGGGGCCTGGTGGAGGGTGCCCCTGGATGCTGGGGGTTGGGGGTGCTGGGAGACATGCGTTGGTGGGTAGTAGTGCAAGGTGACATGTGGGTTGGCTGGGGGGCATGGCCATGGTGGATGGGCTGCCTGCGGGACATGTGCAGGGGTGCAGGGTAGTCCCCTGTGGTGTGGGCCGCCTGCAGGGGCTGTGGAGGGTGTAGAGGGAACAGCTGGGAGGACCCACACGGCCAATTCACGTGTGGGACTCCCCAGCACCCCCGAAATACACGTAGGCTGCTGGATTCACATGTGGAATTTGCCGCGCACCCAGAGTACACGTACCCTGCTGAAATTGCGTGTGGAACTTCACGCCCACACCGAAATACACGTACCCTGCTAATTCGCGCGTGAAACTTCCCGCGCACACCGAAATACATGTACCCTGCTAATTCGCGTGTGAAACTTCCCGCGCACCCCGAAATACACGGACCCAGGGCAATCGCGTGTGGAACTTCCCGCGAACCCCGTAATACACGTACCCTGCTGGTATCGCGTGTGGAAGTTCACGCGGACCCATAATACATGTACCCTGATGGTATCACATGTGAGACTACCCACGCACCCCTGGAATACACGTACCCAGGCAAATCGCACGGCTGGGGGGTGGGGGTGCTGGGAGACAGGAGTGGGGGCCTGGTGGAGGGTACCCCTGGATGCAGGGGGGTGGGGGTGCAGGGGGACAGGAGGGGGGCCTGGTGGAGGGTGCCCCTGACTGGTGGGGGGTGGGGGTGCAGGGGACAGGAGTGGGGGCCTAGTGGAGGGTGCCCCAGGATGCAGGGGGGTGGGGGTCCAGGGGGACAGGAGTGGGGGCCTGGTGGAGGGTGCCCCTGGATGCAGGGGGGTGGAGGTGCAGGGGGACAGGAGTGGGGGCCTGGTGGAGGGTGCCCCTGGATGCTGGGGTGTGGGGGTGCTGGGAGACATGCGTTGGTGGGCAGTAGTGCAAGGTGACATGTGGGTTGGCCTCGGGGCATGGCCATGGTGGATGGGCTGCCTGCGGGACATGTGTAGGGGTGCAGGGTAGTCCCCTATGGTGTGGCCCGCCTGCAGGGGCCGTGGAGGGTGTAGAGGGAACAGCTGGGAGGACCCACATTGCCAATTCACGTGTGGGACTCCCCGGCACCCCCGAAATACACATAGGCTGCTGGATTTGCGTGTGGAATTTGCCGCGCACCCGGAGTACACGTACTCTGCTGAAATTGCGTGTGAAACTTCCTGCGCACACCGAAATACACGTACCCTGCTAATTCGCGTGTGAAACTTCCCGCGCACCCCGAAATACACGGACCCAGGGCAATCGCGTGTGGTACTTCCCGCGAACCCCGTAATACACGTACCCTGCTGGTATCGCGTGTGGAAGTTCATGCTGACCCATAATACATGTACCCTGATGGTATTGCATGTGAGACTACCCGCGCACCCCTGGAATACACGTACCCAGGCAAATCGCACGGCTGGGGGGTGGGGGTGCTGGGAGACAGGAGTGCGGGCCTGGTGGAGGGTACCCCTGGATGCAGGGGGATGGGGGTGCAGGGGGACAGGAGTGGGGGCCTGGTGGAGGGTGCCCCTGACTGGTGGGGGGTGGGGGTGCAGGGGACAGGAGTGGGGTCCTGGTGGAGGGTGCCCCAGGATGCAGGGGGTGGGGGTCCAGGAGGACAGGGGTGGGGGCCTGGTGGAGGGTGCCCCTGGATGCAGGGGGGTGGGGGTGCAGGGGGACAGGAGTGGGGGCCTGGTGGAGGGTGCCCCTGGATGCTGGGGTGTGGGGGTGCTGGGAGACATGCGTTGGTGGGCAGTAGTGCAAGGTGACATGTGGGTTTGCCTTGGGGCATGGCCATGGTGGATGGGCTGCCTGCGGGACATGTGCAGGGGTGCAGGGTAGTCCCCTGTGGTGTGGCCCGCCTGCAGGGGCCGTGGAGAGTGTAGAGGGAACAGCTGGGAGGACCCACACGGCCAATTCACGTGTGGGACTCCCCGGCACCCCCGAAATACACATAGGCTGCTGGATTTGCGTGTGGAATTTGCCGCGCACCCGGAGTACACGTACTCTGCTGAAATTTCGTGTGGAACTTCACGCGCACACCGAAATACACGTACCCTGCTAATTTGTGTGGGAAACTTCCCGCGCACCCCGGAATACACGTGCCCAGACCAATCGCGTGCGGAACTTCCCGCGAACCCCGTAATACACGCACACGCTATTTTTCACACAGCGGGTGTCCGTGTTTGTCGGTACCCCTTTGCACCTCATTTGTCCTAGAGGTCCACTGTATGGACCATTCATCATAGCAGTATATGGGTGCTTTTTGTTAGCGCACATTTTGGCGCACATTTATTTCAGGCACAGGGACGCTACCGCCTGCTTTCTTGTGGCGGACTTGTTTGGCCCTGTGCGCGTCTTTCACCGTGCGCTGGTTTGCCCTATTCGATTCCATGAATACGAGTTGTAGGCGAGCGTGTGGGCGTTCCACGCACTTGCCTCCTGTACTTCCCCCGTGACGCCCATATTTTCATGCGTTGTTCCCCATTCCGAGTGTTACGCCCCGTGTTCCGCCTACTTTTGTGATGTGCGCCACGCCATGTGTGATTTCGCACAGCCGTGGTGCACGCCGTTGGATGACCTGTGCGCCGGCGTGCGCCGCACACTTTTTCAGCGCACATCCAACATTTTTCTCGCGCATGGACTTCCATGTATCGATGTGCGCTGGTTTCCCTGCGATTTTCGCAGTTGCACTGCGAATTTCGCACTTTTACTGCGAATCGCACGTTTTGGCACCTCTGCGCCAGAATTTTCGGCGCACATTAATTCCATGAATCGGCCTGTTTCTGTCTACTGTGATATGTTCACCACATTTTTATATTGGTAATTGTCCTCACTGCATTGTTCTGTATGATCTGACATTGTTTGACACATTTTTTGTTAGCCCCTATCAACAGTGCATTCCTGTAGTCCAGTCTAGGTAGGATTGTGGCTCTGGCGATAATGGTGCTGTTTTGTTTGTTCAGTACATGGCTGATGCGACTGAGCAGCCTTTGGTAGTATAATTGTTTTTCAGATATGTTACGTGGGCTTCCGCTCCTACGGATGCTTGCAGGTAGACACCTAAATTCTTGACCTTGTCAGATATCCTTATATTTGTGCCGTTGATCTTGAAAATGGTGTAGTCTGTATGTAGTTTAGCTCTTGCCTGGGGTGATCCAAAGATCATGAGATAAGTTTTGCTACTGTTGAGGTAGAGCCAGTTTGTCTTCATCTAGGCTTTGATGGAGCTGTAGATGCAAGCTAGTTTATTATGGTCAGTGGTGTGGCAGCCAGTCAGTTTGATGACTAATTGTGTATCGTCGGCAAAATGTGTAAAGAAGACCGCTTAATTGGTTAATAGGGTACATAGACAATGCAGATAAAACGTACCCTAAGTTGTAAATTTGAGGACAGCCTGGATGAACATATACGTGAACAATTCACTGGCCCATTTGGGGGGGGTGGGTGTGAACATCTTTTTAAACAATCAAAAAGCACCTGCAACGGCATAATTCATCAAAGCAAGGTAGCAAATGTTACCTTGCTATGATGATTGATTTGCATGCATGATGCATGCATCATTCACATGCTGCTGCAGCATGCTACAAACTTTGTACCAGCGTTGCAGATGAACTTAACTGGTTTGCTGTTAAATCTCAGTTACCAGATTAATGGTATCCACTACAGAATAATTGCTCATTTTACTATAGCAGTTAAGATAGCTCAGTGGGTTGAGTGCTTGCTGCTGCTATGTGCTTGTGATCTGCAGGCTGTAGGTTTGAATCCCAGCAACGCCATCTCAGCCTTTCATACTTCTGAGGTCAATAACACAAGGTGGGTTATATTGTGTGCTTACTTGTTCTATAAAAAGGAGCTTAAGCATAAGTGCTATACAATAACATATTATCATTTGGCCTTGGACTTCTGCTTGCATTCACAGTAATTTGACTATATGGATCTATACACACAGATAGTAATAATACATATGATGATTCTTGTATGAAATGTATATCACATTAATGTAATCATTACCATATTTTTCGTAGTGTACTTAGGAACAATGCTATTTGATGACACTTCCTGTTTTGTCAAGGGATGAAAGGTCAAGTTTCATCGTTTCCCGGGATGTTACTTTCGTTGGGGTCAAATGACATCACTTCTGGTGAAATTTGTAAATTCACTCTCTTACCGGTACACACATTTTACAAGCCGAAGGTAGTCCCCATTATAGAATACAGGGCTGAAATATACACGTCCAGCTTGTTAATGAACTATTAAAAGGCTTTTTTTTGGAAAAGGATATTGGGCCTCCCTGAAAGCAATCATATACATCTGATCAGATATGACCTGGGACTGTTGTCTTTGGAGGCCACTGTTGTTTAGAAAATGCTGACTTATTTTTTAAAATGCCTGTTCGCTGGTGACTCTTCTGTTCTGGTGATTACAATGAGGGAATTAAAGGAGGATAACGACACAATATTGTTAAACTGGAAAGAGGAGTCTTTACAAGGACTGAGAGATGTCAGTAGTGAGGTGGAAGGCCTAATCGTGAACCCACATGATGTCCCCATAAAATGTGGAGACACGATTGACTATCCCTGTGGGATGAATGTACACATTATAAAGAACTTGAACATTTAAAAATGAATCTAAACCATTTAATTAATTACCTGTCTATCTAATGAAATTTGCTGATTGGCACCTTAGAAGATACTTTATGAAAATGTGTTTAAACTTGCTTCGCACAAGAGAAGTCTTGGGGGGAGGAGCAAGGGTTAACTAGGAAATGAATCTTCACTGCTGTTATTGCTTTAAGAACACTGCAGAATTGGAATCAAAGAGACATATTCTGATTTTGTAATTAGTTATAAGTTTGTTTTGATGCAAGCTAACAGCTAAATAATATATATATATGAAGCCCTAATCATATATGAAGATGACATTAAGCAACGAAAACACCGCAAGTTCATTAGGGACAAAATTGATTACGAAACAGGCAGGATCTTCACGTTTGCCAAAAGGTTTGATTCATTACGAAAAAATCCTACAACCGAGCCCATTGTTGACGGTGATCCTGGCTCGATCTCATCTGAATCAGACGTCTCAGTTTTGGACAATGAGGAGCCCTCCGTCAGATTAAATTTTTTAGACGAGATGCGGCTGCTATGCCAGGATGGAAAGAATCAAAAGCAACGTGGAAAGGGTCGAGGAAGAGGAAAAGGAAGAGGAAAGGGACAGAAGACACGAGGAGGAAAGCAACTCGGCGAGGCCAGCGTGGGAAACGGCTCAGAAAAACGCCAAGAGAGCAGAGCAACGCGCTCTGGGACCAAAAAATAATCATTGACAACATGAAGCTGTGCCAAATTACCAACCTCTCCTCTCATGTGCTTACCAAAGCGCAAACCTCGGTTCTTTCACTTGGACTTAATTTTTGCCCTACTAAAGCATTTAACTATGTCCAAGTGCGCCTTGATCTTGACCAATTTATTTGAAAGATTAGACTTAAGAAATTCTTTTCATTGAATACCATCGTGCCCAAACCAACAACACCGCGGTTGGGCCGTACTAATCTCTTGATTTCAGATATTCCATCTCTAATGGATCTGGCCTGTCTTGAAGATTCTGACTTTGATCCTTCCAATGCCTGCCTTACTGATTTCAATATTGACCCTGACTGGGATGTACATACAAAACTCAAGGTCAAATCTAAATTTAATCCACAGTTTCCCATTGGTGGATGTATTGAAGCTTTTTATGATCTATGAATTAGTGATTTGAGAAAATTAAGGAGAAGTACCATCAAAAACAAACAAAACCTCACCTCTGCCCAATTTATGGCCATCAGCGAATTACAAGGCTTATCAAATATTATCATCAAACCAGCTGATAAGGGGTCTAACATTGTAATTCAAGATCGGATACATTATGTGGCTGAAGCCAATCGTCAACTGAAGGATCGATTATGTTATTCCCAATTCTCAAAAAATCCCTTTGGTGATATACAATTGGAAGTTACAAATGTGTGTACAAAATGGGTGGATACTGGCCTAATTGATGACGAGTTTGTTAAATTTCTTGTTCCCTCCTTTTTCACTATACCAACCATTTATTTTTTACCAAAAATTCATAAGTCTCTTATTCATCCACCAGGGAGACCTATTGTTACTCTATGTGGCTCTCTCCTTGAACATATGGCCCAGTATGTGGACGAAACACTATTTCCTTTGGTATCAGCTTTGCCCTCCTATTTACGGGATACCAAGGATTTCTTGCAACACATTACAAATACACCTTGGGAGGATGGTTTGCTTCTAGCAACCCTTGATGTTGTCTCCCTGTATACCTCCATTGACCATCAAATTGGGATGGAAGCATGTACATTTTTCCTTGATACCCGTTCATTGAACTTTCATGGCCATAGCTCTATGATTCTTGAAATGTTGTTTTTTTGTTTAACTAACAATGTTTTTCTGTTTGAAGGCTCTTTTTACCACCAAGTAAGGGGCACTGCCATGGGGAGTACTTTTGCACCATCCTATGCAAATTTGACCATGGGATGGTGGGAGGCCACCTTCCTTAGTGATCTACTTGCATCTAGCTTTGCTACGCATATCGTCGCTTGGTGGCGATACATAGATGACATCTTCGTCATATGGAATGGGACCGAAGTTGAGTGGCTATCATTTGTGAAACATATCAATACCAATACAGTTAACTTACGTTTTACAGAGTGCAATAGTATGACTGAAATCATATATTTAGATGTAGTTGTGACCCTTGGAAGATCTGGTTTCAATACTGAACTACACAAAAAACCCTCAAACACTGGTCTACCCTTGCATGCAACAAGTTGCCATCCTACGTCATGTAAACGTAGTATTCCATATGGTGAATTCATTCGATACCGCAGAAATTGTACCGATCTTGTATCGTTTGACCATCATTGCTCTTTGGCGGCTATTGATTTTGTCAAACAAGGCTATGAACGCAGAGTGATAGAAATGGCCTACACCAAAGCTCGCGGACTAAGCAGGAATGTTCTATTGTATGGTAACAAACCTGCGAAAACCGCTATGAATGATGAACCCAGACTTATAGTCACATTTGACACTGCCTCTAATCATGTCCGTAAAATCATAGAGCGACATTGGCGGGTCCTCACCGTGGATAAAGACTTATGTCCCTTGCTGGCCAATCGTCCAACTATTACCTATAAACGCGTACCCTCACTCAGGGATAAACTGGTTTCCAGTTTTCTACCACTAAGCGACACCAATCCCTCTCTGATGCAATCCTTGATGAAATCCCCCATAGGCTTTACAAAATGCTCAAAATGCAAGGCCTGTGCCCATGCCACTGCATGTAAATTCTTTGTACATCCGGTCACCAAATGTAAACAGTTAATCAAGTATTCGATAAACTGTGATACTGCTTTTGTGGTCTATGTCCTTTCATGCCCCTGCATGAGATGGTATGTGGGGAGCACCACATGCACATTAAAGCTTACAATATTGCAGCACCTCAGGGCAATTAAAAACTTAGATCCCGCATACCCTATGGCTAAGCACTTCAGATTAGAACATGACAATGACCTTACTCTCCTCAAATTTTTTGCGGTGGCACATGTCCCGATTCATCCGAGAGGTGGAGATCGTGTATTAAAACTGAGACAATTGGAGACCCGTTTTATCTTGGATTTTGACACAAAATCCCCCAATGGTCATAACCTTGACGAGGAGCTTTATACGTTTCTAGGTACATAACAATGGCCCTCATTACGACCCTGGCGGAAATCAACTGACATGACCGCCATAGCGTAAATAGCGTTTCCGCCACTGCACGATGGAGGAAAGTGCGGCTAATTCTGACCCATCGGGTTTGAGCATTACGCCATGGCGGAAGTGCAAAGTCCGCGATGGCGGAAATGACCCCAAAACGCCCCATACCGCCGTCGTACGTCGCCCTAGGTGCAATTCCGCCACCCATCTTACCGGTCACCGTAATGAGCGGTCAGCGCAAAATACGGTCACCGTAAATATACGGAAACGGAAGTAAAAACATGGGGCCGGAACGGGAAACAGCACGCCGTACACCTATAAAACCAGAATCCCAACACAACCATTAAAATCCGACCCTGAGACACATCCCAACCCGTTAGCCACCCCAGTTAAAAAAATAAATATGGGAAAAGTTGCTAAAAAAGCGTGCGACCGCAAGCGGCAGGTCCACTTCTCCCATGAGGAACTCACCGTGCTCACAGAGACCCTCCAGGAGAACGCTGCCGTCGTCTTCTCCACGCAAATGACCAGGACGGCACTTGCGAACAAGAAGGCCATATGGGCGCTGGTGGCACAGCGGGTAAGTGCGGTGGGGACCGCACCCCGCAACCCACAGCAATGCAGAAAGCGATGGGACGACCTACGGATACGCGTCCGGAGCATACTCTCTGCCAACCGGAACATTGCCTCAGCTACCGGGGGAGGATCGGAATCACCCATCAAGTTGACCCCCTGGGAAGAAATCTGTGCCTCCACCATCGGAATGGAGAGCATAGAGGGAGTCGGAGGGATGGAGAAAGGAGTGCAGACATCAGAAGAATCAGGTAGGTGGCCCAAATAAAACTATGCCAAATCCACAATTACCAACCATGTGAAGTACCATGTGTCCCCATAGTGCAATAGAAACACATGTTCAGGAGAACGACCACATACAATGCCATGACAGCGCCCCTTAAAAGTCAGATCAAACAACTAAATATTCAAAAAACCAAAAAACACACCCTACATGTGCAGCATGCACACCCTAACTACAGACTGCAAAATAACAGCATCCCCAATGCACACAAAAATGAGACCACCTCCAAGGCCCTGACCCAAATCACCCCCAGGTACCACCCCAATGCATGTGATACAATTGCCATTACAATCACCACAGACCCATGAATAACGCTCGCCCTCCTTTACTCCACCACAGGGTCCGATTCCAACGACGAGCTTCAGGACACCCCTACCAGCACACCTGCAAAGAGGGTCAAGACCAACGGCCAAAGACCCTCCACCTCAGCTGCACGGATCAAGGCACGGCAGCTGCACAAATCGAGTGGCAGCACACTGGAGGGGACATCAACAGGCACCCCAGCAGCCAGCATGTCCACAACAGCAGCACCACAGGTCCCCCCAATGGATGCCACAGAAGGCACTGCTTCTGGTGGCAGCAGCACCATAGGTGACAATGCTTTCATGCCAGCATGCTCCGACACAGAAAACGGTGCTGTAGATGTAGGATCCATCCATGACCTGTCCCAATCCCCCTGTATGTTTCATCCCGTACACCATGAGGACACCACGCAGGGGCACCCACAAGACGACGACTGGCCAACCCCAACAAGGCCTGTTGCAAGGCAACATGAGGCGTCCAGCCCCTCTGTGACACCACCGCAAATGGGCATGGCCCAGCAGAGGCAACAGTCCCTCGAGCAGATGATAGTGCAACAGCAGCAAATGGCCACGCTCCTCAAGGAGCATGCTAATGAATGTGGGGGTTCTAAGGCAGCCATTGAAACATCTACTGAGACACTAAGGGCAGAAATCGAGCGAAGTACAGAGACACTAAGGGCACAAATGGAGAGAAGTACCGAGAGCCTGAGGGGTGAACTGCATGCGACGTCCAAAGACGTGTGTGGTGAACTTGCCGCTGTGCGCCGTGTGCTCACTGAGCTTTCACAAACCCTTAGGGACATGCATGGACGTGAGCAGGCAGAGACATCATCCGTTGCAAGTTCCGTCCAGGGCAGCCCCCAACGTAGATCTGGGAGGACCCGGCGCTCCACAGGCAGGGGTGCCCCTGATACCCGGAGAGGGGGCTTGCAATAGCGTCTGCCCACTGACAATGAGCGTCATTGGACACTGGTGTTCGGGGGGGAGGTAGGAGGGTGGAGGGGGTGTGTTGGGCTTCTTTGGGTGGCGGGTCGATTGGGTGTGTAATGTCTTCTCACATCTACAATACAAATCTTCATATTCATCCGATGAGATGTGTGGACATTGATCTCTGTGTACGAGGCCTATCCTGGCGTACAGTCCATATTGTGCATGTCCCAGACACACACAGTGCCACAAGTCCCGTGTCCATGTAACAGCCACCAGGCGTGAGTGCTAGAAGCATGCATCTATGAGATTCTGCCGTAATTCACGGGCCTCCTGTGCCTCGCGGCCCCTTGAGGTGCTGCCACATCCCCACCCTCATCATGCCTATCGTCAGGTGCTAGCAGTTCTGCGTCGGGGGGCATGGCCACATTCCTACGTACGCACATGTTGTATAGCATGACACATCCCATGACCATCTTTGCCACCCTCTCATGGCGGTACAGGAGTGCCCCGCCAGACCTGCTGAGGCAGCGGAAACGAGCCTTCAGTAGGCCGAATGCCTGTTCTATGACCACACGGGTACGTGAGTGGGCATGGTTGTAGTCCTCCTCATGCTGGTCCTGTGGGTTCCGGATTGGTGTAAGGAGCCATTTCTTCAGTGGATACCCGCAATCACCTGTATGTGGACAAGAAAGGATGTTTGTAGAATGTCATTGCTACGTACGCACCCCCCCCCTTCCTGCCAGATCATTCACGCATCACCTACCCCACATACTCATGCATTAAATGGGACTCACCGAGTAGCCAGGATCGGCGCCCTGCGTGTCGCTCCATGTAGCGTGGTATTCTAGAGTTCCGCAAGACCATAGAATCATGTGTTGATCCCGGAAATCGGGCAGAACAATGTGTAAAGATCCTGTTGGAGTCACACACCATTTGCACATTGATAGAATGATATTGTTTCCGGTTGCGGTACTGGGCCTCCATGGCATGTGGGACAACCAATTCCACATGGGTGCAGTCGATGGCACCAATGCAACCCGGTATGCCGCCAAGTGCATGGAATCCCACTTTTGTGTTTGTTAGCTCCTGCTCCGAGCGTGGTAAAGTGATGTAGTCGTCTGAGTGCTTCAGGAGGGCATCAAGCACTTGGAATAGTGTCCGTGAGAATAGTGGCTGTGAAATGCCATGCAACTGTCCGACTGTGTGCTGGTAGGTGCCTGTGGCCAGGAAGTGGAGTACAGACACCACCTTCAGTAGGGGTGGGATGGCGGTTGGGCTATCTATCATGCTGACAAGGTCAGCGTGTGTCATGTCGACAATGGCGGTTATGGTGTCCCGGTCCAAACGGTAGAGGGTGTGGATCTGCTCAGCTGTGAGGTTGAACGGATTAGCTCAGAGGCGTGGAATTGCGGGCTGCCTGCGTGGTGGTAGTGGCTGTGCTGGTGGGGCTTGCTGGCCATGCCTTGCCCTCCTCCTCCTCCTCCTGCGTCTCCTCTGTGCGGCCGGTTGTTGCAGTCGTTGGCGTTCGTCTTCCTCTTGAAGTTGGAGTACTTGCAGTGCAATCAGGTCCCCCAGGCCCAACATCGCTAGTCCTGCCGGTAGCATTCTGGAGTGGGTGTGGTTGTGGGAGGGGTTTGGGTATGCAATTTATGTGTTTTCAGGCTGTATAGCCTTCACCTGTGGTGATTCATTCCACCTGTGTCAGCTGCAATGCCTTTCGTGCGAGCACGTCCCGCACACGACGCTGCAATTCGACGCATGGCATCTTGCATTTGCAATCATGTTCTTAATCCCGATGGCTGTGGAATATTGGTTTATATGTTAATTCTGCTATGGTCCCATTGTTGCACATACTATATTTGCATTCGCGAGCAGACTTGTGAAGGGTCAGTGGAATGTAGTGCTCGATCAACGGTGGACCCTCATGCAGCACTGTACCAACGTCCTCCGACGGCGGGGAGTCCCATCAGTGATTGAGGCCAGTTACCATTTTCACACACAGCCGCACTGCATACATGTATTTGTGAATACAAGCGTTCACAGATGCCTTTTCAACGTGATGTTGCAAATGAGGAATTCGAAGGACAGCGCTTTCGGTTTTCAACTAGCGGCGTCGAGACGCCCACAGGTCTGACTGGAAATGTAACGTTCTATTGTTGAATGTCCTTGGGAAGGGGCCCATGACGGGAATGCAATGATTGATATGGTCTGAATGGGATGCGCCATGGCGTAGTGGACGATAAGGCAGGACGTTCCCAAATACATGTGACTTCACTACACAAGGAATCCGGGCAGGAGCACAGTGGATTTTGAAGGCTGCATTACGCACAGACTCTATGGACATTTCGAATGTTATGTGAGTGAATATTCAGGCGTTTTCATTACGGGATGAGGGAATGATGAATGGATGCATGGAAAGATGATTTAATTGGGAGTCTGCCATGTACATGCCTATTTGGAATCTGTCCCCTTCCCCTGCGCTATGTGATGCAAGGCTGCCATAGTGGGACCATCGTCTGTCTGCCCTTGTTGAACCCTCCCTGTCTCGACGCGCCTTCAATCACTTGTGTCTATGCACGTTGATGATCCCATCTGATGGATCCTGTTCTGACAGGCGCAAGCACACAGACACTAGTTTGAAATAGTGTATTCACCTCGATTTGTGTCGTAATGATTCGCAAGTGATTTTTGGGTGCAATTGATCCTTATGAGTGGGCTAGCATGCATATGGTTGTAGGTTTGGTGTGTTGAATGAAGTGGTTAATGCATATGGAGTTCGGATGCCCATACTATCATTTTTTTCATTTGGGTGACAGGTATCTCCTCCCCTTCTGCCGCTGCCATCTGTACGCCACTCCTGCAGATGGCTTCTACAGTCGACACCTGCAGCTTCGAGTTAATCAGTGGAGCACCATTACGATCTTATGGGACGATCGCCAATGGCCCACATGCCCTTACGCAGTACTAGTGGCTAGGTGCAGCATACCTAGCTTCCAGCTGGACTAGTGCCTACTTCATGGGACGGCCCTGCGGTCATAGGCGCTTCCATGTTGCCTTTTTGGACGTTGATGTAGCCCCTGTGTGCCATGAAGGTACAGGGCGTCACACATGGGGAAGCTGGTCATTTATTGCGGATGCAGCCCACAGTAATGCTGATCATTTGTGATTTTATGTTCTAATGGCTGTATGGGCTTGGTGATTTTGATGTGCATTAAATTTATATTCAGATATTTACCGTGTAGCGTTATTCTTTGCTAGTAATGTGGCATATTCCGATTTGTGGCGCGATGTATTGTGAGGTGTTCTGCATTGGGTTCCGGCTTCTGGGTACAGTTGTGTGGTACGTCCTTATGCTGATGGTTGGTTTGACTACTGGCATGTGTACAGGGCTGGTGCAGTCTCCCTCAGGTTACTGCTTTGGATGTTGATTTGCACTGGTGGCAAGCGATGGGGGATTGTAGTTGTTTTGTGTCATGGAATTTTCTGTTCGTTTTGGTGTACTTGCACCTTCAGATGCCTGTGCTGCATCAGTACGGCAATGGTGTGTTGGCAATTGTGGATGGCCACTCACTGGGCACTTGGGGCCCCTGCATGCATTTGTTAGTTGGCATGCATGGGTGACTTGTACATTTCGCTGGTTGCATGGTGTGACTGCATTGCGCCTACGAGGAGTTGTGCAATGTGGCCAGGGAGTGGAGTACAGGCACTCAGTAGGGCCATTACGGTTGGTTCGCGATGCCGTAGTTCTCGCCATGGCGGAATGGTACTTTCCGCCATGCTTGATGGCGTTAGGTGAATGTCCGCTGGGGTCAGCATTTGCGTACCGTTGCACCATGGCGGATAATGCGGTTTTGCAGGGCTCGCGTGCGCGTACTTGGTGCAGTTAGCGTTGGCGTTCGCTACGGTGTCGCTAATGGCATCGTACTTTACGGTGACGGGTCATGATCGCAACGGGCGGTATTCGATGGCGGTATTACATTTCCGCCATCGTTTTTCGTATTCCGCCAGGGTCGTAATGAGGGCCAATGTGTTTACTCCCTAGTGTGTTTTTCTGAATTGGTCTATTTCCATCTACTATTTTATTTTGACTATGTTTAATTGATTTATGTTCTTTAAGTGTGGGTTAAATAATCTTTAGAAAATTAATGTGTTTTTCAAATTCACTGATTAGTTCTTGGCCTGTGCTCAAGTACTAAAAAATTCCTTTTCCTTCCACCGTTTTAATGATTGGATTGCCACTATGGTTTAAAATGAGGATGGAAGGGGTAAGGGAAAAAATAATTTCTTTTATGTTGCTATATTCACGACCTAGAAGGATTCTTGACTGGTGAATAATTTGGTATTTTGTGTCCATAGTTTCACTGTGGTTTTTTCAAATATGTTACTATTGGTGCATTTTACACAAGTGGATCTCAGATGTACATACATCTAGTCAGATAATGCAGCTAGAAAAGTAATTGTCATCTAGAATAGATTATATCCATGTATTTGAGGTAAGGACTATATAGCAGTAGTCCTGGCCAGGCTATTGGCATAATTTACATTAGTGATGTGCAGATGA
This sequence comes from Ambystoma mexicanum, assembly GCF_040938575.1. Lineage (NCBI taxonomy): Eukaryota > Metazoa > Chordata > Amphibia > Caudata > Ambystomatidae > Ambystoma > Ambystoma mexicanum. Next base: position 185,775,057 of record NC_090935.1, read on the forward strand.
TTTGATATTCATCAAACGTGGTCACTCTTATGACCTTGCCTATTTTTCACATCGCTCAGGTTGCCATTGTTGGACTTGCACTTGCACTTTCCCTCCTCTTTAAACATGTTTAGGTCAAGTATCAAAAATATTTTTTATAATTAATCTCTGGAAATTATGACTGCGCTGCATTTCCTTGTTACTTGAATTGTAGTTTCTATGTCTATTTTGATATTGCAATCGTGTTGGATTTTTAACCATACTATATGTGTTTTTATCTTTGCAATTTTGCACAAGACATAGGTTCTAGTCCATCAAAGTAATCAGATGCCATGTATGCAAATTTATGCTGCTATTTTGCGTATTTGCACAATGCTAAACCGGAGGCTAGTTTGAAAATCTATCTACAATGACATAGCCCGAGTTGGCCCTTTTCTTTTAATCTACATGTATATGATGACATTACACTTCCCCTTTTTATAATTGGTACTATGATGAATTGATTGACTTATATAAGCTGTTGTCTGTATCTATATAAGACACAATCTGACTCAAGTCAATGTACTAGGTTTTTAACTAAATGTTAATCTAGCTTGGCTTTGTTTTTTAATGGTAACATATGGTGGAAATTACGGTACATTACGGTTGTATGGTAGGCAATAACTTGACTTTCCGTTCCAAGATGGCCACTGTTGAATTACTTTGTAAATGCACCTTCATTTCATAATTGACATAGAAGGTGGACTACACACCTTTTAACCATGTCTTTGTCCTTTGTTGTGTTACGTGATCAAGCGCTCAGTTGAGCGTGAAACGCGTTGTAAGCGGGCCGTGCCCACAGGCGTCCTGCCTCTGTTTGTTTATGCTGTTTCCCCAGCCTTTTGTTCTGTGCATTTTGTACAGCTAAGAATTTATTAAATATTTACCTTTTTTTCTACTCTGTGTGAGCTGCGCTTTCCTTTTTTTGGAAACTTTGTTGGAACTTTTTCAAACTTTGTTGGGTGCACGGAGAGTGCGGTCCCTCCCCTCTCCTCTTTTTCTTTACATATATATATATATATATATATATATATATATATATATATATATATACATATATATATATATATATATATATATATATTACAATATACCATTACCATGTGCAGCACACATGTACTTCCTAGTAGCACCAACAACAAAGGGACTACTACTTTAAATATTTTACCCAACCAAATAGGCACCCATGAGAACATCAGATGATACCAGTCCTCATCTAATACCTTTATGCTCTCTTTTTTCATGTGTTTGTGCATGAAATGCAAACATAGCTTCTGTTAAACTGCCATTTTTCTCATCGTTTGGAGGTATTAGGGTGCAGCAATGTGCCCCAATTTGTGTGCACCCTCCTCCCACCATGGAAGTGAGGAGTTGTAGCACATATCTGCACATATCTGTTCTGCAAAGCAGTTAGTCTGACAGCCTATAATTCTTCTTTGATGGCGTTCAGACATGTTTCTGTGGCATTTGCCAATTGCAACAACTCCCACCTAGTTATTTGGAGCCATTTCATATTTGCTGCTGCCTGTATCCCAGGGGCCAGCAGGGATTCAAAGAATACAGCTGCCTTACTGAACAGGCCGTACTTCACTGGTATTGCTGTTAATTTGTCTGCAGAATCTTGTGAGAAATACTTCTCTCTCGTTCTCATTAGTTGGCCCAAACCCCTACAAGGCCTGTTCCTGTTTGCTACATACACTACTGCCTCATGTTCATCAATAGCCACAACATGACTATGGTGCACTCTGGGACAATACAAGCACTGGTGAGTGCAGCGTGGTAAGAGAACAAATACTGTTCCACTGCGGTGGCAGGTGCATATATGCTCAGATTCCAATATTGGTACATCAACAATGTAGAACCGATTCTCATCTTTGGCAAATCCGTTATTCGTTTGCACCCTGTGATTTTCCCTATGTCTACTTTGCTGTTATTTCTAAAACATAACAAAGGTGCCTTCATTTTCTGTATATACAATGGCACTTTATCACCATCAATCCAAGTTCACAAATGAGCATTTCTCGCCCAATCAGCAAGACACTTCCTGTTCAGAAATGTAACTTATTCTTCTGCTAGCCCAACCTTTACTTCTCCAAGGCAACACATCACTCCATATGTACACCCTGATTTTGCAAAACTCTCCATTATGTGCATATGCTGCCTGGTTCAACAGCATGGCAGCACTACTCCTGTGACATTATTAGTGTGTCTTGCTTCATTTCATTGTTGGCATATCTCTCCCCTATATGGACCATACAAGGTATATTTAACTACTGTGTGCTTGCCGTCATCAAATTCAGTGTGCCTTCATTCACAATTATATAAAAAGGTGTGCCGATAGTCACTGCTATCTACCCATTTAGTATAGACTGAGTGTCCTCGGAACAGTGCTCTCATTCTAAAAATGTGAGATGGACCATTCAGTGTGCCGTGTCAACCGCCATTTCCTGTGCTACAAACTGGGGGCACATGTGGTGTGAGGAATGAGAGAGCAAATGTAACAGGTCTCATTTGATCTCTCTCATCTCATCTCCTGCATGTGGCCATACCATGTGCTATCTACTTCTAATCGAAATCCCTCATACTTATTTCTTAGAAATAGTTCTTCATTGTGTTTATCTCTTTTTGTTCTTAGTTGTCTTCTAATTTTATTTGCTACTTTACTTAAATCTTCTACTTCTTTATTTCTTAATTTTCTATTTTATTCTATCCAAAGAACATGAAGAGAAAACAGGAAAACCATGGTAGTTTTTCTTTAAAAAATCACGTTTCCCAAAATGTGGAGTGTAAATGTCTAAGTCTGTATGAACTGCTGGTCGCACAATATTAAAAGAATGTAGGGCAATCAAAGCGTCAACATCCTCTTCATATTCTTGCTCCTGGTAGTTGGACATGGCGGCTTTGCTGGTGCTCCTATTGACATTTGTGAGGTGGAGCCATACCCTTCTTCCTCTGACCTTAATAGCTGGTTCACTAGTCACTGAACTTCAGCATTCCACTTTCTAGCAACATTCTTTATCTGAACAGTATCACCAGGGTACAGTTGTAAGGGTGGTTGTATCTGGGCTGTTGGATCTGTATCTTCCCTCTCACTTCTGGCCACTATGGTGGGACCCCCCCGTGGCACCTTCAACTGGTAGGATATCATTTTCAAGGCATCATCCAAAACAGTAGCTGTACTATGGACATCACATGTAATGCGTGCAAAAACAAGGAGAACGTTCATTTGTCTGACAGTAACCAGTTAATGTAGGGTTAGTTGGTGGTCAGAACCTGATGTTTGCATAAGGCAAAAAGAGATCAAGACAGACCATATAACCCATTTTTGTTTAATGTGGTGCACACCTTAGTAATACATTCTTTTAGCATGACATTGAGGCATTCTACCATGCCGTTCGCCAGAAGGTGATAAACATAAAATCATTTAGCTTGATGCCCAATAAGGTAACAATTTTTTAAATAGATAATTTCCAAAATGCTGCCAATTATCGGATCCTAACTCTTCACACACTCCCCAGCAGGGAAACACCTCACTTACACAGAATTTTGCAGCTGATTAAGCATCTGTATTAGCACTTGGACCTGCCTCTATCCAGCATGAAGAAAGGCAAACCATGACAATTATCATCCGAAAGCCATTGCATCGTTGTGTCATATCATCATAATCAATATGGAGATGCAGAAAGGGCCCGAAGTGCAGGGTAATATTGCCTTCACCACCCTCAATGTATGCCCTGCAGTAAATTGCTAACAATCTGCATGATTAACAATAAAAATCAAATACATGATCATGCAAATTGAGAATAAACTCGTACAGCTCTGCTGGTATACATTCTCTAGACACGTGCATGATAGTGAAGCTGTTCTAATGTTACATCAACAGCTGTAACAGCTTTACAGTCTTTCATGTGCAGATTTCCTCCCACAATAAAAGTCTGTACCTGTCAAAGAACAGCACATCCTTGATGTTCTATGATTAGTGTCTGGGATAATGCATTGCATGGTTCTGCCAATTCATTCTTATTTTCTTTTTCATCATTTGCTAACATTACTAATTCTAGCATGTCAGTAAATACACTGCTTCTTTGGATGCCATGTCTGCTGCATCATTGCCATGTGCTATTAAGTCAGTACGTGACATAGACATTGTGAGCATGTCAAGCAATTCAGACAATAGTGTGGCATGTTGCACTGGCATGCCATCTGATCATTGGAACACCCTTTGTTTCCAGCTGGATAACCCTGAAGGCTGCAGACTCTAGAGTGGGTACCAACCCGTTGAACGACCATTTTTGCAGTGTTTGTTCTCATAGAGGGGCGCCCATGGCTAACTTTTGGATGTTTTCAAGGGTCTTAGGTTTAGTCACCCTAAGTGTCCTAGGGTCATCCAGACATGGACTCCTTGCTCACTGTGCTCAGAGAGGCACAGCTCCACCTCACTGATGATGCCCAGTAAGGCTCAACAAATTGTATGGGGTTGCTGTTGGTACCCTTGTTCAGAATGGAATTGCCATAGCATTTTGGTGCTGAACTGCCCATATGGGCGAGACAAAGACTGATATGCAAATGGTTATTTCCCATCTGTGAAAGGTACAGTGAGCTAAAATGTGGCTGCAGAGTCTAGCGTGGGTACCATACCATAGAACAAGCCATTTGTGCCATCTTCATTCTCATAGAGGGGCGTCCATGGCAAATGTTTGGATTTTTTCAAGGGCCTTAGGTTTAGTCACCCTAAGTGTACTAGGGTCATCCATACATGGCCCCCTTGCACAATGTGCGCACAGAGGCACAGCTCCACCTCAATGATGATGCCCAACAAGGCTGAAACATGTGTATGGGGTTGCTGTTGGTACTCTTGTTCAGAAGGGAATTGCCATAGCATTTCGGTGCTGGACTGCCCATGTGGGTGGGAAAAAGAGTGATATGCAAATGGATGTTTCCCATCTGTGAAAGATACAGTGAGCTAAAATGTGGCTGCAGACTCTAGAGTGGGTACCATCCCATAGAACAGGCCATTTCTGCCGTGTTTGTTCTCATAGAGGGGCTCCCATGGCTAATTTTTGGACTGAATGCACAGTGGTTGCGATGTACGCTGAATCAGAGTAGATTTTGACCTCTCTGTCTATGTAGTGTCGTAATGCTGTTATTAACACCACTAGTTCTTCTGTTGTGCAGAGTAGTGCAGAGGGAATCTCCTTCTCACTACTACTTCAACGTCTCCCATCATCACTATGGACCACTGATTCACTGATGAACCGTCAATAAACACAATCTCTCCCCCATTAAGTTTGGTTTCTATTACAAATCTTGCAATATTGTCCATGATTTTCTGGAGGGAAGATTCTCCTACATGGCCAGGGAAAAGCAGAAGCTACCTGACTTTGACCCTGGGGTGGCTATCTGCAAGAGGAACACGTATGAAAACAAACTCCAGAGGGATGAGAACATGCTAGACCAAAATAAACGTGCAAACCTAATTTCTAATGGCATCTATGTGCCCTTACAACATACATATATGGCTTATTGTGATGTAGTTGAAGAATACCCCGTTTATTCTAGCCAACCGACTTGTTTGTCTCTCCCACCTCCTCTTTTGTACTGAGATGAGGAAGTGGAATGGAGTAAGGAAGAGGACTAGCACTGGTAAACCAACACATGGTTCTAGACTATGGAATTTGTTTAACCATGCTGGGAATTTTAAAACCCACACAGCTAGGAGAGTAAACCAGTGAACCTGAGGGGACCCTTTAATATGAGGCAGCACTATTATGGGAAGGATGGGGATGCAGACATTACTCAAACATCAATAATAAGGTTGACTCAGGAAGTTGGCAAAAGGTATGCTGTTTTATTAACAATTATCTAAAACTGGGAATACAATGGACATCTACGGGTGTCAACAGTATCAAGCTCAAGGATTTTCATTTAAAAAAAAAAACACTCTTTCATACTAAAAACCCATCATCATTGACGTCATGCTACCTGGCAAATTGTAAAAACGTATGTGGGGCTGTGGTTGGGTAATGGGAAGCATCTACATATGTTTCTTTGTGGTTTCATGTTGTGATTCGGTTTCTACTATTAGGTGGGCAACTATGCCCTCCATCTTCATGGTCACAGAATACACAACAATCTATTGGTTCACAAACTATAGGGCTCTTTGCTATGTGGCCCAATATCATTGGTTGGCATGCTTGTACCCTTCTGAATATTCCACTCGCTAGCAGCGCACAAGCTGATACTCCAGGTGCGGGGGGATTGGTTTGACCATACCTCCCCACACAATTAGCCCAACATTTATCATCACTCTTACTTTCTGTCATCAATTAGCCTTTGAACATGGCGGTGCAGGCTTCACAAATTCCTGGGAATATTAGGGAGTGAGCATGCTCTTGTCTTCTGGTCTCTTGTGTAGTTCTGCTCACGTCTACTTTCATCTAGGTCACATGCTTTAAGACCACAATTTGAGCTTCAAAATCAATATTAAATGCTATTACAACAAATAAACTTGGCACTCATTGTCTCTCAGCTGCACCTTGGCAGTAGATTGGCCCGTCTCCTGTATTAATTGTATTCTTTAAATAGACAACCAATTCTCGGCTGCAATGGCCTTCTTGACACTGGGCCAGATAAGCCTCCTGGATTCTTTATTGCTTGTCAGGTAATGTTTGTTAACTGCGACACACTTCAGGCTTCCTGCTCGGTTTCCTGCCCAGTTTGCTAAAACACGATGTGGAATATCCAGAATCCTTATGCTTGTATATATACCTTGGCGGCACCGCCTGCAGTCTATTATACTATGTATAGCTAGCTTCTATGATCAGTCTACTTGCGTTGCTGACTCTGTACATTTATAAACAATTTGCGTTTTTCTTCCATGCTCTTCACACATGCAATCTTCATTTTACACGTAACAAGTTACTTGATTCTTTACTTTGCCATTGGATACTATATGTTCTCTTTACATGCTTCACCATTATCTCTTCTCAGTGTATCATGTTACATCATGTGACATTACCAGTCTGCTTTCATTCATCATCTCCCGCTCTTCGGGGATCTTCCCCAAGAGACTGTCAGCTCTTCGTGTATACATAAAGAATGGCTTTCTTAATGGGTACTTTGCTTCAAAGGCTGCCTGTCTCATTGGCATCATTACCTGTGTCATCTTTATCACTATCTCGGGTTCCCAACATATAGGCAGGTTAGGGGCGGGACTTCTGGTAGAGGCTTTTGGCTCCTCCACTACACCAGGAAAAATTAAGGGAGGATTCATGCCACTATGAAATAGTAGATGCTGCAAGTGAAGTATCTGAATGAAAGGAACCTGAGGGAAAGAGGCATTTTCCTTACAAATGTGAAAGCCTAAAAAAGTGGGGGAGTTTAAGTGAGCGGTCGTCCACATTGAACTTGGAAAATAAAGCCTTCAAAAGAAAGAGAACTAGATGGGAGAAATCCCTACTTCAGTGAACAATGGAACTTTTGTTGATTGTTATCCAGAGGCACTGGGCAGTTGTTGAAGGACAAGAAGAAACCTAGGGGAACACCTACTCTAAGGGAACTATTTATTCCAATGTGCACCTTAAATCTTTGTCAAACTGTGAAGAGAAAAGCTAGACATGTATACTTTCAAATAATCTCTTTATGGGGGTTAAGTTGATAGTATAAGGGTCAGTGTAGGTTTTGGACACAGGAAAGAGGATGCTCTTTTTGCTTTACATTCTGACACAGGTGTTCCTTTATTTTTTTGAGGCAGGGAAACCCTTCTTAGAATTTAGGGAGAGATGGGTATTTCCCCAACCGTCTTATTATTTTGCTGAATAAAAGTCAACTTTTTATTCTGCAAGTAATTCCGCCTAGAGGGCAACAGGGAGGGAACATGGGATTGAAAATTAATACTGAATGACAAAGACAGACCTATTAGGCCTTGTGAGCGTTCACGATATGCAAGTGCAGAGAGAGAGGAGAGGAGGAGGGTGTGGAGGGTAAGTGCTAGGAGTGTTTGTGCTCATGAGTCAGTAGCATATGCAAGTGCCCAGTGGAGGAAGTGCCAGGGAGAGGTCAGTTGCAAATAAATAGGTAAGTACAGGCCTACAGTGGCATAGGCCAGTGGGTGTCAAGGAAATTTCTGGGAGCTGGTGGAGGCTGAACGTGATTGGGTGTGGGAGGCCAGAGCCCAGGACGACACAGACTCATCTTGGTCACCATCCTCAGCAACTGTGGGTTTACCAGTGGAGGGAGGAAGCAAAGGAGGATGTGAAAGTGAAAGTGTGGAGGAGCTTCAGGAATTTGATGAGATCCGGCTCAAGTAGAAGAGGAAATGGGAGACTGTTCCATAAGCGGGAGTCAGCTGAAGAAAGAGATTGGCCACCAGCCATCTGTTTAGCAAAGCGCTTGACACACAGAGAGTTGGTACTGGAGGAATGTAAAGATCTAAAAGAAAAGTATTTAGTAAGAGCAAGATGTAGATGTGATGACGCAGAGTGATTTGAAATTGATCCTTGCAGCAACATGGGAGCCAGTGGAGAGATTTTAGGGCTGGAGAGATGCAGTCCCTAGGCTTGTGGTAGAGGGTACAGTCAGGAAAAGGCTATTGAAGTAGTCTAGGCTAGGGAGAACCAGAGCTCCAGCGACATTGAGCTTTTAGGGGAAAGTGAGAAAAGAGAGAATTGCTTTCAGAAAGACGAGTTTAAAGTGGGACTTCTTGGCAAGGTCCTGAATGTAAGGGAGGAAGGAAAGAGAGGAGTTGCAGATGACTCCAAGGTTTCTGGCTTCAGATGAAGGAGATGGGGGAGATCCCATAGATTGTTGGATGTGCACCAGGACTGGATGGCAGATAGGCAGTCCGGAATGATGGAAGGGAAGTGAGGAGAGGGGCAGAGGGAAATTTGAAGAAGAGTTCCATGTCATCTGCGTAACACTGGGAGTTAGAGGAGAAGGTAGAAATGAGGTGTGCCAGTGAAGCAAGGAAAGTATTAAAGAGCAGGGAAAGAGGTTGAATCCCTGGGGCACTCCACAGGTGTAGAGAGAGGAAAGGGAGGAGAAAGTGCCCAGAATAACCTGGGACAGATGGTCGCTGAGGAAGGAGGTCAGCCAGTCTAGTGCCCTTTCCAAGATACCCAGTGTATCATGTAGCCATTTAATGAGGATTGAATGATTGACTGTGTCAAAAGTAGAGGAATGGTCAAGTAGAATGAGGACAGTTTGAGAGTTGGAATCTAGAGATGCAATAAATTCCTTACAGGTGTTCAGAACAGCAGTTTCTATGCCTCTGGATGTTCAGAATCTATATTGGTGGTCAAGGAGGCAACCAACAGGTCAGTGCTTGAGGTAAATTGGGTTTTTTCCAGCTTGTCCAAGAGTTTCCTGAGCAAGGGGGTGATAGATATAGGGTGGTCGTTGGCTAGGCAGGTGGGGTCTACTGAAGGTTTTTTCAAGAGGGGGCACAAAAGGGAGTTCTTGAGGAAGGTGGGGAAAGATCCAATGGCAAAAGTTGGTAGCAGAAATCAGCAAGTGCAGCGGAAAGAGAGCCAATATTGTCCTTAATGGTTCAGGAAGAGTAGGGGGAAACCTGTTTGCAGGAGACCTTCATGGAGCAGACAACTGTGGTGACCTCATCAGGTGTGATAGGAGAGAAGGAGGAGAGAAAGAAAGAAGAAGGGTGGGAGGCCATGGGAGGCGAGAGAGATTTTGTAGTAAAGTGTGTGGCCAATGCGTTGCAGAGGGCTTGGGAGAGCTGAGGAGGAGATTGTGGAAGTGATGGCTCGTTCCCTGCAGATTTTCAAGAGTTCAGCCATGTTTGTGGATGCACCAGGGAAGCGCCAGGATGTGGGCCCTTTTCTTGGCTGGGATGTAAAGTCTATACTGTCTTTGTAGCAGGTGAAAGGCCAGTTTTTTCAGGGTTGAGCCAGAGGTCTGCCACTTACGTTTTGCAGCTCTGCACTTGTGTTTCACGACTGCCAGTCGTACCAAGTGTTATGCTTAGAGGCTAGTTTCAAGTGGATTCTCATGATGGGGGCCAGCATGTCGAGACTGTAAGTAATGGATAATTGGAGGTTGCTGAGAGCAGAGTCAGAGGTATAGTCTGCAGTGGGGGAGAGTGGGGGATGAACGTGGATGCGCAGGCAGCAGCTGACACTTGTTTCATCAGATGGATGTTAGTGACTGAGTTTGGCAGGGCTTAGGAGGTGCAGTCAGAAGGCTGAGAGGACCCATGTTATAGGAGAGGAGAGAGTTGTCTGACATGGACAGAGGGGTGATCATTGGGAAGGAGAGTGAAAGATCAGCGTGGGTGAGGATATCAAAAGTATGTCCAGCCGAGTGGGTTGGACAAGAAGGGAGAATGGAGAGGTAGAGCATGGTGCAAAGGTCTTGGAAGAGAGAGGATGCAGTGATAGAGGAGTCTAGATGGATGTTGAAAGCACCCATGAGATGGAGTTTAGAGGTGGTTGAGAGGAGAGAGGAGCAACAATCAGCCCATTCGGAGAGGAACAAAGTGGAAGAGCCAGGTAGCATTTTGATAGTTGCAATGGTCAGAGACAAGGAAGGAAAGAGGAACAGCTTGCAAGCAGGCTCTCAAAGGAAGTGTAAGTTTGGGTGGGTATGATGGAGGAAGGGACCCACTCAGTGAAAATCAGGGCAACGCCACTGCTAGCATGGTTAGGACGAGGCATGGAGATGATCTTGTAGCCATCAGGAAGAAGGAAGTCAAAAGCAGACACTGAGCTGACATTGAAGCACATTTCGGTAAGAGCCAGGATGTCGAGGTCAATGTCTTCAAGAAGGAGGCAGATGTCGGCAAAGTGTTTGATGACTGACCGAGACTTAAGTGTGGCTAGATGAAGGAGATCTCCACCTTTGAAGATTTTCCATGGAGGGGTACAGGTGGTGGTATACCAGTCGGAGGGGGGGCAAAGAGATTAGAAAAGGGAGTAGTAGAAGTGGGAAGGAAGTTAAGGAGTGGGGGCAGGCACCGGTCAAAGAGAAGGAGGTTGGGTTGAGGACGCTGAACCAAGATAGTGCCAGTGTTATAGACATTAATGATACACCTGCATGATGGAAGCCCACCACGAGGACTTCCCATTCGGTGCCACCATTAACAGGAGAGGATATGAAAGGGGAAAGATTATATATGAGATGAGGAGTCCATAGATCTATGGAGGGGACAGAGAAGAGGATATCAGTGAAGACCTGTCTGTAAGATGCAATGACATAGGTGTCTGCGATGGGTAGACCAGGGCAAGCCTTCCAGACCTCGTGAGAGAGGGAGGGTAGGAGATAGTGTAGCAGTTAGAGAATGTAGGGGAGATGTTGAGTGTCATAGGGGTACCAGAGGATAGTTGAAGGAAAGAGGAGTGGCTGCACAGCACAGGCCTCATCCAAACTTACCAGGCAGCCAAGTAGTTACAAGAAGGACACAAAAGACACACAATGCAATGCAACATGGGGTACAAAGATGTTAAAACACACACCCAAATTCAAACTTCCAAAGGGATCCATAATGCAATGCAAAAAGGGGTGCAACAATGTTCAAAAACGCACACCTAAATTTGAATTTAAAAAAGGGACACAAAATGCAGTGAAAGAAAATGTAGATTAGGTGAGGCAAGCAAGGCAAAATGAGATACACACAGTTTTGGTGCAGAAGTTGTTAGTGGAGGAGGCAGTGGAAAAATTCAATCATCACTCACTATTAGATCTGCTGAGAGTGTAGCGCTGCAGGTGCCCAGGTTCGTGAAAGCAATTACTGTGCCAGAGCCTTACAGTTGTCCCCTTACATTTCCTTAACCTGGGGTATGCCATCATATACAACAGTATATGTGAAACCATGATGCACATGATCACCTTCCTATCACCTTCCTGTACCAGTTCTCGACAAAAGCTGCCAGGCTCACAGTGCAGCATTTAAGACTTTTAACTGCAGGATTGGATATAATCAACTCATATCTAGATGCTCGCTGTGTGTCACTGTACTCTTTGGTTTCTGTAAAATCACAAAGGCAGCTGCAGCCAATGCTTGCTTACATGGGAAATGTTCCTTAATCACTGGATCTAACAGTCCACTGTAATATGCAAGGTGTTTGTAGCCCACCAGGTATTTCTGTGTGAGGACAGCCGTCATCACATACCCATTTGAAAATGAGACAAGAAAAACTCTGCTGCATAATCTGGTATTGGCATAGCTGGGGCATGTTTGATTGCATATTTCAGTTCATTAAATGCTTTAACCATCTCTTCTGTCCATCCAAGTGCTTCTTAATCTTTCTGTGCCTCTTTTCACCTCTGCAACACAGGTCTGATGTATTTGGTTTAGTCAAACACCCCTAAAAGTGTATGCATTTCATTCCTTCCTTCTGAGGATATCATTTTTCCCAAATAAATTATTTCTTTCTTACAATATTACACTTTTACCATGTCTACTTTATATCCAGTTTCTGCTAATAACATTACTGAATTTTTCCTACATTCCTCTTCTGTGTGCTACACACCAACAGTCTGCCAACATATTCTTCTATTATCATGATCAGTGTCAGTATGTTTGCCAAATTCCACTGTAAAACACTATGTTGAACACCCTAGGGGCTTCACAATACCCATGTGGTAATCTGGTATGCTGATACTTTTTCCCTCTGTTTGTAAACAAGGTGAGATATTGTGAGTCTGGATGCTTGTCACCATGTGCGGAAATGGAAGGTCTGCATGCCATGGATGTTAAGTGTGTCTAGTAATAGGAGATTTATAAACTGCACCACTCTGCAAGCTTTATTGAGGCTGGGTCCTGACTAGTAGAAATTACATTGAATAGAGATAGTTAATCTCCTTGACAAGGAATGGACAATCCTGTGTCTTTGAGGCACCGCATTACGTGAATTGATAGTGCTAACAACTTAGAGCCGGCAGCAATACGGAGGCAGTTACACTGCTAGAGGCAAGCACCTTGAATGGAGAGAGTTTTCTCCATGACAACAAAGGATTACCGTTGTTGTGCTTACCCCATTAGAAAACATGTGGAGAAGCAGATCCTTTTAAGAACGTGGTGCATAACAGAAGACTGCTCGAGGATCACAATACAAAAGTGGTCCTGGCCACTCTATATGACATGCTTATAAGTGGAATTTCAAAATCTCAAAGACTATTGGTACGTAAAACTCAGGGAAGAAGCCTGTTTTGTGTTACCCTACAACTGTGAATTGATGATCAATACATAGGGGGTCATTACGAGTTAGGAGGTAGCCATGCTGCTGTTAGCGGAATGGCTACCCCCTTACCGAGTACCAGGTCTGGGTTCCTTGAATAAGGAATTACCGGGCCATTCCGACCTTGGAGGGCCCAGTAATTCCTCATTAAAGGAACCCATCCTGATTCCCATTCGACCCCCCTTAGCACCCTGGTCTGCTCGCGGGACACGCTAAGGACGCCTGGTTTTACCAGGAGGCCTTAGCGGGTCCCCCAAGCAGAACTCGTAATGAGGCGGTAAGGGGTTGACGGCTCTGGCACCTTTACCAGAGCCGTTAACCCCTTACCGCCTCACTCGTAATGACCCCCATATTCTCAAGCTGGGGTAACCCAGCCAGTGCCATCATATATTTGGTTAAATGGTTTGTAGGGCTCACCCCATTATAAAACACACAGGCCCTCATTACGACCCTGGCGGAGATCGTGGTGCAATATGCACCATGGAGCACGGCGGAAAGCTGCCGATACCGTCATGGGGGTTGGTGGATTTACCGCCCCATGCCGACCTTGGCGGGGCGGTAAATCCCCATTCCCCATTTTACCCTTCCCCATTCCCATTTTTGCCCCATAGGGTATAATGGGAGTGGGGAAGGCGTTAATTACGCCACCGTAAAATACGGTGGCGTAATTAACAACAAGGGCCCGTAGCGCCATGGATTTCTCCGCCTGGAAAAACCAGGCGGAAAACGGCTCCATGGCGCTACGGGAACTCGTAGTAGGGCGGACGGGTCCACCGCGAATACCGCTGGCGTAAACCCACTCCGCCAGGGTCGTAATGAGGGCCACAGTCTCAAGCTTTGAGAGTGAGAGATAACAGTAACACAGTCATCAAACGACTGCTTAGACATTTTTGTTGTGTTTACCTCATTAGAAAACATGCGGATAAGCATACTTATCAAAGAACGCAGTGTACGCAGGAAGACCACTCGAGGACCATAACACCGAAGTGGCCCTAACAACCTTGTAGGACAAGCATACAAGCAATATTGCAAAGACTATTGGTAAGTAAAACGAAGGGGAGGAGCCTGTTTCATGTTGCTTTAAAGTTGTGAATGGATTTTTAATACACAGCTGCAAGCCATGAGGGCGAGAGACAATAGTAACACAGCTAGTGCCATCATAAGTTAAAGCGTAGTCTGAGAGAGCCAAATTATAGCAACAGAACTTGTCTGTCTTCATTGGTAATTTGTGTTGAAAACATGAGCTTCAGATGGATATGCAGCGTGAAGGATTCTGGTCACCGTAGTCCTGGTAGTCTGTAACTAAGATGTGGAATAGTTGCCACAGCAAGGGTGAGTCATTGAAATATAAAATAGAGACCATGTGTGACCATCTAGTTTAGTGATATAGACTGCACATGGGTAGTGACATGTAAACATTATACTTTTATTTAGGCAAAAGGAGCAGTGATATCGGCTATGGAGAGTTTTGTCCAGTAGTCACAACGGTTCCTGTAGAACACAGTTTGTTAAAACCAAGAAGTACACCTGAACTATTCCTCCAAGTGCAAGTCAAGGCACATTGAAAGAGAACCCATCCGGGTGAGTATGTAATGCAAAATAGTCTGACATGTAGTATCTCCTGGTCTGGGGTTACTGAGACACATTTAAGGTGTTGTATAGTGGATGTTAATCACTGTAATTAATGTCACAGTTTAAATAGAATATCGATTGGAGGTACTAAGACCCTCTTAAAATGTCATTCTATAGGTCACTTTCACAGAAGAACAAACACAGGGGGCAACCAGAAGTACCGGAGACCAGGATTAATTTGCAATAAAAAGTGACTGTAGAAATGATAGTGTACAATCTTTGTATAGTATATGACAAAGTAGTGTCATATAGGATAGGTAGGTGGTAACACAGGGTTTTCCTGATGAATTTTCATAAAATGTGCTTTTAAATGGAATGAATGGAAAGAAACATGTCGGATGTTTGATGAAGTATGAGCATAAATGGACAGTGTTTGGAAGGGAGTAGTATGGAGTGAAATATACACTTTTTTTTATATAACTGTCATTTAGTATGTTAGCTCTGTAATAACATACCACCATATCGATTTTCTGTGCTGTTATAACATTGAATTTATGATTTCAGTTTTTTTGATACATTTTGTACAAAAATGAATAAAATATATATGTATTTTTTTACACAAAACATCTTGGTATTTGTTTAAGAAATACGTATGGTCTTCTGTGTAGGTTAGTGAGAGTGTCCTAGGCTAGTATTTACACTAGCAAAAGAATGCCATCTAACCATTGGAACTTTTGTTGTTTAGAGTCACTGTTTAGATACACCATCTAAACTCCAGGGTGTACGCTTATCACTCTGGCACTCTTTCACCCAATCTAGAAATATGATCATGGCCAATGCTGCCTTGCCTGGTGACATCCCTCCTCAATCGACAAGGAGAGTAGGTTGCTCTAAAGCAACCATTGATTAAATATATTTTGATCCCACTCTGTTTTCTATTGGTGAACAGTTTCAAATCTCCCCTCAAATTGAAAGTGATCATGAAATACTCACATTAACATGGTCCTATCCAGTTACATCTCTTACTTCAACAGTCAAACAACTGAAAGGTAGTCTAAAGATCAATGGCAGCAAGTCCAGCTATCGGTGGTCTGTATCCACTATAGGTAGCTTTAACAACTTGTTGAAATCAACAAACAATAATCTTTATGTTCAGATATCATGACTATCTTTTCAATATAGAGATCTATTGCACCTCTATAGGATTAATTCTAATTGAAAAGACAAAAGGATATTTAAAAACACACACTCTTATAATCCTCTAATGAAGGATCAGAAAGCATTATATCAACGAGAAAGGAGACTCACCGTGCGTCTTCCTCTTAGCCAAAGGACTTCAACTTTGAATCTATTAAAACATGATACAGGCATATAATGCAAATGCCTACCAAAAAGGATGGCAAAGTGAATTTACAAGCCAATAGCAATATGAATACTGCACAAATGTGGTCTCTTTTGAACCATGTCACCTCTGAGCCTCAACTTGCAATTCAAATAAACAGAGTTAATGAGCAACAGTGGTTACTCGACTAATCTATATGCCTTACCTGCTAACAAATCTAGTATATCACTCAGTACTACTAATAGTCCTTTCCGTCTTGTCTTTGATAAAGAAGACATTATAGATCTTCTGAAAACAGCTATCACGTCCAGGGCTCCGGACAAACCTTATGTTAAAAGAAAAACCTTAGATTTGGACGCAAATTCTCTTCAACCTATTCACCTTCATAAATTCTGTGAAAATGAGAGTCCAAATCTTGGATGAATTCAATAATAGTTCCAATATTCAAGAAGGGCAATCAAAAAATTCCATCCAATTACAAACCAGTCACCCTTCCTGATGTGCCAGGAAAGGTTTTTGCCTGTCTTGTCCTCCGTGATTTAAATCACTGGACCTTAACATCAAATAACGTGACCCTCATCAAACTGTATTTGTTGCAAGGATGGATACTTCAATTAATATTACAATCCTAAATGCATTAAAGGCACATTGCTGTTGATCAAAGCAACCTTTATATCTTGATTTTATCGGTTTTCGATCTGTGTTTGAATCAATTGACAGAGAGCAACTATTTGAAAAACTTAGAAGTAGATGCTGCCCGCCCTCACTTCTGACCCTCATTTATGTCTTACACTCAAGCCTGACTATGCAAGTGCAATAAAAACTTGATGGTCTTCTTTCTGCCCCAGTTTCCACTTTCAGAGGTCTTAAGCAGGGATGTGTCTTAACTGCCATTCTTTTCAATGTTTTAATAGTTGAAATTAAGCTGTTTTTTTTTTCCGTTCCTGTGGTTGTTATATGCTGACAACATTGTGTTGTTGGTGAAAACCCCTAGTGGTCTTCCAAGACTACTAAATGAATTTGGTTGCTATGCCACAGAAAATCAATTATAGTTAAACGAAAAGAGGCTGCCCTGGAGCGGGAAGGACTGGAGGGCTGGAGAAACTATAACAAAGGGGGTTGTCCTCCCCTCACTGGTTATTTAGACCCTAATGGGAGCACATAACATTCTGGGCACCCATTAAGGAAAGCAGCATACTTGCTGGTGCTCAACACAAGACTCAAATAATATAAGAAAGATGAGTTTTTAATTTTGCATTTAGCTTTATATAATTAGTTTCTTTGTAAATACATTTTTGCAGAAAATTCCAATGGTTTCTTTTCATAACGGTACATGTTATCCATTCGTGTAATAACATCCATAGTTTAAAGTTCACTATATGAAAAGGAAACTGGGCTTAGTGACAAAAGAATTAGGTTCATCATTCTTGCATATAACCAACATCTTGAAAATCAAAGTATCCCATGTCATTGGGAATAGCAAACACACTGTGAGAATGTAAGATGAGGAGACAGTGGAATCTGTGTCTCCTGTGCCCGGCTAAGGTCTGACCTTGTGTTCGGTCAGAAGTTCATCTCCTGTTGCTGTTGAAGCTGAATGCTGTTGTGCCTCTTCTATGTTGAACATGGATGTGCCTTGTATAATGTCATTAATCTCTGTTTCAGATAAACTGAATGTGTGCTCCATGGTGGTCAGATGGAGCAAGGAGAGGAAAGGGGGTGGGGAGAAGGGTGGGGGAGCACGAGGTGAGGAAGGGTGGAATGACTCAAAAGGAACCTGTGAGGTAGGAGGTGTATAAGCCCAATACGAGTGGGAGGGGGGACCCAAAGGGGTGACCCCTATGGTAGAAAAAGTTTCAATGGGCCTCTATTATAGCTAGTGCTATATCATAACATAGTTAAACGAAAAGAGGCTGCCCTGGAGCGGGAAGGACTGGAGGGCTGGAGAAACTATAACAAAGGGGTTGTCCTCCCCTCTATGAATCTGAAAGGTATACAGGAAAAATTCAATGTACACTGGTTATTTAGACCCTAATGGGAACACATAACATTCTGGGCACCATATAATAACCAGTGTACACTGAATTTGTCCTGTATACCTTTCAGATTCACAGAAAATCAATTGACAATTAATTTAGATAAATCTCAGGTAATTCAATGTGTAAAAAGTACTTGCCGTAAGTCAAAATACTGCATATGGACCCTTCAAGACATTGAATTGATGGAAGTCACTCAATATAAATATATAGGAATCAATATAAATAATTTAAGTAATGACAATCCATATTTTATTGACTCTAAGCTCATACCACTGTCCTCACAGTCTTGAACCATAATGTATAAATATGGGAAATTCTTGTGTTGTCCTGTGTTGTCATATTATAACCAAAAGATAGTCCCCATATTAACATATGGAGCCAAGACAAAACAACCTCAACAACAGTCATTTTGGGACAAAATTTAAGGCACATTTTGTAGAAGTTTATTTAATCTTCCAAATGTAGTCCCAATATCTATACTTCAATTTCAACTTGCAATTCCATCTTTATATGTGTGCTATCTATGGAAGCTGTGCTACTTACTGAGAAAATGCTTAGTTGTCAGTATTGGACAAATATTACAAATATGAGCAACATATCTTCTAACTTCTACCCATGACTTTGCCCTGAACTGGAGAAATAATATTTATAATACCCTAGCTGACTAAGAAATCTCTATAGAACTTTTAACACGGAATCCTGTGCCTGCTAAAACAAAACTATATCAAATGGATTGGATAAACAGTCAGTACAAATATGCGCTTTACTTGTACTTCAGCACAAATCCCTTTTATTGTAAAAAAAACTGTATCTTATAGAAGATTATTTGGTGAGATCTCTATTACCTCAATTTAGAAGCCTATATCTTAGATTTGGATTGAATCTATTATATACAAGAGACATTATGGCACGTAGACGAATTATATCTCCTGAAGAGAATTTTTGTCTGTTTCGTCAAGACGAAAAACAAAAGGAAACTCTGCAACTTCTTATTGCTGAATGCCTGATTTTAACGGATAAACGTTGTTTCTTTTTAAAGCGGTATTTAACCGCTTTTGAGATTGTAAATGCAAATGACTGATGGACAAACATTTTTAGCACTAAATTAATTTCAATCAGAATAGCCACCATCCAATTTCTTGAGCCTTTAGACTTAAAGAATCTTTATGCACCAGGAGATCAAATATGATGACTTCTCAAATGCACAATTGTATTAAATGTATGCTCTTAAATTAATGGTGTTGAAAGAGGGAACCTCCTCTTTCTCTCATTTTAATTGTTGGTATTCAATTTTATTGTTAACATTTTAGAATCATCGGGAACATTGTATCATCATCTGGCTCCGAATGAAATCTGCTCTCTAATTTGCTCTGTAATATACTCAAATGTTACTGAATTGTATGAAATTGTTCGTAATGAAATTATCAATTGTTATTGAAAGGTTGTATCTACAGCCAATACAATAAAAACAAAAGAAAAATTGAGGTAATGGAGATCTCACAAAAAAAAAAGATGCTAGTCCTGTCTTTGGACTTAAACAGTTCCACATTCAACCAGGTGAAATAGAATGCACTGATGGCGAATGCTAGTGGTAGTTTACTGTTTTGATGATTGATAGGCCATGTAGGAAAACGGGGTTATAAAAATGGAACAAAAACCACATATTTTACAAAAGCAGAATGTGAAATGAGCAGGAAATGAGTCCTAGGTAAAATACACAGTGATGAATGTAATTAACACATAAACAGGCCAGCTCCAAACCAAACAAGGTCATAGTGAAGAGGTCTTGCTTCGCAAAGGAGTGTGAGGGCTAATATAAGGCGGAATAGGAAGTTATAGTGTGAAACAACATGTTTACAAGTGTAGTACGAGTTTGCGCAAGAGATGTCATCCTTTTATCAGGGCTTAGTCACAGCCCCATAACAGAAGCTTTGAGAGACTTGAGTGCTGAAAACCACAAAATCGGGTTCCTTGTTCAGACAGAAAATGAGATGAATGTTTCAATAATATTTTTCGTGATTTACATGTACACCTGTCAAAGCAGGAATATGGTTACGTTAATCGTTTTTTTTTTTTTAAGACTGCTGTCTATTCTGATTGTTCGAAAGAACATCTAGGCTAAACATCCTTTCTCCCCCTGCGCTGAGTTAGTTACTGGATGTTGTCTGCAGAGCAACCCCATTCACACACAGGGAACACTTCTTCAGAAACATCAGCATCCAACTTTGATCAGTCCCAGTACACAGCACACGAGGATACTGCTGTGGTTGTATAGTGCTAACAGTTGTGTTGCTGTGATGACACAGACTTACTTGGTTGCCGGGGGCAATCACGCTTCTAGATGTGGTCATGGTCACACGACAGGACAGTGGACTGGGGGCATCCAGGTTTTCACACACCAATCTGTTATCACACAGATTACTGAAGGATGCACTACCGTGATCACAGAGCATCAGCCTGCAGGCCAAATGAGACACAGAGACAGATGTGCAAGGCATGGAGTCTGCTAATGCACGTGATGGCTGAGGTTTAAAGCAGAACTCACCACACTCCTCCTTTTTCATAATAAATAAAATAAAGACAACATCAATGAACATTGGATACATAAAGTCACAAACAGCATTACTTGGTCCACTTGGGAACCGGGGGGTGTAAATAATGACCACATCCATTAATGCTCAGTCAGTTAAAACATTAAAACACCCACTACTACTGCTAAACCTCTCTGTACTTAGTTTGCGGGTGATGGTTGGAGTTGGGGGATTGCTGGCGGCATATTGGCCATTCTAATACACCCTGAAGACACGCTAAGTTACTGGGCCCACTTTAAGTATGCAGCCAATATGAGGGTTCACCTTTTCCACTAACCGTTTATAGTCCACTTTGAGCATTACAACATATTCAAGGTCACAGCTCATTCCACACCTCACTGCCCCAGGGATGCTTTTGGACAATATGTTACTTATGTACACTTTACATTAACTGTATTGGTCCCTGGATGTTGATCAGGATGTGGGAATGTGGGTGGTGCAGGCGGAACCAAAGACAGCACATATCCCTGCTAGCACACCCAGGGGTGACATCTGCAGTGTGGGAGGGCCGGGTCTGAGGGCTAGGGTCTCTCTCTTATTTGGACTTCTCCATACGCCCTTTCTACCCCTGTTGTTGGGGCTCTTTGGTGGTCTGCACAGGACATCCAGGGCCTTGTTGGATGGTCCGCTACAGGTGGTCACTCATAATGATGTGGTTTTCAGACACATCCTGGTGGGCTTTCCCCCATGACCGTGCTCTCATTTCCTGAATTGTCCAGGGTGCACAAGCACTTTGCACTAGAGCTGCAACCCTATCCCCTTGCATGCCAGCTGACTCCAGAGCACACAGCCTGGCACCTTCCTTTGATGTCCTTTCCTGCAGCTCCTGACATGCCCTTTCCTCCCCACCACCCCTCCAGCACTATCTGAAATGTCGTCAGGCCTAGTATGATAGTCGCGTGTTTTGTTCCTCCCCTCCCTTTCTGCACCCCTCTGCCTCACCTTTTGTTTTTCTCCGGCTCTACCAGAAATGAGAAATCAGGCCTAGTACTGTAGTCGCCTGTCTGTTTCCATTTCCTTCCCACTCTCCCCCCCACCCTTCCTTATCTATGTCTTAGCTCTTGCACTATCTGAAATGTCGTCAGGCCGAGTACAATAGTTAATTTCACATCCTTACTGTTCATGGCCTGTAAGAATGTGGTTGTATTTTCCCTTGTTCCCTCCCTTGCCTTGAAGCGCTTTGAAACACATTGTGTATAGGCGCTATATAAATAAACAATCATATCATATCATATATCATATATCATATCATGGAGCACACAGGATTACCTTCCCATATCAGAGAGTAATGCCAGCACCTCTCTTTACTTTTTTTTTAGTAGCTCTGACCTTGGAGCACACAGTGTTGACTTGCGCTCTACCGCAGGCATGAGCTGCTTTTACATAGATATTCCAGAAGGGAGCAGGGAGCACAGTGAAGGAAACCCCATCTTTGTTTAAAATACAACTCTGATCCTGGAGCACATGATTCACTGCCTTCTCATCCCCTTGCTCAGAGCAGCTTTTCTTTTGCTCAGAACAAGGAGAGCACACCTTCCCCTTTTTTTGTTTTGTTTTTGAAACTCCGATTAACGAGCGCTTTATTATTCACCGGCCACTTGCAGCCCGGGTTCATCCCAGGAGGGGAGGGGGAGGTTCTCCCTCCCTTCTACTTCAGCTCTGTTCTCGAAGCACACCAAACTTCACCGCCACTCAAGCCCGGGCTCCCCAGGGAGGAGCACTGGCGCGGTGAAGAACAGGCTTGCACCACCACTTGAGGCCACAGGGATGGGCCGCACACTCACCTTCCTTTCTTTCCGAGCATGGAGCATACCTGATTCACCACTCTTGTGGCCCAGACAGATGTCAGGAAAAGTGCTGCCCATCGCACAAACGAGGTGGGGTCAATCCGTCACGACCCGCTACAGGCTCGTCCATGCGGTGCAGTGTGCGGGGATGCCAAGTAAAGACGCATGCCAGCAGCTGCAGGGCTCGCCATGGCACTAGGCTACCGTCCTCACCGTGGGTGTCTTGCGTCCTTGTCACCATTGTTATGGGATGGACCTATGGTCACACAGGCCAGCCAGATCAGTGTTAGTGGCGTCCAGAATGGCAGGATACTACTGTGGTTACACAGTACCAACAGTTGTGTTGCTGTGGCCACATGGACTTACTTGGCTTCCGGGGGCACCCGGCTTCTGGAGGCAGCTCTACCTCTGACCTGCATTGTAGTCATTCACACTGGCTCTAATGTAAGAAACAATTAAGCTGTTTAGGATCAGTCCATTGTCCTCTCCAGCCAGGATACTGCTTTGCTACATAATTGCAAATGTCCCAGGAGATATTCTCATCTCCCCATCTCCCCATCTCCTCTTCCATCAGTCTGATGCTCCAGAGAGTCTGTGAATGGAAAAGTAAAACAATTCAAAGTGTCCTATTCTGCACCATGCAGAACTAGCTGGCTCTCACGCTGGCTGTGCAGAGCATGAAGTAAAGAGAGAGAGACGATTGTTTTTCAATCAGGGCAGGTCCATGTCCAGACTCCAGCTCATTGTGCAGCCAGTAGGGTATACTGGACATGGTGAGGAGCCAGGGGCATAGACAGAATAGGGCCTCTGCGGTCAAGGCCCACCCAAAATCTGTCAATGCCCACTCAGCATCGCTGTGAGAGCATTTACAGATCTCACCGTCAGGAGATAAGCAGCAGGGTGGCTTCTGGCTCCTCTGAACATGTCAGCAACTGGTCAGCTCCTTTCTAAGTAGATTGCAGGAGCCATTGGTCACTTAGTCAGAAGTGGGTCTGGGTTGGATCTGGGGGGAAACAGGTAAGGACAACAATAGTTTTCATCTTTGGTGTATGCAAGCATTGAATTAATGTATGTTTGCGGGTGTGCATGCAAGGGGGTGCAAGTCTGCATATGTATGTATGTAGTTATGGGAGCGAAGGCATGTGTATGTGTGCACAGATTAATGAATGCAGTGTGAATGGTGTGCGTGAGTGCGAGTGTGTCTTTCATTGTGAAAGCAGTGTGAATATTATGGGTGCTCATGTGAATGCCAAAGATAAGCTGTACCGGTGCATGACTGATGGGTGAATTTGTATGAATGTGTATGTGTCCATGCTATGCTGGGGGCCAGATGCATTGGAGCATGGGCATATTGTTACAGGGACATGCAATGTTCTGCTGAAATGCATGGGCATAGCAAAGTCAACTGGGTGAGTGTTATTAGGTGGAGGAGGTGTTGGGCAGCATTACTACAATGGGACAGAGAGTATGGACTATTTCATACGGTTCCATGGAATCTTTTACTCCCAGTAAGGGTACAGCCAACACA
The DNA here is from genome assembly GCF_040938575.1 of Ambystoma mexicanum. NCBI lineage: Eukaryota > Metazoa > Chordata > Amphibia > Caudata > Ambystomatidae > Ambystoma > Ambystoma mexicanum. The sequence goes on from NC_090935.1 coordinate 185,799,127, forward strand.
ATGGGCCTCATCACGAGTTGGGCGGTAACGCCGGCGCTATTAGCGCCAGCGTTAATAGCCCTACCTCCAAACCCCCGGCGCTAATAGCGCGGGATCACGGGTTTGGCGGAACGGGTATTGCCCATTCCCTACATGAGCCCATTCGGGAATTCCCCATTCCCCATTGGACTCAGAGCTGGGGAGAAATCCGCCGAAGCCCTGATTTGGTGGACGCTTAAATTCGGCGGTAACAGCGCTACCGCCGGATTTAAGGGTTACCGTCAAACTCGTGATGAGGCCCAATGCCTGTTGTTACATGGGCTGGGGTATTTTGGCAGCAAGCTAGGAGATGTTTTCTTATTGCAGAATTAATAAGGAATGTGTCTTACTTGGGTTAGGGGGTCAAATACAATATAATGAGTGTTCTTATATTGGGACATTTATGTAGTCTGCAAAGACATATTTTCTAACTGTGGCTTGGCTTGCACAGCCATCATTAGTATGTTCTTATGTGGTAATGCAGCCATGTGTAGGGGGATCAATATGGATATGTGTAGGCAAATCAACTTGAAAGCGAGTTTTACACTGGTAGAATACTGGCATATAATAGACAAAGGCATGGTGAAAATTTAATTTGCTTCAAGCCCCACTTGTTAGCCTATGCTGGCTATGGTAATGTGAGGTTCCAAAAAGGTGCGATCATCTCCCCTGCCCATTCCCTAGCAGCGCAACTGAATGCACATAACTTTGTAATGCTCTCAACGTTGTTATACACACACTTAGCAGATTTGGCCTATGTACATTCCATGGTGTTGAAGTGGCTCATGCTTTTCAAACACCTGTCAGATTTTCGTGCAATTGTTGTTATTGTTATGTTCTCAAATGCTCTTGCTCATTTTTCTGCTGAAAAAAGAAACTATGTATTGATGAATATTTATGTATATTTTCTAGAGATGGTTTTTGAAAAACACCATATTTGCAGCAGAACTGTCACTTCCCACCCAGACCTGAAGTGTGTACATGGGAAAATAAAACAATACAACTTGCTTGCTCATTTTTAACAGAACGATTAAAACTTTGTAACTCACCTGTTTTTTTTTATACATTGGGCCTCATTACGAGCATGGTGGTCTGGAAACAAGGATGTTGGTAATCTTAACGGCCGTCTAGTTTCCGGACCACCACACTACAAGTCTGCCTGCCGGGGTTGCTGCTCCCAGGAGGCCTGACCCTGCCAGTCACAGCGACCCCGGTAGGCAGAGATGTCATGGAAGCACCGGCACGAATAGCAACGGTGCTGGCGCTTCCGAGTCCCCATTCCCGTGGAGTCCTCTATCACTCCACGGGAATGGGGACTTACCGAATCCCCCGCCTGACTTCCTGCTCCGCCGGGGATTGTAATGTCCTGGTGTCACTGGGAAGTCAGGTGGAGGATCCGGTGTTACGGATAGCACCGGATTATCGCCATACTCGTAATTTTCTTCCTGTATGGTGTTGTCCTTGGTATATGTCCTAATTTCTTACACACTCATAAACTGGCTCACTACTTGTTCTCATCTTTATTCTTTTCTACAGTCACCCTCAGTGGAAATGCTTCTGCCAACTCCAAATGTGTTATTGTAAGTTATTTCTGAATGATTTCTGATCGAAATTGAATTCCCTCTTCCAATAAATTCAATAAGAACTGTATTATCAATGATAGAGTTGCAAATGCCATGTCACTGTTTGGTGCTATGTATTGGATGCTGGCAATAATAAAACCGCAATAACACATTATGTTATGTTGATTTGTACCGTGCACCACTACTACCCGAGGGCAGTCTTCAGGCGTTCTTATTATTAATAACAGCACTGTTATTACTAATATTACTACACAGTAATACTGTATATAGCACAGCCAAGGCATACTAACCCTGGCTCTCTCATTACCCAGATTCCAAGTACAGATGTTAATAAATATGCATATTTGCTTTGGTATAGCACAAATTATACAATGTAATAGATTAAAACCAATCTGGATCACCCCAGCCCAAAATAACCTTTATGAATGACATATGGTTTCCATTAGGTTAATCAAAAATACATTATGGAAAGTGAATGCTTGCTTTATGGATGTGGTAGGGTGGTATTCAGATCATGCACAGTATTCATTATGGGTAGAAGCCAGGGCCTTTACCAGGACAACCTATGCAAAGTGGCATAGGTTATGGCAGTGCATGCTACTTTATTTTCAATCACTTGGTCGCATTTTCATAAGGATGCATTTTGTGCAAAATGATTACACAATTGACAACTAATTAATTTGAACTGACTAAAAGGTAATAGATTTCGAAACTCAGAAGGAAGGAATAATGTGTTGACACTCTTGTTTTGTATTTCGTAACATAAAGCAGTAGCTAAATATGACATTTCATAAATTGTGATTATGTTTTGTTTGGCTCTAGAGCGTGGCACCAATTCACTGAATTAATACATTATGGCCCCATGAAGAGATTGGTGTTATTTCTGCCAAACGGAATTACCATTCCAGCATGCATTAAGTACGCAGTAACTTCTAGGTTTCTAATGATTCAGAGTCATGAGGACCCTTCAATTAGTCCCCATATGGAGTCTCATAGGACTCAATTGGTGTACTGCATACTATGACATGCTGTAATTAATGACTGAGGTCATATCACAAGCACCAATGATTTTGTGCAAAGGACATTTGCACCACTGAAATCCATGCATTCTTGTAGAGAATTCAGCCATACTCGTCATGATGCACTTAACATGGTGGTGCAGTAAGGTAAGTGTGATGTTCCTCTATGTGGGCAACACTCTAGTAGGTGTGCCTCACCTACGGACACAGTGACTCTATTTAAAGTAGTTTATTTTCTAACTAACTTTCTATCCACAGACACACTTCTTGTCACTCCCACCCAATACACAGTCCCCCTCACATAACGAGGCTGGTTGGCAGTACATGGAACATTACATCTCCCCCTTTCTTAAACAATAAGTTCACATTACCCCATTTCTTCGATCAGACTCACAGGCTTGATGCACGCGCTCAGAGGACGCAAGTCTCTGTAAGGTTCTGGATTCGTAAAACCACTGCTGTGCCTTTTCACTTCCCATGTTGGAATTGTCAGAGTCATTCTTGATACCTTCACTTCTGGATCTGTCCCATAATAGATCTGCATCGCTGAGACATTTCTTAATATATGATATATTGCGGGAGATTGCTCTTTTACTTCCATCTCCAGCTGTTATCATCGTCCCATTTTTGTCAGTCACTTTCAGAAGTTCAGGTCTGAAAGTTGATCCACTTTGTTGTTTCGATGTTGTTGCCTAGCGTAGCCACCAAGTTTAATGTCTACTTCCTTGCCTCACTGTCGAGCAACAGCTTGGCTCTTCATCTTTTGCTTCGCTTCTTTGTAATCTCTTTCACCTTTTGCATCATCTCTTCAATTTCCGGTCTCTCAGGGTTTTGAGCAAGTCGGTTTCTGATGATACTTCCAAACCTGAGATCAGCCGAACACACCCCTGTGGTGCTGTGTGTTGGTGTTGTGATGATATCATAGTCGTCTTTATAATACTTGATCAAAATGGCAGTTGGTAACATTTGCAATCTGTAACTTCCTCTTGATTTTTGCTATAAAACACTCTAGTATGCCATTGGCTTGTGGCCATAACGGTGTGATCTTCCTGTGTTTAAAACCCATGTCTTGGGCAAAGTTGGCGAAGTCTCGGATTTTGAAGGACTTGATAATATTTGATTTGATGAATTTCGGTATGCCTTATGCAGTGAATATTCAGTCTAAATCTCGATAACACATGTAGCAGCTGTGGGTGTTATTATCTGTATTTCAGAAAATCACCACCAACATGTGTGCCTTGTCTCTGAGTGGCCAAAGAAATCAGTAGATAGCTCTTCCCATATACCTTCAGGTATCACTGACATTTTAAGGGGGTTAGGATGCGAAGGTGGCACTACCACAAGGCATGTTGCCCAGTTCTGTAGCCTGTCCTGAGTCTAGTTTAGGGAACTCTATCATAACAATCTCTTGGTTGATACCACTCCCTGATGGCCTTCATGGTCTTCATGAGCTAGATCTATGACTTGCTGCCTTAACGTCCTGGACAACACAGTCGTGCCACCCTTCATGAAAATGAGGTCCTAGGTAACAGTGAGTTAATCACATAGTAGTATAAAATTACGTATCTCTTCCTGAATGTTCCTGTCTTAATTCTTTGCCATATCTTTGGCATGTCTTATTTTCCCACTGATCACAATCAGGAATGGTGTCATCAGGTGGATGTTGTACTGTATGTAGGCATCTGCTGTTGGGGGTTCCATTCTGGCTGATCCAGTCAGTTGACATGATAGGGCTGTCATCTTTTCCTGGCCGGTGTCTGATCCTGAATTTGTAATCTTGTAGACGCAGACCCCAACTTACAATTCTGGGTGTCATCATGCCTTTTGTGCTTCTGTAAATGGTGAGGTGTTCCTGATGGTGAATTCTTTGCCATAAAGAAAAAGGTGGAAATGCTCACAGTCCCACACGGCAGCCAGACTTTCTTTTTTTCCTGAGAGTATGTCTGTTCCAGTGCCAATAACCTGGTAAAGCTTCTGCTGGCATATGCTACAGCTATTCTGGTGGAAGGAGTCTCAGGATCATGAACCATGATGTGTCAGAATAACTCCCAGTCTGACCAGGCTGGCTTCAACTGTAATTTTTTTGCTAGCATTAAAATATGCCATGTCCTCCACTGCGGTGATGTTGTTGTGTCGAAATAGAAAGTATATTGTGCTTCCTATTGTAATAAATATATTTAATATTGGCCTACGCCAAGCTGCTTGAAAGTCGCTTGCGAAAGAAATCTGTGTTGCAAGGTCCTGACCTTAAATCCATGTAGGCCGCCATTTTAGGTCAAACCGCCATTTTAGGATTCGTTGTGTAAAAGTCACCTTGTCAGCTCAAATGGTGGACGACGTCATTGCAGAATACAACATGGCCGTCTTGACCTCTGTACATAGCTAATATGTAATCTGCCTGCAGGCCACTTGTTGAGGTCATGAACTGAGACCTTGTCCTTCACTGATCTATGTGTAGAAGGATTACTCGTGCAATGAAAAACTAATCCACGAGCATATGTAGAGACAATGTATTCAAATACTGAACAAAGAACATCTGTTTAACTAATTCGTATTAATGTTTAAGAAGGCCTGTATGGAAAACTTTAGAATACACAGCTATTGCATACGCTTGTTGATACATGTAATAGAGGTAAACCAGTTATATGCGGTTATTTGAGACTTGGCACGAACCCTAGATCAGTGATATATTAAAAGGAATATTAACCCGAAGTGGGGCTGGGCATTGCGCCCACAAAATGTATAAAAAGCGAATGCATTCTAATGTACTGCGTCTCTCACTGAACACACTGAACCACGCTGAAGTTCGTTGTGTTGTACTGAGGGCCGATAGCTATCTGATTTTGCTCTGTTTTTGTAATTGGATTCATATATAAAAGTACTTTGTATGTTCCTTTGTAACCCGTGTTCGGTGTATTTCCTTTTGGGGTACTCAGCCTCGATATTCTTTTTCTGTTTTCACAGTTGTGGTGAATTGTTTCAAAATCCTCTTGTCAGTTTGGTGTCCATCAGAACTCTCAGTCGTTCTTGACAAGCTCCTGTGGTGGAATGCTTACTGTGGCATAGTCTTTCTGGTATCCCGAACAGTAGCTCGCTAGCCAAAGAAATGATCTAAGATGTTCTCTGGCATCGAGGCCGTGTTCAATGTTGCCACTTTATCAGGGTCAGGTTGCATGTCTTGTTCTGATAATATGTGTCCTAAAAATATGAGTGTCTTCTTGTGGAACCCACACCTGTCTTTATTTAGTGTCAGACAAGCAGCACCCAGAGCCAGGCAACACAGTCTAGGGTGGCATCATGCTCTTCCAAGGACTTGCCGAAGACTAGGATACCATCACTGTAATGGATTCCGTTTGGTAGGTGCTTAATTACTTTCTGAATCTCCTCCTGAAAAATGTCCACTGCAGAGGAAACTCTGAAACGTAAATTCTTTTATCAATACAGACCCAGATGGGTGACAAATGTGGTGATATTTCTGCAATCATGGCGCACCAGGCCCAAGGGCAACCGGGTGTATTATTTAGTTACAGGCATGGTAAAATAAAGAATTAGAATAGATTATACATAAATACAAATTATACAACATGTAATTACAGGCATGGTAAAATAAGGCAGTTGAATGAGATATACATAAAAAAGACATTTACACAGGAAATATATAATGTGCAAGAGCAGGTAATGGCAGTGAGTCAGTGACGCAGTTGTAGAGACCCTAGACGTTATGAGCTAGGAGTCATAGCAAGTCCTGAGCAGACAACCAGGCTGAAGCTCTGCGCTTGAAGGCCTGGAACAAGGTTTCTGCTCTTAGTGGATTAGATAGCGAATTCCACAGCTTGGCTGCTAGGACTGGGAAGCTGCGTCCACCAGATCTTTGCAAGTTGAAGCGTGGGACAGAGAGACAGTTGGATTGGGCACTTCTGAGAGGACTCGCAGTGGTGTGTAGTGCGAATCTACAGACTAGGTAGCTGGGGGCTTGATTGGCGAGGCTTTTGTGCGTGAGGGCGAGTGCTTTGAGGGAGACTCTTTGGGAGACTGAGAGCCAGCGAAGGATTCGTCTGGAGTCAGAAATGTGGAGGTTCCTAGGAATATTGAGCGCCGATCTGATGGTGTTATTTTGGATGATTTGTAGTTTATTCATATTGCATTGGTTAGTTCCTAGATAGAGAGCATTGCAATAATCAATTTTGGATAGGTCCAAGGTCCTGGCTAATGTTGTCCAGTTGGCTGATGAGAGGAAGGGGCGGCAAGCTGTGATGAGCTTGCAAGTGTATGAAGCCGATGATGATACTGCATTGGTTTGTCTGGAAAAGGAGAGAGTGGAGTCGATGTAGACACCAAGCGTTTTTGTGTCCTTGGCCACTTTGATGGTGTTGCCATCAATGGTGAAGCCTTTAAACGAGGGGTCAAGTTTGTTAAGTGTTTGGTGGGAGCCAAGGATGATGAGCTCCGTCTTGTCGTCATTTAAGCACAGTTCGTGCTGAGCCATCCAGGCCTGCATAACTTGATAAATGGCGTTGATGGCGAGTGAGTCGGTTTTGTGGTCACCTGTGATGGGGATAAGTATCTGGGTGTCATCAGCGTAGTTGGTATACGTAGCACCCAGAAGATCCAAAATGTCAAATAGAGGTTTTGTAAATACATTGTAGAGTGTCGGGGATACACAGGATCCTTGAGGCACTCCGCAACTGACTGTTTGCAGATTCTGCAGTGGCGGTAGGGGAGAAGACTTGCATCCATCTATTGTCCAGGAATTAGGTGATCCAGGCTGTCGCTTTGTCCGAGAAGTGGGCAGCAGTTTTTAGGTGACGCATAGGATTTGGTGTTTAACCAAATCGAAGGCCGCTGAGAGATCTAAGAGGAGTTTGCCCTTGTCTTTGAGGTCTTCAATCTGGGGTTTAAGGTCAAGTAGAACTCTTCCAGTGCCATATTGTGGGCGGAAACCAGACTGCCTCAGACCCAGAAGATTATTGGTTTCTATGTAATCTTAGATCTGCAGGTATGCAGCACGATCAAGAAGTTTTAAGAGGAAAGGGCCTGCACTGATTGGTCAGTAGTTAGTGGGTATGTTGGTGTTTTTTCATTAGAGGGATGACCCAGGCATCCTTGAGGTTGTCAGGGACAATCACAGTGCTGAAGGAGGAGTTAATGAGTGTGGTGATGAAGGGCGCTAAGTTATGAGCGGCTTCCTTAATGATGGTAGCGGGGCAGGGGTCCCCCTGACAATTTGTAGGTTTAAGGTTATTGATAATGTGTTCTACTTCAATGATGGAGAGAGGTGTGAAGCTGAAGGGTTTCAAGGATTTGGTGTTAGGGTTGATGTTAGCTTCGGGTGGTTTGTGTTGCAGGCTGGGCTGCAACTAATTTTTTTATCATTGATTTTGGTTTGGAGGTTGACGATTTTTCCAAGGAGGGCTTTTTGGATATTAGCACACCAGGTGCTGTCTTTGGAACAAGTATCGGGGGGGGAGTGGGAGGGGATTCTAGCTCTTTCAGGATTCTAAATAGCTCCTTGGTGTTAGATTGGGCAAGTTCAATGCGTTTATTGTACATCTCTTTTTTTGCCGTGAGTATGGCTTCTTTGTAATTAAGAGTAGCTAAGGCGACACTAGCTTTGTTGGCTTCCGTTGGATTGCTTTTCCATCGAGCTTCAAGGGTCCTTTTTTCCTTGTGTAAGGTTCTCAGCTGTGGCGTGAACCAGGAGTTGAGGGGGGCCCGAGGTTTGGGTTTTCTTAGTTTAGGGGGTGCGATAAGATCAATCGCTTTGAGCATTGTTTGATTGTACAAGTCAACCAAGACAGTGGGGTCAGAGCATCAGGATGAGATATCGTTGAGAGCAGGGAGGATAAGTGGGAGTAGTTTAGCGCAAGTTATGTTACGCTTATTTCTAGTGGCAGTGGCAGGTGCTATATTGGTTGTGGGATGGATGATTTTAGCGGGGATGCTGAAGGTCATAAGATGGTGGTCAGTCCATGTGCATGGTTGAATGGATTCAATATTTGTGTGACAGTTTAAGTTAGCTATCCAATTGAGGGCCCTGCCTTTGGAATGGGTAGGCAGAGTGATCTGTTGTGTGAAGCCTAGGTTAAGTAGCAGGTTGTTGATGTCCTGGGCGGAGGCGTTGTTGGGGTATAGGTAGCCTAGATTGAAGTCACCTAATACTTTGATTTGAGACTTAGACTTAGTGTTGTCAGTGAGGATGTGGGAGAGGTCCTCAGCAAACAATGATAGTGGGCCAGGCAGTCTACATATGATGTGGAGTGTGATGGTCCAGTTGGGGATAATGGCTAGCTTGGCTGTGAGTAGCTCTGCTGAGGTAATTAGACAAGAGGTGGTGATGCGGAGGTTAATTGAAGTTTTGTGGATGATGGCGACACCGCCTCCTTTAGTTTGGTCCATGTTACGGTCACATCTAATGATCGTGTAGCCTTCAGGGATTGCTAATGATAGCAGAGGTCCTGAGCCAGCATGGAGCCAGGTTTCAGTAACAGCTATAAATTCCAGGTTGTGGGTGGTTATAAGGTCAGCCATGTCGAGTGCATGAGCCGTGAGTGACCTAGTGTTGATCAGGGCAGCCTTAAGACCAGTAGTGGGGCTGTGCGGTAAGGTACTCGCATCAGGTGTAATGTCCAGTATGGGTGGGGGTGCATGGGGGTGGGCAGAGGGTATGGGTCTGGTGAAAGATGGTTTGGTTGGCAGATAGGTGTTGGTGGGGCGGTGGGAAGAATGGGAGAGTCTAGCTCCCAATCTAGGTTTACTGGCGGACACAGAGCAAGGTTGGTTAGGAGTGGGCTTCATGGCAAAGTGAACGAGTCAGAGGGACGGTGAGTTGAGGTAAGGGTTGGCAGGAGTGTCAACCAAAGTGGCCGACGTAGGGTGTTGTTGCTGTGTGAAGTTTGAGGTGCCATAGAGGCATAGCAGGAGAAAAAGAGGGGGGCATGTGGGGTAGCAGTAGGGGAATAGTATTAGTGTGGTAGTTGTCCCAATAATGCTGACAGTTTAAAGGTGAGACATACTGCAAGGTAAATATAGTCAGAGGTAAAATTCTGGACCAGCATAATGGTGTGTGTGTTGGGTTAGCAATGAGAGAACAGCAGCAATAGGCTATGCATGGAGGGCACCTGGGCCTAATTACAGCTAACACAGCAACAGTAGGCTATGCATGGGGGGCACATGGGCCTAATCACATCTAACACAGCAACAGTAGGCTATGCATGGGGGGCACATGGGCCTAATCACAGCTAACACAGCAACAGTAGGCTATGCATGGGGGGCACATGGGCCTAATCACAGCTAACACAGCAACAGTAGGCTATGCATGGAGGGCACATGGGCCTAATCACAGCTAGCACAGCAACAGTAGGCTATGCATGGGGGGCACATGGGCCTAATCACAGCTAACACAGCAACAGTAGGCTATGCATGGGGGGCACATTGGCCTAATCACAGCTAACACAGCAACAGTAGGCTATGCATGGGGGGCACATGGGCCTAATCACAGCTAACACAGCAACAGTAGGCTATGCATGGGGGGCACATGGGCCTAATCACAGCTAACACATCATCTAAGTAGTCACTAGCAATGGAGAATAGCAGCAATAGGCAATGCATGGGGGGCACCTCGGCCTAATCACAGCTAACACATCAGCAGTAGGCAATGCATGGGGGGGGACACCTGGGCCTAATCACAGCTAACACATCAGCAGTAGGCAATGCATGGGGGGGACACCTGGGCCTGATCACAGCTAACACAGCAACAGTGGGCAATGCATGGGGGGCTCAAATGGGGTTTGGGGCAACCTTGTGGATAAGGCAGGGAGTCTACGTGAGTAGTGTGTCGAATGAGGAGCACAGTACTTGTTCTGGGCAAGGGCAGGTGATGAAGGGCTGGGGAAGGGTTAGTGCCACCTGTCCGAAGATCTAGATAGCATGCAATGGATTCTGGTTGGTCTTCTGAGTAAGTGGGATGCGTGGTGCGCTTAGGTAAGAATTGCTGTAGGCACATCTAGTTTCGAATTTCAGTATATGAGGCATAAACACAGTCACATCTAGTTTCGAATGTAATTATGTGTGGCATGAAACACAGTCTCAGATGACTGACATAGCTCTTTATGCACGAGTATACAGGCAGGGTCAAAGAAGCTATACAATTCAGGGTTATTTGAAATATCAGTACTAGTCTGTACAGTCAGGTATGAGGAGGGTATATCTGACTATGGGGTAGTGTTAAAAGCATACAGTGAAGTAGGATACGGAGCGTTACACGGTAGAACTAAGCAAAGTGTAGTGTTAAAGCAGCAGCAACAACATGCGGTAGGATGCAAAGCAGTGCACGGCAGTGGTAGGCAGCAATGTTAATGTAAATCATGCAACATAATGGCACAGTAATGATCCAAAGAGTCAGATGTAGTTGTGGAAGTGCGTATGTTCATTGGTAACCAACTAAAAGTGTTCATGAGATGCAATGTCGCAGGGTTTTAGAGGGCGGCATGCTCGTTAGGCAATAGCTGTTGGAGCACGCTAACAGGTGACTGGCCAGAATAAAGGGATGTTGAGGCAACAAGCCAGGGGGGCTTACCTAGTAAGACGAGCCAAAGCAGGCACACAGTTCCATCAGGATGCAGGGGCGAGCAGGCAGCAAATCTGGCCCTGGGCTCTGTCAGCTCTGGACAGGCTCGGGACAGGAAACAGCCTTAGTTCCTGTGCCCCTGCCGGTAGCCAATAGGTGCTTATGAGCCGCTGGTTGACGCTGATTGACCAATCCGTATTCTCCGTTTACCTCAAAGGCTGCAACTAGACTGATGGTGCCGGGGTGAAAAGGCAAGCGGGCATCTTTACAAGTGCAGCCTCGAGGTGCACAATGGTGGCCGGCAGGTACAAATAGAAGTAGAAGTTGCCGGTTTCTTCGATGGTTGAAGCCGTGTCGTGCTTTCGAGAAGAGGCTTCACTGCGTGCATAATATAGTATGAGAAGGTGTATTTGCACGAATGCTACAGCTGATTCCAGCCGCGTGAGCCCAGAGTCTTACCTCTGATTGAACAATTCTGTCGCTTCTTCCTCCTAGGTGGACACTGCTCCTGCAGTGTTCATGGAGCTCCTGCTCCTCTGGGGTGGTGAAACGAGTGGGAGAAGGGCTCGGGACATGAAACAGCCTTAGTTCCTGTGCCTTCATGACGCGGGCCGGCTGACGCCTGCCGGTAGCCAATAGGTGTTTATGAGGCGCTGGTTGACCAATCCGTGGTCTCCGTTTACCTCAGAGGCTACAACTAGACTGATGGTGCCGGGGTGAAAAGGCGAGTGGCCATCTTTACAAGTGCAGCCTCGAGGTGCACAATGGTGGCCAGCAGGTACAAATAGAAGTAGAAGTCGCCGGTTTCTTCGATGGTTGAAGCTGTGTCGTGCTTTCGAGAAGAGGCTTCACTGCATGCATAATATGGTATGAGAAGCTGTATTTGCGCGGATGCTACAGCTGATTCCAGCCGTGTGAGCCCAGAGTCTTACCTCTGGTTGCACAATTCTGCCACTTCTTCCTCCTAGGTGAACACTGCTCCGGCAGTGTTCGTGGAGCTCCTGCTCCTCTGGTGTAGTGAAACGAGTGGGAGAAGGGCTCAGGACAGGAAACAGCCTTAGATCCTGTGCCTTTGTGACGCTGGCCGGCTGACGCCTGCCGGTAGCCAATAGGTGCTTATGAGGCACTGGTTGACCAATCCGTGGTCTCCCTTTACCTCAAAGGCTGCAACTAGACTGAGGGTGCCAGGGTGAAAAGGCGAGCGGCCAGCTTTACAAGTGCAGCCTCGAGGTGCACAATGGTGGCCAGCACGTACAAATAGAAGTAGAAGTCGCCGGTTTCTTCGATGGTTGAAGCCGTGTTGTGCTTTCGAGAAGAGGCTTCACTGCATGCATAATATGGTATGAGAAGCTGTATTTACGCGGATGCAACAGCTGATTCCAGCTGCGTGAGCCCAGAGTCTTACCTCTGGTTGCACAATTCTGCCGTCCAGTTTTGAAAAGACAGTTGTCCCTTGCAATATGAGAATCAAATCTGTGATTCTGGGTGCCTGATGCCTCTCGCTCTGTATGGCCTCATTGGCCCTTCACTTGCCGACACAATACGATTGGATCTGTCAGTTGCTTCCTTCAGAACAGGCACTATTTGGCATACCCATGCAGTGGCTCCTTAGAATGGCTCAATGATATTTTGATCAAGGAGTCTTCAGAGCTCTTCCTCTATCTGTTTTTGTACAAGAAATGGTATTCTGCAGTAGTGCTGGGCCACCCGTTTGATAGAGGTGTCAATGTGCAGCTTTAACTTGCAGTTTCTCAGTTCCCCCAACCCCTTGAAAAGAGTTAGAAATGCCTTTTCAATGTATATATCTCTTACCATGTACGTGTGGGCCATGAGTTGGTAAAGGACATATACTAAACCCATGCCCACTGCCGATCTGAAAATTAGAATACATCCGGTATAAGTTTCTGTCTTTAGCACATATCATTGTATTCAGGCTGAGTGTGACTTATGGGAACATAAAGCTGAAAATGTGCCCCGGCATGGTAGAGGGACATTGGATCCATAAGGGTAGATGTCTACCATTGACAGTTTCAGCTTTGATGGATGGAGTAGTGTATTACATACCTCTTCACTGAGTACATTGACTGTGGCTCCAATATCTATGAGACATTCTACTGGCATGTTATTCACTTGCATCAGCAGCATTGGGCTGTTTACCTTTGCTGTGTTAATTCCCAGTGACCACACATATCCTTTTTTTCTTAGGTCTTCTGTTAAGGATGTGGAGTCACTATCCGACTTGTATCTTCCTTCAACGTAGCAGGCGTGTCCCTGAGCACATGTGCTCAGGCTTGTCTGGGGAGTCGTATGATTTCCAGGTGTGCTGTCCAATGCTCTTCCATCCTGAGTGTTGGTATTGTCTTTGTTCATCACTTGACCTGGACACACAGTGAGCTATGGTAACAGACTATGACAGGAGCATTCCACAGACCACATGAAAACGGTTTCTCCCCAACAGGCCGCACAATCTGTCCCATCGCTGGACAGGACCCTTCATGAGGGAACTCGTAGACACATTTGAAGCAGGTCTGGTCTTTCCTCTTGTTGATGTCAACTTGTGCTAGTGTTAATTTGAGGACACTTCCATGTTCTTTTTGCGGTGTCTGTATTTTTACCCTGCTCATGGTTTCCATTTGTCGGTCTATTGGAGTTCTGTGGGGGAATTTCTTCCAGAGACCTCTGCATTTGCAAGAGCTTTTTTCCTGAACAGCTGGGATTTGCACACTGCTACCAACTAGGACATGAGTGCCTCCCTGTTGCAGTATCTATGGAAATTGCAGTGTTTTAAACAAATGTGAAGTCTCATGACAAAGTTGTCAAGAGTTTCTTCTTTTTCCTGTCTCCTCGCATGAAAAACATATCTCTCATAATCCAAATTCATGTGGGGTGTGAAGTATGTTAAGAGTGAATCTCTTAGCTCCTCAAAGGATGCTGTGTGTCCAATAATTCATACAATATGTCTCCACTGCGAGTGTGAGAATGTTCTTCCTTTCATCATCTGTTTGCCTCATGGCACCAATATATACCTTGACATTTCTGATCCAATGAGCGCATCGAGGTCCTAGGTTACCTCTGACTTTCAGATTGAATGCTGTGGGTAGGTGTCCGAGCGATGCATAGATTTCATTTGGTAGGAAAGTTCCTGCAGAGTGTGCAGATACCGTCACTGGTATGTCGTTGTACGACATGGCGGCAATTTCCCTATCTGCCGCCTGTATGAAATGGGAAGTCTTAGAATCTAGGTACGTCCTTTATCACTTCTCCCATTTCTTTTGTACACCCTTTGACTTTTGTGTTTGGCTGGTGACCTTCGCCCGGGTGCTGTGGTGCCTTTACTTTGTGGTCCCACACTGCAACGTGTCTCAGCATTCTGACTGACTATACGGTCACACTGCTGCTAGTCCCCACCACTGTTCCCACCTGCCCTATTTGCCAGGGTCTGCATGATCCTGGCACTTTTGTACCCACTGTTTGCGGCCTGGCTTTGAGCAGCTCCTCCTTTATTGATTGGTGTTTACTTCTCCCTCAGAAGAAAACTAGATGTCGCCAATTTGCAGGCTGCCACTTCCCGCCTCACTGTCAGCCAAGCAGGTGCTTCATGGCACTGACTGCACTTTCACTGCAGGCTGTGGCAGGTCCCTTGTGCCCCTTCTTATATCGCCAGAATCCTCTCAGTTGGGCATGCGTGTCGGGCTCAGTCGACACCCTGCTCCAAGCATGAAACGCCTACTGTGCAGTGCTATATCCTATCACACATGGGCTCTTGCTGCATGCCGAAACATGCCATCATTGAGTCACTGCCTGCACCGCAGAATTGCCCTATCGTCACCAATATGAGAAGACGTTCCTCTCTGTGGGGAACATTCTAGTAGGTGACCATGACACGGACACAGTGACTGTGTTTTAGGTATTTTATTTTCTAACTAACTCAATGAACATCCTGATCCTTGTCACTTCCTGTCACTCCCACCCAATACACAGCCTGGATCACATAAAGAGGAGGGTTGGCAGTGCTTGGAACACTACAGTCAGGTAGCGGCAGTCCCATCACCTACTACTACTTTGTTGTCAGACTGGCACCGTCTTAATGAGGCTGTACAATATTTGTTTACAACATGTCTAATGTTCACCCCATCATTAACAGGTCAGTTGCTCAATACAGTTCATTCTAGCGCAAGTGTCATGATACAGACATTCCCTGATTAATGGCGTTTCTGCTTTAAGTTTTACTATTATTTTTAGGAACATATAATATGTTTAGTATTTCCCCCATCAGCGGAACATACAGTTGAGGATTTTTGAAACTGGGCAACATCGATATATATGTTATGTATTATTTTAGGTTTGCATGGCATCGAAACAAGTACATAAACCAGTGAATGAGCAAGGAATAGTTTGCCAGTGCTGCAGAAGCAAAAGTGGGTGACTGCTGTGTTTGAACTGCAATAAGGTACAACCGTACCGAATATTAATTGCAAATCAAAACAAGCAATTAGGATTTGGGAAGCTTTCATTTCAGATTGTTTTTCACATACTGAGTTACTGAACAGTGAAAATTAATTCAAAACCTCTGCACTGCTGTTTCTTCTGGGAGCAGCTTCAATTGCCCATGGGCCTAGTTTATGCATACACAAATTAATAAAGTGTTTTTAAGAATTGCAAATATAGGGATATATTAATGCTTCAAACATTCCCCTTATACTATAAGTAAGTGACTTGTGCAGACGTTCAAGTAGTCTACTTCCACTCTGCAACATTTTAATTGAATGTAATTGGCAATATGGCATCAAAACAACACTATTTCTTTTATCGATGGGTTAAGAAATCAAATTGGAAAAATGACCACAAGATTGCTGATCAGATGGCATGCCCTCATGCCACTTTGGATCAAACTGCCATGATCATTGCAGAGGTCATTAGTTCTACATGTTCTGTTTTCCCCACATTATTGGGACTGATATCATGGAGATTCGCTGGTTTGAAAGCTCTCTTGGCCTTTTAGGATCTGCAAAGAGAGTGGGGTTGATTAGTGGGCTAGAGGGAGGAGTGCAAGGTTGCTTTTGCTAAAAAGGTGGTGCTGGTCAGAACTGGGAAACTATGATCGGGCCCAGATAGTCATGCCTGTATTACAAATCCCGAGTTATTTCTCCACTCTTGCTACCATTGGAAAATGTTCACCAAATCTGAATACCTCCCAGGAAATCCTGTATATTGGTGTGATGGATTGATTGCTATCTATGAAGGGTACAGAAGACCTGGCTGTTTTGATTTGTATTAATTAATAACATAATGTGTGCAATTATATCTTAGAAATATAGTCTGCTAACAAGACCCCCTTTTCACTAGACTCTATGCCAAAAATATGGTAGCACATGTGGCCTGCTGCAGCAGTCACCTCATCTGCAACACTTGCTCTCCGGTGAAAGATACACTAGAGCATGGATGCATGCATTTTCTTGACTCTCCAGGAGGGAGGGTAATGCCATATTGTCAGACCTGGTATCCCCCAGGTGGAGACAAAGGATAGCATGGTATCAAAAGGTGGGGTACATGACAATTGAGGTGAAGAAGGATTGTGCCAAGCCAGAGGCAAGCGCTGTTCTCTACCCACTCACAAGGCACATTGAAGGTGACTCTTGCTGAGGACTAGGACCTGCCACACTGCATCTAAACCTTCATACACTTGAGAGCAGAAACTAACATGACCCTCTCTGTCCTAGAGCCACTGCTGGATGGCTCACAGCATCATGTTGGCTAGTCCAACCCGAATCCCTGTTCTACCACATATAAGCAGTCAAATCACATTCAGATTGTGTTCAATGCCCTTGAACTAGAGATACCCTCCAATGCTGATTTGGGTGCTTGATCCACTGCTAACTTCGAACCACTGCTGTTTTGCATCTGCCAAACCAGGTCGCCACCACGTCATGCCAAGCAGAGCACATCACCTGTTTGAATCCTCGGGTCTTTGCTGCTGGCAAACTCAAACCGCCGACTCTTTGAACACTGCATCGCATCACCATATGTCACTGCATCAAACAAATGAAACTTGACTCATACTACTCGCATCACTCATGAACCTGAACCAGAAGTTGTCAATGTCTCAAACCAACTGGACAAACCAACAGACACTGGTGAGCATTACAAACTGCATTAACCGCGCATCACACTATGGATGCCAGATCACCACTAACACCAGCACCACTCACTGCATCCAAACCTGTATTGACCCACACTGCAGCACAGCTAGAGCCATGGTTACCCGCCTTTGCACCATTGTTGCACTTTTTTCTTCAACAACATATCCTTTTTGAACCATTGTTGCATTTGTTGCATTCTTTCCCTAAACAAAGTATGCAGAATGCATCTACTGAATTGCTGTGCTTTTCACTGTCTTCTTCTGTTGGGGTTGGTCTTTATAGTGTTTTAATGGTTATTTGCATAATTGATCTGTGTAGTAAACCATATATATATATATATATATTCATAGCACCTCAAGCAGGCAAACTTTTATTTTGCAACTGTGCACTAGTGATTATTAGGGTGCAACTGGGACACATTCACACCCCTTCTAAGAGTATAGTGTAGCAGGGTAAAAAGAAAGTCTGATACTGCAGGTAAGGGAAGTTAGCTTATTTACTAAGTTCCAGTGACATGGTATATACATCAGGTAGGCCCAAGGGTAAGTAAGTAGGAAGGTAAACAGGAGACATCCAACGGCCTCCACTCTCACATGCTGCTTCACTCCTACTGACATTCATGGAACTGACAGGGGCACTCAAACCACAACATTGCACAGGAATACATTCCACCAACCATTCTCTCAAGCAATAATTAATGTAGGACCAAGGCAAGGAACACAAGACGCAACATATCTCCTCAACTAAAACCAATATAAAGGTACGGAAAGAAGCACAAGAAAAATACACGGGGTAATGCAACCAACGCATAAAACCAACAATACTCTGGCCACCTCCACTCGGAACTCCAAATCCCACTCACTCCATCTCCAAACTCCAAATCCCACTCACTCCATGCTCCCACCTACTTTGTCCCTTCAACGACCTACAATAAAGCTTAGCAACCATACAAAACACTCAAAGTCTGTCACAGGCCTAACAAATAGACACTCAAACAAAGGAATCGGCCCTAACTCTCCAAACACCTCCATGCCACCAAATCCCAAAACAGCACCCTTATTCATCCTGCTGCCAACTGCTAAGGTGCACTGAAACACAGCACACCCTTCATCTTCAAATATTCTAATACAGAACAAGTTATCAAGGTGCAAAAGGCACAGAGCACAGGCACCCACGCCGTGCACAAGCTGGTGGAGAGGGCCAACCCCTAAGGAACCGTTGTCCAACACCCCGAGGCACAAGACAGGGAACCCCCTCAGGTGCGATGTCCAGCACCCTAAAGTTCAAAAGGAACAGATCACAGGCACCTAACCCAGTCCACAAGCAGCTGGAGAGGACCACTCCCTAGGGTACCAGCATCCAACGCCCCAAAGGTACGGACATGAAACCCTCTTAGGCACGGCATGCAACACCCCAATATTTGGGTCAGGGGTGGCAGAAAACCCATAAAACTTGTGCCAGCATTCCACACCCAATTATTTGTGGCACATGTGGCAAAACACCCCTAAGGAATTGTGCCGTGCTCAAAATCGCAAAGGTGACACAAGGCAAAACCTTCAACATTTCTCAATGGACCTCATATATCACCCTTGCAGATTATTCCTGTTTTCGACTACACACAAGGTGATAAATCGCAATCTAAATTTTGACACTTCAAACATTGTTCGCAAAAAAAAAAAAGAAATGACCGTTAAGGTCCATTAAATATACACATTGGTTATGTGGAATAAAACGTTTTAAGCAGATACCTAACTGTTAAGAATTGCATCGCTGTCATGTGAATAATAAAATAATGCAAAATAATCTCAACAGATGCTATGTCAAATATACTGAGACACAGCTAAAATCATACCCCTAAAACACGGTCATACCCTCTTCAACACACCCAAGCAAACAGAACTGCCAAACTTAAAACAAGCAGGACCTAAGACAAATTACAGGCCTCACATCATGACAGTGCCCACATCAGTATTCTCTGTTACATACTGAAAGACCTCGGAAGAACGCCAAGAAGTCATGATTACTTTCCTCTAGAACATCCATAGAAGTGCTGACCTGCTCTCCAAACAAAATGCCGCAAGAGCGACAGTAACCCTAGGCCTCATCCCAATGAGGATGTAGCTCCTTTCTTACTGAGACACACCCTTCACAGAGCGAAGAGCCTCTGTCACATTACCTTGAAAATCCATGAGAGAGCAGCATCGTTTGCCCCTCCATATCTGTACTCCTTCCCACCTCCATTACCAGTTTCTTCTTCAACAGGATACAGCATTCTTTTGTAGCACCCGCCGTATTCTTAACTTCCAATCTCCTTCTTTTCCCAAATGAGGTGCCCTTAAAATAATATATCTACCAGCATTCATTTGCACCATGCACTGCTCAGCATTGATCCTACTTTTGCCCTGGAGACCAGAACACTGTCCATCAGAGGAAAGCACCTCTGTAAAGTGCAGAGTACAGGGGACGTTGCGGTCACTGGAACAGTGGCCGACATCATCTTTCCTTACAGAGCGCTGATGGGAGAAGAGCACCAGCTCCACACAATGCGGCGCTCTCAAAAGGCATGCACCAGAGAAGCCCCCATGACTGTCAAAGTCAGATGGTAAGAGCCAAGTCCAAAAACTGTTACTATCCCTCTGCGCAGTATGTCAATTCTTCCCGACGACTGTAGTGATGTGTGCACTGGAACATTGCACAATCCTTACTGCTTCACTACGCTGCACAAACTTTACTTCTTTGCTCCGTGCTCCGCCTCATCTGTCCCTGGGCATACCACTGCGTGGGTACCCTTTCTACAAATGCCAGATCCTCAATAGGACCTCTGTCATCCCCTCCAGTCTCCAAAATTATTAAGGGTGGCCCCCCTGGAAAGCGCAGCACCAGTGGCCTAAACCTCAAGGTGCTACCACTGGGAACAGCTGCTCCAACTGTTTATCAGTCCCACTTCAGTGGCCAAACTGCTTAGAGGTGGCCCCACTGGTGCTCCTACTGCTGCTTGCAGTCATTTCCCACCTCCAGCTGCCTCCTTCCTGCCACGCAACTGCTGTTGGTTTAAGGGAGAGGGGTCAGCTCACCTTGGGGGGTGTACGTCCCCTCCTGTGGTCTCAACGGCTTTCTTCCTTGCATCTAGGTGCTGCTCACTCTAGACCGATGCAAGTTTCTGGCCTTACCCTCAAGCCAGCTCGTCGCCAGTGTAGAAGGATGAAAAGAAAGTATGATACTGCAGGTAAGGGAAGTGCACTTCTTTACTAAGTTCCAGTGACATCAGGTAATTCCAAGGGTAAGTAAGTAGGAAGGTACACAGGAGACATCCACCAGCCTCCACTCTCACAGGCTGCTTCACTCCAACTGACATTCATGGAACTTACAGGGTTCCACAGACATACATTTCACCAGGCATTCTCTCGAGCAAGCATTCATGCAGGACGAAGGCAGGGAGCACAAGACACAACATATAGCCTCCTCTCAGCCCACGTTACCACAAATGGTGAAGGAGGATTAGTTGTGCCTGTTTTAGCTTTAAGTTGTGTGTCACACTTAGTTTATAGAAGTATGGAGGCAGAGCAAACCACTTTAGCCACTACTCACCATTATACTCCTGCAGAGCAGAAGTAAGTTTGCCAAAACTGGCTCCAGGAGCATGGCTGGGCATCTTTGCAAAAAAGTAAATGAAAAGTACAGCAGTCTGCAGGAGGAGATGCTGACCTCGAAGGTGCAACACTTTGGAAACACTTTGGAAATAGTTTTGTTTTGTTTCTCTGAAGTGACTTGTAACTCTATGCTGCTCTTTTAAGGCAGCCTGGGGACGCTGTGTTGAGCGGAAGGGCTCCACCCCACATTCCACGCATAATAACTCACGCTCCTGCAGAGCAACCGCAAAGTGATGTCAAAGTGGTACAGCAGTCTGCAGGAGGAGACGCTGACCTTGAAGGTGCAACACTTAGGAAACACTTTGGAAATTGTTCTGTTTCGTTTCTCTGCAGTGACTTATAACTCTACGCTGCTCCTTTAAGGCAGCCTGGGGACGCAGTGTTAAGCGGAAGGGCTCCACCCCCACTCCACCCATTAGACCTTATGGGCCCACAAAGTGGTCTCAAACTGGTACAGCAGTCTGACGTCCGCAGACAGCAGCCTGGCCAGAGCCTACTTTCCTTACAAACAAAAGAAAATCGGCCCACGTGAGTGCGATTGTTTTCAAAACTTTTTGGTCTCTGTCACAATTATCCTGCCACTGGCCGCCTTATAATAACATGCCATCTGGAAACTGCGGAGCAAAAACAAAGAGGTGATGGCTGGAAGGTTTAGACTTAATCTTAACCACTGGCAGTGCTCTGGGCAACCCTCCAGACCACCGTTCTTCGCCTGCCAAGCCATTACAGAAGGGAAAGACCATATGCAAATCAGGCTTGGCCCCACCCCAAAAGGGGCAGTCCAGCCCGAACTGCTAGGCCACATCCCCTCTGCACGAGACCACAAGCATCCCCAAACATGTTTTGCCCTTGTTGGGGCTCATCAGTGAGGAGTAGCCTGGGTCTCTAGGCCCAGCAGGCACGGGACCCACGTCTGGGCATACCCGTCCCACTCGGGGTGACATAGCAAAAACAAAGAGGTGATGGCTGGAAGGTTTAGACTTAATCTTAACCACTGGCAGTGCTCTGGGCAACCCTCCAGACCACCGTTCTTCGCCTGCCAAGCCATTACAGAAGGGAAAGACCATATGCAAATCAGGCTTGGCCCCACCCCAAACGTGGGTCCCGTGCCTGCTGGGCCTAGAGACCCAAGCTACTCCTCACTGATGACGCCCAACAAGGTTGAAACATGTCTGGGGATGCTTGTGGTCTCGTGCAGAAGGGATGTGACCTAGCAGTTTGGGCTGGACTACCCCTTTGGGGGTGGGACCAAGCCTGATTTGCATGTGGTCTTTCCCCTTTTGTAATGGCTTGGCAGGCGAAGAACGATGGTCTGGAGGGTTGCCCAGAGCAATGCCAGAGGTTGAGATTTATTCTAAACCTTCCAACCATCACCTCTTTTGTTTTGCTTTTGTCACCCCGAGTGGGACGGGTATGCCCAGACGTGGGTCCCGTGCCTGCTGGGCCTTGAGACCCAAGCTACTCCTCACTGATGACGCCCAACAAGGTTGAAACATGTCTGGGGATGCTTGTGGTCTCGTGCAGAAGGGATGTGACCTAGCAGTTTGGGCTGGACTACCCCTTTGGGGGTGGGACCAAGCCTGATTTGCATGTGGTCTTTCCCCTTTTGTAATGGCTTGGCAGGCGAAGAACGATGGTCTGGAGGGTTGCCCAGAGCAATGCCAGAGGTTGAGATTTATTCTAAACCTTCCAACCATCACCTCTTTTGTTTTGCTTTTGTCACCCCGAGTGGGACGGGTATGCCCAGACGTGGGTCCCGTGCCTGCTGGGCCTAGAGACCCAAGCTACTCCTCACTGATGACGCCCAACAAGGTTGAAACATGTCTGGGGATGCTTGTGGTCTCGTGCAGAAGGGATGTGACCTAGCAGTTTGGGCTGGACTACCCCTTTGGGGGTGGGACCAAGCCTGATTTGCATGTGGTCTTTCCCCTTTTGTAATGGCTTGGCAGGCGAAGAACGATGGTCTGGAGGGTTGCCCAGAGCAATGCCAGAGGCTGAGATTTATTCTAAACCTTCCAACCATCACCTCTTTTGTTTTGCTTTTGTCACCCCGAGTGGGACGGGTATGCCCAGACGTGGGTCCCGTGCCTGCTGGGCCTAGAGACCCAAGCTACTCCTCACTGATGACGCCCAACAAGGTTGAAACATGTCTGGGGATGCTTGTGGTCTCGTGCACAAGGGATGTGACCTAGCAGTTTGGGCTGGACTACCCCTTTGGGGGTGGGACCAAGCCTGATTTGCATGTGGTCTTTCCCCTTTTGTAATGGCTTGGCAGGCGAAGAACGATGGTCTGGGGGGTTGCCCAGAGCAATGCCAGAGGTTGAGATTTATTCTAAACCTTCCAACCATCACCTCTTTTGTTTTGCTTTTGTCACCCCGAGTGGGACGGGTATGCCCAGACGTGGGTCCCGTGCCTGCTGGGCCTAGAGACCCAAGCTACTCCTCACTGATGACGCCCAACAAGGTTGAAACATGTCTGGGGATGCTTGTGGTCTCGTGCAGAAGGGATGTGACCTAGCAGTTTGGGCTGGACTACCCCTTTGGGGGTGGGACCAAGCCTGATTTGCATGTGGTCTTTCCCCTTTTGTAATGGCTTGGCAGGCGAAGAACGATGGTCTGGAGGGTTGCCCAGAGCAATGCCAGAGGTTGAGATTTATTCTAAACCTTCCAACCATCACCTCTTTTGTTTTGCTTTGATCTGGAAACTGCGGGGCAAGGCCCTTTGATCCAGATTACTCTGTAAACTCACCTGTGGTCCAGGTTCCTGGTGGGCTCTTGTTCGGCGAAGAAGACAACTTTGCACCTGTAGCAGAAGGTTCTGTGACTGTGCCCCTCAAAAGGGATGGTGTTGTAGTAGCAGATAAACCAGTGAAGTTGGGCCACCTGGGAACACTAAGCCACCAACAGTCGGTATTAATATCTTCCCCCAAGGCCCCAATGGGTTCGGCTACCGATGGGCTTCAGGGTGTGTGCCCCTTGGAAGTATTAGTGGAAATCGGGGCAGTACTCTCTCTTCCTTGAATAGTCTGGCAAGGGAGTGGGCCTTAATAGGCCTGGGACGCAAAACACAATCGGACCGGTTACAGGTCATTTGGTCGAAAATAAATGGTCGACAGGACAAATGGTCGACGCAATTTGGTCGAAAGACAAATGGTCGAATTTTTTTATTTTTTTATTTTCACTTTTTTTTATTTTTTTGGGGGGGGTCCCCCCCACCAACCCCTTTTTTTTGCTAAAAAACCCTTTTTTTCCTAAACAAAAACCTTAAAAATATATATATAAATAAAAAAAAATTCAACCATTTGTCTTTCGACCAAATTGCGTCGACCATTTGTCTGTCGACCAAATGACTGGACAGCAATCGGACCCGGTCAGTGCACCCTCAGGGGTGGGGAATAAAACAGTCGATCCACTGTCTGAGTCCTCGCAGCCATTGGACACCACGGCAACAGCGGCTGTCACAGTAACCTCTGTAACTACTGAGCTCAAGGAGTCAGAAAGAGAAGAGGGGCAAAATTTGCCTCCGACTATGAAAAACAGGCCAAAAACGTTATGTCAGGCAATGCTTAAAGTGGTGTGGCAGCGAAGGGGCCTTTCAATTTGTGGCCCTCTGTCAACAAAACACTTTTCTAACAGGAAACATGATGTGATATTTACCAGAATTATAGAGAAAGTGAATAAGTCAGCTTTACCCACGGAATCAATTGCTTCTGTTGCATCCCCCGCTCAGGCGAGTGGGGAGAAGAGGACGGGCGGAGCTACCCTTACCGTGTTAGAGGTGCTAGATCATGTTTGCGACATATCCTTGACTTTAGCCTCTGTGAAGCCTGAGCAACTCATTTCCAGCTCTAATAATAGTATGGTGGCTAGAGCTGCGCAAAGGAAAGAAGTACTAGACGGAACGAAGGAAGCCCTAGCAAGCTCCACTCGAGAGTGTAACTTGACTCTGTCAGCCCTCAATGAGTGGGCCAGAGACATAGAACTCTTCCAAAAGAGAGTTCACAGGGCTCAACATGGAATCCTCCAGCCAGATAGTCTGAGAACCAAGAGGTCTAAATCTAGGTCGAATAAAAATATGAATGGGAATTTGCCAATCAGTAGTACTGTCCTGGGCAGCAGGGTGATACCAGAAGCAGATGAGGTTTTGAGTCACCATGACAACGCACCTTCAGATGAGGACCCCTTTTGATGGATATGACGGCATCCACAAAGCAAGGAATTGATGCAGGTACGGTTGCGGCCCTTTCAATTACGATGGCGCCAATTATGAAACTTTACAAAATACTGAGTGACAACCTAAAATACCAAACCACAGTCTTGGCAATGTTGCACTCTAAGGTTGTATTTGTGGAAGGATTCATAATGGCCCTGCGGGGCAATTAAGACAAAAGCACAGCTCAAATCATGTATATCCTTCACAGCATTATAGACACCATGATAAACGACAAAATTAAAAGGAGGTCAGATCGAGTAAAATCTACACCAGAATTAATTCTTCTTGAATACGGCCTAGTGAGTACACTGGGCTTGTGAAGGAAAGCCTTAGTGAAAGGGCTGCACCGGACCCACTGTTACTAAACCCCAATAATGGTGACGAGTACCTCCACACAAGAACCATGACTACCAATGCTCATGCTCCAACAGACACAGTCGTCGCTTGTGAAGGTAGTACTGAAGCCTTGGAACCTCCAGGCCGGAAGGCTAAAACCAATCAAAGCTACGGAACAAGGACAGATGTGTGAGACAGTACCCCACCGATTCCCACCATGAAGATCCTGGGCAAAGTTCAGGAGAAGGTTCAAATCTTCTCTAAACTATCAGATGGGAAGTTTGCCCACACCTAATTGGGGGCATCCCCAAAAAACAAAAGAAAAGCATTGAAACTCAAGCTTGCTGACCTTAAGAAACAGGAAGCAAAAGAAGGAAAGAGGGAGACAAAGTCGTCCAACGACTAAGAGAATTTGTGTTTGGGAAAAAACAATCAGTTCAGAACTTAAGGCCCCCGAAATGAAGTGTTGAAATCTTAGAGGCTGATACCCCTCAAAGAGAACTTTTTAAAGCCCCCTTAATGGTCTTGCCCCCCTAGCATCATTCAACGCATTAGGCAAAATACTGGCAGTTTACGAGGAGGAGGAGAGTGTGGATTTAATAAATCTTTCCACATATTCTTACACAGCTGAGGAGGATTGCGAAGATGTGCTGAGGATGGAGAGGGAACTGCCCCCATCGAACGGGCAGTCACTGCAGATCACAGATGAAGAATCATCAGTTGGGGAGGACACGGACTCTGACGAAGAGGTGGAAGATCTCATTGAGGTACAATGTGCAACTAAACCTGCCACCCAGTCCCGCCAAGTGTTCGACCAAGAGTTAAGACCGGTCGAGACTAGGAGTGAGAATGAGCGGAACAGGTGGAGGGCCTGCGAACCGGTGAAGCTCTACAATTTCTATCCTGTTAAGAAGCAAAATACACAGACTAGATTATTTGTCAACCAGACCAGCAACTTTAGAATGATGGAAGAGAGAAGGATGGATTTGGTTAGTAGACAAATAAGCCAAAAGGGCGACAATAGAGAATCCACTGGACAATTAAACATTAGAAAAAGCAACCAAGGTGGCAAAGGTTGTGCCACTGGTAAAGAGAAGGGTGGTGACACATCTAGATTTCTACTGGAGAGAGTCTTTTACATGAATGACAACCTGATCCTAAATAGGACAAAGGTGTTGAGACTTCTCCATTGCATACCTACGCTTAGGAATGTTCAACCAGGAGACCTCCATTTGATTGAATTTCCAGAGGAAGCCTGCATAGACAAAGCAGTCATTTATCTGTCATCCACTACAACTAAAAATATCTTAGTGAAGGAATCCGTGACCCTGCTCCCAATGCGTTTCGCCCTAAAACCATATGATCTAAGAGAAATACTGTTGGGTCATGTTGATCCAATAGAAAGACATAGACCCTCCATAAAGCCTGTGGCTGGTATGTCCTCACTTAGGCAGTCTGGGGGGCATAGATCTGTTGAAGTGTCTGCCCCCAAGCACCCCTTACAGTACCTGGGAAAAACTTTAGTCTAAGCATTGTGGTGGATGGATATAGACCAGCTAAAGGGACACAAGGGAGAGTGGAGCAAAGAGTGCTTGACTTAGAAGAGGAGAACTGGAGCTGGCTTGCCCACGCACTCGCAAATAGAAGCCCACGGTCAAAACGCCTTAAGCTGGATGGCTAATCCAAATTGTCATGTATGCATTAGGATGTGGGAACACCAGAGGCTTTCTGCACTTGTTTGGAACTGGAGACCTGGACTTTGCAGACAAAAATGTGATTTGTCTTCAAGAGACTTGGTAGCATGACCCGGCAGTACTGGATGGCTTTACAGACTACCTAAACCCGGCAGTGAAAGGCCAGAAGGGGCAGCCCATGGCAGGGATGCTTACTGTTATTAAAAAAATGAGTGGTCAGAAAGTTATCTCAATTAATCACCCGACGCCACTGATACAGGTTTTGACCCTACAGGTGGCCCGACCAGACAATCATGTACTGAAAATAATCATCTTGTTTAATATCTGCTGCTACTTTGGATCTCCACAAGCAGCACAGTTTGAAAAGAAAGTCCTGGGATTGATTGATTCCATGGGCAGATTGCCAAACCCAGACTTCATTGTGTGTGGTGACTTAAATCTAAATTGTTTTAATGTCAATGTGGACTTAATTAACAACATTATGCCTCACACTACTCCAGCAGCCATTAGAGGCTTAGTGTGGAGAAAAGAGTTCGTTTTGAGGAAAATAAAAATTGTTAACGGCTGCCTTAGAGGGGACAAATCACCTCGGCCAACGTGGAGGAGAGGCAAAGAGGCAAAGGTTTTGGATTACTTCTTTGTCTAGTACGTATGCATCTTAACATCAGCATAATTACAGGTCAAGTAAGGTTAAAAATATACCCTAGAGAATATTAACACCATGATAAAAGCCTTAATGGGAAACCCTAAAAATAGAGCGAACAACCCTTTGGAACACAACCTTGACTATACCACTGGACTGAGGGCTTATGTCGAGAAAAGACCTAGTGGTCTGAAGCCATAATTCGTGAATTGTCAATTTTGACATTGAAGTGCCCTCCATGAAATCAGCCCTTAATAAACAAGTAAGTTTGCACAGTAAAAAGGGCACGGTTAAGACCGACAGAAGCCTGAAGAAGATGAAACAGCAGTATAAAAACTGGATCTCGAATTACTAATATCGTATGTTTCAAAGAGACTCAGAAAAGATGTTAGACATGATTATTTGAAGAAATAAAGCTGCAATGTTGAAGGTCTTCAATGACATGAACAACCCCCAGCACTCTCTACTTTGTAATCCAGTACGAGAGTTCCAAGCTCTTATTCGCGCCAACAAGCAAAGAAGGGCCTACCGCCGATAAAGATTCATTGTTGATCTGGACATTTTCCACCGACACCGAAGAAAACCTGGTCCTAATTAGAGCCTATAGTAAATCCAGGGGCGCCAGTCCAGACAGCACAACTAATCAGATGCTTAGTGGCCATCCAGAAGAATGGGCTGGATTTATGGTGGGGTTATTCCATCAGGTTAAAAAGACCAAGAACATTCCAGCATCATGGTACCGCTCGATTATAGTGCCAGTGTTTAAGAAGGATGATAGGTCTGATCCGGCCAACTATTGACAAGCTCTTTGTGGCCTTCATCCTGCAAGCCTTGATAAGATGGAGTATGCAAATAAGCCACTATGATCGCTGGCAGGCCAGTTTTGTAAAAGGAATCAGAACTGCATCAATGTATTAACGACAAGGGCAAAGGCAGATACATCCAATGAAATATACCTGGCCTCTATCGACCTGGCCCAGGCCTTTGATTCAGTCGACAGAGTTATCCTGTGGTCAAAGTTCAGGAATTGGGACTGCCCGAAAGACATCCTTGAACCAATAAAGGCCTTACATATGGGTATATCATTGTCAGTTAGATTGGACAAATCATGGAATTGCGCCAATTTTGACGGACAAGGATCTCAAGCAAGGTTGCTACCTGGACCCGGTCATATTTAGATTTTTCATTTCTGACATTGAGAAAGCATTTGTTTCCACAGAGACTGGCTGGTGAACCCCTAAGCAGACTGTTGTATGCCGACAACCTGGTATCGCTAGATCAGACCCAGGTCGGTCTCCAGCGACAACTGACTGTGTTGGAACTTTTCATTGAATCCAGCGGCCTGGATACTGACTCTGGGTGGTACTTCTGGAAGAAGAACTAAGGGAAATACCTGGTACTGAAACCATACAGAAAACACTGTAAGTTCTCGCTGCTTCTAGAAATAGACTTTTATCGTAGGAAGGTCATGCCAATATTAACTAATGGCGCCTCTTTTTCCCTGTCCTTTGAAGT
Source organism: Ambystoma mexicanum (assembly GCF_040938575.1). Classification (NCBI taxonomy): domain Eukaryota; kingdom Metazoa; phylum Chordata; class Amphibia; order Caudata; family Ambystomatidae; genus Ambystoma; species Ambystoma mexicanum. The sequence goes on from NC_090935.1 coordinate 185,828,504, forward strand.
GTGGCCTAAACTCAAAGGAATATTCTGGAGGCACGTTTTATCTTTGCCTAACTGCAAACCCATCCAGGCTATAAGAAAGGAGTTGGGGCTCAAAGCATTGTATGCTGTAGCAGTGTGTGAAGTCACTGACTTTTTATCCTAAGTGTCTGAGCCCAATTGATGCAGGGTGATTTGTCGCTTTGAAGAAAGCACTGGCAGAGAATTCAAAACAGTCTCTTGTGGAGTGGAGAACGAACTGCTGTTCAATTTTGATTAGCCTAAATTTAAGACAGGAAGATCTACTAACTAATCCAACATTAGTGAAGTGCAAACTGCTAGAGAACGATTGGATTGTCACACTGGAAGCCCGGACCAAGTGCAAAAGGTATGGCAAGAATATTTCAGAAACCAGGGCTCGTGGGCACCGTCCCAACCTATTTATCTAAATTCCTGAGCAGTTCTTTTCACCGTCAGTTCATGTGCTTCCGACTTATCCTCTTTCCATCGACGGAAGTATTGGAAGTAAGGAAGCCCATTGCAACGCAAGACGTTACCTGTAGACTATGCCACCATGATGAAGAAACACTGCATCACTTATTTCAACTATGCCCAACCTTGAGAGAAACTAGAACTCAGTCTATGGGAAAATGTTTCAGCAAAATCAGAACTTTCGGCGAAGATGATCGGTGGGCTTTACTGATCCAGTGGAATAAGCTCTCTCTAAAACTAGCTTTGTTAGCATTTCTAAAATAAATATTTGTGGCCATTGATGAATTTAAAAACATGTAGTGATAACTCTTAGCGAATCCGTGTAAGATTAGTGATCTGCTCCCGAATGCACAAGAGGCACGAGAAGGCTAACATTTGGGCAGCGACAATGGTTGTGTTTTATGTTGTATTCACTTTGCTGTACTCCTGCTTCGTAGCAGTCTCCTAGTTGTTGTTTTCTTTTTGTTTTCACTGTTTTCTTTCATTTTTTCTTTTATGGTAAAGAAGGTGTAACTTTTAAACCATTAGCTAAATAAATGAAAAGGAATAAAAAAAGGAAAAGTCATCAAGGGAATGCTTTACGGTTAATAGTGATACCTATTACAGGCAAGAATGCAATCTATCAATACTTGTGATACGCAGAAGTATTTTATAATGCCTCAATCCCATTGAAAAACGCTCTGTGAATCAGTTCTGATTTTGCTGAAGCATTTTCCCATAAACTGAGTTCTAGTGTCTCTCTACTCTCGAGAGGATAGCTCAAGAGCAACGTGCTCACCTTGGAAGCAAGACCACACAGTGCACCACACGTTTGATCCCTGGGACCGCGAATAGAAACCTCTGGGTATTAAGCGTGTTATAAATAACCTATCATATCTTTGACTATACATCTTAACCCAATTGGATAATTTCTTAATTGGGGTAGATCTTTATAAATGCCTACCATGGTTTTAACAATGCCTGAACATTTCTAAAATGTTGTGTGCCTTTTAGCTTTCTGTTTCTAAATATGTTTACTGGGAAGCATAGAAAAATAGGAACTATTGGCAAATATTATTCTGTGAGCAGGTTTCGCTCAAACAATCATGGATTAAGAATTAGTAGAGTTGTGAACATTTCAGTAATCTCAATACTTCATTTGAGCAATATGGTCAAAACCCAATATGTCTTTTCAAATCCATCCATTAAATCACTTAAAATAGGGCTTCACTTCTCAGCCAAACCTCTGTGCTACTTGGTAGGACCACCTTTGGAGTAACTAGCAATGCATTTTGTGAGGGACCCTATGTTACGCATTACTTTTTGTGTCATCCAAAGGCAGTGCCTTTTCAAGCTAAGTCCTCTACCACACCAAGTATTAAGAACACCAAGTAGCAAGCAACAAATACTGAGACCTTCTATTATTGCCCCCCTAACCAAAGCTTAAAGAATATTGATGAATACATTATATTGATGGTTTAACTCTGGCAAGCTAGCAATGACCCTTTGGGGTCTCACTGAGTTCTAATGAATGAATATTAAAATGTCTAAAAAAGCAATCCACTAAGGGGGTAAAGGCCACATTGTGGTGGGAAATTCTTTTTGGGACAAGTAGATATGTGATCATAAACGTATACATTAAATAACAAAAGTACTATAGTAAGACCTTGCTTTAGCCTCTGGTAGGTCAGCAACACTCTTCCATATTAACCTTTCACAGTCATAATATGATTGGAGTGGAGTCGGAAGTGGCTGCCTGTAGATTTGTCTTGACAATCTCTCGCAGTGCGGCTTGACTCGTTGGCAGTATGGTCCATTTCTCTAGCGTGTGGAGGTGCGGCTGAGTCTTTGTGGTCGGGACCGCATCGCTGTATCTCTAATCCTGTGTGGCTGAATACGCGCTGAATACGAGCATGGCTGCCTTTCGGATTGTGGAAAGTAGAGGTCGGGTGTGTTACTGGCGTTCTACCCCGACGTGCATCAGACAGGGATTCATTATCTACCGGTACGGGACTGAGAGCATCCCGACCCCCTCGTCCTAGCCCTAGCTCTATTGCACAGTGAATGTGTGAGTAGCTACTGTGCGGCGTGCGGTGAGTCTGTTAAATACAGGGGTTCGCCCTTAACGCTAATTCCAGCAATACTTCTTTGGCCTCCTTTGGCCTGCTTTCTCTTTGTGGCGTGAGTCTCCAGCAGACAGCACTATTGATGTTTACTTCTGTCGACGGACTTTCACTGGTTAGGGCCCATCAGTTTTTAGCTATGAGATTGATGGTGGTTTGATATTTGGGATAACAGTGATAACATCGAGTGAAAGGGCTCTAATAGGGCCCGATGTAGGGTGTGCTTTAGTTATTATCACTGTGTTGAACACGAGTATCTAGAGGGGGTGCTAGAGGGCACATTTCCCAAATAAAGTTAGCTCAAACAATCCACCATTTCATACTGGTCAATCCATTTGATTGAGAATGCCTTCGGGGAAAAAGCCTGCACAAAATAAATATAACCTCTGTAAGACGAGGAAACAACTTGATGCAGGTGCTTCACGGAGCAAGGAGATGGGAAGCCCAAAGGAAAATATAAAGAAGAATGCTAAAAAGCCCATCCTCCCTGGCCAAGAGGTGATTACTGGTTTCTTTCCACTGAATCCCATTCCAGAAATTATTTTGACGATCATTGAGGAACCTGTATTACCGGATGATAGTGGGGGAGACCCGATGAGTTCAACGAACTTCGATGACATTGACAACAGCTTGTTGCTGGAACTCTGATTGAGTATACAGAGGGGGGATGACCCCACAGATCCCCAGGATGTCTGGCACAGGGTATTAATCCTCTGGCCCCACCTGTGAGCACACTGGGTCACCTAGTTCCTATGAGTCGTTTGTCTGCTTCTCCAAATATGGTAATGGTCTCAATGGAGGACGCTCCGAATACGGAGGAAGAAGATCTCACTTCTCCATTCCCCGGAGCCAATGAAATAGCAGAGATTCAATCATCAGTGGCTTCTCTAAAAGTTGCCCTCAAGGTATTGCTGCAAATGACAGGGCGAATTTTAGCAAATATGAACTCACTGAATACGGCGCGGGTTGTTGAAATCAACGAGGATGAGGAGCTGAAGTAAATCTTTCTGAACCATTGTTATTGCTGACGAGATAAATGATAAGCAACCCAAAGAACCTTCTGTAAGTATGGACCAGACTAAGGTGATCTTTTTCTCATGTAAGCAGCGTAAAATGGTGAAGAAGGAGCAAAAGAACAGGAAAACCACCTTATTGGTATCCGCAGAGGGAGAATCAGCTATAGTTGGTGTTCGTTCAACCAAAGCCAAAAAAAAGGGTGGCCAGAACCAAGAAAAAGAATGGTACTGGTGATGGTTGCCTGACCAGCTGGCTGTTAACCGAACAAGACAAGAGGACATAAAGTCGTGAAATGATGGGATTGATAAGTCAGCCAATAGGATCTGTCTGATTAAGAACTTATACAAAAATGGTGAAAGCAGATGGCTCCCCTGATCTGAGTTTTTGATCCGACTGCACACAGTGCCGGAACTACGTGTCTTGAAGTCCAACGATTATCAGTTTGAGGAGCAATTGAAAGGCTTGAATCCATGTGTGTCCGCTTTACACTGTAAATGCATCTCTACGGCACAGATGATTAGGAAATATTGTGAAGAGCTGTGGGCGGTAGATGTAGAGATCGATGCAGATCTGGACAAAATTGACTCTAGTTTCGAACACGAGGCAGCAGATGGCCCCGCAAAATCAATGGACTGTCCCATTGTACCAAAGGGTAAGAAGGTGGAATTTGCAGATGTCCAACTTGTTCTAAAATGGTTGGCGCAGCTGGGCGAGTACCTCGAGTACTGTTTGCTGTCTGGACCTGCTGCCCGGTTCATTCTTGCTTCGTGTTGAAAAGTTTGCAGAAAATCACCAGGAGGACGTCTCTTGCAGCGACACCTTGCCTGCCTGACCTTACACTCAGGAAATCAACAAAGGACTACACTCCAGTGTGCCCTCCCCACTACTGGCCGCGCCCCTCCCCGCCTCCTTATTAACAACGGCCATTGCACACCCACGCTGCGCACCTGGGCGAGTACCTCGAGTACTGTTTGCTGTCTGGACCTGCTGCCCGGTTCATTCTTGCTTCGTGTTGAAAAGTTTGCAGAAAATCGCCTGGAGGACGTCTCTTACGGCGACACCTTGCCTGCCTGACCTTACACTCAGGAAATCAACAAAGGTGACTGTTGTGGCACCTTGTGCCTGGACTGGGATGGGCGGTTCATTGTGTTTACTCGTTCGGTGCCTCCTGCACATAGTGCTTTGAATGGGTGGATAGCAAAAGGATGCAGCAAAAGGACGTTGGTGCCTCCTGCACGTAGCGTGGAGTGGGCGTAATAGAATAAACACTCTACTGTGCCTAACAGTCCTTCTTACCCCCTTTTTTGTGTGTATTACTTTACAGGACTACACTCCAGTGTGCCCTCCCCACTACTGGCCGCGCCCCTCCCCAGCTCCTTATTAACAACGGCCATTGCACACACGCGCTGTGCACCTGGGCGAGTACCTCGAGTACTGTTTGCTGTCTGGACCTGCTGCCCAGTTCATTCTTGATTCGTGTTGAAAATTTTGCAGAAAATCGCCTGGAGGACGTCTCTCGCGGCGACACCTTGCCTGCCTGACCTTACACTCAGGAAATCAACAAAGGTTACTGTTGTGGCACGTTGTGCCTGGACTGGGTTGAGCTGTGCATTGTGTTTACTCGTTCGGTGCCTCCTGCACATAGGGCTTTGAATGGGTGGATAGCAAAAGGACGCAGCAAAAGGACGTTAGTGCCTCCTGCACGTAGCGTTGAGTGGGCGTAATAGGATAAATACTCTACTGTGCCTAACTGTCCTTCTTACCCCCTTTTTTGTGTTTATTACTTTACAGGACTACACTCCAGTGTGCCGTCCCCACTACTGGCGGCACCCCAACCTGCCTCCTTACTAACAACGGCCATTGCGCACCCACGCTGCGCACCTGGGCGAGTACCTCGAGTACTGTTTGCTGTTCGCTGTGCGAGGTGCACGGGGTGCGAGTCAGACTTTAACCTTCTGTTGCCACCGTAGGATTTTTTGGATTTTCCGAAATCGGAATTGGCTTATTCCAACCATATTATATCTGGATACCTTGTCCCCTTGGCCAGGAAAGGTTACATTAGCATTCACTATTTACACAAGTAGTGTGATTCTCGCATTCACTAAAGTCGGGTTTAGTGATAGTTGCTACACATATAAATATAGTTTGTTGCTTTTCGCTTTTCGACTACTATTTTTCCAACTATAGATGTGGCTCACAACAAACATGCCGCCACACATTTCAAATTTATATGCCATTTCTACAATTAATTTGACACAAGCCACTCAAGACGAGGTCGAGATTCAACCACAAGATTTCTATTCTGCCCACTCTTGTATTCCAACTGGCACTGCGTTACCCACAAAATCGAAGTTCACTTTTGATAACAACATAGATGAATCCATAGTCTCTATTTCTTCAATGTCAACTTCCCACTTAGGGATTATCAAAAAACTGGAGCATTCTGATATACAGGAAATATCCACTTCACTGATAACCATCGATATAACCATCAGGAGACTGTGCAAACTGTTTGAATCGCTGGACACAAAAGTGTCACATCAATCCAGGCAATTCGATGACTTAATGAAATGGTTGTTGGCCCATTATAATTCTTCTCTCTCCAAAAATGTTTCTTCGCCCACTGGGTCTAGGACGCCAAACGAGCCACTTGAGGGGGAGCTGGCATGGAATTCAGCAACGCCCAAGTTCCCAATTTATAGTGTTGCTGACGCATCCACTTCGAAGGCTTGTGCATTACCCCTGATCACTGGCATCATTCGACCAATTGATCAATTACCCCACACGGAAACTTCTCTGAAAGAGCTCGCATCCACAGATTAATCATCTCAAACACTTGAGCCTGAAGTGCCATGCTCACCATCAGAGCTGTCTTTTGCACGAAAAAGTGGACAAGGACTCAGCCATCTAGATGCTCTGAAAGTTCGTAATCCAGAAGTTGCACCACAAAAACCTTTGGCTTTAAAAAAAACAAAGAATATGGCAAACCTTAAACAAACTAAAAAGACTTTGAACTCTTTCTTTAAAGCCTTGGGCAAATCTACTGTCTTAAAAGAGAAAGCAATTATTCCTCCAGGACAAATTAAAGTGCCACCACCCTTATATTTACCATCATTAGCCTCGGCTGGGGTGCCCCCAATTAGTCATACATCAGCAGAGGCCGGTTCAGATTCCCCTTCCATCTTCCTTTACATCACTTCCTCTGCCCTCTGCAGTTTTGGTTGACATGACAAAAGCTATTTCGACACAAGACTCATCTCATTCAGCCCACTCAAAGTTACTTGGTGGGCCCCCTTTCATGCCCTCGAGGACAGCCAAACAGGCTAATGATACACAAGCTCATGCTCCTTTATCTCCATTGTCGCAGCTGGTGCTATCTATAGATCGCAATATAGAGGCAGACAAACAACTAGCTGCCTTAAAAGCACAAAATGCTGCACATATGAGGTTCTTCTCGAAAGATTACACATCGGTATCAATGGGCCCTGGGCTGTCTAATACCAATGCCAATCGAGTAACAGTGGGTGCTTATCCAGACAAATTTCCATCGCCGGTTGCTGTGGTCCCTGCCAAAAAATCCAGTCTACAAAGCCAGCAGACCCTGGCAGACCCCACTGATGCTCCTTCGACCATGGCTCAGTTTGAGACTTTTAGACAAAACATTGATGAGTGTTTGGCTGCCAGCTTAGCAAAAGCACAAAATTCCCTAGCCTCAGCTGCAGTTGTCTCTGATGACCAATTCGTTCAGAAACCAACTGCCACTTGGCAAGTGGAGCAGGAAGCAGATTACCACACTTAAGCCAACTAATAACGACACTCCTTTTTTGCAATGGGCTCCACAGAAAGCTAAAACTCAGGCTGTTTCACGGCATCTAAGCCCACGACATGGGCAATTTTTCACTCTCATTTTAAAATGTAGAGATGGAAAGTTCCCCAGTTATGATTTGAATCGGCAAATTGTTTTAAACATATTCAGAGACATTGCTGACTTAAGAAATCTGGCATGCAATGATATAGAGCAAATTGAATTCATCTCAGAACTGTCATGCTCAATTGTCAGATTGCGGATCCCTTCTGGTCTAGTTTGAGATTCTATCTGGCAATGCAGAATGCAATTGTTCAGTATGGGTTTTCTCATAGCAGCGGGACCTGAGAAAGCGCCTCCAAAAATTCAACATCTAATTCGCAAATCTAACATCTATTTCGGTGGGCAGAGGCAGACCGATGAGGCACAAAGTGAAGCCTTCAATCATCAGTAACCATCAGCAGTATGTGCTGTAAGAAGATTCAATTCAACACTACAGCTAAGTCAATGCCTAGTCTGGGATACTGAATAGAAACCCTTATTGATATATCTTTATGTCCAGTTCATGAGTTCTGGATGATTACCCCTATATAACAGCCCTCTCTTAGAATCCCCCTGACCCCACTGAGCCAAGAAGTAGTTCTGTTTTGCAAGTTTGAAAGGTTTATTTGAGAAATAAAACAAAATATAGATACCACGCTTTTATAATAAATTAATAATCAATATCGCCCTTATAATATAATGTTAATCAACAATGGGTAATCTGACACTAGCACACTTCTTTATAATCAATGAGGAATTAGTATAGGATGGATAAAGTAGCAAAAATACTTTTATGATTTCAAGGGAAAAGCAATGAGGAATAAAATGCAGTACAGAAATACTTGATATGATTTTAGCAAAAGATAAGATAATCACTTTTTCTCTGGCAATTCACCCCCCTCCCCTATGCAATGTAAGAAATGGAAGGAGATGGAAAGAGGAGCACACAGTTCTCAGGAATGCAATCAAATACAATACGAAATTCAGTTCCCCCCCAGCAAGCTTACAGGAAACAGGTATGAGTTTTAAAACACAGGCCCAAGTGCTTCGAATGTGGTGGCAGTGAAGTGAGAAATATGCTGAAAATGCTTTTAATTCCCTTTAGGAGGTTCAGGGTGAGTGAGAGATACTTGGGATGAGCTCAGGCTTACTTTAGCAATTATTCAGGGATGGTTATTAAGAGACAAACGAATTTTTAGCAAAGGAAAGCAAAAAGCTGCTATCTTTTTACAGGTAAAGAAATCAGGCCAAATCGCAAATCGCGTCAAAATTTGTGAGTGCGTGAATCGTGATTACGGCAAAGGTCTGATCTAAGTACTCACTCCTAGCTTTGAAAGGACTGGACCTCGCCACGGATCGGGTCAGGAATGGCTGCGGTTCCCTCGCCACGGACAGTCTCTGCGCGCAGCGCCTGAGTCAGCTCCGCTCTGCTGGGTCTGTCAGGCACCGGTTCTGCTCACAGCGTCTGGGTCAGCTCCCCGGATACAGCAGCCTATGGTTCTCTGGATCTCTGGTCTGCTTTCTGGGTGTCTCTGCTTTCTCTGGGTACAGCACTGCTTCTGGATCTTTCTGGCGCAGGGTTTCAGGCCAGAATCAACAGCTCAGCCCGGCTGTGAATAGTCTGCAAATGATTTTGAGGCCTGCTGAAGAGAGCTAAGCTTGTGGGTTAGGCCTGTTCTTTACAAATTCTGAAGTAAAGTCTTGGTCTCTGAAGATTGATGGATTGAAGTCTGAAGTCTCCCGGCAGAGCGTCCCGCGGAAAGTGAAAAAGGGATCCCCACTTGTCCTGCACTGTCTGCTTTTGAGTGTTTAGAAAGTGGGTGTGTGCGCAGCATCACTAAGCCAGCCACTCTCTCAATTTATCATTGGCCAAGCTTTCCTTTCTCCCTTGATTGGGGGAACTGAGTTGTGAGTCAGAGTGATGAGGTAGATTTTATGGCCAGAGGGCCCTCCCCTTGTCAGATTGCACACAAATCTATATTTGATCCAAATACATATTTTCCCAAATACACAGTTGTTTTTACATCACCTACGCACATCATATATCACATGAGGTAGGCACTGTTCCGACTCTGGCGTTTCTAGGAGCTTGGGTAAAGAAATGGCAACTTATTTTCGATTTTAGTGGGTTATGCAACATTGATTTTTCATTAAAAATTATGCACATATACACGGCCTGTCCATACATACTCCAGTAAATTCCCATGTCTCTAGCTTCAACACAGAGTCTGTAGTATCAATAAATAGTGGGGTTTTGCCCCAGAACATCACACAAATTGGAGTTTGGGCTTGAATTGTGGGCAAAGTTTTCATTTTAAGGATCCCCAAATTTCACATTTCTGTCATCTGGTTACCAAGTGTTATCAGTATTTCGGTAAACTATATATTTGCTTTCAATTCAAAGTACTGCAGTGTTTGCGTCCACCCACAGAGTTTGGGGATGACAGTGATCATATGTCTCTCCTGGCTGGCAGATCTTTGTTGACAGGAAACAGTCAATATCACCATATCCTATTCAAGGGAAAAGGTCTTTTGTGTGGAATCCAGCAAGCTGAGGTCAACAGACCAGGGGGCCACTTTGCATTTGGTTAGCATGACCATGTGATATCCTGGGCTTTCTGAGGTGAGAAGGTTTCCCAGCCTTTTGGCCTGTTAATCAAATCAGATTGTCTCTGGGAGCAGCAGGTGGTTAGATCTTCCATTACCTAACAAGCTTTGAAGTCCCAAGTGTCACAGAAGGCTGATTAGCTTCTGAAGTAGCAGTTCTCCTGTCAGAGTTTAGACCGCTAGCGCCGCCTTGAGTCCAAAGCGGGTACTGCATGCATTTTTTTGAGTTGTCTTGAACTACTGCATTTCAATAGAGTGATCTTTTGCTTGATAGTATAGGACCCTTGCTTAACATTGTTTTGATAGCATCCTCACAGTAGAGTGGTGATGTGGCACCCCCCCACAAGAAGGTTGTATCTTTGGAGTGGTCTCGTGCCAACTGTGCAGTTCTCCTATTCTGGCGTGAATGTGGGCGGCGATGGCTCATCCCCACATCCACCCAGTCTATTGATTTAGTTTGTTCTGGGATAGAATAATGGGTGGCGACAGCTCATCCCCACATCTACCCAGTCTATTGATTCAACATGGGTCAAAACCCATGACAAATCCCCCCGCCCGACTGCGCTTTGATTCAAGTTGAGGGGAAGTCGGGGTGCTGGTATGTCCCCATTATCTTCTTCCAATCCTGTAGGTGGCCCAGTTCAGCATCTTTTCCTCCACCCAGTTGGATCGATCGGTTCTCCTCGCCGGTCCTGATGGGAATATTGGGCGGTACCCCGGGCCCCTCGGGTCTTTGCTCCCGGTCCCCGGATCGTCCTCCTTGGTCAGTCTCCATGGTTTCATCTCTCCTAGGATGATAAAGCAAAGCGGCAATACGTATTCGTAGACATTTCTTCACCACTATTAATGGTGTGGCGAACATATACATTTTATACTTTAATATACCTAACATTTTACTTTTGAGATACAAGTTATCATTCAAAGACAGTGGCTTACAAGAGTATAATATTTTAGAGACTATATGTGGGATTTTTAGAGTTGGAACTGAATTACTCTAGAGCGGCCACCTCTGGGATTCCAGTGGATTCCTCCAGTTGTTGCAGAGTGTGCCTGGGATGGCAACACTTTAGCTGATTTATATGTACCCACTTGTCTTCCCCCTCTACCAAACAGCCTTTGGGCATGCAGATCTTGTAGGCCACAGGGGAGATTTTGTCTATAATTTCAAACGGTCCCTTCCATGTAGGCAAGAATTTTCGCTGTTTGGCCTGGTTCCTTTGGAAATTGTATATAGATCCGATCACCCACCTTATATTCCTTTCGGGTAGTTTTTAAATCATAGCGGGTCTTCATGCTCTCGGCTGATCTTTCTAGATTCCGCTGAGCATAGGCAAAAGCATGTTGAAGGTGTTTCCTTAAATTCTTGACATACTCATGAGTTGTGGAGGCATTTATCAGTGTCTGCTCTTGGGTCCTGTAGAGCAAATGCAGGGGAAGCACCATCTTGCGCCCGGTCATCAACTCAAATGGTGACATTTTGGTTGCAGATGAAGGGGTAGATCTGATGGCCATTAGGATCAGAGGTAATCGGATATCTCAACTTGGCCCAGAATCTGCCACAAACTTTTTTAAGATGCTCACATGGTTCGGTTATATCTCTCCACTGCTCCAGAAGAAGCTGGCCGGTAAGCAATATGTAGCTTTCTTTTGACCCCCAGTATCTCCCACATCTTTGTCATTACTTCACTGGTGAAGTGGCTACTCCTGTCTGACTCAATCCTTTGAGGTAGACCAAAACAGGAAAAGATGTGGTTAATCATCAGGGCAGCTGCTGTTTCTGCCTTGCAGTTTGGGGCTGGGAGACATTCCACCCACTTGGTAAACAAGCATGTAACGGTCAACATGTACTTGTTTCCTCTAGACGAGCGAATCACAGGGCCTACAAAGTCGATTTGCAAATCTGACCATGGCAGTGTCATCCCCCTCTTTTGGAGAGGCGCATGGTGTGTGAGGGATGATGGCTGAAATTGTGCACACACAAGACACCCCTTCAAGTATTGGTCGAGGTACTGCCCCATGTGTGGCCAGTATGCAACCTCTCTTAAGATTTCCAGTGTTGTGTGAAACCCCCTATGACCGGCGGTGGCCGCATCATGGGCATGACTTAACATCAGGCTTCGGAATGAGGTAGGAACCACCCACTGATCATGGCCAGCTTGGGATTTCCTTACCAACAAACCGTCTTGGATTCAGAACATTTTTGGACATTTCATCAACACTCTTAGGTCCTCTTTCGCAATGTAATCGGTATCCGTCAGGGGAAAGTTCTCAGGGTCCTCAAGGTGTTGGTAAAACTTACCAATAGTTGGATCCTCCTTCTGAGCTGTAATCAAATCAGCATCAGGGGTCTCCTTGCTCCATTGGGCAGTTGAAAGATTATTGTGAGCATTTGTCTGGGACCGAGTGATAGCAGTGACCTGGATTTCCCCCAACAGGGACTCTATATCTATTAGATCCCCTTGGATGGCCCCGGTTTTGGCCAGCTGATCAGCTAAGTCATTTCCAGTTTTGTCTGGTCCCTCTACTTTGGAATGACCCTTGATCTTTTTCCAGTAGATGGTCATCCCATTCGATGTGACCAGATCATCCATGTTTTGGATTAACTTCCCATGTTTCAAGGGTTTGTTATTAGCACATAACATGCCTCTGGTTTTCCAATTAACCAGGTGCTCCACGAACCCGTTCCGTACATAATCCGAATCAGTGATTATGACCAGTTCGTGGAGTTGATGTTGGACAGCAGTGAGGATGGCCTGATGCACAGCCATCAACTCTGCCACCTGACTACTTCGGGGACCAATTTTGTATCGAGCGGAGGGTTCTGGAAACTCCTTCACCCAGGCATTTCCTACGCCAGCCACCAGTTCTTTCTCCCCGTCGTTGTCCACATGGTAAGAGCATCCATGCACATAGACAGTGGGCATTCCCTCACACTTGTCTTCTTCAAAGACTTTGTGGGGGGAATGAAGGTATGCCTCTATGTTGTCCTTGATTTTTAGACTTTCGTCCTCAAGACAGTTTTCTCTGGCACAATCATGCAAGTCAGCCAGACCTTGCGCGAGGGGACTCTTCTTGTTTTGGCCATATCTGACCTCCACAGGAAAGCCTTGCATTGACAGAATCCAGGAAGTAATTCGGGAATTACTCACATTTCCGGCCCGGATTATGTCACTTTGGAGATATTGCAGAGGCTGGTGTGGAGTCTCCACTATGATGTGTTCCCCCTGGATAAACGGGCCGTAATTCTTCAATGCCCACACCGTTGCCAGGAGTGCCTTCTCACAATCGTTGAATTTTTCCTCCACAGAGGATAAAGTTTTGCTCACATAGGAGATTACTTTATTGACCTTGTCATGCTTTTGGTATAATACTGCCGTCAAGCACGTATTAGAGAACCCTGTCTCCAGGAAGAACTCCTTGTTTCTGACAGGGTAAGCTAGGCAAGGCGCTTGTGAGAGGCTTCTTTTGAGTTGGCTTACCACCTCGGATTGTTCTGGACCCCATTCCCACTTGACCCCCCCTTCAAGAGATGAATCAGGGGTCTAGTGATCTCTGCGTAGCCTTCAATGAACTTTCTGCTGTAATTAGTCAGTCCAAGGAGGCTCCTTAGTTCCCGCAGAGTTGTGGGGTCTTTCAGTTTCTGGAGTGCTTCCACTTTCTTTTCTTGGGGACAGAGACCCTGAGGAGTAATCTCATGCCCCAAGAAATTGACACGTGTTCTACACCACTGTGCTTTCTGAAAGGAAGGTTTTGCTCCGGCGGTCCTCAACTGTGTCAGAACATAATGGATCTCCGCTATGTGTTCCTCCACAGATGAACTTTTGATGAGGACATCATCTACATAAGCCAGGTTACCCCTCGCACCCAGGTCGGGCATGGCCTTATGTAGGAAAATGTTGAATTCATTGCCGGAGTTGAGGTATCCGAAGGGAGTCCGGGTCCATGTGTACTGCTGGCCCCCAAAGGTAAAAGCCAGTTTGTATTGGTCCTCCCTACTGAGAGGCACAGTCCAGTATCCATTGGTCAGGTCTATTGCTGTGAATACCTGTGACCCCTGAATCTGGGCCAGCCCTTGGTCAATGTAGGGCAGAGGCCATTGGGAAGCATGGACCCATTTGTTGAGCTCCCTAAGGTCGGCGCAGAGTCTCCACTGGCCGTTTGGCTTCAATATTCCCAGCACCGGATTATTGAAAGTGCTGTGGTCTGGACGGATTATTCCCCGGGACTCAAGGTTCTTAATTATTTCAGTAAGGGACTCCATGGATGCGAGAGGCAAGCGATATTGCTTCAGAAACACTGGAGTCATTCCAGGGTCCGTGGGAATTGTGGTGTGGATGTCGGTGCGACCACAGTCATATGAGTCTACCGCAAAGAGATCTTGGAAATCCAAGAAAACTTGTTTCAACTTTTGCTTCTGTTCCAGAGTCACACAGGCATCAGCTAGGTTGACTCTCTCTTCCACCATCTGCCTGAAGCCTGGAAAGACTTCTGGTTTGGCTATCTCAGCGGCCTCCTCCAGCTGGGTGGAGAAGTCCCTGGTCAGAGTGCTGATTTGGACTGGAGGCTTCAGGTGGGAAAGGCAGCCCTCATGGACCTGAAAAATCACCTCATCCCTCCTGAAGTCACAAGTCACATCTTCCTTACCATAAGGGCAAGAAGTGTACACCAGGAAGTTCCCCCCATGCCGGGTGAAAATCCTGTCTGGTGTTGTATTGTCCTCACTGTCACTGTCAAAACAGTCCTTGGGGATTGGTCCTAACAGTTCATTTCCTAAATCAATGGAGAAATGTCGGTCATCAACCGCCATTCCAATAGTGGTGCCTGCGGCTAGAGTAATACTCTGTAAGTCGCTGTTATCCACCTCTATTGGAATGGTGTTATGTTCTATGTTGAGTAATGGTGTTGGGTTTACCCCTAACCCTTGCTGTTGGAGAGAAGCATTTAGATGAATATAAGCATCAGGGTTTTGCAATTTTTGTCCTCGTTTAACTTTCACTTCCAGGGAGAATTGTCGTGTCCTTTCTGGGATGTTGACTTCCTCTTTGAGGTGAATTTCAACTGCATAAGGTAGCAATTGAGCTGACCTAAATGCTTTTTCTGGATCATCAAAGCCCATGGGATTATCCGCTAATCGGGACCAAGCTTTGAAGTTTATTAGGTCCAAACTAATGGCAAAGCGATTGAGAATGTCACTGCCTAAGTAAAAAGCGGCAGTGACGTCTCGCACGACCCAACAATTATGGACTATGCTCTTGTTGCCAATGGAGATTTTGAGCAGACACCTGCTGGGCAGGAGATGTTTGGCATTAGGTGCTTCCAGGTCCATTTCCCATTTGTCTATCAGTTTGAATGTGGGAATGGCTGGATCTTTTGGGAGTTGGCGGAACATGGCTTCGCTGATGAAGCTCTTACCGTTGTTCACACACACTCGAGCGAGAACAGAGTCCTTCCCATCATTTAACTGAACAGGGATGAACAACTGCTCTCCAGTTTGCTGAATATCAGCCAGGCTCTGAGCTGATTTCACATCTTTCTGGACTATAGGAGTGCGAGTTTCTGATTGTGGATTAGTAAAGAATTTCAGGGTGTTTCCTTCCAGTGTGGAATACCACCTTAAACTGGAAGGAAGGTTGATTTTCAGAAATAGAGAGGACCCCCCCATCACCAGTCTGTTGTCCTACTGCTATTACTGTCACGTCTGGAGTTTGGTTGTTCTGGAAGTGAAATTCTACTTGGTCAGATTTTTGTTCAACCATGTGGCAGGTGCCGTTTAAACTAACATGGTTGACACTCTGTTTTAATTTTATTGGTCGGCTAGTCTGGGTCCAGAGGACCTTGTTTACACAATCTATTAGGGGTGACAACCTTCTCAGGAGGTCATTCCCTAGTAAACAAGGGGTGCCCTCTGGAGTCACTACTATGACCGGGTGTTTTACCTTGTGTCGCCCAATTTTAATGTCCAAGTCTGCAGTCCCCTCAACGGGAATTTCCTTCCCGTCAAAGTTCTGCAGTTGTCCAGGAAGAGAGGTGAGAGGAATTTGGTAATTCTCCCCCCTTCCTGCATTTAGTTCCTCAAAGGCCCTTTTGGACAGAAGGGTAGCTTGGGATCCAGTGTCCAGCAGTACCAAAATTGTACCCTGCCCCTGTACTTGTACCGGGGCATAGTATCTTCCCTCCTTCTCCTCAAGGGGGCACAGATAATGCACATTTTTGGACAACTGGTGGGCTAACTTTCTGGTTTTGGACATTGCTAGCGACGAGATTTGGGCAGAATTCTGTGGAGAGCCTTGGGAATCTGAAAGAAAAAGTTGGCAACTGGAGATCAGAGCCATTGTGGGTTAACCTGGTTCCGGTTCTGGGCCGCCCCCCCTTTTTTTAGGCAGTCACCAGGATGGGTTTGAACCAGGGGATTTAGGTATGGTGGGTTCTGGGATGAGATGATGGGCGGCGGTAGCTCAGTCTCCATATCTCCCCAGACTGGATTGGAATCCCTTGGGACCCATTTTTCTTTGGGAGGAGTTCCCCCATCTAGAAAGGAGAAGATCCTTTTCCCAGGATCCTCTGAGGATCCCTCTCCCTCAAATTGGAAGATCTGTACCTCCTCCACAAACTGGGCCTGTTTGGGTCCTTTGTTTCTCCTACCCCCTCTTTGCTCCTTGGGAGGCAGGCTTTCAGGGGCAGGAGATTTTGTTTCCGGTTCCTGGTTTTCCAGGGACTGTTTACAAGTTGGGAAGGAAGCTTCCTCCAAGGCTTTACACCCCCCTTCCCCTTGTGCCTCCTCCCTGGGAACCGGTTGGTTATCGGGGTGCTGCCCCCGTCATTGTTCTGGAGCACCAGGTCCAGAGTTTGGGGCATTCTGCAGTGGCATGCTCATCTGAGGGTTCTGTTGAGCCCTCAGTATGTGACCCAGATCTCGTGCCATATTTTGGACCTGGTGCTCAAGTTGTGAAACCCCTCAGGCTGATACGGGGCTCTATTTTCTCCCCTGGGCTGATCCCGGGAAGGGTATCTATCCCTTCTCTGGTAGTACCCCTGGTTGGGAAGATTTTGGTACCCCTCCACCCTTGGCCTCCCCTCTCCTCGATTAGGTTGTCTGAACTCAGGGAATTGGGGAAAGAAGGATGGATGATTTTGGGGCTGGAAACTGGGCGGATACCTGGGGAAAAAGTTCTGGCCAGGATTTGGAGAATTTCTGCCCTCCTGGGGGAAGTTAGGAGGGAAGTTCCCTGGGTCAGGTGCTTGGCTGGATCCCCCCCCTTGGGCTGGAGGAGTCCACACATAACCCAGGATTGGTCGGTTTCCCTTGTAGCGGGGACTTACATAGTCAGGGGAGCGGGGGACCCCATTTGTGGGACTACCTCCTCGACTCCCTGTCTGTGACTGGCCAGAGGGTCTTCTGGGCTGTGAATTATTTGGTGCAGGCAGGTTTTTAGGCCCCCCCATCTCCAAATCTAAAACGGGGCAACCTTTACCTCTGACACCTTGGCAGCAGCAGGGGTGCTGTTGGTTTTGGGGTTTTTCGGCGCGTTATTTTTATTTTCGATAGGCTTCTGCACCTCATAGATCTGGGTAGCCTGTTCAAAGACCCAGTCTAAAGATCTTTTCTCATGAAAATCTCTCATGAGCTGGGTCATTATATATTTGGGTAAGACATGGAAAAACGTATTGATAAATTCTCTGCTATCCGTGCGCACCCTTCTGGTGGTCTGCGCAAAAGCACGCTTTCATTCTTGCACAAACTCTTGTGGGGCCTGATCCTCCCCACATTGCAAATTGTAGGCTGCCTTGCGAGCCTCTTGAGGATTTCTGTGCACAGAAAAATGTTTCAAGATGGCCGCCCTGTATGTGGACCATCTTGAATGGTTTTGATCCTCCAGCCCCGCAAAGAAACTGGAGTATTCTGGTGAGAAGGTCCACTTTACATATTGAATACAGCTTTGGCTGTCCTTCAAATGGAAAGTCTCCATCATTTGCTCATAGAGCTCCAAGTGTTCCCAAACAGAATACTTGGCGTTCTTATGATAAGGCGTGATGACACTCCTTATTGCCTTTATTTGTTTCAATGGGTCCTTAAGCAAGGCCCTTTTTGCCTTATTGGCCTTTTTGGTTCCGGTAACCCTGGTCCATTCATCCTCCGACTCAGAAGCGCTGCTCCCAAAGGTGCCCGTCTGATCTTCCAGGTTTTCCCGGATTCTGCGAGCCTGGGAATGGCTGGCAGAATGTGGGGACCTGGTCTCCTCCTTCCTGTGACACTCAGAGGAGTCTTCAGATCCCTCCTTGCTACCAGGATTTGCTGGGTATCCCCCCACTGACCTAACTGGGCAGAGGTTTTCAGGATGCCCTTAATGGGCCTACTCTCCTGGGGTTCCCCACTAAATTGCACTGTGCTCAAATTTCTAACATTGCCATCATTATTTAATTGTGGACGAAAGTGGGTGGAAAGTGAGAAGCAGTCTGCAAGTGAAACCTTACCTGGTGTTGTCTGTGTTTGTGACTCTGCCCCAAAAGATTTCTCAAAAGCAGGGCCGGGCTACGGAAACGGATGTGAAAAGAAGGCAGCAAATGAGTGTCAGTCTGCAAGTGAAATGCTACCTGGTGGACTCTTCATGCTGGGCTGCGTGTTGTGCTGTGTTGGTGACTCTGTCCCCAAAGATTTCTCAAATGCAGCACTGCACTGCAAAAGCGGCCATGAAAGTGGGCAGCAAGTGAGAGGCAGTCTACGTACAGAGATGGAGACTGAAATGCCCCTAACTGAACACTGGGTGGCAGGTGAATCCTGTTCAATCGAATTATAGAAAGTGTGCCTCAAACCCAAACCCGCAAAACCGCTTCAAGGAAAACAAACATGAAGGGGAAAAACAAAAGGTATCTGCTGGGAAGCGGATCAAACTTGCATGCTCGGGTGGGAAGGTTCGGTGCAAGAGGGGGGCTCTGCCTCGGAACAAGGTAAAATCACAAAGTTCTTCCCTCATTGCCAGGCCAATAATAAATACAGTGACCCTGTTGCTCTGGGGAGTACTGGAATATATTTGCTAACTCCTATAGAGACAGTGGACGAAACTGTAATTGAGATTTCTGGTCAAGTGCTCCAGGAAATTCAGCAAAGACTGAGTTCTTAGCAACCTATTCATCTGGTGAGTCTTGAGAAAGAAATTGCAGAGGAAAATAACTCAAACGAAAGACTAAGCATGTCTCTGGGTCTTTTTAACACTCAAGCCCCCAATTGTTATTAGTACTCAGGAGACAGCAATTCTTAAGTGGAAATGGAGGCCTCAGTGAGGAATGATCACTCTGCCCTCCCCTTTGTGGGCAGACTTGGCAAAGAACCCACTGTATAAAAAAGTTTGAGTTCATTGGCGGCGTTGAATATTGTCCTACAGTTTTTTATTCGCTTTAAGACATTGTGGTTTACAAAGTGAGAGCCAGTTCAGTGGTCCTTGCCAAATGAAAAGCTCTAATAACGTTTTAACCAGCTTATTCTAAAGGTATACCCCCGATACTGATCAAGAAGGATGGTGAATCTGAATTAAAGGTCCTGACTGATCCTTCTACTAGGGAAACAACCACACTTCTATTTCCAGCCGTCTCTACTGGAATCATTCTGATGACCTATTCAGTGGCCACCAAAAGTACTGTGAATGGTGTCTCTGGTGGGAACATTGTAAGTAAAAATGCCAAACATACCAAGGGTTTCAAAAACCTGAAAAACAAAGGTTTGAGAAAATGTTTGCGGAAAATCATCCTTGCATCAAAGTCGGAAAAAATTAGAGAAGCTGAAAAAAGGAGGCAACCAACTGTTCCCTATGTTACTATGGACATGATCCCACATGAGAGGATGGAAGGTTATGAGACATGTGTGGCTGGTCCTGTGCAAAGCAGTGATTCTGAAAATAAATTGAATGTGGACTGCAGCAAAAACAAAACAAAAACCCTGCCAAAAGTAAATAAGAATACCCAGTGGGGGACTGTGGAAAATTCTGGGCAGGGTCACAGTGGTCAAAATTTCCAATCAACTCAAAGGTCATCTAGGGGAGAAGACCCAATGGTGGGGTCTCCCATTTTTCAGAGCGTTCAGGAGAGTGTAACCCTTCGAGATACGATTCCTAATAAAGACATTAGGCTTTGGTCCGAGAATGGGCCCTCTTAAAACTGGCCCATTATTTTTGAATATGTCTTTGATGAGGAACAGGAATTACTGTTAAATAGATCTAGGATCCTGAGGCTTCTCTCCTGAGTGCCAGAACTATTGTTTATATTCTCTGCAGATTTGAAATGTGTTCACTTATTCGACAAGCACTGCAAAGGCAAGTGTGCTGTGCATTTTCTGTCTGAGATAGTGGTACATCTTGTCTATCTCCAGCAAGAAGATTTCCTGTTAAAAGGCTTTGAGAGTTATTGTGTGAGGAAGTCAGACACAAAGGGTGGTACTGAACCAAGAAGAAATCTGACAGTAACCTGCCACTTTGAAAATGATCATCTCATAACCTCTACCAAATTCAAGCATCTTTCGGTTGGGAATGGCTTGCAATACCCTGCCAGAAGTCCTATCCTATAGCCTGGATGCTAAGATCAAGGTACTAAGTTGGAACTCACGTGGTTTTAACTCCTTCTTTCAAAATTCTCAAGCTTTATTCAATCAAGATTAAGTTATATTACAAGAAACATGGCTGTGCATGACTCCAGAGCTAGATTGTATCATGTTAAACTTGAAGCTTGCAAAGAAAGGTGAAAGCGGTCATCCGATGGGGTTCTACTAATCTCCTTAAGGAATAGTATATGCCAAACCATTAAAAACTGGTATTACAAATCAGAGGATGTTTTGGTAACAGAGATAAATGACAAACATAATGAAAAATGTACATAGATTATGGTTATGCATATCTACTTTAATAATAATGGTTGGGTGAGTTTACAGTTGTTGGTGCGCATTAGGATGATGTAATGAAAACGTCTTGAACCAATTGCTTGAAATTTCTTTTAATTGGAGATTTTCAGTGTTATAGCCATATTGGATGACACCTGTTTTGGCAGGGAAAATTGCCTTTTTCAAATCCCGGCTAAATTGTACAATAGACATAGAACAATACAGAAAAGAAAAGAAAATAGGAAAACATGAGAGATCACTCATGAAAATTCTTTACAAAAATCAGTTATCATATTGTCACTGATTACGTGTATAATACTCAGATCCTTGGAAATTATATGTTTACAAGTTGTGCTCAGTGATTGGTTAATCTAAATGGGCGAAGGTGAGGAGAGAAGGGAGGCGGGGGAGTGAGAGGAGAAGGAAAAAAGAGGGGCACATTGATTATTACAGTTGGATTGCTAGAAATCATACTATTCCGAGGGAAGATCCATAGACAAATATGTAGTTAGAGTAAGTAGAAATGCAAGCCTTGTGATAGTAAATCATAGTAAAGTGGGTGGTTTACCCATATTCATTTTCGTGGATGACAGCATAATGCAAGGAGATTATAAATCATGGGTTCAATCCCACCTGTGTAGAAAGATTATAGGTGAACCCATTATTTGTTGTGCTCAGGTTTTATAAACAGGCATACAATATAGCCAGGTACCAAGATAGATATGAACTAATGGCAATTCATTACTTATTGTTAGGGAGAATTCTCTGTTTAGGCTGAATTTCCTAACCTAGTGAGTCCCCCAGCAGCTTTGCTGGATTTCTGGAGTTTGTTTTTTCCATCCTGCCAAGAGTGAGACTCTTTTTCTCCCACTCTTGGACATGTATGTGTGTACTCCCTTTGAAGGTCAATGTGTTCTATGGGTTATGGGGCCTTTTACTCCATAGGGTATCATATGTTTTGCTCTGTGTGTTACACCGCACCCTACGTGCCGTAACGCTGGGGCGTCCTAGCGGACCTCCACCATAGACTCCATACCCCGGGACTGACTACTGTCTCCCCGGGCATGTAAAGTCACCATTGGCTTTACTAGACCTAAATTTACTAACAGAACTAGTACAAGCCATCTTATTGTGGACGTACTAGTAGGGGTAATTCGATTACTCCTGGATCTGTTACTCTAGGGGGCACTGTCCCGTCCCCCCTCGTCGAGTTTTGGCTGGTGGCAGTGGAAACTACTTGTTATGTCCGACCCCGAACATAACCCTATGGGATTCGTCCCATTGTTGGAGATTAATACTTTTCCTCGTTAATCTCTAATGTACCACCGGTCTACTTATCTTAAATAAGTTTATCGGATGGTATTTTCTGCCAGAACTCAGTTTGTAAAATGGTGTCTGTGTTCGTCTCTGTGACTCCTAAACCAAAGGTTGAGCCCTTTGTTCCTCTTTTGGCGGGCCTCTGTACAGAGACCCTCCGAAGTGGTGCCATTCTGTCTGGGTTACCACAGGGGTGTGGGAGGGGGTTTAGGCACCCTGGACCGAGTTGCCTTGCCAACTCCGGTCGCACTCTGGAGTGATTGGCCCAAGTGGTGAACCTCACCGCTCACCACTTAGCGAGTATTGATTGACAGCTAGGCTGAATGAATGGGGGTTTTCTGCATAAAAGCAGGGCTTTTGGGACTGGATCTTCAGAAGTCGCCACAGGACCTAAGAATCCGACGAGGGTAACGCTGAGCCGACCTGCACGACGACACCTCCGGTGGAGCCCTGCAGAACTGACTCACCACTTCCCGACGACAGAGGGGATCTCCCTGCCGGAGAGTCTCTTCCCCTGACTGGTGGGAACAACCAGTGCCCTTTGCTTTTTATTCGCCTCAGGACGCAGTGGTTGAATTGCCCGTGCAGAGCACCTCGGCAACCGGATAGCCACTACCCCTGTACCGCGACCAAAAGGTGGTGCCTTGTGACGGAGCACTCCGCGGCTGGTTTCTTCCCTGGTGGTGCACCGAACTTCACTTTCCTTCGATGACGAGATCATCTCTACTCTTGGCAAAGACCTGACGTGCCTCCACCACCAGGAACAACTGCCCGCGCTGGAGCTGCCCTCCACAACAAGGTACCGTGTCCGCCTGGATTCCCTTTCGATCGGTTCGTGTGAGGTGTCTTAATCCTCTCCTTTCCGTTGGGTCGCCTCCAAGCTTTTCTCATTTATTGTTCTGAACTGGTTCAATCTGCCGATAACAATTTGCTACAAAGACTTGAAGGCCTCTCCACTAGAGACTTTTTGGGACATATCGCCTTGCCTCTCTCTGAGTGGGCCCGGCCTCTGAACTTTACGCTCTATTGTGATTCCTGCCTTCCTGCCTTGCATTTTTCCCGTGAAGTATTGAACTGTGTTGATTTCGTAACCTGCCTATCTTTTTCTCTCCCGTCCTAACTAATATTAGAGTGCCATCTAGGTTGAGGTATACACCTCTGTCTGTAAATAAGTGGTGCCGGTAGAGCCTAGACTTGTCGAAATATTGCTGGGGGGATTGATCGTTTATTCTTCGTAGAGTAATTGTGTTTGATTTGTTTGCCGTGAAAGTGCCATAGTGTTTTTGATAGATGTTTCGTTGCAAATAAACACCTTAATATCTTTACACTAAGCCTCGTTGCGTGTTTGCTTGTCTTGCTGTGAAGAATTGCCCTATTTTCTATACTCCACATACTGCTCAGCTCTTCTTGAGGAAAGTCTGACTGCTCAGCCACAGCTACCAAGTGAATCTGTGTGGAACAGACTGCTACCAAGTGGGTTCACCGCCAAACACCTGTAGTCCTAAATCTTTTGCAGTCGTCCCAGAGGGAACTGCACAGGTTTCCGCCTAACACTATGTTCATGCATTTTAGCCATGGAACATTGTCAGTATCATCTCAGTTTAGTACTGAGATGTTTCTTCAATACGGAGTGGTGCACTAGTGATAGTAGATAGCCACATCCAAATTAGTCAGGTTTGAATTTCAAATTCTTATGCACATCTTAGTTCCATTTAATTATGACAAAAACTCATAGTAGAAAAAATCTGTTAGATACCCGTGTAACTAATTTAACATTACGTTTGCTACATATTGCGGGCTCCAAGATGCAGGGATAAAGTGGGGGAGAACGTATTCATATGCACAACGTTCTGCCACTTGTGTGAAGAAAGAATGCTGTGAAGCATCTCTGTGAGCCCCCCGTGTGTGGGTTGTTCGAAAGCGTTTAGCTCATTCAGAAGTGTCCTCCGATCGCAATGTGGTCCGCGTTTGGAAACGCCGTCCTGTGTAAATCGAGAGGGATAAGTCCCTCCTCTGTGTTTAGTCCGGTGGCCATGTTTTGGGGAGACAGTAAGCGTACAACCCAGGTTTAGGTATAGGGTGAGCCCCAGTAATTCCTCAGGGTGGATGCTAGTTGAACTGATTTTTGCTTGTGGATATGGCCATGATAATTTAAACACAACGCTAGTAGCATATTTAAGCAAATTAATCACTATCTCTGTTACCTTTTTTCATGTTCCCATTTTGCTTTCTAGATTTACACCTTTCTGAAAAAAGGCATTGACTATTTGAAGTGCTTTTATGTCATTTCCATAATGCACTTGTTCAGCATATCTGACAGGTAATATTTACTGCTGAAGATCATAAAGGAATATCCGTTACCTCAACCTCCCCTCAATACAGCTATGCTTTGGCTCGGTGTCAATCATATATTCTCATAAATGTAAGGATGGACTGCTTATGTCTTCCCTAAACATGTAGAAACAAGTATGAAACAATGTGCTAGATCTCAGTATTGCGCCGTAATACCTCCAAAATTCTCCAATGTTGAAAATCTCTCAGAATGTGACTTTTTCAACAGCACATGAGCATGGACCAATCCCAATGGATGCATAGACCAAAACTCACAGTACTGTGCTACCTTTAACAGATTACATCCGAAACATAACCACCTCTCGTACAGCGCTCTGCTGTTCACGAACTAGGTCCATGCTTTAAACAATAACATAATAAATACATTAATAAATGAGCTCTATTAAATTTTACAATCCCCTTCTTCCCAAGCCATCCTGTTGACTGGCAGGCATTCATTGATAGCAGAAACTTACAAATGTATCACTAAAATAAACCCAGTAATTAACCCCTACTTGCAGCTCTGACATTAGAATGCTATTCTAGAGTTTTCAAATTAATATGTTAGTTTTGGAAATGTGTAATTCCTATGTTGGCAATTTTGATCTCTTTAAGCCCATCTTTTTAGTTGCCTATTGCCTTGGAAGGCATTGATTAGAACCATGGTGCCACATTTATACAATGAAATATTGAATAATACATTTCTCACACCAAGTTGTGTTGAAATTATTTAGCTCACTATAGTATTCATATCCATTTGTCTACTGAACGAAGGAGAGGTGTCCTCCATTTGCATGATAAGAATAGTTTGATGTTTGTTTAATTGACTGGAAGACAAAGAAGTGAACGTTTTATCTGCCACTAGCAGGTGTATCCGTGCTTCACACAGTAATTCCTACTTCAGTCCTAGTTTGAAGATAATGACCTAAACCAATGCTTCTTTGTAGACAATGGGCCTGATTCATAGAATCCAGCGCAGAAGCAGCGCAAGTGCAGCGTGCAATGAAGGAGCTTGTGCCACGCATGCGCCAGCCGGGGCGCAAAGCAGCTTCTTTGTGCAACACGTATTCATGAATTTCCCGAGCCTTTACCAGCCGTGGCACAGTGAACAACCATCTGCACCAATAACGCCCCCCAAAAATCCCCCTTGCACAGGAAAAAGCCAGTGAAATGTCCAATGCAGCGCAAGGCCCCGCGCCATTGTGGTCCAGCACACAGCCCTCCTCCATCGCAATTGTGCCAAAAATCACATACCCCGACCACGTACACCTGACCATACCCCACAGGTAGCCCACACCACAAGGGACCACCCCAACACCTGTGACCATACCCACAGGCAGCCCACACCACAAGGGACCCCCTAACACCCGTGACCATACCCTGCAGGCATTCCACACAAGAGAGCCCTCCATCACCTGTGACCATACCCCGCAGGCAGCCCACATGGGACCATACCCCCTGGCAGCCCACACCACAAGGGACCCCGCAACACCCATGACCATACCCTGCAGGCAGCCCACCATTGACCATACCCCACAGGCAGCCCACACTACATGGAACCCCACCAACACCCGTGGCCATACCCCGCAGGCAGCAAACACCACAAGGGACCCCCTAACACACATGACCATACTCCGCAGGCAGCCCACACCACAAGGGACCCGCCAACACCTGTGACCATAACCTGCAGGCAGGCCCCGACTCATGTCCTCCCACCAGTGATGGCAACCTGCAGGCAGGCCCCGACTCATGCCCCCCTCCCCCACCAGTGACGGCAACCTGCAGGCAGGCCCCTGACTCCTGGCCCCCCACCAAACACATTGTCCCAACATGCAATCATGTATCAAATGTCATCGAAAATACAACCACACGCTGCCCCCCACAGTGCAAGTCAACACCCATCCATTGGTCCTACTCCCCAGTACATGTCCCATGTCATGTGAATCACAAATGCACACATGCATGTTTGCAAACACATGACACACATTGCCCAACTGCAGGGACACGCAATGAAGAGTGACACATGCACCAAACCATTGTGAGCAGACACTACTTGGAATGTAAGGAATGAAATGTATTAAGAAACAAAAATCACACCAACTGAAACATAACCATTAAAATGGAAATGAAAGGAATGCCAATGAACATGAAAATCAAAACCAAAAGAAATGTGATATTTAAAAATGTGAAACTCAAAAATGTGGTCCATGTCTAATGTTTGTCCTCCAATGGCAAATCCAAATCATAAAAAAAACATTACTCCAGGGTGGAAAAAAATAATAATAATAAGAAATATAAATATTTCCAATTATGTGCATGTCTGAAGAGTCCATGATCCCAAATGCAAAATACACATCCTAAAAAACATTAAAAAAGAAAACTATGTACAAGATGTGGAGTAAAGTCCATGAACTCCAAATCATGAAAAAAGAAAGGAAACTTACCACTAAATAACTATTTACAAAGGCAGCGGGCTAGTCCTACGACTCCCCATTTCACCCTATAGTTACAGCAAGGGCATCATCGAACTTTGCATCAATTTTATGGAGGCGGGCCTCTGCTCTACCCTCGAGGGCTCGCAGGGACTCCATTGTGCTCCTCTCAAACTCCCTACGAGTCTCCTCGAGCAACTCCGCACGGCTCTCTGTCTGACGCAGGGTATTCTCGGCCCTGGCGATGGTGAGTCATGCTCGCTGCTGCTCTGCATCGATTTGCTGGACAATTTGCTTCAACACGGAAGACATCCTTGTTCCAAGGTCCATGTTTCCCTCCTGCCCGATGGCCGATACCTGCCCCTGTGATGTTGAGGTCCCGAGTCCTGTCGCCACCTGCGTAGAGTCCGCTGCTGCCAATGAGCCCTGTGCCTGCACCTCCAGGACTGCCTCCGGGATTATGACATCCCCCGGGGCAGTCGTGCACATGCCCTGCTGCAAGGTGCCTGCACTACATCCATTGCCAATGGTCCTGTTGCTGGGGTGACCACCTCTGCTGATCCTCCGACTCTCGCCTTTTGCAGGGATGTGGTCTCCACCAGACCTGCCGCAGTGGTTGGGACAGGTCCACAGGGGTCCCTGGTGTCATCTGGGCTGGAAGACGGCAGGGAGTACGACTGGCGCACAGTGGAGGAAGTGGAGGAGGAGGTCACAGCAGTTGCCAGCACATGTAGTAAACCCGCAACAATGAGCTGAGCTAGCCTTTTCATGAGGCTACAGACCTCTTCGTGATGACGTGCAAGCCCCAATTAGAAGCCTGCACGTCAGCCCGAAGAGCACCTGTCCGCCTCGTGATCCCGGCTAGCATGGGATACACCCTGTCACGGATTGCCTTGTCCGCAGGTAGTGGAAGATCAGTTGACGTGGATACATTTGTTACCTGTGGAGGGTCTGGCCTGAGGCATGCCTGCAGGTGCATACTGATGAAGGCGCAGTGTCAGGAACAGGGTTAGGCACAGGCCCCTCCAAGGTGATCTGAACTGCCTCCTGCCCCTGACCCTAGACTGCACCAGTTACACCTACCTCATCACCCCCGCCAGGTGCCATGTGCTGGGCCGATGTGGCCTCCTCTTCCTCATCCACCACCAACCTGGATGACTCCCCACTGTCTTCCACATCAGATTGCCCCTGTGGGGGCTCACCTGTCCCTCCCGCTACCGAGGAGCCCACCACCAACTTCACCTTCTTGGGCCTCCGCTCAGCAGCTGCAGTCGTTGTTGCAGACGCAGCACCAGTCCCCTTGATCCTGGAATATGCT
This sequence comes from Ambystoma mexicanum, assembly GCF_040938575.1. NCBI lineage: Eukaryota > Metazoa > Chordata > Amphibia > Caudata > Ambystomatidae > Ambystoma > Ambystoma mexicanum. Next base: position 185,856,807 of record NC_090935.1, read on the forward strand.
GTTGCCTGGGAGGATGAGTGGACCCTGCATATCTGCCTGGTGGAGGCATGCCTCCCGCAGTGCACCACAGCACCGTCTCCACCCTCTTCCTCCATCGCCGCTGTGGATCGGGAGACATTGAACACAAGCATCAGTGTACAGAACAAATGTCTGCTTGACAAAAAGCAAATGTACATGAGTGGCACTGTCAAACTTCACAACCATCATCACCCTCCACAACACACATGCCATGTGCAACAAACATTCACATCCATGTACAATGCACTGCGGGCACATCAGAGATGGGGCAGAACCTCAGATGCATCATGCTACATGCATATCCCATGCACACACATCACCTGCCAGTCATGCATCAGGCCATGTAGACCTCCTGTCACAGCGCACTTGTGGACAACTGGGCCACTTGAGTCAATCACGCATTGAGATGCTCATGTGTCATGCATCCATGGGGTTGGCCACTCACACATTCACTACTCAGACACACGCACATGTACACCATGCATATCCATGATGGTGGCATAACCACCCATGTCTCACACCTCTCGCATGGCCGTTTCCAGACACAGGCATGCAAACATGTGTGTGGTCACATGCTGGTGCGCATCATGCATTGCAACACAGACAACATCGATGTAGAACACACTTGATTGGACTCACATGCAGCACTGTCATGGACATGCACACAGACATGTGTACATGAGGCATGCCAGACATGAGGCCAAGGTGCACATTCCAGCCACACCTTAACATGCACTACGCGGGACAGGGATACATGGACACTTAGCAGTCGACTCCGGACAAAGCTCCAACTCCATGACCTGGGTGTGCAGCACTTGGTCGATGCGCTCCAGGACCCTCAGCTCATTGGCCGTCAACCGGCCCCAGAGCCCCACTTCACCAACACCAGATTTGACGAGGTGCCGGGCCTTGTAGAGGGTCCTGGATCTGTAATCTTCCCAGTGCTTCCGGACATGTCGGTAGTCATGGGGTGCCACGCCCTCTGCGTTGATGAAGAGGGCATCATAATGCCCCAGGACTTACTCCACCAGAATGCCAACTTCTCTGGAAGAGAAGCTGACAGCCTCTCTGCCTGGGGGTTGCCACTTGCCTCAGATGGTGCTTGGCTGACATGGCTATCCCAGAGGAAGGTGTGGGGGGCATGTGGTCCTGTGGTGGGATGTGGAGCGATGGGATGGCAGTCGAGTGTCTTGGGGTAGGCATAGGTGGTCTCAGCAAGAGGATCACTGGCAATGGATGATGAGCAGGCACCAAATTGCAGGGCACGTAGGCAGCAGGCACACAGAGTGGGCTGGCAGCAGCAGATGGCTTGTAGGAGGCAGCTTGGGGTTTTTGAGGCAGGTAAATGGCCTTGTGGGCAAGAGCGTGGGTCTTCTGTGTGCTTTCGCGTGGCCAGCGAGATGCAGAGTGACTCTGCATGTGCGGAAACAGCGCATTAGCGTGTAATCAGAGGAAAGGCCCTAAGCGTGTAAGTTAGGTGATGCGCGTGGGACGTTGGGGTCAGGGTCAGTTGCGCCTCATGGTCATTAGTTTGGGGTTCTCATCTGTGTTGAACGTAAGCCTCCCCTCTTACAGACTCTCTGCCTCTATGCAACTGCTGTTGTTGCTTCTGTGGGTCTGGGGGCACATCTGATGCTTCCTCGTGTGTTGTGCTTTCTGTCCTCCTCTACCCTGCTGTAGTCCCATATGACTGAAAGAATGCAATTGACACCTGCCCACACTGTCTTCTACAACACGGTACTCTGAGCAACCATTTTAAGCCATGCACTCCCTCCAAGCCATCCCCCGCCCTTGGGACGTACACGTGTACTGCACTGCACCCACACACTTCTGAGCCCTGTTCTCTCCTTCCACATGCCTATTCACTTGCGTCATGTCAACGTGACCTGCCTTTGATGAATCCATGTGCCTTCCTTCATTGTATATCAACATCCTAGTGTTGTTGCAGCCTGTGACACATGTGTGTTTTATCAGAGTGAGTTCAATGAAATGTCAAATGACATGCATTCTACATGGCTCACGGACAGTAGTATTGAGCTTCCATCTCGGTCTGGCGGGCAGTTCGGGCATGGCTATGCTAAGTGTCATCTGTGTGTTGGCCTCTGTCATGTTTGTGGAAATGTTATGCCAGTCACAAGCTTGTGTGTGACGCAGGTGCTATGCACCATGCACTACATGTCTTATTTTGCCATTTGACAGGCATCCGTGTTTGCTTTCAGGGTCCCTTTCCATTACATTGACTGCGTGCATGCCTGAGTTTGTGTCATGTGTTACATGGCTGCTTCATGTGTTGGCTGTCAACATTGCAATACCTATGTGTGTGTGGCTTATGCTGTTAACATGTGTGGTCCTGTTTTCTTTTTGATTTTGTGCAGGTGATGAGGCACTGGAAGCAGTGGAGGAGGAGGATATAGTGGAGGGGGTGGAGTATTCAGAGCCCCAACCAGGCACCAGTGTAGGCCGTGGGGTGGTAGCGCACGAAAATCCATTGGTGCTTCAGACCATCCTGGCCAGGGGTGTCTCTGAGTACGCCTCTGAGGAACCCTATGCCCCCGGTGCTGAATCGAAAATGTACCCCTCATTGCTGTTGCAGGTGAGTGATTCTGCTGTGGATGCTGTTCTGTCCGATACACCTTCAGTGGGGTAGACCCCTCAAGGGGCCAGTCAGTGTTGGTACAGCCGTCTGTGGTGGTTACTGATGCAGGGCCACGCTCCACACCACTTGCTCCTGTTCCTGGCATAGTTAGGTGAGGGAGGAATGCAATCCTGCAGATACAGGAAGCACCAACACAGCAAGGGCCAGGTATCCTTGGGCCCGACAGGTGTGGTGTCCGGCATCGCAGTGGCCATGTGCCACCCAGGAATACTTTGTCGAGAATTCCATGTATGCCATTGCACAGCAACAGGGGGCATCATGTGAGATAATGGCTCAGGACATGGAAAAGGTGGCCAATTACATTCTCCCCCCTGAAAGGCAGATGGAGCTCCAGCAGCATGCACTGCAGTCTACGTGCCGCCCGCACATGCTGGACATGTAGGCCGCCAACACAGACCGACAGGCTGAACTGGGGGCACTGCACACAGCCATGGCTGCAGAGGCACAGGCCCACATGGATGCCCTGAGGGAAGAGAACTCCCCCTCAGAAATACTCTGGGTGCACTTGAGATGGCCTTTAGTAGGCAGGTGGAACAGCAAATGCAGCAGCTGACACACAACATCTCTGCTGAACTCCATTCGACCCGGGAGGTGATCCGTGCATCACTTGAGGCCTTGCAGGCGGAACTCCATGCAACCCGGGAGGAGATGCGTGCGCATGTGAGGCTTTGCGGGCCTAACTCCATGCAACATGTGAGGTGCTGCATCGGGACCTCCATATCATAATCACACAGAATCAGACCTTTCAGGCCTGCATGCTTGCTGCCTTTGAGGAGCATGTCAGGGCTGTGCGTGGTCAGCCTCCCTTGCCATGCTCACCTTCTCATGGTACACCAGAGGGTGCTGACAGCAGCGAGAGCTCTCCCATTATAGGCTAGCCGTGCAGGCCATGAACACATGGATATTTTTATTTTTTATTTCCAACATCCATGCATGTGGGTGTTGAGGTACATCCTGCAGCTCCTCTCTCCTGGTCCACCATGGGCATTTTTTTTGGTCTTTTGTGCATGCATATAACAGTGTGTTGCTTTGTGTGGCACCCATAGGCATCCACTGTGTCTTTCCTCTGGGCCCATGCAGGTTTGTCTCGTGTTTGTGTTTGTGGCTTGGGGTCCAGACACATATCCCACTACTGCTTCCCCTTTCCATGGGCTTGCAAGGAGGGCAGTGTGTGACAGTAACTTACACCGGGGCATTGGGCTTCCATCATTTCTTTGGACAGTCTGAAGTCCAACCTGTTTATACACCCCTTTTGGGGATTCATGATTGTTTGACCAGTGCATGTTTAGCATGCATGTTGCTTTGGATATTGGTAAATGTGTATTTTATGATGCTACATCTTCATGTATTACCTTGTCTGTCTCCATCATTGGTACCCTTGATGCTGCATGTGTAACCCTGCCCCCTTTAGCTAGCAGAGACCCACTCAAGATGGAAGCAGTCCATGAGGTGGCTTTGTCACATTGAGGCACTGTCTGACATTGTCACTGTTGGGTCCTGTGTTTATGATATGTTATGCTGGTAAATGGATGTTCCTGTGTACGGTTTAATTTTGATGTGTCAGAGGGAATTATTTCAGACAATTTTCCAATTGTCAAAGTGCACTTTGTGACAGTTGAGTCATGTGTTGTGCATTTACTTTTGGCTTTTTACATTGCATGCCGTGGTGTGGTGCATTGGTTGGGTAACATGGGTTTTGGGAGGGTTTAGGTGATATATCAGTATTTGAATGTGCTGTTTTGCATGGGGTTGGTGGCATACTGCATCTTGAATGTGTGCCTTTTGGTCACAGGGGATTGTGTTGGTTTAAGTAGCTCGGGATGCACACAATGTGGCACTTCAAAGGAAACATTCTCAGGGTGGTAAGGTAGTGACAGTTGATTGTGCCTTTGTCATCATCGATTGTCACCTGGAATGTGACAGGCCTGTGTGCATTCTGCATGGGTGGGATTTTAGGTGAAAAATTGTGCCACAAGCTGGGTACGGGCAGCCTTGCCATATGCACTTTCCCCTCCCATGCACAGTGGGCATGCATGTGGTTGTGGATGTGGGGGCACCACCATGTCCACCGGTACGCCCCACCATGTTGCAATGTTGTGCAGGGCACATGCTGCCACAATGATCCTGCACACTACTGGTGGTGCATATAGTAGCTATCCACCGGGGCGGTCAAGGGAGCGGAAGTGTGCCTTTAGCACTCCAAATGTGTGCTCCACTATAGCCCTGGATGCAATATGGGCTGTGTTGTATCTTACCTGGGGTGGTGTGATCGATCCCTATTGGCGTCACCTTGTAGGTGTTCTGAGGGTAGGCACTGTCCCCTGGGGAGGTGATAATGGTTGTCATTAGTTGGGTTTGTCAATTTGTCTGTGTGTGACATGCATGCATATGCACAGGCATTTGTATTCACCAATGAGCCATGTGTTGTCATGCCTTCCAGCTTCCAGGTCCCAGTTTAGGGGTGACACTGAATATTAAACTATCATGGGTGGACCCTTGATAGTTGGCATAGACAGAGGTAATGATTCCTTTGGCATCTCATACGACCTGCACATTGATGGAATACCAATGCTTACGATTGCGAAATTGCGATAGATGTGCTCAGTGGCCCTAGGTGGACGTAGGGCCACATGGGTGCAATCAATGACACCAAGCACTTTGGGAAGTGTGCCACCCTGTAAAAGTCCTGGACCACGGCCTGCCTTTCTGCGGGTATTCTGGGCATGTATATGTGCCTGCGGACTAAGGGGCGTGCAGTCATGATTGCCAACACCTGGTGTAGGCAGCTTGACTGCATGGGCTGTGAGACGCCCCCAATTATGGCAGTTGTCTGCTGAAATAACCCAGTGGCCAAAAAATGCAGTACTTTGAGCACCTTTTCCAAGGGGTTCAGTGCTTGGGAGCACAGGGTGGGTGATGTGAGGTCATCTTCCACTCAGTGACCAGGTCTAGGATGATATGGGGTGGAAACCTGTACCTGCCATAGACCTGGTCATCGAGCATCCCAAAAAGGCTGGTCCTGGGTAAAAAAATCCGGGGCATGGTTATCCTCTGCCTCCTCCTGCGGTGTCCCATGGTACATTCATCGCAGCTGTATACACGCGTTGGCTGTTTGCGTGCACTTTTATGCATTGGGGGTGCTTCCACCTGCTTTTGCCTGGCGTATCTGATTCTGGGTTTGCGCGTCTTTTGCTGTGTGCCAGTGAGCCCTGTTTGATTCCATGAATACGTGTTGTTAGTGTGGGCGTTGTGAGGATTTTACTGCAGTACTTCCCCCATAAAGCCCACATTTTCACGTGTTGTTCCCCATTTCACGTCTTCCACTCCCTTTTTAGGTGTGTGCGCCTTCACTGGCCGTTTCGCGCAAGGCATTCGTGGTGTCGCAGTGACGTGTTGGACTCACGCGGATTCAGCGCAGGTCTCAGGTAAGCCACGCGCAATGTGTTCCATGAATATGTATGCGCGAAAACGGGCACTAGAGCAAGTTTTCACGCACAAGCGCCTATTTTTGGTGCACATTTATTCCATGAATTAACCTGACTATTGCTAGTCTTTCCAGTAGGAGCTAGTGTGAACAAATTGTCTATGTTTCCAACTATGGAACAAACCACATAAATCTGACCATGAGAAAAGCATGAATCGCGTGAGTTGGTTCAGCTACTTTGATTTATTGCGTTGAGACTGTGCAGCAACATTGCTGGTGTCCTGATCTACAGCCGAGGCAGTGGCAACCTCAACATAAGAGCGATATGTGGAGGGCTGAAGCGTGTAAGCTTGAAGTGACCTACCTGTACGTGTATGCAGCATGAAAGCTTCGTACTGTTGAGTGGCATACATTCATCAATCAATTTCTGTGGGAAATCAAGTTTCTGTATTTGTCATGACAGTTGCCACAATGTGACCGAAAACCTCATTGCAGACACTATTGAAGAGGCATGCACCATTTCCTGTCACCCGCATTAATACAAAAGCACTGTATTGTGTCACCCGCATGACTTCAAAAGTGAGTGTTGCTAATGTCAGCTAGAATGCTGATAGTGTGGAAAGTTTAGGAACAATGAACTGCTGAGGCTTTCATGAACTGCTGAACTTACTACAGCAGAACTACAGCGCCTAGGTCATATGGCAGGGGTACAGACAGCTTCAAAAATAAAAATATCTGAAAAAGGTATATTTTATGGTTGTAACATTGTCTACACCATGAACCTACCCACATGCCACATTTGTAGCATGTTGGGAAGTATGTTGAACATTTTGTTGAACATTTTGAACAGACAAACACACATATCCACAAATATCTACACATTGGGCCTCATTACACGTTGTGCGGTAAAATCCGCAATTTACCGGCATGGCGCCCTCAAGGTGTCTGCCCTCGTAGGAGGGCGCTAATAGCGTACCATTACGAGTACGCGGACACAAGCTTTGCGCCATGCCGGTAATGCCCCTCCAGCCTTGCCGCTAATCTCCCCCAAAAGTCACTTACCGCCTTCCACGAGATGCAGATAGCAACTCCGCCTTGACGCATCGTGCAAATAGCGGCCACCGCTAATAGCGGTGACCGTTAAATACCGGAACCGGAAATAGCATCATCGCACAGGAACGGGAAAGAGCACGGCGGCCATCTTTAAAAACACAATCCATTGCCATCCTCTGCCCCCTGGACCTGTTTGTGTTACCTTGCTGCCTGAGATCCATTGCTTCACTGTTACCATGCCCAAGGTACTAAAAAAAAACACAGACCGCCAGCGAAAGGAGAAGTTCTCCACTGAGGAGTTAGTGATGCTGACTCAGACCTTAGCGGACAATGCAGAAGTGGTCTTTGCAAATGACACGCGGCGGGAGACCCTCCTAAAGAAGAAAGCAATCTGGGCCGAAGTGGCAACAAAAGTGAGTGCTGTAGGCACCAGCACGCGCACTGTACGCGAGTGCAGAAAACGATGGGATGACCTGAGACTCCGGGTCAGGATGATCCTGGCCAAGAACCACAAGAATGCCACCGCTGGAGGATCAGGGTCACCGATCAAGTTGAAGGAGTGGGAGGAGACATGCGCAAACCTCATCGGGGTAGAATGTATAGAGGGAGTCGGGAGGATGGAGCACGGCGTGCCAGACACTTCTGATGGAGGTAAGTGCACTGATGCAAGCATGCAATGTAAATGTACAGGTCCCCACAAATGGCAGCCCTGGATCACTGTATGGATGGCCCGGCATCCACACATGCATCCCACCCTACGCATTTCAGCGCCAGACCCCAACACACACACACATGCATACATCAACAGAGCCAAGTGCCACACACAACACTGCATGGATGAGGCACTGAAATGACACCTCACCTGCTACCTCCACAATGAAGTTCAAACGGCCCCAAATGAAATCATTATGTAGCCTGCATTGAGTACATGCAACCATAACCAATGACATCCCTCTTCTTGTCCCCGACAGGGTCGCATACAGACAGTGAGGGAGCATCCCAGGCACCCCCTGTGTAAAAGGAGAAAAGGCCACAGCCCAGCGAGGACGCACCAACAACATCAAGGGGAAAAAGGCCAAGGCCCCTATTTCAGCGTCCAGAACAACTCCTGCGTGCCACTGCCAGTGCCACGCAAAACCCTACTGCCCCGCCTCTGGAGGTCCACCCCCCCCAAATCACCGCCACCGAGGGTCCACCCTCAGCTGCTGCCAGTTCGGCAGGGGAGGCGGCAGCCATTGCCCCATTGTCCGACGTGGATGAGCTTACAGATCTCAATCTGCCTATGCACACCCCAAGCCCTGCTTTAACCCCTGAGCAATCACCCCTACGCACACCTGGCTCGCACGGCAATGTTCACGAGTCCATGGAGGCCTTCAGTAACCCCCCAGAGGCGGCATCTGCACACCAGCTAGCATCAGGATGCGCAGCAGACACACCACCACAGGCCGCCACTGCCCTTGACCTGGCCAGCGTCATCCAGCGCCAGCAGTCTCTCACAGACCTCATAGGTCAACATGTGGAGGAGGTTGCCCGTCTCAGGGCTGACCTCAGGGAGACATCCAGGCACCCCAGGGAGGGAATGGAGTTGTGCACAGACAGGCTGTGTGGGGAGCTGATACGCGTCCGGGAGGTGCTAACACGCATCGCAGATGCAATGGAGTGCCAATTTCCACCAGTACAGTCTGCCACCTCTTCGACCCCCAGTTCGCGGCAGACAAGCCCACTCAGACACTCTTCACGCACCACCAGGCGCACCTCCAGCCAGCCCTCAAATGCTGGCCCTGGCAATGAACAATAGGGCGTGAATGTCCATTGACCTCTGTGCATGCCTGGACACATACATTGTTGGAGACTCATGAGGGACAGTTGTGGGGGGTGGGGGGAAGGGTGTGATTGGACAGTTGTGGGGGGGTGGGGGGAAGGGTGTGATGGGACAGTTTTGGGGGGTGGGGAGAAGGGTGTGATGGGACAATTGTGGGGGGTGGGGGGAAGGGTGGCGGGATGGTTGGGGACTTGCACATTTTTCCGTTTCTGTTCATTAATACACTCTTGTTTGAGCAAAACACAGGCCTTGACTCCTTCATTGTGTATGATCAATTTATTGACGCCAAGGTCCATTGTGAGCTAACAAACAGACACCAGTGCATCACCAGCCATATACAGGTGACAGTATGACTACATGTTACTCAGAATATTTGGTTGATCAAATGCTGTCTCACAGCACGGCCATCCCCTCTTGCATGACCTGCATCCCCTTCACCTCCATCCTCATCCCCGTCATCATCCTCTTCAGGTGCCTCCATTTCAACTTCCGGGGGCAGTGGCACATTCCGTCTCATACACATATTGTGCAGCATGACACATGCCGTGGTGATCTTTGCCACCTTCTCATGGCCATACAGGAGGGTGCCACCAGACCTGCTAATGCACCTAAACCGTGACTTCAGAAGTCCAAAAGTCTGCTCGATGACGAGGCGGGTACGGGTATGTGCATGATTGTATTCTTCTTCGTCCCTGTTCTGTGGGTTCCGTACAGGTGTGAGGAGCCACCTCTTCAGGGGATAGCCGGCATCACCTACATGGGGGGAGGAATGGGTTCCTGTTACTTTTTGACACGTGTGGCCTGTTCATGTCACATACTTTGGCCTATCATTGTGATTCATGTACACATTCAACTGCATCAATGAATATGGTCTGTGTGACTGCTTTGTGCAAAGGTGAGCGTAAGCATGCAAGTAGACATGCCCCATTGATGCCTCCAACAGTGACTGCCATGTCCTGGGTGAGGCCAGGTCATTGGTGTCCCTCTGGGCAGGCACATTTGGTACCACACTGGTGGTGTACTGTCCTTCCGACATTGATGTTGCCATGCTGAGAGGCAACACTTCAGTGGTGCGGTGGGTTTGTGGTGCATTGCCATAGCTAGGGGGTATCCCTTTGCATGCATCCAAGGGCACAATGCATTGTTGATGTTGTGCTGTAGGAATGCTGCATGGCTATGTTGACGGCATGGATGACATTTGTGTATTTTGTGGCGTGGAGTGTCGTGCAATGTGGATGAGGATTGATATTTGATGTCACTAGATTTGGATTGTCAGCTGTGTCGTGTGGCATATACTTGCATGTCCGTTCATCCCAAGTTCGTTGCTGCCCTCACAGATGCCCATTAACGTACATCTGTATGTGCATTTGGGCGACGGACTACAGGCTACACTCAGTTGGAGTATCTATCTACCCCCCCAATGCACACCCAGTTGGATTATCTATCTACCCCCCAATGCACACCCAGTTGGAGTATCTATCTACCTCCCCCCCAATGCACACCCAGTTGGAGTATCTATCTACCCCCCAATGCACACCCAGTTGGAGTATCTATCTACCCCCCCCAATGCACACCTAGTTGGAGTATCTATCTACCCCCCCAATGCACACCCAGTTGGAATATCTATCTATCCCCCCCCCTATCACACTGCCATGTGCTTGGCCTGGAACTCACCAAGTAGCCACGAACGTTGTCCCATTTGTCGCTCCATGTAGCGGGGGATAGTTGAGTTCCGCAGGACCATGGAATCATGGGTAGATCCTGGAAATCGGGCACAGCAATGTGTGATTATCTTGTTTGCGTCACATACCATTTGGACATTGATGGAGTGGAATTGCTTCCTGTTTCGGTAGACTACTTCATTGTGATGTGGGACGACCAATTCCACATGTGTACAGTCTATGGCCCCAATGCAACTTGGGATGCCTGCCAGTGAATAGAAGCCAACTTTGATGTTTGCAATCTCCTGGGCAGTCCGTGGCATGGATATGTGTTCGGGTGCATGCTTCAGGAGGGCATCGAGTACCTGGTTCAGTATGCGTGAGAATACTGGTTGGGAGATGCCATGCATCTGCCCCACTGTATGTTGGTAGGTTCCTGTGGCCAGGAAGTGGAGCACTGTCACCACCTTGAGTAGAGGGGGGATGGCAGTTTGGATATCTATGAGGCTCACAATGTCGTTGTGTATCATGTCCACGATGTTGGTGATGCTGTCCCGGTCCAGACGGTACAGGGTGTGTATCTGCTCAGGTGTTAGGTTAAATGAACTGGCTCTGATCCGGGGAATTGGTGGGTGCCTCTGTGGTATGATTAGGTGGTGTGGTGGTGCTTGCTGTGCCTGTCTGGCCCTCCTCCTCCTCCTGCCTCTCCTCTGTGCAGCCTGATGTTGTAGCAGCAGTGCTGCAATCAGGTCCTCCAGGCCATGTAATGCTGCCAGTATTGGAACCATCTTGGTGTGGGAAGGGGTGTGGGAAGGGGTGTGGTGTGCTTCTTTTGAGCAGCCACAGTCTCCATTGCCTCCACCTGTGCTGATTTTGGCCACCTGTTGACACTGCTTAGTTCTTTTAATGGGTGGTTCGCGATGGCGGTATTGTCGCCATGCCGGTAAGGGGTTTTGGGGTATTTACCATGGCTCTATTGCCGTGTGCACTAACCTTGTGATGGTGTGCAATTAGCGGCATGTCGTTATTTATGGGTTGGCGGGTCACGCGCACGCGGACTCACCGCTATTAGTGGCAGCATAATTAGCGGTGCCGCTAATGGCGGTGAGCCAGGTCGTAATCCGCATGGGCATTTAACGTTACCGGTATTCCATTACCGGTAACGTTAAATACCTACCGCCATCCGTGTAATGAGGCCCATTGACCTATTATATATATAGAGAGATCATTGTTTCTCTGGATGCTTAAAAAGGTGGTGCAGTGGGCTTGAAGACACGTGTCAGAAGTGGACAGGCACAAGCATGACCGTATGTGCGTTTGATCATGAGACTTGTTTGAGTAGTATGTAATCAAAATCTACCATTACCAAAACTAACAACTTCATGCTTGAATGGCTCAAACCTTTGCATCCATGTGAATATATACGAGTTTCCGGAGTCATAGAATCAAATAACGGTGTAGGTGCAGTAATTTATAGAGCATCTCTCTTAACTAAATTGACCAAATATGGCTAATAGCTGTAATGTATATGCAAAAGAGACCATTAAGACCAATATAATGGCAATGTGTGTATTACTGATGATTGTTGATGTAAACTGTATGATAAAAATCGCAATCACCACTTGTCAGCTTTCTACCTAAATGCCATATTTATCTACATCAAATGATCTTTTTAAAGAGCATTTGTGCTGATATCTACGACGTTCCAAATACTCTCAAAGATAGCATATATAATTCACAATAAATGCAGTCATGAAATATACACCTCCCAGAGAAATGCTAAATACAACACATGGTGAAGGGAAACAATGTAGTGACCCTGTTAAAGAGTGAAATACACCTATTTATTATTTTATTTTGGAACTTGTAATGCTAATTACTTTTGTAGCTTAACTCATGGTTCAAATTGCACAGTACATCCGATTCCCCAAGTTCTGTCTTTGAATGTGGGGCTCCTTGGCTATACCTCGGCTCCTAGAACCCTAGGTTCCTTAAATATGGAGAAAATGCCTGCTCAGACCCTGTTCTGCACCTCGGTGGGTATGGACTGCTCACATATCGTGTCAGTGTTTCCTTGATAAGTTCAGGGAGAATTCAGTTCCCTTTTATGGTAGAGAAACCTAAGTTCAGGGAGAATGGAAATCCCGTTTATGGTAGAGAAACCACCAACTACAAATTACATTTATTTCTTTTTATGACAACTCTACACATCTCCTCAAAGATCAACGCTTGGAGATTTTCAGAGAGTGGCATTAAGCTATCAGTTGCTGTTGGTTTCAAAATCATAAGCCGAGGCTTTGTCGAATGGAAAGCGGGTGCAAGAGTAGTGGCAAGAGACTTCAATATTGGGGTGTTGTTTCGTGAGAACGCTCAGGACAAAATTCTGCAATGTGTGACGAGTCAGAGGGTCTGGTACCCTTTACCTCCAAAATAAATGTTGCTTCCATACCCACACCAAGGCGTTTCCTAAAGGTTTCCACAACTCCCCCTTTTCATATTCCTCACATAAACCCATGTATGTCTGCAAGATAAACCCTGTAAAATATGTTAATAGTACTGTAATGAGGGAGAGCACTGCTCTTCTAATTAGGACGAGGAGGCCCCAATGGGATGGAGGAAGAAGACATGAGAACGTAGGTCAGCTCTATAGTTTTTCTTTACTAAGCCAAACAAATAACAACATTAGACGTGAGGAAGGAGGAGACGATGTGTTCGGTAACAGTAGTGCTTGAAGTGGAACTAACTGATTCCAAATAGTGACTCGCTGAAGAACAGGAAGCGCATAGCAAGCAGGGAAGTTTTTGGGAGGTCTGCAGCTCGTTACAGGTTGGAGCTGGCGTTTCTGAACGCAAACCGCATTATCGGGCAGAGAGGACGTCAACTTTGCAAACACCCAGGAAACAGTTGTCCGAGCACAGAGATAGCTTGTTGTCGGAACAGGGCACAGTCTCGTCCAATGGAGAGGACAGGACTCCTGGCACCGAAGAACATTACCCAGTCACCTGAGTCGCAGCCTACAACTCTGCCGTGGGCTCATGAAAATAGCTTGGAGGAACGAGTTCAGTGGCTGGTGTCTGCAGCACCAAGCAGGAGGGGATCGACAGTGTCCCTCAATGCCTTCCACGACCACTAAACAGAGGCAAACTGAGCTGTTCACTGCATAAAACATTATCGCATGCAGAGAGTGGGCGCCAGCATTAAACCAGGTTGACAACAAGGCTGACAGGGGTTAGAAGGAAACCCCAATAAGTACTAATACCCCAAAGTGTATAACCAGCCCAAAGGAAGATCACAAAATACAACTCCCCCAAGACAACATAAGCTCATTTGACAAAATATTGAACATAAGAAAACCGATGCTACTGGGGTGATAAAAGGTAGCATAACTTATAGACAAAAAAACAAGATACACTTTCCAGGTTAGAAAACAAACCAAGTGTACTGGACAGATAGAAGGGTGCATAGACCTTCGCAGGAGAGTGCCCCAAGGCTGTGAGTCAGTGTGAAGCCTGTCAAAAGAACCTCTGCACGTATTAGGTTCACACAGATTGTGGCAGGAGAGTAAACCAAGACTGTAAATCAACCAACATATGGACAAAGAGGAACACATTACCATGAAAAATAGTAAAACAAAAAAGGAAGGGGAGCAACTCTAACTGATGTTGAGTTTATAATTTGATGGTCAAATCAGGCTTTGGACATAGGATGGAGAACTTTATTTTGGATCTTCTGATACCGACATTGGTTAGTTCTGTTGAGGCAGTGAAACCACTCTTAGAATTTTGGTAAGTTATTCAATTCCCCAACCCACCCCCCTTTAATTTACTTTGTAAAAGCAAACTAACACACCTGTGTCTGTCTTCTACTTTCACACCCTTACACATGGCATAGTGTACCTAAGCGTGCATACAATTGCAGGCATTGGGCATTGAATGACGATGTGTATGTTCTTGGAACCTTTGGTGCAGTATGTGATTAGGAGGTGTTGTTGAGCATGGGCATGTGTAGAGAATGATTAAGGGTGTGACAGAGTGTGCAGCAAGTCAGTGCATCAATGGAGTGTCAAGCAGATAAGGGGAATCGTGTCCACTTGTCAGTGCCATAGCATTATTGGTTTCATAATGATGACACAGTCTCCTAAATAACCAGGCTTATGTTTTACCTTCAATGAAACAGTTTTGTGCACTGCATTGCGGCTCATTGAAGGAGATAGTGTCAACATGGGTGAATGTGTGACTTGAACCCAGTCCTGCATGTGGAACAACAGGCAATGCTACGATGCATGCATGTTGGACATTATCCTCCAGTGCTGTTGATCTGTGGCCCAGGTTCACACCTTTCACTTGGCCACACAGGCAGCAAATGTGATTCACAGTTTGTGTATCTGTTTTTGACTGAGCTCTATCTTTTGAACCCCAGTAAATTGCTTTCATGCAGTGTGCCTGTTTCATCTTAATCTGATGGATGCAGTCTGACTGTTCAAGTTATGATTGTTTTATATCACCGAGCATATGTCCAACAGTTGAAACAATGGTTAGGTCTGTGACTAGATGCTTGTATATAATCTTGATTGCTGACTCTGCTTTACAGTAATGTTGGCTTTTATGCTTTTTTAATACTCATTATTTAGCTGAATTTCCAGAATAGTTTGCTAAGCAGACATACGTATAGTCCCCTTGGAGGGACACCAGTATCAGTTGTGATCAGGACCAAGAATACAACTGTTGACCTTAATATTGACAGCATATTATGAAGGACAGTAAATGCAGATGTTGTTATAACTCATAAAGATACCGATTAATGAGTACAAAAACCTATGAGAATGTTAGAGGAGTGCTTAATGTGTTCCTATATTAATATTGTCTATGACAAATTAGAGGTTCTTCCTATGATCCAAAACATCTGATGCAAAACTCAGTGCACCACATATGCTCCAATGGGTTGACAAAGGTATGCCGTGCCTAAGAAGGAACTTAAAGGGCAATTTAATCTCGCACTAGGATGATAAGATATTGATATACCTTGTAAAATACACCCTATTGTGACTAAAGTATATTGTTTTAGACTTTCCATCAATCACTCCGAATGCACTTTCAAAGTGGCTTCTTCAATAAATGTCTAAACTACTGTATTCGTTTTATTTTGTTTTATGTATATGTAAATGTTTAGGCACAACTATATTGAGGAGATCATATAAGAGGAACAATATTGCTGGCAACTAAAATCAACTGCCTCTAATATTACAGTGTGTACCTGTGAGACCACCGACAAAATAATTGTGGCGACATCATAGCTATAAACCCAACTGATATCCCCATAGGTAGTTATGGGCTTGCTGCACAGTTGTTTTGCTTCCTTCCACATACATGTTTAAACAAAATAAGCAAGATGGACACTTTCAGCATATACATGCAGCACGTAATTGGTTAACTAAGGTGTTATTTGATACAAAAATAGAGCCTTCTCAAGCCATCTTAGCACAACATGAACCATCTTGATGTAAACATTCCACTTAGCAAGCAGAACGTGAACATTTATAGAAGTGTCCAAACCACCATTAGCTGATTACAGGTTACACTTTGGCTCTGAACTCACCACATTCTGCTTTACAAAACAAGCATCTGCTAACCGACAATCTTCATTGATCCAACTCAACCCACCATCTAACCTGATGTGTATTCTTCCGTGTTTTGTGGATTTCAGGAAAGGAGTCCAGGAAAACAGACAAACCCTTAGGAGCATGTCTGGGATTTCAGACTCTAAACACTATCCACAAACTTTGCGGTGATATACTTGGTACAATGTCTCGTATTATGGTCTGATGTGTACACAATGGTTTCATCATGAAATCTTTCATCAACCTTATCATGTATACCGTCATTGCTCCATTGTGTCCCAAATAAGTTTTGACCAACTTGGAACCAGCCTCTCCATTAGTTATCATGCAGAGAAAATAATATTGAGTAACAGAATGAGGGATCACCTTGGATGCTCTAACCGAATTTGCTAGAACTTCCATACAATATATTCTAATTGAAACCACTAGCTTGATTTTGTTCAGTAGTTTTTATCTGACAAATGACATTATCGCAACAGAACAGAATTGCACTTCATCATCTCTAACTCGCAAACAAATATTTAATCCAAAAAGATAATGACCTGGCTACTGCTAATATAAATAATGTTGAGGCACCAATCCATGCAGAAGAATAAATCACAAGAACTAAACCACTTTTTAATGACAAGTCCCAACACCTCAAATGGCCCTACAATGTCCAGTGACACATTTCCCCAAACCCTGGAATAAAAATCCTTCTAAACCAATTACTGTACAATTGTGGACTGTGTCTTGACACTGAAACCAAAAATCCACACAATCCTTCCTCGCCTAATCAACATCATCATATAAGCAAGGCCCAGCACTGCTGTTCATATAGATGTCTCTTAGTCATGCTTGTTCCCAGTTGCGCCTCATGGGGGCAAATATGTTTAATGAATACTTATCAAATCAGGAGGAAAGCAAATGTTAGTCTGGTATAGGCGATCAGGTGATGAGAGTGTGTGTCATCACTTCTGGTTTGTGGCTTCAATTTCTGACTGTAACATCACTTCCTGTGGCCATCTTGAATCAGTGACATCTTGAATCAGTGGCCATCTTGGATTTGTTACATCACTTCCTGTGGCCATCTTGGGTCTGTGATGTCACTTCCTGTGGCCATATTGATACAGCCCACGCTCCAGATGAAGGCAAGAGACTCCTCTGGGAACACCAATCTGGAAGTAATCGCCTCATCCCCGAAACACCAGGGACAACACCAGAGAGACCAACTACTGATGGACTAGGAAATCAGGTAACAAGAACATGTGACATCACTTCTGAACTCCCTAATGGCGTCAAGGCATGGGTGTCATAGTTAGCATGGAACAGTGAAGGGTAAAGACCAGTTGTTTACCAGCCTCTTTCCTTTTTGCCTATGAACCTTTGCTTTTGCCTTCGTCCATGCTGCACCTTTGAGTATCCCTAGCCTGCGAATAAATGTGCTATCTCTCCACACTGCAGAAATCAGCTACAATGCATTTACTCCTGCTGCTCCTGATGCTCTTCATTCTCACTTCACTTCTGCCAATACTTTTTCCAATCATGCTACAATTTTCTATTTTCCTATCCCTATCATAACACTCACATCTCGAAACTCCCACTACTCATCTCTCTTCCACCTACTTCCAACAAACAAATCTGACAAGCTACCCATATCTCCCCTAACACCTATCGCCATCTCCTCTCTTCCTCTGTGACTGAACTTCTCTACTCTTCCTTATTGCACCAACTGAACACTGCACTCTGGAATGCTACATGCTGTATGCAATAAAACGTCCTTTATAACTGATTACTTCCATGGCAACACTCCTCATCTAGGCCTACTTGCTGTCATTGACACCTGGATTTTTCTAACTGACACTGAGAATCTGGCGGCCTTACACAACTCCATACTATCTTTCGTTCACTCTCCTCATGTGACTAGCAGAAGGTCAAGCGTCAGACACCTACTCATGTCCTGCCTCAATGTCTCACACATCACCAATGCCATGTTCTCTCCTACCTCCTTTGAATTCACCATCTCTACTTTGGCTATACCTTATTCAGTTCACATAATATCCATTGGCTACCCTCCTGGTCCCACTGGACCATTATTAGATGAACTTGGAAAGTTGATAAACACCACCTAATTCTCTTAGTGAGTTTATTCTCCCTTCTATTACCACTTCTCAAAAATATGAATGTGAGTCTATGCTTCCCACTCTCTCCATAACCTACCCACACCAAGGGTAAAAACTGGGATATCTTATTCATCTCCACCTCTCCCTCAGTCAATAATACTACTTTCACACATCTCTATCTGGTCCCTCCATTGTTTCCTCCACATTGTATTCCCACACTCTGACCTCTCCTCACCACCTGCAGCACCTATCACTTAATGGAAATGTAAAACGTATTTCTTTCCTCCCTTTCTCTCTGGCCTTTAAGTTACCACTTTCCCCCTTCACACCTGATGCCTCTTTGACCAACAATGCCTTTTTCAGCTTCAAATCCATTCTATGTGATTCATTCTCCTCACACACCCCCACTGCTATCCCCCATACTCTTATCATCCTCAACAATGGGTCACCACATTCATACACTCTCTCCGTACACATGCACAAACGCACACATGGAGGTTTATCCACTCACATGCGGACCTGAAACTCTTACGCTCTGCCCAGAACACTCTCAAGTCCACATTTAATAGAGCAAAAATGAATTTCTTCCTCACACTCATTGACTCTCCCTCCAACCATCCTAGTTGGCTACAGGGCACCCTAAACTCACTCTTAATCCTACACTATCAACTGCACTTTCACAGATAATGACCTAGCTGAATGCTTTGCTACAAACACTTCCAAAATGTGAGACTCTATCCTGATCTATCTCACACTTCCTCCTCCTACATTCCACACTCTTCCTACTCTACCATCATCCTCTGCCACGGTCTCCCACTTCAGTCACCCTAATACTGAAGAAGTCATATCTCTACTGATCAAGACTAACACCTCTTGTGCCCTATCATACCCTCTTGTTCCTCAGCTAGTTAAGCCTATTGCCCTGTTAGAGGCCTCTCACCTCACTGAACTCTTGAACATGTCCTTCTACTGAGCTTGCTTTCTCCCTATTTTCAAAATGACTATGGTCTCCTAAAAAACAAGAGGCTGACCCAACCTACCAGATAACTTGCTCCCTGTATGTCCTTCTGCACTACTCTAAAGTGCTTGGAATTGTTGTGTCAAGCTGTCTTACACATTTCTTAGACATCCACAACCATTAAGACCCCGTATAAGCAGGTCTCCACTTCTGACACTCCACTGAAACTACTTTCATGAATGTCTCCAACTTCATTGCTAATTCTAGGCTCTCCAACCTATACTCTCTCCTAATTATCGATGACCTGTCCACTGCCTTTGACATGGTAGCTTACTCTGATCTACTGAATACTATCTTTCATCTTGGTATTCGCATTCTAGATCTTGCCAGGGTTAATCATACCTGGTACCTTTTAATTATTTGTTTCCTTGAGTAACAACACATTTCAACTCACTCCTCTAACTGTTGGTGTTCTAGAAGGTGCCGTCTTGCATCCTTTCCTCTTTACAATATACAACTCTGTTCTTGGGACACTAATCTCCTCCTTTGGGTTCTCATACTAACTTTTTGTGGATGACTTCATACAGTGCTCAATAAAAAATGAAATGGTCAAAACTGTTCATACATTGTTCAATAAAAAAACAAATGGTCATATGTCGTTTATGCAGTATATTCAACATATATGGTAACCTTATTGACCCACAAGATATTTGTATCAACAACATGCATCGAATCACAAAAAGGTCAAATATCATGGCGAACACATATAGCTAAATCACAAAAGAAAGACTGACTGCATGGCCATGAGTTTCGCCTGCTGGGATTTTTCAAGGCTAACTTTGTATAGGGATTTTAAACCATTCATTAAGGTGAGCAATTACATCCTACCTGTGTAATGTTACCATTCAGTGAGCTGACTTAATGTCTTAATATATTCTTCACTGTTGCTCTCCCCTTGTGTTTCATTCCTGCTCTACTGTCATATTACATTGATGAATCATCAATTGGCTAATTTGAAAATGTAACCCTCAGACCTGCGATAGGATCTATATATTATCCACGTTATTATGTGGCACTAATGAGAGTCAAGGATATTGATAAACAATCTAATTACTTAACTAATGGAACAATGACTGAAGCAGAAATCAGGAATTTATTATTGGTTTTGTTAGCAGTGAAAAAGCCCAGCCAGCAAAACTTATGGCCATGCAGTCAGTCTTCCTTTTGTGATTTCTCTATATTTCTTTTTGCCAAGATATTTGCCCTTTCTGTGATTTCAACACATGTTTTTGCAAAAGATAACTTGTGGGTCAAGAAGTTTATCATATATGTTGAATATACTGCATAAAAACAGCATGAACATGTGATTTTATATTGGACAATGTATAAACAGTTTTGACCATTTCATGTGTTATTGAACACTGTATGAACAGTTTTTTCACATTTAAAATGTTTATTGCCAGGATACTATGCAATAAAACAAGGTTATCCTTCTTATGTTTCCAAATTAGAATAGCCATGTGAAAACTAATATAAGCAACCCTCTTGGAATAGTCAATGTTAGGAAACACTAGTATTTAGGCTTTCATAATCCTTGCATTTATACTTAGCAAAGGGGTGTATGTTATAGCCTAGAAAGTAGTGCTGCCCCATAACAGCATGTATTAACAGAAATGGTGCAGAATGTGATGTCTGACAACCCATGTTCATGCCCTTAATCCATGTATGTCCACCCATGGTATTGTCCCCGGTGACTGTTCGGTTTACTCCTCTCCACGACCTGGTCAGAATGTCATTCAAACTCATCCTGTTGTAAGCAGCTCACTGCTTCCCAACAAATCTGATTTCTTATCTTTTGTACCTTCTTTTGTGAAGTAAAGAGCATTGTTCCTCCTGCAAATAAATACATAAAATTAATAGTGTTCACAGGCACTCTGACAACTCATCCAAAACAGTATAAAATCTTCAATTTTCTCTGACCACCATTCAAACAGTTAATGTTTACTTTTGTTGGCTTGCTCATTTTATTAGATAGTTTGATGCTGATCCCACCCTTAAACATATTCAACAATCACTTGATCAACTCCTCACTGGCCCTCTCTGCCAAGACACAATCCATAAAGTCAAATAGGACAAATCCATTTGTTTTACCCGGCTTGTAATCTCCTTTCATATTGCAGTTTGTGAGATCAAACATCCACTTAGGAATCCTTATGCAACTAGTAGAGATCGAAAATTGTGAACCAACTTGTTTGTCCAACCCATCAGCATCTATCCAATCTACCAGGATATCCCCATTGAGTTCACTCATGTCTACACACTTTCTAAAATACCTGACTCTCTTGTGCACCATTACATCTGGAGAAAGACAGGCTGAACATTTAAATATTTGATGATACCGGCCTGAAGAAGATTGTGCAATTTTGTTTTAGAGTTTCCTGCATACCCACGGGTACTCCCCTCGTACACTTTAGGGACCACACAATGGGCCTCATTACACGGATGGCGGAGAACCAAGGCGCTATTAGTAAAATACTGGCACCGCCTTGGCGGAAAGGGGAATTAACGTCCCATTCCAAGGTTGGCGGGGCGGTAATTCCCCCTTCCACCATTGCCCTTCCCCATTCCCATTTTTGCCCCATAGGGCTCAATGGGAATGGGGAAGGCGCTAATTACGGTACTGCAAATTGTTATACCGTAATTAGCTCCCTGGGTCCCTTTGCGGGTTGGTTTTTAACGCCTGCAAAAAGCAGGCGTTAAATCCCCCAACCCGCAAAGGGACCTCGTAGTAAGGTGATAAGGATTTACCGGTACCAGTATTTTACCGGTATCGGTAAATCCTTACCTCCATCGTGTAATGAGGCCCAATGTTTCAGTTCAAACCCATGGGTCAACCAACTACGACAGCTCTTAGAAAGATTGTCCCTAAATTGAACACGAGTACAAGTTTAAGATAACAGTTTTGTTTTAGGAGCAACCATGAAGTAAGGCTCTTCTGGCCCTGCATATCAGATGCTTCAGAGATGTCAGTTCAAACCTGTCCCACCAAGAAAAACATTGGCATGACATTACGACCATGGAACCCCTAACAGGACTCGGGATCGGGTGGTCCGGAATTAACAGTGAAGACGGGTTTACCGCCACTGTTATTTCCGGACCGCCCGACCTGTAATGAGGCCCATTGTTTCCACACCGAGTTTAGTAACCTGTTAATCTGTCTCAAGTTATAAAAAATAGAATGAATAGGATTTTGGGGAAACAATGTAGTCAGCCTCTCTCTGGCTCTTGTATTCATCTTGTTGGCATTGATGAATGTTGAAAACTTGCTGATTTTGGACTGCTTTTTCAGTGCCAATTTTCTCCACTATGCAACTACCAGCTAAATCCCAAAGGGTATGTAGCCTGCCCTGGGAATGATTACCTGCATGTCAGGTCAATAAAGTCCCCTGGACTACTAGCACTGCTTGTAGTATGAGGTACATTTGACCAAACAATCAAACAAGAACAGAGATTCATAGATGACATTTGTTGGGATGGATCTCTGGAGATACTGTGTTCTCTGTGTGGTTGTCCATTACACGCTACACCAGGAACATGCAGGACAGGTCACCAAGCAAAGCCATTTATACTTCATGCCGTGAATGGGTGATGTGGCGGTAAGCACATGAATAACCATCTGCATGCGTAGTTAAGACATATCTTAAATTCTTAGTTAGCTGTCATTGTCAAAGACTGGTATCATTAGTTACCAGTTCAGAATGCTCATAAAGGTGGTTGCTGTATACTCTGTAGGAAATACACTGTCATTTTCCAAGATACATTTGAAAAGATGTTCACATTGGCTGTATGAGTGTCCCTCACCATTGGACAAGTACCCATAATCCGAAATAGCTCCATCTTCGCTTATCACCTAGACTTGACTTCACAAAGGTACTATATAACAACAATGTTGAAATTGCATTGGTTTTGTTAGCTATCATTTTAATGTGCAAATCATTATAATAATATCACACTTTTATATAGTGCTCCCTTCTGGATTTCTCTCACTTCGGAGCACTATGATTATAGATGATACAATTCCCTGATGTAATGGTACTCCCTGTATTAAACTGAGAAGGATGAAAGGTTGATTTCAATCCTTTGCCTTTTCCGCATGTTTATTTGAGACCGGTGAGGAAAAGTCAGATTCCATTAAGGGTAAAGTTTTACAAGGTACATCCAATGCCATGGGTTACTCAGAAAATCAGCAAGTCATTGTTCAATAATCTGATGCATGGTCCTGCCTATGGCACAGCTTTTTTGTTTTTGTTTAGGAAGAACCAGAATGTAAATCATTTAAACCATAACCCTGCATAATGTTGCCAAGAGGATGCACCAAGGCTCCCAAGCATAATTAGGGTGCACGAGCTCTGCCATGACAGAAGAAAGATGTTGTTCATTGAAAAGAAATTGTTATTGCAAGTATGCAGATCCTTACATAAAAATAGGATTTGTTATATAAAAACTGCTAGCGGAAGGCACACACCATGCAAGATAACATTCAAGGGGATATCTCCCCCAAGAGGCATTCGTATTCACAGCATGGAATAATTTGATGAATGATAAAGTTAAAAAAAAACAAATTCTTCTAGCAGAGTAATTGGATACGGCAACAAATGAAACAAATAAACAGTTGAGTCAAACTTAACTTTCATAAATTATTTAACATTTTAATTAAGACATATTTTACTGCCGACATCATATTCAGCATAATTTTGCAGAAAAAAAGTTTGTTCTCCCATTTTTTTAACTCCCCACAATTCAGCGACCATATATCTAAAATTTGTGAATCGCATATAGGAGCAATTTTTTGCTATAATAGTCAAAATAGCAATTAGAACATTTTGTTATGGTGATGGGGTGCTGCGCTGCTTTTAACGATAGCTTACAAGGGAGCCATAGCAGGAGGATCATGCTGTGTTGGGTTCATCTGAAGGCCACTTCCACCGCACAGCAGATGATAGGGGAATAATGCAGTTTAGAAGTACAGGGGCTCTGGCGAAACTGAATTCATCAAACTGAATGATATGCCATGGGCGAGAGAAAGTTCCTCTGCATGCAGACCCTCATCCTTCTCCTTTGATTGTCTTAAAGGGGAAGCTCTCTCAGAAATGTTATTGTTCCAATTGATGGGGCATTTTTTTAAGCATACTGTAATAAATCTTTAAAAAAAATTCCTATGCATCTTACCTTAGTTGTCCTCGCATTTACACATGCGAAAAAATCAGTTTGCGTGCCGCCATCTAGGGCTACTCTTATCCATTGCTACATCACCCTAAGTTCAAGTGCCCAAATGCCCTCGCAGCAAGAATCTAGATCACACGTCCCTCAAACTGACATCACTTGTCCAAACAAAAGGCTCCACCTATTGTCATGTTCATGGTGAGCGTAGCCAAACCTACCCTATCATCACCCATGCCATAACGTTACCTAACGCAGAACGAGGAAGATAAACACACACATCCTCTCTCAGCGCAAAACTTTAATTTCTTTTCACAAATAGGAGAAAAACACATTTCTTTTGAAGAAAACAAACAATAGTCTGCATTGTTACAAGTATTTTTCACATAACGCTCGAAGATTACGTACATGAAGATATTTATATATTTAGCCAGTAGAAGTTATCGAACAATGCATGCTTCTAATGTTTTATATAAATTCTTCATGAAACGCTGATTGCGTTTAGCAATCGATTTGTCTGAATGTTTCATTTCTTCTAGATTCCTTTTGTCTTTCGGTTCAATCGCCAAATTCTTTTTCCAAATGCACATGGTGTTCCATTAGTCAGAAGATTAGGAGTTGTTTCACTTTCAAATGCAACGCCTTCACATCAGCTCATTTTCAAATCATAAACTCTGACAGGTTGCTCCTTATTGCTGTGAACACTAAAGAACATATTGGTTCCTGGTGATCGTCCCACATAATGTTAATCACAGAAGCGCTATTGAATATTATCGTCCAGTATGATATAGCTATGCAAAGACAGTATAAGAGAATATTTTTCAGTAGCCATTTTATAATCGGATATGCACATTTAAAATATGTTAGCTGACAAGTTACGATATAATTCAGTATCGGACAAAAATGAATGAGCAACACCCACACCACATGGAATTAACACAAAGATGTCAAGACGGGGGAGTAGGTTACAAAACGATGTGCAGGAAAGTGCATGTAAGTAGCCAGACCACCGAATGGGAGGGAGACCCAGGT
Organism: Ambystoma mexicanum; assembly: GCF_040938575.1. Classification (NCBI taxonomy): domain Eukaryota; kingdom Metazoa; phylum Chordata; class Amphibia; order Caudata; family Ambystomatidae; genus Ambystoma; species Ambystoma mexicanum. Next base: position 185,882,370 of record NC_090935.1, read on the forward strand.
GCACCCATTTCCCATAGCAACCCCTACCTGAAACTAAGGACAGAGATAGCAACGTCTTAGGTTGAACTGCAGACAGAGGGCATTATAATTGAAGTAGAAAGTGTAGCGAGCAAATAGATAATCGCTGGGTCCCAGCGAGCCTAATGACCCAGGGAAAAGGTTTTGCACCCCACCTTAACAGAGCCCAGGGATGCAATGGTTGTTGCATAGTGGGATATGCCACGGGACAAAGAGGTGTAGACATCATTAGCCTGAACACAGGTTGTGGGAGCAGGTGTTGGAGGAGTCTTAACCACAATAAAGGCCACTTAACAACCCACAACTCTGCACAGCATATATATTTGTGAAAGGCATAACAAACCACAAGTGCAACACTCAGGTCAGTTATAGCACACAGTATAAATATTCTTCAACATAACATAATGTACGATGTGCAAAAAGTACATTCATACATCAAATAGTCATCAAGCGCACAGCAAACATGACATTGTCAATCTCTAAAATATTATTTAAAGTTATGCTTACAAAATTTCAGGGAGTTCCATTCTCTCAATGTCAAGCAGAACAACCGCTCCGGAAAACAGATCCCAGAAATCGAAACAGAAGTTTTGTATGTCCACTTTCAATATAGTCAATGTTATCAATTACTTCAAACTCTTTCACTCAAGAACAAATAAACATGCCTGCCTGCATTTATTTATCTAAGCCAGAGAGGGGTAGGTTACATTTTGGAGAAAGAATGCCATAAAAAGATAGACAGCTTAATACTTTGCTTCTGACACATGGTTTACAAAACTAAGGACAGTTAAAAGCAGCGATGTACAATATGTGCCTCGACAGGAGAGTAATAACATACCAGAGCATTAAGTATTGCTGTTACCTCTGGAGCTATCTTTGCACTGTAAGAATAGGAGATCCATACTTCCTTCTTGCTCGCCCCGCACTATTTCATGTCCCAAAGCATACCCCTATGCGTAGTCTCCTACAAACCTACCGACCTTCACTACTAAGTCTATGTGCAACCCTAAATTTGTGTTTTTGCTACCTACATTTCTGGCAAATATCGTATGCTTCTTTCTGTAATTCCTGCATGTCCGTTCATGCTCACGTGTGCCCCTGAAGCAGCCCCATGTAGCATAAGGCGATACTGGGATGAGATTGCATGCTCACACTACATATGTCTCCTGTCTGTTTATTCTCATGTCAAGTAGCCACACGCACCATTAGGTGACGCTTCAAAACACTGTGTACTCATACCTATTTTGTCTCTAGCCTTTTGTTGCACTTGATGTGGCGATTTCTGCTAGCTGGGAATTCAATATAGTGTATTTATCTAGATTTTATTTTATTTTATTGCGCATTTGTAAGGCGCGTTACACAAAAGAATTGTATTTCAAAGGGTCACAATGCTCGATGGGAACAGACAATGGGACATAATAACAATGGCAAACAGTAATATACTGTTGTTGTGGTACTAGGCCTTGTAGAATTTGACAATGCAAGTGCATTTTGGAGAAGGGCTAGTGAAGGATATTTAAGGTTTAGCAGAAGGGTGGACCAAGTGCTGGGAAAGGGCCAGAGAGGGAAGTGCTAAGGGGAGCCAAGTAGGAGAACCTCGGGCTCAGTGCTAGTAGGCAGGCACATCTCAAGGGAGGTATGTGTGTCATCAAGCAGGGCAGAGCAGTCAAGTGGGGTGGAGGGGTGCTGGTATTGACTGGGAGGATGGCCCTGGGAGGATTATCCTGGGATTCTGTGAGATTCACGATGATCAGGCCACCGGTCACAGCGGCAGTGGGTTGATTAGCGGTACAGCGAAAGAGGGATGATGCAAAAGCAAAAGAGGCCCTTGCGGATGATGAAAAAGGTCTTGAAGTCAATACTTGCAGCCACCGGGTGGCAATGCAGAGCTTTTAGGGCTGGACAAAGGTGGTACCTGGGCTTGAGGGCAAGGATAAGTCTTGCAGCCCTATTCTGGATTAGCCTGAGGGGGATAAGGAGATTGAGAAAGTGGCTATTGCAGTAGTCCAGCCTGGCAAGGACCAGAGCTTCTGAGACATTGAGCTTCTGGGGTAAGGTGAGAAAAGAAGAATGTCTATGAGGAAGTAGGATTTCTTTGTTGGGTGAGGGAGAGAGTGGAGTCGAAAATGACCCTGAATTTTTGTGTCATAATATGGTTGGGGTAGAGGGCCCACAGAGGGTGTTGCCAGGGTAGGACGAAAAGAGGGCCCAGGTGTCCCTATGTGTTACACATCTGCAGAGAAAAACTTCCCTGCAGAGTACGTCCCATTCACAGGCTCCTTTGTGGATCAGATACAGGTTGCCATGGCGCCTGTACCAGCTACAACGGAACCCGTGTCAGCTGACACATCTCGTACGTGAAGGACGTACAACAAGGCATGCCCCCCTTACCAGTTTACAACTACCATCTTCCAGAGGGAAGTGTTTCTTACCATTTGCGGTTACGTCCATTTTCCTTCGTGAAATCTTGTCACGAAATCCCGACTTGATCTCCTGGTTCCGACCCATGCTTGAACTTTTGGATTGTTACGTCTTCTATTTCATTGGCACTTCTTATAGACCGCTACGGTATCGACCCGGACTGCCCCTGGACTGCCTTCTCTCCGTCCTTATCATTGTCGTGATCTTCTGGTATTCAAGGCGGACCGTTATTTGGATTGTCCTTCCCTGCTCCAGCTGTCTTTGCAAGCAGTTACTCGGAACACCTCAGTTGCTCCAACCCTCGTCTGGTAACCAACTGTGTTTGTTTTCTGCTATTTCTGCCAGCACCATCTTTGACTTTTGTACTTAATATACCTACTGCTCTGTTGGTATTCCTCTCTACTGGATTTTGGGACATTCATTGAACTACAACACTCAGTGAACTTATTTTCAAAGTGCATATTGACGCTCTCCTGATCCTGCACCAACCCGGCTCTAGCGCGGCCCTCGTGCCACCCGGGTTTACATCCCTGTACTAACTTACCTGTTTATTATTTTTTCATGTTGTTTTCTCCGATCCTGGAAATCGTTAACCCTTGAGAGTCCCACAATTCAGGTATGTTGTTTTGGCTAAAAACTCTCTATAGGAAGAATCCATTAGATTAATTCACTCATTTGGGTTTAATTCTTTACTTGTAGGTCCATCCCGGGAAAGTTACACTCCAATCCCTGCCTAGGTATTTCCTGTCCAATACTGTGCTTGAATGCTTAATTGTTTTTCTCAGCACTGTTTAATATCTTTGTATTCCTTTGCAGCCTTGGTATTGGCGGTGCGTATTCTCCCCGCTCTTTTATTCAACTGACACCTCTAGAAACAGCAGAGAGGTACGTTGTAAAGAAGAGCCCTTCTTTGAGGAAGCCTGAGGCTTGTACTCAGGGGAGCTGGAATTGGAGGCTGAATATCGATTCCTGTATACATATCGTCTCCAAGGTCATCTATCTATCTTCCTGACCTGTTTACGGAGCGGTGAGTAACACAATGAGGCAATAAGGCTCATGTGCCTTTGTTCGATTACAATCTGAATGTGCACATCTGGGATGCCATCCTTTTCACCACTTTCCATGGCCCTTTCAGAAAACATTTACTCTAGGAAGAACGCACTCCACTTTGTACAGATTAAAAAAATAATTTCTTGGTCATACTTATTCCCTCTGCAGAGTCCAGTTCTACAGATAACATTCCACGTGGTTACCTATGCTTCATGATTGGAAATTTGCATCAAAATTTAGAACAATGGCCCATATGTCTGTACAATAATTGTCAAGTGCACTTCATGCCTTTAGCTCAGTTGTTCATGGGTGGACCCCATAGATACCATCACCATCAAATGCAGGACCACAACTTCTTCTTGTGCATCACGTAACATGAATGGTAAATAAATGTGATATACCATATACATGTGAACCAAACCAGGGCAATGACGGGTGGTGAGTTTTAAGCAAATGGTCAACAAGCTATGTCGTGTAAAGCAGTTGGCCTAATAGGAACAAACATTAGCGCCCCTATGACTTCACCCTGGTAAGATTACTTGATTAATATCAACCACACAACTAATGGTTATTGTTCCTGTCGGTCCTTCTTTGAATTTGTTATTATTTTTGGGATGTTTGTAATGCGCCTAAACAACTAATGGTCTTTCAAGGTGCCACAAGACCGACAAGTGAGGGGGTGGGGGTTGCTTTGGGACAAGTGATAAAGATAACAATAGCAGTCCTACCTGGTAGTTCATTGAAATTTGGATAGTACAAGTGCATTCATAAGTAGTGCGAGGAAGAGGTGTGGGTGTGAGTGCCGGTTGGCTAAATGCAGAGTGGTAGTATGGTAAGGGAATTGCTGGGTAAAGGGGAGAGCATGCAGGTGGGTGTGGCAACTGGGGCTAGGTGACTGCCAAAAGGAGGCTACGAGCACAAGTGCCCAGGATTGAATGGATTGCAGGGGCTGAGGGTCAACCAGATGGGCCTATTGATAGACAGGAGTACTTCCCATCTCATGCTACTATTAATGGCCGACAAAAGGAAATGGGAGAGGACAGAGACCATGTGGGTAGTCCATCTGTCTCCAGAGAGGGAGCGACAAAATGGATGTCTGTGACAGACTGCATGGAACCAGCACTGACGTTGGTGTCAGTGATGTGCAGGCCGGGAAGTGAATATTCTGTCTTCACTATAAGTTCAAACAATGTCAATATTAGATAATGATTCTGTTGCATTATAAATATTCAAAGACGTGATTGCGATGATTTTTGATTTTCCATAATGAACATATTACACATTTAAAAAAAAAAGATTTAGACAATTGAAAAGCATATGTCTTAAGAATTTCAATCCCCAAAAACGTTTCCATAATTTTGAAATAAAGACACATACTTAAAATATTCGCATTTGAAATTTTAGGCTTTAATATATGTACAATGAGAGAGAAAAAACAAAAACAATATAAAGAAAGGAAAGCTAGAATGAAACCATGTGTGCATATTTAACATACTTACATTGCCAAAAGTAAATAAATAAAAACACATTATTGAACATTAACATTGCAAATGTTATACCATACATAATCTTTTTTAATCAATACAGTGTCCAAACATTGGGTAACATATTGAAACTTGTTTGTCAAATATGTGTGAAGACAGCTACAAATCATTTAAATCTAGGAGTCAACCACTCAACAATTCCAAGTTTTGGAGGGCAAGACTCTTTTTCAATTTTGCGTGGCATAGTCCAGGCACTAGAAACCATCTCTGGAGCCATTTCATGCATATGCATGGACAGCATAGTCAATGTCAGATCTTTCACAGTCCATTTCCTGGAATATTCGCTTGGTCACCCGCTGTTAGTTTTGTTTGTTTTGTTTTGTAAATGACATGTGGTAACAAAGCATCTCAAAGTTCTGGCAGTTCTTACTTGTTCCCTCCCAATGTTTTCATTTTGCACAAGTACAGACAGTCTTCCTTCGGCCTCCATACCATCTATGCCAAAATGCAACCTTTTTGGCCTGTACTTTAGGCACATATTATGGAACACATCTAAATCACCCATGTAACAGTCACTTCTGGTCTCTTGAAAGTGTTTTGACGTACACAATTTTCTCTAGTGCTGCGTGGGGAGGGGAACCTGATGCCAACCACGTGTGCGTATGCTCCTGCTCCTTAGTCAAAAGGTATATGTCCACATTCATGGAAATGTTCTTTTTCTTTCCAAGGGTGTATGTTGGAACCATGGTGCATCAATGAACCACACTATTCAAGTAGAGTTTTTGAGCTCCACCAAAGATGATTGCTGATAGACTGAGAACATTTTAAAATGTTTTTTGAATCCTTTTTTTTACCGGCAGATGAAATATTTTAGAAATGTATTTTGCAACATGCCATACATGAAATTGATGCTGTATGTGTGGGAATTGCTCTTGCATGGCCTTTACTATTCCAACGTACCTGTCAGTAGTTATCAGGTCTATTCGCATTACCTTTGATTCCAGATTCCATTTCTCTATGGCAACAGACGATGCACATTTAGACACATGCATGATGACCAAACTCACAATATGTTTTTACTTTCCATGTCTTGAAAGTAGCAAGTGCAGTTTTTAGCAGAAAGTCCTGCACTGTCACAATGTCCATTGCCAGCAAACATGACACTTTTGCCAGTGATGGTACTCTCAATTAATGTCTGTTCATGTTTCCAGGCATGGCTGATAGCTGATATTCTGAAATTTGTAGTACTGTGTTTTAGCAAGGAACTCAAGTCCCACAAAATGACAGAAACTTGAAATGTTATTTAATGTTGTTCCACTGAACAGCAAAGCAGATTAACAAAGTCAATTTCGAGCAGGCATTTTCCAAGTATAGGTTCAACTGACCAGGAAAATGTGTTATGTTGGTGGACACAGCTGGCTTGGATTTTCAGGTTGGTGCCTTTGCCTACATGAGTAAAATTCACCAATGCCTCCCCACATATCCTCCTATGTAATTTATGATCACATTTATTAATTTGTATAATCGCTAGAAGGCAGCAGTCAATTGCAATGCATGTCTGCTCCTTTAAAAGCCAATCGTCCTGCAGTACTATGGTTTGCGATTTGATGGTGGTGGACGTTCCCAAAGTAGGAATACTGAAGTTGAGATCATGAGCAGATTCATCAATGAATTGCGAATATGCATCAGTTATTTCAGGCTGTGCTATTTCAGCATGAATTGGACAAAACAGGGATAATCGAATGTTTCATCTGTGGACATTTATTACAGGATGTGGTCATCGGGTCTACAAACATTTCCAGCATATCTTCTGTGTCTTCAGTATCATCGAGGTGACATTTTTCAATGTAGCAATGATCCATGGATATTTTATTTGGCTTGTGACATTACTTTCATATTATAGCCACTGGACATCTGCATCAATACTCTGAATCTTGACTAGACCATGCTGTGCCTCAAAAAGTAGTTGCTGCATAGTGGCATCTGTTTGTCAAGCAACATCATTTGTTTCTGTTGTTGTTTCCGTCTTTATGCTCCTTTTCCTCCTGGACCTCTAACAGATTGAAATGAAAACATGCTCAATTCAAAGCACACAAAGAGAAGATACGAGTTACCAATTAGAAACGTAATACCAGCAAAATATCTGCTTAAAAACTTCCCCTAAGCAAACTGGTTTGTTCTTTACCCTTGATTTCTTTATTTTCTTTGAAACAGTGGACTTCGATATGGCGACTACAAGACCAAGCTGAAAAAAAATGTTTTACAATGTATAAACCAAGAAAATTTATTTTCCACACAAAGAAATATATGTAGATATCTAAAAGTAGAACCTACTTTATGTACGTTAAAAATTACAACAATTATTGTATTCAGATGTGTGGATAAATTATATTTCAGATTATGTTATGTATACTTGTGGTGTATGTGACTCTTCTATTTCAACCACTTCAGTAGTACATTCCTTGGACAAAACATTAATTACAAGAAAATTAATTGTCAAGCAAATTTCATTGTACAATCTTTAATCTCACAAAGTACTTCTCGACAAAGTTTTTTTTAAATAATTGTCAACCGAAAATGATAAGATTAGACGTTGTAAAACAATTTAAAAATACTGAGCAAGATAACGTCCAACACTTGGAACGTGTGACATTTTCAACATATATATTTTACATTTCACCTGATAAATTTCCGAGATGTCACATGGAGTCGAATTGATATCCTGCAAAACATAGTGATTAAAATGTTGCCTCCAAAATTACGTTGTGCTGTAATGTTTTCATTTTAATGTATTCTGCTTTGGGTAGGAAGTTAAATGTTATTAACAAAAACAGAAAACTTTCATACAGTGAAAGGTTACATGTATGTCAGTTAAATAGTATGTTTTTTGTGGAGGTTTTACTTTCAAAGTTGCAATGTCTATGGGTGATAAATATAACAAGGTTGTTAATTGAATTTTTGCACATTTTTGCACTTTTCTAACAGTATTGTACATTTTTGGAAAAATAAAACACTTATGTTAATTTCAAACCACATAAAGTAATCCACAACTACCAATGTAATGCATACGCATATCTCATACTCAGGACTGGTTTCAAATGAGGAACAGATTGTCGTTGAAGTTCCCGCATCCGCCTATAGCATATTGATTGTTTTAATATGGATGTAAAAGCAACATTAAAAAGAAAGCATCAGATGCAGACAATTGTCCATATTGAGAGACACTCCTACACAATACTTTTTTGTCAATAACTAATATCATACATACGAATCGTCAATATTTTTCATATTCAAAATAGGCCACATGCATGTATTGTTCAGTTGCATATAAACGATTAGTATAAAATTATTACTTGATCGGTGAGTGATGTTGCTGTTGACTGCTGGATAATGATCAATGATAAATCATGCTCCTTTACACTATGTATATAATTAGAAAAGAGTCCAATTGAAAAGGTACATTAGTATGATAAATTTGACCACATCCAACGCGCAAATCATTACTACATGCGTGTATTTTCCTCGTTGGCAAAGGTCTGTACTTCCATCGTTGAGCTCTACTTAAAGAAAGACATGTCAAACAACACATTTTAAAACATTGAGCGAAAGTGGGGATAGACAAAGTACAGTACAGTGTGTTGCATCATGAGCGCAACTTGTGTAATATAACATAGATGTAAATATTCCCCAAAAAGTCATAAACTGTCATCATCGGACCTTTTCCCTTCACTAATTCATTAGATTGCAAGATCATTTAGAAGACATATGTATAGAGATTAATCTTTTTATATACCAACATACATAACAAATTCTTTATCCACTACTCCCGGAGCCAGCGTTTGCTGACATTTATTTGGAACTGCATTGGAAAGTAATTTGCAAAGTCATCTGGGGCAATGCTTTTTTTGTGTAGTGGGATGATTTGTACAAATCGCCTGAGAAGTGCATGCTGCAGAAATGGAATTGATTGCCCCTCACGCCTTCCAAGATATCTTTGGCACTGCTTTCAATCTCAGACAATGAAAATACACAATTTAAAAGCCACCTTCTTATTCAATCAAAATCCTTTGGGAATACATGCAGGACTGTGCCAGGAGTTTTGACATGGCTTACAGTACGGTAATCCAAAATGATACATGAAGGCATTCTTGAAATGTCCGTAAGATCTGTTAAAGAAATATAAATCATTATTAAAATGAATAAAGCATCACTTTGAGCAAAGCAACAATCACATAGATTGTCTGAAAATGTTGTTTTAAATAAAAAAAGAAATGTGTATCCTTGTCTAATTATCACAGCAATCAAATAAGTCAGAACTCATTGTTATGCTGCATAGTGTTACATATTACCAGCCCATTCAATAAACTTTGAGCCACCAAAAGAAAACATGCATTGAAACATGGACTATGAAACATTACATTCTGATACAATGCATACAATGAAATGTGCTAATTCCAGAACTAAAAATACATGAAACCTTCCATAATTCTTAACTCTTTGAGACAAATTAAAATGAGAATACGGTGTACATTGGGTATGAAGCAATACAAACGTTCCGAGCAGCAATCCATGAAACTACAGAATTAAATAGTTGACCAACCTTTACTTGGACGCACAGATGAACCGATTGAGCAAGCCTGATAACAAGTAGATTGAAGGCGATATACCTTGCCGATTGAAGAGACGTTCCCTAGTGAACCATCAAGGTGTTTATAAAGGCTTAGAAAAGTGGGTGTGTATGTGAATGTGTGACGTGTTTGTTGACACCCACCGAGCCTCAATGCCAATGTTTGACATCCTCATACCCATACACCCAGCCCCCTCTTTAGCGCACGGGCATAGGTGCAAATTTCCATTCATACTGGAGTGGGATGGATGCGCGTGAGGCACTGGACAATGTTCAAAAAATACAAACATATGTTGATTGCAGGGATGGGGTCTTCAAAGGCGAGTCTGGAGACACTAGGTCTGGGAAGGCCATGTGGACAATCATCGCAGTGTGGAAGATTACTTTGTGGTGTACATGTTCTTTGACACATTGAGCGTCCCCATCCACCCATCCCCCTTGGGGGTGCACGGTCATAAGTGCAAACTGCCATTGATACTGAAGGTGGATGGATGGGTGTGAGGCAAGCACAAATGGCCTAGAACAATGTTCAAGGGATACATACATATGTTGATTGCAAGGACAGGGTTTTCAAAGGGGAGTCTGGAGGCACCGTGTCTGTGGAGGCCATGTGGGCAATGGTCACAGTGTGAAAGATTCCTTTGATGTGTATATGGTGTTCAGCACATTGAGGATCCCCATGTACCCAGCCCCCTTGGCAGTGCATGGTCATAAGTGCAAACTGCCATTCATACTGATGGGAGATGGATGGGCATGAGGCAAGCAAAAATGGCCCAGAACAATGTTCAAGGGATACATACATATGTTGATTGCAGGGACGTGTTCTTCAAAGGGTAGTCTGGAGACACCGGGTTTGGGCAGGCCATGTGGCCAATGGTCACAGTGCGGAAGATTCCTTTGAAGTGTACATGTTCTTTGACACCTTGAGCATCCCCATCCGTCAAAGGTGCAAACTGCAATTGATACTGGAGGGGGATGGAAGAGTGTGTGTCGAGTGCCAAATGCCCCCATTCATTAACCTCCTAGACAGCTGGACGTGGTGTTGACTTACTGAACAAATCAAACAACTATTCATACTAACTTTTTTTTAAATTTACTTTGGTAATGTAGATGGCAAAAACAAAATGCAAATTGTATTGATGCAGTAGCAGTACTGTGTGTAAATATCCTTTCTAGTGTCTGCTGTCACTGGGGAATTAGTGTGCAAATGGCTCCAATGACACGGGCAGGTATGAGGAATCTAAGCCTTCCATGAATCCACCAGGTAAACGCACGATAGGCCATAAGCCTGTACCACCTGTGAGAGAGAAACAGAAATATTTTACCAGGATAAACCAGATAATCGCAGGGTGTCGAACTAGGAGGATAGCTGAACAGGGCAGAAACAAGTGACGGAGGCTCAAAACGAATCACAATGACACAAAGGAAAAAGAAGCTCCTATGTTGCATCATCAGAAAACGTTTGTTTACACTTTTCGAGGAACAAGGCGTCTTGGCAATTCCATGGAGACCTGTCAATAGATTGCGCAGAGAGGACATTGACATGAGATGTGCATTGGCTTTGTGAAAAGGGGTGTAAGCGTCTAGTGATGTCAGTTTGAGGAGCGGGCGATCTATATTCTTGCGCCAAGGGCACTTGAACTTGGGGCGATGTATCAACGGATAAGATTAGCACAAGATGGCCACGCCCAACACGTTGTCTTTGCATGTTTAAAAGTGAGGAAAACTAAGGTAAGATGCACAGGAATTTTGTTTGAGATCGATTGCAGTATGCTTAAAAAAACATGCCCTATCGATTGGGACATTAACATTTCTGAGTGAACTTTCCCTTTAATATACAAAGCTTTGTCCAGTTGATTGCCTTTATCGCCAAAGCCACATTAGGACTCAGAACTATCCCTCGTGCCCCTACCAAATCTTGTGAACTAATGACTATGAAACTGCCCCTTACCAACACGCACACCATAACAATGCATCTAATCTATAGACCCCCGGGTCTCATAGGATCCTTTGACGAAGAAATCGGTACCTTGCTCTCTACTAACACAAAGCCCACATCGCAAATCCTCATACTAGGTGACCTTAGCCTAGGTTTCAACAACCCTACAGACCAACCTGCATTGACCCTGGTTAACTCTGTGACTGAACTCGGCCTCACACAGAGAGCCCTCCAACCTACACACCAAAAAGGAAGAACCCTAGATTGGGTTGCTGACCTAAGCTGTGTAACTAACATAACCTCTATCAATCCACAATTCTGGACTGACCATTTCCTACTGACATTTCTTCCCTAATCTGCAAGATTGCATACTTCCCATTAGAGAGAACCTTACTGCTCCACCCATTCCAGCCAGGGGTAAGAAAAATATTACAGTAGACAAACGTAGGCCTTTTCTCCAACCCCTACTTAAACCTCTACCTTCTTCCGCGATCCAGCAGAATTAGTGGATCTCTATAACCAAACTATTACCACAGCCATAGATTTGATTGCACCTCTAAAAATGCGTTAAATTAAACCCATAGCACGCCTGAATACTTGGTTCACTCCCTAACTCAAAAACCTAAGAAATGAGGAAGGGATTGTCGTTGAAGTTCCTGCATCCTCCTATAATGTGAAATGTGGCGCTACCTGGAAAAATACCCCCTCCGCAGCTAATAAAGACACTCTTCTAAAAATCTTAGCCACCAAAAAGGAAGAAATTATTTCTGCAAAGCGTAATACCTACAACAATAGGATTGATAAAGCCAGCTCTGGCACCAGAGAACTCTTTACTATCTTAAGAGAACTCGAATCTCCCACCTCAACAGTAGACAACTGCATCAAGCATAAAAATGGGTGCACCAAAATTCAAGATGCCCTTTCTAACAAAATCACCATTCTCCAAGAAAAAAATAGCTGCCAGAAAACTCAACCTGCCTCCCCAGGCCTATTCCCAGAAACAGAGCCCCACCCTCTCTCAACCATCTTAGAGTTTCAATTTCACACCAGTGCCCGCCCAAGAAGTACAACATATCATAGCCTCTCTCTAACCTTCCAATTGCCAAGTCGACACCTGCCCAACAACCATCATAAAGGAAGCTGCTAGTGTACTTGCTCCTTTTATCGCCTCTTTAATTAACGCCTCCTTCCGTACCCGCACTGTCCCCACAAACCTGAAGAATTCATGGGTACTCAAACTCCTAAAAAAAACATCACTGGACCCAATCAGCCCTACACACTTTAGACCTATTACAAGAGTCCCCTTTTTACTAAAGATCATCGACAAAGCAACACATAATCAGATAAAATCATACCTAGAGACCAATAGGCTACTTGGACTTAGGCAATTCGGCTTCAGGCCCCAACACGGCACAGAAACAGCCCTGATCGACCTGAAGATCCAGATTGATAATCTGAAAGATAAAGGGAAATCAGCACTCTTGCTTCTGTTGGACTTGTCAGCTGCTTTTCACCTGGTTGACCATTAGGTTTTGTGTAAACAAGTCTCTACAGCGGCCCCTTTATCAACAGAAGCAACGGCATGGATCCAATCCTTCTTAAACAATAGAACCATGAGATTCTTTTCAGTGTCGGCAGCAGCTGATCCTATCCCCTGATCCTGTGGAGTCCCTCAGGAATCTTGTATTGAGCCTACCATGTATAACGTGTTCACCAAACCATTGTTTGATAATCTGGACCATCTGGGTGTCACCTACACGAATTATGCAGCTGGCACCAAGATCCTTATACCCCTGAAAGGCAATTACAACACAGATTTAGCTCTTATAAACAGAATCTACCTCATCATCCATGCCTGGATTGCCAGTCATGGCCTCTGCCTGGATAATGAGAAGACCAAGATACAACTTCTAGCCACATCCAGTAATTTTAAAAAACGGAGTAACCAATACCTTACTTTAACATTGATGGAAATGATATCAAGGTGGCCAAAGAGGTAAAAACACTGGGTTTTTACCTTGACTCTTCAGTGAATCTGCACAAACAGGTCAGTGCCACAGCGTCGGCAATAGCTTACACCTGCAAGCTCACCCACACCTGTAAACTCTTTCTTTCCACAAAAAGCTGCACCACCCTAGCCAGAGCCCTAGTACTGTCAAAAATCGACTATTGCAATGCACTGTACTTAGGCGCCAGTAAATTTGTTACCAACAAACTTCAGATATTGCAGGACAATCCACTCAGAACTGCACTGGGCATACCTAGAAGACAACATATTTCTGCTATTAGACGTGACATCAACTGGATTTCCATCAAGGAGAGAATACAACTTAAGACAGGATCCTTGACCTACAAATGCCTCAATAACTCTGCCCCCCAATACCTCACTGAAAAATTTACCAAAACATCACTGTCGGACCTACTAAGACATCCAATTTTGGGTGCCTAAAAGTTCCAAGGTACAAACTCAAAAGAGCAGGCAGCAGCAGCTTCCCAGTTATGGCAGCTCTTCTCTGGAACTCCCTTCCCGACTCTTATAGCCTCTTATAGCCTCTCGGAATTTGAACTATGATCACTTTTCTGTGATTCACAGAGTATCTTTAATTAACATCTTTACCTGCTTTCTCTGTGTGCTCCATGTATATTGCCAAGTTTGTAAATATTAAAACATGTTTTTTTTTATATTTCCATGTAAGAAACTGTATAGTTCTGTATCGCCTGTATATTGCCTTGTATGTAACTAAGAATATGAACTTTCTTGTAAATGCGCCCAGATACCCTTGGGTTTGGTTTGCACTATAAATAAATAAACAAACAAACTAACAAGAAATGTGCTGGGTCTCATTTGGATAACCCTGAAGCAAATGAATTACCCAGTTTTGGTTTTGTTCTGTAAATTATGTTATATGTTTTCACAGGATACAATACAAAAGATTGGGTAGAGTGGGGTGTGTGATTGTACAGTGGTCTGCGAATACTCATTGCCCCCAGCTTGTGATACATATACGAATTCCAATACAGATATATACCAATTCCAAATACTTTGGTACATCATGTTCAGAGCAATACACTGACGTGAAATGATAACAGTTTTTATTGTTTTATTTTTAATGAAAGTAATACATCCCTCATCAGATTGAACCATATGCAGCAGCATTCATAACAAAGGATTTGACTGACATTGTGGTGATTGTGCAATTGGTGGTGATGAGAAGTCTATTCCAAATATTGATTAAATAGGGATATTCGCAGATAATTACAGCAACATTCAAAATGTGAATGCAGATATGTAAATATAACCAAGCACTCAGTAAATAAAGCCATGGGGGCAGTGGACGCGTGAGGAAATCTAGAGGCTCTCGTGTTTGACATGTTCATGATTAACCGTAGAACACATCGCCACATTCATGCCAGTGGCATATGTGTACTGTGGAACAAACTCTCGTGGGAAGACTGAACCAGCAATGTATAATTCAATCAAAAGTGCATAATTTGCCTTTGGATCACTTTTTGTTAACCTTGTTCATTCTATAGCTCGAAACCATTACTGCTATGCAAATAATAAATGTACACAATGAAGGACTAAAGGCAGTCAGAAGATTAAAAAAAGCAAAGGGTCATGACAAAAGGTGATGCTCAAATTGCACAAAAGTATGTTCTGTTTGCACTTTTTTTGTTTTGTTGTGCTAAGGAAGCATTATGGCTTCACCTAACAAATCACTCACTCACATAGCTGGCAACACCATTGGCCTTCTGGTTTCATGCAACTATCACATCTCTGTGAAAAATGAAATCTGGCGATCATGATATAAGCATTTTGAGGTCATCTTCACTGTCACTCTGCCATACAACATTTCCTCACATGGAACACATCCCGTCACCCCCAGACAGATCAATACAAACACATTACCAACAGAGCATTAGCACAACTCATGCCATCCTTCTCTTCTCCTAAAAAAAATCCCTCTATACTGTTAAGAATTCACAACCCCATCATCACTCAGCCACTCGATAAATTAGCCCCTCTCAAAATACAAAAACATTGCAACACACACCATAAATCCTGGTTAATCAAATACATCCCCTCCAGCAAACTGGAATTCAGATGTCTTGTACTGGCCTGGCAAAAGAACCCGTGCCCCACCACTGGGACACCTCTCAAACATTGCCACAAAAAGAAGAGGTTTGGCATGCATGATGCTGAATCTGCATACCACCTTCAAGAACTCTGAACCACCAACAAATTGAACACAGAACATTTCCAACATGAACAGGTCCCTCTTAAATCCACTGGAAAGCCCTTCCACACTGAACCACAAAAGAATGCAACATCCACATGGACTATTTTATCACTAAAATACACATCATCAAACTAATCCACTCCCCTGAGGTCTCACTCCCACCATCTAATCCTAAAACGTCCTATACATTTGACACATTCCACCCCAGTGACCGAGACACCCTCATCACCCTAACATTATAGTAAAACCACCACACTTCGTGGTTGGTGAATAACCACCTCCAGCTGCTTTAAACTGCATGTCCACCTTCACTCCATAATGTGTCAATATCATTAAAAACTGGACAAAACCCCTTCTCTGCAAAAAACAAAAAATCCCTTAAACTGCTTACACCCTGAAAACCACCACTCCATCACTATATTGGCAACTGTAAGCGCGACTGGAGTGTTGATGCAGTTGGCCAGGGTACTCTGTTTCTGGTGACCATGTTGCAAAATTGACCATTAAACCGGAGTTCCTCATGTTGGATACTGCATTGTGTGCTGACTTTGAACAGCTTGCCTGGGAGCTGCTGGCTTGGCTATTCTAGTCTTACCTGCCGGGAAGTATTAAACCACTCCCCTAGCTTGAAGGACATGTGACCGTGAGTGCGACCGAACAGTAGAGACAGTTGAACTGGCCACTCTTTTTCTGGTTACCATGTTGAAAATTTGACCATTACATAGAGTTCCTTGTGTTGGATACTGTTTTGTTTGCTGTCTTTGTCTAGTGTGCCTGGGCGCTGCCGGCATGGCTATTCTAGTCAAACTTGCCTGGAAGAATTAAACTACTCCCCAAGTGTGAATTGCGCTGGAATGCGACCGGAGTGTTGAGGCAGTTTGGCAGTTAGGCGGTAAATTGGCCCCCGTACCTCTAATTTGTACTCTTGATACTGTGCAGTAAAGCAGTCACTGCAATTCACAGAACTTGCAGGAAATACTTTTTGTTCAAACTACACCGTGCCCCTATACCACCCCTTATATGATATATGCAATTGTAAAGGAATGGTTCTCCCACTGCCAGTTAATCCTGCACCTTTTCCTGAGCAAGAAATGCTTCAGGCAATCAGTCTACCTTTACTTCTCTCCCCGGCTGAACATTCTTTGCAAGAGTTGTCCCAGGTAATGATTCTACTTTTACCTCCCTCCCCGGGTGAAGATCTTTCATAATCTTGTAAAAAATGAGATTGTATGTATTGCTGGTGAGGATTCATCACCTTCCGTAAGCCCCTGCACGATTCCCCCAACAATTTGAACGTACAGCAAAATTACAGAATCTTTTTCTGCAATCCTGACAGCTACACAAACTGTCTTGACTGTTTATCAGGATTCTATCATTGACACATTGGGCCTGCACGTTGAGCCCAATGGCCCAATTGTATTAGAGGTTCCTGTCATCAGAACATGGATTTAAGTCCTGCTTTTTTTTACTTTGGACTCCCGCCGGACCTGACGACCATGCAACCATCAAATGATTACTCCTCCTTTTCTTCTTTTGCCTCTAGCCCTGTACAACCTTCATCGCTTAGGCTTTCTGTACTGTTAAGGCATATGGATAATAAGGAGTACAGTGAAGAGATATTAACAGAAATGACCAAGTTGTATGTGTCACGGTTTCCCTCTATGAGGGATTAAAGACTGAAACCAAGATGCATTTGGTTATGTTGGAATTGCATTTGTTTAAGTTTGATAACATCAATGTTCATTGAAATTTTAGGGATTTGCTGTTTAGCCAAAAACAACGATTGTCACATTTAGAGGTACTAGTTGTAAATACTAAGGATAATTATGGAAGCTGAATTCTATCCCCCAAAACAGCATTAATAACATGAATCCCGAGCATGTATTGCAACCTCCAGAGTTAACCTCACAAGTGATCGGGGTCATGGACTATAATGTAAGGGATACAGTGCAATTGCCAGCTGAACCCGTGACATCAAATCATTAAATTTTGTAGGATGGTGCATCAGGGTCGACTGCCTTGACTGGCTTTAATGTAATTCACTATTTCGACCCCCCAACACCACCATATGCTCCATCTGGCTTTGTGACCAATAGCTCAGCTGTCTCTGTTTCGAACCTTGTAAATGAAAGTATATTCTAATGTGCTTAGCAGGGTAGGCAGATCACCTACAAAGAACCATACATTGAATGTACGGAATTAAAAGGCAGGTAAACATATCAGAAAGACCAATAATATTCAATTTAGAAGGCTTAATAAACAAGCAACTGAAACATGTGTAAATAGTTTTTTGGAATAGCCGTTGGTAAAAAGGACCCTGGACGAAAGTGTGATTGCTGTTGGGGATGTTGGAGAGAGGGCAACCATTATTATTGTACGGAATGAGAGGGAGACAGATTGTGTCATTATGAATGAGATAACTCAAATAACTCAAATAACTATTAATAGAGTATCCGATGCAATGACAACCGCTTCAGTTTCCCCGATCTTGAATTTGGATCTGGTATTGTCATCTATGCTAGCAACCACATCTGATGTCTCAGGATGTGATTTAACACAGTTCCCTTCAATCTCTTCCTCCTTGATCTCAGAACTGGTTTCACTACCCCAGCCAGTGAAACCATCTGACGTTGTGATTAAATGTGTTCCCTTCACTTATATTTTGTGTAAGAACCTCTAATACTAATGCAGCACTGCTCATTGATAAACCTTCCTTCAGGACAATTTCTCTTGAATCTATTCAACCTAGTTACACCGATTCCTTAGTCCTCTCAGATACCTCGTTCTGAGACATACAGTGTTTTTGAGGGATATAAGGGAAGATAGTTTCTAAATGAAGATCCAGAACATCGTCTCCCTAAGGGTCTAGAAAGGACTCGGGATCAAGAGTGGCAAGGGCTTCCCTGTCCAGTCAGGGATCAGAATCAAGACTGGGAATTTTAAAGCAATATTAGAAAGCGTATTGCCTGATAACAAACATGTGGTTTTAAATCGTACTAACATTCTTCGGTTATTGAAAGTGATTTCACCTCTCAGTGCAATAACCACCAGAGACATTGACAGAATTAAGTTTTTTGACCATTTAGAACTGATCGAGTAGAAGTTCTTTTTCGATCTATAATGGTTTTAGACATTGCCATTACTGAATTAAGTACCATTTGTGCATTCAACTTCGATATTACACCTTATATCAATAGGGGTACTCATCAGGGCAGAGTGAGCAATGGAGTGCAATCTAGTCTCCCTCCAAATGGGATTGTGGTTTCCCTAGCTCCCGAACAGGGCCCTGAATGAATGGTGCAATCCTAATATTGTGGCCCAAACTATCGATTGGTCATAAATGTCTAGTGTCTTAAGTGGAGGAAAACCAGTGGAATCTTCATAGACATCCTAACAGCAGCCCCCATTTGATGTCCCTCCTTTCATGGAATACCCGTGGTCATATTAATCTATTCACTTATCCAGCAGTTGGCCTCCTCTTAAAGACACAATCTATAACAAGCCTGCAAGAAACCTGGCTCACCTCGACAGCAGCAGTTCACGGTTATGCTTTTCACTTTCAGTCTGCCAAAAAATGCGATCAAGGTCATCCTTCAGGAGGATTGCTGACCCTAGTGGAATCTAGTCGAATTTATTCTATCATTACATTTATAAATCATACTGTTTGCATTATAGCAATTCATATCAGATTCTCTAGTGACTGAGATTCAGACATGCTGGTTATGAATGTCCACTGGTATATTGGTTGGTGTAATTTAAACACGTTCATTAATCACATTTTGAGCTGCATGCATTAGTGGCTAGATAACTGGGAGCGTGGATTGCTTATCTTCTCAGGTAACCTTAGCACCACGTGCTTGCATGCAAATTCAACAATTGGCCTCAGTTCGAGGCTAAAAGGGGAAAAATATGTTGGTCATGTTTGGTCTAAACTATTAATTGGATTTGGGTTAGTGATGTTGAATGGAGCCATTACTGGCGATATTCTGAGCCACTTTACCTGGTACAGTGTTTTTCACCAGCCTATGCTGGATTATATATGTGCAAGCAGTAGCCTGTTTGAGCTCATTTCCATTATCCCTTCAGAGTGCAGTGATCATTGCTTGTTGAACATAGTTTATGAAATGCGTGGAGGGGGATGGAAATGGACCTGATTGTATAGCCAATGGAGTTCATCTTAATACTGCTGGAAATAGGGTAATATGGAAACCCTCAACGGTGTTATACATTATTTTAACTGCATCACATCAGAACAGCAGCATCACTGCTTCTCAGTAGGCAATTTTGAAAGCTCTGTAGGCAAACTCATAAATAATAGCTTTCTTAGGTCTAACACATGTGCGAGAGGTTCGAGGGGGAATCAGGTGTATCTTCATGATACCGAAGTGGAAAATTGGAAAATATATATGAGAGTCCACGGATGAGCAACAAAGAGAACCCTGGCATTGTTGTTGATTGATAAATATAGGTGTATCCAAAAAGTTAAGGAGACGTTTAAAAACTGTTTGAGGGCTAATCATGCTTTAAGGAGCGAAAGAGAAGCGGAGCCAAGCAGATGCGGAATGCATGCTTCAAACTCTGACTAAGACACATTCTATACACTTTTGGTGGCTAATAAATGACCCTGTGAATGCAAACTTGGGATTCCCACTACACTACCTTATTTGCCTCATCTGAGGAATTAGAGGCTAGTGATAGTTGTATCATATGCCAGGTTTGGATGTTCAAATATGACTCTTTTTTTGGCAACTATTGCCCTCTCGGTCACCTTTGATGCGGTTGATAGGGGTCTTTTACAGGCCAAATACAAAACAATTGGGGATTCCTGGAGGGTTATTATGCCTTATTATCAGACTTTATGAAGGGTTGAATGTTCAAATACGTCTGCACCAACAAATCCTCCAGAGGTGTTATGCAGGGCTGTGTACTAACGCCCTTGCTATTTAACCCAAGCATGCCCGATATTGGTGACATTTTATCCCCCGAAGCATTTTCCAGCCTAGAAATTGGTAACCCAAACGTAATATGGCTGGCGTATGTTGATATTTTACTAATTTTCGATTGTACCCAATTAGGCCTACTAAGTTTGACAATTGCATTTTCTGACTTCGCAAAGATCCATAGTCTTAAAATAAACCCATGCAAAACTGAAGTTATGCATTGCACATTAAGGAAACAGAATCTTAATGAAACCATAAAAACAGTATACCAAAGAACAGTTACACATATGTATGACCGCATTATTGAATCAGCTATGCAAAATAGACTCTACACATAGTAAGTTTACACTGTTCCCTGCATAAAGATCATTGTGAAGCAAAGATTGTTCCAAAAATGTTTAATGGCATAGAACTCATGGAACCCTGGATTTTAGATTGTTTTACCTATCTTAGAGGACATAATCTGGAGGAACATCCTTCAGATTCCAAACAGCGTGACAATCTCTGTGATTAGCTATGAGCTTAACTTTTACTCACTAAACGTCAGGGCTTGCTGGAAATCTTTAAGTTTATATAATAAAATTCTTAATCCAAAGTACGATCTTTTAGTCCTAGATCTGAGTATTATCTTAGAAATGAAGGAGGACAGACTTGTTACCTATTTTTCAACATTCTGCATGTTGCTGCTCTATCCTATTGGATCATCCGCCTCTGATTTGGTGTCTAACCCATGTCAAGTTTAACATATTTTTTTACAGTGTGATTGGACTAATACTGTGGACGCTTTTCATGCATATAGGTCCATGGGTCATTTGAGTGGGGATCACAAAAAAGCTGGAACCCTTGCTCCATTCAATGTACCTGGATAGAAAAGTTAGAAGGAGCTTCCTACACGCTGGAATCTTACATTAACCAAGCATGATTTTAGCAAGATATGGGCTAGTGGTGCAAGAGCAAGGAATGTGTTGTTTCTGTAATGAAGAGCAGCACAAGGAAACGTTGAAACATATGTTTATATCCTGTTCTGTGGTGCAAGGAAATTAATCAATCTATTTAAGGAAATATTTTAATCTGTTTGCCCTGGGTGACAATGAGACTGTTTGGCAATGCTGTTTGTCCGGTAGGACCAACTCAACAGTATTGGCGTTGACTGGCTTTTTGGACTCTCACCAACTCCAGGTACCAGTACACGTATAAAGCACTTTAATTGTGTAGCTTTGTTGTGTTATCTTTGATATCAACTGCGACTTTATGTTCTTTTAAGTATCGATGAATTTTTAATATTGTTAGATGTTTTAATATTTTTGTATTGTACCAGTGCTTGGAAGGACCTTGGATTTCTTTGTGGTTGGGTTCTTCTGTTTACACATACAATACTTTATCCATTGTAGTGATCAATCTGATTTAAATAGTAATGCTCTTATCCTTATGTGTGGATGAATGTCTATATGTATTGATTTTTATGTATCGATTCTAATGTTTTTAATGGATTTTTATGCTGGTGACTATTTTTGCAAATTGTAATAAATTATTGTTTTAACAAAATAACAATAAAAAAATACCTCAACAGAATCAAGGAATGATTTGTCACAGGCCAACTTCAACAACACATCATCCCAACCAACCCCTTTGTAAACCGCTGTAATCATAATTTTGAGCAGGCCACAGCACCGAGACGGCAACACTTCACATCCTCGATGACCTCCACTGTATCACTGAAAATTGCCACACAATCCTCCTCATATTCTTGGCACTCACTGCAGCCCTCAACATCATCGACCACATCATTCTACTAAACATCTTATTGCACAGAATGAAAAACTCAGGCACTCTTCACAGATGGTTAACCTCCTTCCTCACTGATAGGACACAATTTGTGCCCATGCCCCATATCAATCAGACCCCAACCTACTCAAAGACAGGGACCTGAAATGATCCTCCATGTGTCCTCTCCTTTTGAATCTATATATTAAACCTACTGGACAATGTCCATGTCCACCAATGTGCAGATATCACACAAACATACCTCCAAATTTCACCTACTCACTGCTCCACAGCCTCCGATTCTGACTCTTTGCCATCATCATCTAGATAGCTACCCGCTATCTCAATCTCAACCCCTTGGATCAAAGAACTTATCACTGACAACCTACACAATTCCCTTTTCACACCTGTCGAATAGATAGACTTTCACCCTTGACCCTCACCTGCCCTTCACACACCACACAACTGATGTTACCAAAACATGCAATTTACAGCTACACCTCCTCCACAAGATAAGTCATGTCCTTCCCCCTGATGACTTCAGCACCTCGGTTCATGCACTAGTTCTATACAAGATGTACTAGGGAAAGAGTACCCTCACTGGACCTTGAAACAGCACCCCTCTCAACTTGCAAACCATAGAGAATGCAACAGCAAGCCCCAACCTGCACCTTTTCAAACACTGACACATCACTGCTGCTCCCTCACAGTTCCACTGGCTCCACGTACACCGGCGGTTTGCCTTGAAAGAACTCTGCATAGTATACAAAGCCATGCACCTCAAAACCCCATCCTACTTTCACAACAAACAACAAACGGCAGAGAAGCTAGCCATAATCTCCTAGATATTCACTCCAATTAACATGCAGAAACAACAAGCATTCATTCCGTGGACACCCAAAACCGGCAACATCCTACCACTCTAGAGCTGCACCATAGGTTTCATCACCACTTTCCAAAAAGCCTGGAAATATATTTGCATTTGTATTTATTTGAAGAACAGGAGTGTGCATTTCAATCAGAAATAGCTTACAGTAACACATCAACAGATGGTAGGGGCATTCCCATGAAGGGCACCCTTACAATAGAATAAATATGAGAACACGGGGTGAGCCAGTTTTGAGTGTGCACGAAAGTGTGATATATACCACTGACAAAACAAAGGAAAGACAAACATATATATAAATATATATATATTACACAGCCTGTGGTAGCGGGCGTGTAGTCATTGTTAATTGCTCAACCCATAGGAATAGCACATTTTGGGCAGCTTATAACTTTGCCCCTTCTGGACGAATATTCACGAAACTTTGTAAAAAAATATATGGCCCCATCACATTGATATTGCCAGGTTCGGTGAGGTTTCGTGCAGGGGGTGCAAAGATATAGGGGAATCCCAATATGTGTGTTTTGTCACATAGACGCAATGTAAAAAACATTTTGATGATGCCTACAGCCCAAACCGCTGGACGGATTTTCACCGAATCTGCACCAGGAGCGGTGGCTTGGTCCCAAAAGTGTGCTTTGTAATTTTGACGTAAATCCTTTGAGTATGTTTTCTTGAAAACAGCGAAAAAGTAGGTACAAAATTAATGTGTGATATCTAGGTTCTGTCAGCGGACTCACTTCCCTGTTCACTCTGCGAACAGGCCTTCCATTGACTCAAAGGGCGGCGTGATGTCCCCAGACATCGGACCCGCCCGCTGATTGGATGGTGAAAAGCGTGAGGTGAGGTATTATAAAACACAAAATTGCACTTGCCAAACTAATGAAAAAATCTCTGAAGATGTGAAGGGTGATGAAGATGGGAAGGGATATGGCCTTAAAAAGTACAAAAAACGTGTGTTTTTTAACTCCGATGTCCGCAAACATTCTGGATGTCTGGGGCAGTCCTGTGATGTTCGCAAACATCTGAGATGTTCAGGGCATCTATGCCTAATTCTGCATTATAGGGTAGGTGAAAAGCAATTTATAGATGGCTTATAACATTGGTGCCACTCAATGAAACTGCATCAAATTTGGGAATTTCATTATAGACCTGACTCTGAATGGTTCTGCAAAGTGTAGTGCTGTTTAGTCAATAGGGAACAAAATAAGAGGGGGGCCCCAAAATATTTTAAAGGCTTATTAATCTGGGGCTATTTGACAAATCTGCACACACGTTTGCAAAAAGATTTTAGACCACATGTGAATTTTCTGCAAAGTTTGATGGGATTTTGTCAAGAGGGGTAAAATTTGAGGGGGTCTCAACATTTTGAGATGGCTTATAACTTTGTTGCTGTTTGACCAATGTGGACAAAAGTTTTCAGAAAGATTATAGACCCAAACTTCAATTTTTGTGCAAAGTCCAAATGGTTTTTGTCAAGTGGGGGCTAAGCTATATGACTATTTTATGTGTGTACATTTTGACACTTTTCAAAAAATAAAACATGGGCGGATTTGCAGCAAACTCATGTAAGGAGCATCGGCAAGGACCTGAAAACATGGTTTTGCAAATGTGTCCATGTTTTATTTTTTGAAAAGTTTCATAATATATGTACACAAAATTGTGAAATACCATTGGTAACTGAAGTATATCCTGTGGCCATGGGCAGTGGCCAGATTGTCCAGGTCATGCTCACCCAGACAATATGGCTACTGGCAGTGACCGTGAGGGACCAGCAATGGCGTTAAAGTGGGCATGGCCAACAGGGACTGGCTATGTGGTAAAGTTGTTGGAAATTGGGATAGGTTTGAATGGTAAAAATAAATGTGCTTGTGGGTACAGGTTGATGTGCTGGATGGGATTGCAGCAAATATGCACGGGGAGGTTCAGCAAGAACTTCAAAGCATGGTTTCGCAAATATGTCCTGAATGTTTTTTGTTTTAAAGTGTTAAAAATATAAGTATACAACACAGTGATATAACATTGGTGTCTGGGCAATGGGTCTGGTAGTCAGCAAGGAAAAATGTGTACTGTAATTTGCTCATGAGTGGCATGCAGCATGGCTGAAGCATTAGGGTTGAATTGGAAAAAAATATTCTGCTTCTCTTGTGTTTTATTTTTCCAAAGTCTAAGAATGTAAGTAGAAACACTAGTGATATACATTTGGTGACTGGGTAGTGGGTCTGGCCCTCCGCAAATGCAAATGTTTACTCTGATTTGCTTATTTGGAAATGCAGCATGGCCGAAGCCCATACCCTATATATTTGGATACTGGCCATTGGTTACATTAGTAGGGTATAGTTGACAGTGAACTAGGATGCAGGGTAGGTGTAGTGAATAATAAGGGTGGTTCGGTTGGGCTGGTGTCATGGTGGAGCCTTATGCCGTAGGCTATTGAGCGATAATTTGCTTCTGCAGAATGCGCTGCTGATAACAACAGACATACATATGTGTTGCAAAAATATGTTTCTTAAAGGAGGTATATAGTTCTTATATATATATGAAAAGAGGAATTATTAATGACTTATATACAGTGATGGAACAACATCAAACATTTTCACTTATAAAAACCTATTAAATTGACAGAAAAAAAAGCATTGTTAAAGGGATGTTATGGTTAAGATGCATCCCACCGTTGGTACTCCTCTGCTCCAGTAGTTAGCCAGTGGCATCCCACCTTGGCATCCCTTGTCATTTCCCTCCTAAGTTATCATGAGCACTTGCCCATCCGTACTGCACCTTCTATTTATGCACTTCTCTCACTGCACAATGCATATATGCGTTTATAGGAGCACTGTGTAAAATGTTTTGTATAAGTAAGGGAAATGCAGATACAAAAGATTTGTAGAAGATTGTTAACTGGCAGTTGGTGTGTGGAAGCTTAATATGGTCATAGAGTTAGAAGTACAGATTTGGAAAGTTGTTGGTGGATGGATGTGTGACTGTTTGAAAGCAGGATTTGAGGGAGTGTTACACATATAAAATTAAAAAGCCTAAACGGGCTGCCCTGTGCGATGGTGTGCACATGCCATCTGGCTTTTTTTAATTATCCATGGCCTGGAAAGGGGACTATGTAGACCCCGGACAGTTATACAGGTCCATCTATTATGGTCCTTATTGAATGCTAGAAAAAAGTATTTGGGATAGAAAATTGTTTCTGTCCTTTTATATTTTTCTCTAGTATAGAATTGTCCATTATTCCCATTAGCATAACATAAAATGGTAATGGAAATGTTGGAAAATCGTATTTAGTCTAACTACTTTACTGAGAAATGTAAAATGGATGGAGTCTATAAGACTATGAGCCTCATTACAACCCTGCCTGTTTGGTAACAACGGTGCCGGTAGGCTTATCGGCACCATTGTTACCGGACCGGCAGAATACAAGTTTGCGGACGGGGGCCTTTCCCCGCGACAGGTCTGACCTGGCAGGTGGAACGGCACCCACTTGCAGACTTTGACGGTAGCACCGGCACCATTATGAATGGTGTTGGTGCTACTGTTCCCCCCCCCCATTCCCATTTAGTCCAATGGAACTCGAATGGGAATGGAAAGTTCCTTTCTCCGGTGCCTAGCTTCAGGGACCATGAGGGCTGTAATGCCCCAGTGATTCTCAATTGCCAGGCGCCGGAAAAAAGATGACTCCGGCGGCAGCCACGCCATTTTTACCCATACGACTACCGCCGGGGTCGTAATGAGGCCCAATGTCTTTTAGTTCAATTTTTTAACTGTGAAAGGTGGTTCCTAAAAGGAACTTTTTTGCTGTTTTTTTTTTTTTGTAGGAGAGGTCAGAATGTAAGGTAAATGAGAGAAATGAGGGAAGAGGCACCAACCACGAATATGGAGGGGCAGGTGGACAGGGGAAGTGTTGTTGTGCGTGTGTTACATCTAATGTAGAGGACAGTGTTTCTCATGCCCCATGATTACAGCTTCAAAAGCATTTTGAAATTGATCCCGCCTATGGAATGGTGTTTTGCAATAATATACAGAGTACTGTTGTCTTCGAAAGATATGGATCAACAACCTCTTTTATCTCTGGCAAGGTAGCTGGTGGGATGTTGTGTCCGACAGAAGTAGGCTCTATGGTTACAGTATTGGTTGAGGAAGATGAGTTGGAGGAAGACAGCATACTACTTGGTAACAAAGGAACAACTTTTCTTAGAGCATTGCAGTGGTTGGGTGTGGTATGGCAGTGCATGGAGGTGGTCCCATAGGAGTACTGTCCAGGTAGTCCATGAATGTGTTGCACTCAGTGCATTTCACTTTGCTAGTTTTAGCCTTTGGTACATTCCCAACAGTGGTAAATAACTGCCACTTATCAACTTTCCACTTTTCTGTTCACTGGCACCCTTGCCAACTACACCTACAGCCTCCCTCGCTCCCTTGCTTGCCAGACACACCTTGGCCTCCTTGCCTCCACCTGGTCACACCACCACACTTACTGTGGCTCCTTTCACGTCTTCTCCTATCCTGGCTCCCTTGCCCACACACTTAGCACTGATATTCTTGTCAGCCTTTCCCACGCTACTGCCCTGGCCACCCACTTCTGGCGCATCTGATGTCCCTTGCCCCCAGAGGCCCCGCCTTCACTGACACCCATCCCATCTATTACTGTCCAGTACTTGCTTGCCTGCACTTCCTTCAGCTCCTCTGCCTTCTCTTGTTTTTATCCCTTTGGGACACAAACTGCATAAGGATGGGACATCTGTCCCCTGCACCTCACTGTAAGTCCTTAAAAAATGGCAATCTGCTCCATGTTGCCACACTTAACGCTCGCTCTGCAGTCAAGCACTCCTCTGATATCTGCCACCTCCTTGAACACATGGACCTTGATGTTCTTGCTCTCAATGAGGCCTGGTTTAAGGACAGCTCTGTCATGAGTTTTGACACACTTCTCCAAGATCCTCTGTGAGCCCAGGCTTACCAAGCCAGGAGGGGGAGTTGTCCTGATCTTTCCAGAGTGTATCCCTGTTTCTACCATTCCCATCCATGCCTAGTCCTCTTTCAAATTTCAGGTCAGCAGGCTCTCACTTTCTCCTCCTCCTCTCTTACTCTGGCCATGTCTATTGGCTGCCAGGCCAGTCCAGCCTCGTCCTCTCTTAATGGGCTGACCTAGCATCATATCTCATTTCCTCCTCCTGCCAACTCCTCCTGCTGGGGCATCTCAGCATCGATCTTAACTCTCCTGACTCCTCAGGATCTTTCTGCAACCTATGAGACTTGCTCTCTCTCTCCATTCTACCCTCTGGTCCGACGCAAATGGCTAGCCACACATTGGATGCTCTGATATCCACAGACATCCCACTCTCTATCCCTCTCACCACTTCATTCTCATGGACTGATCACTCTCTTCTCTCCTCTCTCTTGAAGCTTTCTTCTCCTTAAACACCGGCACACCCTGCACAGCCTCCCACCCACAAGGTTTTCTGACCCATGAAAAAAGTGTCCGTTGCTGCCTTTGCATCCACCTCCTCCCCTATTCCTACTCCTGTGGCTGACCCCCACCCTGACAATGCCCTCTCCAACTTTCACTTTTCCATCTCCAATACCCTCGACGTCCTTGCCCCTATCATAAGGGTCCGACTGAAGTCTCCCAAAAAGTACAACTCTTAGTACAACTATGATCTGGTTGACCTTAAATGCATGTGCAGAGCAGCGGAATGGAAATGGGGCTCTTCAGGTGCACCCTCTGATAAACTGGCCTGCTGCCTTCTGCAAAGGCAACATTGACTCTGCATCCGGATCAAGAAAGGAGCCCATATTCAAGTCTGTATCTCCTCGGCATTCAACAACACAGCCAAACTTTTCATAGGCTGGAAGGAGCTGGACAACCCTACAGCAGCCTCATCCTCTATTGTACCCACCCAGGCAGGGTGCAGGGCCCTGGCAGCACACTTCACCACCAAAAGATAGGACATCCTGTCCTCTCTCTCCTCCACACACACTCATGCAAACTTATATCCTGAGCCCCCTTCGGCCAACCCTATCATGGCCCCTCTTCTTTCCTCCCTCTCCCCTGTCACACCTGAGGAGGTTTCTAGACATGTCTGATCTATGAAAGCCTCTTCCAAACAGTTGGACCCTTGCCCCTTCAAACTACCAAGGACAACATTGGCCCTCATTCCGAGTATGGTGGTAGTCATGGCGCTATTTGCGCCATGACTGCCTCCCATACCGGTACCGACTCCAGTTTGGTTCAATGAGGACTTACCGGTCCATTCTGACCTTGGAGGAACCAGTAAGTCCCCATTCACCAAACCATTCCCCATTCCCATTTGACCTCCCATAGGGCTCAATGGGAATGGGGAGGGCACAAATAACGGACCGGTTTATACCAAGCCCGTTATTTGCACCCAGGTCCCTTAACGGGTCCCGTCCTTAACACCTGGTCAGACCAGGCGTTAATGAATGGACCTGCTCGTAGTAGGGCGGAAAGGTATTACCGGCACCGGTCTCCTTACCGGTGCCCGGTATCCCTTACCGCCCTACTCGGAATGAGGGCCATTGACTCTCTAGCTCCAGCCTTGGCAGACCTCTGCAACTGCTCCTTTGTCACTGGAGTTTTCCCCACTTCTCTCAAGAATTCTTTTGTGCGTCCTCTGCTCAAAAAAACCCTTTTGCCAACCCTCCTATTCTGGCAAACTATCACCCGATCTCCATCACTCCTTTCCTGGGTAACACTCCTCACCGAATATGTTGATTGTCTCCATGACCATAAATCTGGCTTTAGAACATCCAGAGGCATGAAAACTGCTCTTCTGAACATCTGTGAAGACCTGCTCACAAACCTTGACTCAAACTCTCCCTCTGTCCTCACTCTCCATGATACCCTGGGCATCATAGATCAGGCCCTGGCGTGGTTTGGGTCCTTTCTCTCTGACTGTCCTTCCCTCTTGTGGTGTAAACCAAGGATCTAATCTATCCCCATGGTTTTTCAACATCTTCTTGGCCCCTTTGGCCCACATGATCTCTGCCTACACCTCCAACTTTCAGTGTTATGCGGCTGACACTCAGCTCTCTTTCAGTCTACCCTCAGCCTCTTCTTCCTCCTCGCTCATTCCAGACTGTCTTTCGCAATTCAGTCCTGGTGTCCTTCTAATGGTCTGTTCCTTAATGCCTTAAAGCCAGCAAGACAAAGATCAACCTCATTGGGACACCTGCTCCCACTTTGCCACTCTCAATCTGGCTGGGCTCCCTTGGTCCTAAGCATCCACCCACCAGTGAGGAAAATAGTATGCGGGTCATCATCTACTCTCTCCTTCTCTTCTCACATCTCGGACATGTCCAAAAAATCTCACAACCAGTTGCACCTCCTCAGAGGTATTCTACCTTTTCTCACCTTCCCTCAGAGACTCATTGTCTCCAGAGTCTTGGTCCTCTTTAGAATGGACTACTGCAACAGTCTTGTTCTCAGTCTTCCTACTTCTTCTCTCCGGCCTCTCCAACTTATCAAAAACAGAACCACCTGACTTATCCTTGGCCTCAAGCCCATGGACTGCATATCCCTGGTGCTGAAATCACTCCACTGGCTACCCATGGTGCACGGATCAAGTTCAAGTCCACAAGGCATTCTCAGGCTGTGGCCCCTACTATCTACAAATCTCTCTTCCCAAAACTCTACTTCTAGAGCACTTCGCTCGGCCTCCTCCAATTCTCGGCGGGTGAGCCATTTTTCCATAAAGAGATTTGAGGGTAGATCCTTATCCTTTTCAGTGTTTATGATTGTACTACAATTGAGGATAGTGCTCACAAAATATGTAGTTGGTTAAGATTGCTGTGGCTACTTGGTATTGAACCATAAATTTGCATCTAGAGCGTTGTAGATACGGTTTTGCCGCATTCGGCATAGGTATAAAATACTGTATTTGAAAATACTGAGGTAGATGAGTGGGGTTTGCTGGGGGTCTCCTCTGCACTCCTACTTCAGTATTTTCAGGTTTTGGGGCTACAGGGGTGTCCCCCGCATACACAAAACAATTCTGGGGACAAATAAAAAACAGAAATTGGAAAATGCGGAAGTGTGTACCTCAGTATTTTGGCTACTTAGTGTTGTAGCATCATGAAACTGCCATCTCAGATTTCCTTTCTGTGGCTACAAAAACAGTACAATTGGTTAAGCATGATAGTTCAAAAGCTGTAGTGGTATACAGTTTTTAATCAACATTTTCTTTTTTTAGACCCTCATAAACAGTACATTTTTAGTAGTATGTTTGCTACAACAGTAGTGCATGACACACTGCTGTTGTTTTGACATTACATAATCATTACGACATTGCCTCTTGGCACATTCTATCTACATTAGAGGTTAGGCAATGTTTTGTCATATAACAATGCAGATAGCATATTTGAAGTAGTTAAATACCTGTTGGCGTATTCTAACTAGATTGACTTTGAAAGTGTTCTTGCAGTGTTATGGATGTGGTTAGATACCTGCTCGCATATTCTACTGTTAATTGTGCTATAGTTTAGTGATTAAATTTGGGTTGAAGGAATATTAAGTAGGTATTTGTTAAATTTGATGTTAATCTATGTTTTGGGGTAACAGAGGTACTGTTACTTTCAAAACAACAACTTTCTTTTTCACATTAGCAGTGTAGTGCCCTGAAGTAGTTGCGGCACTAGCGTGGTATATGTTGTGAAGGTTTTCTTTCCAAGAGATACCTGCCCGTGTGTGAAGCCTGTAAGCTTATAGTTATATTTGGTGCCATCTGCATTGTGCCTTAGAAGCATTAGTATGACATATTGGCTTTGTGAGTTTATGTGTATGGTGAAACGATTGTCTGAACTGCAAAAAGGACATACTATGCCATGATTTGCATTATGCCGAAGGTGGTGAAAATGGTTGGATTCACAATTTGGTATGGATAGATATAGAAATCTTTCATTAGTTATGTGGTCTTGTGAAGAGTGCTTGTATGCTTACACGTGTATGAAATCTGGGGATCTTCTTGTGTGTTTATGGTAAATTTTACCATTCCTGCACAGTAGACCAATTCTGTTAGTGTTGTAAGGATTATTTGTTGCATTTCTGTGAAAGACGAGCATTTGCAAACACAACTGGTCTGAGCCGTTTAAGTAAATGTTGTGAACAATTGGTGACAATTAAAAGAGAAGATTTATTGTCACATTATCACATTATCATAACAATTTACTTCAGTTGTGTTTGTGAATTTAAATGGACCAGAGAGTTCTTTTGTGTATCATTAGATGGGCCTGCAGATCTTTGTGGCAAACAGACATTTGTGTCTATCTTTTCTGATGGATGTGAACAGGACTTTGTACTAGATAGTTTTGTAGTTGTGTTGTCTGATGCAGGTGTTATATATAGTTTCTGTTTCTATTATTTGTCTTTTAAAGGGTATAATTTTTGAGGGACAGGATACATATTTAGATGGGGTGTATAGTGCCCTTGCTTGATCTAGTGATAGACCTTGTGATTTGTGAATAGTGACAGCATATGCAAGTGACAGAGAAAATCGCTCTCTGTGTACGTATATGTCTTTGAAAAGAAGGAAACATCCTAATGTTCAGACAATATTTTTAACTTCTGCAAGTATGTCAAAGTGGATATTGACAAATTGAACGTTGTTGTCATGCGGATATTTTTGGAAACCAACAACTGTATCAATTTCTCCATTCACTAAGCCTTGTTCTGCATCAAGGTTACATTTTTAGAATTACTCTGCAGTTCAGACACAAAGTTAATCATTTTTCCAATCCAGCTGTGTTGGAGATACCTTGTTCTAAGCTATTTAGTTGTGCTGTTGCTTGTTGACACATAGGAAGTGTCATGCCGCACACTTCCAGTTTGTCTGTAGACCTGACATGCAGTATGGGATGCATTCATTGTTTCAACATTGTCTCGTTGAATTGACTATACCTTGCAACGGTTGGCTTTAAGGCCATACATTTTAGATTTTGTTCCGTTAATTGTTCCATGACATCAGAGGCAGATGTGTTTCGCCCATGTAGCTCATGGATTAGTCTACTATTTAAGATGGATTTTGCATCTTTAGTAAGTAGCCCAGTTCCTATGTTTTTAAAATGTTAACATATGTGAGTTCTACAGACTGTGACCAGTTTTTGAGTTAGTTCCCTAAAATGGAAATGTTGCCAAAGATTTACATTTCCAATGCTGCTGAAAGTATTATGGCATTCTTTGTGTCCTAATGTTTTCAAAATAGGTTGTTCTTTCAGTGACATTAATTTGTTTTCCTCCAAACAGTTCCTCGTAGTTGGTTTATAGGACTTTTTTTCATTCTGAGATGAATTCAAGCCAACATGATGTTGGACACCATGCTTACTTCATCTATCAGGACCACTTTCATTTGTTTTAGAATTCTGCGTACCTCAGTAGCAGCTTCTGCTGATAATTTGTAGTATTCTAATTTGTTTTGGTGTGGGGAGGAGGAGTAGTAGTCGGTGTAAAGTGACACTGTCTATATTGTAAGCATCTAAACCTATGGGGGCTGTTACTACAGCCAAATATTTTTGTTTGTTAAGTTTTGTAGAAATGTGCTGATTATTTTAATTAACAATGTTTTGCCAGAACCAGCTTTACCGCTTACATATAGGAGCAACTATTACAATCAGATATGGATTTTTTGGCCATTGTAGTCCAAGAGTGTGAACATTTTCTTTTATATCCAACAGTAAATACACTACTTTGCCACGAATTCCCTTTAGTAGCTCGGATTGAGGTAATTTTAGCTGATTTTGGTTGAGGAGTATTATAGCTTGAAATGGGTGCACTGTTTGCATTATAATGCTCTCGTACAAGTTAAGCTGTTGGAGAACTTTTGGAAGTAGGGATATTTCTAAGTTATTAGTGATAGCATGTACTGGCGCTTGGTTATTGTCAAGTTTTGCAGTATGTGCACACTCTTGAGGGATTCGTTATTTTGTATTTACCTTTTGCTGTTAGATATAAAGCTAAATGGAGCCATTGGAATTCCTCATTGTGTTCTTTTATTGTGTATTTAATATACTTATATCCTTATGGCTTTGTATATACAACATATAATACATGCATATAGATAAAACAGCACATTGCAATATATAAAATGAAACTAAGATCTAGATAAAATCCAATGATATTTATTTATTTATTTAGTATTGGTAGAGCGCACTACAGCCCACAGGCAACGAGGCGCTATAAGGAAATTTTAAGAAGGCTTGCTTGTGGGTTACAATAAGCAGCCCCAGAAGGTATGCTTAAATACATTCACTTAGATACATTTGCTTGATTCCAGATGATACACAGTGATCGTTACAATTGATTACTCATACTCGTGCCTAGGTAGCAGATGGCAAAACAGATAATATCATATACATGGTGATACAATAGTAGTGCAGACCTAGTATGAAGAGCTCTTTAGATGAAGAGCTGGGTATTGCGGAAGGCTGTGTGTGAGTCGATTGATCTAATCTGAGCTGGGAGGTTGTTCCATAAGGTTGCTGCGATAGTGGGGAAGCTGGTGCCTCCTGCACACGCTCTGCATGTGTGCGGGACAGTGATGCGGTTAGCATAGGCTGCCCTCGAAGGTCTGGTGACTGTTGTTTGGTGATCCTCTGTGTCAGATAGGGAGGGGCCTGATCCTGAAGACACTTATGTGTAAGGGCCAAAGTTTTGAAGACCACACTTTCCTTGATGGGGAGCCAATGTACCTGCCACCTGATCCCCGAGATGTGTTATGCATAACAACTATAAAACCATTTGAGATAAAAATACAACTGCATTACATATACACACCTTGAGCTAAACAATTTAAAATGCCAATACATTTCCAATAAAATTTGTCCATATAAAAGATTAAATTCATATCATCACCTTGCATAAAATTAGTTCATATCATTTAACCATTACTAGGATCAAAGAAATTATGAAAGGATTTTGAAAAGCTAAAACGCATAGAAGTTAAACTGTCACTTGGCACAAGAAGACAGATGCTTAAACTACAAATACTTCTGTATATGTGCGTTATAAATGCCATATCATATCATATCATATCATATCATATCATATCATATCATATCATATTATATGTGATTCCAAATCACTACTTCCTCATAGGCAACACATTCTTGCAGCATGCACAAAACCTAGTTGGCCTCCTTTGATCTCTAACATATTGCAGTGGTTAAACTTTAACAAAAGGGGGTCATTCCGAGCATGGAGGTAAGCCAAAAACCATGCCGGTAATGATTTACCGGCATTGTTTACCGCTACATGCTATTCTGACCCCTCAGACCGCTAATTACGGCACCGTAAACTACAATGCCATAATTATCGGTCTTGGGTCGCGCGCGCGCCCCACCATGCCGAAATTAGCTGCATGGCGTAAACCGGGGCTGATCGCAAGTAAGGAGCACACGTAAATAACGGCCTCCTCAAGCCCGTAAAGTACCTTACCGGCATGGAGTGCATACAGGCATCTCAGGGAAAGAGTAAAGAACCCTGAGCAGTGGTTCCCAGAGCCACAGGTGCACACAATCAGCACAGGTGGAGGCAATGGAGTCTGCCACAGCAGAAAAGGAACACACCCACACACCACACCCCCTCCCACACCAAGATGACACCAATAGAACCAGCAAGGGCACAACCACAAAAACTTCAGCACCAACACCAGGCCCCCCCTTTGAGGAGACACAGGGGGAGAAGGAGAGGGAGACAGGCCCTGCATGCAGCACCAGTGCAGCCTCCGTCACCTCCCCAGCAGCCCCCATGCTCACGCAGCATGTCCGGCCACTCAAGGAAAACCCTTAGCAGATAGACACCCCTGACCACCTTGACTGTGACACCGTCACCACCATATTTGGCCTGAGACATAACGAGATAAGCGAGCAGCATACAAATATACACTGCTAATCTGGCACAAGTGACGGTGTTGCCTGTGCCCCACACCCATGACACAGGCACCTACCAGCACACAGTGGTGCCCATGCATGGCATGTCACAACCGTCCATTACACGGACACATAAACAAGTGCTGTTTCACCTCCCCAAGCACACAAGGGCCTACCAATCCCCTTCATGGACCACCCAGGAGATAGACAACAGTAAAGCTGGACCTCATGCATATGGAGGCATGCCAAATGACATTGGTGCCCCTGACAGCACCCACGTGTCGTATGTGAACCAGCATGGCATGCAGGTGGCGGACAGCAACTGCAAACAATACCACTCCCCCTACGTGCAGATGGAATGCAACGCAACCAAGAACCGCACACATGGGTGGGCCCGACATCAAAGAACTACACATGACTCAAAGGGCCAGCAGGTCACCACGCTACCGTGCCACATGGTGCAACCTGCAGAATGACGTGCCTGGCTGCCTGTTGAGTCGTCTGACTGTGTCATGCAAGTGCATTGGTGCCATGAGGTGGGTGCCTGCATGAACCAACTGGGTTGAAATGATGAAGCCATCGTACGCTGTTCTCCCCAACAACCAACCTGCCACAGAACCAGTGCAACGGCACATGAGAACAGATTACCACATCGATAGAATAAGGCACTCACAATACACTACATCTCCACCATCTGACAAGGGCAAATCCCACTACACTTGCACCACTTATTGGCGGCCACCACAACTGTAAGCGCATATAGGAAGACACACTGCGTATGCACAATGTGGCTGCCCCCAGAATGGCACCACATCAGAGACCCATCCCTGGGAGTGGATTGAATTGAGGGCAGCAGGGATACCACACCACGTCACCGGCATGGCACACGCATAGGAGTGTTGGGATTCACCATAGTATGTATCAGAGCAGGATGATGACCATGAGCCACTGACTACAGCCATCACACCCAAATACGATTCTACACAGTACACATCACCACATGGATCTAACATCAGGACAGCAGCATGCATAAACGGAACATGTACCACGAGATGTCCATGCCATCGTTCACGGACCATCTTGAAGATGCAACCCCCCACAGCATTACATTGTATTGGACACATATTGTGTCCATGAATGTGCGGAATGCATCCATTGACATGTGGATATGGCCATCAGTGAAACCCTGCCATGTCAACCAAGTTCAGTTCTTCACCATGACAGTTCAAACACTAACCTTATTTGGCTAGACATGCAGCTGTTGGTGGCTGTCCCTTGACACCATGGTACATGACCCCTGTCAGTAACCCACAGAACAGGCCCAGGGAGCACTAAAACACTGGCCATACCCGTGCATGCGTGTAGATGAAGCAGTCACCTGGCTTGCGTAAGGCACATATGAGTTGGTGAAGCAGGACTGGTGGGTGACCCATCCATTGCTATCTGGTGTCCAAAAACCCCATGTCATATGTGTAGCTGAACAAAATGTGCATCCCTACTATTGCGTCTCTCTCACCTGACATGGTACTGCTACTACCACATGACGATGTGGTGAAGGTGGAGGAGGAAGTGGCAAGAAAGCATCATGGAGGCAGTGCACTTGAGGGACATGTAATGTGCCAAAAAAAGAGTGGACAAGATGTCCAGAACACAAGTCAGCAGAGGGTGGCATAACATGGGCACACATGGCACAGGATGTGTGTATCCGTGTACACCATGCACTCTCAGACATCATTATACACATGCTCAATGATGAATGTCCACAACGGTTGAACTT
Source organism: Ambystoma mexicanum (assembly GCF_040938575.1). Taxonomy (NCBI): domain Eukaryota; kingdom Metazoa; phylum Chordata; class Amphibia; order Caudata; family Ambystomatidae; genus Ambystoma; species Ambystoma mexicanum. Next base: position 185,920,402 of record NC_090935.1, read on the forward strand.
TGCAACACCAATAGTTTATTGTGAAAAAGGTATTCGTGAGAACATTATCTGCAGCCACCCCTCCCCCCCAACTCCACAGCAAACCATCACCCCCCTAAACCCCAACACCACAACAAATCCCAACCCCCGAACCCCCCCCAACTCCACAACAAACCCCCAACCCCCACCCCCTCCCCCAAACTGCACAGCAGTGGTCCCATGTAGGACGTAAAGGCCACAAGTGGCAGCAATGACTATTGTTTCTTGCTCCCCTGGCCCGGGGAGGCATATCCCTGCGCCGCATGGAACGCTGAGTGCGTCTTGCTGGGCTGCCTTGTGTGGCCTCACTGGATGCGGCGTGTCCGCCTGCTCTGGCTGGGCATTAGAATGGCCTGCCTCAAGGGTATTGGCTATGCGGCCAAGGATGTGACACAGACGGGTTGTGCTGTCAGTGACAGTGTCACACAACCGGTCAGTGCAGATGGTGATTGCCTGCCGCATTTCCCTTACTCCATCATGCCATTGAACTCTGGCCTGGCGGTTGTCCTCCATGAACTGTGTTATGAGGTCTGCCAGCTGATTCATTCAACGTGTGCCGAATGATGGAAAACCATCGCTGAAACCACTTGCCCCTGCATGCTCAGGCGAGGGCTGTACGGGTGGACTTGGGACATCATCATCATACCCATGCGGGTCTATTTGAGGACTACGGACAGGTGTTGGTGCATCTCCACAGTCAGTACATGAGGCCAGGGGTACAATGCAGGGCTCCGGGGTGTGGACTGTGTGTTGGCCCACCTCCTCGGAAGCCCCACAGATGGATGACGGGCTGTCCACACACTCGTCAGGGCCAGTAGCAGCAGCCTCCCCAGAGATGCTTGACTGTGCCGATGTTGTGGTTGGCATTGTGGCTGGCACCAATGCTGGGATGGATTGTGGTGGGGCAGCATCCAGTGGCCTTTCCGGAGCTGGGGGGGCTGTTCTTTTTGGTGCAGGGATTCGCCTGACCCTGCCACTATCCATGGAGGTGCTTGGCCCACTTGATTGTGGCTCTGCCCTGTCATGGTCAGTGCCTGTGGGGTAGAAGAAAGGGACAACATAAGTGATTGTAAGATGTCCTATTTGCATACATGGCTGCATTCACATTTCAGTCAATTGCGGTTTGTGTCCTTTTGGGTGTAGCTACGGCAGTGGTACATGTGCATGAGTATGTCATGTACGCATGTTTGGGAGTGACTCATCGTGGCCTGGTTATGTGCAGTTTGGCTGGCACAATGCCGAGCCGGCTGCACAGTGTGCATGATGGGATGTGCAAGTTAATGCACTGTGGTTGATGTGCGTTATGTACTCGCACTTGGCCCTTCATTGTGTGGGACTTGCCTCTGCATTAGTTGGATGGGGGATGAGTTGGATGGGGGGAGGGCAACACGAGAAGGTGCCTTCGATGGCTCTTGGGGCAGTTTGAATCATGCAATGGACATTGGCAGTGTACACTGTGGACACTCACCTCCTTCGGCAGAAGTCATTGCCCCGCACTCCATGTTCCCCACGCCCTCGATCGATTCTGTGCCAATCACGGCCGCACATGTCTCCTCCCACGGCTCTAGTTGCACAGGGGTACTTGGACCGACTCCCGTCTGCTTGGCCTGACTCTGGTTGCTGTAGAGGAGGCCCCGCACTCGCAGGTCATCACACCGCTTGCGTCAGTCCCTGAGGGTCGGGGGGTGTTGCCTACAGCGCTCACCCTCTGGGCAAGTTCAGCCCAGATGTTCTTTTTGCGGAGGATAGACTCCCTCCGCATGTCGTTGCTGAAAACGACATCTGCATGCTCAGCCAGGAAGTCCACGATGGCCTGGAGTTCCTCTGGGCTGAATCTCCTCTTGCGGATCCGGTCTGTAGCCTTGTTTGGAGCTTTCGGCATGTTGGTAGTCGTCTGGTCCTTTTCCGAACTTTAGTTTGCTCCCAAGGGTGCTGGCGGATGAGGATGGCAATGGATTGTGTTTTTAAAGATGGCCGCCGCTCACCTTCCCGTTCCTGTGCGATGATGTAATTTCTGGTTCCTTTTTTGGGGGTGATCGTAATTTACGGTATCCGTAAATTACGGTCACCGTTATGTACTGACGCTACTGCTTCCAAGGCGGTGTTGTTATTTACGTGTTGCAGCATGCCGGTAGGGGGTTTGTGGGTCATTTAGCGGCAGGCCGCTCAGTTCTTTTCCAGCATGGTGAAAAGCGCATGTCCGCGAGGTTGGAATGGGCCGCAATTAGCGGTCTGACGCCAGGGCAGTGTTGTACTTTACGCCATGCCGGAAAATACCGGTACTTACCTCCGATCTCGGAATGAGGGCCACTGTCTAAAAATCTGGGGATTAGGATATGCCTTGATACATAACGGGCTAGCAGTGCATTAAATCCAATATTGGTGGTAACGGCCGCTGTTACTGTTTGTGCCCAGCTCTACTCAGTTACATTCATGGCTATACACTTTCAATTTCTTTTTTAACCACTCTTTAAACTGGTATGCCGGTCTTAACATGGGAAATGCCACAAAGTCTGCAGACCATTTGTTGTGGGCAGTCCTGATTTTACCCAACGATCCCATGTTGTTACATTGGACTATCTTCTGAAAATCAGACATATATGATACAATGATAGTTGCATTATCCAATAACCTCAAATTTTGAAAACTCATTACATTTCTGCAAATAAAATCTACCACTATACCATTAAGATCAAACTCTAAATACTGGAATTCAACTGTTACAGCGTGTGTCATCCTAAACAGTTTGTGAACAATCATTGCTTCAGACTTCTTAAGTTCTGGAAGATAGTTGTGTCCCCATATCTCAAAGCCGCATTGTAATTATGAGATCATTTTTGCTGTATACAACATCAAAATTGCATGAGCAGAAAAAACACTTTTTCACAATAAAAACTCTTATTGCATTTACCAATCTCATTTACTTGGTTTTAGTTTCTGCCCAATGCTTATCCCATTTTATCTTATCATCCATATACACACCAAGGTATTTGTATTCCTTAACCTGTTTGAGTCTAGTACCCTGAAAAGATCAAACAATCAGTTTTGTTATTGAAGTTGTGTTGAAAAAAAAAATCATTTTACTTTTTCCAATGTTTACTTCCAGACCATTATTTTTAGCATATTCAGCCAGTGCATTTAGCATACTTTGCAAGTCTTTTGGGGTGTGGTCCGGTAAGACAAGGTAGTTGGCGTAATTAAGCCAGCCCACAGTTGCCAATCCTACTTTAAAACTTCCACATTGGGGCCATGCCTTAGTCAATTTACGCTCTGTGCTCTTAGTCCATTATGTGCTATATTTGCACATCTTTCTTGCCCTTGTATCGCAGAAGAGCCTTGCATAGGTGCTGTAGGGGCATATCCCCCTGCACTTACCTTGATATTTTGCTTTATACTTACTTGACCCAGAGTCAAGTCTTTCCATACTCCCATTATTACACAAGCACAATCAATGCTCTCACTTTGGTTTTCTTAAATTCACAAATACCAGTTCTCAACAACTCTTCCCGAGCCTCTCTGGCTCCCAAAAAACTTGCGCGGTGTGTTCCGCTCAACGGCCCTTCTACAACTGTTTGCCTCCTCAGGCACCCCCACCAGTCTTGTGCATGTGCGTCCCACACACCGCCACCGAACAACCTGCTCCTTCAATGTTAAACTCTCAGCACTGACTTCTGTTCCTCCTTGTGCTCTCCTAGTCCTATGCACAGATCTGATTGGTGATAACACCACTTCACTAAAAAAGGGAGTGCTACAGGTCACTTACAACGCTTACAACCCAAATATCTCATTATGCAAATGTTTACACAGCCCCAACATGAAGCCACAGCTGTCTGCCTGCCTCCTAACAGGGGATACCAATATTTCTCATGGACAATCTGTACCTACAGCATTGCCTTGTAGATAAAACGTCTCCACTAGACTTAACCAGACAAACACCTTCTGCATTCTAGACTAGCTCCCTTTGCTAAAATGTACATGGGGATACAATGATCCATGACCCGAGCTAAAATGCCCAATTCACAGGGAATCCAATATTCACATGACTTCTTTCATCCGTGCCATTAAGTCAGTGGTCTAGGTTATTCACCAGAACCTTTTATCTCAAGACAGAATGTCCCCTAGCCACAGAAATTACATCTACCTCCGGTCTTTTCCATACTATGCTTCACAATACTCAACACCACTAAACACTACTCAACAATACTCCAAATGTGCTCATCTCCACTCATTACCACCCTGCACCCACTGTTACTTTACCCCCCTTTTAGTTTCTGTGTGGCTGAGTCAATACTTACACTCCGTGGCTCACTGATGCTGTTCTCCTACTGGCTCCCCCAAAGCTGCCATGTCGCCCTTCTGGTCTACTGGACTCCACACAGACCACATGCAGGATATTTCTAAACGGGCTCCTGGTGGCCTTTGCATGTGGGTGCACTTCCCCGCTGGGCTTGCATTCCGCGAGGTGCCCCGCAGCCCTCTAGGCAGTGCAGCGGGAGAGGCAGCTTCTGCCAAATGGGTGTAGTTAACACTACCTCTGCTACCAACTTGTTGGCTTAGGTATGCCAGAGATCTGGGAGTTACTACGAGTGTACCCACTCAGCTCTGAGGGCCCAACAACCCTTCTCCCAGTAATACACAGAGGACTCAGCCAAGGGCAAGTTAGAACTGTTCTTCATTACACAAACCGACAGGGATCATACATGACAATCGAAAAATCCAAGAATCACTGCTTCCGAAACCATGTTGGGGCATTTTACTGTCCCCTTGTGTCACAACATGGTCCTTCCCTGAAAAACATGTCAGTTTTTCTGGATTGGTGATCGGAGTGGTATCTCTTATGGATAACTCCTATACACCTTAGTTAATTAGCCCTTATATATCGATGGCTGTCCTGCCCCTTACGCAAGAAACTATCTATTATATTGTTGCAGGGTCACAGGATTACCATTGGCCCTTGCCCTCTGCCACCTCCCCCCTGGATTACTGTTTTCTGATTGGCTGGAACCGATCTCCCCAGGCCTTGGACCCAGCTCCGTTCTCAGCGTCTCTGTGCACCATCACAAGGTGATGAGAATGATTATGTGATCCCAATGTATCTGTTAGCCGTACCACTTTTGCCTCTGAGAGTGCCCTCAGCATTGCAGCGTTGTCAACGACTTCATGTTTCACTTCATGTCTGTTTCACTAAGAACTGTTTGTCTTCCCACCATGGGTGAATGACCATTGTATAGCACTGCTGCATCATGTGGTTGAGGAACACAAAATCGAGCTCTTATGGTCTGCAATTTATGAGGATGTATTCAGTTTTTCTGCAGCTGGCCCCTTGTTATCTTAAGTTTAGGATGTGTTGCTTGTCTCTGACTGTAGCTGTGAGCGCTAACCTGCTGTTCTGTGCAGCCTGGTTCTGATTTACCTCATCTCTTGTCCTGCAGCTTGTAGCTTCATGTCATCCTCAGTATAATTATACTATGGTTTCTACACATCTATACTGTGCTATGAAGACCTGCTGTCTAACCTTGATTCTAATCTCCCCTCTGTCCTCATGTTACTCGATATCTCTTCTGCCTTCGACACAGTCAAACATGCCATGCTGCTCAATCGTCTCTGTGATAACCTGGGTTTCGCCGATCAGGCCCTGCCCTAGCTGACTTCGTTTCTCCCTGATCGACCCGCCCAGGTCCAACTTGGGTCCTTCCTTCCTCTATCTCACTCTCTACCTGTAGTGTTCCCCAGAAGTCTAACCTTGGTCTGTGGCTGTTCAAGCAATACCTGGCACCTCACACCCACAGCATTGCTGCTCTCTGCTCTAACTTTCCATGCTATGTGGATGGCACTCAGCTCGTTTTCAGGCTCCCCTCTGCCACCTCTTTTTCTTCACTCATCTCTGACTGTCTGTCTGCTATCCATGAGTGGTGTGATGCCAACAGAATCTGCCTTAATGCCAGTAAGACAGAGATTCTCCTCATTGGCACACTTCCACCCTCCTTTCCTGTCACTCTCTGGCCGGCCTCCCTTGTCCCTCTTCCTGCCACCACCTGTGAGCCTAAGAACCTCGGGTCATCTTCGACTCGACACTCTCTGTTTCTCCTCACATATCTGACATCTCTAAGAAGTCAAACTACCAACTGCACCTTGTCAGAGGTATTCTTCCTTTCCTCTACTTCCTCCAGAAGCACACTGTCTCTAGAGCTCTGGTTCTCTCTAGGCTGGACTACTGCAACAGCCTCTTTCTAAATCTGCATGCTTCTACTCTCTGCCCTCTGCAACTCATCCAGAACAGGACTTCCAGGGATTGTTTCTCTCCAGCACTGAAATCTCTACATTAGCTCTCAGTAGCTGCAAGGATTAAGTACAAGACCCTCTGCATTGTCCACAAGGCCTTCTGGGGCCTGGTCCCTCAATACCTCCAACTCTCTCTTCATAAATACCTTCCTACTCAAGCTCTTTGCTCCTCAACCTCTTACTCCCTCAGGGTCAGTCGCTTCTTCAAGCTTCAAGTTTGTGGTAGATCCCTTTCCTCGGCTGGGGCCGCCCTCTGGAACAGCCTCCCTGCTGCTCTGAAATTTGAGGAGAACCATCTCCGGTTCCGGAAGCACCTCCATGCCTTCCTCTTTGCTTCTGCCTTCTCTCTTCCTCTCCCCTGCTGATTTCCTGTCTGATACTGCACTGGCCACCTGGCTACCCTCTGAATTCGGGCCCAGTGTGGTTGTGCATCTGCCCAACCAGATGCACAACCACACTGCCTCCCTTAAGCCCTTGCACTTGGGTCTGTATCTGTAACCCTATAGTCCCCCTACCTGCACTTCCGGACACCTGCTGTCTGCATTTACCCTTGCACCAGTGACCTGCTGGTCACGCTTCTTGTTATTGTGTTGATCCCATGTATAGCACTGCCTCCTCCCTTTTCGCCTGGCACTTTTCCCCTCCCCCGTCCCCTGTACTTGCACAATCTCAATGTCACTTGGCCAAGTAAGATCGTTTTCTGTGTCCTCACTCTGTTCCCCCTTCCATGCCTTGTCGCTCCTTGAAACACTTGTGTGTAGGCGCATTGCAAATGCCATGTCATATCATTATCATATCATATGTTTCCCATAGGTTAGTCGTCTTTGGTCCTTCCAGGCTACTTACACAATCTTGTAGTTCCATAGGGTTAGTTGCTGCAAGCTTGTTCTGCATCTCTTCATTTGCCTTGATTTCCATGTTTCTGCATGTGGCTAATGAGAAAAATAAAAAAAGCTTTTGACAGTATGTATATGTATCTCTCCTCTATCTACAGAACTGTGTAAGCATGTTCTTCATGTACATGTGTGTCTGTTTGTGTAACTTCATGCATGGTTGTGAGTGTACCTTGTGACTAACGTGGCTATGTCGTGGTGTTGCTAATGACATCAGCACATTGGTTTCTCGGCACTAGGTAAGGTCATTCAACGAGGCATTTGGGTCCACAACCAATTTTGGAGCACCAGTATCCATAAAGACATTTACTGGATAAGGTCTGAATAGCAGTCTAAGAGGATATTTTTACGCATACATGGATATCACTGGCCATCCTGAGGGCTGTCCAAATAATGAGCGGCTTTGTGCATTCTTGACTCTCAGGCTGTCATGTTCAATGGGGTGACGAGGGTCATTCCAGGGACCCTCTCTTCAGTGTGTTGCTCTAACCTTTACTGGCATGCAGCATCATGCCGATGCTGGGCATATGTGATGGCAGAAATCTGTGAAATGGACAAGCCTGGGTATGTGCAGTTCTTGGTGAATAAGTGTACTCATCTGCATGCAATGGGAGCTCATGACAGCAAGTACTCAGGCAGGTACAGATGCTAGATTGAAATGTCAGGGGCAAGTGAGGGACAGACATGTCCAAAACCTCTATAGGTTGCTCATTTGCAAATGTTTGCATCATCAACACTCAACAGCTCACCAGCTGAGACTGACACATGTGTATGGATGTATGATAATGACATGTTCTTGCATTGACCTCTCAGGTCAGCCCACTGCATGAGTAGCCAGACATGATGTGTCATCATGGCATTTATTGGGACTCGGAGGAACAACATTCTTGTTTGTACCTCAGCAATGGGTGCATGTACGTGTTGGATGCTTTCAGGTCAAACTGTAGGAATGCATGTTGCTACATGATATTGGATAGACACGTGCCCAAGCAGGTCTCAAGAGACCTCTCCACCCGGTTGCATGGCCATGTTTAGCGGTATCAAATCATGACTGGCTCGAGGGGTCCTGCATGGAATAGGGTAGCTTGATAGCTATGGTGTACCTAGCAGTGCACTTGTCTTGCTCGGGGAAGACCCCCGGACAAGCTATACTCCCATGCATTTAGCGGTTGGCCACTATTCCAAGGGGCCCACTGATCACCCCTGTGTTTTGTTTCCCAGTAAGCATTGTTGCTTCCCTCTGGCTTACTGGTGACAGTGTGTAAGGGCTCTGTCTGCACTCCACTTGGTTCTTGTTGACACACCCAGGATCCGTACATCCCCAAGAGGAACAAGTACTGCAGGGACGTCATTTCACCAAAATGCCAGGGATAGCAGAAGTGACATCACATGACCCTTGACCCCTGATGACATCACAGGAAGTGATGTCATTTGACCCACCCCAAAGTGATATCGCGGGAAGCTATGGAACACGACCTTTCACCCGTTGACAAAACAGGGAGTGGCATCACATAGCATTGTACACTATGAAAAATATGGTTACGATATCACTATAATGTGATGTACATTTCAAAGAAGAATGGATGGCCATATGTATTGTTAAGATCAGTGTGTATAGGCCCATATTACCAAATTACTGTGAATGCAAGAATACGTCCATGACTAAATGATAATGATGTGTTATTATATAGCACTTATGCTTAAGCGCTTTATATAGAAAAAATATACACCCAATTTCACCCAACCTGTGTTGGTACTCATTTATCAACCTCAGAAGGATGAAAGGCTTAGTTGAGGCGTTTAAGAACAGACTAAATTAGTGACTCACCCCCTGAAGTGTGCCTGAAATAAACCTTTAATGAGTCTAGCAATGATTGTATAGAATTCCAGAAAGACACATTATTTTGTATTCCCATTCTTTCTTATTTAGGGCCAGTGCTGAAAGTGTTAGACTTGTGGCACTCCTGTTCTTATTTTTCTTTTTTTTAAGGGGCCTGAAAAAGAAAGCCAGCCACTCCAGAAGTAAAGAGCCACATGGTGCTGGCCACAGCTCAAGAGGCTGCATTACAAACAAACAAAAAAAAAAAAAAGATTTTATTTTAATTTTTTTAACCAGAGGTCGCAAGGGAGACCTCATAGGTCGCAGATGCGACCTCTGGCGACCCCTAAATGACGTCCCTGAAGTACTGTTCCCATGCAATGTTCCAGCAGAACTGTGCCTGCTGCGTGTGTCTTCTGAGTAGCCGAGTTCTTTTTGCAGCCTAGCAGTGTGCCTGGCAGATAAATGAACCTCAGATGACTTGCACCACAATGGCAGGAGAGCCTGTCTGTCTAACTCCCTGCAATCCACTGGATCATTTTGTGCAATTGGTCTTGGGTTGGACTGCTTGGCTAGCCATGTCCGATGTGACAGATAATGACATATCACCTGCATTGGGACATTGTTGACTCGAGAGCATGCTCCCTCAGGGAATGCCCCCTTGCATGGCTGTCTCTCCCCTCCAAGCAGTTCAAAGGAAGAGCAGACCAGCAGTTCCCCAGTGGTCATGTCAGAGTGAAAGGGTGATGGGCTGACCACAGGGACTGGCCAATATGCAGTAGCTGTGGGTCCATGGGGGCCATGCCTTTGTACTTCTCACCCAAACTTCGTTTTCAACAGCAGTCCAGGGCGACAACAGTTCTTCAGGGCACCTGCCCACCCTTCCCCACACCGGTGGTATGGGCTTCTGCAGCAGCTGCCCCCTTCTTGCAAGATTAGTGCCTGAGCCCAGGCTCTCCCTACCACCCATCCAGCTCATCTGTAAGGTATGTTTTTCTAAAGTCCAACTGGTGTGGGACTTCATAAGACTTATCTCTTGGTATTAGGGACCCAACTCTTAATATAGGCCTGTACTACACAAGTCGGTAGAGTGGCCAAGCAGCCAGGCGTATCTTAGCAGGGTGTTATGTGAGCAGTGTGTCAGTAAAAATAAATCAGTACATACATAGACCCAAGAAAACACTTACTCACTTAAAGTTATATTAAAATATATTAATTTATATATACACAAGGCACAATCAATTCTAAAATGTAGCAATAACAATAACATTGAAACAGTAATTAAATTATACATGGAACAATATTGCAGGTGAGTAACGTTTGGGTATAATTTTCATATCCAGCACACAGAGTGATGTCAGTTAAGGTCAGTAAAGAAAAAAACAAGGAAATGCTTTGTACTTCATTGCGCTCACCACCCAACACTTAAAGAAAAGAAAATGACTAATTCTAGTTCGTGTAAACTCTAATTTCTTCTGAATATACAGGCAGCATTGGCTTTAAGATTGTGACTCCAAGACTAATGTTACATCAAATATTACTTTCAAAGATCTAAATCTTCCCAATGCGCCAGACACCAAATATATAATACTCCTTATACAACATTTTTTTTAAAATTATTATTATGTTCTTTTTCCAACCAAGATTAGTTAGTGAGCCATTATTTGCTTAACAGCTTTACAGTTATTGCCAATTATTGCCAACACATGTTTCGATCTTTAACCAAAGGTCTTCTTGAGGACTGATTCAATTCCTTGCCATGTAAATGCACATTTTTACTGACTGTATATACTGTATTATTGAATTAAGGTCCAAAGGCAGTCCCGAAGTAAAGTAATTCCAACATATTTCAGCAGTGAACGAGGCAGGAAGTAGTCCATACAGCAGGTAAGCAGTGAGCACTCAGGTGGCACTCCGCTGCTGTGTGCACGCGCTGGTGCAAATGCTTTCCAGTTCATATAGAAATGATGTTATTAGGAGGCGTGGCTATGAGGAAGCCAAGATTAGATTTATATTAGTGGTTATAACAAAGAGTATACGCTCTAAAAATGCTAATTGTTGCTGACTATATATATCCTATTATTGAATGAAGGTCCAAAGGCAGTCCAGAAGTAAAGTAATGCCCAAACTTTTTGGTGGTGAACGAGGCAAGAAGTAGTCCATACAGCAGGTAAGCAGTCTTCACTCAGTTGGCACTCCGCTCGTGCAGAATTATTCAAGCAGTTAATAGTTCATGAAGAAAACACAGGAGCTCAAGGGGAAACTGCCTGCACAGATGAGTTGAGGTCAACTCGTACTTGAAGAAAACAGCACTTCACAAGCCAGGAAGCACGACAAATAGCACAAGGTAATTACACCCCAAACCCCACAGTACCTTAAAGATGAAGAAGAAGAATATGGAGCTGGCTTCCTTCTGGGTGCAACATTGCAGACCCTGATTCCTGCTCCTTGGTTGTGGTGACGAAAGGAGTAACCATTAGTGGGCTTCTGTGACAGCAATCGGGAGAAGGGGTTAGCAGCAATGGATTCAGCTCACTTCAGTGCCTCTTTGTGGTTTTGGCACCATTTTCTCAGCGTCAAGAAGAAACAAATATTGCTGGTTGGATTCTCTTTGATTACTCAGTCCTGAACTCTGGTGAGGGGACTTTTAGCGAAGAATTACTGCCCCTGGCGGTCCACACGTAGGCTTCCAAAGTTTCAGCCTGATTCCATTTTTTTGGAAGATGATGCACTCGATAATGATCCAGTTGTCCCGGTTATTGGTTTTCTGTGGCACAGGAAAGTCACAGGACGTCAAGGCATGGCCCAAAATGAAGAAAGTCTTGAGGCTAACTGGTACCACCAGCCAAAGGGAGGAATTCGTCCTTGGCACATCTTCCCAGTCGATTTGAAAATGGTGTCAGCAAGCTGCAGAGCTTCACCTGGGCTGCTGCAGTTCTGGAAGGTGCTGCTGGTGCCTCTGCTTGTCTTCTGCTTCGGATTCCTTGTTCCAGTGGTCTGCCTGTAGTACAAAAATTGTTGCCTTATATTCTGGAACTCATCCATTCACTTCCATGGATCTGTCACTCACTGGGTTTGGGGGACAGCCAGCTTCCCAGTTAGAACTTGTTTGAGTCAGGCACACCTAAAGACAAAGGACAGTGAGGTTATTGGTTACTCACTCACTACCTGCCTTCCTAGACACATTGGGGTCTGGGCGGTCTTCTGGGCTGAAGCCCACCAACGGCGAAACTCCCAATGGACTCAAATATACCCTTAAGGACAGAACAAAAGCACAGAAGGAACTGACAAATGGAAAATGGCAGAAAATGAAGACAGGGGCCATTTTGGAAAAATGGTCACCCATTGGTGCAGTACTGCAGCTGAGAAACCAGCCTGCTAGTAACCTGCACAGAAGGTAGTAAAATGAAACCACTGCCACCAGCCATTTAAGTTAGTCAGAGTAACAAAATGTTACATGAGATGTGGGAGAAAGAGTTACAATGTAACCCCACACCCCCTACACCCCACATAAAATGGTGTGTGCTGGACCCACAAAAGAAAAGGTATGTAAGATTAAAGTTATCTTACTGTTCTTGGGAACTGTAGTTCTCACAAGAAGATGTATTTAAACATAAAGAGAAGTTAAAGACTTTCCAGTGACGCTGCACAGAGGGGGCTTGGAGACCCTAAGCAAAACTCAGAGGCCTGTATTCACATATGGAGGTTACCAAGCTGGCCCCTGCTAGGAAGGCCCTGATGAGAAGCCTCTGTCTCTGCCTCTGTTGCACCATCTGCATGGCGAGGGCATGAGCCCATCACCACACCATCAACAGAAGCAGCCCCTGATTGCAACCTCTGGTAAACCATAGGGCTTGCATCACCAGTCCTTGGTGGAATGTATGATTGGATGCCTCCATTCAATGCAATTACAGTACAATTCGCATTGAATATTCTTCCTTCTTTCTGCCTAATACATGTGCAGCTGTGGACAGAGTCTGTGAAAAGACCCGCAAAATTGCTGTGATTCAAAAACTTCACAAAATGCCAGGCAGATCGTTGTCGGGCAGCCTTATCCTGACTGTTTATATCAATTGCCTAGCAATGGTCTCCAGAATGCTATTTCACCCAATTGCCAGGCGCCCACAGGCAGAGGCAGCCCCTGCTAGGAAGGCCCTGATGAGAAGGCCCCTGTCTGTGCCTGTCCATGTCAGCCATGATCTGCCATACTGTCCGCATCCGGCTACACCCACAAACTCTCAATAAGTTATTACAAAACCAGCCACGTTGCATAGCAACTCTCCTTCCGTTATATAAATGCCCTTGGTTGACCTCCTAATTGTTACTTTACTAGTGTATAAACAATCTCTAAATTTTTCCATGAATTACTACCAAATGTGTGCCCACTATACACCCGTGCAGCTGCCCAATATATTTCTGTGTCCTACCAATGTTTGTCACCGCCCAGCCCAAATACAGTAATATTTTTACTTGCCATTTTCAATGTATTATTTTGGTAGCACACAAACGTACCTTCCTGCCATGTATCGTGCTGGTGAATGATGCCTGATTTAGCCCCTTGCAATGCGAAGCAAAGCTTTACCAGCTGGTACACACTTACATTTTGTTCATGTCTTGACAGAATTATTCCTTCACAAGGCAACTACCTGACCTGACCTGACCTTGCAACCACCTGCCTTGACTATGCTATGTAACTACCTGATTTGTCCTTGCAGGCGTGTGCTGCCCACCTGCCTTGACTATGATTTGTCCTGGCAGTTTTGGGCTGACCACATGCCCTGTCTTTACAATGTAACTACACAATTTTACCTTTGCAGCCTTATGTTGCCTCATGCCGTATCTATACTATGTAACTACTTGATTAGACCTTTGTAGCCTTCTCTATACTATGTAATCCACCTGACTTGACTACGAAGCACTTGCACTTTGTAACCACTAAAATTATATTCGTAACCGATTACCTAAGCAATACCTGTAACCAACTTCTTAAGTACAAGCGCCCAGATGCCTTTGGGTTCGGTGTGCTATATAAGTGTCTAAATAAAATAAAATACAATAAAACAGTAAGCATTAAAAAAAAAATCAGGTCAGAGAAACAGAATGAGTGGGTGGTTAAAAGTTCCACTCGCTCAGGCGATTAAAACAAAAAAAGTCTATGGTCCAGCAAAGTTGCTGGGGGTCTCTCAGGTTGAAAGGAATTTGCACAGAAACTGAACATTCTCCCTAACATCGCCCATTGGTGAAAATGCGACCAACAGGTCCACCCAACCTGCAACATTAGGCCATTCACTGAGATAGAGGTCACAGGGACAAAACAGAGGGTGCAAAGCTCATCCAAGGGCCAGTCATCTAAGCTCCTGTTACCTGGCAATGTACTCAGATCAGATGTTGGGAACTGCTATTTTAAGGCATGCTACTGACTGTATCATTATTTAATGTCCAAGAGTCCCTCAGTCATGTCGAGTTATGTTTGGAATGCACATTGCTAACTTACCATCCGACAGCAGATGCTGGGAATGTGGCATAAAGAAGCCAACTTCCCAGCAGTGCTCAAAGAGTGCAAGTCGTTATGATGAAGATCAACCTGCAGACGGTATTGTGCCGCTAGCAGAACCCAGCTGAGTGTTGGTGACTTAAAGCCAGGACCTTGGATGGTGGCCTTAAGGATAGCACTGCCTCATTGCCACATGGCCATCAGTTCCTTCGGTGAGGCCCAATTGGCCATGTGGCCAGGACCGGCCCACCAAATGTCCAGAGTCGCGGCTAGCCTGGCTGTGTACCATATTTGTCTGCAGCCAGGCTCCATGATCCCCACTTTGTGCATATATTGTAGTCTGTGTCAAGTGTCTCCCTGTCGGACAAAGATGTGGAATGGGAGCTGGAGGGGCTCCTTTGTGCTGGTACCGGGCACCAGGGCAGGTGTGTAACTACAGGCCTGGCTGCAGTGGGACTAGCTAAGAAAGGCCAGCATTTGAAGGGACAGGAAGGACACAGGGTCTGGTAGGAGTCCCAGGGAAGTGCTACTTGGGTTCCATAAAACAGTCAGGGTCTCCAGGCATCTCGGGAGGGTACTGCTTTAGTGTGTCAATGGCAAAGCTCCGAATGTGCGCATTGTGGCCCCACACTTGTGTGCTACTGTGTAGGCCATGACTGTTAATTTTCCCTGTCACATGCGTGATTAATCGTGGCTATACTGTTTGTATCCTTTCCCACGCTGATTGTCTATGTGAGTGGACGAGGTGATATTGTGAGACTTGCAATGGTTGTACTGAGACATGTGTCCAGTTGCGCTTCCCATGGTCCTGAATGTAGGTTACACTTGGCTTACTTTGGCATTGGTATTGTGACATGTAACGATTTCTTGCAATGTGTATGTAGCTACATGTCAATGTTCTGGGTTGACATGCGCATGTCTCAACGTTGTCCCTCATGTGTGTTTCAATATTTATTCTGATTGCATGGGTGTGTGTGTGGCAGTTGCTGGTTGACTCATCCTGAATTCATGGTACTCTTAATGTTGTGTGTGCCTAACATGCATTGTCAAGGTTGACGCATGTCTATGTTCTTTGTCTCCTTTTCCACAGTTGCTGCAGCTGGCGAAGAGGGTGGAAGAAGTGCCATGATTCAGAGCAGGGACAGGGCCTCCAGACCCAGGTGCAGACCCCAGCCATGCCAAATTTACACCATCTTCCGAAAGTGATGTGTCTGGTGGAGCGCCAGTACCATAGGGCAAGGCTGCATAGGGTAAGTTCCAGGAGGTGATTGTTGTAGGCGACACCTCAGCAGAGGTTGGACAGGGTGCTGCTACACAAGGGTCAATTAGGAGCGGGGCCTCTCTGGAGTCTTCTGGGTTGATGGAGGTGAAGGTGGAGGAGGAGGCCATTGCAGCCCAGGTCACAAGGTAAGGAAGAGGCAACGGGGAGTGTGTTCAGGCTACACCCCTGGCCTGGAGACATGAGGATGTGCAGTCCACCATGGATGGTTTGAAACAACCTCCTGTCCCTGGGCTATCAAATGCAGCAGTGAACTCCTTCTACGATGCCTCCCCCCAGACTGATGTCCCACTTCCAGATGATGTGGCCATCCAAGATGTGGTGCAGCTACTGCTAGTGGGTATCGCAAGGTGGATGGCATCTATTTGTAATTCCGTACATGCATCTCACGAGGACTGGGTACGGCATCACAAGCAGATGAGCGTCTTCCTGTCACATTTGGTGACTCCACTGCTCTCGGGTGGTCTCTCTGGGCTGGCCACTATATTGGCCTCCTCCTCCTCCACTTCCTCCTCTGTTCCTCAGTCATGCTCCAGTCAGGCTTCCATGCCACCTATCACCATGGCCCCCTGTGCATCAGTCCCACCACCAGCGCCCAGTTTGGTTGTGAATTTGTCCTTTCCCAAGGTGGAAGTCCATACAATGGAACATGAGGTAGTCACTGAACCTGCGCAGGCGCCCACACATGAACAGGCAGTAGAGGGACAGCATGCACTTCAGGGCAGTGCAGGGGTCGCCCTCCCCCGACAACTGCCATCTACTCGGAGGGGGCACCTACACAGCTTGCACAATGCACAGCAGCAGCGGATGGTGACAGTGCGGAGGCAGTTGCTGCAGGGCATTACCACCCAGTGAAGCAAACGGGTACCTACTTGGCCAACGTGAGACAGGAGGAATGCAAACAGCTACAGGTCATGGTGTCCATCTATGTTCGGTACGAGATGTAGCAGGTGGTGGCCAGGCATAGGGGTAGGGAGGCATCCATTGTGAGGGCCAGTGCTGAGGTGGTGGAGAGGCAGGCAAGGAGGTGGACTTCTATCCTGGAGATCTCATCCAGGGCAGTCGAGGAGGCAGAGAGGTGGAAGTTGGACAGCCTGCATGCCCTCCAGGCAACAACAGAGTACCATCTACAGACAGAGTGTCGGGGAGAAGCTGGATCCCCCCCCACCCCCAGGGCAGTGGGGGGCCAGCAGCCATAGCCTCACCAGCTATGGGAGGCCCCAACACCTCCCATATGGCCCCCAGAAATGCAACAGAGTTCCAAGCAGGCAGCAACATGTTTCAAACTGCTTTATTTCTAAGCACAGAAAAGAGAAAAAAGCCAAAGAAAAGCATCGTGAGTTCAGGCGCCGTCTTCCCCGGGGCTGTCTTGCAAGTAAGTTTTATAATCACACTGCAGGCTGACCTCACAGAATTGGATCAGCTCCCAGAAACCTATCTCCTCCTGTTATTGGCTGCAGAGTGGTGGGTTACATATGTAGCACTTATAGAGAGCCTGATAATTGGATATTTACCTCCTGCGTCAGTGGGTTGATTTAGCTGTGCCAGCCCCCATTACCTAATTCTAATCATGTTGCAATGTGACTTTGTTCCCATAACTTTTTAGCTGGACAAGCAGTTCGCACCTGGTTCTGGCTTGTTACAAGTTATGTTTCAATGTTGTGCGTGTCCTTGAGAAAATGTCTTTCTTTCCCAGAAAGAAAAAAAGCACACTGGGTTGCCGTGATTTACTCGCATTTGTGGATAATTAAAAAATGTCTGTCTGCAGAAAGTAGTTTTATCTTGAATTTGCGGCCTTGGCAAGTCGGACTTGTTTTGCGAGGAATGTTGATAAGGCTCCCGCAGCCAGTGTTCAGTGTTCAGTGAGTGAAATGAACTTAGCTGTAATTTTCCTGAAACATAGCTTTACACTGTGCATTTAGACCATGTTAATTCATATAGGCATTTGCAAGCCTTTAAACAGGGATTTTTGTGTTTGTAGATTCTGATATTGCAGCATTGATTCTAATGTAGCATAGAAGTTGCACTGTTGGTGAAGTGGGTGTGTTTCAGCATATTTGTCACCCATGGGTGCGCTGGGGTGCTTGGGGTGCGGGGGCATGGATTTGGTCTCCATTTTCCCTCTTCAGTCCCCCCTCTGGTCGACTTTGTCGACCACACCACCAAGCAACATTCACCTCCTTCCGGTCTGCATATCTTTGCCAATTCCTTGAAGTGTCCATAATTTTCTGCATTGTTGTTGATCAACAGTACATATAGGAGTGTTCCCCTTCTGTGTTCCACCACACTCACTCCCCTTCGTACTTCCTCTGATCACAGGGAGTGGCCACCTTTATTACTGCTGGAACCATGTTGCGCACCGCTATCTTAGTCCGGCTCTTCCTTTCACCATGTCTCTTATTTGCATTCCGATAACTTCTTCTGTTGTTCTTTTGCAATGTATCTCTATCTTGCACAATGGTGCTGTGCTCGGTACTCGTCCTTCCGTTATCACCTTCAAGCAACCAGGCAGTCATGATGTCATCCATCACCATGCAAGCACTAGCTAGTTCTTTGCTTTCTCTTTTCAGATGCATTTTTTGCTGATCATTCTTTGGTATGCTGGTACTTCACCCACTCATCCTTCTGTCTCGCTCGAGAAGTAATTCCCCCCTCTTTTTACTTCTCTGTCTGTTTCTCTTCTTCCGTTGTTTTCCACCTTGGTGAATGTGTCACTCTTCACATCTTCCTTGGTCATCACCAACAAGGGCATGCTGATGCGCTCCAATGAACACTCTCCTCCCCAATTCAGTGGTAGTTTCTCTTGACCTTTGGATGCATGTGCTCAATAGTAGTCCATAAGCAGTGATGTTCCTGCTCTCATCTCGCAACTTCTCTCAACCTTCTTTCATCCAGCATTATTGTCCACTTCTTGTCACTGTTGTGCTGGTAACATAACGTTGGTACCTTAACAGTATACGTCCTTCTTCAGTGACCATCTTTGCTCTTTTCTCTCACTCTGTTAGGCACTTATCATATTTTTGTCTCTTATTATTTTATTTGTTCTTCTCTCCTTTTGTTTTTCTTTCTTCTTTTATTATTTATTTATTTATTTATTTTTTCAATCTCAATGTTGCTGTTTTCCCTTGCAATCTTCTTCGCACCTTGTCATACATGGGCGTCGTGCTCTGCTGTAGTAATTTCTGTTGTAATCAATTCTCTTCCGGCATATGTTAAAGAACAGTCAGGACAGCTCTCTCCAGTGGTGTCCCTACCAATTTTGTACATGTGTGCATGTTGTTGGTCACTTCTGATATGTGTGTTATGTGTATGTTTTACTCCCCTTGTGTCTGCCCTTAACTCTCTTTACTTTAGCAGCAGCTTTTCCTTACCCACTGACGCCGTAACTGTTCCTGCTTAGGTTAGGGAATGTTAGCAGGGGATACAGCGGTAATGCTCATTATTACAAATAATTTTCAAAGTACCACCCCCATAATTTCGTTCATCATTAATAGTCCCATCGTGAAGGTAAAAGTCCTTATTTGCGTGCCCATAACCACTTACGCTGCTGGGTCCTTGCAGCTGATGAGATGATAAAGTTGCCCGCCTGAAAATCGCAAGAAAAGCGTTAATACGTTAGTACATGTTAGTAACATCAAGCTCCGCGAACTAAACAATCACTAAGGGCAAAATCAAACCTCCCCCTGGACATTTCGTGTTTTCAAAATTTCTCAATATGGGTAGGGAAAATCTTGGGCTGTTTTTTCAATGGAAGCAAGGAAATATACTTCAGGGAAACATGCTCTAAGGGGTCTGAGGTTCTTGATAGGGTGGGCAATTGAGTGGGGAATTCTTCACAATGTTTTACTCAGTGGACCTCACAGTTTCTAATGGAAGATAACATTAAGGAAATTTCCTACACATTTCTAACAGCATACATACGCAACAACCTGCATGTGCGGGGAAAAAGAGAAGAAACAAAACAGTGTTACAGCTGTAGGTGCACAAAATGTAATATGAAACTCAATTAAACTTTGGAAATGCGTGTGTCAGTCCCTATTCTAGTTGCTAGTGTGCGTTGGACCATGGGATGGCCATGTTTCCCTAACTCGGGAGAGTTCGTGCTATTTTGCAGTTCATGAAAATCTCTTGCGTTGGCCCTGTTGATCGTTGCTCCCTCGTTGCCAGGGTGGCCACCGCTTTGTAGGGCTTGACGCCTTACACTTCTGACAAAGTCTGTCAGGAGGGGAAAATGTCCCACTGTAGTCCATAGCCATTGGGTGTTGGTTGTCCGTTGTCTTCAGGCCTGCCCTGGGTCCTTTGGATCTGGCGAGAAATGAAATGGAAGCGCTTGAGACCTGAGAATTTACATATTCTTCATTTTCTTGACCTAACCTCTCTGCACTACTCTCACATTATTCAGTGTCCTAGTGGGAGGAGCCAATGGTGCACCTATGCACCATCCTGTCACCACCTGGTGGCGTTCAATGGCGGTCTGACTGTAAATTATTACACAATTCGGAATGTACCCAGAAAATGGGTAGGCACTTAATTTTTGTGAAGATACTCATTACACACTTTGATCATATATATATGCAAATTGGGTGCTAGTGTACAAATGGGCCTTTGGATCTTTGTATTTACTGTGCTTTTGTTATAAGTTATTTATAGTGCGTGCCTTTGTCCCGTGGGGCATCAGGCACTGACAAGCTAAATAGGGAAACATTAGGGTGGTAAATTTGTCATATAGGGTGGCTGTGTTTCTAAATTAAGTGCACCATGTTACTTAGTTAAGATAATCGCAGGGTTTTAAAATCTTTTTTTTTTTTTATTTATTTATTTATTTATTTTTTTCTATGGCTCCTCTCACACTTCTCAGGGCGTGCCTCGCAGTGAACTGCAGGCACTTTAAGCTGGTACTAATGAAATCCGCTACCAATTTACTCCCATTCTCTCTATCCCACCCCATGTCCACTTTTTAAAGCTTACCTACTCTGTTAATTACTCATTTAGTCTAGTATTTTATTACTCCACTACTGTAATTACTGTTACATTTAAACAATATATATATTTCTAATTACTGTTACATTTAAACAATATATATATTTCTAATTACTGTTACATTTAAACAATATATATTTCTCCCCCCAATATCTGCTCTCAAATTTTAATGCAACCATTATGCTCCAGTTCGTGCAGCAATGACCTCTTTCCCTATGTGTGTTGGCTAATGCATTTGTGCCAGTGTTATTTTCAAAAGCGCTAGTGGCAGTACTACTTGCACTGTTATTTTGTCGCCAAATTAATTCTGTTGGGAACATGGATCATCCACTCTTTACCCCTATTTCTCTCCTCCTGTGGTGAACTGTCAATGAAATGTAGTCCTCCCCCCTCAAGTGCACCTTCTTCTACCTTGTGTGTCTCATTTAATTGTTCTGTGTTAATCGTGTATTCATGAGCCCAGTCTCCTCACTGAAAGATGTGTGCTCAAAATGTAGCTAAATGTACTCTCTTGTGATGCGCTATCATTATGCACCCCCCTCTGTATCGTGCACCCCCATTATTCTTAAACAATCTTCCTTACTTTCAACATGTGTATGTCTGGTGTTTAACAAGTTATGTATTTCTCTGTTAATAAGGTGGTCATATCCACATTGCTCATGATGTCACAAATGTCTCTTCCCTAATGCATGGCCTAGTCGCCCCACTGTCACCCAGAAAAGAAAATGTTTTGATACCTATCACCACCCCTATGCAATTGTCCTCTGCATTATTGAGTGTGCGTGAGTGTGTGTGTCGGCGCGCGTCTCGCCCGCTCTGTCGGTGAAGCGGAGCATGAGTGTGTGTGGCAGAGTGAGTCAAATCAAGTTTGTCTTGGGCTGTCCTATTAGCGGTATAATGTCAATCTATGTCCTTTGAAAGATTTGTTCCCCATCAGGAAGACCCCACCCAGTCATGTAACCGGTACCATTGCTATTGTGTCAGTGTTCTGTATGGGTGCTGGCTGCTGTGCAGTGCCCCTGTGTTGTTATTCTAGTCAGTCCTGGGGTAGTGGTGCTGTCATTTGTTGTGTCTGTACATGTAGTGGTGACAGTACCTGGATTGGTGCTTGTGGTGTCTGCTGAAATGATCCCATCCTGCCCCATGTATCCTCCCCACATGGGCGGTGCATATTGTGGTGATTGTTGACACTGCTATTGTGTGCGTGAGTGTTGAAGCTGTTTTTAACTGCCCCTCCCATCGCATGCTTGAATTATTTATTTTGTGCCTACTTGTCCTCAACTGCCTTTCTCTGCCCCTGTGTCATCAAATATTACACTCCCGGAGGTTCAGAAGGGTGAGTCCCCTCTTCCCTCTGCTCGTGTTTTTTCAACATCAGCTGACCCCTCGCATTTTCCTTTTCCTTCGTGCACACAGTTCAACTGTAGCCATGTGCTTTTTAAAGCTATTCCCGTGTAAGTGCTGTGTATGTGTGTCCTTCGCGATTGCTGCACATGTGCTTTTAAAGCTATTCCCGTGTAAGTGCTGTGTATGTGTGTCCTTAGCTATTGCTGCACGCTTCTGGAGAAGCCGCCTATGAGCAGCCATTGTCTTTTTAATTTACCTTCAGTACTTTTGAATCTTTGCACACTATGTTTTACTGACTTATTTCAGCATGGAAGCTGTGTGCTACACAACAAGTGAAGGGGAGTCATTTCTGTATTGTGTGATACATTTTACCTCTATTCAATTCGAAAATTTCGGTAGTCCGCTGTTCAGGGAGCAAAAGTTAGAAGATAATTGAACAATATTCAACTTCTGTGAGCCTTCTTGGCTCCGCACCTTAGCCAGTGCACTCCACGTGCAATCCATCTTCACCAAACCATTGCCTTCTCCGGCACACTCCCAAAATCTTGCGCATGTGTCTTCCACACACCGCCTCTTGGTCACCTATTCTCCAAATCCAAAACCACACCACTATCTCCTCACCATCAAAACTTTGTGTCCTTATGCATCAATCTGAAGGTGACGTCACCAAACTAAAAACACAATGCAAATGAAAAGACAAATGTGCATACACAGAAAAATAACCCATTTCTCCCAACCCCACAAAAAATCCCAAAATAAAACCCCACAATCCCCACAGCTGTCTTCCTGTCTCAACTGGAACAAGGTAAACCACAATAAACTCTTATAATTGAACTGCACACACCGCGTCGCCTAGTGCATGATACGCTCCTCACCAGGGGACCTTAACCAGCCAACTATCTTCCGCACTTCGGGAACAATCTAGCTACCTCCTGCGGGAAAACATCATCCACTCACTGAACTAAAACGCTCAATTAGCAGGGAACCTCATCTACTCATTGATCTATAACGTCAATTCATAGGAAATCCAGACCCCGTACATGAAATCACCATCCAGACCAATCAGCGCGGCAATCCTGTTCTAGACCAATCAGCGCGGCACTCCTGTTCTAGACCAATCAGCGCGGCACTCCTGTTCTATGTGTAGGGAGTCACTACCCCACCCAATATGCTCAAAAACACAAGAAGGGACCACTGCCACCACCCCAGTCCCAACTACAATTCACGTGCCGATCAATACCAATGCGCTGAATTTTGTGACAATGTACAATCACCCACCACCCAATTTACAATCCCTCCCTAAAAACAAAAAAAAAAATTAAAAAAAAACACTTTAACATTTCTACTTTAAACATTTCCCCCCCTCAGAGCCCATGTTGCTTGTTTACTTACATTTTCCTATGCTGCACTGGCAATTGCACCACTGCTGGACACTCCCTCAATGCGCTTCACCGGACCCCTTCTCCTGCAGGGCTCTCACCTGCCCTCAAGCGGGGTATTTCCAAGTGGCCCCCGAAGCCTTTAGCCGGTTACGCGTTTTTCCGGTGGTCTTCAGGTGCAGGCGAGGGTCTCACAGCTTCCTTGAGTCGGCGGCAGGGAGCTCAGTCCATCACAGGGCTTGCGCAGGCAGAGCTCAATCACTCATGTTACAATGAGCAATGAGCCTCACAGAGGGCACCAACTTGTCGGGGAGAAGCTGGATCCCCCCCCACCCCCAGGGCAGTGGGGGGCCAGCAGCCATAGCCTCACCAGCTATGGGAGGCCCCAACACCTCCCATATGGCCCCCAGAAATGCAACAGAGTTCCAAGCAGGCAGCAACATGTTTCAAACTGCTTTATTTCTAAGCACAGAAAAGAGAAAAAAGCCAAAGAAAAGCATCGTGAGTTCAGGCGCCGTCTTCCCCGGGGCTGTCTTGCAAGTAAGTTTTATAATCACACTGCAGGCTGACCTCACAGAATTGGATCAGCTCCCAGAAACCTATCTCCTCCTGTTATTGGCTGCAGAGTGGTGGGTTACATATGTAGCACTTATAGAGAGCCTGATAATTGGATATTTACCTCCTGCGTCAGTGGGTTGATTTAGCTGTGCCAGCCCCCATTACCTAATTCTAATCATGTTGCAATGTGACTTTGTTCCCATAACTTTTTAGCTGGACAAGCAGTTCGCACCTGGTTCTGGCTTGTTACAAGTTATGTTTCAATGTTGTGCGTGTCCTTGAGAAAATGTCTTTCTTTCCCAGAAAGAAAAAAAGCACACTGGGTTGCCGTGATTTACTCGCATTTGTGGATAATTAAAAAATGTCTGTCTGCAGAAAGTAGTTTTATCTTGAATTTGCGGCCTTGGCAAGTCGGACTTGTTTTGCGAGGAATGTTGATAAGGCTCCCGCAGCCAGTGTTCAGTGTTCAGTGAGTGAAATGAACTTAGCTGTAATTTTCCTGAAACATAGCTTTACACTGTGCATTTAGACCATGTTAATTCATATAGGCATTTGCAAGCCTTTAAACAGGGATTTTTGTGTTTGTAGATTCTGATATTGCAGCATTGATTCTAATGTAGCATAGAAGTTGCACTGTTGGTGAAGTGGGTGTGTTTCAGCATATTTGTCACCCATGGGTGCGCTGGGGTGCTTGGGGTGCGGGGGCATGGATTTGGTCTCCATTTTCCCTCTTCAAGAGGATGTTGCGAGTAAGTAGGCCCTGGTAGAAGTCGTGTTAGACATTGGTACAGAGTAGCCCGCTGCCATTGTAAATAGTTTTATATTATTTGTTTTCATTTTGGACTATTTGTTGTTTTTCCCCATGGACATTTTTACCTTTCCCCTCATTGTTGTGTAGACAGTTATTTTGAATACAAGTTTTCATACTGTACATTCCACACTTCTTGTGATGTCTTTGTACATGTGCAAATTTACAGGTTCCATATTCTCCTAGTGCATATGTTCTCTGGCAGTCATGTGGTTTGGGGCCTCACTGTGTGTGTCATGTTGTTACTGTGATGTTTGCTGGGGGACATGAGTGCATGCTCCATGGTGTGATAATTGTTGCATCCATGCTCGATGACCATGGGTGGTCTCTTGTAGATGTGGGGAGATGGCGTGATTTGGGATTCATATTTCTGACAGCTTTGTTATGAACATCTGTTGCTTACCTACATAAGTGCTTTGCAATACAGGCATGTTGTTGAATGTTGCACATGCTGTGGATGAGTGTTTGATAGTTGTATGCTGTGGTTGAGTTTGTACTCTATTGCTGAATGTGTTCATGTCTGTTTGGTGATGTTATGTTCTGTTAGTGCTTGACATGGTGGCATTCTTTTTCTTGACTTGGACATTTGCCCGTATGTTTCACATGCAGGAGTGGGGCCATAAGATGGCTGAAGGTGGCAATTGCTGTTTATCTCATTCCATTTCTTGTACGGGTACTGCATGTTTGGTGTCAATGTGTTTGTGTTGTTCGAGTTACTTTTTTGGTGTGTATGTAATGGTGTGCATGCAGGGATGGCTGTGGTGATGTGTGAGATGCATCACGATGGTGTGTGGGGTCTCTCATTGGTGATGGGCACTAACCTGTTCATGTACATTACCACATTTTCCACATTTTTTAGTTGTGTGTTGTAGCAGCCTCCTTCACCTCTACCCTTTTACTGCTGTTGGTTGAGTTTATTGTATGTTGAGTTCCCTTCTGGTCCACTGATGCTTAGGTGTTCCTTTGGAACGTGTTTGTCAATGTAGATCTGCCCACACATCATTCACTGACATGGGTATTTAGCATTGTGGGTGTTGAGTTGGGATGCGGCCTCACTGTGGATGAGTGTGATTCACTCATCCATTGTGCACTCAATGGTAGATTGCTTTATCCCTCCCAAGGTACTGCAACCCACCTCCACAAATCTGCAATCACACACTACCTGCTCTCATATTGTGCATCACCTCTGCCACTGGAATGCAGCTGAGTCCCATGACTAATTGTTCAGACTAGCTGGACACATTATCAGCCGTCCTTGAGTCGTACACTCTCTAGCAGACTTCCCATCACCCAACCACAGGCCTGTTTTGCTAGGGTCACTAGCAGGGACTTAGCCACCCCTTCCTACCTATCTTCCTGCCTTTATACAGGCTAACATGCACACATGCATCATAAATCGATCTGACAAATCTTTGATTCCTCAGACTTCGGGCCTCCAGCAGCATCCGCCTACAGTGCGATGTGATCATTGCAAAGGCACAAAGGCACTATGCAAATGCCACATTGCATTACATTTCATTACTTTGTCACATGTGCATGGAATGGTCAAAGTGTAGCTGGTGCAACAGTATGCTGTCCTATGGATGGGCAGTTCAGTGTGTTCTACCAGGGAGTCATGAAGAAGCTGCAAACCTGGATTCAACGGCAGTGCTCTCAGTTGATCATGTTGGAGGAGGATATGTGGCAGGTGTACTTCTTGGTGGAGGCAAGGGAGTTAAGGTAGGTTGTTGCTCCACATTTGACTGGTACGGGTGAAGACTAGTGGGGGCTGCCTGGGTTTTGGGGCTGAGGTTAGTGGGGAGAGTGGAGGAGGGCAGACTAGCAGGGGGCTTGAGGTTTTTGGGGAAGAGGTCAGTGGGGGTAGTGGGAGGAGGGCAGAGCAGCAGGAGGCTTGAGAGGGTTGGGATTAAGGTCAGTGGGGTAGTGGGAGGT
Organism: Ambystoma mexicanum; assembly: GCF_040938575.1. Taxonomy (NCBI): domain Eukaryota; kingdom Metazoa; phylum Chordata; class Amphibia; order Caudata; family Ambystomatidae; genus Ambystoma; species Ambystoma mexicanum. Next base: position 185,947,191 of record NC_090935.1, read on the forward strand.
GACAGCACTTGAGGGGGCTGACTGGGGTTGGGGGAAAGTTAGTGAAGGTAGTGGTAGGAAGGTGTACTAGCAAGGGCTTGAGGCTGCTTGGGCAAAGATATGTGGGGGTAGTGGGAGGAGGGCAGATTATCAGGGGCCTTGAGGGGGTTGGGGTGGATGTCAGTGGGGGTAGTGTGAGGTTATATAAAGTAGGGAAACCCCTTGTGGGCATACGTGGTTGGGGTCAAAGTACAGTAATAAACAAAGACGTGCCCACGCTGCAAACAACTCAGTATGTTGTATGTTAGTCCAATTGTTTATAAAAATTCATATTGGCAAAAAGAAGTCACAGAGAGTCTCAAACATGGGTTGATTTCTTATATATACGCAATAACGGAAAATATTTTAGGTATACATGTGAAACACAAAGAACATATTTCGAACAGTTAAATTATGAGACAGTTACTGATTCAAAACAATGATAATGTGAGAAAAAAAAAAAATAATATATATATATATATATATATATATATATATATATATATATATATATTAGTACACCCCAAGGACGTACCCACAACATACAGTCATTGGGAAGGCTCCAGCCAGTCTGGCCTGGACTACCCCACAATACCATATATGGCATTTCCACCCAACAGCCAGTCAGGGGAAAGGGACAGAGTCAGGGCTTCCCAGGAGTTTGGGAAAACAAGGTAACAGGCAATAGTAAGAAAGAGGCCACAGGGGCCATCTTGTCTCCTATCAGGAATCAACTGATTCCAATAGCAGGGCCTGGGTATCCTAAAATGGAGGCTACTCAGAGCACCTGTCAAATTCAGCATGGAGCTGCCACCAGGCCATAGCCTGCTCTGTGGGCCACCCACAGGTGCCATAAACATACACTAGGGCTACAGGCTTGTACCCTCACCCATGGGTGCCATAAGGGTAGCACAAGGGTCTGTTCACCACAACCAAAAAGAGGAAGAGCTGCACTGCCAAGAGTCCCATGTTGACTCCTGTGCAGAAAACAGCGCAAACACACATGAAAAAGGGATACAGGACAATGACAGGGTGGCCCTGTACCTCCAATGCATTTCCAGCTTCTCAGGGGGGAAGGCCGGAGTTTCGCTGGGATGTTGATTTCAGTTAGGGGGTTGGGATGCAGTATCTCCTGGGTGTTGCTTTGGGTTATACGGGATGGCATGCAATTTTGCCAGGGTGTTGCTTTAAGTTATGGGGGACGGTCTGTAGGTTTGCTAGGGTGTTACTTAGAGTTATGGGGAACAGGCTGCATTTTTGCCGTGGTGTTCATTTGACTTACATAGGACGGCCAAAATTTCAGCAGGGACGTTGCGTTGAGTTAGGGAGGGATGTGGCGCATTTTTGCAGGGTGCTGCTTTCAGTTGGGAGATTTGTCCTGCTGTTTCGCTGGGATGCTGCTTAGTTTTACAGGGGATGGGCCGAATTCCCCTGAGGTGTTGCTTTGTTTCAGATGGAATGATTGACGGTTTGGCCGGGGTGCTGCTTTTAGTTAGGGAGGGCAATGCATAGTTTTGCTGGGGTGCTGGTTGGTGGTGTAATGGTTTGATGTTGCTTACTTGTTGGCATTTCTTGATTACTTTTTTGACATTTACTGGGAGCAATGGTTGTTTATTAGTGCAATTTTTGCTTGCATGGGTACATGTTGTGGGCGTTCTGCATGCAACACTTTATTCTTTACGCTGCATGTTAGTTTGCGATTTAGAAACCATGATTCGGCGCCAATCGATTAACTTTTTGTACGCAATGTTCTTTATGGAACAAAGTAGTTAGCGCGGATTTAGCACTTTTTCTATGAATCGGCCCCTAAATGTGTTTTTTTTTTTAATAAAATGGGCAAAGGTTGGAGTGCAGTGAGAAGACACACACACACACACACACACACCAAACTCAACTCAACCAATCAGATATTTATATCACCACTCCAGTTAACATACCTATAGAAGCAGAATTTCACTCAATCCCTGTGTAATTCTGACCGCACCCAAAAACAGCACCGGTTTCTCATCTTGCTCGACTGTGGCAGGGCAACCTGCATTGAGGAAAACAAACATAGCAGAACAGTGCTAAAAAAGTCCACGTTACGTTGTATTACATTTAATACACATTCACAATGGCAAATGCAGAAATGCTGCTGGCACGTTATGGATAGTGGAAATGCAGCTCAATAGTACAGATAGGAATGTGCTTACAAACTTGAGAACATCATTTATACATGTATGAATGTACTGTCTGTTCTCCTGTCCTAAATCACTGATTTAACGAAACAACATCATCCCACTGCTTAATTTGATTGCAACCCGTTTACAAAATAAAGAAGAACCAGAGACACAAATAATATTTTTGGAAAACTCAGAATTGCTGAAACTGCTGAAGCTGATTATTGTGCGTGCATTATAGCTTGTAAATAATTATTTATATCAAGAAAGGTTCAGCACGCACGTCCTACGGGCAGTATCCCATACTCCATTGCTGAATGAAAGAAGTGTGTGCCACTGTTCAGAGAAGGGGAGGGGAGATGCGCCCTCAATAATTGAAGCCCTGATTCTTGAGTTTCTGGGACGCAAAGACATCATGAGCTGCTTTGTTCTCGCCCCTTGTGTCATCTTACCAGAAAGTGTTCTTTTTGTCACAGCTGGAACAATTAAAGAGTTTAGTTTCTTGTTGATGATAAATAAATACGGAGCTGTAACAATGCCCACAGGGGAAGTGTATACATAAAAGCAAACGAATTAAAATGTTCGAGTAATGAATGTGTTTTATGATTGGCTTAATACAATATGGAAATTTAAATTGAACATTAATGCTTGGCATATGTGAAAACCTCAAGATGTAAACAGAGTCTCGAGTGGTGTTGCCGCTGGTATCACAGTAAACTGTTGTCAATGCATAAGCCTTGTCTGAACGATTACCAGGCCCACTCCTCCAAGGGTTTTCAGTTATCAGCAACAATTTGCTTCCTTACGAAACATGTACAGGTGTGTATATCAATCCCATGCTCACCATTCGCAACCCTTTTCCGGTGAGTATACCAATGTGTGTGTCAAATGATATGATAGGTTATTTATATCGTTAAGACCCAAAGGTTTCTTAGCACGGACCCAGGGATTGTGGTGTTCTGTGTCGCCTTGCTTCCAAGGTGAGCGCTTTGCCCCCGAGCTATCCCCCCGATACATGGTAGAAACTGTCAAATAATGTCACCTGCTATTGTTTTTTTGTTACAAGGAATAAGAGGATATATTGTGTACGTCCTAATACTCCAAGCACTCTAATCAGAAACCAGATACTGCAACTAGAATGATAAGTCTACTATGGAGTCATTATGGAATAAGTTGATAAGTAAAAAAAGAAAAGAAAAGAAAAGAAATACCATTGCTTTCTTCTCCTTGGAAATGTTAAGGCAGAACATTAGCATATAATTAGATGGCAGATATGGTTGGCTGACATATCCAGTTTATCATTTCCCCAGCCAGTAATGCTGCCACTACACATTCTTATTTAAAAAGGAATATTACCAAAATAGAGAGACTAATCGCTGCATGACACCCAGACTATTGAGGAGGAAAGTCCAGGCAATATGATCGAGTTCTGGGTCACCTTTTGGAACTAGTCAAACCTCTTTCCTTCAGCTTTGGTTGGCTAGCCTAGTGGTAGCTGTCGCTGAGCTGCTATAGGTGCGGGTGTGGGGTTGATCAAAACACAAGGATGAACTCAGCATGGGCACCAGAGGCGTTGCTAGTGGAGGGCTTCAGGGGGGCGGGGAGGGTCTAGACAGCAGCTCAGGGGCTACAAGGAAAAGGCTAGCTATCCCTCAGTCCACACAGCCCGACATTAGCGTAGCACCGGACACCACAGCATTGTGAATAGGAGCATCACTAAGGTTTTCAAGGAGGTGAGGGTTTAAAAGAATCACAACTACTCGAAGCTTCATGACAGATGTCCAGCTTGGAACTTTTGGTCTCACAGCACCATCCCTTTAACTCTTAAATAGACTGTTCATGTGTAACAACAATCTACCTAATCAGGTCCAAATCCATTTCACTAATTGCTCGGCCTTGCAGACAATCCCTCATTAGCACTCCGGCGGGAAACCATGGTGCTATTAGCACCATGGTCGATGCCGGAGTCCGCCATGGTGGAATGGGGAATTACCACCCCATTCCAAGGTTAGCGGGGCGGTAATTCCCCATGCCACCATGGCCCTTCCCCATTCCCATTTTTGCCCCATAGGGCATAATGGGAATAAGGAAGGTGTTAAGTACGGTACCGCAAATTACGGTACCGTACTTACCTCGAGAGTCCCTTTGCGGGCCCCTACTTTAACGGCTGGCCTAGACCAGACGTTAAGAGCGGGTCCTGCAAAGGGACCTCGTAGTAAGGCGTTAAGGGTTTAACGGCACCGACCCCTTTAACGGCGCCATTAACCCCTTAACGCCTGGGTCCTAATGAGGCCCATTAGTCCATCAGTCGTTCTGCCAGTGGAGCAAAAGATATTGGACCTGATTTAGAAAAATGTTTTCAATGGGACTTTCCCATGTTAAAACACTTTTGTAAATCAGGCCGATTGTGTATTTTCCCATCTGCAGAACATGGACTGCATCCTTAGTGCGATCCGATCATACAGACAATGCCAATCTCATGGAAGAACTAACTTGGAGAAGAAAAAAAAAACACTGCTACTGTTGCAGTTGCTACATTTAGGCTTCCAAGATATAAACAAAAGAAGAAACAACGGAATTATCCATTCGGTGAATAAAAACAACTGAGACACAGATCAACTACAGGATGCCTAATGTGTAATCTAGGAGAGCATTTCAGGCGAGTGCATTCCAAATACATTGAACTAAAAAGAAAGTCTCCCTGTTTCTGCAGCTAATGTGCAGCTTGTTCTCATCTACAATAAAACGCGATTTCATTGATGGTGCATGCTGCTAACGCCAGACATACAAAGTGCAGAAACCAAATCAAACATGTTGCCCACCAAAGACAGTGGCATATGCTTGAGCGGGATAGCACAGGGGCAACGTGCTGGCCTTGGACGCAAGACCATGCAGAGCGACAGAGTTTCGAATCCCGGATCCAACTCGTATCGGTATTAAGCTCGTTATAAGAAACCCACAAATAAATACAAACATTAAAATTGCAGTTTTCAAAGTCAATCTTTAGATACTGCATTCATGTAAAATGATGATCTGAAATGCAGTCTCCCAAACACTACACAGAGAAAATCAAGAAGACCAAGAAGACCATGTGCTCACTATGGAAGGCTTGATAGTTATTTTCAAGTAAAAATGATAGAATTCAGAGATTCAGAAGGTCGACAATTGCTCACAGCTAATTGAAAGGCAACAAGGTAAGCTTAATATAAGAAACGTTCTGTCTCCTCCAATCCCAGCACCAGTGCTGCATTGGACCACCTGTAGGTCTACCAATCTCGTTGCAGCATAATAGAAATGGCCAACACCTCCCATGACAATAGAAACTCCTTGCATGGGTACTCATTTCTTGGTGTAACACAAACCTGTGCCAATCTTCTGCATCACTGCCCGATTTGCCAAGCAAACGATCTTTACAGACGATCTAGAGCAGCCCCTCACTCAGTGTAGCATATGCGTCTAGTCTAACTCCGAATTAGAGGTTAGTCATGATATAAAAAAACATATTAAAATGGTCTCAATTTAAGGAAGATAAAGTCTCACCATTGAATTAATGTAGCTAAATTAATTGACTGTTTCTAAGTAACGAAATACCTTGTTTTGGGAGGATAGCTCAGGGGCAACATGTTCGCCTTGGAAGCAGGATGACATGGAGCAACACAGATTCGAATTCCAGGTCCACGCTTAGAAACCTGGGTCCGTGCTTAGAAACCTCTGGGTATTAAGCACATTATAAATAACATATCATATCATTGCTTAAAATCAAGAATTTATTTTTTAATATTCAATTAAAACATTTGTTAATATTGATATATTTTAAATTGATCAAAAAACAATGTCAATTGAGGTGACATGCTGGAAATTTCATTTTGTTTCTACTTGTATACATATACTTTTCAAGAACCGTATTTCAATAAAGCACCATCAGTAAATCTTTTCACACATCATTTAACTTTTTATATACAAATAGTAAAGAAGTGAAGAAAACATATATGTCTGATTGAACAACCAGAGGACACCTCGAAGTATATAAAGTGCTGATCAAATCTGTAGTATCTCCCTTTTATTGCCACAAGAATTGACAGATGTTTATACATGATTAATCGATGTAATGTAGTGCTAATGATTATTTGCTGCGGTCTTAATTGCAAATATGAGCATACTCAACCCTTCTGTTTTAAAACAAAAACAATTCAATGTAGCTTAATAAATATAATGTACCCACAATACTCACATCCCTTTATATATCCGGGCCTACAAAGATGGGGCAGAGGCAATCCTGGAGGTATGCATCAGAAGCAACTCTTTTTCATACTGTGAAATGTTTGACACAAGGATACCTTAATATTCATTTTAATGCTTGGACTGATTAACACTCGCATTGTGCTCTTGAAAGGCACTATGAAGAAGTGTTACATAATAGGCAACAGCAACTGCTTCAGAGTCCGTTTTGAAACATGGTATATGGACAACCCTTTCAGCATCTTTTAACAGCCCCTGGACTGTACCCAGCTGCATTCTCGCTTCCTTCCATCCACAGATAGAGCTAGATTGAGCTTCCCCGGCCCCTTCTTCTTACGAGTGCCGTTTTGCATCCTGAGGCCCCCAATATGTGTGTGTGAACTGTCCCTTTTCCCCCTTTCAGCTGGTGGCTGGACAGTATCTAACTGCATTCTGTCGTCCTGCCATCCAAAGGTAGGGTTAGCTTTGTACCCCCATAGAGATGCCAATTTGCACCCTGGCGCTCATTAGCAGCCCTTCCTTCTTCTACATGCTTGCATCCTCTCATCGTCCATCAGAAACTTTCACCATCAAAAGAGGACTGATTTCCTATTTACAGTTTATATCTATTGCATGTGTAAGTATTTATGGATTACTTTGGATATATAATCACTGTCCTTTGGGCATCTATTCACCGGGCTTCCTGAGCAAAGGGAGGAACACATGAAACATGTCTCATACAAAGCACACACACAACACTCAAATTAACACAACTCTCCACTTACACAACAAATTGCCTACACCTGCATTGTGCTCAACTGCACTGTTCTCTGCACCTGCATACATGCATGAATCCAATTAACGCTTTAGCGCACACTCCCTTCAGAAATATGGCTCAAATCCCACAACACACATATTATCCCTAACATGCTTCCCAACACTCTCATCCACTACAAAGACTACCCACAGAAGCAATGTGGTGTCATTGCTATCATATATAAAGAGTCACTCACACTTATCAACCCCACATACCCCCATAGACATCCTTTGAAACACTCTCTCACTTGATGCCCTCCATCACACCCACATCCTGCCTTTCTCCACCTCATTTACTGCTCCAACTCAAAATCCCAACTGCCAAAATGACTGGACTGACTTTGCAACTATCAACTCCCTCTGCAGCAACATCTATCTTTGTGACTTGTGGGGTATTTTCAGCACCAGGAAAGAAATGCATTGCAGTTTGCTCAGTGGGCCCAAAGGTGAAGGAATATGGGCGGCACACTGTGGACTGTCAGACAAAAAGGCTAGCATTTAACTTTCAACTGCCAAATACTCAATATGGTCTACAGAAAAATAAAAATACAAATATTAATTGTGCCGGGTGTTCGAGTAAAAAGGCCACAAAAATGAATCCTTTTCCATTATTGGTGACAGATGCACTAAAGTGCAGATTTGCTAAAACAGAGAGCTGCCATGGAAAAAGCTGTGCCTTTTTCAGCTTGGATGGAACTATGAACATGTCAAACATGAAACTCCATTGCCAGAGTAATGTTAACATATATCAGAATATGAGGTTAGACATTGAACACATGGTGCAGGAGAACAATACATATGATGTGATGTAAAATATTAAAGCAGGTCTCATGTAAAGAAGGACACATGCAGAATTTAAAAGCATTCGTTTCTGTTCAGAAAACAAACCCTCTTTCACCTTTCTATCTGGAAACTATTTGAAACACAACAGAGTGAGGAAGGGGGAGCTTCTAGTGCCTGTGAGTGAGGTTATTGGGGTGAAATGACCAACACTGAGTAAATTAAGATGCAGCCCATGGATGTTTGAACACTATAAAATAATCTAAATTAAATTCAATTTGTGGTGACTGACAGTTAACAGGCACCAGTAAATAACATATGATTCAGGGGGCACAGCTATAGCCCTCTGCTGAAGAAGATAATAAAACATGTGATCAGGTTTTAGCCTTGAAAGAAAGTTAAGTGATTTTATTGCAGACTATGTCAACAAAAGCAAAAAGGCTGGGAATAGAAATTTGCTGTTTTATTGAATTAATAATATTCAAATCATTAATGGGTCTCATCGTTTTACATAGAGAATCATATTTTGCTCATAAAACTGTGGAACCATAATAGATACTGAGATGGGAAGCACAGAAAAGCACAGGGAAGCACATACCATTCTGGGAAGCACAGAATAAACCATATCAGCAGATAGGGTCCCCCGCAATATTTGACCTTCGGAACCAAAGTAATGAGCTAAAATGTGATTGTAGCTTCCCAGAAAAGTTAGGGATCAGAGAGTCCAGAATAGGTTAGCTTATTAAATCAGATATCTGTCTGTAGAATGTCAAGATTGGAACTGATGTCTGTTCTGGTGAAATCACAAAATTCTGCCATTCGCACATGCAACCACGTGCCGATGCCAGACACAGGTCATATCAGACCAATTTTGAAATAGTCTACCTGCTGGAGGAGGGAGTGTAAAGCGATTTCCCTATTGCTGTTGCTGTTGCTTTAAGGATGTATAAAGACCTCCCTGTGGCATGGAGCACCTGCACTGGCACGGAGTTCAGCGAAGAGTTCAGTCACACTAAACTCATTAAGAGTGAGGACGTCCTGGGCATGGTGTGTACTTGCTAGAGGAAGGAGTGTGAAGTGGATTCCCTAGCGTTGTTGCTTTGAGGATGTTTAAAGACCTCCGGTGCAGAGTTCGGTGACAAATTCAGTCGCACGTCAGTCAGCTGGCCGTAAGGGCGGTGGAAGGATTGAAGAAAGATGTAATTTACGGAGTGCAAAGCCCCGTGGAGAGGGTGTCAGCGCTCTGACTCCGTCCTCAGCTTCAGCCTTAGCCACTGCTCAGGAGACCAGAGGGACCTCGGCTTTAAAGGTCACTGGTAAGCGACACATGTGAGTTGCATCAATAAACCTTTCTCTAACACCAAATCCTGACTCTGTATCGCGAGCCCAACACTCACCTGGCAAAGCCGGTCCGCCTGCCCTTCAGCTACAGTCTCCTTTAGTGTCACCAGTGCTGAAAACTGATTATTTTTCTCCTACCAAAGAACAACCACAACTAGCATGCACTAGTACTGCTACTGCCCAAAAGCTCTCTGTGGCTATGACGATGATGTAGGAATTGCCTTCAACGTCAACTCTTTTTTGGCGTTAACTTCACTGGGGCCGCCATGTGGAAGCACTAAGGTGGTAACCCATCCCCTAGTCCAGTGGATACTCTCAAAGATGGATATCAGTGCAAGGGCCGCATTGATAAGGAATTGCTGGCAAAAGACCTGGGGTTTTAACTGAACAAAGACTTTGCCTCTCGACTATGCCGAGTCAGGTGTAAAGTCACAGCTCATCCACACTGAGAATCTCCACCTTCCCATCTTGCCACAACTCTCCACCCACAAAACCCGGGTCTGCGCTCAGGTTCATAATTCAGTGTGGAGACCCCAATCCTTATTGACAAACGAAGCTCATGTTCCCTCCCCACAACTGAGTCCTCCCACTATGCGATTTCACAAATATCGACCCAGGGTCAGTTTTGGACGATTCTATTAAAGAATGCTCCCTTCGAGCAAACACTCAGGCTGTCTCATCTGAGGAATATTGAGATATTATGGACTCCCAAACGAGGAACCTAGAATCAGTCAGCAGGGTGTTGGAGGCAGTCTGAGAGGACACTGTGGGTAACATCAAGGCCGTAGCTTTGGCACCAGATCTTTCAGCCCCACCTAAGGGTCCGACTTCATCTTCATTGGCATGAGACACCTAAAGGCTGTTGCCGGGGGGATTCCCACCAGCTCCATAATAACTGCATTTTACTGATCCAAATTAAAAACCACAAGAGACAGCCTTTTCGACACTCCGGGGGAACTATCGGATGCAGACATTTTGGAAGGAGCAGGAGAAGGCTTACCTCAAAGCCCCCCCACCCTTCTAGCTCAAAATGCATCTACACCTTCAAAGGAGCATGGGCTCCAAGCTACAATATCCCAATCTGTGGTGTGAGGGACCCCAAAAGGGCGAGACCAGAACAACTTGTAACCTGGTCCTTCTATTAATGTCCTGTGCCATTCTATCAAGGACCATTCTGTAAACTGGTCCCTCATGCTATGTATTGTACTGTATCATCCTCTGCTGTCTTTCTATTGTGCAACTTTCTGTAACCTATGTTGCTCATTAAGGTTAAAGTGCCCAGTTACCCCAGGGTTTGGCTGAACTAAACTAAACTAAACCGGAATGAAACAACACAGCATTTGATAAAAAAGACCATGCTGCTGGTCAATAATGTTGACCCATAGGAATTAGAAGTTACAGCTTCCCTGGCTACCATATCTGAGGGGGAATTATGACCCAAGATCATAACCTCCAATATACCTCCTTATGACCAGCCCCCAGGCTATCAGGGACAGGGATGGGACTGCAAGATGTTAGTTGAGCGAAATGGTGTGAGACCATTAACATCATTGGAAGGGTCGGGGTTCAAGTCACCGACCCGCCAACCAAGGGCATGCCAGCTGGAAAGGCACTAGAGACAATGCCCATGCCCCCTAACCCCCCTCAAAAATACAATCTAAAAATGTTTCCCCAACCTCACAATCCTCAACAGAGTACTCAATTAGTGAACCAACTAATCAGAGAAATATAATTTCCACATCACGTCCGACAGCCCAACAAACCAAACCAAACCTCCCAACCATCATGACCTCCCTAACCATTGCTCTAGCACCTTTTAAAAAGCTAAAAGAGGCATTAAATGACTCACTGAAGGACCAAACTACTTTAATGGCAATGGTCCATTGTAAATTGCTATTCATCAACGGTTTCATAACAGCCTCATAGCTAAGGAATTCAAACATCTAAAAAAATCAAGATCATACGGGCATAGCAACTTTGGGAGAGAAAGCACCTGTGTTAACACGAAACCAGTATGTACTGTCATCAGCGGTAGGCCTGATTTATGAGGACTCTGTCCATGAGCAACATCTATTTACCAGGACTACGAACATGGACTGCTCTGACAGGGCAGTCAGTAAGGATTCTCAGTTAGCATCAGTGAGAAAAAGCCTAGCGGAAGAAGCCCGAGTGGCTCAGCACAAGATAGGCAAACTGACCCATGCTGGCAGCACGAACCAGGAATATCCTATCTTTACAAAAAAGCTGAAAAAGGAAATGTTAAATGTATCAGAGCTGCCTTTGTATTGCTGTGCCAACCTTAAAGAAACATCAAAAATAGGGAGGGCGTCCTGCTCCTCTATGAAAAGGCTCAAATTGTGTATCACAAATAACGAAAACTCCCACCCTCTACTGACGCTAACTGATCAAGAAAATACTGTGAGACCATTCGGAGCAGAAGAGGAAGGTATAACCTCCCTTGATTTAACAAACTTGTCAGTTTACTCAAAAGGAGGACTCAGAGACTGAATTGGAGATCAATCAAGTGTTGCGAATGATGAGCTTAATTCTGATTAAAAGCTTAATTACTCTGACTGGAATGCTCTGCGGGTGACAAATCTCCTCAGTTTCTAACATTGGCCGAAAAAAGATATAAAGCTCAGAGAACTCAACAACAATCTGAACAGCTTGGGAAGACGGACAGCTGAGTTGTAAACAGTTCAGGGCCTGGTCAATCAGGCCAAGAGATGTAAGTCAAAGGGCTGGGTCGCTGACGGGTTCTAGTTTTCGCAGAGCCAGCCAACCGAGAGACTAACCCCCGCCAGGACGCCAAACCTGGTGGTGCCATTGGGGTCCCGAGAACAAACTACCAGGGACACCTGCAAACAAAACCTCCATCGGGGAACAGTGACCGACGAGCGAGGCCTGTCAGACCAAGAGATCCTCATCCACAAGCCCGGTCACAAAGCAGACAAAGTGTTTGCTCAGTCAAACTGGAATGAATACTAGATAAGGATGACAATATAATACTAAATAAAAAAAGTGTAATGGATTTGATACTCTGTATTCCGAATCTCTTGTGATGTCAGGAGACCTAAAGATCACTGAATTTGTCGATGAGTGATGTGTCCCGTATGGGCAGTGTCTACCTCCACATAACCTCTCCGGTGGGGAAGGGAATGCTTTTGGACAGCACAGAAAGCTTCCTAATGCTGGGTTTCAATGTTTTAAAGGTGAAAGAACAAATCAGGGCTCAAAGCCCAGCCCTCAGTCAGGGGGAAAACGTGCTGGTGCTAACCAAAAAGATGACCAACTACGGAGGCCGGATAAAGATCTATTAAAGAGTCCTGGACTAAGTACTGAACCAGGAAGACACACAACTAAAAACGACCCACTGGGGACCAAATGAACCCTGTAAGGCCCTAGATCCAATTTTAACAACACAATTACAGCCAATAATACAACACAAACAAGAAGAGAGGTCAGACCAGTGCCCGTGAAAAAATCAGCTAACATGGACAGCCTCTCGTCAACATGGCTGTCGGGAGTACTGGCCATTAACAGAAGCACATAGCCACAGAAGGAGACCTTTCCACGACAACTGAGGATGGCATCATGGAATACAAGGGGCTTAAAACATATTACGATAAAGAGCAATGTGAATTTAAGGGATTACAACCTTTTGTGTCTCCAAGAGACTTGGTTTGTGTCAGAAACCACGCCTGGGCAGTAATGGCATAACACTCAGCCCTGCCTCCAAAGGTCCTAAAGGAAGACCAACATCTGGCATCCTAACAGCAATTAAGTAAGGAAGGGGCATTAACATAATTAAGGTGGCATTTTCCAACTTGTTCAACAAGGGGAATTATAGTGGGATGGTCACCACTGACGTAGGCGGAAAGCCATTTTAAGAAACTGCACCTGGCAATTATAAACGTATATTGGAATCCCAGCGTGCTTTCGAACAAAGTGTTTCAGGACTTGGTGGCATCCCTGATAAATTATGCATACCCCATCTATGAAGTTGCCAATATCATTCTATGTGGTGACCAAAATGCCAGGTGTCTGTTGGGGGACTCCTCTGTAAAAAGGAGCATGCACAGAAACACCTTGTGTCAAGAGCAATCCTGTGCCAATCCCTTATGGCATCAAGGGACATGCACATGTTGAATGCGTCTCCTGCATGTTAACTGTTCGAGAGAAGGGAAAGACCATGTCTTTGAAACTAGGAACCTCTTAAAATGTGTTGCATCCTTTAAAGTGTTGGACGCATCTCACAGTGATCATAATCTAGTGCAAGTGTCCTGGTTAGCTGCCCCTGGTTACAACAGAACAAGATTGGAGGCTCCTGTAACGGAGTGTAATAGAAGTACAGGGCTAAGACTGTCAAGAAATTCAATCAAACTCCTGACAGCCTGATTTTTGAACAACAAGAAGATTACAGAGGCACAGGAGAAAAGTGACTTAGTGGACTACATGCCCCTGCTCGAATGTTTCCCTTCTAAAAAAAGAGGAACACATTGAGGAACATAATCTACATTGAACTCCTATGATGCACTCCTGGTCACAAAAAGAAGGGAATTGAGAAGGATCAAACAGAGAGCTGCTATCTCCAAACATCCGGATGACTTACTCAGAGCCAGATTGGCAGACAAAAATTAGACAAATTGGCCATGCTCCTATGGACTTAATATATGAGCACGAGTCTGAAACCATGCTGAAAACAATATGTGGAAGGAAAGTTATCACATTATGGTCCCTGCTAAATTCCTGATTGCGGAACAATGCCTTACCCCAGTTGAGCTGTGTCCAGGAGTAAACATGGACATCTCACTTTAGAGAGCTCTACAAAGAGAACAAAGATCCAAACATCCTCGATTTGAGTGATGAGCGGACACTATGGGATGTTCCCCACAACATTGTAGATATAATGGATAATCTAACCTCGTTCCCCAGGCTCCGATGGCTTAACTAATACAATGTTAAAACAGAATCCAGAGCCGTGGGGTGCCTTTATTCATTTGTTGTTCAAACAAATCATCTGGGAATGCTCCATCCCTGACTCCTGGTGGAGAGAGATAGTGGTGCTAATTTTCAATCAGGGCAAAAGGGAAGATCAGAAGAACTACCACCTAATTGCCCTTCTTGATGTGATTGGTGAGATCTTTGGCTCCATGGTACTACGGTGGTTAACTGAATGGTCCAGGAGCGAAGGATGCAATGATCTCTTCCAGGCTTGTTTTGTGAGAGGGATAGGCACAGGAGTCAATATGAGTCTGTTCAATATGCTGAAAGGAATGGTTCAGGAAGGCAAACCGAGTATCTATCTGACCTTTGTGAACCATGTCCAGGCTTTCGATCAAGTCGTATGTACACGCCTTGTGGGATGTTTTTACCAATACATCCGAGCCCTACCTCAAAAACTGTGCAGTACTGGCATTGAAAACATCATGATGGCCAGAGCTTCCACGAAAATGCCCAGGGAAGTGCATGAAGAATAGGCTGCCACCCATTTTGCCGATGTTATGGGCACAGAAGGGCACTGCCGAAAACCACCATTGGACTACCCACACAGTAGTCTGAAACCATTGGGAATGGCAATGCTGATTGCCAAAAGCAACCTAGAATTGTGGGGAATTCATTTTCTTAAATCCCAAAAAGGGGTGCAGTACCAGTGCTCACCACTATCAGAAAGCCGGCGTTTTAAAACCACCAGATTTTGTTTAAAACTGAATAAATGAACCCAAGGCAAGCCAAAGAAAGACTTACTGAGAGGTGGATACAATCTAAAGTTATATTCTGAAGTGACTTGAAGGTTTATAACAAGACTGGCTGAGCTGTGGATTCCAGCGGTTTAAGTAAATTTGGACTGAAAGACACTAAAAACCTAAATGTTTAAAAGAAATGAGTGACCTACTTTTGAGTGTCACAAAGGTTGCAATTGTTTAAATGTCATAGTTTTAAACTTAGAATCAGCATTCTAGCTGCATATGTAAACATTGTCTTGACTTAAACTGGGTAACAAAAAGTGACATTTTATCTGAAGCCTGGCTTAAGGAACTGAATTCTGCCCACCAGCTATCCCCGACAGGAGATGAGACTTGCACAACAGCTGTGTTCCCAGGCCTAGCTGCCCTTTTGCTGCTCCCACCAAAAGGGATATGACACTTCCCTGATTGAATTACCTGGGCTCTGCAGGAAATTGAACAAAGCCCTGTCCTGACTCAGGCAAATGTTTTATTATGGGGCCGTAAAAAGTGACTTCCTCCTGGAAGTAAAGGGGAGGAGTACTGCCTGTGAGAGCAAGCTGGCTTGGCAGAACTGGAAAAACCAGAAATTCAACCTTGTGCTGGGGGGAAACCACACCCCTGTAGCCAGAATATGGTTTTAGAAAAAGATGAATAACTCATAGTACGGACTTGTGAAAATTATTTAAATGATACCATAATTCTTGTGATTTTTCTGCCCACATTTTAAGAGGTTTTTAGAACCGGTGGCATGATCTGGGGGCAAGCTAGCAGTTAAGAGGGTATTACTTAAAATGTATGCATGTTAAAAATCTGACACTTCATCAATTAATGTCCATACTCCTTGCGCACATGTGTGTAAATTTGGGTTAATGACCGATATTGCGAAACCAGTTAAAAAGTGCAAATGTCGCCATTTCTGAATGCAAGCTCCCAGGAAGAGCAGATTTGGACAGGGTATACCTCCTGTGATATGTGATGGGTGCATGTAATTTTAAACAAATGTGTACCTGTGCAAATATGTCTTTTGGGTCAAAACATAGATTGTGTGTAATTTGACAGGGGTGGGTTCTCTGTACCATAAACAGACCTCATCATGATGACACTTCATTTCATTCCCCCAATCAAGGGGAAGAGGAGGAAGTGGCCAATGAAAAGGGGAGAGGGGTAGGGCCTAGGAAGCTAGCCTCTCCACCCATTTTCAAAACACATAAAAGCAGACAGACAGGACAGATAGGGACATTCAATTGTATTTGCTGCAACGCGCTCTGCCGGACCATACCACATACAGAGATCCAGACTTCAAATCCATCAATCTCCAGAATCCAGAGAGGTTAGAGAGAGAGCAGAGCTGACCCAGATCACTGTGAAGTGCAGAGACCAGACCAGAGTCCAGTCTAAAACCTGACCAGATCCGTGGCGAGGCCCTTTTAATTCAAGAATATAGTGTGAGTACCTAGCAAGACTGTGCAAAACCAATCTTCTAGTTAAAATAATATAATTCAATCTATTTTAATCTAAGTAGAACTGCCTCCTGTCACCTATCATTTGTAAAGCTGTCTAGTTGCTAGCTGTCATTTGTCATTTTGAACTTTAAAATTTCAAATCCGAAAAACTACCTTTATTTAATCGTTCATAACTCCGTAACCATTTGTCCTAGAGACTTGCAGTAACTTTCCTCTGAAAGCTTAGAATCGTGGCTTTTCTACGAACCTAGAACCCCATTCCTACCCCCGATACTTTTGCCGCAATCGCGAAAAACGCACGCGTGAATTTTACTGCGATTTGAAAATTCCTCCATGTGTGAAAACAGCAGCTTCTTGCTAGAACGTGTTAGAAAGTCTTTTGCAACCTGCTAGTTACTCTTAGATCCTTGCTAAAGTGAGCCTGAACTCATCCCAAGTATATTTCACTCACCCTGAACCTCTAGAGGGAATTAAAAGCATTTTAGCATATTTTTCACTTCATTGCCAGCACATATAAAAGCATGTTGGGCCTGTGTTTCTAAACTTCTGTAGTCTAAGCTTGCTGGGGTGAACAGGATTACATTTGATTGCATTTCTGAGAACTGTGTGCCTTCCTTCCATTTCCTTGCATTGCATAAAGGGGGGAGGGGATTGCCAGAGAAAAGTGATTACATTGTTTTGTTGAAATCATATTGAGTATTTTCTGTATTGCATTTTCATTCAACATTGCATCCATCTGAACTTATATAAAGCATTCTCTACCACCTTATTCTTCTGTTCCTATTCACAAGTGTGCTAGTGCCAGACTATCCATTATTGATTACTGCTCATATTAAGTGTGATATCCAATTATTAATTTACTATAAAGTGTGATATATATCTATATTGTTTAAATTCTCAAATAAACCTTTTAAATTGCAAAACAGAACTACTTCTTGGCTCAGTGGGGTCAGGGGGATTCCTAGAGAGGGGTGTTATATAGGGGTAGTCATCCAGAACGCATGAACTGGACATAAAGATATATCAATAAGGGTTTCCATTCAGTATCCCAGACTAGGCATTGACTTAGCTGTAGTGTTGAATTGAATCCTCTTACAGCCTGTGGAAAGACATGTTAAATTGGAACTGCCCAAAGGCAATTTTGGACTCTTTGCCTTGCAAATACAAGCATGAGAGTTAGATTGAACAGGTCGGGCCTCTTGTCATCAGAGATCTAAAACTCTAGAGGCCTCAAGCAGGGTTGCCCAATGGCACCAGTCCTTTTCAGTCTCTTGCTGGCAGACATTAATTTAACATTGGACTCAGCAAGGTGTTTCCCCCACATATTGGCGGGGTCCACTTAAGTTGCCTTCTCTATGCCGACGATCTAATCCTCCTAGACCAAACACCAGTCAGCCTGCAGCGTCAATTGGACAAATTGAGAAATTACGTGGAGGAAAATGACCTCCAGATAAACACCAGAAAGAAAAAGATCTTGGTGTTTGAAAAATCAAAAACCTCTAAAGGAAATCATGAGTGGTACCTGTGGAAAGTGCAAATCGAACATATTTCATCATTCAAGTACCAGGGGGTATGGATTAACAATAGTAATATTGAAACCCCAGTTGTAGATTTGCTTTGAAAGAAAGCTAACACACTCACAAGCCAAGCTACAGCAGTGAACAGGAAATGTGGACAATGTTCATTGATCCCTGTGTAGAACTACTGTAGATCAAAGGTTGTTCCTTCTCTGACATATGGAGCAGAAACAAATTTGAAAGTCCCTACCGACCTGTGGCCACTGTTAGAAGGCATCTTCTGGAAGACGGTCTTGAGAGTTCGAAGTTCTGCTCTGATCCTGATCGTGCATAGAGAGCTTGGTCTCCTCTCAATAAAAGCAACAGTGGATTGGAAGAGACTGGCCCTATTCAGGAAATGCTTATTGAGATCCCAAATAACAACTATTGGGTCCATTTACAAAGAAATCATGGATGCAAGTAACAGGTCTCTAAAAGCATGTGTGAACTCCAACCGAGAAAAACTGAAGCAGAATGCATGCACAGAAGAGGACTCGGAATAAACCTGTGCAGGGTAAAATCTAAGCTGGAGGAGCACAACAGGATCACCATCCTTTCGGAGGCATCAAATTATAAACTGTTCCAACACTTGACTTCAGAGGCAAGTGATTTACCAAGGTACTTCATCAAGTTGCCGAGCAGATTCTTTAGAGATCAATATTTTCAAATCAGAATGAACCTGTTACCATTGAATAAAATAATGCCTCAAGATTGCCATCAAATGTTCGGAAAGCTAACCAATGCTGCTTTTGTGTGGAGACGGCAAGGTGGAAACATTAAAGCATCTCTTTCTGTTTTGCCCGGGGTTGGAATCTGAAAGAACAAAACATTTCGGCTCAATGCTGAAGGAAGTGCCAACATTGGACTCAGAAGGCTGGTGAGTGCGCCTTCTGAAGGGTGAAAGGGTCCCATTGGTGTTGGCCACAGTGGCATTCTTGACCAGGATCCTTCCGTAGGTAAAATGGAGGGGATAAGCTTATACTCATCAATGGAGTCCGCCAAGAGACACTGCTTGGAGGTCATTTGACCGATTATGTTTTATTGACGTTTTTGCAAAAATTGTAATCAATAAAGATATATTTTCTGTTCACAACCCTTATTTAGAAATTAAGAAAAAGTGTCACATTGAAGAGTTTTAAATTCATATCTGAGTGGTTCAGAAATGCATATTCAGATGGGTGGAGCAAGAACTCCCAGAGTGGGACCTGGCGATCTGGGAACCAATCAAATTGAATTGAAGGGGTAGGCCTTTAAATGTGGAGGAACAAGAGCTGCCCAATCAGGGGTGTATAAAATGAGCTGGCACCTCATACTTTAGATATTTTTGAGGTGTGGATAGGAGATGATGCACAGTTGGAAAAGTAAATAACTGACCGGCTGACTGATGGAGACAAGAAGGCAAGAAGGAAAGTGGAACTAAAATCTCAACATATCCAGGCGAAGAACTGGGGTCATCCATAATAAGAGGCAGACACAAGGATTGAGGCTGGGGGCCATCCATAAACAGAGATAGAAGGGCTTTTTCAGTGCAATATGTAACTAGGTCCCATTGCTTCCAATGTGATGACCCAGGAAGCCTATTGACTTCTCCTATGCACAAACCCTTAGGGATTGAAAGTGAGTAAATGTGTACAACAAAATAAACCAACATGGGATTCTATTTGAATGTCTTTCCTTATATAGACATGCATGTGGTGAGCATCCAGAGTAGATCCCTAGCATGTTCTTATTATCTAATAATTTAATTGATTCCTACATAGTAAACAGACACTAGGGAGATCTTGGGGACATTTGACATCTTCAACATCTTTCCAAGTGTGAATAATGATATATTCGTTCAAGTAATTATGGATCACTTAGTACCCTTTTGCCATCCCAAAAATCCCCTAAAGGGTAGGGGGTATTTAAAACTGAAATTCCGATTGTTCAACATTCCCTGAGTTATGCATTCAAGCAAAGGGGTCCAAACTGTACACTGAATCTCTGGGTCTATGCTGTGCAGAAAAATGTCTCTAGGGTTAAGTAAAGGGTAAAAAACTGATTTAAATGCAGACTCTCTCTATACATAGAGGGAGTAAGGATCTTCAAATTGAAGGGGGAATGTGCACTGCATAGATGCAAAGGAAAGGGTTTGTCATCTGTTGAGAAGTGTGTGTTATTAAACATTTGCTGTGCTAGAACATTGCTACAAATGAAAATTGTGCAGGGTGGTCAGAAATAAAGAGCACTGTGCTTGTCATTTTTTTTTGTCCAACAGAAAGCGCTACATGTATTTAAGTTAAGCCAACTACAAATCACAATGTCAAATAATATGGTCATGCCTTGTTCTAGGGTGCCACATTAATTATCCATATATTAGGGGTAACCTTGTCAGTGACCTAATTATCTGAAGTATTCTCTAGACCTATGCTTCTCTTTACAAGTGACCAGGGGAATTAAAGATCTGAATAAAAACTGGGCATGTTGATGGGTTAGTGATTCAGTGATCTTTTGATACCAAAGAGAAACTGTGTTTTCAACTGTTTTTTACATTTTGTGTGTAATGTGAAGTTTTGAGAGGACTGCAAGTTTTTGTGCCTCTTGATAATCAGTAAACACATTTGGATTGTGTCTAGTAATTCAAGTGAAACACTTTATATTCGTTCGTCCTATTGCAAAACAGGTGAAGGAGAACTGGGGTGTTAGGCAGAGTTAGTTAGGAATCTAAGTCATAACTCAATTGGTGTGGCACTCTTGATTGGGGAAAGGAACACCCTGCATCCCTACAGAAATAGAGGGTTGTACCATGATCTAGCTCTCCGATTTGATTAATGACAATTGCATTGTTAACAGGGTATTCATTTTAGTGCAATGTCAGAGATTTGCATGGCAGGTTGTGGATGCAGTTGTTAAATCACACTATTTGCTTAACTCCTGAGATTCAGGGAGGTGTACAGATGAACACAATTGTGCAGAATGAACACAAAGATAAGTTGATTTTGTAGTGTTGCTTATTGAAATATAACAGGAATAAAGTGCAGGGTTTTTGTTCCTGCAGAGTAAGAATTCTAGGGAGGTGTGTGAAAGCCACTTTCAAAAGAATGACATAGAATTGAAGATGCCAGGAGACATCTTCTAGCCAAGCTCTTCATTCACTGGTCTGAGCAGAAAGCTAGGGTTTGTCAATCCAGAAGGGTACAGGAAGTCATATTAGTAGGCGCTGACATTTGGATGGATGGTGGAATTTTACATAAAGCCGTAGAGCAATGGTATTTCACACAAAAGACCAATGAGGTAAAAATTAAAATGGCCCACATCATGGCTCATTTGTATTTCCATGCATAATTAATAGAAGAGCGATTGAAGACTAAAGAGACCATTGTGCTGAAACAAACTGGTGATCTGAAACGGGCTAATCAGTCGGCTGATCAGACACAGATATCACTCAACAGTTAGAGGATAAACTACAACAAAACCAAATTCTTGAGCTCAGTTATGAGAACCTAATTGAGCAACTACAAAATGAGGTAAACGTCCATCAACACGCCAGTGTCGAATGAGAAATGGAATTCACTGAACTGCAGGACACACACAAAGAGAGTGTAGAAAACTTGAAAGACCGGACAATACACAATCATTTTTCGCTGGATGAAATTGTGGCCTTCAAATAGTCCATTAATGAGCTAAAACATGAAAATAGCCAGTTAAAAATAAATGAGATTGACTAACAAATGGATTTTGATCACATGCAACAGAATTTGTGGCTGATCAAATACAAAGTTACTTTAAATTTGAAAATGCAGCTAGATAATGGTCAGCATGTTTCTCAGGAACTGGCCAGAACAATGGAAGAAAATCCAGATCTTATGTGGTCTTTTATACAAGCAGAGGATGACCTTTTGGATGCTGTACATAGTAAAGATGGAGTACCTGGTAAGATGGGGTAAAGGAGTTACAGGGGGGATAATGCATCCACCATCCGGTGTCCCACTCCCCGAAGACTCCTCACCCAGGTGACCCACACATACTGGTCCACCCCCAGGGTCTGGATCCAAAGGTGAAGAGAGAGATCTGTGAGAACTACCTGTTGAGACAACTTCTAGTTTCTCACAGTAGGGAAGACCAGCACAATCTTACTTTTACCTTTGGAGTGTAGCAAGAGCCCAACTGTGGAAGAACATTTTACAAAAATCTGCACATTTCTAGAACCGTTGCAGAAAGCTGGAAGCAAATCTGTCCTTACAGAAGGTAGAATGGCGTAAGACCAGAGTGAACTTTCCCAGGCACAAAATTACCCCTGAGGGTCTTAACCCCCAGGCAAGGAAAGCTGAATAATTAATGAGATTAAACGACCCTACCACTCACCGAGAATTGAGAAGCCAGCTTGAACTCACTAATTATAGCAGAAAGTTATTTGAGGACTACAGAGATGTCATTGTTGCCATGTCCATTTATTAAAGTTTGGAGTCAGGTTTGAGTGGGGTCCAGAACAAACCAAGGTAGTTAAAAAATGTCAAATAAGTCTTTCTCAAGCTCCTTGTTTGGCTTGTGAATAAGCCGAAAATAAGGAGAGACCTGCCTGGCAGTGGTATTGTATAAAAAGCACAAGATGATCAACAATGTTATCTCTTCGGCGAGCAAAACCTTTTCCTGTGTGGAGGAAAAATGCAATGGTTGTGAGAAGGCATTCCTGGTAATGGTATGGAGATTGACCAACCACTGCTCATTTATACAGGGGGAGCACATCTTTGTAGAGACTCCTCACCAACCCTTGCAGTATTTACAAAGTGACAGAATACGGGCTGTGAGTGTATCGTACTCCAGAATTACTCCCTGGATTCTGTCCATGCAAGGCTTTCCTGTGAGGTCAGGTATGGCCTAAACAAAGCGTCCTCTATCACAAAGATTGTCAGGCTTGCATGATTGTGCTCAAGAAAACTGTCCTGAGGATGAAAGTTTAATAACCAAAAATAATATCGAGGCGTACCTAGCTTCCCCATAGACGGTCTATGAAGAAGACACATGCCAGGGGATACCCATAGTTTATGTGGATAGGTGCTCCTACCATGTTGTCAAAAATGGACAGGGAACAAAACTAGTGCTGGCATTGGAAATTCCTGGGTTAATATTACCCCTGAAGTCTCTGCTGGTTATGTAATAGGATCGCAAAGTAGTCAGGTGGTGGAGGTCATTGCCATACATCAATCCCTCCTATCTGCAGTATACAACCTATTTAAAGAATTGGTGATAATCACTGACTATGTCAGCAATGGGTTTGTGGAACACCTGAATAACTGGAAGAATTGAGGCATGCTTTGTGCTAATGACAAACTATTAAATCATTGAACATTGATCCAAGCCTTTAATGGTCAGGTGACCTCTAACCAGAAGACAATCTATCGGAAAATGATTAGAGGTCATTTCAAAATAGAGGGTCTAGATAAGACTGGGAATGACCTGGATATCCACCTTGCTAAAATGGTGATCCTGGTGTTGATGACATCTTCAAAAATGTTTTGAATTCAAGATGGTTTGTTGGTATAGGAGATCAGTATCTGGATATGTCCAATGACTGTTACCTACCTCATTTCGGAGCCTGGTGTTGAATCATGCTCATGACATGGCTATTGCTGTTCATACGACTTTTTCACAAAACATTAGAAATCGTGCAAGAAGTTACATATTGGCAACATATGGGCCAGGACCAAAGCACATCTAAACGGTGCCTTGGGTGTGCTCAATTTCAAACAAGTTCTCCCACACATAGAGCTTCCCTACAGAAAAAAGGGAATGCCACTGTCTTGGTCAGATTTTCAAGTTGATTTCCTCGGGCCAGTGATTCACTCCTCTAGAGGAAATAAGTCTAGGATGATGGTAACATGTTTCTTTACAAAGTGGATAACATGTCTTCCTGCCCCAAATTGTAAGGTGGAGACAGCTTCCACTCTAATGATCAACCACACATTCTCCTGTTTTGGCTAACCTCAAAGGATTGAGTCAGATAGAGTAATTTCACTAGTGAGGTGATTAACAAGATGTGGGAGATTCCAGGCGTAAAAAGAAAACGAATAGCTTACCGCCAGACACAAGCGGATGGGTTGTGAGATACAATAAGACCATTGTGAGCATACTGAAGGCCCAGTTTGGACATTCGATTACCACTTGTTCTGATGGCTCTAAGGTCTACACCATCTTTCCAAATAAACTGTCTCCATTTGAACTGATGACTGGATGAAAAATTCTGTTACCTCAGCATCTGTTTTATAGAACATAGAAATCGATACTGATTAATGCGTCCACCACTCATGAGTATATTGAGAACCTAAGGGAGCACCTCCAGCATTCTTTTGCTAATGCCCAGTGTAATTTAGAGAAGTCAGCTGAAGGGATGAAGTCAGAGTATAACTTGAAGACCTCAAAAATGCAGTATGATGTAGGTGAAACTGTCAATCTCTATAACTTTCAGAGGAAACAAACCAAATCCATCCATCATGGCACAACAGTTTTGAGGTTGAGGATAAAATATCGCCTGTTGCCTCTAAGATACGCATACTCAAAGGAGAACAATTGGAAGTTAAAGTGGGTCCATATCAATCAGTTAAAAATGTGTAATTCCAGACTAGCTTTAAGAGGGATTGAGGAGCCCATGGAAGATAGATCCAAGGATCCATCTGAGGAATGAAAGATAAAGTTAAAACCACAAGAAGGAAACTAATAAATATTTATATAGAACCGGTGAGTCTTTGAATTAAAAGTTCATCAGAAATGTTTTCCAGACATCATTTTTATTGCAAAGATTCAAAAGTAAATGTGTCTCATATTGCATGCAATGTTTATCCTAGGAATCGATGCTTAAACCTGAATTCTAAAGAACGTGTTTCACTCCTCTCTTTTGGAACATTATTGCAAATGTCTTCCAACCTGGGGACTGGATGAAGAGGAGTCCAATGAAGACCTAGGAAACCAGAAAAGAAATAGAAATTAGAGTAATCCTGGAAGGATGTCTTTTCCATTCTCCGGAAACCCAAACGAGGAGATTGAAACCCAATTGTTCACTACCGGATGAAGAATGGAGAATGGGACGTTCCCAATTGAAGAACTTGATTCTGTTAATAGTACCCTCTGAACGGCTGAAACCAGTCCACCCTCTGTTTAGTGGACATAATTGATATATATATATATATATATATATATATATATATAAATAAGATAAATACCCCAATTCACTTCACAACCACTTAATTTTTAACATTGTCTAGTGACAATATTTTAATTGGACTGAAGAAGGGGAGCAAAACAAGGTCTATCTGTGCTACTTTTTCTGCTTACACAGCAGAGCTGTTTTAGTATATTAATCTTAGTTGCAGTAATTGTTGATGACTAATTGTATATTGTTAATTGATGTTTAGTGCATTCAGTGTGGTGAATGATTTGTTGTTATTTAACATGTTTCTTGACATAACCTTTCGAAGTTAGAGAGAGGCTCAGTTACTTTCTGTCCCTTTTACCTAGATAGGCAGCCCACCATCTCTGTTTTAGGGTGATTACCTATATAGTTAGGGTGATTTAGCTTTTCTTCAGGGAGAGGCAGCAACATGGAGATCATAAGGAGATCTGTGAAATATATAGGTTCCTTCACCTTTTGTGTTACATGTATTTGAGCAATGGAGAGGACTAAGCTGCTTAGCAATTTGGCCTCACTATTTTCTTTTGATAGAAACTCATTATTTACACATAGATTGATCAAGAAAAGGATGCAGTTATCCGTAGAGCAAATTGCAGGACTTACCTGTATGGAAATACTCTATACGCTATATCAATCATTGAAGGGTGTAGGCTTGTTGCACAAATAAACCCAAATAGTTGTATGGGCACAACTGGGATCCATCATCTATCACAACCTATCTACAGAATGTTT
The DNA here is from genome assembly GCF_040938575.1 of Ambystoma mexicanum. Classification (NCBI taxonomy): domain Eukaryota; kingdom Metazoa; phylum Chordata; class Amphibia; order Caudata; family Ambystomatidae; genus Ambystoma; species Ambystoma mexicanum. The sequence goes on from NC_090935.1 coordinate 185,973,168, forward strand.
GGATATTATTGAACTGGCCTTTTTACCTACCAAATGTCAGCCAGAAAATACTGATATTAGGTGACTTCATTCTGTGTGAGAACATACCCAAAATATTCATACTTTAGTTGTCAGGCTAGTAGGAAGAGATTAATGCAAGCATTTGGCCACGGCACAACACTAATCATTCTTCTGCTGTTAAACATGCTGTGCTACCCATGTCCTGACAACTTGTCAGGTGCTATTGTCCCACAACACTGGCCATTTGTCTGCTCTGCCCCAGGTTTAACCAATAACCTATAACAATAGTTACTGTAAGATAAATAAGTGCCTTCCCAGGTCCACTCCTAACTGTGTTGTGTGCCTGATATCTTATTCTGTTCTAATGGATCACAGCTCTGAACTACACCTCCTAGCATTTCCCATGTGTTCCTGGGCATGAGTGAGACAGCAGATCCCATCTGAATCTGATCACATCTATTTGTGCTATTTACGTATAAAACACTCTGTAAATGTAAGTCCTCTCTACTCAGGGCTCCACATTGAGGGTAGTGCTTCATCATGTATCTTTGCTGCAACCTCACAGTTTCCGATCATTATCCACAGTCTTTTTAATCTTCTGCTCTTGCTTATCCCCTCTGCTCACTGTCTTCTCTAACCTTAGCCAGGTTACTATGGTAGCAGATATGACTTAACATGTAGGGTGATATCAACCTACATTGGTTAAAAATGGAATTAAAACCCTGTGTCTAACCGATAAATGCCTTTATGGAAAAGCACCTGCCTTCCTTAAGACCAAACCTACACCCTACAACCCTACCAGAACATTAAGATCCAAAACCAAGGGCTTGATAACAACTCCAAAATTCAAAAAAGAACTAGGCCTAGGAAGAGCCTTCCCCACCCGTGCGGCAGCCTTCTGGAACAAACTACCGACATGTCTCAGACTGGAAACTAATCTATACTCTTTTCGTAAAAAACTTAAAACCTTGATTTTTAAGTAATACCTGATTAGATTCGACGTCTTCTGCTGGCTTAACCCCTATGTGCAATGAATTGTCCCGTCTTTTGTTTTTGTCTTTCATTGTCTGTCCGTGTCTTCACGAATGCGCCCCGATGCTTGCGAGCAGTTCGGCGCAATACAAAAAACAAATAATAATAATAAATAATCAAAGGTCATTATTCAATGCAAACATTGCTCAAATGACATTGTACAAATGTATGTCACATAACTATCAACCTTGAAGATATCACAGGAAGAGGCATCATGGATCTGAAAAAAACTAAAAACAACCAAAAATCATCTACAGTAAGCTTACAATTCATAGAATAACAAGTGGTCAATAAAACAGGCAGCAAACTATTTCCGTTGCCTAACATATCTGAACTAGGGTGATGCCTTTATATACTATAGTTGGCGTCATGATATGCCTCGGTAATGCACTGCGGAAACAATATAGAGATAAATTGATCTGTTACTGTGACCTTTTGCCAATTATAGCCTAGAGGGCAGGCACAGTAGTGGTATTCTAAATACATCAATATATTCTGAAGTGATACATTGTAAGAAATGTAGAGCGTCCAATCTGCAGTTATATTCAGGAAATAAAGAAAATAACCTACCTCGCTCTAGCTCTAAAGGAATGGGGGGGGTTATCACTACTTATACAAGTATCAACTCAGGTGCTCATCGTCAGGATGATGGTCCAAATGAAAAATGTTTTTTCTCTGTCCAAAAACCTACTATAACCCTATCACTAATGTACAAAAGGGTACAGCATTCAAATGAAAATAGTACCAGGAGAATGAGTCCATTCTTCGGACCTACTTTACACAGCCTTGAGTACTTTTTTGTGGTAATATTTGTCAATAGTCCTCAAATCTCTCTTCATTTCTTCCCAAGTGCTCCCGGCAGCTTTCTTTACAGTTCCAGCAATTCTTCCCTGTCTTAAATCTTTCTGAAGATTACCTCCAGACAGCTCTTGTTGCCTAGTATCCTCTGTAATCCTACTCAAATTACCACTGTAATGAGGGAGAGTCTCTTAGATCTTTGGAGATCACTACTGTTATGAGGGAGGTTTCTCCTGATGCTCTCTTGACTCTTGGTTCTGTGGGTCTCACTACTGTGATGAGGAAGATTACTCAAGAGGCTCTCTTGACTCTTGGTTCTCTGGTTATCACTACTGTGATGAGTAAGATAACTCCTGAGGTTCTCTTGGCTCTTGCTTCTCTGGGTCTCAATAATGCGATGAGGGAGATTACTCCCAAGACTCTCTTGACTCTTGAGCTTTCCCAAAACCTTGCTGGGCCTCCTGCTGCTCCCATTATCTGTAACGTGTCGGTACTACATCACTGGTTCCTCCTGGGGTGATGGACTGACTTGTGTTGGTTCAGAGCTTCCTGCTTTTTTCAATCTGATCCCTGATTCGTCCTTGTGGCTCTGCTGAGACTTGGGCTACATGGCTCAGCACAGTTGCAGGACCATACGGACCACCTCCTCAAGGTCATGCCACTGCTGGCTTCTTTCCCTCTCTTTCAGTTGTCAGCAGCTTGACTTCCATCACCTTTCTCCGCTGATCGTTCCTAGATGGCCCTTCCTCTGGAGATCAGTGTTTTTATAGCCAACACCTAGTTTACAGGCATAAACAGTTCATTACAACACAACACCTAGAAGTCTATTGTTGGCCAACGGACACTTAATTTATCAAATAGTATTAAACTAACAGGTCTTGAAAGTGGTTGTTCCCGGACTATGGAATTAAATGGGCACATACTTGTGTCAGAATTCAATCTTCAGCATTTCATTAAAATCACAACAACAGTGCTATTCAGGCTTGCCTTAAACGGAGGACTCATAAAACACATGTCAGCAACTGTGTAAAATTGGATATGAGCTTGCATTCAGATTGATTGTAGATAACAATTAACAATTATTGCCCTGCAGCATACTAATAATGCCAGCTTGAAAGGTGTGGGATGTATTGACCCACTTTTGATCTGCTATGCTGCATCACACTGTTATGGTGGGGCCAGAAACAGCAAATTGGCCGGAAAACCCTTGTACGCGCCAAAACCCCTGAAAATTGTGCTTTTCAATGCACAAAAAGATGGCTGCCCAATCTGCCACGCCTGTTGTCAGTGGTGTAACAGAGCTCTCACTACTGAAATGTGTCACTGGACTCCACAACGAAAGTGGAGTGCAGAAGGAAAAAGCAGTGCTTTGCTAAATGAAACTCCAAATATTGCTTTAAATCACCTTTTCTTTGCTGCTGAAACTTCAGAATGCTGGTACAGAATACCTTCAAATATTCAAAATTTTCGCTGGGTGCTACAATTCACTTAGTTTAAGGAATCACTGTGAACTTACAAGGTCCTGAAAGGCCAAGAGCATAAAGAGATCTCCACAGACAGTGGCCTGTCTGTGGATCAGTAAAAAAAATCTCTGTGCAGCAGAGGGCTACCTATGATGACAGCTGTCAGGGGCCTTCCTCAGTAAACTTTAATATGTTATAAACTGCAAGTCAAATGTTTGCAATATAAGAGGCCTTTTATTGATAGTAACCCATATTATAGTTGTGTTTGATCCCACAGGTTTAAAATCTAGAATGAGCATTCTATTCTATGAGCATTCTATTTGTTATTTGATACAACAAGTTTGTTTTGTGTTAAGGAAAAGCCAAAAGAATTTAACACTTAAATTAAACTTGGCTGAAGCTGCAAAACTGGAATGGCAAGTTTTTCTTAACAAAAGGAAGGCCTTCCCTCAGCAGGAACTCACAGGGAAGCGTTAATTACAGGGTAGGACATTATCTGGTCTACAGAGGTAAAAGGAACAATGACAAGCTGCAGCTCAGGAAATTCGAAGTGTGAACAGGGTCGTAAACAAGGAGGAGCCTGCTCCTGGACTGCAGGGAGACAAAAAGAGGCGGACCCAAGCAACCATTTGTGCCTGAACATTAACAAAGAACACTTATAACTTACTAGTCAAAATGGTGAAAAATATAAAAAGTTTTTCATTTAATTTCTGGCTGCACGTATTAAGAGGCAGCAAAACTATGCGACATGTTCTGGAAAGGAATGTCAAGAAATGTGATTTTACGCAAAATGCATGACTGTTAGAATTGTGATAATGTACACGCATGTCCCCATGTTAAACACGCATATTTGGGGAAACTTGCATACAAATTGAAAAGTGCGTTCACAGTAAAAAGGGCAAGATTCTGTGGAAAGTGGAGACATGATCCCACAGCTACGGGGTTTTGAGGAATGGCTGCTATGCAAAATATGGGATTTTTGTTTGTAATTTGTGTAAAAGTGACTAATGTAGAAATGTGTGTTTAAGGTAAAATCCAACTTTGAGACCAGTGGCTAAATGGAGCTCTCTCAGGATTGTAAAACAAATCATAAAACCTGACATCACCCAGCCTTGAGCCAATCACTCAAATTGCAAGGTGGATATGAAGTATTGACCCTATCCCAACACAAAGGGGCAGGCTTAGATAAGCCCGCCCACACACCCCCTGTATGATGTCATTTCATAGCATAAATAGAGACAGCTCACCAGACATAGGGACACACAGATCCACTCACTTCCTGATGCTGGCGGATTACCCTGCTGCTGAAATCTACATCTACCTTGTTCCAAACTCCAGAACCTTAGCAAAGCAAAGGCCAATTGCATAGCTGAACCATTCTCAGCTAGGCCTCAAATTCTGGAACAGAACCCCAAAAGCCTAGGGGAAGCAACATAATACAGCCGGGCTGTGCTGTTACTGCTTGCCTGCTAAATTGAAAGAGCCTCAGAACCAAGAAGGGCAGATCCCGTCCAGTCCTGTTCCGTGCTGTGACCAGAGCACCTTGCTAACCCTGTCCAGTCCTGTGCCGTGCTGTGACCAGAGTGCCTTGCTGACCCTGCCCAGTCTGATGTGCCCAGCTGTCAGTCCCTGATAGGTCTAGAATCCTGATAGGTCCAGAATCCTGATGGTCCAGAATCATGACGGTCCCATTTAAAAACGTATCCAATGAGTATAAATAGGAAGAACTGTGCCATATAGCGTAAGTGCTTTGCATAGTCTTGTCCCTAGCTTATACAGATCCTTTCTTTCATTTAGAACCAGTATTGTTAGAACTATCTTTGCACGGACTCTTCCCTCACATGTGTTCCTAACCTCTAACTTCCTATTGATTGATTAAGGAAGTAATTCCCAAACCAAACAGAAAGCAGAGTATCACACCCAAACTGTTATGATAGACCGTAAATGACCTTCCTGTGTGGCATTCTAATTTTTGGTCTTTAATATAGTGTAAGCAAACCCATTTGTCATTTTTAAAAGTGCATTTCTGTTTCCATTCTCGCGCCTATCTCGCAAAGACAACGTTCACTAAAATTCATTGCAACTGTGCGATTCTCCCGTTATCCCGACTATCGCTGACTGAAAAGTTTGCTGAGAAATTTGTACACGTGTAAAATAGCTCTAAACTGCTTCCAACTTGGATTTTAAGATTTCAAATGTTTTCTTTGCATTATCTCATTGCTTGTGTGTGTGTGCAACTATTCAAAGCGGCTCCCATAGGAATTTACAACAATTTAAGTATTTCTCCACACATTTAGAGTTCTTGCTCATCCACTTTAAAAGTCATTCTGACAGTAGAAAAGCCCACTTCGTTTTTCTCTTTCTGTGTAAAAGGGAAAGGGGGAAGTGAGACACTGCTCTCTCCTTCCATCTCTTTGCATTGCCTATTGGGGGTTTGAGAAGTGTTGCAGGGGGAATTTCTAACCATTGTGCTATCAGATCTGAACCAACAAAAAAGTATTATTTTCTGTGCTGCATTTGTTTTGCCTAGTACCTATTCCGAGTGTACTAAAGATATTATTCAGTGTTCTGTCACCCCATTGATGATTGTTGTTTACCTATTAAAATATATATACTGTGATTTTGAACTAAGCAAATAAATAATACCTTTTACAAACCAGCCTGATTTCTAGTCCAGCATTACCCGGGTATTCTTAAATAAGGGATATGATACGAGTGGTACCTCTTTCAAATAATTGAAGCCATATATTAAATACGTTTTTCCATTGCGCTGTACACTGGACCAAGAGCAGAGTGCATCGCCTGATTGAAATCCTTAACAAAGGGGCCTGAAAGACAAGGTCCATTGCAGTAAAAAGTGTTCAAACACAAAAATAAATGCAGAAAGTGATGATGGACTAGAGATTAATTTACAATATCATGTCTGGATAAAACACTATAAAAAATGTAAGTAATCAAAACACCAAAATGGTGACAACAAATACCAATTCTTGGTGAGTTGGCTTTTACTGGAACGGTTCCCACAAACCTCTTTTAGATCATGTTCTCTGTGGATGAAGTAAGCATTTCTGTTGGCATTGTTAGATATTTCAGAGAATGGGCTTGCACCCCTCTGTCTCTGACATGTTGGGTTTCTCTGTTCAAATTATTGCTTTTGCTCCTCTTTTTTTGTGCCCTGGAATGTTCTGGATAAACCCTTATCCACTTCTCCTTGCCTGGTTATGAATACACCAAATTAGTTACAAAGTCCAAAGTTTGGGGTCTGAGTTCTACGATCTGCTCATTTATGATCCAACAGTCCCAGATGGAGGCCCGGACTGGGTGGATTGGATAAATTAGGTGGAAGGGAGCATCAAACATGTACTTATACAGAGGATATTGGGATTCCGAGGAGATTTGTCTCATTGAGCCTGTAAAATGGGTTGTATTAAATGTAGACATGATTGTAAATTAAATGTCTAACAGTATGACTGATTTTGTTGAACTGACCCTTTCCAGACACGCTCTCATTGAGGAAGAGTATAAGTAAACTTATTCCCAAAGTGGATTTGGATGGAGTATGTCTAGGCATTAGGATCTCCAAGGTTGAAGGAGAGAGATGCCCTGTAAAATAACTAGTAGCATACTTTGCAAGAAGATTGAGTGGATAAGGTAGTTGCCTTGGTGGGTTTCTCAGCATAGCAATTTTGAAAGCGATCAAGGGTAAGTATATGCTAGGATGTATATGCTAGGATGTGTTTATTTATCTGCAAACTCCTCCATGTGTGCTGTCACCTGATGTGGTGGACTTTCCGGCTTTGAGGAAGGATAGTGTGTACAATGTTACTAAACTATTTGTGGACACCTTTACAATCATTCAGTGATAAAGGGTTGTGTGTTAAAGGGAGCAGAACGTCTTTGAATCGGGTTGTAATGGCACATGAATGAGTGGCAGTAAACGTTAATGGTTTTGCCAGTAATTGTATCAGTTTCGTGCTGAATTACTTCCCATCTCGTAAAGACGTACATCGTTGTGTAATTTCTTGTTTAATGATACAGTAGTCATTTCCTTTCCATAAATAATCTTTTAACTAATACAAAAGGAAGAAGCAGATCAGGAATAGTCAACTTTTGATTTGGTGTAAAGATAATCAGAGGAAAACCTGTAACTATCAAGACAAGAGGTCTTTCAGGGAGCACGTTTACTCCAGATTACCTGGGGTCTGCCAGGAGACATAGGACAGAAGGACTATATCTCACATAATTCCTCTTTTCTCCACAAGAAAATCACAGACCATATCAGAGTAACATATTTACATATTAAGAACAGGAATAGATGAGGAACACCTAAGTCCTTTTTCAAATTATTTCCCTTCCCTCAAAGAGGACAATCATCAGGATCTCACATTCGTCATCCATTTGATAACCCTGGTAGCAGCAGTCATTTATAAGCAGTAGAGTTGCAGTTTGGAGGTGGAGATGGACTGTTGAAGGAAACAAGAGGGAAGAACCGAAGGAGTTGGATTAGGAGGAAAGAGACTGGAGAGAGGTGTACTAAAATCAGAAGTGGAGGTTGGAGGTGGTGAGGAATAATAAGATGGTGAGGAGGGAGATCCGTAAAGGGGAGATGATGTTGAAAGTGTTGTTGAAGAGGAGACATGGCATACAAGAAGAAGAAAGAACTAGGTTTGTTGGAGTGATGAGGAGGAACGATGAAGCATTAGTTGGAGAGAAAAGGAAGGTAATAGAAGTGAAAAGCACATTTGTGGAGATACTTAGCTGAAAAAGTGGAAATAGTGTGTTTAGAAGGAGGGTCTGTCAAGGGAAAGACAGAAGAACATATTCAGGAGGTGTTTTGAAGAACAATGACAGACAGCATATTTTACAAAGGCATTTAGAGGGAGAGTTTAGTAGAATTTTATTTAAGAGGTAGTTGGATGAGAGGGACTAAGAGGACCATGGTGGTAGAGGTCCAAAATCTACATCATAAGCCTAAATGTGTTGGCCTTCAGAAGGGAGGGGAAGATAGTATTGTTGAGTGGAGAGGAGCTGCAAGTGAAGCAAAGCTGCAGTGCAGCGGGAGAAGAGGTCAGAAGCAAAGAGGGGAGTGAAAGATTAACAGACACACCCTAGGTCTACGTGATGTAAATGGATCAGATGTATTTATTTATTTATTTATTACATTTGTATAGCGCACAGCAGCCCTTGGGCATCGAGGCGCTGTTACTTGTGGGAAGCTTACTTACAGGATAGGTACAGTTGGGAAATGCATTTATACATACGTTTGTACATTGATACATTTAAGTACATAATTGATTTATAAATACATTTGAACTTATCCGACTGAACAGGTGATTATGGTGTGAATCAAGGGAAGAGCGCCGTTTTCATGGATTTCCGGAGTGCCATGATGGATGCCTCGCCCCGAATGGAGGAGGATAGGGCATTCCAATGTGAGGGTGCGAGGTAAGGGAAGCTAGCACCACCTGCTCCTGCTCTCTTTACCATAGGCACGCAGAGCTGGTGGTATGAGAATTTGGCAGAAAGGAGAGAGTGAGAACAGAAACGAATATGATGTGCAGAGAAATTTGTTCTTAGGCACGAGGCCAATGCTAGTTATGAAGGAGGTGAGGATTTTGGTGATGGATTTGGACCTCAAGACTTGGAGGTGAGGCATACCGGATGATGGAACCTTTAGAGAGGCTAAGGCAGACATTCTTTTGATTGTAGATCTTAGGCTTACTTCCACTGTGCACAGCATTGCCCTGGCAACTGCTTGAGTCACATATGTGTCCATATTTAGGGCCCAGAAACACAGGAAAAGTGATATCCTTGGACACTAGAAAGAGAAGCAGAAGCCAACTATCATAGAAAAGGTACCCAGAGACATCTGCTTAAAACTAGATATGTTTGTTTGCTCAAGGTGATGTGTGTTTTAACCCAGAAACATTTTAGTTGAAACACAGAGAAGTTTGTGTTAGAAGTTATAGCCTTTTGCTTATGATATTGTCACTGGGTTATCACCAGTGGTCTCCTACTTATGATTCAACTGTTGTATTCAGACACAACAGTACAGGTGAGCCTGGATTTACAGGGAGCGGTTTCAGGCACAATCCCTACATCAAGTGCCTTAAACAGGGTTGGTCCAGGCTCCTTGTCTCCTCAACCTTTACCTGGGTGATTTTAAATTTGTAACAAAGAGAGTTAACAAGAACCCATTTAAGATTCTTCAATTTCTTATTCGTAGGCGACCCATGCAGATGACCTCGTTGTAATGGATGGCATCTAAATAGACTTACAGCAAAGTGTGGATGAGGCAATGGAGTATTTTGAAAATAACTCTTTGACGGTTAATGCATCTTATGTTTTACAATGTAATGTACATCTTTTAACACTGAGCCCCTCAGATAGTGCAACCGGGGATCTGTATTAACAATTTTCAATTTTGAAGGAAACCATATATTTTGGTTTTTCCATTTCTAGCCGGTAACATAGATCAGTGGGTTTAGCACTTGTTGCTGCAATCCATGTTTGATTGGCAGGGAACAGGTTCATATCACGGTTCATATCACAGATAAGGTCGACTTAGCCTTTCATCATTCCGATGTCGATAAAGCAGCACCAATTTCGATTTGGTAATAATAATGTATGTATATATGTTCTATTTAAAGTGGTTTGGATAAAAGCGCTATATACAAACATATTATTATTATTATCATTATTGTTTAAATAACTCTCTGGACCTCAAATTATTACCTTTTGCTTTGCAAATGAAAATATGTATTTGGTATATTATGTTTTTTTCAATTCTTCCTTTATTTCATTTTTAGGGGAAATGGGAATGCTTAGGTTAAGATGAACTTGCAAGTGGAGCATATGAGCAGAGATCTGTGGACCTTGGTTTTGTCTAGATAGTTACCCAGCAGTCCATGGTAGATTTAAACATTAAAGGAACAGATTGATAGTACATATTGAGCAATCCTGCATGGGAAACGTGGAAGCAGTGGGGGTACAGGAGAAGATTGTAAAGGATGTAAATAGAAAGAATCAGTACTTTAAAGAGAGAAGCAATTGACACTGATGTATTAGACAAGATAACTAAGAACAAGTATAGAGATGAAGGTTTGGTGATATGAAATCTGCAAGTGCTTTTTCCAGAGGTTTTAGAGGATTAACCTAGCTGCAGTAACAGGACCAAGTCACATTTTTATGGCCACAATTTCACAAACCACTTTTCCCCATTGAAGAAGAACAAAAGCAGGTGTCATGGCACCACCAGCAGAGGAGCCCTAAAAGCTCTAAGTGGGGGGTGTGTTCCTGTGAGTGCATATCATATTATGCTGGGAACACATAAAAGTGAAAGTGAGAGAAGGGCCGAAAGGACAGGGAGGGTTCAGGAAAGGTGTTTCAAAGGTGGGACTAACTTGATATACAAATGGATGTTTCCCCTCTTTCAAGGCTACATTGAGGTAAAACATGGTTTTAGAGCCCCCTGAGTAGCATAGAACAGATCATTTGAACCATGCCCATTCTGAGTAGAGGGGCTCCTACACATTTGTGAAACATGACCTTGACCCTCTGCAACATTCAGAGTGATGAAATACTGAGGTTGAAGGTTACTGCTGAAGAGGACCTTGAGTGTGTTAGCCTTGTAATGATATGATTTTTATAATGCACTTAATACCCAGAGGTTTCTAAGCACGGACCTAGGGATCAAACCTGTGGTGCTCAATGTCGTCCTGCTTCTAAGGCATGCATGTTGCCCCTAAGCTATCCTCCTGAGACAAGCCTTGGGAGAAGGAGATGAAAAATCAGAGCAGGGGGGAGACAGTTGCAGAGGGAAATAGATTACTTTGGTTTTAAAGGAATTCAGCATGGGACACAAAATAGCTATCCCATGACTGATGCCAGAGATAATCTCAAATAAGAGTGACAATACCTTGGAGATGAAGGGGCAACGGGATGGAAACCTTTCAGTGATATCATCAAACAGATGATGGGAGAAGGCGCATTAGGTGATGAATTGGATGAGGGAAGAGAGGCGCATTTTGAAACGCAGTGGTCCTATGAGAAAACATTGTGGGACTCATTGGTAAAGGATATGGGGAAATCATGCTTAAATGGCAATTAAGTAAGTGCGAGGTCTTAGATGCTAGAGCCAGAGGTGGTAAGGTGGAGTGAGTATTGATCAATTGTTTTAAAGGTTATAGATACCTTTAGAAAGAAGGCAATAGAGGACATTCGAGAGATGTGAGCAGAGATAAGTTATTTGGATATGTGATTGAGTGCCTACTCAGCCTACTCAGTGGAGTGTGTTAAGACGGATTTCTGAACTCTGTCCTGGTGGCGCAGAAGTTCAGAAGGCCAACCTAATTACTTGGAACAGGGTAACCTCTGGACAAGCCAGACCAATCAAGGTAGCGATCGCGGCGGTCAAGACTAGGTCTCAAGAGGGGTGAGGGTGACTGAAAGCCCGCAGTGAGCACACAAAGCAAGAGCGCTGACAAACTACTCCAAACAGTTGTTATATCAAAAATAGATACACATTTATTTTAAGGCCTTTAAAACAATGACCGTAGCGAGAAAATCACAATATCACAATATTAAACCAACACATACCATATCAACACAATATATATACAAATACACAGTCGCAAGCGTTTAAAGCACGAAATATGTAGTCCACCTGCCAGGGAAGGAAAACAGGCAGTGCGATAACGCTTTAGACTCAGTTCGCCTTCAGAGGCACCTAACTAGATGGAAGTCCGAGCCCTGCGAAGAGTGGAGCCTTGTGCTCAAAGTACCTGCCACGCCGGTGCCGACGGACACAAGGGGAAGCTCTTCGGAGGAAGTCAGGCGGTTCACGTTAGTGCACAGCAGAAGAACAGGTTCCGCAACTCAAGCGCAGCCTCCACAGCGGGCAGAAGCAGAGCGCGAGCATGGCAAAAGGGTGCTGTTTTTACACAGCAGGGAAAAGCAATGGGATACTGCAGGAGGGCGACCAGATCCTAGCTAAACTACTCACCGGTCCCCGAAGCAAGCAGACCCAGGCTTCTCCACGATAGTTTCAGCAGCTGGCAGGTTCAGAAGAGCAGGGAACGCCTCGTAGTCGTGTAGAGCAAAAAGACGTCCCAATCGACGAAACCAGCACAGTTTTGTTGCCGCACAGGACAACGGAGCGGCCGTGTGTATTCGAGCCAAATGAACCCTCCTCCCTTCAGACCTGGGAACGCCAAGCGTACGAAGCGTGGGAGAGGGAAAAGGACTCGCAATACAACACAACCTGGCGGCTGTTGCAGAGCCAAACTCCTTTGTAAGCTGGTCAGTCAACAGGATGGCCCAGAGACGCTTCCGAAGGCTTACTTGGCAGGAGATGGTTGAAGATGCCGGGAATAGCTGTTCCTGCTATTCCAAAGGTCGAAGCACCAGTACAGGCCTTCTGGTTCGATCAAAGGAGGACAGGGGCTCTCCGGACGACAGCAGTGCAAAGGAGGATTCCTTCAGCGGGTCACCAGCGATTCCTCGGTCCAGCCTCGTAGTTGCAGGATACTTGGCTCCTGTATTCCTTCGTTCGTGAGAACTCAGGAGATCGACATGGTAGTGGTGTTTCCAGCCCCCTCTTATCCACGGTTCCCTTCGCGCCAAAACGGAGGGGAGCCAATGGGAGATCCGCTCATCAAAACACATACCATACGTGGACCAATCACGGACCACGGTGGTCCCAGGCATTCACACCACCCTAGACTCTCTGGCACCCAGGATGTGTATTGGGACCAGACATCCCAGCCCACACCCTGGAGGCACACAAACAACATGTAGAAGCCAGCGAAAGCAACCACGTTTCGCGGGAAAGTACATGCCCAAATAAGGAAGGCCCCGGGTCGCCGGACCTGGGGAAGGTGAAGGGAGCAAGACGGTCAGTGGACAAGACAAAGGAGCCTCGCGGCCTGGCCATTTTGGGAGCCAGGCCACCATTTTGGGTTCAGTGCAACAACGTGCTCAGAACGCCAAAAGGAGCTCAAAATAAACAAAACGATCGCTGCCACCATTCGAGTCCCTGAATGACTTGCACCGATCAAATACCATCCTAAAAGAGTATCTAGGGCCTGTAGAAGGCTAGAGACCCAAGAGAGCTGTAACTTAGCTTACAGTGCCCTCTTGTGTCGTGTTGCACTAAAGCTGCGACACGATAAAAGAAACTACGGGAAACCACGTTCCCCGGTACTGACTGTCTTAAGGGCATGTCAGTTTCCCCGTAAGAAAGGAGCGAAAGCCCAGAGGAGTGCGGCAGAAGGCTGTACTTCTCTGGCAAAGTCAAGAACAAGGTTAAAAACAATAGCAAAAAGTTTAGGGGTTGCCACATGGAAGGAAAATTCCCTACAATAACGAAATCTTTCCTAACAGAGTGCCTGTGTTAAAAACAGATAGAAGGGGGCTGTGCAAGTTCTTAGTCACAGAGTAGTTGTTGAATCTGTTGATTATGCTGAAGAATTATGGAAAAGTGGAAAGTTGGGAGGCTGGGCTATAGTTTGCAGAATTTCCGAAGTCAGAAGAGGTGTTGTTTGAGAATATGAAGGACATTTTCTATTTTAAATCAGGTAGGTAAGATCCTGAAAACAACAGAAATGTGAAGTGGGATGTCTGCTCCTATTGTTCTCCTTCGTGATTGTTCTCTTCCTGTTCCCAGCCACATGACTTTTGAAACACCAAATCCATGGCTAAGTGCCTGACACCGAGTTCTTCTGGGATACACCATTTCCTTGAAGGATTTCAAGTTACTAGGCAGTGAGGAATGGGGCACATTGAGTGTTATCAATCTGTATTCCAGCCTTTTGTGCCATGAAGTAGGAAACTATGTAGAGCTTAGGTTCATCTATGGAATCAGTGTCACAGTCCTCTACTTGGAAAGGTCTCCCATTCTAGACATTATCAATTTGGTAGCAAAGCCTGGCCAAGTAAGCATTGGTTTGATAAACTAGCTTAAGAGTTTGAAGTAGAGCGGGGATTAAAGCAGTTAAAGCAGATAATGGTAGTAAATAATGATGTAATATTTAAAAAAGGCTGGAGAAACCAATAGCCCAGCCTTCAACCCTAGTGCTTGCTATAGACGATTGTTTTTGGAGCACAATAAGCCTTTGTGGACAAGGTTCTGGGTACAAGAGACACTATCAGCACTATATAAGAGGTGTCTCCCTCACCAATCGAACCTCCTCTACCCCATCTGCCTCCAAGATGGTTCAGCCCAGAGAAATTGAGAAAGAGGATCAGAAATGTTCTGTTAGGTTTATATCTGTGTCAGTGTTGATAGAAGTTATGCATCCTAACTCCTGTCTGGAAGATTCCCTGCCTTCGAAAGGTATATTGGACAGTAGAAACCTCTTCAGGCCCTTCCTAACTCACTTTGTAAATGCCTACTTCCAACATGATGTCTTCCCCAACTGCATAAAGGAAGTCACAGTCACTCCACTCATCAACAAAGCTGGCCTGAGTTCAAGTGACGCCTCAAACCTCAGACTCACCTTTTTCCTTAAATATAGTAGACAAAATAACCACCAAACAGTTCCAGAAATTCTTGGACCAAAATATAATTCTACATCAAAGGCAATCTGGCTTCAGGGCACATCATAGCACAGAGAGCGCACTACAAGACTTACAAATTGATATGCTGGATGCTGTCGCTAAAGGCGGTTTGTGGACTGTTGGTGCTGCTAGATCTATCGACGAATTTTGATTTGTTGGACCACAGTATTTTACTAGCTGAGCTGAAAAGAATCAGAACATTTTTGCATAAAGCTATCACCTGAGTCCAATCTTTTCCAACAGGCAGGGTATCTGTGGTGCATTGGGGAGATGCCTCTTCTGACAGTACACCCATAATATTTGGAGTACCCCAGGGAGAGTGTCTGTCCCCAGCTCTGCTCAATCTTTCCACAAAACACCTTTGTGATTTTCTGGCAGGTATGAGTATTCATTTTACTAATTATGCTGGTGATCCTCAGTTCCTGCTGAAACAAGAAGGGGATTATGACCATGTTTCAATTCAATTGAACTGTATTTGTACACTGCTAAGCAGTGGATGACCAAATACTGGAAGTGCCTCAACAACACTGAAACCAAACTGCTTCTTTTCAGCTCTACACTGATGAGATCCACGTTGGATCCCCAATACACAGCTATTGTGTTGGATGACTGGGACATCTTGACTCAAAAAAGAGTAATAACCTGGGGAACATATCTTCACCTCTCTGCTAGCTGTGAAGCTCAGGTTAGTGAAATAGTACAAAACACACATAACTACCAGGAGCTACTCAGGCAAATTAGACTTTTGATTTCGGAGAAGAATTGTGAAACACTGGCTGGAGCAACAATTCTATCTCGATTTGACTACTGCTCTTTTGGTTGGTCCATCTAAGAGTTGCATTCAAGAACTACACTTAATCCAGAATGATGCAATTTGCATCATTAAAAAAATTCCCTGTGACGAGCATATCACACAGCATTGGATCCCTTTCAAGGCCAGAGTACAGTGCGAAACCCTTGTCCGGTACACATGTCAATGTATGGTATAGCACCAGAGTACTTGAAAGACAGATTAACAATCTATCAGCCAAAAATAACACTTAGATCCAGCAATTGTCCGCTGCTGACCAGCCAAAGACCAAATCGAGTAAGTGGCAATGGCAGGTCGTTTCCTTTTCTGGTAGCTGGAGCATGGAATCTCCTGCGCTTAGTTTTGCGTCTGTAGAAAAATGTACCATCCTATTGCAAGAAATTAAAAACGCTTCTGTTTGAGTAGATTACCCATGACTGATCTCTGTCCTTATAGGTTGTCCTGTGCTTTATGTACTGTCCTATGTGTTCGTGTTACACCCTGATGCATGCCATGCATTCAGCGTAATAAGAAAATAAATACAAGTTAAAAAAAAAAAAATAAAGGCACGTAGTGGTAGTTGGTGTTCAGAGGTCGGTCATGGGAAATTAAAAAAAATTAAAACTATGTGCCTTTCATGACAAACAATCGTCCTCCACTAAATAAGTCCTGATCAAAGAATTCAATAAACTCTATAAAGTAAACATTAGGAAAGGCATATAGATGAGGAAATAGATTGTTTTGGATATCAGATCTATGCCTAAACACAGGAGCCTAACTGAAAGCTTGAGAACTATGTCTCATCCGGGACGTCATTTAGGGGTCTCCAGAGGTCGCAACTGCGACCTCTGAGGTCTCTCTTGCGACTTCTAAAAAAAACAAAGAAAACAAAAACAGTGGCTTGCTTTCTTGATCAGGCCCCTTAAAAAAAAGAAGAAAAAGAAGAACAGGAGTGCCACAAGTCTAACACTTTTAGCACTGACCCTAAATAAGAAAGAATAGGAATACCAAATAATGTGTCTTTCTGGAATTCTATACAATAATTGCTAGACTCATTAAAGGTTTATTTCAGGCACACTTCATGGGTTGAGTCACTGATTTAGTCTGTTCTTAAACGCCTCAACTCAGCCTTTCATCCTTCTGAGGGCGATAAATGAGTAAAACAGGTTGGGTGATATTGGGTGTATATTTTTTCTATATAAAGCACTATAAAGTACTTAAAAGTAAGTGCTATATAATAACACATCATTACCATTTGGTCATGGATGTCTGCTTGCATTCACAGTAATTTGGTAATATGGGCCTATACACACTGATCTTAATGATACATATGGCGATCCATTCTTGTATGAAATGAACATCACATTTTAGTTAACCATATTTTTCGTAATGTACAATACTATGTGATGCAACTGTTTTGTGTACGGGTGAAGGGTCGTGTTCCATCACTTCCCGTGATATCACTTCGGGGTGGGGTCAAATGACATCACTTCATGTGATGTCATCAGGGGTCAAGGGGCATGTGATGTCACTTCCGCTACCCCTGGCATTTTGGTGAAATGACGTCCCTGTGTCTCATCATCATCATGTCAGACTGCCTATACCTGTACCGGTCCACACTAAGAGGGCCTGCGGTACCAAGCCCTGAGTCAAAATGCCTAAGCGTGAACAATGAGCCATTTCATGAATGAATGTCAAACTTGCAATGGAACCACTCATGCCCAGTTCCAACTCAGAGGAACTAAGTCAGAAAGTATATTTATCCAAAGAACACTACACCTAACATTACCCAGCTCCTTTTCAGCATAACCCTGTTTCAGGACCTTATACTGTTATTGATATCTAAAGACATTGAGGGACACATTTACAAAATGCCTGTGAACAGGAAAGCAGGTTGTTTAACTGTTGTGTAGAAGCATATATCTGTCATTCTTTGATGATTCTAATCCAGTTTGTGCGTCAGGTAAACGAGAGAAAAGTGTTTTAAGTGCCAGGCTTTTATGCAAGTCTATGCAAAAAGGAAGAGCATACTCGTCCTTGGCACTTAAGGGTTTAGAATTAGAATCACATGACTACATTTGAAGGTATTCTTTATTGTTCATTTGGCAAGAGAAGTCGTTTTTTAGTTATATAATATGGATTCCTGTGTCAAATACACAAAACAGTTATAAATAGATTTACAGTGAAAAGACAATCTAAAAGAAATACGTGATAAATTATCAGAATAGAATGAAAAATGACAACAAAGAATGGTGTCATACTGCTGTTAATGTGACTATGTATTTTCCCAATGGGTGGTCCAGTAGTAGCATGAGCAGTGGGACCAATAAGGTTTATAAGGGCCCTTTATAAGGGCTGCATTACACCGGATGAATTCATAGGGCATTGGGAAGTACATCACGATGCTATGCTATGTTACTTGATATTTGTATAGTGGCTTCTGCCATTTGTTATGGCTTCAAAGTGCTATAGGTAGAATGGTTCCTCACCAGAGCGAACAGTAATGAGAAACGGAGCCTAGAATTGCATGGTAGAGGAATTGTAATTGAGGCAAATGTTCGAATTAAAAGCAGAGGCATTACAAGCGGATGTGTGGGTTTTGGTGTAGATTGCTATGCCAAAGACCATGTGCACCAGGAATGAATGGGGCTCACATGTATCGTATAGGGTGCAGTGCAATATGTGGAAAGAAAACTAGTATAAATCAGTGTATCAACCACAAGGGCAACTGTCTACACTTGAGGGCTCTGTTATATGTTGCGTTCAGAACAAATGCACAATGAATGATATGAAGTCACATGCATATTACATGTCAAATATGTCAGAGATACAGAAAACGATATGCCACACAAAGGATAGACAATTGTGAAAGATGCCATATTTGTGAAACAAAAAATATATGTTAATGAAAATGTATGGGCCTTAACTATTGTATCAAGTACCATGATACATAAATCAATGGATGCAGCATTGAAGTTATCAATGTACCAAGGAGTCAGATTGCTCTGGATAGGCAGCCCACTTGGCAGTCCACAGTCCCGACTTACAAGAAGCATACAGAAATATTGCCTGTATGTGACTAAACTGAAGTGGGAGAATGGAAGACCAGGCTCCAGTCCTTCACCTCTCGAGCTTGGCCTAAAGGTTCACGTCCCAAGCACCCGCCACGAGAAGAGTTTGCCCATCTACCAGACGACCAGATGTGTCCATCTGCCTGCACAGCAGCCCGCCCCCCCCATGTCGATGCCTGCGGCATGGATCAACTGGACTAAAACTATACGTCGTTAGAGATGCCATGACGACATAGCCAACGGATAGCACACCTGTGCCAACATACACACTGGACACTCCCGCACCAATCTACATGAAGAATATACTCAGTGCTATGACATAGGCGACAGACATACTCACGAACGTGCATCTTTATTGTTTTCCATATAGGCTTTCAGAAATGCAGAAACGCAAGACGCATCATGAACTCATCTAAAGAGCTTGCTTACGCTTCTCCTACACTTAGGTGCCGTAACAAGAATTATAACAAAGACACGATACTGGCCATAAGACAATATGAGACCATAACCTAAAGCACCTACGCACCAAACGGACCACTTATGCACCAGGCCCAAGTAGGCCTCAAACAAGAGCTCCCGTGGACATTAACAAAGCAAGAGTCAAGTTGCTGATCCTGCAGAAAGAGCCGGGTGGAACAACCAGCCAAGGTCGCAATGTTGCAAACCCACATTACAAGAGCAAAGCATCAAAGGCACGATGTTGCAACCTCGCACTCCGCGCACCAACGTTAAGGTCACACCTGCAACTTAAACCAGACACACAGTGGAAAAGCAATATTAATTATGCAGAATTCTGCCTCAAACACGGTCCCTCCCCACGTGACCAAGCCGAACCTGACGAGGAGCCAAACCCAGGAGAAAAGAGGCGTCTGGATCCCTCGCTAACGAGACACAGGCAGATACACTTGAAAGGCAATGGACATCTGCGACAGTGGGAGCGGTCAGCCTTCCAGCTATGAATAAATCCTCACATTGTCTGCACGTACCCATAATGAAACATTGTTGCAAATTGCAGGTACACCGAGAGCTGGGAACGGCGGTGGTCCCAGGCTGGGAGGCTCACGGGCGCACCAATCAGAACATGGGGCTCTTATCACTGACAACAGTAATATTAACCAATCCTCAGGAGTCTTCATGTAACAATTTTCATGTATCTAATTGTAGGGACAACCCAGATATATCACCTGACTACCCTTTGTCCACTAACATTGTTCTCTATATGTGTGCTATACTAACCCTACCACTCGAGCAACCAATTAAGAGTGGCGATAGGTTTTTTGTTAACTTTCTGAAGTGACGCAAGTAGCGCGTCATAATACAGTAAAAAGGGCCTGCGAGCCCCACGATTGTGTGTGTCAGGATGGACACGTACGCTCCTTGACCCATCCCTGCCGTTTTGTCTAATAAACAGCAGAGTCACCTTGCTCCTTGTGTGTGTCTCATACTCTATCTCATCTGGGATATACACGGGAGGAGTTGGGGCCTCCCTGCCTGGAGGTCTGCGGACGGCCCGGCCGACCCCGGCAGAATTTCCCCCCGACAAGTTGGAGGCACTGCTGAGATCTGTTTAAGATCGACTTTTTATTTTTACTTTTTCCAGGCACTCCCGTTGCGAGGAGGCCCGGCGGCGCGGCCCCCTCTGCCGTTGCCCCCTTCTGAGGACTACAGGACCATCGCGGAGCTGCGAGAAGACCGGACAGCGCAATCCGGATATTGGCCCTCGGGAGCCGGTTGAGAAGTATCCCGCCCGCGGTTGGCGAGTGTCCAGACGTGGTCCAGACAAGGGGAGGTGGCGAGCCGCTTGGAGGGGTGCACGCAGTCGAGCGGCCCTGCATCGAGAGAACTTGGTGAGCATGACACGCACAACAAGCAATGTGAAATTGTGAGGGAGGGGGAGGAAGTAAATAAGGGAGGAGGGAGGTGTTATACAGATGCACGGCGAAGGTCTAACAACTTAGTGTTGCCAATGGAATGAATGGTAGCGAAAAGAGTGCGAGAGCAGTCGGCTACGTTACGCGGAAGAGGGGGGCGGAGCACGAAAACATCACGTGCGGCCGCTCGTAAGACACTGATTGGCCTAAATCGCGACTACGTGTAAGGGTGGGTGTGTGTGGTTTCCTACGATTTGGCATTTATTGATCAATGAGTAGACGAGGATCCCTATTGTTCGAGCAAGAAACTCGATAGGTAGATGACGTTTCCCTGTAGGCGGTGGCTAGTTGCCTAGTTGCCCAATACGGAAGATAATTGGCTGGTTAAGCCCTCCTGTTAAGGGGCGTATCACACGCGAGGCGACGCAGCGTGCGCAGTCCGATTATATTATTGATTTGATTACCTTGTTCCAGGAGTGACAGGAAGACAGCTGTAGGGTTAGCGGGGGTAGGTCGTAAGTGTATTTTGAACTTAAGGAACATATGAAGAATGTACCAGTAGCTCGAAGAAACCGGTGACGTCACCAGTAGGGCTTTAATAGGATATCGCGAGCACGAGGAACTCTGGTTTTGGGAGTAGTGGGGAAGAGAAATATGACAAGGGAGCGGACACGGAGATAAACGATAAACGAGTGGAAGGGGAGAGAGGCGTGGCTGCGCACGGAGAACGCCGGCCACGGCAAGTGTAAAAGGGGGAGGAGATGGGGAAACAGGACGACTGTATAAGAGCGTCGTAAAGGGTACGCAGCCGAAGGGGGCTGCGTGCGCTTCGGCCGCAAGGGGCCGTAAGGGAAGGAATATACAAAATAAAATCATACACATATATACATATTTTATTTTTTTTTAATAATTTGTATTGCATAATCTGTCAAAGGATTGTCGTAAGTCCCCACACTTGCGGGGCCAGGTAAACAATATAAAGTTGTATATTATAAACTGCTAGTGAAGGGAAGGGTAACAAGTGGAGCGCCACTATGTCACACGGGACAGGGTCGGGAGGGTGGGGGAACACCCTCACTACCCCACTACAACACATATGCACCACACTGCCACCCCATAGGGAGAAATTAATTAAGTACAGCATAGAGTGGACCCAGGGGACAGATAACAAAATGTTAACACCATGGCCGCCTAATGGTAGTTTCGATCCATATGCCCAACATTCACTGCTAAACCATCTGCACAATACATACAAGGGGAAGAAGTTGGCAAACCATGTGGAGGTGTTTAGCTTATGGAGGATGTTCCAGGGGTCCCGACCAGGACCAAATGGAATGTTCATATGGGAGAAACACCGGAAGAAAAGGAGATTAAGAAAGGAGAGGATGGGAAAGAGGGGCGTGAGGGCACAAAGAATACAGGGAACGGAGGAGAGGGAGGAGAAAAGAGTGATAAATCAGAGGACATAAAAAAGGGACCAAGCAACGAGATACCCATAACACCGGGAGTGAAAACAGAGGGAGGAGGGTTGTACCCTTTAAGAGAATTAGGAGAAATAGAAGGACAGTTAAGGGCGGCTGAAGGATACTCGAACCCGGCATACAGCCCTCCACCATATGTGGCTCATAGGAAGATACCAGTGGGGGAGGGGAGGATTGGAGAAGAACAGGCTGTAGAGATAGGAAATGATGAGTGGGTAGCCGCACAAATATTATTAAAATTACGAGGTTCACTAACTGGAGAAGAAAGGGAGGTAGTAAAGAGAACAGACGAGGATAGTGCAAGAGAGAGTGAAATGAGGGGGGAGGAGCTATTACGGCAAGGGGAAGAGATTTTGGAGGAAAGATTAGCAAAGCTAAGGGATGAGCAGAATGAACTGATCAAACAGCTTGAGAGGGAGGAGAGAGAGAGAGTGAGGAAAAGGAAAGAAGGTAAGAACGAATTGGAAAAATTAAGGGAACGAAATGCGGAGCAAAGGAGAGAAGCTGAAAGGGTAAAAGCAGCAGCAGACAGGGTATCAAGAGTAGTGCTGAGAGAGAAGAAGAAGGAAGAAGAAGAAAAGGAAAAGGAAATGGAAATATGGAAGAGGAGGGTACTATCAGAGACAGCTAAGAAATATGAAGAGGGAAAGTAATAGAAAGTATAGTAGAAAGAGAAAGGGTGAAATGGGAAAGGAAGAAGGAGGATGAAAGGATACTGGAACAGATGAGCAACAAAGTAATGGAGGAATTGAAAAGGAAAAGGGAGGAAAATAGTAGGGAGATGGAGGAGAGAAGCGAAGGGGAAAGAGAAGGGAGGAGTAGGGAGAGTGGAAATTGGGGGGAAGTATATAGAAGTAGAGAAGTAGTAACAACATCAGCACTAGGGGGAGCAGTCGGTAACAAAGGAAAAGGAGAAATAGACCTGATAGATTTAGAAACCGTAACAATAAAAGGGAAAAAGGCAGAGTGGGGGGTACCATTTATGAATGATTTTTGTAGTGAGGAGGAAGAGGGAGTAGAGAGGGAAGGAAGGAAGAGTGAAAGGGAAAGCTTAGATAAGCTATACCTCACTCGAACAAACATAGACTCACCATGGATCAGTAGGAGAATGGAGGAACTGGAGAGAAGTTAGGAGGGAGTGAAAGGACTAGTGGAAAGACAAACCCATGAAATCACACCATCACCATCTCCATCACGCCCTCCCCCATCACACCCTACATGCTCAACCACTGCACGCTCGCTGCGCAAAATACAGCTCGCGCCATTCATGGACGAACTGACACCCTATGCATGTCGGCTTAGAGACCTCCCTAGTCGCAGGCAAGACAGACAAATAAACACGCCCGCATTAAACACAGGAAATGACGAAAAGAGGGGAAAGGATGGAGAAGGAGTTAGGAGCAGGGGTAATAAGGACGAGATTGAAGAGGTAAAGGAACAGGAAGAAGAGGAGGGGTGTGAGGACTCGATATTATGGAACATACAGGGTGACACAAGACCCAACTTAATGCCATTGTTGGAGAGAGGAGGGGTTAGACCACAGTACGTCCCTTGGAAGCATACGGATAAAGAAAATATAAAATGTAGGCTCCCATCACTAAGTGGAGGTGCGGGTAAGTGGATATATGAAATGGAAAAACACACCGCAGGACAGAAACTAGCAGTAGGAGACGTGAAGGGCCTGTTAATATCAATATTAGGGGATAGAGCGGATGACATTTGGAAGAGAGCGGGATTCCATGGGGTAACAATAACAAACACATCGCATGATGGGGCACCATTTGCAAACTGCAGACATGCGCTATGGCAGGCACTGAGAGTACAGTACCCAGACACATCAGACATAGGAGCAATTACTTCCCGTAAGATGCGTGAGAATGAGGATCCTGTTGATTATATCCAGGATATCCAAGAGAAGTAGCGCATGGAAACTAGAGAACAATGGGACAAAACACCAGCCATATTTTATCATATACTAGTACAAGGGCTCCCAGAAGGGGTTCAGAAACAACTAAAGAAAGTAGTGGGAATGGAAGCAAAACCATGGCCAGAAATACAACTGACTATAGTACATCATTGCAGGACATGGCAAGGAAAAATGAAACAAAAGGAAGAAGACAGGAAGACAGAAGAGGCTAAACTAGTACAGAAAAAACTTACTAAATATACAATGGAAGGGGCACTAATAACTACGCCCACACCAATGGCCCAAAGCCCCATACAAGTAGTGGCTGCACAAGATCCCGCTCAAATAGCACCTCCACAGACTATAACACAACAAGTCCCGCCACTGCAATTACACGCACCAAACATGGGAGGAGGGTACCCAACGCAAGGAGCTGGGTATTATAGTTATAACAGAGGGAGAGGAGGATTAATGAGAGGGAGAGGATACAGATATAATACCCAACAGCAGGTGGGAGGACTTAGAAATTCCTACCCCACAGGGCAACCAGTATACCAGGATAACACAGGGAGCTTCCCATGGCAAAGCAGGGAACCACCCGTGTGTTGGAGTTGCGGATTATTAGGACACATGTCACGTACGTGTAGGGTCAGGCCAGGTACACCAGCATGGAATGAACAGGCACAACCTAGGACCTCACAAGAACAGCAGGGCATACAACAACAGCAGACATTACAACAAGGAAGTGACCAACAACAACAATTAACACAACAACAGCCACAACAACAAGTAGCGCTAACACAACAACCCCAAACTCAACAAACGCAATTGGGTAGGGTAACGGTGTTGGGACACAACCCTTACACAGGGAAAGGCCAATCATTGTACCCCCAATAGGACAGCCCACAGACGGCCTTGGTGTATCCCATCCTGTCAGTAACACCTAATAGTGCGGAGGAGCCACGCATAGAGGTAACGATAGGTGACAAAAAATTATCATTCCTTGTTGACACCGGGGCAACCCGGTCTTGCATAAGGGAAGGTAAATTTAAGATGTCAGGTGAAGCCATGAACACCCAAGGATTTTCTGGGGCTAAAGGGTTGGTTCCCTTTACTGATAACGTTCCCTTATCTATTGGAGATTATGATCTGTCGGTTCCACTTTTGTATTATAGTGCCTCACCAGTAAATATACTGGGGAGGGACATAATGAACAGGTTGAATATGACGATCTCCTTTACAGAGGATGGCATAATTTGCTCTACTCCAGGGATTAACATGCTTGCAGCACGACAAATTATGCAAGCATACTGTGGACAGACAGTGATTAGGGCAGAGTCAGTAGATGGCGAGCTATTCCAGTATGGAACAGACATGGCATTTGCATGGATGCCAGGGATAGAAGGGAAAATATGGAGAAGGCCAGCAGCATATCTGTTCCGACCAGAAACACCTGTTAATGAACCAGAAGGAAAAGTGGTTGTAATGGACATTGAGAGCATTATTGCAACAGCTGATTATATTGCTGTGCACGCCCAAGATAAAGAAGGGAGAGCATGGAGGGCAGTGATAGCACTAGCAGAAGGATGTAGGCTGACCCAGGTGTCAGATGAGGAGCTGTTTTCAGAAGAAAAGGAGGAAGGTGAAATGGTGTTCATGATGAGTGTAGAAATATGGTTAAGAGTGGCTCACAAACAAGTAGCACAGAAAATTGCAATGGCACTTGAGGCACCAGCATGCACCCCAGTCCCATTATTTAAGGAGGATATGTCAAAGGTGCCCAAATCATTATGGACTATTGGCCCTTATGACGTGGGATGCATAAAAAGCATAGGGGGTGTAAGGATAAAATTAAAAAAAGGTGCCATACTACCAAGAGTGAAACAGTACCCACTGTCAAAAGAGGCAGATGAGGGCATATACGAAACCATAACGGCCCTTATAAACAATGGCATATTGGTCCCCTCAGAGTCACCATGTAACACGGCTGTGTACCCAGTGCGCAAGGCTAAAGGGGGGTCTTGGCGCTTCATACAGGACCTCAGGCCCTTGAACAACATAGTGGAAGCAGAGTATCCAGTAACAGCAAACCCAGCCACGATATTATGTGGCATTCCAGCAGAAGCATCACGATTTACAGTGATTGACCTTAAAAATGCTTTTTTCTCAATACCATTACACCCAGATTCACAAGATTTGACAAGCTTCACTTACCGAAATACAAAGTGGAAACATACCAGACTACCACAGGGGTATTGTGAATCACCCTCAATTTTCAATAGAGTAATACAGATGGATTTGGGTAACGTTGAAGTGGAAAGCACAGTGTTACAGTATGTGGATGACATAATAATTTGCAGTACAAACGAAAGTAAATGCAGAGAGGACTCGTTAAAAATGCTGACGATATTGGCTGAAAAAGGGTACAAGGTAGACATGGAAAAGATACAATACTGTCAGGAACAGGTACTTTACATTGGCCAACTGATATCCCAACATGGAAGAAGGATTGCACCACAAAGAGCACAGGCCATTTCAAACACTCCAATGCCACAGACTGTGAGAGAACTGCAGCAATTTCTGGGGCTATGCAATTACTGTAGAGCATGGGTGTTTGATTACAGTTCATACATAGGGCCCCTGCTTGAGGGTTTGAAGGAAGCAAATAAAGGGGAGAAAAAGTTGGGGTGGACTATGGAAATGAGGGAGGCCTTTGACGAATTGAAAGACGCGATATCAACTGCTCCAGTACTGGCATCCCCAGACTATGAGCGACGATTTTTCATATTTTCACATTGCGACTCAGCAGTGATGAAAGCAGTATTGGCCCAAAAAACTAGCATGGGCTATAAACCAGTAGCATTTTACAGCGGCCACTTAGACCCTGTGATGTTGGGTCACTTCCCTTGCGAACAAGGCCTCGCTGCAGCTGCTTTTGCAGTGGAAAAAGCATCAGCAATAACCATGGGGTGTCCAACTACGCTGTTTGTGGAGCATGCACTATTTGCAATACTGAATAAACCCAAGTCCACACTAACAACACAGAGGGCATCAGGTTATGAGATCATCTTGTCTAGAGCTGAACTAGCAATTGTTAGATGTAGCACGGTTAACCCTGCAAGGTTCCTAGCAGAAGTAGTTGAGGAGGGAGACTACGCCCATGACTGCACCCAAATAACTGAGATGTACTCATGTACTAGAAAAGTTGAGGAAAACGCACTAGAGGGAGGTGAGCTTTTGTTTATTGATGGGTCATCAACTATTGATCAAGGAGATGGGATACGGAGGACTGGGGCAGCAGTGGTAAAAATGATGGAGGCGCCGGTGTGTGTGGCTATGAAATGTGTACAATTACCACAGCATTACTCTGCTCAAGCCGCGGAACTGGTTGCACTAATATTGGCATTAAAGGAAAGTTTTGACAAACGAGTAACCATATATTCCGACAGTGCATATGTTACATCCACCGTCCACTCAGGGCTATCAAAATGGAGAAGAAGAGGGTTTAGGAGAGCTGATGGCACTCCAGTACAACATGCCCTCTTATTGGCTGAACTAATAGAAGTAATAAACGACCCCCAAGAACTAGCCCTAGTCAAATGTACCGCACACACCAATGGTGAAGACCACGTCTCAAAAGGGAATGCAGCAGCAGATGCACATGCGAAATATGCTGCATACTTTGGTGAGATATGGAACCCCACAGACTCACAGAGAGGGAGAGGGAGGGGAATGGCTAGGGAGATGTTGATAAAATAAGGGTACACCCATCTCCCAGCCACACAGATTATGGAGCTACAAGCGGCTGCACCAATGGCCGAAAAAGAAATATGGGTAAAAAGAGGATGTACAATGTCACCAACCGACGCACTATGGCGCCAGGGTGGCACTGGAAAAGTTGTAATACCATTGGCACTTTTAAATACCGCCCTGAGCCAATTACATCACCCAGCCCATACAGGCAAGGAAATAATTGCAGCACGAATTAGAGAAGATTGGTTCTGTCCCGAGTTAAATTCTCATGTGTCGAATTTTATCAGCAATTGTCTCACATGTCAACAGTTTACGGCCGGTCATACCCTAAAGGTGATAAGAGGTACCATACCCCGGCCAGAGGGACCTTTTCGGCATCTCCATATTGACTATGTTGATATGATCAACATATGTCAAGGTAATAGGTATATGATTGTAGTAGTATGCCCATTTTCTAGGTGGATTGAAGCAGGGCCCTGTTCACACCCAGATGCATTTAGAGCAGCCAAATTCCTAGTAAGGGAGGTCTTCCCCAGGTGGGGAGTGTGCAAGGTTTTGAGATCAGACAATGGCCCGCATTTCGCAAACAAAATGTTCCAGCATATCACATCCCTACTGAGCATAAAACACAAATTTGCATGTGCATACCACCCACAGGCTAATGGTGTATGTGAACGCCTGAATGGCCTATTGAAGGAGGCAATTGCAAAAATACAACAAACAACAAAGAAAAGCTGGTTGTATTGCCTTCCATTAGCCCTATTTGAACTAAGGAATAGGCCAGGGTCCGACCACCACCTCACCCCCCACGAGGTGGTTACTGGACGTCAAATGCGCCTTCCCCTAACGCCAACGTCAAGGGCATTCACTGACCACGAAAGTTCAGCAAGTGTGTTAGGTGATGAAATGTATCAATATGTGTCTTCTTTGATTACTAGTGTTGTGTTTGTGTCTCAACAGCTCGAGCGCACACGGGGCGGGTCTACCAGCAACCAAGAAGAAGGCGCCAGTACAGAATTGGAAAAGGAGAACTTGTGCAAACTTGCCAAAGATGACCACGTGCTACTCCGCAATTTCAATAGGAAATGGAACGATAGGAGGTTCACTGGCCCCCATCTGGTAGAGGACGTATCAACAAGAGCAGTAAAACTGAAGGACAAGCGTGCCTGGAATCACCTACATGATGTAAAGATCTACAAACTGCAGACCCGCCCCAGCGCCAACGACAGGTCCGTTGGAAGAGCAGCAACAACATCCCTGACAGCGTAAGGAAGTTCTACCACAGACAACGACCCAATTGTTCCCTTACCATGTCACTATCCAGCTTCCCCGGAGACAATAACTAACGAAGAAAGGGGTGATCCCCATACTGCCCACCCCATGGTCACACGCTCAAAGAGTAAAAATACTTCCGCCATCTGAGCCCAAACCCCCCGCCCATTGACCCCCAAGTATAGTTATAACTGAACTGAAAGACATTGCCTGCACAAATACACATGTAAACACGTGAATGTTCTCTTTTTTCTCTCGCACATACAGGAACTGCGTATTATTGTATTGTTAAGAAAATATCTGACTAACAAGTTCACTGCCCAGGCGTAGATGGTACTCCCAGACGAGGACTGCCCGGAAGAATTGTCACACCAATTTGTATACGAAATAAAAAGGCCAACATACCTAAAAAAGAGAAGGGTACGTGTCTACTACACAGCATTCCTCTTGGCCATAGAATATTCCATTCCCCACCTCCGCCAATACTTGCCGGTCCTAAGAGACAGATCGCTTAGAGTAGCGTGGGTACAGCTCTTCGCCTGGGCACTGAATGACTATTTGATAGGGAGAGCTTAAAGGAAACAAAAAACTAACATTAAATAACAAGCATTTTTGAGAATTTTTAGGCGGGCAACTTTAACGTCGCAAGAATACACTGCCAGGACTGCAGCAAGGTAAAAGCAAAATGCCGGTGAGATTAGCACATGTAATAAAAGTAATAGGGATTTTGATGATCACCGGGTTCTTGGCTGCCTCTGTATGGCAGTACAGCTATGCTATTGATTTTATTGCTGCACCCAAACCTAATATACCCCCGTCCCCTGCTGCAACAGGTGTTACGTCAGGTGATAGTAGTAACATTGCACCCAAGCAAGATAGAGTTAAACGCAACACATACTCAGACAATAAAGGTATTGATAATTATATACAAGATTCAGCACACGTCACAAACAACATATGGTACCAACACATGACCCGCATTGGTAAGCAGACAACTGAGGACAGCTGCTACGTTTGCTCATTAATACCATACGCCATGAGTGCTTCACGAACATTTGTTGCCACAGAAATAGATGAAAAAACAACACAGTGCATAATATACTTGGCACTGTTCCAAACGAAAGGAAGATTTCAAGGGACATTAGTGCACATGACATGGAAAACATGAGACTCATACCCATATGAAAACAACTTCCTCAAGACCTATTTAAGTTACCACAAGAGCAGTTTACATGCTGAGGCATTCAGATACATAACAAGTGGCCCCGCAAAAGGAGAAACAAAGAAAGTAACACTGCAGTATCTACCATGTGATTGGTACGCCACTGAAGTTCATGGTAAATTAGGATGCTGGGAGAGGCCACTGGTGACGATAACGGGGAAAGTATATTTGGACAACAGCTGGGAGATAGGAGTGATTGGCAGCAACATGGTAACAAAAGAAACTATCTCAACTATCGAGGCACATAATCACCGATGTTGGACGACGTGGATCAAGTATGTACCAATGCTCACGTGGGTAGAAACAGATGAAGACCCAATAACAATACTACCGTTGACTGCGCCCAAGGTATGCTACCAGCATAAAGGAGAGGTGGACGTAGGATATAACACCAATTGTGCAAGTGTGATGGAGTTACCTGAGGGGGGAGCAGGAACAGCAGTAATAATGGACCATTATTGGGCGTGTGGAGAAAAGGCATACCATACACTGCCTCCCCTGTGGAATGGTGTGTGCACAATGGTGCACGTCAATGTACCATCACTAGTGGTACCTAAGAAGCATGTCAATGTGGCGAACTTTCCCAAAATGGATGAAGGGGACAAAAGAAAAAGAGGTCTGCACCACTTCAGGAGGAGCAAGGGAACAGGACCAACAGCAATGATACTGTCCTAAATAGAAGAAAAAGACAAGGAGAGCCACTGACAGGAAATTACCTGTGGGGAAGGTCGGAAACGGCACTAACCTCAATACCGCCAGAACACAGACTATTCAGCAGAGCAGCAATGTTCTTCTCCTCAATAATACATCCGGGACTGCAGGCTTACGCAAACGCAAAATGGCTCCAAATAACTAGATGGGAACTAATGATGACCATCAATTCTACAGTAAATGGGTTCAACGCAATAAAAGAGGAGCTGCGAGCTATAAGGATGGTAGCACTACAGAACAGATATGTATTGGACCTTCTCACAGCAATGGAAGGAGGAGTTTGTGCAAAGATAGGACAATCATGCTGCACGTTCATACCTGCCAACGATGCTGACAATGGTACACTGACTGAAGCAGTTTCACAATTGGCCCAGATGCACTCCAAAATGATGGATGAAAGTAACGGTGTAAACAAGGATAAGAGCTGGTTCTCACTATTATGGTCATGGATGCCATCTTGGCTGTCAGATGGACTAAAAATAATAGTGGGGTGTACTATTTTGGCTGGAGCTACGCTGATCATAATTAGATTTTGGAAGGCCCGGAAGGCACGTACCACTGACGAGTTGCTCGAAATGGTGGGAATGCACCCCTTGATGCCAGCAGATGACGGCCAACATACAGGTGTGATAATACAGGAGAGGGAGAAGCTGCGCACCCAAATCACCACCAACCATCTAGACCCACCATCAGTGAAGATCGAGAACCCAAGGAACCCCAGGAGCTACATAGGGAAATGGGTATTCTGTACTCCTGGAGGAACATGTGAATATATGTATTGGTCATTTGAAGATCATGTGAACCATTATGGACATCTAGGAGGAATAACTAAGATATGGCGAGTAAGAGGAGATAACGAGAAGGATATGTTTGTGGTCGACAAGTCGACCAGAGGGGGGACTGAAGTGGGAGAATGGAAGACCAGGCTCCCGTCCTTCACCTCTCGAGCTTGGCCTAAAGGTTCACGGCCCAAGCACCCGCCACGAGAAGAGTTTGCCCATCTACCAGACGACCAGGTACAGGAACATACGGATGTGTCCATCTGCCTGCACAGCAGCCCGCCCCCCCCCCATGTCGATGCCTGCGGCATGGATCAACTGGACTAAAACTATACGTCGTTAGAGATGCCATGACGACATAGCCAACGGATAGCACACCTGTGCCAACATACACACTGGACACTCCCGCACCAATCTACATGAAGAATATACTCAGTGCTATGACGTAGGCGACAGACATACTCACGAACGTGCATCTTTATTGTTTTCCATATAGGCTTTCAGAAATGCAGAAACGCAAGACGCATCATGAACTCATCTAAAGAGCTTGCTTACGCTTCTCCTACACTTAGGTGCCGTAACAAGAATTATAACAAAGACACGATACTGGCCATAAGACAATATGAGACCATAACCTAAAGCACCTACGCACCAAACGGACCACTTATGCACCAGGCCCAAGTAGGCCTCAAACAAGAGCTCCCGTGGACATTAACAAAGCAAGAGTCAAGTTGCTGATCCTGCAGAAAGAGCCGGGTGGAACAACCAGCCAAGGTCGCAATGTTGCAAACTCACATTACAAGAGCAAAGCATCAAAGGCACGATGTTGCAACCTCGCACTCCGCGCACCAACGTTAAGGTCACACCTGCAACTTAAACCAGACACACAGTGGAAAAGCAATATTAATTATGCAGAATTCTGCCTCAAACACGGTCCCTCCCCACGTGACCAAGCCGAACCTGACGAGGAGCCAAACCCAGGAGAAAAGAGGCGTCTGGATCCCTCGCTAACGAGACACAGGCAGATACACTTGAAAGGCAATGGACATCTGTGACAGTGGGAGCGGTCAGCCTTCCAGCTATGAATAAATCCTCACATTGTCTGCACGTACCCATAATGAAACATTGTTGCAAATTGCAGGTACACCGAGAGCTGGGAACGGCGGTGGTCCCAGGCTGGGAGGCTCACGGGCGCACCAATCAGAACATGGGGCTCTTATCACTGACGACAGTAATATTAACCAATCCTCAGGAGTCTTCATGTAACAATTTTCATGTATCTAATTGTAGGGACAACCCAGATATATCACCTGACTACCCTTTGTCCACTAACATTGTTCTCTATATGTGTGCTATACTAACCCTACCACTCGAGCAACCAATTAAGAGTGGCGATAGGTTTTTTTTTAACTTTCTGAAGTGACGCAAGTAGCGCGTCATAATACAGTAAAAAGGGCCTGCGAGCCCCACGATTGTGTGTGTCAGGACGGACACGTACGCTCCTTGACCCATCCCTGCCGTTTTGTCTAATAAACAGCAGAGTCACCTTGCTCCTTGTGTGTGTCTCATAATCTATCTCATCTGGGATATACACGGGAGGAGTTGGGGCCTACCTGCCTGGAGGTCTGCGGACGGCCCGGCCGACCCCGGCAGGATTTCCCCCCGACAAAACAATCAATAGGTACAGCAAGAGTGCAACCACCAGAAAAGATACATAGTGAAACAGGATGATGTCAACAGCCTTATGCAGTGTTCCGCCATAGGGAGGCAAGTCATGTCGATGTGCATGAAATCGTGCCCCAACTTGGGACCCAGCCACATTCCCATACGCACACTTTTTAATTGTCAACGATACGTCCTGCTTTTGACCCTCTGACTCTCTTCTTGATTAAAACACCAGGCATTAGCTATGTCTAAATGGAATGTGCTTCTCTCCCATGGTAATGTTCTATTGCGATTGTATGAAATTATATGTGGGAGTAATTCGCCAGATTTGTAAGGGGATTAGTATAATTGATACAATTGTCAAAAGGAAATATAGCATAACTAGGTTTCATGTTTAAATTAGTGTGATATCGTGCAACAAAATGTCAAGATCATTTTCTCAAGAATCACATTTCACAATGGAGTTTGTAGATCGCTGTTCATGTTATCTAAGTGTGTAAGTATCAGATAACACGCAAACACAAATGAATTTGCAAAATCATATGCTTGCTAATAAAACAAGAATACACATGTAGAAATGTTTGGTAAGCAAACTAAAACTACACATGCTCTTTGTTAAGATATATCACAGCAATAGTTAAAATATATATTATGTTATTTTATTGTGCATTTGTATAGTGCCTTACGTACCATTGGTATGATCTCAAAGCGATTGTGGGTTGAACGCCCTTGGGGACTCTAGTCCAGGTCAGTGGATAGAGAACGGTAGTACATGGGGCTTGGGTGCACCCAGCATGTGTGCAGCCAGCGCGGTTTGCGTGATGGTGGCCGCATTCTAACACAAGGTGCAGTGGTTGTGAGACATCAGTGGAAAGTGAGCAGGAAGGTAGGAGGTCTTTCAGTCTGCATTCTGGCAGCCATGGGCCTGTGTCAGAGATGTATGGGTGCAGCTAGGCCAATTTCTTCGTGGGGTATAACTGTGTCCTAACAGGCTGCTGTGGTGTTCAAGGAGTAGCGTAGATATGTGTGCAGTTGGGCCGAAATTGATCGAGGGGTATAGCTGTGCTCTATGGTTTATGGTGTAAAGTGGAGACTGAGCATAATGGTAGGAGTGCTGAGTGTCTGTAATTACTAGTAGGACATTGTGCCTGAATACTTTCTGAGCCTAGTGTGCTGGCCGTTTCTGTCCTGGTCGTTCGCGGTTGTGGGTCTCTGAGTCAGATTCTCAGGTCAGTGTAGAGTATGTTTGTTTTCCCGGTTGCAGGGTCCTTAAAGCAGAAGCTGTTTTAGGTGTCAGAGGGCCCATTTTCTGGGTCTCTGGTCATGGATTATGGCGGGTGACTGGGTAGCTCTTGACATATTAGTGGGTATAGGTGTGGAATTATATCACAACAACGTAAT
Source organism: Ambystoma mexicanum (assembly GCF_040938575.1). NCBI lineage: Eukaryota > Metazoa > Chordata > Amphibia > Caudata > Ambystomatidae > Ambystoma > Ambystoma mexicanum. Next base: position 186,007,942 of record NC_090935.1, read on the forward strand.
CACAGCGAGGTGCTAGAGAACAGATTTGAATTTTGAATTTTTGAATTTTGAATTGATTTATATCATGCACCGGACTAATTAAGTCGTAATTGGGCACTGATGTAACAGTTTACCATTGATCTTTGCCAGAATCAATTTTAATAATGGAAGATTGGTATGCACTCCCTTAAGTCTAAAGTTTTCTAACAGAACAAATGAGTCTTCAAAGCCCTATGGAATGCCGGAAGGGTCTTGATCTCACAGATTTCTCTAGGTAGTTTATTCCATGCTCCTGGACTGTAGACTCCAAATCTACGGTCCCCTTTACTCACATACCTAGTACGTGATATCTGAAGCAGATTCTGGTCTGCTGAACACAGCTGCCGAGTTGGAACATGACTCTTAATTTTGTCTGATAAATATCTTGCCATTGTTTTATTGACACATTTAAATACCAGACAGAGAGTTTTAAACTCAATTCTCTCCTTTACTGCCAGCCAGTGCAGGGCTCTTCTTAAATTAGACTTGGGGCTGATTTTTTTTTACCCTATATGCCAACCTAACTACTGCATTTTGAGCCACTTGCAATCTTCCCATCTGATAGGCTGGTATACCTGTCAACAATGCATTCCCATAATCCAGTCTTGGGTTGATCAATGTCCCAATAACCACTGCTCTGTCTTCATTTGCAATAAATGGTAGAATATATCTCAGTAGACGTAGGGAGTGGAATGCTGCTTGCACCTTCACGCTAACCTGGGCTCCACATCCCATATTGTCCTCCCAGATGGAGCCCAATTTTATTTTTATTTTTAGCAAAATTCAACATGTGATTGTAGCTGCTTCTGTATTGCACTTCATGTTTTGACGCAAATAAAGCCACTTCAGTATTGCTAGCATTCATTAGTAACTGGTTAGCACACATCCAGGCCTGTACTTCTTGTAAACACTGTTCCACTATCTCATTTGTCTCCTCTGAATTATGTATCCTCATGAACACCTGAGTATCATCTGCATATGAATGAAAGTGTATGCGGTGCTTCCTCAGTATGTCCATGAGCAATTTGACATGTAGATTAAAGAGCAGAGGGGAGAGTGAGGATCCCTGCGGGACTCCACATTGTTGTATCACAGAGTCTGACAGAAAATCTGCCAGCCGGACTCTTTGTTTTCTTCTGGTAAGAAAAGATTCAAACCATAGAAGGGCTTGCTCCACCACCCCTCCCACTTCCCTCAGGCGTTTCAGCAAGATCCCATGGTCCACCATGTCGAAAGCGGCAGACAGGTCTAACATGACCAGATTGTACAAACACTCACCTGCAGCGCCGGAACAAGTGGCAAGCAGCCAGAGATCCCCATGGCTAGACCAGGCTGTAGCTCCTCCTCCCATCCCTCCCCCCTTACCTGATCGGACATTTGTAGTCTGTAGTCTCTACCTCTCATCTCCCCTCCCAGGCCCTCTGCATGGCTCAGTCTTCTCATTTCATCTCAGAAGCTCAGGACATCCTGGCCTCTCTCTCTTCATCTCCCCCTTTTCCCTCTACTCCCTGCTCTTCCTCCGGTCCTTCTTCGTCCACCTCTCCTCCCTCCTTCCCTTCCTTTCCCCTGTTCACCCCAGACAAGGTTTCAAGACAAGTCCGATCTATGAAAGTCTGATCAAAACAGGTTCACCCCTGTTCCTCCAAAACCATCAAGGACCACATTGACACCTTGGCTCCTGCTCTGGACAACTGCTGCAACAACTACTTTGCCACTGGAGTCTTCCCTTCCACCCTGAAGCACTCCCTTGTGCACCCTCCTCTTAAGAAACCCTCTGCCAACCCTTCCTGCCCGGCAAACTATTGTCCAATCTCCATCACTCCTTTCCTGGGGAAAGTCCTGGAAAAGCTGGCCATCTCCCAGCTTAATCTTCAGAATGAATCAGTTGGTTGTCTTCATGACCATCAGTCTGGCTTCAGAGCTGCTAGAAGCATGGGAACTGCTCTCCTGAATATTTGTGAAGACCTGCTCTTCAACCTTGATTCCAATACCCTCTGTGTCCTCATCTTACTTGATCTCTCTGCTGCCTTTGACACGGTCAACCATGCCATCCTGCTCAACCGTCTCCGTGATAACCTGGATATCACTGATCAGGTCCTGTCTTGGCTGACTTCTTTCCACTCTGATCGACCCTCCCAGGTCCAACTTGGGTCCTACCTCTCCTCTATCTCTATCTCTACCTGTTGTGTTCCCCGGGGGTCTAACCTCTCTCCCTGGCTGTTCAACCAATTCCTGGCACTTCTTGCGCGCCGCATTGCCACTCTCTGCACCCACTTTGAGTGCTATGCAGATGACACTCAGCTCATTTTCAGGCTCCCTTCAGCCACCTCTTCTCCTTCTCTCATCTCTGACTGTCTGTCTGCTATCTAGGAGTGGTATGGCACCAATGATCTCTGCCTTAATGCCAATAAGACTGAGATTCTCCTCATCGGCACACCTGCTCCCTCCTTTCCCGTCACTTTCTGGCTGGCCTCTCTTGGCTCTCTTCCTGCTCCCACCCATGACACTAAAAACCATCGGGTCATCTTCGACTCCACACTCTCCTTCTCTCCTCACATCTCTGACATCTCTTAGAAGTCACACTACCAGCTGCACCTACTCAGAGGTATTCTTCCTTTCCTCTCCATCCCCTAGAAGCTCACTGTCTACAGAGCTCTGGTTCTCTCTAGGCTGGACTACTGCAACAGCCTCTTTCTTAATCTGTGTGCCTCTACTCTCTGCCTTCTGCATCTCATCCAAAACAGAATTGCAAGACTTGTTCGTGGACTCAAGCGCATGGATCGTATCTCTCCAGGCCTGAAATCTATGCATTGGCTCCCAGTGAGTGTGAGGATTAAGTTAAAAACCCTCTGCATTATCCACAAGACCTTCTGGAGCCTCAAAACCTTCAACTCTCTCTTCCTAAATATCTTCCTTCACAAGCTCTTCACTCATTCACCTCCAACTCCCTCAGGGTTAGTTGCTTCTCCAAGCAACAAGTTGGTGGTAGATCTCTTTCTTGAACTGGGGCCTCCCTCTGGATCAGCATCTCTGCCTCTCTGCAAATTGAGGAGAACCATCTCTGGTTCCGGAAGCACCTCAAGACCTTCCCCTTTGCTTCTGCTTTCTTGCCCCCTCTCCCCTGCTGAACTCCTTGCTGAAACTGAAACTGCACTGGTCACCTGGCTACCCTCTGTTCTCGGCCCTGGTCCCCTCCCCACGCCAGTTGCCACCTGCACTGCTCCCCTGGCACCCGTATACTCTGGGTTTTCTTCTGGATCCCTACAGCCTCCTAACAGCATGTGACACCTGATGTCTGCACTTAGCCTTGCACCTGCCACCAGCTGGCTGCACATCTTATTTGTTGCTTTTATTTATTTACTGTTTATCCTGTGAACTGCACTTCCCTCCCCTTCCTCTTGCACCCCCCCCCTGCACTTAGGCAATCTCAATGTCACCTGGCCTAGTAAGATCTTCCCTCTGTGCCCCTCCCTTGCATCATCGTGCAGTGAAACACTTGCGTATAGGCGTGTTATAAATGCTTTATCATATCATATATGCACTGAATGCAAACGTGAAGCCCCAAAAAATCTGCCACACAAGGCCTGGTGTGGACTAGGGTCTCAGGAAAGCACAAACACTGAGAGCCCAGCGGCTAGGCCCAGGCTGCAGCTCATTGCAGATGTCCAATCAGGGGTGGGGGAGAGGGATGGGAAGCGGACGGGTGGAGAGAGTTAACAAAGAAGCTAGAGAAGGGAATGGAGCCGGGCTCCGAAAGCAGGATAGGTGCTGTATGCAATAGAGAAGCCCCAGAAATCAGGCACACAGGGCCCGGTGGAATAGGGTCTCAGGAAAGCACCAACACTCACCTGCAGTGTTGTATCTTCAAGTAGATTGCTACTCGAAGATACAGCTACGTTCTAAGATCGCCACCATTAATGACCATTTCGATATTTGTCACTCCTTGATATGTTTTCTATAGAAACAATCACTAAATGGCCATCATAACTAGAAACCATATGCAGCACACGACCACACTAAGAACAATGAAGTGAAGCCTGGGTTAAGTGAATACAACTGTATTCCCTTTAATTATCATTAATTCGGAAATTACAAATATATATATCATTGATAATGTTGTCCAACACAAAAAATGTGATGTCAATAATAAAAAGGTAAGGGTTGCAACTCGCTAGTAAATTATTTTTGTAACAATCGTTAAGTAATTAGTAGACGCATGAGTCTGAAAAAATATACTTTACTTACATTTAGCTAATTCAAGAACTTACTGAAAAATTGTTTTGCTCCTATAAAACCTCAACAAGAACACACATAACAATGAACCAATATTATGTATCAGTGTGCCAAGTCCAATTAAGGAGATAAAGAGTAACCACATGCATTCACACGTACTACAAACTGCATTACGTAAGCAATGTATTGTTAGTATTCTCCAAGATTAACTAGACTGCATCTTGCGGATTAAATTTGGGCACCAGTAATTAAATTAAAACTGATCTCTCAATTCCAATGGTAAGCACAAATTATGCATCAACATAATATAAATAACAGTTCACATTAGATATCAAAGGTTTATGACTATTAGCTAGCTATTATTTAACTGTGTTTCAACAGTTATTATTTTAGAAACCTAACTGTTAAATTGATTGAAACTAACTGATTATGAATTAGGAGTTATCAACACACAGATATGTAAGTTAATTTGGATCCTTACTTTGAGATAAAGATGTTTTAACATGAAATATAACCATTAAATTGTAACTAAACAATTTAGGGATCTAAATTGTTTTTTTGACTCATTTCTTTTGCAGCACCTTGGCAAAGCATGTTAACGTGAAACACAGACCACGTGTCGGCATTCTGTGGCCATTGTGGGGTGGCACCAAAGACTGTGCGACAACAACCATTGTAAGTCGTTTGTCGCTGTGAGCCATTGCCACCTTGAGGTTCTGCTATTACGGGGTCCTATTACTATGAGGCCCTGCCCCTGTAAGACTTTACCATTGTGCAGCCTCACCATTATAAGCTTTACCACTGTGAAGCTCCTGCTAGATTGAAGCTCTGAACCAGCAACATTCTGTGCTCTGAAACATTCTGTACCCTGCAACATTTCTCCCCTGCTATATTCTTCTCCGTGCAATATTCTGTTCTTGCAATATTCTTCCCTATAATATCACCCTCCAACACTTGGTTGGGATAGTCCTAACGAGAATGGTTAAGCAAGTATCACCCTTTGAGACGCCAGCCAACAAGGAATATTAACTAAGGAAAGGGACGTATCACCCATAAAACCTGTGTGACTGAACATCACGTGATAAAAACATGTGGAAAAACAGACACACAACATACCATGAAAGACCAGAATCACTAGCCTAATTGTAAAAACAACCCGGACGGCAAACAAGACACCTACACACAACCAATTCACCCTCAACAAAACAACAGAAATCGCAACACAATGTACATGCCAGGAAAGACTGGCACACAAGAAGGCACCATAAAAGAACATAAAAGATGGGAGACCAGCCATTTCAACTGACCATGCCATGGAACCCACTAATACCAAGAAACAATGGACCCGATTGCGAGGAATCCGCGCCGCTCCACTACATCACTGCAACTTGAGGAGCGTATTGCTTAAGTCTTCAAGAAGTGGGTGGTCCGCGCCTGCGCAGCCACCTAAAAACAGGGCGGAACACACAGAATGAGGCAGACCTAGCAGAAACGTGGGCATTACAAGCCATGTTCCACCGTCAAACAATCGCACCACCCATACGCATGCAAAATAAACGTATTCATGGAATTGAGCTGGGAGTGTAAGGTCACGGAAAAGGAAGCTCAAATCCTGTAATACCTACTCCACATGATAGCCGGCATAAATGTCAACGCACACCCTAACAAATGCATATAAAGCATGCAAGCACAACAAACACACATATACAGCCACGATGCATACCATTAGTTGCAGCAATCATACTGGAACACCACAGGAGGAGGGGGTGGCCAGGACCTGGATCTTCCACCCACAGACTGGCCTTTTTGGGATGCCTGATGACCAGGTCTATGGCAGGTATAGGTTCCCCCCTCACAAACACTGAGCCACTGCCAAAAAGGTGCTCACTGCTCTGTATTTTGTGGCCACTGTGTCATTCGAGCAGACCACTGTATAGTATGTGGCATCTACCAGGCCACACAGTCTCGCTGCCTACACGAGGTGCTGGCATGCATAACTGTACACGTTTCTGTTTGCCAGCATATCTCTATGCTCAGAACACTGTCAGAAAGGCAAGCAGAGGGTCCAGGATTTGTATGGGGTGCTACAATTTCCAAACGTGCTAGGTGCCATTGATTGCACCCATGTTACTCGACCTCCACCTAGAGCAACAGAGTACATCTACTGCAACCACAAACATTGGCACTCCATCATTGGTCAGGGTGTGTGTGATGCCAAAGGCATCTTTACTGAAGGATATGCCAACTATCTTGGTAGCACACATGATATTTACATCCTCATGATGTCCCTGCTTCACCGGCCCTGGAAGCTGGCAAGCATGGAAACTCATGGCTCATTGTTGAATAGGAATGGCCATGCACATGCACCCATGTTGCACACAGACCAATAGACACTGCCTACAAATGCCAATGGCAACCATTCTCACCTCTACAGGGGACATTGCCAACCCTCTGAGCATATACATGATGAGGTCCACACACAACATCAACACACCTGCTGTGGTAAGGTACAACTCTGCCCATATTGCGAATCGGGGCATAGTGGAGCGCACATTCAGAGTGCTCAAGTCACGTTTCCGCTCCCTTGACCAATCTGGTAGTGTGTTGCTATATACACCACCAGTAGTCTGCAGGATCATTGTGGCAGCATGTGTCCTACACAATGTTGCAACACAGCATGGCATCCCGGTGGACATTGTGGTGGCCTACCATACACACCCACAGGTACACTGATTGGCGTATGGGTGGGCAAAAGGTGCATGGAGAGGCTGCATGTACCCAGCTTGTACAATCATTTTTAACCTAAATTCCTTCCCCTGTGGAGTGTTCACCATAGCGCCAAATCCCAGGTGATATTCAATCATGACAATGGGCCAATCCACTGTGCCCACAAAATCCCCCTGTGAAAGAGCCCTTGGAAGAGCACATTTGTGTTCATCTATTAGCACGAAAAAGACATGCATTTGGTGTTTCCAAAAGAAACTCATTGAAAAGGGAGTGCACCACTACCACCATGGCAACCATTGAATTAAATCACCCCCTAGGTACTAAAAACATCCCATATGACTAACTAACAGACCCATCAAATGTGTAACCACCGAAAATTCCATAAATTCAACAACCATCATATCAGAGCTGCCAGCCACACATGGCCTCCAAAATTAACCTGTCCCCAAAATAAAAGAAGCATAATGACACATTGCTGCACACATGTTCGAGAATGTTCATGATGTGCACAAACATGTAGTCTGTGGAAAAGCAATGCAGTAAGGATCCACATGTGACATTGATTCTGGTAACATGACCACAATGTGCCCCAACCCAACTGAACAACTGAAGAAGAGGAAATTGACAATTGTGACAAAGATGGCAACACACCAGAATGGCCACATCCACACATGCAGCAACTAATGTAGCCATTCCATATGGATCAAGATAAATGCACATCTTACCTGTAATCTGGGCATGCAGTCGACAGTCAAAGATCATCCTATGAAATAGCCATCATTCCCTGGTGGAAGGATATGCAGACAATGAAAAAAATGAGTGCAGGCAACACATCCATGTACCCTAAAAGAACAAACACATATGCCCCCCTCAGTGACCTGCAGCACATGCAAACAACAACTCACTAGTCAACCATCAACATATGTCCCAGCACACATGCAGCAACACCCATCGAAGACAAACAATGACATGACAAAGCATGCCACAAGCAGCTTAGTAGTAAGACAGTGCAGTGAACACAGTCATGGGAGGGCATGATGCAAAGCACAAAAAACCCAGTACACAAAAACTCACCCCTTTCTCTCCATCCAGGACCATGCTTGAGGCAGCATTTCACTGAGGCCTGGAATACAGAAGCAGACATGACAAAGCAATGTCAAACTGCAAACAAGGATATATGCACGCAAAAGGTAGGATGCAAGGGAAAAGTGCAAGGTCAATCCAGACTTCATTGTGACAGCATACAATTGGTTCACATGTGCATTCAATTGAATGTACCCGCACCGTGCTCACAGCTGTGGCCCATTTGAAGCTGCAAACACCATGATGCATGTGAAAAATCCAATACTGCACAACGTAGTGTGCCTGTTCACAACATAGCATCCCACAAATGTGCATCAATGGTTCCATGTTTGTGGATTGTAACTGGGGCTGCACACCATCAATGGGGAACCCTGAGCAAGAGAAGCCAAATGTGCCATCGAACCATTACCCCACAAACATTACATGGGATGTTAAGTGCCACTCAGTACACATGTGCACAATGCAATGAAACACACACCAGCACAACCATCAACACATGTCACAGGTCACAAACAGATGTTCTTCCACCCACTCCCAACTGCCCAAGAAAAGCCCACACAGCTGGAACTGCCACAATTTCCAATCTGCACTGTGTGGCCCCATTGATCCATAGAAACCACGCCATGCTCCGACATATGACCAGAGCTACACCATGTGACACATGCACCCATGAAGTTGTCATGACCACTGTGAGGGGGCACAAGTTGTGCCACAAGGAGGCTCCCACCAGAACCCTGAGGGCCTTAAAACCACTGCAAAAGGACTCCTGAGCCAGTCCTGGCGCCTTTGGCACCAGGCTGATATGTAGAAAGGAAGGGCTGTTCAAACTAGGTCCCATTTATGTACATGGGCCTTTAAATCTAACATGGAAGCATCCACATAGTCTATTTCTAAGAACGAAGCCATGCGGTCTAGTGTTTTGGGTGTGGCAGGCCTAGAACTACTTTCCCTGGTACTACTTTACCTGGGCTATATAAACCACACCCTGACTGCAGAATACACTTTGCATTATTCAGCAACCAGCAGCGTGACGCTCACCATGTCCAGCTCCTGGTCTCCAGCATCTTCCTGTAATCCTGCAAGAAAAATAACAAGATTATTCTGTTTTACCGGAGAAAACACCATCTAGCACTCAGCATCTCAACTGGGCTGCAATCTGTGGAAACCGAGAGAAGAAGAAACATCATTCACCTGTGATTACTAGCTTAAGGACTTCCGGCGAACCGCTACCACAGCTGCTGTTCAAACATTATGACCTGCAATAACGAGAAAGGGAAAAACAATATTAGAATGCGCGCTTCCAAAACATTGAATTCCATCAGTCTTACCTGAATTCCATCGCGCTACGCCATCCTTCCATCCGAAGCACCACAGCAACATCTGCAAAGGAAAAGAGACATATTCAGGTTCCCTTTCAATATTAAACAACCGCACAGCGCTGTACTTACCTTAACAGATTCCGGCGCCTGTTTTTCATTGCGCTCTCATCCACTTGCAGAACCACAGCAGCCTTTGAGGAGAAGAAGAAGAAAACACAGGTTAGCTTTAAAAGACAATAAAGGCGCTGCGCTTCACACTTTCTCTTACCTAGAAACGTGCCTCTCCATCTGGCATGCCAGCATCAAGACCTTCGCACCTTACAAGAAGGAGATAAAGACATTAACGAATTCCCACCATAACCGAACAATGACTTCCAATTAAAAAACCTACCTGCCTACCAGCAGATTCGGGGTCACAGCAGGCCTGGGCCCAAGGAAGGCATATTGCTCCAGTGAAGCAACTCGGGCAGCTAGCCAACAAATGTCAAGCACCCCTGCACAAGAAACGCAGGACGGATAGCTCACTCTACAAATAACTAAGGTGAGAAAAGAACCCAGTGGGAAGGGAATCAGTCAGAGGGAGGTGGGAGATTCACCCATTAGAGACAGTTATCACAAATCCTCCCTTCTGTAATTGCAGATTCATTATTCAGCACTGGACAATTATGCATCCAGGGTTCCAGATCTCAGAGCCTTTCAGATGCCCCCGGGGATATCAGGTGAGCGTAACAGAAGTAGTTCCGGTGCCCCACAAGACATGTCAATATAAGTGATCACACACCGTGCAAGACTCTTATCCAAACACCACACAAGTGTCTGCAAATGCCCTTCACTTACCTGCACAGGGTACCCACCTGCCTTGCATACGATGCATATCACCGGGAGACACATCCTCTACATATAAAAACATGCACAGTAACAACAGAAAGAAAATGCACATCCATGACAATACATGAATGGGTGACGGAAATATGCTGAGACCACCCACCTCAGAAGGCCCACAGGGTGCAAGAAGGTGACAGGACATAGATTGTGATCTGCCCATGAGTGCTACCTAGCACAACAGAGAAAGAGAGTGACAGTGAGAAGGAAGGCCAAGTGAAAAACACATCTAGGAGTACTCTGTCTGGATTGGAGATGGCCAAGTATGTACGCTACACCACAGTAGGTGCAGGCACAGCTCAGTGAACGAGGGAGGAAGACAGTGACATGAATACCACTTGAAAAACCATCATGGCATGGTAGCATGCAAAGCACATATAAGGAAACTGCCACATACAGCAAACACACTGAACATTGATTTATGTCTGTGCTGCCACCCCCATCCTCTGTTGAATCTGCAAGTGGAAGTGGTGCTGGAGGCACACCACGCAGTGCACTGGCCTGGTCCTCAGTGGACACTGACAGGCGTGACACTGATGAATGCACCAGCAGACTGAGGGCTCATGAGTGGCACTGAGTTCCTCAGAGATTGTCGGCCTCAATGCTAACAACTCCTGGTGGAACAGTCTTCTAGTGTCTGCAAATTTCTCATGGACTGCAGTCCTGTGGGCCAACATCTCACAGCTCAGAGCATCCCTGTGTGCCCGACCCTCTGCAAGCATGGATGCCTGCAGACACTGCAGATCTGCCTGCCAGCCCCTGATGTTGGTATCCATGCACAGTCTGTGGCAGCGGCATTTGTACCACATGCCTTATAGCTGTTGTGCCACCTGTGTTGCTGGGTGGGTCATGGAAGTGGCCACACTATCCATGCCCTCAGCCAAACTCTGAAAGGCATCACCCTGTTAGTCTGCGGAACACAAGAACTGCTGCTCCCACTCTGTCTGCCCAGCCTGCACACATCCCCTACATGTGATGGGCACATGCCTGCCTGATGCAAGGGAGCATGTCCCTTGCTCTGATGCCCTTGTCCATGGCTGTAGGTCTGCAGCACTCCCTTGGACATCTGTCCCAGGACCACACCAATACATGGGAGTGTGGCTTTGCAGCCGTAACTACTGCAGATGGGGGCCCACCACTGACTGGCCTTGTTTAGGCACCTGACCCCCTGAAGACTCACTGGCCCCAAATGAGCCAACCATTGGTGCACTCACCTACACTAGCATTGAGGACTGGTCATCCGATTCAGCATCTGAGCCAGCTGAGTCCAAAGAGTCAGAAACTCTGCAGCACAGCTGAGGATTGTACTGTTTTGTATAGTATTGTTTATTTATAAAGCACCTATACACAGGCAAGTGTTTCAAAGCACTCAAGGAAGGTGGGAACATGGGGGAAAAGCAATAGTCGCTCAGAACCCTTTGAAATTCTGAGATGATAATAGTCTGCACAGGCAAAGTAAGTGCGTAGACTACATTTAACAGTTTGAGATACAGCAAATAGACCTGATTGAGATTCAGCAGTTTTACCAGTGCGATTAAGGGGGGAAGACAAGGGAGAAGAGACAGACGATCTTCAGGCACGGTGCGTACAGATCATGCAAGTGCATAGACGATCACGGGGACGGGGAGGTCCAAGTGCACCCGGTTAGTGGATCTGGGGTAAGTGCAGAGAGAGACACTCTCCTGGGTTGTTTCAAGTGTGGGTGGGGTGTAGGGCACTGAGGCAAGTGCAAACGTGGACTGACGGGGTTGCCAGGGACCTGTGAGACTCTGAGGTACACCAGGGAGCTAGTCAGCAAGCTGTAAGGAAAGAGGAGGGAGAGAGGTAAAGAGTAGAGAACTAGGTTAACAGGGTAGAGAGAGAAGGAAGAGGAGAAGAGGAATGTCTTGAGGAGTTTATGGAACTTAAGAAGATCAGGATCAAGACGGAAGGTGGCAGGGAGATTATTCCAGAGGAAGGCACCTACTAAGGATAAGGATCTCCCTCCAAACCTCTCCTTGGAGAACCGGCACACTCATAGAAGATTGGAGGTAGATGAGCAGACGGCCTGTGAGGAACAATATTTAGGTAAGTAGCGTTGCAGGTAGGTGGGTTCCAGGCCCCAGAAAGCCTTGTGAACAATGCAGAGGGTCCTGAACTTGATCCTTGCAGCCACTGGGAGCAAGAGAAGGGATTTCAGCACCTTAGAGATGCCGTCCCTGGCATTGAAGCCAAGGATAAGTCTTGCGGTACTGTTCTGGATGAGCTGCAGAGGGTGCAGGGCAGAAGAAGGGAGGTTGAGGAAGAGGCTGTTGCAATATTCCAGCCTAGAGAGAACCAGGGCTCTGGAGACAATGTGCCACTGAGGGAAAGTGAGAAAAGGTTGAGTACATCTAAGGAGGTGTAGCTGATAGTTAGACTTTTCAGAGATGTCCAAAATGTGGGAGGAGAAGCAGAGAGTGGAGTCAAAAAAGACCCCAAGGTTTTTTGCCTCGCAGGTGGGTTTGAACGCAGGGACAAAGAAGGCCAGCCAGAGAGAGAGTGGGAAAGGGGGAGCAGAGGTCCCAATGTGAACAATCTCAGTCTTACTGGTGTTGAGGCAGAGGTCATTTGCAGCACACCATGACTGAATAACAGACAGACAGATAACAGCGATGAGGTGGCTGAGGGTAGCCTGAAAGTTAGCTGCATGTCATCTGCGTAACACTGGAAGTTAGAGGTGAAAGTGGCCATCATACAAGGGCGGCCATCTAGACATTGAAGAACCAGGTGGAGAGGTTAGATCCCTGGGGAATGCCACAGGTTGAGGGAGAAAGGATCTGAGTTCCACCTGCGATGGGCAGTCGAAGAGAAAGGAGGTTAACCACACAAGAGCCTGACCTGTGATTTCCAGGGTGTCACAAAGCCATGTGATCAGGATGTTGTGGTTAACCGTGTCAAAGGCAGAGGAGAGGTCAAGAAGAATGAGGACAGAGGGAGTGTTAGTGTCAATATTTGAGAGCAGGTCTTCACAGGTGGTCAGAAGAGCAGTTCCTGTGCCTCTGGATGCTCTAAAGCCAGACTTATGATCATGGAAGCAACCGATAGATTCAGTGTGGAGGGTCAGTTGAGAGATAGCCACCTTCTCCCCAGTTGTATGAAATGGCTCATAGCCTCTTAATGCTGGGTCAGTTCCTCCTGCTCTGGTGTTCCTCCTCAAGTTGTCAGAACACAGGCCATGTTGGCACCCAGCTTGGACTTGGTGCGACCGGTGAGATCATTTCAGTGCTTCACTACATGTGCAGCAGTGCGATTCTCAAACCGTAAGAAGTTGGTCTTCTTGCCATGGCTGGCACAAGGTGTTGGTGCCACGCCTGTGTAACTGGAACCACCTTGTGGTCCAGATGCCGGACCACAAGTGGCCTGGGGCTGGGGCACATTCTTCCACAGCATGTCCCTGACCCCGGTCCAGTCTGCCCCATTTTCTTCTTGGGGCATTTCCTGTAATGGTTTTATAACACAGCACACTCCAGCCAGGGACGCCTTCCCCTGACAATGAATGTGGCACACAATAAAAACGCTTTCTATATTTAATCAACCACAGGTTATTTTATTTGAGTAGGTCCCCAACCCATCTCGCACCCAACCTTCACAAAAACCCTGTTTCACAGAGGAAGAGGAACCAGGCTGGTGTGTATCAATATGATATTTATTAATTTTATGGTTCAATGAAAATAAAAGCAAAATCAAACAATTGGACAGCAGCCACCAATGTTTTGGCAATACAAATGCAAAGATTTCTTCTACACAGCTAGTTCAAAATCCCCACAATTCTCATGAATCTTTTATGGCAAAACCTAAACAAAATATTTTAAAACATGTAATGGTCTAAGGTTTAGCACTCCCCTGCAACACTCACCCCCAAACATGTTTTGGATGGAAGTCAGTGGCAAGGAGTCAGGATAAAGAGGGAAAAATTGGATTTTGAATTCAGCCCACCGCCCCAAGATGGGTGGCCAGAAAAGAAAATGAAAACCTGATTTATGAGCAAAACGGCATAATCGGATTTTACTTGTCACTCGTACAGCAGCTTACACCTGCAATGGGACAGCTAGAAAAGATATTCGTGTTGTGACACTCGAGAAATAAGGATGCTTACTGACTACTAAGCAGGGCACCAACGCAACGTGAGCACAAGGTAAGAAAATCGTTTTTTTGGGGAAGAACACAAATGCAAAAGAGAAACACAAGCGGCAGAATGGAAATTAATTTTGATATGAGACGTGTGGTGACAGGCAGCCAAGAAAAAGGCTTACCTTTCAAAATCAGAAATCGCTGTCAAGTAGAAGGACAAAAGCACATAACGGATAGGATTCTGACAGAAAGGGATGGTTCTCAATGGTACTACGGTTTGGGTTTTTCTGTGGGACAGATGCAAATTCGGAATTCATGGGAATACACACAGTACAAGGGAAAACTCGGTTTGTGTTACTCAGAGACTAATTTTATTGAGGCTATATTTTAATGACTATAGATATTGAAGAAAGGCACTTGGCATGAGGTGGTTAATTTCGAATTTCAAACAACTCACACTGTGAATCTCTTTATAGGGGAATTTATTAATTTACTTGATAAGGATGTATACAGACAACTAAAATATTTCTAAAAGGAACACCCTAACATACACACGCTAATACAGATTTGTCTATGTGAAGATGAATGGATTATACTATTAATTTGGGACTTTATGTGTGAATTTCTATGGGATGCAGGATTCCGAAGAGAGGTGTATGCAATTTGGGATTAGGGTTATTTGCTACTTACAATGTAATCTTGAGTTTGAGATTCTGGAAAGCCAGCAAGGCCTCTGGTCACTCTGGACAGCTAGGCCAAGGGATCTGGTCACTCTAACAGCTAAGCCAAGGGATCTGGTCACATCGCTCTCCTAGGTGGGGTCAGCTAGGCAAGGTCTGGTCTCTGCAATCTCTTAGATGGTATCAGATGCCTCCTCTCCTTTCTCCCTGGATGCTTGTGAGTGTCTGGATCTGGAATGTGTGTATTCTTGTGTGTGTCTGGATCTTGAATCTGTGTATCTTGCTGTAGAAGGGATTGATCTTTTGTGTCTCTCTGTGTCCCTCTTATATAGCCCAAATGACATCATCTGTTTTACAATATGGGGGTAAGTACTTTGGTATTTCTCCTAACCTGGGATAGGACAGCCTACCATTCCTTTCTCCTACCTCCCCCTGGCCCTATTGGTTCATGGGAAAGGGCATAATTTTTCTGTTTACATTTACAACCTTTCTTTGTCTCTCAAGTCTACTTTTTAACAAAAATTAGTTATGGATCAAAACTTCAGACTCATACTCGACACCACCATAAGAAGTAGATATGCGGATTCAATGGGTCACAGGGAATTTGACAAACCGATCGCCGGCTCTGTGCGAGGTAACATCGCCCTTTGGCACATTTTGGCCCTTTTAATGAAATGCATGATAGTTAAAATTCTGCCAATGATTAAACATGTCCATAATTACATTTTACATCTTTCCCCCAAGTTTACTATTTGTCCAATTTATAATTACGCGTCTTTCCTGGGCCTTTAATTCACAAAGTGCAAGAAACATGCTCTTGGTCTCTTTACATTCATCTAAAAATCACATGGAAAACTAGCATAATACAAAATTACTACTTATTCAGGGTGCTGGGAAAAATGGCTTAAAATGAAGAAGTCCTTCAGTGTCAATGGGGAGGGTTTGTCACATATGGGAGTGGTGATGTAGGCACCCACAGCAAACTGTCCCCTCCTGACTCGACTTGCAACAAAGGACTTTTATGATGCCCTTTGAAGTTTGACAGTTCCTCCTTCAGAGTGAGTGTTAGAGGAAATCGCACTTCTTGGTCACACACTAGTTACACTGGCTTCCTTTGTCCCCTCTTCCAGTAATGCCTGCTAGTCTGGTAGAGCAGAGAATCCTCACACTCTCAGCCACCTCACATGTCATTGCGGGCTGTTCACTTATTGGTGCGACTTTTCAGTGGGAGGCAATATAATGTACACTGTGTTGCCAAACCCTGACCCACACATATTCAGACATTTCTGTGCAAGCAAAAGCTGTCATTCAACGTTGACTTTTAAACAACATTTTTCCTTATTTTCCAAAGAGCAGATTCACCCCTGTGCAGGCCCTTCATTTAAAGTTTCAAAATGTAGTTCTGCCGATCACGGGATTGTCTTTCAATAAGTCCTTTGGAGGGATTTTGAATGTACTGTTGATTCGTGGACACAGAGGGATACTGCACAGGGATTCTTTTGATTTGGACACAGAAAATAGAAAAAGCCACGCTATTTCGTTCATTTGCAGTAATTTGAGCATGATGGTTCACATCAAAGGGAAACCAAAGCTGTGTCATGCTGTAATGTAGAAACCCTTGCCCCTCATGTGATTTATCCCTAAAACAAAGCTGTTTTGGATGTTGTTCATACATTTTGTTCTCCAGATGTAAGAAAAACAGATGCAGTGCCGTTCTGAAGGCAGGGCATAACTTCAAGTAATGCAGATGAAAATTAAGCAAACGCAGGGCCGTTTTTCAAAGCAGTGTTCAATTGCTTGCCACACATGTGCCAGAAAGACAAAAGCACAGCCGTTTGGTGGCGCTGTTTAAATGCGGTTTTAGGTGAAGGGGATTTCTGCTTAGGGCCTTAAAGGCGCCCCACATTCCATCATGTCCCAGGTGTAATTGAAATATGGAAGGCACACAAAATTATTTTCCTAGGCAATATGAGTGAGGTGGCAGTCTACGTGATGTGGGACGCAGTTCTGTCGTCCAGCTAGGCTCAAAAGTAGCCCAGATGTGGAAAGTACAGTACACATAACACACAGGCACCCAGAAACAAAAAGAAATGTGTTTGCGGTACCAGGATAGCTTCCGAAATAAAAGAAAAGCAGCACATGACATGCAGTTGCACCCAACAAGACAAAAAATGCATAAGTGAACCCCGGTAAGCTACCAGAAAAGTAAAAATAGTGGTACTCAACACACAAGAGCATCCAGAGTTGAAACACATGCGATACGACTCTACGACAAAATGAAATGCACATATGTGCAGAGGCAAAACCCCCACCAAAATAACAAGTATGCATGGTCCCTGGAGTGAACAGAATGCATGGCACCCCTAAATATGTGTGTACTGCATTCACCCATCTCTTCCCTTTCGCAAGCACGTTCAGAGTAGCTTTCACACATACGTATGTATTCCCAACTATGGCATGCTCGTAAGTACGCATGTTACACGCTGAAGGGACTCCCTCTGTTTTCACATGTCCACGCTTTTCTCAGTTTTTATGCTGTCATTTGCAAAGTCAATTCACTTTGTTTCCGCTGCCTTCATTGCGAGACACAGAAGACCCACGCTCCTGCATCTGTGCCATTTCACCTGCCTCCTCTTGCCCTGTGCTGCCCACAACTTTGCAATCTGCTTCTGACTGTACAGTGTGTGTGCCTGATGCCCACATGCACTGTGTCTTGAGTTCCTGCTGTCCAGCCATTGCCTGCACTCCAGTCTCCGTCCCTGTGGCCACCTCAGCTGCTTTGTTGGACTCCCACCTCGCCATTCCCCTAGCACCGCTCCACATCTCCAAGACCACCTTGCCCGCCCACACCTGCTTCGGTGGTTGCCATGTCAGCATCATCATTCTCGCACGAGAGTGGCAACCCCTTGGCAGCAAGGCAGATGGCTGTCAACTTCAGCACCAGTGGAGAATGTCCTGGAGCATTATGATGCAGTCTTCAACCCTGTGATGCAACGCGGTTAGGAAGGTCGTCTGCAGATCATGGCAGAGAGGCAGCGGGCACTGGAAGCTAGAGTAATGATGGCCAGGGTTGGTATTGCGCTGTGTCGGGCAAGGAGGCAGGCTGCCATCCTGGGGGCCACTTGCAGGGCAGCACGAGTTGTAGAAGCGCATATGCTGGACAAGCCCTCCAGGCAACAACGGAGGCCCGTCTGATGGAGGAGGACATGCCATGTGCCTTTGTAGATGTAGGTTTCCTTTTTTAATCTATTATTTGCCCAGCCTTTGCAGACTTTCCTTCCTAGTTTTTAATGTATATAGTTATTTAGGTGTAAGGTTGTTTTTTCATTTCATATTTTCCAGTGGACTGCTTGGACCTTCATTCCCTGTTTTACTGTACTTATTTTAATTTAAAAAATCTTTCATTATGTTACATTCCACACTTCATGCAGTTCGTTATGTATTTGCAACTTTGATAGTTCACTTTTCAGCCAGTGCATCTCTCCATTGCAACTCATTTGTCTTGTGGTGTGCCCGCATGCATGTTGTTGTTGCTGTGATGTTTGCGGCTGGAAGGATGCACATGTGCCTGACATTCAGGGGTGGGTCCATCAGATGACTTGGTCTGTACTGTATGTTTTCATTTGCATTTACATGTGCAGCATCATTGTTTGGCATCAGTGTGGTTGCGGTGGAGAGAGGCAGGTTCACTGTAGAGGTGTGCCAAGATCACGTTACTTGCACATTTTTTTTTTATTGTTGTGTTAAACCCATGTCATGCAGACACAACCACTAGCATGTGCTTTCACACAAATTTGGCTTTTCGCATGTGTTGTTCCACCTCTACCACTGGAATGCAATAGTGAGTCATGTTTGCTCTTTCGATTTGGCAGCACACTTTTTCTGTTTCAGTGACTCACGCACTCTCTGACTGCCCTCCCATCACCCATGCCTGGCCATATCATGTTACTGTTCCCTGGTAGGGATTCTGACACCCCTTCAACCCAGGTCACTAATGCTCAGGATGTGACGCACCTGGCCATTGTTTGTGGATCTGGAAAATCTTTTAGTCGTTTTACTTCTGTCTTGGACACACATTCTGTTGGTATGCTTTAATTCCTTGGCAATGTGCCATGGCCAACATGCACATGCCACTTGTCATTGCATTCACTTGTCACATGTGTATGAAGTGGGCTGATTAAGATCTGGAAGGGTGTGTCAGCAGATGCTCCAGTCCTGAATGGATCTCTGGTGCTTCTTGTTTATGTTTGCGGTGAACATGTTTGTGGTCCACTTCATGGTGCTGGCAGACCACAGAGGTTCATGTGAGCTGCAGACATGCATTGACTAGTATTGTGGACGACTGTCAGGGGGCTGCCTGGGGGGATCCCTGGGGGTATGTTGGAGGTGAGGGGGGCTGGTGTCCAGGCTGGAGGTGGCTGCCGTGGGGGATGTCAGAGGTGCGTGGGCTGGTGGGTGGTGTCGAGACTGGAGGGGGCTGCCTGGGGGGATGTCGGAGGTGCAGGGGCTGGTCAGTGGTTTCCAGACTGGAAGTGGCTGACTGGGGGGATGTCAGAGTTGAAGGGGGGTGGGTGGTGTCCAGACTGGAGGGGGTTGCCTGGGTGGATGTCAGAGGTGCGGGATTGGTGGGTGGTGTCCAGACTGGAGGGGGCTGCTTAGGGGGATGTCAGAGGTGAGGGGGGCTGGTGGGTGGTGTTCAGACTGGAGAGGGCTGCATGGGGGGATGTCAGAGGTGAGGGGGGCTGGTGGGTGGTGTTCAGACTGGAGGGAGCTGCGTGGGGGATGTCAGAGGTGTTGGGGACTGGTGGGTGGTGTCCAGACTGGAGTGGGCTGCTTGGGGGGATGTCAGAGGTGAGGGATCTTTTAGGTGGTGTTCAGACTGGAGGGGGCTGCATGGTGGGATGTCAGAGGTGTTGGGGGCTGGTGGGTGGTGTCCAGACTGGAGAGGGCTGCCTGGGGGATGTTGGAGGTGAGGGGGGCTAGAATGTGGTGTCCAGACTCGAGGGGCCTACCGGCGGGGATGTTGGAGGTGATGGGGGACAGTGGGTGGTATCTCAACTGGAGGAGGCTGCCTGAGGGATTTTGGAGGTGAGGGGGGATGATAGGTGTTGTGCAGACTGGAGGGGGCTGGCTGGGGGATGTTGGAGGTGAGCAGAGATGGTGGGTCATGTCCAGACTGGAGGGGGTTGCCTTGGGGGATGTTGGAGGTGAGAAGGGCTGGTGGGTGGTGTCCTGACTGGAGGGGGCTGCCTGGGGGGGATGTCGGAGGTGAGGGGGGCTACTGATTGGTGTCTTGCTTAGAGTGGTTGATCTGCAATAGGGGTTTATGCCGTCTCAATGGGTGCCTAGGGTGTAGGGGGGTGGACTAGCTTTCTCGTAAGCGGTGTAGCATCCACTTATGAGGGAGGGCTGCAACCTGGGCTTGCGAGGCAGGACCCGCGTTTTTGTTGGGGTGCAGCCTGGGCATGCAAGGGAAGGCACACATTTTTGCTGGGCTGCAGCCTGGCTTTGCGAGGTGAGGCACCCGATTTCAATGGGGTGTGGCCTCTGCTTACGACAGAGGGCGCGCGTTCTCGCAGGGGTGCAGTCTGGCCTTGCAAGGTAAGACTTGCATTTTCACTGGGGTGCAGCCAGTGCTTGTGAGGTGAGGCACTTGATTTTGCTGGGGTGTTACCTCCACTTATGAGGGAGGGACGGGTTTTCACAGGGGTTCTGCCTGGGCTTGCGATGGAGGGCACGCCTTCTCGTAGGGATACTGGATGGTGGGTCAGGGTTGGACGCGGAGGGTTGGCCCGGTTTGGGATTTAGCTTGCTTTTTGATGTGTGTGTGGGTGTTCCTTGCACAGAGTGTTTCTACTTGCGTGATGGCTAGTAATGCGCCTTTGAATCCATGAATATGCAGGGCATGCATTCTTTGCTCTGTGCCACGGTCGCGCAGGGTCCTACTTGGTGGGCAGCCCTTGCGCGATTTCTGCACCAAAATCCATGAAACGCCCCCAATATGTCTAACTGCTCTCTGGAATTGAGCCCCTTTTCCACAACGAGACCAAAATCCCTTTATTCGTTGCCCTATCAACCTACTACCCACAACCACAACCAGCCTGAACACAAACACCCTAAACACATAAGGAGGGGTTCTGAAAACACAATAGACAGTCCTGAAATGGACAGAAGAAGCACACATTTACCACGTGAATACAACACACTGTTTATCACAAAAAACTGGCACGTGATAAAGGCTCATCGGCAAGAAACCAAAACGCAAGCATCTAGATCTACTCAATGATGAAATAAAAGCAACAAATGTCTGCCACACTGCTTGCACAGCAAAACCCAATGCAGAGTCAAAAAGAAAGACGAATACCAAATCAAATTACTAATACCACCTCCAAAGGGAAAACCTCAGAAAATAAAAAAGATTCACCGCAACCTAGTCGACGCCAGAAGTGATGGCGGAGTAGAGATCCTGTTTGTCACCGAAAACTGGCTGACAGAATTCAAGGTAGTTGCACACAAATCCTGACCCAATCATTTCTAATTGAAAAAAGCAAACAGAGAAGGGAAAAGAGGAGTCATTGGACATAAATACCAGCTAATGATGACAGCACTATCACTAAACATCACACACTGTGGATCACTCCTCCTCCACTTTTCCTTGGACCACCAAACCAACCTTTCATTCCTACAGACATAGAACCCTCTATTCACAGACACATTAGCCTGTGCTCCACTAAACATCTCTTATCCTGGTCATTGCCCAACTGCAAACTCTCTCCCCTGGAGCAGAAGGGACCAGGAGAACGCGGCTGTAGTCATGGAGGCTGCAGGTGAAGGTCGTCCATAGTTTTAGATGAAAGCAGCTCCCATTTAGGTTTGGCTCACAACTCTATGTGTGCTCACCTATTTGATACCGCATTTACATTCAATCGCGTCTCTTGTGTTTGCCTCAGCAAGCCCATCAGTTTGCATTCATCTGGGTGCAGTGGAATAATCAGCACCTGAAGAGATGTTTGCATTAATGAAAGACAAAGCATTTAGGCGAAAACATCGCACAAACACCGCATAATTACAAGGTAATTTAGCTATGAAACAAGGAATTCTAAACACAACTCCAAGATTGAAAAAAAGGTTCCATTTCTCTCTAGTCCTGACATGAGATATTGATTAAGATCAAGGCATAAAGCCATCTGCTTCGGTGTTGTTTTACTGCTGGATTAATTGCGGACTTGTGTTTGCAAGGTGGCTCCAGCGCACGGCTAAACAATGCAGCCCAGAACATTCCATTAGGATCCGCTGGCCCATAAAACAACGGAAGGTCAAGCGGCAGAAATTGGAACACCGAAAAACTGCACAATGTGCAGTGTGGTGCCATGCTGCCAGACACAAGTGATGCGAAATACTTTCAGGTCTGAACTGTAAAAAAAAAGAAAGTTCGCAAACTTTTTGATGGGAAAAATGAAAACATAACGATTACATGCTATGCCGGCTGAGTCTTTGGCCCTATGCAACATGGAAACAGTACTTGTCAGAAATGCACATTCGAAAATCATTAAGGGTATTTATTGAAACAGCATTCCTACTGATTTACTTTATTTGTTTAGAAATAACTCTTATAATTGTAGTTTAATAATAGATTAGTCAGGTGCATTGGTTCATTCTCATTGAAGCCAAAATAATATTGCCATACTACACACCCTCGAAACTGGCTTCAACGGTTATTAAAATAACATTTTAAGAGAGACGCATTAAGTGATTAGTAAAACACCTCCCACAAGGGTCAGTTATTAAAATGCAACCTCTGTCTGCTGACTCCTCAATACCAGTGGTATTCAAACGTTTTCATACCAAGACCCCACCCCGAAGTAAAAATATTGTTCTGCCCCCCACTCCCCATCACCCATAGAAAGCGCAAAGGGCGTCCTGGGGAGCCCCAGGTTCTTCAAAATATATGATGATTTTCTCATGCTAATATTTTGTATTGAAAGCAATCACCTTAATTCTTTGTGTATATTAAAAACAGTCATCTTAAACCCTTTTCAAAGAGTCTTCTCCCCACACCTCCACCCCCCTCAGTTCCACAGTTTAAAGACCATTGCTCTATACAAATATTAGCGCCCCAGTGACGAATGTTTTTTTTCTTTTTTCTTGGGCGCCTGCGATGATTCCGGTGTGATTTAGAGCACTGGCTTTGACATCTGTGCAGAGCCTGCTAACACAGGTTCCAATCCGGCAGGGCCAAACTCAGCCTTTCATCCTTACGAGGTCGATAAATGAGCACCACACACCGTGGGTAATAATAAGCAGCGCTCAGGTACCTGAGGGTTCGTAGCGCTATATAAATGCAAAATTATTATTATTTGGATGCTGACGTAAGAAGAACTGCACAATATTTAATTTGGGTTGCGATCTACGCATTGTCAGCCTTCGGGGACGTGTCATGAGTCTGTCCATTTGACAAAGGAATGTTTGGTGCATGAGCCTGTGTTTCAGTGAGATAGTAGACGGACTCTTTTTAAAGTGACTAGCCTGTACTGATGCGTGGGGTATTATCACTTGTATTGCAGGCAGATTAAGCAGAGAATAAGTAACGCAGATAATTAATCAGTCAGATATGTGGCACTTGAGCACGTTCTAAATAATTCAGAAACATACAGAGCACCTCAAACATAGCAGCTGGTTGTGATATCTTTGCACTGACCCCAGGAGTTACCAGACGAAGCTGCACGAGGTAATCCAGTAACCTTTTTTCAATCCATGCACCAGAATCTGCTTGGCCTGCGCTAAAACCAGAAAATAGTCACCATATGTGCACTTGGGAAATGAAAACGATGGGCACAAACATCCAATGTCCCATGACTACACTTCTGGAGTAACCTCACCTTTTGCAAATAATGCAGCAAGTCAAGGAGAGGCAATGGGATTATCTGGGATGTTATTTCATCATGTAGGTTGTCCCCAAAGCCACTGCTCTATAATACAAAAGCTTTGTTCACAGGAAGGGTGGGGGAAGGTGACTAGCCACAAATCTTCGGGCTCCATTATGGGTGAACTTGATGAGCCATTTTCTACCTGGGAGATTATCTGCTATCAGTGTCAGTGAGGCATGAAGGAAGAAAGATGCCATGCTTTGATTTGTGAGTAGAGGAACTGGGTGTATCTATTGGGGCATAAGGGGGTCTCAGTTTCAGTGCCACCCTGTTTGTCTGAGTGGTTTCAATGGGATGCCATTGTCTCACTCTATTACAGAAGTTATGTTATGTTATGTTACTTGGCATTTATATAGCGCCTTATGTATCATTGGTATGATCTCATACGCCCTCGGGAACTGTAGTTCAGGTCAGTAGAGAGAGAGTCATAAGGTGCGTGGGTGCACCGGATATGTGTGCAGCCGTAGTGGCAGTTGCATGATGGCTGCTTCTTAGCAGTAGGTGTGGTGGTGGGGCGGTGAGTTGTATGTGTTCATTCTGGAGGGTGTACACCCAGACTGATTTCTGGCTGCATTAGGCCCAAGGAGACGCTTAATCTAGCGATTTGTGCTCAGCTAGCTGTGTTTAATTAGGATGATGGGGAGAATGTGGTGGGTGTTAGTATGAGACCAGCTATACCAAATGCGTCATAGTATTGTTGTGTTCTAGTTGAGTGGTGGTGTAGAGGAGAGAGTGGTAGTGTTGCTTGGTGGTTATCAGTAAAGTACTTGAGATCGAGTACTCCATCTGTGAAAACAAAATCAAAATATCGAGGCTGAGTACCCTAAAAGGAAATACACCGAACACGGGTTACAAAGGAACATACAAAGTACTTTATTTTATACTGAATCCAGTTACAAAAACAGAGCAAAATCAGATAGCTATCGGCCCTCAGTACAACACAACGAACTCCAGCGTGGTTCAGTGTGTTCAGTGAGAGACGCTGTACATTAGTATGCATTGGCTTTTTATACATTTTGTGAGCACGATGTCCAGCCCCACTTCGGGTTAATATTCCATTAATACATCATCGATCTGGGGTTCATGCCAAGTCCCGACCAACCGCATATAACCGGTTTGCTTTTAATACATGTATCAACAAGCCTATACAGCAACTGTGTGTTCTGGGATTTTTCCATGTTAGTCTTCTTAGACATTAATACAATGTGGTTAAACAAGTGTTCTATGTTCAGTATTTGAATACATTGTCTTTATAGTATACTTGTGGATTAGTTTCTTTACACGAGTAATCCCTTACACACAGGTCGACGAAGGACAAGGTCTTAGTTCACGACCTCAACAAGTGGCCCGCAGGAAAGTTACATATTAGCTATGTACAGAGGTCAAGACGGCCATGTTGTATTTTGGAATGACATTGTCCACCATTTTAACTCACAGGGTGACTTTTACAAAGCGAATCCTAAATTGGCGGATTGACCTAAAATGGCGGCTTACTTTGATTGTAAGGTCAGGACCTTGCAACACAGATTCATTCGCAAGCGACTTTCGAGCAGCTTGGCGTAGGCCAATATACATATATGTATTGCAATTGAAGGCACAATATAATTTCTCTTTTGACACATCTGTACCATCTATTCTATCCGTGTTATGTACTCTGTCTGCTCATTCGACTTCGTCTCTACATCCATTTTGTCTGTTACATCCATTTAATCTACTAGTTTTTCTATCCATTCCATCCACTCGACCCTTCATCCATATGATCTACCCATTTCATCCTTCCCATTCATTTAATGTGTTCAGTCCATTCCATCCTTCCTATTCATTCGATTTGCCCGTGTGTTCCGCCCACTCCATCTGTTCCATCCACTCAGTCCGTTCCATCCGCTCTATCCGTTGCATCCGCTCCATCTGTTCCAATCACTCGATGTGTTCTAGCCACTCCATCTGTTCCATCCACTCCACCTGTTCCATCCACTCTATCTGTTCCATCCGCTCTATTCGTTCCATCTGCTCTATTCGTTCCGTCTGCTCAATTCGTTCTGTCTGCTCTATTCGTTCCATCCACTCTATCTCTTCCATCCACTCAATGTGTTCCATCACTCCAGCTGTTCCATCCACTGCATCTGTTCCATTCATTCCATCTGTTCCATCCACCCCATCTGTTCCATCCGCTCCAGCAGTTCTATCCACTCCACCTGTTCTA
This sequence comes from Ambystoma mexicanum, assembly GCF_040938575.1. NCBI lineage: Eukaryota > Metazoa > Chordata > Amphibia > Caudata > Ambystomatidae > Ambystoma > Ambystoma mexicanum. The sequence continues at coordinate 186,034,106 of NC_090935.1, forward strand.
TCCACTCATCTGTTCCATCCCTTCCATCCACACCATTTGTTTCATCAACTCCATCTGTTCCGTCTACTGTATCCATTTCATTCACTGCATCCTTTCCATCCGTTCCATCCATTCCATCCACTTGATTTGTTCCATCTATTCCATCTATTCCAAGTGCTCAATGGATCCATGGAAAACATGGCTCTTTTGGGTACTGGCTGATTATTCTCAAAGCAGAGAGAGGTTAAGCGGTTCATTATGTGAGTAGATACTTGCTAAAGTAGCTGATGATGTGTGGGCAGTGAGGGAGGTGCCTCCACAGATGACTGACAGCTACAGACAAGTAAAACTAGATCTCTGTGTGTGAACACCCTCTGTATAGCTGCTGTGCAGGGCGGCTAATAATTCAGATAACTGAAGAGAAGCGTTGTTAGGCCACTTATTCTGTACTTCACATAATATCCTTACACAACACATGCTTGGGGAACATCCTCTTACACTGCGCACTCTGATGCCACGCACTATCATGCCACATGCACTCATGGCATGTGCCTATATGTAATGTGCTCATATATCATACACTCTTATACCAAGAACTTGAAGGCCATGTGTTTTATGCCACACACTTACACAACACTCATATGCCACACACTCTTATGCTGCAAGCTCTTATGCCATTTGCTTTCATGCCATGCACTCTTACAACGAAGGCTCGTATGCCACCACACTTTTGACATGCACACTTATGCCACATAATTACACTACTCAGAATGTGTAGTTGGTATCACTATCATAAAAAGTACGCTCTTTGAAATTAACATATACTAATGGCCGCTCTGAATAGTATGCAGGCCTAACATTTTTGTTCGGTTCTCACTGAATTGGCTTATTTTCTCTTTCGTGTGTGTTGATGGGCCCCTTCACCCCTATGGATGGAACTTAGTCACGAGTCATGAGGGAACTAGGATTTAGAAATCTGGAAATTGATTCAACTTCTTAGTTTTAGGCAGCATGTAGGTGCTACAATCCCCTCTGTACCAAGCTTACTTATTGACTTATAGATTGTACTTCCTCAAAACATCTTCTTCCTTTTCCATTCCCCTCGTTCTCTGTCTGTCCTGTTGCAACATGTCTGAATTTGTGTTTCCTTTTAGTTAGCTCTCAAGTAGTCAGCTAATTCTTCCTCACATTTCGTGTTAGCTTTAACTAAATGTGGATACCTCTCTTTTTTGGAGAATAGTCCCAAACTCCACCTCCAGAAACATTGTTAATATCAGTGTGGGTGAGACAGTATCTGTGGTTGTCTTCCTAGTTTGGAACTCCTTTTCACCTTTGGCAATGAGCACATGCTCGTAATACTCCTCTTGAACTCTGCCCCTTGCATGATTTCACATGCCTGCCTCCACTCTCTGCCCTCTGCAACTCATCCAGAACAGAACTGCGAGACTTGTCCTTGGCCTCAAGCCCAGGGACCGTATCTCTCCAGGACTGAAATCTCTACACTGGCTCCCAGTGGCTGCAAGGATTAAGTTCAAAACCCTCTGCATTGTCCACAAGGCCTTCTGGGGCCTGGGGCCTAAATACCTTCAACTCTCTCTTCCTAAATATCTTCCTTCCCGAGCCCTCCGCTCATCCGTCTCCAACTCCCTCAGGGTCAGCCGCTTCTCGAAGCAACGAGCTGGGGGTAGATCTCTCTCCGCGGCAGGGGCCTCCCTCTGGAACAGCCTTCCTGTCTCCCTGAAACTTGAGGAGAACCATCTCCGGTTCCGGAAGCAGCTCAAAACCTTCCTCTTCACTTCTGCTTTCTCTCTCCCTCTCCCCTGCTAAATTCTTCACCTAAACTGCACTGATTCTGCAACTGGGCCACTCTCACCGACCTCGGTCCTGGGCCCAGTCACTCTTCACTTGCACTGCCTCCCTGGCAACCCCTGCACTGCGGGACTGTCTCTGTATCCCTACAGCCCCCCCCTCCCCCGCAGCACTTGTCTGCACTTACCTTGCACTTGCCACCAGCTGGCCCTATTTATTTATTATTTTATTTCTATTCTACTTATTTTTACTGCACTCCCCCCCCTCCCCCTTCCCCTTGCACTTTTTCCCTTCCCCCTACCCCTGCACTTGCGCGGTCTGAATGACACCTGGCCTAGTAGGATTGTTGTCTGTCTTCCCCTTGTTCCCCCCTCCCTGCCTCGTCGTGCCTTGAAACATTTGTGTATAGGCGCGTTACAAATGCCATATCATATCATATCATATCATATCATGTTGATAGTTTTCACTATACTATGTACATTCTTTAATGGAGATGTCCATGCCGTTCAATTTCTGCCAATTGGTGGCCTTTTATACATTATTCCAGCTCGTTTACATACCAGACATTGTGGAATTTCTGTGTCCCAGGCAAACACATATCTGAAATGTTTTCATACGTCTAAGACCCACGATTGGACAACAAATCATCATGAGAAACCTGAAACACAGCTGCGAGTTAGTCTTAGGATATGACCATGTAAAAAACCTATCCAATTCTAATGAAAGGCTTGCGGGACACTTCTAATGTTAGCAGAGAGGGGAATACATGCATGTAATTGTACACATTTAGTACCCTTAATGCTTATTATGTGGAATTCAAAAATCAGCCCTAAAGTGTTTTAAGGCGTAATATCCAGCAGCAAACACCATACATCCGAACTGCAATGTCTCTCTGTTTTGATATGATAGGTTATTTATAACGCGCTTAAAACCCAGAGGTTTCTAAGCGCGGACCCGGGGATCGAACCTGTGGTGCTCCGTGTCGTCTTGCTTCCAAGGTGAGCAAGTTCACCCTGAGCTATCCTCCCGGAGCTATCCTCTGCTGCGCTATCCACTTCAGACCTAAGATGATACATGGCCTTCAAAACATCTACAAAAGCAAATGAAGAATAACACACACCTTGCATCTACAGAATAGAACTCCAGGAGTACCCCAATATGTTAAGGCAATCACTACGAGCAGGGCAACACAGCTATCACTATCCCTACTTTTCCCATCCAACAATTCACTCTCAATTCCCTGGCTGCTGGACCATCCACTAACTCTTGGTAGTACCATATGGTACATGCTGCTATCAAACAATATCTCTCTTGACTCTTACTGGCCTGCTCATAGACCTGTATCTGGTCCTGTAACCTCTGAAAATCTGAAATAATATGACATACTACTCTTGGAGTACTGTGTATCTATAAAGTTTGACTTTCCTAATCGTAAAATAAAACATCTTTACCATTCTTTACATTTTTATTGATGTCATCAAGGCATCTCTCTGCAAAACCCTAGATTCACAGTGCCCATCTTCAGAGCTCAGTTTGCTCTTGGTGCACGATTGAGCAACATCGTTGAGCGCTGCCCCCATCTTTATATAAATTGTATATACAATTTATATTCACTTATACCAAAACTGATATAATATAATACATATTGGTTATCAAACATGTTTTGTATCATTTTTATATCAGATTTATATTAAGTTAATTTCAAAGCACATCAAAGGGGGATGGACTAAGACCGGGAACTGGAGGCGTTTCCACCTGTAAAAATGTAACATGAGATAAAAGGGGTACCTTCTACTACTCACCAGGACTAGGTTTTCAATCTATTTCAATATCCTTTTCTCATACTGTTCCTCTGCCACTTACCTTTAATTCCCCAAATCCCAACAGTTAGCAATCTTGCCTATGTAACTCTAGACAGGCCAACACCATGAAAGACTAGAAACAGGGGGCATGGCCACCTGTTAAAATTTAACATGAGAGAAAAGGGGGCTCCTTCTACTACTCTGGTGGAAGTTGGCCAGTAAAGCAGATAGTAGGCCAGGAGTTGAGAGATCCTGTTTGTTTTCTCCAATACACATTATATGTCAATTACCATACTAATATGACCCCTCATGAAGTTCTTGGTTGGAAACATAAAAGAGGAAAAGTATATTAAGGGAATGGATTGGACAATAAAGGACTACTAAAGGACTAAAGGACTACTATGAAGAAGTTGCTCACAACATTCTTCATTGGATTTATATTTGTACCATTCCAGCAGTTTCCTCTGTCCCTCCGTTTGCTGTTTGAGTTCAAATCACTGACTTGGTTACCCTACTGTTCCTCATGCTCCGCTGTTCCTTTTGTGCATCTCCCTTTTCAGATTTACTTCTTCTGTGCTGCCTCTTTGGTAACTCTTGCACTTCCTCTTTGTCTTTCATGCTCCCAGGCTCTTGCAGAATTGGCTGTGGTAATTTGCAGCTGGCAGTGCTGCCATGCTTTCCCCATACTGTCTTGTACTCAGCACTGATGTCTTTTTCCACCCTCAGATACTCCCCTCTGCTTGAGAGATGAACACTCTCTCTGGATAAGCCCTCTAGATATGGTGCTGGTACCAAAGTCATTGTTCATTTATGCTGGCAGCTAATGTTCATCCCATTACATTTACCAGTGATCCTGTGAAGAGCCTGCTCCTGACAAACCACTGTTTTGTAGAAAGAAGAAATAGGTATGGATGAATACCTGTATGTATATATTGGAGTTACGTATATTAGGCAAAAGTAGTGATGTGCAGAGGAGAAGCACAACCCTGAAACTAGGTTGTGATGAACATAGTACAAAGAGACAAAAAGTGTCCACACACTGTGGATCACTCACGTCCCCTGCACACTCGGGTAATTGTACAACGACAAACAATAATTAAATATTTTTCACTTATGTTATGTCAGAATGGCTTGTATTCAACTGTTATTTCGGAGTAGATATTAACAAGTTTCAGTCCTTGAGTGGACCTACCGATTATCAAATGAAGTTATTATATTAGTAATTCATCAGTTATTAATGTAAAAAACTTTCAATCGAATGTGAACACAAAATTTCAGTGATAGAAATAATGTAATAAACTACATATTTCATCAATAACAAACATCTTGAGAAATCCACAAACATTGTAACTAGGTTTGTGGATTTCTCAAGATGGTTTTATTGATGAAATATCTAGTTGGGTAAACAATTCCATTGTTTTGTCTCAAACATCCCCTGGAGAGTGGAAGGATTGGCACTTGGCTTGGAGCACTTGGGTTCTGTGGAAAGTATGGGGTTGGAGTCAAAGTTTGCCAGATTCACCCTCAGGTCAAGACACTAGCCCTTTAAATTTACCGCCAAGTGAGGTGGGGAGCTGAACATGTTTTAAGTGTGTGGTACATTGGAGAAAATAAAACAAGCAGCTATTGGTTGCTAGACAGATTAAGGTTCACATGATCTTGCTGCGCTTGCTAAATGAGTTGTTGGTCTATTCATTCCAGCTAGGCCTAGGTATTAACTTGGGAAAAGACAAAAATAATGGCGATTGCCAGAAAGGGTCCAACTCGGACCAGCATCGACACAAACATGGGTAGAATTGCAGTGGTGGAGTCCTATCCATATCTGGGACTGGATTTCAAAGCCTTGGTGGATTATGAAACCATAATCAGCTACAAAAAACGCTGTGCGAAATTGCTTACCCTACAGGCCAGCAAATGTGCAAAGGGATCAGCAGGCCTTTGTATGGCAGGTATTCTAAGACTGTACCAACAATGCTTTGTCCATGCTATCCTTTATGGCCTGGAGGCACTGACCATCAAGATTTGAAATGGCTTGACATCTTAGAGGGCCAATATTGGCTCACAGTGCTGGGATTAGGGCCATCTTGCTCGATACAATTCTTGCGCCTGGAACTATGAACTCAATCCATCTGTCCAAGTTGAGTAGATATGAGGCAGTCTCACACGTCATGCATAGATACCGAAAGCCTGAGGCCTATTTGCTCTTGATTCTGGTGCCCGAAGTGAGGCAGTTCCTACTAAGGCTTTGGATTAACCAGTTGCCGGTCCTTGCAATCATTGGGCCACGTCTGAAGGTGCCACTTGAGTCCAGGCAATGTTGCATTTGTCAGACTATATGTGTTTTAGAATCCACCAGACATGTACTAACCCTGTTCCCTAAACTGGGACCCAGATATATATGTGCATTTGAGAAATGGGCTCACAATTATGATGTAATAACTGAGTACGCCTTCTGGGATAGATGCCTTAATTCCAATTCTCTGGGCTTTCAGCTCGCTCTTTTTAGGGTATGGACTCATGTTAAAACTCTGCTCCCGGCATAATCCTGTTTAAAAGCCTGCTAACATTGCCTGCTGAGGCTCCCCCAGCAGCCCCCCTGAAGAGGGGTATATATATATATACACCTATACTTGGTTTATGTACCGGTTGAATACTCCCTATATTGATACTGTGGTACTGTGATATTGTCTTATTGTTTTATATTGTTATATTTTAGCAACTACTGATGGATTTATATCTATCCTTATTTATTATTATTATTATTCTTATCTAATCATTGAATTGTTTAATTGTATTCCCAACACACCCTATGTATCTTACTTTGTTTTATGTTGCTCTATTTAATCATGTTTCTGTATGCTTTGAAATATATATGTTGTGTACAATTCTAATTTAGGATTGTATCACAATAAAGTATTTATTGTTAATGATGAAATGTCTAGTTGTTTAAACCATTCCATTGTTTTGTCTCGACCATCCGCTGGACAGTGGGAGGATTGGCATCCCTTTAAATATCCTGCCAAGTGAGGTGGGGAGCAGAACATGTTTTAAGTGTGTGGTACATTGGAGAAAAATAAACAGAGCTATTGGTTGCTAGACAGTTTAAGGTTCACACGATCATGCTCACTTTACCTTGCTCTTACTCGACCGGCTGCACAACTTCAAAATATATGCATTCTATAAGGTATTTTAAGATAGGAAGGTAGGGGGAAGGTAGGGGGATTGGACAGGTGCACACGGTGGGGAAAAGGAAGGAGACACAAGACAAATAGTGTTTAGAAGGTGAGTGGGCCAGGGTTACACTTGAATGAGCTGAACAACACGTCCAGTATGCTTCCGAAAGAGAAGAAAGACAACGAGATAGGTGGAGGGATGGAGAGAGAGGGAGAGAGAGAAAGAGAGCGAGGGAGAGAGAGAGAGAGAGAGAGAGAGAGAGAGAGAGAGAGAGAGAGAGAGAGAGAGAGAGAGAGAGAGAGAGAGAAGGAACTTCGAGAAACAGTGACAATATTACTTACCTCCAGTTGCAAGTGGGAGGAGAGGGCAGAGTGCCAGCAGTTGGAGTTGGGGATGTGGGCTAGCAGGGATGATCAAGGGAAGGTATCAAGTTCCTTGTTCTCTAGGTCCTCCCCATAGGTCTGACATGCTCACACACCCAACACAGCATTGTGTCCTTGCTCACACAGAGGCTCACGTACACTTGCAAGTATCTACTCACATCGAACACGCTCTTCTGAGCACACCTATCAGCACGCCTATTTCAGCAGAGAAAACCCTGGAAGGTGCTTCGCTGACCTGAGGTCTCACACTTCAAACCACAGATGCAGCCCACACTAAAGCACAGGGTGCCCTGAACCTGACACACACACCACCCATTTAGAGGTAGCAAACTAGCTCTCCCCCTCTTCACCACTTCTGCACCCAGGTTCTTCCCTTGCATGAACACACGCACCAGGGTGCCATGCAAGCATCCGAAGATGCACAATATAAACAAATACCTTTATTCTGTGATCCATTCAGCCATATCATGTTTAACTATTTACGTGAGTCTGCATGTCTATTCTTGCCAAGTGCACTGTTTTCTTCATTAGCCTTAGGAAACAGATCAGACACGCTGCTTTGGAAACAGTCCACTAGTTTTCTCCTGACTATGACGTGGCAATGTAAGTATAGGCCAGATCATTTCCACATACCAAAAGACCTCTACAAGAACAACTGCGAGTGCTGGCTCATCGTATGTTCTGGTGATGTTTTCCCTTTCAGTCATTCTCAGTCCCTTCACTTTATAGGCCATTTTCCACCTTATTCGTCACCCACCTGTCTTATTACTGTAGACATTCCGTAGTCCAGAGTGGCTATATTTTATACAACTTAAGATGGGAAAATAAATGACTGCCACTTCATGGGTAGTGTTCAATGCAATGAAGCCCCTGGTTATCTGCTCTTTCAGTTTCTGATTTTTTGATATTTCCAATGATAAGTTCATCTGCTATGAAATAAAAACATCAGGATAACTCTGGAGACAGAAATCTTCCTAACTAGTAGACAGGTTAAAAATAGATGGACAGAAGGCAGGTTTTAACTACACCGCACTAATGTACCCTAACCTTGACCGAGAGGGAGCAATCTTAATCACATTAAACTAAATTGCCTTTCGCTCTGCACAATTACAGGATCTGGCGTTCTTTCAATTAAACATGCCAAGTCTGGTAAATTACAAAAAAGACAAAGAAATACTTCTGTAAGTTCTAGTTCCGTGTTTAAATAATGCCTTAACCTTTTGAGACCTCGACACAAAATTCCATACAATTGAAAAAAAGGCGAACGGCTCTGATGTTCTGAAGTGACGTCGAAGTCTGGGAACATTGTGTAATGGGAAAATCTAGAGGACTGGAAAAGTTTAATCAGAAGCTGGGAAAATCTAGAGGACTGGAAAAGTTTAATCAGAAGCATAGATTGTTTCTTTGCACTGCACGATTGTCATAGGATCAGCTGCATCCCGTTCATGATATGTTATGATATGAATATGGCATTTACAACACGCCTATACACACATGTTTTAAGGTGCCACGAAGCTCGGGAGGATAGCTAAGCAGCAACGTGCGCAGCTTGGAAGCAAGACAGCACGGAGCAACACAGGTTCCATCCCCGGGTCCACACTTAGAAACCTCTGGGTACTGAGCTCGTTATAAATAACCTATCATATCATATCATATGAAGGGAGGGGAACAGAGTGAGGACAAGGCGACGATCTTACTAGGCCAGGTGAAATTGAGATTGCGCAAGTGCAGGGGCGGTGGGGGGAATGCAAGGGGGAGGCAAAGTGCAGTACATAGGATAACAGTAAATAAATAGGAACAATAAATAAGAAGTGCGGCCAGCTGGTGGCAGGTGCAAGGGTAAAGGCAGACATCAAGTGTCAAGTGCTGGTAGGGGGCTGTTGGGATACAGAAACAGGCCCGGAGTTCAAGGGTTGCCAGAGGAGCAGTGCAGGTGTGAGACTGGTGGGGATGGATGTTGTTTATAACATAAACTACGAGGGAAGTTGCATTACCAAGTAAGGGCATGATCTCTTCTTGTGCCTTTGACTCACAGACTTACTGTGCACACTCTTAACACACACCAAAACGTCATAGGTCGCTAGGCAGCCTAGCTGTACCTTTAATTCGTGTCTAGCACATGCAAGATTTGAATGGCTTTCTGAATTCCAGTATGGATACTTGTATGCAGACAAGCGTGTGCTAGGTCATTCGAAATCGTACCAACGTATGTGGATAAAAGGTGCAACCAACTTTCTTGGAGAGATAACATTTAGGGAGCTTCAATGTTACAGATAAAAGGGCACATGATGGTTTGAGACATACAATGATGAATGACAGATGATTTGATATGTCAGTTCCCTCATGTCAGACCTACCCCAATGTTGGAATCCAAATGCACACCTCCACTCTGTTCTATTGTGGAACATTGGACCAAAATTTTTGAAGAGTACCCCTTGCTATTTTCGGGCTCTATTTCCTCTACTCTTCATTACAACCAATATATCTCTGTTTTTCTCCGCATATGCATGCTTTTATTTACTTGTATGTGTTCTTTAAATCATTGCTGCCACCCCACTGCTAGTACACAGCTCCCCTGGAACAAGAGGTGGGTAGGAAAAAGAGAGGCACGGGAAGAATGAACAGAAAGCTGGCGACCGCTTCGTTCATTCACGCCGACACACAATATCGTCTGCTGCCTTCTTGAGTAAATTCTTCCAGGTTCTGCTTGATGGAAACAGTGGAAACTACTCAATAAGGCAGAAGACCTCAGCTGGATTAACCACCACACACACAAATGTGTCCTTAATGCTCATCCAAGAATTCCCAAATTTTACACTCTTCCAAAGATTCACAAAGATGCCCACAAACCACCGGGCAGTGCTATAGTAGCTGCAATGGATAGTGTCTTACAAGCGTTGGGGAAGTATGTTGATTATTTCTCGCAACCTCTAATAAAACACACACATACTTATGTACATGACACCACTATTTTTTTACAAATCCTTAAGTCCATCTGATTTGATCCTGATTTTATCTTATTTACAGTCGATGTGAAAAGCCTTTACACATCCATACCTCATGATATAGTAATGGAGGCCATAGAGTGAATGCTCCTCAGAGAATCAGAGATTAAAGCTCAGAAGGAATTCACCCGTGTGTAATTGCAATGAATTGCCGAAAACTAATACTTCCAGTAAAAAGACACATTTTTCTTACAAACCTCTAGAACATCCATGGGGGCCACTATGGGCCCCACATATGCCAACTGTTTTGTGTTCACGTTTGAGACTGACCATGTCCTGTTACAGATCAATTGGAAAAAGAACATCCATTGATGGGTTAAATACATAGACAATATACTTGGCATTTGGTCTGGCATAGAAATAGATCTCAATACGTTCTTTATTTACTTGAATGACATTGATCCATGGATCCATATCACACATGAAATCTCCAAAAACAGAGATACATTTTCTTGATGTTAACATCAAAATTGATACCATTGGAAATAACACAAATCTTTATCGGAAAGACACTGACAGAAACAACCTGCTTTATCCGGTTTCCGCCAGCCGAGTCTTTTTCAGAACCTTCCGTTTAGTCAACTGCTCTGCGTGAAACGGGTTGGATCCAATTCCCACATGAAATCTCCAAAAACAGATACATTTTCTTGATGTTAACATCAAAATTGATACCGATGGATATAACACCAATCTTTATCAGAAAGACACTGACAGAAACAACCTGCTTTATCCTGTTTCCGCCAGCCAAGTCTTTTTCAGAACCTTCCGTTTAGCCAACTGCTCTGCATGAAACGGGTTGTTAGTGATCGCAATGACTACCTTAAAGAACACTCAGAGATGGGTAAGAATTTCATGGCACGTGGCTATAAAAGCAGTGATATAGAAGCAGCCACAACCAGGATAAATCTGATTGACCGAGAAACATTGCCATCACAGATGAAAGAAGATAAGGGCAAAGCTCCTCTAGTGTCTGTTTCTAAGTTTTATTTACAAAGTCATCAAATCAAGAACATTATAAAGAAAAATTGAGAGATTCTTACGTGTGATGTAAGAGTACAACATTTGTTCAAAGAAACTCCAATTTTTGCATATCAGATTAGTAGAAACCTTACAGACAAATTGGTTTCCTGCCTTCAAGGAAACCATTACGCAACGAACCGGCACCTTCCCTTGCTAACATTGTGCTAACTACGGATTCATCACCAAGTGGAACACAGTAAACCATCCACGTACTGGCGAAAAAATCAGACTTAGAGGTTTTGGAACATGAGAAAGTAGCAATATCATTTACGCCATAAAATGCCCATGTGGTTTGTATTATACAGGTAAATCTAAACGGACTGCAAAAACCAGATGGAATGAGCACATATCGTGCATTAGGAACTCCAACATGAATTCCGCAGTGGCCCATCACTGTATAGAAAAAAGACACAATTTGGCCCAAATCAGACTCCAGGTTTTGGAAGTTGTACTTAAGAGCAATCACCATGAAGAAATTAATCTGAAACTTGACAGGAGAGAAGCATTTTGGATTGACCGCCTGGGTTCACTTATGAACAATTGAATGAACGAAGAGATTCACTTTCATTGTTACATCTAAGTACATACATACTGGGTTGATGTGTTTGTATGTCACATCACACTCATGTGGATGTGTGATTTTCTTAGTGGACATTTTTAGGTTTGTATAAATGGACATTCTAGAATTTTAAATCATGCTCTATGTAACACAAGGGGCCTCATTTCAACCCTGGCGTTGGACCATGGTGCTATTAGCACCATGGTCCATGCCGGATTCCGCCATGGTGGATGGCGGATTTACCGCCCCATTCCAAGGTTGGCGGGGTGGTAAATCCCCATTTACCATGGCCCCTTCCCCATTCCCATTTTTGCCCCATAGGGCTCAATGGGGATGGGGAAGGCGCTAATTACGGCACCGTAAATTATGGTGCCGTAATTAGCACCAAGGTCGCTTAGCGCCTTGGACTTTAACGCCTGCAAAAAGCAGGCGTTAAAGTGGGAATCTGGCGTTAAGGGTTTAACGGCGCCGCAGGCTTTTACGGCGCCATTAACCCCTTAATGCCAGGGTTGTAATGAGGCCCAATTAGTGTCAGTTACCATTTATTAGCTCTATTTTTTGAATTTAGAGATAATTAATACTAGTTCACTGTCTGAGCGAATTAATATATACCAGTTTAAGTGTGCATTCGTTGATTTTTATTGGGTTTCGTTTATTCAAATGGGTGCACCTCGAATGTTACATACTTCCGGAATAGAAGAGTAATGTCCTAGTTTAGCTGGGTAAGCACTAGGTATAATTATAGAAACTCAGAATGCCTAACATGTGAGCGCTATATCACACGCTGAGAGGTACAATCCACTCATTAGTCATGAACACACATCTTACTTTGCCTGTACTTTAAAGTTCCACACTACAAATTATGTATAACGCCCTCATTATTTCCTTAGGCAGCCCAGGCACTCCAGTTTCATTGAGGCCACTTTTGTTCTGTGCATTGTTATGTGTCTTTATCATGTATATTACTCCTATTTAGCATCAGGCACTTTTAAATACTATTGTGCGACAGCTAGGTGCTCCCTTTCCCATGGGGTGTTGGAGGTTCATGGGCCTTTACTTTTAACATTCACGATGATTTTGGGTCACCAGGGTTACCCTTGTAACACTGAGAATAGGGGTGTGACCTTGTTTCCATGGACGCTTATACCGCACATAGCTTTTACGATACTTCTGTGAAATTTCTACATATCCAACAAGCACAACCATTCTTCACTCCACAATATAAATTGGTGTTAAAAGCTTATATCCACTCGGCGTACTGACACGTCCCGATCTCTTCACTTAAGGCAAGGTCGGGACGGGAGGCGCTGATAGCAGGGACACACCCATGGGTGTGCCCTGCCTCGGCGTCAACCTCGGTCACCATAACAATCATACATTAGCTTCATCAGCGCGCCCACCAGTTGCCATACGGCCGTGTACTGATCACAGATAAGCGTCTCAAACGGCACCTTATGCAGAGATCAGTGAATTCACTCGGATTCACTAAACCAGATATTAAGATCGGTTTTTCTATTCATTTACAGAAGGTGTCTTTGGTCAGCACACAGTGACATTGGGAAATTATAAGGCGAGCACATGGGCGCTATTGACAACGCTTACTTCTTTTAAATCATTTCACAGTTAAGCGTTTACCGCTTCTGTAACTATTCTTGCTGTCACCATTGCTGTTCAAATGAGCAATGGTGACAGCAAGAATAGTTTCAAATAATTATGGATGTTTTATCAATTTTTCAGATTGTTCAATCCAGGTAATTTAGATAAACTACCACTGAGACACACATAACAGGTAATAGAATTAAGGTACCATTATTCCTGTTATCTTACTCCATTTACAGTACAGATTAGCAAATAATTCCATGTTTTGCAATGTCTCCATTTTATGTTCCGGTAACACTATGATGCACGGAATCTGGGTATGTAATTGTTCATCATTTGATTTCATGTTCTTTACTTTGTATTTCTTATGTATATAACTATCATTTGAATATGTTGTTTTGTACATATGTATTTAATTATGAGTTGCAAACGTATGAAGGGCTCCGCCCTGAAGAAGGAGGGTTATACTCCAAAATGCATTGGTATATGAGCCCTTGATTTATTGAGGCTGCGGCTGGCCTCCGTCTCTGGAATAAATACAATTACTTATTTGACTACTCACCACTGAAAAACCTTGGTCTTGAATTTTGAAATTACTGTCACTTCTGAGTTCTTGAAAAACTATTCAAATGAATTTCTATTTGAGCACACATTCTACTACCTAATGGTAACCCTGTAAGGGGTACAGTCTGGGAGTGACTGACTAGCTAGATGGATCCCATCAATTTTTTTGTGTTGCTGTATTTTGGTCCAGATGTCTTTGGACTTTTTTCAGTCAGCGCCTCTAAGGTTTTTGAAAAAGAGACTCACATGATTATTTTTCTTTGATTTGGCCAATGAACATACATAGTGGTGCCCACCTCTCTTCATTGACACTCTGATATATGTTCCATAGATCCTGAAATGCAGGCCACTGCCATCCGGCTTTAAAACCTGATGAGCTACGATACTGCCACTGCACAAAAAAGCTATCTGACATCCGGCTTTCTCAAAACCTGCCTTAAATAGATGTGAGATCCTGCAGTGTGATGATAGTGGCGTAGGGTCGAGGCAGCAGCTGACTTACTGTGATCCACCGATGCAATAGCGACACATGGAACAATATTGCTGGTTCCCCACTGCAAGTGACCAATAGAAGCAATTGCAGCCTCACATGTACAAGGACCCAACAATATGCCAGAGCAGAATGCTGAATTTAAAGTACATTTTGACCTCTGCTTGAGACTGTGCTGAACTGGTGTGCAGTTGTTAAGTTGAAGAAAATACTTTAGATCAAATTTGAGGAAACGTATGCCCAGCCAGCAGCCTTTACATCGCACAGGGGAATCTTCCCCCTCATTCATATGTGTTTGTTTCTTGGCAATTAATCAAACAGTCTAAGAGAAAGAAAATATCAGAGCGTTGTCCCTGTTCAACCCCATCTTTAGAGATGATATAAGGAGGCTTTAAACACTCCACGTGAAAGTAAGAACGCCTCGTTTAGCAGCCGAGAGTCTGTTCTGCTAGGTTGTATACTCCATGCGACAGCACTAATTCAATCACTGTGAAACTCCACCAATAAATGGAAATAAAAAATATTGGGGATCATTATAAGTTTGGTGGTATCCCGACGGTAAATCCAGTGGGATACCACCAAACAGAATTACCGTTACCATTACTTGGTCTGCCGAAATTAGCAGTAGATTCTGAATGTCTGCAAGGGTAGTTACTCCCCATTCAAGGGCGTACAAGGACTCCATGGGGGGATTGCCTGTATTACCGGCACCGATAGTACCAGTGCTGGTAATGCTGGCTGGTCTTTTTGCCCGTGGGGTGACTTACTTACCTCCAGCTCTGAGATCGAGGTAAATCAGGTGCCCCACCGGCTAGTTTCAGACACATGTTGGTACACAGATTTACTGCCATGTTAATTCCAGAGCAGCAAACCTAAAATGACCCTTCACTTAATAGCATCACATTTTCGTGTATTGGATGAATGCATATACAATGTCACAAGAAATCCAGTTAGGATATTGCATCATGTTATGTTATGGAAATATATATAGCGCACTGTCGCCCAGGGTAATGATGGCGCTGTAGAGGAGAGGACAATGAAACCAAAAGCCTGTCAGACAGCAGTCTTCTAAAACAGATATTTTTTACAGCTTTCCTGAAAGCCAGATTATTAGACATTTGTTTTTACTTCCAGTGGGAGATCATTCCATAATTGTACCGCGGCTACAGAGAAGGCCTGACCACCAATATGGGAACAGCGGAAGGGGGGCACACAGAACAGGCCTGCAAACGCTGATCTCAAGGAGCGCTTGGGAAAAGAGCGATACTTGGGCATCCAGACAGGACCACTCCCAGATCTTTCACCTTAACCGTGGGAACAGGAAGGGGACAAAGAGAGGAAGGCCAGAAGCAGGATATCCAAAGGGAGGGATCAGGAGGGGAACCTACCACCAAACACATCCGTCTTCTCCCCACTCAACTTCAGCCAATTGTGGCTCATCCACTCCCCCACGACCGTCATTATAACTATGAAACCAACTTAGTTTTCTAACCCTTTGGCATTCGAGACATGCATCTTAAAGGTGCTTTTAGAAGCTGGCACTAGGCACAGTTATGAAGAGGCAAGAGGTTAGGTACAAACCTGCCAGGCTTCTAAGAACAGGTAATAGAATAACCTATTCAGTTTCAAAAGAAGTGGCAGGCTTGATCAGTGCAACATCAACAGGCATGGCTCTAACTATACACCTCTCCCTTTGCAGGCGGATGGCCCCTCTCTTGTAATTTACCAGAGCCACTCTGACATGTATGTTTAAATGTCACGCCATTGCAGAGATGCCCGCACATCCATACAATTAAATCAGTGGAGCAATATAACAATATAGCCACGTCTTTTCATATTGAAATGCGCTGCTTCTTTCTTTTTCTGTCACATTCTCGTGAAGACAGTGCTCCACTTACAGCCTGATTTTCCTTTGTTATGGTGAGAGAAAACGTGCATAATGAGCTGCCGCATAATTACACCTTTCATTTTTACATTCTTACAGAAATAGTCCTGCCTATTATACAGTTTGCATTTCAGGCTCTAATAAAAGAGTGCCCCATTTTGCAAAAATTGGAGAGGCTGCAAGTGCAAATATTTGATTTTCTCATTCGCGTCTATTTTAAGTATTTGCATCCTACGATTAATACTTGTAAAACAATTGTAGTTGCTTTTTTTCAGAACGGATTAATGCCGTTCCTTGTCATTTTGGTAGGAGGAGTTCTCGTTCTTATGATTTGGGAATGGCCGATAGTGTAAGTAGCACCTTTGGTGCGAGGTTCTTGTATATTTGACCTTCGTTCCCTGACTAATTGACCAACGTTTCCCAATTGAGGACTCAAGATGTGTAGCTGTGAATGCACAACTGTGATGTCTCAACCCTTTCAGACTTAGGGTGCCCATAGTCACTCAGGAGGCTCCGCAGACATGGCTGTGCGGCCAGCACTGGTTGGGCAGCATCCATTTGTCTGCGTCTACTGTGGCTTCCGTCTGCTGTGCGTGATTACTCAACCTTTGCTTCCTGATAGCCGTGCTACTGTTGCTGCATGAAGAGCGAGAGACATAGCACCTGCCAGAGCAGGAAACCACAAGCGCCTTCGGGCAAAGAACGGAACTGTCCTAAACTGAAGTGGGTTGGTTTGACCTGCTGCCATCTCGAAGAATTTTGACCGTTGGTCACTCTGCTGTGTAAGGAAGAGGTGAGACATCCGATTATAATACTGGGAAAATGTGTTGTGTAGCAGTGCAGTGTACTCAGTTCCCCTGCAGCACCTGCAAGGACATGGTGGAGCACTGTAACCTGCTGGCTGATGTACAGAGGCATTCCAAGACTTATGTCATCGCATGTCTGTGGTGCTGAGACATGAGCACCACTAGTAAACCAGGATCTCTGTGATTTACATGTATTTTTGCCATTTATCTGAGTTGACATTTTTAAGGAACAGAACCTACTTCCACATCCGTTTCGTGCAGAACAGTCACAAGTAGAGCCACTGGCAAAGACCTTTAATCTGGGCTGGGAGGCATGGCCCTCATGGAATGCCACCAGGCAGTATCCACAAGGAATGCCATCTGAAATGCACCAGCATTGTGGGCAACATTTACTATGGTCACATGATTAGGTGATGAACGGCAATGAATCCCACAATGTGCACAGATTTCTGGGACGGTTTTGTACACACGCACTTTAAAAAACACGTTCCACAGACCCACTACCTCCGCGCACGATAGCATGAGCAGCAGGGCTCGTGGGGGCCCATTTCAACATGATGTTTGTGGCCCCCTCACTACAGCTGGTACAAACAGTCTGGGGCCCCTCAGTGCTTAAATTATAATGGAGACATAGGAACGCATCAAAGTGGTAAAATCTGCTGATCATCATGGGGCAGGAAGTTGTTCGCGGTGTGAGGGCGGGAGCTGAACACTAAATGTCTGCTGCCAAGTTGTTCATCAACAAGGTGCTAAAGAGTGATTTATGTAGATGAACCAAAGCGAAAAGGCAACATGTGATGCAAACTTTGCTAGCAACAGCAGAATTTAACTTGTGCGCTGCAAAGCGCAGATTTAGGGATCAGTTCATGGAATTATCTGCATTGAAAATTGGGATGTTGCCCTCCAAACCATGTGCAAAAACCCTTTTGTCGATTCATGGAATCGACTGTGCAGGACTTTTTTCTACTTTGCATGGACTTTGCAGCAGGCTCGGCCAAGTGCCTTACGCGAGACAGCACGCAGAGCGTGGGCGTGGCTTGCACAGAGAGCAGTGTAGGAGGCGGAATGCAGAAAATGAGGAAGAGAAGGAAAATATGAACATCACGAGGGACCGCCCGCAGGCAGTCCATCGCATGCCCACTATTGCGTAGAATGATACATATTCCTGTCGGCAGGGAAATGGCCACGCAAAGCCCACATATTAGCCACCACTGAAAAGGCAGGCATACACCCACTTGCGCATACTATTCACGGCACAGAGGTAAGATTGGGTGTTGGATTTAAGGTTGTGTGTATGCAGCTGAGGTTCTGATCTAATTTAGGAATGCGCAAATGCAGTGTAGCGGGGTGCAGCAACGGTTTACAGGGTTGTGCACGCAAAATTTCTGAGTTTTACCTGAGTTACGATAAATCGTACACATGTTGTCAGGCTGCCAATAACAGTAATGGGGGTCACCCAATGCAGGGTCCCCGAGAAGCAAGCCCAATGCACATTTTAAAGGGTGCATGTATTTGTGCCTGGGGAGCAACTAAAAGTAGCTATTTCTGGCTGATTTTGCTTTGTGTGGGGCTGTGACGGGGGCGCTCTGGCCACGACTTGTGTATACAGTTACTTTACGCGAACAATTCCATGAATATGCAGAGCGTGCAGAAAAACCTGTGCGTGCATGCTCACGTAGAGTAATTCTCAGCAGGCGTGCTTTGCGGGATCTCTTGTGCACATTTCCATGAATCTGGCACAATGGGCCTCATTACACGGACTGCGGTAAGGGTTAACGGTCACCGTTAATGGTACCGGTGACCGTTAACCCTTACCGCCTTACTACGAGGTCCCTTTGCGGGTTGGAGACTTTAACGCCTGCTTTTTGCAGGCGTTAAAAACCAACCCGCAAAGGGACCAGGGAGCTAATGACGGTACCGCAATTTGCGGTGCCGTAATTAGCACCTTCCCCAGTCCCATTATGCCCTATGGGGCAAATATGGGAATGGGGAAAGGCAATGGGGGAAGGGGGAATTACCCCCCCCACCAACCTTGGAATAGGGCGGTAATTCCCCTTTCCTCCAAGGCGGTGCCGGTATTTTACCGGCATGGACCAAGGTGCTAATAGCACCTTGGTCCACCGCCGTCTGTGTAATGAGGCCCAATATGTCCACATTTTACGTAGCTGTTGCCATGCAATAACACTGCCAACATGGGGGGCAGCTGCTGGGGGCCGCTGAGGATTTGGGCCGATTTCAAGCGGAAGGTTGAAAGGCACCGCCACTGTCCCTGATAAGCTGTTCTCTGTGTGGTATTCACACTTTTTAATACAGTGTGGTGCAGTATGGCTATGTGAACAAGGGAAAACTTGCCGGCAACATATCTTCATTAGATTTATTTGGGCTCTCATACCCTGAAAAGTAAAATAAGAGAAATAATCCTAATATTGTTCATAGTTTCTCATCTATCTAAGTCAGGGAACATAGATTGTGCCTTCTATTTCTAAACAATCTAAACGATCTTTCCAAAGCTGTTGAATATCTGTATTTTACATGAGTTTGCACGAGCATGTATACCACAATGCATGTTAATGAGAATTGTGAGCCCTGGAATAGTCTGCCTGCCACGTTCATGCATACATAATTCATTTAAATGGTGCTTTCACTAACCTTCATAGCTCACCTTAGTAACCCAGTCTTTAATCTCCAAAACTGTACTGCTTAAAATGCAGCGTTTTGTATATGAAATAACTGCACGTGTTTATACAGGATCCACCTACGATAGAGGTAATTTAATTCAAATGAAGCCTCATTCGGGGGTGACTGGATAGTCGTTTCATTATTTCACAGGAGTGAGCCAACTCGCATTTCATGAGAAAGACTTCCAGATATGTTTAGGGTAACCCCCTTAACTCCACATTATATTCTGCAGAAATGCGTTTATTATTCTTCTATCGATGTTCAATTGCACATTCATTGAATAATAGTTCACGTTTGACACCAAATAACACCAGACACTCTGGTTTCACTATTGATGGAACTTGACACTTCTGCATCACCTGAAGTCAATGTGGAGCTCTTGCAACCCAGTGTGGATATATTGGGCATGCCGACAATTCAATCATTCATTCACTCGTTTTTTTCTTGCATTTGATTCTTTTGTGATCAGTGCCAGATTGAACACATGGTTTGAATGTTTTGAACTCTGATTGCAAACGTGTGGTAGTCGTAACACTAACATTTATAGTGCTTAGTAAGAATTGTTGTATGTTGACATCAAATAAAGTGGCATATTTATGCAATGTGGGTTGGCATCTTTAGGGGTCCCCTCTTGGCTTCTAGAAATTATATTGATGTTCTCCTCTGACTGATTCAAAGCCTCTCTGATTCGGCTGGCAAAGTATTGGCAAAGTATGCCGATCTTGCACTCAGGACAATCTTATAACAGCCCCTTGCTTATCTTTTACGGGTGGGTGTGGCAGCTTCAGAGTAAGTTCTCAGCTATTGCATTCCAAGTTTCGGCATATTCTTTTTCGTTGCCCTAAACCTTTATAATTATTTTTTATTTATTTTTATTATTTTATTTGTTTTAGTTGTAAATTACAACTTTTCCCCAATTATTTTCAAACATAAGTAAATTGCTTTCAGTAACAATTGTTACATCACATAAATAAATTCTTCATTAAAAATGTGCCGTCAACCACAACATATACAAAGGTTACACATAACAATTATTTACACTTGGATTTGTACTTAAAATTTGCGTCATTAACACAAAATACAATTATGTTAACTTTCTCGTTTGCCCAATGCATCAGTCAGTTTGTGCATCAAACCATACCATAGGTCAATTCATTATGCACATTGTTAGAATGAACAACATTAATATATAATCATTTTTTAAATACAATTCAACGAGTAGCATCTATTGCCTATACAAATAAAAAGTAGCTTTCGACAAGAGAAACTTCACTGTAGCAATATTTAACGACATATGTACTGCATTAAAAATGTTTGACCAGGTTATTTCTTTTGACATAATTCTAAAGTTGCCAAGATGCTTGAAGAACATGTCTTTCCTTGGTAGAGTTGCATCATTGATGGACATTCAGTTATAAGATGTTGTAGTGTCTCTTGTTGATTGCTCACATTTCAAAACCTGCAGGTCAGGTCTGCCTTCAGGGATTTAATGTAACGAGCTATCTGAATTTCGGTAGGCCAGAGATTCAGACAGAATCTTAATATGGTTAAAGCACACCTACAATCTGGGAATCTCTCTAGATACAACGGCAATTTGTGCATAGATTTTATTTGAAAATCTAATGTACAAAATATTGCATATGTGTTACGTCTTTTCCATGTCCTGCTTCAATCCCATTGCCATAGTTTAGTTTTAGCTTCATCCGGGAAGTCAAGGAATAATTGATGAGTAATATCAGCGTTCATTAGAATGGTATTGCAAAATGTTTCCCACGAGTGTAGTGGACTACTCTTTTGGCCATTCAAGGTTGCCATTAATTGCAGGATTAGAGTCATGATGTTAGATGGACTGGACATACATTTTATTAAAGAGGATAACGCTTGCCAGGCAACCACTGCAGATAATGATATCAGAACCAATTCATACCTAACAATTACGATTAGAATACTCTGTGATAGGGACACGATTTTTATACAATATATTCCCTCCAACAGCACCCAATTAGGATGATCAGCAGGTAGCTTTGCCTGTGGAGGAGGTGACAACTGAGACTACTTTCTGTTTGTAAAAGATGACTGATGGGGTCTAGGACTTTTTACCAAATTTCCTTTGTATTAATTTGACCTTTGTTTCCATCATTTTCATTCTTGTTTTTAATTCATTTTTATATGGTAGATCAGCAATATTGGTGTTGACATTTTGCCAAAGGTATTTATACTCATTAACTGGGTAGAGTGAAACATTTTCAAGAGTCCAATTGACTTTGAATTTTGATTTGCCAGTCTTGTGATAGAATATCATGGTGTTTGATGTTTGGGCATTTATGGTTAGATGGTTGATTCTGGCATAGTCCTCCAAAGCCGCTAATTTTCTTTGGAAACCTATACGCGTTTGATCGAGTAAGACAAGGGGCCTCATTACGATCCTGGCGCTAAGTGAAAAACGATGGCGGTAAATGGTTACTGCCATCGTTTTCCGCTAGGTCCGATCATGACCCGTGACCGTTAACTACGATGCCATTAGCGGCATCGTAGTTAACGCTGCCGCTAACTGCGCCAAGGGCGC
Source organism: Ambystoma mexicanum (assembly GCF_040938575.1). Taxonomy (NCBI): domain Eukaryota; kingdom Metazoa; phylum Chordata; class Amphibia; order Caudata; family Ambystomatidae; genus Ambystoma; species Ambystoma mexicanum. The sequence goes on from NC_090935.1 coordinate 186,056,426, forward strand.
GCGCACGCAACCTCCCACACCGTACTTAGCGCCATGGCGGAAAGGTACACGAATGCCGACCCAAGCGGACATGCACCTAACGCCATCACCCAGCCCGTTAAGTACCTTACCGCCATGGTGCTAATTACGCCATCGCGAACCAACCGTAAATGGCCATGTAAAGTGAATGCAGCTGCCACAGGTGCACAGAAACAGCACAGGGCCAAGGCAATACAGACTCAGGAAGTACAAAAATAGCACACCCCACCCCTTCCCACACCCAGTCACACTCCACAATGATACCAATACGACTAGCAATGTTGGGGCTGGAGGACCTGATAGCAATGCAAGTGCTACAACAGCAACAACAACAACAGGCAGCACAGAGGAGACGCAGGAGGAGAAGGAGGGCAAGGCAGGCCCAGCAAGCCCCACCAGCACAGCCAGTGCCACCACGCAGTCAGCCCCAATCCCACGCATCAGAGCCAATCCATTCAACCTCACTGCTGAGCAGATCCACACCCTGTACCGTTTGGACCGGGATACCATCACCGCCATCGTAGACATGACACACAACGACATTGTCAGCATGATAGAAACTCCAACCGCCATCCCACCCCGACTGAAGGTAGTGTCTGTACTCCACTTCCTGGCCACAGGCATCTACCAGCACACAGTGGGGCACTTGCATGGCATCTCACAACCATTATTCTCACGAACACTCATCCAAGTGCTCGATGCCCTCCTCAAGCACACAGACGACCACATCTCATTACCATGGACTGCCCAGGAGATTGCAAACACCAAAGTGGGTTTCCATGCACTAGCCGACATACCTGGTTGCATTGGTGCCATCGACTGCACCCATATGGAATTGGTGGTTCCACGTGCCATGGAGGTACCGTACCGCAACCGGAAACATTTCCACTCAATCAACGTGCAAATGGTCTGTGACTCCAACAAGATCATCACACATTGTTGTGCCCGATTCCACGGATCAACCCATGATTCTATGGTCCTGAGGAACTCCACAATACCACGCTACATGGAGCGACATGCGGGCCCAAGATCCTGGCTACTCGGTGAGTCCAATGTCATGACCATGGATATGTGAAGTGGGTAGGTGAATGACGTACCAATGCATACTCCACCAGGCTGAAAGGGGGGGGATGATGCATACTCCACCTGGCTGAAGGGGGGGGTGGAATGATGCATACTCCACCTGGCTGAAAGGGGGGGGGAATGATGCATACTCCACCTGGCTGAAAGGGGGGGGGTGATGCATACTCCACCTGGCTGAAAGGGCGGGGATGATGCATACTCCACCTGGCTGAAAGGGGGGGTGATGCATACTCCACCTGGCTGAAAGGGGGGGAATGATGCATACTCCACCTGGCTGAAAGGGGGGAGGGGATGATGCATACTCCACCTGGCTGAAAGGGGGGGGGGTGATGCATACTCCACCCACCTGGCTGTGAGTAGCAGAGAGAACGGAGACAGATGATACCCTAAAGCAACCCAAACTCCACCCAACACCAGTAAAGCCAATACCCAATGTATGCAGCCCTACCATCTGAATGAGGTTGTGTCCCAACCATGACACACCCATCTGCAAGTGCATTCTACCAAATCAGACCACTTTGTCAACAATGAAAAGCACCTACATGCACGTCACCAAACACCATCAACCGATAACCGATAGGCCTGTCCCCCATAACTGCCCACGAAGGAGGCACATGACGGACAGAAACATCAACACACCATTACACAGACAGCAGGGCCCCCAAAATGTCCCTGTTTACATCAGCATTGCTCACTGGGGTCATGATGAGGCCCACAGCAATGTTGCAATGATGTGCGCATTGCCATCACAGGACATGTGCCAGGCCAACTAACCAAACGGCATGAACGGACACAGTGAATGGGCACTCACAATGCACTCCACCCCTCTGCATACATTGGGTGATGGCATGCAAAACAGGCCATGGGAGCCATGAGCATTTACTGGTTGCATTGTGTGAATCAATGAGTGCATGTAGAAGTGAGCCAAAGTAACAGTTGGATGCAAGCCATGGTGGCACATCATGTTCTTGATCAGACGTCATGACTGACACATACATTCTCGTCTACATACAGGTGATGCAGGCTATCCCCTGAAGAGGTGGCTCCTTACACCAGTCCGGAACCCGCAGAACCAGCATGAGGAGGACTTCAACCGTGCACATACAAGTACCCGTGTGGTCATAGAGCAGACATTCGGCCTATTGAAGGCACGGTTCCAATGCCTCAGCAGGTCTGGTGGGGCACTCCTGTACTACCATGAGAAGGTGGCAAAGATCGTCATGGCATGTGTCATGCTACACAATGTGTGCGTCAGACGGAATGTGCCCCTGCCCCCTGACGCAGAACTGCAACCACCTGACGATGAGGATGAGGAGGGTGCAGATGGGGCGGCACCCCATGGAGGAGGCGATGCACAGGAGAGGTGTGCAATGCGCCAAAATATCATCGACCACTGCTTCTAGCACACATGGCTGTTGTGTATCACATGGAGACTGCACTTGGGGCACTGTGTGTCTCTGGGACATGCACACTGTGGACTGTACACCAATAAAGCACACACATGCAATGAAAATGTCCACACATTTCATTTCGGAAAAGCAGAAAGTGTATTTCAATCATAAAACGTCGTGACACACCCCCTCCCACCTCCCCCCTCCCCCCTGCACTCCCCAACACACCCCCTCCCACCTCCCCCCTCCCTCCTGCACACCCCAACACACCGCCTCCCACCTCCCCCCTCCCCCCTGCACACCCCAACACACCCCTCCCACCTCCCCCCTCCCCCCTGCACACCCCAACACACCCCCTCCCACCTCCCCCCTCCCCCCTGCACACCCCAACAGACCCCCTCCCACCTCCCCCTCCCCCCTGCACACCCCAACACACCCCATGTAAGTGTCAACAGATGCCTGTGACAGTGGCCACAGGCTGTTACAAGCCCCCTCTCCCGGCCCCCGGGGCACCCCTGGCTGTGGAGCGCAGGTTCCGTCCAGAACATCGGATGGGGCATCTCTGTGCAGAACTGGCAGCGGAGGATGTTCCTGCCTGCCCCCGTGCATGCACGTCCTGTAGGGTGTGGGTGAGCTCAGTGAGCGCACGACGCAACCCGGCAACTTCACCACAAATGTCCCTAGACATGGCCTGCATAGCATCCCTCAGAGTGGCAGTGCTCTGCGCTATTTCGGCCTTTAGGGTCTCCGTGGCCTGTTCAATGGTTGCCCTAGCCCCCACACATTCTGTAGCATGCTCAATCAGCATCGTGGGCAGATGTTGCTGCCGTTCTATGATGTCCTCGAGGGACTGCTGCCCCTGCTGGGCCATGCCCAGTGCTGGTGGTGTGATGGAGGGGCTGCTTCCCTCCTGTGGACTGAGGACTGGGCATGGGACAGAAGGCCACTCCTCTTCCTCTGTGTGCCCCTGTGTGTGATCCTCATGGGGGCAGGCATTTGACAAACAGGGGGAATGTAGAAGGTCAGTGGGGCTTCTGACTTCGTGCTCCTCAATGTCAGAGTCTGAACATGCGGCAATTGCAGCTGTTTCACCCATGTTGCTGCTGGCCGCAGACCCGTTGCCTTCTGTGGCAGGCAATGTTGGTACAGGTGGAGCTGCTGCTGCTGGCCTGCTGCCTACTGGGGTGCTTGCCGGTGGGCAGTCCGGTTTGCTTGCAGTGGATTCTGCTTGTTGTGGGGTCTGCCTCACTGCAGCTGAGGTTGAGGGTGCGGGGATGGTATTATTGGCCTTCTTGGCTCTCTTCGTCGCAGGGGTGTCCTGGTCCTCGGGGTGTGAATCTGTGCCTGTGGTGGAGCAAAGGAGGGAGGGCGTTATTGATGGGTCTGCGGGCTTTGGAATGACAATGATTGACATGAATCTGGTCAGTAGATGAGGCAGATTTCAGGCAGGGCCATGCAGGTTGTCTCCTTTTTGTGTGGTATGTGGATGCAGGTATGTGGGTGCCAGCAGTGTATACAGGGTGGAGCCTGCATGTGGCTATGGGCAGTGTCGAGCTAATGTGTTGCATGTACACTCTAGGGCAACATTGTGCTACACATGAATGGACTGCAGTGACTATGGCATGTCTTGTTTGAGGCACCTACCTTCATCGCCTGATGTCGGAACTCCCCTTTCCATCCCTCCGACGCCTTCAATGCCGTCCATGCCAATCGTGGTTGTACAAATCTCCTCCCACGGTTGGAGTTTCAGTGGGGATTACGAACCTCCACCGGTACCCAGGGCAAGGTTGCGGTTCGCAGAGATGACGGCTCTGACCCGTATGCGAAGGTCATCCCAGTGCTTCCTGCACTGCTGTGGGGTGCGGGGTACGGTCCCCACTGCGCTGACACGCTCGGCCACCAGGGCCCATATGGCCTTCTTTTTTGCTATCGCTGGCCTGGTCATTTCCGGCGAGAAAACGACAGCTGCATTGTCTTGCAGGGTCTCCGCAAGCATGCAGAGTTCCTCCCGGCTAAATCTTTCCTGGCGCTAGCGGTCACATGCCTTCTTAACAACTTTAGGCATTTTTGGGTGGTTGGATGGGTGGGTGATGGGTTGGGACAGGTGTCAGGGTTGGATCTGGTGTTGTTCGGAAGGATGCAATGGATCGTGTTTTTAAAGATGGCCGACGTGCTGTTTCCCGTTCTCCCGCGATGACGCTATTTCCGGTTCTGCTTTTTACGGTGACCGGTAATTGCGGCCACCGCTAATTACGGTGGCCGCTAATTACGGTGGCCACTACTTACGATGCCGGTAGGGGCCTTTTCCGCCATGGCGTTATTTACATTACCGCCATGGCGTAATGCTTGTGCGCGATGGGCCGTAATGTGGCGCTCTTTACGCCATCGACCCACGGCGTAAACGCTCATTACGCCATGGCAGTAATGTCGGCAGATTACCGCCTGGGTCATAATGAGGCCCAAGGTCATCGGCGTATAAAAGCCAGGAAAAGAGCAAACATTTTCCAAAAACTTGTTAATATCCTTAATATAAAAGTTAAATAAAGTAGAAGCTAAAATACAACCTTGCTTTAATCCTGAGTAAGTTGGAATAGTTTTTGTTTAGAGACCATCTTTTGTCAGTTTTACCTTTATAGATATGCTAGTATAAAATGGATGTATTAGATTAAAAATATATGGAGGAAATCCTGCTTTCAATAGTTTTTCCCATAAAATATCACGAGATACTGAGGATAGAGCTTGCTTTTTGATAGCAGATAGTAAGGTCAAATTCAGATAAATTCCAACTCCTTTCACAAACTACATTGATGGTTATCAAACAAGTTGATCGATTTCACCCACAAAGTGAGATCCCTTAAGATAAGTCCTGTGAAAAATCTTCCCTGGGATGTCTAGTAAGGCAATGGGCCTGTAGTTTGTTGGATCATTACGATTTTCTTTTTTGAAGTTTATAATTCTTATTGATTCTTTCCATGATTTTGGAATCTGAGCTGTCCTAATAACATTTCTGAAAAAAGCCTCCATAATGGCAGCCCATTCATTGGGATAAGATTTGAGGGTGGCATTTGCAAGTCCATCAGGGCCTAGAGCTCGAGAAGAGCTTCGTTTTTTTATGAGAAGCCTTCAGTGATCTATTGTGCTGGATATGACTATTTCTCATTGCTGTTTGCTGGATGTGACTTTTTTTTTCAGGTGCAGCAACATCTCCAGGGAATCGATTCTGTTTTGGTTGAGTTTTACCATTCAGAGAATCAGGGTGCAGCCGGCCATCATCCGACCGCCAACAGTTTTGGGGGTTAAGATGGAAGCTTTCCATGCTTATCTTTTTGCAGTGTCTGACTAGGTTATGGTCTGAGCCCAAGACACTTATGCCATTGTGAAGGAGAAAGCTGTTAGCCAATAGGTGCATGATGAGGGTGTGGACTGACCAAAACTGCGGTTGTATTGTGTATTCAGAGGTTTGTCTATTGTGGAAGAATGTCAGACCAACTGTCACCTGCCCTGTGAGTTGCCCCACTTACTTCATGGCAAAATCCCAAGGCCTTCATAGTTTGGGAAAGTTGGCGGATGTGTTCAGTCTATTCTGTTAACATGCGTAAATGTTCATTGGAGATTTGTGCATAATGTTATATGGATTTGAAAAGCTAGCGAAACATGGGCAATATTTCATACACTTTGGCTGGGCATTAATCTAGATGCCACACAAACCCAATTCCACAGAGAGTCAACAATATCAAAGCAAAAGAACGCACCCCTGTCCATTTTTCATAGGATTGAGGTTTGTCAGACAGGTTATCACCGGAATGAAGTGCAAACCACCACGCCCAGTTCAGAGGTGCTCCAGGGTCTTCTACTAGATGCTGCACTCGGCCACATGGAGACAGATTACATCTAAGTGCTCCTGGTTGACCACCTCCTTTTTGAAAGAGTGAATTCAGTTTTATCAAGGTTTTTTCTCACCTGCACTGTTGTCTGCATCAGAAGATAAAGTCTCTGCTTTCACAATCTGGTATCTATGGGTGCGGGTGATGTTCACTGTTTGGCAAGAGGATGACCTACACCTTGGTGATCCCTCTTGTTGTTTCTTCTTTTTCCTCGTCATGTATACACCTAACTGTAAACTGCATGACTCCACTCTATTTGCGGTTTGGCCGGAAGATGCAAATCTTGATGCCAATTTTCCAAAATGTTTGTCCTTCTTAAAATTTCACCTAATCTAGATAATTCATTCCATACCCCATATGGTTCCAATCAATGACTAGCGGTACAGCCGGGAAGCAGTATCAAAGTGATTTTCAGAAGGAACACATTTTTCTAAAACACCTACAAGCGAAACATCTGAACAGTACGTGCCTCCAGTGTGAAAAGTAGGTTTGCTGTGCTGTGCATTTCAGATTCATGCAACCGTCCCTTGAACCATCAGGATAAAAAGATTGGCAATGAATGGCCCACAGCTAGGGATGCCACAGACTCTTGAAATTAAACTGCAAATGAATTACATGAAATTTAGGAAATAAGCCCCTCATTACAATTTTGATTGTAAATTTGTTGATGATTCTGCCAGACTGGATTACTGTTACCACATTGGTATCTGGCAGATTTACTGCTACATTACAAGCTGATGGGTGTGTGCACAAGCAATCAGAGGTAACAGTAATTCCATCCAGTGGAATTATCACTGACAAGCAACTCTGAATGGTAAATACTCCAATTTTTCTGTGGAATTACCATTACCACCAGACAATTGGGGGAATTACTGAGTGGTAATCCCACCAGTGGAATTACAAAGGCAGAATTAGAGCAGAGTGGAAATAGTGTCATATCAGAAATGGGAAAACTCAGCAGCAGCCATCTTTAAAAACACAATACACCACTTCCATTGGACATCCAGCCACAAAACCTTGTGGATGCATGCCAGCAGACAAGGACATGACAAAGGTGCCTGAGTTGAGGGTCCGGAAACCTAAATTCAGTAAGGCTGAGCAGAAGGTATTAGGTGCTGCAATGGTGGACCATGCTGAAGAACATTTCAGGACCACAATATGGACACGGTAGCGGCTATGGCCACTGTGCAGAGAGATGTGGTAGTCTGCAGGAAGAATTGGAGGAACCTCAAGGGGCATGTTCACAGTCTCATTGCTGCTTACCATCACAGGACACCTTTCACTGAAGGAGGCACAGTGGAGAGTTCAACGTTTAAAATGTGTTTTTTGGCAAACAAAAGAGACTTGATTGGCCATAGATAGAGAGGCCAGGATTTTGACACTGATTTCTTTTACTGAAAAGACCGGTCGGGGAAACAGACCAAGACTCTCAGGCCGAAACTCAGGGGCCAAAAACAGAGAGGATGATGCAGTACCCACCACCAGCACCTCTGTTTTTTCGCCATTGAGCTTAAGCCAATTCGAGGCCATCCAGTCACCAATAGCCTGCAGGCAGATCCTCAGTTGACCCGCTGTCTCAGGTTGGGTAAGATCCAGCCGCACAATGATTTCAGTATGATCAGAGTAACACAAAAATTCATAGGCATGAATTATACTCAGAAGAGGTTGAATATGAATATTTAATAGGGTAGGAGACAATGAGGAGCCCTGGGGGACTCCACAGAGCAAAGGGATCGACTGAGAACAGAAGGGGGAAGAGAAACAGATTGAGAGCGCCCGATCAGAAAGGACGAAAACCAGGCTAAAACATGGTCAGAAAGGCCTGCCGAGGTGAGCCGAATGTTCAGGGTAGGGTGGTCAATGGTGTCAAATGCCACTGATAGATCAAGCATAATCAGTGACCTCACCCCACCCTGGTCAACCAAGCGAGTCAAGTCATCTACAACAGAGTCCAGAACTGATAATGTACCCCAACCAGGGCAAACACCGGATAGAAAAGGGTCAAAGAAGCCAGATGACTCCACATTAGGTGTGTAATGGTATAACGGTATAATGGTATACCATTATAGATACTGTGAACAGTTTAATTGAACTATTATAACCGTCACATTGTTTATACCGGTATACCGTTTAGTTCCAGCAGCTATTAAGTGAGCTTTCAATCTGATTTGGAAAGGCTGCAGTAAGCAAGTGCTGCACATTCTGGATCTTGCACTGTGGGATGTGGCCTTTGGCCTCATTAGTAAATGCAGTTTTGATGCTATGACCACTCTTTCTCTGTGATCAGTAGAGTCGGGTTAAAGATCAGCCGATTTGTAGTTCTCCCACCAATTTGAAAGATGGGGAACTACACATCCCAGAATTCAAAGGGGGGGGTGAACTGGGTGCCCTTCTGATGCATGTCCACATAACATGTTAGCTCTGTAGACTGTATGAACACAGGGCCTATCAGTGCTTTGTGCTTTGTGCTAGTATATAAATTGCCCCCCCACTGTCCTCCGTGTAGATTTACACATTGGCACTAGAGTTGTTGCTTCGCTTGATCCGTCACCTGCCTTCTGCATATGGCACTGGACTCAAGCAGGCAGTACAGATTCTACATTCAATTTGAAGTGTGCAGAGCAATGGGGATAAGATATTTCTCAGGTCTATCCTCGAATTGGGACACCATCCATGAAAACATTCCTCCATCTCAACTCTCATGACAAGGGTCCTATTGCGCTCAGACCTGGGGAAAATGGTAATGATGGGGCTTTGGTGATGTGGTGGTCTAGGCCATATTTGTGCCGATATGTATTTTAACTATGTCATTTTCAAAAAGTTTATTGCAAGAATCAAGAAAGAAATCAACAGTGCCCACTGGACGCTGTCCTGTTAGGATTACATGGTCAGTGGTGACTCCAACATCAGACCTTTATAATACACCAGGCAGATGATAAATAAGCTATAGTGATTTGATCAATATGCAACCTTTCAGTGAGTGTGTGTTGGCTATGACATTTTGACAAAAGGAACACAATGACATGGGCTTTCAGACCTCACATGAGTGACTATTCTCCCTTTAATGGGATAAAGCGCTATCAAAACAAACTTTTATGACTGATCGCAGCGAGGGGTCATGATGCCCATGCCATGTGGTCCCAAAATAATGCAGGTCGAGGCCGATTTTCAAAGCGATGACCTGTGACTGAGCAGCAAGCTCATTGCTCAAAATGTGCATTTTAACACTTCCACTAGTCACTCTTTCATTCAAGGCGATCAACAAGTGAGTGCTATTAAAGACCAAATCTGCAGCCGCCTTAGATTCCTGGAGGATCAGCTAAAAATGTGCAGACAAGTTTCAAAATGCTGACAATTTATGACATTTAAGAAAATATTTGTTAAAATTAGTTAACTCCACCTGTTATACCGCGATAACCATGATATACCGTCATTTGTCAAGAAGGTTATCATACCGCCATAAAACCAATACCATGACACCCCTACTCCAGATAAGAGCTAAGAAGAGGGGAAACCAGAGATTCAAGTAGTTTCATAAGGCAGGGAAGCAGAGAGATAGGTCGAAAGTTAGATAGAACTGCAGGGTCCAAACCTGGCTTTTTCAGCAGCGGGATGACAAGTGCATGCTTAAGGTTACCGGGAATGGTCCCAGAAAGGAAAGAGTCAATAACAGCCTCAGTGAGTTGTGAAACAATGTCATCAGAGATGTTTGTTTAATACAGAAAGCGGGATAGAATCATTTGGTGAAGCTGACTTAAGACCAACACTTCCTTATCTGAAAACACTGGAAAGGAGGACCACTGAGCATCCAAAGTAGCGGCTGGAACGGATAGACAGGGGTGGGGTACAGTCTTCGCCTGCAGAGGATGAGATATTTCAATAACTTTACGGATGGTAGCTATCTTCTCGTCAAAAAAACAATGACAGGGAATTGCAAAGTTCCTGTGTCTCTAACTAGTACTTTACCTGTGTCTTTCAATTTACTGCTGATAAAAAATTGTATCTGCTTATTTACACGTTTATATACAGATTGGACCCAATTAATTGAATGGGGTGCAAAAATGGCGCAAGGTCCATAAGTAAAAACAAGCTGCATGAGGAATGCCCACAACATGTCCCCAAGCACACCGAAAAGTAAGCAAAAGGACAAACACGACGCAAGCCTCCATGAGAGAAGGCAGTCTGTGACTACACATGCTGGTGGGCGTGTCTGCATGACATGGGTTTAACACAATCAATGCTCAGATCCTAGATCTCTTGCCCTCCTACAATTTCAAAATAGACCTTGTTTATTTTCTTCCCCCTTTGAATGTGTTGGTGCTTTTCTTTCCCAGAGCAGGGGTACGAGCTGTGAAACTTGCCCAAGCACTTAGGCTATTGTAGTGGGTGCATTATGGCTTTAAAAACACATGTCGTTCTATCTCCAACATGTGTGACTTGCTTGTCAAGTGGAGAAATGTCACTGTTAATCATCTCCTATGGCAAGCAGAAATAAAGCATGTAAAAAATGTTGCTGGGCTTCAGGCATGTGGTGCGAGACACAATCAACAGTGGACCGAGTTTACTCGGGTTTCAAAACCCCTAACACTAACATAGAGTTCAGAGTTTGTTTTGTCCTCAATGCAGTGTTGATTGGAGTGGTAACAGTAAAAAGCAAGGAAAGCTCACCTTCTTGGTTGTCATGGGGGGGGGGTTAAATCTTCGGCTACTTTGCCAGGTTATTTGGTGAATTCCTTTCACTTGGGCCGAAATGGGCCTAGCTTTTTCAGTGGTATAAACAATGTGTACCACTTTCTTCAGGGCCAGGTTGGAACAGCAAAATCAGGCATGTTGCGAGCCATGACATGAGGCGGTACAGCTCACCGTAATGATGTGCAAGTAGAATATGAGCAGCCTGCAAATCATCACAAATGACACCTGTCCACCTCATCAATCCGGCCAGCGGGGGTAGCACATAATCCCAGATGTACACATCACATTGTAATGGGGTGTCGGTCTGGGTGGACACACCAGTCAACTAGCGGGGATGGGTCTGAGAGAAAGCATCCCGGCAGGCGCACACTGCTGCATTCGATGGCCCAGGGACTGGATTTTACACCTCGATGGTGGCCTGCACAGCCTCATTCCCCTGGGACAGGACTGCAGTATGAATGCCCATGTCAACACCCCCACCTGACCCAAGGGGCTGGGCTTCAATGGCCACCCCCGCCAATCTGGATGACTCCGGGTCATCTTCCACCATGTGTGGCATCCCCTGGCCCCAACGTTGCTGAGGAGTCCACTCCCACCTTCACTTTCTTTGACTTACCCCGAGGAACCATGCCCGATGTCACTGATGCTGCTGTGGCCTGTGCCTCTGCCTGGTGGAGGGACCCATGCATCCCTGCTCCAAAGCACTGCTTCCGCCCTCTTCATCAGATGCAACTGTGGAAAAGGAGACACAGAACAGCAATATCAGTGTACTGCACCAAAGTTGGTGTGGCTTCACCAATATTCACAGGAACATGACTTGTCAAGGAAACAACCATAAACCTCCACACAAACACACAATAACATGCAATCCACATCCATGCACACAACCGCCTGGCCATCACTCCACACGATTACATCAAACTACATGCCACTGTCACAAACAATCTATTTTGTATGCCATACACACATGCATCAATTGCACATACACATGAGCATAATGCGTGCACATGATGTAGGAAACACTACCTCTACTGGCACACCTGCCATCCTGGAACATCGCAGACACAAGACTGCATGTGCATGGTCTGCAAGACAGCACTTCTTATGGTGGCATGCCCTGCATTTAGTTGCATGACAGCAATGTGTTTCACATTTTTACCGTAGGCACGTTGCACATGACTCCACATTTCTTTTTCTGTCCATGTTCAGGTGAGGAGGCACCAGTCGTAGAGGAGGAGGAAGAGGAAGAAGAGTCTGGGGTGCTTCAGGCCACCAGTGGAAGACGTGGCTTGCCAGGCCATGAAAACACATTGGTGCTACAGGCCATCCTGAGCGCCATGCTGCAGACACTTCTGGCTCTGATGCCGAACCGGATGTGCAGTCATCAATGCTGGCGGAAGTTAGTGAACCTGTGGTTGGAGCAGTTGGGACTGGTGAGTCTGCATGTGGTCAGGTGCCTTCACAAGGCTAGTCAGTGTTGGCATGTCCATCTGTAGTGGCTACGGCTGCAAGGCCATGCTCCCATGTATTGGTGTCTGGTCCTGGGATAGATATCCAAGGGAGTGTTGTAGTCCTGCAGCCAGGGAAAGGGGTATCACAGCAAGGGCCATGCTCCCTTGTATCAGGCAGGCGTGGGCCCCACACATGTGTGTGCTGGGAAGACCAAGTGGGTGCAGCAGATATCGCATTCCCCACACCAATAGGTTGCTGCCTTTGAGAGTTTGTCTGAGGGCATGGAAAGGGTGGCCACTTCCATGATGCCCCCCAGCAACACAGGAGGAGCAACACCTGCAGGTCAAGAGGTCCACATGCCATTCCCACAGGCTGCGCATGGAGGCCAAAATCAGTGGCCAACGGCCAGATCGGCAGTGTCTGCAGGTATCCCTGCTTGCATAGGGTCGGGCACACAGGGAAGCCCTGAGGCGTGAGTTGTTGGCCCACAGAGCTGCAAGTCATAAGGAAGAGGCAGCCAGCAGAAGACTGTTCCACCAGGAGATGTTATCATTGAGGCAGACAATCATGGAGAAACTCTGTGCAACCCACAAGAAGGTTGTGCATAGTGATCTGCAAGCCCTCAGTCTTCTGGTGGATTCATCAGTGTCACGCATGGCTGCTGCCACTGAGAACCAGGCCAGGGCACTGCATGGTGGGCCTCCATCACCGCTTCCCCTTTCTAATTCAATGCAGGATGGTGGTGTCAGCAGAGACATGCGTCCTGGTCCACTGTAGCCATGTGGTCTGTGAGCCCATGGAGGGGTATTTTTTCTTTTTATTTGTATTTATTTTATTTTTTGGACCTCCACTCCCCCCTCCTGGGTGGACCCCCTCAAACCCCTCTCCCCAGACCATGATGGACCTTTTTGAGTTTTTGGTACATTTTTTGATACTTTTGTTGACTCCAGGCCCAGATGTTGGCATTTTATTTTTGAGTTGCCTTTTCCAGGTTTTATTTTTATTGTTTTTTTTCTTTTTCCTTGAGTTGTGCAGTTAACCTCTCAAGGCCATGATGTTTGCAGTGGTGTACATGTAGGCATGCATAACGAAGTCAACTTGCATGTTTGCATGTTTGCATGGTGGTGCACATGGTGGCATGACAAGGTTACAATTGGTTCAGTGTTTCCCCGCACATGTGTGCTGTGTGAATGGTACTTCACTATGCCTGTTGCAATGTCTTCTCCCATGTTGTTTCAGTAATCCTTGATGTGGCAGTGACTGCTGCACCGGGGGAGACACCCTGCATCCTTTGACGTCCATGATCACCATGCCCTCCACCACGAACTGGCCCTCCTGTTCCTAATTTGGGGACACCGTTCCTGGTGTAGGTGATGTGGGATTCACACCATGCCAGCGGAGTCAGCGGGTAAGCATGAGCACTGTCTTACATGTTGAGCAAGCATCATTGGTCACCAAGTTTGCTGCATGTGTAACTTTATTTATATGTGCTTTGCGTACTACTGTGGGATGTTTTCACCCACGCATCCAAGCCCTACAACATTGCTGGCAGCAGAAACATTAGAGTGGCCACCGGAAAGCATGCTGCTCGCCAGAAATCATCCAAAAATGCACAGTAAAAATCAGAAAAATAGGCTGCCACCCACTTTTGCCTATATTAGTGAGCACAGGAGGTCACTGCCTAAAACCACCATTGGGCTACACACACAGTAGCCTCAAACCATTTTGGAATAGCAATACTGATTGCCAAAAGCAACCCAGAGCTGTTGGGAATTCATTTTTTTTTATCGTCAAAATTGCTAAAATCATTGTTCACCAAAACCACTAAAAAGGTCCCACCTCCTTGTTGGGGGGTCAACATCGTTCTCCCGCAAGAATCTACATGAATCTGAGGTCCACAGAAGTGTATCTATATTTGAACAAAGTATATTTTGAGGATATTGCTTACTGGTAAGACAGCTGCCAAAAATAGGTGCAGTACCGGTGCTCGCCACTGACCGGTGCTGGTGCTCTAAATTCCGATAGGAGACCTGTATTTCAGAAGCTAAACAGTAACCTGAGTTAGCTGAGACTTCAAAAGGCTTGCTTTTCTATGAGAACTCTTCACACCTAGTCTTCTCAGCAACAAGGCAGGAAATCGCATGGTCCTGTAAATCAGATGGAGAGTGGCACCCTGGTATGCTAGCAGGAACACAAGACAATGGATTCTTTCAGCTGAATAGGATATGGTGATTTGGGTGTAACTGTCCGAACTGCTCTAGGAAAAACAAGACATGTGACCTCTGAGTCAAGCCAAGTTTCTAGGGGCGGGGAGAAACCAATGGGTGTACTGAAGTGAAGGCAAATATATGTTTTATAAGAATACTGATAACTAATTGTAACCAGCTGATAGAAATGTACAATTCTGAGATTCTTAAAATGACACGTTCACTCACAGTTGAAGGCGACGTTGGACGCTGTGGGATGTTCTGAGGCCAAGCCCCATAATTATTAATATTGTAGACACTGTGTTTATGCTAGGAAAATGCAAACTTAAAGTAATATGCGCAGAGAGGGTGTGTACCTCCGTGTAAGATTTGGTGCAAAACCAATATTGCGAAACCCACTAAAATCACAAATAAGTTGTCATTTCTGAACCCAAGCTCTTAGAAAGAGCAGGGTTGAACAGGGACCTGTCTTAATTAATTTGTGATGTACACATGTATTCTCAACAACTTGCATATCTGGGAAGCATTTTTGATTATGAACAATTGATTTTCTTGAGAAACCAAAAGGGAGTGTTCTTTCCTTCAGCCATAAAGATGATACCTGATGACTCATTCTGACTCACTACTCCCTTCTCCAGACAGAGGACAGTAAATCCTTTAACCTGTCAGGATCCTCAGAGGGTTAGAATGTCAGCCCCCCCTTTGAGAACACATAAAAAGAACCACTGAGACCCAGATAGAAACACTCATTTTTCCACTACTCATCGATACCTGCACAGCACGCTGCCCGACCATACCAAGACAAAATCTCCAGACTCCTGAGGCTCCAGGCTCCAGAACTTAGACTCCAGATGGACTCCAGAACCAAACTCTAGAACTAAACTCTAGAACCTTGGAGAAAAGAGGCTTAATCCACAATCTCAATCCTTTTCAGAGGCCCCAGAATCCAGCAACCTAACCAAACTATTCAAAAGCCTTGCTGTGCTGTTGGCTTCTGGCCCAGAACCCCGTGCCAGAACCGAGATCCAGAGAGAGCAGTGCTGTATCCAGACCGACCAGACCGCTGAGTGCCGATAGCAGACCAGAAAGCGTGCTGTGAGCAGAACCAGTGCCTGACCGTCCGGTGGCAAGAGTGCAGTCAAAGGCCCATTCCAGTCCAAAACTAGGAGTGAGTATCCAGTCTAAGAACTGTACAGAACCAATCTCTTAGTCTAAAATAATCTTATTTAAACCATTTCAACCTGACCAGACTTGCATAGAAATCGTGTGTCCATTCTGTGATTTCAAATCTGCAAAAGTGTCATCTGTCATTCTGAAAGATTTACTTTATTCTTGAAAATCTACCTCCACAAAAACGTCTGTGTCTTTTGAACCGCAAAACAGAAAACGACATTCCAAATCCTTATAGTTTTTCCGTAATCGCGCTTTATGCACTCGAAAAAGGTGCCGCAAATTGAAAAATGTGCTCCTGTCAAAATTGCTGTCTTTTGCTTCCAACTGCTGAATTTCGTTTTCAATCTGACAAACATTCATGAATCATTGTAAGTGCTGACCTGTACCAAGCTTAAGTAACTATCACCTACCCTGAATCTCCTTTAGCAAATTAAAATCATTTTTAGCATAATTTTCACTTCATTGCAATCACAATTAAAAGTATTTTTGCCTGTTTAAAAGCATACCGGTTTTCTCTAAGCTTGCTGGGGGGAACTGGAATTTGAACTGCATTTTGATTGTATTCTTGAAAACTGTGTGCTCTCCTTTCCATCTCTTTATATTGCCTAAGGGGGGGAGTGAGTTGTCACAAGGGTAACAGTGATCATATTATCTCTTATTGAAACCATATCAAGTTTATTTCTGTGCTACATTCTTTCCCATCTTGCATTTCCTTGAAACCATACAAGTAGTCTCTGCTACCTTATTCTTTCGATACCAACTCCTCATTGATTAAAGAGAGTGTGCTCTTGTAATATTACCCATTGTTGATCACTATTATATTCATAAGTGTTTTATCAAATATTAATTTATTCATAAAAGTGTGATATATATATTGTTTATTTTTTCCAATAAACCTTTTAATTTGCCAAACAAACCTACTTCTTGGCTCAGTGAGGTCAGGGGGATTCAAAGAGAGGGGCGTTATATAAGGGTTCATCATACAGATTTAAGAACTTGACATAAAAATATATAAATAAGGGCTTCCTATGGGCATCCCAGACTAGGCATTGACTTAGTTGGATTTCTGGTTTGAAGTCACTTACAGAGTGGGGCTCGTAACGGGACGTCTGGATTAGACTACCACTTGTGCAGCTTAATACAGTGTGCTAACTGATAGGATACATAAATCCTGTTGGGCTACTACGCTGTGTTATGCTGTGAAAGCACCCCTCAAAAAGAAACACTCTAAGGAAACGGTCTGTTTTGCAAAATAAAATACAAACTTCTGTAAGTCAGGAAGGAAATTAATTTCCAGAATGACATTGGTAAATCTCAAAATAGCCAGAGAGCACCTCTTACATTTGTGAGAGGAGAATGGACGGACCAGGATCAGAATGTGTGGTTGCAGGCAATCACACAACAGGTCACTGCAACTGAGTTAGATATCTGGAGAGATCAGGGCCCCTTACACGTGGCCCTGTGTAAACTATATATGGCCCCTAAAGCCAAGTATGAGCAGGACAAGATTGTCAGGATAGCGGCATATTTATATTTGTATATAGGAGCCATACAGGACAAATGTGCCGAAGGCCAAGATCTGGCAAATAGGCAACTGATGGCATTAGAGAAGGCCCAATCTGACGTGGACTCTTCTGAGCAGAGGCTGCACAGGAGCCAGTAGTCAGAAAATTATAGTAGACAGTATATCATTAAAATAAAAGAGGATATGGATATCTTGCAACAGGAAAAGGCAGACCAGGATACCAGATTTGTGGCCTTGCAGAAGGAGTACCAAGAAGGTTTGGACTCCCTACTGCAGAGCCAGAAAAAGCTGGAGCAACAACTGGACTTCAACAGGTCATGCGCAGAGCAGGTAGTCACCCTGCAAAGTCACCTAGATAGGGAGAAGGTAGAGAGCAATACATTGATTTTGAAAGACCTGGATACCCAGGCAGAGTTTGATGAAGAGCGCCAGAAAGCTGGTGCCTTTCAAAGGCAGAGGGACGACCTGGCAGCACAGATGCAGGCTCTTACTCAGGAAAGGGATACATTAGGCCAGAAAGTCTGCCACTTAAAAAAGAAAATGGAAGAAAATCACCTGGCCCTCCCGGGACTGGGTGACCTCCAAAAAGAGCATCAGAACTTGTTAGAGCTCACCAGGAGGGTGGAAGATGCTCTGGCAAGAAAGGAGCAGGCCAGTAGGGACGGTACCCAGGAGGTAACCCTCCTGCAGCAAAGCCTGGCCCAGTACTCCAGGACAAACCAGGAAGCACAGAGAGAGAATGAGGCTCTCTGTCAGCACAATGATAGGCTCCAGCAACAGGTGGCCATGCAGGAGAGACTGATAGAGTCTAGTAAGGCCTTGATTGAGGAACTGAAAGCACAGGCTCTGGCAGGGCAACAGGGAGCAGGGGCTGATAGAGATGAGGTTCGCTGGGAAAGGGAAACACCTGAGCATAACCTCAGGAGCCCTAGTACCAGAGGCCTCCATCTCTCCCAGTCCCTGGACTCTTCCAACCCCATGTCCCCCGGTGCACATGAGCCCAGGGCCATTGGGATGGCAGATTACTATCCAGTCAGAAGTATGGGGCGCATAGGCCAGTACCTCCCAGGAATGGATGGGCGGGCATCCGGGTATGGGCACCCAAGTACAGTGCAATTTAATGGGCAACCCCGAGAGAGTAGGCCCTCTAAGGGAATTCTGAAAACCTCCGTCCAGTTAGGTCAGTGGGGGGGGGGTACCCATCAAATCCAGGCAGCAAGGAGGAATCTGAAGTCTCCTCTGCACGTCCTAGGACACAAGAGACGAGGTCCCCACATTCTGCCGGCCATTCACAGGCTCCCAGAATCTGGGAAAACCTGGAAGATCAGACCGGCACCTCTGGGAGCAGCGCTTCTGAGTCAGAGGATGAATGGACCAGGGTTACCCGAACCAAGAAGGCCAATAAGGCAAAAAGAGCCTTGCTTAAGGACCCCTTAAAACAGATCAAAGCGATAAGGAGCTTCATCACTCCTTATCATAAGAACTCCAAGGATTCTGTTTGGGAACACTTGGAGCTCTTTGAGCAAATGATGGAGACTTTTCATTTGAAAGACAGCAGTAGCTGCATTCAGTATGTAAAATGGACATTCTCCCCAGAATACTGAAGTTTCTTTGCGGGGCTGGAGGACCAAAACCATTCAAGATGGTCTACATATAGGGCGGCCATCTTGAAACACTTTTCTGTTCACCAAAATCCCCATGAGGCTCGCAAGGCAGCCTACAATTTGCAATGTGGGGAGGATCAGGCCCCACAAGAATTTCTGCAGGAGCTGAAGTGTGCCTTTGCGCAGACTACCAAAAGGGTGCGCACTGATAGTAAAGAATTTGTTAACACTTTTTTCCATGCCTTACCCAAATACATCATGACCCAGCTAGTGAGAGATTTTCATGAGAAAAGTTCACTAGACTGGGTCATTGAACAGGCTACCCGAATCTATGAGGTGCAGAAGCCCATAGAAAATAAAAGTAATGCTCAGAAAAAACCCAAACCGACCAGCACCCCTGCTGCTGCTAAGATGGCAGAGGTAAAGGTTGCCCCCATTTTGGATTTGGAGATGGGGGGGGCCTAAAAACTTGCTCGCACAGAATAATTCTAAGCCCAGAAGGCCCTCGGGCCAGTCACAGACAGGTAGTCAAGGAGGTAGTCCCACAAACGGGGTCCCTCACTCCCCTGACTATGTAATTCCCAGCAAAACGGGAAACCGACCCATCCTGGGTTATGTGTGGACTCCTCCAGCCCAAGGGGGGGGGGGGATCCGGCCAAACACCTAACCCAGGGAACTTCCCTCCTAACTTCAAACAGAAGGGCAGAAATTCACCAAATCCTGGGCAGAACTTTTTTCCCAGGTATCCACCCAACTTCCAACCCCAAAACCATCCATCCTTCTTTCCCCAATTCCCTTAGTCCAGACCGCCTAATCCGGGAGAGGGGAGGCCAAGGGTGGAGGGGTAACCAAATCTTCCCAACACGGGGTATTACCAGAGAAGGGATAGTTACCCTTCCCGGGATCAGCCCAGGGGAGAAAACAGAACCCTGTATCAGCCTGAGCGGGTTTCACAGTTAGAGCGCCAGGTCCAAAATATGGCAGAGGGGCTGGGTCGCGTGCTGAGGACTCAGCAGAACCCTCAGATGGGCATGCCGGCGCAGACTGCCCCAAACTCTGGGCCTGGTGCTCCAGAACAATGACGGGGGCAGCACCCCGATAACCCACCGGTTCCCAGGGAGGAGGCACAAGGAGAAGGGGGATGTAAAGCCTCGGAGGAAGCTTCCTTCCCCACTTGTGAACAGCCCCTGGAAACCCAGGAACCGGAAACAAAATCTCTACCCCTGAAAGTCTGCCACCCAAGGAGCAGCGAGGAGGTAGGAGAAACAAAGGACCCAAACAGACTCACTTTGAGGAGGAGGTACCGATCTTCCAATTTGAGGGGGAGGATTCCTCAGAGGATCCTGGGAAAGGGATCTTCTCCTTCAGAGATGGGGGAACTCTTCCCAAAGAAAAATGGGTCCCAAGGGATTCACAGACAGACTGGGTAGATGTGGGGACAGAGCTAGCGCCACCCATCATCTCATCCCAGTACCAACAGCATCAAAATCACCTGGTTCAAACCCATTCTGGTGACTGCCTCCAAAAAGGGGGGGGGGCCCAGAACCGGAACCAGGGGAACCCAAAACTTCTCCCATTTCTATTTGCCACAATTTTCTTTCAGATTCCCAAGACTCTCCACAGAATTTTGCCCAAATCTCTACTCTTTTCATGTCCAAACCAGAAAATTGGCCCACCAGTTGTCCAAAAATGTGCATTATCTGTGCCCCCTTGAGGAGAAGGACGGAAGATACTATGCCCCGGTACAAGTACAGGGGCAGGGTACAATTTTGGCACTGGTGGACACTGGATCCCAAGCTACCCTTCTGTCCAGAAAGTCCTTTGATGAACTGAATTCAGGGAGGGGGAGAATTACCAAATTCCTCTCACCTCTCTTCCTGGATAACTTCAGAACTTTGATGGGAAGGAAATTCCCGTCGAGGGGACTGCGGACTTGGACATTAAAATTGGGCGACACAAGGTGAAACACCCGGTCATAGTAGTGACTCCAGAGGGCACCCCTTGTTTACTAGGGAATGACCTCCTGAGAAGGTTGTCACTCCTAATAGATTGCGTAAACAAGGTCCTCTGGACCCAGACTAGCCGACCAATAAAATTAAAACAGAGTGTCAACCATGTTAGTTTAAACGGCACATGCCACATGGTTGAACCAAAATCTGACCAAGGAGACTTTCACTTCCAGAACAACCAAATTCCGGACGTGACAGTAATAGCAGTAGGACAACAGACTGGTGATGGGGGGTCCTCTCTATTTCTGAAAATCAACCTTCCTTGCAGTTTAAGGTGGTATTCCACACTGGAAGGAAACACTCTGAAATTCTTTACCAATCCACAATCAGTCATTCCCACTCCTATAGTGCAGAGAGATGTGAAATCAGCTCAGAGCCTTTTTGATGTTCAGCAAATTAGAGAGCAGTTGTTCATGCCTGTTCAGTTAAATGATGGGAAGGACTCTGTTCTCGCCCGAGTATGTGGGAACAACGGTAAGAGCTTCATCAGCAAAGCCATGTTCCGCCAACTCCCAAAAAATCCAGCCATTCCCACATTCAAACTGATTGACAAATGGGAAATGGATCTGGAAGCACCCAATTCCAAACATCTCCTGCCAAGCAGGTTTATGCTCAAAATCTCCATTGGCAACAAGTGCATAGTCCATAATTGTTGGGTCGTGCGAGGCGTCACTGCCGCCTTTTACTTAGGCAGTGACATTCTCAATCGCTTTGCCATTAGTTTGGACCTAATAAACTTCAAAGCTTGGTCCCGATTAGCGTATAATCCCATGGGCTTTGAGGACCAAGAAAAAGCATTTAGGTCAGCTTAACTGCTGCCTTATGCAGTTGAAATTCAGATTGGAGAGGAAATCACCATCCCAGAAAGGACCCGACAATTCTCCCTGGAAGTGAAAGTTAAAAGAAGACAAACATTGAAAAACCCTGATGCTTATATTCATCTAAATGCTCCTCTCCAACAGCAAGGGTTGGGGGTAAACCGAACACCATTAGTCAATATAGAACATGACACCATTCCAATAGAGGTGGATAATAGCGACTTAAAGAGTTTCACTCTAGCCGCAGGCACCATTATTGGAATGGCGGTTGATGACCGACATTTCTCCCTTGATTTAGGAAATGAACTGTTAGGACCAATCCCCAAGGACTGTTTTGACAGTGACAGTGATGACAATACAACACCAGACAGGATATTTACCCGACATGGTGGGAACTTCCTGCCCTTATGGTAAGGAAGATGTGACTTGTGACTTCAGGAGGGATGAGGTGATTTTCGAGGTCCATGAGGGCTGCCTTTCCCACCTGAAGCCACCAGTCCAAATCAGCACCCTGACCAGGGACTTCTCCATCCAGCTGGAGGAGGCCGCTGAGATAGCAAAACCAGAAGTCTTTCCAGGCTTCAGGCAGATGGTTGAAGAGAGAGTCAACCTAACTGATGCCTGTGTGACTCTGGAGCAGAAGCAAAAGTTGAAACAAATTTTCTTGGATTTTCAAGATCTCTTTGTGGTGGACTCATATGACTGTGGTCGCACCGACATTCACACAACAACAATTCCCACGGACCCTGGCATGACTCCAGTGTTTGTGAAGCAATATTGCTTGCCTCTCGCATCCATGGAGTCCCTTACTGAAATAATTAAGAACCTTGAGTCCCGGGGGATAATCCGTCCAGTCCACAGCACCTTCAATAATCCGGTGCTGGGAATATTGAAGCCAAACGGCCAGTGGAGACTCTGCGCCGACCTTAGGGAACTCAACAAACGGGTCCATACTTCCCGATGGCCTCTTCCCTACATTGACCAAGGGCTGGCCCAGATCCAGGGGTCACAGATATACACTGCAATAGACCTGACCAATGGATACTGGACTTTGCCTGTCAGTAGAGAGGACCAATACAAGCTGGCTTTTACCTTTGGGGGCCAGCAGTACACATGGACCCGGACTCCCTTCGGATACCTCAACTCCGGCAATGAATTCAACATTTTCCTACACAAGGCCATGCCCGACCTGGGTGCGAGGGGTAACCTGGTTTATGTAAATGATGTCCTCATCAAAAGTTCAACTGTGGAGGAACACATAGCGGAGATCCTTTCCTTTCAGAAAGCACAGTGGTGTAGAACCCGTGTTAACTTCTTGGGGCATGAGATTACTCCTCAGGGTCTCTGTCCCCAGGAAAAGAAAGTGGAAGGACTTCAGAAACTGAAAGACCCCACAACTCTGCGGGAACTAAGGAGCCTCCTTGGACTGACTAATTACAGCAGAAAGTTCATTGAGGGCTACGCAGAGATCACTAAACCCCTGATTCATCTTTTAAAGGGGGGGGTCAAGTGGGAAACAGAACAAGCCGAGGCAGTAAGACAACTCAAAAGAAGCCTCCCACAAGCACCCTGCCTAGTTTACCCTTTCAGAAACAAGGAGTTTTTCTTGGAGACAGGATTCTCTAATCTCTAATACATGATTACCTGCAGAATTATATCAAAAGCATGACAAGGTCAATAAAGTAATCTCCTATGCGAGTAAAACTTTATCCTCTGTGGAGGAAAAATTCAACGATTGTGAGAAGGCAATCCTGGCAACGGTGTGGGCATAGAATAATTACCGCCCGTATATCCAGGGGCAACACATCATAGTAGAGACTCCAGACCAGCCTCTGCAATATCTCCAAAGTGACAGAATCTGGGCCGGAAATGTGAGTAATTCCCGAATTACTTCCTGGATTCTGCCAATGCAAGGCTTTCCTATGGAGGTCAGATATGGCCAAAACAAGAAGAGTCCACTCACGCAAGGTCTGGCTGACTTGCATGATTGTGCCAGAGAAAACTGTCTTGAGGGCAAAAGTCTAAAAACCAAGGACAACATGGAGGCATACATTAATTCCCCACACAAAGTCTTTGAAGAAGACAAGTGTGAGGGAATGCCCACTGTCTATGTGGATGGGTGCTCTTACCATGTTGACAACAACAGGGAGAAAGTACTTGTGGCCGGCATAGGGAATGCATGGGTGAATGAGTCCCCAGAACCCTCCGCTGGTTAAAAGATTGGTCCCCAAAGTAGTCAGGTGGCAGAGTTGATGGCTGTGCATCAAACCATCCTCACTGCTGTCCAACATCAACTCCATGAACTGGTCATAATCACAGATTCGGATTATGTACGGAACGGGTTTGTGGAGCACCTGGTTAATTGGAAAACCAGAGGCATGCTATGTGCTAATAACAAGCCCTTGAAACATGGGAAGTTAATCCAAAATATTGATGATCTGGTCACCTCGAATGGGATGACCATTTACTGGAAAAAGATCAAGGGTCATTCCAAAGTAGAGGGACCAGACAAAACTGGAAATGACTTAGCTGATCAGCTGTCCAAAATCGGGGCCATCCAAGGGGATCTGACAGAAATTGAGTCCCTGTTGGGGGAAATCCAGGTCACTGCTATCACTAGGTCCCAGAGAAATGCTCACAATGATCTTTCAACTGCACAATGGAGTAAGGAGACCCCAGATGCTGATTTGATTACGGCTCAGAAGGGGGATCCAATAATTGGTAAGTTTTACCAACATGTTGAAGACCCTGAGAACTTTCTCCTGACGGATACCGATTACATTGGTTAAGAGGACCTCAGAGTGTTGATGAAATGTCCAAAAATGTTCCGAATCCAAGACGGTTTGATGGTAAGGAAATTAAAAGACCAATACTTGAAGGGGTGTTTTGTGTGTGCACAATTTCAGCCAACATCCCTCACACACCGTGCGCCTCTCCAAAAGAGAGGGATGGCACTGCCATCGTCAGATTTGCAAGTCGACTTCATAGGGCCCGTGATTCGCTCCTCTAGGGGGAATAAGTACATTTTGACTGTGACATGCTTATTTACTAAATGGGTGGAATGGCTCCCGGCCCCAAACTGCAAGGCAGAAACAGCAGCTGCCCTGATGATCAACCACATCTTTTCGCGTTTTGGACTACCCCAAAGGATTGAGTCAGACAGAGGTAGCCATTTCACCAGCAAAGTAATGACAAAGATGTGGGAGATACAAGGGGGTTAAAAGGCAGCTACACATTGCTTACCGGCCAGCCTCTTCGGGCGCAGTAGTACGTTACAACAAAACCATTGTGAGAATTTTAAAAAGGTTTGTGGCAGATTTTGGGCCATGCTGGGATATCCGATTACCTCTTGTCCTAATGGCCATCAGATCTACTCCTTCATCTGCAACTAAAATGTCACCATTTGAGTTGATGACTGGACGCAGGATGGTGCTGCCCCAGCATCTGTTATACAGGACCCAAGAGCAGACATTGATCAATGCCACCACAACTCATGAGTATGTTGAGAATTTAAGGAAATACCTTCAACATGCTTTTGCCTATGCTCAGCGAAATCTAGAAAGATCAGCCGATAGCATGAAGACCCACTATGAGCTGAAGACCACCAGAAAGGAATACAATGTAGGAGACCGGGTTTATCTGTACAGTTTCCAAAGGAACAAGGCCAAACAGTGGAAATTTCTGCCTACCTGGAAGGGACCTTTTGAAATTGTAGACAAGATCTCACCTGTCGCCTACAAGATCTGCATCCCCAAAGGCAGTTTGGCAGAGGGGGAAGATAAGTGGGTCCACATTAATCAGCTGAAGTGTTGCCATCCCAGGCACACTCTGCAGCAACTGGAGCAGTCCTCTGGAACCCCAAAGGGGGCCGCTCCAGATTAATACATTTCCAACCCTAAAATATTCCACATATAGTGTATGAAATACCATAATAAGGATGCAAATGTCTCCTGATAAAAAAAATGTACATGTTCACCCTACTACATTAATAGTGGTGGGGAAATGTCTACGAATATGTTTCTGCCGCTTTTGCTTTGTCATCCTAGGAGAGATTAAACCATGGAGACTGCCCAAGGAGGACGATCAGGGGACCGGGAGCAAAGATCCGAGGGGCCCGGAGTAGCACCCAATACTCCCATCAGGACCGGCGAGGAGAACTGATTGATCCACCTTAATGAAGGAAATGATGCTGAACTTTGCCATCTGAGGAATAAGAAGAAGATGAGGACATCCCAGTCTTGCGAAGTTCCATCGATGAAAGTTCAGAATGGCCATCGCAAGAGGGGGGCTTGTGGGATGTTTTCACCCACGCATTCAAGCCATACAACATCGCAGGCAGCAGAAACCTTAGAGTGGCCACATGAAAGCATGCTGCTCGCCAGAAATCATCCAAAAATGCACACTAAAAATCTGAAAAATAGGCTGCCCACACTGCTCTAGGAAAAAAAAAACATGTGACCTCTGAGTCAAGCCAAGTTTCTAGGGGTGGGGACAAACCAATGGGTGTACTGAAGTGAAGGCAAATATATGTTTTATAAGAATACTGATAACTAATTGTAACCAGTTGATAGAAATGTACAATTCTGAGATTCTTAAAATGACACCTTCACTCACAGTTGAAGATGAAGCTGGATGCTGTGGGATGTTCTGAGGCCAAGCCCCGTAATTATTAATATTATAGACACTGTGTTTATGCTAGGAAAATGCATACTTACAGTAATATGTGCAGAGAGGGTGTGTACCTCCGTGTAAGATTTGGTGCAAAACCAATATTGCAAAACCCACTAAAATCGCAAATAAGTTGTAATTTCTAAACCCAAGCTCTTAGAAAGAGCAGGATTGAACAGAGACCTGTCTTAATTAATTTGTGATGTACACATTTATTCTCAACAACTTGCGTATCTGGGAAGCATGTTTGATTAAGAACATTTGATTTTCTGGAGAAACCAAAGGGGAGTGTTCTTTCCTTCAGCCATAAAGATGATACCTGATGACTCATTCTGACTCACTACTCCCTTCTCCAGACAGAGGACAGTAAATCCTTTAACCTATCAGGATCCTCAGAGGGTTGGGCATAGAAAGTCAGCCTCCACAACCCCTTTGAGAACACATAAAAAGAACCACTGAGACCCAGATAGAAACACTCATTTTTCCACTACTCATCGATTCCTGCGCAGCATGCTGCCCGACCATATCCAGACAAAAACTCCAGACTCCTGAGGCTCCAGAACGTAGACTCCAGATAGACTCCAGAACCAAACTCTAGAACTAAACTCTAGAACCTTGGAGAAAAGAGGCCTAATCCACAAGCTGAATCCTTTTCAGAGGCCCCAGAATCCAGCAAACTAACCAAACTTTTCAACAGCCTTACCCTGCTGTTCGCTTCTGGCCCAGAATCCCATGCCAGAACCGAGATCCAGAGAGAGCAGGGCTGTATCCAGACCGACCAGACCAGACCGCTGTGCAGTGCCGATAGCAGACCAGAGAGCGTGCTGTGAGCAGAACCAGTGCCTGACCGTCCGGTGGTGAGAGTGCAGTCCCAGGCCCATTCCATTCTAAAACTAGAAGTGCGTATCCAGTCTAAGAACTGTACAGAACCAATCTCTTAGTCTAAAATAATCTTATTTAAACCATTTCAACCTGACCAGACTTGCATAGAAATTGTGTGTCCATTCTGTGATTTCAAATCTGCAAAAGCGTCATCCAACATTCTGAAAAATGTACTTTATTTTTGAAAATCTACCTCTACAAAGACATCCGTATCTTTTGAACCGCACGTCCTAGAAGCGAAATTTAACTGTCATTTTAAAGCTCCTTATAGTTTTTCCGTAATCGTGCTTTACGCACTCTGAAAAAGTGCCGCAAATTGAAAAATTAGCTCCTGTCAAAATTGCTGTCTTTTGCTTGCAACTGCTGAATTTCGTTTTCAATCTGACAAGCTAAAGTAACTATCACCTACCCTGAATCTCCTTTAGCGAATTAAAATCATTTTTAGCATAATTTTCACTTCATTGCAATCACAGTTAAAAGTATTTTTGCCTGTTTAAAAGCATAACAGTTTTCTCTAAGCTTGTTGGGGGGAACTGGAATTTGAACTGCATTTTAATTGTATCCCTGAAAACTGTGTGCTCTTCTTTCCACTCTTGATATTGCCTAAGGGGGGGAGTGTGTTGTCACAAGGGAAAAAGTGATCATATTATCTCTTATTGAAACCATATCAAGTTTATTTCTGTGCTGCATTCTTTCCCATCTTGCATTTCCTTGAAACCATACAAGTAGTCTCTGCTACCTTATTCTTTTGATCCCAACTCCTCATTGATTAAAGAGAGTGTGCTCTTGTAATATTACCCATTGTTGATCACTATTACATTCATGAGTGTGTTATTAAATATTAATTTATTCATAATAGTGTGATATATATCTATTGTTTAATTTTTCCAATAAACCTTTTAATTTGCCAAACAAACCTACTTCTTGGCTCAGTGAGGTCAGGGGGAATTAAAGAGAGGGGCGTTATATAAGGGTGCAACATCCAGATTTAAGAACTTGACATACAAATATATAAATAAGGGCTTACTTTGGGCATCCCAGACTAGGCATTGACTTAGTTGGATTGCTGGATTGAAGTCACATACACTACCATGCCCGGATGGTTATTTACGTGGTACTCATGTCACTGTGTACCTCCCACGGTCAACTCATCTATTCGGTTCCATGGTTTAATATCCCCACAAAAATATCACCATACAAAAATATCGCCATATTTTTGAGGCGATATTAAGGCATGGAACCTGCTGGGGAAACCCCTGCAAACCCTGCATTATTTTTTAAGTAGCGGGACACACTCCCAGAACCCCTGCTCCCAAAACCCCCAAAAATATGCCCCCTAAAAATATTGCCTATGGCTGTTCCAGACAACCATATATACTGCGATATTTTTGGTGGGGATGATATGTAGTGATACCATCTATTCCTGCACCTACTGTAGTGTAATGCATGTCATTGGCCATCTCCAACCCAGGCAGTGTACTCCTTGATGTGTGTTGCACTTGGCCTTCCCTCTCAATGTCACTCTCTCTACCGCTCTCTGTTGTGCTATGCTGCACTCATGGCCAGATCACAAACTATGTCCTGTCACCCTCTTGCATCCTATGGTCCTTCTGCAGAGGGTGCTTTCTGCGTATTTTCAGGATCCATTCATGTGTTGCCATGATCGTGCATGTTCTTTCTGTTGTTACTTTGCACATCATTGCATTATGTGATGCGTCTCACGATGGGTTGAATTGTATGCAAGGCAGGTGTGTACTCTGTGCAAGTAAGTGAATGGCATTTGCAGATCCTTGTGTGGTGTTTGGCTGAGAGTCTTGCACTGTGTGTGATCACTTTAGATTGACTTGTCTTGTGGGGCACCAGTACTACTTCATGTGTGCATGTTACACAGGGTGAGGTTCTGGTGATAGGTCTGGGAATGGTGTTGTTTGTATTGATTGGCGGGGCCACTGGTTTCAAATTCTAAATTGTGGGAGTTCCAACTGTGTGGGCCTTTCTGGGTTGGTTGGGAGTGGTTGGCCGAGCCGGCTGTTTGTGGCGTGAGACAGTTGTTGATGGCTGTGCTGGTGTGAGCCTCATTGCACTTTGACCATGTGTACTGAGTGACACTTCACATCCCTTGCTATCTTTGTGGGGTAATGGTTCATCGGCAGATTTGTCCTCTCTTGCTTAGGTTCCCCAATTATGGTGTGCAGCTCCAGTTACTAGCCACAACCATGGAACCATTGATGCACTTTATGGGGATGCTATGTTGTGTACCAGCACATTCCGTTTTGCTGTGTTGGTGTTTTCACATGCATGTCCCATGCATACTGCACCATGGTGTTTGAAGCTTCAAGTTGACCGCAGTTGGAGGCATGGTAATGCTGCATCCAATTGAATTGTATGTTGTCACAATGAAGTCTGCATTGAACTTGCACTTTTATTTTGCATCCTACGTTTAGCATGCATTTATCCTTGCTTGCAGTATCACATTGCTTTTAATTGTCTGCTTATGTCTTCCATGGCAGTTGCCTCGGTGGTCAGCTTTCCAGTCCGACATCAGCCACTGTGAATTGCTGCATCAAGCTTGATCCTGCTTGGAGTGGAATAGGTGAGTATTCGTGTACTTGCATTCTTGTGCTTTGCATCATGGGATGCCATAACTGTGTTCAGTACACTGTTCCAATACTGCATAGGTAATGCATGCTTCGTCATGTCATTGGTAGTCTTCCAGGGGTGTCCCTGCTTTTTTGGGGGCTCTATTATCTACATATGTGATGTCTTCTCATTTTCATGCAGCATCTTGACTGATGCATGTGTTGTTATGTTTGCACAATTTGTGATTGAAGATAATTGTATGAAATGTTTTTTATCCTTTTCTGATGAACTATTTTGTAAAGGTTTAAACAAACCACAAACAAATAAATAAATAATAATAATAGTATCTCGAACTTTTCTCCTTCATAATTTTTGACTCCAGAGAATTGCAGAAGGTGAACACTGGCAAATTCTAGGCTGGCACACTAATAATACCCAAAGAAAATTGGAGTTTGACAACCCACAACTTGGCCACTCCCTTCCCCTCAAAGCACCTCAGTCCAAAGCCCCAAGGTCACAAGCATCAGAGTCCACAAGGCCACCCAAGATTGCATGGTACATTTGAATGTTACTGCGTAGGGCTGTACTCTCTCTCTCTCTCTCTTGTTTCTCTCTCCCTATGCATATACTTCTCCATTTATTACACTGGTATAGGAAGTCTAACATGTTTGCCAATTCCTTTTGCAGGAGCACCACTCACTTGCTGGCCTGGTCAGTGGCACTTTCTGATAATGTGGTCTTGGCTTGAGAATAAGGTGGAATTTTGTAGCTACTTATGGCATGAAGGTTCTGGAACAGAGGGACTTTGGAAGCCTTCCCGGGATGTACATCCTAGGGGGTGCACACAATGCTAGGTGCCAATAGTTACATATGTTATTGTATTTTGATGTAAACTGTGTCTTATCTTTCTTTAGATTCCCCGGAGATCCCCACTAGACAGCACGATGCAATGTGAGTCATCCCAGATTCCAAATAAAGACAGAGGACAATCTCTACAGTATGATGTGACAACCCCCCAGCGTATGGACTATGCTAAAAGTACAATACAGTGCTGTTGTGCACTTCAAACTACGTTAGCTGAGGCATAAAGACTGGTGTACGTGAGTAATAGATACTGAATGTGATATTGGAGGGCGTTGGAGGATGGTAAAAGGTGTCCTAAGGAAAGAATTGTGAAGATTAATGGTGATGTGCATAAAGTGATGCAAATCAATGGGGAAATCTTGATCTGATACACTATGTGGTGAGTTTGATAGTATCGTGAAAGCATAGGAGAGAACAGAAACATGTACACCAATCAAGAGTGACTGACTGCAGAGGAACGCAGTCTTGATCTAGAGAGGTTAATAGCATGGGCGCACTTGGTAATGGCCGAAGGGTTAGCAACTTTCTGAACAGGGCAATTAGCCGTAGCTGAATGAATGTTAGCTCAACCGTGACCATAACATCTACAGTATGAATATGGACACTAGGTGGTTTCACATAAACCAAAAACATTACTTGATTTGTTATTTTTGTTGTCTCTCCATTTTATTCAAGAATGATGAGGGGGACTATCTTGACATGGTCAAGTATCAGCACCTAAAACCAAATCTTACTCACCCTGTGAATCAGTTCTTCATTGTTAGTGGTCTTAAGGACATGTTTCAAGCACCCCTTGCATTAAGTCCATGCCATTCTAATTGAGTTCATGTCCAAAGATCTGAGCTGGGTTTTCACCCATTTGAGTTCTTGTACTGCAATAAACCCAGATGCTTAGGGCCATAATCCTGGTGGACCCATAATCTGTGGGCCTCATTAGGCTAATAGCAGCTCACATATGGCATGTGGAATTTCATTATAATGTTTTGTTTGAAAAATGCTGTGCCCATTATCCCCTCAAAAAACACAGAGTGCTTTGCACAACATTTACTGCAATAATGCTCTTTCCTCCTGAATGCCATTCAGTTTGGGCAATGCTGCATGGGCATCCCACAAGCGAGGCAGGTTAACTGTTGTTACCATCGGCAGCTCGGAGAGAGGCAGCTCCAACCTCCCCATGCCTGCTCCTCTCCTCCCCCAGCTACGGAGACACGCAGTCTCGGCAGCACAAAGCAACGGAAGGGTAAGGTGCGAACAGTCATCTCACCCTTCCCCCAAACAGCAAGGTGCTAAGCGCCATAAGGAAAACAACCGTCAGGGAGGGCCCAGGTTCAAAAGATCTGCCCCCATCAGGGGGCCAGACAGTCGGCTATCCGGCCGGGGGCTGCGACAACAGCAGCCCCCACCACATACACAACAAAGACCGAGGGCCTCCCTGTGTCCTATAAATATGAGCAGCATGCTCAGAGTAAACACAATCTGTTTTTGGACCCTGAACGGGGACCCAAGCAAACAGGAGGTTCACTGTGTACTCAGTGTCTTCCAAATCTTCTTGCTTCTTTAGCAATTCTTGAAGTTAGCTGTACATCACAGCATCTTTTTTCTTTCCTGAACATTGTACTGTTCAAAGCAATTGCACTTCAGCCTTAAGGAAGGAAGAAGAGTCAACAACAGCCAGCGCGGACGTCATCAATCTCAACATCTCGGCATAGAGGAAAAAACGAGCAGCAAGCGTGTCCAAAACAAAACAAAGACGCGTGCTGCAGAATCATCCCAAAACCAGTGCGAACGAAGGAGAGAGAGTCACCCGAGCAGCCCAGCGTGGACGGCGGCCGATTCAACAACTTACAGGTGAGCCACCGCGCTGGGGTTACGAGGGAGGAAAAATAGACATTTCTGTCCGGGAAGAGATACAATTTGTTACAGTGGACCGGAGCCCCCACGTTATAAGGCAGGAGGGGCAAGATAACACAAGCCAGTTTTAAACTCGGGCAGAGTCAAAGCCAGCTTGGTAGCACGGCGAGCCGGGAGCTCGTTTTTCTTGACATCCACGCAGAGCTTGCGAACACAATTTCAAGCTTGGCGGGCCCAAATACTGCAGATTAAAAATAATTTCTGTAATATTGCACGGGTGCCCTCACAGCGAAACCAATTAGTTAAATACCAGTGAAACAAGCCTGGGGGCTACCCATTTTTAATAAACACTGCACAAAGTGGACACTAGGAGACAATTTTTCTTTGAACCCTGTCAAGTAGGCACCAGGCAACAGTTACCCAGCACGGGAAACAAATAGAACAGGCTCAAAGAGATCGACGATAGCAACAGTTTTACTCCTTGATAAAACTTTTTTCCTTTTCCTATAACAGGCATAAAAGACCATGGGGCCCAAACGGAAAGCACGGGCACCCTCAACACCGGTGCAGAAGCCCAAAGCACCACAATTGTTAGCAGCCATTGAAGCGGCAGAGCACTACGGATGGGCATGGGTTATAGAAAACATGTATGGCCTGCCCAGGGAAGGAATTACCAGCCCACCCAGTCAAGAGGAGGTTTCTGCACCATTAGAAAGGAGAAAAGTATCCGAATGTGCCAAAAAAGGTACCAAAAAATTGTCAAAACTGCGAGAATATAGCGGAATTACAGCAACTATTGGTAGAAATAAGGGGGAAACAGACACCGCCCACAAGGGAATCTGGGGCCTCAAACCCTAGCATCGCAGAAGAACCTACAATAACGGTTGTCAACCCACCCGTAACACTACCTACAGCAATCCCGCCACAACAAGTACAGCAGTTGCCAGTAGCACCCACAGCTATAAATACAACAGCCTCCACAACTCCAGCAACAGATTCAGCAGGTGCTCTAAAAGCATGGGCAACCCCCAGCACAGACAACACGGGCGTGACCGGGACACCCGGCAGCAATACAACTGACATTGTAATATTCTGTAATGCACAGTTAACCAAAACATGAAATCTTTCCAAACAGAGATATTAAATAGATACAAAAGATGCCTGGCATGGAACATTGATACCACAATCAAAGAAGCCATATGGGCCAAGGAATTTATCTAAATCATTTCCCTAATAGAAGCCCAACACAAAGGGAAAGACGCTTTCAGAGACCCCAAAAAGATAGAAGAAAAAGCTATTGCCAGAAACGCCCAGGTCGAAAAAAACTGGGACAACTGGTTACAGGCCTCTGCCATCTTAGCAACAATATATGAAGAAAAATTCCCTATTGATGGTAGGAAGATCTGGGCATACGTTGATAAAATAAGGGAAGTAAATGTAACACAGAGGTGGAAGACATGGCTAGCATACGACATCAGATTTAGGAGGAGCATGTCAGAAAGGCCGGCCATTGAGTGGGATGAAGTCCAGAATGATTTATACACCCTCAACGCTGAACCTCCCCAGGAAGAAGATACCATGCATTCTTCTTCCAAAAATAGCAAAAATTTGCAAGGAAGCAAATCCCATGACCAATGATAAATCCAAAAAAGGGGAGCAGCCCTTTCGGAGGAACCAGCCTTGGGCGGCTAAAAATAATGCCCACAGACAGAACAAACCGCAGGCTGCCAAATACAACATCCCATGCAGAAATTTTGGGACATGGGGCAAGAATGCTGGTACAAACACGCCTGCACAAACTGCAACGGCAACCATGCAGCAAACAACTGCACCAGACTACCAGCCAAGAACGAATTTTAGAACCAGGACGAACACCCATCAACCCGGGCAACTTTAGGGACGCCCTAAACAGCTACCCAGACATGGAAACCAGCAGGATACTATGGCAGGGTTTCACCAAAGGTTTTTCCATCCCATTTAAGGGCAATGGGTCACATACCATCCTGATGAACCTAAAGTCAGCCAGGGACAACCCCCACATAGTAGAAACCAAAATCAAGAAAGGACTGCAACTATGCAGGGTAGCAGGTCCCTGGGACGGCATGCCTTTAAAGAACTATTTAATGTCTCCACTAGGCCTGGTCCCCAAAAAAGAACCCGGGAAAATGAGGCTAATCCATCACCTCTCCTACCCTAAAGGCCAGTCTTTAAATGATGGCATCCCACACACAGAATCCGCAATATCTTACACGCATTTCCAAGAAGCGGTAAGGCTCATACAAGAGTGCGGCAGAAACGCCTTGATGGCCAAGCTGGACATCGAATCTGCTTTCAGACTTTTGCCAGTCCACCCAGAGTCACAGCAGTGGCTAGGTTTCACTTTTAACAACAAATTCTATGTAGATAGATGCCTCCCCATGGGGTGCGCAGTATCCTGTTCACTATTTGAGCAATTCAGTTCCTTTTTCCAACGGGCTTTCCTAAAGCAGAGACCAGGGACAAAAATAGTGCATTACCTAGACGTTTTCATGGTCATAGGGCCACCAAATTCCGGGGAATGCGGCAGGGCTTTAGCAAAACTTGAGCACATGGCCGCACAGTGGGGAATTCCCCTAGCGAGGGAAAAAACCACCAAACCAGAAACAAACATAATTTTCCTGGGCATCGAAATAGACACAGCAAAGAGGCTCTGCAGAATCCCCAAAACGAAAATATCAGAACTCCTGGCAAAATACAAAACCTGATAACGAAAGAAAAGGGGACATTAAAGGAACTACAATCCTTAGCAGGCAGCCTCAATTTCGCATCCAGAATAATACCTCAAGGGAGGATATTTTCCAGAAGCCTAGAGTTCAAAATCAAATCACTCACCAAACCAAACTTGCATATCCAGCTAGGCAGAGAGGTGAAACAAGACCTGGAAACATGGGGAAAATTCCTCAGAGATTTCAACGGGTCTTTACTTTGGCGAATGCCTTTAAATACCCAGTCAAACAGGATCCTATACACCGACGCAGCTGGGAGCAAGGGGTTTGGAGCCATACTAGACTCCGAATGGGTGGCAGGACACTGGCCCAATTCATGGCAAGCAGCAGGGTGGACAAGAAACATCACCCTACTAGAAATATTTCCCATCTTGCTAACATTACACATCTGGGGCAGACGACTAGCGAATACGGAACTTTTGATCTGGTGCGATAACATGGTTGTAGTGGGATCCATAAACAGAAGGTCTACGAAATTCCCTTTAGTACTGAAAGTATTACGAGCCATTACAACAGTCACACTACAAGTAAACTTTGTACTCAAAGCGAAGCACATTTCAGGGGCAGATAATAACATTGCTGATGCCTTATCTCGCTTCCAGTGGACAAGATTCCGAGAGCTAGCGCCGCACGCCCAAGAACAGATGACGCCAACACCAGCAGAATGCTGGACAATAATGGTAAGACAAGAATAACGTCATCAACGCCAACGCCAGAGAGCACAACAGGCCGGGATGCACAACGAAAACCAGGCACCTCTAAAACGGGTGCCAACAACACATTGGCATCAACGCCAGCACCAGAGAGTGCAGGCCGGGATGACCAATACAAAGCAGGCACCTCTAAAACGGGTGCCAACAACACATTGGCATCAACGGCAGCACCAGAGAGTGCAGGCCGGGATGACCAATACAAAGCAGGCACCTCTAAAATGGGTGCCAGCAACACATTGGCATCAACACCAGCGCCAGAGTGCCCAGGCCGGGATGCCCAACAAGAATCAGGCACCTCAACAACGGGTGCACACAACCTCACAGGCTTCCTAACGGAGATGGCAGAGAGGGCAGTGGCAAGCACTACTGCAACACAGTACAGTAGGTGTTTGCAAACAGTATTTAAGGCCACAGGTGTAAACCACGTAGAATTAATAACGATTATAGATATAGAAGTATTTTTAAAATGGGACGGGAACAAGGTTTCAAAAGGGATTGGGCTAAAAGACACCTGGTGGCAATTTCATATTTTACAAAAATACGGGGCGATTCAGACCCCACAGGCCAGAATGCCCTCATCTCTTATGCAATGAAGGGATGGGGCAGAATAGAGGGTCCCCAAGTGGACACCCGCCGACCCCTTGATTTCAGCAAACTGGTGCAGATAGCAAGCCAGTTGGAAGCTATATGTTGGCACCCATACCAGATAATGTTATTTAAAACAGCCTTTTTCCTAGCCTACTTTGGGGATTTCCGGGTAGGAGAACTCATTGCTTCCAGCACCAAGGCCACAAACGGCCTGGGTGTCATGGAAATCAGGGTGAGACAGGAGAGTGTTAACATAGAAATGCAACAGTCAAAAACGGGTGCAAAAAGAACCATCAACATTTGTTGCATTGATGAAGCAACAAACTGTCCGGTTTGCATCACCAACCTCTATTACGCACAACGACCCAAAGTGGGGGGGAGTTTTTTGATCCACAAGGATGCATAGGCCGTAAGCCGCTACCAATTTAAAGGAGTGCTGATAAAAGCAATCAGCAAAGCAGGGTGGGATCCCAAACAGTTCGGCACTCATTCCTTCAGGATAGGTGCCACCACTGCAGCATGGCAGGGAGGTTTAGCACGGCAACAACTAAAAAACATAGGGGGATGGAAGTCAGACTGTTATAAAAGATATATCAGACCCAACTGATATAGCCATCCCCCCCAAAAATGTTCTTTCTTTTCCCTCCCTCCGACCACCACAAAAACAACAGGCAAATCGAGGACCACACTCCGATCAGCATGGATAGTTGGCCACTCATTCGTTTTCAGGACAGGCAGATGGGCAGAAGAGACCAAAGAAGAGCCACCTTTCAGAAACACCATTACTTCATGGTGGGGATACAGAGGCCTACGTTGGGCCGACTTCCACGAAACACTAGCAGAATTGGTGGCATACAGAGACCCCCCAGAATTCCTGATCATTCATCTAGGGGGCAACGACCTAGTCAACACGACTAGACGCATCCTATGCGAAGAATTCTGCTCCTCCCTAGCAGGCATTTCGCACAACTGGAGGGGTACTGAAATATACTTCTCAGCCATCTTACCAAGAAAGAAATGGATAGGGGCCAACTGCTACAAATCTATAGACATATCCAGAAGAAAATTGAACAGGACGATAGAGAGATTCTGTATGACAAGAGGACTTGGTTTCATAAAACACCCAGCCATTACACTAGGCAACCCAGACCTCTTTCTCCACAACGGCACCCATTTGTCTAACCAGGGCATGGAGCATTTCTTTCGGGAAATCAATGCAACACTTGCTCACAGGGGCTGTCTCTAGGGCATACTCTTGGGGGAACACGGTCAGCCGGCAACCTGCCCGTGTGTGGCGGCACGGGTCAGAGGGAGTAACCTCAGGACCCGGGGCCCAAAAGTATGATACCATCATGATATGTGATATTGTTATTGCCATAACTCATATCTGTACAATAAAATCCTATGGCCTTTTATTGCCAAGACTTCATACAAGTTGTAAGCCTATCATTACGGGAGAGGGTTTGGGGTTCGGCCATTACTAATGCATGCATATGGGTTCAGCAGTTATGGGCAATGCTGCATGGCATCCCATAAGCGAGGCAGGGTAACTGCTTTTACCATCGGCAGCTGGGAGAGGGGCAGCCCCAACCTCCCCGTGCCTGCTCCTCTCCTCCCCCCAGCTACGGAGACACGCAGTCTCGGCAGCACAAAGCCACAGAAGGGTAAAGTGCAAACAGTCATCTCACCCTTCCTCCAAACAGCAAGGTGCTAAGCGCCATAAGGAAAATAACCGTCAGGCAGGGCCCAGGTTCAAAAGATCTGTCCCCACCAGGGGGCCAGACAGTTGGCTATCCGGCCGGGGGCTGCGACAACAGCAGCCCCCACCACATACACAACAAAGCCCGAGGGCCTCCCTGGGTCCTATAAATATGAGCGGCATGCTCAGAGTAAACACAATCTGTTTGTGGACCCTGAACGGGGACCCAAGCAAACAGGAGGTTCACTGTTTACTCAGTGTCTTCCAAATCTTCTTGCTTCTTTACCACAGAACCCGCCCACCCTACAAAAAGGGGAGAAGAACAAAAAGAAGTACAAGGAACTGTACGGTGCCCACAACAAGTCGTGGACACAAGAAGGCAGCAAGGGTTAGAGTGGGTAACCTCAGGACCCGGTGCCCAAAAGTATGATACCATCATGATATGTGATATTCTTATTGCCATAATTCATATCTGTACAATACAATCCTACGGCCTTTTATTGCCAACACTTGACACAAGTTGTGAGCCTATCATTACGGGAGAGGGTTTGGGGTTCGGCCAATACTAATGCATGCATATGGGTTCAGTAGTTACAACATTCATGTCAAGAACAGCAATAGTGTGATACTTAAAGAGGATTACATGAAGCCTGTCTGGGTATTCAGCACAGCTTTAATGTGGGCAACCTGTTCTTCTTTGTTGAAATTGTCGATCATCGAGCTAAGCCTGTAGATAAAGAACAAGTCATGTCAGGTTTTGATCAATGTTACAGTATGAACAAATCCCCCCAATTACTACTGTGTAAACATGGGATAAAGAGCACAACACACACTGAAGAAACATATCTGGCAAATGCTACATATCCCAGAAGTCACTGCATTAAGAGCATACATCTTACTGTAGAGGCACATCTGCCTTCCACATTCTTTCTTTCTGTGCCCTGAACCAGAAATGGCCGAACCATCAATATTGTACTCTACATTACCAGGAACCCTCCGGCTGTACAGTACATAATATTAGGGCGTATATGGCAGAGACTGCACATCGGTGCAAGCAAGGAAAAATTAGCACACAACTCACTGTGGGTGCATATCTGGCAGAGACTACATGTCCCAAAATGCACTGGGATATGAGCTACACACTCATTGTACTGGTATATCTGGCAGCACAACACTTGCTCTCTGTGCCCTGAATCAGAGATGGCCCACCCATGCGTACTGTACTCTACACTAACTGGATGTCACATCTCTGTTTTCCATTTGCACTCCAATGCCTATGTTGCACAGTAGATTAGTTATCTTGATAGATCCATCCATTGCTCACACAATGCGATTGCACTGGGCTGCCAAACTGTCTTCTCATCATCTTATTGCAGGATCTGACATTTCAGTCCATAGATGCCATAAGAGAATAGAACATTTGGTATATTCCAGCACAATATACCGCATGCACTGATGCAGTTCTCCACACTGCACAACAATACTTGTCCAAATGCTTGATCATTATCTTCCCGGGGTGGGCTTTTCCACTGGTCTGGTACTAGATTGTGAATGGCATTGCAGAAATCCAGAGAGACAGTGGGTGTTGACAGAACTTCAAAAGTCTGAACACTGTGCTATAAAGCCTTTCAATGCCCCACCATTCACTCAATGCTGGAGTGAATGGCTTGAAGGGAGAGCAATATGATCTGTAACGTAAATCTTTACGCTACTATGCCGATGAATAACTATACAATCATCTCAACAAGGTGGCCTTAAAAAG
Source organism: Ambystoma mexicanum (assembly GCF_040938575.1). NCBI lineage: Eukaryota > Metazoa > Chordata > Amphibia > Caudata > Ambystomatidae > Ambystoma > Ambystoma mexicanum. Next base: position 186,096,654 of record NC_090935.1, read on the forward strand.
GGGTTCTATGCCATAGAGGAGGGACAACAGTTGTGTGAGAATGAATTGGCCATATCACTGCTTGATTGAGCACCACATGAAGGTCAGCCATTTATGCATGGCACCGACCATCAAACACGGTATTGAAAGGTAACCCTGTCTCCCAGAGTGCGAGGTAGCCTCAATGAACTGTGTGGCATTATTGCGAGACGCTGAACCACCAGCATCCTAAACTGAAGTGAATGAATAGAATCTGTCTCTGAGAGCCATTTCCACTTGTCCACATCACAATGAATAGGCCCCAGGAATTGCCTCAGGATGTGTCCGTGGGTGCAGACAGCTTTGTGGTGTTCATGAAAAAAAGTTCTGTCCCCGCTAAAAAACCTACTTCATGGCACAACATGTTAAAACATTTAATAAACGTCAACTTCAAAGGCTCTCAAGAACATAACAGCCAGCTAACATTTCCATTTCACAGAGAGAAATGTGTAGACGTGTGCATATCCTGCCACGAGCCTTCATCCTGCAAAGACGTGAAAATAAAATAAAATACATAAATGGACCTGAAGTGTAACTCACTCACCTGCTTATAGTTTGTGCCATTGAGATTTGTAATATTATGTGTGGTCTTTGGGCGTGAAAGATGCCTCTTGTATTGTAGCTTAGTCATTGGATGCCGATTGTTTAAATGAAAATAATACGAGTTACACACTGTATACTCTACTGTAAACTGAATGGAGAGAAAGAGCTTTGACCAATACCCTGTTGTCCACTTCTCCTTTCATGGATGCAAAAGTGTATCCTTGTTGCGCCACAATACTGAGAAGCATGGTATAATGTCTGTCGCCCCTACTAGATACAGAAGAACGCGCAACCTATCTCAGTCACTAGTCTCAGTCTAAGGCATTACGCCATAGACACAGTTGAAAAATGCAGGCTCGGACTGGCCTAAATAGCAATAGGCCCATGGCAGAACCAACAACGCAAAATGCTATTTTTTTTGGTCAAAGTGGACCACTTTTTAGACCAATGTGGGCCAGTTTGATGAGTCCCTTCATTATGCAGCTAATAGTTTTGACCAGTGTTGCTAAATAAAGATTCTTTAAAATGCATAATTTACATCAGATGTTATAAAAAAAACTCCCCCTGGGGTACTATTCAAACAATGTCACAAAGGGAATGAATAGCCATTTGCAAGCGGTGTCCACTTTTTCATTGGTGCCCAATGCAATTTTATGGCCCAGTCCGATCACGGTAAAATGCATACATATTCACCACAGGTGTATCAGAAAAAGGAAACAAGTACATTTGCCAGAGGCCCCTTGACAATATATGTCTCTTTCAGGGTCAAATATCGGCCAACATTGCAAATCTCCATGACAGCATCTGTACTCATGAATTATGGTTGCGGTCGAAAATGAGTTGTTTAATACAACAGTATGCATGCTAGCTGCGAGCTGGGACCATGTTGCCTTTATTTTACACACCAAACTGTTCTGTACATAACAGTTTCCGTGTTTGGAAAAATGTAAATGTAGAGAACTGTTATTAATATTATTGTCTTGCCCCAGAACTCAGCGTTTTCGATCGCCCTACTTGTCCCATCATCTTGCAAAAGCCCACGTAGCGGAAGAGGAGCTTTGGTGGTCTCGCCTGATTGGCGGAGAAAGGACCTTGTGGGCCATTGCAACAGTAAAAATGTTGGATCAAATCTTTGCTAGTATTGCTTCAATAACTCCAAACGTTTCTCTGACGGCCGTGGCAAGCGGTAATGAATCGAGTCATCAGTCGAACTTTGTCTAAATCAGAAAATGGTATCTCTTCTGGATGCTTCATTTTCACATCTTTTATCTTTTTCCTTTTGAAACCTTGTAATAATCCCTTTCGCTAATTAAAATGTCGTAAATACATTTTTTTTTTAAATGTAGAGAGCTGGCAGAGATGTTTGAACACAGTTCCCATGGATGTTTCCATTGCAAAGTCAAAAGCCTAATCGTCTACATCAGCATTTCTCTGAAGACAGCACAGGTAGAAAGACATATAAACTTTAGAACAGAGTACAGCACATCTGTGTGCTTCTGGCATCATCTTGGGGACGGCAGTCAGTGCCTTCGCTGCCGAAAATGAGACATATACATGTATTGCAAATGTATGTATTGAGTTATTTATGTATGTTATGTTAAAGGCTCTTATACCGTGCACTGCCGCCACCTGAGTGGTTTCTTGGCACTCTGGTGGATCTGTAAAGCAAGCGGTGAGGGTGTGGGATACGTTTGTAGGACCGAGCGGTAGAAAAGAGCACGAGATCTGTGATGTGTTGTTGGCAGCTTCAGTTCGATTTACACCTTTCGCTGAGCGTAGGTGTGTTTTCCGGTTGGTAGCCGCCATGTGCTGTTGGGCAAGGCTATGTGTGGTTTGTTTTGTTGTTGTGGTGTAGGGAAGTGGTGTGTTTTTGTTGTGCTGTACTGGTATATGGCACAAACCTCCCTGCCAAGGAAAGTATTTAGCAACAAGGGAGATCTGAAATTCAATACAATAACTTGGGTAACATTAGACGTACAATATTAAGGGTACAGTTGGAGAGATTATCTGTAACGCTCACCTGATTCTCGCAGAGGCACCGGTCTTGACTGGGCGACTACCGTATCTTCAAAAGTGATGTGCACCACCCGGTTGGCTCTTTGGGCTGGACCTCTGTGCACTGTATGCCTGACTCGAAGAGTAAGATGTCTGCAGATAGAAAATATGGGATTAATGAACTGGGGTTATTGGGGTGTCCCTATCTCTTTCCTTTTCTCCTCTCCTGTAGAACCCCAAAGGTTAACGCTCTCACCTTAGGTAAGTGAACGCCAAGCTCTCCATCTGCTTCGGGGCAGGGTGCTGTAACCAGTTTCTTCACTGGATAGGTAGCGGAGGCCTCTTGACTTCAGAGGACTGTTGTCCGTCGTTTACTTCACGAACGGTGAGTTCCGAATATTTCAAATGTCTTTAAAAGTCTTTTGTAATGCTGTCTCTTATTTTGCAGGGTTCCGGCGATGGCGGTTGACTGGCTGAAGTGAGTTGAGGATGGACCCGTATGCGGAATAGAAGCGCCTGGAAGCGCGTAAGTAAGCGCTTGTTGCTTGCTTCACGATGCGCACTAACTGTCCTTTTATTTTGCAGGTACCAGTTCGGAGATGCTGAAGGATGCCGGAATGCCGTCTCAGTTCGGCGTGGATGGAGTAATGGCACGTGAGTATTGAACGTTAACCAATGTCTTTAAACGCACCTTCTTTTGTCTTACAGATGCGGGATGCAGCGCCGAAGGCCTCCGGAGCGTGCGAAGAGTTGGTAAGCTTTTGTCTTTCAGATGCCGGAATGCAGTGCGATGACCTCCGGAGCGCGTGAAGAGTAGGTAAGCCTTGTCTTTCAGATGCAGGAATGCTGCGCGAGGCGTTGATGACAGCCGATGGACCAGGTAAGAGATGCGCTGTCACTGAAGACTGTAGTGCTAACCTGTTCTTTCTTGTCTTTATAGATGTTGCTGAAGACTGGATTCAGGATGGTAAGCCTTTTTCCTTTAGGCCCAGGGTCAGATGCAGAAGACACAATGAGCGTTCTGCTGCAGAGGATGCAGAATAACGCAAAGCAAGATTCATCCATCGGGTGTGGTTTAAATAGCCTCCTGTAGTGCTTAGGTGTCTCCTTCCACAGCCACGCCTAGGTAAGAAAAGAGTTCCTGCTTTCCAGAAGAGTTCCAGTGTTCTGAACCTAGGGAGTGGCTCCTGCCCCACCCAACAGGAAAAGTAGTCCCAAACAGAAGAGGATCAGGGGTTCAACTGGCAGGTAAGTAAGCAGCATGGTCTGCTGCAGGGAAGTCCACCCAAGCATTATGAGCCCGGCGCTTGCGGCGCTGGGACTGGGCATATTTATGAGCCTGGCGCCACTGGCGCCAGGACAGGGTCCAAAAGGTCCCAATTGGGACTGGCTGGCACTCGGAACCTGGGTTATGGGTCTGCTTCCAAGGGAGTTGGGTAAGTCCTGGCCTTTTGGAAGCAGAGATCATGACATTATCTAAAGAGGGAAAGGGGCATGATGGGTAAGGCTCGACCTTTGCACCTGGGAATTGCAATTTTCATCTAGCGCCACACCACGGACAGAATGGAGTTTTGTGTTCTCTATGTACATCCACAACCGTGAAAACAAATGGGTAAGAGGGGGCCACATTCCATGTCACACAAGACCCCAATGCCCATGACTATGACTTTGCATGAAGGAAATACATAGTAAGTATGCAAGCTTTTCTGTTTACACTGTACAACTGATTTAATTATTTTAATCTACTGAACCCGTAACATTGGCATCGATTGCCTGAAGCACCTTCACTTTCCATTAAAGGTCTTAGGAAGTGAAGCATTCTGTTATTCTGTTTGGCACAGATACCACAAACCCTTCCCCCGCTCATCCCCACGTTCACCACACGAACAGAAAAGGACATCCACTCAGAACCCCTTCTTATGTGATAATACTCAAGAAATAATAAACACATTTAATAAGAGAAATGCAATTAAAATACGTTGGCATTACATCACCAAGCTGGGTATTGACCGTCCAATATTCTATTATCTGGAGCTCACACATATTGCGAGGCCCCGTTCACGTTCAGGTTGCAAGATAGGATCCAATAAGTCGCCTATTGACTAAATGTTTTGTTAAATAAAGATGCACAGTTCGATGGCTTTATTTAACTCAGGGTGCTATTGATAACCACGAAAACAAAAACGACTCGCGTTTTAAGTCCCAACGCATCACTCGATATGTCTAAAATCGTATTTTACAGCATGTGACACGGAGAAGACACCCATCCGCAGAGGGGTCGGATTAGGTTAGGATGGAGTTACTTAATGTCATCAGGAGCGCGAATTCCTTTGAGCCTCTGAGAGCAATGCTTATGTATTTATTTATTTATTTACTTACTTTTTGTGTTTGGATGCTTTAAGCCATTGTGTCAGTATTAGCCGCATTGAATCGCGCGGAATGCAATTGGATTACTTCATGAATGGCATTCTACTCCGAGTGTATTTTTAATTTACCAGTGATTAAAGCAAGCTTTGTGAGGCAGCTCCAAAGGGCATTCGATACTTTTTCTGCTAAACTGGATACAATGCCGAGATCGAACATTCCGGGTTCCGCTTTCATGAGGCACCTTGTAAGCTTTCAAGTGCACATAAAAAAGAAGCAAGGCTTCATTTGGCAGGAGATTCCTTTCAGCAATCTTATTTGACACGGCCCTCCAACTGCTTTGCTAAATCAATGTATCAATTATTTCAGATATATATTCCACAGCGCATGCCAGTCTTCATTTCATTTGTAAGGGTGTTTTCCATGTTGTTTTGCAACAGTCTCAAGCAAATTGGAGCACTCGCTCTTGCTGTAATTGGAAAGGGAGAGAAACTGCGAATCAATTCACGATTCATTTGTGTATTTAGGCACAGATTTCAGTTTACAGAAATGTTCTGTTTTACCTTGTTTGAAGACAGACCGCGTCTGCTATGAGGTCTTTCCTGCGAACTACTCTAGAAGCACTCCATGTTCGTTATCGGTGACCCTTTTGCAATACTTTTTATGTCAGTTGCCATTGCGAGTAAATCCAGCGTGCATGAGAACAAAGGAGAGGGAAGGTACGTCACGGCGCTGTCTCCTTCCACAGCGCTGTGTATAGGGTCCGGAGTAAGAAACAAAAATGACGAACCTTTAAACCACCGGCAGAGGGCACCGGATGAATTGTCCAAACGTAGTAGGTGTCCGTGAAAGTAGCAAATTACCCGCATCATTTCATCATCTATAAAAATCAAAAAAGCTAGGTCTTTCCTACCCTTGGCACATGTCAATTCTTCTTAGAGACAGAGAAAGAGTGCAGAGGAAAGAGAGAGAAAGACGTTGGTAGAGTGAGGGAGTGGGAGGGGTCCAGAGAGAGTGCTACCTCATCATTTGCTTTACCAGTAGGGTAGTCATACCCACTACCTACATCTGGTACATCCATCTACCTACATCCCAGGTATACATTAAGGATGGTGAACATTAAAATGCTCAACTAGAACGTGCGTTTGAACCTTTGAAGAAAAGGTTTGAATTAGCTCATCCCATTCGGACCTCCATAGAGATGGCTAGTAAGCCGAATCGAGCTGAGTCAGTAAATGTCTAATTAGACTCGAATCGGTTCGACCCAATTTGAGCCATAGCTTACTATGTCTGGAATTATGGTATAAAAAACATGTGCCCTATTCTTAAAGTAAGTTAAGATGCGGTTTGCTCATTTGCAAAAATAATGGGTTGTTGCTGTGCATTTCAATACACTTTTGTAGAGGAGGAGCCAAGTACCTGTACCAGAAGTCCGGCCCCCATTTTGCCTATATGTTAGAAACCGGAAATTGCGACATGCATGACACCAATAATGGTCCCTATTCCACAAAGAGTCCTCAAAACAAGGTATCCATTGAGAAAACCCTATATGATGTACCCGCAGAGAAATGACAGTCTTTTACAGGAGGTTCCAGAAGAAGTGTGAAGATGAATGAAAGAGAAGACTGGTGACGTCACATGAAGAAGAAATGACGCACACATAAGAGATGCCAACGAAGAGAGTAATATAGACCTTATAGAATCTGATGGCGAAGTAAATAATTGAACATTTCATGTGCGGAATGAAGATTGTATGTGTGGAAAGCACTGAAGAAAATGCAAAGTCCTTTTATAATTGTACAGTTACTGAAATTCAAGTAGACTAAGTAATCATAAGGCTGGCTATACATAGTCAATAGACTGCAGGTGGTGCCGCCAATATATATATATATATATATATATATATATATATATATATATATATATATATATATATATATATGAATATAGACTAGCAAACTAGGACCCCATGAACAGACAGGATGAAAGTGTGGCACAGTAAAAGAATACAGATGACATTGAGGGAAGATTCGAGAAAGGTTGTCTGGCCCAGTGTCAAGGGTTTGGTCAGCCAAGAAACTGGTTATCTATTCAAGAAGATACAATGAACGTGAAAAGCGAGACAAGCTCCTGTTGAGGTGTAATGGAAATACCCTAGAAGTGCCAGGTTTTATTAATTTAATAGTGTTAAATGTGAACAAAGAGCTCAAATCATGATCTCCTGTCACATGGTCAAGATGAAAATAGACTTTGGGCGAGCTACATCGAGACCTGAAGATAAGACTATGCTCACACTCCCTTCTATTCACAGATGCAGTGATACTTGGAAGGCCGAGCTCAAAGACTAATTTGAATGGCAGAGAGTAGCAGTGATGATGGATGATGGGTTAATTGGGTGGGGAGGCATGGTCAAGTCCAACCCTCCAGCACCTGGGGTACCAGCTTGCATGCTGCTAGTGAGTGGAATATTTCAGAAGGTTACAAGCATGCCAGCCAGTTGTAGAGGGCCACGTAGTAAAGAGCCCTATATTTTGAAAGTCAATGAAACATTGTGTATTTCATGACATCAAAGATGACTTGCACTAGGGTGGGCATAGATGTCTACCTGACCTTAGAGATCCAATCACAATCCTACCTCCCATAGAAAGTATACCTAGATGTTTCCCTTAAGCCTATCACAACCTCAAGTAGGTTTTCTTACTTTGCCATGTAGTATGACGTCACATATGACAAGTTTTTGCTATGAAAGTAATGTTTTTATGAAATGCGTTGAGACTTATGCTGTGGGACATCCGTTGACGCCTGTTGTACTAACTGTTTTAGACAATTGCAATTAAAAACAGTTATGTGTTGCCAACTTCCTGAGACTGTCTGATTATTGGTGTAAGAGTAAAATCTGCATCCCCATCCATCCCTTAGAGTGCTACCTTGCTTAAAGGCCCTACCGGTTCCCTTTGAAATGAGCTGAACATTGTCACATTCTCCTTTGCCTATATTAAATACAAGCAAAGGGCTGTACAATCATGACAGGATCATTGCCGATCCTCATACATATTTTTATTTTAATGTAAGAGTAACCGCTCAAATCACTGCTATCCTATCAACACTTCTATGCTTCAAAAAGAGATATAGAGGCCGATTCATGGAATTAATGTGCGCTGAAATTTTCAGCGCAAGCATGCGAAAGCGTGCGAATCGCAGTGCCAGTGAGAAAATCGCAGCGAAACCCACGCACAGCGATTCATGGAAGTCTGTGCGCGTGTAAATTCCAGGATATGCGCCAAAATTCTGCGTGGCGCACGCTGGCGCACACGTCTCCAAATAGCGTGCCTACGCGCACAGCGAAATCACACATAGCGCGGCGCACACAACAAAAGTAGGAGGAACAGGGGGCGTGACACGCGGAATGGGGAACAACTCGTGAAAATGTGGGCATCATGGGGGAAATACATGAGGCAAGTGCGCGGAACGCCCACACGCACGTTCAAAACACGTATTCATGGAATCGAAGGGGGCTTAGGCGTGCGCCAAAAAAGACGCGCTAATCAGGAAACACATACGCCAGCAGGAAGCAGGCATACGTGGACCCGAGCAGTATGAAAGTACGTGCAAACAACAAACAAGCACAGACGCCAGGATGAATATACCGTTCCTAGCAGCAGTGGTCGTGGGATACTGCAGGAGAAGGAGGAGGATAGTCAGGCCCAGAATTTTTACACCCAGAACCAGCCTTTTTGGGATGCCTGATGACCAGGTGTATGGGAGGTACAGGTTTCCACCTCACATAATACTCGACCTGGTCAGTGAGTGAGAGGATGACCTCACATCACCCACCCTGTGCTCCCAAGCACTCAGCCCCCTGCATAAGGTCCTCAATGTACTGCACTTCTTGGCCACTGGATCATTTCAGCGGACAAGTGCCATAGTGGGGGGTTGTCACAGGCCACGCAGTCACGCTGTCTACACCAGGTCTTGGCCATCATGACTGCACGCCCATCAGTCCTCAGGCACATATACCTGCCCAGACCACCTGCAGAAAGGCAGGCTGTCATCCAGGATTTATACGGGGTGGCACACTTCCCCAAAGTGCTAGGTGCCATTGACTGCACCCATGTGGCTCTACATCCTCCCAGGGCATCTGAGCACATCTATAGAAACCGCAAGCACTGGCATTCCATCAACGTCCAGGTAGTATGTGATGCCAAGGGAATCATCACCTCAATATATGCTAACTATCCAGGGTCCACCCACAACAGTTTTATTTACAGAATGTCAACCCTAAACCGGGACCTAGAAGCTGGGTGGCTTGGCGATACATGGCTACTCGGTGAGTATAAATGCCACAGCACATGCATGCATGTCACATACTGAGTAATGTCACAACCCCACTAATGATACCCATCATCACCTCCCCAGGGGACAGTGCCTACCCTCTGAGCACCCACATGATGACGCCAATTCGGAACCCCACCACGCTACCCGAGGTAAGATACAACACAGCCCACATTGCAACCCGGGGCATAGTGGAGCGCACATTCGGAGTGCTCAAGTCACGCTTTTGCTCCCTTGACCGTTCTGGCGGGCAGCTGTTATACGCTCCCCCATTAGTGTGCAGGATCATAGTGGCAGCATGTGTCCTGCACAATGTTGCAACACGCCGGGGTCTGCCCGTGGACATGGTGGTGCCCCCACATCCCCAACCACATGCACGCCCACTGCGCATGGGAGGGGAAAGGGCACGGGGTGAGGAAGCCCGTACGCAGCTGGTGGCTAATTACTTTACCTAAAATCACACCCCTGTGGAGTACACACAGCCCTGGCACATACCAGCTGACAATCAATGATGATGACATAAGGTGTGAAAAGAGAAAAATAATATGAGGCCGGGGAACCCAAAGGAAACACACCAAACACCGGTTACAAAGGAACATACACAGTACTTTATTTTAAGGTCAAGCAATAACAAAGTCAAATGACAAGTCAGATAGCTATCGGCCCTCAGTGCAACACAACGAACTTCAACGGGGTTCGATGTATTCAGTGAGAGACTGTACATTGGGACATTCAGGCTTTTATACATTTCTCCAGCCTGTTGTCCAACCCCTTCACGGGTTAACCATTCCATGAATGTGTAACAGGTCTAGGGTCTCTGCCAGGTCAACTCTAATTTATTCATTTGTATGTGCATAGATCAGTTCCGTTGATACAGGTAATCCATTTACATGCAGGTCAACAGAAGGACAAGGTCTCAGTTCACGACCCTAACAAGTGGCCTGCAGGCAAGTTATACATTAGCTGCACGGATGTCATGCCGACCAGGTTCTGTTCGGAATGGCATCGTCCACCATCTTGCTGTTCAGGGTGACTTTTAAACAGCAAGAGAACCTAAAATGGCAGTTTGATTCAAGATGGCTACTTCCATCAATTTCTAAGGTCAAGACCTTGCCGTAGAGAGTTATTCGCGTACAGTTTTATGCGACTTGGCGTAGGCCAATATACATACAATCGTTTACACCAGGAGGCATAATTTAATATCCAGTTTGACAAAGGGAGAGTCAACTGTCACAACCATACCAGCCTGAGATAGGTCACCTGGAAGTGTTACATTGTGTGCATCCCTACCTACACAAACACCACCAATGCTGTGTCATCAAAAGACACACTTCTATGCTGCTAAAATCATTACCCCATTGCAAAATACAACAGTGACATGTCACCCAACCCCTCTGCAGCACCGCCACCCAACACACCATGGCATGTCATGCTATGTGAGAGCAAACAAAGCAATCCCCAAAACATGACACAAGTGTCAAAGTACAGTGTCCCTAATGGAAACTGCCCATACACAATATGCTCCCAGTAATGTCGAACTAACAACACACATGACCAAATACTTACCAACAATACAATGCAGCTACACACCTCAAACATAGCATACACATGACAGTACTAAGTTAAAGTAGTGGTAGTCTTACAACCTGATTATGTCAGCACATCGACCACTTCCAACTGTACAGTGCTGCTGCCACGCAAATGTCTAAGTGCACTGCTTACAACATGAACTCCATCTCCAAAGTAGACAGCCTTGTGAAGACATGAGGAATTAACCTGCAAATTAGGAGAAAGACATGGATGCACAAGCACATAGCAATACACCATGCAGTGTACATTTCAACAACAATATCCAATAGGAATGTATACACAGTATTGACTACAGACTGCCCACACAGGAGTCCTACGTCACTGTGTAAGTCACTGTCACTTGGGCACACCCTTTGCAAGCCCATGGAAACGGGAAGCAGGAGGGGTGTGTGTCTCACGAACCCAATCATCTAACCCAAACTCAGGACAAGCCTGCATGTGCCCAGCCGGAATACAGTGGATGCCCACGGGAGCCACACAAGGCAACACACTGTAAACAAAAAAAATATATCAAAAATCAAAAATCAAAAATGGCCATGTGAGGGTGGGGGGGCACCCAGGAGGTCCGAGGACAGGGTGCGCACCAATCACCCTCTGCTGCTGCCAAAGGAGGTGGTGCTGCCACAGGAGGTGGTGCTGCCACAGGAGGAGGTGGTGCTATGGGAGGCAGCCCACGCAAAGCCCTGGTATGGTCATCCGTGGCAGCAAGCATGCGGGTGTGGAAGGTCTCGTTCTGTAGAATTATAGTGCGGAGATCCCCATGCAGCACCTGATATGATGCCCGGATCTCCTCCCGAGTTGCCTGCATCTCATCTGAGAGCGAACGTGTGAGCCGCTCCAGCTGCTGTTCTGTCATCAAGTTAGTGGAAGCCTCAAGGGCAACAAGAATCTCCCTGAGGTGATGGAGTTGTACCCTCAGGGCTTCCCTGTGGCCCTGGGACTCTATTGATATCGATTGGCATAGAGTCTCCAGTGCCGCCCGTCTGTCCCTGTTGGACGCCAACATGTCCTCCCTGTGTGATTGCCAAATGGAGTCTGTTGCCTGCTGTAGTTGCTCCATCTGCCTTTCAGAGGGGACAATGGAAGTGGCCACCCTCTCCATCGCTTGAGCCATCATCTCAACTAATGCTGCCTGTTGGCTTGCCATACCGTACATGGATTGTTCCCATACGATATTTCCTGGTGGCATATGGCCACCACTTCGGCGGGCACCACACCTGTTTGGGGCAAGGCGATCTGCGCCTTGCTGTGCCGGCACTGCCTGAGGCTGCAGGTCTGCATTCCCCCTCTGATCTGCTGGCCCAGGAACAGGATCAGATGTTGTGGAGTGTGACCCTGCATCCGTAACCGCCAAAGGCAGACTTACCAACACTGACATCCCCATAGAGGGTTCTACCCCTGGTGCAGGTGGGTTGGACAGAACAGAATCCCTGCCAGAAACACTTACCTGCAACGGCACTTAGGTCTCATCATCTGAATCAGCACCTGAATAGAGGTCTGAGGCGGTGCACCCAGAGGCACCCCTCGACAGAATGGTCTGCAGCAAGATTGGGTTCTCACCCACCACCACACCACGTCCCCCACTGGTGCCCAGTCATGCCTGAGATTCCTCCTGGGTCTGCACCATCTCCTCAACCTCAACAGCATCAAGTTTGTCATCCCCTGCAAAAACATGAAAGACAAAAAATGGAAACAGGCATTAGCACCATAGCACACAAGCTACAGAACCAGTACATGATTTACACATGTCCCACATGACTATAACCCTCCCATGCATGCACTGTCACTGAGTTGGAAGGGGAGGCAAAAGGCAGACACTGATGACACCAAGATGGAAGAGCAACACATTTGCTGCATGCTGGGTAGCACTGCCATCACACATTGGCCTGTGAGTGGCATGTCCAATACACATACATGACACATGCCATCACACAGATGGCATGTACCATAGCCATGGTACATTCCACAAGTACATCCATATGTCAGTGAATGAATACTGTCAGCCATCCATGTGAGATGGGCATGATGAGATGAAAAATGCTACATAGTGTGACAAAATAGGCATGTGCCACACACTGCAACACATCCAGTGTACAAAAATACAGTGATTGCAGGCCGATGTACACATCAATGGTTGTGCACTTCAACATGACAGGAAACAACTATCATGTTACACATTCAAACAGGCCCCAAAAATTCCTGTGAGCAGGCCAATACTCAATTAGCCTGAATGGTCAAATCATTCACCTAACAAGGTAACACATGTGGGCCAATTTCGGGTTCTTCAATGACAGAAACATGTCACAAATGTGACAATAGGGCTGAGGAATGCGTAGCAAAAGTGGGAGAATTGAAACAATCAGCCTGAACGAACACTGAAAAAGACAAACAATGTTGTTGCAAAATGCCACTTCAAAGGCAACTGCCGTAATGTTGCGCTAAATTACTAATGTGGGCAGAAGGGATACTGTCACACCCAAATCCAAGGCCGCTGAATGTTTTGGATGAAGCACATGGGTGACCCATACCACACAGGCACATACACCCTCACCTGGCACTCAATCAGAATCCGTCACCCAAACAACATACACATGCATTACACCTGGAATGAAATGAAAAGCATGTGAAAAAGATGATAGAATGAAAATGAGAACCAATCCAAAAGAATTTGAAAGAAAAACACTCCAAAGTCACCCTCCAACAACGCAAATCCAAAGGAAATGTAAAAAAAAATCTCCATTGCTTCATGTTCATAATACAGAAAATAAGAGAAATCAATCCATAGTCCAACTATTTACAATCCATTGTCCGAGGATGTAAATGGTCCATGATCCCAACCAAACAAATGAAACCTACCTACCTAACTACCTAAAAATATAACTATATACAAATTTGGGTGGCATTGTCCATTGACCACAAATAAAAGGAAAACGAAAAGGAAACCTTACTCTAAAAACTATTTACAAGGGCAGCGGGCTAGTCCGACGGCTCACTTTTGGATGTCCTGGGCCAGGGCATCATCGAACTCTTGCTCGATGTCCTGGAGGCGGTTCTCTTCCATGGCCCCGAGGGTTCACAGGGATGAAGACATGTTCTCCTCCAACTCCCTGCGAATTGCCTCGAGGCACTCGGCCCGCCTCAGGGCCCTCCGCATGGAGTTCTCCGCCCTGACCATCGTGAGCCGTGCCTCTTCTGCCCGCTGCCGCTCCGCATCTATAGCATGGCGTAACCGCTGCCACACGGAAGACACTTCCAGTCCTGGGTCCTCCTGCCAACTGGCCAATGCCTGCCCCTCCGATGTTGATGGCCCCGAGCCATCATTGCTCCCACCTAGAGCCTGCTCCTGCTGCTGATGTCCATGTGCCATGTCTGATGGTGCCTGCACATCCTCCATCAGCTGGTCTCCAGTTGTGGTGTCCACCCCTGCTGGGCCACCGACTCCCGACTGTGGCAGGGATGTGAGCTCCACCAAGTTGGCTGTGTTGGTCGGGCCAGGTCCACAGGGGGCCCTGGTGGAATCTGGGCCGGAAGACGGTGTGGAGAACGACTGGAGCATAGTCTCCACAGAGGAGGAGAGGTCCGCCAGAGTGCGCGACACATGTAGGGACCCACCAACCAGGACGGAGCCCATACGTTCGTGGGACCCCTCGTCTGCAGGTAGTGGTGAGGCAGATGACATGGCACTCTCCCCTACCTGCGGACGGGCCTGGGACTGGGCCTCTCTGCTGGTGCATGGTGGTGCAGTTACAGGGTCAGGGACAGCGACATGCACAGGCCCCTCCGCGGTGACCTGTGCTGCCTCCTGACCCTGGCCCTGGACTGCACCACTTGCACCAGTGGTACTACCCCCACCAGGCCCCATGTGCGGCTCAGTAGCGGGCTCCTCCTCCTCTGTGGAGACCACCAACCTGGATGTCTCCACACCGTCTTCTGCCAATGGAAGCCCCTGTGGGGGCTCACCCGGCCTTTCCGCCACAGCCGTTGTGGCAGACGCAGCACCAGGCCCCTCCGTCCCGGATGATGGTAATTCCTGGGAGGGTGGCTGGGCCTTGCGTCTCCGCCCAGTGGAGGCATCCCCGCCACTTGGCTCCACTGCTCCGTCTCCGCCCTCTTCTTCACTTGACGCTGCGTAGAGGGAGACATAGAACACAAGCATCAGGGTACAGAACAAAATACCCTAGACAGGAAGCAATAACACATGAGTGGCACTGTAAAATGTCACTTCCATCCTGTCATTCCACAGCACATGGGTGAATGCACACAACACACATGCAGAAACAGTCCTGGCGCCTGCAATCAACATCAACATCCATGTAGAAGGGCCCCTGTAAACCAAGATGTTGCCTTCAAAGTCACATGCAGCCATGGCGTTTCAAAGTCACACACACTTCTCTGGCACACACACACACACGTGCACCATACAAGTACATGACATCAGCACCCATTCCTCACCCCCCCTTCATGTCCAGGAACAGAGACAGCCATGCTTTCTTGTGTGCATTCCGCATAGAGCTCCCCATGTTGCATTAAAACACTTGCACCAACCATGTGGTTCACATATAACTGGTCTCACATGCATGACCATGCTGTCCCTGCACACACACATCCATACATGGCCTATGTCACACATACAGGCAAGCATCAGACTAGCAGCACACTGAAACATGCCCTGTCTCACACAGCAATGCTTGGCCACTTACCGCTCAACTCCGGACGGGTCTGCCTCCGAAGGAACTGGGCGTGGAGCGCTGGGCCTACGCATTCCAGGACCCTCATCTGGATGTTACTCATGCATGCCCGGCCCCCCTCCGTGAGGCGCCGGGTCTTGTGGAGGGTCCTGGACCTGAAGTCCTCCCAGCGCTTCTTGACGTGCTTGATGTCGCGGGTTGCCACCCCCTCCACGTTGATGGCAACCACTAGGTCGTCCCAGATCCTCTCCCATGCTTCCTTGTTGGCGCGTGATGTTCCGAAGAGATGCCCCAGGACATGCTCCACCAGTACACCAATTTCAGTGGCAGTGAAGCTGGTGGCCCTCTGCCTCTCTGGCTGGGGGTTGCCAGTGGTGTCAGATGGAGATGTGCCCGACATGGCAACCCCAGAGGCAGGAGTGGGTGGGCAACTGGGTCCTGGGGCTGGGCTGTGGAGCGATGGTATCCCAGTCGGGCGTCTTCTGTTCCAGCAGGGGTGGACACAGCAACTGGACCCCTGCAGATGGCTGATGTGCAGGCACCAAATAGCAGGGAACATGGTCAGCGGACAGTCAGGCAGCAGCAGATGGCAGGTGGGAGCGTGCTCGGGGCTCTGGGGGGCAGGAAAATGGCCTTCAGAGCAGGAGCGTGGTCTTCCGTGTGTGTATGCGTGGCCAGCTTGATACGGAGTGATTTGGCATGTGAAAAATGTGCACGTCAGCGTGTTATTCGACGAAATGCCCTTACCGCGTAAGCGGGTCACCACACGTACGCAATTTCATTGGACCAAAGGCCCTTAGGGCATAAGCGCGTCTGTGACATATCGCGCACGGGCGTTGCCCTTTCGCGTGTCAAACTTCACACGAACCCCAGGAATACACGTACCCCACTCGCACAGGGCCCTTTTGCGTGTCAAACTTCACGCGAACCCCAGGAATACACGTACCCCACCCGCACAGGGCCCTTTCACGTGTCAAACTTCACGCGAACCCCAGGAATACACGTACCCCACTCGCACAGGGCCCTTTCGCGTGTAAAACTTCACACGAACCCCAGGAATACACGTCCCCCACTAGCACAAGCCCTTTCGCGTGTGAAACTTCCCGCGCACCCCCGAAATACACGTACCCGGATCCAATCACGTGTGTGACTTCCCGCGAACCCCCGTAATACACGTACCCTGCTGAAATCGTGTGTGAAACTTCCTGCGAACCCCAGTTATACACGTACCCCACTCGCACAGGCCCTTTCAAGTGTGAAACTTCCCGCGAACCCCGTAATACACGTACCCTGCTGAAATCGCGTGTGAAACTTCCCGCAAACCCCAGTTATACATGTACCCCACTCGCACAGACCTTTTCACGTGTGAAACTTCCTGCGCACCCCCGAAATACACGTACCCGGATCCAATCGCGTGTGTGACTTCCCGCGAACCCCCGTAATACACGTACCCTGTTGAAATCGCGTGTGAAACTTCCCGAGAACCCCAGTTATACACGTACCCCACTCGCAAAGGCCCTTACACGTGTGAAACTTCCCACGCACCCCCGAAATACACGTACCCAGATCCAATCACGTGTGTGTCTTCCGCGAACCCCCGTAATACACGTACCCTGCTGAAATCGTGTGTGAAACGTCCCGCAAACCCCGGTTATACACGTACCCCACTCGCACAGGCCCTTTCGCGTGTGAAACTTCCCGCAAACCCCAGTAATACACATTCCCTGCTTGGCTTTGCTGTTTGGCAGCCCTGTAAAATGGTCCAGGGTTAGCGCAGCCCTTTGCGCTGGATTGGGGATTTTGATGGCTTTTCCTTGCGCGAGGGCGTTCTTGGGGCCGTAACTGGCGCTGCTGGAGGGTCGCTGCGCCACTCTGCGCCACGGCTGGTTTTGGAGGCTAAAATCCATGAATACGCTCTGCGAGCAAATCGATTTTAGCACACGTGACTGGCGCAGACATTCGCAAGCGCACACTGTACGCTAGCCGCGTGCGCCACTCTTGTGCGAAATTCTATGAATTACCCTGATAATCTGTTTTACATTTCATTTACATAATTGTAAAATGGGCTGGTCAGTGCATCATTTGCACTGGTGCACAGCACCCATGAAATGTGCAGGCCACTTTGTATGGAAGAACCTTTCTAAAATGTGTGCAAATTAAAAAGGTGCACCCTTTTGTGAAGAAAATGCTTTTCTTCAGTTGTGTTAATTTTGTGTGTCCTTGATGTATCATTTCCTTTGACATCACTAATACTGATTTCAGGCATTATGATTCAGTTTCCTAGTATTCAATATTTCCAAAGAGTCGTGTTCAAGCTGAGTGAAACCATCAACTACTGATATCTATACAAGCATCTCGAATTCTGGTTAGAACTCTTTGAACCACTTTAAGTCTCAGCTCCAAATAGTCCAAACATTTCGAACCACATCAAACCCGTATTGTTTGGAATCTTTTTTTTTTTGGTCGGCTCCCCGATCCCCATTATAAATGACAGTTTTAAGTGACATGGTCCTCATCAGATAGCAATGGCTTCAATTAATCCAGGTATCTTCACAAAATCAACAGATCAGTATAAGTAAATAAATATATATATATATATTCAGTGAAAAAACTTTGTTAAAGGGACGTTATGGTTAAGTTGCGCTTCTAAAAACCAATGAAATTCAGTGACAAAACTTTGTTAAAGGGACGTTATGGTTAAGTTGCGCTACTAAAACCCTATCAAATTCAGTGAAGGAAGGAAAATCTTTTACCAAGATGGACACCATGGAAAGGGAAGGCGGGTGTATAAAGAGAACACAACAGGGCATTAGCGGGGGGTGGGGGGAACAAGAGGTGAACAAGGGGCATCATAGGAGGGGGGACAAGAAGAAGACACGGGGCATGAGCGGGGGGTGGGAGGGAACAGGAGGAAGACACGGGGCATCAGCGGGGGGTGGGGAGAACAGGAGACAGACACGGGGCATGAGCGGGGAGTGGGGGGAACAGCAGAGAGACACGGGGCATGAGCGGGTGTGGGGGGAACAGCAGAGAGACACGGGGCATGAGCGGGGGGCATCAGGAGACAGACACAGGGCATGAGCGGGGGGCAACAGGAGAGAGACACGGGGCATGAGCGGGGGGTGGGGGGCAACAGGAGAGAGACACGGGGCATGAGCGGGGGGTGGGGGAACAGGAGACAGACACGGGGCATGAGCGGTGGTGGGGGCAACAGGAGAGAGACACAGGGCATGAGCGGGGGGAACAGCAGAGAGACAGACACGGGGCATGAGTGGGGGGTGGGGGGTACAGGAGACAGACACAGGGCATGAGGGGGGTGGGGGAACAGCAGAGAGACACGGGGCATAAGCGGGGGGTGGTGGGAACAGCAGAGAAACACGGTGCATGAGCAGGGGGTGGAGGGCAACAGGAGAGAGACACGGGGCATGAGCGGTGGTGGGAGGAACAGCAGAGAGACGGGCCATGAGCGGGGGGTGGGGGGCAATAGGAGACAGACACGTGGCATGAGCGGGGGGTGGGGGAACAAGAGACAGACACGGGGCATGAGTGGAGGCCGGGGGGCAACAGGAGACAGACACGGGGCATGAGTGGGGGATGGGGAGAACAGGAGAAAGACACGGGGCATGAGCGGGGGTGGGGGGCAACAGGAGAGAGACGGGGCATGAGCGGGGGGTGGGGGGTACAGGAGACAGACACGGGGCATGAGCGGGGGGTGGGGGGAACAGGAGACAGACACGGGGCATGAACGGGGGGTAGGGGCAACAGGAGAGAGACACGGGGCATGAGCGGGGGGAGGACAGCAGAGAGACAGACACGGGGCGTGAGTGGGGGGTGGGGGAACAGGAGACAGACACGGGGCATGAGCGGAGGGTGAAGGGAACAGCAGAGAAACACGGGGCATGAGCAGGGGTTGGGGGATCAGGAGACAGACACGGGGCATGAGCAGGGGGTGGGGGGCAACAGGAGAGAGACACGGGGCATGAGCGGTGGTGGGAGGAACAGCAGAGAGACGGGGCATGAGCGGGGGGTGGGGGGCAATAGGAGACAGACACGTGGCATGAGCGGGGGGTGGGGGAACAAGAGACAGACACGGGGCATGAGTGGAGGCCGGGGGGCAACAGGAGACAGACACAGGGCATGAGTGGGGGATGGGGAGAACAGGAGAAAGACACGGGGCATGAGCGGGGGTGGGGGGCAACAGGAGAGAGACGGGGCATGAGCGGGGGGTGGGGGGGTACAGGAGACAGACACAGGGCATGAGCGGGGGGTGGGGGGAACAGGAGACAGACACGGGGCATGAACGGGGGTAGGGGCAACAGGAGAGAGACACGGGGCATAAGCGGGGGGTGGGGGGTACAGGAGACAGACACGGGGCATGGGTGGGGGCAATAGGAGACAGACACAGGGCATGAGCGGGGTGGGAGAACAGGAGACAGACACGGGGCATGAGCGGGGCTGGGGAGAACAGGAGACAGATACAGGGCATTAGCTGGTGGTGGGGAGAACAGGAGACAGACACGGGACATGAGCAGAGACACGGGGCATGAGCAGGGGGGTGGGGGGCAACAGGAGACAGATACGGGGCATGAGCAGGGGGGTTGAGGGAACAGGAGACAGACACAGGACATGAGTGGGGGTGGGGGCCAACAGGAGAGAGACACGGTGCATGAGAGGGGGTGGGGGAAACAGGAGACAGACACAGGGCATGAGCGGGGGGTGGGGAGAACAGGAGGCAGACACAGGGCATGAGCGGGCGTGGGGAGAACAGGAGACAGACACGGGGCATGAGCAGGGGGTGGGGGGAACAGAAGACAGACACGGGGCATGAGCGGGTTGGTGGTGTGCAACAGGAGAGAGACACGGGGCATGAGCGGAGGGTGGGGGGGTACAGGAGACAGACACGGGGCATGAGCGGTGGTGGGGAGAACAGGAGACAGACACAGGGCATGAGCGGGGGTGGGCGGAACAGGAAACAGACACTGGGCATGAGCGGTGGGGTGGGGGGCAACAGGAGAGAGACATGGGGCATGAGTGGGGTTGGGGGGGTAAAGGAGACAGACACGGGGCATGAGCAGAGGGTGGGGAGTACAGGAGACAGACACAGGGCATGAGCGGGGGGTGGGGGCATGGGGGCAACAGGAGAGAGACACGGGGCACAGAGCAGGACATTTTGGCGCAGCCGGTTCGGCGCAGGAGCCGGTTCAGCACGGCATTGGCGCGGCAGCCCGCGCCGAACTGGCCGCACATAAATGTCCTGCGAGTTCTTCATGCAGGCACCATAGCCACGCAGAGTACACAGCTGGGCCCGCAAAGGTGGGTGCTGACCCTCGTGAGCCCGGCAGATCAATTCTGCTCTGTGCACCACACACCAGTGCACATCGCCTGCTGTTTAGGGAAACGTTCAGTGCAGTGCACTGAAAGTGCGAGTTTCAACTTCATCCCACACTATTTTAAAATGAAACCGCTCTAGAACAGTTTCATTTTAAAATAGTGTGGGGTGAAGTTGAAACTCGCACTTTCAGTGCACTGCACTGAACGTTTCCCTAAACAGTAGGCGATGTGCACTGGTGTGCGGCGCGCCAAAACATCCCAGCGCCAAAACATCCCGTTGCCGAACTGGCGGAGCTGAAACGGGGTGTACCGACGGGGCATGAGCGGGTGGGGGGACCAGGAGACAGACACGGGGCATGAGCGGGGGCCTGGGGGGCAACAGGAGAGAGACACGGGGCATGAGCGGGTGGGGGGAACAGGAGACAGACACGGGGCATGAGCAGGGGGTGGGGGGCAACAGGAGACAGACACGGGGCATGAGCAGGGGGTGGGGGGAACAGGAGACAGACACAGGACATAAGCGGGGGAGTGGGGGCCGACAGGAGAGAGACACGGGGCATGAGCGGGGGGGTACAGGAGACAGACACGGGACATGAGCGGGGGGGTACAGGAGACAGACACGGGGCATGAGCGGGGTTGGGGGACAACAGGAGAGAAACACGGGGTATGAGCGGGGGCTGGGGGGAACAGGAGACAGACACAGGGCATGAGTGCGGGGTGAGGGGCAAAACCAGAGAGACACGGGGCATGAGTGGGGGACAACAGGAGACAGACACGAGTTATGAGCGGGGGGTTGGGGGGCAACAAGAGAGAGACACGGGGCATGAGCGGGTGGGGGAACAGGAGACAGACACGGGGCATTGGGGGGGAACAGGAGACAGACACGAGGCATGAGCGGGGGGTGGGGGGGAACAGGAGAGAGACATGGGGCATGAGCCGGGGGTGGGGGGCAACAGGAGACAGACATGGGGAATGAGTGGGGGTGGGGGGAACAGGAAACAGACACGGGGCATGAGCAGGGGGTGGGGAGAACAGGAGACTGTTAGGGAGAATTCTCTGTTTAGGCTGAATTTCCTAACCTAGTGAGTCCCCCAGCAGCTTTGCTGGATTTCTGGAGTTTTTTTTTCATCCTTAGATTAGATGGAACGAGGAGTGCAATCAGGCCTTTAAAAACCTGAAAAAGGCTCTTTGCCAAGCCCCAGTACTCAGAGCTCCTGATTACCACCAAACTTTCCTTGTGCAGACAGATGCTTCAAATGTAGGAATAGGTGCAGTACTCAGTCAACTGGATTGCTCCGAGCACCCCATTTGCTTCATCAGTCGCAAGCTGAAGGATCCTGAAACAAGGTGGGCAACAATCGAAAGAGAATGCTTTGCTATCGTGTGGGCTCTGAAGAAGTTTAGGCCATACTTGTATGGTTCTACTTTTGTCATTCAGACTGACCACCAACCCTTGAGATGGTTAATGCAAATGAAAGGGGAAAACCCAAAACTACTGAGATGGTCAATCTGCCTGCAAGGGTTTGATTTCACCATTGAGCACAGGTCAGGGTGTCACCACCAAAATGCTGATGGTCTCTCTAGGATGTATGTCATCGACTAGAGGTATGAGATTCATCCAGGAGTGGATTAAATCCTCCTGTCCCTTAGTCTGGGGGGGGCGAGTGTTAGGGATAATTCTCTGTTTAGGCTGAATTTCCTAACCTAGTGAGTCCCCCAGCAGCTTTGCTGGATTTCTGGAGTTTGTTTTTTTCATCCTGCCAAGAGTGAGACTCTTTTTTCCCACTCTTGGACATGATTTACGGTTGATTCCTTTGAATGTCAATGTGTTCTATGGGCAATGGGGTCTTTTACTCCATAGGGTCTCATGTATTTTACTATGTGTGTTACACCGCACCCTCCGTGCGATAACACTGGGGTGTCCTAGGTGACCCCCACCATAGACTCCATACCCTGGGACTGATTACTGTCTCCCAGGGCATGTAAAGTCACCATTGGCTTTACTAGACCTAAATTTACTAACAGAACCAGTACAAACCATCCTATTGTGGACGTACTGGTAGGGGTAATTCGATTACCCCTGGCTCTGTTGCTCGAGGGGGCACTGTCCCGTCCCCCCTCGCCAAGTTTTGGCTGGTGGCAGTGGATACTACTTTTTATATTTGACCGCGAATATAGTCCTATGGGATTCTTCCCATTGTTGGAGGCTAATACTTTTTCACCTTAGTCTCTAACATACCGCCGGTTCATTTATATTAAATAAATCCACCGGTTGGTATTTTCTGCCAGAACTCGGTTTTTAAAATGGCGTATGTGTTCGCCTCTGTAACTCCGAACCAAAGGTTGAGCCCTTTGTTCCACTTTTGGCGGGCTTCTACACAGAAGCCCTCCAGAGTGGTGCCATTCTGTCCGAGTACCACAGGGGGTGTGGGAGGGGGTTTAGGCACCCTGGACTGAGTTGCCTTGCCAACTCAAGTCACACTCTGGTGTGATTGGCCCAAGTGGTGAGCCAACCCGCTCACCACTTAGCGTTTTGATTGACAGCTAGGCTGAATGAATGGGGGTTTTCTGCATAAAAGCAGGGCTTTTGGGACTGGATCTTCAGAAGTCGCCACAGGACCTAAGAATCCAACTAGGGTAAAGCTGAGCCGACCTGCAACGACGACACCTCCGGTGGAGCCCTGCTGAACCGACTCACCACTTCCCGACGACAGAGGAGATCTCCCTGCTGGCGAGTCTTCTTCCCTTGACTGGTGGGAACAACCTGTCCCTTGCTTTTTCTTCGCTTCCGGGACGTAGTGGTTGAATTGCCCGTGCTGAGCACCCCGGCAACCGTATAGCCACTAACCACTGTACCGCGACCAAACGGTGGTACCTTATGACGGAGCACTCCACGGCTGGTCTCTTCCCTGGTGGTGCAACGATCTTCGCTTTCCTCAACGACGAGATCATCTCTTCTTCTGGCAAAGTTCCGACTTGCATCCACCACCAGGAACAACTGCCCCCGCCGGAGCTGTCTCTTCACTTACAAGGTACTGTGTCCGCCTGGCTTCCCTTGTGACGATTAGCGTGAGGTGTCTTAAATCCTTACCTTTCCACTGGGTCGCCTCCAGACCTTCTTAACTTATTGTTCTAAAACTGGCCCAACGTTTCTGTGACATTTTGCTACAAAGACTTGAAGTGCATTTCCACTGTGATACTTTTGGGACATACCGCCTTGCCTCTCTCCGAGTGGGCCTGGCCTCTGAACTTTGAGATCTACAGTAGACCCTGCCTTGCTTGCCTTGCATTTGCTTCGTAAAAGTGTTGGTACCGAGTTGGTTTCATACCCTGCCTTTTCTCTCCGGTTCTAACGAATATTAGAGTGCCATCTAGGTTAAAGCATTCACCTCTGTCTGCAAATAAGTGGTGCCGTTGAACCCTATTGTTAGGGGATTGATATCTACTTATAGTAATTGTGATTGAAGTTGTTTGCCGTATTAGTGCCAGTGTGTTTTTCATAGATGTGTTTTTAAATAAATAATTATATATCTTTACACCCAAGCTCTGATCAGTGTCTGCTTGTTCTACTGTGTGAATTGCCCTATCTTGTATCCTCTAAATACTGCCTAACTCATCTTGAGAGAAGTCTGACTGCTCAGCCACAGCTACCAGGTAAATCTGGGTGGTACTGACTGCTACCAATTGGGTTTACTGCTAACTCCTGTAGACTTAAATCTTTTGCAGTGGTCCCAGAGGGAACTGCACAGGTTTCTGCCTAACACTGGTGTACAGCGGTGGGATTTGTATCGAGTATACAGTTTAGAGTGCTTTTAATCACTTTAGGATAACTAACCACAAAGCTTAGCACTATAAAGCAACTTTCAAAAAACATGTCTACTATGGAAGTTTACAGTCAAGAGCCCTTGTCAGGTGAAAATACTGAGAGTTTGAGAGCTCTCTGTAGACAAGAGAATCTTTCTGTAAGAGGCAAGAAAGTAGAACTGATAGCGAGATTGCTGGAAAACCAAAGTCTGGGTACTGGTTCAGAGGAACCAATGTCTCCAGCAAATGTAGATAACAGTAATGGTGTTGATCTATATCAAAGTTCTGATGATAGTGATGAAGAGGCTGAAGAGGAAGGAGAGGCTAATGAAACTGTCTCCCCTGCCCCTCTGTCTGCCTTACCAGCTGTACCTACTGGGCCTATAGCAGGTCCCACACTAAGTCCTGAAGTCCTTCAACTAGAAACAATGAAAATAGACTTGGAATTCAGAAGGATTACTGCTCAAACCGAACAGAAGCACAAAGAAATGCAACAAATTCTTAGGCTCAGAGAAATGAAGCTCAAGCATGTTTTGGAAATGAAAAGGTTGTCTGTTGAAACTGCTTCTGTCTCTTGCTCCTCTAGAAGTTCCAGTCCCAAAAGACCCTGGATGCCTAAGGAATTAATTGGTATGTATGAACCAAAGTTCGATGTGTTGGATTGGCTGAGTCTGTTTGAGTATAATCATGGGCTCCAGAACATCACAGGTAATGAGTTACTTACCTGGTTGTTCTCTAGGCTCCCCCCTGTTGCAACTGATGCGGTAATGGAGTTGGGGGGGTGGAGGATAGGAGAGAGTATGAAAGTGTGAAACTAGCTCTCATAGCTAGATTTGGGAAGACCCCTTCCCAGTATCTTAAGCGGTTTAGATCCCTCAAAAAGCATGATGGTACCCCTTGGGCTACCTGGGTGAGTGAAGGGTTGAAAAACTTAGAGGGATGGATTAAGGGTTACAAAGTGAACACTTATGAGGGTATGAAGAATCTTTTTATGTTGGAGTCTATTTATGATGCCTGTTCTCCTGAGCTCAGACAGCACTTGGCTATTCGAAGGAATTGCATTCCAGGAAGCTAGCTAAGGCTGCTGACTTGTGGGTTGGCAACAGGGCTACTCATAAGGATTCTGGGGCAACTCAGAAAAAGGATGAGGGAAAACAGCCTAAAAAAGACTCAAAAGAGAATTCTAATAACTCAAATTCCAAAGAGGGCTCCAAACAAAACCATAAGGGTAAGCCACAAGGAAAACCGCAGCAGAATAGTGTACCGTCTGGTGCCAAACCATAGGGCGGCCAGAACAAGCCACCATTCCAGAAAGCATTCGGTGAATGCTTTATTTGTGGCTCTACTGACCATGTGAAAGGAGATCCCAGATGCAAGGGTAAACCTTCAGGGGTCCAGCCTGTCTCCTTAGCCTTCGCTCCCGAGGAAGAAGTCCAAATGGCAAGTGGAAACTTTCTACTGCTGGCTGATGAACCCACTGGAGTCTCCGCCAGCGTTTCTTTAGTGTCTCTGGGTTTGTGGGAACAACAGAATTTAGATGTCTAAAATTCTATCCCAGATAATAATAAAGAGTATTATAAGGACAGTGTCCAGGTGAATGGTCAGGAGACTCCTGCCATTAGGGACACTGGGGCCACTATAACTGTGGTGGATAAATCTTTTTTTCAGGCTGAGGATGTTGCTAGGGCACCCAAACGCCTCACCAAGTTAGCTGGAGGGCCTGTGCAGATGCTTCCCCAATTACCAGTTCTCATCCAGTATAATGACATGACTGTGAAGATGCCTGTCAGCATACAGAGTCAGAGTGAGGTACCAGGACGAGTTCTGTTGGGTAACGATTTAAAAACTCTTGGAGTTGTGTCTCATACCCCCAGACCTCCTATGTAACGGTTACAAGAGCTAACCAGACCTGCAAGGGAGAGAACCATGAGAGGTACTCCCCAGGAGATGATAAAGAAAGATATCACTCCTGCTCCACTGGATTTGACAGCTGCGGTCTCAAAGAAATCAGAAGCGAAAGGGAAACCTAAAACTTCTATACCGAAACCAGCAGCCAGCACTTCAGTGCAGCCAAAATGGACTTCCCCGCGGTTGTCCAAAGTTACACCCGTAACTCTCCCTCCAGCTGAGGCTGACAGGGTGGTACAACCCTGTGTGGTAGAATTAGACTCTGAGGAAGAGCTAATGGAAGCCAGGAACTCATTGGAGATCTGGATCCTGTTGACCATCCTGAGCTGCAGTCTTTACTGGCAGAAGGTGGACCCAGCTGGGCAGACTTCAGTAAGGGACAGAGAAAATGTCCAACTCTGGAAGGTCGTCGCCACCAGGCAGAAGCTGAGGCTGAAGGGCAAGAGCCTGGGAAATACAGGTTGCACTGGGAAGATAGCCTCTTCTACAGTGAACCGACCGAGTCTGCACCTGGAGACTACAAACGACTTGTAGTACCCCAAGAGAACAGACAATAGATCTTGCAGTTAGCCCACGAGATTCCTTTGGCTGGTCACTTGAGTTTCACGAAGACTAAGGAAAGGCTCTCTCTCTACTTTTATTTGCCAAAGATGGGGGCCGAAGTAGAAAAACACTGCAAGAGCTGCCACACCTGCCAGACCTCTGGTAAGGTTGGCTCCAAGAATGTGGCACCTTTAGTGCCTCTCCCAGTTGTGGGAGTCCCATTTGAGAGAGTAGGGATTGACATTGTTGGTTCCCTTGATCCTCCAACCTCCTCAGGCAACAGGTTTATACTTGTTGTAGTAGCCATGCTACTAGGTATCCTGAGGCAATTCCCATGAGGACTGTTACAGCTCCGGCTGTGGCTAAGGCCCTCCTTGGTATTTTTACCCGGGTCGGGTTTCCTAAGGAAGTAATCTCTGACAGGGGGTCAAACTTTATGTCCCACTACATGAAAGCCATGTGGAAAACCTGTGGAGTTACTTACAAGTTCTCAACAGCTTACCACCAACAAACCAATGGGTTGGTAGAAAGGTTCAACCGAACCATGAAGAGCATGATAGGTGCTTTAGAGGACCCCCTTAAACGAAAGTGGGATCTTCTACTGCCATGCCTTCTATTTGCTTATAGAGAAGTCCCTCAGGAGGGAGTAGGTTATTCTCCCTTTGAGCTTCTCTATTATCATCCCGTCAGAGGTCCATTGGCCCTGATTAAGGAGGGGTTGGAGAGTGCTCCTTCCCCAAAGCCAGTCAGAGTGACTGACTACGTGATAGGTGTCCAGAGGAGAATGTCACACATGATGGCAGAAGCAAGCGATAACTTGAAAGCTGGACCAGCTTTGGTCAAGCACTGGCATGATCAAAAGGCTAACATGGTTGAGTTCACTCAAGACCAGCTAGTTCTCGTTATGATCCCAACAAGGCAGAGGGCCTTGCAAGACAAATGGATGGGACCCTTCAGAGTTGTGGGTAAACTCGGAGAGGTCAACAATCTGGTGGACTTGGGCAATCCCAAGGAGGCTCCAACAGTCTTCCACACCAACCGACTCAAAGCGTATGTCTCAAGACCTGATGTAGGAGCGTTGCTTCTAGCATCATCAGAGGAAGAAGAGAGTGAAGCTCTTCCGGATCTCCTCAGAGGCTTACCTTTAGACGAAAAGATTGAAGGAGTAAATCTCTCTTCAAATCTGACACCTGAGCAACAAGAAGAGTGCAAATCTATGTTGAATCAGTTTGCCTCTCTGTTCTCACTTTCACCAGGCTTAACACCTACTACTCAGACCCAGGTGAGGGCCTTCTTAGGTCTCACCGGGTATTACAGGAATTTCATTGAGAACTATGGGACTATAGCTTCTCCTCTGAATGTCATCTCCTCTCCAAAATTCCCTAAAGAGGTTAGATGGAACGAGGAGTGCAATCAGGCCTTTAAAAACCTGAAAAAGGCTCTTTGCCAAGCCCCAGTACTCAGAGCTCCTGATTACCACCAAACATTCCTTGTGCAGACAGATGCTTCAAATGTAGGAATAGGTGCAGTACTCAGTCAACTGGATTGCTCCGAGCACCCCATTTGCTTCATCAGCCGCAAGCTGAAGGATCCTGAAACAAGGTGGGCAACAATCGAAAGAGAATGCTTTGCTATCGTGTGGGCTCTGAAGAAGTTTAGGTCATACTTGTATGGTTCTACTTTTGTCATTCAGACTGACCACCAACCCTTGAGATGGTTAATGCAAATGAAAGGGGAAAACCCAAAACTACTGAGATGGTCAATCTGCCTGCAAGGGTTTGATTTCACCATTGAGCGCAGGTCAGGGTGTCACCACCAAAATGCTGATGGTCTCTCTAGGATGTATGTCATCGACTAGAGGTATGAGATTCATCCAGGAGTGGATTAAATCCTCCTGTCCCTTAGTCTGGGGGGGGGCGAGTGTTAGGGATAATTCTCTGTTTAGGCTGAATTTCCTAACCTAGTGAGTCCCCCAGCAGCTTTGCTGGATTTCTGGAGTTTGTTTTTTTCATCCTGCCAAGAGTGAGACTCTTTTTTCCCACTCTTGGACATGATTTACGGTTGATTCCTTTGAATGTCAATGTGTTCTATGGGCTATGGGGTATTTTACTCCGTAGGGTCTCATAAATGTTACTATGTGTGTTACACCGCACCCTCCATGCCGTAACACTGGGGTGTCCTAGGTGACCCCCACCATAGACTCCATACCCGGGGACTGACTACTGTCTCCCAGGGCATGTAAAGTCACCATTGGCTTTACTAGAACTAAATTTACTACCAGAACCTGTACAAACCATCCCATTGTGGACGTACTGGTAGGGGTAATTCGATTACCCCTGGGTCTGTTGTTCGAGGGGGCACTGTCCCGTCCCCCCTCGTCGAGTTTTGGCTGGTGGCAGTGGATACTACCTTTCATATTCGACCGCAAATATAGTCCTATGGGATTCTTCCCATTGTTGGAGGCTAATACTTTTTCACCTTAGTCTCTAACATACCGCCGGTTCATTTATCTTAAATAAATCCACCGGTTGGTATTTTCTGCCAGAACTCGGTTTTTAAAATGGCGTATGTGCTCGCCTCTGTAATTCCAAACCAAAGGTTGAGCCCTTTGTTCCACTTTTGGCGGGCTTCTACACAGAAGCCCTCCAGAGTGGTGCCATTTTGTCTGGGTACCACAGGGGGTGTGGGAGGGGGTTTAGGCACCCTGGACTGAGTTGCCTTGCCAACTCAAGTCGCACTCTGGTGTGATTGGCCCAAGTGGTGAGCCACCCCGCTCACCACTTAGCATTTTGATTGACAGCTAGGCTGAATGAATGGGGGTTTTCTGCATAAAAGCAGGGCTTTTGGGACTGGATCTTCAGAGGTCGCCACAGGACCTAAGAATCCGATGAGGGTAAAGCTGAGCCGACCTGCAACGACGACACCTCCGGTGGAGCCCTGCTGAACCGACTCACCACTTCCCGACGACAGAGGAGATCTATCTGCTGGAGAGTCTTCTTCCCTTGACTGGTGGGAAAAACCGGTCCCTTGCTTTTTCTTCGCTTCCAGGACGTAAAGGTCGAGTTGCCCGTGCTGAGCACCCCGGCAACCGGATAGCCACTAACCACTGTACCGCGACCAAAAGGTGGTGCCTTGTGACGGAGCACTCCGCGGCTGGTCTCTTCCCTGGTGGTGCATCGATCTTGTCTTTCCTCAACGACGAGATCATCTCTTCTTCTGACAAAGTCCCGACTTGCATCCACCACCAGGAACAACTGCCCCCGCCGGAGCTGTCTCTTCACTTACAAGGTACTATGTCCGCCTGGCTTCCCTTGTGAGGGTTAGCGCGAGGTGTCTTAAATCCTTACCTTTCCACTGGGTCGCCTCCAGACCTTCTTAACTTCTTGTTCTAAAACCGGCCCAACCTTTCTGTGACATTTTGCTACAAAGACTTGAAGTGCATTTCCACTGTGATACTTTTGGGACATACCGCCTTGCCTCTCTCCGAGTGGGCCTGGCCTCTGAACTTTGTGATCTACAGTAGACCCTGCCTTGCTTGCCTTGCATTTGCTTCGTAAAAGTGTTGGTACCGAGTTGGTTTCATACCCTGCCTTTTCTCTCCCATTCTAACGAATATTAGAGTGGCATCTAGGTTAAAGCATTCACCTCTGTCTGCAAATAAGTGGTGCCGTTGAACCTAGACTTGTCGAAATATTGTTAGGGGATTGATATCTACTTATAGTAATTGTGATTGAAGTTGTTTGCCGTATTAGTGCCAGTGTGTTTTTCATAGATGTGTTTTTAAATAAATAATTATATATCTTTACACCCAAGCTCTGATCAGTGTCTGCTTGTTCTACTGTGTGAATTGCCCTATCTTGTATACTCTAAATACTGCCTAACTCATCTTGAGAGAAGTCTTATTGCTCAGCCACAGCTACCAGGTAAATCTGGGTGGTACGGACTGCTACCAATTGGGTTTACTGCTAACTCCTGTAGACTTAAATCTTTTGACGTGGTCCCAGAGGGAACTGCACAGCTTTCTGCCTAACGGAGACAGACACGGGGAATGAGCGGGGGGTGTGGGGGGCAACAGGAGACAGATACGGGGCATGAGCGGGGGGTGGGGAGAACAGGAGACAGACACGGGGCATGAGCGGGGGGTGGGGGGAACAGAAGACAGACACGTCGCATGAGGAGGGGTGGGGGGCAACAGGAGACAGACACGGGGCATATGCGGGGGGTGGTGGGAGACAGACACGGGGCATGAGTGGGGGATGGGGGCAACAGGAGACAGACACGGGGCATGAGTGGGGGGTGGGGGGAACAGACACGGGGCATGAGCGAGGGGTGGGGGGAACAGGAGACAGACACGGGGCATGAGCGGGGGGTGGGGGAACAGGAGACAGACACGGGGCATGAGCAGGGGGTGGGGGGCAACAGGAGACAGACACGGGGCATGAGCAGGGGGTTGTGGGGAACAACAGAGAGACACGGGGCATGAGCGGGAGGTGGTGGAGGACAGACACGGGGCATGAGCGGGCAGTGGGGGGAACAGGAGACAGACACGGGGCATGAGCGGGGGGTGGGGGGAAACAGGAGAGAGACACGGGGCATGAGCGGGGGGGTGGGGGCCAACAGGAGAGAGACACGGGCATGAGCGGGGGTGGGGCCAATAGGAGACAGACACAGGGCATGAGCGGGAGGTGGGGGGGAACAGGAGACAGACACAGGGTATGAGCAGGGGGTGGGGGCAACAGGAGAGAGACACAGGGCATGAGCAGGGGGTGGGGGGCAACAAGAGAGACACGGGGCATGAGTGGGTGGGGGGAACAGGAGACAGACACGGGGCATGAGCGGGGGGTGGGGGAACAGGAGGCAGACATGGGGCATGAGCGGGGGGTGGGGAGAACAGGAGACAGACACGGGCATGACTGGGGGTGAGGGGGTAGTGGCAACAGGAGACAGACACGGGCCATGAGCGTGGGGTGGGGGGAACAGGAGACAGATATGGGGCATGAGCGGGGGGTAGGGAGAACAGGAGACAGACACAGGGCATGAGCGGGGGGGTTGGGGGGCAACAGGAGAGAGACATGGCATGAGCGGGGGGTGTGGGGAGACAGACACGGGGCATGAGCGGGGGCTATGGGGCCACAGGAGAGACACGGGGCATGAGCAGGGGGTGGGGGGAACAGGCGACAGACACGGGGCATGAGCGGGGGTGGGGGGCAACAGAAGACAGACATGGGGCATGAGCAGGGGGTGGGGGGCAACAGGAGACAGACACAGGGCACGAGCAGGGGGGTGGGGGGCAACAGGAAATAGACACGGTGCATGATCGGGGGTGGGGGGAACAGGAG
This sequence comes from Ambystoma mexicanum, assembly GCF_040938575.1. NCBI lineage: Eukaryota > Metazoa > Chordata > Amphibia > Caudata > Ambystomatidae > Ambystoma > Ambystoma mexicanum. Next base: position 186,129,109 of record NC_090935.1, read on the forward strand.
ACAGACACGGGGCATGAGCGGGGGGTGGGGAGAACAGGAGACAGACACGGGGCATGAGCGGCGGGTGGGGGGCAACAGGAGAGACACGGGGCTTGAGTGGGAGTTGGGGGGAACAGGAGACAGACACGGGGCATGAGCGGGGGTTGGGGGGAACAGGAGACAGACACGGGGCATGAGCGGGGGGTGGGGGGAACAGGAGACAGACACGGGCATGAGTTGGGGGTGGGGGGCAACAGGAGTCAGACACGGGGCATGAGCGGGGGGTGGGGGCAACAGGAGAGAAATGGGGCATGAGCGGGTGGTGGGGGGCAACAGGAGAGACGCGGGGCTTGAGCGAGGGGTGGGGGGAACAGGAGACAGACACCGGCATGAGCGAGGGTGGGGGGCAACAGGAGACAGACACGGGGCATGAGCGGGGGGTGAGGGGCAACAGGAGACAGCCACGGAGCATGATCTGGGGGTGGGGGAACAGGAGACAGACACGGGGCATGAGCGGGGGGTGGGGAGAACAGGAGACAGACACGGGGCATGAGCGGGGGGTGGGGGGCAACAGAAGAGACACGGGGCTTGAGCAGGGGGTGGGGGACAACAGGAGTCAGACACGCGGCATGAGCGGGGGGATGGGGGGCAACAGGAGTCAGACACGGGGCATGAGCGGGGGGTGGGGGGCAACAGGAGACATACACAGGGCATGAGGGGGGGTGGGGGGCAACAGGAGACAGACACGGGGCATGAGCAGGGGGTGGGGGCAACAGGAGGCAGACACGGGACATGAGCGGGGGTGGGGGGCAACAGGAGAGACACGGGGCATGAGCGGGGGTTGGGGGAACAGGAGACAGACACGGGGCATGAGCGTGGGGTGGGCAGAACAGGAGACAGACACGGGGCATGAGCTGGGGGTGGGGGGCAACAGGAGACAGACATGGGGCATGAGCAGGGGTGGGGGGCAACAGGAGACAAACGGGGCATGAGCGGGGAGTGGGGGGCAACAGGAGAGACACGGGGCTTGAGTGGGGGGTGGGGGGAACAGGAGACAGACACGGGGCATGAGCTGGGGGTGGGGAGCAACAGGAGACAGACACGGGGCATGAGCGGGGGGGGTGAGGGGCAACAGGAGACAGACAAGGGGCATGAGCGGGGGTGGGGAGAACAGGAGACAGACACGGGGCATGAGCGGGGGGTGGGGGGCAACAGGAGACAGACACGGGGCATGAGCAGGGGATGGGGCAACAGGAGACAGACACGGGGCATGAGTGGAGGTGGGGGGCAACAGGAGAAACATGGGGCATGAGCGGGGGGTGGGGGGAACAGGAGACAGACACGGGGCATGAGCGGGTGTGGGGGGAACAGGAGACAGACACGGGGCATGAACGGGGGGTGGGGGGAACAACAGAGACAGACATGGGGCATGAGCAGGGGGTGGGGGGCAACAGGAGACAGACACGTGGCATGAGTGGGAGGTGGAGGCAACAGGAGACAGACACGTGGCATGAGCGGGGATTGGGGGGAACAGGAGACAGACACGGGGCATGAGCGGGGAGTGGGGAGAACAGGAGACAGAAACGGGGCATGAGCAGGGGGTGGGGGGCAACAGGAGACAGACACGGGGCATGTGTGGGGGGTAGAGGGCAACAGGAGATACACAGGGCATGAACGGGTGGTGGGGGGAACAGAAGACAGACACAGGGCATGAGCGGGGGATGGGGGAACAGGAGACAGACACGGGGCATGAGCGGGGGGTGCGGGGGAGCAACAGGAGAGACACAGGGCATGAGAGGGGGGCAACAGGAGACAGACACGGGGCATGAGCGGGGTTGGGGGGATCAGGAGACAGACACGGGGCATGAGCGGGGGGTGGGGGGCAACAGGAGACAGACACGGGGCATGAGACGGGGCATGAGCGGGGTTGGGCCGATAGGAGAGAGACACGGGGCATGAGCGGGGGGCAACAGGAGAGAGACACGGGTCATGAGTGGGGGGAACAGGAGACAGACACGGGGCATGAGCGGGGGGAACAGGAGACAGACAAAAACACAGACATGAGTTAGTGTGCAGGTGGCAGATCCCGCTCCTCGGCCCTCCGCTGGCCACCGTGTGCCGATGGCGTGAGCGGGGGCTGGAGGAACAGGGGAGATACAGAGCGGGGGTGGGGGGACTGGAAGGAGACATGGGGCATGAGCGGGGGGTGGGAGGAACATGAGACAGACACGGGGAATGAGCGGGGGGTAGGAGGGAACAGGAGAGAGACACGGGGCATGAGCGGGGCGTGGGGGAAACAGAAGAGAGACAGGGGGAATAATCGGGGGTGGGGGACTTACTGTGCAGGCGGCAGATCCCGCTCCTGCTGACCAGACAAAGCCTCTCATGCGAGAAAGAAAGATGGCGGGCGTCACTGAAGCCACGACGCACTGCACGCTTTCACCGCATCCAATGAGAGAGCATGTCAGATGTCCGGGGACATCACGCAAGCCGCTTGCCCAATCCCTGTCCTGTCCGCGGAGCGAACAGGGAAGTCCGTCCGCAAAGCGGACACAGATATCACTAATTTTTTCGGACCTACTTTTTGGTCATTTTTTTAAAAACTACTGGACGGATTTTCACCAAATTTGCAAAAGCACGCTTTCGGGACCAAGCCGCTGCTCCTGGTCCAAATTTGTTGTAAATCCGTCCAGCGGTTTGGGCTGTAGTGGTGAGCAAAGTTTTTTCCCATTAAGTCTATGGGAGAAAAAAAAATATTTGGGACCACCCCTATAACTTTGCCCCCCCTGGACCAAACCTCACCAAACTTTGCATTCAGAGTGGGCCATATACTTTTTTTGAAAATTTTGGCGTGGATTCGTCCAGGGGGAGCGAAGTTATAAGCCGCCCAAAAAGTGCTCTTCCTATGGAAACAGCAACTTAACCATAATTACATGGCCACTACCGTGGCCATGTAATATATGTATATATATATATATATTTTTTTTTATTATTATTTATTTGTTGTTTTCCGATACAAATATCTTTACAACATTTTCTTAAAATTAATGCATTGATTACAAAACTTAAAATAATCAATTTAAGAATACATTCCAATGCATTATACCTAAAAATTACAGATTATTAAAACTCTAATACATTGTCATAACTTTAGTATTTAAAATGGACATAACATAGCAGCACATATTAACAATCAAAGCACATAAGATATCATTATATTAACTCTATACCACCAGGTCTTAAATCATATTAGATGCCTGAGTTGGACACAGTCATTTACATCTTTACACACTTCTCCTTTTGTAATAATTAGACATCTATTATATGTCCTAATCATAATTTAGCTGGAAAATCACTTGATTTATACCCTACACCAGTTTCACATGTGTTTTTCGACAATAAACTCTTCTCGATTATAAACAACAACTGTGATAAGTCAATAATCATTGGCATACGATAGCCCCACATACATTGGGACCACAACATTTCACTTTGGTATTCAGATGTGAAGCTTTGATATTTTAACAAACTATTTTGTCGTGTTTTTTCAAAATGTAAACACTGCAAGACAAGATGCTTCAGCGTTTCTTTTTGCCAATTATCGCAAAATCTACAACCCCTATTTACCATGGCAGAACAATTTAGCCAATTCTTAGTACGCTCTAATGTTGGAATTATATTAAATTTAAATCTCATATACATAGTGCGCATCTTATGGCTAGGACACAATTTCAGATATATTGGTAAACATGACTGTTTGTGCCGATATTTTGCATAATCCTTATATAAAAAATATTCTCCAATTTTATCTGAATTAATTGCCCAATCAAATTGCATGAGCTTAAACTTTACAATCTGAGGACGATTTATAAGGTCATCCCTTACCATTCCTATTTTTTCAAGCTCTTTGTCGCACCTTTTACCTTCAATCGCCACTGACACAGGCTTACCCTTTTTAATCATGTGTAGAAGATCTTCATATAGTGAATTTGGTAAGGGCTCCAGGATTTTAGCATAGGACGCAAGCTTTCTCCATAGGTGTTTGGTAGCCAAGGAAGATAGACCTAATTCATGAATAATGATAGAGTTCGGAAGGGACATAGGCAACTGTAAAACCTTCTTCCAAATTTGCCCTTGTATTTTATTTAATGTTGGGCCGATTTCAACATAACACAAATCTAAACCATATAGAATAATAGCTTCAACTTTAAGCTTATAAAATTCTAATAATGGAATTATGGAGAACTTACAAATTCTTAGGTAGATTAATTTCATTTGTGTAATCAAGGGCATTGCTTTAATAGACATTTCTCTATTCCATTTATCACATGAATCTGAGTTATTCAAATTATAGCCCAAGTAAATCATACCTAAGGAACGTGGAATCAGATAGCCATTTATTTTCCACTGATATCTTACCAATTTTCTTTTGTTTGAGAATACCAGGATATGAGATTTATTCAGGTTTAATACTAAATTGCGCTTTTCACAGAAATCGACAAGACAGGCTAGTTTATGTTGAAGCCCAAAGGGGGTAGAGTCAAACATTACCAAGTCATCAGCAAACGCTAACCAATCCAGGCAAAGGTCCCCTATTTTAAGCGCAAATGAGTTACACGTCAACCATATTGAAGCTATTTCAGACAGATATAGGTTAAAGAGGGTTGCTGCAAGGTTACAACCCTGCTTCACCCCTATATATGTACTGATTGATGGAGTCAAGGATCCTTCTTTATCCAGCTTAATCCTATAGCATGTGTTAGTATGAAGCATGATGATCATTGCTATCAGGTGCAGCGGAATTTGCATATCCTGTATCCTTTGCCACAACAATTGTCTAATAACAGAGTCAAAGGCTCCTGATATATTTACTAACGCCATATATACTGGACCATGATCCTTCACTCTAGAAATTTTCAATATGTGAGCTAACAACGTTGCATTTAGCTGTGTACCCATACCTTTTCGAAAACCAGTCTGATACCTCGAAAGAATTTCCTGTTTCGAGATAAACTCATTTAGGTCCTTCAAAATTAATGCTGAGAACATTTTTGCAAAGGTGTCAATAAGGGCTATTGGTCTAAAGTTAGCGGGATCATTCAAAGGACCTTTTTTATGTAATGGAATAACGATCGCAGATACCCAAGACTCGGGAATTTTCTTTATTTTAAATACACAATCCAGCCTCCTTAGAATGATTTTTGCCCATAAATTGGGGTCATCCTTGATAGCGCATGGAGGTATACCATCAGGCCCAGCAGCTTTAGAATAATTTAACTTTGCAATTATATCAATGATGTCACTCAATCCCCAGGGACAAGTAGAGGGGAGGTTACAAGCCAAATCGGGAGATGTTGAGCCACAGAATTTCACAGGCAATGCATATTTTGCTTCATAAAATTTGCACCAGTCTTCTCCACTTACTGCGGAACACAGTTCTAATTTGCCTTGCAGTAAGGGATCCTTGAATGTCGCCCACATTTCCCTCGAATTCTTGCCCACAAGGTTCTGGATCATCCTTTGATTAGTTTCGATGGAATTATGAATTTTAATGTATTTAACATCATTTCTATAATTAGCAAGAATTTTCTTTTTCTTACTTGCATAACCTACTGAATTAACAGATTCTTTCAGTAATTTGCGAAGTTCGCTATTCTTTTGTGTTTTCCTTAAAGCAATTTCAACATTAGATCTTTTTGTGTGCTCATATTTACTAGCTACTATGCATTTTTTTGCTAAAGTATTAAGATGGCCACATATCATTCTGACATTTTTCCTTTCCCAAATCAGAAGATCATCGTTAGACAATAATTCCACATTGGTCTTTATCAAATCTCTGTTAACTAAAAAATTTAGCTTCCTATATAAGTTAGCGTTCCACCTGATAGAGAGTGCCTTACGATCAGTCTCCAATAATACCAATGCTGGGATGGTTTCATACATTGGGGTGCTAATCACTAACAGACACTCCAAGATACAATGATCACTTAGATATGTTTCAATGATCTTACATCTTAAAGCCAATTCAGCCAGGGAATTTGAGATTACTATGTAATCTATTGCGGTACGTTTTGTGCCACGTGCCCAGGTATATGCTTCAGTTTTTTGTTCAAAGGGAACGACCTGCAGCTCCCATTCAGATAAATATTTACGCCAATCTATCCCTCTTTCAAGTGCCAGTATTTCGTAAGATGAAACTATATCAGATTTGATCATTGTTTCATTGAGATTTGAATTAAAGTCCCCACCCAGAATGATCTGTGCGTGTGGAGCGTCTGTTGCCACTAATAGCAGAACATGATTAACTTTTTCAATAATTTCATCCAAAGATGATGACGCAGGGTTCCAATATAACGCGACTATTAACATCTGAATTGGCTCACTAGAAGGTACAATCACTTCAACCGCTAGAATATCTGAGGAGGAATAAATTTGGTGCAGTTTCAATTGATATCTATGTCTCACCAAGATCGCAAGTCCACCAGATGGACGGCCTTGGTTCCCCTTTATCGCATAAGAACAAAATGCTACATATCCCTCCAAATAAATATCATTAGTTGCCATAGTTTCCTGCAAGATAATAATTGCTGGTAATTCAACTCCCAGTTTTTTTGAAAACCAATTCCTAAAATTGTTAAAGCCGCAACAATTCCATGAGTTAATGACCACAATGTCATTCTATTGTTTTTATATGCCTGGCATACTGCTTATTAGATTTTGCATCAATGGTTCAAGCCGTGATAGACTAGACGCAATCTTGGCAACAAATTCCGATTGCATTCGCATTTTTTCATGTAATGTAGCGAGCTGCTTATCATGTCCCTCCATATGGGTATTGTTCTCATGTATAGGTGATTGGTATTCTACAAATAATGTGGCATTTTCCATTGACTTGAACATAGACAACTCATAACCTAGTAATTGAAAGTCCTGTAAATGTTTCCAGATTAGTGCAGCAATGATTGTATTCTGGAATTTACATAACATTCTGCCATTAGTGTTGTGTGGTAAACGGACCCAATCTATATCATAAGAAACTAAGTTCCTCAAAGCAGGAATTTGATGAAATACTTTCATGAGGGCGGTACGATTTAAATTTGGTTTATCAACCTTTGCGGGATCCAGAGTCCATCCCATTACCAATTTCATTTCGGACCCTAAAGAGTGGTAGAACAACCATTTATCACCACACTCTCCCTCAGACATAGAAAGGGAGGATATGGGCTGATGGTTTATCTGAATGTCAGAGATTTCATTCATAGGCGGTGGCCTCAAAATATCAAAATCTTGAGTGTCACCAGCATCAATAGCAACCTGGACATTTGCATTGTGAGCACTGCTATCGAGAATAGAGCCCGCAACTTGACATTCAGAGCTAGTCTCAACAGTGTTTAGAGGCTTTTGAACCAAATCAGAGATTTTTTTGTCAATTTTTTCAAAAAAACGTTGTAACTGAGTCTGTATCAGAATGGGTGATAGTGGCGTATTTTCGTCGCTTTTGTTAACAGCGCTAAGTTTAGAGTTCAATTTAGTTTCAACTGGTGTATTCGCTGTGGTATCCACCACAATGCTCATGGACTCTGATTTAAGAGTCCCATACTCAGATGAACCCAAAACAGCCTGACTTTCACTACTTAATTGTGTGACATCAATATTATTAACACCCATACTAACGCAATTATTGTGCCTTTGTTGCTGTTTGAGCTTTTTATTGCTCTGTTCTCCCAATATTACGAAATTTTTGTTTTTTGTTTTTATTTTGTCATTTTGCTTAAACTTCAGACCAACTTGAGGTATGGGATCTTGAAAGTTTGCATTTTTTTGTTTTTTAAGGGCTTTATTATATAATTTTTTTGCTTTTCTAGACATAAAAAATGTACTATGATTACCATTTGCTTCTTCATCCAATTCACCAATGCATTCATGTCCACACTGCGTGGTCTCCGAATTTAAGTCAATCAGGTCTGTCAACACAGTGGGACTATCGGGATTAACTATAATTCTGGATGATAAGAGTTCATCCTTTTCATTCAGTACCGCTAACAACCTTTCTGGCGCTATTAAGTTTGCCTCAAGGACAATCTTTTCTAACGCCAGTATCCTCTCATGCTGTACTTTTGCTATTTCCACATATGGCGGAAGCAAATTTTCTGGCACAGTTTTTATCACGGTTACTGGATTTGTATTCAATGCGTTGTTCCAGTCTACAAACTCAGTTTGAGTAGCCATGGAAATACTATTGAGTGTTTTCCCAGCCTTAATCTCATCTGCTATGATTTCCATTTTTTGAGTTTGCAGACGTTTTTCACTCATATGTTGCTCGGCCCAGAACACATGACATTTTTCCTGAGCAAACAGATAGCCCTCTATTTTACTCATTCTTGCGTTGATTTCTGCAGTTGCTAGACTCAGGGCACCAATGGCTCCATGCGTATACTCGTGTCCCTTGTCCAGCAAGTTCAGTATTCTAGTTAAGACTGGAAAGTTCTGTAATTCCTGTGAGTTTAGGTCTACCAAAGTCTCCTCTAGTGGAAAAAGCGGAAGAGAGGAATTTGGCAAACGCGATTTCTCTAAGTCAATTTCCAATGACCTGTGCTCACAGCTCAATACTGGAGAGTGAGGATCTTTAGTATCCGAAGGAATATATTGGTTCTCATGAGAGGGTGAACTAGCAGAGTGTAACAAGTCCCGGGCCCCCCAACCACCTTTATATTTATGCGTTTCTTTCAATTGATTTAAATTTTTTACTATAGCCGCATGAAAATAAACTTGTTCCCTAAGGCCCATTGACTCGGCAGCAGGGGTAGATGGCCCATTCGAAAGACGTGTTCGACTATGCAATTCAGCTAAAACAGCTGGCGCAACCAGTGAGACATCAATGGTAGGCATACTTTCCTCATCATTTACGGCCCCCAATATTGAGCTATCAGTGATAGGGACATTATGAATTAACTTAATATTTTGAATATCATTACCATATACATCGCTATGAAGTTGGGCCACTACATTTGTCTCCTTAACAATCTCCATATTAGAGGCTTGTGCGAGATTTGACAATGATTGGCTCGCCATATTAAGGTTTGGTGGTATCTTTGCATGCTGATTAAGGCACAATTTATCGTTTAGTCCCTTTCCCTTTTTCTTGATTTGGTTAACTATGTCTTGATTGGGCTCTTCCTCTGACATATTACCGTCAGAGCCTATTGGAGGAGAGCCATCTAGGCATCTCTTTCCATTACGTAGGTTCTTGACCATCTTTAAGCAGGAGAGCCGCTGGTTTCAACCTAAACAATTAGAAACCTACCTCAGATTCTGACGCTACAACGCCCAAATCCCAGAAGCAGAGTAGCAACGCGACCTGCGACGCGCACCGCGAACAGCAAACAGTACTTGTCCGGTACTTGGTGCGCGGCGCAGGTGCGCGAGTCCGGCAGTACTTCAGGTCACAGGGCGCGTAACACGTCAGCGGGAGGTGTGGCGGGAGGTGTGGCTACCCAAACAGGAAGGACCTCAGGGTCAGGCACACTGGTGCACCCGAGAAGTACGTCCTCCAGCTGAAATTCAGTAGTCCCGACAAAACAACAAGTCCAGAGCAAAAGGGATGCAAATCCAAACTGGACCAAAAGCGCCAGCCAGCAGGGCAGCACAACGTTGCAGCAACAGCAAACAGTACTTGTCCAGTATATATATTTTCAGTGAAAAAACTTTGTTAAAGGGACGTTATGGTTCAAAGTAAAACCGAAAAACCCCTGAAATACGGCAGTTATGGTAAGATAAGCAACCATAACTCGTGCCACCATGCACTGCTAACACTAACACCCAGGACATCAACGATGACATCACAAATGTCATTGATGACATCACTGATGACATCACATGTGCATTTACTTTTCATGAAAAGTCTGTAGGATGGATTCTTATAATGTTGACCAAAAAGTGTGAAGGATCATTTGAATAAATATCATGAGCTAATTAGTGCATTAAGCAATGCATTGATATAAATAGCATTCTATTATGAAGTTCTATCCAGTATACTAAGCAACTCATACAGAAACTTAGGCAGTGTGTGCAGTATACATGATGAATGTGCAATATTCATAATCTTGCCATATAGAATAATGAAATGATAACTGCTTTCTTATTAGAGTTTTGCGTACTGTGAAACATGTAATAAGTAGCTAATAAAATCCACTTAATACATAATTACACTTAATACAGACAAAACACAAAGAGACAACAACACATACAAATATGAGTATATACAGGGACAGAGAATTAAGGAAAAAAGCAGAAGTAGTAGCAGAAAGAGTTCATAACCTAACTGATTATCTTTATGCAGAGAAATGATTGCTCTGTTTCAAAGCTGCTACTTACTGTATGTATGTGTATCAAATGATGTCAGTGAACCCTAAGGAAAGGAGTGTGAGTACAATGTATACAAATATGAACATATACAGGGAAGGCATAGTAATAAAAATAAAACTATGAGAAAGTGCTGATAACTAATGATTATCTTCATGCACAGAAAGGATTGCTCTCTTTCAAGCCTGTGTCTTCCGCTATATATATAAGTTTCATATGATATGACTTGACCCTAAGTCTACAAATATAGTACCTTTTCAATTTTTACTTCCTGACTGTTACTGAAGAAAACTATGTGGCTTAGTAAGTATGTGTCAATAAAGGAAAAAAAGGGAGAGCCAGCCATGTGATGTCATCAGTGATGTCATCAATGACATGTGTGATGTCATCTTTGATGTCCTGGGTGTTAGTGTTAGCAATGCACGGTGGAGCGAGTTATGGTTGCTTATCTTACCATAACTGCCGAATTTCAGGGGTTTTTCGGTTTTACCTTGAACCATAACGTCCCTTTAACAAAGTTTTTTTACTGAATTTGATAGGTTTTTAGTAGCGCAACTAAACCATAACGTCCCTTTTAACAAAGTTTTTTCACTGAATTTCATAGGTTTTTAGTAGCGCAACTTAACCATAACATCCCTTTAACAAAGTTTTTTTACTGAATTTCATAGGTTTTTAGTAGCGCAACTTAACAATCATAACTTTGACTTTATGTACATGTAATATGGAACATACTAAACTCTTTCTACTGAATTTGATGGTCCACGGACATTTAACAAATTCACACAGCAGCACACATACAAAGTATATGCAGTAATACTTAAGAAATGTAACCCATATATGTAACACACTGACCATTCATTTAAATACAAATATGTTCTAAAATGGAATATACCAAAAGAAGATAAAGTGGCTTCCAACATAATTACCTCACAGACACTCCACAACCAACAGCAAGACCAGACGTATAGACTACTGATTACATATCTTACCAGAAATAGTAAGTGCACTTCATTTTACTCATATATTTATAAACTTTCTATATTAGAAAAAAAAAACATTACTTTTTTGTTTTCTCACAGAAATGTGTAGTATTCTGGACTGGCTAGAGGAGCATTTCCCACGAGACGAAATGTTAGGAGATAGTCCACCTAATGGTACACACTTTACTATATAAACCAATTAATAAATATTATTTTATATACATTCAACATATACATTTTTTTTTTTACAGACCATACAAAAATTGCAACTTCCAAAGAAAAAGATGCGGTGGATAACACTCTTGAACACATTACCCACAAAATGGACCAACTTATGGCACATTTTACGGATTTAAAGAACTTTGTGGAAGATCACCTAAAACCACTAACAACATACCATTGTCCCACCTGTACCTGCCCCCCCTCACCATATCCCATTCATTTAACCCCAAACTCTCTCCATGGACCACAACATTTTGATGAGATTTCCATCCCTTCTTCACATGGTCCCACTTATATTGAAAACCCTAATTATCCTGTTTTTGTTTCCGTTTCTGCCCCACCTTCTCAGTCATAAATTGTTTATATATGTTAAATAAAGTTACTTTTTTATAGTGTGTTGTAATTACTTTCAGTTCTTTGTGGTAAAACCAATTTAGGTGTCCACGGACAGCACGGTTGTTCGGAAATGTTCGTAAATAAACGAAAATGTAAGTGTCCTGAGGACACTATATCTGTCCGTAATGTTCTCATGCAAGTTGAAAATGTTCTAAGAACACTCGTAGTGTCCTGAAATGTTCGTAAATAAACAAAAATGGGGGTGTCCTTAAGAACACTATGCCTGTTCATAGTGTTCGCTAGCAAGTTGAAACTGTTCTAAGAACATTCGTGGTGTCCTGAATTGTTCGTAAATAAACAAAAATGGAGGTGTGCTTGAGACGCTATGTCTGTCCGTATTGTGCACAAGTAAATTAAACTGTGCTAAGAACAAACGGCTGTCCGTAACTGTACGTTTTACGTGCGACGCACTTTTAATTAGTTCAGGACCCGAACACTGTCTGTAGAACTTCAACACGCATGCGCAAAACAATGTCCGTACATTGGGTGTCCTGCGGACGGCTGCTACCTTAGCGAACATGCTCATGAAACAATCATGTGACCGCGCCCACGCTGATCGTGTGTTCTGAATGCGGACACTGTTCGTGTCCCCGAACACTTTAAAAGTACATTTCCAAGTAATCCACAATATTTCTCATTAAAAACTCAACATACCATAAATCCCACATACTAATCCTAAGTTTCCACATAGTTTTTGTGACTTTTTGAACCTTTTTTGGTGTTCGATCTGTCTTGCGGACGGCGCGCATGACCGCGAACCGCGCACAAGCACCCCTATAAAAGACCACGCCCTAGAGCTCATTCTCATTGTGTTTCTGGCTATTCTACAGAGCACAGAGATTTTTGCTGCCTTCAGATTTCGATCTTCAACCTGATGGCTTCTGTGGCTCCACTGCTGCCACCTGGTGCTGTATCTGCCTCAGCACCACCCCCAGCCCCTCCACCACCACCACCTTCCCAAGGGCCTGAAGAGGAGAACAGGAGTGAGGATACAGAGGAGGAAGAAGAGGATGACGAGAATGAGGTAGAGGAAAACCCTACTACCCGCCCTCATCGTGATTCTTGGGTGTGGCGGTTGTTTACCGTTCATGGGAATGGTCCTAAGGCTCGTGCGAACTGTGTCACCTGCAATGAGTGCAAAATGGTACTCAGTCGCGGGAGGCATGGTTCGTATAGCTTTGGGACTACGACCATGAAGCGACACCTGAACTCATTCCACACTGGGGTCATTCGCAAGGTTGTACCTTGCGAAGAGCGTAGTAGGTTGATTGCCTCTACTTCATCCTCCGTTTCTGATCCTGTCACCACAAGCAACACCTCTCTGGGACAGCGTCTTCCTCAAGCTGCCTCACAGGCCATACAGAATTCTGATGACCCTTACCTTTCGAGGGTCACAGTTGTATGTATGTACTGTGACACAGTACTCTGCAGGGGGGAGCGACTTCGCAGTGCTTTTGAGACTATCGTCTCAGAGCACGAGAAGACCTGCTCACTACCCAAAGAAAACCCACTCTACATCTTCCTCTCTCAGCTCGCCCTTTCTTATCCCTGTGGTTGGTGTCCCCCCTTTACCCTCCTTTCCCCTCCTCTCCTAGTGTGTCGTGTGTAAAAACCAAAAAAAATACAAAATAACAAAATCACAAAAAAATAAGGCTCTTTTCAGAGCCGCCTTTCACAGTTAAAAAACAGAAGTAAAGATAAATAACGCAGGGCCCTTTCTATTTCTTGAAAGTCCGCGGACAGTTCGTGAACATAAAAAAAATTGGGATGCTACCCTATTGTAACCATTGCATTTTTCTATGGGAGGAAGTGGTGGCTCTGAAAAGAACCTTTGGGAGGTGTTTGTATGTCAAAAATTATAAATACTTAACACCTACTTCGAAATGTATGCTGCATTTCTAAAAAAGGTCGCAATGCATTTTGTACATTTCTCAGAAAAATCTGATTGCCAGCATAGTTAAGATGGACTCCATCTCTGCGAAAAATGTATGTACTACAAAACATAATATTTTCATTGTGAAAAGAGGACATGCCAAAATCTCTTAGGAAGGCACAAACAGCCTTATTGACATTACGCCTTGCTTTCTCCATTTGTGGACCACATGAGAAAGAACGAAGCCACATTTGTCTCTGCGCAATCCGTGAAAAAATGACTTTGGAGTTTGGAAACATGTCCATGATCTTCTGAAGTCCTTCTTTCATTGCAAATTGCAAAGAAATTCCAGACACATGTCCTAAACTGTTCCCTCCACAATGAATTACAATTATGTCTGGATGTTCCTCTATCTTCAAAGTTGCACAGAGAGTTAACAAGTCCAGCCACTTCATTCCACGAACTCCATGCCAGTGCACTTCCACATGTGGGAATCCAAGATCTATAGATACTCCACATCTTTCTGCATGCACCTTCAACCAATGTGTCCACGAGTCTCCCAAAATCCACACAATCTGTTTTTTAAAACACTCAGCCATAGCTATCTGTTCTTCTCTCAGCAAAAAGAATATCTGAGAAAACCTCTCCTAGCACAACACACTCACTAAACTTTACTGACCAATCCCTTGCTATATTCAATCTCATTTGCATGGCTCCCCTCCGCAAATTCCCCGGATGTAATATGCGGTGTCCTAGAACTACCGCCATGTCCGCGAACATATCGTAACATGGACAGCCCTTCTACCATTTCCACTTCACTCTCTGTGCCATTCCCTCATTGGATGTAGCTAAGAAATCACATGACCATCCACCAATCAAATCCAAGACCTCTACATGTAACTGCATCATCATAGATCAGCACTGCAAATGTACAGTGTATCTCTCGGACTACAAGTCTCATACCATTGGCAAGCATGATCTACGAGAAATACTAGACAAGTCTCCAAGATTTCTACTTGCAGCTTCGTCCATATCCATATTCATGAACGCAAACTACAGGTATGCATATTTTCTATACAGTACATGAACACATTTTCTAACCGACTTTTACCTTGTATAATCTGTAAAATGAATCTATGATAATTTTTTCATTCTCCTAAAATGAACTGTGGCTTACAAACCTTTATACTGTTTAATTTCTTCATACAGACACACACACGCAAATAATGTTAAACTAACATTTTTGAAATAAAATATATAGACTACATATGATCAAACAAAATTACATGCACACTCTATCATCAAATCTCAAAGAATAATATTTGTACAAACAAATACTTGGTTTTCATTTTTTTAGTTTATATAATTACTTACATTTATATAGTACAAGCAGGCTATGACATTGACTCCCATTAAGTGGAAAAGCAGGCTATCACATGGACTCACTATAACGCGAAAAAGCTTAGTTACAGGAATAGTGGTATACAGTGGTAAATTATGATTTTGACAAGCCATAGTAAAGATATTTTCTTTCCTACAGTTAGTCATAAGATAGTTTTAATGGTTTTGAGGAAGGCGCTGAGCATTTCAATTTAAAAAATCTATGTCTAAATTAAAAACAGTGCTATATACAAACCGAATTACTAATTTGTTTCTTTTACAATTGCGGTGAAGACCATTCTCCAGAAAAGAAGCAGCCGAATTTGAAGTACAAAGAACAACTAAGAAGCAAACTGCTCATTTTAGAAAAAACGTAAGTAGATTGTTACCATAATATTTGAATTATTACTCAAACACACTCTAATGTTAATTCATGCTACTTCTGTGCTTAAAAATAGAGATTCTGCACCATTCTGACCAAAAATCCTCCCGTTTTAAACAGTGATTTACTGGCAGAATGACCCACAAATTCCTATTTTTCGCAACACAAATTACCCAACTCAGCCACTAGAATTTAGATGTTGTAGAAGAAACAACTGTTTTAATTGTATAGCTTTAGATATACTATTTATACTTCTCCACACCACTGGCTTACTTTTTTCTGTCATCTGAACCCCAGTTTATTAACACATTAATTCAAGAATACCCATCCCTAGCAGTTGTACTTCCCAATGCACAATCACACACCATTACATACATCTTTATCATCTCACTCAAACACTCATGCACACAACACACATGCATTGCAGAACACCCCAACCCATACCTTCTGTATTTCTTCAACAGACCCTAAAGCATGCCTACCAAAAAGCAACTCCGTAGAAAGGAACGCAGAAGTAGAGCAAATGAAAATATAAAGTCTCCAACATAAACATCCATCTATAGCAGAATTTTTTAAAAAAAGTTGAAACACAACAGCTAATACAGTCAAGTTTCTAGTACAAAAACTTTGCCTCCTATATAAAAAATTAAAACAACCCAAAAAACAATTAACAGAAAATCAACTATCACTACAAATAAAACTTCTTCTATAAATCTTGATATAGTACAAAGTAAGCATACCAAGAAAAGTATTTTAGCCAAAATGTTCCATCACAAAGTCCTTCAAAATCTTATAAAAACAGGAGAGAAACCAGGTTCAACTCTTCAAACCTATCGTAGGAAAGTAATCTTAGAAGCGTTGATAGACAGTGCACTTCTTCTCAAAAGAAAGTTATTTATTTTAGTGTTAAACAGAATGAAACCACTAACAAAACTAATAACTAAATTACAAAAAAGACTTCTCCTATAAACGAAATGTCAACAGGAATAACTTCTTAAATATCTGTGGAGGTGAATGGAGTCACACTACAAACACAGAACCATACTTTAATGAAGAAGCCTACAAACAAAAGCAAACAAATACAATTGCCATACATAGCAGTGGTCGAGGTTATGAAAAAGTTAATAATACCATAATGAAAAAAGAAGAAATATGCCCTGAAAACGTATATTTACCCTTCCATTCAACTGAATCAGAACATCTAGTGTACAATTGGCCATGCACATCAATGTGTAACATTCCCAAAAAAATGTTCAAGTATTTACGTCAATTCCTCAATCAATATGTGAAAAGCAAAGACAAAATCAAAATTAAACTACTGCAAAATATGGATGCTGGTCCAGCACGCAAGTACACAGGACTACAAGGACATTCATTGGCCTGCATTACAAGACCTACTTGCAAAACACCCTTCCATGATATCAAAAGGATATCAACACATCATGCAAGTATAAGAAATCTGGTTTATAAACTGTACTATGCTAAAAGTCCTGCTTTAGCACTAGCCAATTTAAATAACATTCTTCTACATGGTACAGCAAAAGACCTACTAGAAGAAATTGACTATATGCAGACAATATATTTTGGAAGTGAAACCCACTTACAAGATGAATTAGCTGTAAACCAACTTAGAAACAAATCTGCACATGGCAACCTTTCACTACACACATACAAAAAAGAAATACTGAAATTTTAAAGTACTTCAGCTGAAGTACCAAACCACATGTGTGTATGTTGACGCAGAACTTTTTATAAAAGTAACACAAAAACTGTAGACCTATCATACAAAATAGAAGACAATGAAGATTCTAAATGGTTTGAATTAGCTCTCAACCTTATAGCAGAAAACAAATACGAAATAAATGACCCCATAATTCTTTGCCGTTACTGCACTACAAATCTTGACAACAACCAAACTCCTTCACGTGCTATCACAAATAACTTGGAATTATATCCACTACCAAAACCCCTTCAACAACTTAATTTACATGAGAGCATCATAATTCAAACAGTGTACCCATTTCAAGCAATAATACGCCTTCAACCAAAAACTGCAAAATTACCTCCCTCTGAATTAGTAAAAGGTATTCGTGGAAAAGTCGCGTATTTACCATTATATCTAAAAGAAAATGTGCACACTCTAGGAGTGCAACGTCCAATGCAGCAATCTTTAATTATCTTGGTAAATGGAGTACCTACAAAAGAAAAAAAAAATGGCAACAACTGGTAGATTTACATAAAGTTAGAAAAGCCCTGCAATATCTTAAAGAGAATAATGAATATTACAAAGAAATTAATATTGAAGAAAACTTGAAAGATACAACTGAAATAATTCAAGAGACACAAGAAGCTGGTCAATTTGAGCTCCTAGATCCTGTAACAATATCAAACACTTTAGACCACTATACAATTCATCCATTGCACTTTAATGACACCATAGAAGATGCACTGGAAACATTCCAAATGCGTCAAACAAAAGGATCACCAATCAGCATTTGGGAAAAAAGTATAGAAGCATGTGCTTTTGCTCTACTCTTTCCTACTGGCAAAGGAGGAGGATACGATTATAGACCTATTCAAATATCAGCATCAGAATATCGCTCATTACAAATGTATTCTGAAGATCCCAGATTTCGACAAAATGTGGAATACATATTCGACCTACTCTTTGAAAGTGAACTAGCAATTTTATGATACGGAGTTGCACACATATTAAAATCAGGATCACACTTTCAAAATATGACAGCTACACAATTATTACAAAACGTTCAACAAAAAGATGAGGTTTTACAAGCAAATCTTACAAATCTATTAGCAAATATGCATGGTACTAAAGAGTACTGGTTTCGACGTCATGGAGATGTACGTTGTATGATCAGAAACCTTGGCCCACCCACTTGGTTTATTACATTAAGTTGAGCAGAATATGCATGGGAAGATTTACATGCTTTCCTACGCATATCACACGAAAACAAAACAAACATAGATATACTAACACCTGGAGAACTTTGTTCACAGGATCCTGTTAATGTTTCAAGATATTTTCACCATCGCTTCATTGCTATGCTACATTTTATTTGTAACAAAACTGTTCCTCCCCTTGGAGAAGTGCAACGCTTCTTTTGGAGGAAAGAATACCAAGCCAGAAGAGCACCACATGTCCACATGCTTTTATGGATTAAAGATGCTCCTAAATTTGGTAAAGACAGTGATGCCACTGTTTTACAGTTTATTGAAAAATATGTCACTTGTGAAATTCCATCAAAATCCGCAAATAGTGATCTTCATGCAAACATTTTACAATTCCAAAGACACAAATGTGGCAAATATTGTCTTCGCAAATACAAAAACAAAGGGAAATACTACACCAAATGCCGATTTGGTTTCCCTAGACCAGTTACAAATACAGGTCAAGTGTACAACCTCACGTCTTCAGTTAGACATAGTGTTAAAGGTAAGTCACCTAAAAATACATATTGCATAAAAAGAAAAGAAGAAGAAAAATATATCAATGATTACAATGCAACCATTGCCCACTTATGGAATGCAAACATAGACGTGCAGTGCATTGCAGACAATTCTACTGCAGTTGCATGATATGTCACAGCATACTTAACCAAATCAGAAAAGACAGAGCTCCAAGACCTCTGGAATGACTTGTCATCAGATAAAACAGTGTCTCAGAAATTATACAGCTTGGGCATAAAAATGGTGTCCCATAGAGAATGTGGATCCTATGAAGCAGCTGATCGATTAACTGGTACTGCATTGTATGGTAAATATGCAAATATAGTATGGCTAAGTCTTGGTCCAGCTAAATCTAGAAAAAGAGTTCTAAAATCATACGAAGATATAGAAACAATAGCCAAACATGATCCCAACAGCCAAGAAATTTTAAAAAACAATTTATTGGAAACATACTACCCAAACAGGAGTACCACTTTGGAAACCATGAGTCTATACCACATAGCCCAAAACTACTCATACAAAAATAATATAAAACCTGATGAACAAAACCATAAATACAAAGTGACAAACTGTGAAGGCAGCTTAGTAAAACTCACCAAACCAAATTTAATTAATCATATCAAATTATCATTAAAGACTCCTCAACATAAAGAAGTATATTACATGTCCCTGCTACAACTCTTTAAACCATGGAGAAAAGAAGAAGAAATACTAGAAAACTATGACTCATATGAAGACGCTTTCAAAGCAAATGAAAGCAGTATAACTGATGTAAACTTTGCACAGTACAAAACAATGTTGCACAATGAACAGCAACACGAAGAAGAACTCCAGGCCCAACTAGTTAAGGACACTCCTGACAGTAGTCAACCTTCTGTCACAGGAAGCCAAGAACCACTGGGAGACCCACTAATAACAAATGAGGCAGAATTAGCTATGATAGAAGTAGAAAACACCATGTATCAGTATGAAGAAAAAGAAGACTTAACTATACTACAATCAAAGCTAAACAATGAGCAATGTAGCATTTTTCAAGAAGTAACAAAAGAAATTGCACATGGTGTACAACATGAAAACAACAAGGCACCTGTCAATATTACAAACCTATACTATTGTATGTCAGTGGTGAAGCTGGTTCTGGCAAAACATTCCTAATCAAAATCATCAGTAAGTTCCTTCAACAATTGACAAACAACAAACTGTCAGCTGTTGTCATTGCCCCCACAGGTTTAGCTGCGTACAACATAGGTGGTGTCACTTTACACCGATTACTACTCCTGCCAGTAGAACACCAAAACAAATTAGATTATTACAAACTGTCTGCAGAAGCTGCAATGGAACTACGCAGAGTATTGAAACAAATGAAAATGCTACTAATAGATGAAGTGAGCATGGTGTCCAACCTAATGTTGGCTTTGATTCACCTCAGATTACAAGAAGTACTCAAAACAAACTACGAAGAGCTCTTTGCAGGAAAACACATTATTGTTTTCGGAGATCTTCTTCAATTGACACCAGTAAAAGGTGAGCCTATTTTTAAAACATTAGGACACAAACTCTGCCGTAAAACTGTTGGCAGCATTGGAAATGTCAACCTTTGGCAACATTTCCAATACAGAGAATTAACAGAAAACATGCGCCAATCTGCAGATCTCACTTATGCCAACATCTTAAAAAGTATCAGAGTTGGTATACTTTCTAAAGAAGCAGAAGCAATATTGAAAAACCGGCACATTCATGCACTTTATGTTGATAATGCATGTGCTACAGATGTTATGGAACAATTAGCCCACAAAAATGTCAATTGTATGGCCTTAATGCCAACTCTTGCAAGCTGTTTCAAATTCAATGATATAATGTTAAGTAAAGAAATGCAACCAATAATGGAAATTAGCGCCACAGACAAACTAGATGTACATGGAATGACACTACCCATGTGTGACCAAGCCACAACAAGACTAAATAGTTTAGAAAAATCAATCTCAAACACAGCAGGCTTGGAAAAGATATTAAAATTATCCTTAAATTGCAGAGTAATGCTGAAACGTAACCTTGACGTGGACCAAGGACTAGTTAATGGAGCACTGGGTACAGTTGTTGGCTTTCAAACATACCCACGTGACAACAAAATTCAGTTTGTCAATATTCTCTTTGACAAACTTTCAGAAGTAAAAAGAATAGGACGCTCAACAGCTCGATTCCTTCTCTTCAAAGACATGTATGTATGCAGAGAACAATTTTCTCTAACTCTTGCATACACAGTCACCATTCATAAATCACATGGTCTTACCCTAGACAAAGCAATGATAGACATTGGTAACACAGTCTTTAAAGAAGGCATGAGCTACGTAGCACTATCATGCTTACGTACACTTGAGGGTCTATTTCTAATCAACTTTGATGCAAGTAAAATAAACACTGATATTCCTTGCATTTTAGAATACAATAGCCTTCGTTCACTATGCACTCCACCATCTAAACACATATTCTGTTCTACAAAAAGTAAAGCATTATAAAAGAAAAATAAATCAAACAGAAAAGCAACAGGATGTCACTGCAAATCCTCCAAAGAGTGTAAAAGAAAGTAATACTTCATCAAGTGCCACAAGCAAAAAAGAATCAATTAGGGAACTTAAACCAGGTACTTTTTCAAAGAAGGAAGACACACACCAAAAAAAGCAGTCAGATACAGAACTACCTGGTCCATTTAAACTCTCAAATATAGTTGGTGTAAGTTGCTAAGCAAATGTAGCAATGAATATTCTATTTCAATTACCACCAATTGTTGAGAACATTTACTTACACAGTACAGACCCATTGTGTTTGCAAATGTTAGTACTTCACAGAAATGCAGCAAACAATCCTGACAACACGTATAGTGTTTATGGAATAAGACAACAATTGGACTACTGTGCTGGAATGGTGAAATTCACTATAAACTCACAGGAAGATCCACAAGAATTTCTAATGTACTTACTATTAGTACTGGAAAACAAAAACATACCTATGAGTTCATACATGTGGACACATACGTGCACTCTCTGCAACAATGTGACACAAGAACAAATCCCCAATGAGTGCTTTGTGTATATATCAATACCTAATTTTGAATCCGTTCCATTTCAACTTGTACAAAATGCAAACCACGGTAGATTATGTTCGACCTGCAATTCAGATAATCGCTCCATGTTAGTAATACAAACACATAGTAAATACGTAATACTAATGCTTCTACGTTACAATGCAGATGGTACCAAAAAGAACTGCAAGCTGACTGGATTCACACATGATCAAATATCACTTGGTAGGAAAACCTTCACAACAATAGGTATAATCTACCATGCAGGAGCCACAACCAACTCAGGGCACTACACTGCATATATAAAAAAGAAATGTGGATGGTATGAATGTAATGATAGTAACGTTACTCTAAAGCAGAGATTACCAGCAAATCTTACAAACGCTTATTTAATGTTCTTAAAACCAAAATTTGATATCTAAACTGTACTTAAACCTTAAGTACACTTGTAGTAAAAAAATGTAAACTGTCACAATATTCAAAAAGCTATCTAACTGCCCAAAGATGCTACAACAACTAATCAGATAAATTAATACCACGCAAAAAATAGACAGTTAGAATACGCCAATTGGTATCTAACTGTCCCAAACTTTAGAAATATCCAAATAAGAGCAAAAAATAGACAGTTAGAATACGCCAATTGGTATCTAACTGTCCCAAAATTTAGAAATATACAAATAGATAAAGCAATACCATGAAATTATATCAAAAAATTAACAGTTAGAATATGCCTACTGGTATCTAACTGCTCCAAAATTTTACAATATCCAAACAAATACCTAATATCTTACTGCTCCCAAAAACTGGAACAATCCAAGGTATAAAGCATTAGCCAGAAACAACAAATAAACACTGAAAACAAACAAACAAATAAACTGTAGCATAACAGAAAAAGTTTTTTTTTAATCCAACATGGATGTTTTTTCTCCCACAGACCCAATGATTTTAGCAACAAACACAGAAACTGAGCAAATTGCACAGTACTCTGGTTTGTCATCTACTAAATATGAGGGTCAAAAAAAGAAAAATTGTGATTGTACAATGTAATAAGTCTTTATAAAATACTAATACTAACATGCTCTTTTCTTTTATCACAGAAATGAACAAGAAAAACATGGACTCCCGTTACTAAACCAAATAGTAAGTATAACATGATAAATACAACCATCGCAGCATATCACACCCATACTGGCTTATAGCATTGTTCCTTATAAATTTGTTTTTGACCCAAAGTTATAAGTCACTATGAGTGTGATATGCTGCGGTGCTTGTGGTCAGGGCATAGACTCTTGGGTGCATGGCATATGAGTGTGATGTGCTGTGGTGGTTGTGGCCAGGGCATAGAGTCTTCGGTGCATTGCCAAATGGCCATGCACCCAACATTCTATACCCTGGCCACAACCACCACAGCATATCACACCCATAGATTCAAGCATTTCAACCATTTTAATGTCCGCGGACACAAGGAAGTTCCTAGAACACATTCAACTTGCCAGAGGACGATACGGACAGCATCATCAGGACACCCCCATTTTCTTTATGTACGAACATTTCAGGACACCGCGAGTGTTCTTAGAACACTTTCAGCTTGACAATGAACAATACAGACAGCGTCTTCAGGGCACCCCCTGCGAACATTCCAGGACCCCACGCGTCTTCTTAGAATACTTTCAACTTGACACCGAATCCATTCTGTTTATTTACGAACATTTCAGAACAGCCATGTTGTCCGCAGACAAATCAAACACAACAAAAGCGTCTAGCACATAAAAAAAACTACAACATTGCACCTATCTCATACTCCCCCACCCTCCCCAAACACTCTTACACACCAACACACTCTACTAAATACAATTTTTAAACCAAGTTTCACCACGCTGTCCGCGGTTGTCCGCGAATGCAAGATGGCGGACGCCACCAAAAATCTGACGCGCTCCACGCCCCACGCCGTCCAATCAGCGAACACGTTGGATGTCCGCGGACATCGCACAAGCAGCTCGGCCAATCAGGGCACTGTCCGTGGAGCGAACAGGGAAGTCCGTCCACGAAGCGAACAGAGATATCACTAATTTTTTTGCCTTACATTTTGTTCATTTAAAAAAAAACTACTGGACGGATTTCGCCAAATTTGCAAAAGCACGCTTTCGGGACCAAGACCCCGCTCCTGCCGCAAATGTGGTGTAAATCCGTCCAGCGGTTTGGGCTGTAGGCGTGCGCAAAGTTCTTTCCCATTATGTCTATGGGAAAAAACTAAAGTTTTGGGATCCCCCTATAACTTTGCCCCCCCTGGACCAAACCTCTCCAAACTTTGCAGAATTCAGAGTGGGCCATATACTTTTTTTGCGAAGTTTGGTGAGGATTCATACAGAGGGAGCGAAGTTATAAGCCAACCAAAAAATGCTCTTCCTATGGAAATACCAACTTAACCATAACTACATGCACGCTACCGCGTCCATGTAATTCACTGAAAAAAACATTATGTTAAATGGATGTTATAGTTAGGTTGCACTAATAAAAACCTATGAAATTCAATGAAAACATGTTGTTAAATTGACGTTATGGTTATAAGAAAAAAACCGAAAAACCTCAGAAATTCGCAAGTTATGGTAAGCTAAGCAACCATAACTTGCGTCACCTCTGTGCACTGCTAAGACTAACACCCAGGACATCAAAGATGACATCAGAAATGCCATTGATGACATTGATGAAACCCTCACATTAATAGCACTAAGGTGTTCATGGGCACAGAAGAACATCCCAGCATTGAACAAAAAAGCAGACATGCCTCCATTTACAAGACACCTTTCCTTGTCTACCTCGGTAGAAAGTACATCAGGATTGTTCCAGACTGGTCTAGGTGGTATGCATGAAAAAATCACTGTTGTAGTGGGAAAAAGGTGCATCGGTGCTTTCATCAACTCCTTCAGTTCAAAGAGGAAATTTTCAGCAGTGCTAAAAGACACATGCAGTGCTCCACAATGCAGCACTAGCATGTCAAAAGTACTACAAGTGGCCACATCTCTGCACTCTGCAATCACAGCTTGCAAACTCGGTAAAGCCACACTGCACCACAAAGCGTGCACTCCTTTCAGACCAAAATTGTGATCAACGCTGCTACCCTGGCCATATCTCTGCAGTTCGCCCACAAATTAATCACCCATGATGATCACTCTAGCTCTCTGCATCTGTGCCTCATCACGGTACACAGCAATAAAAAAAAGTATTACCACCCCTTCCTATAAAGCACACCCTCAACACCTGATTGGATAATTCGCAGTCCCATTTCCATGCCAAGCATACTAAGAAGGACAGCATGTGGCACGAGCACTTCCCCAACTACCGTGAGAGCCGGTTCCCAGTAAAGCAGGGGCAGTCCTTCTTCCCTTTGCACTAATCTTTTTCCAGCACTAACTCATTGGGTACTTTTAGAGATGGTGCTAAGACCCCGACCATGCTTTTCGTCACCTCTTCCATTCTATCAGGCTCTCCTGGACGTTCTGGGGCCCTCTGCTGCTCTCTAGGGTTCTCTGGGACCCTTTGGCATTTCAGCAAAGTATTTCAAGCATCAGGCAGGGAGACAGAGTCAGGTTCACAAAAGACTTAAGGTTTTATTCACATTAGACTGACACAAACAGCATTGTTGTCAAGTACACAAACCCCTGCTCCCTTCTGAAAACAGAGCTTCCTTTTATACTTTTCAGAGCAAAAGAGTCGAACCCCCTCCCTTTTCTAAACATGTCCAGGCAAAACTCTCCGCTGACTATACTCGCGCACCTGGCAATTCATTCTTATCTGTTTAAACCTTCAAATTGAAATACATTCTGGCACACATCCTAGGATTTACCCAGCCATGCTACCCAAATATGGTCACGCAGCTGCATCCCTTGGCTAGAAATTCAGACATACCCTCATTAACTGTCTGGTTTCAGAATGGTTATCTGGTTTTTGCAGGGCACTGCGACCTTGAATTGTTCAACTCTGGGCTGACTTATGCTGCCACTGTCTGCAGTGAGTCGCTTCATTTAATACATTCTATTAACTCATATAAAGGCATTGTTAGTTAAAGACATTGTCGGTTACATAAATGGCAGAGTTCTTTTCTGTCTGGGTATAGTAAAAACTTAATAATTTTCCTAATAAATGTTTATAGTATGCATTCTGTACCTTGCCTACATACTAAACATTGACAATAAGCTTTTTTGACTTTATAAACATAACACCATTTAAAGTACTAATGTCTTTTAACCCTATGAGTTCTATTTTCACACATTTACAATAATAAATCACTCCATATGATTTTCTCTGCCTGGCTTTAAGTGGGGGGGGCTACCCCCTATTGCATTCTGTTGCTGGTACCTCATCTTCATTTCGGCACCTCCATTACACTTCCCTGTCTTGAAAGTTCTTGGTTGCTAAAGCAATGACTTTCAACCATATTCATGTCCACCCTCCTTGATACTAATCTAAGAAATATTCTATCACAATCCTACAATTTGTCAAATATTAATGCATTGTTATTCTTAAAACAACACATGTGTGTTTCTTTAAACTACTTTTATCTTCTTTCATTTAAGCCCCATTTCCTTTCTCCATTTACTTTAAACTAACTGTGTGCCTCAGATAATTTCACAGCCATTGTGAGACTTGAGAGGTTGGTCAAGCTTTAAGATAACCCATTAGCCCATTGTCTTTTCATATGTCATATCTTGTCCGCAACTCCCACCCGAACAGAATACAATCTCTCCTTGATCTCCTTCCTCTGCCCATGCATAGGTATACACTGTTTTCAAACTGTATCTTACCCTCTTGTTCCAAACATTTTTTTCTTCTGTATCTATCACTTTACACATCTTAGTTTGGCATTGGTGGACCGTCTGTGTCCTGTCTCCTCTGTCCTTTCTTTTTGAGCTGTTTTCACAGTCTTCCAGGTTCTTTGATGCTTAGACCAGCAGTCCACTGTTTTTTTTCCTTTTTCATAAAGAGTTAACTTTTTCTTGAGTGTCTCTCTTTCAATAAATACATTATTCAAATGAGTCCAAAAGAGGGGATGTTTCAGCATGGGGACACAGGCTTGGGGGAGACTTTTGCAGACACAATTCAGACAATCAACTTTGCGTCAGGCTTTCACTGAGTTTCTCTACGACCTCCCTCTTTCCTCACACAGTTCGACATTAATTTCCCAAGGCATACAGGTCCCTCTATGTATACCTGTAAAATAAAACTGAATGAGTTTATTTTGTAAAATAAACATGCCTCTTCTATTTAACACATTTCCTACCAAACCATTTCCTTAAAATTCCTCTTATTCACATTCCAGCTCTCATACCCTACCTCCTAAAAAATCGCGAGACTTTCCCTCTTATTGGACACCCATGCCTCCCAGAGAAACTATAAGACATTTTCATGTAAACATTTCTTTTGTATGGTTCATTCCTGCCTCATAAACAAAATACATCCCCATCTTTCGCTCTGTGTCAGCCGGCTAGAACCTGAGTTTCTTTAGACATAGCAGAATGTTGTCCTACATGACACATTTTTCTCTTGAGGTTGACACAGGAAACCCTAAGGAGACAAAAATAACAATTAAATAAAGATGTCTTCTTCTTTTCTGGTCTTCTAGGCACGTCCATAGCAGACGACAGAAACGTCCTTGGGGATCCACGTTGTCTGTAGAAAGTCAAAATAGGAACAAAAGTCATTTGAGCACTGGTAAGGGGTCAGGTTTATACTTTTTGGATCATGCTCCCCTATTTGCTGGTGCACATAAACAACTATTTTTCAACAACCCCGCCGGATAATTATTTTGGGCTTGGTTCCTTGCTCAGCTTAGCTGCACATGCTTCCTGGTTAGCTGTAAGTGCTTCCTCAGCTCAGCAGTAAATACTTGCTCCTTAGCAGCCATTCTTCCTTTTTTCTTCTTATCTTGGTTGGACCATGGAGTTTGCTTGTGCTTTGTGTTCATCGAAACAGAGGTGTTTCACTGCATACTGTCCCTGCCTAACTTAATCTAGTTTTTTGAGACTATGGCACCAATTCTTACTATGTGCCTCCATTTTTTTTATCATACATAACAATGTTTGCCTCTTCTAATAATTGCATACCCCTATCACATCAACCTTCTTTGGCATTATGGACACAAAAATAATTACTCACCTCCAATTGGACTTCTGTTTTCTGTGGTCATCTGAAAGGCCTTGCTGTCATCTATTCCCTACTCTTTCCACACCTGATTGCACCTATCTCGGGAAAAACAGCTAAACACTTGAAGACATTGTGTCTCTTATTACCTCTTTTCCTGTTACTCACCTGGATCTTCCTACTTTTGATGCTGATCAATTGTGTGTCCACAACCTTTTTTGCGTGAACTAGTATTAGCTTATCTGTAAAATAAATCAAAATTGTTACGGGCACTCAAAAAATAGTTTTTTACTTACCTCACTATATTTTCTTAAAATGGCTTTGTGAGTAATTTCCCTTGTTTGGTTGACTCAATTTTTTGTCAGCCATACTTCTTTTCTCGGTCTTCATAGCCACTGATGCTTTTTATTGCCCTTCGCTCCTTTTTTACTGTTGGCCAGGAAACCTCATAAGTGCTATTTGTTTTCCATTTTTTTTATTTTTTTTCCTTTTTATGCTTCTGAGTTTATTCTATATCCTTTTATTTATTTGCCCAATTGTTCCCTTCCTCAACTTTTCTTTTATTCATTTTTTATTTAGGATATTAAATCATTTTCATCTTTTCCCGATTTATTTTTTCTGATCCTGTGTGACAGAGGCTCAATGTCTCCCTAACGTGTTTAATCCTTTATTCTAATCATCTCTTATTTATGTTGAGCATTTATTTCATTTTATTTTCATGTATACTAAAACAAACTTCCTTTCTTTGTCTGTGTGATGTTGTAGGGAAAGTACCATTTCATACTCCATTAAGCCCTGCATGGCTGTATTGTCATCTATGACGTTGTTTAACCTAAATCTTTTTATCTGAACCATTACTGTCCTTCATGATTCTTATTTCATTCTGTTTGCTTCATAATCATTTGTCATGTTTCCCTATGTTATGGCTGCCTCTAATTTCCCTGGAGGTCATCTGTTTCTTCCTTTTGTTCATAAATGTTTATGCCCTGCGCCTGAATTTATTAAATATTTTCATAATTTCTCCATCAGGTCACACAGCTGGCTATATTAGCATGCTGCCACAATAATAAAATCCTTTAGTTTTCACCCAAACAATCTCATTGGCCTTATGCCGTTTTCATGCCCTCAAAATCATGCTCGTGTCTAAATGGTGCCTGTCCCAAATACACAAACATGCTTTCCTTGTTAACCTAAACACCATCATCATCATTTCACTGTTTTTCAAAAAGTTTTCTCCATGCCAGCCACCAAGGCCTCAAAAATTGTAAACTACTAATCCTAGTGTAACACCATTCAGGTGGAACTCCTGAAAAATATCCTTTAGGAGCACTCCAAAACCCCCATTCAGTACATTATGCTATCCTCAAAACTCCCCAAAAAGACAGGTCACAGAGGACCCAATAACCCCCTTCAACTTCAGAGGGCTTTCTAAGTCAAAAATAATAGAGAACATGAATAACATTAGACCATTCAGCTGCAAAGGCAATGCCTGCCCTTGCCCACATGTTAGTTTAACAAAACCTATTTAAAATGATTTGCACCACATCTCATGACGTTCACCAATACCTCCTTCAATCCCAACACTATTTCTGCATGTGTAAAACAACCTTTAGGAGTGTTCCTCCACTCACCCTCGTCCATGTCGTGCCAGGTTACATGCTACAATCTGCTCTGTTGCACTTATCATTGAGTGTAATTTCCTCTGTTTCACGTTCACATTCATTAATGCCATCGGCCCTTTCCTTTCCCCACAATGCTTGCAGAAACTGCTCATTCATTTCCTGTGTCATTATCAGAGTTAAATTGGACTACTACACTGCCACCATTGCAGGCATCCTAGCAAAAGAAAAATGTTCACCCAGTCTAAATAGTGCAGGGTGATGCTGTGTGCAGCTCTCAGTATTCTCAAAATAATACACATTACTCACGTCATGCAAGCTGATCACTGGCTATCCGTGAAGGAATGGTTAATTTCAAAATCCTAACCATTATGCACAAATGCATGTGTCACACAGCACCAGCATGTCTAACTGATACTGTCAATAGTGTCAGTTCTGCCTGACCCAAAAGAAGTCAGCATGTCATTCAACTACAAGTCCCACTAACCAAAAGAGCAAATGCCAGAGGTCTAGGCTTCCCCGTCTTGCTCCCAAACCATGGAATGCTTACTCTCGCGAACTTAGAGCAGAACCAGCCCTCCTCATTTTTTAGCCAAAACCCTCAAAACTGCCTTGTTTAACTACCCCTATTAGTTCTCCCAGTGGGGTATATACATATTCCCCCTGCTGCTTAATTAACCTCTATGCCATATGTTTACTCAATTTCTACTCTATAAAATGTACGCTAGGCATGCAACTCAACCCTACTGTAACCAGGGTTATTGTATCTCGTAATCGTCCCAACTGTAACCAGGGACACTCCTTATGTTATTTTTTGCATAACCTGCTTACCTGCTGTAACCTATATTCTCAAGCGCCCAGTTACCCTCGGGTTTGGCGCGCGATACAAGTAATAAACAAATACAAAAAACTCATCCATTTTAACTACAATATGTATTTGTTTGTCCTATAACTACAGGCAAAGCTGTGGAACACAACTACTTATGTATGCCATTTTCATTGTAATCTGCACGCCTCTTCTTTGTAACAGTACCACGATGCCTAAGGGCCTCTGTGTGCTCTATACACTCTAATAAATAAATAAAGGGTTTTTCATGCATTCAAGCCTTTCCTTTCTACTAGTAGGAATTGCTCATTCCTTGCCAAAACTACAGCAGACACTAATACTGGATCACTACAACCCCCCTTCTCTGGGCACTCATGGAGAACTCCTCAATAAAAAAATATATATATATATATATATCTCACACAGAAAAATGCCTCTAGGCAATACTGAATATTCCCATACAGAAGCCTCTCATAAGCCAGGAAAAAAGCGCACTGGCCACCGGTAGATAAATGCATTTTTTTTTTACTCATGGCCATCACACAAAAGATGCCTTTTTGTCCACGTCCCTTCATACTTATCAGAGTGAATCATTCTTATTAGTCCATCATACCCTCCTGGTCAGTCCAATATATATGCCTTCCTTTAAAAATCCACAACTGGAGGGCTCAGTTTTAGCTACCTGGCTCCTAAAAACTGGAATGCCCTCCCACCAGCACCAGGAATTGAAAGAATCTTACATTGCTTTCCTCCAAATGCTGAAAACATTAATGTGCAAACAAGCCTCTTCGTGATCTCATCATGATAAATAGCTAGACTGGCTACGACAGTGCCATCCATGTGCTAATTCTTCTCTTGTTCAATGTATTCCTGTACTTGTACCATTGAATCCTTTGTATTTGTGCCACAATGCTCCTGGGTTGATGTGCACCTTTATATTTAAGTAACTACCACAGAAAAGTGTCTATTGAAATCACACCACAGCTAACGCATTCTCCCCAAAGACTGCTAAACCAATGCCACATCTGTAATCTTAAAAGCCGTCTTTTCTACATAGATACATAGTCCCAATGTCTATCATTAGACCAAAATCATTTTTCTTGCCATATTTCTCCTTGCATTCAAAAACACTAGAGCCACTTAACTCTTCTAAACACATCTGATCATCCTCTGGGGCTGACCCACTGTGAAACGCATTCATTTTTCTGTTTTCCCAAAAATAATTCTTATTTTTAGGTTGACACCTTTTATTCCCAGGTGCCTCTGTGTATCCTTTGTTTGCATATTGCTGAGTCTACATGTACGCTCACCTACTCGTCCTCTGCAACAAATTCATTTAGCATGTAATGCACTTTATTTTCAAAATAAATGCAACGTATAAAACACAACTCGCTTGAACATTTACTAGATCACTAAATAGCTTTCATCTATCAAATGGGTAAGCTGCAACTGCACTTATAAATGCTTCCAACTTCCAAGTGTGGGCATTTATTCCATAATGTGCAACAATGCTCAGAACAACCCTTTGCATCTGTAATCTGTATTTGACAGATTGTTTTTAACAAAATAAATCCTGTCTTTTACTGCACTTGCTTGTATGTGATAAGTATGGCCTTGCAAAACGCACAATAATTTTGCATTTCTTTCAACATGGTGCAATTGCTTAGGTTGGCAGTGTTATCTCAAGGAACTGCTATCGCGCATTCCTTTCTTGATGAATCACCATATACACTCTCATGGGTCATCCTCAATCTTGGTTCTGGGTAAATGAAAACATTTTTCGTTTCTCATGTATTAATTTAGTTGCACCCTGCTGAACTATTAATTCTCAATTGCGTGTTTTCAAGCAGCTGCTCTGGCTTTATTTTTCATGCTAACCAAAATATACTCATGTGTTTTTTCATCTCACAAATGCAAGCTAATTTAAAATATAAAAAAACACTATATTTTAAACTACGGCACGCAAGCCCCAAACAGAATATTCCAACAAAAAAAAAACACAGCTTGTTTCACTTTAGTGAGATATCCTTGTCAACACCTTTCTGAATTGAAACGCTAACAAAACCTCGACTAGCATTTCACCAGGCTCTGTTTTTGCCTTGAGAATCATTCACTCATTTCTTGTCTAAGAACCAATTATCTTGCACACCTCATAGGCTCACAGTTCATTTCTTAATTCATAAATTACTATAATTTCAAATGAACTTTTCTACCGCACAGTTAAAAGGCACTTCTGCACAATGCATTCCTTTCCTCAGTGCGCTTAAATGCGTTACAACAGCACTTCTATAAATCCCTGTAACTCAGTCATTTTAATGCGAAACTCTATCGTTCTTAGCGTGATCCATTAGATATTTTGTCTAGTACTAGGAAATCACAATTTTAACTCATAGTTGCTAGTTTAAATTTTTTGTGATGGCTACAAGTGCAAAAGCTTTTTACACTTATCTCAGAACTGTTTGACTTTTTTGAGGTGAAATCACCACGAATTTGTGTACCTTAAGTCACAGGGCCTCATTACGAGGTTGGAGGTAAAGGGTTAATGGTGCCGGTAAAGGTGCCACCCAGGGAACCCAGACCCGGTATCCGGTAAGGGGCTAGCCATGGTGATAAAAGCACCATGGCTACCTCCAACCTGGTAATGAGGCCCTTAGCATCGGATCATCTACTTCTTTGTTATTTTTTGGCATTTTCCAAAACTTGGCTGAATTAAGTGTCCATTGACAACAATACCATTCATAAATGTGGATAAATAAATCAAACAACTGAAATAATTGCTCCACTTATGTAGCAAGCATATATCTGCAGAAAAGTGAATGGAATTGCACATACGAAAACATTCTCCTTTCCAATCTGAACATCTTTACAAACCTTTTTCTCACCCTTCTACAATTAGGACTAATCAATTTTCAAACTAAATAGTCCTTCACCAATACACACACATGCTAAAGTGCACATCATACAACACACTTACAAATAAACCACTTACCCCTTTACCAAACATGCTGATGTTCCCAAGCCCCCATTCATATACAAAACCATACAATTATACACACACACTATATACACACACACACTAACTCTTCCTGCCAAGACATCCCCCTACACTTTTAAATAATGTATTCTCCAAATGCAATCACTATGCCATTAACAAACATATTTTCTTGCGAGCCCTATAAAAGGCCACACCCCAGAACTGCTCCTCATTCTGTTTTTGACTTTCCAGAACAGAGCAGCTGTCCACATTACTTCGTGCTGGAATTGCTTTTTGATAAATTCTGCTGTGCTATATTACCTTTGCAACTAATGGCAACCATGGCTGCTGCAACTGCCTCTAACTCAGCAGAACCCACACGCTCAATCTCACAACCACCACCTCCTTCCGAAGGTCCTGGACAAGGAAACAGGCGTGGTAATGTAGATAGAGATCAAGAGGAGAACAAGGATGAAGAAGAGCAATTCCCATTGCCTGCAGCCAGCGTGAGTTCTGGCTGTGGAAACTATTTACCACCATAGGAAATGTGCTCAAATCTCGTGCTAACCATGTGAGATGCACTGAGTGCAACACTCAGTCACAGAAAACCTGGCTTGTACAGCTACGGCACCACCTCCATGTGGCGACACCTCAAATAGAACCACAAGACAGCAGTTCGGAGGGTTGTCCTCTTCGAACAAGGCAGTAGGTTAATTTCCTCTACAGCATCCTGCACATCTGCTCCTGCCCCCTCTAGGGACACTCCAGTGTGGCAGCGGATCCCGTAACCAGCCTTGCAAGCCATAAGCACCACAGCAGACCCTTACCTTTCAAAGGTCTCTGTATTGAGCATGTACTGTTACGCAGTACTCTGCAGGGGGGAGCAACTTCGAAGTACTTTTGAGGCTTCGGTATCACAAGAATCCCTTGTACAGACGTTTCAAGCAAAGTAAATGCACATGTGATGTCATGGGTGTTAGTCCTTGCAGTGTACAGTGGTGGCACGAGTTATGGTTGCTTAGCTTACCATAACTGGCAAATTTCTGTTTTTTTTTGGTTTTACTTGTAAGCATAATAAGGAAAGGTTGTTATCAGTGCAAAGTAACTGTAGTGTCCCTTTGAAAGAATTATTGCACTGAATTTTATAGGTTTTTCTTATTGCAACTGAACCATAACATCCCTTTAAAACATTTTTCAGTGAATTTGATACGTTTTTCTTAGAGCAACTTACCCATAATGTCCCTTTAACCACGTTTTTTCACTGAATATATCTAAATATTCAGTGAAAAAAACATTGTTAAAGGGATGTCATGGTTAAGTTGCGCTACTAAAAACCTATGAAACTCAGTGAAAAAATCTTAACTTTGTTAAAGGGACATTATGGTTCCAAGCAAAACTGAAAACCCCCTGAAATTCGCCAGTTATAGTAACCTAAGCAACCATAACTCACGCCACCACTGTGCACTGCTAAGACTAACACCCAGGACATGAAAGATGACATCACAAATGTCATTGATGACATCACTGATGACATCACATGTATGGCTCTCTCTTTTTTCCTTTACCGGCCTATGTAGGCCAGTAACAGTCAGGAAGTAAAAATTCAAAAAGTACTATATTTATATACTTATACTTCAAATATGTTCTTACAGTAATTCACGTGGGGTTCACTCACAGCATATGAAACATATACATAGGGGAAAACACAGACTTGGAAGACAGCAATGCTTTTTATGTATGAAGATAATCAGTAAGGTTATCAACAAATATGACGTTACTTTGCAATTACTGCACTGCAAAACTTGACAACAACCAAATGCCTTCACGTGCTATCGCAAATAACTTGGAATTATTCCCACTACCAAAACCCCTGCAACAACTAAATTTATATGAGAGCATCATAATTCAAACACTGCACTCATTTCAAACAATAACACGCCTCCAACCAAAAACAGCAAAATTACCTCCCTCTGATTTAGTCAAAGGCATTTGTGGCAAAGTCGTTTATTTACCATTAGATCTCGCAGAAAATGTACACACTCTAGGAGTGCAACGGCCAATAGATCAATCTTTAATTGTCTTGGTAAATGGCATACCTACAAAAGACAAAACAAATTGTCAACAACTCGTGGACTTACATAAAGTTAGACAAGTCCTGCAATATCTAAAATTAACAATCAATACTATCAAGAAATTAATATTGAAGAAAACCTGAGTGAAACCATTGAAATAATTCAAGAGTCACTAGAAACTGGTCAATTTGAACTTCTAAATCCTACTACAGAATCCAATAGTTTAGACCATTATACAATTCATCCTTTACACTGTAAAGATGCTATAGATGATGCACTTGAAACGTACCAAATGCGACAAGCCAAAGGATATCCAATAAGCATATGGGGAAAGAAGTATAGAAGCACGGGCCTTTCCGCTACTCTTTCCTACT
The DNA here is from genome assembly GCF_040938575.1 of Ambystoma mexicanum. Lineage (NCBI taxonomy): Eukaryota > Metazoa > Chordata > Amphibia > Caudata > Ambystomatidae > Ambystoma > Ambystoma mexicanum. Next base: position 186,165,233 of record NC_090935.1, read on the forward strand.
GGAAAAGGAAGAAGGTACGATGATAGACCCACACAGATAACAGCATCAGAATATCATTCTCTACGAATGTATTCTGACGACCCCATATTCAAACAAAACGTGGAATACATATTCCACCTTCTCTTAGAAAGTGAACCAGCAACTATATGATACGGAGGTGAACACACAATAAAATCAGGTATCCAATTTCAAAATGTGTCAGCTATGCAATTATTACAAAAAGTGCAAGAAAAAGATGAGGTTTTACAGTCAAGTATTACAAATCCTTAGCAAGCATGCATAGTACAAAAGAATACTGGTTCCGACGTCTCGGAGATGTACGCTGTATGATAAGAAACCTTGGTGCACCCACTTGGTGTAACATTAAGTTGTACAGAATATGCATGGGAAGATTTACATGATTTCCTATGCATAGCAAACAAAAATAAAACAAACATAGATATAAAAACACCAGGAGAACTCTGCTCTCTAGATCATGTAAATGTATCAAGATATTTCCATCATCGCTTTATTGCTGTGCTACACTTTATTTGTAATAAGACTGTTCCTCCCCTCGGAGAAGTTCAACACTTCTTTTGGAGAAAAGAATACCAAGCCAGAGAAGCACCACACATCCACATGCTATTATGGATTAAAGATGCTCCTGAATTTGGTCAGGACAGTGATACCACTGTTTTGCAGTTCATCCAACAATATGTCACTTGTGAAATACCTCCACAAAGAACACATAGTGACCTTCATGCACAAATTTTACAATTTCAAAGACACAAATGTGGGAAATATTGCTGTCGCAAATATATATATAAAAAAAAGGAAATACTACACCAAATGCCGCTTTGGTTTCCCTACACCAGTTTCAGCAACAGGTCAAGTAAACAACTTCATGTCTTCACTCAGACATAGGGCCTCATTGCACGGTATCCGGTAAAAAGCGCCGTTTACCGGCATGGCGCTATTAACGCCTTGGCAAGAGGCCGCTAATTGCGTACCATTATGAGTACGCGGACACGAGCATACCGCCATGCCGTTAAAGACCCCAAAAAAGACCTTAGCGGCACCGACGAAAGCGCTGATAGCACTTCCGACCTCCTGCACCACGCAAATAGCGGTCACCGCTATTAGCGGTCACCGTTAAATAGCGGAACCGGAAATAGCATCATCGCACAGGAGCGGGAAAGAGCATGGTGGCCATCTTTAAAAACACAATCCATTGCCATCCTCTGCCCCCTGGACCTGTGTCGACAACTGTGCCATCCCAAAGCCACAAGGATCCCCTCACCATGCAAAGGCCATAAATAAAAAACACTGACCACCAGCGTAAAGAGAAGTTTATGAACAGGGAACTCATAATGCTGACAGAGACCCCAGCAGGAAACTCTAATGTGGTATTTGCCAACAACATGCGGCGGGAAACCCTGATCCAGAAAAAGGCCATCTGGGCAGAGGTCGCCCTGAAAGTGAGTGCGGTGGGCACCACCACCCGCACCGTCAGGGAGTGCAGGAAGCGGTCGGACGATCTCCGCCTCCGGGTCCGCAGCATACTGTCTGCGAACCGCCAGCTGGCCATGGCCACAGGAGGTAGCGCTGATTCACCAATTAAATTGAAGGAGTGGGAGGAGACCTTCGCTAGCACGATTGGCGTCGAATCAATCAAGGGAGTCGGGAGCATGGAGCCTGGTGTGGCCACTACATCCGATGGAGGTGAGTGTACACATGAAACAATGCACTGTGAATGTTCTGGCACCCCCCAAATGTGAGCCCAGATTCACCTCATGGATGCGGCCACAATCATACATGCACACAACCCTGCCCATGTGAGTGTCACACCCCAACACACAAACATGCACGCATCACCACAGACAAATGCCACACAGACCCATGCATGGATGACCCACTCAACAGCCCCATCACCTGAATCCCCACCAATGAAGTCCCAATGCACAGAACAGCATGATGAACTGAATCTGCATGAAGCACGTTGAACCATCACCAATGCCACTCCCCTCTTTGTCCCCCACAGGCTCACATACAGACAGCGAAGAACCCGCCACTGCGACTCAGACTCCCCCTGCCAAGAAAAAACCCAGGGCACAGGAGACAGGGGACACCCTCACCACATCAAGGGGGACAGGGAGGAGTGAGCCCCTGCAGAGGGTCAAACATCGCAAGAGCGCCACTGCACCAATACCGCAGTCTATGCCAGCAACAATTGCCACACCCACTGATGTGAACCCTCCACCACAGTTTATACCCACGGAGGGCCCACCCTCCACTGCCTCAAGTTCCACTGGTGAGGCAGTAGCCACAGTGCCGCTGTCAGATGTGGAGGACCCTATAGAGTTCAACATGGAAATGCACCCCTCCACCCCCCAGGAAGCCCAGAAGGAACTCCACGGCCAACACCAGGATACAGTGTCCATGGCCAGTCTGGCAAGGAGAACACGGGAGGGTGCTGGAGCCCACCGCTGGCCTCACCTGTTGTCCGGGACGTAGAGGAAGGCGCAGCAGCCACACCACGAGCTGGCCACAGTGGCCATGACCTGACCGCCATCAGGCAGCACCAGGAGGACATTACAGTGCTGGTTGGGCAGCATGTGGAAGAGGCTGCCCGTCTCAGGGTGGAGATCACGGAGACTGCTAGGCACTCGAGGGAGGCGATGGAAGCCTGTGCCAACAGGATGTGCGTGGAGATTGGCCAACTGAGGCAGGTCCTCACGCGCATAGCGGACGCTATGGACCGCCAGTTCCCACCACCACCACACGTACAGACAGCCACCTCATCATCTGCGAGTTCAAGGCAGACAAGCCCCCTCCGCCACTCCATGCGCACCACGAGGCGCACATCATCCCAACCTCCTAATGGTGGTGGTGGCAATGGGAAATAGGGACAGCAGGGTCTAGCTGGCACATGCGCAGCAGGACACCAACATTGTGCAAGCTACACTTGGGGTTGTTGTGGGGGGAAGGGGGAAGGGTGTTTCGGGAGTGTTGTGGGGGAGGGGGGAAAGGATGTTTCGGGAGTGTTGTGGGGGAGGGGGGAAAGGGTGTTTCGGGAGTGCTGTGTGGGGAGGGGGGAAAGGGTGTTTCGGGAGTGTTGTGGGGGGTGGGGTGGTTGAACGGGTGGTGGGATAGTTGGGGACATGCACTTTTTCATCTCATTATACCTTAATACACTGGTGACTAGTTGAAACACAGGCTTGGACTTCGTCATTGTGTATGTGTACTTTATTGGTGACAGGGTCCATTTTGGGCTTCACCACAGACACCAGTGCACTAATACCCATATCCATCCTACAGAGTTAAACCATGTGTCTCAGAATATTTGGTTGATCAGATGCTGTCGCACATCGCGTCCCTCCAGGGCATCACCTCTTGCATGACCAGCATCCCCGTCATCCCGTCCTCATCACCATCATCATCCTCATCAGGTGGTTGCATTTCAACGTCAGGGGGCAGTGGCACATTCCGTCTGATACACATATTGTGCAGCATGACACGTGACATGGTGATCTTGCCCACCTTCTCATGGCTGTACAGGAGAGCCCCACCCGACTTGCTTATGCACCTGAACCGCGTCTTCAAAAGGCCAAATGTCTGCTCAATCACGACGCGGGTACGGGTATGTGCATGATTATAGTCCTCTTCGTGCCTGTTCTGTGGCTTCCGTACAGGGGTAAGGAGCCACCTCTTCAGGGGATAGCCGGCATCACCTGTATGGGGGGAAGAATGGGGACCTGTTACTGTTCACCTCAAGAGCGGCCTATACATATCACACATATCGACTTTGCATTGTGATTGAAATCCACGATTACCAGCATGCATGCAGACAATCTGTGTGACTGCAATGTGCAAAGTTGTGCTCGACCCTGCAAGTGGACATGCCCGATTCATGCCTCCGACAGTAATTGACATGTCCTGGGTGAGGCCAGGTCTTAGGAGTCCCTGGGACCAGGCAAATTTGGTACCACACTGCTAGTGTACTGCCATTCCGACATCGATGTTGCCATGCTGTGAAGCATCACTTCAGTGGTGCTATAGGTGTGTGGTTCAATGCTATGGCTAGGGGTGATCCCTTAGCATACATTCAAGGGCACATTGCTGTATTGCTGTTGTGCAGCGCTAATTCTGTATAACTATTTTGGCGCCATGTTGCTAATTTGTGTATTATGTGGTGTGGCATGATGTGCTATGTGGATGTGGATGGATGTGTAATATTTGGAAACCTGGATTGTTCTCAATGTTGTGCAGCTATAAATTGCATGTGGGTTCTTCTCAAGTACATTGTGGCCTTCCCTGATGGACATTGGTGTACATCTGTATGTCCATTTGTCCTACGGACGACAGTCAACACCCAGTTGGAGTATGTATCTCTCCCCCCGATCACACCCAGTTGGAGTATGTATCTCTCCGCCCCCCAATCACACCCAGTTGGAGTATGTATCTCTCCCCCCTGATCACACCCAGTTGGAGTGTGTATCTCTCCCCCCAATCACACTGCCATGTGCTTGCCCTGCTGCTCACCAAGTAGCCACAAACGTTGTCTGGCTTGTCGCTCCATGTAGCGTGGTATGGTTGAGTTCCGCAGGACCATAGAATCATGGGTTGATCCGGGAAATCGGGCACAACAATGTGTGATTATCTTGTTTGCGTCACATATCATTTGGACATTGATGGAGTGGAATTGCTTTCTGTTTCGGTAGACTACTTCATTGTGATGTGGGACCACCAATTCCACATGGGTACAGTCGATGGCCCCGATGCAACTTGGGATGCCTGCCAGCGAATAGAAGCCAACTTTGGTGTTTGCGATCTCCTGGGCTGTCCGTGGCAGGAATATGTGTTCACGTGCATGCTTCAGGAGGGCATCGAGTACCTGGCTCAGCATGCGTGAGAATACTGGTTGTGAGATGCCATGCATCTGCCCCACTGTATGCTGGTAGGTGCCTGTGGCCAAGAAGTGGAGCACAGTCACTACCTTCAGTAGAGGGGGGAAGGCAGTTCTTATGTCTATGAGGCTCACAATGTCGTCATGTATCATGTCCACGATGCTGGTGATGGTATCCCGGTCCAAACGGTACAAGGTGTGTATCTGCTCAGGGGTTAGGTTAAATGGACTGGCTCAGATCCTGGGGATTCGTGGCTGCCTCTGTGGTATTACTAGGTGCCCTGGTGGTGCTTGCTGTGCCTGTCTTGCCTTCCTCCTCCTCCTCCTGCGTCTCCTCTGTGCTGCCTGTTGTTGTTGCTGCTGCACTGCAATCATGTCCTCCAGCCCATGTAATGCTGCTAGTATTGGAACCATCTTGGTGTGGGAAGTGGTGTGTGAAGGGGTGTGGTGTGCTCCTTTTGTGATGCCACAGTCTCCATTGCCTCCACCTGTGCTGATTGTGTCTACCTGTGGCAGGTGGGAACACTGCTCAGTTCCCTTAACGGGTGGTTCACGATGCTGGTATTAGCGCAATGCCGGTAAGGGGTTTTTCGGGCTTTACCATGCTGCTATTAGCATGTCCGCATGGCTTGTGATGGTGTGCTATTAGCACCTTGCCGCTATTTACGGGATGAAGGGTCGCGTGCCCACGAACTAGCCGCTATTAGTGGCACCGTACTTAGCGGTGCCTCTAATAGCGGTAATCCGGGTCGTAATTGGCATGGGTGTTTAACGATACCGGTATTCCCTTACCAGTAACGTTAATCCCTTACCGCACAACCTGTAATGAGGCCCATAGTGTCAAAAGTAAATCACCTAAGAACACAGATTACATAAAATGAACAGAAGAATCAAAATACATCAATAATTACAATGCAATCATTGCCCTCCTATGGAATGCAAGCATAGATGTGCAGTACATTGCAGACAAATCCACTGCAGTCGCATGATATGTCACAGCCTACTTAACCAAAGCAGAGAAAACAGAGCTTCAGGACCTCTGGGATGACATTTCATCTGACAAAACACTATCACAGAAATTGTACAGCTAGGCATAAAAATCCTCACTCATAGAGAATGTGGCTGCAATGAAGCTGTAGACCATTTAACTGGTACTGCCTTGTATGGAAAATCAACAATATAGTATGGCTAAGTCTTGGTCCTGCTAAATCTCGAAAAAGAGTTCTCAAATCATATGAGGAAATAGAAACAATAACCAAAAATGATCCCAACAGCCAAGACAGTTTGAAAAACAATTTACTAGACACATACTACCCAAACCGGAGTACCACTTTGGAAACCATGTGTCTCTACCACGTAGCCCAAAACTTCACATACAAAAATAATGTTAAACCAGATGAAAAGAAAGGTAGATACAGAGTGATAAATTGTTAAGGCAGCTTAGTGGAACTTACCAAGCGCAGCTTAATTAGTCATATCAAATTGTCATTAAAAAGTCCTCAACATAAAGAACTGTATTGCATGTACCTGCTACAACTTTTTAAACCATGGAGAAAAGAAGAAGAGTTACTGGATACATATGACTCCTATGAAGACGCTTTCAAAGAAAATGAAAGCACAATAACAGACGTAAACTTTACACAGTACCAAACAATGTTGCACAATGAACAGCAACACGAAGAAGAACTCCAGGCCCAACTACAAGTGGACACTCCCGACAGTAGTCAACCTTCAGTAACAGGAACCCAAGAACCACTTGGACAGCCACTAATAGCAAATGAGGCAGAATTAGCCTTGACATAAGTAGAAAACACCATGTGTCAGAAGACTTTGCTGTACTGAAATCACAACTGAACAATGAGCAGTGTAGCATTTTCCAAGAACTAACAAAACAAATTGAACGTGGTGTGGAACATGAAAATAAAAACTGTACCTGCCAAGACTACAAACATATACTTCTATATGTGAGTGGTGAAGTTGGTTCAGGCAAAACATTCTTAATCAAAATCCTCAGCAAGTTCCTTCAGCAATTGACAAACAACAAACTGTCAGTTGTTGTAACTGCCCCCACAGGGTTAGCTGCCTACAATATAGGTGTTGTCACTTTACACCGATTACTACTTCTTCTAGTAGAACACCAAAACAAATTAGACTATTACAAACTTTCCACAGAAGCTGCAATAGAACTACACAGAGTTTTCAAACACATGAAAATGCTGCTAATAGATGAGGTGAGCATGGTCTCCAACCTAATGTTGGCTTTGATTCACCTCAGATTACAAGAGGTACTCAAAACAGACTATGAAGAGCTCTTTGAAGGAAAATACATTGTTGTTTTCGGAGATCTTCTTCAATTGACACCAGTGAAAGCTGAACCTATTTTTAAAACCTTAGGGCACAAACTGTGCCATAAAACTCTTGGCAGCATAGGAAATGTCAACCTTTGGCAACATTTCCAATACAGAGAATTAACTGAAAACAGGCGCCAGTCTGCAGACCTCACATACGACAACATTTTAAAAAGTATTAGAGTTGGTGTACTATCTCAAGAGGCACATCAATATTAAAAAACAGGCACATCCATACACTCTATGTCCATAACTCATGTTCTACAGATGTCATGCAACATTTAGCACACAAACATGTCAATTGTATGTCCTTGATGCCAAATCTTGCAAGCTGTTCCAAATTCAATGAAACAATGTTAAAACATGCAACCAATAATTGAAATCTGCTCTACAGATAAACTAGAAATACATGGTATGACACAACCGATGTGTCAACAAGCCACAACAAGACTAAATACCCTATAAAACTCTATCTCCAACACAGCTGATTTGGAGAAAATATTAGAATTATCTTTAAACTGTAGAGTAATGCTTAAACGTAACCTTGACGTGAGGCAAGGACTAGTTAATGGAGCACTTGGTACAGTTGTTGGCTTTCAAACATACCCACATGACAACAACATTCAATTTGTCAATATTCTCTTTGACAAACTATCAGAAGTTAGAAGTATACGACGCTCAACAGGCCGCTTTCTTCTTTTCAAAGACATGTATGTACGCAGAGAACAATTTTCACTGAATCTAGCATACGCAGTGACCATTCACAAATCACAAGGTCTTACCCTAGGTAAAGCATTAATAGATATTGGAAGCACAGTCTTTAAAGAAGGCATGAGCTATGTAGCACTATCATGCTTACGCACACTTGACGGGCTATTTCTAATCAACTTTGATGGAAGTAAAGTAAATGCTGATATTCCTTGCATTCTAGAATACAAAAGGCTGTGTTCAATCCACACACCCCATCTGAAAACCTATCCTATTCCAAAACAAGCAAAACATTGTAAAATAAAATTACTTCAAACTGAAACAATACAGGATATCACTACAATTCCGGCAAAGAAAAAAAAGAAACTAATACTTCATCAAGTACCACAGTCAAACAAGAATCTTGTGGTCAAAGTAACTCAACTACTTCTTCAAAGAAGCAACACACACTCCAAATAAAAGACTTCTACACAGAACCATCAGGTCCATTCAAATTTTCAAATGTAACTGCTGTAAATTGCTAAGCAAATGTAGCAATAAATATTCTATTCTAATTGCCACCAATTATTGAGAACATTTTCTTACACAGTACAGACCAATTGTGTTTGCAAATATTAGTCCTTCATAGAAATGCAACCAACAATCCTGACAACACTTACAGTGTTCATGGAATAAGAAAAGAATTGGATTACTGTGCTGGAATTGGCAAATTTACTATAAACTCACAAGACGATCCACAAGAATTTCTAATGTACTTTCTACAAGTACTGGAAAACAAAAACATACCTATAAATGAAATCTTTCAGATTTCATACATGTGGAAACATACATGCACTCTCTGCCACCATGTGGCGCATGAAGAAGTCCCTAATGAACACTTTGGGCCTCATTACGACCCTGGCGGAAAGGGGTTTGCGGCAGCGTTAGCTGCGCCAACCCCTTTCCGCCAATTACAAGTTCCCTTTCCGCCATGGCGGTTTTTACACCTGCTTTTAGTGGGTGTAAAAAACCATGGCGGTAAGGGAACTTGGTGTTAATTACGCCACCGTAATTTACGGTGGCGTAATTAACGCCTTCCCCACTCCCATTATGCCCTATGGGGCAAAAATGGGAATGGGGAAGGGTAAATGGGGATTGGGGATTTACCGCCCCGCCAAGGTCGGAATGGGGCGGTAAATCCCCTTACCGCCATGGCGTTAACGTAGTTAGCGCCATGGCGGTAAAGTCACGGCCCTGGCGGTAACTTACCGCCAGGGTCGTAATGAGGCCCTTTGTGTATGTAACCATACCTAACTGTGAATCCATTCCATTTCAGCAACTCATAAAAAATGCAAACCATGGAAGATTATGTGCTACCTGCAATTCAGATAATCGCTCCACATTGCAAATACAGACTCATAGTAAATACGTAATAGTAATGCTTTTATGTTACAATGCAGATGGTACCAAAAACAACTGTAAAATGACTGGATTCACGCATGGTCAAGTATCACTTGGTTAGAAAACCTTCACAATAGGTATAATCTACCACGCTGGAGCCCCAACAAATGCAGGTCACTGCACTGCATATAGAAAAAAGAATTGTGGATGGTTCGATTGTAATGATAGTACCATTACTTTAAAGCAGAGATTGCCAGCAAATCTTGTAAAAGCTTAATTAATATTCTTAAAACCAATATTTAATATGTAATCTGTGTATGAACATAAGCAAAACTTCAATTTCAAAACTGTGCACAGTTAGTGTACACCAACATGTATCTAACTGCCCCAAAAATATGCAACAAGCAAATAGATAAACAAATACTACTGAAATCAAACAAGCAATTCACAGAATATGCCAAAAGGTATATAACTGTCCCAAGATTCTGCAACACGCAAACACATAAATAAATACCACTAAAATCAAACAAGGAATATACATTAGGAATACACCAACAGGTATCTAACTGCCCCACAAATCTGCAACAAGCAAACAGATAAACAAATACTACTAAAATCAAACAAGAAATATAGTTAGAATACGCCAATAGGTACCTAACGGCCTAAAGAAATTTGCAACAACCCAACAGATAGATGAATAGCATAAAAGTAAAAATAAATAATTAGAATATGCCAACAGGTATCTAATTGCCCCGAAAATCTGCAACAAGCCATCAGATAGAATATTAGCAAGAAACAGGGCCTACAGCCTTCGGCCATGCACACAAGAATCTAGGGCCTGGCCACAACCACCGCAGCATAATACACCTATACTACCAAACATTTTGACTGTGGTATGTGGGTTGCTTACAACAACCCAAAACCAACATCATACTAAAGTAAAATAGCAAGTAGTGCATTCATTATGTCCTATGACCTTGGGCATGGCGAACACATCCTAAACAAATACAGTATTTGACCCATCTCTTACTCCTCAACCCTCCCCAAGCCGTCCTGCACACCAATACACTCCCTAAAATTGCATTTTGCCTCTGTTCGCCGCCGCGCTGTCAGCAGAACCAAGATGGCGGGTGCATTGAAACAATGTGATGCACCTCACGTCTCACCACAGCCGATTGGCGAACATGTTGCACGTCCGCGGACATGACACAAGCCGATTAGCCAATCAGTGTCCTGTCCGAGGAGCGAACAGGCGAGTGTGTCCGCGGAGCGGCCATAGATAACACTAATTCCTTTGCCTTATGTTTTGGCCATTTAAAAAAAAAAAACTACTGGACAGATTTACACCAAAATTTTTTTTAAAAAACATGCTATCGGGACTAATCCGCCGCTCCTGCCACAAATTTGGTGTAAATCCGTCCAGCGGTTTGAGCTGTAGGCTTGCGCGAAGTTTTTTCCCATTATGTATACGGGAAAAAAATACATTTTGGGACCTATCCTATAATTTTTCCCCCCTTGGACCAAACCTCACTAAAATTTGCTAAAGTATTCAGAGTGGGCCATTTACTTTTTTTGCAAAGTTTGGTGAGGATTCGTCCAGGGGGAGCAAAGTTATAAGTCGCCCAAAAATAGTGTAAACACATGGAGGATAGAAAAAACCTGCACTCCATGCAGGAGGTCAGTAGATCCCAACAAATGAAAAAAAAACTCGAATCCAGATAAGTGGAAAAGTCGAGTTTAATGAATGGTAAAAAATACAAAATAAATGGCAAAAACACACAGCAAGCAATACAGGACGCCTAGGCAGTGTCCTTAGACGCGTTTCGCGCTTCCCTGAGCGCTTGATCACGTTAGGAGGACGTGTTGAAAATGAAAGTTAATATTGTAGACTGGTCCTTCTTCCATGTTGCCAACCAACCTAAGCTCACAACCTTGCATGAAACCATAGCGGCCATTTTAGAGTGTGGTCAAGAAGCTGCTTTAACCATAGAAAGTGCAAGTTTAGATACAACAGTAAAATACAGAGCACATTAAAATCCCACACTATAAATGCTGAAACGGAAAGTTGATAAATAGACAAGTCAGACAATACAGTGGATGTCAAAACACATTGCTGTACAAGAATTAGTACACATGAGCAAAAATTAGAATGGGGGATTTAAAAACAGTCAGTGAATGCATGCTCAGTAATGAAACATGTAGCAAGCTGCAATTTAAAGTGCAAGTGCAATAGATCGTAAACATATCACTCTAGCAGCATAGCCTAATCTAAAAAGGTTAAGTAATCATAAAGTGCAAGTGCATTATTCATTGAGGATTTAGCAATCAGTGAATACAACCTTTAGGATAAAATCATGTTGTAAACTGCTATATAAAGTGCAAAGGCATGAGGTCGTAAACATGTCACTCTAGCAGCATAGCCTAGTTGAAGAAGGTTAAGTAATCATAAAGTGCAAGTGCATGACACAATATTGGAGCTTATTATGGAAAAAGTACAAGCAATCATACCATGGAGGAACAATATCGACCACCAGACTTTCACAGTACAGATATAATCATGTACTCACTAACTTCAGACCCCCTAAACACAAAAGAAAAATTTAGGGAAGACAGCCAAAATTCACCAACTAAACAATGAAAAGAGTTGGATGACATACAAAATAAGAGTAAAATCAATAAACAATTCCAGGCCAGGTCAAAAAAACATTTTTACAAATAAGTACAAATGAGAAGAGAGCAGGAAGCAGTGTGCAAATGGCAGAAGACCAAGATCAAATAACACTGAGCAAGAGAAGAATAAAAGGGGGAGATTTGTGCAAATGCATAAAGGAACAAAATAATTAAAATAATTAAGTTCCCACAAAAGTATATAACTCCTCATCCACATTGTGCCCGTTAGGATATTTAGAATCAAAGTCCAAAATAAACCTGGTTTCAAGCTGTCTCAGTTTTAGAGTGCGATCACCACCCCTTGGGTCAATCGGTACATGAGCGACAGCAAAAAATGTAAGTAAATGGACATCACTGTCATGTTGCTGCCTAAAATGTTTGGCCATGGGGTATGTGGGGTCAAAGTTCTTAATAGCTCTGAGATGCTGTAGGATGCGGAGCTTAAGAACACACGTGGTGGATCCAACGTACCATTTCCGGCAGGGACAGGCTAAAACATAAACCACAAACGGGGTCTCACAGTTGATAAAATGTTTCAGCTTAAATTCAATGCCCGTAATAGGATGTAAAAAAGATTTACAAATAGTTGCATGAGGGCAGGCTTTGCATTTTTGGCACTTTGTAAAACCCTTAGGTAAGCCAGGTAACCAATTGGTCCTGATGGAATTTTTCTGGACAGGGGGCAAAAAGCTGGAAACCAGTCTGTCCTTTAATGAAGGTGCCTGTTTGTAAGTTAACGTGGGGCATTTGGGGAGTAAAGGACCAATATCTTTGTCCAGCCTGAGGATGTGCCAGTGTTTAACAATAATCTTACGGACATCACATGAGGCCTTATTAAAAGTAACAATAAGGCGAGGATCATCCTGGTCCTTATTTTTACTCCTGCTAGCAGAGCCATGTAATAACATTTCTCTTGAGAGTGACCGCGCTTTTAAAAAGGCCATCTCAATGATCTTTTTTTGGTACCCTTGAAGTAAAAAATCGGCTGCAGCCACCTTGCAACAGTGATCAAATTCCTCAATATCTGTGCAGTTGCGCCGAAAGCGAATAAATTCGCCATAGGGGATGCTGTTTTTACAGGAGAGCGGATGACAGCTCGTGGCATGGAGTGGCAGACCAGTGTTGGTGGGTTTTTTATGTAGGGAAGTATGGATGCCTAAATTGTCCAATCTTACATTAACATCCAAATACACGATGTGAGTAAAACTGTGGCATTCAGTGAATCTCAAATTCACATCATTGGTGTTAATGCTGTTCACAAAACAAGCCCACTCGTTCTCATTTCCCTTCCAAATAATAAAAATGTCATCGATATACCGCCACCAACCAATAACTTGTGTGGAAAAACAAGCTAAATGTAACTCAGACAAGAAAGTAGCCTCCCACCACCCCATAGTAAGGTTAGCATACGATGGCGCAAAGGTACTGCCCATGGCAGTGCCCCTAACCTGGTGATAGAAGGAACCCTCAAAAAGAAACACATTGTTAGTTAAGCAAAACAAAAGCATATCCAAAATCATACCATTGTGCCCCAAATAATTCAAAGAACGAGTGTCCAAAAAATATTTGCAGGCTGCCAATCCGATCGTGTGATCTATAGAAGTATATAGGGAGACAACATCTAAGGTTGCCAACATTAGGCCCTCCTCCCAAGGTATATCAGAAATATGACTCAAAAAGTCCTTGGTATCACGTAGATACGAAGGCAGGACTGACACCAACGGGAACAACGTCTCATCGATAAATTGGGCCATATGTTCGAGGAGGGAACCACATAAGGTAACAATTGGCCTGCCTGGTGGATGAATCAAGGATTTATGAGTTTTTGGCAGAAAGTATATAGTAGGAATGGTATGACTCACAGGCACAAGAAACTTAGCAAGCTCATCTTCAATTAGGCCTTTTTCGGCCCATTTGGTACATAAAGTGGTGAGCTCCAACTGCATTTCAACAAAGGGATTCTTAGAAAGCCTGGAATAACAGCATCGATCTCGTAGCTGACGATTAGCCTCAGCCACATAGCATTCCCTGTCCTATATATATTTATTTATATATTCAATCAAAACAAGTGGAGTGGCAGGGCGCTACTCTGGGTGCCAGCTGCAGTAAGCTCGAACAGTCCAAAGATGTTCTCCTCCTAGCACGCTTTCATGCCTGAGCAATCTTCTTCCGGGAGGCTGACTGTATGCAGGTGTGCAGGGTTGAATCCCTCTGGTATGTACCAGGCAGTGGCAGTAGGGAATTTGGTTAACTGTAGCGTAGAGCCAGCCAGGATACAACTCTCCCCCATGATCAATGTTAGCCTTGTAGGGTATTTTGTGTAAATTTGGGCCCTAGCTGTATTTTCTTACTACCAAGAATAAAAGTGATTTAGCAACAATCACTCCTTGCATTCAGATTGGATTTGGTATTATAGTAGTATTGTGGCTATGCATTATTTCAGTACACAGATACATTTAGTTGGTATGCATTTCGTTGTGGTATAGTGATGAGCATAATTTCTTTGTTTTATTTGTGGCCCCAACATACAAAACCCCTTTCTTTTGTTTAGACTGTTCTTGTGATCTCTAGAGGCCTCAGGCTTCTACATTATTCAAGAACACCACATTTTCATATGGAGTGCCACATATGGCTGTTATCACTGATTTATCTACACCAGTGAGCTATGCTTCCATAAAGTATTCACAATAACATGTGGTATAATCACTAATTTATTTACATTAGTGAAACTATTTCCAGAGGCCTCTTTCTCTGCTGACTCATGTACGTCCAACAGACTATCAGATTGTGTTCCACTCAGAAGTCACACACACATACACTGAGTAGAACTACGCACACAGCTATTTATAATTACTAATAACATAACTTTTTCCACATGGGATGCTTGACATATATTACCTAATAACCTCCCCTTTTATCAGGTGATATGGGCTAACTGTACCAGAGAAAAACAGAAGCAAATAGAAGCCGTTACACGGATTGTGATTTACATCAGTTTCATTTCAAAATCATACATTTTCAGTTTTGCGAGGCAGTCTTTTCTAGAATAAACATAAGAGAAGCAATTGCAAAATACATGGCATTTCATTAGATTCTTTGCAACAATAAAAAGAACAGTGCATCAATTGACTTGCATTTCTGAATAGCAACATTAGAACACAGCTATGGCTACGCTGCCTGACTGAAATAGCCTTCATTCACACACCGCATTCTCGCTTTGTGTAAGATAATTAGCAGCAAAATTGTAGCAGATCAGCACGCGAACTTTCTGTACAGGTCGTTTTCTTTAAATGGCTCGGGGCTTCCCTTTGGAACACCCGGCGAGGACATGCAGTTCCAATCTGCACTCTTTGGTCCTCAAACCGGTGCCAATTGACTGGAATCTCCAGCCTGTGAAGGTCAGCAGTACACTGGAACGATGCCCCTCAATCAGGCAGCCCCACAGCAACTCCCCTCAGGCTTCTCACCCAAGCTGTGTAAAAATGTCCTCTGCCTTTCTCTCTCCCCGAGATTCTTCAGGAAACCTCAGTTACAGCCCACAAGGCTACGTGTCACCAATCAAAATACACAATATCTATCCTCCTCTTTCAACAATGGCTTGGCTTATACGGTTTAGAAACTGTATCTACTCATTTCCTGGCATGCAGATTTTGCATCCAGCTAACACAGTGACCAGAGAAAAAAAATGAATCCAAGTGCACGTTTAAAATGACTTTCAGAGCCTGTCTTTTCTACCTCATTTTGCACTGGAGAACACATTATGATGTTATTTGATTAGAATCATGTTAGTACTGTTAATTATATTAGTTCATTAATCCTCTAATGTGTCTCCTGCAACAGAGGCATTTCAGGTGAGAGAGATAAAAAAAAAATGGGTGCGTTTCTAACAGTGAAAAACATTATGTGTTCTTTGACTGAGTAGCCTGTCTTCATTTACATATCCGTATGTTACACCGGCAACACATTGCGTGCTGTACCGCATTATAGCAATACATTGATCTCATGCAGTGGTGCTGCACTCCAAAAACACGCTATATATTGATCCTATGTAGTAGCGCTGCGCTCTCAAAACACGCTAAATAATCCTACATATCCCCTGTTTTTTTGAGAATTTTGGCCATGGTCCAAGCCACAATTGGAAGAAATCCAACTTGCTCCCTTTCTTATTTTTTAAAATGTATGCGTGTTGGGATATCTTTCTCTCCCCGTTGTAGCCACTAACATGAGCAACATCTTCATTTTTACTGATAAAACAATCAACCATACTCCCATTATTAGCACCAGGGCAGCTAAACCCACTATAGAGCGTTCAAGACTACCCTCCAATCGACACAATTGTATCCTTTGGAACCTGTAAGTAAAAGACATTATATTTCACCTGTTTAACCACATATGTTCCATGATTTAAGTGTACTACTGTCAGGATTTTTAAACAGGTGCTGATCAACCATTTACCTTTGACCATTTTAGCCTGTGCTAATTCTTCACCCCCCATATTGCTAATGATCACTTCACATCCTTCTGATATACTTGGGTCAGATTTCAAACCACAAATAGCATCTGTAGCATCAGGAACAAACGGTTTACAGCTTTTCTGCCTGTAGTCTCCGGTCTGCGTCCTCCGAGTCCCGGCACCAATGAGGGAAAAGCCACCCAGTGGTAGCTTTTGTTTACTACAGCTGGCTGGCTTTTCCTTCATTAGTGCCGCAAAAGCAAAAGCCAGCACAGGCGGGCATCCATTTCACAAAATGGATGCGCCCATGTGCTTGCTTTTGCACACTTTTGAGCTTGAATTGCTAAAAATTTTTACATAGGGACTTCAAAAAAGAAAAATGCCAATCGTTTTTTTTTTATATTGCCTATCTATTTTTGAAATAAAAAGTTTTGGGCGAACCATTCCTTTAATACATTTTCACACCAATTCCATAAATTTTAGCTTCCATTTTTTATATATATATATTTACATATATTACCGTGTTTATGTGCCATTGTCATAATCAACCATCTTTATTTAACTTCTCTGCCACTACTATTGACTAGACCTATTCACTTTACCTTTTTTATGTTCAAGGGACTTTATCTGCTTCTACACGCTCAAGTTGTTTAATCTCATGTTTAGGGTGACATGGTTTAATTTGATTCACGTGAACAAACTGTTCTGTTGCTGTTTCACCTTCAGTCTTCAAAATTTTATAGACCACAGGAGAGACCTTATCTATAATTCGATATGGCCCCTGCCAGGCTGCTAGAAATTTGGAATTTTTCTGTTTACCTTTTCCAAAATGAAATTTACACACCTGATCATCCACACACTATTCCTTTACTGACGTCTTTTCATCATAATATGACTTTGCACTGTCAGCAGCTCTTTCTAAATTTTTCTGTACAAAAGCAAATGCATGTTGTAAATGCTTCCTCAGTTCATCAATGTATTCATGAACTGCGGATGCGCTCACAAGTATTTGCTCATGTGTCCTGTATAGCAGGTGTTGTGGTAACACCATTTTCCTACTGTTAAAACTTCCTGAGGGCTAATACCTATTGCTTTGGCAGGAGTTGATCTGATTGCCATCAGAACCAAAGGTAAGCGTAAATCCCAGCTGGAACCTGCTTCTGCCACAAATTTCTTTAAAATGTCCAGAACAAACCTATTGCTGCGTTCAATTCCACCTGAAGAAGCCGCCCGATATGCGATATGTCGCTTTCTCTTCACACCCAGTATTTGCCATACCTTACTCATTAGAGCACTTGTAAAATGACTTCCTCTGTCTGATTCTATTCTGTGTGGCAACCCAAACCTTGAAAACACATGTTTCACCAGCAATGTGGCTGCTGTTTGCGCCCTACAATCTGGTGCAGGAATACACTCAATCCACTTCGACATCAAACACACCACACTTAAAATATAACGGTTCCCCCTGCTCGACCTCTTTACAGGCCCTACATAGTCTATTTGCAAATCTGACCATGGAAGATTTAGGCCTCTTTTCATTAATGGAGCTCTATGCATTGGTGAAGCAGGTTTAAATTGGGCACATACTAGACATCCTCTAGTATATAATTCTACATCTTGGGACATATGTGGCCAATAAGCATAATCTTTTAGTATTTCCGTTGTTTTCTGTGAGCCTCTGTGGCCTGCATTTATAGCATCATGCGCATGGTGTAGCATTAACCCTCTGAATGAAAGGGGTACCACTCACTGTATTTGTCCTGTTATGGACTGTCTAATCATGAGTCCATCTTGTAGTCTTATTAGTCTTTTATTCTTTAATAGCACCCTCAACTCTTCTTTTCCGATACAATCATTTTCTGTTAAAGGGTTTTGTTCAGGATCTATCAAATGATTATAATAGATTCCCAAAATTTGATCATCCTTTTGTGCCTCAATCAGATCTTGGTCTGGTGTATCATAACTCCACTGTACCACTGGTTGATCTGTCTCCTTTGGTGCTTTAGAACGTGTTACTGCATCAATTTGTATTTCACCCAGTAAATGTTCAATAGGTAGCAATTCTCCCATCACAGCCCCAATTTTAGCCAGGTGATCTGCCTTATCATTTCCCTCCTTATCCTCTCCTGGAGTTTCAAATGCCCACAAATTTTACTCCAGTATATTGTTAAATCATTTTCTGACACCAATTTGTCTATGGCTTGTATCATTCTTCCATGTTTAAGTGGTTTTTTATTGTATGTAATCATGCCTCTCGCTTTCCAGCCAAGTAAATATTCCACAAAGCTATTTTGTGCGTAATCAGAATCAGTCACCAGGACAATTTCACGTAATTTATTATCAACTCCAGTAGCAATTGCTTTATAAATGGCTGCCAATTCCGCTACCTGACTGCTCCTAGCACCAATTCTCATCCCTATACTCGGGATACCTTCACACTTCAACCAGACATTCCCTATTCCTGACACTAATTGTTTATCACTGTCATTTTCAATGTGAAAGGCACAACCATCAACATATACAGTTGGCAAGTCTTTGCATGTTTTTCCATCAAAAGCTTTGTGTGGTGATTGTTCAAATTCCTGCCAATTAGGTTCCACTTCTATTTCATTTGATACTTGTTCAGCTGCACAGTCATGTAAATCTGCTAAACCTTGAGCAAGTGGGCTTTTTTTTATTTTGGCCATATCTCACTTCTACAGGAAAACCCTGCAATGCTAGCGTCCATGAAGTGATTCTGGACTGCGCTAGATTACCTGACCTAATTCTTTTACTCTCTAAAAACTGCAAAGGTTGATGATTTGTCTCAATAATCACCTTTTCTCCCTGAACAATGGGGCGGAAATGTTGTAGCGCCCACACAGTGGTTAATAGGGCCTTTTCACATTCATTGAATTTAATTTCAATTTGGGAAAATGCCTTACTTGCATATGCAATGGTCTTGTGATTCAAATAATGTTTTTGTGATAACACTGCTGACATACAATGTTCAGAGAAACCTATTTCTATAAAGAAATCCCTGTCCTTTATGGGATATGCTAAACATGGTGCCTTTACAAGACATTCCTTTAAATTAGCCACTGCCTCAGACTGCTCTTTTTCCCATTTCCAGGGTGTATTCAGTTTAAGCAGTTTAGTCAATGGTTGAGTGATTTCAGCACAATTTTCAATGAACTTGCTGTTATAGCCTGTCATTCCTAATAAACTTTTTATCCCTTTCACATGTTTAGGATCTTTTAGTTTCTGTATGGCTTCTATTTTCTTCTTTTGTGGATTTAGTCCATGTTCAGTCACTTCATGGCCTAGAATATTCACCTTTTACTTGCACCATTGTGCTTTTTGTAAAGCTACTTTGGTGCCTGCTTTCTGCAATTGGCCAAGAGCATGT
Source organism: Ambystoma mexicanum (assembly GCF_040938575.1). Taxonomy (NCBI): domain Eukaryota; kingdom Metazoa; phylum Chordata; class Amphibia; order Caudata; family Ambystomatidae; genus Ambystoma; species Ambystoma mexicanum. The sequence goes on from NC_090935.1 coordinate 186,185,065, forward strand.
CTTATTTCATCAAAATGGCTTTTCAAACTTTCATGTTTTATCAGGACATCATCCACATAAATTATGGTTCCTCTTTCTGCTGCATCAGGCATAGCCTTCCTCAAAAATATGCCAAATTCACTCCCACTATTGACGTACCCGAATGGAGTTTTAACACATGCGTATTGAGTCTTATCAAATGAAAAGGAAAATAAATTCTGTATCTCCTCTGCCAATGGCACACACCAATATCCAGAGGTGAGATCTAATGTGGTGAACACTTTTGAACCATGTACTTGAGCTAATCCCTGATCGATGAATGGCAGTGGCCATCTGGATACTGGCACTCTTTTATTTAACTCTCTCAAATCTGCACACAGTCGCCATTGACCGTTTGGTTTTAACACACCTAAAATAGGTGTATTGGATGTGCTATGAATGGGCCTGATGTTTCCCGTGACTCAAAATTTTTAATAATATCTGCCAATGATTCTAAACATGCTAGCGGTAGTCTATACTAGCGTACAAATACTGGGCTTCTGCTACACCCTTCCGGAAGCGTGGCCACATGTAAATTAGTTAGCCCGCAATCATAAGCATCTTTTACAAATACATCTTTAAACTCCATAAATATCTTCCTCAATTCATTTCTATCCTCCTCGTTGTCACATGCATCCGCTAATAAAATCTGCTCCTCTACCATTTTGGAGAATTCTGGAAAATGTTCCGGCATGGGAATCTCGGCGCTTTCTTCTAATTGTGTGGCTTTGTCTCTTTGTAAAGCTGCCACATTCAAATGTTTTGGCATATCAGCTTCCACTTCAATGGGCTGATTTTCTATTTCGTTTTCATTTAAGTTAAATGTTATGCAGTCCTCTTGATGACAGCGCACTGTCTCGCTTGAATCATAAGGGTACACAGAAAGAATTTTAAATATCCCTTTGGGTTGAGAGTCCATGTATTCTGGCAATTCACCCTTAGCATCTACATACTTTTCAGGAATATTTCCAATCACCATGTTATTTAGATCAGCTGTGTAATGTGATTTTTGTATGGCCATTCCTCCTGGGGAGTGTTCCTCTAAAGGAATATTCTGATAATCTTTATTATTCACCATAGTTTTTTCAGACCCTTCACCCACATCTACCACTGGAATGTATTCATAATACAGGCCTTGCTGTTTTATGGATTCATTCAGACATACAAATGCATCAGAATCTTTTATCTGCTGTCCATTTTTGCATTTCAGTGTTATTGCAAACTGCTTTGTGAATGCAGGGATAACAGTATCTTTCCTCATTTGTAATTCAATTGCATAAGGGACCAGTTGTGCGCAATGATAAGCCCTTCTTTTGTCTTCAAATTCAGGTGCCGGCCCACCTATGCGTGACCATATCTTTTGATTAAGGAAATCTAGCACCATACACATTCTGTGCATGATGTCATTGCCCATGTAAAAGTTATTTTGTGTTCCACACACTATCCAAACATTATGGTAAATTGTTTTTTGTCCAATGCTAATTTTCAGCATACATCTACCTGCAATTCGGTTTTCAAAGTCTGGACCGTCCAAACCAGAGACATACTGGTTTTTAATCCTAAATTTCGGGATCTCCTCCCTTTCCATTATTTTTTGCAACAATTTCTCATTAATGAATCTAATTTCCTGTTCAAGCGCTAAAGTGGCTTTTTTTTTGTTTTAGAATAGTCATTTATCCCAACATGAACTCATGGTTGTTCATCTTCCATGTGTATTTCAGCAAGAGTGGTAATGTGTTTTTCTGAACCTGCTCTAGGAGCAGTATTCTGTTTGCATGTCTTCTCTTTTAAATACAAACATAAGGTGTGCTCATCTATGGCAGTTTGCCATTCTTTCCTTGGGTCCAAGTATATTTGTATAGGTAATTTTTTATTTTCATTCTGCATCTTGTCTTGACACATTAATATAACAGTGACGCTAGGTATGCAACTATTCTGGAGATACACCTCCACTGCGTCATTTGTTTTTGCAACGGCGTGACATTTATTTATATTGCTTTTTTGTGATTTTAGTTTCTTAGGTCTCAATGGTTTTTTGGTTAAGGACCACAGTGCTCCATTCACCCCATCTATGAGCGGAGATAATCTTTTCAGGCAATCTGTTCCCATTAGAAATGGAATATCACAAATGAATGTGACCAATACCTCCTGTTTCATTCTGTGTTTACCTATCTTTATATCAACCTCGGTGGCGCCTATATTAGGCACCTCCTCCCCGTTAAAATTATGCACTGGACCTTGATTCTCCTTTACTGTGATCTGATTCAGCGGGGATCTCCCTTCATTGATACTCTTTACTAATTCTTTAGACATAATTGTGGCCTGTGCGCCAGTGTCAATCCTTGCAAATGTATGGCATTTTTCTTCCGCAATGATGGGAGAATAATACCTGTCTTCAACTTCCTCTAACACACATAGGAAATGCGAATTCTTACTGATTTCAGGGCTCACCTTTCTCAGGCCTTTTTCACTTTTGGCTAAGCACATCGGTAAATGAAAAGACATTTTTCCCTCCTTTTTGCTCATTCCTGTGTGAGAGACTTTATTCATTTCCCCATGTTCAGAGGTTTTTTGGAGTGTGGCCACCGTTCGCCCATCCATCCAGGTATCATCAGAGGTCACACTACAACCCTCTAACTGAACATGTGTAACAACATCACTTAGCAATGTGTCATTATCTAATTCTGTGCATTTGTGATTATTCAGTATAATACCAGCCCTTTTAACCTCTTCAAAAATATGTGGTTCAAAGAATTCTTCAGGTGATTGACCTGTACCCTCCTATTGAACATTTCTTTTTCCTGCCTGTGTTTGGTCATTGTTTGGATTGCCCAGGGAAGGAGTTATAGCATCGCCACTGACTCCCGGTTCACTGGTATTCCCCGTGTATGAGTCATTTTTCTTAAACCTGTCTCTTTGTTCTTTTGGGTTTTCAGGTTTTCCTATTTCATTTGTACATATTGCCAATGTTTGATTTAGTTCTAGGTTAAACCGTACCTCTCTTTTAGAAGTATTTGCATTTTCTGTTACATGTTCATGTACTGGTATTTTCACTTTTAAATCATTAGGCATCTCAGAATCATTATGCAAAATTACATCAGAGCAAACTGTCTTTTCGGCGCTGCAGGTATCATAAGTACTTAGTCACTTTTCAGAAGCCCCCCGATCATTGCCAGGGCTTTCTGCCCCCTCCTTTGATGACTGTCTTTGTGTTGTGCAGAGCTTTCCTATTTGCTCAGCCAACATTTTCACTTGGGCCTCGAGGCACTGGAATCTTTCCATCTCTCCAGAATCCTCTCTCTGTGGCCTAGATCGATATTGTCTGTTTTCTCCCTGATCTATTCTGATACCTCTCAGGAGAATGATTTCTATTGGGATGGTTCCTGAACTCTTGATTCATTTGCGGAGGGGAGCGGGGTGCACCCATCCTTTGGTTGTAGTCCCCTGGTGGGGAATCATTGTACTGACGTGAAGTGTAGTTCATGTTCTGTCTCATGTCTTGTCTCTCAGGTTGTGGGTACTGGCCCCTATGTTGACTCCCATTATCAGCAAATCGATCCACATAACTGGGTCTATCCTGATTACCATATATCATGGTATTGGGATCAAATCTGCTTTGTGTCCCCAATGTCTGATAAGGACCATCATTTCTTTGATCCTGATTTTGTCTCTGGTTATTGTTCATTCCTGACATATCAGGTCGATAGCCTGCCCGGGGCCTATCTCCTACGTACCTGGGGCTGATGTAACTCTCCCTATTACTAGGATCATGTGATTGGAACATTGGTGCAGTGTGTGATGACCTTTGTTAATTGCCCCTCTGTTCAGGTGCCAAATTATTTTTACTTGGACTTTGAGCAGACTAAAGGGACATTTTGGCTGACCTGATTTCCATCACTGTTGCTGAGGGTTCTTTAGATTTAGGTCTAGTATCTCTCATTTTATCACTTTCTCTACCCTGACAATAGAGTACCTCATATAGTTTTGTGCTTTGGTGTACAATCCATTCCAGGGACTTGTCACGGTCAAATTCATGGACCAATTGGGATATGATGTCTTTCTGCAGCCCATAGAAGTAGGCAGTTTTAAACTCATTGGAATTGGGGTCAAAAGATACATCAAAGCGAGAAAATGCTCTTTTTAAGTCTTGTAAAAACTGGCGAGGGGATGTATTAGGCCCAGAAGTGATTGTGTAAGCGACTTTCTTTTCCTCCTGCAATGACTGGAAAGGAGAAAAATGATGCCTAATCTCTTTTTCGAACTCCGCCCATGTCATATTCTGCTGTTCATTCAATCCTCTTATAATACTGGCCGTCGGGACATCTAAAGTTAAATGAAAATATTGCCTGTACTGTTCCTTAGGTATCTGGAGTGCTTTAAAAATGTCATGAACCGCTTCTAAGTGATCCTCAATGCAACATTCCCCTCCTTTTTTAAATGGTTTGATCAGGGCTTTAATGGATTTCATTATCTTTATGGGGCTGCTTGTTGCAATGCATGGAATTGCACTACTTGGTGACTCAACCCTGGTTCCAGGTGTATGGGATTGGTGGCGGCCCCCAATGGGAGTATCAAATCCCCCAAGGGCGCTGCAACCAAGTTCAGTCACCGGCCCAGTCACTTGGGCACTAACCCTTTGGGTAGAAATAGAATTCACCTCAACTCCATTGAATGTGGTACCCTGCCGCCTCTCCTGGGACATGGGAATGCACATTTGCTGTTCTAAGTCCTTACACTTTTTAAGGAGCCCGTTTGCTTCGTTTTGCAAATAGTTTTCATCACTCATTTTATTAATTTCCTCCTGCATGTCACACATTTGCATTTGGCACTCATGAAATTTTTTTTTCCTCTTGTCTCTTTCTTGGAGCATTTTAACCATTTCTTGTTCCGCATTTTGGAGGTCACTTTCTTTCTCATAATGTTCTTTTTGTAAAATCTGCATCTCTGACCCACCCTCATCTTTATCTTGTCTAATGTGGTCCACCAATGTTTTTAAGTGTACCAATTCTTGTTCACTGTCCTCAAATTGTTTCTTGCTTTTGGACAATTGAACATCAACATCTCTGCATTTTAACTGCATGTCTATTTGGCATACATCCAATTCTGCTCTTAACCTTTCCTGATTTTTACTTGCCCCATCTAAGTCAGTCTTTAACCTGTTAATTAGCTGGGTATCATTTTCTTGCATTCGCAGGGACCTATTCAAAATAAACCAGATTTTGGCGCATAGCTGTATCAAACAGTCTTTCTCTGCATTTTTATCGGCTGCATTTAATAACCTTAGAAGGCAGACCTGAATTATGCTGCCTTCTGCATAAATATTGTCTAGTTTTTCTTTCTGCACCTCACCCTGAAGGCGGTCATGCCATTCTGAGGTACTGTTTGATGACCACGTCCCATGTGCGAATAACTTTGCTTCTAAATATTGCACTAGGTCTGAGAATGTGGTTTCCCTTTGAGACATTCTGAAATTCGTTTTTAGTGACACACTGCTATTATGAAATGGGTTCCCTTTAATTTACAGATGGCGGTGTGAGACACACTTGCCACGCCCAGTAGGTGCTCTATGATCACTTTCCCGGCCTGCAACGCACCATAAATATGTAGGGTATTTTGTGTAGATTTGGGGCATAGCGTATTTTCTTACCACCAAGAATAAAAGTAATTTAGCAACAATCACTCCTTGCATTCAGACTGGGTTTGGTATTATAGTGGTATCGTGGCTATGCATTATTTCAGTACACAGATACATTTAGTTGGTATGCATTTCGTTGTGGTATAGTGATGAGCATAATTTGGTTGTTTTATTTGTGGCCCCAACATACAAAACCCCTTTCTTTTGTTTAGACTGTTCTTGTGATCTCTAGAGGCCTCAGGCTTCTACATTATTCAAGAACACCACATTTTCATATGGAGTGCCACATATGGCTGTTATCACTGATTTATCTACACCAGTGAGCTATACTTCCATAAAGTATTCACAATAACATGTGGTATAATCACTAATTTATTTACATTAGTGAAACTATTTCCAGAGGCCTCTTTCTCTGCTGACTCATGTACGTCCACAGACTATCAGATTGTGTTCCTCTCAGAAGTCACACACACATACACTGAGTGGAGCCACGCACACAGCTATTTATAATTACTCATAACATAACTTTTTCCACATGGGATGCTTGACATATATTACCTAATAACCTCCCCTTTTATCAGGTGATATGGGCTAACTGTACCAGAGAAAAACAGAAGCAAATAGAAGCCTTTACACGGATTGTGATTTACATCAGTTTCATTTCAAAATCATACATTTTCAGTTTTATGAGGCAGTCTTTTCTAGAATAAACACGAGAAGCAATTGCAAAATACATGGCATTTCATTAGATTCTTTGCAACAATAAAAAGAACAGTGCATCAGTTGACTTGCATTTCTGAATAGCAACATTAGAATGCAGCTATCGCTACGCTGCCTGACAGAAATAGCTTTCATTCAAACACCGCATTCTTGCTTTGTGTAAGATAATTACCAGCAAAATTGAATTTTCCATTGCGTCTACAGAAAAAAGGACATTTTGGGAACCCCCTATAACTTTGCCCCCCCTTGACAAAAACTCACCAAACTTAACACAAAAATTCAGAGAAGGCCATATACTTTTTTTTGCAAGGATTCGTCCAGTGGGAGCAGAGTTATAAACCGCCCAAAAAGTTCTCTTTCTATGAGTTGAGCAACTTAACCATAACTACACAGCCGATACCGTAGGTTGTGTAATATTACATGGCCCACGGTAGTGGCCGCGTAGTTATGGTTAAGTAACCAACCCATATGAAGACCACTTTTTGCAGACTTATAACTTCACTTCCACTGGATGATTTGTCATAAAATTCTGTAAAAAAAAGTGTATAGCCCACTCTGAATTTTTTTGGCCAGTTTGGGAGAGGTTACGTGAAGGGGGGGAAAGTTATAGGGGGTCCCCAAAATGTTTTTTTTCTCTATAGACTGAATGGACAAAAACTTTGTGGATGCGTACACTAACTGTGCGGCAGGAGCGGCGGCATTGTCCCGAAACTGTGCTTTTGTAAATTTGGTGAAAATCCATCCAGTACTTTTTTTTAAAACAGGTCAAATTTACATCTTCAGAAATGTGTGATATCTGGCTCTGCTTCGCAGTCCCATTTCACTGTTCGCTCCGCGATCAAAATTCTGATTGGTCTGCAGTTTGGCGTGATTTCGGCGGAAATTGGACTAATCTGGTGGTTGGCCTGAGGGAAGCGTGATGTGCGTCATAATTATTTGGGTAACGCCGCCATGTTGTATCTGAGGATAGTGTGGTGGTGGGAAGAGGGGATGGAAAGGGTAGGGGAGTGAAAAGTGGTTCATATGATATATTTGTTTAGGTGGAAGAAGACAGTGGTGTGCAAGCGGTGTCCGGACAATTTGCGGGTAGCTCCTCAGGCAACTAGCTTCTGTGGTGACTGCAGGCAGGCTCAATTGGGGATGGGGAGTGGATTGCAGATGATATGAGGATATTTGCATTGGGTGTACAATGCTGTGTTGTGTGTGGTAAGTCTCTATCACCTTTGGTGCATGGCTGGAGGCCTTGCACCAAAGAGTATGCCCACTGGTTGCAAGCAGGTTTCACACTATTGGTTTGTGTGCATGGTTAGTGTGCAGTGTACACATTGTTGGTTGCATGGCTGTGGTGATTGTTAGCACATCCCACAGTTTTGGGTGCATGGCTGGAGGTGATGGAGTCAATAGTCTTGGACTGTGTCCACTGGGTGAAGTGTTGCAATATTGTGTGTATAGTAGTGAATAAGGTTAAAGTGGTTGGTTTATGTGTTTGGGTTTTGCCCATTGGCCAGATGACTGAGTACTTTACTGTATTATGATGTATTGGTTGTCAGTAGTTAATACAGTCTTGGATGCAGGGGCAATGTTCTCAAGATTTTATGGTTTGACTGGAAGTAGTACGTATGTGAACGGAAGTGGGTGTGGTGCCAGAGGCTGTGTTGTTTGTGGGTTATGGTAATTGGCTAGATGTTCGCATGCATGGATGTATTATGTTGTGGGGCTGGGTAGGGGGTGCCGGTGGCTGTGTTACGTTCGTAGGTTGTGGTAACTTGGCACATGTTCGCATGCATGGCTGCATTGCCCGGCAGTGGTTGTGGCCAAGGCCTAGCTATGTCTTGGCCACAACCACCGCAATGTAATGCAGCAATGCATGCAAACACTGTGATACTGGTATATGGATTCCACAAATATGTTTACGGAGTGCATTTCTTTTTGCTTAGATTGTTTGGGTACATTTTTATAACCATACATTGCTCCATCATACACACCTTTTAATATGCATCTCTCCAAGGGTGGTAACCTTTACAGAATGGTTGGGGAGGACATTTTAGACTTGGTAGAGCAATAGAGGTGAGCTGAAATGCGTGCACTTCCAAATAGTGTACTTGACTAGACTCGTCATCCATTACGGAGAGACATGACATGACACCATTTGCGTTTTCTTTATAGAAATGCTTTAGAAATAAAACATATGCCATTAAAAGAAAAGGAGCATTTCAGAGTGACATACCCTTGCGCTATACAATTGGTCGTAGTAATATGTTCAGCAAAATGAGTATGTTGTTTCTCTTTTCTCCCCCATCCAGCATGGAAGGTACAGCAGTACTAGACACACTACTGTGCGAGAAAAAGTGTACACCTCACTTTGAAAATTACAGTGTCACTTGAAAGACAACATGCTGCATTGTCGCTTGTAATCACTCCAAGTTCACATTTCTTAAGGGGGATTTGTCCTTGCTAATATCCCCCATGGCCCCTATTGATGTGTATCTCCTGCCATTGCAATGCTCTGTTTACACAGTGCAACATCTTCAAATGTTGCACGTCCCAGGAGAGCTCCCAAGTTGCATTTCTGCCCTGGCATTCAATTATCGCACAGAAGTGAGAGCTCAAGGCAAAAAAGATTTTAATCAGACAGGAAGTGAAGGCTAATTTTAATAGAATGAAGGTGCATACAACTCTTAAGTGTTTGACAGGTCATTATAAGGACAATACAGCCAATCTTTCATCACACACTTGAACATATGATGTTCAGTTTCAGTGCACAGGTTGCGTTCACTTTCAGTGTTGTGTTCTATGTATACGTTTGAATGGGTTGGAGAACCATGTCAACAAAACCACCAACAATCATATTAGTCATTTAGGCTGAATGCTGGAAACATGGCACTGTAACACAGCGTGAAGACTGCTGTTACAAAACCGAGTACAGTGCACATGGACAAAGTCTACGGAATGGTACCTTCACAATTATACATACAGAACTGTATTCTTCTAAATTTTAATTCCTATAAACATAGTATGTAAACTTAAGTAACTTCTGCAAATTCCATGGTTATACTGTGTCGACAGGAAATTGCTCTGTACGGCATATTGGACAGTTGCAGACTACCTTTGCAGAGAATGTGTGCTGCGACTATAATGTAAGTTATCTTTCATTTTTATTTAAATTTCATACAATGTCTGCCCTAGGAGCAATTCATGCGTACTGTTAAAGGCTATTTTACAATGAGCATGTGTCCTGTTGAAAGAGAGGTATGTTAGGTTTCAATTTCCGGCCACCATGCAGCTAAAAAAAAGATTCAGGCGGCAACGTGTTATGATTTCTCTGTGCATTTCCAAATGTAAGTAGTGTAGTTACATAGAAGTTAGTATTACGTACATGGAGGGATGATGGTACCTTTAACATGGTGCAATTAATGTACAGATGACACAATATATAAATGTATTTTTACGGACCCTATGTACTATTTATATGTGCAGTGCCTTATGAAGCAATAGTGTATGTTGGCAGAATGTGTGTGCGATGACTCCACATACGTGGGTGGCAGGGCCATTTTACGCACGTTGGTGTCTTTGGGCACAGAGATATTTGGGGCTCTTGTTTATGAAACAAAAGGAATTACTTTACAATTTCTCCAAACAGTGTAAGTAGTGAATGGTTTTCAAATTGTGTCTCAATTACACACTAAAAAGAGAAGCAGAAGTTTGAAATTTTAAGGAGTACAGCAGACTTTCAAATATGGTTGCTGAGTTGTGTACCATATGCTCCACTCCATTGTGTGTTCCATCCAGTCAAATGGTGTCCATAACAACAAAGATGAACTAATGGCATAAAGGATGCCAGTGGCATGTGTGGAGGCATATATTGATGACACAAATAATCAGGATGCGAGATACTCACAAAAATCCACAGTTTTTGGACATATTTATTTCCATCTCAAAAACCAGTGTCTTGAATTTCATACAAACTTTCGCTAAGCACGAAAGCGATACCGGACAGATTTCAATAAAAACATAGGGAAGTGCAGTTGTGCACCCTCATCGGGATATAGAAGATGAGTACCCTAGTGACAAGCACATTTGAGTATACGACGTAGGTGACACAAGTAACTCAGATCAGTGCTGCCCTCGGTTGTTCTTCAACCCGGGTATGGTTTTCAAACAAAAACAGTGTACAAAACACGAAATTCGAAACATACAACAAAGGGTATTTTCACAGTTGTGCCACAAGTGATCGACACAGTTGTGTTTCGGCCAAAATGGCTTGGTTGAAGCTTGTAGTTGTGGTGGCCTTCATCAGGAGAGACTAGTTGAGGAGTCTGTCCGTGGGTAAGATCTATGGGAGGGAGGAGAACTATGAGGATCTCAAAACGTACATAATGAATTAGGGGTTAATAAATAACAGCTCATTGGTGCTAGAGAAGTACACCAGTGGTGTATTGGGGAACGCAGCTTACCGTCCGACCAGAGTAAGGCAGTAGACTGTCAAAAGGCCTGGGTGAAATCCTAGGTCTGGTGGTGTGAAAAGATACACCAATGGTTGTAGATCGGCCGTGCCGGGGAAACTGGATTCAAACGGCGCTGGGCTTATGATTAGCCATTGATCTGGAGAGAGGGAGACACAAAGGTATGTCCCTGTCAGAGCACTATGGTGGCTAGAGGTGAGGTGAGGCAAGACGTGTCAAAAGTGCAACGGTCTTGTAATGGCGCTCCCCGGTCAGCCGGGGCCTGGCTTACCTGATTCACATTCTTTGAGTTCTTGCTGGGTTCACGGTGGCGATGGAAATGGCTGCCTGCCGTGAATCAGCAGATATAACTGGGGGGGTGGACACGCCCCCCGTGTGCTGGGCCAATCCCAGTGAGGATGTAGGTGTCGTGAACACCCTATGATAGGCTTCTTTGTACTGTCACTCAAGGGGAGTCATCCCGTGTCAAGGGTGTATGCATCCAGTGTGGAATAGAGTGAAGGAACTACACTGGGATGTGTTGTGGGAAAGGTAGTCTCTGGGAGTGCATGGGCGAGGACTGGTGAAGGGCTCGTGTGAAACAACATGACCCTGTGGTCATGTGTAGTGGGAGGACAGTGATGCCACAAGCAATGAATGAAGGTTTTCTCTATATATATCCATGCATATGTTAATCTGAGAGGAACCAAAGCAAACTTGCACATGTATGATTTTACCACATGTGTATGCACGTACATATTTTGCAGAAAAAGTAAAACAGTGCAATACCACAGATTCTAGCTTGCAACGTTTGTGAACCATATGTGCGCATAACACCATTTGTATGTTGTGTATATGACCACAACTCTGACCTATTGTGGGCATGCGGCTAAAGTGGTGTGGTTGGCACAGAGTCCCACACAAAGGGTATTAGTCATGATTCTAAGTGACTAGTCCCAGAAGTGTTTCCATTCTACTGTAATATTGAGTCCATTCTTAACAGTGTCTAGTCTGCGGACCCATTTCTGCTCCAATCTGGTAAGAGCGAGGTTAATGTCTCCTCCTCGTTTCTGCGGGGTTAGTTGCTGGAGGACGGTCTATTTAAATTGTTCATGTGTGTGTCCTTTTTTGGAAAAATGCTCAACCAGAGGCTTGTCTTGAACTGAGTTTTTGAGGCAGGATCTGTGCTCATTGATCCTTTGTTTCACGGGCCTTATTGTTTTGCCAATGTATATGAGATCACATGGGCAGCTGATGACATAAATGACGTATTTGCTCTCGCAGTTCATGTGGCTCCTCATTGTCCATTTGAAGTCTTTATGGCTGAAGGTTTTGCTGGTCTTGGTGTATCTACAGGCTACACAGTGACCGCAGCTATAATGTCCAATGACCGGTGGTAGGTTCCATAGGGTGGGTTCTGTTTTAGCTGGTTCAAGGAAGGTGTGCACCAAGGTATCCCTGAGGTTTTTGTTTTTCTTGAAGGCGAACAGAGGTTTTTTGGAGAGGCTCCCTTCATTCTTGATTAGATGCCAGTGCTTATTGATGGTGGCCTTGATAAGATTGCTTGCAGGGCTAAATGTGGTCACACAGACAGTTCTGTCTGTCGGATCTTTGATCTTGGTGGTGAGGCAGATGGTGCGGCCCGTGTTGGCGGCTCTTTTTTTAGCAGATTTTATGGACTTCTTGGGGTATCCTCTCTCTATAAGCCGTGTTTGTAGCTGTGAGGCATGTTGTTCGAACTTATCTCTCTCAGTGCAGTTTCTGCGTATCCAAAGAAATTGTCCATAGGGCAGGTTGTATTTGAGCCCCTGAGGATGGTAACTTGTGAAATGTAGTAGGCTGTTCCTGTCCGTGGGTTTGCGGAAGAGTTCGGTTTTGAGTTTGTTTCCAGAGCGGTAGATGTGTAGGTCCAGGAAATTAATGGCATGGAAATCCCATTAAATGGTGAAATTGATGTGTGTGTTCCTTTGGTTAAGCCACAGGTGAAAAGCTGTCAAGGCTTCTTTGCTTCCTTCTCAAATCAGAAGGACATCATCAATGTACCGCCGCCAGATTTTGATGTGATCTTTATACGGGTTGTTCTCATGGTATACGTGGTCGTCTTCATATTGGGCCATATACAGATTGGCCACATCTGGTGCGAACGTTGCGCCCATACTCACACCTTTGACTTGCTGATATATTTGGTGTTCAAACAGGAAGAAGTTTTCGCTTTGTGGAATGGAGGTGTATAAGGCCTCAACATCCACAGTGACCAGGATGGAGTTGGGTGTTAAATCCACTGTTTGAAGAATTTTGATAGTTTCCGTGCTATTCTTAATGTAAGATTTCATTTGGCCCACAAATGGCTTTAAGAAGTGGTCTGTGTAAAGGGACAGAGGTTCCAGTAGAGAGTCACAAGCTGAAATGATGGGCCGCCCTGGTGTTTTAGTGGCGTGCTTGTGGATCTTGGGAAGGATATAGAATGCTGGTATACTAGGGTGCATTTTCTTAAGGAACCTGTGCTCGTCCTCGCATATCCATCCTTGGTCTTCTGCGTGTTTGGTTAAACTGTTAATCTCATCTTGTAGTCTTTTCGTCAGATCTCCATGGAGTTTTTTGTAGTAGTTGGTGTCTGCTAGCAATCGCAGGCAAACCTAATAGAAGATAGGACAGTTACATAAGACATACGGATGCATGTTTGTGTTTGGGTTGTGGTGATTGTGCAGATTATTGGTTAGGTTACTGTACTATAGTGCATTGAATGTGTCCAGTTATTACAGGCTTGGGTGAAGAGGGCATTCAGCAAAGAGGCTGTCCATTGTGTGGAAGTAATGTAATATTATGCGCACTGAAGTGCCTAAGAGGTAGGTGGCTGTGTTATGTATTGGGTTTGTGGTAAGTGTGTAGATGTTTCTATGCATGGTTGTACTGTGCTGTGGTAGTTGTGTCCGGGGTCTACTATATTGAGTGCATGGCTAGAGCCCATAGACTGTATGGTGGGTAGTGAAGAGTGTGGTTACAAGCAGCGCAGTGTAATATAGCTGTACATTGAAAATTGTGACATTGGTATGTGGATTGCAGAAATATGTGGACACATTACACTTTGAAGATTATAAAGAAGTCTGACATCAATCATTTTATACTTACTGTTTCCATTGTGGAGGCCTTGTGCAGTTTTTGTGTATGGGATGTGAAATGTAGTAATCGTTGCTTCCTTATCTGTGGAAAAAGAGAACATAATAACATGTTAGAGCAGCTATTTCATTATTTTGCAGTTCATGCCATTGTTGGTATGTGTACACTACTATGGTTTAAACAAGTGTACTGTGCAATATGTGCAGCTCCTGTGTTTCTTTGAGTAATCATTCGGTCTGTGGGGGAAAGAAATCCATGCTGGATTTAAAAAAAAAACTTCCAAATGTATTTGCTGTTGAGTTGCACAGTACATTACAGTAACGTTTGCACTGATTATAGCATTGTTTAGGGGTGCACTGTTGCAGTAGGAGGAATTGCAATAGTGTACAATTTCTGTTTTGTATGTGTTGGTAGTATAGTTGCAGTCATATAGCAGTTGATGTATTCTGTTTACCAGCTTCCTTTTTTTTAGCAGTATTTCTTTACGCGTTTGGTTGCTGATGATGTTTTTAGAACATACACAGTGATGTATTTGTTGGATAGTTACTGTTTGCAAAGTTGTTCTAGTTCCATAGTGTGGGGGGTAATTCTTTTTTTGTGTAATTATGTAGGTACTAGTGGGTGTTGGACGAGTAGGGTATTCTACTTTATTCCATCTGCATTGTTTCTTAAAAGCATTAATATTACGTATTGACTGTGTGATTGTATATGGAATTTCGAACAATTATCGGAATTGCAAGAAGTACACATTATGCTATGGTTTGCATTTTGTACCAGTTGCTGAAATGGAATTGAATCACAGTAGGTATAGATACATAGACAAAGTGTGTGCCTGAATTACATGGTTGCAGAGAGGGCATGTATGTTTCCACATGTAGGAAATCTAAAAGATTTCATTCATGGGTATGTTTTTGCTTTCCAGTATTTGCAGTGAGTACATTAGAAATTCCTGTGGATCTTCTTGTCTGTTTAACGTGAATTTCACCATTCCAGCACAGTATTCAAATTCCTGCCTTATTCCTGAGACACTGTAAGTGTTTTCAGGATTGTTTGCTGCATTTTTGTGAAGGATTAGCAATTGAAAACCCAACTTGTCTGAGACGTTTAAATACATGTTTTCAACAATTGCTGGCACTTGGAATAAAACATTCATTACTACATTTGC
This sequence comes from Ambystoma mexicanum, assembly GCF_040938575.1. NCBI lineage: Eukaryota > Metazoa > Chordata > Amphibia > Caudata > Ambystomatidae > Ambystoma > Ambystoma mexicanum. The sequence goes on from NC_090935.1 coordinate 186,200,162, forward strand.
ATAGCAGTTTATTACAGTTGTACTGGAAAATTTGAATGGACCAGGCAGTTCTGTGTCTGAGTACTTTGATGGATGTGCACATGGTTTCTTTGAAGAGGTACTTCTCTTTGTGTGTGGAGTTGGGTATGTGTTGTCCTTTGCAGTCCATTTTTCTGTGTCTTTGGTAGTTGATGCAGTATGAGCTGATTTTAATTTCTTTGGTGGTACTGTTGGGACATCATTGAGAGCTTCTGATTACATGCGTTTTCATTTAAAACCTTTGTGTTTTTGAGGAACAGGGTTACATTTTCAGATGGGGTGTGTAGAGTGCACGTAGTCTATTGTACTGTATGCTGCAAGGAATGTCAGCGCTGATTGCACTTGCATCAGAATTGACTAGATATGCAAGTGTACATAGGTGTGACAGTGCTACGTAACTCATGCTTTCTTTAAAGACTGTGCTGCCAATATCAATTAATGCTTCATATAAGGTTAGACCTTGCGATTTATGAATAGTCACTGCGTAAGCTAGCAACAGAGAGAACTGTTCTCTGCGTACAGACGTCTTTGAAAAGAAGGAATCGAATTGCTGTGCGTCATATCCTTTTAACTTATGAAAGTTTGTCAAACTGGATGTTGACAAACTGAATGCTGTTGTCATGTGGGTATGTCTGAAAGCCGACAACTGTACCAATTGCTCCATTGATTAAACCTTGCTCTACGTCAAGGATACGCTTTAGCATTACTCTACAGTTTACACATAATGTTAAGATTTTCTCCAAACATGCTGTGTTGGAGATTGAATTTTCTAAGGTATCTAGTCGTGCTATGGCTTGTTGACACATAGGTATTGTCATACTGTGTATGTCCAGGTTGTCTGTGGAGTGAATTTCCACTAGTGCTTGCATTTCTTTTTCCAGCATTGTTGCATTGAATTGTGCACAGCTTGCTAGAGATGACATTAAGGCCATACAGTTGACATTTCTAATTGTTAGAAATGTTCCATGACATCAGTAGCACATGTGTTATGACCGTACAGTTCATGGATGCATCTGGTATTTAGGGTACACAGTGCTTCCTTCGGTAGTACACCAATCTGAATGTTTTTTAAAATGTTGGCATAGTTGAGGTCTACAGGCTGATGCGTGTTTTCAGTTAGTTCTCTGTATTGGAAATGTTGCCAGAGATGTATATTCCCCATGATTCCATTAGTTTTACGACACAGATTGTGTCCTAAGGTTTTAAAGATAGGTTCACCTTTCACTGGTGTTAATTGAAGGAGATCTCAGAAAACAATGGCATGTTTTCCTCCAAAGAGTTCTTCATAGTGTGTTTTGAGGACCTCGTACAATCTGAGGTGAATCAAAGCTAACATTATATTGGAAACCATGCTCGCCTCATCTATTAGGAGCATTTTCATTTGATTCGAAACTTTGCGTAGCTCCATAGCAACTTCTGCTGAAAATGTTTAGAACTCTAATTTGTTTTGGTGTTCTACTGGAAGGAGTAGCAATCCGTGTAAAATGACAGTACCTATGTTGTGGGTAGCTAAACCTGTGGGAGCGGTTCTAACAGCTGAAAGGTTTTTGTTTGTTAATTGTTGGAGGAATTTGCTGATCATTTTTTTAAAGAAGGTTTTGCCTGAACCAGCTTCATGACTTACATATAACATTACAGGTTTGTAGTGTTCACAGATACAAGTTTTAGTTTCGTGCTATATACCATGTTCAATTTCTTTAGTATCTTCTAGGAAAATGGTACCATGCTCATTCTTTAGTTGTGATTTTAGTAGAGCATATTCTTCTGCAGATTTCTCATACTGACACGCGGTTTTCTCTACTTCCATCATGGCTAATTCTGCCTCATTTGCTATGAGTGGTTGTCCAAGTGGTTCTTTGCTTCCTGTCATAGAAGGTGCATTGCTCTCAAGAGTGTTTACATTTAGTTGTGCTCGAAGTTCTTGTTCTTGTTGACATTCATTGTCAAATATGGTTTTGTACCGTGTCAAGTTTATATCTGTTATGGAACTTTCACTTGCATTGAACGCATCTTCATAGGAGGCATGGGTGTCTAATAAATCGTGTTCTTTTCTCCATGGTTTGAAAAGTTGCAGTAGAGCCATGTAGTGCAGTTCTTTGTGTTGAGCAGTTTTTAATGACAATTTCATATGATTAAACAGGCTGCATTTGGTAAGTTTCACCAGGCTGATTTTACAATTTTCGACTGTGTATCTACCTTTTTTTCTCATCTGGTTTAATGTTATTTTTGTATGAGAAGTGTTGGGCTATGTGGTACAGGCACATGGTTTCTAAAGTAATAGTCCTCTTTGGGTAGTATGTGTCCAATATGTTGTTTTTCAAAATGTCCTGGCTGTTGGGATCCTTTTTGGCTATTGTTTCTATGTCTTCGTACGATTTCAGAACTCTTTTTCTGGATGCAGCAGGACCAAGGCTTAGCCACACTATGTTTTCAGATTTCCCATATATGGCGGTGCCAGTTGAACGGTCTGCGGCATCATAGCAGCCACATTCTCTATGGGACAGCATTTTTATGCCAAAGCTGTACAATTTCTGTGACAGTGTTGTGTCAGATGATATGTCATCCCAGAGGTCTTTGAGATCTGTTTTTCTTCTTTGGTTAAGTAGGCTGTGACATTTCATGCAACTGCAGTGAAATTGTCTGCAATGTACTATACATCTACATTTGCATTCCATAGGAGGGCAATTGTTGCATTGTAATCTTTGATGTACTTTGATGCTTCAGTTCTTTTTATGCAGTGTGTGTTCAAAGGAGATTTCGCTTTCACGCTGGTTCTGACCGAACACATGAAGTTGTTTACTTGCCCTGTTGATGAAACTAGTCTATGGAAACCAAAGCAGCATTTGGTGTATTATTTGCCATTGTTTTTATATTTATGCCGACAATACTTGCCACACTTGTGTCTTTGAAACTACAAAATCTGTGCATGTAGGTCACTATGGGTACTTTCCGAAGGCATTTCTCAAGTGACATATTTATGAATGAACTGCAAAACAGTTGCATCACTGTCCTCACCAAATTTATGATCATTTTTAATCCACAAAAGCATGTGGATGTGTGGTGCTCCTCTGGCTTGATATTCATTTATCCAAAAGAAGTGTTCCACTTCTCCGAGGGGAGGAAGTGCTTTATTGCAAATTAAGTGCAGCATGGCAATGAAGCGATGATGGAAGTACCTTGATACATTTACAGGATCAAGAGAGCAGAGTTATCCTGTTGTTTTCATGTCTATGCCTGTTGTGTTTTTGTTTGCTATGCATAGGCAAGTGTTCAAGTCTTCCCATACATAATCTGCACAACTTAAAGTGACAAACCATGTGGCTGGGCCAAGGATGTGTAGGATGTGTAGCATACACCATACATCTGCATGCCATAGGAACCAGTACTCTTTCATACCAAGCATGTTTGCCAAGAGGTTTGTAATACTATTAGTGCCATGGCTGCCTCCAAAATCGTTCCCAGTCCGGTCTGGTGGATGGAGCAATTACCGGTCCATTCCGAGGTCATTGGGACCGGTAATTCCCCATTCACCAGAGCCATTCCCCATTCCCATTTGAGCCCCCATAGGGCTCAATGGGAAGTGGGAAGGCGGCAATAACGGTACCGCAAATTGTGGTACTGTTATTGACCCCTGTATCCCTTTGCGGGTCCCATTCTTAACGCCTGGTAAAACCAGGCATTAAGGAAGGACCCGCAAAGGGAACGCATAGTGGGGCAGTAAGTGATTACCGGCACCGGTGCCCTTACCGGTGCCGGTAATCCCTTACCGCCCACCTCGTAATGAGGCCCATTGTCTTTGTCTTGCACCTTTTGAAGTAGCTGTGTAGCAGACATGTTTTGAAAATGGGAACCTGTTTTCAATGTGTGTGCTACTCCATAACACAGCGTTGCTAGTTCACTTTCAAAGAGGGGGTGGAATATGTATTTCACATTTTGTCTAAATCTAGGGTCTTCAGAATACATTTGTAAAGAGCGTTATTCTGATGCGTTTATTTGTGTGCCTCTTTCATCGTATCTTCAACCTTTTCCAGTCGGGAAGAGTAGAGGAAAGGCTCATGCTTCTACACTTTTTTCCCATATACTGAGTGGCAATTCTTTGGATTGTCCCATTTGATATGTTTCTAGTGCATCGACTACAGTGTCTTTAGAGTACAGTTGGTGAATTGTATAGTGATCTAAAATATTGGAGGCTGCAGTAGGATCTAGAAGTTCAAATTGTCCAGTTGTTGAGGAGTCCTGAATTATTTTGGTACTTTCTCTCAGGTTTTCTTCAACGCTTATTTCCTTGTACTATTCATTGTTCTCTTTAAGGTATTGCAAGGCTTTCCTACATGATTTACCAGGATAATCAAAGATTGTTCTATTGGCCTTTGTATTTGTAGATTGTCTACATTTTCTTTGAGATCTAATGGTAAATAAACTAGTTTCCCACAAATGCCTCTTAGTAATTTGGTGGAAGGCAATTTTGCAGTTGTTGGTTGAAGTCGTATAATTGCTTGAAATGGGTATACTGTTTGGATTATTATGCTCTCATACAAAATAAACTGCTGGAGTTTGTTTGGAAGTTGAAATATTTCCAAATTATTACTAATAGCTTGTGAAGGCATTTGGCTATTGTCAAGTTTTGCAGTGCAGTATGTGAACAGTATGGAGGTGTTAGTAATTTCATATTTGTTTTCAGCTATAAGGTACAGAGCTAATTGAAACCATTGGGATTCCTCATTGTCTTCTATTTTGTGCATTATATTATAGTTGTCATGCTCCTTCTATAGAAAGTTCTGCAACAACACACACATACTTGATTTGGCACTTCAGCAGATGAGATTTTGAACTTTCTTATATCTTTTTTGTATGTGTGACATAGAAAGTTGACATCTGCAAAGGTGTTGCTACTGTTTTCTGAAACTGCTGGTGTTTGTAAGTGCTCTCAGTTCCAAAATATTTCCTTTGGATGTGGTCTATTTCTTCGAGCAGCTGTTTGGCTGTGTCGTGTAGGAGAATATTATTTAAATGTTCCAGTGCTAAAGCTGGACTTTTTCATTGTACAGTTTGTAAACGAGATTTGTTACAGTAGAATTGTGTATTGCTAACATTTTGATATGGTGGAAGGAGCTTTTGCAAGCAGGTCCAGAAATGCAGGCTAAGGAATGTCCGTGCAGTCCTGTGTATTTGAGCACTGGTCATGAGTCCATAGTTTGTAGTACTTTCATTTTCCCTATGTCATTGGCTTTGACATAGTGATTTAGGAACTGCTGCAAAGATTTGATAGAGTTTTGGCCAACATTGCACATTGATGTGCAAGGCCATTTGTAGATGGGGCATATTGGTTCTGTGGAATGGAGAGTGGAATCTAAGTTTGATGGGGATATGTGTGAATGCAGTGTTTCTTCCTCCATGATGGTATTGTCTACCTTTTCATACCTCGTCCACTGCTATGTATTCCAATTTGATTTGTGTGCTCTTGTTTGTATGATTCTTCATTGAAGTATGACTCTGTGCTGGTGTTGTGACTCCACTCACCTACACAGATGTTGCCAAAGGTATCTATGCTGATATTGCATTTGTTTCGAAGTAGTGGGTGTAGTTTACAAATTAATGTTATTAGTGGTGTCATTCTGTTTAAAATTAATATAAAGTATTTCCGTTTCAGGAGCATTGCACTGTCTACATTAGCTTCCAGGACTACTTTTCTGCTGTAAGTTTTAAGGGTTGAGTATGATTTCTCCCTTCAATTTGTAAGGTTCTGAAGGACTCTGTGGTGGAATTATTTTTGTAAAATTATTTTTGGAATGCTTCCCTGTGGTGACATTACCATGTGTACGTGCTCTGTTAGCAGTAGTGAGAGTAACACTCTTTTTAGTACATTTCTTTTCATTTCTACATTTTGACAGAGGAATTACAGTTTCCTCACTTGTATCTGCTTTTGTTTTCGTTAGTGACTGCATTAGCTGTTCTAGTTGCACTTTCTGTACATATTCTGCTAGGGGAGGATGGCTACTTTCTATGCTTTTAGGTTGAGCTGATTTATTCCTGCATTGTTTTCTACAGAGTTGCTGTTTGGTAGACATTCTGTGGTAGCTGTTGGAGAAAAAAGGAAAGTGTGTGTGTGCAGATTTTTAAATGTATATGTGTGAACTGTGCATGAGTGGTTGAATACGAGGGTAGGCATATGAACAGAGGTGTGTGATTGTGTAATGGCCTGTAACTTTGGGTTGGGAACGCTATATTGCTATCTGTGGGTTAGTACAATGGTGGCGAGATGATAATATAAAGTGCAGAACCATAGAGTGTAATGAGTAAGAATGAAGCAAATGCCGGTGAGCTGATGGAATTATGTATCTTACAATACAAGAACACTACGCTCTCTCAGTAAGTCATAAAACACTACGATGGTATTATACTTACTTTGTTGGTTGTTGAGAGTAGGTTTATTCCAGGTTGTATTTTCAAGTTGACACATCAGTGGCTTTCAGGACAGAGGTGGGTACTGCAATTGTACAAGAAAATCGTAAGAACATATGTTTGTTGATGGCATAGTGATTGCATTTGGAGCATACACTCCTTAAAAGTGTAGGGGGATGTTTTGGCAGGAAGAGTTAGTGTGTATGTGTTATTGTATGGCTTTGTATATGAATGGGGACTTGGGTGCATCAACATGTTTGGTAAGGGGGTAAGTGGTTTATTTGTAAGTGTGTTGTATTGCATGCACTTCGGCATGTGTGTGCATTGGTGTAGGACTTTTTAGTTTTACAATGGATTAGTCCTTATTGTAGAAGGGTGAGAAAAAGGTTCGGAAAGATGTACAGATTGGAAAGGAGAATGTTTTTGTGTGTGCAATTCCATTAACTTTTCTGCAGATATATGCTTGCTACATGAGTGGAACAATTATTTCAGTTATTTCATTTTCTTATCGACATTTATGAATGTTATTGTTGTCAATTGACACATATGTTTATTTGGTTTTTAAGTAATGTTGCATTCTGTGAAGTCTGCCAGGTAAATGGCAGCCACCCTGTTGTTATGCATGCCATGTATGTACTTGGTTTTGTTTGGTAGGATTCATTCAGTGAACCTTTTCTGTGACAATTTTACGACTTTCCTAGGAGGTACGTTAGTTGGGGAAAAGGTTGTAAAATTGCCAGAAGGAAAGTAGTGAGTAACTGTGGCTGACATGGTTAAATGCAAACTTTGAAAGCACATACCATTGTAGGTGGCATTTGATGGTAGGGGATGGGAGAAATGACAGTATGCTTTTTGAGTTCATTATGGAGTTTCAGTGGCAGGTACCCTGTTGAGAGGCACTTCTAACCGAGTTACAAATGTACTCTATAAAAAATGTTGATACCTATAGGTTGTGGCGATGGGCAGCGATGTGGATGAATCTGGATGCAGAAATCTTGGAGAGTTTTACAGTACTTTCCACTGGAGGTGCTTTTGAATCACAGGAGACTTGTACTTCTAGTGTTTAACCGTAAGTATGGAGTGTTGAACAGAGAGGCTGCTGTTAGATGCAGAGGTTTTGGATGTGATTGGTGGATGCGTGTGTGACTGTTTAACAGTACCTAATGAGGGTGTGCTGGAAGAACAGTATTGGGAAGGGAAGAATGATTGCCCCTGCTTTACTGGGGCACGGCCCTCGCAGTAGTTGGGGAAGTGCACATGCCACATGCTGTCCTTCTTAGTATGCTTGCCATGGAAATGGGACTGCAGATTATCCAATCAGGTGTAGAAGGTATGCTTAACAGGAAGAGGTGTTAATCCTTTGGGCCTCATTACAAGTAGGGTGGTAGGAAATACCGGGCACTGGTAAGGAGACCGGTGCCGATAATCCATTACCACCCTACTACGAGTTCCCTTAGTGGGTCCCTCCTTTAACACCTGGTCTGACCAGGCGTTATGGACGGGACCCGTTAAGGGACATCAGAGCCAATAACGGAACCTCAATTTGCGGTACCATTATTAGCGCCTTCCCCATTCCCATTGAGCCCTATGTGGGCTCATATGGGAATGGGGAATGGCTTTTTCAATGGGGACTTACCGGTCCTGCAAAGGTCGGACTACACCAGTAAGTCCCCATTGAACGAGACCGGTGCCGGACATGTTATTGGTGGCAGCCATAGCGCAAATAGCGCCATTACTACCACCAATCTCGTAATGAGGTCCTTTGTCTTTATTGTTGTGTACAGTGATCATGGCAGAGATGCAGAGAGTGAGAGTGCTTATCGTGGGTGATTCGTTTGTGGGCGAAAATCAGAGATATGCCCAGGGTAGCGGCGTTGATGACAATTTTGGTCTGGAAGTAGTGCACGCTTTGTGGCACAGTGTGGCTCTGCCTAATTTTGAAGCTGTGATTGCAGTTTGCAGAAATGTGGCCACTTGGAATACTGCTGATATACTAGTGCTGCATGGTGGAGCACTGCATGTGGCTTTTAGCACTGCTGCAAGTTTGCTCTGTGAACTAAAGGATTTAATGAAAGCACTGATGCGCATTTTTCCCTCTATAACAGTGATGTTCCTAGACCAGTCTGCAACAATCCCAATGTACTTTCTTCCGGGGGAGAGAAGGACAGCAGTCTTGAAAACGGAGGTATGTCTGCTTTTTTGCTCGATGCTGGGATGTTCTTCTGTGCCCGTGAGAACCTTAGTGCTTCTACTGTGAGGTTTTTCAGTGAAACTGTTTTTATTTGTCCCCAATTGAAATGCTCTTGTGTTCCACAATCTAAATGCTTTTTTTGGAGAAGGTGGTGTAATAATGTAAGGAGGAGAAGAGGAGAACAATGCCCAAAAAAATACAAAAAAAAGGTGTTTGTTTACAAGCACATTAAAAAATAATAATAAAAGAACACTTTTCACAGCTATCAATGAAGAGGTGATCCTCTACCCTCGTTGAAATGTATTCCCGCACCTGCACACAAACAACAATATGTCCGTGGACATGAGGGTGTTAGGTTTTAAAATGGGACTGTGGAGGTGTCTGGATTGGTCAATAAGTTTTCCTGGGTGTGGTGTGTAGGGAGAGATTGTGGCAGAAGGTGTGTTTCCAAATAGGAGTGCAGATGGCTATCATTATGGCTGTGCCATTCAGGAGGCAGAGTGTATGGCTTTTGGGCTCCTGGATACATTGGTTGAAAGTGCATGCAAAACGCTGTGGAGTGGCTGCACACCTTGGGTTCCATCATGTCGATGTCTACTGGTACGGAGTATGTGGGATGAAGTGGCTGCATGTGGTTCCTCTTTGTGCCACGTTGGTGACGCATGATCATCCAGACATTATTATTATTTATTGTGGAGGGAACAGTTTAGGACATGTTACCGGAATCTCACTGCAGTTTGCGCTGAAAGAGATACTTTGGCAAGTCAAGGACATGTTTCCAAAGTCTTGAGTAATTCTTTCTCACATTGCTGAGAAACAGATGTGGCTCGGTTCTTCCTCATATGGTCCGCAAATGGAGAAAACAAGGTGAAATGTGAACAAGGCTGTTTTTCCCTTTTTGCAAGACGTTGGCATGTTCTCATTCCACAATGAAAACATTAGCTTTCGCAGTACCAACATTTTTCATAGAGATGGAGTCCATTTTACTGAAGCTGGCAATTAGCTGTTTCTGCGTAATATCCAAAATGCAATGCTGCAATTTTTGCAAGTATAGCAAGAATTTCCCCAGTAGGTTTTCAGCACTTGAAACCTTCCAAACATAAGCAGCACAAAAAGGATCTTTTCAGAGCCACCACTTCGTTTTGGGAATGAGTGCAATGTTTTTGACAGAGCCACCCCTCGCATTATTTACTGTGCTGTACACAGTGCTTATAGGCTGCATGATGGCCTGCATTTCATTGGAATTCTATTTTTGAACTGTGAAAGGTGGCTCTGAAAAGAGTTTTTCTGAAATGTATTTTTATTTTTGGTTGTTTTGTATTTTTCTTGCTCTTGTACCACATGACACAGAAGGAAAGGAAGGGAAGAGAGGTTGGGGAAAGGGCACCAACCACAGGGATAAGAAAGGGAAAGTGGAGAGAGGAAGATTTTGAGTGGCCCTTATTTAGGTAGGAGGCAGTCCTTCTCATGCTCTCGAATCAAAGCCTTGAAAGCACTTCGATGTTGCTCCCCCCTGCAGAGTACCGCATCGCAGTACATACACAATACACAGATCTATGAAAGGTAAGGGTCTTCTGCGGTGTGTATGGCCTGCAAGGCTGGTTTAGGGATCCGCTGCCCCACCAGAGTGTCCCTAGTGGTGACAGGAGAAAGTGCAGAGGATGCTGTTAAGGAAATTAACCTACTGCCTTGTTCAAAGGGGACAACCCTCCGAACTGCTGCCTTGTGGTTCGATTTGAGGTGCTGCCGCATGGAGGTTATGCCATAGCTGTACAAGCCAGGTTTTTGTGCATTTCACCTGGTTTGTACGAGATTTGAGCATGTCTGCAATGGTGGTAAATAGTTTCCACTCCCAGGACTCACGGTGGCTGGAGGCAATGGGGAATTGCTTTACTTCATCCTCGTTCTCCCCTTGATCTCTATCTACATTACCACGCATATTCCCTTGTCCAGGCACTTCGGAAGGAGTGAGGGTTAGGGTGTGGGTGCTGCTGAGTTAGAGGTAGTAGCAGCAGCCATGGTTGCCATTAGTGTGTACATTGTGTGTTCCTGTCCCCACTGATTCAATACTGCAATCGTATTTGAGCAGTTTGTGATTTAAACCTTCCCAGGGACCCCATGCATTAGTGATAAATCCTAGTCATGAGGTGAAGAAACAACCATCAAGTATGATTGGTTTTATGGTAGCCTCTTTATTATTTTTGTGGCTAATCTTGTAAGTTTTTCTTAAAAAGAGATTGAGTGTTCAGATTAAAAGAGACAACACAGAGAAACACCATGATTTTAACATGACATAGCTAGGTCAAAAGCAGGTCAACAACTTTGTGTATAAGCAAAGGTAAAGGTGAACAATGCAAAAGGTGCAATTCTTCTCAGGTCTGTACAATTAATATGCAATGACTCCCTGTGATTGTCATAATTGAACTTGAGGTGTACACAATATTACTTCATAAAGGTTACAATCTCATAGTTTCAATGCTGTGAAGTATTATCTTCAATTACTGTTTTTTTCAATACATTCAAACAGACCAGTAGAGTTAAGAAAACATAAAGTCCTTTTTGATGTGGGGCATAGATATTTAGCACTAACCGGGCTATTGTGGACAGAGGCAATCGTATCTGTCTATGTAGCAATAGTTAGAAAGAATGGTCAGCAGTGGCTGATCCCCGACCAAGAGAGACTGGTCCGACGTCTATTAAACAGTGAAGAGAATTCAGTGTGGTCCTTAGATGTGGTATTTAGTCAATTTCCCACGAGGATCACTGACTTTTTGATTGTTCTAATTCACAATCTTCTTCTGGGGCCTTATATATGCAGGTCTCCCTAAAGGTAAACAAAGACAAGAGTGTCCACTCAGAAAAGGGTACCAAGTGTTTCTGTTAGAATAAGAATGCAAGTGGAAGGATAAAATGCATGGTATTGGTGCTAGAACAGGGAATAAGTGAAGGGCTGAGGGCCCTCATAGACCAGTAACTGACCTGTCCTGGAAGCTGGGTGGGAACTCCTATGCTTCCAGAGATTAGTAGGGGTTGTAGGCATAGGCTGTGCAATGGTGTCACAGTCTGAGCAGGCTGCAACAAACATCCATGTGGTTGCCTAAGTATACGGGTCGATATTGACCAAGCAACCCTGTGGAGAGGGATACAAAAAGAAGGGAGAAGCTGTGTCAGTATGTGGAAATGTCCTATATGGGTATAGCGCTATTGGGCAAGGCTGAGTAGTGGTGAAACAAATAGTTTCCAGGGTTAGAGTTACAGGGGGGCTGGAGTGTGCTCACCTGTGTAGAGCTTCATGTGAATGAGGCTGGGGCAGCTTCGCCGAGTGCTGTGAGTCAGGCAAGGTCCCGTAGTGGAGTGAAAAGGAGCTGTTCGTAGTGCTTAAAAAGTGCTTAAAAAGCGCATGCGCGCATGATAAGTGTATAGGTGCATGCGCGGAGCGTGGCAGACAAGTGTCTGTGGCTTGCACGCGCGCGGTGTGTGGCACAAGTGGAGGGCGTCTGGGAATGACGCAGAGCTGTAGCTGCTGTCCTGCATGTGAATGCGCAGGCACAAAGGGCGATGTGTTAGCGTTGCCATTAGTTGCATGGCAGAAATTGATCACAATGCAATTGCAGCACAAAGCATTGTGCACCGCTGCTCTGTTCTGGAAAGCCAAAAAAAGAATGCAGAGCAGCTCTGGGGTTTGGGTTTTCATAGGGCTGCTGTGGAGCACTTAGAACCAGAAAGCAGGCCTAACGCGTTCTTAAAAATAGTTAGATGTACAGCGGCACAGTGTGGAACCTCTGTAAGGGTGAACTTTCACAGTAACACGGAAGGGGGAGGAACACCTGGAATGGGGAATAGCTTGCAAAGAAGTTGGAATTCCGGGGAACGGCCTGCAGGCAGTGCCTTGCATGCCAACTATTGAGAGCAGCAACAACAGATGTTACAACTGTTTGGTTTCTCAGCGCTATATCGCAAGCATCAGTAATATAATATCTTTTTTTACATGTTTATTATGCATTTAGTTAAATACAAAACTTTATGCACCATGTCCCTGCACCTAACTTTCTTTTTTTTTTATTTTAAATTTGGGATCCATTGTTAACACATGTAGATCGAGACTTAAAATTCAGCAATACAAGTTACTGCATTGTCCTTTAGATCAACGATAAAGCTGTTTTTATCTGTGTGGTCAATGCTTCTACCCATTGATAATAAGAGGTAAAGTTTGGCTACTGCTCAAGAACTTAGCATATAAAAGGGTTCTTTGAACATACTACAGTGTCATGAGAGAGGTAACCCCAAACTAAAGTCGCAAGGCCTCTAGAGGTACTGAGTTTGGCACATTAATGACAGACCAAAATAGTTTACCTTCAAACTGTTCTAGCCAAGACACCTGCTTATATTTCAGGGCTACCATGCCATAGAGTATAGCGGGTACCATGCTTAGATGGTATACCTCTAAAAGCCCTACGATGGCATTGCCACTGCAGTGCACAATATAATGTTTTATGGCCAGCCATTTTCTCCAAAAATGTTGAGCAAGGATTGAAAGTAACCAGAAATCCCAGGTAGTTATATTCAGCATGTCATTAATGTACTACACAAACTTCCCCTTATTTGTACTCTTTTTGCTTAAACGTAAGATTTTAGTCTTAGATGTATTAATAACCATAGCATGTGCGTTAGCTTAATCCACTATACTACTTATAGATCCCTTTTGTCCACTGTATCTGTACGCTGTGAATCCTAGGTGGGAAGTTATGAAGCGAACAAAACACTAGGCTCCGATCCGCTGTAAATAAATTATACAGGATCAGGCCCAACATATACCCTTGCTTAAGGCCACTGTTTGCTGTGTACTCAATTGGGATTCCGCGTGCAATGTAGGGGTGCGAGTAAGCTGTTTAGCAAGGTGCAGGAATGTATTACGTGTGTCAGCATGCACATTTTCCTGAGATATTGCTGAGTTACGATTTTTCATATGCATGTTGTCTGGTGCTGGATACAGTTACGGGGGACCCTGTGCAGGCTCCCTGAGTCACAGGCTTGCTTACGGGGGACCCCGTGCACTGTTTGAGAGGTGCAGGTATTTGCGCCAGGGGAGCGCGCAAAGGTAGCTGATCTGGCAGTTTCCTGCTTTGCGTGTGGGCGTGTCGGGGCGTTCCAGTCTTGACTTGCTAATACAGTGACCTTGCATGAACAATCCCATGAATATGTGTTGCGCGCAGATTTTCTTAATCGCACAGTGGGCTTTTCGGCACAGTCATTGAGCGATTTCTGCACGTAATTCCATGAATCAGCCTCACAGTGTTTTCTAAATACATCGATTTCAACAAATGTTTAAAACTTGACCACAGTTCAGGGGTTAACAAAGCAGGTTAATCAACCCAAATTTGCAGACAATGATTCAAAATTTAAGAGAGTATCTATAACAAATATTCATGTGTAAAACTACTAGACTTTCCTAGCTAGACTATGATCTATTTAAAAAGCACGAACATCAACAAAAGATTCATAAAGAATTTACAAGCATTACATCGGGATGTGCTTGAAGGCAGTTTACACGAAAGGGATCAAGATGAACAACCCACATTGTTAAGTGTGATCTGCAAAGTGGGTTAGGAGAGTGTCATTAAATCTCATGACAAGACTGGATTGTATCTGTCTTGGTTGCTTTAGGCAATGGCGATACGAGGTCACGCCAGCATCAGACTGGGGCATAAAATTGTCTCAGAAACCAATACAAAAGTAGCCCACAGTTGCAAATGCTAATTCATTCATTTTGTAACAGACTGTTTGAGGAGTACCCAAGGGGGAGGTTTTTGATAATATGATGCAAATTGTGCAATTTAAAGAATATTTATTCAGTGACATTGGTCAAAACTACTAGGCACATGGTGAAGTAACTTATCAAACTGTCAAAATGGAAGGGGAATTAGAACTATTACCAAAAAGTCAATGATTATGAATCGAACAATAGATTCACTAACTATGCTTTGGGTGGTTGTGCAAAAACTGCCCCCCTGCCTAAGTGTTCTAAGTAACAATTAATCAAAGAAGTACACAGCCACACTGCGCAGAGAAACTACAATTGTCTGATAGAATGATGCTTAAATCTGAAAAGGACAGCCGACACGTGTTTCGACTTCAAATTCTTTGTCTAGGCTTGGATGAAATCTGTTGGTCACAACCAAAGATCCGAAAGTCAATCAAAAGCTGCAAGGAAGTAAAATTGGCCCAGAAATTCGGTAAGCAAGAATATTTGATTTGCTCTAGTGAGCAGCATTTCGGATTTGGTGTGTGTAGTCTGGGTGATATGATGACAGGGATTTCAGAAGTCAAAGCAGCTGATCCATCAGGGAATAATCATATTTGCACACAGCATCATTACCGAGGGTGCGCAGGGCAGAGACATGTCAGAGCATACTGGCTGTGCATACTGGAGGTGAGCACTATGTGAGAATTAGCAATATGGGCGGCATTAACAAACAAAAGTGTTCTTTATCCAAGTTGGGTAGCCACATTAACGGCCAGGGGCCTGTCTGCAGGCTTACCTTTTACAATTGTAGTTTTGGCAGGCTGTAAATTGGACGGCCGGGCATCTCGAGGCTCACAGACTTAGCAGAGACTGGCAGAGACTGTGAATGGCCTTTTCTCCTGGCCTTCGTTCTGGACCGGCTGTGCCTCCCGGCTGGAGGTATTCACACGTTTTTCTTTGTGCAGCATCCAATCAATGCCTGAGCTCAACAGAGCATCCAGGCTGCTTCCCTTCATGCAGAAAACGGCATATGACATCTTTACACGACGAGGCACCCCATTGTGCTGGATGGGGAGTGCTTCTGTCTGTGGTCTGAGGGGTTTCTGGGGTTGATTCAAGATGCAGGGACCGACAGAGACTGCAAATGGCCTTTTCTCTCGGCCTTTACTCTGGGCTGGATGTGCCTCAGTAATCTTGTGTTAACTGTGACTTTGTATTTGTATTTCTATGTGAGCAGCAACAACAAATGTTACAACTGTATGGTTTCTCAGTTCTATGTCGCAAGCATCAATAATAGAATATCTATTTGTACATTTTTACTATGCACTTAGTTTAATACAAAACTTTAGGCACTTAGAAAAGGAAAATAGATTAAAAAAATAGCAGTAAAACAGTTCATAACCTGCACTTATCCTAAAACAAACTAATACATTGATCACCATATATGGACAATCAGATTGAAATTGATTCCTTTAAAATTTCTTCAGCACTTCATACCATATGTTAAAATCTGCAGCCACTATAACAAATGATGATGAACCAAATAAAGTAGACCAAAATTGATCACATGTGCATTCCTCAATATTGGTAACATAATTGACATAACCACGTAAGTAGGAGGTGTACAAGGACCTGCAGTTCGTCAGGACGTGACAACAAGTCTCAATTTCAACATGGCAAAGTCAACAAAGACGATCCTCATGAGGGATTGTCAGCCAAGCGCCAGAAAAGTCCACAGTAGGTAATAGTTGAGCAGGGAATACAGGCTGGAACTTTTAAGTTCAGTAGGGCACAACAATAAGTAGAAGGCGAGTGGCTATTAAAACTTTGGCTTGACAGGTCTGTGTACCTAACTTTACCGTAGAGCTTCTCAACATTATTCGCCATGACCCAGCACCTAGCTTTCTTTTTTTTTTTATTTTAAAGTTAGGATCCATGGTTAACACATCTGGATCGAGACTTAATTCAGCAATAAAAGTTACTGCAGTATTCTTTAGATCAACGATAAAGCTGTTTTTATCTGTGTGATCAGTGCTTCTACCCATTGATAATGAGAGGTTGTTTGAAGCTGGACTACTGCTCAAGAATTTAGCATATAAAAGGGTTCTTTGAACATACCATAGTGTCATGAGTGAGGTAACCCCAAACTAAAGTCGCAAGGCCTCTACAGGTACTGAATTTGGCATATTAATGACAGACCTCAAGAGTTTACATTCAAACTGTTCTAGCCAAGATATCTGCTTATATTTCAGGGCTACCATGCCAAAGAGTATAGCGGGTACCATGCTTAGATGTTATATCTCCAAAATCCCTACAATGTCATGACCACCGCAGTGCACAATATAATGTTTTATGGCCAGCCGTTTTCTCCAAGCTTTAGTGACAACCTTTTCTTGGTAAAATGTTGAGCAAGGATTGAACGTAGCCAGAAATCCCAGATAGTTATATTCAACATCTCTATCAAGTGGAATGTCATTAATGCACTATACAAACTTCCCCTTATCTGTACTCTTTTTGCTTAAACGTAAGATTTTAGTCTTAGATGTATTAATAACCATAGCATGTGCGTTAGCATAATCCACTACAGCACTTATAGAACCCTATAGTGCAATAGGAGTGAGGTCCAACATTATTATATCATCGGTGTAAGAAAGCCAGTGTATCTATACGTGGTTAATCCTAGGTGGGAACCTATGAAGTAAACAAAACACTGTGCTCCGATCCGCTGTAAATAAATAATACAGGATTGGGCCCGACATACACCCTTGCTTGAGGCCACTGTTGGTGTCTTGATACTTAGGGGCTGATTCGTGGAATTATTTGTGCCGAAAAATGGAGATTTGGCGCCATTAAGCCCGCAAATCCCCATTTGTTAAACAGGGATTTGCGGGCTAAATGGCGCACAAATCCCCGTTTTTCGGCACAAATAATTCCATGAATTGACCTGTTAGTCCAAAGACCAGCTAGGTTCAGTCGAACTGTAATTGATGTATTAGTGTATAGCTGCTGAATGTAATATAACAGATTCTCATCGATACCCAAAGCAATTCGTTTTTTCCGAAGCAATGCGCATGGGATAAGGTTGAAAGCCTTGCTAAAGTCCACACAGCAGCCTTAGAGTTATGGCATGTTGGAATGTGCTGTTTCAGCTGTTAAATATTGCAACGCACACATATTAGTGACAGTGTTAGAAGTTCTACTAAAACCCGCCTGAAAATGACTGAATATTGCATTGTGTCGGCCCACCTGGTACGTTTACACAAAAGGATTGAAGAAAAGATCTTTTGGCTAGTATCCACCATGGCTAATAACCGATAGTTGTGAGGGTTAAACCTGTCTTCCTTTTTAAAAATAGGAACCAGGATGGATTCCCACCAGCTATCGGGTATAAATCCAGTTAATTCTATGTGCTTATATAAGTAGCCAAGTATCCGGGTACAAAGTTCGAGGTGAGTCTTTAATACATTAGGTATGCCGTCGGGGCCAGGGGCACTAGAGCTTTTTAGTTGCTTAATGATGTTTAACAAGGACTCCTCATTAATATCAAAATTGGCCATACTAGATATTGTGGTGTCAGGTTTTAAATATTCAAGGGATGCTTCAGAATCGAGTATAACTCGTCAATTTACTCCAACCATTTGTTTTCAGGAACAGGGTCCAGTTCAATCGGAGAGACACCCTTCTTATAGTCGTTACAATTGGCCCATATTGTTTTACTTTCATGTGGCTTCAACCAATCAAACAGGAGAAGCCAGTTTCAGTTGTTAATTGATAGTTTATGGTGTTTATGCCAGTTCTTGTATTTAATTGGCAACTTTTTTATTCAAAACAATTTATCTTCAGAGCTAAGTATTATGCTGTTTTAACCATGGTTCTAGCGTTATGATAGACTTTCTTTTTTTCAACTATGATGGCATCGTAGGGTTGTCTATTATTTTTAAGGATGCCATTATTAATCATGCCACCACTGGCCATTATGTGTATAGGGCCAGTACAGATGTGCAGGGAAGCTTGGATATCATTCCGATCCTGCCAAAATGAATCATTAAAAACCTTTATTTTTGTTGCAGACCGACCTATACGATTGCCCATTAAATTTGAACCAACATTAGCTGCCGTACATTTTTTTATATAAGGCACAGGAATGCGAAATTGCCATTTGAGTGCAACATGATCACTCAGGTTGTTAATGGTAGGCATCACTTCAATGCACCTTGATTTGTTGTGAGATCAGTAATGATGTAATCAGTGTGAGTTTTAGCAATACCATTCGTCCATGTATAGTACAACTCAGTGCCTTCGACAGCTCTGAAGGGCAAAAAAAACCAACAACTCATGACAGGCCAGGAAACTAGCCCAATAGCTCACACCATTGGTGGGCTGAAAAGAGGGACGATGGAAATGTCTAACGTTCAAGTCACCTACTGTCACTACAAGATCTGACTGAGACAATACAAACCATTGCAAAATAATGTCTTTTATAGTAGATAGAATTGTCTTGGTTTGGAGGTCCATTGGGGAGGGGGGGTCATACACGTTAATTACTAGAATAGGGCTGGAATTGTCCTAAAAAAACAGAGAACAGCAGGTAAAATATGTGGTGAAAACCTGAAAGAAGAAAAGGTTTCCAAAGTGTGTACTAATCTATTACCGATCGCAAGCAGAAGGAATTGCAAGATTATGTGCAATCTGGAAACCGTTTATACAAAAAGGCGAGGTGCGCCAAGTTGCCTGTAGAACAAAGACTTCACATGAAGCAATAGGGGCAACCCCCACAGGATGTAGTAATAAGGACCGATAGCCACGTGTTTTCAATGATGTCCAAACCAAAGTTTTATCAGAGATGGAATGCCAGTTTGCACTGTTTGTAATCTGTGTGGGTAACCACTATTCCCTATCACAGTAGTTTAATGCAGCTGTGTCTTTGTTGAGTGCAGAGAGAATCCAGCAAAGCCACGAGCAAAGAACACCAGAATGCTGAGCAATGCAGGAAAGGTTCAAAACCAAAATCCAGGGGAAGCAAAGTACAGGCAAGACAGCACAGCAACACAGAACACTCTGAGGCACTCCTGGTGCACGATGCACCCTAAGTCACATATATAGAAAATTACTTCACATCCACAATTACAACATAAGCCATTGAAAAATACCATCATTCTAATTGATTTTAGGTAATATTGAAGCACCAATCTCAAAAGCGCACAACCTAAATGTGTGCTAGATAATATTATTGCACATTTGTCTTCTATATGATCTACTCCTATGAACCTTTATTTACTGAGTCCTTGTTGGTCTGGAGTCCACGCTACATGTTTCAACCCTCTGCTTTGATCATGGGGTTTTCACTTGGGGCTTGTAAGTTGTAAGTGGAGAAAACTTGATGTGGTTTCCTTCAGGTGCTTAACTGATACCTGCGATATGGATACCTCTCAAATGCCAAACAGTGTCAAAGACTTGAATCTTTATTTCTTTGTTTTGGCAGATTATATTGTTATGGAGACAAACTGGTGCAAAAAGCGCATGTAGCATCAGCACCTCTTCAGAACCCACTTCGTTATTGACCAAGGTTGGAGTCTTTTTTATGCACTAGGCATTCGGTGAGTTTTTATTATATTAGTTTTAACTTGGTTATCTGCCCTTAGCGTGATTTTAAAGAAAGTCCATCTATGTTTCTAAGTAGCCCGTAAATGCTATGTCATAATAGAATATTTGTTATGAATGGTCAGTCAAAGAAAGTCAAAACAGTACAGTTTTCAATCTCACGAAAATCAAGAAGACCCAGGATGTCCCTTTTTTCCCAAGGGAGGTTGTGTTAGCTTACTAACTTGTGGAGATGTAGAGTGGGGCAGTCAAGAATCATACCAATTATTTTTATTTGGTTGAGGATTTGAATTGTACAGTTGGATTCTGCAATATCAACAAACCTGTGAAGCTCTTTATGAAGAACATGAGAAGAAGGGATAAACAAGATTTCAGTTTTTCCTTGGTAAAGACTTCAAGACTAAATTAATTAGATGACATCCAACCCACAA
This sequence comes from Ambystoma mexicanum, assembly GCF_040938575.1. NCBI lineage: Eukaryota > Metazoa > Chordata > Amphibia > Caudata > Ambystomatidae > Ambystoma > Ambystoma mexicanum. The sequence goes on from NC_090935.1 coordinate 186,220,548, forward strand.
TTACTTTAAACGTATCCTGGGTAAAAGCAGGATTATCAGTATAAGATCCATATAAATGGGTGACTATTTGGGCTGTCAATTGCATAATTGTGGCTCCCAGAACAAATACCAGATCGGGCAGGAACCCTGTGGTACTCCTTACATCAGGACACGTGGACCAGACAAACATTCCTTTGCTCTTACCATTGCTATTCCATTTAAGAGAAATTAGTTAAACCAATCAACTGCAGTCTCAGATATCACAGATGACCCCCTTAAACTGTTCAATAAAATTGTACGATCAAGGTTATCAAATTCCGCAGAAAGGTCTAAAAGCATCAACATTCCCTTGGAACCTTTATCAGACATTATTAAGATGATGGCCCTCATTACGACCCTGCTGTTGGACCATGGTCCATGCCGGTAACTTACCGACTCCGCCATAGCGGAATGGGGAATTACCGCCCCATTCCGAGGTTGGCGGGGCGGTAATTCCCCATGCCGCCATGGCCCTTCCCCATTCCCAATTTTGCCCCATAGGGCTCAATGGGAATGGGGAAGGCGCTAAGTACGGTGCCACAAATTACGGCACCATACTTAGCACCAAGGTCCCTTTGCGGGTTGGTTTTTAAAGCAAGGCGTTAAAATCGCCAACCCGCAAAGGGACCTCCTAATCAGGTGTTAAGGGATTAATGGCGCTGCCACCTTTTACGGCGCCGTTAACCCCTTAACGCCAGGGTTGTAATGAGGGCCGATCTCTTTAACACACGTTAAATCCCCTTCTGTGTTCTGGTATGGTTGAAAGCCAGACTGCCTGAACCCCAATATTCACTTGGCTTCCAAATGATGTTCAAGCTGATTAGCAGCCTTAGTCTGCACTTATATTGTGTATAATCACATAAGACAGCATATCTACACTTGATTTAATGACATAGGAGTTACATGGGCCACCTGGGCAATTTGTAAGCTTTCAACTCAATGTTATATTATATTGTCACACAGTGTGAGGTCTCTAAATACCAATGTATGAAAACAACCCGTTCTCTCTGATGGAATCTCATATAAATGTCTAACATCAGCACCAATATTTTTCTCATTAGGAACAATGATGACGATGGAAGAACGAATTGTCTCAACTGACAACTTGTCTAACTAACATCTGAACCAAACCTTTTCATATTAGAGAGAGCACTGACAATATTGTCCATTTGGTTGCTATCCTTAATAGTCCATCATTAATGTATGACTCATGTCTACTATATTGGGCTGAGAAATCTGTTCTCCGAGCCAAAGATTTTAGTGCATACTGATAAAGTCTTCTGCTCCTACAAGAATTTAAAACAAGTTGTCTTCAAATTAGTGTTTGAAATCCTATCTGAAAGAAACCAACTTTAAGCTTCAATTACAGCTGCCTTTTATTTGGCTTGTAGGCATGTCAATCTAAAACAATTTACCTGGATAGGGGTTCATGTCCAGTTATATTACAGTTTACTTACAACATGTATAATATGTGCTTATGTCCCATAGAACCACTTGTTCCCAAAATGTTTATCTTTTATTTCTTTATTTTTATTCGGTTTTATAGTTTTGAAGATGGTATAGTTATACAGTGGCGCTGAAGCTGAGAATGTGTCAATATTCTGAAAAACAGCATTATGCCAATGAAAAGACAAATGTACTCTTATTTCTATAGTTAATAGCAAGTGTGTTGTTTCTAGCAAAGAGGCCATTTTCACTGGCTTGGTCAGTCTGATCTACCTAAAACAACAAGCCTTTCCCCAATCTGATGTTATGAGCAAACACCCTGTTGGGAAGATAGCCTCCTGGCATAAGCCTGGCGTATAGTACACACATATCTGTAGGATAATGCAATTCAAAGATTATATCCCCTAGTATTATTAATGGGGCTGAAGTCCTGGTCTGTGAAACAATCATGTCCAAAAAGCATTTGCAAAAAGATGTTTGATATTTTCATGGTCCCTACACAACCAATGAGTTAACTTGAGTCAAATGCCAACATATATGAACAAAATTAGCTTACAAAAAATGTTATACCGCACTTGTCAGCATTGGGACATTCAATCTATGGCAACACTTTTACTATAGACTACTCAGACACAACATATGCTCTATTTCTAAAAAGCATATGCAATTGGTTTACTGAGCATGCAAAATCATCCCTAAAAAGTGCACTGTAAAATGAACTGTATGAACAAAAACACAGCAGCTCCTGATGTATTGCAGCAAATAACACAACAAATTCAACAATGCATGTGCGTAATGCCAAACCTTTCAAACTGTGCAGAATTTAATGAAACAATGCTCAAAATGGAAAAGCAACCCATAGACCAAATCAGCTGCAGAGACAAACTAGAGGGGTATGGCATGTCACTCCGTATATGGAAACAAGCAACAACACAACTAAATAATCTAGAAAATCGATGTCATACAGACCTAGATTAGGAACTACAGAGTGTTATTACGATCCAACCTAGACAAAGAGCAAGGTGTAGTTAATGGACCAATTGCAATTGTGGTGGGCTTCCAAACATTTACAAATGAAAATAATATCCAATTTCAGCTCTTCAAGTTTGGCAAACTTGACAAAACTAAATTGCTTGCACAACAGTATGTCTACTTCTTTTTAAATATATGTATGTATGCAGAGAACAATTCTCTCTGTCTCCTGGTTAAACTCCTTCAGTTCACAAGTCATAAGGTCTAAACCTCAACCATGCACTTGTAGAGATTGGCAACACAGTCTTCAAAGAAGGTATGAGTTAAACAGTACTCTCACGTCTTTGTACACTCTCTGGTCTATGTTAACCAAACATTGATAAAACAAAGTCAAAGCTGACATTCCTTGCATTCTTGAATACAACAGACTATATACATCAGACTTCCCCATAAACCCAATAAAAATAAAAATATGTGAAACAACTTTAAATCAACTACATCCCAAATGTTCTGGTCTTCTTTAATTTAAGAAGACAGTTATATTTGTCCTAACATATGAAGACAACTAGGGCAAATATTGCAATCAATCTACTATTCCAATTGCCACCAATTGTGGAAACTATTTATGTGCATGTCTTAGAAGAGTTGAATTACAACTGCTTGTTTCTCATAGAAATGTCACTAACACATCTGACACTGTCTACAGTGCATCAGGGGTAAGATGGGAAATGAACTACTTTGCAAGAATTGTTAAATATAACAACAATACACAGGAGTATCTAATTTACAGTATAGAAGTACTAGACAGATAACACCCCCATGTAAATGTAATCATAAAGATAACCTAACCCTGGAATCATACATGCAATCTCTGCAACCATGTTTCATAAGAGCATGTTCCCAGTGAACAATATTGATGTATTTCTATAAATCTGTGATACAATAGAACATTGTGTCAAGTTTGGCAGAAATCCATTGCCAATATAGGCCTATTATACCCGACTGGTGCCATGACCACTTCAGGACACTATAGTGCCTACATCAAACAAAGAAGTGGTTGGTTTGATTCTAACAACACTTCCATTACTGTTAAGCAGAGGTTGCCAGCAAACCTAAAAAAAAGTCCTTCTTAGTATTCCTCAAACCAAAATTCATTAATTAGACTATACTTATTTACAATAATATTCAGCTAGAATATACAAATGGGTATCTAACTACTTTTTAACATCGAGGGATAAAGAAAACAAACAAAGAAACAAATGTCTACATTAACTAGCAGAAGTACCCGTTCTCCAAATGGGTTCTGTAGACAGACATGATAACACTGATCCTATAGGTTGCTTGATGTGCTTCACACCTTGAAGTAAACTGCACTAAGAATGGGTGCCTGTGGCTGGCTGCCATACCTCAGAGCAGACGTTGGGGGAGGTCAGAGTTGGTGGGCTCCTGCATACTGGGACCTTCTGTGTTCTCTCCCCCCACCTGTCGCCGCACCCTGGCATGGTGCAGTTCATTGTGGTGCATTATGGTGCAAATATCTTGGAAATGGTATATCCTAGGGCCTGGACTTCTAGTTTTGTTCCTCATGTCGGAACCAGTCCTTCTACAACCACATTCAGGTTTCAGCAATTTCTCATGTGCGAAGGTGCTGAAATCCAGGGAAGTGGTGGGGTGTCCACATTTCTGGTAGATACCAAATGTCCGAAGGGGCCTAACAGGTAACTGTGTAAATTGTGGTGCAGGTTTGTGAAATGGTGTGGAATTGTATAAGGAACAATGCTTTGCCAAGCCACAAATCCACAAATACATTTTGACTTGTGCTGAAATCCGGGGAACGGTGTGGGCTGTCCAAATATTATGAAGCCAGTAATGTCCAGAGAGTCCTAACAGGCAACTTTACAAAATTTGGTGTGATTGGGGAAGCAGTGTGGAATTGAGTAAAAAACAACTCTTCACCAAGCCACAAACCCACAAGCAAATGTTGACTTGTGTTGAAATCCGGGGAACGGGGTGGGGTGTCAATATGCCATGTAGCCAGTAATGTCTGGGGGGTCCTAACAAGTAACTATTCACTATTTGGTGTAGATTGGTGAGACAAGGTGGAATTGTATAAGGATCAACACTTTGTCAAGCCACAAACCCACAAACAAATCTTGACTTGTTCTAAAATCTGGGGAACTGTGTGGGTTGTCCAAATGTTATCAAGTCAATAATGTCTGGAGGGTCCTACCAGGCAACAATGCAGAATGTGGTGATGATTTGTGAAACAATGTGGAATTGTATAAGGAACAATGCATCACTGCGATTCCCGCACAAACACATTTTGACTTTTATATACATATACATATATGTTATCCATGCAACTGACTTGCCATCAGTCATTCGAGGAGCACTCGCCTTCGGATGTTACTTCAGAGATTTACATCACTCTCAGCATATTTTTTATAACCTCTTTATTGGTTAAAAGTTGGCATTCACGTATATAACACAACTTGCATATCGGCTTTCCCAACAAAAAGTTGACGCGTTTCGCAGCGTTACTCGCCGCTTGCTCACAACACCAGTATCCTATCACTATAGTGTTAAAATACAAAGAGACATGACTATAGGCATAGAAACAGGACATGTGGATCGACATTTAGTGGAAACAAACAAGGGTCTTGCATGTTAGTAACTAGTTGGTTGTGTGCCTGCGGCCATCTTAAGATAGGCTTAGTTCCTATGATGTATTTTATCCCATTTGAGTTGGTTCATGTGAAGTCAGTGATTGAATAATCATTACAGACTCTCATATTACCCAGTACTATCATTCGTGAACTATTAATAACTTCTTAATAGTATGGTCTCATCTACGGCACACTTTGTACTAGTATTGCCATTATCAGGTGTGTTGAATGGTTTACACGTGATCCAAGTAGTGTGGTAATCTCTAATTACCATAAGCTGCCTATTTCTCTGAGTATGAAATGTTTTATGCCTTCATATAGAGTGCATGGTGCATTAGCCATTTATGCAATGAAGTGCATAGTGCCTGCAATTTGTTCGAATAATATTCCACTTGATCCGAGTAATGTGGTACTATATAGTTTTCATCTAGTACCTTGTTCCCTTTATTGAAAGTGTCTTATGCCTTAATGTAAAGTGCACAGTGCATTCGACATTTGTCAAATAAAGTGCCTAGTGCAGTTTGTCAAAGTGCCAGGTGCTTACGTGCATAAAGACTTAATTGTCCATAAAGTGCTTGGTGCTTAGTACTTAGCAGCCTCAGATCAGATTATTTTTTTGGAAATATCCCAATTAATGTTACCTGCATGTCTCTAGCCTACATTATGTGTCAGTTCATACTGGTCCAAATATATAAAAATATACAACAATCCACCATCGTGGCTCTCCACAAAAAGCACACAAATACCCATCACCACAACACATGTGATAAACATTTAGTTAAAATCTGCAACAAATCTGGATTCACACTTATTTGGAACCCAGTTAATGAAATCACTTCTAATCAGCTATATATCAGACATAAGGACCATTGGTCATGAAAATCAATGTCCTAGAAAGGTATAAAGTTCTTCGTCAATGTTGTGGCCTCTTGGCTGTTTAGTTTCGAAATCTAGAATGCAAAGAGTTTCTTGTTGTCGTAGCTTTTTTTCTCGGTCTCATCCTCTAGGGCCATTATCAATGGCATGGATTCCGAAGAATGCGAAACTTTCCATGTTGTTCTCGTGGTATTCAGTAAAGTGTTTGGCCATTGGATAGTTCGCATCTTTGTTGTGAATAGCCCTGACATGTTGTTGCACTCTTGTTTTCAATTTGCACTTGGTGCTTCCCACGTACCACTTGTTGCACTTGCATAACAGAATGTATACCACGTATTCGGTGTCGCACGTGATTTTTTCGTTGATGTGTACAGTTACCCCTGTTACTGGGTGCTCCAATGTAGCACAGTTTTTTGCAAACTTACACATATTACACCTTGTGCATTTATAGAAACATTTCTTCCGATTCTTTAGCCAGGAGCTCGCATCATCGAGTATTTCTTTATCCGCAAAGCTGTGAACTAAACTGTCTTTAATCAAAATGTTTCTTCTAAAGCTGATATCTGGATGTTTTTTTAGTGACTTACCAATGTCCTTGTCAATAGTGAGCACTTTCCAATGTCTCTGCAACACTCTTTTTACTTCAGTTGTTCTACTATCATACGGTAGGATGAGATGTGTCTCTTCATTCTCTTTCGTGGTTGTCTTTTCTTTGTCCGCCAGGAGAATTTGTCTATCGTGACTTCTAGCTCTTAGGTACGCTCTTTCGATGACTTTCTTCAGATAACATTGTTGTAAGAATCCTCTAGCTGTGGTTTTACTCTCTGCATCATATGTGTCCAGAGTGGAGCTGTTTCTTCTTTTTCCTAACGAATTCTCTGTATGGTACACTCCAAATTAAACTCTTTGGATGTCCACTTTCGGCATGAAGTGGCATGTTTGACCCTGTTGGTTTTCTGTGTAGTTCACATGTAAGTGATTGTTCCACTATTCGTAAGTTCACATCTAAGAAGGTGATAAACGAGAAGCTGTGGGTTTCAGTGAACCTAAGGTTGAGCTCATTTTGATTCAACTGCTTCACAAATTCGACCCATCCATGTTCGGTCCCCTTCCAGATTATGAACAGATCATCTATGTACCTGAGCCAGATGACCACGTTTTCAGTTGATTCTTGATTTTGTTCCGTCCACACCTCAGAGGCCTCCCAGAAACCCATCGTTAGATTAGAATACGACAGGGCAAATGTAGTGCCCATTGCTGTGCCATGTGTTTGCCTGAAGTATTCTTCATTGAAGACGAAAATGTTGTGGGTAAAGCAAAGGTCAATCATCTCTAAGATCATCTGCGTGTGTTCGAGATAATTGAGAGACCTCGTGTTCAGATATTTCTCACAAGCTTTTTTACCATAGTCATGCTCAATTGATGTATATAGGGACACGACATCCATTGTTGCAATCATGAAATTTGATTCCCAAGGAATGTTATTAGTGCATGACAGAAAGTCTTTGGTGTCTTTGAGATAAGAAGGTAACGTAGAGACAAAAGGAAACAAAGTTTCATCTATAAATTGAGACATATTCTCCAGAGCTGACCCTACTAAGGAAACAATCGGTCTCCCTCGTGGTTTTTTACAATTTTTATGTATTTTCGGAAGAAAATATATAGTTGGTGTGGTGGAGTTTGTCGTTTGTAAAAATGTACAATTCTCTTCGGTAAGAATCCCTTTCTGCTCCCAACCTGCTACAAACTTCTTTGTTTTTTCTTCTAGTTCTTTTGTGGGATTTCCATCACATCTTTCGTAGCAGTTCTTATCATTCAACTGTTTGTATGCCTCTTTAATGTAATTATCACGAGTCGTAAGTACAATGTTACGTCCCTTATCAGAGGGCTTAATTACGCAGTTGGTCAGGTTGCATAGTTCTTTGAGGGCCACTCTATCCTTCATGGTTAGATTACTTTTTTCTTGATGTCCTTTGTTACGCCTGAGTTTTTTGAGATCTTCTATTACCAGTGTTTGAAACGTCTCAATGTTGTTAGCGGTATTCATCATGGGATTGAACTTGGATTTTTGTTTAAGTTTGCTTTTAACCGTCCAATCTGTTCGTATCTTCAACTCTTGGAAATCAATTGATTCCATCTCTTGATCAACATTGTTTGTTGTACCTTTCTGAAGCTCCACCAGATCGGAAAGGACCCCCATTTCTGCAATAGTTATCTCCGTTCTGCCTTCCGGTACTACGGTTTTACGTGCTTTGAAGTCAGTGGTGGAAAAAAATGTCTTCAAACGTATATATAGATGACAAAATGTTAATTTATACTGAAAGTTAAATTAATTCCATTTAGAATACGCCATAGGTATCTAACTGCTTCAGATTTACTGTAAAACACATAGCTATTGTTATCATAAAATGAACTAACACTCACAGTAAACTATGAGTTTTAATATTTGCATTCCAAGTAACCTACCTACAATTATAACAAAAAATACAACAAGAGTAAAAGTTTCAAAAAAGGGCTTTTCAATCCACCTTGGATTTTTCCCATGACCCAATGTTTATAATATGTGAATACAACAATAGTGTGGCAGACACAAATGTTGTGGAACACATAGTACATACAATGTACCACTTATAAAGTTAAACAAATGCATGCATTTGCATACAGACTCACTGTGATATTCTGCATGGTCCTTAATATTCAATTTTCCAAGTCTCTCAACTAGTACTTCTTGAAGTAGTAGTGGCCCATCAGACAAAGACACAACCATAAATACTGACATTATAGTAGTTGTCACTTGTACCTCATTGTCCTTTACTGATGAACAATGAGTTTCAAAATAAAATTGACTTATATAGTGGAAAGTAGTATGTGCATTTAGTTAAAATGTCATATAGCTATTCTATAATTTGTCAAACAATGATAACCAGCACATTTGTGAAAGAAGAAAAATGAAAGAAATGTATTCCTGTATTTTGTTAAATGTAGACTGCATGAATGCAAAGTTATATAGCAATACAATAAGGGAATTATTTAACAAATGTTCAATTTTTTAAAAGTCAGTCTTTCTGATCTGGAAATCGTTCGTCAAATGGTCAATCAAATCAGTATTCTTCCACAAAATCTCGATTGTAATAATAGATTTTTAGAATATGAGGAAATCCTTAGTAACTCTTGTATCCAGTCAGAAACATCAATTGGTATCATATCCTCAATTCTATCGACTTAATTCACGTATATTGTTTAACTGCAAACATTCTGACAAAATATGCTTTACTGGTTCTGATTGGCCTTTACGTTGGCAAAAACTACTAACATCATCTGCATGGCATATGTTTTTACATCTAGCTAATAATTGTTTTGTCGGCCATAAATTCAATCTAAAAGGCAAAAATGCATGTCTAAATACAGAGGAGGGAAATTTTACAAGATAGGTTTGAGGATTTCCAAATCGTTTATGAATTAATGGATTATCAATAAAATCTTTATACTTCCCACAAGATTCTCGTGTTTTTATCCAATCTTTTGTCAACATTTTATTTTTTGCTTTAGTGGGGTTGGAGATTAAACGTTGTAGGTCGATATCAGCTTCTTCCAGTTCATTGGCAATTTTTCTTTTCCATATTATCATCAATGTATGATCTGTATTTTGCACATAAGTAGAGAGAATGTTCATTAAAGAGTCAGGTTTACTTCTTAGATGACATTTTCTGTATAAAGAACACTGTTTGCAAATCAAAGTCCCATAAATATATATTAGTCCTGTTTAATTTGCGGAGTTGGATAGCTTGCAGGAAGTGACAAAAAAAAAAAGCCCTTCGGCTCAGAGCCAAAACTTTGTTTCTGTTCCATAAAGTTGGATCGGTATTACCTTCAATCGATAGAAGGTAATAATTGGACAATATGAAAACTTTCCATATGTCTTTCCAATTATCTTAGCCTGGGATATAGCTGTGGTTAATTTACCATTTAGATCATTAATGTATGGCAAGTCTTGCACATGATCATTAAAGCTACATTTGGATATTAAATTTGGATATTTAGGTTCTTAAATGTCCATTTCAAGACAGATGTCTGTTTCTTCAGATCATTTACTTGCATATCAACTTGGAGAGCTGTTAAAAGGTTCTGTAATCCTCTCTGAGTTTTTGACATGAGAACCATGTTGTCCGCCTATAAAATCCACGGAAAAGATTTGGATCCCAATTTAGGGGCATCAGCTATGACACCTGCAAATGTCCTGCCCATATCTGCTATAAAGAAGTTGAACAGGGCTGCAGCTAGTATACAGCCCTGTTTCAACACTCTATACATTGTAATTATAGCAGACATTTCTCCAGTTGTGGTAAGCCTCACTTGGATTGTTGTGTAGGAATGTAAAAGTCCTATTAGGAACAAAATTGACTCAGGACAATTTGCTTCTCAGAGTTTCTTCATTAAAATACCCCTAGAGATCGAGTCAAATGCTGCACAGATATCTATAAATCCCATATACACATTGGTTGTGCGTGGGCTTTTGTGGCATTAATCACAAGGAGGTTTAATGGTGTCCCCAATCCAGTTAAAAACTTAGCCTGAAAAGTGTCTCTTAGATCATTTCAATCCAACCAGAGGTCCAAATTATGCAGTATCATACGGGCAAATATTTTCCCTGGCACATCCAATAGGGCGATAGGCCTATAGCTGTTAGGTAACCTGCCTATCGCCCTTTTTAAAAAACAGGCTGATAATGTGGGGCATTTCTATTGTAGGTGTTTCACACAGTGTTCTGAACAGGGAGATTGTAAACAAATTAAATAAGAGAGGGGCAAGTACACAAATTACCTTCAACTTCTTCTGCGTCATCATCCATTCAGGTCTTCTGGATTTCTTACTTTTACAATGGACAACAGCACATATTTCAGTAATCATGCCCATAAATTGAGCCAGAAGGTGAAAAACATCTCGTTGTTACAGTTGGTAACTATTCTATCTGGGACCATGAACACACTTACCTAATATGCTTAAGAGGCTCTCTTCTCCATGGAACAGAATTGGGGTAGCAGTCCCATGACCTCAGGAAGAGCAGATTGTTTTCTCCCAAATCCACATTATTCTTGTGGGGTAAATTCAGCCCCAGGACATATGCCAATTGCCTCTAGCCAAGTTGGACCCAAAGGTGAGGACAAACGATGATTTATTGTTGTTGGCCTAAAGGCCAGAATTTAATTCTGAACTATCAAGTATCTGAATGTTGTTTTCAGAAAAAGGAACAAAATTGAAAATTAAAAGTGTCCTGTATTCGAGAGACAATGCAGAAAGCTGGAAGCTACTTTCCTTTACATGTGACAGATACCCAAAAGTGCAACCTTGCAACAATCAAGCTGCCATGGAGAAAGGGTGCATTATGCAGCATGTAAAATAAAAAAATGTACAGATTAAACTCCATTGCCAGAGCCATTCCTATATAGTTTATGAAATAAAGATGGACATTGATGATGTGGTACAGGAGAAAAATGTAGGTTTTGTATTTAAGATAGTGGTGCATGTCTCATGTCGAAAAATGCAGAACGTAAAAGCATCATTTATTTATTGTTCATAGAAATTGAGCTAAGAGCTGTGCTAAGTGCAGTGACCTACCCCCATGAGATTCAAAGGACCAGCCTGGTTCAGCTTCCCCATACACTTACCAGACACATTTGGGAATTCCTTTGAAACTCACAGAACATGGAAGGGGATGGAGCTTGTGCATGGGAAGAGGTTGTATATGGTGAAATGACCACTACTGAGTAAAACTTCAGATAATAGATTGTGAACTCCAAATAATACTCAAATTCAGTTTTGTGTTGAAGTTCTAAGGTGATTACAATTGAAATGTTACAGGAGAATGTCACATATGTCAGGGGGCAGAGGTATCCCCTCTGCTCAAGGAAGATAAGAACAAAGATGATCAATCGACCCTGGGAGGAAGACTGCTAAGTATTTTATTGCAGTCTATGTCAACTGTGGGAGATAACCAGGCCTGGACACACATCATGGGAACAAAAATATGCTAGTTAATTGAAGTGAAAAATATACCTGTAAGTAATAGGATGCCATAGGTTATATAAAAAATATATGTTTTTTGTCCGTTGGAACCATGATACGTACTTACATGGTTTGAATATTCCCAAAAACTTTATGAAGAGCCCAATCGGTTGATAGAACTTCCCTGAACAATTTACCTTGGCAACTAGAGTTATTATCTAACATGTGATTATAGCTTCCTAGACTAAATCACAGATAGGAGATTTGGGAATATGATAGTTTATTGAATCAGATCCCTTTCTTGAAAAGTGCACATTTTTATTCTTTTTGAAATCTCCCATTCTCACCTCTAATCACATGCCAACATGAGACACAGTGCACTGTGAAAGGCATAATCAAACCAATTCAGAAATATATCGGTTTGAACACTTATCTATAATTTGAAGAAAACTGTCACATTGAATAGTTTAACTTCATATTTCACGTTTTTCAGAAATGCCATTTCAAATGGCTTTAGCCATAACTCCCAGAAATTGAACATAGTGACTAAAAGAACCGATCATCGGGAAGGGGCTAGACCTTTGCCAGGGGTGAAAAAAGAGCTGCCCAAATCGGATAATCAACCAATAAGCTGGCATATTTTAATATAGACATTTGTATGAATTTGGTTTCAAGATTTTAAAACCAGATGCACAGTGGGAAAAAAGACTTCTGCCTGAGATGAACATCAGATCAGATGAGAAGAAAAACAAAGGATTGGACACTGGGAACAGAGCAGAATGAGAGGATCAATGAGGGACTGCTGGAGATCCAAAATGTTATGTTAGATAGAAGGAGGTGGATCAGACCAAGACGAAACTCAACTTAAATCTGAATAGACTTGGAAAAGCAGGCAGGGAAAAGCTTTTGGATTACCATCCATCAACCGGTCTCATTGCTTCCAATGAGATGGCCCATGAACCTTTCAGACTACCTACTGACTGCTTCAATGCATAAAAGCAGAGAAATTATAAGTGAGGAAACCTGTCCAACAGAACAATCTCTTGGTGGGGTTCTATTTGAATGAATGTCTTCCGGAGTCTGGGGCAGAGTCTTTTGGTCCTGACCCTGAGCTGAGCTGCTGTGCTGTGTGGATTTTCCCGGAGAACACTGTTGTTGGAATCTACCAACAGTCCTCTTTTTGTTGCCGCCGCCTTTTAGAACTGGCTTGCGCTGCAGAGTGGCTGCAGAGTCTGGCGCAGGGTCTTTTGGTCCTGACCCTGAGCTGAGCTGCTGTGCTGTGCGGATTTGCCCGGAGAACGCTGTTGTTGGAATCTACCAACAGTCCTCTTTTTGTTTCTGGCGCCTTAAAGAACTGACTCGGGCTGCTGAGCGGCAGCAGATTCTGGCACAGAGTTTTTTGGTCCTGACCCTGAGCTGAGGTGCTGTGCTGTGTGGATTTGCCCGGAGAACACTGTTGTTGAAATCTACCAACAGTCCTCTTTTTGTTTCTGGCGCCTTTAAGAACAGAATCGCTCCGCAGAGCGGCCATGGTTTCTGGCTCAGAGTCTTTTGGTCCTGACTCTGAGCTAAGCTGCTGTGCTGTGTGGATTTGCCCAGATAATGCTGTTGTTGAAATCTACCAACAGTCCTCATTTTGTTTCCAGAGCAGCCACGGAGTCTGGCGCAAAGGCTTTTGGTCTTTGGGACGAAGGGTGCAGGGCGCTGGGTATGTCTGTGTTTGTTTTTTTGGAACTCAACTCCTTCTCAGAGCAGATTCTTTTCTCTTCCACTTAATCTTGCCTGATGCGCCTGGACCACTCACCCGGCAAAAACAGTTACATCGCCGCCTGGACAACGACACAACGTCTCAGCAAGATGGGTACGGAGATGGAGGTGAGTGCGAAGAGCATGTAAAAATGTATTTACCTACCTGCCAACGCGGATTGCCTTCTTCACTGGTGATTCTTCCACCATTTCTTCCATCAACCCCTTTTCTTTCCAATCAGTCTAACTCTAACTGAGTACCAATAATCATCAATTCTTCAAAATCTCCCAGTGTGCAGTTGAAGGTCATTCTAGACGACTTTAATAATAAACTGATTTAGAACTATTACAAATGAGCGCACTTGCTGACTGTGAAAAAGCGTGCCCGCCAAGCAAAGCTGACATCCTTTTTGACCATCAGGATCCAACAAACATCTCTATTTAAAAAATGCATGGGTTGTTGAGTGAGGGAGTTGACCTAAACTTTGATGTTCCCAATCGGTTTCATTTTAGCATGATTACAGCACCTCCTACAATTACGGATGATATCTTTTTGAGTGCTGCTGAACATATTACGATCCAAGCACAAGAAAAGGGCCTAAGTACATGCACAAATAAAATCAAAAGTAAACCTACCGACTCTGATACCTTATCAATTGTTGGGAATAGTGAAAAATCTCAACTACCTAGACATTCTTCAAATGATGAAACAGAAGTCCTTGCCAGTATATTACCGGCAGTTCACCTGCAAGGCCACCATTTCTTTGACAAGACAACAACACGTCAGTAATCGCCACTCATGGTTGCCATCCTTTCTTTGATCTGGTGGCAAGGGAAGCCTGCCTAAATGAATGCCCGAAGTCCGATTTTTTACATCTAAAGGACAGGCTTGATGCTAGCTGTAATTTAGGGAACAACGACAAATTTAAAATAAATCCACCAGAGAGATTCAGTTCACCTATGGAAGGGTACCCTGTGAAAAAGAAAACATTAAATAAGGTACATTGTGAGTCAAGACAGTCTTGAAAAGACCTAACAAGTACACCATACACAAGTAAAGAAGGGCCATTATGTGAGATCCCTATCCAAGCCTTATCAGCTGACAGAAATTTTAAAACACCAGTCTTAGCTGAGCGGGAGAAGCAAGCTGAGAAAGTGCATTCACACGTGAAAGGATCTATATGTACTTGGAATTCCATCCACATGATGAACGAAGACCCTGAGCATACTAGCAAACATGTTCTGTCAGTAGCGGCTGAATTGCAAATACATAATAACGTATTGGCCGCAACATCGATCGCGATGGTCCCTTTTGTTAAACTGTATGAGTCATTTAACGAAAGCATACCAGATCAGAGTTCCCTAAGTGCCTCAATGAACTTGAAATTAAGTTCATTGGAAGCATTTACAGACCACATTGAAAAGAGACTTGATAATTAGGCAGAGACTTCTGTTAAATGGCAACAAAGATTAAGCAATGTCGCCCAAAATTAAAATGTTCTTATGGAAGCTGTAATAGACTGTTCCAAATGGATGAGACATAACAGTGGGAACCCAAAACAGAGGACAGATCAATGTAATTGCAAACAAGGAATGCCTGACGGGCAAGTTCAAACACAGACGGGAGAAGACATTGGGCCTCATCACGACCCTAGAGGTAACATGCCGCTTTTTGTGACATGTCTACCCCCATTCCGGGTACCGGGTCTGGGTTCCCTGAATGGGGAAATACCGCCCATTCCGACCTTGGAGGGCCCATTATTTCCCCAGGGAGGGAACCCGGACGCGGTACATCCCCATTCCCATTTGAGCCCCCATTGGGCCCGTTAATGACGGGCCCGTTGTTTGCATCCTGGTCTGCTCAGCAGGACCCGGTAAGGATGCCTGGTTTTACCAGGCGTCCTTAGCGGGTCCCGCGAGGAGACCTCGTAATGAGGCGGTAGGGGGTTAACGGGGCCGGCCCTGTTAACCCCTACCGCCTTCCTCGTAATGAAGCCCATTATGTTGTCAAATGAAGTTCCATCTGAAAATTGACATTTAGGCAAATTAGCACCTCTGGTGAACCCTGCAAAGACAGCTCAACCATTGAAGACACTACAAAGCTCTCTTCCACCACCTTTGTCCAAATGTGCAAGTACTACAATCAAGACTGCTCCTATTGCGACTGTTGAACATTCCAATCATGACATTCGAGCCGCCTTTGAAGCCAAAGTATTTACCTTTGGAGGGCCTTCATGCCTAAACCGCCCCCAAATTGTTCAATTCAAAGACAAAGTAAGTAATCTGGCTCCCGACAGGCTTGCCTTGGAAAAGCAAAGAAAAGTGACAACAGCACACTTACCACAGGAAGCTGTTCTCGTCAGCACCCTAAAAAATGACAAAAGGTTGGCTCAAACTTCATTAAAAGAAAAAAATAAGTTTTCCCTGCAGAGCAAGTGTCCAGCTATAGGTTAAGTCTAATAAATCAAAGAAATATATTAGAAACTTGACAACCCCCCTCCTGTTGACATTTTTGAATGTGATATTCGCAAGAAGAAATTGAAAAATGTGAAAAAAGTCAATGACTCTGCTCTTATGAAAAGATCAAAAATAACAGGCAATCCAAATAAAAGAGTGAGAGTTGATGAAACTGAAGAAAATAACACCTTTACCTCTGTTGACATTGCTAAGCTATCAATCTACACAATCAGAGAAAACGAGTGGCCCTCAGCAAATAATGAAGTTTCAACTGGTTCTGAGAGATCTTTTGACTCCGATCCTCAAATCAAGAAGGCAGAAAATTCAGTTATCAATATTTCGCCCATGCGAATGAAGTCATATACTAATGGACAAACACATTCATCAACCTTGAATTTAAACCTGAATTTCACTCTATCTCAGACCTACAAGGAAGGCACCAAAGTCGACAAAGTAAAAATTCCACAAAAGGAGTCGTCATATCAAATCAAAAAGTTAAAACTTGAGAATATATTACGAGAGAATAATGAGGTTAACCTCAACAGACACAATATATTGAAACTCCTACATTGAGTGTCTTCCTTGAGGACTATCAAATCTGAAGATATTTACATTGTAGAGTATGTGTCAGAGGATTGTTCGCACCAAGTGGTCCTTCACCTCCACTCACGATTGATTGAGAACACGCTACAGGCTGCAAAGCATGAACTGTTAACATTTGGTTTTGAAATTAGTAGACATCAAGCTTGGAACATGCCCCCAAATGACACAGCCAATGACAGAAGATCGTCAAACTCAGGTGCTTCATCAAGAAATGAACAACGTAGACAGTTCCTAAAGAAAAGAAATGAGATGCCATGCTCTGGGAAAACCTGTTACTAGCCAACATGAACAAATGTCTAATGGATTGGGATCCCATAACACAAGAGACCTTAATCAGCATTAGCAAAATAATTACAGTGGAGTACCAGAGGAGTGTTCCCTAATATCCTGGAACACCCAAGGGTTTTCTCATTTATTCCAAGACTGAGAGATAAGGAAAGAGGACTATTTAATACTGGTTTTCCAGGAGACCTGGCTCCGTCAAACTCCTGTGTGTGACGGCTTCACAGTTCTGCTAAATAGTGCCAAAAAGAACAACGCTGGTCATCTATTTTCTGGGCTCTTAACATTGATACAAAACAAGGAATCTTGGCTGGTACTTAAATCATTTAATCCTAATACTTTTGTGCAAGTAACATTGATTGCAATAACAACTAAAGACAATCTTAAAAAAGACCACTTATTAATCGTAACCCTCTATTGGAATCCCACAATGATTTCATCTGCTCATTTCATTACTTCGGTCATGCAGACAATTGACCAATATATGATTGAATTTCAATAAATCCTCATAATGATATGCAGTGATTTAAATTTCTCATGGGTGGACACCAATGGTCTTTTGAAAGACATGAATTTAATTCCAAATAGTGCCTGAGGTAAACATTGGGTGCAGGAAATGGATGTCAGAAATATGCACCATGCTGAATGGACATACCATGGGCGACACTCCAGCAGGACACATCTGGAAAATAAATGGATCCAAAAAGACATTGGATTATATTTGGGTTTCAAATAATTTGTCCAACAGAATAAAAAAAATGAACAATTAAAAGAATGGAAAAAAGTGACCATGATGCCGTTTTGGCAATTTGGGAGGAAGTTGCACCAACCGATAAAGCCAATTATGAAGGGGCGTTGGAGATAAACCAAGGCTTGAACCACCTAGGACTAACCAATAAGAACAAACAAGACTTAACAAAAGCTCTTACAACTCATAATCAAAATGTCTCCAATGCCCTGGATTATGATGCTCTACTTTTACAATTCCAAAGATCTGGAAGCGGATTTCTTGTTGACTATCAAAAGCCTATTCATCACTTCAGTAAACAAATTGCTGATGCGAAGCGCCAAATGAGGTGCAAAATAAATAAACTGAAGGTTTATGACTTTGACCAGTATAAAATGGAAAAGAAAAAATATCGACAAAAATATCGCAACTGGATAAAGTCTTTCAAAATTAATTTGAGAACAAGAGCGTGCCAAAGTGATGCTTAAATTGATATGCGCAAACAGAAGTCATGAAACATGGGCAATGATAAACACTGGCTCGCTATCTCAGATAGCACATCTCAGTATAGAAGTTGGTGCAACCAGCTGGGTTGATCATTTTACTAAAGTATTTAGAAACCCATCCTCTACGACTGCTAAAATCTCCATGGAAGAGACAGATTCTTGGGTCATAATTCCCTCTGAAGATGAGATCCAAGCAGTGATAAAGAACTTGAGAAACTCCGGTGCTGCGGGCCTCGATGGGTTAACCAACTTATTGCTGAAGAAGCACATTGATGAGTGGTCCATTTTCATCGCAACTCTCTTTGCGCAGATCGCAGAAGCAAAATCGATCCCTACAACTTGGCAATCAGCGGTAGTTGGTCCCATCTTCAAAAAAGGTGATCGCACATATCCAAACAACTACTGGCCAATTGCCTTGTTGGACGTTGTTGTAAAATTATTTGCCTCCTTTTTGGAAAGGAGGCTGGCTAAATGGGCACTCGAGTGCGCTATAGTCGATCATAGACAATCAGGCTTTACTAAGGGAGTAGGGGTGGAACTAAATCTGACACTCCTCGCGTTCTTGAAGCTTGAAACAATCAGAGATCAGAAGACCTTGTTTTTGGCCTTTGTGGACCTGCATCAAGCTTTTGATAGCTTGAATAGAACAATGTTGTGGAATAAACTTAAACTGTGGACTTGCCCAGTTGATCTATTTCAAGCTTTCAAGTTACTTCACACAAAGTTGCTCAATTTGAGTCAAAATGAATGTCCAAGGCAACCTGACTGATAAGATCACTACAGAGAAAGGAGTCAAGCAAGGCTGTCCACTAGCTGTGACGTTCTTTAAATTGTACATCACTGACCTTCTGTTCACACTACTGGACTGCCACTCTTTCCCGCCAAAGATTAATGGCCAACACATGAGTTGGGACACCTATGCAGATGACCTGGAGCTAATCAATTGCACCCAATTAGGACTACAATGACTGTTAATTAAATTGGTGGAATACCTACATAAAAATGAATTAAATATTAACGCTAAAAAGTCAAAAATACCATCCTTTGGCTCAAAATTTGGAAAGAAAGGAAATCATTTCAAATGGTAAACATCGAACGCATTACTAGAGCGAACTGACAGCATTTGCTATTTGGGTGTTTATTTTAATAATTCAATCAGAGGGTGACAAAGGGTCGAGGACTTGATGACAAAAATGAACAATGAAACTGCAAGGTGCCAAATTGCACTCAGAATGTGGTAAGTACTTGGTTAAACCGGTAATTATGTTCTACTGTTAAAAAGTGGTCACTGCCATAACATTTGGCATTTGGCAGTGAAGCAGGGTTTAATATTAGTAGTAGTTCAATCTGGTCTGCTCTGGAGGGCCAATTATGGCGAAAGTACTACGATTACCAAACAGCATTTCCATAGCAGCCATTCGATACAAATTAGGCTTGCAGTCCCTCTAATTAATCGTAGTGTGGAAGTCAGTCTCTTAATTGAGACAAATTTTAATGGAAGGGTCACAGATTGCTTACCAAATACTAAAAGCATCTGCAACCAATCCATATCACGGTTTATTGAAAGAATGTTCTGAGAAGATAAACCGGCATTTGATTGATGCTGGGACCAATACTAAAACGCTGCTGGAGAACCCAATTCAAAGTTAAGAAAAAGCTATTACTTAACTGGATCATTACCATAAAATATCTAGTCTGGTGTCCAGCCTCGACTTGGAAGGTGAGGCACAAGGCCTAAACCAAACTCCCAAATACCTGGAACATTTTCCATCAAAAAACCATCGTAATCAGTCCTGCGAATGCAGCTGAATACGCTTCCAACAAGGGAAATGTTATTTCTAAAACATCTAAAGAATACTCAAAATAATCGCTGTCGATTTTGTAACATCAATGTGGAGACTTTAAAACAATAACACAAAGGTCAACATTTCTGGGAAGATTTTCCCAAGCAAACAATAACATGGCTGAATGGTGGACCGATATATTGGCCGGACAAAACTTACGTTAACTTTTGCTGTGGTAAATTTTCTTGATAATCTACTGCAACCCAGTAAGGAGACTGTTCCCTTATGATAATGCTGAAATTCAATTGAAGGACTTGTTAATGGCAGTGCAGCTATGGGAAATGAAGGGAAATCCATCCTTAATATTTTTGTTAGTTGGTAAATTGTTTTCGATAATTTTGAATGTTTTGATTGTTTGGATTGATTTGATTGTTTCGAAAGCTTTGATTTGATTGGATTGGATGGATTGGATGGATCTAAACAGAGTTTTGTATTAAACTGTAATTTACATAATATTAAAAAAATAGATTTAATTGACTCCAACATAGTCAAAGAACGTGGTTGTGAGCTTGGGGAAATTCAAAATCTCTGATCCCTCTGCCAGTGCTGATAACAATATAGTAGTTAAAGTGATTGGGTTTACCTACGAACCTTTTCACCAAAATCCCCTAAAGGGAAATGGTGCATTAAAATTGAAATTCTGAATGGTTTAACAATTCCAGAATCCTGTACGAAAGAAGATTGGGTGCTAACTCATAGCTGAACCTCTGAGTTTCTGCTGAGAAGAAAAGTGTTTTCCGGGTTAAACAAATTGAAGTAACTGATTTAAAAGCACACTCTCTCTAGAGAGTGTGAAAGGGACTCTCTCTGAATTGAGGAGTCATTTTTCAATGCATGGTGGGAAAAGAAAAGAGTTCAATATATTGAAAAAAGTATTTTGTTAAATAACGGTTGTGCATGTACATTGCTAGAAATGTAGAGTGCACAGTGAGGTGAGAAATAAAGAGCGCTGCCCTTGTGAAATATTGTTTAAACCAACAGAATAGTGTTAGTACACACCGACAGTGTGTATCTAAGTGAAGCCAATTACAACATACAATGTCAAATAAAAAATTGTCTTGTCATGTTCGATGGTGCTGCATTGATTATGATTATATTTGGGGAAATTTTGTGAGTAACCCAAACATCATAAGTCTTCTCCAGTCCTGGGCTACTCTTTACATGTGACCAGGGGGCATTTCAGATCCAAAAATCAAAACTGCACCTGTTGTTGTGTTTTACATATTTTATCAATGTTTATTATCAAAAGTTAGTGTTGTTAAACTTGTTGCAATTGAAGTTTTGTTGGAAGGAAAGATTTTGTACCACAGAGTAAGGTGGCATGCTTTGTGATGATTAATGTGCCAAGTTGATTGTGCCTATTATGCCTATGTATCAATGAATATATATTCTTAGACCAACTTTATAGAAGCACATGCTTCACTACCTAACGTTGAGCAGGCCCATGAAGATGAGCGAGACCATTCTGCCATCGCAGTAAACCCCCAAACACAGGAGAGTAAGGCAAAACAGAAATCCTAAAGGAATGCAAGCCTGTAAAACCAACCAAAGAAATGCAAAGGTGTGAAGAAAACCAAAGAAAAATGCATGGGCTCTGGCAGAGGTAGTGTCTGTCAGATACAAATGTGTAAACACCAAAGAACTTACAGAGGCCCATGAAGCAGCAATAACACGGCAGCCCGTGAATAGACAGACATTGAATAAAAGGAAGAAGAAGGCTACAGGCACACAAGACAGATGGGTGCACCATGCCAGGGTGGACGCTGAATGTTCAAGCAAGCAAGTAACGGCTTCATCTGTTTTTGTGGATTTGACAGCGGGTGAAATAACAGAGGTATCGACAGACATTGAAGAAGACTTACTAGTAGCCATTGTATTGAGTGAAACCACTAGGGAAACAACTGAAGACGCTAACCATAGAACTATAAGCTAAGATGTTGTAACACACAATAATGGTAAATGTTCAAAGGCTAATGAAGTAGACAAGAACATATTAAATATAACAGCCATTTTTTAACACCGGATGCTCCCTACTTAGACAGAAAATATGTGCTAAGTATACGGCACACATTCCCACAATTGAGAGTAATCACCTCAATACCTATACTGGTAGTAACCCAACAAGACTCTGAATGGGATGAGAACTGGGCATGTATACATCTTGCAATCCAAAAGTAGCTGGCTTTATTATTCCATTTGCTGCAAAATGTTTGCGTATGGCCTATTTGTTTGAAGTGGGTAATACCAATAAAGTATGGGATGACAATAAAAACAAGGACGCCATTTTGGAGGGAGTTGGCACAAAGGTCATGGGACAGGTCCTGAAGGGGTGAGCACTGACCCTATGGTACCCTGTAGAGGAGACTGGGTTTGGGTCCCTCACACAATGGGTGGAATGGGAAGTCACTGAAATACGACTGATGTGAGCTCCGGTTTTTTAGATCCTTGTTTAGTTGAAACACTAGAGGTAATGCTCATGTACTTCATAATCCAAACATGTTTGATACAATCCTAAAGAATATTTCCCTCTGTAGGAGACCTGGTTGTTAAAAAGTTATATGTAGACGGTTATGTTTGTTATAACTGTCCGGAGAGAAAGGTTTGAAGGACAGACCTAAAGTTGGATTGGTGAGTGTAGACGCAGCCGGATAAAATCAAGACAACTCGAAGAGTGGTGGTGACTATATCATTGTGGTACAAATGTGGGAGCAAGAGGACATTGAGACTATTATACATACTCTATTTATTGACAAATTTGACCTAACAGGGGACAAACACACACCAGGCATTATGGTGGCCCTTGAGCACCTTATTGCTGAGTGGATGGTGAGTTATACTCTGGGTCTGGTTATGGTAGCCAGAGATATTGATGCCAATTGTAACAAGACAGCGACTGCTAAGGAATATTGTGAAGCAGAAATACCCCATTCTGCTGCAATTTGTGATATTGTTGTACACTGATAGTTTGTAAGATCAGTTTATTTGAACCAATGGGAGGCATAGAAGTTGGATTGATTACTCTTTTGTGAGTGAGGATTGAAACTTCAGTGCTTCCAAACTCACTTTAAGTAGCACTCAATACAGCAACCATAAAATGATGGTGCTTCACTTCCCAAATACTTCCCAAATACACACACCATTTAGAGGGCATGGAACAGAGGGGAGATTCATCTTAATAATGGTAACAAATAATGGGGGGACAAATAAAATTACCTGCACTAAATAATCACATACTAGTTGATCAGGTTGAACAGGGAGCCCAAAATGTGGAGATTAAGGTGGTTGCCCTTCTCCTCAAAGAATGCACGCATACATATGGTGCTTAGCCCAGATTAAGTAAACAAAAAGTGACAAAAAATGGCATAGGGATTATTACAATGCTGAAATTTCAAGGAAGAAGAAAGAAAAATGAAGAAGGGTCAATAATTGACTAAAATGGGGAAGAAATGGTCAAAGTAGCCGAAATAAATGTGAGGAATTGATAAGAAATATAAAAACCAAGTATAAAAAACTGGGGAAAGAAGTACACCACTTCTTGTAGGACAGCAAGATGGTGTACGTTATTTCAGCTCCTATGACAAAACGATTCTAAGAAGACCTGGTTCACTATCCTTCCAGGCACTGCTGTTGTTAGCATACTGGTTATAATAACTTCTCTGTATTTGGGTTTCCCAGACACCTATTTCACATATAGTTGTTCCATTAAAGTCTCATCTTTCTTCCCACTCTTAAACTCTATCGATCCTTTTACCCTTCTTAGGGGGGTCCCAAATTTGTCCTCCGTTCCTACCAGCTAGTCCTGGCAAGCCCATACCTTCAGGAAGCTTCTGTTCAGGTTCTGGCTCTGCATCATCTGCACCATCCACGGTGTCTATGTAGTTGGTGTTTGCTGCTACTCTGCTTTGCCGGAATGCACAGTACAATTGAACTCTTATACCCAAGAGCCCTTTAAGACGAGGTAGCAATACTCAGAGGCGGATGGGGATGCAGAAGTTATTCATACATCAATAATAAAAATGACTCAGGAAGTAGGCAAAGTGCGTTTCTGTTTTATTATCAATTATCTAAAACAGGAAGTACAACAGGCATAATCCGACACCGCACAGCTCGATCTGGAAACATTTCAATAAAAACAGCTCTTTTAAATCAAAAACCCATCATTACTGACATCACACTATGTGGCAAAATAAAAAAAATTATGAATAATGGTGATTGGCTCTCACTGAACATCTAGGTATATGTTCTATATATCCAGAGGTTATAATTGGGTACCTAAGTCAGGTGGGCATCTAAACCCATCCCAAATAACTGGTCATCATCATTGTCACTAAATACATGACAATTCATTGGTTCTACATACTATAGGGCTCTTCAATACATGACCCTATATGAATGGTTTGGCACAATTGTACCCTTCTGGAATATTCTTCACGCTAGCAGCATGCAGGCTAGCATCCCAGGTGCATGGAGACTAGGCATGATCATGCCTCCCCACTAATTAGCCCACCATCTAGCAACACTCCTACAGTCCATATGACAATTAGGCTTTGAACTCGGCTTTGTAGATGTTGCTTCGTCTGGGAAATAAAGGTAGTGTAACTTCTCTGTCCTCTTGGTTTCGGTACAGCTTGACCCATGCTATTTTGATCTCACCCATGTGACTTGTAGACCACTTTTTTGAGCTTTTTGCATCATTGAATCCTAATAAATGATGAAGGCTTGATGCCTTCAGTGTTTTTCCATATTGCTTCAAACAAGAGCATGTTCTTTTCTTACGTTCATTGTACGTTTTTGACAGGCATCCATTTCATTGTGGCCTTGGTGCTGGGACAACCCAACTTTTCTAGAAACTCGCCTTGCCATCAGAAATTTCCAACTGCGCCACACATTTCAAAGTCCGTTTTCTAGTTCATGGAGTTTAAGAGCCAGCTAAAGTGCGTTGTGGAACATCCAGGTTCTATACATAGCTATGTATAGACATTGGTGCACCGCCACAATCTAATTCACTACGTAGCCAGCCTTTAAGAATGTTACATAATCATCAGCGTTTCTGTAGCATGAGCATCTTCATCTCGAGCCCGAAATGTTGCTCATCTTTACCATCTTCTCTTCAATTCTTATAGAAAGCTTGTGGTTCTGTTCCTCATTCATCTTCTAGATGCGTCCACTCCTACTTCATATGACGTCATCAGGCTCCTCTTCTTGTTCAAATGCACATTTCTTCTGGTACCTCATCCAAAAGAACACTATGCCTTTGTGCATTTATATAGGGTTTTCTCAATAGATACTTTGTCTCAAAGGTTCTCTGTGGTATTGGTATTCTTACTGGAATTGCACATGTCGTCATCTCTTGTTCCCAACATATAGGCAACATGGGAGTGGAGCTTTGAGTGAGGATGTGGGAATTCACCTCTAAACAATCTCTTCTCTTGGTCATAACTCTGTGGTCTGCTTCCGGCCAGGTGAAGGGTCCTTCTTCCTCTGACACACTCGGGCGGCTTCTGCTTCTCCCTTTGTGTCTTTTTTCCTCCGGTCTCACTTTCTCCGCTTCACTGACCTGCTTGTGGCTCCATGAGTGAGGGCTAAAGGAACTCTGCAGTCTTTCTTCCCTTTTAATGTATCGGCAGCATAGTGATTGTCCGTATTAACTAGACTGTTGTAATTGGTTTTACAGAGCGTTCTCCATTACTCTGTTCCTCTTTTTCATCCATTTACTAATGTTATTCCTCTCAACTGGATTGTTTGGAATCTTCTTTGTTAGAATACTTTTGCAATATTCATACAGGGAGTCTCTATGTTTCCTCGTCTCATATTTTGGAAGGTGATTGAATGCTCTACCTTATATAGGTATATGGAAGAGTGTGGAATCATTTTACCCTGTACAGGATAGGAAGATGAGGGAGGGTATGGGATGTTCACAGAATACTGCTCTCTTACCTGATAATCATCCCCAGTCCCACGGGGGATTTCCCTCCCATCAGATCTACCCACTAAGCTCATTAAAAAGGTGTGTCACATTGTCTGATTTTAGGACGCACATATTCCCAGGCAAAGAAACACTTTCCGTACCAAAAATGTAGCGGCCAATTTGGTGTCAGGGTAGGCACAGGGTACTACCTTAAGCCAACGAGAGAATGGGAATATCACAACTATCAAGGAATGATCATTAATACACCTATGAATCATGTCAAAATAATCAATGTGAAATTCTTGTAAATGGCCTGAGGGGTGGGGCAACATTACTTTCAACATTCTGAGGGTGTGGTCTGTACTGAAAAGGTGGCAGGTGGTACAATTAGCTAGAACATTATCTACCTTCTCATAGAGATTGTGGGACAAACCAGTCATCCTGAATATTAGCAGCAATATATTGTTCAAATGTATGCCTAGGATAGTGCAATTGCTCTAAGGCCACTGTAAGTAATTCTCGAGGCATCACTACTTTACCTGTAATATATTTGTCTCCAGATTAGGTCAGTGGGTGAAAGAGAACATCCTCTTTTGGCCCAAAAATCCTTGTCTTGTTGTTGCTCTTGTCCCTGTAGTTCAATTATCAGTGTCAAAGGGGTTGAGGTCCATGGTGCACGCAGCTGCATCAGCGGTAATGAAAAGTCAGGGTATTCTTTAAAGTTTGGTACTTTTAGGTATGCTGTTTCCTTCATTGCTTTATCAGCTGTATTATTACCGTGAAAAACTGGGTCTCTGTTATGCATATGGGCGGTGCATGTTACTAATACAACTACTGATAGACCTGTTAATTAATCAATTAATGAAGCTAACAAGGCTGCAAAGGTGTTCAATCTGAATTCTTAAAACCTCTTCTGCACCATCTGGACAGTCCTGAATGCACGGTGGAAGTAACATATAGTAATTGATGTGCATTTTGACATTTTTAATGCTGTTATGAGGGTGATGACCTCGTGTGCGTACAGTCTATTTTTTATCATGACCTCATACTCCCCATTCAGAAGGCTCACTATTAATTCACCATTTGTCTCTGTCCTGTCCCTTGATCAATCGTTGATGACCCATAAATGAAAAGCACCTCCCCCTTTTCAAGTCCATAATCTCTGAACTTCCAGCACTGATAGTTTGTTATCATTATCACCCCCAGACTAGTCCAGATACGATTTGCAACCTGGTTTGATTACATAATGATGCAGCACCTTGTGTGTGGATCACGCAGTCGCTGAAATAAACTACGAGTGATCGCGTCAGACATAGACGTAGTGGAAAGGTTGCTAGGTAAGTGCAGAACACAATCATTTAGTTATAGCAACATGCCAATTCGTTTGGTAAGAAATGTGCACCCGATTGATATTGACAGACTGCTATAATATTGAACTGCTCAAAGTACAGAAATTTACTTTGGTAGTTACCTATGAACATCTGATCACACTAGCACTTGTTTTTTTTTTTTTTTTAAATATTTTTTATTTTCAAAATAAAACAATACAAACCAAACTTGCAGCATTATACAATACAACCGTAAACATCAGTTAATCCCATGTTACTGCACTTCAAACCCCCCCCCCCCAAGAGCTTATCAACCTTACAGTTCTGTGTACACTTGGTGTGGCCGGGCGTCGCCTCCCTCAGAAGCAGCAGGGTCCATTTCCGTGCCAAACAGTCCCGTAATTAACATCCTCCAAGCCGCTAGGTTGCCCACATCTTCTTCCCCGCAATTGCTACACGCTTCCTGCCATACCACTGTTTCAGCCTCCGCCCACTTCTGCAGGTCCCGCCACCATATCTCTATTCTTGGCCCATGGCGTTGCTTCCAACTCATGGCTACCCTCCTCTTAGCAAGTACATACGCCAGGTCTCTCAGTTTCCCGAGATGTTTGGTGTTCCGTGGTCTGGAGAACCCTCCCAGGAGGCAGGCCCAGGCCGTGTCAATGCGTAGCAGGACCCCCTTATCTGCTAATTTCTGTGCCACTTCCCCCCAAAAGCCTTCAATCACTGGGCAGGACCAGAACATATGTGTCATGTCTGCGTCTTCTTCATCGCATTTCGGGCATGCTTGTCTACCTGCGTTCGCAAACTTGGCTATTTTTTTCGGGATCATATATGCTCTATGCGTAATGTATAGCTGTATTTGCTGCAATCTAGCATTCCTGGACACTTTCTTATTGTATCCCATGGCCCGTTCCCACATCCCATCAGTCAACTGCGCCCCCACTTCCGCTTCCCAGTCCAACCTCAAATCCATCAAGTCCTTCCCCACCCGGGTCATCACCACCTCATATAATCTAGAGATCTCATGTCCGCCCTCTGATATATCATATATCGTTCCGATCAGTGTGTCCGGATCTTCCGCCAGCACCGTCTCCGGCCAAGTCTTTTGGATGATCTGTACCAACCTTAGGTACGTAACATATTGGCCCCCGTGCAGCCCTGTTTCTTCTCCCAGGTCTTCGAATTCCCTAATGGCCCCATCCTGCCATATGTCTCCCAATGTGGCCAGCCCAACCGATTCCCAGTATGTCCTGATAATTTTCCTAAGCTGGCTGTCCCCCATAGTTAAGGCGACCAGTGGCACCTGTGGGGAACACGGGCTCTCAATCAACTGGCACGCTCTGCGCCAAATTTGCCACCCCAGCAGCAACATACTTGGGCGTCCATGCAAGTCCGATCTAGGGACCCAGACGATCTCTTTTAGGTAAAACGGGGCGCAGTCCAGCCCAACCAGCCTAGACTCAGGAGTTTCCTCATCAGAGAGCCATTTAGTCACGTATTGCAACTGGCTGGCCACATAATAGGCCTCAAAGTTCGGCAGCTTGATGCCTCCCCTATCGTGGAAATTTTGCAGTTTCCACAGGGCCACCCTGTTGCGGATGCCGTGCCACAGGAAGTCCCTGCATACACTATCAAGTTTGACAAAGAACTTCCTGGGTATCAGGTATGGTATGTTACTGAAAAAGTGCAAAAGCCTAGGCAGGACCACCATTTTGAGCATCGCCCCCCGGCCCATCATTGCCAACGGCAGCTTCTCCCAAAACTGCATAGTCTCGCAGATTTTCTTCACAGCCGCCTCGGTATTGTGCAAGTGTTCTTCCTTCACAGTATGATATACATCAATTCCGAGGTAGCGGAAAGACTCAGTTGCCCAGGGCACGGGCAACACCGGCAATCGTTCCAGAGGGACTCCTGCAAAGCTCCCCAGTGGAAACATGCTCGATTTACCGGGATTAACCGCTATGCCGGACAGCTCCGCATACTTTTCCATGACCTCTAAAATGTACTGGAGGTTTTCCTCCGGATACTTCAGGTACAATAACAGATCATCAGCATATAGGGATATCAAATGGTTCTCTCCTCCCACCTCGATGCCAACCAAGTCATATTGTTGTCTGAGGTACACCGCTAGGGGCTCTAGGGCCAATATGTACAACATCGGAGACCAGGGGCATCCCTGTCTGGTGCCTCTACTGAGTCGCCACCTTTTGGATATCACTGATCCCGTGCGCACCCTGGCCAGTGGCTCGCTGTACAGCAGTTTCGCCCACCCCACGTAGCCAGGCCCAAACCCGTACCCCTCCAAGGCCGCCAGCAACCACGGCCACCTCACTGAATCAAATGCCTTAACTGCATCTAGGGACACTACCACCATCTCTTCATCACTTCTGTTCCCCTCTTCAATCACCCGGTGGAGTCGCCTGTGATTATGAGTTATGTTTCTATTGGGGACATAGCCTGTCTGATCCGGGTGTATCAGTTTACTGATGACCCTTCGTAGCCTATTGGCCAGGACCGCCTTCAGGATCTTGCTGTCCTGGTTCAGCATCGACAGTGGCCTATACGATCCACAGCTTTGTATTGGTTTGTTAGGCTTGGGGAGCGGCACTATCAGCGCTTCTCTGAGCGTTTCTGGTAACCGACCCTTCTCGAAAGATTCGTTGAACATCTCTAGCATCGGAGGGAGTATCTCTGCCCTATACACTTTATAAAACTCACTCGGGAGTCCGTCTGTGCCCGGGGTCTTGCAGGTGGGCAATCGTTTCACTACCTCCTCCAGTTCCTCCAGTGTAATAGGTGTGTCCAGCTCCTCCCTCTCTTCATCACTAATCCTGGGCAGTTCTATGTCTTCCAATGTGTTTCTGATCTCTGCCTGATTTCCTCCCCCTTTGTCCTCATACAGTGCTCTATAATAATCAAGGAAGGCTGCATTAACTCCTTCTTGTGTGTCTACCTCCTCCCCGTCCTCTCTAACTATCATCCTGATCGGGGGCCTAGGGGTTTCTCTCTTATATAGCCATGCCAGTAGGCGGCCAGTTTTGTCTCCACCCGCATGCTGCCTCTCAACATATTTTCTGTAGTTAAGGTTACAGAGCCTCTCCCAAAGCTCCGAACACCGCTGCTGCAGCTCAAGTACTAAATCTGCGTCCCCTCCTGCCTTGCTGCATTCGCGCTCCAGTTGTCTCTCCGCCTTCTCTAGCTCTATCAGAACCCCACCCTGCAGGCCCCTTGACTTGGAAATGGCGTCCCCTCGCAACACAACCTTGAATGCCTCCCAAAGTGTACCAGCCGAATCTACACTGCCCGTGTTAACCTCAAAGTACCGCTGAATCGCTTCCCTGATGTCCTCCCTGAAGACCGAGTCCCTAAGCGCCTCCGCACGGAGGCGCCATGTAGGTATCCGCGCACGAGGGCGGCCATACTGCCAGGTCAACACCAAGGGCGAGTGGTCCGACAGGACCCTCGCTCTATATTCAATTTGAGTGGTCGCCATCACCACCTCTGACGTGGCAAAGAAGTAATCCAATCTCGTGTGTAGGTGCTGTGGGGCAGAGTAGTGAGAATACTGCGAGGTATCAGGGTATTTCAGTCTCCAAACATCCGCCAGCCCAAAGTCGCCCAGCAATGTCTGTAATACTCTGGCCGCCGGGGTGGGCCGATCAATCTTACCGTCGGACCTGTCCGCCCTTGGGTCGAGAACACAGTTAAAGTCCCCTCCCCAAATAATCGCTCCCCCCACACATGTGCCCAGACGGGTGCATAGGGTTCTGAAGTATGCAGCAGCATTCTGGTTGGGAGCATATGTGTTAATGTGTTAATAATGCAAACCTCTCTGTTCTCTACCAGGGCTCTGAGCATGACCAGCCTGCCCTCTGTGTCCACCTCCTCCCGCGGAACGTGCGGTGCTACCCAGATTAGCACTCCCCTGGCATAGGCAGAGTACGGGGAGCCCACCACCGTGCCACTCCACTTTTTCCCCACCAGTTCCAGCTTGTGCCGGGTCAGGTGTGTTTCTTGCAGTAGTGCAATGTCAATCCTCTGTCTTTTGAGGTACAACATGACTTTGTTCCTTTTTAAATAACTATTAAGTCCCCTGACATTCCAGGTGACAATATTAAGGTCTCCCATGGCAAGTGCGTTTCTTCCTGCCTCCCATGTAGCGATTCCCAACTGCCCACGTGACACAGATGGCATCTCGGTCCAGTAGCTCCTCATATAAGCTCAAACTCCCTTTAACTATACACACAACAAAACCCCTGCTTCCCTCCCCTCCCCCCCGTACCTTCCCCAACATCACACACCCCAACTGCTGCCCAGCCCCAGCCTCAGAGCTCAGGCACCCCCACATCTAGCTCTGCAAGCACCGGTCGGTGCACGGAGCCCAGTAGGGTGAGGTCACCCTAGTGGCCACCCAACTAAAACTATTGTGGGGTAAAGAGTATCGCCCTGTAAGGCTCCCGGTCAAATAAACATTAATCACAGTGTCTTTGACAAATAGTGCAATCATCTGACCTTCTTTACCGAAGGTGTCACACCGACTATATTCAAGTCCCACGAACCACGCCATCTTGCGACGCCATTTTACGCTTCCCGTATCTCTTCCGAGCCCTTTCTGGGCCGAACTTCTGATTCCTGGGGGCATCCTTGCGCATCGAGCCATCCCATGGCATCCTCCGGGGTCTCAAAAAACAAAGTTTTATGTGCATGAATGACCTTCAATTTTGCAGGATAAAGTAACATGTATTTGTGGCCCTCTTCTCTCAGCCTCTGCTTTACAGACCCAAAATTCATGCGACTACGCTGTACAGTCAAGGTATAATCTGGATAAGCCGTGATGTTTGCCGCTCCTCTCGTGATCGTCCCTCCTTTACGGAAGTATTCCAGTATCCTCTCCCGGTCGCCGTAGTTGAGGATTTTGGCGATCATAGGCCTAGGCGGGTTCCCCGGAGGCGGCCTCCTTGTTAGGGCTCTGTGTGCTCTTTCTACTGCAAATCCTTGAGATAGGGCCCCTCCAGGTATCTCCTGTAAGAACATGGATTCAATGAAATCCGTAGGGTCACGGCCCTCCATCCCCTCCGGTAGGCCCACGAAGCGGATGTTGTTGCGACGGGCTCGTCCCTCTGCCTCCTCCGCTCTGCTCTCCAGGTTGCCCACCCTTTGTGTCAGGGCGTGCAAATCGGCCTTATGGGTGGCGCAATCTGCTGTATTCGGGCCAACTTCTTTTTCGAGGGACTCCGTGCGCTCCGCCAGGGCCCTGACATCCTGTCGTAGCAAATTAACGTCCTCTTGGACCTCTCCAACCTTGCGGTCCAGTGCCGTTTTTAGTTCAGTGACGGCCAGTTCCAGCTTTGATTCCCAGGCCGCCCTCAGATCCGCAATCGCCGCCAGGATTTCTTGGTTGGTGCACGAAGACGTCGCGCTACACGCAGCCAGCGCATCCTTACTTTTGGTAGTGTCCTGGCTCGGGGACGTCCTAGTGAAGTCGTCTAAGGTGGGCTGTTTCACCTTCGGTCGCACTGGCCTGCTGGACATGACTCAGGGAATCAACCGGCTGCTCAAGTAGCAAGTGTTTGTACAGTGTACCTTCACAGCTGGGCCACCGTGCAGCTCGCTTCGAGTCCTGTCCCTGGCACTGGTCGGCCATTTTGAGTCGCCCTTTGTTCCCGGCGTCTTTTAACTCGTAGTCACCGATCTCCGTCGCCATTAATCCTGTGCCCTCCAGAGGTTCACATTGCGTGGCCAACACCTTCACACACCAGCATGTGTATCGTCAGTGGTCAGTGGTCCGTCGTACCGCACATATTTGCCCGGATCGTTGTAGGATCTCGGGAGCTCCTCCAGAACGCGTCCTCCTACATGGCTCTTGTAGCCACGCCCCCCACACTAGCACTTGTTTAATTTTGCCATTGTGATTGTAATTCTTCAGAATACTTGTTATATATGCTGCCCACACCATAGTTGGATATAATAGTCTCCCTTGGAGAGTTTTACTCAGATTGAAATGTCGTTTTCTATGAGTATCTCAGATTCTAAACTGTTAATCATTGTACAGGTTGGGCAGGACGGTTTCCCTAACCCACCTCTTATGTGTTATAACCACAGAATGCTGTCTACTTATTAGACACTTAACAGGACCGTGTTTTGCAATAATGGATTACAGTCACGGTGAAACCCCTATAGGGTATTGATTTTCTCATAGGGCTGGCATTTGAGTAATAACAGCCTTATTGAGAGCTGCTGATTTTGTATTGTCTATTCTAGTATTGAACACCACACCTGAGAATCTGTTTCTGTCGTCTGCTTGTTGGAGTAGATTATGGTATTTGAAGATTATGCAGACTGTTGTATACAACGTTGGGTCCCCTGAAGAAGTTCTAGTGGATTTGTGTTAATGGTATCAGAACAAAACATGTTGGGTTGCCAAGGACGCTGTAACATTTAGCAGTGTCAATTGGGTTAGGACTTTTTCAGACGTATCCACCTACACATATATGTGTTTGATAAGTAAGAATAGCTATCATTTGTTTTTGTCTAAGTGAAGCACTGCATACTGGCTCTAGGTAGCTAGTGGTTTCAGTTCTTCTCTGTACTTGGTCTTAAAAATATTTGCACTTGCTGTATTGCACTGCACTTGTCACTTTGTTGCGATATGACTGTAATGTGTATGATGTTTACATGTTTTTATATGTTTTTGATATATTTGTAAAAGATTAAGAATAAAATGCAATACTTGTTTAATTGTATATTGATTGATGTTGTAGTTGACACCTCTTATATTTGCTGAATGATTTGTGTTAGCTGCTCGAGCAATGAAGAGACAGCACAAAGGTAATAGGGTTCTTTAGTCTTCTAGTTCACACAAGTTCTTTTGGGGGGTGTACCCTATAACCGATAACTTCCCTGTGTCTTCCTTTGGTAGTATGGTCCTCTCTGAATTTTGTCATGTCATTTCAGGACCTTCATATGTCACACAATTGTGTTCTTTGCAACTTGGCTGTACAGGTGCTGCAATGAATGTTGATGGGTTCACTGTGTGACACCTGACAATGTGAATAGAAGAGTTGGACAATATGACCTCATAACTTATGCTCTTTGTGTGTTGAGGGTTGATTTGGCCATCTATAAAATAGCAGACACGGTGTGTTCTACATATAACAGTGCACCAAACAAACTCTTCATGTCCCCTACAGCTAATGAGATTCTTGCTGTCTGCATTTCTTATGTATTTATGCACTTGCCCGCTCCCGCTGTAAGTGAGGGTTGTGCCTTCAATAGGTTGTTCTGATCCAAATGAGGGCAGGGCACAAAATGTGCCGTCCCTAGTCCTTTGTGCAACAATGGGAACTGTACTCCAGTATTCTTAGCCTGTAACATTCTTCCTCCCTGCTTCCCTTTTGACATGGCCATTTGGACCTGATGCATTCTGAGCCACGGTCCCCAGAATGTTCCTGCCCTCTGTAGTTCCCCTTAACCCACACCGCTGCTCATCTGTCGTCTGACCCTTCGCGTCTCTGTTGGTATCTATCAAATCATAATCTCCAATATCAGAATGTTTACACCCTTAGAGCACACTTCACCCATCGCCACCTTAATATCTTTGATGATCCTGCTATTATTTCTTTTTTAAATCTCCTACTCTCCATTGGTCTGTGCTTATTGCAGTGCCTTTCCCTTCCTTCATCCCTCCATGGCTTGCACTTGTTCCCTGTTTTCCTCAATGCTGTTTCCCATTCTCTCCTCACCCTATTCTCCTCCTCCATAATATATGGGTTCTGTGTTGTATTATTATGCCCTACTGGAGTTCCTCGACTGGGCTCATGGGGGCAGATACTGGGGGTTGGTGTACCCTGCAGTGGGCTGTAAAGGAAAGCACCCATAAGAGGTGTGTAAAAACAAAGGGTGTTTCTCATCCTAGTTCCCAGGGTTCCCATACTCAAGTGGCCAGGGAACAGCCATCGCTTTTGGATCCCAACCCTAGGAGTGGAGAAGCGAGTGAGCATCACCTTGGTAGGAGGTCCTTGGGAGTGAGGGTGAAGCACATGATGGTGAGACATGGTATCCCCTTTTTCACTAACCCATCTAACCCCTGTCCCTGATTACTCTATAAGAAACTCCAACTCCCATAATTCCTCCCCACTTTTCATTGACAACACTACTGAGATAAGAAATATGAGGAATGAGGCAAGGAGGATTACCTCTACTGACTTGCAATGGCATTGTCCCACTAATGAGATCAGGCAGAGTCAGGAACTTAATAAAAATGATATACTCCTGCCACTTGTTAACACTCCAGTCAGGATAAAAGGTGGTGTACACAGGGACACTCTGAGCGAGGGTGGATTCGAGAAGGAACAGCTCTTTCAGGGCCGATGCAAACCAGGCTATGAAAGTTGGAAGGACAAGGGGCGGATCGGCTGCTGCAGAAAACGATAGAAAGCCAGGCAAGACTTCCATCCTTTCGGGAAGCCGCAAGTATTCCATGACTGAAAATGAGTACGCTGAAAAGAGAAACCTTCAAAGTACTTTCAGGTGGCCCGCTAAACTCCCAGGTGAACAACAGAGTGGGGGAGGAGCAGAGGAGGCATTGGCAATGTCCATGACTGCTATAGGGACTAGCATTGAAGATAGAAGTCCAATTAACATGGCCAGTGATTTATCGAAGGCAAACAAAAGTCTGGTTTGTGTTAAGAGAAAAAGAGAAACATGTCACAAGAGTTGAAGACTGCACATGTGCCGAATAAACTTGTAATGAAGTGAACAATGATTGAATGCTATACAAAGTAAAAAATGTGCTCCTGCAATGCGGAGTCACACATTTGAAGGTCTCTGTGAAATGTTCTGAATAATGGAAAACAGGAAATGAAGGCAAGAAAGAAACTGTGAGAGTTGATTGAATTAAAGCAATCTATATGAACTTTTAAAAGTGCCAAGAGGGCAAAAGTAAAATGGAAATGAACTTTGAAAGAGGCAGAGAAGGCAAAAGTAAAAACTACAATTACCAAGATGCATTGGTGTTGTGTGTGAACTTTGAAAGAGGCCAAGAGGGCAAAAGTAAAACTACTAGTACCAAGGAGCATTGGTGTGGTGAAGATTGTACATTGCATCAATTGTTTAAAAGAAAGTCGAAGTGGTAATGCAGAGGTCTATGCAAAATCATTGCAGTTTTGAAAGTCTTCGACAGTAAAAGGAGATAAGAATTGAACACGGGGAAGGAGACCACCACA
Source organism: Ambystoma mexicanum (assembly GCF_040938575.1). NCBI lineage: Eukaryota > Metazoa > Chordata > Amphibia > Caudata > Ambystomatidae > Ambystoma > Ambystoma mexicanum. The sequence goes on from NC_090935.1 coordinate 186,257,157, forward strand.
AAAAGAAAGATAGGCATGAGCCCAGTAGAGGAAATCCTGTGCTGGGCATTGGTCAAGTGAAAATTAAGTTTATTAAGGAATCCCCGCAAAGAGAAAGACAGGATCTAGCCCGGCAGAGGGAAGTCTTTGCTGAAATGTGATGAAGTCAAGAGTTGAATGGGAAAAGAGAGGCAGGTCAAGCCCAGCAGAGGGAAACCTGTATTGAACAGTGGCAATGTGAAAGCCCAGAACAGAACTGTGTATTATTGGCAAGGCGGACGATTCCTATAGAATTGTATAGACTGTCAAAAGCTTGAAGACCAAACCTGAACTCTTGAATTGCACCAACAAGCCAAAGTGTGCAAGACTGATGGAATTGTTCCATCCACCTATTGTTGATAATAAACTCTTGAGACACCATGCCTCTGTAACTGGGGAAGGGAGTTGTTACTTAGGCCATTTTGACATTTTCTTTTAAGACACTGGTTTTCCTTTTTGTACTCCCTTTACACATGTGTCATTTAAGAAGGAGGGCAAGGTTAGGTTTTCATAGTATAGGCCTTTATTTAGACTAGAATGACATGGACTTTTTTATTGCTTATTTTATAGTCAAGACTACTCCCATTTTAGAGTTAGGAGCAGTTAGGAATTTCACCAACCCCAGTAAACAACAAAATAAAGGTTTCCAATCTTGCATCTATTGTGCCTGTGTCCACTGTTGATACCATGCCTTCCTTACAGGAGGCACGGCAATAGGGGTGATGATGGGTGTTTGTGCCGGTTATATTTATCCTAGCTGTCATCAGACGCATTCCTAAATCCTCAAACGTCTTCCATAGTTTGGGTATATCCTACCTACCTTTTAATTTTTTTCCTTTATATTTTGTTGTTAAATATGTATACATATGGTCAAGAATCACCTTGTCGTTCATGCCCTCCTAGGGCTAAGATTTAAACATTTTCCTCCTGTCCTGTGAACCCACTCTACTTCAAGATGTTCTTCTTATTTCACGGCAGCGCTGCAATTATGTGCTCCACCGGAGTGCTCATACTCCTTCTCAAGTCCAGCCTTATCTAAAGTTCTACATACACCAATCACTGGTCCAGTGGCATCTTTATTCAAAAACTCCAATACCCCAACAAACCTCTCCCTCTTACCACAATCCACAATGCAAACCCTGCAAAATAAACACATAATCACACTCTCACTACACCACTACCCCTATCAATACAACTAAATAACCATCATCACACACCAAAACACTACTATACACATAACTAGTAACAAATAAAAACACTGTTATTTACACAGTGGTCAAGACACTTAGCCTATCTCCTACTCTTGAGACGAGGGAATTCAACCCCCTCTTTATATAGGACAGAGGATACCGACTCCTTTCTCTACAGGACCATCACCTCAATTACACTGCTGTCCTTCCTCTTCCCGGAGGAGATACCTGGGATGACTTCTGCAGCGTCATCACTGAACCCCAGGCTGCAATCTCCTCCCATGTGGCCAGGGGAATGCAGATGTACCTGATCCTAACCCTGGGCATGGTATCATAAGGAAGGATCACATGGTGGGAAATGGCTGTCAAGGGGAAGATGTGACTCCTTTAGGAGAGATGCAGTATTCATCTTCTCTGAGGATGAGGGTCCCATAATTCCCAAATATCTTATGGCATATTGCCAGTACACAATGCACTCCCATGAAACTACCCAAAGAACATGCTATGAAAAAGCAGCTAAACAGAATACAACTTGTACCTTGAGAGTTCTGATATTAAAGGTTTTAGGTAAAGGTTTAAACCCCACTGTTAAATCACAAACTTTTTACACCATATTCCCCAGCTTTAACAACTCTCAATACACAAAACAATTAAAAATATTAAATATTCATAGACCAAACCCACTATGGACTTCAGGATTCATAATGGCTGTGGTTCTGGGATGAGGAAGAGGGGCCCAAAGTTAGTAAAGTTCAATGGTGCTATTGGCCAGAATGTATGGTCTTGTTGTTATGCGGCAAAACATCAGAGCAGGAGATTTAAACTCAGGAAGGAGTTGCAGTGTAGAAGAGAAGTGGAAGACGTAGCTGAGGCAGTAGCAGCCCGAAGTACTGGGATTTCCACAAAAGTAGAGGGAAGAACGCCAGCTGATGCTAATTTGTCTGATGTGTGCATTGAAGGCATGTGTCATTGCAGAGATCAGCAACATCAGGAAGACAGGGCCAGCAGAAGGGGAGACATGCTCCCAAACTGACCTGTGGCACTGTGGTGTGCAAAAGGGAGTGGAAGACCAACTGAGATGGCAAAACGCCAGAGAAGAGCGTTGCAGTCCCTTGAAGACACACAGGAGCTGGCAGCAGATTGGACAGGTTTCTAGGAGGTCTTCTGAAGCAGCAACTGAGGAACCAGAGATGCCAAATAAGAATGGTGAGTTGGTCTGATGCTACTGTTGACCTCAGGGTGCTGCGAGCAGGACACTTGAAAGGGAGCTATAATTTTGAATATCAAACAAATAAAGCACAGAGGCAGCAAGGACGCAATTCCTCTTTTATGGAACACCAATTAGAGAAAACCTTTAACCCCCCTTGCCAACAGCTGAAGTATGTAAAGAATCAGCACAGAGGCAGCAAGGGTGCAATTCCTCTTGCATGGCACACCAATTGGGAAAACTTGTAACCCACATTGCCACAGTTAAAGGTCTGTAAAGAAGCAGCACAGACGCAGTGAGGCCCAATTCCTCTTTTATGGGACACCAATTGGGGGTAAACCTGTAACCCACATTGCCAACAGCCAAAAGGCTGTAAAGAAGCATTTCTAGTACTCTTAAAGTGAGAGACAAAAATGTGTGCCATCTTGGGGAGGACATCTTGTGCGCACATTTTTGTCTCTCACTTTAAGAGTACTTGTCTGCCGCGATCACTTGACTCATGCAAGATAGCAACAAAAGAAGTAGTGCTAACGTGGTGCTTGTATCGAGTTGAAAGTCTGAGATTAAAAATAGCAAGTAAGTGATCTTTGGTTGCTCTGCTGCATGTGTCAAGTGATCGCGGCAGGCAAGTACTCTTAAAGTGAGAGACAAAAATGTGCGCACAAGATGTCCTCCCCAAGATGGCACACATTTTTGTCTCTCACTTTAAGAGTACTAGTCTCCCGAGATCACATGACACATGCAGGATAGCAACAAAATAAGGAGCCATTCCGCGCGGCGCAACCATTGCAATTGTGCTAACGCAGTGCTTGTATTGAGTTGAAAGTCACATGACACATGCAGGATAGCAACAAAATAAGGAGCCATTCCGCGCGGCGCAACCATTGCAATTGTGCTGACGCAGTGCTTGTATTGAGTTGAAAGTCCGAGATTAAAAATATCAAGTAAGTGATCCTTGGTAACTCTGTACTCTAAAATATACTAGACGACTGCTTACTTGACCATTTTCCAAATATAGTCACTTGCGTGTAACAGTCGCATAAATTTGTATGTTTAACCAGATAACATGCTGACGAAAAACTGCAATGTTTTCTTCTAAACGACGCAGCAAGAAAAGGCGAAGGACTACTTTCGCGATTTGCTTTGAAGCTACATGTGAATTAAAACAGATATCTATTTTTTGATTTTAAAAGATAGGCTCACCTCATAAAATCCACATTTAGGATATTTCTAGAAGCATACCTCCTGATATATAACATACTGATAAAAAAGAGAAAGTTTATGTATATGTCCGCTCTTTCTTGCAGCACTGAGTTTAACACTATGGACGATAAGTGCTGATGTTCACACTGGCAATATCTCAATATTGGAAAGGTCTGGAGGTAATTAAGATCTGTTATATCTGCATCTATATACTCGATTATGGGAAAAGAAGTTCTTATCAAAATTATACTGTGTAACGATGTCACTGCATTCATGTACTTTAAACTCCCTTTAGTAGAACTTACTAATAAAAAATATAGATCGAATGAATGATCCAATTTTGAAATGCAATTCATTTTCCAATATTCTTTGGCTAGGCAATACTAAACAACATGTTCTGGCTTTCTCTGCAGTTGCCAATGCTGCAATCATTGCAGGAAAACACTTGAGCGATAAAACGATTCAAGAAATACTCCACACATTCAGCAAAACTTAATCAAAAGGTTAGTTCTTCGGGTGACATTCACCCATGTTCACATAACATAATTAGTCAGTACTTGTCAATCGGACTCACCAGCTGTTTAATTACAGAGTGTTCCTTTTCATTTTTATGTTTTAGTGTTTGGTGCACAAGGCCTTGTGCACGAAGCAAAGTGTAAATGTGTTCTGACACTAACTGTGCCCAGCGTCCCGAAGACGGGTGTTGAAGAAACACTGATAAAAGATTTAGTCGATACTGGTGTTTTCTTTCAGTACCTAGAAACACAAATATGTTTCGATGATCAGTGTGAAGTGATCTAGACATGGCCTTTGGTGATTTTTACGGTCAATCTTTGTTACTAACATCACCAAAGAACTGATTTATCATTTAAAATCTTGTGTTTTGCCCCTTAAGCGCCTGCAGACCTAATCAGAATGTGCACGCAGATTGGTCACTGCAGACGGGCACCGCAACCTAGGATGTGTGGCTGGGAAGTCCACAACCTCACTGAGGATCTGGAAACACATCAGTGTCTCCAAATTCCTTAGGGCAGACGCAAAAATGTATTAATAACAAAAATCACCCAGACGGGTTCAATAAGGAGTGCACGGCTTGCAAGAAAAAAATCATTTTTTAATACATTTAAATATGCCCTATTCTAAATACAATAGCACCAGGAACTTAGGCTACCCCACCTGTCTGTCCCTGGCCTCTAATGGATTCAGCACACTTTGTACAGATCCCTATCGGTGGTCTGTGCATAAGAGAATACCCAAATAACTTTTCATACAATAACAATTTTCTTCATGTGACTAATGAAAAATAGCATTACACAGCTATCGTCCGAACCTTTTTGTTTGCCCGTGATTGCCGGGTAATAATACACTGTTCAAGGCATCTCAAAACAGTCTCATACAATGAAAATTGGCATACAGTTTATGCAGTGTGGGTTAGTACAATGGTGACTTTAAAATGTGGTATGATTGTCACGTAACGTGATTAGTTCATTATACTCAAGTAAATTGTTACAGTAATGTACTCTTCTTATTGGTTAAGACAACTTTGGACAACTCGTGATGAGCATACCCCCAAGGAGACCCAATCAGGGAGCCTGAGGTCAAACCCGCCTGGTGACACCCATCAGAGAATACGCTGCACCCCCAATAAGGCCCTTACTCTTGAAAACCAGGTGCTTATAAAAAACACAGCTGAGGCATCACTCTTGGGAATTAATTTCTTGTCTTTGTTTGTTCGAGATAATGAAAACACCTGAACTATTGCCCCAAACCTAGCTTGACCACTTGGCAGTGCAGTAAGCGATATTCAATCAACACTACAGCTAAGTCAATGCCTAGTCTGGATGCTGAGGAAAACCCTTATTGATGTATTTTTATGTCCAGTTCAGTACTCTGGATGACAACCCTCGTATAACACCCCCTCTTAGAATCCCCCTGACCCCACTGAGCCAAGAAGTAGGTTTGTTTTGCAAATTAAAAGATTTATTTGAAAAATCAAACAATATATAACAAATATATAACAATATATAACAAATCACACTTTTATAACAAATTAATATCTGATAGTACACTTAGACATATGATGTGGATCCACAATGGGTAATGTTACAGTGGTACACTTGATTACTTAGGAGAAGTATAGAGGATGAGGTAGCTGAAACGCTTTATGGTTTCAAGGAAATGCAAGGTGGAATAAATGCAGTACAGAAATACTTGATATGATTTTAGCACTTTTTCTCTGGCAATTCACCCCCCCTCCCAGTTCTCAGGAATGCAATCAAATACAATACGAAATTCAGTTCCCCCCCAGAAAGCTTAGAGGAAACAGGTAGAGGTTTGAAACACAGGCCGAAAATGCTTTCAATGTGATGACAATGAAGTGAGAAATGTGCTAAAAATGCTTTTAATTCCTCTAGAGGTTCAGGGTGGGAGATATCTATCTTATATTAGTTCAGGATCCCTTTAGCAATGCTCTATGTGTAACCAGCAGGTTAAAACAAATTTTAACAAAGGAAAGAATGGAGCTGCTATTTTGACAAGTGGAGAAACTGAGCCAAATTGCAAATCGCGGTGAATTTCTCGAGTGCGTAAATCGCGATTGCGGAAAAAGTATAGTGAGTAGGAAGTCGGTTCTAGGTTCGTTGGAAAGCCTAGAATCACAGCTTTAAAATGTTCCTAGCCCAAACGGTTCAAGAGATACGGACGATTTAATAAAGGTAGATTTTCGGATTTAAAGTAAAACTCAAAATGACAGGTGACAGCTTGCAGCTGCAGAATTGACAGGTGACAGTTGTGCGGCTTTAAAAATGACAGATGACACGATTTCTAGGAGGCTGTTCTAATTAGGTTAAAATAGTTTGGATTAGATTACTTTAACTAAGAGATTGGTTCTGCACAGTTCTGCTAGGTACTCACAATATAAATTTGAAATAGGCCTCGTCACGGATCTGGTCAACACGTCCGGCGGCGGTTTTCTCTGCTCGGCGGGTCAATCAGGCACCGGTTCTGCTCACATCGATCCGGATCTCTGGTTCTGCTCACAGCGGTCTGGGTCAGCTCTCTGGATACAACGGCCTGTGGTTCTCTGGCTCTCTGGTCTGGTCTCTGGCAATTGTTCTTGGCAAAAGAATTCAGACAGCTCGCCCGGCTGTGGAATAGTTTGCAAACGACTTTAAGGATGCTGAGGCCTGCTGAGAAGAGTTCTCAGTTTGTGGGTTTAGGCCCTTGCTTTAAGTTCTGAAGTGAAGTTCTGGTCTTTGGAGATTGATGGATGTGAATTCTGGAGTCTCCCGGCAGAGCGTCCCGCAGAAAATGGAATTGAATTCCCCTACCTGTCCCAGCAGTCTCTTTTTATGTGTTTTAAAAAGTGGGTGGAGAGGCTAGCATCACTAAGCCTGCCCCTCTCTTGATTTGATAGGTCAATAGATTCTTTGGTCCCTGATTTGGGAAGGGATAGTGTGTCAGAGTGATGTCATTTTTATGACCTGCAGAAATGACACTCCCATGGTCAATGTGCACACAAATCTATTCCTGATCCAAATACATATTTCCCAGGTACACAGTTGTATGACATCACGTACACACATCATATATTACTAAAGATAGTCCCTGTCCCGACTCTGGCGTTTCTAGGAGCTTGCATTCAAAAATGGCAACTTATTTTCGATTTTAGTGGGTTTTGCAGCATTGGTTTTTCATCAAAAATTATACAAAGGTACATTTCCCTTCCACATATATCCCAGTAACTTTCCATGTCTCTAGCTTAAGTACATTGTCTACAATATTCAAAATTAGCGGGGTTTTGCCCCAGAACATGGTACACATTGGAGTTTGGACTCAAATCGTGAGGGCATTTTTCAAACTAAGACTCTCAAAGTTGTACATTCCTGTCATTTGGTTACAATAAGTAATCACTGTTTCTATAAAATATATATTTGTTGCAATTCAACTCCCCAAAGTGTTTGGGTCCGCCTCCAGAAGTCTGGGTGGGTCAGTGATCACATGTCTCTCCTTGCTGGCAGGGGGCTGTTGACAGGAAACACTCAAAATTAACATACCCCATTCAACAGAAAGAGCCTTTTGTGTGGGCTCCAGCAGGCTGCCTGGAAGTCTCTCCTCAATCAATCAACAGGGTCATGTGATATCCTGCCTCCTGGTGTGGGAATCTCTGAGGTGTTAAGGTTTCCCAGCCTCTTGGCCTCTGGGAACAGCAGGTGGCTAAGATTTTCAATTAAGCAACATGCTTTGAAGTCCCTGCCCCTCTTGCAACTCCTAAATACAGTTTCCCTGTCAGAGTTTAGACCGCTAGCGCCACCTTGGGGAATTTGTCGGTACTGCATCCATTTTTGAGTTGTCTTGAATTACTGCATTTCAATAGAGTGGTCTTTTGCTTGATAGTATAGGACCCTTGCTTAACATTGTTTTGATGGCATCCTTACAGTAGAGTGGTGATGTGGAACCCCCCACAAGAAGGTTGTATCTTTGGAGTGGTCTCGTGCCAACTGCGCAGTTCTGGCGTGAATGTGGGTGGTGATAGCTCATCCCCACATCCACCCAGTCTATTGATTTAGTTTGTTCTGGGATAGAATAATGGGCGGCGACAGCTCATCCCCACATCTACCCAGTCTATTGATTCAACATGGGTCAAAACCCTTGACAAAACCCCCATGCCCGACTACGCTTTGATTCAAGTCGAGGGAAAGTCGGGTGCAAAGGAGGTTTTGAGCCCTTGCGCTGGTATGTCCCCATTATCTTCTTCCAATTCTGTAGATGGCACAGTTCAGCATCTTTTCCTCCACCCAGTTGGATTGATCGGTTCTCCTCGCCGGTCCTGATGGAAATATTGGGCGGTAGCCCGGGGCCCCTCGGGTCTCTGCTCCCGGTCCCCGGTCGTCCTCCTTGGTCAGTCTCCATGGTTTCTTCTCTCCTAGGAAGATAAAGCAAAAGCGGCAATACACATTCCTAGACATTTTTCCACCACTATTAATGGTGTGGCGAACATGTACATTTTATACATCTGAATGCATTTTGCAGTCTGATTTTAAAAACAATATATAACAGGGAACATTTGCATTACGTTACTATATTTTTGATATGTGGAATATTTTAGAGTTTGAACTGACTTACTCTGGAGCGCCCCCCTCTGGTATTGCAGAGGACTCCTCCAGTTGCTGCAGGGTGTGCCTGGGATGGCAACACTTTAACTGATTTATATGTACCCACTTGTCTTCCCCCTCTGCCGAACTGCCTTTGGGGATGCGGATCTTGTACGCTACAGGGTAGATCTTGTCTTTACTTTCAAACAGTCCCTTCCATGAAGGCAAACATTTTCGCTGTTTGGCCTGGTTCCTTTGGAAATTGTATAGATAGACCCGGTCCCCCACAGTATATTCCTTCCTGGTGGTCTTCAGGTCGTAGTGGGTTTTCATGCTATCAGCTGATCTTTCTAGATTCCGCTGAGCATGGGCAAAAGCATACTGAAGGTGTTTCCTTAAATTCTCCACATACTCATGAGTTGTGGAGGCATTTATCCGTGTCTGCTCTTGGGTCCTGTAGAGCAAATGCTGAGGAAGCACCAGCTTGCGTCCGGTCATCAATTCAAATGGTGACATTTTAGTTGCAGATGAAGGGGTAGATCTGATGGCCATTAGGACCAGAGGTAGTCGGATATCCCAACTTGGCCCAGAATCTGCCACAAACATTTTTAAGATGCTCACAATGGTTTGGTTGTATCTCTCCACTGCCCCCGAAGAAGCTGGCCTGTAAGCAATATGTAGCTTCCTTTTGACCCCCAGTATCTCCCACATCTTTGTCATTACTTCACTGGTGAAGTGGCTACCCCTGTCTGACTCAATCCTTTGAGGTAGACCAAAACGGGAAAAGATGTGGTTAATCATCAGGGCAGCTGCTGTTTCTGCCTTGCAGTTTGGGGCTGGGAGACATTCCACCCACTTGGTAAACAAGCATGTAACGGTCAACATGTACTTGTTTCCTCTAGACGAGCGAATTACAGGGCCTACAAAGTCGATTTGCAAATCTGACCATGGCAGTGTCATCCCCCTCTTTGGAGAGGCGCACGGTGTGTGAGGGATGATGGCTGAAATTGTGCACACACAAGACACCCCTTCAAGTATTGTTCGAGGTCCTGCCCCATGTGTGGCCAGTATGCAACCTCTCTTAAGATTTCCAGTGTTGTGTGAAACCCCCTATGACCGGCGGTGGCCGCATCATGGGCGTGACTTAACATCAGGCTTCGGAATGAAGTAGGAACCACCCACTGATCGTGGCCAGCTTTGGATTTCCTTACCAGCAAACCGTCTTGGATTCGGAACATTTTTGGACATTTCATCAACACTCTTAGGTCCTCTTTCCCAATATAATCGGTATCCGTCAGGGGAAAGTTCTCAGGGTCCTCAAGGTGTTGGTAAAACTTACCAATAATTGGATCCCCCTTCTGAGCTGTAATTAAATCAGCATCAGGGGTCTCCTTACTCCATTTTGCAGTTGAAAGATCATCGTGAGCATTTGTCTGGGACCTAGTGATAGCAGTGACCTGGATTTCCCCCAACAGGGACTCTATTTCGATTAGATCCCCTTGGATGGCCCCGGTTTTGGCCAGCTGATCAGCTAAGTCATTTCCAGTTTTGTCTGGTCCCTCTACTTTGGAATGACCCTTGATCTTTTTCCAGTAGATGGTCATCCCATTCGATGTGACCAGATCATCAATATTTTGGATTAGCTTCCCTTGTTTCAGGGGTTTGTTATTAGCACATAACATGCCTCTGGTTTTCCAATTAACCAGGTGCTCCACGAACCCGTTCCGTACATAATCCGAATCTGTGATTATGACCAGTTCGTGGTGTTGATGTTGGACAGCAGTGAGGATGGCCTGATGCACAGCCATCAATCCTGCCATCTGACTACTTCGGGGACCAATTTTGTATCCAGCGGAGGGTTCTGGTGACTCCTTCAACGATGCATACCCTACGCCGGCCACCAGTTCTTTCTCCCTGTTGTTGTCAACATGGTACGAGCATCCATCCACATAGACAGTTAGCATTCCCTCACACTTTTCTTCTTCAAAGACTTTGTGTGGGGAATTAAGGTATGCCTCCGTGTTGTCCTTGATTTTTAGACTTTCGTCCTCGAGACAGTTTTCTCTGGCACAATCATGCAAGTCAGCCAGACCTTGCGTGAGGGGACTCTTCTTGTTTTGGCCATATCTGACCTCCACAGGAAAGCCTTGCATTGACAGAATCCAGGAAGTAATTCGGGAATTACTCACATTTCCGGCCCGGATTCTGTCACTTTGGAGATATTGCAGAGGCTGGTGTGGAGTCTCCACTATGATGTGTTCCCCCTGGATAAACGGGCGGTAACTCTTCAATACCCACACCGTTGCCAGGAGTGCCTTCTCACAATCGTTGAATTTTTCCTCCACAGAGGATAAAGTTTTGCTCGCATAGAAGATTACTTTATTGACCTTGTCATGCTTTTGGTATAATACTGCCGTCAAGCACGTATTAGAGAACCCTGTCTCCAGGAAGAACTCCTTGTTTCTGACAGGGTAAGCTAGGCAAGGCGCTTGTGAGAGGCTTCTTTTGAGTTGTCTTGCTGCCTCGGATTGTTCTGGACCCCATTCCCACTCGGCCCCCCCTTCAAGAGATGAATCAGGGGTCTAGTGATCTCTGCGTAGCCTTCAATGAACTTTCTGCTGTAATTAGTCAGTCCAAGGAGGCTCCTTAGTTCCCGCAGAGTCGTGGGGTCTTTCAGTTTCTGAAGTGCTTCCACTTTCTTTTCCTGGGGACAGAGACCCTGAGGAGTAATCTCATGCCCCAATTAATTAACACGGGTTCTACACCACTGTGCTTTCTGGAAGGAAAGTTTTGCTCCGGCGGCCCTCAACTGCGTCAGAACATAACAGATCTCCGCTATGTGTTCCTCCACAGATGAACTTTTGATGAGGACATCATCTACATAAGCCAGGTTACCCCTCGCACCCTGGTCGGGCATGGCCTTATGTAGGAAAATGTTGAAATCATTGCCGGAGTTGAGGTATCCGAAGGGAGTCCGGGTCCAGGTGTACTGCTTGCCCCCAAAGGTAAAAGCCAGTTTGTATTGGTCCTCCCTACTGACAGGCACGGTCCAGTATCCATTGGTCAGGTCTATTGCTGTGAATACCTGTGACCCCTGGATCTGGGCCAGCCCTTGGTCAATGTAGGGCAGAGGCCATCGGGAAGTATGGACCTGTTTGTTGAGCTCCCTAAGGTCAGTGCAGAGTCTCTACTGGCTGTTTGGCTTCAATATTCCCAGCACCGGATTATTGAAGGTGCTGTGTACTGGGAATGATTATTCCCCGGGACTCAAGGTTCTTAATTATTTCAGTAAGGGACTCCATGGATGCGAGAGGCAAATGATATTGCTTCGCAAACACTGGAGTCATTCCAGGGTCCGTGGGAATTGTTGTGGTGTGGATGTCGGTGCGACCACAGTCATATGAGTCTACTGCAAAGAGATCTTGGAAATACAAGAAAACTTGTTTCAACTTTTGCTTCTGTTCCAGAGTCACACAGGCATCAGCTAGGTTGACTCTCTCTTCCACCATCTGCCTGAAGCCTGGAAAGACTTCTGGTTTGGCTATCTCAGCGGCCTCCTCCAGCTGGGTGGAGAAGTCCCTGGTCAGAGTGCTGATTTGGACTGGAGGCTTCAGGTGGGAAAGGCAGCCCTCATGGACCTGGAAAATCACCTCATCCCTCCTGAAGTCACGAGTCACATCTTCCTTACCATAAGGGCAAGAAGTGTACACCAGGAAGTTTCCCCCATGCCGGGTAAAAATCCTGTCTGGTGTTGTATTGTCCTCACTGTCACTGTCAAAACAGTCCTTGGGGATCGGTCCTAACAGTTCATTTCCTAAATCAATGGAGAAATGTCGGTCATCAACTGCCATTCCAATAATGGTGCCTGCGGCTAGAGTAATGCTCTTTAAGTCGCTGTTATCCACCTCTATTGGAATGGTGTCATGTTCTATGTTGACTAATGGTGTTGGGTTTACCCCTAACCCATGCTGTTGGAGAGAAGCATTTAGATGAATATAAGCATCAGGGTTTTTCAATGTTTGTCCTCTTTTAACTTTCACTTCCAGGGAGAATTGTCGGGTCCTTTTTGGGATGGTGACTTCCTCTTTAATCTGAATTTCAACTGCATAAGGTAGCAATTGAGCTGACCTAAATGCTTTTTCTGAATCATCAAAGGGCATGGGATTATCCGCTAATCGAGACCAAGCTTTGAAGTTTATTAGGTCCAAACTAATGGCAAAGCGATTGAGAATGTCACTGCCTAAGTAAAAGGTGGCAGTGACGTCTCGCACAACCCAACAATTATGGACTATTCTCTTGTTGCCAATGGAGATTTTGAGCATACACCTGCTTGGCAGGAGATGTTTGGAATTAGGTGCTTCCAGGTCCATTTCCCATGTGTCTAGCAGTTTGAATGTAGGAATGGCTGGATGTTTTGGGAGTTGGCGGAACATGGCTTCCCTGATGAAGCTCTTACCGTTGTTCACACACACTCGAGCGAGAACAGTGTCCTCCCCATCATTTAACTGAACAGGGATGAACAACTGCTCTCCAATTTTCTGAATATCAGCCAGGCTCTGAGCTGATTTCACATATTCCTGGACTATAGGAGTGGGAGTTTCTGATTGTGGATTAGTAAAGAATTTCAGAATGTTTCCTTCCAGTGTGGAATACCACCTTAAACTGGAAGGAAGGTTGATTTTCAGAAATAGAGAGGACCCCCCATCACCAGTCTGTTGTCCTACTGCTATTACTGTCACGTCTGGAATCTGGTTGTTCTGGAAGTGAAATTCTACTTGATCAGATTTTTGTTCAACCATGTGGCAGGTGCCGTTTAAACTAACATGGTTGACGCTCTGTTTTAATGTTATTAGTCGGCTAGTCTGGGTCCAGAGGACCTTGTTTATGCAATCTATTAGGGGTGACAACCTTCTCAGGAGGTCATTCCCTAGTAAACAAGGGGTCCCCTCTGGAGTTACGACTATGACCGGGTGTTTCACCTTGTGTCGCCCAAATTTAATGTCCAAGTCTGCAGTCCCCTCAACGGGAAATTCCTTCCAGTCAAAGTTCTGCAGTTGTCCAGGAAGAGAGGTGAGAGGAATCCGGTAATTCTCCCACCTTCCTGCATTGAGTTCATCAAAGGCCCTTTTGGACAGAAGGGTAGCTTGGGATCCAGTGTCCACCAGTACCAAAATTGTACCCTGCCCCTGTACTTGTACCAGGGCATAATATCTTCCCTCCTTCTCCTCAATGGGGCACAGATAATCCAAATTTTTGGACAACGGGTGGGCTAACTTTCTGGTTTTGGACATTGCTAGCGAAGAGATTTGGGCAGAATTCTGTGGAGAGTCTGGGGAATCTGAAAGAAAAAGTTTGCAACTGGAAATGGTTTGGGTTCTGGGCCCCCCCCCCTTTTTGGAGGCACTCATCAGGATGGGTTTGACCCTTGGGATTTTGGTATTGTCAGTTCTGGGATGAGATTATGGGCGGCGGTAGCTCAGTCTCCACATCTCCACAGTCTGAATTGGCATCCCTGGGGAGCCATTTTTCCTTGGGAGGAGTTCCCCCATCTCTGAAGGAGAAGATCCTTTTCCCAGGATCTTCTGAGGATCCCTCTCCCTCAAATTGGAAGACCTGTACCTCCTCCACAAAGTGGGTCTGTTTGGGTCCTTTGTTTCTCCTACCCCCCTCTGCTCCTTGGGAGGCAGGCTTTCAGGGGCAGGAGATTTTGTTTCCGGTTCCTGGTTTTCCAGGGGCTGTTTACAAGTTGGGAAGGAAGCTTCCTCCAAGGCTTTACACCCCCCTTCCCCTTGTGCCTCCTCCCTGGGAACTGGTGGGTTATCGGAGTGCTGCCCCCGTCATTGTTCTGGAGCACCAGGTCCAGAGTTTGTGGCATTCTGCGGTGGCATGCTCATCTGAGGGTTCTGTTGAGCCCTCAGTATGTGACCCAGATCCCGTGCCATATTTTGGACCTGGCGCTCTAACTGGGAAACCCGCTCAGGCTGATACGGGGCTCTATTTTCTCCCCTGGGCTGATCCCGGGAAGAATAGCTATCCCTTCTCTGGTAATACCCTGGATTGGGAAGATTTGGGTACCCCTCCACCCTTGGCCTCCCCTCTCCCGGATTAGGTTGTCTGGGCTCAGGGAATTGGGGAAAGAAGGATGGGTGATTTTGGGGCTGGAAATTGGGTGGATACCTGGGGAAAAAGTTCTGCCCAGGATTTGGTGAATTTCTGCCCCCCTGGGGGATGTTAGGAGGGAAGTTCCCTGGGTCAGGTGCTTGACTGGATCCCCCCCTTGGGCTGGAGGAGTCCACACATAACCCAGGATGGGTCGGTTTCCCTTGTAGCGGGACATACATAGTCAGGGGAGCGGGGGACCCCATTTGTGGGACTACCTCCTCGACTCCCTGTCTGTGACTGGCCCGAGGGCCTTCGGGGCTGTGAATTATTTGGTGCAGGCAGGTTTTTAGGCCCCCCCATCTCCAAATCTAAAACGGGGGCAACCTTTACCTCCGCCACCTTGGCAGCAGCAGGGGTGCTGTTGGTTTTGGGGTTTTTCTGCGCATTATTTTTATTTTCGATGGGCTTCTGCACCTCATAGATCCGGGTAGCCTGTTCAATGACCCAGTCTAAAGATCTTTTCTCATGAAAATCTCTCACGAGCTGGGTCATTATGTATTTGGGTAAGGCATGGAAAAACGTATTGATAAATTCTCTGCTATCCGTGCGCACCCTTCTGGTGGTCTGTGCAAAAGCACGCTTTAATTCTTGCACAAACTCTTGTGGGGCCTGATCCTACCCACATTGCAAATTGTAGGCTGCCTTGCGAGCCTCTTGAGGATTTCTGTGCACAGAAAAATGTTTCAAGATGGCCGCCCTGTATGTGGACCACCTTGAATGGTTTTGAACCTCCAGCCCTGCAAAGAAACTGGAGTATTCTGGTGAGAAGGTCCATTTGACGTACTGGATGCAGCTACTGCTGTCCTTCAAATGGAAAGTCTCCATCATTTGCTCATAGAGCTCCAAGTGTTCCCAAACAGAATACTTGGCGTTCTTATGATAAGGCGTGATGACACTCCTTATTGCCTTTATTTGTTTCAATGGGTCCTTAAGCAAGGCCCTTTTTGCCTTATTGGCCTTTTTGGTTCGGGTAACCCTGGTCCATTCATCCTCTGACTCAGAAGCACTGCTCCCAGAGGTGCCCGTCTGATCTTCCAGGTTTTCCCGGATTCTGCGAGCCTGGGAATGGCTGGTAGAATGTGGGGACCTGGTCTCCTGTGTCCTGTAATGCTCAGAGGAGTCTTCAGACCCCTCCTTGCTGCCAGGATTTGATGGGCACCCCCCCAACGACCTAACTGGGCATAGGTTTTCAGGATGCCCTTAAAGGGCCTACTCTCCTGGGGTTCCCCACTAAATTGCACTGTGCTTGGGTGCCCATACCCGGATGCCCGCCCATCCATTCCTGGGAGGTACTGGCCTATGAGCCCCATACTTCTAGCTGGATAGTAATCTGCCATCCCCGTGGCCCTGGGCTCATGTGCGTGAGGGGACATGGTGGTGGCAGAGTCCAGGGACTGGGAGAGATGAAGGCCTCTGGTACCAGGGCTCCCGAGTTTATGCTCAGGTGTTTCCCTTTCCCAGCGAAGCTTGTCTCTATCAGCCCCTGCTCCCTGTTGCAATGCAAGAGTCTGCGCTTTCAGTTCCTCAGTTAAGGCCTTACTAGACTCTATCAGTCTCTCCTGCATGGCTACCTGTTGCTGGAGCCTATCATTGTGCTGACAGAGAGCCTCATTTTCTCTCTGTGCCTCCTGATTGGTCCTGGAGTACTGGGCCAGTCTCTGCTGCAGGAGGGTTACCTCCTCAGTCCCATCCCTACTGGCCTCCTCCTTTCTTGCCAGAGCCTCCTCCACCCTCCTGGTGTGATCTAGCAAGCACTGATGCTCTTTTTGGAGGTCACCCAGCCCCTGGAGGGCCAAGTGATTTTCTTCAATTTTTCTTTTTAAATGGCAGACTTCCTGGCCTAAGGTATCCCTTTCCTGACCAAGAGCCTGCATTTGTGACGCCAGGTCGTCCCTCTGCCTTTGAAAGGCACCAGCTTTCTGGCGTTCTTCATCATACTCTGCCTGGGTATCCAGGTCTTTCAAAATCAATGTATTGCTTTCCTCTTTCTCTCTGTCTAGTTGGATTTGCAGGGTGGCTACCTGCTCTGTGCATGCCCTGTTGAAATTGATCTGTTGCTCCAGTTTTTCTGGCTCTGCAGTAAGGAGTCCAAACTGTCTTGGTGCTCCTTCTGCAAAGCCAGAATTCTGGTATTCTGGTCTGTCTTTTCCTGTTGCAGTATATCCATGTCCTCTTTTATTTTAATGATATACTGCCTACTATCATTTTCTGACTCCTGGCTCCTCTGCAGCCTCTGCCCAGAAGAGACCAGGTCAGATTGGGCCTTTTCTAACGCCATCTGTTGCCTATTTGCCAGATCTTGGCCTTCAGCACATTTGTCCTACATGGCTCCCATATATAGATACAATTATGCCGCTATCCTGGCAATCTTATTGTGTTCATCTTTGGCCTTAGAAGCCATATATAATTAACTCAGGGCCACATTTAATGGACCCTGATCTCTCCATGTATCTGACCCTGTTTCAGTGACCTGTTGCGCGATTGCCTGCAACTAGACCTTTTTGTCCTGATGAGTCCACTCACCTCTCACAAATAGCTTATGTAAGAAGTGCTCTCTGGCTATTTTCAAATCTACCAAGGTCGTCATTCTGGAATTTGAGTTCCTTCCTGACTTACAGAAGATTGTATTTTATTTTGCAAAACAGACCGTTTCCTTAGAGCATTCCTTTGAGGGATGCTTTCACAGTGTAAAACAGCGTGGTGATCTAACCGGATATGTGTATCTGGTCAGTTGGCACACTGTATTAATCTGCACAAGTGGTAACTCTAAGCCAGAATATCCCGGCTCCGAGCCCCCACTTTGTAAGCGATATTCAACCAACACTACAGCTAAGTCAATGCCTAGTCTGGATGCTGAGGAAAACCCTTATTGATGTATTTTTATGTCCAGTTCAGTACTCTGGATGACAACCCTTGTATAACACCCCCCTCTTAGAATCCCCCTGGCCCCACTGAGCCAAGAAGTAGGTTTGTTTTGCAAATTAAAAGGTTTATTTGAAAAATTAAACAATATATATGTGTCACACTTTTATAACAAATTAATATCTGATAGTACACTTAGACATATGATGTGGATCCACAATGGGTAATGTTACAGTGGTACACTTAATTACTTAGGAGTAGTATAGAGGATGAGGTAGCTGAAACGCTTTATGGTTTCAAGGAAATGTGAAGGTGGAATAAATGCAGTACAGAAATACTTGATATGATTTTAGCACAAGATAAGATAATCACTTTTTCTCTGGCAATTCACCCCCCCCTATGCAATGTAAAAAATGGAAGGAGATGGAAAGAGGAGCACATAGTTCTCAGGAATGCAATCAAATACAATACGAAATTCAGTTCCCCCCCAGCAAGCTTAGAGGAAACAGGTAGAGGTTTGAAACACAGGCCCAAAATGCTTTGAATGTGATGACAATGAAGTGAGAAATGTGCTAAAAATGCTTTTAATTCCTCTAGAGGTTCAGGGTGGGAGATATCTAGTTTATATTAGTTGAGGCTCACTTTAGCAATGATCTATGTGTAACCAGCAGGTTAAAACAAATTTTAAACGGTTCAAGAGATACGTACGATTTAATAAAGGTAGATTTTCAGATTTAAAGTAAAACTCAAAATGACAGGTGACAGCTTGCAGCTGCAGAATTGACAGGTGACAGTTGTGCAGCTTTAAAAATGACAGATGACACGATTTCTAGGAGGCTGTTCTAATAAGGTAAAATAGTTTGGATTAGAACTTTTTAACTAAGAGATTGGTTCTGCACAGTTCTGCTAGGTACTCACAATATAAATTTGAACTAGGCCTCGTCACGGATCTGGTCAACACGTCCGGCGGCGGTTCACTCTGCTCGGTGGGTCAATCAGGCACCGGTTCTGCTCACAGCAATCCGGATCTCTGGTTCTGCTCACAGCGGTCTGGGTCAGCTCTCTGGATACAGCGGCCTGTGGTTCTCTTGATCTCTGGTCTGGTCTCTGGCAATTGTTCTTGGCAAAAGAATTCAGACAGCTCGCCCGGCTGTGGCATAGTTTGCAAATGACTTTAAGGATGCTGAGGCCTGCTGAGAAGAGTTCTCAGTTTGTGGGTTTAGGTCCTTGCTTTAAGTTCTGAAGTAAAGTTCTGGTCTTTGGAGATTGATGGATGTGAAGTCTGGAGTCTCCCGGCAGAGCGTCCCGCAGAAAATGGAATTGAATTCCCCTACCTGTCCCAGCAGTCTCTTTTTATGTGTTTTAAAAAGTGGGTGGAGAGGCTAGCATCACTAAGCCTGCCCCTCTCTTGATTTGATAGGTCAATAGATTCTTTGGTCCCTGATTTGGGAAGGGATAGTGTGTCAGAGTGATGTCATTTTTATGACCTGCAGAAATGACACTCCCCTCGTCAATGTGCACACAAATCTATTCTTGATCCAAATACATATTTCCCAGGTACACAGTTGTTTGACATCACGTACACACATCATATATTACTAAAGATAGTCCCTGTCCCGACTCTGGCGTTTCTAGGAGCTTGCATTCAAAAATGGCAACTTATTTTCGATTTTAGTGGGTTTTGCAACATTGGTTTTTCATCAAAAATTATACAAAGGTACATTTCCCTTCCACATATATCCCAGTAACTTTCCATGCCTCTAGCTTAAGTACATTGTCTACAATATTTTATAATTAGCGGGGTTTGCCCCAAAACATGGTACAAATTGGAGTTTGTACTTAAATCGTGAGGGCATTTTTCAAACTAAGACTCTCAAAGTTGTACATTCCTGACATTTGGTTACAATAAGTTATCACTGTTTCTATAAAATATATATTTGATGCAATTCAACTCCCCAAAGTGTTTGGGTCTGCCTCCAGAAGTCTGGGTGGGTCAGTGATCACATGTCTCTCCTTGCTGGCAGAGGGCTGCGGACAGGAAACACTCAAAATTAACATACCCCATTCAACAGAAAGAGCCTTTTGTGTGGGCTCCAGCAGGCTGCCTGGAAGTCTCTCCTCAATCAATCAACAAGGTCATGTGATATCCTGCCTCCTGGTGTGGGAATCTCTGAGGTGTTAAGGTTTCCCAGCCTCTTGGCCTCTGGGAACAGCAGGTGGCTAAGATGTTCAATTAACCAACATGCTTTAAAGTCCCTGCCCCTCTTGCAACTCGATAGTATAGGACCCTTGCTTAACATTGTTTTGATGGCATCCTTACAGTAGAGTGGTGATGTGGAACCCCCCACAAGAAGGTTGTATCTTTGGAGTGGTCTCGTGCCAACTGTGCAGTTCTCCTATTCTGGCGTGAATGTGGGTGGCGATAGCTCATCCCCACATCCACCCAGTCTATTGATTTAATTTGTTCTGGGATAGAATAATGGGCGGCGACAGCTCATCCCCACATCTACCCAGTCTATTGATTCAACATGGGTCAAAACCCTTGACAGTGCCCAATACCAGGCCCTGTTCTCATAGAGTTCATCCCCCACAGCTGCAACACTAATCTAATTGTCTAAGACCAACATTCCATTTCCAGCTCCTGTACACTGCTCAACCTGTCACAATTATCTTGTTAACATTCATGGTGAATGTATTGCTTACCTTACACCCTGCAGAAGTTTGGACCTCTTTTTGCACGTATCAAACCCCTCCTTACCCAAACCCATGCAGCGTGGTAAGATAACAGTCGGTTTTGTTTAGGGTATGAGGAGTTTGGAGTAGCCCCGAAGGTATGTGGTGTCAGCGGTAGCTGGGACCCTTGGGTAGCTGTTATCAGTGGTGGCTGCAGTATTTCTCCCTGTAAACAAAGGCATAATTACTCCCAAGCTATTACTTCTTGTTACCCTCCCTCTTTAGCCCTATGTGCCCTAGGGGGAGACTGAGGCTGGACTCAGCATTGGGTGTATTACTGGAGTTCTATTCCTCTGCTTCCAGTGCACCAGTTGCCAGTTACTTCACTTGTTATTGCTCGCCCAGGCTGCTGCGGCTGTTTTCTGCCGAGTATGTCACTCCCTTAACTGTCCAAGTACGTTTTGTGGCTGTTTTTCCCCTTCTGTGTTCATGCACTCCTTTCTCTGTCTGTGCTCTCCTTCCTCTATTAGCTCTCCGTAAAACCTTGTTTTCTCCTTTCAGTGTCTGCGTGCTCCTTTCTCTATCAGCGGTCTGCTTCAGCCCTGTTTTGTCTCCACGGGCTAGCGCTGTGCTATATTACTTCTCTGGCTAAGAGCGCACGTGCTAATGCATTTGTCTTCGTTGTCTATGCTTCAGACAATCCTTTACTTTCTTGGAGGTGTCCGTAGATGAAGACGGTTAAAGTAAACAGCTGGCATTATGGACCCGGCCGACCAGAGAGTATGATGTTGGTAAGTAGAAGATCTGGTTCCTTTTGGAAGTGTGGGTTACGGTGAATGAGGGGCAGGAGCATGGTAATCACACTGCTGCCTCCATGTAGGTTTATCGCAAAGCAAACTGTGTGTTCTTGGAGTGTGGCTTGTATAGCCCAGTCTCTCAGCAATTGAAGCAAATGTAGAGTTGTTGTTTGTGGGAACCCGCAGTGGTTGCCATATCAGGTATCATATTAGTATTGCACTGCACATACAGTAACTAGTTCTATGCTTTTGGTTGTGGGGACCTCTGTTGGCCATATTCGGTAACTGAGGATTCTATATAGACCTAAGTTTATGTTTTCTCCAGTGGTGCATGCGTGCTGTCCAGCCTCTAAAAATCTTGCTGGAAGCAACAGGAGTACTGGAGAGTGTCTTGGTCTGAACAATCATGACAGCGCATCTCCCTTCTTTCCTCAACCTTGGTCGGCTGCTCGCTTGCTGGGGGAAGGATGCATACATTCCAATTAAGTGAACAAAGCAAAAGCTTCAATTTGTGGCCTTTTTCTCTAGTTACTGTTTCTTGCAAGGTCTAATTCAAAATGGTGGAGCTCTTGCGACCCTTATGTTACAGCTGCATTATATTTTACCCTATCTTGCTCTTGGAGACTTCAACTACATTTGCCAACAGTCATAAGTTGCTCTAAATCTCTAATAAAACCAAAACACAACACAGTCCGGTCACTACAACTAGCTACAAAATGTTTCATACATGCCCTGGCTCTGACCTATACCTATAGTATGCAACATTATCACATTGTTGCTCCTTTTCCATCGTATAAGGCTCTATGATGCTTTCTAAAGTGTGTCAAAGCGTAACTAGAAATAACACATGTGCAGAATGGCCAATCCAAAATACTGACACTAAATGACTCACTCTCTTTGTTAATACAATTTGCACAGCAGAAACTTCTTTCCATGGTTTGGACATTGGACCTGAATCCCAATAGGGGGAATCATCTCCATCTTTTAGTCATTACTATGTGGAGGGGTCTACTTAAGCTTGTCCTCTCCTGCCTCTGCCTATGTGTCTCTGTCAGTTTGATCTTTCCTTCTGCTGTGAGTACTGATAGGGCTAATGCGGCCACACCTGCATTGGTGCCAGGAAGTTGGTTCGTTTAAGGTGATAGTCCCATAAAATGTCTTACCTAAGTGTCCTTTTTTGTATTGGTCTACCTGAAATTGCCTAACTATTGGTATACCTGAAATTGTTCATGAACTAAGAAATCTGTGTTCGTTGTGATGTCCCAGGGATCTGCTGATTGGGGAATTCCATGCCATCAACCAACCTTCTGAAGTGCCATCGGCAGTACCTCCTAATCCAGGTGCTTGTCCTTGGGGTCACAGTCCACTTCCAAAGAATCAGAACCGCTGGATGCTGAAGTACGAAACAAAGAGGATGACTGCAACAAGGAATAGGAAATAACTGCCTTCTTGGTTTCTTTCTCGTGTCCCCAAGCATCTTTTAGTGCCCAGAGTACTATTTTCTGCACCCCTTTCAAAGATACAGAAAACATTCTCTCATGACTATTGTTCTTCCTCCTCGAGAAGCAAACGGGCAGAGATCCAATGTCTTTATTAGCCAGTGAGATAGCTCAGCAGGTTGAGCCAATGCGGCTTTGATCAGCGTGTGATCTGCAGGTCAATGGTTTGAATCCTGTCAAGTGCAACTCAGCCATTGATCCTTCCGAGGTCAATAAATGAGTCCCAACTCCGGTTGGGTTATATCATATGCATATATTTTCTACGTAAAGTGATTAGGTGTAAATGCTATATAAATAACATAAAATTATCAGAAGCAAGCTCTACATGCCTACACTTACACCTACAGAAAAGCTAACTTCTAGAAGAGCTCATTACTGATAACTCAGCCACAGCAAAACTGGACACAGCAGGTCAAGCCCACAAGCCATTCACCCACTAATCCTGCCAGAATGTAACTGCTCTGCAAAGCCCCTTAAAACTGCAACAGCCCCACCCATCTGAAACCACTCTCCTAATTAAACCTCCTTCTCTCTGACCAAATCAACAACAGAAGCAGCTGGAGTTCCACAAGCGCTGTATTTGAACTCTATCAGGGAGGCATACAGCTGGGAAAGGACTGCCTGTAATACATATAGTGATGCCCGCACTGAATGGGGAATTCTATAATTATATGATTTGATATGATATGATGTGGCACTTATAATGCGCATGTACACAAGTATTTCTAGGCGCGACAAGACAAGGAGGGGGAAACAAAGGGAGGACAAATTATCAATCTTACTATGCCTTGTGTCTTTCAGATCACACAAGTGTGGTGAAGAGGGAAGGTGAGAAGTGCCAGGGGGAGCACAAGGGGGAAGTGCAGTTAACTCACCAGTGCAGCCAGCGGGTGGCTCATAAGTGCACAGAGAAGGGACCGTAGGGTTGCAGATACAGACCCTTAAGTACTGGGGAGCCCGAAGGCAGGACAAGGTCAACTGGATATGCAGGAGCCTGGGCCTGAGTACAGAGGGTGACCAGGTGACCAGTGCACAGAGCAGTCAGGTGCATCAGCAGGGGAGAGGAAGAGAGAAGGTGGAAGCAAAAAGGAAGGTCTTGAGTTGCTTCTGGAATCAGAGGTGGTTCTGCTCAAGTTTGAGAGAGGCAGGAAGTCTGTTCCAGATGTAGGCCCCAGCCAAGGAGATAGATCTGCCCCAAACTCTCTGCTTGGAGAAGTGCCTGACCCTCAGAGAATTGGAGGTGGATGAGTGGAGAGCTCAAGAAGGAAGATGTTTTGGAAGAGAAAGTTGGAGGTAGCATGGTCCCAGGCCCCAGAAAGCCTTGTGGATGATGCAGAGCGTCTTGATGTTGATCCTTGCAGCCACAGGGAGCCAGGGAAGAGTTCTCAGAGCTGGAGAAATACGATCCCGGGGCTTGAGGCGAAGGATAAATCTTGCAGCCCTGTTCTGGATAAGTTGTAAAGGTCGAAGAGAAGAGGCAGGAACATTTAGAAAGAGGCTGTTGCAACAGTCCACCCTAGAGAGGACCAGAGCTCTGGCGACTTAGAGCTTCTGGGGGAAAGTGAGAAAAGGAAGAATACATCTGAGGAGGTGCAGCTGATAGACTGACTTCTTAGAATTGTCAGAGATGTGAGGAAAAAGGAGAGGGTGGAGTGGAAGATGACACCAAGGTTCTTAGCCTCACAGGAAAGAGCTCAGAGTGGGCAGCCAGAGAGATAGGAAATGAAGGAGCGGGCGTCCAAATGAGGAGGATCTCAGCCTTACTGGCATTTAGGCAGAGAATGCTGGTGGCAGAGCATTCCTGAATTGCAGCCAGATAGACTGGTATGAGAGAAGAAGCAGAAGTGGCTGAGGGGAGTGTGAAAGAGAGCTGAGTGTCATCAGCATAACAATTGGAGCAGAAAGTAGCAATGCAGTGGGCAAGAGGTGCCAGGTAGTGGTTGAAGAGCCAGGGAGAGAGGTTAGACCCCTGGAGCACACCACAAGTAGACCTCAGATGTGGACCCGAGAGGATTGGTCTGTGAGAAAGGAAGTCCACCAGGTCAGTGCCTGATCAGTAATACCAAGGTTGTCTTAGAGTCGAATGAGCAGGATGGCATGGTTGATCATGTCAGAGGCAGAGAATTGATCGAAGAGAATGAGGACAGCAGGCAGATTAGAGTCAATATTGGAGAGCAAGTCTTTACAGGGGTTCAGGAGAGCAGTTTCCATGCTTCTGGCAGCTCTGAAACCGGACCGGTGGTCATGGAAGGCAACCAACAGATTCAATATGTTGATTAAGCGGTTCCATGTGTTAATATCCCCACAAAAATATTGTGATACAAAAATATTGCCATATTTTTGCGGTGATATTGACCCATGGACCCTGCGGGGGACACCCCCGCAACCACTGCATTATTTTAAAATGTGCGGGGGACACCCTAGCAATCCCCGCTCCCCACAAATTATACCCCCAAAAATATCGCCTATGACAAGACAAACGGCCATATATACGGCGATATTTTTGGTGGGGATATTTTGTAGGGATACCAATTAAGTTGGGAGATGGCCAGCTTTTCCAGGAGTTTGCCTAGGAAAGGAGTGATGGAGATCGGGTGATAGTTAGCTGAAGAGGGAGGATCGGCCAAGGGCTTCTTTAGAAGGTTGAGCACAAGAGAGTGCTTAAGGAGGGGGAAGAGTTCCAGTGACAAAGCAGAAATCGGCCAAGGATGGAGCAAGAGTGTTGATGTGGTACTTGATTGTTCTGGATGAGCAGGGGAGAACCTGCTCATCCAGAACAAGACAAGACTTTCATAGATCAGAGTTGTCTAGAAACATGGTCCGGGAGGAAGAGGGGAAAGGAAAACAAATGAGGAGGAGAGATGGCCTCAGACGGGCCAAGAGTGGTAGAGGAGGAGGAAGAGGTGATAGACGAATAGAGGATGGGCAGGATGTCCTGAGTTTTGGTTTCGAAATTAGAGGCCAGGCCGTGCAAAGGGCCTGGGAGGGAACAGGAGAGGTGAAGATGACAGAAGGATTGGTCAGCTCCTTGAAGATTTTTAAAGGGTCGGCTGAGTTGTTAGAAGCTGCAGAGATGCAGGCTTGGATATACGCTCTCTTCTTAGAGAGGACAGAGAGTCTATACTGCTTTGGGAGCAGGCAGCAGGGCAGATTTTCAGGGGATCCGCCCCTGATGCCCTCCACTTCCTCTCCGCTGATCAACACTTGCGTTTAAAGGCAGCGAGGTCAGAATTGTACCAAGAGTTGCATTTGGATTTGGGCTACAGGCGGATCCTCATTACAGGGGCAAGGACATCCAGAGTGTTAGAGATAGAGAGATGAAGGTTAGAGAGGGCATGGGTCTGGCAAAAGTGCAGGATGAGGAGAGAAAGTAGCAGCGACACACGCAACCGATACATGCTTAATGGGGTGAATGACCAAGAAGGTAGATGGCAGTGCTGGAGTCAGCTTGACCTGCAGGGAAGAGAGAGAGGTGGGAGGAAAGGAGAAAGTGATCAATCTAGGAGAGAGGAGTGATGAGAGGGTTAGATAAGGGGATGTGTGAGGAGATCAGAACATCCAGGGTGTGCCCTGCAGAGTCTGGCAGGCCAAAGGGAAGAATACAGAGAGTGAGAGAGAATCACAGAGATTGCAAAAGAGTAGTGAAGAAGGGCTGGTAGTATGCAGGTGGATATTCAACTCTCATAGGAGAAGTTGAAAGGTAGAGGCAAGGAACGAGGAGGAGAGGTCAGCCAAGAGCCAAAGAGGGTGACCTGGCCAGGTGGCCTGTAGATATTGGCCACAGTGAGAGAGAGGCCGGGAGAGATAGAGAGCCTGCAGACCAGGCAAGGAGGAGTAGTGCTGGAATGATAGAAGCAGAGATCCACTCTGGGAAAATCAAGGGTACACCCCCACCGGGATGGTTGGTTCTGGGTTCAGAGAGGATCTTTTAGCCATCAGGAAGAAGAGTGTTGTACTTGTGGCCGAGAACCAAGTCTCTGGGAGACCGAGTACATCAAAATCAAGCTCTTCCAGGATACGGCAGATGTCAGAGGAGTGTTTGGCAGCTGAACAAGAGATGAGAGTTGCAATGTGGAGCAGGTTGCCACATTTGAGGGATGGCAGAGGAGGGAGGCAACAGGGTGGCCAGAGAAGCAGCAAGGGGTGCTGAAGAGGTGGCAGAGGAAGGAGCCGACATAGGAGCCAGAGAGGGCTAAGAAGGGATAGCAGGAGAGGAAAGGAAGTTGATAAGGTGCCGGATGCGTCTATCAAAGAGGAGGACATTGGCCTGAAGGCCCGGGGCCAAGACACTGCCATTTAGGTAGACATTAATGATGGTATTAGAGGAGTGTAAGGGGGCCAGGAGGGCCTTCCACAGGGTGCCACCATTAATGGGAGAAGAGGAAAAAGGAGAGAGAACAGAGACCACATGGGTCTCCATAGGCCTCGAGAGGAAACAACAAAGAGTATGTTGGTAAGGGTCTGTCCATGTACAATCCAAATTCTATCATGTACAATCCAATAAAGACCAATATCCATAGCCAGCCTGCACCACCTCACCTGCACCTGGGTATTGGGCGTCACCCCATACCAGCAAAGGTTCTCAGCATTTCCACCAGAAACTGCCTGCAACGTCTGAGGCTGTGCAGCATGTCTTCTTCCTTCACCAGGCTCTTTCTCCCATTAGGGAGCCTGGCAGTACTGCCACAGTGCTTTCCCAATACCCTTGCCCATGTGCGTGTGAAGATCCATTCATGGTCCCTGTCCAGCGGAGAAGATTATTGTAACTAGGAGATGTGGTTGATGTGAGGTGGTATACCTGCTAAAATGTGTTGTGGAACATTTGATTGGGTTAGGAGGGTTCCTGTCAAATGTAATACCTGGGATGAAGAAGAGGGGCATGGTAATATTGTTGTATTTAACTGCCTGTTGTATATATAGCCTGAAAATGCGGACTGATTTTCGTTGTTGAGTATAGACGTGGAACTCCCTGCTGAATAGTCATTGTTTTTCATATGTTGCACTGCTCAGTTACACAGAGGAACACCTATTCATTGCTCTGCCTGTGGCGCTTTCCGGCATGCACCAGTGTTATGAGGGAAAACGAAAGGAGACAAGGGGTTAAGGAATGGGAGGAGGAAGATGAGAAGCCCACTGCAGGAAGTGAGTATGTCAGTTCGAGAATAAAGATTAAACTGACAAGATGTGTCCTGTCATCCTTCCGTCACCCATCAGGGACTGCTCTATATAACAACAGACGAAAAGGATAAAGAACGAGGAAAGTCCTTGTTTCCCTCCACACAGCACTGCGCCACCATTTCTGTGCGAGCCGTCTGGTGTCCTTTGGCCCATGATGCTGTCCTTGAAGACCCAGCCATCCCTCCTTATAGCGCCTAGGCTGGTGCACCATGGTACACAGAGAAAAGAAATGGCACTGTTAGCACACTGTGCAAGAAGCCAGCACGGTGGTGCCTTAACTGCAGAAAAGGAGCACCTGATCTGTTAGTTTTGGCGGTAAACCCCACCCACCGCAAGCCCAAACTGAAAGCCCGCAAGCAAGGGCCAGGCAACAAAAGAGAAACACCGGCACTGTTAGCTTCCCAGTGATAAGCCCTGCGCACCACAGGCTTGGGGGAAAAATACTAATAAAATATATATGAAACAGCAGCAGGTACACTGGCATCATTACAGACACGCTGCCTCACAAAAGGGACGATCACCTGCAGGTCTTTCACCACAGCACTATTGACTGAGGGACAGCGCCACCAGCAGTGAAGGCAAAAGTGGAGAAAAAAAACACACACAAGAGAAATAAACAGAAAGCTGGACAGTCATCCCCAAACGACCCCGCGGACTCAGCAGCTACACAACATCAAACTGCTGGGAACCCCTACAACCCAACTCGGGCCCCGACGGAGAACAATAAACCAGGGGCCAAGCATCTATGGAATGACCAGGTGCATAAAGAGAACAGTCCGGGGGGGCCCAGCCTCTGCACCTGAACAGCGTGGAGCATAATAGAGCAGGCTGATGGGCAGGACACAGCCCTACGCACCACAGCAAGTGTAGCTTTCCATTGTCAGTAGCTTTTTTGAAGCAGCCATTCCTGTGTAATGTGGTTTAATTATGTTTGATTTGACGACAAGGATCAGTCAATGGGCAGGATATTTTAGGTTGAGTAACTAATCAGAAGCATTAACAGGCGGGTGTAGGAGGACTGATTCCCAATATGATTGGATACTCATATAGTGTGGATCACTTGACAGGTTGGGGAAATAGATCATCTCTAAATTGAGAGATTCCATGTGACTAGGTGCTTATACAATGTCCTGCACCCTTCGAGTGGTCAGACTCCATATACATTTAGATTCTTTGAATGTGTCAAGCAAGAGACTTACCAATGTATGACCAAATTTGTATATGAAGCAGGGTGAATTTAAAGTATCAATGAGTGATCTGTTTAGTTTGAGATTGGACTTTTGTATTTGATCGGTAACAAGTGCTTCATGATTTGCGAACACAAATGACAAAAGATATGTAATATTGCTGATTTGTTTTTTCTTTTCCCTCTTTTTTGTCTCCCCTTTCCTCTCACCCTCAGTTGCTACATTCATTAGGGACAGACACATGGAATGTTTCTATTTTGGTTTAATTAAGAATGGAATTTGATTAAGATACTGTGCCCTGAGGAAGACCTAGCAGGTCGAAACATGTGTTGTTTTTTTTCCAGTATCACGAGAATTTCAATTGCTGCAGGAATGTCTAGCATCATGTGAATTTTTTATGTTTGATGTTGTATTGGTACACATTAAAAGTGTTCTACATTGAAGATTAGAATTGCTTGCATCATTACATTCAGTGTCCACTGCATAGTTTTGGGAACTACTGTATTGTTAATTCAAGTGTTATTGGCTGGGGTACCCTCTAAGTTACATGTTAATCGCAGCTGCCATTTTCAGTTAAATTTGGGTAAGAATACATAAATACTATCATAGATGTCTAGTCTCAGCACACTCACAATCTAGTTACCCGGCAATTTACACCCTTCCTGAGGAAGCATACGCCATTCAGTCTCCAAACGCAAGCAGATAGAGGGTCCAGGTGGACAATATTGGTCGAGACTTTGCCAGCTTCATAAAGGCAGCGGGGGAGGAAAAATCCCCAGTGTTGAAAGACATCTTCACAAACCTGGCTGGGACCGTCATTAACAGCATCATCAAGACCATCCCGCCTGAAGACAGGAACACCTACGAGATACTCGTGGTCGCACTGTACAGGAAGCTTGTAATACAACTGAACCTGGACTATGAATGTTTTGTCTGCAACCAGCACCATCAGGCCTCCCAGGAGACGGTGGAGGAAATAATTATGCGACCGCACCAAAAACGTGTTTACTGCCAATTGACTGCTTTCTCGGATGATGAAGCAATTAGGCTTTGCGTGATAGAGGGATGTCTGTCATCCGTACTCCGCAAACAACTTCTGAAGAAACCCCTATCAATTGACAAAGTGATTGAGATGACGAGGGTGCATAAGAGAGTGGAAAAACAGGCCTCTGCCATCGAGATGCCAAAAAAGAAAACATACAGCAAAGAGAGTTTAGTGGCATTCACTGGTGGCAGAGAAGGGGAGAGAACTACTGCAGGCCACCAGACCCTGCCGGGAATGTCGCTGAGAGAAGGATATGCCCAGCCTAGACGAGGACCCTGACTCCAGAGATCGTGTTATCGCTGTGACCAACCCTTCCCACATGAAGGACCATGCCAGGCAATGACACAGTGGTGCTTCAGGTGCAGGAGAGAAGCGCACTTCCACATAATATGCCGGGAAGGGAGCCGATTTCCACCGGCATGCCAACAGCAGTCGACACAATCGAACTGGAGAGTGCCATCCAGACCAAGCCAACCATTCCCGCAATGGAGACAAAACCAATCCTACACACAACCACCAAGGAGAATGATCAGGCCAATGGAACGAGGGGGGGCATAAGGCAAGACTCCCATGAATGAGACACTATTTCAACCATTCTATTATGAGGACATTCAGGGATACCCCGAGGACCAATACCTCAACAGGGACAAGTTCTCATGTGGACTAGATCTGGAATTTCCAAATTAGTTTGTAAACCTCATCCAGGGGTCATACAAAGGCAGCGAGTCAGCCAGAGTGCAAGTAATGATGAACACGGTCATGCACACTTTCCTCATTGACACCGGAGTGACCGTCAGCATCATGGGGAAGCAGGAGTTCAAAATTACCGGAAAGACACAAGAACTGACGCTGTCCAAGGTAAGAATATTTCATTAAAGAGCCAGCACACCACTACAATCGATTGGACAGTTTGAGAAATTATTCTCATTCAAAGGAAAAAGGGTCAACGCCATACTCCACATCCTATGCAGCCCCGTCCAAGGGAAATGTCTCCTTAGTTACCAAACCGCTGAAGCACTCAGTCTGATTGACATCAATTTCAATGAAGGAGATACGGCAGCCAATCCAGCTGCGAGGCAATCTGCCACTTAGCGGGATCTCTGCTGCTCACCAAAGACTCAATCAAAGAAATGTTTTCCAAATGTTTTCAAGGACTGGGGAAGCTAAAGGGGACAGTTATCAACCTCCACATGAACGGCCAAATCAAGCCGGTCCCTGAACACACATGCAGAGTGGGTTTCCACCTGCAGGACACTGTCTCGCAAGAACTACAACAGCTCCTGGACAATGACATCATTGAGAGAGCCCCTGCCCCCCCCCCCCCATGGATCTCCCCACTGGTAGTGGTGCTGAAGGAAGGCAACATACTATGCCTCTGTGTCGACATGTTGGCGGCCAACACTGCCATAGAGAGAGAGAGAAAGACACCCAGGCCCTAGAATAGAGGGCTTGATTGTCAGTCTAAAACGTGTCATGAAATTCGTGAAACTTGACCTCAACCAGTGGTACCACCAGCTCGAACTGCACTGTGACTCCAGAGGGATCACAACGTTTGCATCGTACGACGACCTCTTCTAGTACAAATGACTACATTTTGGGATTTCCTCCGCCGCAGAAATTTTCAAGAAACTATCAGGCAACTGCTTCTCTCATTGCGAAGGGCATTTAACTACTCAGATGGTATCCTAATTCACTGCAACGCACAGGAAGAACATGACGAGGCCCTCCTGGAAGTGTGTGAAATCCTGAGGACAGCTGTACTCTTGTTGAACTACGAAAACTGCAACGTCAGCAAAGGCAAATTAAGATTTTATGGACACATTTTCTCTGGGGAGGGGATGCAACCCGACACCAACAAAGTACACGCGATCAATGGGCTCCAAGAGCCCGCCATTGTCGGAGAAGTTAGATCATTCCTATGTATGGCAGGATATTGCACCTGCTACCTGCAGAGAAATGCCATTACTACCGAGCAGCTGCTGTGTCTCTTGAGAAAGGACAGAACATTCTGATGCTTCGGAAATTGCCATAGGGTGTTTGATGCAATAAAGAAGGAACTATCGAGTGCAGCGCATCTGGCATACTTCGACCCGAGCTGGCACACCAAGCTAGTCGTGGACTCCAGCCAGTGGACCTAGGTGCCATCCTGGTGCAACATGTGAAACCACATGCCCCAGCAAGCAGTGTTGTAGCATACTTGAGCAGATCCCTGTCTCCGACGGAGAGCACTTACTCACAGGCACAGAAGTAAAGCCTGGCAGCCATGTGGGCATGTGAGTACTTCAACTACTTTGTTTTCAGAAAAAGATTCACCCTTGTGATGGATCACCAGGCCCTCCTATAGCTGTTCGGCAAGCTAAGGACAAAGATGCCTCCAAGAATTGAGCCATCCGCCTCCAAGAATACTGCATCGTACACTGGCCGGGCGGAGACAACAACCCTGGCGATTATATCTCAAGACTCCTGACCAGATCCAGTGGGTCGCCAAGCGGTGAGAATGCAGAATACCTGTGCTACATCACAGAGAAGGCCCTACCATCCGCTCTCACCATCGAGGACATAGCCATTGCAACACAGGCCGACCCGTAAACCATGTGGTCCAGGGAACTGACCATCACAAACAAATGGAGGGACTACAGAATGCTGTCACACCAATGCGAAGGTGTTAACAAACAAGAACTGGAATGCATGTCAAAGATCAGCACAGAACTGCCAGTGTCAGAACAAGGAATACTGCTGAGAGAATGCTGAATGTTAATACTGTCATCACTCTGCAGAGGACTTGTACAATTGGCGCAAAAAGGACACTGTGGGATTGAGGCAGCCAAGAATCTGCTAAGGCAATCAGCGCGGTTCCCGTGGATAGATGACATGGTAGAAGAGACGTTGAGAAGCTGCCTTCCATGCCAATGCACAGCCAGAGTGATCTGCCACTCCCCCTACAGCCGATGAGCATCCCGGAAGAGGTATGGAAAAGGGTCAGGATGGACTTCTACAGGCCACTCAAAACCGGAGGCCATCTCCTAGTGATCATAGACAAATTTTTCCAGGTTCCCATCATCAAACACATTCAGTCCATGGGCTTCTCCCAGGTGATTGGCATCCTAGTTGAAGTATTCAGTGAATGGGGCATCCCAACCACAGTAAAGACAGACAACGGCTCACCTTAAAAAAGGTCACGAATTCCAGAGATTTTCAAGGCATCTGGGATTCAACCATCAGCGGATAACACCGCTATGGCCACAGGCCAATGGGATGGCAGAGCAATTTATGTCATTGATCAAAAGAACGATCCAAAAATTGGCCATCGAGGCGATGCCAATCCATCAGGCCCTATGTGGCATGCTCCGCCACTACCAAAACACGCTGCACTCCGTAACCGGGGTGCCACCCAGGGACCTAATGAGAAAATACCATGCCAAGACGCACCTACCCCAAGGGATCGACAGAAACCGGAAGGGCCCGGAAGACCAAGCAGCCCTGGAAGACAAAGTCAGAGAGCGAGACGCAGTGGTGAAGGAAACAACCAAAGAGCGGACACATATTACCCTGGAAGCGAAGGAGAAGACCTTCAAGGAAAGAGAAGAGGTGCTAGTGAAACAGCGCGTACAGAGGAAAACAGATGCATGCTACGACAGCAACCCCCTCCGAGTGACAGAAATAAAAGGGACTATGATAACGGCCACCACAAGGAATGCGTCATTCTTTAGGCAATTCAAACCTGAGGAGGACACTGGGCAAGAGATGAATAGGTACGGAAGAGAAGTCGAAGAGGAAGAAGGAAGTCCTCCGACCGCAGACGGAGTAGGGCACGGAGACCCAGCCGAGGACGGCCCCTTGCGAGTTACCAAGAGACCAAGCAGACTCATTGAAGAAGTGTAACATGGACGTAAGGAGAAATGTGATGGGGAGATGCTATGCTGGAAAATGACAGGAGAAAAGGGGTTAAGGAATGGGAGGCAGGAGGAGGAAGAGGAGGAGCATGCTGCGTGAAGTGAGAAGTAATTTTGAGAATAAAGATTAAACTGACAAGACGTGTCCTGTCATCCTTCTGTCCCGCATCCTCATGTGTTTTTATCTCCATCTCATGAACCAGGACTTCCACAATGAAGTCCCAATCGCTGTGATTGAAATTCCTTTAAAAGGATCGTTCCCTCACCACTCGGCCAGTTATTTCTGTCTCTGCATATCCTCATATCACAAGGGCTCTGGCATGGCCGCCAGGACTCGGAGTGATGACGTTTACCGTTCAGTAATTATATATATATTCAATAACTTGTTTACTCAAGACGCATAAAAAAAACGTTTAATATTAATACCACTGCTTTAGTGTTTATGTCGATAACGTACAATTGTGCATGTTCACGGATACACCGCTTCCCTACTTGTGTGATTACTCCCAGCTGAGTGCAAATGAGAAGAAGGAATGGCGTACATTGTTTACAAACAAAAGCCTTCAGCCCCCGCATATTGCACGCGATAACATTGGTGTTCTACGTTTCCTTTGTGAACCGGGCACTGTGTGCTCCGATTCACGTGTTTTGCTCACACATCTGTGTACATTTAGCCCAATACCCTGACTTGTATGTAAGCATTGGGAAAAGCTGCGGCTTTATGCCACTGAATATTCTAAATGTGACAAAAAAGAATCTTAACCTGGCGTAGGGCAAGACGTTCTTTTTAGTGTGTATCCGGCGTGATACCTCCAGCCTTCGCGAGTGTATCGGCGCCGCGTGACACTGATTGCACGAACGTCCGCATATAACGAACAGAACCGTTCCATTTTCCCGGGAGGGAAACATACTCGTGCTTTCTTTGGAGTGAGTTGGAGAGCAGAACGGCTTCTAGATGCTTCGGGGCTAAAGTGGCATTGCAATTGCGCGCCATCAACCTGCGTGTGAGCATCATTTTTTATATCTGACAAAAGTAACATTCAGAAGCTCATTATAATCATTTATAATTGTTAATCAATAACCCACCGCAAGGTAGTTTTATTTTTTCATCGCGCGGCACATATTCTCTTCATATATTTTATGCCTCATTACATGGCAGTTCCAGTCGCTAATGTTATTTGGGGACGATGAATAAAGGATTAATAGGGTTCTTTCAGTAGCTTGGGGTGGCATAGATATGAGGGATTAGCTCTGTGCTCAGAATGTTAGCAGAAATACTTATGATAAAGTCTGTCTGTGCATACATATTTTAATGGCGAAAGTTCAGATGTTCAGAGGATGAATACAACATGTTGTGCATTGAAGTTTTCTCGTACTTAAAAAAAACATGCTAACTTTAAATCTTACTTTGATCAGAAACCACTGATCACATACATTTCAGCTGCAAGATCCCAGTTCTTTCGTCAACTCATCACCACACCGCTAACTGCACCTGGGACAGATTACAGCAATTTTGCCCCGGTGCAAGTGCAAAGTTTGCACGGTATTAGCACTAGGGCAAAGTTTGCCCTATTTTTAAAAACACTTGGACATATTAGAAAATGATTGCACAATGGCAAGTACAGTTTGGCATGGTATAAGCACTAGGGTAAAAAATTGCCCTACTGCAAAAAAGATGCATTTATACTCCATTTTTGCACAAGAGCAAAGTTTCCCTAATGCTAATACTGAATAGTATTATCACTAGTGCAAACATTGCCCTGATGCAAAAATGCATCAGAAATATATCTTTTTAGCACTAGTACAATTGTAGCGCTGGTGCTTTCAATATGCTATGCTACACCTGTCGTGTAGTGCAATGTTTCTTTTAAGGTTTCCATGTGTTTTTAAATATAGGGCAAACTTTGCCCTAGTGCTAATATCGTGCAAAATTTCCACTTGCACAGGTGCAAAGCTTCTGTAATCTGGCCGTTTTTCTGATAGGTGCATTCCATTGTGTTTCAAAAAGAAATACAATTCCAGAAATGTCTCCCAGTCCCTTATTCCACGAAGGTCATAAAGCCCTGCTTCTCCCAAAGCACTTCCATCATTTTTGTGTCTCAGGATAGGGAGCCCTTTTTACAGCCAGGTTTGACGCTAATGCAGTTGCTGCACTGGCGTAACGGGGGCCCCCGCAGCCCCCGCGGTGCAGGGGGGCCCGCTAGCACATGTCCTGGGAGGGGGCCAAACTTGGAGAAAAAAAAGGCAAACTTTTTTTTTTATATACTTTTTTTAATTAACAAACATTTTGGGGAATTCCCTCTGCATTCATAAAGAAATTATTTCTGCAACAGAAATAATTTCTGCAACAGAAATAATTTCTTTATGAAGGCAGAGTGACTATAAAAAAACGTTCTTTTTGAAGTTCAAGGTCTCCCCCAGCCGATGACATGGAAGACCCCAGGCTGGAGGTCTCCATGTCATGGTGTCGGCGAAGCGCTCCTGGCTTCAAAAAGAAATAGTTTATTTTTGAAGTCACTCTGCCTTCATAAATTATTTCCGTTATGGTTTGGTCCCTAACGGAAATAATTTCTTTATGAAGTCAGAGTGACTTCAAAAAGAAACATTTTCTTTTTGAAGTAATAGAACTCCCCTCAAACCCATGACATGTGTGAGCATGTGTGAGTGTATGGTGAAAGGGTGCATACTTAAATGTATGGGTGGGTTCCTGGGTGCGTGTGCCTCTATGGTGAAAGGGTGCACACGTAAATGTATGGATGGCTGCCTAGGTATGCCTGTATGGTGAAAGGGTGCACACTTAAATGTATGGATGGCTTGGTGTGCGTGTGTGTATATGGTGAATGGTGTGTGTGCTTGTGTTCAGGGGCGAAACAAAACCTACATTTAGGGGGGCTAATCCTTCAAATGTTGGGAGAGGCGCTTACTTCACAGGTGGTGGGGGGCAAACCTATTTGTGTGGGGGCATCTAACTTCTTTACGCATTTTAATGAGACTATTCTAGTGAAGCTTCAATGTTACAAGCAGTTGACTCTCTCCTTAAAGTATGAAAGCACCCACTTAAGGACTGCTGTGAGAATGAGCGGTCTCCTGTTTGCTCTCTACCCTTGCAATCACTCCCATGGCATGCAAGTACTAAACCCATCTCGCGATTTATATTGCCTAAAAAATGTGGCATTTGAATGCAGGTACTAACAGTGAAATGCTTTACGTTCGTAATTGCTGGGCCCTTATTAACAGCGAAACCCAGGTGCCGTTTAACATCTGTGTCCTGTTCTATCCAGCAACTGCTCTGAAGGTCAGCCAGATTGAGTCAACATAGCCAAAATTTCAGGGGGGGTGCTGAAGCCCAGTGAACTCAATGGTGTTACGCCACTACTTGTGTTTAATGCCTTCATTACTTACTGGTAATCGGCATTACTTCTAGCCCTATTCTCTGTAAGGATATTTGGCGTGTTACAGCACAGAGTACAGCACTACTGCACAGGTAGCATTTTTTTTTTGATGCAGCACCAAATGCCTATGGTGCATTGCTATATGTGTTACCAGATTAACAAGGAAAGACAGGCTATTCAGTCAAAAACGATTTTAACATATAAGATGCAAATCTATTTTTACAGTTAAAAGCACACGTGCACATTCAAAAATGCCCACTATTTTTCACCTGAAATGCCTATGGTGCAAGAGACACATTTGAAAATTAATAACTAACATTACTCATAAATAACCTGACTAATAAAACTGAATTTAACATAACCCACTAATAAAAATGTGTCTCCCCTGCAGAAATAGGCCTACTCTGAAAGTGAACTTTTAAACGCACATTCATTTTTTTTTTCGTTTTCTCTGCTGCTCTGTCCACATAACTACAGGAAGCAAAAGGGCTCGAAAGAACAGGAAATCAGTTGGTTACAAAGTATTACTATAAAAATGAGCCATTGTGTAGAGAGGGAGGAGATGGCATGATTGATTCTGATTGGAGCAGCGTCATAGCAAGTATCATGCTAGAGGCAGTGATTAGGGTTTTGCTGGGGGGAGTTTGAAGAGAGAGGGAGGTGAGTGGAGATTTGGAGAGCTGGGAGAAGGACCTGTTTTTTCCTGGTTGGAGCATTTCTGCTGAAAAAGCTGAGAGTTCCAGGCAATGACCCCGGTTTGAGAACGAAAGGCGCTCGTTTTCACTGGGGTTAATCTTCAAGGGAGCCACATTCAGAAAGAGAACAGCTGAAGAAAACTCGGGCTGAACAGATAAGGTAATTACATAAGTGTGGGAGCTGAGTGTCTACGAGAATATTCAGTCAGTGTAGGAAAGGAGATTCCTGTGCCTTAATCACATGTTAATGTTGCCAATTGAGTTCTTTTCTCCGCCACTCTCTTTTCAGTGTTTCACAGACAATGCTATTACTGTGCTATTTTATTTATTTCTGTAAAGAGTGACATCGTGTTTAAATGCAACTTTTATAATACAGAAAAATATTTGAAAGCAGACGGGTGGTGTGTTTTATATTTACCAATACAGTGCTGATGATGTGGGGAGATTTTTAAACAGTGCAATTGTCATTTTAAGACAGATGTGTGCATGATCATATTCAGTATGGACAGTTGTGAGTGACTGTTTGTAGCATAGCTCGTTGGAGGTACATGAGCCAACGGGAAGAGGGACTCTCTGAACATAGTTCCCTACCGTATATAAGGTAGTGGAAATTACCACAAAATTACCACATATAGCTCTCTGTCGTAAATAAGTCAGTGAGATCGCCCATGGTGGCACACTAACACTAACACTGAAAATGTGGTATTCCTGAAATGTAGGTCTGAGGTCTCTCTAGTGATTACACGAAAATTCTAAGCAAAGATAAGGGATTCTGGACATTGGGGCCACAAATAAAACAAGGGAATTATGCTCACCAAAATACCACCAACCACGCATACCAACCACGCATACCAAATATGCATGTCTGGGTGCTGAAATAATGCATGTCCACTGTATTATTGTTGTACATGGCCCAATCTGAATACAAGGAGTGATTGTTGCTAAGTTATTTTTTCGGCGGTAATAAAATACCGTCAGGCCCCAAATCTCCACAAAATACCCTACATATTTATGGTGCGTTGCAGGCCGGGAAAGTGATCATAGAGTACCTACTGGGCATGGCAAGCGTGTCTCACACTGCCATTTGCACATTAAAGGGAACCCATTTTATAATAGCAGTGTGCCACTAAAAACGAATTTCAGAATGTCACAAAGGGAAACCACATTCTCAGATCTAGTGGAATATTTAGAGGCAAAGTTGTTTGCACATGGGAATTGGTCGTCGAATAGCATGTTAGAATGGAGTAACCGCATTCAGGGTGAGGTGCAGAAAGAAAAACTAGACAATATTTTTGAAGAAGGCAGCATAATTCAGGTCTGCCTTACAAGATTATTGAATGCAGCCGATAAAAGTGCAGAGAAAGACTGTTTAATACGGCTATGCGGCAAAATATGGTTTATTTTAAACAAGTCCCTGCGAATGCAAGAGAATGATACTCAGCTAATTAACAGGTTAAAGACTGAATTAGATGGGGCAAGTAAAAATCAGGAAATGTTGAGAGCAGAATTGGATGTATGCCAAAAAGACATGCAATTAAAATGCAGAGACTTTGATACTCAGTTGTCCAAAAGCAAGAAACAATTTGAAGATAGTGAGCAAGAATTGGCACACTTAAAAGCATTAGTGGATCACATTAGACAGGATAAAGATGAGGTTGTTTCAGAGATGCAGATTTTACAAAAAGAACATTGTGAAAAAGAAGGTGATCTCCAGAGCGCAGAACAAGAAATGATTAAAATGATTCAAGAAAGAGACAAGAGAAATAAAGAGTTCAATGAATGCCAAATGCAAATGTGCGACATGCAGGAGGAGATTAATAAGATGAATGGTGAAAACAACTATTTGCAAGATGAAGCCAACAGACTCCTTAAAAAGTGTAAGGACTTAGAACAGCAAATGTGCATTCCCAGGTCCCAGGAGAGGCGGCAGGGTACCACATTCAATGGAGTGGAGGTGAATTCTAGCTCTGCCCAAAGAGCTAGTGCTCCAGTGACTGGGCCGGTGACTGAACTTGGTTGCAGCGCCCTTGGGGGATTTGATACTCCCATTGGGGGCAGCCACCAATCTCATACACCTGAAAACAGGATTGAATCACAAAATAGTGCAATTCCATGCATTGCAACAAGTAGCCCCATAAAAATAATGAAATCCATTAAAGCCCTGATCAAATGCTGCATTGAGGATCACTTAGAAGCGGTGCATGACATTTTTAAAGCACTCCAGATACCTAAGGAACAGTACAGACAATATTTTCATTTAACTTTAGATGCCCTGACGCCAGCATCATAAGGGGATTAAATGAACAGCAGAATATGACATGGTTGGAGTTTGAAAAAGAAATTAGGCGTCATTTTTCTCCTTTTCAGTCATTGCAGGAGGCAAAGAAAGTGGCTTACACAATTACTGCTGGACCTAATACATCCCCTCGCCAATTTTTACAAGACTTAAAAAGAGCATTTTCTCGCTTTGATGTATCTTTTGACTCAAATTCCAATGAGTTTAAAACTGCATACTTCTATGGGCTACAGAAAGACATCATATCCCAATTCGTCCGTGAATTGGACCGTGACAAGTCCCTTGAATGGATTGTACATCAAAGCAAAAAACTATATGAGGTACTCTATTGTCAGGGTAGAGAAAGTGATGAAATGAAAGATACTAGACCTAAATCTAAAGAACCCTCAGCCACAGTAATGGAAATCAGGTCAGCCAAAATGTCCCTTGAGTCTGCTCAAAGCCAAGGTAAAAATAATGTTTCACCTGAACAAAGGGGTAATCAACAAAGATCGCCATTTCCTGTACCAATGTTCCAAACACATGATCCTAGTAATAGAGAGAGCTACATCAGCCCTAGGTATTTAGGGGATAGACCCCGGGTAGGATATCGGCCTGATATGGCAGGTATGAACAATAACCAGAGACAAAATCAAGATCAAAGAAATGATGGTCCCTACCAGTCATTGGGGACACAGAGCAGATTTGATCCCAACACCATGATATATGGTAATCAGGATAGGCACCGATATGTGGATCGATTTACTGATAATGGAAATCAACCTAGGGGCCAGTACCCACAATCTGAGAGACAGGACATGAGGCAAAACGTGAACTACAATCCACGCCAGTACAATGATTCCCCACCAGGGGACTATAATCAAAGGATGGGTGCAACCCGCTCCCCTCCACAAATGAATCAAGAGTTCAGAAACCATCCCAACCGACATCAATCACCTGAGAGGTATCAGAATAGATCCAATCAGGGGGAAAACAACCAATATCGACCTAGGCCACAGAAAGAGGATCCTAGAGAGATGGAAAGGTTCCAGTGCCTTGAGGCCCAAGTGAAAATGTTAGCTGAGCAAATAGGAAAGCTCTGTACAGCGCAAAAACAACCTTCCAAAGAGGGGGCTGATGGCCATAGCAATGACCGGGGGGCTTCCGAAAAGTGACTAAGTACTCATGATAACTGCAGTGCAAAATGACAGATTGCTCTGATATAATTTTGCATAACGACTCTGAGATGCCTAATGGATTAAAAATGAAAGTGCCAGTAAATGAACTTGTGACAGAAAGTGCAAATACTTCTAAAAAAGAGGTACGGTTTAACCTGGAGCTAAATAAAACAGTAAAGATTTGCACAAATGAAAAAGAAACATTAGGAATTCCAAAAGAACAAAGGGACAGATTTAAGAAAAATGACTCATGCATGGGGAATACCAGTGAACAGGGAGTAAGTGGGGATGCTATAGCTCCTTCCCTGGGCAAGCAAAACAATGACCAAACACAGACAGAAAAAGGAAATACTCACAAGGAGGGTACAAGTCAATCACCTGAAGAATTCTTTGAGCCACATATTTTTGAAGAGGCTGAAAGGGCTAGTATCACACTAAATGATCACAAATGCACAGAATTAAAAAATGACAAATTGATGAATGATGTTGTTACACATGTTCAGTTGGAAGGTTGCAGTGTGGTCTCTGATGTTAGCCAGATGGATGGGCGAACAGTGGCCACACTCCAAAAAACCTCTGATCATGGAGAAATGAATAAAGTCTCTCGCGCAGAAATGGGTAAAAAGGAGGGAAAAATGTCTTTCCATTTACCAATGGGCCTCATTACGACCCAGGCGGTAAGTTACCGCCTGGGCCGTGACTTTACCACCATGGCAAAAATTATGTTTACGCCATGGTAGTTGGCGGACTTACCGCCCCATTCCGAGGTTGGCGGGGCGGTAAGTCCCCATTAACCCATTTACCCTTCCCCATTCCCATTTTTGCCCCATAGGGCATAATGGGAGTGGGGAAGGCGTTAATTACGCCACCGTAAATTACGGTGGCGTAATTAACAACATGGTCCCTTAGCGCCATGGATTTTAACACCTGCTAAAAGCAGGTGTTAAATCCGCCATGGCGCTAAGGGACCTCGTACTCAGGCGGTAAGGGTCGGCGCTGTTTACGGCGCCGTAAACCCCTTACCGCCTGAGTTGTAATGAGGGCCAATGTGTTTAGCCAAAAGTGAAAAAGACCTGAGAAAGGTGAGCCCTGAAATCAGTAAGAATTCACATTTCTTATGTGTATTAGAGGAAGTTGAGGACAGATATTATGCACCCATCACTGTAGAAGAAAAATGCCACACCTTTGCTATGATTGACACTGGCGTACAGGCCACAATTATGTCCAAGGAGCTGGTAAAGAGTATCAATGAAGGGAGACCTCCACAGAGTCAGATCACAGTGAAGGAAAATCAAGGCCCAGTGCATAACTTTAATGGGGAGGAGGTGCCCGTCATAGGTGTAACTGAGGTTGACATAAAAATAGGAAAGCACAGAATGAAACAAGAGGTATTGATCACATCTATTTGTGAAATTCCATTTCTGATGGGGACAGATTGTCTGAAAAGATTATCTCCTCTAATAGATGGGGTGAATGGAGTGTTGTGGTCCTTAACCAAAAACCATTGAGGCCTAAGAAACTAAAATCACAAAACAGCAATATAAATGAATGTCACACCGTTGCCAAAACAAATGATGCTGTGGAGGTATATCTACAGAATAGCTGCATACCTAGTGTCACTGTTATATTAATGTGTCAAGACAAAATGCAGAGCGACAATGAAAAACTACTTGTACAAATATACTTGGACCCAAGGAAAAATTGGCAGACTGCCATAGATGAGCACACATTACGTTTTTATTTAAAAGAGAAAACATACAAACAGAAGATTGCTCCTAAAACAGATTCAGAAAAACACATTACCACTCTGGCAGAAATACACATGGGAGATAAGCAACCATGGGTTCATGTTGGTATAAATGACTGAGTCAACATAGCCCAAATTTCAGGGGGGGTGCTGAAGCCCAGTGAACTCAATGGTGTTACGCCACTACTTGTGTTTAATGCCTTCATTACTTACTGGTAATCGGCATTACTTCTAGCCCTATTCTCCCTCGTCTCTGCCTCATACACAAGTACTGGGATGAGGTAGAAGTACATGAAGGTTATGCCTGACTTAGATATCTGTAATCTTCATTACTGCTAGTTCCACTCTTCCTCATCCTAGTACTTACCTATGAGGCAAGGAGCCTCATATGTGAGCTCTGAGAA
Organism: Ambystoma mexicanum; assembly: GCF_040938575.1. Lineage (NCBI taxonomy): Eukaryota > Metazoa > Chordata > Amphibia > Caudata > Ambystomatidae > Ambystoma > Ambystoma mexicanum. The sequence continues at coordinate 186,300,855 of NC_090935.1, forward strand.
GAGGAAGAGGGAGGTGAAGGTAATTCTGGGCATTTGAGCCAATTTTGGCAGTTGCAGTGGGGGTTGAGAGGGAGAGGGGATGTGTGGGGGCGGAATTGTGTGATAAATCATAATGGTTGTCCATGTCCAGGCTAAGCAGCATGATATGTTGTATTAGTGGCTAGAGAAGCATTTCGGTGTATTCAGTCTAGTCATTCCTCAATTTGGTATGACTTTTTTTATCTGCGCATTTCTGATAAAGCAGTCCTGCTAAGTGTAATTACCTGGCTAAAATGGCATTTTGGTGCTGCCAGTCTAGCCGTTTCTTACTACGGCTTTGTATATATTTCTGGGCATCTGTAATAAGATGATATGGTATAAGTTATATATAACATGCCTGTACACAAGTGTTTCTAGGTGCGAAAAGACAAGGGGGAAAGATAGAGGGAGGACAAGACAAATTATCTTACTAGGGCTTGTGTCATTCAGATCGTGCAAGTGTGAGAATGAGAAATGCAAGGGGAAAGGGAGGGGGGAAGTGCAAGAAAGAGGGGAGGGGAAACCAGGGCAATAATACTAAGTAAGTGCAGCCAGGCAGCATGACTCTGGTAGTGCAAAGAGAACAAGGGACTGTAAGGTTACAGTTACTGCCCCTAAGTGCGTGGTAGGCCCAGAGGCAGTCCAAGGGTGACTGATCAAGAAAGAGCCTGGACTCAGTGTGACTCTGAGGGTAGCCAAGCAACCAGTTGGTACAGCAGACAGATTGGTCAGGTAGGTCAGCAGGGGAGGGAGAGAGAGAAAGCAGAGGAGAAGAGGCAAGTTTTGAACTGCTTCTGGAACTTCAGGTGGTCTGCTCAAGTTTGAGAGGGGCAGGGAGGCCATTCCAGAGGGAGGCACCTGCATAGGAGTGAGATCTACCCCCCACTCTCTGCCTGGAGAAGCGTCTAACCCTTAGAGAGTTGGAGGTAGCTGGGGGAAGGGCTCGAGAAGGAAGGTATTTTGGAAGAGAGCGTTGGATGTAGTGTGGGCCCTGACCCCAGAAAGCCATGTGGACAATGCAACGGGTCTTGAACTTGATCCGTGCAGCCACCGGGAGCCAGTGGAGAGATTTCAGGGCTGGAGAGATATGATCCCTGGGATTGAGGCCAAGGATAAGTCTCGAAATCCTGTTCCGGATTAGTTGCAGAGGGTGGAGAGTAGAGGAAGGCAGATTGAGAAAGAGGCTGTTGCAGTAGTCCATCCTAGAGAGAAACAGGGCTCTGGAGACAGTGAGCTTCTGGGGGAAAGTGAAAAAGAGAAGAGTCCCTTTGAGGAGGAGCAGCTGGTAGTGGGACTTCTTGGTGACATCCCTGATGTCAGGTGAGAAAGAGAGAGTGGAGTCGAAGATGACACCAATGTTTTTTGACACACAGGAAGGCGAAGGAAGAGGGCCCAAGGTGTGCGGACAGAGTGAGAGGGAAAGCAGGGGCAGGGGTCCCAAGAAGAAGGATCTCCATCTTAATGGCATTAAGGCAGAGATCATTGCAGGCGCACCAATCCTGAATCGCAGATAGACAGTCTCGAATGAGCGAGAGAGGAGAGGAGCCTGAAGGAAAGCTGAGTGTCATCCGCATAACACTGAAAGCTGGAGAAGAAGGTGGAGATCAGGTGGGCCAAAGGAGCCAAGTAGAGGTTGAAAAACCAGAGTTAGAGGATAGACCCTTGGGGAACGCCACAGGTAGAGAGGTGGCGGAGAGAAAGGGACCAAGTTGAACCTGGAAGGGGCAGTCCAAGAGGAAGGAGGTCAGCCACTCCAGGGCCTGATCTGTGATGCCGAGGTTCTCACGTAGTCAATTGATCAGGATGGTGTGGTTGACTGTGTCAAAAGTAGAGGAAAGATAAAGGAGGATTAGGACCGAAGGAATGCTGGAATCAGGGTTAGAGAGCAGATCTTCATGGGTGTTCAGGAGAGCAATTTCCGTGCCTCTGGCAGCTCTGAAGCGGTGTCGTCAGCTGGAGGCCCGCAGAGCATGCTGAGCATATGTTGAGCACTAGGTAAGCTTGTGGGCTACATCTACGTTATTTATCTGCAATTGTGTTCAGTGTGAGGAGCGCACCTAAATTGCAACTGTGATGCCATTTTTATTTGGTGTCTGCCCATTCCTGAGATTGCGCTTGTTACTTCGTTTTTACAGCCGAGTAGGCATTGCCGCCATTGCACTACATGCGGCACTCCACCACGCTAAGATGGCTTCCCCGGCATTGTGAGGTGCTTCACAGCTCCAGAGAAACACCCCCCTCCCGATTCCTGCAGCCAGATTGGCCAACCAACACCTTTTCTAACCAACCCCGAACCGATAGGCGTGAGCCATCCCACAGTTCGAAGGACCACCTTTAAAGGACTTTTCCTGTCCTGTGCCTCTCCAATGACACCAGTGCCCAGCGCCATACCACTTGACCATCTTTTGTTCTGGTGCTCCCGCATCACACGCTGACTTCAAACATTTCGGTAAGCTGCACACAAGTAACCTCATACCATTACCTTGTCCATATTTGCTATGTTCTTCATCCCGGAACTCACGTGCCGTTCTTTGTCTTACTCATTTGAACTTTGTAAATCCATCACCCTACTGTGCCCATGGCCTCACAGTCAGCCACCTGCACACATGGTTCCGATCGTTACTAGACTCTGTTCATCAACATCCCTAATATCGCCACTCTCAGCATAGCGAAATATTGGCATAAAAATTGCGAAACTGCTTGCTAATTACTGCATTTTACTGTATGGACTCTTCCACTAGTTATATTCACCTGCCAGCACTCCTTGCATGTATATGAATGTCGTGTATTGTGCTGCTGCGTAAGCTCAGTGACCATACCTTTATCTGCTTCCTCACCTAGATCGGCTACGCTATCTCAACTAAACGCACCTGATGTATGTATTTCCTGTATTGCCCTCTCCAAATGCCACTCATTTTAGTCTAGACGTACCTCTCCTTTTGTGATATCTCTGGTATTGTAATTAGCACTGTGACCCAATGTATCAGTCGGTCCTATGAAATGAACGCTTTCATTAATGCCTGCTTGCCTAATTTTCATATTTAGCGGGGCCAGTGACTATCACTACGCTGCTTATGCATACGCTATTATATTGCCTGCACTGCTGTTTTTGTGCTGTTATTGCTTTTGAACCTCAGCCTATAGAGGTATACTGCTTCTTCTTCTCTCTGCAATTTGATTTATAATTAGCCCTGTATACATACTCCCTTCCACCACTGTTAGTGTATACTGCATTTGGCCACCCATTATATTAGACACTAGCTATATTAGCCTAGACCTGCCTGCGTCCTGATAGTTTCTAGGGACTCACCTCCTGCATTTTACTTCAGCAACAACCTGCTCTGTACTTCCCAGTCTGGAGTACTACCAGATTATTGCTGTTGCCCCTTCATGTAGAACCCTACACACCAACAACTGCAGCTGCTATTCACTGTCAGTTCACTGCCTCTTCCATTTCTATCCTATCCTGCTTAGAAGGTGCTCTTCAGTCCACTATGCTCACGCAGCACTTACCACTATGCTTCGGTTCCCAATCACTCTCTTCTATATACTACACATTAGCACCTGGCTTAAGCCCTATCAGTGCAACACATCCCCAATCACCTGCTCCATACATATCGGCTTTCACACCCCTCCCACTACTTGTGAAATAGTAAGTACGTATACATCCTGGCTTAATACTGACAATATAGCTGCTGTTAACCCATATCTGAATGACCCGGCCCTTTGGCTTCAACATTTTCAGACCAAACCAGTAGAAATCTTAGACTGAGATCTAGAGTCACCCCCTCAAAATGGGGTTTGGACCTATTGACTAACAACAGAATACCTCCATATCATGCTACCATCATGAATAGCCTTGCCCAAGCTAAACCATACTTTTATCACCCCAATACTATCATCAGAAACCTAAGATTAGGATCCAGACTGCGTTCTAAAACCTACCACCCACTCTCACTCAAGAGCAGTAAATACTCACTACCCCACAGCAATCCTACAAATACTGCCAACAACGTAGGCGCTAACTCTGTTACCAACACATCTGACACTCACCCTTCCATGCAGAATTCCACCTAAAAAAACACCTTGATGAACACAGCCTTGGTTAACGCTAGATCCCTCCCAGCCCATGCATTGGACATTGCAGACTTCATAATTACTGAAAAACTTTACCTCCTTGCTGTCACAGAAACTTGGCTACATGCTGCATCAGGCCCATCTCTGGCCTTGGCCATTCCTGACAACTATTCTATCATCAGATGCGATAGAAACACTAACCAGGCAAAAGGAGGCGCCATCACTTTCATCTTTAAGAATACTACTGATATTAGATTTATCCTGAATCCTCAAATCCCATCTGCTGAATCATTATCGATTAAATTACCTCTATCACCCAACCACATATCAACAATGCATCTCATCTAACGACCACATGGACCCATCTCTACATTCACTGAGGACATTGTGTCACTTATCTTCGCTAATGCTAAACCCAACTCGCAAAGTATTGTACTTGGAGATTTTAATCTTGGCTTCAAAGACCCTTTGGACATCAATGCTTCTGACTTAGTCAGTACTCTATCAGATCTTGGTTACACCCACCATATTCACGAGCCTACACATAACAAAGGTAGAACACTTCATTGGCTCATTGACCTCAACTGCAACACCAATCTAATATCTGTCTCACCCTGCATCTGGTCGGATCACTGCAAAATTACCTTCTCTATCAAAGCTACAACTAACTGCCCTAGTCCTATCATCGCCCAGCGACACACACTCGGAACAAGAAAGACATCACTACGGACAAACTCCTCCCACTTATTCTTCCCCTCCTCAATAACACACCCTCCTCCTCAGACCTCACAGTCCTAGTTGATATTTACAACCACTCAATACTGAAAGCATTAGATACCATTGCATCTTTGAAATTGCATAAACCTAAACCTCAAGCTCACCTTAACTCTTGGTTTACACCTCACCTACGAGAGTTGTACAAAGCCAAAAGAAATGCTGAGGTACATTGGGAAAACTGTCCATCTGTAGCTAATAAAAGCACTTTGACTACAGCCTCATCCAACTATAACGAAGCCATCATCCTCGCTAAAAAAGACATCTACAATAAGCACATCAGACAAGCTGAATCCAATACTAAAGAATTGTTTAAGATACTTAAAGAATTGAAATCATCTATTGCCCCAACTGATAAATGTATTATGGATGCTCTATGGTGTACCAACATCCAGAAGGCACTCCTTGATAAAATATTGTTGTTGCAAACTAAAATTAACGCCAAAAAATGCAACCTACTCTTAGACCCTGAATCTAAACCAGCAGCGTACAATACCACGATGCCAGAGTTCTCATGCAAACCTTTTAGCTTTTCACCCCGGTCAACATGGGAAGTGGAAAGTATCATCAGGAAGCTTAAACCATCCAATTGTCAAGGTGAATTATGCCCTGCACTTGTTATTAAAGCAGCTGCACACAACCGCACTCCTTTCATCATCAACCTTATCAATGCTTCCTTCAAAACAGGAACTGTACCTGATAAATTAAAAGACAACTGGGTCATCCCCCTAATCAAAAAACCCACACTTGACCCTGGAAACCCATCCAACTATAGGCCCATCACAACGATGCTCTTCTTACTAAAAATATTAGACCGGGCTGCCTACCTGCAAATACAGGCTTATCTAGAAACTAACAATCTCTTGGGACTTAGGCAATCAGGTTTCCAACCCAGACACGGTACGGAAACTGCCCTGATCGACCTTATAACACAAATCCAAGACATACAAGATAACGGTAAACTAGTCCTCCTACTATTGACCTCCGAGCAGCTTTTGACTTGGTCAACCACCAAACTCGCTGCCACCATTTGAAAACAGCTGCACACTTCTCTGACTCAGCTACATCATGGATTAGATCCTTCCTTGCCAATCGAACTATGAAGGTCTTCTCACCAAAAGCCTCTGCTGAACCCTCTCCAGTACTCTGTGGGGTCCCACAAGGGTCTTGTGTCTCCCCTACGCTTTACAATATCTTTACAAGCCTCTCTTCGACATACTTGATCATCTGGGTGTCATGTATACCAATTACGCCCAGATACTTGTTCCCCTCACGGGAGACCACGTAACAGACAATATAGCTCTCAATCAAATCTACTCAGTGATCCAAGCCTGGATGGCACAACACGGACTCTGCTTAAAAGATGAAAAAACAGAGTTGTTAATCCTTGGCTCTCACGTCAGACTTAACAAACTTAACCCTGCCTTCAAATCTTTCACCATCAAAGGCAATACTATCAAGGTCTCCAATAACACGAAAAACCCTTGGTATCTACCTAGACGTCACACTATCCTTCACTATACAAATGAATGCTGTGGTAGCGGCATCAGCATACACCTGTAAACTTATCACTCTATGTAGATCATTCCTCAACGACACCCAACTGTATCACGCTTGCCAGAACCCTAGTTATGTCCAAGATTGATTACTGCAATGCGCTCTACTTGGGGATCTGCCAACAAAATCAATAGCTGCAAGTAACACAGAATAATGCTCTCAGGGCTGCACTCAACGGGCCTCATTAGGACCCAGGCGGTAAGGGGTTTACGGCGGCGTAAACAGCGCCGACCCTTACCGCCTGATTCCGAGGTCCCTTCGCGCCATGGAGGATTTAACACCTGCTTTTAGCAGGTGTTAAAATCCATGGCGCTAAGGGACCATGTTGTTAATTATGCCACCGTAATTTACGGTGGCGTAATTAACGCCTTCCCCACTCCCATTATGCCCTATGGGGCAAAAATGGGAATGGGGAAGGGTAAATGGGTTAATGGGAACTTACCGCCCCGCCAACCTCGGAATGGGGCGGTAAGTCTGCCAACCACCATGGCGTAAATGTAGTTTACGCCATGGCGGTAAAGGTACGGCCCAGGCGGTAACTTACCGCCTGGGTCGTAATGAGGCCCAACATCTCTAAAAAGTCCCACATATCGGACACCAGACGCAACTTGCACTGGTTGTCTGTCGAGCATAGAATCTCCCTTAAAACGCTGGCTCTAACACACAAATTAATAGCAAATCTAGCTCCAGCTTACCTTATCAACTGACTTTCTTCACATACTTCCACAAGGCCACTTAGAGCTGCCCAAGTTCATACCATGGGCCTCATTACGACCCAGGTTACCGCCTGGGTCGTACCTTTACCACCATGGCGTAAACTATGTTTACGCCATGGTGGTTGGCGGACTTACCGCCCCATTCCGAGGTTGGCGGGGCGGTAAGTCCCCATTAACCCATTTACCCTTCCCCATTCCCATTTTTGCCCCATAGGGCATAATGGGAGTGGGGAAGGCGTTAATTACGCCACCGTAAATTACGGTGGCGTAATTAACAACAAGGTCCCTTAGCGCCATGGATTTTAACACCTGCTAAAAGCAGGTGTTAAATCCTCCATGGCGCTAAGGGACCTCGGAATCAGGCGGTAAGGGTCGGCGCTGTTTACGCCGCCGTAAACCCCTTACCGCCTGGGTCCTAATGAGGCCCCATGTCTATCCAGAGATTTAAGCTCCAAAATTCGGGTGGCTCCAGTTTCGGCAGCCAAGCTATGGAACACCCTTCCTTCTTCCCTTAGATCAGAACCTTCTTTCCAATTATTTAAGAGCAACGCTAAACGCTGGCTCCATGAACTTGACCTCGCTGGACATCCTTAAACTTAGCTTACTGACAGGGATCTATTCTAGAATTCCTGCCCCACCGAGATCTGTATTTGATTCTTACGGTACTGCCCTACTCAATACTGTGTATTGCCTGTCTAGACTTTGTAACTATGTAAATACTGGATATGCTGTGTAACACTCTGTTCTGCTAAACATGTAAATACTGCAACATATGTAAACACTGTATACTCTCTGTAACATTCTGTTTTGCCAAAACATGTGCCCAAATTCCCCAGGGCCAGGAGTGCTTTATAAATAAAATAAATACAAATACAAATTACTGCATTAATGAGTTTGGAGTGGTAAACTGAGAAGGATGCTATGGCATTAACCTGCCCGTTCATGGTCAGGTTGGGTTCCAGATACACACCCAAGGTCTTAACCGCTTGTGAGACGGTGATGGGGATATTGTCAATGGTGAATGAGCTGTATTGTTTGTCCAGCTTGCCCAAGGTGGACGGGGAGCCAATCAACAGAAGTTCGGTTTTCTCACTGTTGAGGCATAACCAGTTTTCTGCCATCCAAGATTGGATCGTTGAGTAGATACAATTGAGGGTGTTCAAATCAGACAGGTAGTCACAGGAGAGGGGGATGAGCACCTGGGTGTCATCAGCATAGTTTATATATGAGATGCCCAGGGTGTCCAAAATTGTGAACAGTGGCCTTGTGCAGAGGTTGTAAAGGGTGGGAGCAATGCAAGAACCCTGCAGTACCCCACATTTAATGATGCTGGGGTTGGCACAAGAGGATCCAGAAAAGACCTTCATTGCTCTATCCTGCAGGAACAAAGTTATCCAGTTACAGGCCCTTGGGGAGAAGTTAGCTGCGGTGGAGAGATGATGGCAGAGGGTCTTGTGATCAACCACATCAAAGGCAGTGGATAAGTCCAGGAGGAGAAGGAGTGCAGGTTTGCCTGCTTCTCTGAGGTCGTCTATCTGGTTTTTGAGGTCAGGGGCGGCTGTTTCAGTGCCATGTTATGACCGGAACCCTGACTGCCGGAGACCAAGAAGATGGTTGTCTTCTAGGAATTTTTGTACTTGCAGGTAGGCTGCTTTGTCCAAGATTTTTAATAAGAAGGGGACAGTGGTAATATGCTTATAGTTCCCTGGGACCGGTGGGCTAAGGAGGGTTTTTTAAGGAGAAGATAAACCCACGCTTCCTCAAGTCCAATTGGAACATGGCCAGACCAGAAAGGAGGCATTAATGAAAGCCGTGATAAAAGTGGCAAGGGAGGGAGCACAGTCCTTAATTACCTGTGCCGGGCATGCCTCCCCTTAAAAATTGGACGGTTTAATAGATCTAGGAGGGCAATGACTTCAGGCTCGCTCATATCCTTAAAATCAAACAAGGGGGATTGGCTAGAGTCGGTTACTGGTGACGGGCTACTGTGACTGTCGGCTATAAGGTTGGTAGGTGCCAGTTGGTGAGCAAGGATTTTGGACTGTAGGGTGTCCAGCTTATACAGCATGGCAGATTGAATTTTCTTACACCATGCCTCATCCTCAAGGAGGGCGGGAGGTGGGGATGCAGGGGTCTCCAGCTCTCTGAAGATTGTAAAGATTTGGTTTGTCCCCGATTTGGCATTAGCTATCCTGGTGTTGAAGTATGAGGCTTTGGCCTTAGTGATGGTGGTTTTATACTGTTTAGACAAAGCCTTGAAAGCTGCTTTGGTAGTCTCCTTAGGGTTACTTTTCCAAGTAGTGAGTGCAGCCTTTTTTTTGGAGTGTAGCTGTAGGAGTTCCTTGGTGAACAAGGCATTGGAATGCTTCATTTGTTTGGCTTTTTTAAGGGTAGGTTGAGCCACAGTGTCAATGGCCTGTGGCCTGGGTAATGACCCTTTTGAGTGCATTGGCGAGTACCTCAGGGTCATTGAAACATGGGCGCCTATAGGTGGTCTATACATGGCATACTGTGACTTGGCTATTCTCCCACTTTCTTCTGTGTATTCTTGGTGATGTTCAGAGTCCATACTTCTGTGCCTCTGTCCTTCACCTTCCTGGGGCTGTTGGGATGCAAGTGCATCACCCCAACCGTGGAAACAGGTTTAGGCTGCGACTGCGTAAATTGCATTACAAAAGAAAGCTAGTCATTTATTGTATTTGGCGTGGTTTGGCAGTTCTTCACATGGGATATTTGTAGATAAGCTTTGGCATACTTTAGAAGAGCATCACAGAGCCTTATACAGTGAGCCTAAATGCCAAAAGTGATAATGACATCAGTTTTTCTAATTAGTGTTGTAGGAAGAAGATGTTTATCATTTCTGCAAAGTAGACCATCCTCCTCAATGTATTCTAAGGCTATTTTAATGAATGATTGTAGAATTGGTGAAAGGTCTTTTTCTGAAGGCCATTCTGCTTGCAATACATGGAAATGAGCCATAGATTGTGTCGTCCTGTGTGTGTATTTTCCATTCATGTAAAAAGGATATGATATGATAGGTTATTTTTAAAATAATCTTTTTAATGTCATTTTAACAAACAAACAGCTGGAAACCAGCACCATTAAAACAACCATTAAACGCGCTTAATACCCAGAGGTTTCTAAGCACGGACCGAACCTGTGTTGCTCTGTATTGTCTTGCTTCGAAGGCGAGCGCGTTGCCCCTGAGCTATCCTCCCGAGACTAATACTTGATGCTGTGTGTTTTTCTGCACTTGAACTGAGGCAACTGTGCAGTGCTCTTGCTTCCACCCATCATTGGGTTGGCAGGGTAAGTGCAGTATTTGTCGGCAGCCAGCTTGAGTGTTCTGTCAACCTGAAACGTTTTCCATTTTGAACGTGAACTCATGAAACTTTGTGGCGCTGTGCACTAGGTGCAATGCGACTATGCTGGTATCGAGTGGCATCAATATGTCGATTAGTGTCTAGTGGTGAGTACAAAGGGTGGATTGTCTTCCCCATATGTTGATACTGGAATGCTCAGATGCCCATGCAAACGGGTACAGCCCTTTTTCGATGACCAAATAGTTATTTCCGTGGTCAGTCAGTACCCTGGGTGCAAAGGTTACATTTGAGTGTCCTTATCTTTCTTTCTGAATTACAGCAGCACCAGTGTCGTAAGCATTGGCATCTTTGATGATGACAGTGGGCTTGTTGGGCACAAAAGGGAATAAAGTGGGGACACAAAGAATGTTTGACTTGATCGTGTGAAAACCAGGTGGCTTGATGGTGTTCACTTATATATTAGATTCGTTTTGAGGAGAACCCGTAGCCCAGACTGCTTCTATGAATTTAGCATAATACTCAGGCAGTCCCATGGAGGAGCGCAACTGTTGTTTTTGATTAGCCTGGGAGCATTCATGATGGTATCCTCCATGGAGATTTGGGATGATTCCAGCTGCAAAAACATTTAGCCCAAATATTATACTTTGTTCAAACTTACACTTGTCCTTCCTCAATGTTTACCCACTATCTGCATGTGTCTTGAGAACTCTCCCTAATGTGGTATAATGTGATTCTTTGTCTCAACTATAAACTAATATGTCATCCTGAAAGAACGCTACTTTCGGTAGTCCTCTGAGCAAGTCTCTGGTAAGCCTCTGAAATACAGCTGCTGCTGATGAGTGGCCGAAAAGCATCCTTGGATATGGAAACCTGTCGTCAGTTGTGATGCGTCGTTCGAATCTGGATGAAAGCGGATCCGTTGGTATGCAGTCTGGCCAATACATCTCCTTCCTGTATTAGAAGTAACTGTTCTAGGATGTTTCTTAGCGGATATGAATCAGTGAACACATTCGCGATGATGCCTGCGGATGTCTGCACACAAGCACACATTCCAGCGGCCCTGTTTCTTCATGAGCACTATGGGGCTCAACCATTCAGCACCATCTGCTGTATGTATGATGCCTTAGTTGAGTTATGGTTTCAGTAGTTGCTTGAGATCTGTGCGTAGAGTCAAAGGAAAGTAGTTCGTGTTTTACTGGACTTGCATTGGATGCAGGATAATCTTATGAGCATATTGTTTAAGTGTTTCTGTCGCCTTCTGGAAAATGTCTTCCTGACGAGGTAACACATACATGAGAATGATTCCATTGTATGTGTTGTATACGATGTAGACTTGAGTTGCTGCCGATGCTTGTCAAAGGAGTAAGATCACATTTCAATTAAATGTGTATTTAACATCTTTCTGCATATTGTATACTGCTGTCTAGTGTATACAAAGCTATTATTTTTATTAATGTATGTCATTGTGCATTATCAAGTAGAGAAACACGAAAGTCTGGTTATATGTTATTGTAGCCAAGGGTTGTAAAGAGTATTGTGGGTGACTCTCACAGTGTTAAGTTAGGGGGGCTACTTTGTGTTGATTGTTTTTATCTATTTATTTATATTTACTATTGTAATACATTCGCCTGTTTAATAAAATAACCAATATGTTGTGTTCTAAAATATGAAAGTACATTTGTCCAATCCGAAGCCCATAGATTACTATTTCAACCAACCACAGTTTGCATTTTACATTCTTGCCCATAATTAAAAGAAAAACAAACACTATTTATATATTTTTTGGGTTTGGAAAAATGTGTTTTCATATTTGAGGAAACAAAATGTCGGTTCCTCTTTAAAGTTAAACCAGCCTGAAACTATGGTTTCTGAATGAATCGAAGCTCAGCCAGCAACCCTGTTGAGCATCAGGTCTCTGTTTAATGCAGAGTGCTGTCTTTTCTGTACAAAGTTGTTTTGAACAATTGCAATGGTCATTTAAATTGGCATCATTCCTTGTGGGAAGGAAGTAGAGAGACTACACACTAATCCTCCTCTCATTCCAGTATATTGGAATGACTGCAGTCAGACTGTCACTTATATAACAATAATATATCTCTGGCTGGTCAAAAGTTAAATAATCCCTTGTAAACTGTGAACTGTTATGTTAAAGGTTCCCATACTGTGTGCTGTTGCCACCTGCGTGGTCTCTTGGCAGTATGATGGATCTGATGGATCTGTAATGCAAGGATGGAAGGAGGCTGGTTAGTAGGATTGAGTAGGATTGAGTGGGACAAAGAGCAAGGGAGTTGTGATGTGCTGTTGGCTTCTTCAGCTCCGATACACCGTTCACTGAGCGTAGGTGTGATTTTTGGTTGGTGGCCGCCGTGTGATGTTGGGCGAGATTATATGTGGTTTGTATTGTTGTTGTGGTGTTATGAAGTAGGTGCGGTTTGTGGTGCTGTAGCAGTATGGTTTTGTTTAGTTCCGAGTTTGAGAGGTGTATGCAGAAGGGTGAGTTTTTACTATGGTCTGTCACTGGCAGTACATTTCCTACTCCTGCTATTCTCACTAAATGTGATTCCTTCCCTCTGTTGTTCATTCTAGAGTGCAGCAATTACTGTGCCCACGAGTTCCTCAATGGGTAATGTGTTCCCTGTGCCCCGTGGTCAGCCCGTGAGATGCCACGTTTCTTTTTCTGGCCCTATTCCTTTATGCCTGACGTGTTCACACCCATAGTGGTCTGAAGTGGCACACTCCTCCCTCCCCTGTTCCACCTTTGGCTCTCTATCAGGATGGGTACCAGTCAGCTAATAAATACCATCCTTCCCATTCAGACGCCTCTCTTCTCTGCCTTCCACTCCGGTCCTGGCTACTCCCCACTCCTTTTCAGTTGTGTGTTTATTTCATGGTGCGTGGGTGTTGTTCAGTCGATTTCATCCTGTTTGGCGCTGAAGAGACAGATTTTTGGAAGTGTCCAGAATTTTAGATGGTCCTTCATAGTTCATATTTCTCTGGGGAGAGAGCTCCATAGTTTTATGGCTAAGCAACAGAAGCTGAACCACCAAGTGTTTTACCCATGTATGGTTTAGGTTCTAAGCATATGTTGTTGTTGGATCTGAGTGGTCTAGTTGGCTTTTAGATGGTGATTTTCTTTTGTATGTATTCCGTTCCTTGGCCGTAGATTGATCTGTGTGTTATGCACATTGTTTTGAAGTTAATTCATTTTTTGAGTAGGAGCCAATGTAGCATCCTTAGCGCTGGTGTCATATGGTCCATTCGAGAGAGTTTGAGGAGAAGTCTGGTAGCTGCATTCTGCATTCATTGCAGTTTTCTCAGTAAGTAGTCCATCCTTCCTAGGTGTATGCTGTTGGTTTAGTCTATCCTGGACATGATGATGGAGATGATGGCCAGTGTTTTGAGCGTGAAGGAGAGGAATGATTCAATCTTTTTGATTGTGTGTAGATGGAAGAAGCATTTCTTAATTATTGCATTTACTTGCGTTTCTAGAGTTATCTCATTGTCCATTACGATTCCAAGGTTTTTGACAACTTTGGATGGTGTGGGTGGAGCTGCCAGTCCTGTGTGCCATGAGATGTACTGATTGTTTCCTTGGTTGTTAGGTGTAATCATGATTTCCGCCTTGCATGGGTTGATTTTGAGGTTTTTAGTGTTCATGTGTACTTGTATTTGTAGTTGTATTTCTTGTTTTATATAGCGCCTTAATCTAATTCATCCTTTGGTAGCGTTCTTTGAGACAGTCTATTAGCGTTGTGTTCTCCTCTTGTTTATCGCTGATTTTGAAGATGTACACCAATTCACAGTTCCAGCCATAACATACACCTGGGAAAACACAGTATTTAAAGTACTGAAAATGACATGGCATTCTATTTTCCTCTGAGGTATTATTCCTTTCCTCTCATTCCCACATAAACTCACCATCTGCAGAGCTCTGGTTCTCTTGAGGCTGGACTACTGCAACTGCCTCTTTCTAAATTTACCTGCTTCTACTCTCTGCCCTGCTCAAATCATCCAGAAGAGGACTGCAAGACTTGTCCTTGGCCTCAAGCCCAGGGATTGTATCTCTCCAGCACTGAAATCTCTGCATTGGCTCCGAGTAGCTGCGAGAATTAAGTTCAAAACCCTCTGCATTGTTGACAAGGCCTTCTGGGGCCTCAATACCTTCAACTCTCTATTCCTAAATATCTTCCTTCTCGAGCTCTTGACTAATCTGCCTCCAACTCCCTCAGTGTCTGTTGCTTCTCCAAGCAACACGATGGTGGTAGATCTCTTTCTTCGGCTGGGGCCTCCCTCTGGAATAGCTCTCAAACCTTCCTCTTTGCTTCTGCTTTCTCTCCTCCTCTCCCCTGCTGAACTCCTGGCTGAAACTGTAACTGCACTGGTCACCTGGCTACCCTCTGATCTTGGACCCAGGCCCCCCCCCACCAGTTGCACAATTACACTGCCGCCCTGCCAACCCCTGCACTTGGGGACTGTTTTCTGTATCACTACATTCCCCTACCAACACTTGATACCTGTTGTCTGCACTTACCCTTGCACTTGCCACCAGCTGGCCACGCTTTTACTGTTTGCTTTTATTTATTCTATTTATTTGAACGTTAATCCCATGTACTGCACTGCCCTTTCTCCCCCACACATTTTTCCCCTTCCCCCTTCCCCTGCACTTGCGCAATCTCAATATCACCTGGCCTAGTAAGATCATTGTCTATGTCTTCCATCTGTTCCCCCTTGCTTGCCTTATTGCGCCTTGAAACCCTAGGCGCATTATAAATGCCATATCATATCATTTTGAATCACATCGCCAGTGAATTTGCTTACAGTCAAATACATTCACTTGCCTAGCTCGTAAAGAATGCCTGAGGATATATATCTAATTGTGCTGGTGTTTTTACACACACTTCTATTCTTGTCTTTTAAGGAATCACAGCTCCAGTAAGCTTTGCCACCTAAGTTGTTTTTTCAGCTTTCAAAATCCTTCTTAGGGATTCTTGTCCAATTTCTGTAAATTCTGCATCAGGTTTCCTCTGGAAAAGCCATTGATAGCGTTTCCTCCATTTCATTCGAAGGAATTACCCACTTCAGCACCTATTCCTTCAGGTAGAATTCAGCACTTATCCGGTTGGGTGGAATTCCCCCATTTGCAAAATAATGCATGTAGGTATATAGTTAGGACACATCTGTTCTCATCTGAGAATTTTTGATTGGTAGGCCACAATGAAAATGATATTTGAGAGTGTGTACTTGGTGTGCTCTATGTGAGAAATTGTATGAGCCCTGGCCTTTTTGATTTTCCATTTAGGACTGTAAATCTTCTGATCAGGTTTCCCATTCATAAACATCCATGCCAAAAGCAGTGTACACCTGTGCGCTGCTGCCTCAGTAACCTGATGGCAGCAACTGCCCTACGATGGCACATATCATGTTCAGGTTAGAGGTGCCCTCTGGACAGCTGCAGTGAAAACCAAGTCTCTGCTGCACTGGGGCTGCAATTAAGATAATCACAGCTGTTCCAAAACTGCATGAAGCTGAGGGTTCTGTTCTGGTGGCATGTTAAACTGTAAAATTAACCATACCTGTTCTAGGTGGCAGCATAGTTATCCAGGCAACATTACATTGATTACACACATGTGTCAGCGTGTGGGCCAAATCCAGCTGTGGAAGGCTTATGTGTATTGGTTCCAGACCAGGCTCTCCCAGCCCACAGCAGGATTGTAGCTTTGGGGGATTGGCTCTTTTTAATAATTTGTAAGGGCATGTAACACTCTTTCGCCAGGTACAGCCACTTTACAGAAATTGTTCTCGGAACAGGAATCCAAGAGCACATCCATTCACTACGGTTTATGCCTCACAGCAGTGTGGTGCATTTATAAATGTCTATGATGCTATTCAGCATGGCATGGGGTGGTTAGTATTGCCAGGGAGTCATCTGTGCAGGTTGGGGAAGGTTTTGCAATTGTGTTACTCTCTTCCTTGCTCTCCTCTTTCCTGTTCCATCCACTTCCTGTAGCACAAAGTACTATGGTTGTGATGTCAGAAGGGCATAGCCCACTCATTCCAATACTAGGGATTGAACCCCTAAAGCATGATAGCTTTAGTCAAAACTCCTGTGGGCGTTTACCTTTAAAAGAAGAGGTACCATATCACTTCTAAGTGCCAGGCTATTATGCAAGTCTATGCAAAAAGGACAAGCATGTTCATCCTTGACACTTAAGGGGTTAAATCATTTCTGAAATCGAACCCCGGAAGACGATTATGCTAAACCTTTTTGAAAGAGTTGTCCTTTTTAAAGTCCTCCAGTTGTGAGGGGAACGCAGGTGTTCCAGGGTAGCTGTGAGCTCTCTCCCTAACTATCTCCAGGGATCATTGGGGGTGAACTCTTCTTTTGGACAAAGACCGACTTCCCTGACAACCAACCTGTTGCATAAGGTCTCACTGTATATCAGGAAACATGCTGGTGTGTGCCAAACACCCCCATGTATGGGAATCAGAGAACAGGACTAACTCCAGTGACACCCTGGAGTGGGAATCAGAGCTCCGGAAAGCCCAAACAGGAAAGATCCCTTTGTTTTCAATGCTGAACCACTGCAAGCCATGATTCAAACTTGTTCAATGCTGAGTGAACCTCCATATGACATTCAACTCCATTTTCCGGTGCACCATGCCAGCAGAACTGCGTTGTTGCCTCGGCTCAAAGAAGTATCACTGCCTTGAATTGAAAGAGTCTGTTCAAAGCAGCAGATTCTTCACTGTTGCACCTGTAAGTTGATTGACCTTGACCCTGGCGTCTGAGTCGCTCCACAAAATCAACTCGCCTGCGGATCCTGGTACCTGATGTCGAACATCGATTGCCAACCGGTGACCATTTGATCTGCACAGCTTGAGAAGATGCTTTGATACTTCAGTTACTTTCTGTATGATACTGACTCGACGCCACCTTACCGTTGCATCTTCATGACTTCTGAATCCTCAAACTGAAGAAAACCCACAAATGACGTCCAGAAGCCTGGTTCACCACTGTCGAACCACTGAGGCATTTCCAAAGGTATTTATTGACTAGTATCTGCCCACACGGTCCATCTTTGGGCCTTGAGACTTGAAAGGTAATTGTAATTCCTTTTCAACCTCATGAAAAATCCTTTTAAAACATTGTCGTCTTGCAATTGTTTTTTCTCCTCCCGTCTCATTCATAGATCCCACCGTACACAGAAACAAGTCCCCTTCTCTTGGGGATCACCAGGAACAGAACACAGGCCTCTTGACTTGGGGTTACACAGAATATACTCAGGATAGCTCTAGCGCAGATCACCAGTGGATGCTAACAGCAGCCACGAACCCCCATCCACAACCTCCGCCTCCCGCACTCATGCTGGGATTACAGGTGCGTGCCACCTGTCTCATTATCCGGAGTGTTGCATTATTTCTATCTTTGCATTTTCACTGTTCTTTCTAAAAGGCTGGGTGTTTACAGTTAGTTAGTCGCTACTTTGCATGGGGTGATTGCTTAGAGGGACTCTCTAGAATCTTATTAGTACTTTTCTTGACTTGCCCCTTATTTGCAGAGTCTTGATCGTTTCTTGATATTCCACACGTTGTGTTTTGGCCTTTCTGTGAGCATCACGACAGTATGTGACCTTCATCAGGACAAACCCAAAATGGTCACTATAACCCAATGTGTTTCTGTGTCTTTCTACAATTCAAATATATGTGCAAAATGTCTATTAGAGCAGGGTAGTGTATGTGTGATATGTAAGTTCAAATGGACGAAGACGTTTGTCGTAACTCATTCTTTTAGTCAATGAATGTAATGGTAGACCACATACCTTCTGGTT
This sequence comes from Ambystoma mexicanum, assembly GCF_040938575.1. NCBI lineage: Eukaryota > Metazoa > Chordata > Amphibia > Caudata > Ambystomatidae > Ambystoma > Ambystoma mexicanum. The sequence goes on from NC_090935.1 coordinate 186,319,149, forward strand.
GCGTCAAATCTATAGTAGACACTAAAGGGCCCACTCTCTCAGCTTTTCAGTGGACACATTTAAGCCTAGAGAAAAATATATTATATGTTGAATAGAAAATCCAACTAATTGTGTCCTGTCATCTTTTCTACTAACCATTATTTCATGTATGTTTAATCTCACCCAAATGTTTAACTTATTCAGCAAGCAGGTGTCCCATATTTAGTGAATGCAGCTATGGGAGTTGCAGGTTTCTAGAGAATCGTTCGCAGAAAGAGCAACACACCAAAAACCAGTCCCACATTCTGGTGACATGCACTGATATGTGTAATACATTTAAAAACATGTAAACACAAGGAAGGAACCCACGAGTGTAGACACACTCAGCCTCCTGTATATGTGCTGTCTTAAAAGCAGTGGGTTACTCCAGCTACCCACTGTCTACCTGTGTACAAAAACTTTATTATTATGAGTATGTGTCCCTCCCATATCATCAAGTATTCTGCCATATATCTATTCCATGCAGGCTAAGTCTTACAGGTACCAAGCTAGCAACCGCTCAGTGTAGGTCTTAGCATAAAGTAAAAAGGTAAGTACATGCTGATCCATGCACAACCTGATGTTTTGTGCCCATGTTGCTTATCACCCCACATGTCTAATGCATGTTTGTGAAACACCACGAGAAAGGAACACTCAGGCCAGTGAGACTGGGTCACTATGAGCAAAGGAGGACACTCCAACCTCGCCAGCAATCGCCCTGGCACCACCACTGCATATCCTCATCCCAGCTGTTCATTTGCGTTTATGTATTCTGAATTCTTATAATTTTTTTTAATCATTACATAGACTATATCTAAAACAATCTATGTAACCCCTCTGAAACGTCTACTTTCTATGGACTCAACGTATCAAATATCAGAGCCAAGTCCAGGGACCTGCAACATGACTGTGTGCTTGCGTATCCACTGCTGGTAACCATTAGTAACATGGCACTCTGGAAACCAACTCTATCCTTATAAGTAGATGTAGGACTGCCTATGTATAGAGCTACATGCTAGAACTGGTGGTGTCATTATAGAATAGATAATGTTGCGTGAACTAAGGCAGGTAAAACCTGGTGTATACATATATATCCCTGATGTAAGGAAATCTATGTGACATAAAAAACATTTATTAAAACACTATTCAAAACACTAATTTCTCCACATTATGGTGGCATCTATGACTTTTTTGATTGGTATCCGAGTGCCTGCACATTTTTTACATATTTTCTATGCAAAAATACTTGTTTCAATTTGGTCACTGTGTCAATGTCAAAACCGAGTCATGTGCAATGACCATGAGTTCTCATGTCTAGCACTGGTGACCAACAACAGTGTAGCACACACTAATGTTATACTAAACATAGTACATAGAATGGACTGCTCATGAGGGTCAATTAAAGTCAATGTATATGTACAATTGTGTGCGATTAAAGCTTTTAAACTATCCTGCTGAACACATTATACTGTTTTATTTTCACAGAAACAGAACAAGAGATACCAGCTTTATTATTGTATTCAACTAAGTAATCACCCAAGTATAAACAAATAAATATTCCATAAGCACTAAACTCAATTGTACTACAATCATAAAGACCATATACACTACAATAACATCATTCCACCATATTACAATTACTGCATACTCCCCTTACAGTACCTATAATTACTATACACATATTAGTATAGTGTGTGTGGCCTGTGCCCAGATTGAGCACCCAAGAATGTGGCCACTGGCCACAACAACCACAACATAATTAAACCATATAACAAGAACCTACAATATATCTTCAAATAACAAAACTCTCCATGAACCCCCCGCAACTGAAATAATTTCACCCAAGAATAAAATTGAGCACGGACTCAGCAGCATCTGCAAACCGTTTTTCACCTATAAAAACAGCTCCATATCATCTCCATGTCATCTCTCTTCCATCCCCCTAGCCTTTCTGTGCCCACTTTCAGTCATCAAATAACCCCAAATGTGTTTTCCAAACATTTTCCCCACTCTGCTATCCGTGGACACTGGCCGCTGTCCGGGGATCCAGCATGGTGACAATTCCCAAAAATATGACACACCTCGAATTAGCAGGCACCTCTGAAGTCTGCAGATATCACATCAACCCCTGATTGGTGTCTGCCGACTGAATCAGGATGAAAGCCCATGGAATGGACCCAGATATCACTAATTTTCTTTCACCTAATTATTGGCTCAATACTCAACACATTTACTTCAAATTTACAAAAGCACACTTTTGGGATCAAGCCAATGTTCCTGGCATACATTTGGTGAAAATCCATACAGTGGTTTGGACAGTAGGTGTAAGCAAATTTTTTTTCCATTGCATCTATGAGGATTTCCACAAATTCTGGGATGCCCATATAACTTAGCCCCCTCTTGACGAAAGCGACCCAAACTTAGCAGAATTATTCTGAGGGGCCCATATACTTTTTAATGCAAAGTTTTACAAGGATTCATCTGGGGGAGGGAAAAGTTATAAGTCCCCCAAAAAGTGCTCTTCCTACAGGTTGAGCAACTTAACCAATACTACAGAGGCGCTACCACAGGCACTGTAATTTAAGGAAAAACTTTAGTTGCACAGATTTTAATGTGTGATCTGAACATAACAAAACCCCTAAATATTCCGGTTCTGGTGTCACTCGTCAGCCACGGAATATATGAGATAGCACATGCCTTTTGTAATATAACTACATTCTCCAGCAGAGAGAAATGTGATTAATCAATAAAAAATGCTTTTTTGATAAAAATATCGAAGAGAAGAACAATTCTTTTGGGACCATGTGTAGTGTGTTCGTGGGTTGACATGACAGTTGACCGTTTTTCTAGTTAGTGCTGGTTTTTAGCATTAAAAACACAGGAGAAGGAGTAAGTCTGTGATCCTTGTTTTTCGATAATGTGATCACCCTTGTGATGTCACAGACACCTCAATAAACAAAAATCACTTGTTTGGCCTACCCTATATACTATTTTAAGACACTAACAGGCCACCAACCATAGACTTTGGCCTTCACCAGTGGCTACAACTTTCCGTTGTGTCCACTGTATAATATGTGCACTAATCAGCCACGAGCCATGGGCTTTTGCACAATACTGACCAGTGGCCACAATCTTTGGCTATGCCCACTATTTATTCTAACTTCAAAATGGGCCTCACTAGCCATAGCCTTTGACCATGTGCAGTTTGTACATCTTATGGCCATGTCCACTGTATATTTTAAAATAATAAAATACAATAAGCGATGGCCGCACCCACTGCGTATTATACAACACTAACCAGCCACTAGATATGGCCTTCAGCCATGCCCACTGTATATTATATACACTAATCAGCCACTTGCCATGGTCTTCAACACAATACTAGCCAGTGGCGACAGACTTTGGCTGTGCTGACTGTATATTCTAACATATTATGTTAATGTCAATGTTAATACTAGCCAGTGGCAACAGCCTTTGGCTGTGCTGGCTGTATATTCTAACACATTATGTCAATGTGGAGTGTGGCAGGAGTGTGTTGCCTGTGGACCTTGCTGAGCTACAGTGTTTCTACCAGCTCCATTGATGTGGGAGGAGCAGAATAGCCAAAACCCCTGGTCAGACGCGGTGCATCACGGAGTTTGGCAGGAGTGTGTTGCCTGTGTTTCCTGTGGGCCGTGGAGCGGTGAGTGAACTCACATGCCTGGAAGAACAGGCATCCCGCTGACCCGTGCCCAGCTGAGGCGAGTGGAGCACAGTGAAATCACTGCGGGAAGAAGAACAAACAATCATCAACAAGGAAGTGAGGTGAGTTCCTGTTCACCTTGCTCACCTTGCTTACCCTCGTCCTTGGCCCTCCCTGCATCCCTCCCTGATGAAGAGGATGGTGGGGGTGAACAGCGCCTCACGGGCAGGAATGCAGGTGAATCGTGGGTCAAGGGCGCGAGGCTAATGTTAGTCAATGGCAACGGTACTGATGGTGAGGCGGCCCCTCTCCGTTCTATCCCTGTCAGAGACATGATTATTGAAGCACCCGCTGCACTCGAGTATTGGCCCTTCCCCTCATGCCCCATGGAATAGCCTGACACCCGAACTATGGCATCAAAGACAGTGCCTTCAAACAGCCCCAGTGAAGGTCAAATAAAGCAAGTGAAAAACAGACAAATAGCACTCAATGAATTAAACGAATATAGCAAGCCCAAATGTACCGGGAGAGGAAAGCCAGCGCCGGCGTCCCAAGCTGGAGCAGGCTTAGAAATGCTTGTGGCATCAGGCGAGGAGGAGGAGGAGGCAGGAGGAGCCGCGAGTAGTGAGGAGTGGCGTAGGTAGTGCTGGACCCGAACGGCATTGCAGTCAATGCAGCCTGCCAGCGAAAGATAAAAGAAAATGCACGAACTTGAAAGAAGCCGCCACCCAGCCCGATCTATGTGAAATAGAAATGGGAACTGAAAGAGAGGTCGAGATAGAAGTAGATGACAACATGAATAACCACAAAGGAAATGGGAGCTCAGCACCGCCCTCCCAGTCAGTGCCACAGAAGTTAAATATACACACATTGAAGATGCTGGCATAGAAGAAGGTCGAGAAAACTGGAAAAATTGCAATGGAGAAAGAAAAATTGGTGAGGAAAAACGCCAGAAAGCCAGAAAACAGAGAGTTTCCATCCACACAGACTGAGAAACCCACACAGTGGACGGCCCTGGCACAATATAAAAAATTACCCAAATAAGAATGGGTCTAGCTGAAGACAGTGTGGGGTTGGTGCAAGAGCGCTTAAAGACCGAACCCACACCCCAAATGAGCACCCAAAAGGCCACAATCAAAAATAATCAGTGGGCTTGGAGGCTCACTCAATGGCAATCATCCTCAGAAGAGCCTGAGTGGAGTAACCCCAGACACAGGGGGGTACCCAATAATTCGTAAAAAGACTAGTCCAACACCCACACAAGACCAAATAGAGGGTGAAACATGGTTGTCAGCCTCAGCATTTTGTCTGCAATATGAGAACTCCGTAAATCTTCCTACCCATCCACGAGGCAATTCGATCGCAATAGCACACCAAGTGATTAGAGATCTAACGAAGCTGAATACAAAGATGGCGGTACCGATGCCGGTGTCATCAATTAGCCGACCACAACGGTCGGACAAAATGAACAGAAATAATGAGGTCAACAGGAGTGCATCGTCCTCAACCATGGCAGCCCCAAGCCTCCAAATGGCGAAGGTGAATGAGGTACGAAATGATGGTCAGCCAAAAAGACTGTGGACTAACATCTCCTGGGGCATGTTGCATATTAATCAGTATGTGGGTTTTGGTTATGACCAGTATATGAATAGAATGGGAGGTGGGATTGTGTAATTACTTAATTATAATTGCTCTTTTATAATGCACTTCATACCAGAAAGTGGATTCTAGGAACAGGATCGGGATTCAAACTCGTGTTGCTCTGCGTTTTCAAGCACTGGTAGAGCACTGGTTGCAAGCACAGGCAGAGACAACCACTTTGTCTTATGCATAGCAATTAGATAGGCATTTGACAGGCTTTGCCATCATATGCCCAGGTACTCACACCATTACCCAGCTGCTGCCATCTTATGGCCAGGTACCACCATTATGGCAGTACCTGGCAAATGTCTATCCCACTGAACTGGCCCGGGTGACGCCCGCTGGTCCCGGGACCGGCATTATGGGGCCAAGATTATTTGGGCACTGGCACTTATTTTTTTTACAAATTAAGCACTGCTAATGTTCACAATTCTATGTAAGTGTGGCACTTGCTAACATTCACAGTTCTAAGTGTGGCGCTTGCTAACATTCACAATCCTATCTAGATGTGACGCAGGCTAATGTTCATCATTCTATGTAAGTGTGGCACTTGCTAACATTCACAGTTCTAAGTGTGCCACTTGCTAACATTCACAGTTCTAAGTGTGGAGCTTGCTAACATTTACAATCCTATCTAGATGCAAAGCAGGCTAATGTTCACAATTCTATGTAAGTGTGGCACTTGCTAACATTCACAGTTCTAAATCCTATCTAGATGCGACGCAGGCTAGTGTTCACAATTGTCTCTAGTTTTGAAGCAGGTTAGTATTAATGTCCTGGTCTGCTATGGTCTGAGTAGGGAACACCCATCCCCTGCACACTCTTTACAGCTTACTATGATAGCCAAAATCTTTAGAAAATACCAAGAACAAGGAAGTTAAAATACTTTCTTGGCTTGTTAACATTCCAATACAATTTTTAACATTTGACGTGTATTCAAGTTGAAAACATTTGAAACAATAGTAATTCCAATGACCAATAAGTAGTATGTAAACAATCACTATTAATTTTGCTGATAGCCCAACGCTTTTCGAGGTTGTCACTCTTCATCAGGGGCAAGTTTTTTTCAATACAATTCTACAAAGAAATCAAAAAAAGGATTTGATGAACCCTTTGTACATCATTCATATTCAATGTGTACAAATGATGGGCTATTATGCATGGTTTTTAACCATACTCATTGGTATTTCTGAACACTAACCAACCACTAGCTATGGGCTTTGGTGCTGGTCAGTGACCGCAGCCTTTTTCATGGCCAAGTCCACTCCTTGGTTAAGGAATCAATTCCATTATTGATTCAATCAGTTATATACAATGTAATTAGTGTGGTCACCAGTGATGGCATCAGTGATGAGATTTTTAATGTCATCAGTGTTCTCATATAACATGAAATTGGCGATGTCATTAGTGATGTGATCTGTGATTCATCATTGTGGTCTTAGGCTGCGCAACTGGGGGCACAATGTTAAGGTGGCTTTAGCTGAATTTCAGGGGTTTTGTTGCATTAAGTTCTCATCGGTGCGCATGGCCACTCCATATTTTAAAACACTTGCAATCCATCCCTCAAAGACGCTCATCAATCACTAACTGATTTCGTCCTGTTTTGACAGTGGTATTGTTATGTGTAAAAGATTGCAAGCTTTGAGAACTCACAATGTTTTTAGGCAATGCACAGTCTGATTACATTATTTGCCATGGACCACACAATTTGGTTAAGCAGCGTGCTCCAAGCCCCTTGTATTATGACTGGTCTCTTGGTGACTGTTGTGATACATTGCAAGACCCAAACTAACCACATTTAAGCATCACAGAAATGTGAAAATAATAACTTGTTGCAAGAATAAAATATGCGCAGGCACTTTCTGCACCCATAGCGAAAATCGATAGCTGGGACCCATGAATATACACATAGTAAGTGAACATATATCTTAAAGTAAAATGTACAAATGTACTTCATTTGACCTTCCCCTTAGAAGAAAGTGTGCAAAATAAAATAGCACTGGACTTTTAAAAAAAGTAATGAATACCAGAAAAATAACCTGTGGGAGGAAGTCTCCCAATAAATATGCTGGCAAAGTATAAAAGGTGCTCACCTTATAAAGCCAACAATCTGTGGTGATAATATTCCCTGGAAAACTAAATCACAATATGAAACAAGTGTGTGTGGTCTTGTGGGCAAGCTTCTGCACTGGGAAGATGACAACCTGAGTAAAATCCTGGTATCCAAATACTTGAGCAAGCTTGCCAAACTCAAAAAAGGGTTGTGTCTGCCCTCTGAAAAAAAGTTAAGCTGTCCACCCACATCTGACCTTTACTGGTGCCCTGACAAGCAGCCACAACCAGGGCGAAATAACTGTGCACAGTGTCCAGGATTGCAAAATCTCTTGCCACATCTTGGGCAAGTACTCATCACTTACTTGCACTCTCTTAATTTTCCCTCCTCACCCCATGTCTGTATTTCAACAATACTCTGCTTTATGAAGCTAACTTGAAAAGTACACATACCATAGTGTCACTTATATATATATAAATCTGTATAGAACTAAGTTATGTGAAAAGTATACAATTGTGGCATTATTTCCCTCAATCTTGACTGTTGCTGTAAAAATATCTGATCATTTTTGTATTATTAACTGGGACACTACAAATACCAGAATGCAATTCAGCAAAAGACAAAAATGGTCTCTGAGTGCAAAACCTTCAAGGACTGAAATTAGCACGGTTTAAAAAAAATAGAATTTGCATGCCCTGTCAGTCGCCCATTTATGCAGTAACCATCTCAAACCCTGCTTAGCTTCGAAGCAAAGAGAAGGGCCAGCCCACTTCTCTAAGTGGTCTTGTAACTTTGGTTCATTTATCGGCCAACATAGTCTGAGGAGGCTGGCCCTTTCCTCACTTTGAAGCTAAGCAGGGTCTGTCCTGGTTACTGTTTTGATGGGAGACCTGGATGGCAATCATTTCACTGGCCATGGCGAGTGTTTTTTGACCCCAATGTCACTATAGCTGTAGAAATATATAATTTTAAAAACGTACCCCCGGTTCTGAACTACAATTACCCACAGCTATATGTAGTCCATTATAGCCACGAATATCAGACAAATGGCTGAAAAAATATGCTTTTATGCAACCCCCAGGCTGTGCTGGGTTGTTACTTGCGGGTATAAGTGGTGCTTTGTGTGGCTGCGGATAATAAGTAGCCTCTGACACGTCCTGTGTTGTGTAGCCGAGGCTATAACATGTATTTTAAAAAATATAGAATTTTGGTATGTAGAACTGTATGTTGTTGTTTGAAATCCAGAATTAGTTGTGGTCTCTCTACCTTTAAATCTGGTGGTGTTGCAGCTCTATTTTTGCCCTGCACTTCTTAGATTGAACAATTTTGCAAAAACTTGGAACCAACACATTCACCTCAATCCACTCCATTTAATTGTATAATCCCTCAAACCAAGGTCCATGTTAATATTTACTTTCTCACAAAAAACGCATCTATATAAAGAAGAGAACATACTGAAAATTCAAACAACAAATGCTGGTGAATCTAACCCTCTCTGCTATTTAATCTCAGCCAAAATTAATCTCATAGTTATTAATACACTTTTATTTTAAAACTCATGTATTAAAACCGGTATTGCACAACATTTAACACCACATAAAACCCACTACATACAACAACATACATCATGAAAACATGGTTCTGTCCCCAAACCACAACTACTGGCACATTGTTAATTGCACTGCAGGATACATGTGTAATTAAAGAACAAACCTACTGCAATACTGAAAATGTGGTATATATGATTACCTGCCCATGTGGGATACAATATATTGGCAAAACAAACATAAAATACAAGACTACTATTGTATCATAGCTGTATAAAGAACAATATTGTACAGGTGCCACTGGTCAAACACTTTAAAAAAAAGGGACACCCTCCTCATGATATCAGGTGGGTTATTTTGAAGAAGATCAAGGGGCCCAATAGAGAGGCTATTGACATTTGAACAGATAATTATTTTTAAGACCAAAAGCCACATCTCAGTACTTAACAAGGTACTTGTATGGGACCATGTACATCTGACACAATGATGTTCTTTAAGGTATTGACTGGATTGACTATGTATGATATAATGTTATGTTTGAGGTTTCAGAAGGGTCACACATTAAAACGTCCTGTGTAATTTCACATCATACCTTTTCCATGACATGTGGTGCTACAATTAGTTTAACATTATAGTTACAGGAGATAATGGTCTGTGTTTTAGCACAATATACTATGAGAAAAGTGTGTTCGGGATACCAATAAATGCAACATTGTATGTATGCCCACTCACAGAATGTGTAATGTTGCCCTATGTAAAATGATGCATACAACTATTTCAATGTATTTCCTTTTATGAAATTACTTGAGAATTGCCAGTTTATTAAGAGAATAGCATGCAATATCTTTGAAGAAATATAATATCCTATTTACTGTCTCAAACCGTATTAAGGGGGTAATTCATGGAATCAAGTGCAGAAGTGGCACACGCGGCTGGCGCACAGAGGAAGCGCGCGCTAGCTTACGCCAGCCACGTGCGCCAAAACCCATTTTGACGCACCGTGTATTCATGAATTTAATCATCCATAAGCAGCCGTGGTGCAGTGTGGCGCAGCGACCCTGCAGCAGCACCAGTTACGCCCCCAACGCCCCCATGCGCCAAAAACATTCACAAAAATCCCCTACATGGCGCAAAGGCCAGTGGACCAGCATACAGCCCCCCAACAATGAAATTGTGCTAAAAACGCCACCCAGCCTTCACGCGACAACCTAATCACGTGTAAAACTCCTTGTGCACCCCTACGAATATACACACCCCGCTCGCACCAGCCCAATCACGTGTAATACTCACCAAGCACCCCTCGGAATACACGTATCCCACTGGCGCCAGCCCAATCACGTGTAAACTCCTCGTGCACCCCTCGGAATACGCGTACCCCGCTTGCGCCAGCCCAATCACTTGTAAACTCCCTGCGCACCCCTACGAATATGTGTATTGCGCTCATGCCAGGCAAAAAGCATTGAAAAAGTCCCCCCTGTGGTGTGGGCTGGCTGTGGGGCATGTCCAGGGGTGATGGGCTTGCTGCGGGGTATGGAGAGGGTGGATGGGCTGCCTGCTGGGCATGTCCAGGGGTGATGGGCTGGCTGCGGGGCATGGGGAGGGTGGATGGGCTGCATGCTGGGCATGGGGAGGGGGGGGAAGGGCTGCCTGGGGTGCATGGGGAGTGTGAATGGGCTGTCTATGGTGCATGGGGAGGATGGATGGTCTGCCTGCAGGGCATGGGGAGTGTGGATGGGCTGGCTGCAGGGCATGGCCAGGGTGGATGGGATGCCTGCTGGGTATGTCCTGGGGTGATGGGCTGGGTGCAGGGCATGGTTAGGGTGGGCGGGCTGCCTGCAGGGCATGGGGAGGGTGTATGGGCTGCCTGCTGGGCATGGCCTGGGGTGATGGGCTGGATGCAGGGCATGGTCAGGGTGGATGGGCTGCCTGCGGGGCATGGGAAGGGTGGATGGTCTGCCTGCAGGGCAAAGGGAGGGGGATGGGCTGTCTGCAGGGCATGGGGAGGGAGGATGGGCTGCCTGCTGGGCATGTCCAGGGCTGATGGGCTGGCTGCAGGGCATGGTCAGGGTGGATGGGCTGCCTGCCGGGCATGGGGAGAGTAGATGGGATGCCTGCTGGGCATGTCCTGGGGTAATGGGATGGCTGCGGGGCATGGGCAGGGTAGATGGGCTGCCTGCGGGGCATGGGGAGGGTGGATGGTCTGCCTGCAGGGCATGGGGAGGGGGGATGGGCTGCCTGCAGGGCATGGGGAGGGTGGATGGGCTTCCTGCTGGGCATTAACAGGGGTGAAAGGGCTGCCTGTGGGTCATGGTTAGGGTTATAGGGTGGACCCCTGTGAAGTCGGCTGGCTGCAGGCGTGCATGTGGCTCCTCACCACACTGTTGCACAAATCTGATGGTATGTGAGTGAACTTTCCACGCAAATTCGCTGGAGGGAGCGGGGTACGTGTATTCCGGGTTATGTGAGTGAGAACGACACATGATTTCACTGACACGAGCAGGGTACGTGTATTCTGGGGTACGCAAGTGAGAATTACGCACAATTTCGCTGTAAGGAGCGGGGTACGTGTATTCCGGGGTATGCAAGTGAGAATTACACGCGATTTCACTGACATGAGCAGGGTACGTGTATTCTGTGGTACGCGAGTGAGAATTACAGGCGATTTCGATGGCAGGAGCAGGGTACGTGTATCCTGGGGAATGCGAGTGAGAATTACGCGCAATTTCGCTGGTGGGAGTGGGGTACGTGTATTCCGGGGTACACGAGTGAGAATTATGCACGATTTCACTGGCGGGAGCAGGTGCACATTACACGCGATTTGGCAGTGTGGGCCATCCCGGGTCTGCCCTCCCCATGGCCCGCAGGCAGCCCACACCACAGAGTACCACCCTACACCCCTGGGCATGCCCCGTAGGCAGCCCATCCACTCTGACCTTGCAGCCTACACCACAGGGGGGAACCCTGCAACCCCTGCCCATTCCCTGCAGACAGCCCACATGGCACCATGCACTTGTGAGCCCCAACACCCCAGCCCCAAGTCCCCCCCACCAGTGATGGGCACCTGCCAGCAGGCCCCCACTCATGTCCCCCCACTAGTGATGGGCACCTGCCAGCAAGCCCCGACTCATGTCCCCCCACCAGTGACGGGCACCTGCCAGCAGGCCCTTACACATGTCCCTCCACCCCACCCCCATTGATGGCAACCTGCCAGCAGGCCCCAACTCATGTCCCCCCAACAGTAACGGGCACCTGCCAGCAGGCCCCGACACATGTCCCTCCATCCCACCCCCATTGATGGCAACCTGCCAGCAGGCCCTGACTCGTGTCCCCCCCACCAGTAACGCACATCTGCCAGTGTTAGGGAGAATTCTCTGTTTAGGCTGAATTTCCTAACCTAGTGAGTCCCCCAGCAGCTTTGCTGGATTTCTGGAGTTTGTTTTTTCCATCCTGCCAAGAGTGAGACTCTTTTTCTCCCACTCTTGGACATGTATGTATGTGTAATTCCTTTGAATGCCAATGTGTTCTATGGGCGATGGGGTCTTTTACTCCATAGGGTCTCATGTGTTTTTCTATGTGTGTTACACCGCACCCTACGTGCCGTAACACTGGGGCGTCCTAGCGGACCTCCACCATAGACTCCATACCCGGGGACTGACTACTGTCTCCACGGGCATGTAAAGTCACCATTGGCTTTACTAGACCTAAATTTACTAACAGAACTAGTATAAACCATCTTATTGTGGACGTACTAGTAGGGGTAATTCGATTACTCCTGGATCTGTTACTCGAGGGGGCACTGTCCCGTCCCCCCTCGTCGAGTTTTGGCTGGTGGCAGTGGAAACTACTTGTTATGTTTGACCCCGAACATAACCCTATGGGATTCGTCCCATTGTTGGAGATTGATACTTTTCTCGTTAATCTCTAACGTACCACCGGTCTACTTATCTTAAATAAGTTTATCGGATGGTATTTTCTGCCAGAACTCGGTTTGTAAAATGGCGTCTGTGTTCGTCTCTGTGACTCCTAAATCAAATGTTGAGCCCTTTGTTCCACTTTTGGCGGGCCTCTGTACAGAGACCCCCCAAAGTGGTGCCATTCTGTCTGGGTTACCACCGGGGTGTGGGAGGGGGTTTAGGCACCCTGGACCGAGTTGCCTTGCCAACTCCGGTCGCACTCTGGAGTGATTGGCCCAGGTGGTGAGCCTTCCAGCTCACCACTTAGCATGTGTTGATTGACAGCTAGGCTGAATGAATGGGGGTTTTCTGCATAAAAGCAGGGCTTTTGGGACTGGATCTTCAGAAGTCGCCACAGGACCTAAAACATCCGACGAGGGTAACGCTGAGCCGACCTGCATGACGACACCTCTGGTGGAGCCCTGCAGAACCGACTCACCACTTCCCGACGACAGAGGAGATCTCCCTGCCGGAGAGTCTCTTCCCCTGACTGGTGGGAACAACCAGTCCCCTTTGCTTTTTATTCGCCTCCGGACGCAGTGGTCGAATTGCCCGTGCAGAGCACCTCGGCAACCGGATAGCCACTACCCCTGTACCGTGACCAAAAGGTGGTGCCTTGTGACGGAGCACTCCGCGGCTGGTCTCTTCCCTGGTGGTGCACCGGACTTCACTTTTCTTCGACGACGAGACCATCTCTACTCTTGGCAAAGACCCAACGTGCATCCACCACCAGGAACAACTGCCCCGCCGGAGCTGCCCTCCACAATAAGGTACCGTGTCCGCCTGGCTTCCCTTTTCGATCGGTTTGAGTGAGGTGTCTTAATCCTCTCCTTTCCGTTGGGTCGCCTCCAAGCTTTTCTCATTTATTGTTCTGAACTGGTTCAATCTGCCGATAACAATTTGCTACAAAGACTTGAATGTATCTCCACTAGAGACTTTTTGGGACATCGCGCCTTGCCTCTCTCCAAGTGGGCCTGGCCTCTGAACTTTACGATCTATTGTGATTCTTGCCTTCCTGCCTTGCATTTTATCCGTGAAGGATTGAACTGTGTTGATTTCATAACCTGCCTATCTTTTTCTCTCCCGTCCTAACTGATATTAGAGTGACATCTGGGTTGAGGTATACACCTCTGTCTGAAAATAAGTGGTACCAGTAGAACCTAGAGTTGTCGATATTGCTAGGGCGATTGATCGTCTACTCCGTAGAGTAATTGTGTTTGATTTGTTTGCCGTGATTTGCCTTAGTGTTTTTCATAGACATTTTGTTGAGGTATACACCTCTGTCTGAAAATAAGTGATACCGGTAGAACCTAGACTTGTCAAAATATTGCTAGGGGGATTGATCGTTTTCTGCTTCGTAGAGTAATTGTGTTTGATTTGTTTGCCGTGAATTTGCCATAGTGTTTTTGCTAGATGTTTCGTTATAAATAAATACCTTAATATCTTAACACTAAGCCTTGTTGCGTGTTTGCTTGTCTTGCTGTGAAGGATTGCCCTATCTTGTATACTCCACATACTGCTCAACTCTTCTTGAGGGAAGTCTGACTGCTCAGCCACAGCTACCAAGTGAATCTGTGTGGTACAGACTGCTACCAAGTGGGTTCACCGCCAACCACCTGTAGTCCTAAATCTTTTGCAGTGGTCCCAGAGGGAACTGCACAGGTTTCCGCCTAACAGCCACCGGCCCCCGACACATGTCCCTCCACCCCACCCCCATTGACGGCAACCTGCCAGCAGGCCCTGACTCATGTCCCCCCCACCAGTGACAGGCACCTGCCAGCAGGCCCCGACACATGTCCCTCCACCCCACCCCCCCAATGACGGCAAACTGCCAGCAGGCCCCAACACATGTCCCTCCACCCCACCCCCATTGATAGCAACCTGCCAGCAGGCCCTGACTCATGTCCCCCCACCAGTGACGGGCACCTGCCAGCAGGCCCGACACATGTCTATCCACCCCACCCCTTTGACGACAACCTGCCGGCAGACCCCGACAAGTGTCCCTCCACCCTATCCCTATTGATGGCAACTTGCCAGCAGGCCCCGACTCATGTCCCCCCCACTAGTGACGGGCACCTGCCAGCAGGCCCCGACACATGTACCTCCACCCCACCCCCATTGACGGCAACCTGCCAGCAGGCCCTGACTCATGTCCCCCCCACCAGTGACGGGCACCTGCCAGCAGGCTCCGACACAAGTCCCTCCACCCAACCCCATTGATGGCAACCTGACAGCAGGCCCCCACTCATGTCCTCCCCACCAGTGACGGGCACCTGCCAGCAAGCCCCGACTCATGTCCCCCCACCAGTGACAGGTGCCTGCCAGAAGGCCCGACACATGTCCCTCCACCCCACCCCCATTGACAGCAACCTGCCAGCAGGCCCCAACACATGTCCCCACCACCAGTGACGGGCACCTGCCAGCAAGCCCCGACTCATGTCCCCCCACCAGTGACAGGTGCCTTCCAGAAGGCCATGACACATGTCCCTCCACCCCACCCCCATTGACAGCAACCTGCCAGCAGGCCCCATCTCATGTCCCCACCACCAGTGAGGGGAACCTGCCAACAGGCCCCGACACATGTCCCTCCACCCCTCCCCCATTGACGGCAACCTGCCAGCAGGCCCCGACTCATGCCCCCCCACCAGTGACAGGCACCTGCCAGGAGGCCCCGACACATGTCCTTCACCCCACCCCCATTGACGGCACCTGCCAGCAGCCCCCAACTCATGTCCCCCCGCCGCCAGTAACGGGCACCTGCCAGCAGGCCCCGACACATGTCCCTCCATCCCACCCCCATTGATGACAACCTGCAAGCAGGCCCCGACTCATGTCCCCCCAAACACAACATCATAACAATACAGATCCATGGCCCTAATGCCAATCCAAATCCCACCCCCACGCCCCCCAGTACAACCACGCAACCATCCACTGCACCCATTCCATAGTAAATTACCCATGCCATGAGAGTCTGAAAAGAACCAGCATGCCCATGAATAAATGTCCTACAGAGCCACAGTGGCAACACATGACTGAGCCAATGAGCATAGAGACATGCACGAAACCAATGCGAGTAGTCCACACCAATAATGAAGATGTATGAAATGAATTAAAAAGAAAATAAAATGACAAAATGAAAACCACACATGCAAATGAAGAAATAATGAATGCAATATGAAAAAGAAAGTCAAATCCAAGGAAGAATGATGCAGTCACAGGATCGGGGACAGGATTACACACAGGCACCTCCGCGGTGGCCTGTCCCTGCCCCTGGACTGTGCACTACTAGCACCAGTGGAATCCCCCCTTCCAAGCCCCATGCTTGTGGCTGTCACGGCCTCCTCCTCAACCAAACCCCCCACCAACCTGGATGACTCTGTGCCGTCTTCCTCCATAGGCCTCTGTGGGGGCTCAGCTGCCCCTTCTGCTGCCGAGGAGTCCACCTCTGACCTCCGCCTCTTGGACCTTCCCTTGGCATCTGGGGCCATGGACGTGTCACCAGACCCCTCACTCCCGGAAGATATCAGTACCTGGGAGGGGAGCTGGGCCTTGCATCTCTGGCTGGCAGTGGGATCCCTGCCGCTGTGCTCCACAGCACCATCTCCACCATCTTCATCAGTCGACGCTTCAGACAGGGAGAGATAGAACACAGGCATCAGGGCACTGTACAATGGTCTGATACACACATGGCAGTTGCACATGAGTGGCAGTGTCAAACTTCACAGATGGCATCACACTCTCCAACACTCATATAATTTGAGTCCAGACACATGCACAAATAAACTGGTATCATGCAACAGGCATCAGCATCCATGCACACATAACTGCATGAACAACCAAAGGTTGGCATGACATCACATGCAACATGGGGAGTGCCAATCATATGCACACACGCCACCAGACAGACATTCATCTGTACATCTCCACCACCTGTCACAGTGCAATCATCAGCAAGTAAGTCACATCTGCCAATCAGGTACCCACATGTCCGGGTCACATGCATCCATGGTGTATCACAGTCACACACATGTTAAACACAGACACACACATGTACACCATGCATGTACATGAAGGTGGAACCAGTATCCATGTGTCACACCCCAACCATGGCATAGTACATACACAGAAATGCAAATATGTGTGCATCTCCACATGCAGTTGGGCATCATGCATTTGAAACCATA
Source organism: Ambystoma mexicanum (assembly GCF_040938575.1). Lineage (NCBI taxonomy): Eukaryota > Metazoa > Chordata > Amphibia > Caudata > Ambystomatidae > Ambystoma > Ambystoma mexicanum. Next base: position 186,336,227 of record NC_090935.1, read on the forward strand.
CATCATTGATGTGCATCACACATGACTGCACTCACATGCAGCACGGGCATGTGCCTGTACACACACACATCCATACATGCACCATGTCAGACATATGTCGAAGCTGCACACTCCTGCCACACCTCAACATGCACTATGTGGAATGGGATAGCCCAGACACTCACTGCTCGACTCCAGATGGGTCTGCCTCTCCAGGACCCGGCACCCCCCTGCATCCACTGCACGCAAGAGGCGACAGGCCTTCGTGAGGGTCCTGGATCTGAATTCCTCCCAGAGCTTCTGGACGTGTTTGTAGTTGCGGATTGCCACCACCTCCACGTTGATGGCAACCACAATGTCCAACCAGGTCTTCTTCTGTCTATCCTTGTTGGTGCACGGTACTCTGAAGTGGGCATCATAATGCCCCAGGACTTGCTCCACCAGGATGCCAACTTCTCTGGCTGAGAAGCTGACAGCCCTCTGCCTCTCTGGCTGGGGATTGCCAGCGGTCTCAGATGGTGTTTGCCCCGACATGGCAACCCCTGAGGCAGGTGTGGGTGGGCAACGGGGTCCTGGGACTGGGCTGTGGAGGGATGGAACATCAGTCGGGAGTCTTCTGTTCCAGAAGGGGTGGCCGCAGAAACTGGACCCCTGCAGATTGCTGATGTGCAGGCACCAAATAGCAGGGCACATGGCCAGCAGGCAGGCAGGCAGCAGCAGATGGCTCGTGGGAGGCTGCCTGGGGCTCTGAGGGGCAGGGAAATGGCCTTTGGTGCAGGAGCATGGTCTTCCGTGTGTTGTCGCGTGGCCAGCTTGAAGCAGAGTGAATCCGCACATGAAAACACAGCATGTCAGTGTATAATTCGAGGAAAGGGCCTAAGCGCATAAGTGACGTGACGCGTGCAGGTGTTTCCCTTGGCATGGGTTCAAGGTGAGTGTGGGCCAGCAGTTCGCTGTAGGTGCCTTTCGTGGAGACCGACGCGCACCATCACTTCACCGCAGATTGAGGACGCACCTCTTCTTTGGGCAGGGTGGCCTACGCATGTTTTTCTTTCCCACGCTAGTCAGACGGTGAGTCGTGCATGCTGTTTTTCCCACTGTGGGTCCCCCTGTGTATCGCATATCCGTTTTCAAGGTCATAGTAGCCTGTGTGTCCCATGTGTATACTTTTTTGTGTCCCTGGGTGACACTGTGTACTGCGGGAGGTTAATTCCACAGATGTGGGCTACCAGGGGTTGGCATGCCTGGTTTTATTGCAGATTTTGTGTGCCTGACCATTGCGTGACCCGTACTTTTCTCACAGGGATCACGTACAGCCTTGCAGGAGCACAGGCATGCTATTTACATCATGTACCCCACCCCCTTCACCCCAATTGCCCAGGACAATTGTCATTTACACCGCCCATTGGCACTAGTACATCCGGGCCATGGTTGGGAGGCCACGAAAGGTGAGAGGTGCCTCAATTGGGCATCCTCCATGTGTTAGGCATGGTCAGGGACGTGACTGGGGTAACCTGGGAGATGGGGGAGTCCAGGGTGGCCAGGGTGGCTGCAGAGGGGGAAGAGACAGGGGTGCGCCACCTCAGCAGGATGTTCTGCCATGTGTTGGTGCAGTCATGCCACCACCCCCTGTGGCTCCGGGAGATGCAGCTCTTGCATGTGACACTGGTGACCTGGCAGTGAGTTTCATCTACTGCCATGGGCCCAACGGTAGTGGTATCTGCAGGTGCAGCTGTGGCGACCACAACCCAGGCTCAGGGTCGGCCAGCGCATGATGCCTTGGCACCTGAGGACTCCCAGGCTGAATTCCAGGTGGTGAGGAGGCACACGAAATGTGTGTGCAGGGATGCTCTGACTGATGCACATGTCCCTGGGGCAGTGTTGTCATCTGTTGATCCGAGCAGCCGGGTGTTGGCTACTGCATGGGCAGATGCAGCCAACACAACCCCGGCTGTGAGTCTGCCAGCCAGGACAGTCTCGGTCACAGACCTTGGCAGAGCAGCTGTTGCTGCGCTGGGTCATGTCAAGAGCACCTAGCAGCCACTGACGCAAGTCAGGGCTTCTATCCTAGTTCCACCTTCCACTCTCTTGGTACAGTCCACCAGCGCCACTGCCCCTACTGATCAGAGCGGCATTTGCCAGTTAGGGTCCGTACCACTGCCCAGGAGGAGGAAGGTTGCACCTGTGCAAGAGACTGGGACCCCAGACACAGCTCTGGCCTCTGGTACATCAAGGAAGAAGCCTTTTGGCAAGCAGGAACTGGACTTCCTTGTGGGCTACGTGTCAGAACACAAACGCAATATGCCAGTGGGCCCAAATTGTCATACTAAACCTTCCCAGCATTGGGCACACTGGCAGCATGTTGCGGATGGTGTTAGTGCATTCGGATATGAGGTGCACACAGCTCAGGACTGCAAAAAGTGTTGTAAGGACCTCTGACGCTGTGCTAAGCAAAAGTGTACCTCCAGTTATGCCATGACTCGGGTGACTGGCCCACCTGAGGAGGAAGAACTCACTCCGCATGAGGTGATCGTTGCAGAGTTCATCCCGGCACAATTGATCTAAGGAGTGGGAGAGATGCAGGATTATGATGCCTCGTCCGGTGAGTGTTGTTGCGTGTGTTTGTCCAGCCCATGTGTGACTTGCTTGTGCGATGTGTCGTGCTTGACTGCCACTACATGCTATGTGTACATGGTTCTCATGTGCAAGTCATGCAATGCTTCACTGATGCATGCCTGTTGTGATGCATGCTGACATGTGAAACAGACGGGGACTGTCCTCATCACCACACATGCACCCTACTCACATGCTAGTCACCCGGCTGCCCCTCCGGTCCATGCTCCAGCTCACTGACCTGTCTGCATGTAGCCTGTGGAGTCTTTCCACCCAGCACCCGGACTATGTCATCGCATGACTGACATGCATTTGTGTTCAGCCTGCATTCGGGTACTTCACGCTTCATGCTTCCTTGCCTCTTCACCCCCCTGCACATCTATTTCACCATGGCACTGGTAGGTAACATGTTGGACTACTGCAATTGCCTGTTCCACGCTCCTGTGTACATGCACACTTTTCCCTACGAACCTGCCAGACACATACTGTGGGGTACATCCTTTGTCCTTGATGCACGGTGTCTCACTCGGACTGAGCAGATGGCAGATGCTCCCCGGGGACATGAGTACCCCTTCGTGCTCCATGTGCATAACAGGCATGCCCCTATGTATCCTTGGCAAGATGATCATTGTAGTACGTGTTCAGGCTTACATATGTATCATGCCATTTGGTCATCCATTCAATGCTCACTCTGGCTCAGTCCTGCATCACGCACATGTTTAGGATGTCATTGTCTGTGTGGGGCTTAGGCCTCCCCCTGTTGCAGGCCCCCTGACTCTGTTCAACTGGTGTAGTGCCTTCTGCATGAATGGGTGTACTATTGAGGCTTCATCATGTGTCCTGCTTACTGTCCCATTCTCATCTGCTGTGGTGTCAGTTGACTGAGATGATGCAATTGACGCTAGCAAACACAGTCTGTCAATACATAGTTCTCTGGTCAACCTTTCCATGCAATGCCTCCCTGCATTTCCACTACGGGTGGGGGGGGTTAACTCGGATCTATGCGATCACTGTGCCGCCCATAACTGTACCGGCTGAAATGCGGATGCCAGTTACGGCGCAGCGCAGTGATCATATAGATTACTGTGCCTGCTTCCCCGGCCTGATTTTCCCTTAATACCCCCCACTCCACCCACCCAACTTGCCGTTCACGGCAGCACACTTCTGTGTGTGCCACCTGCTCCCTGCTATCCCTGTGGCATCAGCACCTCCCACTAACGTGGGTTAGAGCTGACGCCGCAGGGTGCCCTTCTTTTTTTTTCTTTCTTGTCCCCCGCTTACCAAAATGGTAAGCGGGGGACACTCCCGCAACCCCCGACTCCCATTACGGCGCCCAAGCAGAGCGGGGGACACCCCCGCAACCCCTGCTCTGCCGTTGGCACCCTCATTTTGTGCACCCCCAAAGTCGCAGTAACTGCGGGGGCACACAAATGAGGGCGACATTTTTGTACGATTCCGTGAACTGTAGGCATGCAACCCAGAGCATGCACATTGCACATAATGGCTGAACTTGCCCTTACACTGCCATAATGTTTAGTGAGTGACATCAAAACGTACTTGTTGATGTAGATTGTTGGTAACGTACACATGTTCTGCACTGCACCCACCCACTTCTGAGCCATGTTACACCGTTCTACATGCCTACTCTCTGCTGCAATGTCAAAGTGACCTTGCATGTATGTTCAGATTGTCATCCCTTCACTGTTATGAAGCACACAGGCACAGGTGCATCCTGTGACACATGTACTCTGTATTGTAACACCCTAGCAGGTGTTTAGCAAAGTTGATTAGTCTATCTGCGGGCTATACTAACTTGCCTAGGCCGCAGATTGGTTATAGCCTGCCAATTGGGTTGTAATGACTGTGGAGCTGCCTGCACGCATGTATGTGTACACTTTCACATACATCAAAGCAAGCAGCATTTTATCTACTTGCTTTGCTGTATAGGATGCTGTTCATATACACCATACGGGTGTATATGAACATGGGTGTATTTGAACACTTTCACATATACATATGCAAGCGGCTTCAACGTTGTGTAGTGCAACATTGCAGCTACTTACTTAGGTGTGTGTGAAAGTGTTTATTTACACATGTGTTCTCTGCAGCTTTTTTGTTGAATGCTAATATGTCGTTATTTTACATAAATGCTGCTGAGATTTCAGCATTGCGCCCTTTATGTTCAACTGGCACAATCCTGAAGGCGCACTGTCGTGCAGTATGTGTACGCCCAGGCCCACTTAGCAAATCTGGTGGAGCCTGGGTTTGGTGATTTGACACACTGAATAATGATTTTGGCACATGCAATGCACAAAGTGCTGAATCAGGCCCTGAGGGGTGTTCTGGAGGCTTCATGGACTGGCAGCTTGGACCGTACTGGGCATTATGGTCCCTCATACCTCGTTATAGATCCTCGCTTTGCTCGGGACATTCACTATGTCTTCAGGGCCCATGACGGCCAGTATGGGCCAAGCTGCAGATGGATGAAGCTATATTGATGATGATGATTTAGTGATGCATGCGTACATGCATATTACGTGTGTCATGGTGTATTTTGATTCACTTGCAGCTGTGGCCATTTGGCTGTTGAAACATGCTTATGCTACATGCTATCTCTTTGTTGCCATCTGTCATTTCTGCCTGTGATATGTGCCTGCCAGAGGTGGTGTGATGGAGGTGATATACTACATTCAGTACATGTGTAGGCTTCGCAATTTAACACGCATCCATTTCTGCTTTCGGGATGCCATTGCATATCAATGCCACTGGATGCATGCCGGAATTTGAGATGTGTGTGACATATCTGCTTCATGTGTTGGCTGTCAATGTGATGTCTATGTGTGTGTGGGTTATGTGCTGCTGACATGTGTACTCATGCTTGTTTTTTCCACATTACAGGTAATGACGCAATGGAGCCAGAGGATGGTGATGTCATTCCAGACATGGGGCTACTTTTACATCAGCAACCCGCCACAAGTGGGGGCCGTGGGGTGGTAGACCATGAGAACCCACTTGTGCTCCAGTCCATGGTGTCCAGGGCTGGCAATCAGTCAAGCTCTGATGATCACTCTGAGCACACTGTTGAGTTGGACCCGCGTCATGACCACTCGTCGCCGGTGAGTGATCCTGATGTGGATGATCTTCTGTCTGCGACACCTGCACTGAGGGGCCAGACAGTGTTGGAACGTCCGCCTGTTGTGCTGGTGGTTCTGGGCGCATGGTCACACTCCACACCAGTTGCTGATATGCCTAGGGCATCATGTCAATGAAGGGATGTAGTCCTACAGCCATGTGGGGTGCCAATCCAGCAAGGACCACGGCTCCTTGGGTCCCGCAGGTGTCATGTCTGGCAACGCTGTGGCCGTGCGCCACCGGGGAATACTGTGTGGGAGCAATCCATGTATGCCAGTTCACAGCAACAGGGGGCAGCTATTGATAAGATCGCTCAAAGCATGGAACGTGTGGTCCATTCTGTGCTCCCCTGCTAGGCAGGAGGAGCTTCAGCAGCAGGAAGCGCAGTCCATGGGCCACTCACTCAGAGTGGGCATGGCGGCCTCATACAGGGCACGCCAGGATGAAATTGTGTCTCTGCGCGAGGCACTTGCTGCTCAGGTAGAGGCACACAGGGAGGCCCTGAGAGATGACCATCAATCCCTCAGATCTACTAGGGTGTGCTCAACATGTCCCCAATGCAGCAGTCAGAGGAGAGGTTGGAGCAGCTTGAGAACCCCATCTCGGCTGAGCTACATGCATGCCGGCAGGTACACCAGATGTCAAGTGAGGCCATGCAGGCAGAACTACGTGTTACAAGTGCTACCTTGCTAGAGGAAGCATGTGTATCATGTGTGGTGCTGCATGGTGACCTGCGTGCCATCGCCACGCAGGACTGGGTTTACCAGACCCATATGCTTGCTACCGTCGAGGGGCAAGCTGCGCATAGGCGTTGTCAGGCAACTGTGCCACGTCCACCTTCTCATTTCCATCCCGAGGGTGACTCTGACAATGACTTATCTTCCACATAGGTCGGGTGGTGCAGACTTTGAGCCCATGGAGTTTTTTTTTATCTCAACATCATTGCATGTGGGTGTTGAGGTGCATCCTGTACCTCCCCCCTTTGGGGTGCCCCCCTATGGGTCGTATGTGGCCATTCTTTTTTTTAATAATATTGTTTGTCTATTGTGCATTCATGTGACAGTGTGGTGCTTTGTGGCTTTTGAAAGCATGCACTGTGTGTTCGAGCTGGGCCCATACAAGCTTGTCTTGTGTATTTGTTTGTGGCTTGGGGTCCAGACGCATATGCCATTCCTGCTTCCCCTGTCCATAGGCTGGCAAGGATGGTTCGGTGTGACAGCAATTTACACAAACGCATTGGACTTTCGTCATATCTGTGGCCAGTCTGCTGTACTACTTGTGTTTACACCCCTAGTGGGTATTATGAATGTTTTCTGAACGGCATGTCTGTAATCAATTTTGGTGAGTACATTTTTGAACTGTGCATTTATTGAAGTTCATTGTGATTTTTGTTTCATTTCTTGCCTGTATAGGTGCTTTATGCACTTCATGCTGTGGATGGTAGCCTGCACTCTTTAGCTGTCAAAGCCACACTAATGGTGGGAGGGGGACAGGTGATGACAATGACAAGTTGGTATCTGTTAGGTTTAGCCCTTGGGAATTGTGGCAAAGGTGGAAGCATTAGGAATGTGACCCAAGAACCACAACTCACGGTCCAGTCCTCACCTGAGATGTCCACCTAGACTACTTCTCTGCTCCGTTCAGTTTGGACAGCACGTTATATCTGTCTTCCCTCTTGGACTTCACTGCTGCGTGACGGCACAGTTTTCCTACTGGACTACAGCTCTTTTACTCGTTTTTCACACTCTGGTGCCTTTAGTTCCTGTTTTTCTTCCTGCTACTGTACTTGTTGCAGATCTGTCCGCCCGTCTCTCGGGCAGTTATTTCCACTTACTTTTACGCTGCCTCGGTTTGCCTCTGTACACTTCTGTACCACAGTATCTCTCTCTCTCACTCCTCCTATCTTTCATCTATTCCATCCATACCTTTATGTTGACTTTGGCCTTTTAACACAGTTATTCAACTGCTCTGGCTCTTGACTTGCTGTCAGTTGTTTCCAGCAATCTCGCATTCACTCTGCCTTTCCAGACTTGTGCTGTCTCTGCCTTTCTCCGTTCACGCTATCAAGGATTGATTGGGTTTCAGCTCAACCATCCAGTTTTGCCAGCTTCCTTGGTTATTTTCTACTCAAGTTTCAGCTGTACCCATCAGTTGTGGCATCCTCATTGATTATTGTCTACTCAAATTCCTACCCATCCTGTTGAACGATTGTACAACTGTGCAACCTTGGAAGTTATTCTTTCATTCAGCTTGGACATGTACTTGGATATATTCTACAACTTGAAGTCATCTACTGGAGACTCTTCTAGGGTTTTTTGGTGCCTAGAGGCTTTTTACCTGGTTTGGGGGTTTGGCTCCTTGGAGTTTTCTGCGATTTTTACCGGTCAAGGTGGCTTCTGAGGGGGCTAGATCCTATTTACATGAAAGGAAGAACAAGGAAACCAAGGGAAAGATGGATTCTGAAGCCAAGTAGACTAGAAGGAAGAAGATGATGGACCCCAGAGACAGTTCTTCTGTAGGTCAAGGTGATGAGGAAATGAGGGAGGTGCTTTCATTGTCGGACAGTACGCTTGGGCTACAGTGATTGGTCACTGTCTGACATTGTAAATGTAGGGTACTATGTACATGATGTGTTCTGCTGGTCAATGGATGTTCCTGTATTGGGTTTACTTTTCAGGTGTCAGAGGATTGATATTGTTTGACACACTGGGGTGTCCACATGAGCAATGTTCACATGTGATGTGTACAGGACACTGAAGGTCACTTCATTTCACATGCATATATTGAGTGCATGTCCCTACTGACACACACACTTACACAACACACCACCACACATACAACCACCCATCCATGCCCACACCAGCACACAGATTGCCTTCTCTGCCATGCTGTGTCCCTGCAGTACATGACCACTTACCATTTTCGGATTGTGAACATGCGTCACTGGGTAATTTTAGTTGCTTGTCCTTTTTTATATGATGCTCAAGGTGTATCCCCAACACAATGGCCGTTCACTGTGCTGTGTGCTGAGCGGTGTGCTGTAGGGGACACACACACCACATGGTTTTGGGATTTGCCAATTTGGATTGGCCAATGTGCATGTCAACAGACATTCTATCTTTTGTTGATGGTACCGCTGGTGGCATGCATTTGTGTATGACTTTGTATGTGTGGGAGGTTGTTGTTCAGTCATTTCATCTGATTCCATGTCAGGTGTGATTGCCTCAGGCCTGTTTCCATTTATCATGTGGCACTTTGTAACTAATTTGTCATGTGTTGTGCATTTGGTTCGCTCTTTTGCTGTTGCATGCCATGTCATAGTGTGGCTGATGAGGGTGATGGGGGTCGGGAGGGTTTGGGTGACATACCAGTGATTTTCATGGCCTGTTTTGCAGGGGGGTGGTGTTATATGCACCTTGCATGTGTTCCTTTTGGTCACACCGGATTGGTTATGTTTAAATAGCTAGGGATGCACACGATGTAGCACTTCCGTGTAAACATTCTTAGTGTGGTAAGGTTGTGACAGTTGACTGTCTCTTTGTCATCATCAATTGTTACCTGGTATGTGCCATGCCTGTGTGCACTCAGCAAGGGTGGGAGTTTAGGTGAAAAATGTGGCCACAGCTGGGACCGGGCTTCCAAGCCAAGTGCCCTTTCCCCTCCCATGAGCAGCACCTGTGAGTGTTTTTGGGGATGTGGGGGCATCACAATGTCCACCGGTCCACCCGCGCGGTGTTGCAACATTGTGCAGGACACATGCTGCCACAATGATCCTGCACACTACTGCAGGTGCATATAGTAGGTGCCCGCCAGAGCGGTCAAGGGAGCGAAAGGGTGACTTGAGCACTCTGTTAGGCAGAATCCTGTGCAGTGCCCTTAGGGACCACTACACACAATTAAGACCACTGGTGGCAATACAAGTTTACCTTTGGTACAAGCCTGTAGTAGTAAGTTATGGTGGTGGCAGTAGCAGAGCAGCCAGGCTTATCTCAAGAGTATATGAGCAGTAGCAGAGATTACACAAAGGGACCACAATTACTTTGGCTCAAGCAATCACTGACTCAAGGTTTCAGGTAAAAAATATAAGTACATTTATTTTTACACCATCAGTTATAAACACAACACCTCTATTAAACTTTAAACAAAACCACACGTTAAATATACTACAACTGACCAATTCACTTTGTACAGTATGTCTCAATGGAAGTACCCTGTGTATGAATGAACCGGTGTTATGAACAAAACACGATACTGCGGATACAGTTGCGATCACTTTTTGACAGTTCGGTCTACTTAATAAACGTGTATCCGTGACATGAAATCCTACCGGGGCAAAAGCACACTTAACACCTGAGATTCCCAGGGGGAGTTGGAGGCAAAAATCACAGGCAATATTTAGGTTAGGCAGGCAGTATCGAGAAACACTCAGAAACAGGAGTTCAAAAGTCTAAGGGTCGGAGCCAGGTTTAGGTGACACCGGAGACCTGTGCCAAAGATCACACCATTAAAAAGTTCAAGATTCAGCGTAGCCCAAAAGTACTTGGATATTGTCAAATGTTCGGAAGCAAAAGTTATAAGAAGGAGGGAAGCCAAGGACAAGCCTTGAAGATGAAGAAAAGGGATTCACCCAGTTTACTCAAGTAGGACACAGTACCTTATTCCAATGATGCAGCTGGAGCCCTGGCAGTTGTTTCTGTTGGTTTCCCGCAGACCCACGATTCCTGGAGTTTTGTTGTGAAGGATGACGTCTGAAGGGGGTCTGCACCACGCAGGGACGAAGCCGGCAGCAGCGACAACGAAAAGGTGTGCTCCTTAAAAACAGGAGAGGCTCTGCAGGTGACTATCCGCACCACTACAGCAGTGTGCAGCGATTTCGACCACAGTGGAGATCTCTGGCTGAAGAAGATGAGCTGGTTATCCCCACCAGGCTCAAGGGAAAAAGACTCTGGACTGGATCTCATCTTAGTCGTTGAAGGGAAGATAGCTCAGGACTGCAGCAGGGCTTCACCGGGACGGGGTAGTTGCAGCAGCCATCGTTCTCTCCCTGCCTCTCTTCGGTTCCTTGTAGTTCCAGAGGCGACTCTGACTTCTAGCCCAAGAGACCTGCCTTTTATGCGCAAAACCCCCATTCACACAGCCTGGCTGTCAATCACGCAACAGGGGGTTGTCCAGCCGGGACAACCACCTCAGCCAATCATGGCAAAGTGCGACTTGGGTTTCCTAGGATACCCTGTGCAGGGGTGACTACATCCCTTCCCCACATTCAGTCTACCTAGAAACCCAGGCGCCAAGAGGAGGGCTTCTCTAGAGAAACCCGCCAAAAGACGGTGAACAAAGAAGGCGAACCTAGTTTGCCACGCAAAGTAAAACACAGAAGGACTTTAACAAAAAGAAATGGTGAATAAATCCAACCGGAGCCAAAAGAAAGAGGATTTGATCAAGTGGGTTTATGTTCGAGGCTAATATAATAGCCAAGAACAGTACCACGTTTATCTAATATAATCGCGATAGAAAAGTTAGGGTAGATACCACTGCCACCAACCAAGTCTAAATGTTAAAAGAGCAACACAATAATCAGGGAGGTACAGACAGAAAAGTGGTACAGATTAGCCCTTTCCACTACTCCATGTAAGATGGGGTGTACTGGGTCTGTGGTAAAAATGACTATGTAAAGTAAATGGCAACTTTACCTTTCTCTGGGGGACAATAGTCAGCCCCAGTGAAATGGAGTCAGAGGGAAGTCTTAAAGACAACCCTGGGTTACTACACTAAAGCTGCTGTGTAACCCGTAGAAGAATAGGGGCACCTGGAGTGGTGTGCTCCAGTGCCCAAGATCACACAATGAGTAAAAACACATAGGCTAAAACACATGTAAGAGTGGAAAAAGGATGTACACACTTACCAGGTGGAAAAAATAAACTCCTGAAATCCAGAAAAGCTGCTGGGGGACTCACTAGGTGAGGAAAATTAGTCCTAGAAGGAGAATTCTCCCTAACACACTCCGAATGTGCGCTCCACTATGCCCCTGGTTGCAATATGGGCTGCATTGTATCTTACCTAGGGTGGTGTAGTGGAGTTCCGTATTGGCGACATCATGTGGGTGATCAGAGGGTAGGCACTGTCCCCTGGGGAGGTGATGATGGTTGTAATTAGTTGGGTTTGTGTATTTGTCTGTGTGTGACATGCACGCATGTGCACAGACATTTGTACTGACCAATGAGCTATGTGTCGCCATGCGTCCCAGCTTCCAGGTACCGGCTCAGGGCAGACATTCTGTATATGAAACTGTCATGAGTAGACCCAGGATAGTTTGCATAGACAGATGTGATGATTCCATGGGCATCGCATACAACCTGTACGTTGATGGAATGCCAGGGCTTGCGGTTGCAGTAGATGTTCTCAGTGGCCGTAGGGCCACATGGGTGCAATCTATGGCGCCGAGCACTTTGGGGAAGTGTGCCACCATGTAAAAGTCCTGGACCAAAGCCTGCCTTTTTGCAGGTGTTCTTGGCATGTATATGTGCCTGCAGTCTGAGGGGGGCACAGTAATGAATGCCAACACCTGGTGTAGGCACCATGACTGCGAGGCCAGTGAGACACGCCAACTATGGCAGTTGTCTCCTGAAATTACACAGAGGCCAGAAAATGCAGGACATTGAGCACTTTTTCCAAGTGGCTCAGTGCTTGGGAGCACAAGGTAGGTGATGTGAGGTTATCCACCCACTCAGTGACCAGGTCTAGGCTGATATGAGGTGGAAACATATACCTGCCATAGACCTGTTCATCAGGCATCCCAAAAAGGTTTGGTCCTGGGCAAAAAAATGCAGGGCCTGGCAATTCTCCTCCTCCTGCGGTGTCCCACGATCACTGCTGCGAGAAATGGGACATTCATCATAGCTGTATATTCGTGTTTGTTGTTTGCGTGCACATTTAAACTGCACAGGGCCGCTTCCGCCTGCCTTCGTATGGTGGACTTGTTTACACCTGTGCGTGTCTTTTGGTGTGCACGGGTTTCCCCTATTTGATTCCATGAATATGTGTTGTTTGCGTGCGTGTGGGCGTTCCATGTATTTCCCAGCAGTACTTCTCCAGTTACGCCCTCATTTTAGTGCATTGTTCCCCATTCCGTGTGTTCCGCCCCCCTTTTGGTGTGTGCGCCTTACGTTGTGCGCTTTCGCTGTGTGCATTGCGCACAGCGTTTGGGATGTAGCAGTGAGGTGTGTGCCATGTGCGGTGTCGGTGCAGCTCCCTGGAAAAACACACACACAGACTTCCATGTATCGCTTGCGTGCGCTGGATTTATCTCGCTTGCGCCACCGATTTCAGCGCACAATTTTTCCATGAATCGGCCCGTACGTGTTGAGAGACGGCATTCGATATGTTCGGGGCTGGGGCAAGTTGTTTCTCCACAGCTGTAGATATGTGGTTTGTGTGCCTCTGTATTTGACCAGAGCTAAGGCCTTTCAAAACGTTGCTCATAGTTTACTGTGTTGTTTGTGGGCTGTGTCCTATGTGTACCAATCCCGTTTTTTGGCCTGTAATTAAATAGTCAATTTTTTATTTCCATTAGTATGTGATGCAAGTGCCGGGGTATAATCAGGCGAGGAATCAGTGGCGCAGTGATCGGCAGATGTCTAGATTTAGAGGAGTGAAGAGTTGGCCATAAAAAAGTGAGATCTACCTTGGTGTGTTTGGGTCCCCCCTTTTTTTCGGGGGATGTGTTCACGGTGTATGGTGAGTGGTAAGAATGATGAAATGACACGAGAACCTAACGTGTCTGATTTGGGATTTGGAGTAGTTGCTCCTCCTGCAAGAAGGTTTGTTGTGCTGCATGAAATGACTGATCCGCACTGAGTTTTTCACGTGAATGTTTTGGTGCCTACATATTTCGTTGTGGTTTATTATTATTTTTCCGTGGTTATGTTTATGGCACAGTGTGTGCATGCTTTTTGCCAATGTGGGGAGTTTGAAGGGGGTCTGAAATGATAGGACATTTTCTCTTTGTGATGCCCTTTATTGAAATGATATGATCCCTTGGAGCGTGTGTGAAGTATTTGTACGTTTCCCCACCACCTGGCTTACCAGGTATGTAGTGTCTTTATGTTTGTGTAGTCTTTTTTTTTTTTTTTTGGGTAAACTTGTTTAAGAACCTGTGTTTCCAGACCATTACTGGAAACACTGTCGTTGCAGTGTTTGCCTTGGGTCATTTTTGATGCCTGTACATAACAGATACCAGTCTTACTAAAGTGGAGCATGACTGAATTTGTGCATTGAGGATTATACCATGCATAGTGAGCAGGTATTTTCTGATCAAAATTGGATGTTTGATGGTGCAAACGTTCACTTATCAGATTGCCTTCCATTCATGCTGCGCTCTGTTTCAACGTGTGTTATCAATTAATTTGGTGGTGCTTTTAATTTGGTGACTCTTTTTATTTTAATTTTTATTGTTACTTTTTGAATAAGTGCATGGTGTGACCTGGAGTGTGTTGCCCTGTGGATTCTCTGCTGCTCTGTGTCTGTTTTCACTTTCTACTGCTGATAGGAGGTGCTCTGTCAACAAAAACCCTCTCCCCAAGCGGAGCAATGCGGAGTGACCTGGAATGTGTTGCCATGTTTCCGTGGGCTACGGGTGCTCCAGGAGCTTAGGGGTGTTAATTGAAGGTTATACACCGTAAGCTACGAGCTACAAGGAGCCATAAGAAGAGCCCGTTGGGCGTAGCACAGACTCCGGTAAGTGCTTGTGCATCTGCTTGGACATGACAGTACGAAATAGTGCGAGACTTTATTTACTTGAGCCCCCCTTCACTTCACTTGGAGCCACCTTGAACTTCGCATTGTTTAAAAACAGAATTACCAGCAAAAATATAAAACTACTTTTCCGTGCTGAACTGTGCTGAATTACCAACTGCAACACCAGTACACATTTGGTATTGACATCACGGCTAACAATATGCAATCTGCATTGGCAGCAGCTCGTCATTATTTCGGCAAGAAACCGAGTACTTCTTGTTCACTTCTTTTCTTTTTTTTTTGCTACAGTGTGGTACTGTGTGACTGTGAGAGCTGGAAAGTGGGAAGCAGATGGTTCCCTTTCATTTTCCTTTTTAACTTGCCGATCTTTAAGCTTTTGATTTTAATTTTGCAGTTTTTTCTTTCTTTATCTGGAACCATAACCAGGGCGGCATTACTTTTCTTTGTGCTGCACTGCCCTAATTGTCGCCCTAATTGTCGCACCGCATCATCTGGAATCTTCAGTACCTGTGTTTGGAAACTCGTTGCTTGTTGAAACTACAAATCGCAACCCTCATGCTGGAATTTTACTTAGTTACTCAGTGATTAAATTGAGTAGTAAGGGCGCCAACCTCTTATAGGTTCGTCTGGAGACTGTGGAGCTAAGCCCTTTGATCCACACCATGAATTAATCATTCTCTGCACTTCACTGAACAGCGCTGGTGACGATCTGATAGAGGGTCGACAGAGACTGCAGCTCTAAGCCCTTTCATCCGCGTGACATATATTTAAACACACTGCGACCGCTCTTGTGCCAATCCACTCTTAAATTTCAGGACATATGGCCTCACCGACCTTGGACAATCAATCACCGACCTTGGACAAAAGTGCTAGGCAAGATGACCCCAGTGAACTGCTTCATGGTTAGATTATCCACTGTCCAATTGACGTGCATGTAGAAATTGGACAGAAAAACGCCTCCACATCAAACATACTGGAAAATGAGCAGGACATTGAATTCTGCAATGAACCGTTAAATACAATGGGCCTCATTCTGAGGCTCGCGGTAAATCACTGACTTTACCGGCATGGCGGAAATACCGTATCCGCGTTGGTAGCAGGGCGTAAATAGCACCATATTCCGACCTCGCGGGCACGAGCTTTCGCCATGCCGGTAAACCCCCTAGCGCCATACCGGTAAAGGGCGCGTCAAACCCCTTACCGACAACAACCGAGACGTAACTAACACCATCGCCCTCCAACTAGTGCGTAAATAGCAGTGCCTGTAATTAACGATGACCGTAAATTACGGGCACCGTTAAATACCGCAAACGGAAATTACGTCATCGAACAGGAACCGGAAGCATCATGGCGGCCATCTTTAAAATCACAATCCATTGCAATCCTCCCCATACAGGACTTGTGGGCATATCGTGCTAGGCAAATTAGACTCCTGAGACAAGCATCATGCCAAAAGCCTTAAAAAAGGGTGCTGCGCGCATCAGGAAGGAGAAATTCTCCCAGGACGAACTCCAGGTACTTGTTGATACTCTGCATGAACATGCAGAGACTGTTTTCAGCAGCGACATGCGCAGGCCCACCATCCTCAGGAAGAAGGAGATATGGGAGCTGGTCTCGCAGAGGGTGAGCGCTGTCGGTAACACCCCCCGCAGCACGACGCATTGCCGCAAACGCTGGGATGACCTCCGTCTGAGGGTGTGGGCCATCCTCTCAGCAAACCGCAATCTGGCCCTAGAGACAGGAGGAGGCCCAGGGTCACCCATAAAAATGATGCCCTGGGAGGAAACATGTGCAGAGATGATGGGCACAGAAGCCATCGAAGGCGTTGGCAATATGGATTGCGGTGATCCTTCATCAGCTGACGCAGGTGAGTGCCATGAGTGTAAACAGTACATGCATCCCTAATGCAAGTCATCGCCAAGGGCAGGTCAAGCAGTCACATCATGTTTGGGCAAACCCCCCCCCCCAATGATGCCGTAACAACTGGGACCCAGGATTATGTCAGGTGCAAGGCTGACACCCATATTGGGCATGACACACAAAAAGCCGGTCAATGTCAGTCACCACAGTACACCGCCAACATGAGTGACCCTGCCGACAGTATGCCTTTACCATCCAAGCAAAGCTCACAGTCCCACTCAGCACCCAAATGTCACCAAAATGCTGCTATCCCATCGTAATACCATTGTCTGGAAGTAATTCTGACACCCAGATCATTGCTCATGCTGTCTCTCTCTTGCCCCCCACAGGCACCGGTCATGAAAGTGAGGACCAGGAAGGCCCCCGGGCAAGTACCTCCCGGGCCACAGGCAGGGGACAGCACACACCTGCAGCAAGGAAGAAGGCACATGCCACACAACCTGGCCCAGCAACCCCCATGGAGGGTACACAACCCACATCCGCGGCCCTGGACATGCCTGCAGTTCTGCGGGACACATGCCCCACGTTGCACCATGAGGAATCAAGTGTGTCAGGGGAGAATGCTGCCATGTGCATCCTCGATGTGCCAGGCAGCACATCACCAAACACCATAAACATCGTGGAGGAGCCCAATGGCTATGTACAGAGCCCAGACACTCCCTCGTACAGCCAGGTTGCCCATAGCGACCCTGGGTCGAGTGACGGCCCAGGGCTCACAGGCGAAGCGGATACACCTGTCTGTCATGTGCCCACTTCCCCTGCAGGAAGTCCTGTAAGTCCTGCAGGCACGACAACACGGAGCCTGCCAACCACATCGCCCACATCGGCTGCAGAAACAGTGCGCTGCCAGCACCTCACGGGCATGATAGAGGAGTTCCTCCGGGACAACCGGGAATCAGGGTCGGTGCTACATAATGACCTTCAGGCCCTGGGCGAGGTCATCTGTAGCAGCACAAACCGCATCTGTGAGATGCTTGGCAGGATTGCTGATGCCCTGGAGGCAGCACCCCCCAGACCACAGCCCCAGCAGGAGGAGCCACCCTCCCAGAGCTCCTCCACGCAGACCAGCCCGGTCCGTAGGTCACTGCGCACGATGCGCCGGAACGGAAGGGATGGCCCAGGCTCTGGCAGTGCCCAATGACCGTGCAGCCACACACATGTGGACAATGCTGCACTGATGGGAACATTGTGGGGTTGTTGTGGGGGGGGTTGAGGGTGTGTGTGGGAGTTGGGTGGGAGGGGGAGGGGGTTGAGGGTGTGTGTGGGAGTTGGGGGGGAGGGGGAGGGGGTTGAGGGCGTGTGTGGGAGTTGGGGGGGAGAGGGAGGGGGGTGAGGGTGAAGGATCTGTTGTACACGTTTAGACATCATGATACAATACACAGTTTGGTCTATCCTACAATACAGAGTGGACATTCATTATTGTGCATGTGTCTTTTAATGTCTCACAGTGCATGTAGTGCATGTATCCCCACACCCAGTGCCCAATGCCCTGTCATCCTCACCCCCTTAGCTGACTTGTGATTCAGAAATATTGCTCGATCAATGCTTGTCGCACGGTACGTCCCTCCCGTGCATCGGCACCATGTTGCTGTTCTGCCATTCCTTCCTCCACCTCCTCCTCCTCCTCCTCATCTGGTGGTAGCAGTCCCACGTCAGGGGGAGTGGCACGTTCCGATGGATGCACATGTTGTGCAGCATTACACATGCCATGGTGATCTTGGACACCTTCTCGTGGCAGTAGATGAGGGCCCCACCTGACCGCTGAGGCAACGGAATCGTGCCTTCAGAAGGCCGAAGGCCTGCTCTATGACCACCCGTGTACGGGTATGAGATCTATTATAGTCCTCCTCGTGCCTGTTTTGGGGGTTGCGGACCGGGGTCATGAGCCATGGTTTCAAAGGGTAGCCAGCATCACCTGCATGAGAGTGGAATGAAGGTAAGTGTTGGTACATTCATGGTGGAGAACTGTACCAGTCTTACATTGCAGCGGGTGATGACTGGCCATGCACACATGTCCCTGGATACAATCAACCCATTACTGGTCCGGCCATGTGTGCTGGCCAATGGAATGATGGAGGGGGTAGCTTCTCCCTGATGGGTCATGGTGCGCACTCATGTCTTGTTGCATGTGCATCGTTTATGCATGCAGCAGTGTTGGACTGCATTGATTGATGACTTGCATGAGACCTGCTGTAAGGGTGTGTTGGTAGTAGTTGGTAGCATAGCCTTCATTCAGCACTGATCCCTATCATGGTGATTGGCAGCTATCCTATGGAGGTGCCGAACCAGTCACACGCAGTAGGATCCCTGTCAGACTAACCTCTATGCACTCCCATGGATGACTGTCCTTTGTGTTGAGATGCA
The DNA here is from genome assembly GCF_040938575.1 of Ambystoma mexicanum. Taxonomy (NCBI): domain Eukaryota; kingdom Metazoa; phylum Chordata; class Amphibia; order Caudata; family Ambystomatidae; genus Ambystoma; species Ambystoma mexicanum. The sequence goes on from NC_090935.1 coordinate 186,354,989, forward strand.
GGAGTCAGCGACATGGTGCTATTGCACTGCATGGTGCACGATGGCCTTACGGTGTGTTAGGTCCACCGATGTGTGGTGCATGTGTCGTGGTCTTAGGCCAGGGTAACTGTTTGTCAGGTACCATTATGTGTTGGCTCGTATTCACTACTGTGTGGTTAGGTGGTAATGTGGCATGCCACTTGTCATGGGGCACAGTGTTCTGTGTGGTGCACAACTTACAATAGCGTTGTCATTCCCTCCCGGGTGGAGTATGCATCCCCCCCCTTTCCCTCCCGGGTGGAGTATGCACCCTCCCTTTCCCTCCCGGGTGGTGTATGCATCCCCCCCTTTCCCTCCCGGGTGGTGTATGCAACCCCCCCCCTTTCCCTCCCGGGTGGTGTATGCATCCCCTCCCCTTTCCCTCCCGGGTGGTGTATGCATCCCCCCCCTTTCCCTCCCGGGTGGGGTATGCATCTCCCCCACCCCCTTTCGCAATGGGGTATGCTGACAACCCACTCAGAGACCCAATGCACTGCCATGGCCCATCATGGTTACTCACCAAGCAGCCAGGTACGTTGTCCGGCATGTGGGCCCATGTAGCGTGGTAGTGTTGAGTTCCGCAGGACCAAGGAGTCATGAGTTGATCCGGGGTACCGAGCATTGCATTGTGTGATGGCCTTACTGGCATTGCACACCATCTGGACGTTGATGGAGTGGTATTGCTTGCGGTTGCGATACGGCACCTCCATGGCATGGGGAACCACCAATTCTACGTGGGTGCAGTCGAGGGCACCTATGCAATTTGGCATGCCTGCAAGTGCATGTAAGGCAGCTTTGGTATCATATATCTCCTGTGGAGTCCGGGGGAGGCATTTGTAGTCCCTTCTGTGCTTGAGGAGGGCATCCAGCACTTGGTTGAGTATCCGGGAAAATATTGGCTGTGAAATGCCATGCATGTGCCCCACTGTATGCTGGTAGGTGCCTGTGGCAAGGAAGTGGAGCACGGACACTACCTTTAGTAGAGGGGGGATGGCAGTGCTGATTTCTATGAGGCTCACTATGTCGGTATGTATCAGGGCCACTATGGTGGTTATGGTGTCCCAGTCAAGCCGGTACAGGGTGTGGATCTGCTCTGGTGTGAGGTTGAAGGGGGTGGCTCTGATGCGGGGAATTGGGGGCTGCCGGCGTGGTAATGGTGGCTGCACCGGTAGGGCATGCTGGCCCTGTCTCACCCTCCTTCTCCTCCTGTGTATCCTCTGTGGTGGTTGCTGTGGTTGCTGTTGTTGCTGTTGTCGTAGTTGCTGCCTTGCAAGCAGGACCTCCAGCTCCAGGAATGCTGCTACAATTGGTATCATCTTGGTGTGGGTGGGGGTGTGGTGTGTGGGTGTGCTCCTTTTGTGCTGTGATAGACTCTATTGCCTCCACCTGTGCTGATTGGGTGCACCTGTTCCTCTTCCAAGCACTGATCAGGGTTGTTAACACCTTCCCCGCGATGCCGGTATTAACGCCATGGCGGTAAGGTACTTTGCGCCCTTGTGGAGGTCGTTATTTCCGTGTTCGCGATTATTGGAATCGGAGATGCTTTACACCTTCCCGTTATTTACGCGATGGTGTGTCGGGCGCGCGACACTGGTCCGCTATTTACGCAATCGTAGTTTACGGTGGCGTAAATAACGGTGTGGCGGGTCAGAATGGACCGTAACGGTAAAGGGAGTCGTTATTCCTTTACCGGCCTCGTTTTTCCCTTAACGCCGGACTCGGAATGACCCCCAATGGCTCCAAAGGCATTGGAGACTTGTTTACATCATGACTCTGAGGCCTCAGATTGTATACCTGGGGCCTCAAATATGTCAACAATCTGCACAGATCTTTCCACCGCTGGCAACTTGCAACTAAGCCCTGAAAAGCCTGTTTACATTCCATCGGTTGAAAATGAAAATTCACCCCCCCCCAATTATTTAACTTTGGAAACCCTATTTCAATGGTTCACATCACATGAAACAGCATGACTTCAAGCTGCACACTGTGGAAACCGAGAGGCATTAGTTTCAAAGGAAGCATCGCCCAACACATTATGGTACAATCTCCTCTGCCTCGCTGACTCTGCAGACCATCAGTTTGGTCAATGGTGCTCAAATAAGTGGGAGCAAGCTGCACCAACAAGAAAAATCTTTACCAAATCTTACATTTGGAAACTCCACGAACGTGGCAAATCTTCATCGATCAAGGCAGATGACGATACTTCAACACACAGTGCAAAATAGCACGAAGAACAAATCAGGAGGCTCCAGCCCACACAATTTGGGGGCTAAGGAAACGGCGACAGTCAATAACAGAAGAACTTATTACAAAGCCATGGATGTCAATTCTGCCAAGTCCGTGGGGAATGGTGAAGTGGAGGGCAAAGCAGAAGTTAGCTGCCCCAGTGACAAAAACACCACCATTCCATCCAAGGCTCATGCACAATCTATTGCATCGCAAACAGCTCAAGTGGTTCAAGCCGGCTGTTCTCGCAAATGGCACAGACTGTCCTCCCATTAGGAGGTAGGAATGAGAACCAACCTGGCATTAACAGATGAAGATCTACTTATGGATATGGTTGCCGGAAAGGTAGAGGAAAAATCCTCTTCTGGATCCCTACTAGATACTAACATGATCACAGCCTTCTCAGTTACTATGACTCCCTTCATGAAGTTATATGAAAACATTGCAGACCAACTGAAAGATCAATCCACTTTTATTGCAATGCTATATTCTAAAATGGTCTTCATTAAGGGTTTATTTCAGCACACAAGGACAATAACTACAAGCAGGAAGAAAACATCACCAAGTACTTGAAGTCCATTTTAGACCCAATAATAAAAGAAAAAGAAAAAAGAAGACTATCCATGTCTAGAAATACTCAAAATGTTCCCTTACTGAGCACAAATTCAACAGAGGACAGCGTAAGCCCCATCCTGAACAGGGCCCCCACAGGACCTACTAACAATTCAATCGACTTGAATACCCTCCCTAACATAATAGTGGGAGACGCGGACAATATGGAACCACTGTGCTGTAAAAAAAACATGAACATCCCTAGATCTAAAATTGGCTTATGTAATAAAGCCAACTCTAAGGTAACAATGCCTCCACCTGGAACGTGGAATCTCATCAGGGTGGAGGACAACCAGGTACCCAGAAATAGTCAGCAAGATTTTCTCGGTGGTCTGAAGGGATTAGGAAGCAAAGATCTAAGGAAATCATCTGGACCAGACGGACTGAGAAACCCAGTCAAAAAACTCCAGTCCTTTTCAGCTACCTTAGGAGCTATGCACCCCACAACATCATCCTCAAAAACCTTTGATATTTTGCAAACTCCACGAATATGGAAAATGGCGTCAATGGAGAAGATCGCCCTGCCAGCAAACAGACTGGACCCAGTAAGCTCCAAAAACAGGTAAACTTTGCCAAGAAACCTGTGCCTCAGTAAAAAAGATGTCAACCAATGGCAATAAAGAACATCAGGGAACCGTTTCCTCAGCTTGCTAATAAGCAAGATAATGAAATGGCGCCACTGTCATCAAGAAAGACTCTCAAAGACTCTTATATAAGCGTGGACTCTGACGACGATCTTTTGAACGCTAAATTGAATCAAGATGCAGTAGATAAATCAGGGAACCTAACTACATCATGCTCAATAGATTCTTCCAGTGACATAGAGGACCTGATGAATCTTTCAACCTACTCTGCAGATTGGGACGAGGTCCTACAGGTTGAAACTTCACTGGAGGATTGTTCGAAAGCTTTGAAAACCAACAACGCTATTAATGACTCCCCTGGCATCATATTAGAAGATATATACCAGAAATGACTATGCAAAGGATTGAGAAGCCAGGTTTTAAAACAAGGGTTATATCCCGAGTCCATAGGGGTAGATCTCCCCAAGAAGTCATACCACCTAGCTCATCCAAAAGCTTTACGACACTTGAGGAAAAAAGCAGGGCTATGGGTAATCAGACTAGTTGGTTCGATAAACATCTTGACTCAGTAACTTATAAACCAGACAAGTCAAATTATTTAAAGAGACCACTGGAGGAGAAGACAAAAGAGCCTATCTGCATGCAATTAGAGAGAATCCTATATATTCAATATAAGCTTATCCTCAACAGGGTGAACATCTTAAGGCTCTTCCATAGCATCGGGACGCTCGCTACCATTGCATCAAGGGACCTGCTTCTAGTAGACTTTCCTGAAGATTATAGAAAGGACCTGTTAGTATTGCACCTTGCTTCAATGAAAATTAAATAACTGCTTACACAAAAACCAGCCAATTGAAAATGATGGGGTTCTCTTTAAAAGCAGTATCCACTATCAACTTGGGAGGTAGCTAAGAGGAGGACTTTCCTGGACTCACCCCCTGAAAATAAAAACATCAATAGCAATAAGCACATGGTAGCTCGAGCATCATCCCAACACCCTGATACTATAAGCGGTAAATGGGTCGAAGCAGGGCACTATAGACTGAATAACTACAACAAGGATGAAGCTGAGCCCCTTCAATTTAACACATTCAAAGTTGTGATAAATAATTCAATTTTGACCTGCAATTCAGGCAGCATCCCCAGGGGCATACAGGCCCCGAAAACCAATGACAATTGGGACTGGCTGGTGGTGCCCTCGCACGTAAATCATAATGCCAAAGTTACTGTAAATTCTGCCTTGTTTCTCTCATAACGTTGTATTGCTTGAAGACAGTCCCCATTTTGACTTATGGTGCAAAGAGTGCGCTCCAGTTAAGTTGGAAGTTATGGCAAATTCTAGAAGGTCTTTTCTGGAGGTCCGTCCTTGGGCTGCTGAATCGTATTCCAATTGTGGTAATGCGAAGACAAGGAGGTCTCACCTCACTAACTACAATCTTGAACTGGAAAACGCTATCCTTTTACCGGAAATGCTTGCTGCTGCCACCTGATAGTGGATTTTCACTACTTAGGCAAGCCCTTAAGATGAATGGGGAATGGCCTCTAGTGGAATGGGGTGAGAAATATGTGAGCCTACTCAAATCAATTGATGCCACAGAGAAACTCCTAATTGAAAACCCAGATCATGTAAAAAGGAGACTGTACGAGTACGATGGGATTGAGATCCTAGATCTTGCGTCATCATCAAAACTTTATGGAAAGTACTGCACATCATTAAACAAACAAGGAACAATTCCTTTGTACTTGAACAAGTTCCCCTCAGCTATCTTATGACAGCAGTTCCTAAGATTGCGCCTTAACCTACTTCCAACTAAGGAGATCTTGAAAGTAAGAACAAGCCAAAGGAACAAGAGACTATGGCTGCAGGCTATGTAGCCACAAACTGGAATCGTTACACCACTTGATCATGAACTGCCAGGCTGTGGACCACATTCAATAATCTATTACGAAGTTTTTTTGCGGAAAATCGAACCTTGACTAAAGGATACATCTGGCTACTTCTGTTACAAGGAACCAGACTATCCTTAACATTCGCTAGAACTGCTCTCAATTATATTTGTAAAATGTGAGGAGAGAAAGAGAGACTAAATTGTTTAGTTATTTATTAACATCAATCTTTCTGTTTTCTTTCCTTCTCGTTTTTCTATCTCTTTCTTCCTCCTCAATGGACATGGCAATGTAAAGCTTTATGGTATATCTTTGCTAAGCTTATTTCGTTATGCACTCCTGCATTTTACTGTACCTTCACATGTAAATTGGCTCTTATCTGTTATGCATCTCTTTTTGAATTTTTGGTTAATCACATTTGCATTGTTTACCCTATTTAACGTTGGTGATCTGAATAAGCTCGATGTATGGGCAAAAAAGTTTCAATTGAAACTATAACGCAAATAAAATAATAATTAAAAAAATAAGTGCAAGGTGTGGTTGCTACACTGTTGAGAGCAATTCACTCACCTGTCTTACAATCTTAGAATTTGTGGCTGTATAGCCCCTGAAGAATGTCCCAGTATTTGGGGACAGAAACATGTTGGGCTGATTGCACAACCAGACAGTTTGGACCATTGGAGATTTGCACTAAGGGCGGTGTGTGGGTTTTATCATAAATGTGAATATACATGTTGTTTTCTAATTGTACGATGTATGTTGATGTATGTAATGGGTTTTATGTGGTGTTACATTTTGTGCAATACCTGTTTTAATACATGAGTTTTATAAAAAAAATTGTATTTAGAACTATGAGATTCATTTTGTCTATGATTAAATAGCAAAGAGGGTCAGAGTCTCCAGCATTTGTTGTTTGAATTTTCTGTATTTTCTCTTCTTTATATAGATACATTGCATTGTCACCCAGACATTAGAGAAAAGGGTGTTCCCGCTGCAGGAAAAACCTGTGATTTTACCCTATTTCTACCTACGTTTCTCACAAAAAGACAGTAACCAAAACAGCCAACTGTCTCCGATTAGCCACACCATTTTCAAACCAGCCATGATATCTACAGTATTTCTCTGTTTCCAGGATAATTTTGTATGAGTAGTGTATGTATGATGTGTGTGTGTTTTGGTGTTTGTAATTGGTTGATGTTACCAAAGTGATCTGCTGGCTCTCACATATCGCAAAGTGAGATTTGGCTCAGTGTTCAGGATCCCACACATTTTACTTCCAGCCCAAGTCTGCCAAAATCTACTGTAAGAGCCATAAATCTTCAAGGAAATATGGGAGAAGTTGGTGCAGATTCTTGATTATTCTGGGAGTTAGGGGGTATAAACAAAATAGATTCAACGTCTACAGAGGAAGAGGGATGAAGGTTAGGTAAAAAATGGTTTGGGTGAGTCTGGGTGGGGGTTGCAACAATGAACTGAGTCGTATGGGTTCATGGTGACTAAATTGGGCAGTCCATTAGATTCTGCAGTTACATATCTCAGTAAATTAATGCACCTACTACAGAGGTCTATCAGTAACCAGCATGTCCCAGGTTTGAATCTGCCTTCAATCTTTCTGTAGTTGATCGAAATGGTGAATTTAAAGTGGGAATTGTAATATTATATACCAGACCAGCAGAGCCAGTCACATGTCAGGCATGCCTCAGTTTGCCTTTCATAATTTAGATGTAGGCAGAGTGGAATGATTGAGGTTCATAATATTACAATGTATGGAATTCATAGTGGAACTCTGAAAAGGCTATAGTGCTGTGGACAGGTCAAGCATACTTGAGTGTGCATGAAGATTCATCCTGTGAGTTTATTTTTAATTGAGAGAGTCCATGACTGCTGGTCAATTACCTCAGAAATTCGAAATTCCAGTAAGTCGGTGGCAGCATCAGTCACATGTCAAGTAGACTCTGGCGTTCCTTAACAGAATGCCATTTTGCCAGGCGGGATTGCATATTATGAGCTCTGCACCTGGGGGAAACTCATAATGTACATCAACAATACGAGGTTGGTTCTCAAAACGTCTATTGCCACGAATAATGATATGCTCTGGTGCATCTAATCACTTCCGCCCAAAAAAGATGTGCTCTATTCATGAAGTTCCTTCAAAATCTTGCATCATAAATGCACACGTTACAATTTCTTATAGCATCTGCTTTACAGATTTTCACAATTCAAGGGGCATGTCTTCACATTTTAGTGTGCATCCCAAAGTCAGATATTGGATGCACATTACAATGTGCAGAAAACACTTGTTTTTCCTTTTGGGTGGAACAGAAGCAACTTGAACCACTGCCGTCCCTCTTACATTACCATCCTTCAAACAGGGATATGCTTCGTTTGTACATTTCTTGGCACTATTTAACTTCAAGGATTCGCTAAGATTAAATGCACCCCCAGTATCCATGTGGGTGCATGGGACGCCATGCTTACTCACAACACTAATGCATGCAAAGTGGTTGCCCAGTGCATCATTTATGCTGGAGTACAGCCCCATAGAAATATGCAGTCCACCTTTAAGTATAAGGTGACCCACCCATTTCTCAAAGTAATGCAAATTATAAAATGCATTCTACATACATGCTTTACTTTTAATTTACAATACTGTTGGTGAATTTGGCACTGTTTTATTTTAAAACCATTACAAGTCATGTCAGCTGCAAACCAAGAGTTAATTTTGGTTTCTACATTAAAGAAACGGTGAGTTGAAAGTCATTAGTCATTTAGAGAATCTGCTCGCAGGAAAGCTTCTGAGCTTCGGACCCATAAACTTAATTGTATACTTAATTTGTTTTGATGATGTGCACTCTGAAAATGGTGTGACTCCTTTAAGCCAAACCGTGTTCATCAGCATGTATGTTCATGCGGTTAAGGCAATTATGTCATCGGACTCCATGAAGGGTTCTGTCCAATCTGAACAGCCACGATGCTGCTAAAATGTAGCGATTCGGTTTTCTGATGAATACATTCGCAGAGGCTTAGTTGTAGCAGGGACAGCCAAAGAAAAGTGTCTTCTGTAAGCGTGTGGTAGAATTCGCTGCGTCCTGCACCCCTTCTTGAAAGCCAACCCCTAAAGATGTCAAAAAGAAGCAAACGCAGAGAGCACGATGATGCATCACAGTAGAGGAGAGGATAAGGGCAGGTGATGGACACATTATGACCAAACTGAATGTGTACCTTTGTATATGTCCCTAGAGACAACCCTGGGACCACAATGCCATTGTAATGGAGTGATTTCCCCAGAGCTTAATCGTTTTTGTTAAACGTGGCAATGGGGTAACAAAAAATATACATGGACATTTGGTGGTAACTTAGTTGAACAAGTTGCCACTTACAAATACGTTGGTTTCCATGTGGATGATAAATTGAGCTGGCGGTACCATTGGCAGGAAACAAAATCCAAGTGTTTAAAAGTGGCCAATACGATTAGCACCTCCATTGGACGCAACATGGTTTTTCTGTAAAAACAGTGCTGCTTTTGTACACTGCAAGGGTAAAATCAGTCCTTTTATAGGCAATTGAGATCTGGGGACACAACTTTCTAACTGACTTGAAAAAGTTTGAGGCAAGTATATTGTGCAAATTGTTGCGCTTACCTCGACATACACCTGTCAAATAGATCTTATCAGAATTTGATTTGCACAGAATTGTAAGTGACTTTAATCAGAGAACTATTATGTGTTCTGATAAGCTGTCCTCGATAATGACAATATATCTGTTAATTTTGTCTCTGCTTTACGCATAGACAATTGTTTGAAAATGGGTACAACAGGAAAAATCCTGACTATGCATAAATAGTGGAGAGTGAAGTATGAGAGTAACTCAGGGAGGCCAAGCGTATCATTTATACACTGGAATAAAAAAACCTTTAAGGATTTTAACACTGAGACTAATGTAGTCCATCTTGCAACCTTAAGCAATAGTGTTTATTTTTTTATTTTCAATACCACGTATTTTAACACCACTTTATGTTGTAGCATATCTGTGTACATTTATTCTTTCGAAATTTAATTGCTTCAAGACTTTAGAAATCTATGGTGCAAAACTTGGAATACCGCGAGAAGAAAGATGGCGCCGCCTCTGCAGCGACCATGAATTAGAAACTCTTAAACACCTGCTAGCTAGATGTGAAAGTCTCACAGATATAAGAGAAATATTTTTAAAATCATATGATAATCTTTTTAACTGTCAAGATCTATCGTTGTTATTATGGCAGGTCACAATATAAATTTAATATTCGTTTTAGTTGTTTTATTGGAAGATTGTTGACATTTTAAAAAGTTATCTAATGGAGTTTTTTTGGATACATTGTATATTACTGTGAACTGTTTTTATCTTAGATAAGAAATTGATTCTAGTATTTGTTGTAATTGTTGTGTTGTTTGTTATGTTTTTTAATGTCTTGTAGTTGTTTATATTGTATATACAAAACCATGTGGATATATGTATATTAATGCAAATAAATAAATAGATAAATAGCCAGGATCCTTCTAAAATGTATTTGATTCGGTTTTCTGATGAATACATTCACACAGGCTTAGTTGTGGTATGGACTACCAAAGAAAAGTCTCTCCTGTAAGCGTGAAGTTTAAATGGCTGCATCCTGCACCCTTTCTTGAAAGCCAAACCCTAAAGATGTCAAAAAGAAGCAAAAGCAGAGAGCACGATGATGCATCACAGTAGAGGAGAGGATAAGTGCAGGTGATGGACACATTATGACCAAACTGAATGTGTACATTTGTATATGTCCCTAGAGACAACCCTGGGACCTGAATGACATTGTTATGGAGTGATTTCCCCAGAGCTCAGGAGAATGTTTAACAAGGCAAGTCTAAACCTCTCCCTCATAGATAACCGATGGGCCTAAGTGGAAGGTAGATTCTTATAAAGCTGTGATTTGCCCTTGCTGTTGCAAGGAATGCCTCATGAGGCCCATTTCTTTTTGAACTGCCTCATCCATGTTGAAAAATTATGTAAAAGATATTTGAAAATGACTTGAGGATGTCATGAAGAACACACACAGATGCATCTGTACCCTTGACAGATGGAAGGTAAACAATATCATACGCGCTGAGGAAGTATGTAAAAGAGTTTTGATATGGAAAAGGTTGATAGCTTTGCCATGTAACATTGTGACAACCTGCTTCTTAATAAAAACGCTTCATTTAGTTTCCTGTCGTGTATATTTACTTATGCAAGAGTAAAGGTAACTTTTGAGTGTTCGAAATATTCTTGTAATAAAGGCATCTTTGGACAAAAGACCATGCATATTGTGAAAAAATACCATGTCTCTGTTTTTCAGCCTTGATTACCAATATGATCTGTCTGCTTTGATCTATAAAGCACACCAAATGACCCTCTCTATATTTACCAACTCCAAGCACGCCTGTGCTCCTGTAACTCCCTCATCTTCTCTGTTTGTAACGTAGTTTATGTTCTAATTCTCGAACATTTTATTTAAGAAAAGAGGAGGATTTAAAGTAGGAATGTAAAACAGCATCAAACGGCAACAGCTAAGCATGAGCGAGATAATTCCCACACAACTTGAAACCGTAGAATTTACATGGGTTTCGACCAGGTTGAAATATTCTGTTTTTTTCTAAGAGGTTTGCAATATGAGGTCCTACTAGTTTGGAACTCACGAGTATATGAAGACATTTTAGTATAAACGTGGGACAGGTGCAGCTCATGCTTGTTAAGAAAACAAATTGTAGGATAGTTAGATTAGAGTAGAATTAAATTAATAATAGGGCCTGAGAAGATTGGATGTTTATTTTTCATGGGGGCTGGGGAGCACAAGATTTGTGGAAGCTCGGGAGGGTTATTTGTGGGTGAGGTTCAGTGTAACCCACTTTCATGAGTGAATTGTAGGTGAAGGGGCAGAACAGAACATTCGCATTTTGTTAGTATGGGAGACGGCAATGTTAGGGAGAATTCTCAGAACTGTGCTAATTCCCTTCTACCCTAGACACCCACAATTCTTTTGCTGGACTTTAAGACTTTGTATCTCTCATATCATTTTAATGTGATTTAATTTCTGTGTTCTTTGTAACTTTGGAGTCTGACAAACTCAATAGGCATCAATTTTCTGTTGTGTCACATAGCACCTTTAGTGCAGTGGCACAGGTAAGTCTCTCAGATTTCCCAAAGGTTTAAATACCTTCTCTGGGATAAACTACTGTTTCCAAGAGCAGTGAAGTGAAATTGACTTTACTTACAAATTGTAACATTCTAGACCCAGCACACACTATCTTACCATAGGGTGCTGGAGGGGATACCTAGTATCCCCTTTGTCTAGTTTATCATGTAACAGTTTATGTTACTCTTCCTGCAATAAATGGCTGATGGCAGTGGTTTATTTGTGTGTTTTTTCCGCGGGCTGCGTTCTTAGCCATGCTAAGGCACCCATGGGTGCCCATTTCGTCAAAATGGTCCTGGTCTTCTTTTTTCACCATTTCTTGTCAGGAAGGTCCTTCTTTAGATGTACTCTGCGCGCCAAACCAGGTTTGGTCTCTTTGTTCATTTTGTCTTTGGCGGGGTCCACTAGTGAAGCCTCTGGCGCCAGTATGTACAGCAGAGGCAGGAAGTGAGGGAGGTGCATGAAACTCCCTGTGCTTAACCCCCTCGGTTACATGAATGCACCCAAAGGTGACTGGCCGGCTGGCTGTCTGACTAGGACAGCCACCCTGCTGTGTGAATGACAGCTATGCTGGAATGAATGGGAGAAACCTGCATAAAAGGTGAACCACTGGACGAAGGAATCCAAAGAACTTGGAAGAGATGCCTGCTGCAACTCCTGCCCCGTTAGTTTGCCCGGTGAAGCCCTGCTACTGTGCTGAAGCTCCGAATTTGCCTCGACTAGAGAAGCCCTGCAAGGACGACTTTTCCCCTTGAGTTGGTGGGACCAATCAACTCCAAAGTAAGCCCGTCTGGACAGCCTCTCAAAGCTTGTTGTATTTCCACTGCTGCTGCTGCTGGAACCGAAGAGACAGGGAGAGGAACACCAGATTGTGTGCATTGCTTTTAAGCCGGACCCGAGTGCTAGGAAGATCCTCTGGACTTCCCTGATGCAGGACTGACCAAGCCTGAGCCACCTCAACAGAGTGCTGGACCCCAGAAGCAAGGAAAGTCTGAAGTGGTATCCGAGAACTGCTGTGTTGCTATTTGCTGTCAGAGGCAAGGAGCTGAAACACTGAAGGATGGCTGAATTGAACTTTGCTCATTGCTGCCGCTGACCGTCCCATCTCAGAGCAGAAGTCTCGAGACGTCCACCTTCTGGTCCCCACGACTGAGGCACAGGAAGAACAGGATCTGAAGAGCTGTATAGGAACAGAAGCCAGCTGGAACCATTTCTTCTAACCAGAGGTACTGTAAAGTCTAAGATAACTTACCTCTTGTTGTGTATCCTTACTTGCTCTCAGTTGAGACCTGTCGTGGTTACCTTGCAGAGATGATAAAGCTTTGATCTTCACAAGCCTCTTTGCTTGAGGCCCTTCAAGTGTTCTATTTTCTACAAACAGTTCTAATAACATTGTACAAGACTTTTTTACCTATCTGAAAAGATGATCTTCAGCTCCCCTTGACATTATTGTGCAATTAAGATCGCATGTCCTTTTTCCCTGAGAGATTCCTCTTTACCCCGACTTTGTGCTTTGGCCTTTCCCCCATCAAAGGGCTAATTTACTCTTATATTGGAAAGTGTTAACCTGTGTTTTATTCCTCTAGTCTGTCCTTTACACATAACGCAGTATTGCTCTAAATGTACCAGTGATAAATCAATGTCCACAGTGTCCTAGCTATTTAAGTCACCTGAGGGTGTAGGAAGTGTCTGTGTGCCATCCCCATTGGGTGTCAATCTGATTTGGAGAAACTAAGAGTGTGGTTTGAAGTATATTTAAGTGTTGCATATTTTGCTCCCTTTCTGAAGAAGGCTTACATAACTGACTGTGAAATAAATTAATAATTGTTTCAAGAAACGTTGTGTACAAGTGTTTGTTTGGATATCTGTATTGTGAATCTCTGTGTCACAACATTACTGTTCACATTGACCCCTCTTGAGGTAAGCCTGGCTGCTCGACCACACTGCAACCTGTGTAGTTCAGACTTACACCAAAGGTTGGGTCCCTATTGCCGGAGGTCTAGGTTATTGTAGTGCACCCAAAAGGTACTGCATACAACCTTGCACAACAGGCAAACACTGACAAATCAACAGGCGTGTAATTGGTGGAGGAGTGGCCAAATAAGATCAGACCTGCATGTATGTTTACTAGGCAAAAGGAAAGCTAAAACAATGAGACCACACATTCATTTACTAGCTGTAGGAGCAGGCCAAAACACTCACTGAGAACCAGACATGCATTTTGCAGGAGGTAGAGAAGGCAAATCATTGAGAAGCTCATGTATATTTCCTCGATTGAGGAGAAATCCAAAGCACTGAGAAGTCCCCACACATTTTATAGATGGAAGAAAGTCACACAAAAAGAAAAGTATGTGCATTTACTAGGCATAGTGTAAGGCCAAAGTACTGAAAACCCAATGTGCATTTACTAGGGATAGTACAAGGCCAACACACTGAGAACCGCTATTGGATTTGCTACGCATAGGGGGAAGTTCACATTACTGAGAAGCCCATTTCAATGTTGTAGGTGTAGGAGTAGGCTTAACCTTATTGAAATCGATCTGCATTTACTTGGAATAGAATATGGCCAAAGCACTTTATAGTGTAAGTTAAAACACTGAGAACACACACAAGCATCCTAGGTTTAAGAGAAGTCCAAAACACTGGGAGTCCCATGTGCATTTGATAGGCGCAGGCCAGAGCATAAAGAAACCCATGAACACTTACTGGGGTTAGGAGGAAGCCATAGTAATTAGAAACCCATATGTGTAGGAGGAGGAGAAGACCAAGCACTGTGAAGCACATGTGCATTTCTGAGACAGAGGAAGGCCAACTCAATGAGAACCACACTTAAAACCGGTCAGATAGCACAGTGATTAGAGCGCTTGCTTTGTCATCTGTGCAGAGCCTGCTGTTGCAGGTTCGAATCCCGGCAGGGCCAACCTCAGCCTTACATCCTTCCGAGGTCAATAAATGAGTATCACAAACCGTGGGTAATAATAAGCAGTGTTCAGATGCCTGCGAATTTGTAGCGCTATATGAATACAAAATTATTATTAAATATACATTTATTGTGCATAGTGTATGGCCGGTACACTACTCTCCATGCATGTACTATGTATTGGGGAAGGTAAAAGCATGGACAACCCATATGCATGCACAATGCGTACTACAAGGGCAAATTCACGATAACCCATGTACATCTTGTAGGATTAAAACAGGCCAAATCACTGGGTACCCCATGTATGTTTTTTATGGTAGAGGAGAAAGCAATGCATTGAGAACCTCATGCACATGTACTAGACTTAGGTAAAGTCCCAAGCACTGAGAACCCACATTAATTTATTGAATGTAGGAGAAAGCAAAAGCTATGTGAAACCAGCACACATTTTGCAAGAGGAGGAGAATGCCAAAGCACTGAGATCCCCATGTGGACTTTGTAGGTGGAGAAGAACACAAACCACTGAGAACACCATGTGCATTTACTTAGTGGATCAGACTTCTAAAGTATTGATAACTGCATGTGCATTTTTAGTGGTGGGGGGGTGGTCAAAGCACTAAGAATACCTAGGCAGAAAAGAAATCGAAACGAATGAGAACCATATCTGCATTTGCCAAGCATAGGTGGATACCAAAGCACAGATACACATACAGTTACAAGGTACAATAAACACACTGATAATCCCATGTTCATGTACAGTGTGTAGGAGTAGGCCAGAGACCCCCATGTGCATTTACTAGGTGTACATAACCGCCAAAACAGCAACACACCCATATGCATTTAGTAGGAGTTATGGCAGAATTACATTTTTAGGGGTTTCTTCCCTTTTAAGGGACCCCAAAAGATGGCTTTTTCCCTTTTGGCATTAAGGATATCTGGTCTATTCTATTGGTGTCTTCCTGCCTTCGTAACCCTTTTTGACTGTATGAACCAAAATACCCCCATCCTACACGAACTACATTGGCTTCCACTGCAAGCCAGGATAATGTTCAAGACTGCATGTATAATCTACTAAGCAGTCTCGAGAAGCACACCAGCTTACCTGACTCCACATATATGGTGGCATACGTGCCTTGTGCAGCAAATGAACCACAAGAGCAGGTTGAAACACCACAATTCCCTGAGATGAGGAATAAGAGCAGCTTCATGCCACCTTAACATAACCCCCTCCTGAAGCTGTTCCGGAAAAACGATTTATATGAGTTTGGGCCATATTAATATGGTAATATTGGCCCAAACTCATATAAATGTTACACAAATACAATCATATTGATATTATCCATTGGTGTGAATTTGAAGGATTAGCTTTTTAGCTAATGGTAACATAATTTGTTTTAAGTTAGAGCATTTACTTTGGTTTGCCAACCGGCTCTAAACACAAGATGGCAATGGTTGGCACAATAAGGTCTTAAATATGGTGCCTACCACAAGATGGTGGCTGAAGATACATTATACGTGAGCACATGGTGTTCGGTATTACATAATGTTAATCTACCTGGAATTGTCCTTGTATCTAAAGGAGAGCATTTGTGTTATTTTGAATTACACATTAACACATTATGATCTGTAACATATTTATATGAACACCCTGCAAGAGGGATATATTACATGGCCACGTTAGTGGCCATGTAGTTATGGTTAAGTTGCTGTTTCCATAGGAAGAGCACTTTCTGGGCGGCTTATAACTTCACTCTTCCTGGACGGATCCTCACCAAACTCTGCAAAAAAAGTATTTGGGTCACTATGAATTTTTTTGCAGTTTGGTGAGGATTCGTCCAGGAGGGGCAAAGTTATAGGGGGGGTCCCAAAACTTTTTTTTTCCCAAAGACTGAATGGGCAAAAAATGTTGCTCGCGTCTACAGCCCAAACCGCTGGACGGATTTTCACCAAATTTGGACCAGGAGCAGCGGCTTGGTCCCGAAAGCGTGCTTTTGCAAATTTGGTGAAAATCCGTCCAGTAGTTTTTTTTTAAAATGACCAAAAAGTAGGTAAAAACAAATTAGTGATATCTGTGTTCGGTCCGCGAACACACTTCCCTGTTCACTACGCGGACAGTGTCCTGATTGGCCAATCGGCTTGCGTGATGTTTGCGGACATGCAACGTGTTCGCTGATTGGATGGCGTGGAGCGTGAAGCACGTCAGATTTTCGGTAGCGCCCGCCATCTAGGATTCGCCGACAGCGCGGTGAAACTTTGTTCAAAATTTGTATTTAGTAGAGTGTGCTGGTGTGTAGGAGTGTTTGGGGAGGGTGGGAGTTTATGAGATAGGATGAAAGTTGTGTTTTTTATGTGTTAGACGTTCTTTTTGTGTTCGATTTGTCTGCGGACATCACGGGTGTTTTGAAATGTTCTAAAAAACTGAATGGGGGGTGTTCTGAGGACTCAATATGTGTCCGTTTTGTTCGCAAGCAAAGTGAAACTGTTCTAAGAACACTCACAGTGTCCTGAAATGTTCGCAAATAAACAACATGGGGGTGTGCTGAGGACGCTGTCCGTATTGTTCGTTCTCAAGTTGAATATGTTCTAAGAAGACTCGCGGTGTCCTGAAATGTTCGCAAATACACAAAATGGGGGTGTTCTGAAGAAGTTGTCGAACACTTGCTGTGTCCTGAAATGTTCGGAAATATGAATGGGGGTTGTGGCTGACACGTTCAATGTGTTCTAAGAACACTCGCGGTGTCCTGAAATGTTCGCAAATAAACAAAATGGGGGTGTCCTGAGGACGCTCTCCGTATTGTTCTCTGTCAAGTTGAATGTGTTCTAAGAACACTTGCGGTGTTCTGAAATGTTCGCAAATAAACAAGATGATGGTGTTCTGAAGACGCTTCTAAGAACACTCGCGGTGTCCAGGGAATGTTCGTAGGGGGTGTCCTGAAGACGCTGTCCGTATTGCTCTCTATCAAGTTGAATGTGTTCTAAGAACACTTGCGGTGTCCTGAAATGTTCGCAAATAAACAAAATGGGGGTGTTCTGAAGACGTTTCTAAGAACACTCCCGGTGTCCTGGATGTTCGTAGGGGGTGTCCTGAAGGCGTAGTCCGTATTGTTCGCTGGCAAGTTGAATGTGTTCTAAGAACACTCGCAGTGTCCTGAAATGTTCGCAAATAAACAAAATGGGGGTGTCCTGAGGACGCTGTCCGTATTGTTCTCTGTCAAGCTGAATGTGTTCTTAGAACACTCATGGTGTCCTGAAATGTTCGCAAATAAACGAAATGGGGGTGTTCTGAGGACACTGTCCGTATTGTTTGTTGTCAAGTTGAATGTGTACTAAGAACACTCGCGGTGTCCTGAAATGTTCGCAAATAAACAAGATGGTGGTGTTCTGAAGACGCTTCTAAGAACACTCGCGGTGTCCGGGGAATGTTCGTATGGGGTGTCCTGAGGACGCTGTACGTATTGTTCTCTGTCAAGTTGAATGTGCTCTAGGAACACTCGTGGTGTCCTGATATGTTTGCAAATGAACAAAATGGGGATGTTCTGAAGACGTTTCTAAGAACACTTGCGGTGTCCTGGAATGTTCGTAGGGGGTGTCCTGAAGGCATAGTCCGTATTGTTCACTGGCAAGTTGAATGTGTTCTAAGAACACTCGCAGTGTCCTGAAATGTTCGCAAATAAACAAAATGGGGGTGTCCTGAGGACACTGTCCGTATTGTTCGTTGTCAAGTTGAAAGTGTTCTAAGAACTATTGCATTGTTCTGAAATGTTCGTAGGGGGTGTCCTGAAAACGTTGTCCGTATTGTTCACTGTCAAGTTGAAAGTGTTCCAAGAACACTCATAATGTCCGCGGACATTAAAAGTTTCCATAGACCGTAGTTGAAATGTTTGACTCTATGGATGTGATATGCTGCGGTGGTTGTTGCCAGGGCATAGAATCTTGGGTGCATGGCCATTTGGCTATGCACCCAAGACTGTATGCCCTGGCAACAACCACCGCAGCATATCACATTCATATTTGCTTATAACTTTGGGTGAAAAACACATGTATAAGGAACAAAGGTATTAGATACTATGGATGCGATATGCTGCTATGGTTCTCCTTGTTATTGTATACTTACTGTTTGGTCTAGTAACCGGAGTACATGTATTTCTTGTTAATTTCTGTGATAAAAGAAAATAGCATGTTAGTATTAGTATTTTGTAATGACTTATTACATTGTATAATCAACATACTTTTTTTTTTTTTTTCTTGGACCCTCATATTTAGTAGATTACAAATCAGAGTACTGTGCAATTTGCTCAGTTTCTGTAATTGTTGCTAAAATCATTGGGTCTGTGGGAGAAAAAAAAAATCCATGTTGGATTAAAAAAAAATACTTTTTCGGTTATGCTATGCTTGTTGGATTTTTTGGGAGCAGTAACATATTATGTATTTGTTTTGATATTATAACATTTTGGAGCAGTTAGATACCAATTGGCGTATTCTGTCTATTTTTTTGAGATATTTTAGTGGTATTGATTTATCTATTTGGATATTGTTAAATTTTGGGACAGTTAGATAGCAATTGGCGTATTCTAACTGTCTATTTTTTGGTCGAATTTAGTGGTATTCATTTATCTGATTAGTTGTTGTAGAATCTTTGAGCAGTTAGATAGCTTTTGGAGTATTCTAAAAGTTTATATTTTTTAACACAAGTTTACTTAGGGTTTAAATACAGTTTAGTTATCAAATTTTGGTTTTAAGAACATCAAATAAGCGTTTGTAAGATTTCCTGGTAATCTCTGCTTTAGAGTAATGGTACTATCATTACATTCAAACCATCCACATTTCTTTTTTATATATGCAGTGTAGTGCCCTGAATTGGTTGTGGCTCCTGCGTGGTAGATTATACCTATTGTTGTGAAGGTTTTCATACCAAGTGATATTTGACCATGTGTGAATCCAGTCAGCTTGCAGAGTAACGGTACTATCATTACATTCAAACCATCCACATTTCTTTTTTATATATGCAGTGTAGTGCCCTGAATTGGTTGTGGCTCCTGTGTGGTAGATTATACCTATTGTTGTGAAGGTTTTCATACCAAGTGATATTTGACCATGTGTGAATCCAGTCAGCTTGCAGTTGTTTTTGGTACCATCCGCGTTGTAACGTAGAAGCATTAGTGTTATGTATTTACTATGTGTTTGTATTACTAACGTGGAGCGATTATCTGAATTGCAGGTAGAGC
Source organism: Ambystoma mexicanum (assembly GCF_040938575.1). Taxonomy (NCBI): domain Eukaryota; kingdom Metazoa; phylum Chordata; class Amphibia; order Caudata; family Ambystomatidae; genus Ambystoma; species Ambystoma mexicanum. The sequence goes on from NC_090935.1 coordinate 186,374,645, forward strand.
ATAATCTACCATGGTTTGCATTTTGTACAAGTCGCTGAAATGGAATGGATTCACAATTTGGTATTGATATATATATGAAGCGTTCATTGGGGATTTCTTCTTGTGTCACATTGTTGCAGAGAGTGCATGTATGTTTCCACATGTATGAAATCTGAAATATTTCATTTGTAGGTATGTTTTTGTTTTCCAGTACTTGTAGTAAGTACATTAGAAATTCTTGTGGATCTTCATGTGAGTTTATAGTGAATTTCACCATTCCAGCACAGTAGTCCAATTGCTGTCTTATTCCATAAACACTATACGTGTTGTCAGGATTGTTTGCTGCATTTCTGTGAAGTACTAACATTTGCAAACACAATGGGTCTGTACTGGTTAAGTAAATGTTGTCAACAATTGGTGGTAATTGAATTAGAGAATTCATTGCTACATTTGCGTAGCAACTTACACCAACTATATTTGAGAATTTAAATGGTCCAGGTAGTTCTGTATCTAACTGCTTTTTTTGGAGTTTGTCTTCCTTCTTTAAAGAAGTACCTGGTTTACTTTCCCTAATTGATTCTTTTTTGCTTGTGGTACTTGATGAAGTATTAGTTTCTTTTACTCTCTTTGGAGGATTTGCAGTGACATCCTGTTGCATTTCTGTTTGATTTATTTTTCTTTTATAACGTTTTACTTTTTGTGGAACAGAATATGTGTTTAGGTGGGGGGTGTATAGTGAGCAAAGTCTATTGTATTCTAAAATGCAAGGAATATCAGCGTTTATTTTACTTGCATCCAAGTTGATTAGAAATAGACCGTCAAGTGTACGTAAGCGTGATAGTGCTAGATAGCTCATGCCTTCTTTAAAGACTGTGTTACCAATATCTATCATTGCTTTGTCTAGGGTAAGACCTTGTGATTTATGAATCGTGACTGCGTATGCAAGAGTTAGAGAAAATTGTTCTCTGCGTACATACATATCTTTGAAGAGAAGGAATCTAGCTGTTGAGCGTCCTTTCCTTTTTACTTCTCAAAGTTTGTCAAAGAGTATATTGACAAACTGAATTTTGTTGTCGCGTGGGTATGTTTGAAAGCCAACAACTGTAACCAGTGCTCATTAACTAGTCCTTGGTCCACATCAAGGTTACGTTTAAGCATTACTCTGCAATTTAAGGATAATTTTAATATCTTTTCTAAGCCTGCTGTGTTTGAGATTGATTTTTCTAAACTATTTAGTCTTGTTGTGGCTTGGTCACACATGGGTAGTGTCATACCATGTACATCTAGTTTGTCTGTGGCGCTAATTTCCATGATTGGTTGCATTTCTTTACTTAGCATGATTTCATTGAATTATAAACAGCTTGCAAGAGTTGGCATTAAAGCCATACAATTGACATTTTTGTGGGCTAATTGTTCCATAACATCTGTAGCACATGCATTATCGCCATAAAGTGCATTAATGTGCTGGGTTTTCAATATTGCTCCTGCTTCTTTAGAAAATATACCAACTCTGATACTTTTTAAAATGTTGGCATAAGTGAGATCTGCAGATTGCCGCATGTTTTCTGTTAATTCTCTGTATTGGAAATGTTGCCAAAGGTTGACATTTCTAATGCTGCCAACAGTTTTACGGCAGAGTTTGTGTCATAATGTTTTAAAAATAGGCTCACCTTGTACTGGTGTTAATTGAAGCAGATCTCCAAAAACAAAAATGTGTTTTCCTGCAAAGAGCTCTTCATAGTCTGTTTTGAGTACTTCTTGTAATCTGTGGTGAATTAAAGCTAACATCAGGTTGGAGACCATGCTCACTTCATCTATTAGTAGCATTTTCATTTGTTTCAATACTCTGCGTAATTCCATTGCAGCTTCTGCAGAAAGTTTGTAATAGTCTAATTTGTTCTGGTGTTCTACTGGTAATAGTAGTAATCGGTGTAATGTAACACCACCTATGTTGTAGGCAGCTAAACCTGTGGGGGCAGTGACAACAGCTGAAAGTTTGTTGTTTGTCAATTGTTGAAGGAACTTACTAATGATTTTGATTAGGAATGTTTTGCCAGAACCAGCTTCACCACTGAGGTACAGTAGTATGGATTTATAATTAGGGCAGGAACATTCTTTATTTTCATGTTTTACACCATGTGCAATTTGTTTTGGTACTTCTTGAAAAATTCTACTTTGCTCATTGTTTAGTTTTGATTGTAGTATAGTTAAGTCTTCTTTATCTTCATACTGACACATGGTGTTTTCTACTTCTATCATAGCTAATTCTGCCTCATTTATTATTAGTGGTTCTCCCAGTGGTTCTTGGCTTCCTGTTACAGAACGTTGACTACTGTCATGAGTGTCCTTATCTAGTTTGGCTTGGAGTTCTTCTTCGTGTTGCTGTTCATTATGCAACATTGTTTTGTACTGTGTAAAGTTTACATCAGTTATAGTGCTTTCATTTGCTTTGAAAGCATCCTCATATGATTCATAGTTATCTAGTAATTGTTCTTCATTTCTCCATGCTTTGAAGAGTTGTAGCAGGGACATGTAATATACTTCTTTATGTTGAGGAGTCTTTAATGACAACTTTATATGATTAATTAAATGTGGTTTAGTGAGTTTAACTAAGCTGCCTTCACAGTTTGTCACTCTATACTTACCTTTTTTTTCATCAGGTTTCATATTATTTTTGTATGTGTAGTTTTGGGCTATGTGGTATAGACACATGTTTTCCAAAGTATTACTTCTGTTTGGGTAGTATCTGTCCAATAAATTGTTTTTTAAAATGTCTTGGCTGTTGGGATCATGTTTGGCTATTTGTTCTATATCTTCATATGATTTTAGAACTCTTTTTCTAGATTTAGCTGGACCAAGACTTAGCCATACTATATTTTAAGATTTACCATACAATGCAGTACCAGTTAAACTATCAGCTGCTTCATATGATCCACATTCTCTATGGGTGAGCATTTTTATGTCCAAGCTGTATAATTTCTGAGATACTGTTTTATCTGATGACAGGTCATTCCAGAGGTCTTGGAGCCCTGTCTTCTCTGCTTTAGTTAAGTATGTTGTGACATATTGTGCAACTGCAGTAGAATTGTCTGCAATGTACTGCACATCTATGTTTGCATTCCATAAGTGGGCAATGATTGCATTATAATCATTGATATATTTTTCTTCTTCTTTTCTTTTTATGTAATATGTATTTTTAGGTGACTTACCTTTAACACTATGTCTAACTGAAGAGATGAGGTTGTTCACTTGACCTGTATTTGTAACTGGTCTAGGGAAACCAAATCGGCATTTGGTGTAGTATTTCCCTTTGTTATTGTATTTGCGACAACAATATTTCCACATTTGTGTCTTTGAAATTGTAAAATTTGTGCATGAAGATCACTATTTGTGGCTTCTGATGGAATTTCAAAAGTGACATATTTTTCAATAAACTGTAAAACAGTGGCATCACTGTCTTGACCAAATTTAGGAGCATCTTTAATCCATAAAAGCATGTAGGTATGTGGTGCTCCTCTGGCTTGGTATTCTTTTCTCCAAAAGAAGTGTTGGACTTCTCCAAGGGAAGGAACAGTTTTATTACAAATAAAATGTAGCATAGCAATGAAGCGATGGTGAAAATATCTTGAAACATTAACAGGATCCAAAGAACAAAGTTCTCCAGGTGTTAGTATATCTATGTTTGTTTTGTTCTTATTTGATATGCATAGGAAATCATGTAAATCTTCCCATGTATATTCTGCACAACTTAATGTAACAAACCAAGTGGGTGGGCCAAGGTTTTTGATCATACAACGTACATCTCCATGAGGTTGAAACCAGTACTCTTTAGTACGACGCATATTTGCTAATAGATTTGTAATATTTGATTGTTAAACCTCATCCTTTTGTTGCACTTTCTCTAATAATTGTGTAGCTGTCATATTTTGAAAGTGTGATCCTGATTTTAATATGTGTGCAACTCCGTAACATAAAGTTGCTAGTTCAGTTTCAAAGAGTAGGTGGAATATGTATTCCACATTTTGTCTAAATCTGGGATCTTCAGAATACATCCGTAATGAGTGGTATTCTGAAGCTGATATTTGAATAGGTCTATCATCATACCTTCCTCCTTTGCCAGTAGGAAAGAGAAGAGGAAAAGCACGTGCTTCTATACTTTTTTCCCATATGCTGATTGGCGATCCTTTTGTTTGACGCATTTGGTAAGTTTCCAGTACATCTTCTACGGTGTCATTACAGTGCAAAGGATGAATTGTATAATGGTCTAAAGTATTTGCTATTGTAGCAGGATCTAGTAGCTCAAATTGACCAGCTTCTTGTGTTTCTTGAATTATTTCAGTTGTATCTTTCAAGTTTTCTTCAATATTAATTTCTTTGTAATATTCATTATTCTCTTTAAGATATTGGAAGGCTTGTCTAACTTCATATAAATCTACCAGCTGTTGCCATATTTTGTTGTCTTTTGTAGGTACTCCATTTACTAAGATAAATAAAGATTGCTGCATTGGACGTTGCACTCCTAGAGTATGCACATTTTCTTTTAGATCTAATGGTAAATAAACAACTTTTCCACGAATGCCTTTTAACAATTCAGAGGGAGGTAATTTTGCTGTTTTTGGTTGAAGGCGTATTATTGCTTGAAATGAGTGTACTGTTTGAATTATGATGCTCTCATATAAATAAAGTTGTTGTAGGTGTTTTGGTACTGGGTATCATTCCAAATTATTTGTGCTAGCACGTGAAGGAGTTTGGTTGTTGTCAAGTTTTGTAGTGCAGTAACTCCAAAGTATTAAGAGCTCAGTTATTTTGTATTTGTTTTCTGCTACAAGGTAGAGAGCTAATTCAAACCATTTAGAATCTTCATTGTCTTCTATTTTGTATGATAGGTCTACAGTTTTTGTGTTACTTTTATAAAAAGTTCTACGTCAACATACAAATACAGGGTTTGGTACTTCAGCTGATGTACTTTTAAATTGTAGTATTTCTTTTTTGCATGTGTTTAGCAAAAGGTTTCCATGTGTAGAATTGTTGCTTAATTGGTTTAAAGCTATTTCATTCTGTAAATGGCTTTCACTTCCAAAATATTTTTTCTGGATATAGTGAATTTCTTCAAGTACATCTTTTGCTGTACCATGTAGAAGGATGTTATTTAACTTTGCTAGTGCTAAAGCAGGACTTTTAGCATAGTACAGTTTATAGACTAGATTTCTTATAGTTGAATGATGTGTTGATATCCTTTTGATATCATGGAAAGTGGCTTTACAAGTAGGTCCTGTAATGCAGGCCAATGAATGTCCTTGTAGTCCTGTGTATTTGCGCACTGGACAGGTATCCATATTCCGCAGTAATTTAATTTTGATTTTGTCTTTGCTTTTTACATATTTATTGAGGAATTGGCGTAAAGATTTGAAACATCTTTTGGGAATGTTACATATTGACGTGCATGGCCATTTGTACACTAGACGTTCTGATTCAGGTGAATGGAGGGGTAATTCTAAGTTTTCATGCCATATTTTTGTAAGGAGTACTTCTTGTTCCATTATGGTATTATTCACTTTTTCATAACCTCGACCACTGCTATGTATGGCAATTGTATTTGTTTGCTTTTGTTTGTACGCTTCTTCATTAAAATATGGTTCTGTGCTCGTAGTGTGATTCCATTCACCTCCGCAGATATTTAAGAAGTTCTTTCTGTTGACATTTCGCTTATTGAGAAGTCTTTTTTGTAATGTAGTTATTAGTTTTGTTAGTGGTTTCATTTTGTTTAACAGTAAAATAAATAACTTTCTTTTGAGAAGAATTGCACTGTCCATCAACGCTTCTAAGATTAATTTCCTATGATAGGTTTTAAGCATTGAACTTGATTTTTCTCCTGTTTTTATAAGATTTTGAAGGACTTTGTGACAGTACATTTTGGCTAAAATACTTTTCTTGGTATGCTTACTTTGCACTATATTAAAATTTGAAGAAGTCGTTTTATCTGTAGTGATAGCTGATTTTCTGTTAATTGTTTTTTGGTTTGTTTTACATTTCGATAGAGGAGGCAAAATTTTTGTACTTGAAACTTCTTGTGTTTCACTAAATGACTGTATTAGCAGTTTTGTTTCAACTTTATTTTACAAATTCTGCTAGAGATGGATGCTTATGTTGGACACTTTTATTTTCATGTGTTCTACTTTTGCGTTGCTTTCTACGGACTTGACTTTTGGAAGGCATTCTTTCGAGTCTGTTGAAAAAAATAAAGAAGGTATGGGTTGGGGTGTTCTGCAATGTATGTGTGGTGTGTGCATGAGTGTTTGAGTAAGATGATAAAGATGTATGTAATGGTGTGTGATTGTGCATTGGGAACTACAACTACTAGGGATGGGTATGATTAAATTAATGTGTTACTAAACTGGGGTTCAGAGGACAGAAAAAAGTAAGCTAGTGGTGTGGAGAAGTATACATAGTATATCTAATGCTATACAATTAAAACAGTTGTTTGTTCTATAACACGAAATTCTAGCGGTTGAGTTTGGTAATTTGTGTGTCAAAAATAGGAATTTGTGGGCCATTCTGGCTGTAAATTGCTGTTTAAGACATGGGGATTTTTGGACAGAATGGTGCACAATCTCTATTAATAGGCACAGAAATAGCTTGTATTAACGTTATAGTATGTTTGAGTAATAATACAAATATTATGGTGATATTCTACTTACTTTTTTTCTTAAATTAACAGGTAACTTCTTAGTTTTTCTTTCTTCTTCGAATTCGGCTGCTTCTTTTCAGGAAACTGGTCTTCACTGCAATTGTAAAAGCTTCAAATTAGTAACTTTGTTTGTATATAGCGCTGTTTTTAATTTAGATATTGATTTTTTTTATTGAAATCCTCAGTGCCTTCTTTAAAACCATTAAACTAATTTATTTACATAAGATACATTGCATCAGTTCAGTACATATGATATGTTCTTAATGAACAAATTGTATTGAATGACTAACTGTAGCAAAAAAAATATCTTTACTATGTCTTGTGAAATTTATAATATACCAGTGAATACCACTATTTCTGTACCACTTCCTTTCCTCTCCCGCTGTCCCCCCTCCTCTGTCCTCGGCTACCTTGCCTCTACCCTCCCTCCCTGCCCCCTCTCGTGCTCCATCTTCACCTCCTTCTTCTACACCTCCGCAGGGTGTACCTCTGATCTGTACCCCTCCCCGGAAGTCCTTCAAGGCTGGCAACCTTCTCCACATTGCCACTCTTAACTCTCGCTCTGCCATCAAGCATTCCTCTGATATCTGTCTCCTTCTTGAGGAACGGGACCTTGACGTCCTCGGTCTCACTGAGACATGGTTCACAGGCAGCTCTGTCACCAGCTTTGACACACTCCTACCTGACGGTTACAAGATATTCTCTGTGCCCAGGCCCAACCGTGCAGGGGGGGTGTTGCCCTTATCTTCCCTGAGTGGATTGCTGCCACTGTCACTCCTAGGCAGACCTACTCCTCTTTTGAATGTCTTGTCTGCCGACTCTCTCTCTCTCCTAGCCATTCCCTTACCGTGGCTACTATCGGCCACCTGGTCAAATTTACTCCTTCCTCTTTGAGTGGGCTGACCTCTCCTCCTCACTCCTGTCCTCAACCACTCAAATCCTCTTTCTTGGTGACTTCAACATCCACCTTGATGCCTCCTGTCCCCCCACTGGACTCTTTCGTGACCTCTGCTGCTCTCTCTCACTCTCTATTCTCCCGTCTGGGCCTACTCATTCTGCAGGGCACACTCTTGATGCTCTGATCTCTTCTGACCTTCCCCTCTCTGTCCCTCTCTCCACTCCTCTCTCCTGGAGTGATCACTTTCTCCTAACCTCCCACCTCACCCTCCCTACCCCACAGGCAAAGCCACCTTCATCATTGCCATCCACCTTCTCGGTCATCCGACCCATGAAGCGCGTGTCAGTTGAGGCTTTCGCTGCCACCTTCTCGCCTCCCCCTCCCCCTTCGGCTGACTCCAACCCTGACACATCCCTCTGCATGCGCCACTCTGCTATATCTGATACTCTTGATATCCTTGCCCCTGTCATGAGAATCCACCTGAAGCCCAAAGCCAAATGTAACTCCTGGTATGACTCGGATCTCGCCACCCTAAAACGCAAGTGCAGGGTGGCTGAGAGGAATTGGCGTGCTTCATGTTCATCCTCTGATAAACTGGCCTGCCGCCTGCTCCAAAGGCAATACCGTCTCTCCGTTCTCACCAAAAAGAGAGCCCTTATCCAAGCCCGCATCTCTGCGGCATCCAACAACTCGGCTGAACTCTTTAAAATCTGCAAGGAGCTTGCCAACCCTTCTGCAGTCTCTACCTCTCCTATGCCCTCCCAGGCCCTCTGCACTGCACTGGCCTCTCACTTCATCTCAAAAACTCAGGACATCCTGTCCTCACTCTCCTCCTATCACCTCCCTCCCTCTCTTCCCGGCTCCTCCTCTGGCCCTTCTGCAGCCACCCCTCCTCCCTCCTTCTCTGCCTTTCCACTTTTTTCTGCTGACGAGGTTTCCAAACAAGTCCGATCTATGAAAGTCTCGTCTAAACAGGTTCACCCCTGTTCCTCCAAAACTATCAAGGACCACATCGACTCCCTGGCTCCTGCCCTGGCTGACTTTTGCAACCACTCCTTCGCCTCTGGAGTCTTCCCATCCCCCCTCAAGCACTCCCTTGTGCACCCTCTTCTTAAGAAACCCTCTTCCGACCCCTCCTGCCCGGCGAACTATCGCCCAATCTCCATCACTCCCTTCCTGGGCAAGCTCCTGGAGAAACTGGCCATCTCCCAGCTTAACCTCCATGCTGAAACTGTTGGTAGTCTCCATGACCATCAATCTGGCTTCAGAGCTGCCAGAAGCACGGAACTGCTCTCCTGAACATCCGTGAGGACCTGCTCTTGAACCTCGACTCCAACACTCCGTGTGTTCTCATTCTGCTCGATCTCTCTTCTGCCTTTGACACTGTCAACCATGCCATCCTGCTCAACCATCTCCGTGATAACCTGGGTATCACTGGTCAGGCTCTGGCGTGGCTGACGTCTTTCCTTTCCAATCGACCCTCCCAGGTCCAACTTGGGTCCTTCCTCTCTGACCTCTTTTTCTCCACCTGTGGTGTTCCCCAGGGATCTAATCTCTCTCCCTGGCTGTTCAACCAGTATCTGGCACTCTTTGCCCACTGCATCGCCGCTCTCTGCCCCTACTTTCAGTGCTATGCGGACGACACCCAGCTAATTTTCAGGCTACCCTCGGCCTCCTCCTCTCCTTCCCTCATCTCTGACTGTCTGTCTGCCATCCAGGAATGGTGTGCCGCCAATGACCTCTGCCTTAATGCCAGTAAGACTGAGATTCTACTAATCGGCACACCCACTCCCTCCTTCCCTGTAGCTCTCTGGCCAGCCTCGCTTGGCCCTCCTCCTGCTCCTACCTGCAAGGCAAAAAACCTCGGGGTCATCTTCGACTCCACACTCTCCTTCTCTCCTCATATATCTGACGTCTCTAAGAAGTCACACTACCAGCTGCACCTCCTCAGAGGTATTCTTCCCTTCCTCTCCTTCCCCCAGAAGCTCACTGTCTCCCGAGCCCTGGTTCTCTCTAAGCTGGACTACTGCAACAGCCTCTATCTTAATCTGCCTGCCTCCACTCTCTGCCCTCTGCAACTCATCCAGAACAGAACTGCGAGACTTGTCCTTGGCCTCAAGCCCAGGGACCGTATCTCTCCAGGACTGAAATCTCTACACTGGCTCCCAGTGGCTGCGAGGATTAAGTTCAAAACCCTCTGCATTGTTCACAAGGCCTTCTGGGGCCTGTGGCCTAAATACCTTCAACTCTCTCTTCCTAAATATCTTCCTTCCCGAACCCTTCGCTCATCCATCTCCAACTCCCTCAGGGTCAGCCGCTTCTCGAAGCAACGAGCTGGGAGTAGATCTCTCACCGTGGCAGGGGCCTCCCTCTGGAACATCCTTCCTGCCTCCCTGAAACTTGAGGAGAACCATCTCTGGTTCCGTAAGCACCTCAAAACCTTCCTCTTTGCTTCTGCTTTCTCTCTCCCTCTCCCCTGCTAAATTCTCGACTGAATCTGCACTGAATCTGCAACTGGGCCACTCTCACTGACCTCAGTCCTGGGCCTAGCCACTCTCCTCTTGAACTGCCTCCCTGGCAACCCCTGCACTGAGGGACTGTCTCTGTATCCCTACAGCCCCCCTTTCCCAGCACTTGTCTGCACTTACCTTGCACTTGCCACCAGCTGGCCCTATTTATTTACTTTATTCTACTTACTTGTACTGCACTTCCCCCCTCCCCTCCCCTTCCCCTTGCACTTTTTCCTTCCCCCTACCTCTGCACTTGCGCGGTCTGAATGACACCTGGCCTAGTAGGATCGTTGTCTGTCCTCCCCTTGGTCCCCCCTCCCTGCCTCGTCGCGCCTTGAAACACTTGTGTATAGGCGCGTTACAAATGCCATATCATATCATAAGCTGTTCTAGGTAATAGCGCCTCAATGTCATGTCTAAATTAAAGTAATTAAGTAAATAAATAAATTTAAAAAAAAAAATGAAATATTATAAGTATTTTTTTTAAGATTTAAACATAGATTGTGCTTGTATGCAATTGTGTTTGAATATATGTAGTCTATATATTTAATTTAAAAAATGTTAGTTTAGCATGATTTGAGTGTGTGTGTGTATAAAGAAAGTAAATAGTATAAAGGTTTATAAGTGATAGTTGATTTTAGGACATTGAAAAAAATACAGTAAATTCATTTTACAGATTACACAAGCTAAAAGTCTGTTTGAAAATGTGTTCATCTACTGTACAGAAAATATGCATACCTGAAGTTTGTGTTCATGCATATGGATATGCATGGAGCTGCAAGTAGAAATCTTGGAGACTTGTACAGTATTTCTGGTAGATGGTGCTTGCCAATGATATGACACGTGTACTCAGAGAGATTCACAGTACCTTTGCAGTGCTGATCTATGATGAGGCAGTTAGATGTAGAGGTCTTGAATGTGATTGGTGCATGGTCATGTGATTTCCTAGCTACATCCAATGAGGGAATGGCAGAGAGAGTGAAGTGGAAATGGTAGAAGGCCTGTTCATGTTATGATATGTCTGCGGACATGGCGGTAGTTCGCAGACATGGGAATTACATCCGGGGATTTTTGGGTTCAGAAGTCATGCATATGAGAATGAGTACTAAAAGGGATTGGTCAGGAAAGTTTAGTGGGTGTGTTGTGCCTGAAGAGAGTTTCTCAAATACTGTTTTTGCTGGGAGAACAACAGATAGCTATGTCTGTGTATTTTAGGAAAAAAGATTGTATGGATTTTGGGAGGTTCATGGATATATTGGTTGAAGGTGCATGCAGAAAGCTGTGGAGTAGCTGTAGATCTTGGATTCCCACATGTGGAAGTACACTGGCATGGAGTACGTGGAATGAAGTGGTTGGACTGGCTACCTCTCTGTGCTACTTTGGAGACAGAGCAACATCCAGACATAATTGTAATTCATTGTGGAGGTAACAGTTTAGGACATGTGACTGGAATTTTTTTGCAATTTGCTATGAAAGAAGGTCTTGGGAAGGTTATGGGCATGTTTCCTAATTCTCAAGTGATATTTTCACGGATTGCGCAGAGACAAATGTGGCTTTGTTCTTCTTCATTTGGTACACAAATGGAAAAAGCAAGACGCAATGTTAATAAAGCTGTTTGTGCCTTTCTAAAAGATTTTGGCATGTCTTCTTTTCACAATGAAAATATTCTGTTTCGTAGTACAAACATTTTTCGCAAAGATGGAGCCTTTTTTCTAAGAAATGTACAAAATGCATTGCGACCTTTTTTGGAATTACAACATCCATTTTGAAGTAGGTGTTAAGCATTTATAATTTTTGATTTACAAACAGCTCCCAAAGGCTCTTTTCAGAGCTACCACTTCCTCCCAGAGAAAATTGCAATGTTTGTGATGGGGTAGCAACCCAATTTTTTAAATGTTCGCGAACTGTCCGCGGACTTCTAAGAAATACAAAGGGACCTGCTTCATTTATTTTCACTTCTATTTTTTAACTGTGAAAGGCGGCTCTGAAAAGAGCCTTATTTTTTTTTTGATTTTTAATGTTTTGTAGGTTTTTTATACAAGACACACTAGGAGAGGAGGGGAGAGGAAGGTAAAGGAGGGGACACCAACCACAGGGATAAGAAATTGCGAGCTGAGAGAGGAAGATGTAGAGTGGGTTTTATTTGGGTAGTGAGCAGATCTTCTCGTGCTCTGAGACGACAATCTCAAAACCACTACAAAGTCGCTCCCCCTGCAGAGTACTGTGTCACAGTACATACATACAACTGTGACCCTCGAAAGGTAAGGGTCATCAGCATTCTGTATGGCCTGTGAGGCAGCTTGAGGAAGACGTTGTCTCACAGAGGGGGATCTTGTGGTGACAGGATCAGAAACAGAGGATGAAGTAGAGGGAATCAACCTGCTACGTTCTTAGCAGGGTACAACCCTGTGAATAGCCCCAGAGTGAAATGACCTCAGGTGTCGTTTCATAGTAGTGGTCCCAAAGCTGTACTTACCGTGCTTCCCGCGACTGAGTATCATTTTGCACTCATTGCAGGTAACACGGTTCGCATGAGCCTTAGGAACATTCCCATGAATGGTAAGTAACCGCCACACCCAAGACTCACGCCTAGTGTGGGTAGTAGGGTTTTCCTCTACCTCATTCTCATCATCCTCTTCTTCCTCCTCCGCATCCTCACTCCTGTTCCCCTCTTCAGGCCCTTGGGGAGGTGGTGGTGGTGGAGGGGCTGGGGGTGGTGCTGGAGCAGGTGCAGCACCAGGTGGCAGTTCAGCAGCCAGGGATGCCATCAAAGATGCGATTGAAATCTGCAGTTGGCAGCAAAATTTGCTGTGCTCTCTAGAAAAGTCAGAAACACAATAAGAATGAGCTCTAGGGCGTGGTCTTTTATAGGGGTGCTTGTGCGCAGTCCGCAGACATGCGCACTGTCCGCGGACAGATCGAACAAAAAAAAAGTTTGAAAAGTTTCAAAAGGTATGTAGAAACTCAGGATTACTATGTGGGACTTGTGCCATGGTGAGATTTTATTGAAAAATATTATGGATTAATTGAAAATGTACTTTTAATTTGTTTGGGGACCAGAACAGTGTCCGCATTCAGAACACGCAATCAGCGTGGGCGCGGTCATATGATCCGTTCGTGAACAAGTCCGCGAAGGAAGCGCATGTCCGCAGCACACCAAATGCACGGAGATTGGCTAGCGCATGCGCGTTGATGTTCTACAGACACTGTTCGGATCCTGAATGAATTAAAATTGCGTCACACGTGAAACAAACATTTCAGAACACTTTGTGTGTTCTTAGAACAGTTTAAACTTGCTAGCGAACAGTAAGGACAGATATAGTGTTCTTCAGGACATGTTCAATTTCGTTTATGCACGAACATTTCAGGACACCAATTGTGTTCTTAGAACATTTTCAACTTGCTAGCGAACAGTACAGACAGGTATAGTGTTATTTAAGACACCTCAATTTTCGTTTAATTACGAACAATTCAGGACACCGCGTGTGTTCTTAGAACAGTTTGAACTTGCTAGCGAACACTACGAACATGTATAGTGTTCTTCAGGACACCTCCATTTTCGTTTACGTAAGAACATTTCAGGACACCAATTGTGTTCTTAGAAGAGTTTAAACTTGATAGTGAACACTATGGACAGATATAGTGTTATTTAGGACACTTTAATTTTTTTTTTTTACAAACATTTCAGGACACGGCATGTGTTCTTAGAATAGTTTCATCTTGCTAGCGAACAGTACGAACAGGTATAGTGTTCTTCAGGACACCTCCATTTTTGTTTATTTACGAACATTTCAGAACACCTGCACTGTCTGCGGACACCTACATTGTTTTAAAAAAAAAAAAAAAACTATTTACAACACAATATAAAAATTAAACTTTATTTAACATATATTAATAATTTATGACAGAGAAGGTGAGGCAGAAACAGAAACAAAAACAGGAGAATTAGGGGTGTCAACATGATTGTTATTAGGTGAAGAAGGGATGGAAGTCTCATCAAAACGTTTTGGGTTATGGAGAGGGTTTGGGGAGAATTGACTGGGATATGGTGAGGAGGGACAAGTACATGTGGGGCAATGGTAAGAGGTTTTTGGTTTAAAATGATCTTCCACAAAAGTTTTCAAAATATTAAAATTAGTCAACAATAAATCCATTTTTTCTTCTATACTGTGAAAAGTGTTATCCATAACAGGTTTTTTTGAAGTATTTTCTATTTTGGTATGCTCTGTACAAAAAACAAATATATATGGTAAAAGTATACAAAATAATAATAATTAAATGGTTTATATAATAAAGTGTTTACCATTAGTTTCACTATCTTGTGACATTTCTTCATGTGGGAAATGCTCCTCTAGCCATTCCAGAGTACTAGACATTTCTGTGAGAGAAAAAAAAAAGATAATATATTTCTTTATCTAATACAGACAGTTTATAAATATATGAATAAAATTAAGTACACTTACTATTTCAGGTAAGTTATGTCCTATGTAGTCAGTGGGTCTGCTCTTGTTCTCAGTTCTGTCGTGTTTGTGAGGTAATTATGTTGGAAGCCAATTTATTTTCTTGTGGTATATTCCATTTTAGAACATAGTGCATTTAAATGAATGGTTAGTGTGTTGTATATATGGGTTACATTTCTTATGTATTAGTACATATAATGTGTTTGTGTGCTTCTTTTTGAATTTGTTAAATGTTCCTATGTTATGATATAACAATCAAACATACCCCCCCAGAGTTTTTAGGTAGTGGTACTGTTCTTCGAACATGTCCGCGAACATTAAATGAGTTCGCGGACATCAAGTACAGTAGAAGAGATTCAGTTAGTTCCATATGATATGTATATAATGTCAAAGTCATTATTGTTAATTTGCACTACTAAAAACCTATGAAATTCAGTGAAAAAACATTGTTAAAGGGACGTTATGGTTAAGTTGCGCTACTAAAAACCTATGAAATTCAGTGAAAAAACTTTGTTAAAGGGACGTTATGGTTAAGTTGCGCTACTAAAAACCTATGAAATTCAGTGAAAAAACTTTGTTAAAGGGACGTTATGGTTCCAAGTAAAACTGAAAAACCCTTGAAATTCGCCAGTTATGGTAAACTAAGCAACCATAACTCGCGCCACCACCGTGCACTGCTAAGAGTAACACCCACGACATCAAAGATGACATCACAAATGTCATTGATGAAATCAGCATTTACTTTACTTGCATCAAAGTTGATTTAAAATAGACCGTCAAGTGTACGTAAGCGGGATAGTGCTACGTAGCTCATGCCTTCTTTAAAGACTGTGTTGCCAATATCTATCATTGCTTTGTCTAGGGTAAGACCTTGTGATTTATGAATCGTGACTGCATATGCAAGAGTTAGAGAAAATAGTTCTCTGCGTACATA
Organism: Ambystoma mexicanum; assembly: GCF_040938575.1. NCBI lineage: Eukaryota > Metazoa > Chordata > Amphibia > Caudata > Ambystomatidae > Ambystoma > Ambystoma mexicanum. The sequence goes on from NC_090935.1 coordinate 186,390,114, forward strand.
CATGTCTTTGAAGAGAAGGAATCAAGCTGTTGAGCGTCCTATCCTTTTTACTTCTGAAAGTTTGTCAAAGAGAATATTGACTAACTGAATTTTGCTGTCACGTGGGTATGTTTGAAAGCCAACAACTGTACCCAGTGCTCCATTAAATAGTCCTTGGTCCACGTCAAGGTTATGCATTATTCTGCAATTTAAGGATCATTTTAATATCTTTTCTAAGCCTGCTGTGATTGAGATTGATTTTTCTAAACTATTTAGTCTTGTTGTGGCTTGGTCACACATGGGTAGTGTCATACCATGTACATCTAGTTTGTCTGTGGTGCTATTTCCATTATCGGTTGCATTTCTTTACTTAACATTATTCCATTGAATTTGAAACAGCTTGCAACAGTTGGTGGCATTAAGGCCATACAATTGACATTTTTGTGGGCTAATTGTTCCATAACATCTGTAGCCATAAAGTGCATGAATGTGCCGGGTTTTCAATATTGCTTCTGCTTCTTTAGAAAGTATACCAACTCTGATACTTTTTAAGATGTTGGCATAAGTGAGATCTGCAGATTGCTGCATGTTTTCTGTTAATTCTCTGTATTGGAAATGTTGCCAAAGGTTGGCATTTCCAATGCTGCCAACAGTTTTATGGCAGAGTTTGTGTCCTAATGTTTTAAAAATAGGCTCACCTTTTACTGGTGTCAATTGAAGAAGATCTCTGAAAACAATAATGTGTTTTCCTGCAAAGAGTTCGTCATAGTTTGTTTTGAGTACTTCTTGTAATCTGAGGTGAATCAAAGCCAACATTAGGTTGGAGACCATGCTCATTTCATCTATTAGTAGCATTTTCATTTGTTTCAATACTCTGCGTATAGTAGTAATCGGTGTAACCTGACACCACCTATGTTGTTGGCAGCTAAACCAGTGGGGGCAGTGACAACAGCTGACAGCTTGTTGTTTGTCAATTGTTGAAGGAACTTACTCATGATTTTGATTAGGAATGTTTTGCCAGAACCAGCTTCACCACTGACGTACAGTAGTATAGGTTTATAATTATGGCAGGAACATTCTTTATTTTCATGTTGTACACCATGTGCAATTTGTTTTGTTACTTCTTCAAAAATGCTACGTTGTTCGTTGTTTAGTTTTGATTGTAGTATAGTTAAGTCTTCTTTATCTTCATACTGACACATGGTGTTTTCTACTTCTATCATAGCTAATTCTGCCTGATTTATTATTAGTGGTTCTCCCCGTGGTTCTTGGCTTTATGTTACAGAAGGTGGACTACTGTCAGGAGTTTCTTTATCTAGTTGGGCCTGGAGTTCTTCTTCGTGTTGCTGTTCATTGTGCAACATTGTTTTGTACTGTGTAAAGTTTACATCTGTAATAGTGCTTTAATTTGCTTTGAAAGCATCTTCATATGAGTCATAGTTATATAGTATTTCTTCTTCTTTTCTCCATGGTTTAAAGAGCTGTAGCAGGGACATGTATTATACTTCTTTATATTGAGAAGTCTTTAATGACAATTTGATATGATTAATTAAATTTGGTTTGGTGAGTTTAACTATGCTGCCTTCACAGTTTGTCACTCTGTATTTACCTTTTTTTTCATCAGGTTTTATATTATTTTTGAATGTGTAGTTTTGGGCTATGTGGTATAGACACATGGTTTCCAAAGTATTACTTCTGTTTGGGTAGTATGTGTCCAATACATTGTTTTTTAAAATGTCTTGGCTGTTGGGATCACATTTGGCTATTGTTTCTATATCTTCGTATGATTTTAGAACTCTTTTTTTAGAATAGCTGGACCAAAACTTAGCCATACTATATTTTCAGATTTACCATACAATGCAGTACCAGTTAAACGATCAGCTGCTTCATATGATCCACATTCTCTATGGGAGAGCATTTTTATTCCCAAGCTGTATAATTTCCGAGACGCTGTTTTATCTGATGACAGGTCATTCCAGAGGTCTTGGAGCTCTGTCTTTTCTGCTTTGGTTAAGTATGCAGTGACATATCGTGCAACTGCAGTAGAATTGTCTGCAATGTACTGCACATCTTTGTTTGCATTCCATAAGTGAGCAATGATTGCATTATAATCATCGATATATTTTTCTTCTTTTCTTTTTATGTAATATGTATTTTTAGGTGACTTACATTTAACACTATGTCTAACTGAAGACATGAGGTTGTTCACTTGACCTGTATTTGTAACTGGTCTAGGGAAACCAAATTGGCATTTGGTGTAGTATTTCCTTTGTTTTTGTATGTGCGACGACAATATTTTCCACATTTGTGTCTTTGAAATTGTAAAATGTGTGCATGAAGATCACTATTTGTGGCTTCTGATGGAATTTCTCAAGTGACATATTTTTCAATAAACTGTAAAACAGTGGCATCACTGTCTTGACCAAATTTAGGAGCATATTTAATCCATAAAAGCATGTGGAAATGTGGTGCTCCTCTGGCTTGGTGTTCTTTTCTCCAAAAGAAGTGTTGCACTTCTCCAAAGGGAGGAACAGTTTTATTACAAATAAAATGTAGCATAGCAATGAAGCAATGGTGAAAATATCTTGAAACATTAACAGGATCCAAAGAACAAAGTTCTCCAGGTGTTAGTATATCTATCTTTGTTTTGTTTTTGTTTGATATGCGTAGGAAATTATGTAAATCTTCCCATGCATATTCTGCACAACTTAATGTAACAAACCAAGTAGGTGGGCCAAGGTTTCTGATCATACAACATACATCTCCATGACGTCGAAACCAGTACTCTTTAGTACCACGCATATTTGCTAATAGATTTGTAATATTTGATTGTAAAACTTCATCCTGTTGTTGCACTTTTTGTAATAATTGTGTAGCTGTCATAATTTGAAAGTGTGATTCTGATTTTAATATGTGTGCAACTCTGTAACATAAAGTTGCTAGTTCACTTTCAAAGAGTAGGTGGAATATGTATTCCACATTTTGTCTAAATCTGGGATCTTCAGAATACATCCGTAATGAGCGGTATTCTGATGCTGATATTTGAATAGGTCTATCATCGTACCTTCCTCCTTTGCCAGTAGGAAAGAGTAGAGGAAAAGCATGTGTTTCTATACTTTTTTCCCATATGCTGATTGGTGATCCTTTTGTTTGACGCATTTGGTATGTTGTCAGTGTATCTTCTATGGTGTCATTAGAGTGCAAAGGATGAATTGTATAATGCTCTAAAGTATTTGATATTGTAGCAGGATCTAGGAGCTCAAATTGACCAGTTTCTTGTGTTTCTTGAATTATTTCAGTTGTATCCTTCAAGTTTTCTTCAATATTAATTTCTTTGTAATATTCATTATTCTCTTTAAGATATTGGAAGGCTTGTCCAACATTATATAAATCTACCAGCTGTTGCCATATTTTTTTGTCTTGTGTAGGTACTCCATTTACTAAGATAATTAAAGATTGCTGCATTGGACGTTGCACTCCTAGAGTATGCACATTTTCTTTTAGATCTAATGTTAAATAAACTACTTTTCCACGAATGCCTTTTACCAATTCTGAGGGAGGTAATTTTGCTGTTTTTGGTTCAAGGCGTATTATTGCTGGAAATGGGTGTACTGTTTGAATTATGATGCTCTCATATAAATTAAGGTGTTGTAGGGGTTTTGGTACTGGGTATAATTCCAAATTATTTGTGATAGCACGTGAAGGAGTTTGGTTGTTGTCAAGTTTTGTAGTGCAGTAACTGCAAAGTATTAAGGGCTCAGTTATTTCATATTTGTTTTCTGCTACAAGGTAGAGAGCTAATTCAAACCATTTAGAATCTTCATTGTCTTCTATTTTGTATGATAGGTCTACAGTTTTTGTGTTACTTTTATAAAAGTTTCTACGGCAACATACACATACATGGTTTGGTACTTCAGCTGATGTACTTTTAAATTTTAGTATTTCTTTTTTGTATGTGTTCAGCAAAAGGTTGCCATGTGTAGAATTGTTGCCTGATTGGTTTAAAGCTATTTCATTCTGTAAATGGCTTTCACTTCCAAAATATTTTTTCTGGATATAGTGAATTTCTTCAAGTAGGTCTTTTGCTGTACCATGTAGAAGGATGTTATTTAACTTTGCTAGTGCTAAAGCAGGACTTTTAGCATAGTACAGTTTATAGACTAGATTTCTTATAGTTGAATGATGTGTTGATATCCTTTTGATATCATGGAAAGTGGTTTTACAAGTAGGTCCTGTAATGCAGGCCAATGAATGTCCTTTTAGTCCTGTGTACTTGCGCACTGGACAGGTATCCATATTTTGCAGTAATTTAATTTTGATTTTGTCTTTGCTTTTTACATATTTATTGAGGAATTAGCGTAGTAAAGATTTGAAACATTGTTTGGGAATGGTACACATTGACGTGCATGGCCATTTGTACACTAGACGTTCTGATTCAGTTGAATAGAAGGGTAATTCTAAGTTTTCAGGCCATATTTTTGTCAGGAGTACTTCATGTTCCATTATGGTATTATTCACTTTTTCATAACCTCGACCACTGCTATGTATGGTAATTGTATTTGTTTGCTTTTGTTTGTACGCTTCTTCATTAAAATATGGTTCTGTGCTCGTAGTGTGATTCCATTCACCTGCGCAGATACTTAAGAAGTTCTTTCTGTTGACATTTCGCTTATTGAGAAGTCTTTTTTGTAATTTAGTTATTAGTTTTATAAGTGGTTTCATTTTGTTTAACAGTAAAATAAATAACTTTCTTTTGAGATGAATTGCACTGTCCATCAACGCTTCTAAGATTAATTTCCTACGATAGGTTTTAAGCATTGAACCTGATTTCTCTCATGTTTTTATAAGATTTTGAAGGACTTTGAGACGGTACATTTTGGCTAAAATACTTTTCTTGGTATGCTTACTTTGCACTATATTAAAATTTGAAGAAGTAGTTTTATCTGTAGTGATAGCTGATTTTCTGTTAATTGTTTTTTGGTTTGTTTTACATTTTGATAGAGGAGGCAAAGTTTTTGTGCTTGAAACTTCTTGTGTTTCACTAAATGACTGTATTAGCTGTTTTGTTTCAACTTTTTTTTACAAATTCTGCTAGAGATGGATGCTTATGTTGGACACTTTTATTTTCATTTGTTCTACTTTTGCGTTGCTTTCTACGGACTTGACTTTTGGTAGGCATTCTTTAGGGTCTGTTGAAAAAAATAAAGAAGATATGGGTTGGGGTGTTCTGGAATGTATGTGTGCTGTGTGCATGAGTGTTTGAGTAAGATGATAAAGATGTATGTAATGGTGTGTGATTGTGCATTGGGAACTACAACTAGTAGGGATAGGTATTCTTGAATTTATGTGTTACTAAACAGGGGTTCACATGACAAAAAAAAAGTAAGCTAGTGGTGTGGAAAAGTACAAATAGTAAATCTAATGTATACAATTAAAACAGTTGTTTGTTCTATAATATGAAAATTGTAGTGGTTCAGTTGGGTAATTTGTGTGTCCAAAAATAGGAATTTGTGGGCCATTCTGGCTGTAAATCCTTGTTTAAGACATGGAGATTTTTGGACAAAATGGTACACAATCTCTATTTTTAGCCACAGAAATAGCTTGTATTAACGTTATAGTATGTTTGAGTAATAATACAAATATAATGGTGATATTCTACTTACTTTTTTTCTTAAATTAACAGGTAACTTCTTACTTCTTCTTTGTTCTCCGAATTCAGCTGCTTCTTTTCAGGAGACTGGTCTTCACTGCAATTTTAAAAGCTGCAAATTAGTAACTTTGTTTGTATATAGCGCTGTTTTTAATTTAGATATTGATTTTTTTAATTGAAATCCTCAGTGCCTTCTTTAAAACTATTACACTAATTTATTTACATAAGATACATTGCATCAGTTCAGTACATATGATATGTTCTTAATGAACAAATTGTATTGAATGACTAACTGTAGCAAAAAAAATATCTTTACTATGTCTTGTGAAATTTATAATATACCAGTGAATACCACTATTTCTGTAACTAAGCTGTTCTAGGTAATATCACCTCAATGTCATGTCTAAATTAAAGTAATTAAGTAAATAAATAAATAAAAACAAAAAAATATGAAATTGTATAAGTATTTTTTTAAAGATTTAAACATAGATTGTGCTTGCATGCAATTTTGTTTGAATATATGTAGTCTATATCTTTCATTTAAAAAATGTTAGTTTAACATGATTTGAGTGTGTGTGTATAAAGAAAGTAAATAGTATAAAGGTTTATAAGTGATAGTTGATTTTAGGAAATTGAAAAAAATATAGTAAATTCATTTTACAGATTATACAAGCTAAAAGTCTGTTTGAAAATGTGCATACCTGAAGTTTGTGTTCATGCATATGGATATGCATGGAGCTGCAAGTAGAAATCTTGGAGACTTGTACAGTATTTCTGGTAGATGGTGCTTGCCAATGATATGACACTTGTACTCAGAGAGGTTCACAATACATTTGCAGTGCTGATCTATGATGATGCAGTTAGATGTAGAGGTCTTGAATGTGATTGGTGCATGGTCATGTGATTTCTTAACTACATCCAATGACGGAATGGCAGAGAGAGTGAAGTGGAAATGGTAGAAGGGCTGTTCATGTTACGATATGTCCGCGGACATGGCGGTAGTTCGCGGACATCGCGAGTTACATCCGGGGATTTTTGGGTTCAGAAGTCATGCAAATGAGAATGAGTACTAAAAGGGATTGGTCAGGAAAGTTTAGTGGGTGTGTTGTGCCAGAAGAGAGTTTCTCATATACTGTTTTTGCTGAGAGAACAACAGATAGCTATGTCTGTGTATTTTTGGAAAAAGATTGTACGGATTTTGGGAGATTAATGGATATATTGGTTGAAGGTGCATGCAGAAAGCTGTGGAGTAGCTGTAGATCTTAGACTCCCACATTTGGAAGTACACTGGCATGGAGTACGTGGAATGAAGTGGTTGGACTTGCTACCTCTCTGTGCTACTTTGGAGACAGAGCAACATCCAGACATAATTGTAATTCATTGTGGAGGTAACAGTTTAGGACATGTGACTGGAATTTTTTTGCAATTTGCTATGAAAGAAGGACTTGGGAAGGTTATGGACATGTTGCCTAATTCTCAAGTGATATTTTTACGGATTGAGCAGAGACAAATGTGGCTTTGTTCTTCTTCATTTGGACCACAAATGGCAAAAGCATGGCGCAATGTTAATAAAGCTGTTTGTGTCTTTCTAAAATATTTTGGCATGTCTTCTTTTCACAATGAAAATATTCTGTTTCGTAGTACAAACATTTTTCGCAAAGATGGAGTCCAACCTACTTATGGTGGCAATCAAATTTTTCTGAGAAATGTACAAAATGCATTGCTACCTTTTTTGGAATTACCACATCCATTTTGAAGTAGGTGTTAAGCATTTATAATTTTTGACTTACAAACACCTCCCAAAGGCTCTTTTCAGAGCCACCACTTCCTCCCAGAGAAAATTGCAATGTTTGCGATGGGGTAGCAACCCAATTTTTTAAATGTTCGCAAACTGTCCACGGACTTCTTAAAAATACAAAGGGCCCTGCTTCATTTATTTTCACTTTTATTTTTTATCTGTGAAAGGCGGCTCTGAAAAGAGCCTTATTTTTTTTTTTTTGTTGATATTTTGTATTTTTTTTAGTTTTTTATACACGACACACTAGGAGAGGAGGGGAAGGAAGGTAAACCACAGGGATAAGAAAGGGCGATCTGAGACAGGAAGAGTGGGTTTTATTTGGGTAGTGAGCAGATCTTCTCGTGCTCTGAGCTCTCAAAAGCACTACGAAGTCGCTCCCCACTGCAGATTACTGTGTCACAGTACATACATACAACTGTGATCCTCGAAAGGTAAGGGTCATCAGCATTCTGTATGGCCTGTGAGGCAGCTTGAGGAAGATGCTGTCCCACAGAGGTGGTCCTTGTGGTGACAGGATCAAAACCAGAGGATGAAGCAGATGAAATCAAGCTGCTACGTTCTTCGCAAGATACAACCCTGCAAATAGCCCCAGAGTGAAATGACCTCAGGTGTCGCTTCATAGTAGTGGTGCCAAAGCTGTACTTACCGTGCTTCCCGCGACTGAGTATCATTTTGCACTCATTGCAGGTAACAAGGTTCGCACGAGCCTTAGGAACATTCCCATGAATGGAAAATAACCGCCACACCCAAGACTCGCGCCACCACCGTGCACTGCTAAGACTAACACCCAGGACATCAAAGATGACATCACAAATGTCATTGATGACCTCACTGATGACATCACATGTCTGGCTCACTATTTTTTCTTTTGCTGACATATCTAGGCCACATGGTTTTCTTCAGTAACAGTCAGAAACTAAGAATTTTATTTTATTTGTAGACATATCCTTCTAGTAGGTTCTTACAGTAATTCCCTTAGAGTACTGTTACATCATATGAAACATATACATATGGGAAAACACAACCTTGAAAGACAGCAATCCTTTTTGTGCATAAAGATAATCACTAGACTTATGAGCACTTTCCGATAGTTCTGTTGTTTTTTTTTTATGGCTGTACTTTCCCTGTATATGGTCATATTTGTATACATTGTACTCACACTACTTTCCTTAGGGTCCAATCACATCAAGTGATACATATACATAGGGTAAATGGCAGCTTTGAAACAGAGCAATCATTTATTTGCATGACACTAATCAGTTAAGTTATGAATTGTTTCTGCTACTACTTGTGCTTTTTTGCTAACTTCACTTTCCCTGTATATACCCATATTGGTATGTGTTCTTGTGTCTTTGTGTTTTGTCTATAGTAATGCAATTATGTAATACATGGGTTTTATTAGCTACTTATTACATATTTCACAGTGCACAAAAATCTATTAAGAAAACAATTATCATTTCATTATTCAACATATTAACATTACAAATATCATACCTTCAACTTGTACGCTGCACACAATGTTATGTTTCTGTATGAGTAGCTTAGTATACTAGATAGAACCCCATAATAGGATGCTATTTATATCAATGCATCATCGTTCAATGCACTTATTAGGGTATAATTCTTGCAATGATTCTTGACACTTTTTTCGCAACATAATAAGAATCCCTTCTACACATATTTCATGAGAAGTACATACACATGTGATGTCATCAGTCATCAAATCATGTTAAACTAACATTTTTTAAATGAAATATATACTACATATATTCAAACAAAATTCCATGCAAACACAATCTATGTTTAAACCTTTATAAAAATACTTACACAATTTCATATTTTTTGTTTTTATTTATTTATTTATTTATTTACTTAATTACTTTAAATTAGACATGACATTGAGGCGCTATTAACTAGAACAGTTTACTTACAGAAATAGTGGTATTCACTAATATATTATAAATTTCACAAGACATAGTAAAGATATTTTTTTTTGCTACAGTTAGTCATTCAATACAATTTGTTCATTAAGAACATATCATATGTACTGAACTGATGCAATGTATCTTATGTAAATAAATTAGTTTAATGTTTTTACAGAAGGCACTGAGGATTTCAATTAAAAAAAATCAATATCTAAATTAAAAACAGTGCTATATACAAACAAAGTTACTAATTTGAAGCTTTTACAATTGCAGTGAAGACCAGTTTCCTGAAAAGAAGCAGCCAAATTCGAAGAAGAAAGAAAAACTAAGAAGTTACCTGTTAATTTTTAAAAAAAGGAAGTAAAATATCACCATAATATTTGTATTATTAATCAAATATACTATAACATTAATACGAGCTATTTTGGTTTCTAAAAATAGAGATTTTGTACCATTTTGTCCAAAAATTTCCATGTCTTAATCAGCGATTTACAGCCAGAATGGCCCACAAATTTCTCATTTTGGACGCACAAATTAGCCAACTGAACCACTACAATTTTCATATTATAGAACAAACAACTGTTTTAATTGTATACATTAGATTTACTAATTGTACTTTTCCACACCACTAGCTTACTTTTTTTTGTCATCTGAACCCCAGTTTAGTAACACATTAATTCAAGAATACCTATCCCTACTAGTTTTAGTTCCCAATGCACAATCACACACCATTACATACATATTTATCATCTTACTCAAACACTCATGCACACAGCACACATACATTCCAGAACACCCCAACCCATATCTTCTTTATTTTTTTCAACAGACCCTAAAGAATGCCTACCAAAAGTCAAGTCCGTAGAAAGCAATTCAAAAGTAGAGCAAATGAAAATAAAGGTGTCCAACATAAGCATCCATCTATTGCAGAATGTGTAAAAAAAGTTGAAACAAAACAGCTAATACAATCATTTAGTGAAACACAAGAAGTTTCAAGTACAACAACTTCGCTTCCTCTATCAAAATGTAAAAGAAACCAAAAAACAATTAACAGAAAATCAGCTATCAGTACAGATAAAACTACTTCTTCAAATTTTAATATAGTGCAAAGTAAGCATACCAAGAAAAGTATTTTAGCCAAAATATACCGTCACAAAGTCCTTCAAAATCTTATAAAAACAGGAGAGAAATCAGGTTCAAAGCTTAAAACCTATTGTAGGAAATTAATCTTAGAAGCATTGATGGACAGTGCAATTCTTCTCAAAAGAAATGTATTTATTTTACTGTTAAACAAAATGAAACCACTAACAAAACTAATAGCTAAATTACAAAAAAGACTTCTCAATAAGCGAAATGTCAACAGAAAGAACTTCTTAAGTATCTGCGGAGGTGAATGGAATCACACTACGAGCACAGAACCATATTTTAATGAAGAAGCGTACAAACAAAAGCAAACAAATACAATTGCCATAAATAGCAGTGGTCGAGGTTATGAAAAAGGGAATAATACCATAATGGAACAAGAAGTACTCCTTACAAAAATATGCCCTGAAAACTTAGAATTACCCCTCCATTCAACTGAATCAGAACGTCTAGTGTACAAATGGCCATGCACGTCAATGTGTAACATTCCCAAACAATGTTTCAAATCTTTACGCCAATTCCTCAATAAATATGTAAAAAGCAAAGAAAAAATCAAAATTAAATTACTGCAAAATATAGATACCTGTCCAGTGCGCAAGTACACAGGACTACAAGGACATTCATTGGCCTGAATTACAGGACCTACTTGTAAAACCCCTTTCCATGATATCAAAAGGATATCAACACATCATTGAACTATAGTAAAACTAGTCTATTAACTGTACTATGCTAAAAGTCCTGCTTTAGCACTTGCAAAGTTAAATAACATCCTTCTACATGGTACAGCAAAAGACCTACGTGAAGAAATTCACTATATCCAGAAAAAATATTTTGTAAGTGAAAGCCATTTACAGAATGAAATAGCTTTAAACCAATTAAGCAACAATTCTACACATGGCAACCTTTTGCTAAACACATACAAAAAAAATACTAAAATTTAAAAGTACATCAGCTGAAGTACCAAACCATGTATGTGTATGTTGCCGTAGAATTTTGTATAAAAGTAACACAAAAACTGTGGACCTATCATACAAAATAGAAGACAATAATGGTTTGAATTAGCTCTCTACCTTGTAGCAGAAATCATGCTATTGCACTACAAAACTTGACAACAACCAAACTCCTTCACGTTCTATCACAAATAATTTGGAATTATACCCAGTACCAACACCTCTACAACAACTTAATTTATATGAGAGCATCATAATTCAAACAGTACACCCATTTCAAGCAATAATACGCCTTCAACCAAAAACAGCAAAATTACCTCCCTCTGAATAGGTAAAAGGCATTTGTGGAAAAGTAGTTTATTTACCATTAAATCTAAAAGAAAATGTGCATACTCTAGGAGTACAACGTCCAATGCAGCAATATTTAATTATATTAGTAAATGGATTACCTACAAAAGACAAAAAAATATGGCAACAGCTGGTAAATTTATATAAATTTAGACAAGCCTTCCAATATTTTAAAGAGAAAAATGAATATTACAAAGAAATTAATATTGAAGAAAACTTGAAAGATACAACTGAAATAATTCAAGAAACACAAGAAGCTGGTCAATTTGAGCTACTAGATCCTACTACAATATCAAATACTTTAGACCCTTATACAATTCATCCTTTGCACTGTAATGACACCATACAAGATGTACTGGAAACTTACCAAATGCGTCAAACAAAAGGATTGCCAATCAGTATATGGGAAAAAAGTATAGAAGCACATGCTTTTCTTCTACTCTTTCCTACTGGCAAAGGAGGAATGTATGATGATAGACCTATTCAAATATCAGCTTCAGAATACCGCTCATTACGGATGTATTCTGAAGTGCCCAGATTTAGACAAAATGTGGAATACATATTCCACCTACTCTTTGAAAGTGAACTAGCAACTTTATGTTACGGAGTTGCACACATATTAAAATCAGGATCACACTTTCAAAATATGACAGCTACACAATTATTAGAGAAAGTGCAACAAAAGGATGAGGTTTTACAATCAAATATTACAAATCTATTAGCAAATATGTGTGGTACTAAAGAGTACTGGTTTCGACGTCATGGATATGTACGTTGTATGATCAGAAACCTTGGCCCACCCACTTGGTTTGTTACATTAAGTTGTGCAGAATATGCATGGGAAGATTTACATGATTTCCTACGCATATCAAATAAAAACAAAACAAACATAGATATTCTAACAACTGGAGAACTTTGTTCTTTGGATCCTGTTAATGTTTCAAGATATTTTCACCATCGCTTCATTGCTATGCTACATTTTATTTGTAATAAAACTGTTCCTCCCCTTGGAGAAGTGCAACACTTCTTTTGGAGAAAAGAATACCAAGCCAGAGGAGCACCACATATCCACATGCTTTTATGGATTAAAGATGCTCCTAAATTTGGTCAAGACAGTGATGCTACTGTTTAACAGTTTATTGAAAAATATGTCACTTGAGAAATTCCATCAGAAGCCACAAATAGTGATCTTCGTGCACAAATTTTACAATTTCAAAGACACAAATGTGGAAAATATTGTCGTCGCAAATACAAAAACAAAGGCAAATACTACACCAAATGCCGATTTGGTTTCCCTAGACCAGTTACAAATACAGGTCAAGTAAACAACCTCATGTCTTCAGTTAGACATAGTGTTAAAGGTAAGTCACCTAAAAATAAATATTACATAAAAAGAAAAGAAGAAAAATATATCAATGATTACCCACTTATGGAATGCAAACATAGATCTGCAGTACATTGCAGACAATTCTACTGCAGTTGCACGATATGTCACAGCATACTTAACTAAAGCAGGAAAGACACAGCTCCAAGACCTCCGGAATGACCTGTCATCAGATAAAACAGTATCTCAGAAATTATACAGCTTGGGCATAAAAATGCTCACCCATAGAGAATGTGGATCTTATGAAGCAGCTGATCACTTAACTGGTACTTCATTGTATGGTAAATCTGAAAATATAGTATAGCTAAGTCTTGGTCCAGCTAAATCTAAAAAAAGAGTTCTAAAATCATACGAAGATATAGAAACAATAGCCAAACATGATCCCAACAGCCAAGACATTTTAAAAAACAATTTATTGGACACATACTACCCAAACAGAAGTAATACTTTGGAAACCATGTGTCTATACCACATAGCCCAAAACTACACATTCAAAAATAATATAAAACCTGATGAAAAAAAAAGTAAATACAGAGTGACAAACTGTGAAGGCAGCATAGTTAAACTCACCAAACCAAATTTAATTAATCATATCAAATTGTCATTGAAGTCTCCTCAACATAAATAAGTATATTACATGTCCCTGCTACAACTCTTCAAACCATGTAGAAAAGAAGAACAATTACTAGATAACTATGACTCATATGAGGATGCTTTCAAAGCAAATGAAAGCACTATAACTGATGTAAACTTTACACAGTACAAAACAATGTTGCACAATGAACAGCAACATGAAGAAGAACTCCAAGCCCAACTAGATAAGGATACTCCTGACAGTAGTCAACCTTCTGTAACAGGAAGCCAAGAACCACTGGGAGAACCACTAATAACAAATGAGGCAGAATTAGCTATGATAGAAGTAGAAAACACCCACGACTCTATGCCCTGGCAACAACCACAGCAGCATATCACATCCATAGAGTGAAACATTTCAACTATGATCTATGGGAAACTTTTAATGTCCGCGAACAATGTGAGTGTTCTTAGAACACTTTGAACTTGCCAGCGAACAATACGGACACCGTTTTCAGGACACCCCCTTCGAACATTTCAGAACAACGCGATAGTCCTTAGAACACTTTCAATTTAACAACGAACAATACGAGAGCGTTCTAAGGCCACCCCCTACGAACACTCCCCGGACACCGCGAGTGTTCTTAGAAGCGTCTTCAGAACACCCCCATTTTGTTTATTTGCGAACATTTCAGGACACTGCGGGTGTTCTTAGAACACATTCAACTTGACAGAGAACAATACGGACAGCGTCCTCAGAACACCCCCTACGAACATTTCAGGACACCGGGAGTGTTCTCAAAAACGTCTTCAGAACACCCTCATTTTGTTTATTTGTGGACATTTCAGGACACCGCGGGTGTAATTAAAACACATTCAACTTGACAGAGAACAATACGGACAGCGTCCTCAGGACACCCCCTACGAACACTCCCCGGACACCGCGAGTGTTCTTAGAACAGTTTCACTTTGCTTGTGAACAAAACGGACACATATTGAGGCCTTAGAACACCCCCTAGTCAGTTTATTTCGAACATTTCAGAACACCTGTGATGTCCGCAAACAAATCGAACACAAAAAGAACGTCTAACACATAAAAAACACAACTTTCATCCTATCTCATACACTCCCACCCTCCCCAAACACTCCTACACACCAACACACAAAACAAAATACACATTTTGAACAAAGTTTCACTGCGCTGTCCGCGGACTTCTGCGAATCCAAGATGGCGGGCGCTACCGAAAAATCTGACGCGCTTCACGCTCCACGCCGTCCAATCAGTGAACATGTTGCATGTCTGCGAACATCACGCAAGACGATTGACCAATCAGGACACTGTCCACGGAGCGAACAGGGAAGTGTGTCTGCGAACCGAACACAGATATCACTAATTTTTTTGGACCTACTTTTTGGTCATTTTAAAAAAAAACTACTGGACGGATTTTCACCAAATTTGCAAAAGCACGCTTTCGGGACCAAGCCGCTGCTCCTGGTCCAAATTTGGTGGAAATCCATCCAGCGGTTTGGGCTGTAGGCACGAGCAAACATTTTTTCCCATTCAGTCTATGGGGAAAAAAAAGTTTTGGGACCCCCCTATAACTTTGCCCCCCCCTGGACGAATCCTCACCAAACTTTGCAAAAAAATTCAGAGTGACCCAAATACCTTTTTTGCAAAGTTTGGTGAGGATCCGTCCAGGGAGAGCAAAGTTATAAGCCACCCAAAAAGTGCTCTTCCTATGGAAACAGCAACTTTACCATAACTACATGGCCACTACCATGGCCATGTAATATATATTTTGTTTATTTATTCATTTGTGTTCATTATCACAATAGCACATTATTTGAATTACTGTAGAAATAATATAAATATCCGATGCACAGACATTAAACTCATATTTAAAAAAACTTTTTAAGAGACTTTGGAGCTCATTCATGGAACAAATGTGCGCCGAAATTTGTGGGGCAAGTGTGAAAAAGCAAGCGCACGTGTGGAAGACCATGCGCGTGTTTTCCCCAGGATGTGCACCAAATCCGTGGGAAGCACACAGATGCACACGTCACTTCAACATCCCAAACGCTGTGCGCGACGTTCCCAGTGAAAGTGCACAACGTGTAGTGCACACACCAAAAAGGAGGCGGAACATGCGGAATGGGGAACAATGCGTGAAAATGAAGGCGTAACTGGGGAAGTACTGCTGGGAAATAGACGGAAAGCCCACACGCGCGAACAACACTTTTTCATGGATTCGAATACGGGAAACCTGTGCATACCAAAAGACACGCACAGACGTAAACACGTCTGCCACCAGAAGGCAGACGGAAGCTTCCCTGCACAGTATAAAAGTGCGTGCAAACAACAAACACGTATATACAGCTACGATGAATGTCCCATTTCTCGCAGCACTGATTGTGGGACACCGCAGGAGGAGGAGAATAGCCAGGCCCCGCATTTTTTTGCCCAGGATCACACTTTTTGGGATGCCTGATGACCAGGTCTATGGCAGGTATAGGTTTCCACCTCGTATCATCCTAGAACTGGTCACTGAGTGGGAGGATGACCTCACATCACCCACCTTGTGCTCCCAAGCACTGAGCCCCTTGGAAAAGGTGCTCAATGTCCTGCATTTTTTGGCTACTGGGTCATTTCAGCGGACAACTGCCATAGTTGGGGGTGTCTCACAGGCCATGCAGTCACGCTGCCTACACCAGGTGTTGTCAATCATGACTGCGCGCCCGTCAGTGCGCAGGCACATATACATGCCCAGAACACCCGCAGAAAGGCAGGCCATGGTCCAGGACTTTTTCAGGGTGGCACACTTCCCCAAATGCTCGGTGCAATAGATTGCACCCATATGGCCCTATGTCCACCTATGGCCACTGAGTACATCTATCGAAACCGCAAGCACTGGCATTCCATCAATGTCGAGGTTGTATGCGATGCCCATGGAATCATCACCTTTGTCTATGCAAACTATCCTGGGTCTACCCATGACAGATTCATATACAGAATGTCCGCCCTGAGCCGGGACCTGAAAGCTGGGTAGCATGGTGACACATGGCTCATTGGTGAGTACAAATGTCTGTGCACATGCATGCATGTCACACACAAACAAATACACAAACCCAACTAATGACAACCATCCTCACCTACCCAGGGGACAGTGTCTACCCTCTGAGCAACCACATGATGACGCCAATACGCAACCCCACCTCACCACCCCAGGTAAGATACAACGCTGCCCACATTGCAACCAGGGGCATAGTGGAGCGCACATTTTCAGTGCTCAAGTCACGCTTCCGCTCCCTTGACCGCTCTGGCGGGCAGCTACTATAAGCACCCCCAGTAGTGTGCAGGATCATTGTGGCAGCATGTGTCCTGCACAATGTTGCAACACGGCAGGGCTTAACGGTGGACTTAGTGGTGCCCCCACATCCCCAACCACACGCACAGGTGCTGCCCATGGGAGGGGAAAGGGCACGTGGCGAGGCAGCCCGGACCCAGCTTGTGGCCCCATTTTTCACCTAAACTCCCATGCCTGCAGAGTTCACACAAGCTTGGCACATACCAGGTGACAATCTATGATGACAAAGAGACAGTCAACTGTCACAACCTTACCACCATGTGAAATGAATTGACTGTCAGTGTCCTGTACACATCACATGTGAAAAAAGAACACTAAGGAGGAGTCTGATTAACCCCCTTTACAATGCCAAAGGTTTGAGCGAGACCAGTGTTTACAAAATTAAACAAATACACAGAAGTGCTACATTGTGTGCACCCCTAGCTACTTAAACATAACCAATCCTGTGTGACCAAAAGGAACACATGCAAGGTGTATATCACACCACCCCCCTCCAGAACAGGCCATGACAATCACTGGTATGTCACCCAAACCCTCCCAACCCACATCACCCTTGTCCGCCACACCATGACATGGCATGCAACAGCAAAAGAGCAAACCAAAAGCACCACACATTACCAATTAGATATGAAGTGACACATGATAAACGGAAAGAGGCCTGACACAATCACACCTGACATGGAATCAGATGAAATGACTAACCAACAACCTCCCACCCATACAAAGTCATACATAAATGCATGCCACCAGTGGTACCATCAACAAAAGACAGAATGCATGTTGGAATCCACATTGGCCAAGCCAAATCTGCAAATCCCTAACCCGTGTGCTGTGTGTATCTTCTGCAACCCACTGCTCAGCACACAGCACAGTGAGCAACCATTGTGTTGGAGATACACCTTGAGCATCATATTTAAAATGACAAGCAAGAAAAATAACCTATTGACGCATTTACACAATACCCAAATGGTAAGTGATCATGCGCTGCAATGACACAGCATGCCAGAGAAGGCAATCTGTGTGCACGTGTGGGCATGGAAGGGTGGTTGTATGTGTGGTGGAGCATTGTGTAAGTGTGTGTGTCAGTACGGACATGCACTCAATACATGCATGTGAAATCAATTGACTGTCAGTGTCCTGTACACATCACATGTGAAAAAGAACACTAAGGATGAGTCTGATTAACCCCCTTTACAATGCCAAAGGTTTGAGCAAGACCAGTGTTTACAAAATTATACAAATACAGTTTGTTGTTATGCTATGTAGAACCCAATACACAAAAGAAGAATAAAAGAAAACTATTTATTGTATATTGTATATAATTAAAAAAGTACATAGTGCCACAAGTACAAAACATATTACAAAAGGATATTCTAAAACCTTTTAGACGAACAGGATATATTGCACCTAACAGCCATAATCAAAAAAAGGTGTGTGCGAAACAAGCTGTACAGTCGTTACTACTTTGTTTGCATTAGTGACCCCACATTCAATTAATATGGGTGTTACAGATAAATGTCAGACATTAAGCTGACAGGGGGGTAATGAGACTTATCCTTAGTGTTCTTTTTTCAGATTTAGTTCCCTTTAAGTTCTGATCCCCCGAAACCAAAAAAGTGGGAACTTACCTGACTCAGGTTAAACACATCAGATGTGAACATTGAGCAGCCGGTCAAGTGGGAAAGTGAGTAGAGCGCTCGCTTTGACATCCGTGCAGAGCCTGTTACGCAGGTTCGAATCCCGGCAGGGCCAAACTTAGCCTTTCATCCTTCCGAGGTCGATAAATGAGCACCACACACCGTGGGTAATAATAAGCAGCGCTCAGATACCTGAGGGTTTGTAGCGCTATATAAATGCCTAATTATTATTATTATTATTATTATTATTATTATTATTATTAGCCATGTGTACACCCCAGTATGTCAAACCACAACAATCCCTTGACACCTGAAAAGTATACACAACACAGGAACAGCCATTGACCAGCAGAACACATCATGTACATAGTACCCCACAATGACCATGTCAGAGAGTGCCCAAACACTGTAACCCTGGGGTACTGTCGGACAACAAGAGGCCCTCCCTCATTTACTCATCATCATGACCTTCAGAAGAACTGTGTCTGGGGTCTGTTGGCTTCTTCCTTCTAGTCTACCTGGCTTCAGGATCCCCCTACCCCTCGGTTTCCTTGTTCCACCTTTCGTGTAAATAGGGACCAGCCCCCTCAGAGGCCAGCTAGACTGGTAAAAATACCAAATTGTAGAGAACTCCAAGGAGCCAAACCCCCAAACCTGGGAAAAAGCCGGTAGCCACAAATAAAACCTGGAAGAGTCTCCAGTAGATGACTTGAAGTCACTGAATATGGCCAAGCACATGTCCAAGCAGAATGGTAGAATAACTACCAAGGTAGCACAGTTGAACAATGGTTCAACAGGATGGGGAGCAATCTCAGTACACAACAATCAATGAGGATGCAACAACTGATGGGTAGTGTCACAGTTTCGGTCTCCAGGTGCAGGACTGGCATGAACCAACCACCCCCTCTGTGGTCTGGGTGCCTGCAAGGTAAAACTTACACAGGCCTCCGAGACCCCAGCGGAGAAAGAGGGTTAGGGATCCGTTGGTTGGATAGGCATCGGTATTTAGGATAACCGGAAAGAGGGTCAGGAGAGGGGAGGTGGATGGGCAAGGGAAAGTAGTGAAAATACAAAATGTAACTATTGACAATTACACATACTCAATCAGAGAAACAATGTACTTTATGCACATTGTACGAATTGGCTCAAAGGCGAGCCAAAGAGAGACTTATCTCTGGGGTGAGTGCTGGCCTCCTGCCTGCACACTATCAGGTCTGGTAACAGGAGCAGTTCAATGCTGCAAAGAGAGCGTGAGTTACTATTCTGTTTGTGTTTCCCCCATGCACACTTAACACCATTCATGCCTCAAACTTTGTGACTCCTCCCCAAACAAGCACTCTTGTCTGCTGCTTTGTTCGTATACTTTTGCTTGTCCCCGTGATGGTTCGTACACTGTTAATGCGGTAAGGCAGCCGCACGTGGCCCCGTGTTAAATGGAAGACCATGTGCTAAGAAACACACATGATAGAATGGGCCTTGGGTGAGCTGGTAGACGCGTGTGGCAAGGTGCGGCTTCAGTACAAGTTGCGTTCTGCCAGCCACGGATTCCTATATGTAGTGCACGTGGCCATTTGCATATGCTAATTATATGCAATGCACTCGAGTTTGTGCCTCGTTGGGTGCCCCCCCTTATGCTGTATCTGTTTGTGGCTAGGAATGCTACTGCGATAATAACTTATCTTCTATGGAGCAGGATGGACTCCAGGATAAGGGTGACGCCCCCTGCGTGTGCCCCGGACAAATTGGAAAGCTTCTTTGCATTTTCTCCTCAGCACGGCTTAGCTGTACTGTGCGCATCTTTCCCAATGCCTGGCTAAGCTCCCCAGCACTGGCGCTACTTAGCTTGCATGTGTGAGGGTCCTGGAAGAAGGTTGGCTGGGGCGTGGCCCCTCATGCTGCTCACCTTGCTCGGAGCTCCTGGAAACACATCTGCTTCTGTCGGACGTCTGAGCACAAGCCCTGTGCTTAAGCTTGCGTGCACATGCGCTCGTTTGCCCCACCCAACATGGCAAGGGTTTTGTAGTAGTTCTTGGCCCGGTGTCTGCTGGGAAAGGTAGTCTGGCGGTTCCATTTCCTGCAGAAAGGGCATAACAGCCTTTAATAAGGCAGGGCAGTTTTCTGTGTGTGTGTCTTCATGCTGCTTGTTATAGGGCCATGTCTGAGACTTGCATCTGACCTCCTCCCACACAACCCCAGGTTCTGTACCCTGACAGGTAGAGCTGTAATTTGAGTAGGAAATAACAAAGGAGGCTAGCAAAACTGGATGGTTTAGCTGAAACACAATCAATCCTTGATAGCATGAAGAAAGAAAGGCAGAGACAGCACAAGTCTGGAAAGGCACAAAGAATGCGAGATAGCCGGAAACAGCTGACAGCAAGTTAAGAGCCACAACAGTTGAATAGCATTGGTAAAAGCCAACAGTCAACATAAAAGCATGGTTGTAATAGATGAAAGACAGGAGGAGGGACAGAGCGATGCAGTTGAACAGAAGTGTACTGAGGCAAACCGAGGCAGCGTAAGAGTACGTGGAAACAACTGCCCGAGAGACAGGCGGACAGATCTGCAGCAAGGACAGTAGCATGAAGAAGAACAGGACAGGGACTAAAGGCACCAGAGTGTGGAAAACAAGTAAAAGAGCCATAGTCCAGTAGGAAAACTGCGCCGTTAGGCAGCATCAAAGTCATAGAGGGAAAACAGACACAATGTGCCGTCCAAACAGAGCGTGGTGTAGTAGTAGTATAGGCGGACATCTCAGGTGAGGACTGGACCGTGAGTTGTGCCTCTCGGGTCACATTCCTAATGCATCCTCCTTTACCACAATCCCAGGGGCTGTACTCAACACGTACCAACTTCACATTGTCTCCACCCGGCCCCCTCCCACCATCAGTGTGACTTTGACAGCTAAAGGGTGCAGGCTACTGTCTACAGCATGAAGTGCATCAAGCACGTATACAGGCAAGAAATGTACATACATCCCAATCAACATCAATAAATGGACAGTTCAATAATGTACTCACCAAAATTGATTGCAGACATGCCGTGGAGAAAACATACATAATCCCCACTAGGGGTGTTAACACAAGTAGTACAGCAGCAGACAGGCCACAAATATGACGAAAGTCCAATGCCCTTGTGTAAATGGTTGTCACACCGAACCATCCTTGCGAGCCCATGGATAGGGGAAGCAGGAGTGGCATATGTGCGTCAGGACCCCAAGCGGCAAATACATATACGAGACAAGCTTGAATGGGCCCAGCTGGAACAGACAGTGGATGCTTTCACAAAGCATCCACCGTCACATGAATGCACAGTAGACAAACAATTTTAAACTATATTAACTAATTAAACTAACTATAAAAATAAAAAATGGCCACAATCGACCCAGGGGGGAAGCACCCAGGAGGGGGGAAGTACCCTGTGCACCTCAATACCCACATGCGATGATGTTGAGATAAAAAAGAAAACTCCATGGGCTCAACGCCTGGACAGCCCGACCTGTGTGGGAGATAAGTCGTCGTCCAAGTCACACTCTGGCTGGAAAGTAGAAGGTGGACGTGGCCACGCCTATGCACAGCTTGCCCCTCGTCGGAAGCAAGTCTGTGGGACTGGTAAGCCTGGTCCTGTGCGGCAATGACACGTAGGTCAGCATGTAGCACCTCACGTGATACGCTTGCTTCCTCTTGCAAGGTAGCATGTGTAACATGGAGTTGTTCCTGCATGGCCTGGCATGACATCGGGAGCACCTCCTGGCAAGCACGTAGCTCAGCCGAGATGGTATTCTCAAGCTGCTCCAACCTCTTCTCTGTCTGCTGCTTCCATGACATGTTCAGCACACCCAGAGTAGATCTGAGGGATTTATGGTCATCCCTCATGGCCTCCATGTGTGCCTCTGTGTGAGCAGAGACTCCATTTCAGCCCGGCATGCCCTGACTGAGGCCGCCATGCCCAGCCTGAGCGAGTGGGCCGTGGACTGTGCTGCCAGCTGCGGGAGATCCACCTGCCTAGCAGGGGGGAGTACAGATTGAGCCACACGTTCCATGCTCTGAGCGATCTTATCAATTGCAGCCCCCTCTTGTTCGGAATTGGCAACTAAGGATTGCTCCCACTCAGTATACCCCAGAGGCGCACAGCCACCGCATTGCCCAAGGAGCCACGGTCCTCGTTGGGTTGGCAGCGCCCGCGGCTGCAGGGCTACATCCCTCAGTTGACGTGATGCCCCAGGCACATTAGCAACTGGTGTGGAGTGTGACAGTGCGTCGTGATCCACCACAGGCGGAAGATCCAACACCGTCTGGCCCCTGAGTGCAGGTGTCGCGGAAATAGGATCGTCCACATCAAAATCACTCACCGTCGACGAATGGACATGACGTGCATCCAACTCAACATTGTTGTCAGAGTGATCATCCAAGCAAGACCCATTTCCAGCCCTGGACACAATGGTCTGCAGCACAAGTGATTTCTCATGGCCTACCACCCCACGACCCCCACTTGTTCCGGGTTGCCGATGTAATATCATCCCTGTGTCAGGATTGACATCACCATCCTCTGGCTCCATTGCGTCATCATCTGTGATGTTGAAAAAACAAACATGAGTACACATGTCAGATGCACATAACGCACACACACATAGACATCACATCGACAGCCAACACATGAAGCAGACATGTCACACACAAATGAAATTCCGGCATGCATCCAGTGGCATCGATATGCAAACACATCCCAAAAGCAGAAATGGATCTGTGTAAATAGCGAAGCTTACACATGTACTGAATGTAGTATATCACCTCGATCACACACCACCTCTCTCAGGCACATGTCACAGGCAGAAATGACAGATGGCAACAAAGAGATGGCACATACCATAAGCATGTCTGAACTGCCAAATGGCCACAGGTGCAAGTGAATCCAAACACACCATGACTCACGTAATATACATGTACACATGCATCACTAAATCATCATCACCAATTTTGCTTCATCCATCTGCAGCTCAGCCTGTACCGGGTGTCATGGGCCATGTAGACATAGTGAACATCCTGAGCAAAGCGAAGGCCTGCAAACAGGCATGAGGGACCATAACGCCCAGTACGGTCCGAGCTGCGGCCATGAAGCCTCCAGAACACCCCTCAGGGTCTGATTGAGCACATTGTGCTATGGATGTGCCCTAAGCCATTATTCAGTGTGTCAAATCATCACAGCCAGGCCCCACCAGATTAGCTAAGTGGGCCCAGGCGTACACATACGGCACAAAGGTGCACCTTCAGGACTGTGCCAGTTGAACATAATGGGCGCAAAGCTGAAATCTCACCAGCATTAACTTCAATCAACTACATATTCGTAATTCAACAAAAAAGCTGCAGAAGACACATGTGTAAATGAACACTTTCACAAACACATAAGTGAGTAGCCACAATGTTGCACTACACAGCGTTGAAGCTGCTTGCATATGTACATGTGAAAGTGTTCAAAAACACCTGTTTCCCTATACACCGGTATTGTGAACATGAACAGCAACCAATACAGCAAAGCAAGCAGCTACAACGCTGCTTGCTTTGATTTATGTGAAAGTGTACACATACACACGTGCAGGCAGCTCCACAGTCATTACAACCCGATTGTCAGGCTACAGTCAATCTGCGGCCTATATCAGTTAGTATAGGCAGCAGATTGATGTATCAACTTTGCTAAACACCCAATAGGGTGTTCCAATACTGAGTATATGTGTCACAGGATGCACCTGTGCCTGTGCCTTTCATGACAGTGAAGGGATGACAATCTGACCATACATGCCAGGTCACTTTGACATTGCATCAGTGAGTAGGCATGTAGAATGGTGTAACATAGCTCAGAAGTGGTCTGGTGCAGTGTAGAGCATGTGCACGTTACCGACTATCTACATCAACAAGTATATTATGATATCTAACAATAAACAAGAAGGCAGTGTAAGTGCAAGGTCAGGCATCATGTGTAATGTTCATTCAATGGGTTGCATGCATACAGGCACACCCCCTCCCTTAGTGAAAATGCAGGGAGGCATTGCATGGCAGTGAAAGGTTGACCAGATAACTGTGCATTGGCAGACAGTTCTGAGTCAACTGACAACACAGCCAATGAGAATGGGACAGTGATCAGGACACATGATGAACCCTCTGTAGTACACCCATTTGTGCAGAAGGCACTACACCAGTTTGACAGAGTCAGGGGGCCTGAGAAAGGGGGAGGCCTGTGCCCCACACAGACTATGACACCCTAAACATGTGCGTGATGCCGGACTGAGCCAGAGTGAGCATGTAATGGATGATGAAATGCCATTAAATGTATGTCATCCAGGACACGTACTACAATGATCATCCTGCAAAGGACACATAGGGGCATGCATGTAAAGCACATGGAGCATGAATGGGCACTCATGTCCCTGTGGAGCATCTGCCACCTGCACAGTCCGAGTGAGACACCCTGCATCAAAAAAAAAGGATGTACCCCACAGTATGTGTCTGGCAGGTTGTCAGGGGAAAGTGTGCATGGACACAGAAGCCTTGAACAGGCCATTGCAGTAGTCCAACATGTTACCCACCAGTGCAATGGTCTAATAGTGGTACAGGGGGGAGGAGGGGCAAGGGAGCATGCCTACGTGGAGTATCAGCATGCAGGCAGAAAACACATGCATGTCAGTCATGTGATGACATAGTCTGAGTGCTGAGTGGAAAGACACCCCAGGCTACATGCAGAATGGCCAGTGAGCTGGAACACGTACCGGAGGGGCAGCCGGGTGACTAGCATGTGAGTAGGGTGCAAGTGTGGTGATAAGGACAATCCCTGTCTGCACTACATGTCCAGCATGCTGCACAGCAGGCACGCATTAGTGAAGCATTGCATTACTCGCACATGAGAACCATGTACACATACCATGTATTGGCAGTCAAGCACAACACATCGCACAAGCAAACCACACATGGCCTGGACAAACACGCAAAGACACCCAGTGGATGGGGTGTCAAAATCCAGCATCTCTCCCACTCCTTCGACCAATTCTGCCGGTATGAACTCCACAGCTATGAACTCGTGCGGAGTGAGTTCTTCCTCCTAAGGTGGTGGCCCACCGCCAGTCACCCCAGTCATGGCATAATTGGAGGCATGCTTTAGATTAGCACAGCGTCGGAGGTCATCCCAACACTTTTTGCACTCCTGAGCTGTGCGCACCTCATGTCCGAATGCACTAACACTCTCTGCAACACGCTTCCAGTGGTCCCAAAGCTGGGCAGCCGTAGTGTGACAATTTGGGCCCACTAGCATATCATGTTCGTGTTCTGACATGTAGCCCACAAGGAAGTCCAGTTCCTGCTTGCCGTAAGGCCTTTTTGTTGACATGCCGGAGGCCGGAGCCATGTGTGGGGTCCCAGCCTCTTTTGCAGGTGCAACCTTCCTTCTCTTGGGCAGTGATCCGGACCCTGACTGGCACATGCCGCCCTTATCAGTAGGAGCAGTGGCGCTGGTGGATTGAACCGAGGGAGTGGCAGGTGGAACTGGGACAGAAGCCCTGACTTGCGTCAGTGGCTGCTGGGTGCCCTTGACTGGACCCTGCGCAGCAACATCCACTGTGCCAAGGTCATTGACTGGGACTGTCCTGGATGATAGACCTACAGCAGGGGTGGTGTCAGCTGCATCTGCCCATGCACTTGCCAACACCCAGCTGCTTGGGGCAGTAGATGATAATACTGCCCTAGGGACATGTGCCTCAGTCAGGCCAGCCCTGCGTGCACTAACCACGTGCCTCCTGACCTCCTGGAAATCATCCTAGGACTCTTCAGGTGCAAACGCAACATGCGTTGGCTGAGCCTGGGTGGTGGTGGACACAGTGGAACCTGCAGCTACCACTACCCTTGGGCCCGTGGCGGTCGATGAAACGGACTGCCGGGTCACATGGGCACCAGTGCCAAATGCAAGAGCTGCATCTCCCGGTACCACAGGGTGTGGTGGCATGACTGCACCAACACATGGTAGAACATCCTGCCAAAGTGGCTCACCCCTGCCTCTTCTCCCTCTGCAGCCACTCTGGACACCCTGGAATCCATCTACTCCCTGTTTACCCTGACCATGCCTGTCACGTGGAGGATGCCCAGCTGTGGTGCCCCTCACCTTTTGTGGCCTCCCAACCATGGCACAGATGTAGTAGTGCCAATAGGATGTGTACACAACAATTTTCCTGGCCAATTGGGGTGAAGGGGGTGAGGTCCTAAATGTTAACAGCACCCCTGTGGGCCTGCAAGGCTGAATGTGATCCCGGTGATGAAGTGACGGGTCACGCAATGCTCAGGCACCCCAAAACTGCAGTAAAACCATGCACGCAACCTCTGATAGCCCACGTGTGTGGAATTAACCTCCCGCAGTACGCGGTGGCAACCAGGGACACAAAAAACACGTACTTGAGGGACACGCAGGCTACTACGATCTCGAAAATGGGTACACGACACACGGGGGACCCACAGTGGGAAAAATAGCGTGCGCGACTCACCGTCTGTCTAGCATGATAATGAAAAACACACGTAGCCAATACCCCCGCCAAAAGAAGAGATTCATCCTTGATCCGCTGTGAAGTAGTGATGGCGCGTGAATCAACCAGAACTAGCAACACATGCGTCGGTCTCCACGAAAAGCATTTACAGTGAACTGCTGTCCCCGCTCAAGTTTAACCCGTGCAGAGGGAAACGCTGCGTGTGTGTTAGGGAGAATTCTCTGTTTAGGCTGAATTTCCTAACCTAGTGAGTCCCCCAGCAGCTTTGCTGGATTTCTGGAGTTTGTTTTTTTCCATCCTGCCAAGAGTGAGACTCTTTTCCTCCCACTCTTGGACGTGAATGTGTGTAATTCCTTTGAATGTCAATGTGTTCTATGGGCTATGGGGTCTTTTACTCCATAGGGTCTCATATGTTTTTATATGTGTGTTACACCGCACTCTCTGTGCCGTAGCACTGGTGCGTCCTAGCGGACCTCCATCATAGACTCCATACCCGGGGACTGACTACTGTCTCCCCGGGCATGTAAAGTCACCATTGGCTTTACTAGACCTAAATTTACTAACAGAACTAGTACAAACCATCCTATTATGGACGTACTAGTAGGGGTAATTCGATTACTCATGGGTCTGTTATTCGAGGGGGCACTGTCCCGTCCCCCCCTGTCGAGTTTTGGCTGGTGGCAGTGGAAACTACTTGTTATATTCGACCCCGAATATAACCCTATGGGATTCTTCCCATTGTTGGAGATTGATACTTTTCCTCGTTAATCTCTAACATACCACTGGTTTACTTATCTTAAATAAATCTATCGGATGGTATTTTCTGCCAGAACTCGGTTTTTAAAATGGCGTCTGTGTTCGTCTCTGTGACTCCTAAACCAAAGGTTGAGCCCTTTGTTCCACTTATGGCGGGCTTCTGTACAGAGACCCTCCAAAGTGGTGCCATTCTGTCTGGGTTACCACAGGGGTGTGGGAGGGGGTTTAGGCACCCTGGACTGAGTTGCCTTGCCAACTCCGGTCGCACTCTGGTGTGATTGGCCCAAGTGGTGAGCCACCCCGCTCACCACTTAGCGAGTTTTGATTGACAGCTAGGCTGAATGAATGGGGGTTTTCTGCATAAAAGCAGGGCTTTTGGGACTGGATCTTGAGAAGTCGCCACAGGACCTAAGAATCCGACGAGGGTAAAGCTGAGCCGACCTGCAACGACGACACCTCCGGTGGAGCCCTGCTGAACCGACTCACCACTTCCCGACGACAGAGGAGATCTCCCTGCCGGAGAGCCTCTTCCCCTGACTGGTGGGAACAACCAGTCCCCTTTGCTTTTTCTTCGCTCCAGGACGCAGTGGTCGAATTGCCCGTGCAGAGCACCTCGGCAACCGGATAGCCACTACCCCTGTACCGCAACCAAAAGGTGGTGCCTTGTGACGGAGCACTCCGCAGCTGGTCTCTTCCCTGGTGGTGCACCGGTCTTCACTTTTCTTTGACGACGAGATCATCTCTACTCTTGGCAAAGACCCGACGTGCATCCACCACCAGGAACAACTGCCCCCGCCGGAGCTGTCTCTCCACAAGCAAGATACCATGTCCACCTGGCTTCCCTTTCTGCCGGATAGAGTGAGGTGTCTTAATCCTCGCCTTTCCCTTGGGTCGCTTCCAAGCTTTCTTTAACGTGTTGTTCTGAACTGGTCCAATCTTTCCATAACAATTTGCGATAAAGACTCAAAGCACATTTCCACTGAGACACTTTCTGGGACATATCGCCTTGCCTCTCGCTGAGTGGGCCTGGCCTCTGAACTTTGTGACCTGCAGTAGACCCTGCCTTACTTGCCTTGCATTTGTCCATAAAGTATTGGTACCAAGTTGACTTCATAACCTGCCTTATTTTTCTCTCCCGTCCTAACGAATACTAGAGTGCCATCTAGGTTAAAGCATACACCTCTGTCTGCAAATAAGTGATGCCAGTGAACCTAGACTTGTCGAACTATTGTTAGGGGGATTGATTTCTTTTTCTTCGTATAGTAATTGTGATTGAAGTTGTTTGCCGTATTAGTGCCAGAGTGTTTTCTATAGATGTGTTATTAAAAATAAATACCTTTATATCTTCACACCGAAGCCTTGTTCCGTGTTTGCTTGTTCTACTGTGTAGATTTCCCTATTTTGTATACTCCACATACTGTCTAACTCTTCTTGAGGGATGTCTGACTGCTCAGCCACAGCTACCAAGTGGATCTGTGTGGTACAGACTGCTACCAAGTGGGTTTACTGCCAAACACCTGTAGTCCTAAATCTTTTGCAGTGGTCCCAGAGGGAACTGCACAGGTTTCCGCCTAACAGTGTGTCACGTCACTTATGCGCTTAGGCCCTTTCCTCGAATTACACGCTGATGTGCTGTTTTTTCACGTGCCAAATCACTCCGTATCAAGCTGGCAACGTGACAACACACGGAAGACCACGCTCCTGCCCAGAAGGCCATTTCCTTCCCCCCAGAGCCCCGAACCGACTCCCACGAGCCTTCTGCTGCTACCTGCCTGCCTGCTAGCCATGTGCCCTGCTATTTGGTGCCTGCACATCAGCCATCTGCAGGGGTCCAGTTGCTGTGACCACCCCTGCTGGAACAGAAAACTCCTGACTGCAGTTCCATCGCTCCACAGCCCAGCACCAGGACCCAGTTGCCTACCCACATCTGCCTCGGGGGTTGCCATGTCAGGGGAAACACTATCAGAGACCACTGGCAACCCCCAGCCAGAGAACAGGTGGCTGCCAGCTTCACAGCAGGAGAGGTTGGCACCCTGGTGGAGCAAGTCCTGGTGCATTATGATGCCCTCTTCAGAAGAACACACGCTGACAAGGATGGACAGAGAAGGATCTGGATGGACTTTGTGGTTGCACGGAGGGGGTGGCAAACCGTGACCTACCAAACGTCTGTAAGCGCAGGGAGGACTTCAGGTCCAGGACCTTCAGGATGTCCCAGCGCCTCTTGGACGCAGTGAATGTAAAGGGGTGCCGGGTCCGCCTTACCAACGACCAGATGAGGGTCCTGGAACACTTACACCCAGCGCTTCACCTCCAGGTCCTTGAGAGGCAGACCCGTCCGGAGTCGAGAGGTAAGTGTCCAGGTGTACTGATTGGACGCAGTGCATGTTGAGGTGTGCCAGGAGTGTGCAGCATGGACATATGTCTGGAAAGGCCCATGTATGGATGTGTATGTGCAGGGAAATGAGCCTGCCGCATGTGAGTCCAGTCATGTGTGATGCACATCAATGGTGCAGGTGTTCCAAAGCATGATGCACAAATGCATGTGGAGACACACACATGTTAGCATTTCTGTTTATGTAATATGCCATGGTTGGGGTGTGACACATGGATGCTGGTCCCACCATCATGCACATGCACGGTGTACATGTGCGTGTGTGTGTGTGTTTGACATGTGTGCGACTGTGATACGCCATTGATGCATGTGACACAGACATGTAGTGAGCCGATTGGCAGATGTGACATATTTGCCAGTGATTGCACTGTGATAGGTGGTGGAGATGTACAGATGCATGTCTGTCTGGTGGCTTGTGTGCAGGTGTTTGGCACTCCCCGTGTTGCTTGTGATGTCAGGCTGACCTTTGGATGTTCATGCTGTTGTGTGTGTATGGATGCTGCTGCCTGATGCACCATTCCTGTCAATTTGTGCATGTGTGTGGGTTCAAATGATATGTGTGTTGGGGAGTGTTATGCCATCTTTGAAGTTTGACACTGACACTCATATGCAACTGTCATGTGTGTATACGACCATTGTACAATGCCCTGATGCCTGTGTTCTGTCTCTCCCTGTCTGCAGCGTCAACTGATAAAGAGGGCAGAGATGGTGGAAACGCAGAGCCCAGCTCCCCTCCCAGGAAGTCATCTCTTCAGGGAGTGAGGAGTCTGGTGCCGCATCTATGGATGAAGCTGCCCAGTGTACGTCCAAGAGGCGGCGTTTGGAGGTGGACTCCTCCGCAGCAGTAGGGGCAGCTGAGCCCCCACAGGGGCCTATGGAGGACGATGGCATTGAGTCATCCAGGTTGGTGGGGGGTGCGGTTGAGGAGGAGGACGCGGAAGGCCCATGCACGGGGCCTGGAGAGGGTGATTTCACTGGTGGTAGTGGTGCAGTCCAGGGCCAGGGACAGGAGGCAGCACAAGTCGCCGCTGAGTTGCCTGTGTGTAATCCTGTCCCTAATCCTGTGACTGCATCATCCGGCACCAGCAGGGATGCCTCCGTCCAGACCCGTTTTCAGGGAGGGGATGCGTGTACAACAACTGGCCTTCCTCTTCCAGCGGATGTTGCAATCCGTGACTGTATTGAGCCTGTCCTAGCTGGGGTGGCATTGCGCCAACGTGGGATTTGGGATGACGTGCAGGGTTCTCGTCAGGACAATGCACGTCATTTCGGATCTCTCATAGGCCGTGTCGACCTACTAGGACAGGTCGTCGGCACTGGGTTAATCCGTGTGCTGGAACGTCTTGTAACCCCCTCCTCAACTGAACCTCCTATACGCCAGTCGTCCTCCATGCCATCTTCCCCCCAAGTATCACTTGGGCCCCCTGTGGAGCTGCCCCTGAGCCAGCGGACAGGTTGGTGGAGGACACATCCCTGCCACAATCGGGAGTCAGAGGTCCAGCAGGGGTGGCCACCCCACCAACTGGACCCCAGCAGATGGAGGACGTACAGGCATCATCACGCAGGGTACGTGCATGGCGGCCCCAGAGGATTCCATCAGCCTGGAGGCCGTTGTGGTGCCAGAGGCATTTGCATTGGAGGCAGCAGCAGGCTCAGTGGGAGTGATCCTGGCTCGGGGCCTTCAACATCCCAGGGGCAGGCATTGGCCAGAGGGCAGGAGGACCCAGGATTGGGAGTGTCTTCCGTGTGGCAGTGGTTGGGCCAGCAGATATATGCAGAGCGGCGGCAGCAGGCAGAGGAGGTACAGCCAACAATGGTCAGGGCGGAGAACTCCATGAGCCGGCCATTGAGGCGGGCTGAGTGCCTCAAGGCAACTCGCAAGGAGTTGGAGGAGGCCATGCCTGCATCCCTGCGAGACCTCGAGTATAGGGAAGAGGCCCGCCTCCGGAACATCGAACAAGCCCGTCGCCTTTGCTTTGTACATAGTTCATTAAGCTTAGGTTTCCTTTGTTTTATATATTTTTTTTGGAGTTCATGGACTTTGCTCGACTTTATGTATATCGTTTTTTATTGATAGGATTTTTGGTAGGTTTGCCTTTGTTTTGGGATCATGTACTTGCATTGTAAATAGTTGAAGACTTGGGCATACTTTCGTTATTTCAACTTCTCATGGATCAATGGTTTTTATTTAATTTCCTTTATAAGGACATTGGCGATGGAACACTTTTCAGTTTTCAAGTCGTGGATTTTTGATTTTAATTGGATTTTCTTTTTTTTGGTATTGCTTTCATTATTTCTTAATTTGCAAGTTTGATTGTCATTATGTTTGTTTAATACATTTCATATATCTTCATTATTGGTGTTGTGTACTCTCATTGATTTTGTGCATGTCTCTATGAGTATTGCTTCAGTTATGTGTTGCCACTCTGTGACTCTGTTGTACATTTATACATGGTTATGCTGGTTCTCTCATGGCATGGGTAATTTGGGAGCCATGGGCCATGGGTCTGTTTTGTTATGACATGGTGTTTGGTGGGTCATGAGTCAGGGCCTGCTGGCAGGTGCCCGTCAAACAGGGTGGGGGGCATGAGTTTGGGCCTGCTGGCAGGTGCTCGTCAATGGTGGGCGGAGTGGGGGACATGAGTCGGGGCCTGATGGCCAGTGCCCCTCATTGGGGGATGGGAGGGTGTTTGGGGTGGGGAACATGAGTCGGGCCTCCCAAGTGCATGGTGACATGTGGCCTGCCTGCGGGGCATGCCCAGGGGTGATGGGCTGCCTGCGGGGCATCCCCGGGGCGAAGGGCTGCCTGCAGGGCATGGTCAGGGTGGATGGGCTGCCTGCAGGGTACGCGTATTCCGAGGGGTGCGCAGGGTGTTTTCCAAGTGATTTCGCTGGAGTGAGCGGGGTACATGTATTCCAAGGAGTGCGCAGGGATTTTTCCACATGTTTTCGCTGGCGCAAGCGGGGTACGCGTATTCCGAGGGGTGCGTGTGGTGTTTTCCATGCGATTTCGCTGGTGCCAGCGGGGTATGCATATTCAGAGGGGTGTGCAGGGAGTTTTCCATGCATTTTCATTGGCGTGAGCGGGGTACGCATATTCCGAGGGGAGCGTGGGTTGTTTTCCATGCGATGTCGCTGGCGCAAGCGGGGTACTCGTATTCAGATGGGTGCGCGGGGAGTTTTCCACGCATTTTCGCTGGCGCAAATGGGTAGGCGTATTCTGAGGGGTGCACGGGATGTTTTCCATGCGATTTCTTTGGTGCGAGCGTTGTACACATATTCAAAGGGGTGCGCAAAGAGTTTCCCACGCGTTTTTGTGGTTGTGGGGCTGTATGCTGGTCCACTGGCCTTTGCGCCATGTACTGGATTTGTGCAATGTTTTTGGCGCATGGGGTGGGGTTGGGGGCGTAACTGGCACTGCTGCAGGGTCGCTGCGCCACTCTGCAACACGGCTGATTATGGATGTTAGTATCCATGAATATGCTGTGCGCAAAAATGGGTTTTGTCGCACGCGGCTGGCGCAGACTGGCACACGCTCCCTCTGCGCGCCAGCCACGTGCGCCACTTCTGCACTTACTTCTATGAATTACCCCCTTAATACTTAAATAATCAATCATATCATGTCATATATCATAGTTTCAAATGAGTCACATGCCTCATATTAATGAGGGAGGGATCAAGGGGACCCACATGGCTTGTCATCTACAGTGGGAAATGGGGGTTTACCTCCTTCCACACATGGTAGGCAGCTCTGGTGAGAACAATAGACTCTGCTGAATTGATAGTTGCCCAAAATTGGTTCCTTTCAATATGTACAATGGCTGAGACAAAGGTGCTATTCCTCTTAGCGCATTCCCGGTGCATTGAGTAAGGATATGTCGAGCAGATTCAACTTCAATCCCGCATAAGCAACACCACCTTTCTTTTCAGGGAATACTTTTCCATCGCCCTATGTGTTCATATGTGTTCATATGTTGAAAGTATGTTATATCAGAGGAATATAATGAACCTTCTGATTTTCTCAGAATATATTTTGGTGACATATGAACAGGGCATCCTTAATTTAGAGGCGTGTGTGCTGTATTCCCTTTACGTTTTTAAGCTTGCCAAATAATCAATATTGACACAGTTATCATATTCTCTTGCTTTCTTTTTCAGGAGTGCTCTTCTATTAGGATAAAGCAATATATCATTAGGGATAATGTTCAACTGCTACATATACCCTATAACTATTTTGTGCAAGTCCGTTAAAAGGGAGTTCTTGTTACCTTTCCTATTTTGCCCCACCATGAGGCCATATATTGATTTGTCATCCGGCGGGGTCAATATGATTGTGAAGTATAATGTGCATTTCTGTATCAATTGAGCTGATCTGATGGATGGAATGCCAAGTTCCATTTTGAGGGCTGCCACTGGAATACTCTGTGGAACCCCAATTATTGAGCGCAAGATCTTAGCTTCCAGATTTTCGATGTCCACTAGCTTATTTTCTGGAAAGGCTGCCAGGCCATATAAAATGCTTGGAATTACACATTTTGTGTATACCCTACTACGTCCTTCAACATTATTGCCCCTTCTCTTATACTATATAATGGCTGACTGCCATTTAACAACGCTTAACAAAAGTTAAGACACTGGGTATGGTACTAGACTCAGAGCTCACAATGAATGGTAAAACCATCCTTGATACAGCAGATAGTGCCACAACAGGTCATGCGATTATCGTCTCTCGCTTGGACTACTGTGGCAGTCTCCTTCAGGGTATTGGAAAGACAGAACTCAACCGACTGCAGGTAGTCAAAAATAATGCAGTCAGGGCAGTCACTGGTCTTAGCAGAACAGAACTGTCTGCGGTACGAAGGTCACTCCACTGGCTGTCCTGTTCCGAGTCCACCTCCCCTTTCTCCTCACCTGACTCCTCCGATGTACGTACACAAGGATCGGTCTCAAACTTGCCTGGCTTCTCCTTAGTCCTTGGAACCCTGCTTTTCTGTGTTCTGGCCTTCTTTTCGTGAAGATAAGGTCTGGCCCCTCCGGAGGCCACCGTGACAGAAGAGTGGACCTATCACCGGGGAACCCCAGGGGGCCAGCCTCAGTTCTAGGGAAAAAGCCTGAGGGCGGAAAAAACCCTAGTCCATAGATGGGTTCGGAAGGTAGGTCCTTTAGATGGTTCAGAACTATAATTTTGCAGTTCCAAGATGTCAGGGGTGATGACGTAGATAGAGTGTTTGAAGGCAGGAATCAAAGAGGCAAAAAAAGCAAGGTATGGAGTAAAGGGGTAGCTGACCCTGAGATAAGTGTAGAAAAGGAAAGTATCGAAAAGGGAAAAGGGAAACAGTAATTAGAAAGGGCTACTGTACCAAAGTCTCAAGTAGTCTGAATCAGCGCTAACCCCCTGCGGCGAAACGGAAAGGAACAACTCGCCCAGGTAGACAAAGGTAGAAAAGTAACAAAGGCTTCAGAAACGCCGCGGCGACCAGCACAGCGCTTCCGTGTTTGTAAAAGAAAGAAATACCAGTCAGAAGGGTTGAAGGAACAGCCGATAGCCAGTCCAGTAAGAAAGCTCCTGTTTCCGGACACGGAAACACAGTGCGAGAAGCCCCTCGCGGCCGGAGTCCCAGGTTGAAGTAAGGTAAGTGGAAGTTTGGAGCAAAGAAAGAAATAGTGAAGCGGAAGGGTACCGCAACAGATGTAACAGCTGCACTCGTGGGAGCAGAGAAAAACTGTAGCGAATACGGAGATAATAGAAAGGTAAGGAATAGGAATAAAGGGAAGGAACCAGGGGAAATGAGGACTAGGAGGTATACACAGGAAGGCGATAATCCAAAGTCGGAGCGTTGAGAGGGAGTGAAATAACAGATACAACGCGCCGAAAAGTGGGCGGAACCAGATTTTATAAGCTCAGCGTCATGATGGGCGCCATGTTGGGTGAGGACTAGACCGATCACCGGCGGAATCGCCAGCGATACCAATGTTTCCAATCTTGGGTCCTGACAGTATACCCCTTTCCTCTCGGGGTACCCCCCGGCTTGCCCGGGTGAAGGCGATGAAACTTTCTCAAGAGCCTAGGGGCATGAACATGGCTTACTGGTTCCCAAGACCTCTCTTCCAGAGGATAGCCTTTCCAGTGAACCAGGTATTGGAGCCGACCTCTGTGGTATCTGGAGTCCACTAGGTATGCCACTTCGTATTCTTCTGGAATGGAACGTACCTGGGCTCGACTCTTGGGGATGGGTCTAAGGAACGGGTCTACCTTGTACTCCTTGAGCAAAGAGACGTGAAACACCGGGTGAACCCTTTTGAGATAGTCAGGAAGTTTGAGTCGGAAGGCAACCGGGTTGACCTGTTGGAGAATGGAAAATGGACCAAGATAACGGGGAGAGAATTTTCCAGAATGAAACCATCTAGGAAGAAATCTAGTAGATAACCAGACTAGTTGCCCTGGTCCCCATGTAGGATTGGAAGCTCTGCTCCTATCTGCCCATCTCTTCTGTGATTGTTGACTGAGTTGGTGTGCTTTCTTGGCGAGACTATGAACTTCCTGAAGTTCCTGTATCACGCTGTCCAGAGATGGGATCTTAGTGGCTAGAGAGCCAAACCCTGGTAGGTGTTTGGGATGGAATCCATAAGTGCACAAAAAAGGACTCATTTGGATAGTGGTATGCAGGGTATTATTATAGGCGAACTCAGCTTGGGAAAGGAAATGATGCCATCTCTCTTGTTGTGTGCTGCAGAAACACCTTAAGTACTGTTCCAGGCTTGCGTTTAACCTTTCGGTCTGTCCGTTGCTCTGGGGGTGGTATCCCGAAGAAAGAGCTCTGTTGATGCCCAGGGCCTGACAAAGCAAAGCCCAGGATTTGGACGTAAACTGAGGTCCCCGGTCAGATACAATGGTCTGGGGTAGACCGTGTAGACGGACTATATCTCGAAGGAAGATATCAGCTGTCTCCGAAGCAGAAGGGATTTGTTTAAAAGCTGAAAAATGGGCCAGTTTGCTGAATGAATCTATTGTGACCATAATCACCGTCATACCCTCAGAAGGGGGAAGATCGACGATGAAATCTGTGGAGATATGTTCCCATGGTCGTGACGGTAAGATATGTTGTTGTAGGAGTCCGAGCGGTTTACCGGTTCGGTATTTGTTAGAGGCACAGTTTGAGCAGGAGGTAACATACTGATATACATCAGTCTTTAATTTTGTCCACCAAAAGCCTCTTTGCAAGAGTTCATAGGTCTTTCTGATGCCCGGGTGACCCGACAAGGGGGTATCATGGCACCATGAAAGGACGAGCTTCTGGAGATCCTTGGTGGGAATGAAAAGGGCGTGATCATGATAGTACAGTCCATCCTTGCCTTGAATGACTGTGGCGGGTAGACTTGCACCGGACTGATAATGAGGTATCAGATCTCGGAAAAAAGAGACTGTGGAAGCTCGAACCTTGAGATTTGGGAAAATGTGGTCATGTTCATTGTAGGTTCCTGAACTGTCCCCGATACTTCTTGATAAGGCATCTGCCTTCTTGTTTTCTGTGCCCAGAATATAGGTTATTATGAAGTCGAACTGTAGGAAGAAATATGCCCACCGGGCATGTCGGGCATTGGTGCACTCCATTTGTTGTAGAACTCGGAGATTGCTATGGTCAGTTCTGATTACGAAGGGATGGGTTTCGCCTTGTAAGAGATGTCGCCATTCTTGGCAGGCTAACTTGATGGCTAAGAGTTCTCTCTCTAAGACGGAGTAGTTCCGTTCACTACTGGTGAGGGTCTTCGAGAAATACGCCACTGGGTGTTCATAGTCATCAGCTGCCTTCTGTAATAGGATGGAACCTACTGCTCCTATCGAAGCATCCGTCTCCAGGATGTATGGTATGGTCTGATCCGGCTGCATCAAAATGGGAGCGGAGAAGAAATGTTCCTTCAGAGTCTGAATAGCTCTTCTTTGTTCATCTCCCAAAGCAAACTTGACTCCTTTCTTGAGCAGGGATGTGAGAGGAAGCACTAGGTTGGAGAAGGTTGGTATAAATCTTCTATAAAAGTTGGCTAACCCTAAGAAGCTTTGTAGCTCTTTGATAGTGCTGGGTTCTCTCCACTCCATGATAGCCTTAACCTTTGCTGGGTCCATCTCTATGCCTTCAACTGACAAAACGAATCCTAGGTAGGATACGGAAGTGGTCTCGAACTTGCATTTTTCCGGTTTAACCAAAAGCTGGTGTTCAAGAAGACGTTGGAGTACCTTTCTCACCAGTGACCGGTGTTCATTTAGCGACCGAGAGTATACCAGGATATTGTCCAGATACACCACCACCGAGACAAACCGAATAATCCGAAAGGAGTGCGAAACGCGGTCTTCCACTCGTCGCCTCTTCTTATCCTTAGGAGATGGTAGGCGCCTCTTAGATCCAGTTTGGTAAAATATACGGCTCCTTGCACCGCCTCCAAGATGTCTCGGATTAATGGCATAGGATACCGGTCTCTGATCGTCACCTTGTTAAGCCCTCTATAGTCAATACATGGACGCAGTTCGGAGCTGTCCTTCTTTGGTATAAAGAATAAGGAGGCTCCACAGGCTGATCTCGACTCTTGAATGAGCCCATTATGGAGATGAGAGTCCAGATATTCTCGTAGGACCTTCCTTTCTGGGAGTGACAAAGGGTACATCCGCCCGAAAGGAATCACTGCTTCAGGTACTAGGTCAATGCCGCAATCTTCTGGTCTGTGAGGGGGAAGATCACGAGGTTGGATGTCTATGAATACCTCAGAGAATTCGTGATATCGAGGTGGAACTGAGGTGATGATTGTCGTACTCTGTGTAGGAAGTGGTTCCGTTTCAGGATGAGTGGAGGAAACCATGTTGCCATACAAGTTGATTTACAAAAGAGTGAGTCCAAGCTCACCTTATTAGCCTTCCAGTCAATCTGGGGATTGTGTTTCCTTAGCCATGGAATACCGATGACCAGAGGGAAATGGGCTGCTCTGATCTGATCAAAGACCAGATATTCCGAGTGATGGCTCATCTCCATTCTTAGTGGTATTGTTTCTGTGGTGATAGGACCAGATGACAGGGGTCGACCGTCTACACCCTCTACCGGAATGGGAGTTATCTTACGTTTGGTAGCTATGTGATGTTCTATAGCCCAGTTAGCATCCATGAAGTTACCTGCAGCTCCACAGTCCAGCATAGCAAGTACCTCAATGGAACTCGAAAGAGATAACCATAACGTGACTTGGAAAACCATCAGGTTGTTTTCCTCAGGCTTGTTCATGGTTCTTGAGTGGTTGCAAGGGTACTTGGCACTTCCCCCGAGACTTCCCTTGCTGTAGATCGGGGGTTGATGTTTTCCTTCCTCCGGGGTGGCACTTCAGGACAGTTTCTCAATAAGTGTTTGGCAGAACCACAATACATACATAACCCGGTCTCTCTTCTTCGTTTACGCTCTCCCGGTGTAAGGGGTCCCCTGGTAGTTCCGACTTGCATGGGTTCTTCAGAAGGGGCGTTGGTCCGGGTTGCTGGAGAAGGGTTCGGTAGACTGAGAGACTGAGGATTGTTCCTGAATCGTCTTCTTTCTTGTCGTCTTTCTGTTAATCGGAATTCAATCTGTAATCTTAAGGTCATCAGTTCCTGACAAGAAACTGGTCGGGCTACCCGAGCAAACTCGTCCTTGAGCTCGTCATGGAGTCCTCTCCGAAATATAGTTTGTTGAGCTGAATCGGGCCAGTCTGCCTTAGCTGCTAGTCTCTGAAAGCGGGCGATGTAAGTCTGGACGTCTGTGTTCCCTTGTTCGACATCCAGGATAGCTTCTAAGGAGGAGTATAATACCTCTGGTCTGTCGAATCGTTCCTTGAAGCCCTCTATAAAACGATCATAATCAATTAAAGAAGGGTCGTTTCTGGCAACAAGAGGAGTGGCCCAAGCCAGAGCATTTCCTGTGAGGTTGGCAATGATGAATCCAACCCTAGATCTTGCCGATTCATAGGCATGGGTCCGGAAGGCAAAATACACACCACAGGCATCAAGGAATTCCTTCATTCCTCCCGGGTAACCGTTGTACTTGCCAAAGGAAAGGGGCATCGCAGGTAGATCTCCACGGTCGTCTCTATGTAGGACTACCTGCTGTCGGAGTGCTGTGTTCTCTGTCCTCAAAGCTTGGACTTCAACTGTGAGGTTCTGCATTGCCGCCACCAGCTCTTGATATTGTTCCAAGGAAGCCATGTTAGGGTTCAGGCGTTGTATTCTGTCCTGTTCCGAGTCCACCTCCCCTTTCTCCTCACCTGACTCCTCCGATGTACGTACACAAGGATCGGTCTCAAACTTGCCTGGCTTCTCCTTAATCCTTGGAACCCTGCTTTTCTGTGTTCTGGCCTTCTTTTCGTGAAGATAAGGTCTGGCCCCTCCGGAGGCCACCGTGACAGAAAAGTGGACCTATCACCGGGGAACCACAGGGGGCCAGCCTCAGTTCTAGGGAAAAAGCCTGAGGGCGGAAAAAACCCTAGTCCATAGATGGGTTCGGAAGGTAGGTCCTTTAGATGGTTCAGAACTATAATTTTGCAGTTCCAAGATGTCAGGGGTGATGACGTAGATAGAGTGTTTGAAGGCAGGAATCAAAGAGGCAAAAAAAGCAAGGTACGGAGTAAAGGGGTAGCTGACCCTGAGATAAGGGTAGAAAAGGAAAGTATCGAAAAGGGAAAAGGGAAACAGTAATTAGAAAGGGCTACTGTACCAAAGTCTCAAGTAGTCTGAAGCAGCGCTAACCCCCTGCGGCGAAACGGAAAGGAACAACTCGCCAGAAGGTATTACGCCGAGAAGGTAGACAAAGGTAGAAAAGTAACAAAGGCTTGAGAAACGCCGCGGCGACCAGCACAGCGCTTCCGTGTTTGTAAAAGAAAGAAATACCAGTCAGAAGGGTTGAAGGAACAGCCGATAGCCAGTCCAGTTAGAAAGCTCCTGTTTTCGGACGCGGAAACACAGTGCGAGAAGCACCCTCGCGGCCGGTGTCCCAGGTTGACGTAAGGTAAGTGGAAGTTTGGAGCAAAGAAAGAAATAGTGAAGCGGAAGGGTACCGCAACAGATGTAACAGCTGCACTCGTGGGAGCAGAGAAAAACTGTAGCGAATACGGAGATAATAGAAAGGTAAGGAATAGGAATAAAGGGAAGGAACCAGGGGAAATGAGGACTAGGAGGTATACAGAGGAAGGCGATAATCCAAAGTCGGAGCGTTGAGAGAGAGTGAAATAACAGATACAACGCGCCGAAAAGTGGGCGGAGCCAGATTATATAAGCTCAGCGTCATGATGGGCGCCATGTTGGGTGAGGACTAGACCGATCACCGGCGGAATCGCCAGCGATACCAATGTTTCCAATCTTGGGTCCTGACAGTGGCTGTCTGTACAGAAACAGATCCTTTTTAGGACATTGTGCATTACGCATGCATGTCTCTACGGTAAATCACTTCATATTTGACCAATAGGTGAAGGTGAATGTCCGAGCAGATGCTACGAACTATAGAAGAGATGCTGTAGATGAAGCGACACTGTATATGAGGGGCAGTAAGTGGGCCATGATATTATATTCAGAGGAGGCAGTAAACAGAATACAGACATCAAATAGCTGGCACACATTACAAATGGAA
Source organism: Ambystoma mexicanum (assembly GCF_040938575.1). Lineage (NCBI taxonomy): Eukaryota > Metazoa > Chordata > Amphibia > Caudata > Ambystomatidae > Ambystoma > Ambystoma mexicanum. The sequence goes on from NC_090935.1 coordinate 186,432,156, forward strand.
ATGCACATTCTTGTAGTAAGTGCATTTTAAACTGATCCACTTCAGGGTGAACAGGTCATCTGTACAGTTTGCACTATGTACATATTAACCCAGAACTCACCAACCCTAACATCCCTTTCCATTAATTGCTAATTTGTCTGTATCAAAGCAGTGCAAACCAGGTCCATATGACATGTCAAAAGTAAGGTTGCTTTTTGCAATAGAATTAAAATATGCAGGCAGTTTGCTGTGCCATTGTACACAGAGGAAATGATTGTTAAAATCTAGTCACAAAGCTATGCTTCCAGAGAAACTAACAGGGTAATTCATAGAATTTCGCAGAAAAGTGTCGCAAGCGGCTGGCGCAGAGTGTCCGCGTGCGATTGTCTTGCGCCAGGCGCGTGCGCCAAAACCGATTTCCGCACACAGCGTATTCATGGATTTTAGGCTCCCAAACCAGCCGTGGCGCAGAGTATCGCAGCAACCCTGCAGCAGCGCCAGTAACGCCCCCAAGAACGCCCTCGCACAAGGAAAAGCCATCAAAATCGCTAAATCATCGCAAAGGGCTGCGCTAACCCTGGACCAGTTTACAGGACTGCCAAACAAGGAACGCAAAGCGGGTAACGTTCATATCAGGGGTACGGGGGAAGTTTTACATGCGATTAGCCAGGGTACGTGTATGACAGGGGTACGCGTGAAGTTTAACACGCGATTAGCCAGGGTACGTGTATCACAGGGGTACGCGGGAATTTACACACGCGAATTGGCTGGGTACGTGTATGACAGGGGTACGCGTGAAGTTTTACATGTGATTAGCCAGGGTACATTTATTACAGGGGTACGCTGGAATTATCACACGCGATTTGGCTGGGTACGTGTATGACAGGGGTACGCGTGAAGTTGTACACGCGATTAGCCAGGGTACTGTATTACAGGGGTACGCGGGAATTGTCACACGCGATTTGGCTGGGTACGTGTATTACAGGGGTGCGCGGGAATAATCACACGCGATTTGGCTGGGTACGTGTATTACAAGGGTACGCGGGAATAATCACACGCGATTAGGCTGGGTGGGTCCTCACAGGTGTTCCCTGTACACCCTCCACGGCCCCTGCAGGCAGCCCACAAAACAGGGGACTACCCTGCACACCTGCTCATGTCTCCCACCCCCAACCCAACCCAGCAGTGTGGGGCACCCTCTACCAGGCCCCCACTCATGTCTCCCACCCACCCCCCCAGCCACCATGGGCAGCCCTCCCAGACTCCCACCCATGTCTACCACCCCCCCACCCCCCAGCCACCATGGGCAGCCCCCACCAGGCCCCCACTCTTGTCCCCTATCACCCCCACCCCCCAGCAGTGCAGGGGCAGCCACCACCAGGCCCCCACTCATGTCTCCCACCACCCCCACCCCCCAGCCACCATGGGCATCCTCCACCAGGCCCCCACTCATGTCCCCTATCACCCCCACCCCTCAGCCACCATGGGCAGCCCCCACCAGGCCCCCACTCATGTCTCCCACCCACCCCCACCCCCCAGCCACCATGGGCAGCCTCCACCAGGCCCCCACTCATGTCTCCCACCACCCCCACCCCCCAGCAGTGTGGGGCACCCTCCACCAGGCCCCCACCCATGTCTCCCACCACCCCCACCCCCCAGCCACCATGGGTAGCCCCCACCAGGCCCCCACTCATGTCTCCCACCGACCCCCACCCCCCAGCCTCCATGGGCAGCCCCCACCAGGCCCCCACTCATGTCTCCCAACCACCCCCCCAGCCACCATGGGCAACCCCCACCAGGCTCCCACCCATGTCTACCACCCCTCCACCCCCCAGCCACCATGGGCAGCCCCCACCAGGCCCCCACTCATGTCCCATATCACCCCCACCCCCCAGCTACCATGGGCAGCCCCCACCAGGCTCCCACCCATGTCTCCCACCACCACCACCCCCCCAGCAGTGTGGGGCACCCTCCACCAGGCCCCCACCCATGTCTACCACCCCCCCACCCACCAGCCACCATGGGCAGCCCCCACCAGGCCCCCACTCATGTCTCCCACCCACCCCCAACCCCCGAGCCACCATGGGCAGCCTCCACCAGGCCCCCACTCATGTCCCCTATCACCCCTACCCCCCAGCCACCATGGACAGCCCCCACCAGGCCCCCACTCATGTCTCCCACCCACCCCCACACCCCAGCCACCATGGGCAGCCTCCACCAGGCCCCCACTCATGTCTCCCACCACCTCCACCCCCCCAGCAGTTGGGGCACCCTCCACCAGGCCCCGACCCATGTCTCCCACCACCCCCACCCCCCAGCCACCATGGGCAGCCCCCACCAGGCCCCCACTCATGTCTCCCACCCACCCCCACCCCCCAGCCACCATGGGCAGCCCCCACCAGGCCCCCACTCATGTCTCCCCCCCAGCCACCATGGGCAGCCCCCACCAGGCCCCCACCCATGTCTACCACCCCCCCACCCCCAGCCACCATGGGCAGCCCCCACCAGGCCCCCACTCATGTCCCCTATCACCCCCACCCCCCAGCCACCACGGCAGCCCCCACCAGGCTCCCACCCATGTCTCCCACCACCTCCACCCCCCCCCAGCAGTGTGGGGCACCCTCCACCAGGCCCCCACCCATGTCTACCATCCCCCCACCCCCCAGCCACCATGGGCATCCCCCACCAGCCCCCACTCATGTCCCCTATCACCTCCACCCACGAGCAGTGCAGGGGCAGCCTCCACCAGGCCCCCACTCATGTCTCCCACCACCCCCACCCCCCAGCCACCATGGGCAGCCTCCACCAGGCCCCCACTCATGTCTCCCACCCCCCCACCGCCCAGCAGTGTGGGGCACCCTCTACCAGGCCCCCACCCATGTCTCCCACCACCCCCACCCCCCAGCCACCATGGGCTGCCCCCACCAGGCCCCCACTCATGTCTCCCACCCACCCCCAACCCCCAGCCACCATGGGCAGCCCCCACCAGACCCCCACTCATGTCGCCCACCACCCCCCCAGCCACCATGGGCAGCCCCAACCAGGATGCCACCCGTGTCTACTACCCCCCCACCCACAAGCCACCGTGGGCAGCCCTCACCAGGCCCCCACTCATGTCCCCTTTCACCCCCACCCCCCAGCCACCATGGGCAGCCCCCACCAGGCTCCCACCCATGTCTCCCACCACCCCCACCCCCCAGCAGTGTGGGGCACCCTCCACCAGGCCCCCACCCATGTCTACCACCCCCCACCCCCAGCCACCATGGGCATCCCCCACCAGCCCCCACTCATGTCCCCTATCACCCCCACCCACGAGCACTGCAGGGGCAGCCTCCACCAGGCCCCCACTCATGTCTCCCACCACCCCCAGCCACCATGAGCAGCCTCCACCAGGCCCCCACTCATGTCCCCTATCACCCCCACCCCCCAGCCACCATGGGCAGTCTCCACCAGGCCCCCACTCATATCTCCCACCACCCCCACCCCCCCAGCAGTGTGGGGCACCCTCCACCAGGCCCCCACCCATGTCTCCCACCACCCCCACCCCCCAGCCACCATGGGAAGCCCCCACCAGTCCCCCAAATATGTCTCCCACCCACCCCTGTCCCCCAGCCACCATGGGCAGCCCCCAACAGGCCCCCACTCATGTCTCCCTAACCAACCCCACCGCCCAGCCACCATGGGCAGCCCCCACCAGGCTCCCACCCATGTCTCCCACCACCCCCACCCCCTCAGCAGTGTGGGCCACCCTCCACCAGGCCCCCACCCATGTCTACCATCCCCCCACCCCCCAGCCACCATGGGCATCCCCCACCAGCCCCCACTCATGTCGCCTATCACCTCCACCCACGAGCAGTGCAGGGGCAGCCTCCACCAGGCCCCCACTCATGTCTCCCACCACCCCCACCCCCCAGCCACCATGGGCAGCCTCCACCAGGCCCCCACTCATGTCTCCCACCCCCCCAGCCCCCAGCAGTGTGGGGCACCCTCTACCAGGCCCCCACCCATGTCTCCCACCACCCCCACCCCCCAGCCACCATGGGCAGCCCCCACCAGGCCCCCACTCATGTCTCCCACCCACCCCCAACCCCCAGCCACCATGGGCAGCCCCCACCAGACCCCCACTCATGTCTCCCACCACCCCCCCAGCCACCATGGGCAGCCCCAACCAGGATGCCACCCGTGTCTACCACCCCCCCACCCACAAGCCACCGTGGGCAGCCCTCACCAGTCCCCCACTCATGTCCCCTATCACCCCCACCCCCCAGCCACCATGGGCAGCCCCCACCAGGCTCCCACCCATGTCTCCCACCACCCCCACCCCCCCAGCAGTGTGGGGCACCCTCCACCAGGCCCCCACCCATGTCTACCACCCCCCACCCCCAGCCACCATGGGCATCCCCCACCAGCCCCCACTCATGTCCCCTATCACCCCCACCCACGAGCACTGCAGGGGCAGCCTCCACCAGGCCCCCACTCATGTCTCCCACCACCCCCACCCCCCAGCCACCATGGGCAGCCTCCACCAGGCCCCCACTCATGTCCCCTATCACCCCCACCCCCCAGCCACCATGGGCAGCCTCAACCAGGCCCCCACTCATGTCTCCCACCACCCCCACCCCCCCAGCAGTGTGGGGCACCCTCCACCAGGCCCCCACCCATGTCTCCCACCACCCCCACCCCCCAGCCACCATGGGAAGCCCCCACCAGGCCTCCACATATGTCTCCCACCCACCCCCACCCCCCAGCCACCATGGGCAGCCCCCACCAGGCCCCCACTCATGTCTCCCTAACCAACCCCACCGCCCAGCCACCATGGGCAGCCCCCACCAGGCTCCCACCCATGTCTACCACCCCCCCACCCCCCAGCCACCATGGGCTGCCTCCACCAGGCTGCCACTCATGTCCAATATCACCCCCACCCCCCAGCCACTATGGGCAGCCCCCACCAGGCTCCCACCCATGTCTCCCACCACCCCCACCCCCTCAGCAGTGTGGGCCACCCTCCACCAGGCCCCCAGCCATGTCTACCACCTCCCCACCCCCCAGCCACCATGGGCATCCCCCACCAGGCCCCCACTCATGTCCCCTATCACCCCCACCCCCTAGCAGTGCAGGGGCAGCCTCCACCAGGCCCCCACTCATGTCTCCCACCACCCCCACCCCCCAGCCACCATGGGCAGCCTCCACCAGGCCCCCACTCATGTCTCCCACCACCCCCACCCCCCCAGCAGTGTGGGGCACCCTCCACCAGGCCCCCACCCATGTCTCCCACCACCCCCAACCCCCAGCCACCATGGGCAGCCCCCACCAGGCCCCACTCATGTCAAAATCCAAAGTCCAACTATGTACAAAGTATTCTGGGTCCATCATCCCAACAGAAGAAATGAAACCTACCAAAAAACCTATTTAAAATGGAACTATATACAAAAGGTGGAGCAGTGTCCGTCGACTCCAAATAAAAATAAACTATAAAGGAAAGCTATCACTAAATAACTATATACAATGGCGGCGGGCCGTCCAGCGGTTCACTTAGTCGTGTTCCGGGCCAGGGCATCATCGAACTCCTCGTCTATGTCCCGGAGACGGTCCTGTTCCATGGCCCCGAGGGTCCGCAGGGACGCCGACATGTTCACCTCCAACTCCCTGCGGATTGCCTCGAGGCACTGGCCCACCTCAGGGCCCTCCGCATGGAGTTCTCCGCCCTGACAAGCGTGAGCCGCGCCTCTTCCGCTGCTCCGCATCTATGGCGTGGCACAACCGCTGCCACACGGAAGACACTTCCCGTCCAGGGTCCTCCTGCCCTCCGGCTGATGCCTGCCCCTCCGATGTTGAAGGCCCCGAGCTATCGTGGCTCCCACCTACAGCCTCCTGCTGCTGCTGCTGCTGTCCATGTGCCCTGTCCGATGGTGCCTGCACATCCTCCTCCAGCTGGGGTGCAGTAGGTGATGTGGCCGACTCCCGACTGTCGCAGGGATCTGTTGTCCACCAGCCTGGCCGCACGGTCGGAGGCAGCTCCACAGGGCACGAAGGTGACACATGGGTGGGAAGATGGCATGGAGGACGACTGGGGCATAGGGAGTTCCGTGGAGGAGGGGGTCGGAACAAGGTCCAGGAAACGGAGGAATCCAGCCCTGGTGAGCTGTCCCAGTGGGTCAACGCAGTCAACGAGCCATGCAAGAAGACGTGCAGACTCATCATGAAAAGACTGCAGGTCAGCTCGCATGGCCCGTTGACGCAACGCCACTCCACCCTGGACAGGCTCAACCTGGTGCAGGATAGCCACATCCGCAGGGAGAGGAAGGCCAGGTGTTTTAAGACAATCCCCTCCCTGAGAACGGGTCTGGAGGTAGGCATCCCCGCTGGTGCAAGATGATGCAGTGACAGGAGCAGGGACAGGATTGTACACAGGCACCTCCGCGGCGGCCTGTGCTGCCTCCTGCCCCAGATCCTGCACTGCACCACTAGCACCAGTGGAATCCCCACCTCCAGACCCCGCCTCTGTCGCTTGCACGGCCTCCTCCTCCTCCAAACCCCCACCAACCTGTATGACTCCGTGCCATCTTCCTCCGTTGGGCCGTGTCGGGTCCCAGCGGCCCCTTCTGCTGCCGAGGAGTTCAACTCCAACCTCCGCCTCTTGGACCTCCCCTCGGCAGCTGCGGCCTGGGACACGGCACCGGACTCCTCACTCCCCGACGAGATCAGAACCTGGGAGGGGATCCGGGCCTTGCGTCTCCGGCTGGTGGTGTGACCCCTGCCGCTGTGCTCCACAGCAACTTCTCCGCCCTCTTCATCAGTTGACGCTGCAGACAGGGAGAAAGAAAACACAGGCATCAGGGCACGGTCCAATGGACTCATACACACATGACAGTCATACATGAATGGCATTGGTAAACCTCAGACATGGCATCACAATCCCCAACACACATGTCATTTCAACTTGCACACATGAGCCATACCACAGCCATATTGCAACAGCCAGCAACATCCATTCACATACAACAGCATGAGCAGCCAAAGGTCATCCACACATCACATGCAACATAGGGAGTACACTACACATGCACACACACCACCAAACTTGCATGCATGTGTACACCTCCGCCAACTGTTGCAGTGTTCCGATCGACATCCATGTCACACCTGACAATCATACCTCCACATCCTGTGCCATGCAAGCCCACACACACAAGCACCATCCATATGTCACCCATGAGACCCCTCGCATGTGTCACCCTCACGGCTCTGTACACCCCCCCTACTTGCCCACATAAAAATACATGTTCAACCTGCACACTCCTGGCACACCACACGCACAACTTACAATCAGTATGCATGTACACTTACCGCTCGACTCCAGACGGGTCTGCCTCTCAAGGACCTGGACGTGGAGCGCTGGGGATATGCGTTCCAGGACCCTCATCTGATCTTCCGACAAGTGGCCCCGGCGCCCCTTAGCATCCGCTGCATTCAGGAGGTGCCGGGCCTTGTTGAGGGTCCTGGACCTGAAGTCCTCCCAGCGCTTCCTGACACGTTCGTAGTCGCGGACTGCCACATCCTCTGCGTTGATGGCAGTCACGATGTCCATCCAGATCCGAGTCCGTCCTTCCTTGTCGGCACGCAACCTTCCGAAGAGGGCATCATACTGCTCCAGGACATGCTCCACCAGGACACCAACTTCGGTGGCAGTGAAGCTGGTGCCCCTCTGCCTCCTTGGCCGGGGGTTGCCACTGGTGCCAGATGTTGCAGTGCCCGACATGGCAACCCCAGAGGCAGGAGTGGGTGGGCAACTGGGTCCTGGGGCTGGGCTGAGGGGTGATGGAAAAGCAGTCTGGAGTCTTCGGTTCCAGCAGGGGTGGTCACAGCAACAGCACCCCTGGCTGATGTGCAGGCAGCAAATGTCAGGGCACGTGGGCAGCAGGCAGTCAGGCAGCAGCAGATGGCAGATGGGAGCGTGCTCAAGGCTCTGGGGGGCATTAATTCGGCCTTCTGGGCAGGAGCGTGGTCTTTCATGTGTTAACGCGTGGCCAGCTTGATACGGAGTGTTTTTGCACGTGAAAATCCAGCACGTCTGCGTGTAATTCGAGGAAAGGCCCTTAGCGCGTAAGCACGTCAGCACACGTCTGTACATTCATTGGCCTAAAGGCCACGAGTGTATGCGCGTCTATGAAGTCACGTGCACGTTGAATATGGCACACGTTTGAAATGTTGCGTGTTAAAAAAATGAAAGACACGTCCGAGTGTCAAAGCGTGTAATTGGTGGAAATGGCCTTAGCGCGTACACGCAGAAGTGACGCTGGACGTGTGGGCCTGCATAAAAGGTACGTGTAGAACACCATTTCCTTGTATGTGCTTTTCGTGGAGAGCGAGTGGGTGAAATCTGTACTTCTTGTCGTTTCACACGCGATTTACTTCACGGAGTTTCAAGTTCGTAGTCCCTGTTCCCTCTGATGGCTTTTTCTCTTTTTTCTCTTTTTCTGGTTTTCCTGGGCCTGTTCCCTCAAACAGCGTTCCCTTCTACTGTTGTCCTGTCTCCTCATACAGCGTACAATTCTTCTTTTGGCGGGGGTGTTGCCAACGCGCAAATGTGCTTCTTTTTCACGCTCTTTTTCCTGGCAGACGGTGAGTCACGCATGTATATAACATCTGTACTTGCCCCGTGTGTAGCCTACCCCTTCAGAGGTCACTCTAGGCTGTGTGTGACACGCATACGTTCATTCTTGTGTTACTGGGTGCCACAGCGTAGTGCAGGTTTTTTTTCCGCACACGTGGTCTAGGAGGGGTTGGGTGCACGTCATCTCCCTTTTTTGGGCTTCCTGTGCATTGCGTGACCCGTCATCTTTCGCCAGGGGTCACATTCAGCCTTGCTAGAGGGTACAATTACCATCTGGTACCCAACCCCTTTGACCCCCAATTGCCCAGGACAATAGTTTACAGCCACTCCCATATGCACATTAACATCAGTGCCATGGTTGGGAGGCGAGGAATCCGTAAGGGTGGCAAAGGTGGACGAGCCACAAGTGGTGGCCGTGGTGGATCCGGTAGGGGACGTGGTCGTTACTTGCAGGGTGACCCTGTCCCCCCATGTGTGGAGGACCAGTCAAGGGCACCCATAAACCCCCCCACCCCCCCTGGTTGAGGCTGATGTGGCTGACACCATCCATGCTCAGCCCTTGTTGGACCAGCCCATTGTGGCACCAGACCTGGCTGACTCCATGGCTGACTTCCAGGTCAGCAGGCCTATGACACGTGCGCTGGTGCACGTTGATGTCATCAGGCCACGTGGATCAGGGGCAGCAAGGTCATCTGCTGCCCCAAGTAGGCAGGGTGGAGAGGCTGCAGGGGCAGCTGTGGCTCCATCCACCCCAGCTCTCACACACCCAGCCAGGACAGTGTCGGTCCTAGTCCATCCTGCTGACATTCCCCCTGACACCATTACACTTGAGCCAATGCCTGCATCAACTCCCATGCTGAGTGTGCAATCCCACACTCCTGATACAGAGTCCACCAGGGCTCCTGCCCCTAGTGTCCAGAGCGGCATAGGACACTCAGGATCACCACCACCTTCCAAGCGGAAGAGGAAGAGTGCTCGTCCGGCACAGGCTGATGCCCCAGACACGACTACACAGTCCGGCCCATCGAGGAAGCCCAGCTTCACGGATGCCGAACTGAATGCACTTGTCGAGTATGTGTCCGCACATGATAACGAAATGGTCATTGTTGCAGGATCCAAGACCACACCTTTACAACGCCAGGCACACTGGCAGACCGTTGCGGACATCGTAAGTGCCCTTGGAATCGTGAGGCACACAGCCAATGATTGCTATAAGCGCTGGAATGACCTAAAGCGCCGGGCAAAGAATAAGCTGGCCTCAAGTCATGCCGCAACTCTAGTGACTGGAGGTGGGTCTCCAGTAGAAGACATGGAACTCACTCCATATGAGTCAGTCGCTGGGACCTACATCACGGAGGAACAGATCCAAGGCGTGGGAGATCTGCCTGATTATGAGGCATTGTCCGGTGAGTGCACATGCATGTGTGTGTCATCCATGTGCATGGTGTGTGTGTGAGGGCTTCTGTTTGTTTGCCAGGTGAGGGTGTGTGCGCCTGAGTCATTTGGGTCACCCATGTGCTTCATGCAATACATTCTGCGCAGCAGCATTTGGCCATAGCAGTATCCCTTCTGCCAACAGTAGACATCTAGCCCAACAGCACGCCAGTTGCCCTTGAAGTGTCACCTTGCCACAACATTGTTGCTTATTTTTCTCTGTTCATTCAGGCAGATTGTTTGCATTCCACCACTTTTACTAGGCATTTATCAGTCCTCTAGTCACATGTCTGACATGGCTATGGGAAAGTGGAGTGACTTTGTTACCTGGATATCATTTGTTTAGACATGTCCCTGTGCAATCGGACCATTTTGGACTGGCAGCTCCAGGTGAAAAATCAGACCTGTTTGAATTAGAAAAGCTATTACATGAGGGAACTGGACTGAATAAATAAGTGCTGCCCTCCTCTCCATCTTCACTCAATAGCAATGGTACATGCCATCTGTGTGATGGCATGTGTATTTCACCTGGCAATCACAGGCCAATGTGTGATGCCACTGCCAGGCAGCATGCAGAAAATGTGTTCATCTTCCATCTTGGTGTCATCAGTGTGTGCCATTTGCCTACCCTTCATACGCAGTGAGGGTGCATGCATGGGAGGGTTTTAGTCATGTGGGACATGTGTCAATCAAGTACTGGTTCTGTTGCTTCTCAGCCCTCATTGTGTGCCATGGTGCTAATGCCTGTTTCCATTTGTTTGCTTTTATGTCTTTGCAGGGGAAGACGCACCTGATACTGCTGGGGTTGTGGAGATGGTGCAGACCCAGGAGGGGTCTGAGGGCAGACCGACCACCAGTGAGGGACGTGGTGTGGTTGTGGGTGAGAACCCACAACTGCTGCAGGTCGTGCTCTCAAGGGGTGTCTCTGGCTGCACCTCCCTCGAGCTGTACTCAGGTGTTGATTCGGATGATGAGACCTACGTGCCGTCGCAGGTGAGTGTTCCTGCGAGGGATTCTGTTCTGTCCCACCCACCTGCACCAGGTCAGAACCCTCAATGGGGATGTCAGTGTTGGCAGCTACGCCTTTGGTGGTTACGGATGCAGGGTCACACTCCGCGACATCTGATCCTGTTCCTGGGCCAGCAGATCAGAGGGGGAATGCAATCCTGCAGCCTCAGGCAGTGCCGGCACAGCAAGGCGCAGTTCGCCTTGCCCCAGACAGGTGTGGTGCCCGCCGACATGGTCTCCGTACGCCACCTGGCAATACCGCATGGGAGCAATCCATTTACGGTATGGCAACCCAACAGGCAGCATCATCAGAGATGATGGCTCAGGCCATGGATAGGGTGGCCACTTCCATTGTCCCCCCGAAAGGCTGATGGAGCGACTACAGCAGGCAACCGACTCCATCTGCCAGTCACACAGGGAGGACATGTTGGCATCCAACAGGGACAGGTGGGCGGCACTGGCGACTCTGCAGGAAGCCATCTCCATAGAGTACCAGGGCCACAGGGAAGCCCTGAGGCTGGAACTCCTTCACCTCAGGACGACTCTTGTTGAGCTTGAGGCTTCAACAAACCGAAGGACAGAACAGCAGCTGGAGCGTCTCACCCCTACGCTCTCAGCTGAGATGCAGGCAACTAGGGCGGAGGTCCGGGCATCCCGTGAGTTGTTGCATGGGGACCTCCGCACACTCATCCTCCAGAACGAGACCTACCACACCTGCATGCTTGCAGCCATGGAGGAACAGACTAGGGCCTTGCGTGGGCTGCCTCCCATAGTGCCACCACTTCCGGATGCAGCTGCACAGCGTGATAATAGCGACAGCAGTGATACTCCCACAATAGGTTAGCCGTGTGGGCCATGAGCCCATGGAGGTGTTTTTTTCGCAAGATCCACACAGGTGGGTTTTGGTGTGCACCCTGTCCTCGGACCTCCTGGGTGGCCTCCCCAACCCCCCCGGGCCCACTAATGGCCATTTTTGATTTTATTTTAAATTTATTTTTTTTTTTTTTAATTCTTTTATTTTTTTATTTTTGGGACAGTGTGTTGCCTTGTGTGGCTCCCGTGGGCATACGCTGCATTGTGGCTGGGCACATGCAGGCTTGTCATGTATTTGGTTCAGATGCTTGGGTTTTTGTCACACACACCCCTCCTGCTTCCCGTTTCCATGGGCTTGCAAAGGGTGTGCCCAAGTGACATTGACGTACATGGTGACATTGGACTCCCACTACATGTGTGGGTAGTCTAGTCAATACTGTGTATACATTCCTAGTGCATATTGCTGTTGTGTTGTACACTGCATGTTGCATTGATGTGTAACTCATTATCCGTGTCTACCTCCTAATTTGCAGGTCCTTTCCTCATGTCTACACAAGGCCCTCTACTTTGGAGATGGGGTCCATGTTGGCAGCAGTGCACCTACAACTCTACATGGCGGCAACACTGTACAGTTGGAAGTGGTGGGAGTGCAGGCATTTCCAGTTGGTGAGACTACTAATTCCTTACATTCGTAATGTCATGTTAATGGTAGTTTTGAGGGTCAGTAGCTGATAAGTGTTATTGCTAAATACCTGCTCAAGTGTGTTGTTGGTCCTGCATTACTGTGAGCATTTCAGGTGTCGCGAGTTTCAATTAGGGACACTGTACTTTGTGACACTTGTGTCATGTTGTGGGGATTACTTTGTTTACCTGCACATAGCATGACATGGCACGGTGTGTCGTGTGGCGGTGCTGGGGATGGGTTAGGTGACATGGCACTGTCCTCATGTTGCATTTTGCAAGTGGGTATTCATTTTAGCTGCATGAATGTGTTTTTTCATGAAACTGCATTGGTGGTGTCTGTGTAGGTAGGGATGCACACATTGTGACACTTCCAGGTGAACAATCTCAGGCTGATATGGTTTTGACAGTTGATTCTCCAGACATTCAGGATCAGTGTCAGGTTGAGTCATCATTGATTGTCAGATGGTATGTGCCAGGGCAGTGTGCACTCCACAGGGGGTGATTTCTATGTGAAGTAATTAGCCACTAGCTGTGTACGGGCTGCCTCCCCCGTGCCCTTTCCCCTCCCATGCGCAGCGGGCATGCATGTGGTTGGGGATGTGGGGGCACCACCATGTCCACGGCCAGGCCCCGGCGTGTTGCAACGTTGTGCAGGACACATGCTGCCACTATGATCCTGCACACTACTGGGGGAGCGTATAACAGCTGCCCGCCAGAACTGTCAAGGGAGCGAAAGCATGACTTAAGCACTCCGAATGTGCGCTCCACTATGCCCCGGGTTGCAATGTGGGCTGTGTTATATCTTACCTCGGGTGACATGGTGGGGTTCCGAATTGGCGTCATCATGTGGGGGCTGAGAGGGTAGGCACTGTCCCCTGTGGAGGTGGTGAAGGGTATCATTGGTGGGGTTGTGAACTTGCTCAGTATCTGACATGCATGCATGTGCAGTGGCATTCATACTCACCAAGCAGCCATGTATCGCCATTCCGCCCAGCTTCTAGGTCCCGGTTTAGGGTGGACATTCGGTAAATGAAGCTGTTGTGGGTGTACCCGGGATAGTTGGCATATACTGAGGTGATGATTCCCTTGGCATTACATACTACCTGCACGTTGATGGAATGCCAGTGCTTGCGGTTCCTATAGATGTGCTCAGATGCCCTGGGGGGACGTAGAGCCACATGGGTGCAGTCGATGGCACCTAGCACTTTGGGGAATCGTGCCACACCGTAAAAATCCAGGGCGGCAGCATGCCTTTCTGCAGGTGTTCTGGGCAGGTATATGTGCCTGCGGACTGATAGGCGTGCAGTGATGATGTTCAAGACCTGGTGTAGGCAGCGTGACTGCGTGGCCTGTGACACCCCACCCACTATGGCACTTGTCCGCTGAAATGATCCAGTGGCTAAGAAGTGCAGTACATTGAGGACCTTCTCCAGGGGGCTGAGTGCTTGGGAGCACAGGGTGGGTGATGTGAGGTCATCCTCCCACTCACTCACCAGGTCCAGTATTATGTGTGGTGGAAACCTGTACCTCCCATACACCTGGTCATCAGGCATCCCGAAAAGGCTGGTTCTGGGTGTGAATATTCTGGCCCTGACTATCCTCCTCCTCCTCCTTTGGTAGCCCACGGCCACTGCTGCTAGGAACGGTATATTCATCCTGGCGTCTGAGCTTGTTAGTTTTTTGCGCGCAAATTTATGCATCGCGGGTCGACGTATGCCTGCTTCCTACTGACGTACGTGTTTCTTTGCGCATGTTGTAGGCGAGCGTGTGAAACTTCCCGCACACCCCTGAAATTCAGTACCCAGGCCAATAGCGTGTGGAAATTCCCGCGCACCCCGGAATACACGTGCGCTGATGTACTCGCGTGTGTACGTGCCCGTGCACCCCTGAAATACACGTACATAGGCCAATCGCGTGTACGCGCACTTTTGTCCAATTACACGCGATGACACTCTGACATGCAGTCTTTCCTCGTGTGCTCCGTCATCACGTGCTATGAGGGAAACACCCGTGCGGGTCACGTCACAGAATCGCGTATGCGTGCTGACGCGCTTACGTGCTAATGGCCTTTCCTCGAATTTCACGCTGACGTGCAGGATTTTCACGTGCCAAATCACTCCGTATCAAGCTGGCCACGCGAAAACACACGGAAGACCACGCTCCTGCCCAGAAGGCCGAATTACTGCCCCCCAGTGCCCCGAGCAGCCTCCCACGTGCCATCTGCTGCTGCCTGCCTGCCTGCCTGCTGCCACCGTGCCCTGTCATTTGGTGCCTGCACATCAGCCATCTGCAGGGGTCCAGTTGCTGTGTCCACCCCTGCTGGAACAGAAGACTCCCGACTGGGATAACATTGCTCCACAGCCCAGCCCCAGGACCCAGTTGCCCACCTACTCCTGCCTCTGGGGTTGCCATGTCGGGCACTTCGACATCTAGCACCAGTGGCAACCCCAGGCCAGAGGGGCAGAGGGGACCAGCTTCACTGCCACCGAAGTTGGTGTCCTGGTGGAGCATGTCCTGGGGCAGCATGATCCCCTCTTTGGATCGTCCCACGCCAGCAAGGAAGGATGGGAGAGGATCTGGGCCGACTGTGTGGTTGCCATCAACGCGGAGGGCGTGGCAACCCGCGACGTCCAGAAGATCAAGAAGCGCTGGGAGGACTTGAGGTCGAGGACCCTCGTGAAGGCCCGGCGCCTCATGGAGGGGGGCCGGGGCAGCATGAGTTCCATCCAGATGAGGGTCCTGGAACGCGTACGCCCAGCGCTCCACGCCCAGATCCTTGAGAGGGAGACCCATCTGGAGATGAGCGGTAAGTGGCCAAGCATTGCTGTGTGAGACAGGGCATGTTGCGGTGTGCTGGTTGTCTGATACTTGCCTGTATGTGTGACATAGGCCATGTATGCATGTATGTGTGCAGGGACATCATGGTAATGCATGTGCGACCAGTGATGTGTGAACCACATGGTTGTTGCATGTGTTTAAATGCGACATGGGGAGCCCTATGCAGATTTTACACATGAGAGCATGCCAGTCTCTCTTCCTGGACATGGGTGGGGGTGAGGGATGGGTGCTGATGCCAGGTACATATATGATAGCCATGTCTGTGTGCCTGACCTGCGTGTCTGTGACTTGTGAATGCCATGGATGCATGACACAAGTGTGTGACAATGCACAGATTCACTGATGCAGCCTAGTTATCCTTGTATCCGCTGTGTTTGGGGTGTATGAGGCCAGATGGATGTGACTCAGGTGAAGTGTGTGCATGTGATAGGCATGACCCATGATGCATGTGAGTTCCATATCATTGTATGTTTCAAGAGTCCATTGGACATGTGTGTAAATGTCCATGGCATGCACCATGCCTGTTACTGTGTGTGTCTTGCCTGGACTGACCCATGTGTTGTGGAGGGACATGATGGAAGTGTACTTTGACAGTGGTACTCATCTGCTATTGCTTCCTGTCTAGGGGACCATTGTACAGTACCCTGATGCTTGTGTTCTATGTCTCCCTCTACGCAGCGGCTAGTGAAGAAGAGGGCGGAGACGGAGCTGTGGAGCAAGGCGGCGGGGATGCCCCCACGGCTGCAGTGGAAGGGGTGGGTGAGCCCCCACAGGGGCCTGCTACGGCGGAAGACGGTGAGGAGCCATCCAGGTTGGTGGTTTCCACAGAGGAGGAGGAGGCCGCCACTGAGGCACACATGGGTCCTGGTGGGGGCATCCCTGCTGGTGCAAGTGGTGCAGTCCAGGGGCAGGGGCAGGAGGCAGCACAGGTCACCGTGGAGGGGCCTGTGCATGTCGCTGTCCCTGACCCTGTGAGTGCACCACCATGCACCAGCAGGGATGCCCCGTCCCAGTCCCGTCCGCAGGTAGAGGGGATGTCCATGTCACCTGACTCCCCTCCACCTGTGGACGAGGGGACCCGTGGCCGTATGGAGAAGGTCCTGATTGGGGTCGCGATGCACGCGGGTGCAATTCGTGATGACCTGCGTGCTTCCCGGGAGGAGCACGCACGTCTTCACGAAGAGCACCGTGCCGACGTGGCCCAATTGGGATCTTCTATGTTCGGGGGTTTCCTGCATGTGTCGGCCAATCTGGCGGCCCTCTCCTCCTCTGTGGAGACTATATGCCGGTCCTTCTCCTTGCCGTCTTCCGGCCCAGATGCCACCAGGGCCCCCTGTGGACCTGCCCTGACCAATGCAGCCATCCCTGCCACAGTCGGGAGTCGGAGGTCCAGCAGGGGTGGACACCACAGCAACTGTACCCCAGCAGATGGAGGATGTGCCGGCATCATCAGGCAGGGCACGTGCACAACGGCGTCGGTGGATTCCATCAGCCTGGATGCCGTCGTGCAGGCAGAGGCAGTTGCGTCAACGTGGAAGGCATCATGGCTCGGGGCCATCAACATCGGAGGGGCAGATGGCGTCGTCCCTGCGGACCCTCGAGGCCATGGAACAGGACCGCCTCCGGGACATAGACGAGGAGTTTGATGATGCCCTGGCCCGGAACACCACGGAGTGAGCCGCTGGACTTGCCCGCCGCCTTTGTATATAGTTCTTTAGTTTTAGGTTTCCTTTGTTTCTTCTTATGATTTGGAGTCGACGGACACTGCTCCACTTTTTGCATATAGTTGCATTTTAGTTAGGGTTTTTTGTAGGTTTCCTTTGTTCAGTTGGGCTCATGGACCATTGGATGTTTTGTACATAGTTCTTCATTGGATTATTTTATTTTATTTTTTTTTTATTTATTCACCATGGAGCAATGGTCTTTGCATTTATTTTTCTCTCTCGGATTGATTTTATTTTTAATGAGACTTTGGACAACATTTTTTTGGATTTGGAGTTTTGATTTTTTTGGACAGACATGCAGCTTATCTTTTTTTCATTGCCATTGTAGTTGGTTTCATTTCATTTGCATTCAATTTTTTTTTAATACAATTTTGTTTTCATACTTCACTGTGTGGTATCATCTCATTGGTTTCATGCATGTCATGTTGGGTGTTTTCCCATTCAATTGCAACCATTGTGTGTGTCGGACATGGGTTCATTTGCTTTATGAACATTGGGGGTGTAACATGTAATTTCCATTTCCATGTGGGTGAATGGGTTACTTGGTAGGGCCTTTTGGCTGTGGAGGCTGACCATAACGCACATGATTGGGGATTGTGAGGACCTGGGTGCAGGGGGACATGAGTGGGGGCCTGGTGGAGGGTGCCCTGCACTGCTGGGGGGTGGGGGTGATAGGGGCCATGAGTGGGGGCCTGGTGGAGGGTGCCCCTGGATGCTGGGGGGTGGGGGTGATAGGGGCCATGAGTGGGGGCCTGGTGGACGGTGCCCCTGGATGCTGGGGGGTGGGGGTGTAGGGGGACATGTGTGGGGGCCTGGTGGACGGTGCCCCTGGATGCTGGGGGGTGGGGGTGCAGGGGGACATGTGTGGGGGCCTGGTGGAGGGTGCCCTGCACTGCTGGGGGGTGGGGGTGGTGGGAGACATGAGTTGGACATGAGTGGGGGCCTGGTGGAGGGTGCCCCTGGATGCTGGGGGGGTGGGGGTGGAGGGGGAAATGAGTGGGGGCCTGGTGGAGGGTGCCCCTGGATGCTGGGGGGTGGGGATGGTAGGGGACATGAGTGGGGGTCTAGTGGAGGGGGCCACACACTGCTGGGGGGTGGGGGTGGTGGGAGACATGAGTTGGACATGAGTGGGGGCCTGGTGGAGGGTGCCCCTGGATGCTGGGGGGTGGGGGTGCAGGGGGACATGAGTGGGGGCCTGGTGGTGCTGCCCCTGCACTGCTGGGGGGTGGGGGTGATAGGGGCCATGAGTGGGGGCCTGGTGGAGGGTGCCCCTGGATGCTGGGGGGTGGGGTTGCAGGGGGCCATGAGTGGGGGCCTGGTGGAGGGTGCCATGGATGCTGGGGGGTGGGGGTGCAGGGGGACATGTGTGGGGGCCTGGTGGAGGGTGCCCCTGGATGCTGGGGGGTGGGGGTGATAGGGGACATGAGTGGGGGCCTGGTGGTGCTGCCGCTGCACTGCTGGGGGGTGGGGGTGATAGGGGCCATGAGTGGGGGCCTGGTGGAGGGTGCCCCTGGATGCTGGGGGGTGGGGATGCAGGGGGGCATGAGTGGGGGCCTGGTGGAGGGTGCCCCTGGATTCTGGGGGTGGGGGTGCAGGGGGACATGTGTGGGGGCCTGGTGGAGGGTGCCCCTGGATGCTGGGGGGTGGGGGTGATAGGGGCCATGAGTGGGGGCCTGGTGGAGGGTGTCCCTGGATGCTGGGGGGTGGGGGTGCAGGGGGACATGAGTGGGGGCCTGGTGGAGGGTGCCCTGCACTGCTGGGGGGTGGGGGTGGTGGGAGACATGAGTTGGACATAGGTGGGGGCCTGGTGGAGGGTGCCCCACACTGCTGGGGGGTGGGGTGGTGGGAGACATGAGTTGGACATGAGTGGGGGCCTGGTGGAGGGTGCCCTGCACTGCTGGGGGGTGGGGGTGATAGGGGCCATGAGTGGGGGCCTGGTGGAGGGTGCCCTGCACTGCTGGGGGGTGGGGGTGGTGGGAGACATGAGTTGGACATGAGTGGGGGCCTGGTGGAGGGTGCCCCTGGATGCTGGGGGGTGGGGGTGATAGGGGCCATGAGTGGGGGCCCGGTGGAGGGTGCCCCTGCACTGCTGGGGGGTGGGGGTGGTGGGAGACATGAGTTGGACATGAGTGGGGGCCTGGTGGAGGGTGCCCCTGGATGCTGGGGGGTGGGGGTGATAGGGGCCATGAGTGGGGGCCTGGTGGAGGGTGCCCCTGGATGCTGGGGGGTGGGGGTGATATGGGCCATGAGTGGGGGCCTGGTGGAGGGTGCCCCTGGATGCTGGGGGGTGGGCGTGCAGGGGGACATGTGTGGGGGCCTGGTGGAGGGTGCCCCTGGATGCTGGGGGGTGGGGGTGATAGGGGACATGAGTGGGGGCCTGGTGGAGGGTGCCTTGCACTGCTGGGGGGTGGGGGTGCAGGGGGCCATGAGTGGGGGCCTGGTGGAGGGTGCCCCTGGTTGCTGGGGGTGGGGGTGATAGGGGGACATGAGTGGGGGCCTGGTGGAGGGTGCCCCTGCACTGCTGGGGGGTGGGGGTGATAGGGGCCATGAATGGGGGCCTGGTGGAGGGTGCCCCTGCACTGCTGGGGGGTGGAGATGGTAGGGGACATGAGTAGGGGCCTGGTGGATGGTGCCCCTGGATGTGGGGTGATAGGGGCCATGAGTGGGGGCCTGGTGGTGCTGCCCCTGCACTGCTGGGGGGTGGGGGTGATAGGGGCCATGAGTGGGGGCCTGGTGGAGGGTGCCCCTGGATGCTGGGGGGTGGACGTGCAGGGGTACATGAGTGGGGGCCTGGTGGAGGGTGCCCCTGCACTGCTGGGGGGTGGGAGTATTAGGGGCCATGAGTGGGGGCCTGGTGGAGGGTGCCCCTGCACTGCTGGGGGGTGGGGGTGGTGGGAGACATGAGTTGGACATGAGTGTGGGCCTGGTGGAGGGTGCCCCTGGATGCTGGGGAGTGGGGGTGCAGGGGGACATGAGTGGGGGCCTGGTGGAGGGTGCCCCTGGATGCTGGGGGGTGGGGATGGTAGGGGACATGAGTGGGGGCCTGGTGGAGGGGGCCCCACACTGCTGGGGGGTGGGGGTGGTGGGAGACATGAGTTGGACATGAGTGGGGGCCTGGTGGAGGGTACCCCTGGATGCTGGGGGGTGGGGGTGCAGGGGGACATGAGTTGGACATGAGTGGGGGCCTGGTGGAGGGTGCCCCACACTGCTGGGGGGTGGGGGTGGGGGTGCTGGGTGACATGAGCAGGTGTGCAGGGTAGTCCCCTGTGGTGTCGGCTGCCTGCAGGGGCCGTGGAGGGTGTACAGGGAATACCTGGGAGCACACAGCCAAATCGCATGTAGAATTTCCCGCGTACCCCTGAAATACACGTACCCAGCCAAATTGCGTGTGGAAATTCCTGCGCACGTACCTGGCCAAATCGCGTGTGGGACTTCCTGCGCACCCCTGAAATCCACGTACCATGCCAAGTGGCGTGTGAAACTTCCTGCGCACCCCTGAGATCCACGTACCCAGCCAAGTCGCGTGTGGAAATTCCCGTGCACGTACCCGGCCAAATCGCGTGTGGAACTTCCCGCGCACCCCTGAAATCCACATACCCTTCCAAATCGCGTGTGAGACTTCCCGCGCACCCCTGAGATCCACGTACCCAGCCAAATCGCGTGTCAAAATTCCCGCGCACCCCTGAAATCCACGTACCCTGCCAAATCGCGTGTGGGACTTCCCGCGCACCCCTGAGATCCACGTACCCAGCCAAATCGCGTGTGAGACTTCCCGCGTACCCTGAAATCCACGTACCCTGCCAAATCGCGTGTGAGACTTCCCGCGCACCCCTGAGATCCACGTACCCTGCCAAATCGCGTGTGGAAATTCCTGCGCACGTACCCGGCCAAATCGCGTGTGGAACTTCCCACGTACCCTGAAATCCATGTACCCTGCCAAATCGCGTGTGAGACTTCCCGCGCACCCCTGAGATCTACGTACCCAGCCAAGTTACGTGTGGAAATTCCCGCGCACGTGCCCGGCCAAATCGCGTGTGGAACTTCCCGCGCACCCCTGAAATCCACGTACCCTGCCAAATCGCGTGTGAGACTTCCCGCGCACCCCTGAGATCCACGTACCCTGCCAAATCGCGTGTGGAAATTCCCGCGCACGTACCCGGCCAAATCGCGTGTGGAACTTCCCGCGCACCCCTGAAATCCACGTACCCTGCCAAATCGCGTGTGAAAGTTCCCGCGCACCCCGGAATACACACACACGTTATTTTTCAGTCAGCGGGTGTCCGTGTTTGTGGGTACCCCTTTGCACGTCATTTGTCCTGGAGGGCCACAGTATAGGACATTCATCATAGCTGTATATAGGTGCTATTTGTTGGCGCACCTTTTGGCGCACATTTATTACAGGCACAGAGACGCTACCGCCTGCTTTCTTATGGCGGTCGTGTTTGTGCCTGTGCGCTGGTTTGACCGTGCGCTTTTTTGCCCTATTCGATTCCATGAATACGTGTTGTAGGCGAGCGTGTGGGCGTTCCGCGCACTTGCACCCTGTACTTCCCCCGTGACGCCCACATTTTGGCAAGTTGTTCCCCATTCCAAGTGTTACGCCCCGTGTTCTGCCTACTTTTGTTGTGTGCGCCGCGCTATGTGCGATTTTCGCTGTGGCCTGTGCGATTTTCGCTGTGACCTGGCGCATGCCGTTAGATGGCCTGTGCGCCAACGTGCGTCGCGCACTTTTTTAGCGCACATCCGATGCTTTTCTCGCGCACGGCCTTCCATGAATCGATGTGCGCTGCTTTTCGTGCGATTTTCGCACTTGCACTGCGATTTTCGCTATTCCACTGCGAATCGCACGTTTTTGGCCACTTGCGCCGCGCTAATTATTCCATGAATCGGCCTATAAATCGGGTGATGATGCATTTCATGTTAGAGGCAGGTTTTTAGTGAGATTGACAGGCATAGCATATACATTCAGGAGATGGAAGTGGCAGAGCAGAATAGCAGAACAGCAAAATAGCAGTGCAGCAGACATCTGGAGTTGTGCAGTGCAGACAGACAAGATTTTTCCAGACGAAACTGCAGAGGCTCTCTGGAGACTGAGCTAACGGGCGGTAGACACCAGGGAAAACTGAAGCTTTAGCAGACGAACTGTGTCCTTTGTGTGAGTGGCTGGGCTGTGCAGAGTCCATGATACTCCTGTGTGTTGATAATCCAGTTCAGAGGAGTCCGGAGATAACAATGCAGGAATCACTGGAGTGAAAGGTAAATATATTTGTGAAGTGAGGAGTATGTATGGATGATTGGGTTTATTTGTATAGTCAGTCAGGATCAACTGGTCATTTTTATGAATAATGCATTTTTAGCATGTGAAGGAGATACAAATTTGAAAGTGTAAATGAGAAAAAAGAAAGTTGTGTTTTTTTATTTTTTTTTGTTTTTCTCTCTTAGACTGTGTCTTCTGCCTATTGTGTCAGGTCCCAAGGTCTGTGGTAAGATAATAACTGTAGATGTTTATTCATAAATACAGACTGGTCATGCAATCTAATGTAAAGGTTTGATTTTGTATTAATGCTTATACCGCATGTTCTCAAATAATACTGTATATATGAACAAACATTCTTAAAACTGAAACAGTGGGGTTACGTTTTCTGTGTCTAAATGCATTCAATGACAAAGAGGGTATGACATTACAGGGAAGAGCCCCAGAGTGCCAAAGAAGGTAATACATTTTTCTACAGGTGGTAAAACAGGAGGTACATTTTGGTGTTCATAGTAAGCACGTTTAAAAGCGTATGATGCATATGTGACTGGTGAATCAATCACAATGGAAAATGTTTTATAAACAAATCTGTCAAAGACAGTAGTCCAGCATTGTAAATAAGTGGCTGGGGTGACAGGTATCACTGTCAACATATTTTAGTTTGATAGGCTCAGCAATCTGTATTTAGAGTTGACCCCAAGTAGAATACAGGTAAAGGAGGGGAGTCTTGTCATACCGTATAGGGCATTACCATAATAACGCTAAGCAACCAATTTACCACAATAACAAAATACCACCAAATTAGGTATAGCCCTCTGACAAAAACCCTAGCAAACCAATAACACAGGACTGTTTGAAATACCTCCCGCTAAGCTGTCCCATGAACAAAATAGCTGCTTCTGAGTGGCAGCACCTCCAATATGAAACACCCTTCCCCTTGATCTAAGACTATGTGGGGCATTATCAGTTTCAAGTGTAGACTCAAGACCCTTCTGTTTGAATAACCCCAGTAAAAATTCTCTCTGATTCTCTGGCCTGGTTAATTCTCTGTTTTTGTTTTTATGGTGTATGTCCTGTCTTTGCGCTTCTATGCCCACGGGCATTGTTCCAGTGTGTTACAAATCCAGTTTAAGGGACGTTATGGTTCCAAGTAAAATCGTTTTTTTTTCGGTTTTACTTGGAACCATAACGTCCCTTAAACAAAGTTTTTTCACTGAATTTCACAGGTTTTTAGTAGCACAACTTAACCACAGCGTCCCTTTAACAAAGTTTTTTTTACTGAATTTCATAGGTTTTTAGTAGCGCAAATTAACCATAACAACTCTTTAACAATGTTTTTTTACTGAATATACATTTTCATAATGTAAATTTGATAGATGTGTACTAGGGTTCCCTTACTTTATATACAATTAACTTAGAGCATACCGAACACCCCGCTAATGATTTTGATTTCCGTTGACGGTCACGGACGATATCAACACTACCCAAACAAGCAGGGGGTTTTTGAAATTGCTCTGTCATACCATATAAACACTATGCAAGTTGAAAAAGCAGCACATATGCACATTATATATATTAATAAGTAAGCAGTGGAACCTACATATTTAACACATCAACCAGCCATTAAAATACAATATGTAATACAATGGAGTATACCATAACAAAAAAGATATACCTCCAACATAATTACCTCACAGAAACTGCAGAGCTAGAAGCAACCGGAGACCTACACAACGAATACAACTTTCCAGAAGCAAGTAAGTAAACTTCATTTTTTGTATATATTGCTCTACTTTGTGTGTGAGGTACAGTATAATTAATATATTTTTGGTTTTTACACAGAAATGTGCAGTACTTTGGAGTGGCTGGAAAAAATTGTTCCACTTGAGGAAATGTCTGAAGAGAGTGATAATAATGGTAGACACTTATCAATATGAGGAAATTAATAATCATTACCTAATGTGTACTTAACATATATATGTTTATTTTTTAAAGACCATACAAAGATTGAAAATGTGACTCCAAAAGACACAATAGAAAAGACTCTTGAATGCTTTAAACAGAAAGTAGACATTCTTAAGGAAAATTTCAATAGTTTGAAAGAGTTAGTGGAGGATCACATCAAAGAAAAAATTAAGTACCATTGTCCCACCTGTTCCTGTGCCCCCTCTCCATGTCCCAGTGAACTATCCCCAAACCGTGAACAACAAAATAAAGGTTTTGATGAGATTTCCATCCCTTCATCTCCTCCCATCCATCCTCTCCAAACTGCTAATTCCCCTATTTTTGTATCAGTTTATGCTTCCCCCTCTCTTTCATAATTTGTGTGTATGTATATATATATATTATAAAAGAAGTTAAAATGACGGCGGACAGCACGCCTGTCTGGCCTGTCCGTAATTAATAAAATGTGGACGTCCTAAGGACACTACACGTCTCTGTACCATTCGCAACCAAGATGGAACTGTTCTTAGAACACACCAGCTGTCCGGGATGTCCGTAAATCAACAACATGGAAGTGTCCTAAGGACACTATACCTGTCCGTACCATTCGCAACTAAGATGGAACTGTCCGTAGAACAGGCACAGTGTCCGGGATATCCGTATCCAAACAAAATGGAGGTGTCCTAAGGACACTATACCTCGCTGTACAGTCTGCAGCACATCTGCGCACATGCGCACCATACCCATACGTCCTGCAAACATTGCACCTGTCCGTAACTGTGTCTCTCACTTGTGTCGCACTTTTAATTAGTTTAAGGACCCGAACACTGTCCGTAGAACACCCGCACGCATGCGCACGACTGCTCCTGCACATTAGCTGTCCTGCGGACACCCGTTCCCTTCATGGACGTGTTCCCGACGTCATCATGTGACCGCACCAACGCTGAGCATGTGTCCTAATTTGCGGACTCTGTCCGGATGCCCAACATTTTAAAAGAACTTATTTAGACAATCCAAATTATTTTACAGTAAAAAATCACAATTTCACATGTCCTAGACAATGGCCCTGGCTTTCCACATATTTTTTGTAACATTTTGAATGCTTTTGAGTGTTCGATATTTTCTCGCGGTGCGCCCCTCCACCCCTATAAAAAGCCACACCCCTGAGCTGATCTTCATTGTGCTTCTGGCTATTGCAGATTGACTTTTGCTGCCTTTAGTGCTGTAGCGAGATTACCTCATGAACCCTAATGGCATCCATGGCTGCTGTTGCTACATCAACCTCATCACCACCCCCAAACCCTCCACTACCACCACCTCTCCAAGGGCCTGCAGAGGGGAACACGCGTGAGGATGAAGAGGATGAAGAGAATGAGGTGGAGGAACTCCCTACTACCAGCACTCGCCGGGGGTCTTGGGTGTGGTAGTTGTTTACCGTTTATGATAACGTACCAAAAGCATGTGCCGACAAGGTCACCTGTAACAAGTGCAAAATAGTGCCGTGGGAGACGTGGTTTATACAGCTTTGGAACTACATCAATGAAATGACATCTAACTTCATTCCACGGTGCGGACATTCGCAAGGTTGTACCTTGTGATGAAGGTAGTAGGTTGAATTCCCCCACAGCATCCTCTGTTTCCGCTCCTCTCACCACAAGAGACACTCCTGTGGGAGAGCGCATCCCTCCAGCTGCTTCACAGGTCATTTGCGATGCTGTTGACCCTTATCTTTTGAAGGCCACAATATTGTGTATGTACTGTGACGCAGTACTCTGCACGGGGAGAGTCTTTGAAGTGCTTTCGAGACTACGGTCACAGACCACCAGAAGACCTGCTACCTACCTAAATAAGGCCCACCCTACACCTGCCTCTCTCCACCTGTCCTTTCTTATCCCTGTGGTTGGTGTCCCTTCCTTACACTCCTTAGCCCTCCTCTCCTGGTTTTTCGTGTTTAAAAAAGCCAAACAAATATAAAACAACAACAATTCCCCTGAAAAAAAGCTCTTTTTAGAGCCGCCTTTCACAGTTTAAAAATAAAACTTTCAAATAAACAGTGCAGTTCCCTGCACATTTTTTAAAAGTCTGCTGACAGTCTTAGTACAGAAACAAATTTGGGGAGCTGCCCTAGCAAAACCAATGCACTTTTCTCTGGGAGTAAATAGTGGCTCTAAAAAGAGCCTTTTGGTGGTGTTTTTGTGTGTTTGAAAAACTTGGAATCGTCAACATCGACTGCAAAATAGATGACTATAATTCCAAAAAAGGTTGCAATGCATTTTGTACATTTCTCAGAAAAATCTGATTGCCAGCATATGTAAGATAGACTCCATCTCTGCGAAAAATGAATGTGCTACGAAACATAATATTTTCATTGTGAAAAGAGGACATGCCAAAATCTCTTTGAAAGGCACAAACAGCCTTATTGACATTGCGCATCGCTTTCTCCATTTGTGGACCAAATGAGGAAGAGCGCAGCCACATTTGTCTTTGCACAATACGAGAAAAAATTAGTTGGGAATTTGGAAACATGTCCATGACCTTCTCAAGTCCTTCTTTCATTGCAAATTGCAAAGAAATTCCAGACACATGTCCTAAACTGTTCCCTCCACAATGAATTATAATTATGTCAGGATGATGCTCTGTCTGGAAAGTAGCACAAAGAGGTACCAAGTCCAGCCACTTCATTCCACGCACTCCAGGCCAGTGCACTTCCACATGAGGTAATCCAAGATCTGCAGATACACCACAACGTTCTGCATGCACCTCCACCCAATGTATCCATGAGTCTCCTAAAATCCAGATAATCTGTTTTCGAAAACACACAGCCATAGCTATCCCTTCTTCTCTCAGGAATAATACGTCCTCACTAAATCTCTCCTTACACAAAGCACCCACTAAACTTTACTGACCAATCCCTAGCTCCGCTCATTCTCATTTGCATGCCTCTCCACCCCAGAATGCCTGTATGTAATACGCACTGTCCGCAGACTACCGCATGTCCGTGGACATGTAGGAGAACTAAGCGTGGTGAATGTACATGTAAATAGTGTTCCCCATTACCCCTTTAATGTGGGCTCTGAAAAGAGCCATTTTTTTGGTTATTTCTTTTGCAGATGCCTGACAGACACCTGTTATTTAGTATTTTTTTTTTCCTTCTTACTTTACTCCTAAAATCTTCACATAACCTGTTCCAAAGCAACCCTTACATTCCAAAAGAACATGGCATTTCCCAAAAAGATAGAGAAACACCATCTGCTTCAAAATAAGCAGCATTACTCGAAACAATACTCTCATTATTACAGAAAAACGTACCAGCTCTTAGCATGAAAGCACACATGCCTCGATTGATTGCACACCTAGCAATGCTTTGATCATGACAAAAAACCAAACTGTTGTCCCATTTTGCTCCAGGAAGTAATCCAGAAAAAATTACTTTCGCATTTGGAATGATGTTGATTACTGCTTGAACCAACTGTTCCAAATCTGCCAACAAAGTAGCGGAACTCACGTAGCCCAAATGGAAAGCACCATAGTGTAAGACTACCACATGGGGACTGTTCATCCTACGCTTATCTCTCCAAACTTGGAGAATTGCCTCTACATTGCAGTCAGTCACAGCACTCCACACCTACTCCACTCCTATAACATCGAAATTGTTTGCCGCATGCCTGCATTGAGAATACTCCTGTAAACCATGGACAAACATATCTCCGAGCACAAACACCCTGACTTTCTCCACCTCTGCCATCTTCACTACACACACACTCCCTTTCTAGACAAACCAACAACTGATTGGCTGATCCCTACAGTTCCCTTTCCATGCTGGATTTGCTGGAAAACCCTGTATGTGGCACGCCCTACCCACGGACAGCAGCGGTGTCCACGTGGCACCTAACTCTTAGCCAGCCCTTCTACCCTTTCCACATCACTCTTGGTCATTGGATATAGCTAAGCAGTCACACAACCATCCACCAATCACATCCAAGACCTCTACATCTAACTCCATCATCAGAGTTCCGCACTTCAAATGTACCGTTGATCGCTCTGAATACAAGTCTCATATCATTGGAAAGCACCTACTACAAAAACTACTGTACAAGTCTCGAAGATTTCTACTTACAGCTCCATACATATCCACATGCATGATTACAAAGTACAGGTATGCATATGTTTTTCAGAGTACATGTACAACGCTTATGATTCCATATAAACAAAGTAATGCCACTAAATCTGAATAGCCAATACATACAGGCCAACGCTCCCGATTTAAGCGCAAGACTCCCGATTGTTCATTGAGAAATCACACTATTTTTTACTGTCTCCCGCATAACCTATACATACATGCCAACCCTCCCGATTTAAGCGCAAGACTCCCGATTTTTCATTGAAAAATGTCACCATTTTCTACTGTCTCCCACCTAAATTAATACTAATCCCAATGCAATCGTATGAGAAAAATAAATGTTCCCGATTGCTGTGGTGAAATCTCCCTCTCAGGTGCTCCCGATTGTTTGCATGTCTAGTTATAATATGAAATTATTCACATTTTTCCCATCTACTATAATGACCTATCACTTCCAAACCTCTATGCTATCTAGAACATAGCTGTAAAAAATCCAGTGAATTTCATGAACTTAAAATTCTACTCATTTGCGAAGCATGTTCAACTAACATACTGTAAATAACATATAAAGACTGCACATAGTCAAATGAAATGCATGCATACACTATGTTCAAATATCAAACAAGAATACTACCACAAAAACATAAAAATCAACGTGTACATTAACATCAGTGCTATAAACACACAAAATTACTAACTTCTTCCTTTTACAATTGCAGTGAAGACCACTCTCCTGAAAATCAGCAGCATCTAAACTACAAACAACATATCCAAAGAAACCTGGTCATTCCACAAAAAAAGTACATACAATACTACCTTTATATTCACTGTGTGGTTCATTCATGTAATTTGCGCACCAAAAAAAACATCGATTTCTGCTTCTCCTCACCACTAGCTCACTTTCTACTCTCATCTGAACCGCAGTGTAGTAACATACAAACAGAAGAATAGCCTTACACGACTCAGCACTAATTTGCACTGGTTCCCAACTCATTGTAACTGCCCAATGCACATTCACTCAACACCACATACATCTTTCCCATCAAACTCATACACGCATGCACACAGCACACATACATTGCAAAACAAACCAACCCATACCTTCTTTGCTTTTCAACAGACCCCAAAGAAGGCCTACCAAAAAGCAAGTCTGTAGAAAGCAACGGAGAAATAGAATAAATGAAAATAAAATTGTCCAAAATAAGCATCCATCCCTTCCAGAGTTTGTACAAAACATTCAAACAAAACAGCTAATGCAGTCATTTAACGAAACAAAAAGAAGCGTCGAGTACAGAAACTCTGCCTCCTCTATCAAAATGTAAAAGAAAACAGAAAGTGATTAACAAGAATTTAGCTACCACTACTGCTAAAACTGCTCCCGTAAATCTTGATGTAGTGGCAAGTAACCATACCAAAAAAAGTATTTTAGCAAAAATGTTCCGCCACAGAGTCATTCAGGATCTGATAAAAACAGGAGCAAAATCATGCACAGCCCTTAAAACCTAGCATAGAAAATTAATTGTAGAAGCTCTAAACTGCAATCAATAAACACAATGTCAATAAAAATAACTTCTTAAATGTCTGTGGAGGTGAATGGAGTCACACCATAAGCACAGAACCATATTTTAATGAAGAAGCATACAAACAAGACCAAACAAACACAATTGTCATCCATAGCAGTGGACGAGGTTGTAAAAAAATGAATAATACCATCATGGAACAAGAAACACTGCTTACAAAAATATCTCCAGAAAACTCAGAATTACCTCTCCATTTGACTGAACCAGAACTTCCAGTATACAAATGGCCATGCACGTCATGTGTAACATTCCCAACAAATCTTTAAAATCTTTACGCCAGTACCTCAATCAGTATGTGAAAGGTAAAGACAAAATCAAAATGAAAGTGCTGCAAAATATGGATACCTGTCCAGTGCGCAAATTCACAGGACTACAAGGACATTCATTAGCCTGCATTTCAGGACCTATTTGCAAAAGCACCTTCCATTATATCAAAATGATATCAACACA
Source organism: Ambystoma mexicanum (assembly GCF_040938575.1). Classification (NCBI taxonomy): domain Eukaryota; kingdom Metazoa; phylum Chordata; class Amphibia; order Caudata; family Ambystomatidae; genus Ambystoma; species Ambystoma mexicanum. The sequence continues at coordinate 186,462,598 of NC_090935.1, forward strand.
TCATTCAACTGTAAGAAATCTAGTCTATAAACTGTACTATGCTAAAAGTCCTCCTTTAGAACTAGCCAATTTAAATAACACTCTTCTACATGGTACACCCAAAGACCTACAAGAAGAAATGGACCGTATTCAGAGAAAATATTTTGGAAGTGAAAGCCACTTACAAATGCAATAGATTTAGAACAGACTAGCAGCAATTCTGCGCATGGCAACCTTCTACTATACACATACAAAAAATAAATACTAAAATGTAAAAGTACATCCGCTGAAGTACCAAATATGTGTGTGTGTGTTGCCGCAGAACTTTTTACAAAAGTAACACAAAACTATAGACGTAACATACAAAATAGAAGACAATGAAGATTCCAAATGGTTTGAAATAGCTTTCTAGCTTTTAGCAGAAAAAAAATACGAAATAAATGACCCCTTAATACTTTGCAGTTACTGCACTACAACACTTGACAAAAACCAAACTCCTTCATGTGCTTTCACAAATAACTTTGAAATAATACCACTACCAAAACACCTGCAACAACTCAATTTATATGAGAGCATCATAATTCAAACAGTACACCCAGTTCACACAATAATATGCCTTCAACCAAAAACAGCAAAATTACCTCCTTCTGAATTGGTAAAAGGCATTTGTGGCAAAGTAGTTTACTTACCATTAGATCTGATAGAAAATGTGCACACTCTAGGAGTGCAACGTCCAATAGAGCAATCTTTAATTGTCTTAGTAAATGGTGTACCAACAAAAGACAAAAAGATTTTGCAACAGCTCGTGGACTTACATAAAGTTAGACAAGCCTTGGAATATCTAAAAGGCAATAATGAGTACTACACAGTAATACATTTTGATGAAAACTTAAGGGGAACAACTGAAATCATTCAAGAGTCACCAGAAACTGGTCAATTTGAACTTCTGGATCCTGCTGCAGTATCCAATATTTTAGACCATTATACAATTCATCCATTGCACTCTAAAGACAGCATAGATGATGCACTAGAAACATACCACATGCGAGAAACCAAAGGATCACCAATGAGCATATGGGAAAAAAGTATAGAAGCACATGCTTTTCCTCTACTATTTCCTACTGGCAAAGGGGGAAGGTACGATGATAGACCCACTCAGATAACAGCATCAGAATACCGCTCATTACAAATGTATTCTGAAGATCCCAGATTTAGACAAAATGTGGAATACATATTCCACCTACTCTTTGAAAGTGAACTAGCTGGAGTTAAACACATATTGAAATCGGGAACCCACTTTCAAAATATGTCAGCTATGCAATTAATACAAAAAGTGCAAGAAAAAGATGAGGTTTTACATTCAAGCATTACAAAACTGTTTGCAAAGAATACTGGTTCCGACGTCACGGAGATGTGCATTGCATGATCAGAAACCTTGGACCACCCACTTGGTTTGTTACATTAAGTTGTGCAGAATATGCATGGGAAGATTTACATGATTTCCTACGCATATCAAACAAAAACAATACAAACAGATATACTAACACCTGGAGAACTTTACTCTCTAGATCCTGTTTCAAGATATTTCCACCATTGTTTCATTGCTATGCTACACTTTATTTGTAATAAAACTGTTCCTCCCCTCGGAGAAGTGCAATACTTCTTTTGGAGAAAAGAATACCAAGGCAGAGGAGCACCATATATCCACATGCTTTTATGGATTAAAGATGCTCCTAAATTTGGTCAGGACAGTGATTCCACTGTTTTGCAGTTCATCCAAAAATATGTCACTTGTGAAATCCATTCACAAACAATACATAGTGACCTTAATGCACAAATTGTACAATTTCAAAGACACAAATGTGGCAAATATTGTCATTGCAAATACAAAAACAAAGGGATATACTACACCAAATGCCACTTTGGTTTCCCTAGACCAGTTACATAAACAGGTGGTGAACAACTTCATGTCTTCAGTTCGACATAGTGTTAAACGTAAATCATCTAAGAACACATATTACATAAAAAGAACAGAAGAAGCAAAATATATCAATGATTACAATGCAATCATTGCCCTCTTATGGAATGCAAACATAGATGTGCAGTACATTGCAGACAATTCCACTGCAGATATGTTACAGCCTACTTAACAAAAGCAGAAAAAACAGAGCTTCAAGACCTCTGGAATGACCTATCATCAGACAAAACACTATCTCAGAAACTGTACAGTTTAGGCATGAAAATGCTCTCTCCTAGAGAATGTGGCACCTACGAAGCTTCAGAGCATTTAACCAGTACTGCTTTGTATGGAAAATCTGAAAATATAGTATGGCTAAGTCTTGGTCTTGGTCCTGCTAAAGCTAGAAAAATAGTTCTCAAATCTTATGACAACATAGAAACAATAGCCAAAGATGATCCCTACAGCCAAGTCATTTTGAAAAACTACTAGACACATACTACCCGAACAGGAGTACCACTTTGGAAACCATGTGTCTATACCACATAGCCCAAAACTGTGCATACGAAAATAATATAAAACCTGATGAAAACAATGGTAGATATAGAATGACAGATTGTGAAGGCAGCTTAGTGAAACTTACTAAATGAAGCTTAATTAATCATATCAAATTATCATTAAAAAATCCTCAACAGAAAGAACTATATTACATGTCCCTGCTACAACTTTTTAAACCATGGAGAAAAGAAGAAGAGATACTAGATAACTATGACTGCTGTGAAGATGCTTTCAAAGCAAATGAAAGCACTATCACTGATATGAACTTTATGCAGTACAAAACAATGTTGCAAAATGAACAGCAACTCGAAGAAGAACTCCAGGCCCAACTATATAAGGACACCTCCGACAGCTGTTAACCTTCTGTAACAGGATGCCAAGAACCACTGGGACAGCCACTAATAGCAAATGAGGCAGAATTAGCTATGACAGAAGTAGAAAACACCATGTGTCACTATGAAGAAGATACAGAAGACTTAACTCTACTACAATCAAAACCTAACAAAGACCAGTGCACCATTTTTGAAGAAGTAACAAAAGAAATTGCACATGGTGTACAACACGAAAATAAAGAATGTACTTGCCAAAATAACAAACCTATACTACTATACGTCAGTGGTGAAGCTGGTTCAGGCAAAACATTCTTAATCAAAATCATCAGCAAGTTCCTTCAACAATTGACAAACAACAAATTGTCAGCTGTTGTAACTGCCCCCACAGGTTTAGCTGCCTACAACATAGGCAGAGTCACTTTACACCGATTACTGCTCCTTCCAGTAGTACACCAAAACAATTAGACTATTACAAACTTTCTACAGAAGCTGCAATGGAACTACGCAGAGTACTAAAACAAATGAAAATGCTACTAATAGATGAAATGAGCATGGTCTGCAACATAATGTTGGTTTTGCTTCACCTCAGATTGCAAGAAGTACTTAAAACAAACTACGAAGAACTCTTTGGAGGAAAACACATTATTGTTTTCAGTGATCTTCAATTGACACCAGTGAAAGGTGAACCTATTGTTAAAACCTTAGGACACAAACTCTGCCGTAAAACTGTTGGCAGCATAGGAAATGTCAACCTTTGGCAACTTTTCCAATACAAATAATTAACAGAAAACATGTGCCAATCTGCAGACCTCACCTACGCCAACATTTTAAAAAGTATTTGATTTGGTGTACTATCTCAAGAAGCACAAACAATATTAAAAACCCGTCACATACATGCACTTTATGGTGATAACTCATGTGCTGCTGATGTTATGGAACACAATTAGCGCACAACAATGTCAATTGTATGGCCTTAATGCCAACTCTTGCAAACTGCTCCAACTTCAATGAAACAAGGTTAAAAAAAGAAATGCAACCAATAATTGAAATTTGCTCCACAGACAAACTGGACGTACATGGTATGACACTACCAATGTGTCAACAAGCCACAACAAGACTAAATACCTTAGAAAATTCTATCTCCAACACAGCTGGTGCGGAGAACATATTAAAATTATCCTTAAACTGTAGAGTAATACTTAAACATAACCTTGACGTGGAGCAATGACTAGTTAATGGAGTACTGGGTACAGTTGTTGGCTTTCAAACATACACACGTGACAACAACATTCAGTTTGTCAATATTCTCTTCGACAAACTTTCAGAAGTAAAAAGGATAGGGCGTTCAACAGCTTGATTCCTTCTCTTCAAAGACATGTATGTACGCAGAGAACAATTTTATCTAACTCTTGCATATGCAGTCACCATTCATAAATCCCAAGGTCTTACCCTAGAAAAAGCATTGACAGATATTGGTAACACATTCTTTAAAGGAGGCATGACCTACGTAGCACTATCACGCTTACATAGACTTGAAGGTCTATTTCTAATCAACTTTTATGCAAGTAAAGTCAACACTGAGATTCCTTGCATTCTAGAATACAATAGACTATGTTCACTATACACCCCCCCATATTAAGCATATCCTGTTCCACAAAAAGGAAAACGTTGTAAAAGAAAACAAATTCAAACTGAAATGCAACAGAATCTGACTGCAAATCCTCCAAAGAGAGTAAAAGAAGCTATTCTTCAATTACCATAACCAAAGAAGAACCTATTAGTCAAAGTAACTCAGGTACTTCTTCAAAGAAGCAACACACATAACTTGGACACAGAACTATCTGGTCCATTCAAATTTTCAAATGTAGCTGGTGTAAGTTGTTACGCAAATGTAGCAATGAATATTCTATTTCAATTGCCACCAATTGTCACAACATTTACTTACACAGTACAGACCGATTGTGTTTTCAAATGCTAGTCCTTCATAGAAACGCAACAAACAATCCTGACAACACGTATAGTGTTCACGGAATAAGACAAGAATTGGACTACTGTGCTGGAATGGTTAAATTCACTATAAACTCACAAGAAATTCACAAGAATTTCTAATCTAACTACAAGTACTGGAAAACAAAAACATACCTATAAATGAAATCTTCCAGATTTCCTAAATGCGGAAACATGCATGCACTCTCTGCAACAATGTGAAACAAGAACAAATCCCTAATGAGCGCTTTGTGTACAAAATGCAAACCATGGCAGATTATGTACTACCTGCAATTCAGATAATCGCTCCACCTTACTGATACAAACACATAGTAACTACGTAATACTAATGCTTCTAGGTTACAATGCAGATGGTACCAAAAACAACTGCAAGCTGACTGGATTCACACATGGTCAAGTATCACTTGGTAAGAAAACCTTATTTAAATATGCATAGGGTAAGAAGCAGCTTTGAAACAGAGCAATCATTTCTCTGCATAAAGGTAAACACTTTCTGCTACTACTGCTGCTTTTTTCCTTACTTCAATTTCCTTGCATATATTCATATGTGTTGTTGTCTCTTTGTGTTTTGTCTATAATGATGCAATTATGTAGTAAGCAGGTTTTATTACCTACTTATCACATGTTTCACAGTACACAAAACTCTAATAAGAAAACAGTTATCAATTCACTATTCAACATGGCAAGCTTATGAATATTACACCTCCATTATGTATGCTGCACACAATGCCTATGTTTCTACATGAGTAGCTTACTATACTGGATATAACTTAATAATAGAATGCTATTTATATCAATGCATTGCTTAATGCACTCATTAGCACTTGATATTTATTGCAATGATCCTTGAGACGTTTTGGTGAACATTATAATAACAATACCTTCTACAGAGTTTTCATGCAAAGTAAATGCACATGTGATGTCATCAGCGATGTCATCAATGACATTTGTGATGTCATCTTTGATGTCCATCTTTGATGAATTTGCAGAAGATGACAGAATGGACAAAGTAATCATTCACATAACTAGTACACTTATTAAACATCTTTTACTAGAAGAGGCTCGGAACCTAAGCTGCTGAAGGAATCACGGAACCAAAATGACTAAAACGAGAGATCGGGCTTGAGAGATGAAATGCAGAAGCCGAACGACGAACATGATCAACTGTCCAAATGTCTGAATATGGCTTCAAATTCACAGACTGCAGAAAAAGGCATTACCTGGGCTTGGCAAAATGAGAGTTTAGCGAGATTTTATAATGTTCTGACAGATATAACACTAGGTCGCAACAGACTACAAATATCCTCTGCTCAGCTAATCCATTTACACAATAATCTTAAAGCGTCTATAACGTCAAGAACCCAAATATCACCTGTTGTCAGAGAGGCATTCACAACCCTACTAAAAACATTTCAAATGAGAAATGGAAGCTCTAACAAACTGAGATTTGGACATTAACATCATTTTGACCGCATAATTGTGGAAAAAAAAGAAAATTAATAAGGTGATACGAGCATTAATATATGATGGTCCGACTCATCGACTGATATACAAAAACAAAATCAAATAAAAATATAGAAATTGGAGGAAAATCCACCGAAGAACCATTATGCTAAATTACACAGAGTAGATGCTAAATAACAACAAGTCAAAAAATACCTCTCAAATTTGGTCGATGATCAACAATCTCGAAATTCCACAAAATGCATTGAGGTTGGATTCTATCACGACCACAACCGGGATTGATAATTTTTCAAAATTCCACGACCCGCACTGATATTAGACTGAAAGGAGGATCGAGAAAGATGGGACATATTTGACATAAACTACTAATCTGTGAGAGAAGTGATAATCAAACAGAATAAATCCAGAGCCCCAGGGCCAGCTGGCCTCACAAATGCTCTTCTCAAAAAGCACCCTGATCAATGAGCTGAAATTCTAACGCTGTTATTCCATCAGGTAATCAAAAATCAGAATATCTTAACATCATGGAAAACAGCTGCGATAATTCCAATTTTTAAAAAGGCCATAAGAACTATACCAACCCACTATCGGCCCATAGCGCTACTTGATGTGGTTAAGTTATTTGCATCTTTTACCCTGAAATCATTCAGCAGGTGGAGCATAGAATCCGACCACTGAGACGATTGGCAAAGTGGATTTGTGAAAGGAGTGGGTACCTCCTTAAATCTCATCATAATTAACATCTTGAAGGCACAAACTGAACGATCAAAGGGAAAATAAAATCTGCACAGCTTTCATCAACCTCACTGAAGCATTCTATTCTGTTAACCAACCTAAACTTTGGCATAAACTGAAACAGCGGAGTTGCCCGATTCCAACTCGTCATCCAATCCAAGATCTCTATTCGAACTCCACAATACACATACGGTTAGTTCAACTTGGGATGCTGACCAAACCGATTGCCAGAAATAGGGGGCTAAAACAAGGTTGCCAATTGGCAGTTGATTTGTTTAACCTGTTTATCTCAGACATTGATCAAGTATTCAATCACATCAGAAGTTTCCCGTCCAAAATCGGAGACACTAAATTAAGTTGCCTTTTGTATGCTAACAACGTAGTCCTTCTGGACCAAACTCCAATAGGATTACAATACCAATTGGACGCATTGCAAAATTACGTTCAAGCCAATGGGCTAAAAATTAACCCGATCAAATCTAGAGTGATGGTCTTTGGAGAACAAAAAGATCGAAGGTGAGAAAGAACAACACCTGGTATATAAATGGGGAGAAGATTCTGCAAGTAACATCATTTACATATCTAGGCGTATGTCTTAATACCAGCAAGATTGACAAACCATGATTGGAATCATTAAGAGCCAAAGCCATACATTTTGCTAGTCAAGGTAGAATGCTGCTAAAATACTGTGGGTTCTCCCTTAAACCGTTGTTATCCTTTTATCAACTTATTGTAACTCCTATTTTACCATACAGTGCTGAAACAGTCTTTACATTCCGATCTAACAGCTGGACGGTCATCGAAGATTTATTTTGGAAGAGAGTATTGCAAAACTCCCCTTAGTACACCAATTCAAGCTCTGCGCATGTAATTAGGATTAACCTCACTAACGGCGATCATAACATGGAAATCGCTAGCACTGACTCGCAATTTCTTAGAGCGACCAGCCAAAAGCAGATTCTTAGAAATAAGAATTGCGCTGACAAAAAGCAATGATCAAACTTTACAAGAATGGAAAATAATATGCCAAGCCATCATCGCAGACCTAGACAAAACTGACTAAACACTCATGGAGAACCCCAATAAGATCAAGAAGAAACTTTACATGAGGGATTTGATTAACACACAAAATACAAGACAAAAGTTAAATCTCTGCTGAAGACCAATCCCTGAAAGAAGAAAATTAAATACCATACCAAAATATCTAGAAGTTTTCCCAAATGCATTGTTTAGAGACCAATACCTGAGGTTCAAGCTGAATCTATTCCCCACTGGTGAAATCCTCAATGCAAGATCAAAACAGATTCAAAAATGCAGATTGTGCCAAAACGGAGCGACAAAAGAATCACTGAAACATTTGGTCTTATTTTTCCTAGAATTGGATGCTGTTAGAAAACAATTAATGGTGGGGATCACCAATAACTATGTGTGTAGAACAGCAGAAGACTGGTGGCTTGAATTACTGAGAGGACAACGATTACATCTTACATTGGCGTTGGTGAAACTTCTATTGGCAATCCTTAAGAAAATCAGTAACGCCAAAATCAACTAGTCACCAAGCAATAACCAAACAGATCCTTTGTGTAAGGAACATTAAGGACTCCTATCTCTTTCCCTTTATTCACATCTCGATTTGTCTTTTCTGCTTCTTGTTTTTGAATTGTAATTAAGCTGTGATAACTTATTTTTAATTAAATTTTATTGTAACATCAAAGGCAAAAGGTTTGTAAATTATAAACCAAATAAAGCCTAATAAAATTAAAAAAAAGAAATTCACATGACCTGGTTCATTGCAGCCTGTGCCCAGAGAATTCCGCTTTAGATTATTACATAGATTGAGGAGGGAGCCGTCATTGTCTATAGTAAAAGAATGTAAAGTGTCACTCATTGTGAGTTTGCTAGGAGATACACCCTCTAAATTAATTATTTTAGGTTCCAATGCAGTGACTCCCGGTAAAACCTTTGGGTTTAAGAAGCCAGTAATAGGGTGTACAAGTTTGTTTATGCTTCCCTCCGTATCACGAAAGTCTGATCTGCCCTTTTTTAGTCTCGTGGCAGTTTTCATCTTGTCTAGCTGTATCGAAGGACTCTGCAGCCTCTTACCTAGTCTTGCGGTCTCACTCCTCAGACCAGGTTGGCTCTGCTTTTGTTGTGGCATTCTCTGTGCCGGCAGCTACTTAATCCACACGCGTTTCTGTTTAAGTGTTCTTCTTGACCGGGGATTGAAGTGATAAGGGCAAGCCATCAGCTGGCCCTAGAAAGCTAGCTCAACTGGGGTGCATTGCAGGCCGTCCATGTGTTGAGCACCCCTTCCACCCAAACACCAGAAAACTCTGCCTCACTCTGCTGAGGCTTCACCAATGCCTGGTCTCTTATACCCACCTCCAAGGGGAAAGAAACAGCAGTAACCAAAGAAAGACTGTTGCTGGGAGCGTGACTCTCTCAATGTTCATGGGTTTGCTTTGCCTCACTCTGCCGAGGCTCCACCACTGCCTAGTCTCTTGTACCTGCCTCCAGGGGTAAAGAAACATCAGTAACCAAAGAAAGACTGTTGCTGAGAGCGTGACTCTCTCAATGTTCATGGGTTTGCTCTGCCTCTGCCACACTCCGCCGAGGCTCTGCCACTGCCTGGTCACTGCCTGGTCACTGCCTGGTCACTGCCTGGTCTCTTGTACCCACCTCCAGGGGGAATAATACAGCAGTATCCAAGGAAAGACTGTTACTGTGTTTGATGGGTTTGCTCTGCCTCATTCCGAGGGATATATTGTTTGAGGGAACATAAGCATATTTCTTGCTGTGAATTTGTGCTGAATCCATACATTAAATATGTGAAATATGTGTCTGCAATGATATTTAGGTGTTTTACTTGTATGAGTGCTTGTGGGTTTTTTTATTAGGATTTAATTAGCCTTCATGCTTTTCAAGTATCTCATGTTGGCCCTGGAGAGATTATATCAACCCACATTTGTTTTAGTGAGCAGGCTTGTACGACTGTAATTTTACTTTTGGTTTCATCAGGTGTACAAGCCAATGCACCCACATTAGTGTCCTAATGGACCTGTTTTGTAGCCATTGTGCACAAACCTATTATTCAAAGTCCTTTCTCATCCATTTTGTTTTGGGCTTTCCTTTGATTGAAGAAACCAAAGAAATACTGAAGCAGACCTAATATGTTGCTTGCAGAAAGGTGTGCTCCATAACCCTATCACTGCATGCTCTATTTTGGTTGTTTGTGACTAGTCCCTAGCGCTCGACAAGGAAGTACACAACTGTGTGGGTGAGCCTTGGTGTTTGGTAGTGTTTAGGGCCACCTAATTGGCTAGCCACCAAAGTATGTATTTGACTGCTCATTTGTGTAATTTGAAGGCTGGCTTCAACAGCCCATGAATGTTTAGATATATCTAGGGGATACCCAATCCACTCCGGAATTAGGCTACATTCTTCCTGGTATTTTGTATGCTTACTGTCATGACAAAAGATGTTGCTTCTGTTGTAATTGTACATACTCGCTGCGTCCTGTCTACTTCTCTAAGTTCTATTTGTGGCTGCTGGTCATCCATCTTGGTCTGTCCTGATCACACACAAGGTCCACTGCATTTGATGATGTGGGATCCTAGTGCTGCAACCATTTCTGGGACTTTTTAGCAAAATGATGTCTCGGTTATTAGCCCTGGGATAGCGAGCTGATTTGTTTGGGCTTTTTTGGATCACTGCCACAAATGTCTTTGTTTTAGGAGAGTTTGATAGCTGCCCCTATTTGCCCTTCTAGCCATCAACATATGATTGGCTGATTTGTTGGTCCAAAGTTCATGTTCCCCTGTAACTGACTCCTGTTAGCCTCCATATAAATTATCTTGTACTTACCGGGTGGTTTCTTTGTTCCTGAGCTGTGTTTTTCTGGAGACAACATTGTGAGTACTGACATCTGGCCCTTTTTGGTTGGTGTCTCGAGATATGTACCTTTAGGGTTCCCTGTGGTCCATGGTCAAATGTTTCTGCAGGCCTCATGCAACCGGGTTCTGCCATGTACTTGCATTGGGCCAAATCCTGCTGTGCATCCTTTTCTCGTGAGGCTTCTGGCTCTCAAACCTGAGACTGGAACTCTTCAATGGGGTCTCCTTTAGTGTCCGCTGGGGTAGGTTGCAGCCTTATCCACACTTTTAAGGGAGATAGAGATGTACCTGCCTTTTCCCCATTCCCTCAGCTGTGCCTACCAGCGTTGGCTTGTTGATTCCTATGGAGAACCTTTGAACTTACTTGAACATTCTTTTCAAAATTATTTTTAAGGGACCTTTCTGTTCTGGCACATTTTTGCTTGCCCTCCTTGGGCTCAGAGAGTTTTAGGCCAAAGACTAGAATGTTAGCATGTACCACTGATTTTAATGCGGTTTAAAGTATTACTTGACGATCCTGTCTATAGTTAATATTTTACATGGTGTAATTAAAGTATATACTCTTATAGAAACTTGACGGGAGGTTCCTTTATTTTGGACCATTATACTTCTCAGTCTGGGTTGCTACTGAACCACATTCACACCTTCCTTGAGAGCATAACCTTCCCTTGGCTCATGTTACCACAAAAGGCAAAGGAGGTATATCTCTTGGCATGGGCTAGTTTTACCTTTATGATTGTGTTGGCTCTTGGTTTGTAGGAGTTTGAGGGCTGAGTGGTCACTTTTACTTCAACCCATCCTTTAACTTCTACAGAGTAGAAGTCAGTTTGTCACAGGCTGCCACCCCAAACACAGAACAGAATCATCCGAAGTCCCAGTGGTTGTTGACGGCTTGGATATTATCGATCAATGTGACACACGCCTATTAGTCATTATAGAACTCTCTACCACATTCGACACAATTGACAATGACACACTACTATCCTTCATTATTCACATAATAGGCTTTTCAGGCACCATCATAAAATGTTCTTATTCATACCTATCTGGGAGATACAAGGTCACCCAGGCTTGTTCACCTCCCAGTGACTGTGGTGTCCTTGGGGGTCCATACTCTCTCTGGTATTATTCAATCAATGCATGGAACTACTCAGTGCACTCCTAACTGACACCAATGCGTGGACAAAACTCAGGTATACATAAAATATAGGGGTTCCCAGGTACTCAACCACCTCTATGAATAATTTGCTGCAATTCAAACATGGATGTCAAGTGCCTAGTTGAAAACCATCACTGCCAAAACAGAATTTAGCCTGTTAGTCCCCATAACCATGCAGGCATCCCCTCAAAGGTGGCTTCATGGTATAAACTTGGATTGATTCATCCCACAACTCACCAACTCAGAGCAATCTCCTGGATTCATTTTGGATAACAACCATTTCAAAAGAAGATAGCTAAACTGAACAAAATGGCCTGGCATGAAATCCCTGCACTTCAGAAAAGATCAAATCCCTCCTGTCACCCAGGAATTCTGAATGGCAGTGCGGGCTACGGTAATCTGGGGGAGGGAAAAACCTATTAACAGGCCTCCCACCCTCACCGATGGCCCCCCATAAGGCAGCCCACCATGCAATGGTGCACTCCATCACTGGGGCACAGTGGTTTGACCACATCTCCCCAACGGTATGCAAGCTGCACAGGTTGCTCTTAAAGCTGGGATCCCATTAAAAATGCATTGTTCACCTACAAGGCTACCTCAGCTGACTCACCACCTTACCAGGTTGCTAAATTAAATACCTCTAGCGAATCAAGACGTACGTGCAGAAGGACCAGTCCCAATCTCAAGACTAGATGGGAGTGCAAGGATGAAACTAAGAACCATTCATTCTCCTGCTGCACTCCAGTCCTCTGTTATGCATCTGCACTGTTGTACACCTTTGTAAAGCCCTATGTTGTTTATCTGTATTGTTGTATACCTCTGTAAAGCACTCCGTTGCTTCTCAAAGCTAGGTCTGCACTCAATAAATACAATAATATTAATAATACCAATAATAATAATAATGATAATTATTATTATTATTATTATTATTATTATAACGCACAGTACTGTATTATTGTCTGCATCTCAACACTCTTGCTGTTAATGTTACCCTAGTACTGCTGTACATCACTGATACTTCTGAACTATTTATTTTTATTTTTTTAATTCATATAGCTGCACAGACACATTCAAAATAATCACATCCGCCAAGAAGATGCTGGGACTTATGGTGACGAATATGATTGTCCAGAACACTTAAACCAGGGGTGCCCAACATACAGCCCACGGGCAAATGCGGCCCTCCATCCCGCGAAATGTGGCCCGCCAAGACTGTTTACTTTTGTAATGAGATATGGCCCACTTCAAGCAGTTGGCCTCATTTCATTACATGAGTAAACAGTTTGACTGGGACCATTGCTGGGGTCAGGCTTTCATGACAAGTCTGCACCTCTATTAGAGCGGCTATTAACATTATCCTTATCTCCATTATAATGTATGCCCCACTCCCCTGCTTTGTTTAGAGCAGAAAGCAGTTAAGCCACTCCTGGGGCAGGAGGCATACATTATAATGGAGATAAAGATAAGGTTAAAAGCAGCCAATTAGGTGGCCACCAGGGGGTGCGCGGATGAGCTCCTCTCTTGCGTGAGCTCCCGTCCCGAGGTCCCGAAACATGGAATGAGCCCCCACTTTTGGACCCCCCGGAGTTAAAACTCGAGACAAAGGTTTATGAAGGTATCGACCATACACGGGAGAAATCCCGGGTGAAAACGGCCCAAGCTTCCAGTAAATATTGCCAAGAACCTGTGGCGGTGAAAACGAAACTTGATGGAGGTTGAGCCCTCACATCTACGCAACATTACTTTTGGAAGCGAGGACCACACGGTACAGTCGATTGGATTCAGTAGTGGGGAAAGGGCCTGAAACGAGGTAGGCGGTGCAAAGCCGGTCGCCCCGCGGAGACGACAGAGGCACGGGCCCTGTGCTCCCTCTTCTGCTGAGTCATACTCCCACGGAAGGATTACTTCGCCCCCCTCTGCAAGGAGCGTGACCCAAGAGAAGTGAGTGACTCTCGCTGACCCCTCCATCGCTTGGCGGTAGCACACAAAGCTTTCAGCCCAAAACTGCGACACAACTGATTGCGGCCTTGCCGGCGCCCCTCGCCCGGAAACCCGCGAAACCGAATATAGGCAACACGCTGCCTTCCAGCTGTGTGGTGCCTTGGGGTTCAAAGATAACGAAGAAGCGGGCACAAGATGGATGCACTTTGCGACTGATGCACGGGTCCCCACGTGAGGGTGTCCACGGGACGTTGAGAGACTACGAACAACCCTGCTCCCTCAAGACGATAAGGCCCTTGCTTGGACGGTAACAACAAACGCATCTCCCCCACAGAGGGTAAGGCCCCCAGCGACACCCTTACAACAGTCCGTCTGGGCCAGACACCAAAATAATAGAAGGGGGAAATTGGTCTAGGGGCGTGTGCCTCCTCTGTGGTTCTAAGTACTTGAGCTTTTGTATCTGCAACACATTGAATCTGCATCACCAGGCGCATGAATGCCCGCCAGAAACTTGCCATATACGCATACGGATTAGCACCCCGAATTGACGTCGGACCCACAATGGCCACATCATCAACTGTTGGCGCGGAAACTGCCGCGACGAAAGGAGATATTGCGGATGTACTGGCGGAAATAAGAAATATGGGTGCCAGCATAGGAGGACAAATCGATAAGCTCACACAGCGCCTTGATAACATAGAGGACAGGGTTGAGGGCGTTGAGAACAATCAGGCCTCAATTGATGTCCTAGAAACGCAGCTCTCACACAGAATAACCGAATTAGAACCGAGGGAGCAAGAATTTAAACTCAAGGTGGACGATTTGGAGAATCGCGAAAGGCGAAACAATCTATGCTTTTTTGGGATTCCTGAGAAGGAAGGAGAGACAGAGGAGGACCTAAAAACGACTCTTCACAATATCATCAAGCTACTTGTTGCGGACGACAACATTGATGAACCCAAAACGGAACACATTCATAGAGCAGGAGGCCCACCTGGAGGCCCGAGGTCGGTGCTGGCAAAATTCTACTGTTATCAAGATCGGTCGCGAGTGCTGGAAAAGGCACGGAGTGGGGGCACAATTACCCTAAGTGGGGCCCAAATAACAATATACCAGGACCTCTCCGCCCTGACACTAGCCCTGAGGAAAATGTGCAAACCACTCACGACGTGGCTAAAGTCTCGGGACACGCGCTACCAGTGGGGATATCCGTTTTCTCTCTCCTTCGAACATGAAGGCACGAAGATCAGGCTGAGCTCCGAACGGCAGATCAAGGATTGCATCGCTGACTTACTGGGCCTGCAGGACTGCGAGGAATCCAGCGACCATCCTCCAAGGGATGGTTCAGAATGGCAGAGACAGGGACCAAAGAGGAGGAAGGTGAAAGGTTCAAGGAAATACCACAGAGGGAACGGTTCTTCGGAGGGGGGCAGCTAAGCCTCGATAAGTATAGTACTCTTTGCTTGAACTGACATTTGATATACGGACAACATGGTTGCTTTTTTTTTTTTTGGGTGAAATGTGATAGAGACTTCCACTCATGTTGCGGTATTGAGCACACTCTGGGGGGAGGTTCTTGGGGGCTCATTATTTATTTTGATGTTTACTCTACGAGGGGACCGTGAGGTAACGGTTTCCACTGGTGGTTCGGTTCAGGGCGAATGAAGCTAACTCGGCCCGATCGGATGCCACCAAACTCAGGTAGTGGGACGGAAGGGGGGGGGGGAGGGGGACTGGGGCGCATGTTGAATCAAATGTAAACTTAAGAACTATGAGCAGTGCAACGGTCATGTGGCTGTTTCCATATCAAGGAAGCGAGTTGCAACGGTCAGAAAGTATGGATGGTACTAGATCCTGTCATTATGATGACTGCTGAATCATATTGCAGGGGTACCATAAGGGTGGGGACGTTAAATGTCAAAGGTCTTAATTCACCAACAAAAAGATCACTTGTCTACAGAGAATTTCGCAGATTAAATATTGACATCCTTCTATTGCAGGAGACTAAATATATGAAAGGAGAGGAGAGGGTGGTCTTGGGGAGGCATTCCGGGATGGAATTTTGGGGCTCGGGACCGTTGAGGAGGAGGGGGGGGGGTGGGAATTCTCGTTAGGAAGGGGCTGGACTTCAAGGTCACAAAGGTCTGGTCAGATGTTGAGGGCTGTGCCCTACTAGTTTCGGGGACCATTGGGAATGTGTCCACTACAATTGCCACCATTTATTCCCCCAATGTAGGGTAAGTCTCCAAAACAATTCCCAAGATTATGTTAGAGTCGACAGGTCATGTCATCCTTGGGGGAGATTTTAATATATGGGCAGATCCCAGGCTTGATTGGAAACCTGGTAATCCAGAAACGCGCGAAAAACTTGGAGGAGATCACGCTCAATTCAGGTCAATGATGGAACTCTATGGACTGACTGATGTATGGAGACAAATGCACCCTACAGAGAAAGCCTACACTTTTTTTTTCAGCCCCACACAACACCTACACCCGCATCAACCACCTCTATTTCTCAAGGGACTTATTCGGTACGACCTCACACACAGAAATCACACCAATCACATGGTCTGATCATGACATGGTGAGCGCTGACATGGTATGGGAGTCCTTGCCAGTTAGAGGTGGGAATTGGAGATGCAATGAAACCCTATGGAAAGACCCTGTCTTTAAACTGGAAATGGAAACTGAGATCACCAAATACTTTCGAATGAATGATACTGGGGATGTTTCTAGACAAGGGGTCTGGGATGCGGGCAAGGCGACCTGGAGGGAAAACCTTATGAGGGAGGGAGCCAAAAAGAAAAGAGAGAGGGCTTTGATCGAAAACAGACTCTGCAAAGAAATCACCCAACTAGAAAATGAGGCGAGGGACGGGGATGTGCCACACCATGAAAAAGCCTCCCAAGCGCGGACAAAAAGAGAGGAACTCCGTCACCTGGAACATGATAAAATAACTCGCAAACTCCTCTTCCTTAAACAAAAGTTTTATGAGAAAGAGGACAAGGCGGATGCGTTGCTGGCGGCCAGGCTGCAAGCACAACAGGCAGAACGCAAAGTGCAGGAAATAGTTGATGGAGGCCCCAACACCCCGATAACTAGCACCACCATTCCCGAAGCCTTTGCAGACTTTTATGAAGCTCTGTACACCCCAGAGACGGTACCGGATTTGTCCGGTATTCGCTCCCACCTGATTGAAATCGACATGCCCAAACTGTCACCCACTGAATCAGAGGCCATGGACGCCCCCGTAACTGAGGAGGAGATCCAGGAGGCCATAAAACGATTAACACTGGGTAAATCCCCGGGAGAAGATGGGTACACTGCAGATTTTTACAAGACATTTGCCACCCAGTTTACGCCCTTCCTAGCAGAATTATTTAATGACATCCTAGAGACTGGGAAGCCTCCAGACTCATTTGTTAAAGCACTCATAACTGTCATCCCGAAAGAGGGGAGAGACCCCAAAAAATGTGGATCATATCGCCCCATTTCCCTGATCAATCTAGACGCGAAGATATACACACGGGTCCTGGCTGCTAGAATTGAGTCATTCATGCCCCGCCTCATCCCCCCGACTAAGTTGTTTTTATATTGGGCCGCCAGGGTGCAGACACCATGCGTAAGACCCTGCACCTGATACATGCCTCCCACAACCTGGATACTGACCCTTCATTATTTTCCATTGATGCAGAAAAAGCGTTCGATAGGGTTGACCTGATGGGAGTCCTTCGCAAGATTGGTATGGGCCCTAAACTTAGAAAGGGAATCCAGGCAGTTTACTTGAGGCCCACAGCTTCGGTATTTGTAAATGGGACATGTTCTAGGTGGCTCCGACTGAAGCGAGGAACCCGACAGGGATGTCCATTATCGGCCATCTTGTTTGCCCTATCGCTTGAACCCCTGGCGCATAAAATACGATCGGACCCCAGCATAGAAGGGATTCACCTGGGTCATACTGAACACAAACTGGCATTATATGCTGACGATATACTCCTTCATTTGGTCAATCCCTCCAGATCCATCCCACGAGTTATATCTCTCCTCGAAGAATATGGCCAGGTATCAGGGTTTAAGATCAATCGATCTAAATGCATACTGTTCCCCCTCCAGGGCACACCAGAGGTGAATGAAACAAAATATTCCTCCCTTGGATTGACGTTAGAACATGACGCTATGCAATATTTGGGGATTCATATTACGAAACAAAAAGACGCCCTATTAGAGGCAAATTTCCCAAAACTCCTTGCGAGATTCCATGCAGACCTAGCCAGGTGGGACAAACTAACCATCTCGTGGCTTGGCAGACTTAATGCTATAAAAATGACATGCCTCCCGAGGTTCCTCTATCCCTTTCAGATGCTCCCCATAAAAATTCCGGAACGATACTTCGCCGAGGTCCGAAAAGCGACCCTAAAGTTTTTGTGGCAGGGGAAGAAAGCTAGAATCGCCTACCGCATATTGACACTCCCCAAAGACAAAGGAGGAGTAGGCCTTCCCGATCTTAAGAAGTACTATGTCGCGGCTCAACTTTGAGTGCTCATCCCTCACTTACGCAACCATAAAGAGCCTCCGTGGATAGCTATGGACAACCACTATTTAGAACCAGCGACACTCTCGGAGTGGCTATGGTCCCCAAGAAAAAGAGTCTTGAGCAAGACAAGGGAACACCCCCTTTTTGCCACCTTATGGGAAATATGGAGAAAGGGTCCAGAGATGAGAGAAATCACGACGTGGCCGTCCCCCTTGAGTCACCTCTGGTCGCCGGGCATTAATAACTACATCCCCAATGTTGAAAGATTCCAGGCATGATATGAGGCGGGACTAGAGAGGGTAGGACAGCTCCTCCGATGTGATTCCTTCATCACTCTCCCGGAACTGACAGAGGCCCTTCATATAAGCGTACTATCCACCGTCCATTATCTACAGATCAAAGGGGTCCTAACGAAGGCGGCATGGAAGGCAAAACTTAGTAGAGAACTCACCCCCTTCGAAAAGCTCTTGGACTCCAAAACTGACAGGAAAGGCCTGATTTCCGCCATGTATAAACTACTCGTAGAAGCGGGTGGGGGGAACACACTAATCTTATGACGCATTGGGGGAAAGACATGGGCCTAGAAATAGATGATGACATGTGGGATAATATGTGCCGCATGGCGACGCGCACATCCATATCATGCCAATACAAGCTCCATTCCATCAAACTTTTGCATCGCTGGCAGTATGACCCCTACACACTATCCAAAATGTATCAGTCATCCCCCCCTGTGTTGACGTGAATGTGGACAAGTTGCGGACTACTGACACATGTGGTGGGGATGCCCTAAGATTAAGATCTATTGGGATGAGGTTTTGCGGTGGATTAGACACTTGGACGGGATTCAGAGAACAGCGGACCCTCAACTAGTCCTTTTCGGTCTAGAGAAAATAGACGATGAGTGGAAGAGAGTGCAAGGCTTGGCCCCCCATCTCTTGCTTGCAGCCCGAGCCTTAAGAGCCACCAAGTGGAAATCAGCTATGACCCCAACCGAGACTGAATGGAAAAACATTGTAATGAACATATGCACCATGGAAAGAATCACAGCTTCACTCCACGCCAGAGCAACACAGTGTGCGACCATGTGGTCTGACTTTTTATCCAAACATACATCAAACAGACATCCACCCTAGTGGGACAAGGTCCAATGCTCGTGTGGCTCAAATGGGTCCCTCCCCGCTTGATGTGGTCCCCCCGCCCTCCGCTTTGATCCTGTTCCCATACTACCGACCAGACGACATCCAAATCAAGATAGGATACGAAGCCCTCCCTATGGAGAACCCCTGCACACATGACATCGAAAAGGTTTCAAGCTGTGACAATGACCGCAAGACCATACAAGCACGACTCCTTGGCAACACGACTTCCTAGTCCTCGGGGGGTGGGGAGAAAGTGTAAGAGAATGAAGAAAACGAAGAATCTAAGTAAAACGTTTCACTGTTATTCAGTTTGGTTCATGGTAACGAAATTGTGCAATGTATTCTGGTTTTTATTTCCACCTGTCTAACGCCTATGAATCCACATGTAATTATTTCTTTTGTTCCTATTTCGTTTCTTTTCCATTGAAAAATTGTAATGTGTTAAATCCTAATAAAAACCAATTTTTTTTTTTAAAAAGCGGCCAATTAGCACGAGACAGGGAGTCGGCTGTCAGCCATTTGCTTTAAAAAAAAACTTCATGGCTACTGCAGAAGTTACCCGCATACATTTATTTTGTTTAACACGTGTCAACAGGACCGCGCAGCTCTTATCCAAAAGTAGCTCCCCCTTGCAGGGCCTCTGCTCTCTTGTAAGTGTCTTGTAAAGCCGGCATCCCGCCCTCAGATCAGACACAATCATGAGAAAACTTTGTTTTCCACTTCATATGTCACCTCTCCTCCTAACTTTCCACGCATAACAGCGCATATCCTTTTTCACTTCTTTCCCTGCAGTGCCTGATAAAGTTTTCTCTTAACTTCTGAGGACCAAAGAAAAAGAAGACTGAAGTGGAAGGAGATGTGTGTTAGCCAAGCCTAGAAACGCCCCTTCAAATGGACATATGCCTGTATGCCCCGAATGGAGCTCGGTCCCTGCACATTTCACAAGCAGGGTGGGGGGAAGGGGCTCTGGGTAGGTGGTGGGGGGCATAAATAGAGAGTGTGTGTGTGAGTGTGAGAGAGAGAGAGAGTGCGAGAGAGAGAGAGAGAGAGAGAGAGAGAGAGAGAGAGAGAGAGAGATTGATTTCATGTTTCATGGGGTTATTCTTGCTCTCAATGTTGAATTACTGGGCCCATTGCTGCCAGCTGGCCTGTGAAATCAGATTGGATTTGCATTCTACATCTCAGCCTTCTGCCCTTTCATCCCAGGCATTGTTCTTTTCACGCAGCCACTGGCATCGCCATGAAGGGGCATGCTTCTTCGTGGCAAGCTCAGGCACACAGGAGGGCATGTCACCCAAAGGGGAATGTCTATGTGGGACAAGAATGACAGAAATCATTGTGTTTTTGGGCATGCAGGGAGAAACATTGGCAGGTTTGGGTTTACCCCTCTCCCCAGGGATTGTCTCAGCCTGGAATCAACAAGCTTGACAAATGTTCAGGTGGTCACCGCTCTCAAACTTTTAATGCAGGACCAAAAACTCTGGGTTGGCATCTGATCATGGGCCATATTGACTTCTGCCAAAGTGCCCATACCTGAACTGACCACCCCTGTCATTAAATCCATGAAAGTGAGGCGGGAACTGTGACAAATCTGGACAATTTGCCCCTTCTCCCCAGTGGGGTGTCACCCCCTTTGAGGCTAGGGAGGTGAGCCCACTCTTCAAGACCCTCCGTAGGGTTCGGGCCAATGGGACCTCACTGGGAAGGACACCCTTATCGGGGGACAAGAACTCCCAGTACAATTGGGACCTCCCTGAAAAAAGTACATTGCCCGCCTACATGGGACTTGAAAGAATTGTGGGCACTCCAGAAAGGAGAAGTTGTGCGGTGGTCCTGCAAAGCAAAGGGAGGGTGTTCATGAACCGCGGCAGACCTGGCATAAATGGAAGAACTGTCGTGGGAGAAAATGGAGGATTGTAAGGGGGTGCAGGTGGAACCGAGAGGTAGGTGAGAGCAAGCTCTGGGTGTGTTATTACAACAGGTGGCGAAGCCCTGCCCCAGACCTTCAAGCAAAACGCTTGCTGACCCCCTTGGCACAGCAATGTGTGTGTGAGAGAGGAGAGACAAAGGGAGTGATACTGGGAGAGTGAAGAGAGCGTGGAAGTAAGTGAGATACAGGAAAGGACAACACAGATATAAGGAGAAGCGAATGAGAGAGGGATGATAGAGATGAAGAAAGACAAACAAATATTAGAGAATGAGTGGGTGGTAGAGAGAGGAGAAGGTAGAGTCAGAAAGAGCAAGAGAATAGTAACATTGGTAGAGAGTCAGAGGGAAGAGAACGAAAGAGCAAGAGTGCCACAGAAATAGTAACATGGAGGGAGAGAGAGAGACAGAGGAAGAGGGGAAGAAACAGAAAGACAGAAAAAGAGAGAGACAGTAATACTAACATAGGGAGGTGGAGGGAGAGAGAAAGACAGGGGAGAAGGGGAGAGAGAGAGAGAGAAAGAAAGAAATATATAATCATTAAAAGGAGAGAGTGGAGAGTGAAGGGGAGAGAAAGAAAGATAGACAGTGACAGAAATAGAAACATTGATAGAGAGGCAGATGGAAGAGAGAGAAAGAAAGACAAAGAGAGGAAGAGTGTGACAGAAATAGTAACAGGGAGGGAGAGAGCCAGAGAAAGAGAGGAGAGGAAGAAGGGAAGAAATAGGAAGACAGCAAAAGAGAGACATAAATAGTAACATACGGAGTGAGAGAGAGAGAAACAAAGAAGAAAGGGAGAGAGAATGAAAGACAGAAAGAGAGAAACAGTAACACACGGAGAGAGTGGAATATGGAGAAAGAAAGACAGAGAAAGAGAGAGAGAGCAACAGAAATAGTAGCACTGGGAGAGAGAAAGAAGGGAGAGAAAAAAATAGAGAGCGACAGAAATAGTAACACTGGGGGAAAGAAAGAAATTCAAAAAAGGAGCGACAGAAATTGTAACATAGAGTGAAAGAGAGGAAGAGGGGCAAGAAAGAAAGACAGAAAGAGAGAGAGACAGAGAGATATACAGAGAGAGACAGGGAGTTCTGTTCTTCCTCGTCACAGTACTTACTCTCTGAGGCGTCTTCATTTTTGTATTTTCTTTTCCTTGCTGAGCCTCCTTGCTTATGCCCTTCGATTCCACTTCGCCGCTCCACGCTACACATTAGTAGTCTGGCCAACTGTGCGCAGACTCAAAGGTACATTCGGTCCTCTGCGAAAACCAGTTGTGCACCCCAGACTTAAACCAACTGGATCCCATCCACAAACCGTTGTTGTTCTAACAAAGAAGAATGCTTAATGCACGTGGGATCGAAAGCAATCACCAATCACAAATGTCCAACTACCCCTCAAAAGTGTTTTCACATCACTGCAGCTAAATAGTGTGGGTTGTTTCGAATGGCTTGATCGGTTGTAAAGCCTCTCTTCGAGGGTCGCTGTATCCCTTCCGTTCAGAATACACTGTGACTCACATATACCTGAACATTCCTCCTAGCCTTGAGTCTGGACCACACTATTGACTTTCTCTTTCTCTCAGTTATGTAATATTTCCACGACCGACATTTGTGGACAGAGGTCATGTGTACTTCCGGTTTAATGTAACCCATGTTAATAATCAAGAAAGGGATAGGTCCATACATTTCTGCTGTGTTTCTGCATGGACATTTTGCAAAGTGTATTTAGAAAGACAAATGACCGGTAATTGGCATTGCAATAAAAAAATAAAAAAAAATAAAAAAAACATTTTGCACCATATTTAAAGCCCATGTTAAGCAAGCACTTTGATAATGTGCTTTTCGGTTTAAACCTGTGGGGCCACTCTTCGCCCTGTTGCTGTGTGACCGTTATAAGAGCCTCTAATCTTTTTCCGAACATCAAGGTTAGGCCACACAATAACCGAATCGCCATTTTATGCTCAATTATCACCACATCTTTTCAATTGGGCCATCGTATTTCTGGTATACTTATTTCCTTATCAGGTGTTGCCAACAGAGGCGAACATGTTCAATTAATGGGCGAGGTATTGCAATCAAATGCCCAGGTAGTCGAACCATAGCCAGGGTCATCACTTCAATTTCTAGGTGTTGCCAAGGCCATGGTCACATGCCTGGGCTCTGGATGCAATTCTGAGCCTGCATCTAGAATCCAGGTAACTCGTAGCTCTCTCAGCAATACAGCAGAGGATGTTGCGAGTTGTGTGGACACTAATGGTCTGTCAAGGGCCACGGTGTAGACCCTAATGTTTATTGATGAAGACTCGGTTTACCTATATTATAAACAGCGTTCTTTCACCCACTGCCTAATGCACATGAAATGCATTGGTGCCTTCATGAGTAGCAATATGAAACATAAGCCTGTTGTTGAGGTTAAGAGATGTGACCCTCCCTTAGACCAAAGCAGGTTTTAGCAATAGCATTAAAGACTACTACACTCAATTCCAGGTTAGAAATCATTTTATTTTCTCTTCTCTTCGTCTTGTGCAGTCCACAAGATTGTTCAATTACATTTCACTATGCTTTGTCGCTTTCAAACATTTTCTAGTGTGGTAGAGGTGTCTTTAAAATGGACAGCAGTCAATGAAACTAAATACATATGCTAATTTTCTTGAGCTCCCACATCCCTGCGGTATTTGTTGGCCACTAGCTTTGCCTCATTGTTCTTTAAAACCCTTATGGATTTTTTAAAAGCTGCTGTTAACATCCCTCCCGAGAACAGTAAAAAACAAAATCGATGCCACTTATTTACAACTTTTTCTTTTTTTCTTCACTCAATTACTTTATTGACCAGCAAATGCATGCATTTCTATACAGAAAGAAAGGCAGACAATTGGGAATTCTGGCATTTTGCTCGCATTTTTACTCGAAGAGAAGGCTCTGGGGACACCAGGATTGTACATGGTCATCCATCCAGAAAGATTGAGTGTTCCATCGAAGAGTCAATAGCGCCACAGCGACTCGATAGTCAAGAACATATCACCAATTCGGCGGAATGCTCGTGTGGGCATGCCCTGTAGGACTCGTTCTTTGAGCTTGCTTTTGCCAGCAGAAATATACAGCACAC
Organism: Ambystoma mexicanum; assembly: GCF_040938575.1. Taxonomy (NCBI): domain Eukaryota; kingdom Metazoa; phylum Chordata; class Amphibia; order Caudata; family Ambystomatidae; genus Ambystoma; species Ambystoma mexicanum. The sequence continues at coordinate 186,487,327 of NC_090935.1, forward strand.
TTTGTTATATAATATAATCAAATACAGTGTAATCAAGCAATATAATATAGGATTAAGCACTGCACAGCATATCATATGCCATGATACTGTATAATATGATCTGAGATAAGTGAATACAATATATAATATAATGCAATATGATATAGTATTTAAGATCTGTATAACACTCCTATCATTGCAAAGTGTTTAAGAAAGGTGTGCGGAGGGGAGAAATAATGTTAAGACTTGTTGACATTAGTTAGCAATGCTGGGCGAGGTGTTCTGAATAGTAAAATACTTGAATTTGCAAATTATAGTCCATCTGTTTATTTATATAATTATGCTGCATGCCACATGCACAGCTGGACTTCATTTTCTTAAAGTATGGCCAACATCATAGACACCATGTCTGCTTAATACATCATGCACTGCCTGTATCCGTTGATTCATGCATGCATCTATATGTGTTCAGGAGCACTACCATGTTGCTTTGCACAGCACTAGTAGGGTCTGTACTACGCAAAAGGTTGAAGGTCCCCCTTTAGAAACAACACAGAATGGCTCATCCAGTACAGAAGTATTCCTTGTGCAAGGCCAAAGTCAGGTCGGGCTCCTGGGGCAAGTGACTGGTCTTTCTGGGGAAGTAGTACGGGTCTTTGTTTAAATAACTAGGGAGGTCAACAGGCCTTATCCTGAGAAGGTGTAACCAGGTTGGAAGGCGAGGGTGTGAGATATAAACAAATCCTTCCAGAGTAGGTTGCTTTGCTCTCATATTGTTTTGCCTACTTGTTTTTTTTCACACCTGATTCCATCCATAGTATGATCCTGAAGATACCAAAGCTGAGGTTTCATGTTTGGATGAGATGAGGATTTTCTTCAGAAGCTTTGTGTAGTGTAAAGAAAATCCAGAAAGCAATTCCTTGCCCCACCTAGATCCAGGTCTGATTTTCTCAGATGAAGGTTTAATCAGAGTGTCAGTGTGTAATGCGGTCTGATCTGTGTTTTTCGATTGATGCAGTGTAGCAACACTAATTGTAATGCTATCACAAATATGGCAGTAATAATCAGGGAACATTGGGAGACTCAGGATGGACTAGGGAACACAAGAATACAAATTGGGAAAATAAGCAAAAAACAGCTATGATCAGAGATGTTAGGGAATAATCAAAAGTAGAAATACATATTTCTAGATGTATTAATACTGCTGGGATATCAAAAATGCCTCGAATTCTGGAAGTACAATCCCACCCACAATTTTGGAAAAGAAAAACAGACAGCGGCCCTCATTACGACCCTGGCGGAGTGGGTTCACGCCAGCGTTATTCGCGGCGGACCCGTCCGCCCTACTACGAGTTCCCGTAGCGCCATGGAGCCTTTCTCCGCCTGGTTTTTCCGGGCGGAGAAATCCATGGCGCTACGGGACCTTGTTGTTAATTACGCCACCGTATTTTACGGTGGCGTAATTAACGCCTTCCCCACTCCCATTATACCCTATGGGGCAAAAATGGGAATGGGGAAGGGTAAAATGGGGATTGGGGATTTACCGCCCCGCCAAGGTCGGAATGGGGCGGAAAATCCGCCAACCCCCATGGCGCTATCGGCAGCTTTCCGCCGTGCTCCATGGTGCATTTTGCACCGCGATTTCCGCCAGGGTCGTAATGAGGGCCAGCGTCTTCAAAAACTCTAAATTTATTGAACGATCCAAGCACACTTCAAACAAAGGTGGTAACCAGCTTTATGCCAAGGAAATTAATATAATGGTATAGACCTATAAACAACAAGTCAAAAAAAACAATGTTGTTCCCTGCTATTTTAATTTAGCTAATTCAGTTCACATAAGTGTTCAATTCTATACTCAATTTTTGTTGTGTATATATAATACTCTAAAAGATACTAGGCATTTTAACTACACTCCTTTTATTACTTTAATCCAAGCAATAGAGTTTACTTCAATCATAGCAAAGTTGCTTATCACCCAGTGTGTTACTTTTTTAAATAGAACCATTTAAACATTCTTCAATAACACTCGACATTCCCAGTATCAAGACAATTATGGTATCAGAGAAAAGGTTCTTGAATTATTGATATTTAGACATATGCATTCATTCATCTTAGCTCCACTGTGGGGTTCTGAATGTATCGGCTATGTGCATGTCATTTAAAAGTAGGCAAGAACAAAGTACATCTAACTCCTAGCGGTTTGGATTAAAAAAATGATACTCTCAAGGATTGTTCACTCTTCTCTGAACACATGTGTGTGTGCAGTCTTCTCAGAATATGTATGTGCAGCTTTCTTTGAACATGTGTTTTTAATATTCAATACATATAACTGTGCAGCTTTCAACCTTTGTACTTGTCCAACTTTCAACCTACCTATGTGTGCACGGATTTCACACTACATGTGTGTAGTTTTCAATGTATTCCTATTTATTTCCCTCAGCTCTATACATTTGGAATGGAGATATAAAAGGTACCATGTTAAAGCAGACTTTTCCGTTCACACTATTCACTCTCCTCCTCTGACTTCTCCTTTGACCCATCTACCTCTGATCACTCCATTATTCAAATTAATCTTGGTCCCTCCACCTTCTACTCCTCATCGCCCCTCTTCAATGAGTAAAATGATAGTCAGTGCCGAATAAGGGCCTCACTTATAAGTTGATTATTGAGAGCTTAGAATCAATAGACAACTTGATTTTGAATCGAGGAACTGTACTTAAGCTACTTCATGTTGTACCAAGTCTATGTGCCATAACTTCAAATGACATAAAAATCGTGGAGCTTCCAGCTGAAGGAACGAACGACATGGTGGTGCTCCATCTATCCTGGAACTTATTAATTACATCCATCTTGGAAGAAAACGTAGCATTGTTTTCACTGGGCTTTGACGTTTAAAAATTGAATGAGCCTGAGGCGTCTCGACCATCCTTCAATGGAACCTCGGAAGATCTAAGGGAAGCGTCCCCGAGTGTACTTATAGCAACGGTTCCAACAAAAGACACGGTGACGACAAACTCACAAGGACACTCGGCTTTGAAGCAAATCTGTGATCAGAAACGCATTCAACCACAGTGCCCGTTAAGGATAACTCACTGATCAACGAGTGATGGTAGAGTGAAATCTGATGGCCAAAATGCGCAAATAAGAATCACAATTAAAAGAAATGAACTTTCCGATGAAATCAGTAAAGAGAATCATCAAACTTCGAAATCTGTATCTGGAAATCATGAATGGCATTGGCTAGCAGGGGCCTTAAACACAAAAAATAGCCAATAATGCCAGGATCCTGAAGCCCCCATGGTCTGCTGTTTAGCTTCCTGGAACACACAAGGGTTTACACACCTGTTAAATACAATCTGGCTAGACAATCTACACATTGTGTGTTTACAAGAAACATGGTTAAGCGAGTTGCCAGTAAATTCGGACTTTGAGATTGCAATAACTCCGGCCATAAAATCGAAGCATGGGTGCGCTATGTCAGGGTTACTAACGATGGTGAGAAGAGCATCGGGTTGGCGTATTACAAATTCTGTCAATCATTCCCCCTATATTCAGGAGACGGCCATTGAAAGAGGTGGTGGTCATGAGCATACGCAAGACAGGATTGTAATACTGAACTTGTATTGGAATCATCTACGGGCAGGAAAAATTGAGTTTATTGACCAGATAACAGGATTAATTGATCTTCGAGTGGAATCATTAGGCTCGTCCAAGATACTTATTTGTGGTGACCTAAACATCGACCTAATTAAGGAAGCAAACACAGATCTAGGCATATTGCACAAGCATGGATAATCAAAATGGGTCTACGTAACTTCCAGATATTGAACGGAAGCACATGTGGTGACATACCATCTGTTCCCACTTGGCATCGTGCGGATTCATCTTCTACCATAGACTACATGTTCGTGTCCAAAGCTTTGCATCCTAGGATCCATTCGCTGAGGATCTGTGAAAAAGCAAATAGTGATCATGACATGTTACTCATGAAATTTGCGATACTTGGATCAGCCCAAAGGTCAAAGTGAGCACACAAACTCCAGGTCGAATCAAACAGAGTTTGTTTAAGATTGGAGGAGAGTGAAGTCAACGTTGTGATGATCCAGTACTGTCAACTGAGTGCAGATCTAGAATACGATCAATTATTGACACAATTCAAAACTGTAAAGGTTGGCTTAAAAAACCCAAACATGGTTCGAGCACATCACTTCGATCGCGAGATCCTCATACAAAAACAAAGGATGCGTGCTGCACTTAGGAGAGCTAAGGCCCTTGATGTTGCCACTCGAAAATTGGAAATAAAGGTGGTGAAACAAAAATATAAGAACTGGTTGAAGATGTACAAAAATATCTTAGTGCAAAATGATGCGAAGCAGATGCTAGCCATATTGAGGAACAAAAATTCGAGGGACTTCTGGAGACTTATTAATAACTTTCAAGCTCCTCAAATGGCACTGCAGTCTTGCATGGTCTCGGAAGCCGCTTGGATAGCCCATTTTGAAGTCCTTTACAAAGCAGAGGATAATGGAATTATCCCATTGGAAACATCTTTGAAACCGTGGGCTTTGTCGTTTCCAAGAGAGGAGATTGTGTCAATAATTAAGAAGGCTAAAAACTCCTGAGTGCCTGGCCCTGATGGTCTTACCAATTTTATGATCAAACAACATCCTGAGCTATGGGCATCCATATGCGTAGCTTTATTCGACAGAATAAGTAAGTGCCACAGGACCCCTAAATCCTGGAAATCTGCTGTTATTGTCCCTATATTTAAGAAGGAGGACAGAACATGCCCAAAAAATTACCGCCCAGTGGCATTATTGGATATTCTAGGGAAAATGTATGCCACAATGTTGCAGCAAAAACTGGTGGCATGGGCAATCGAGTCTAATCACGTAGACAAAAGACCATCTGGATTTGTAAAGCAAGTGGGCTGCTCGTTAAATCTGTTACTTCTGAACCTGATGAAGATGGAGGCTATAAAGTCGAACACAAAGGTATATTTGGCCTTCATTGACTTCTCATGTGCATTCGATACCATCGACAGGCCTCTTTTGTGGCTAAAACTACAAAGTTGGGGATGTCCAGCTGACTTAGTAGCAGCAATCCGAGAACTACACTCTGAAACCTCCATAAAAATCCGGTTGGATCGGTCTGGAAATCTAACAGCCCCAATTAAAACCTATAAAGGGGTAAAACAAGGATGTCCCCTAGCTGCCGCAATATTCAGCTTATTCATATCTGATATAGGGTTAGCGATCGACTCGGTAAGTGCTTTTCCACCAAAAGTAGCTAAGTCCCATCTAAGCTGGTTGTTATACGCCGACGATTTGGTCCTGATGGACCTAACACCTGTCGGCCTTCAGAGGAAGCTGAATGTGGTTGCCCAATATGTCGAATCTAACCATTTGGTGATAAACACCAAAAAAATTGAAATTCTGGTGTTAAAGAGCCTGAATAATGAAGGCCAAAAAAAATCGAGTCAACTAAGATGGCACCTGGGTCAGGAGGCCATTCAGATAGCCCAGAGCGTAAAATACCTTGGCATGGTAATAAATTCATCAATCAACGATGGTCCATGGATTGCTGAAAAGAAAAGGAAATGCAAGCAAGTGGCTAGTCAAGCTGTCATCATGCACAGGAAATTTGGGAAATTTTCACTAAAACCAGTGCTAGCTTTTTACCAGCAAAAAGTAATCCCAGTTTTAATATATGGTGCTGAAAACGCTTTGGGTTGCAGTCACGACACATGGGCATCGCTGGAGCATTGTTTCTGGTCTAAGGTCCTGTTGCTCCCAAGGGCAATTCTGACATCATGTGTGAGATATGAATTGTCACTCATTTCGCTCCATGCTAGGGTATGCTGGTCTCTGGTGAGTTTGTTTCGGAAAACTCGCCAGCGCGAGCATATACCACAATCTGACATGTTTTATGATCTGACGCCAACAAATAATAGCATGGTGGCATTATGGTCTAAAAGATGCGAAGAGATCTTGTGTGAATATGGAATTAGTCTGGACATGCTGCATAATGACCCGAATGCTGCCAAACTAAAAATCTGGCGTGCGGATTGGGAGCAAACTTGCTCACAACGAGCTGGAGCTAAAATGATAAGGGACGCGCCGCTCGAAATACGGCATTTAACGCTCCTCAACGTTACATCAAGTTGTTTCCAGATTCTCAGGCTCGAAGAGTGTTCATGATGCTGCGTCGAAACGTATTTAAAACTAAAGATCGGTTGGCTTCATCGAAAAGTAATAAAGTCTCAAATCTAATGTGTAGACTATGCACTAAGGATAAGGAAACCCTTAAATATTTGGTGCTATTCTGCACGGCTCTTTGATCAGAAAGGACAATCCACCTGGGGCCTTGGGGCCTAAATTACCCCTCCTTTTGTGCCGACGATTGGTGGGCCAATATGTTTCAAGAATTGGACATGAAATTGATATTACCATTGACTCGTTTTCTAATGTTAATCGAAAATCGCCTGAATGCATTGTCGGTTTACGAGTAATGAGGATAGTGAACTGACTGTTTGATAGAGAATATGGGAGGGGTATTCCTAAAGGATGACGTTATTATGTGTTGTGTTATGTGTTTTTGTTTGTAAACATTTTAAAGGTTTGTGATAAACCGATAAAATAAAAAAATAAAAAATGATATTCAGGCAGGACTCTCTTGCCCCTTACCTTGATGATGTGTGACGTCTCTCCTGTCTTTTTCCCATTTTCATGCCTCTTCCTTTGACCATGCTTTCTCTGATGCTCACTATATACGTATGACTCCATTTGACCGACACTAATTTTCTCACACCTTCGCACCATCCCATCTCCAATCTCAGCCTTAGATCACCACTGAAATTGGAAACCTCAAAACAAACATGTGTTGTGATGTATGATACTGGTGCAAATTGCATACACCTTCCCTACTAAAAACATATACATATTCTGTTTCTGCCCTAACCTCTATATAGAAAAAGTGCCACAGAAACAGCTACCCGCCTACACACGTACTAGGTGTGTTTAGTTGCAGAGAGTGCTTCCTATCATGCCAATTAATTAATAGCGACAGAACCAATAGAGATATACATCTTTTAATTTATGAATACAAAACACTCAATGAGATTAATGTTAAAAGGAAAAGACAAAAATGCATTTTGTTTGTACAGAACATCACATAAAAACATATAGTGAAAGTCAATGTTTTCAACCAAAAACAATTTCTTTGAACTTAAAACAATCATCATGTAATGGTAGTGTTGTGGGGTTAGTAAGGATGTGAGGTAAACATCTTGTTATTTCATGAAACCTCAAATTACAATAAACTTGTCCTTGACTGTGTCGACACCAAGAAGTGTGTTTCTGGGTCTTAGCAATGTTTGTTGAACAGAAAAAAACACTCTGTAGCCAGTTTGAAATTGCTATAAGATGTGTGCTAGACCCATCTTCAGGACTTTGTATGGAAATGCCTGAGATTAGATGTCAAAGGTAGTTCAATGGTTGACACCCTTCACATATGGCGATCTAAAAACCAAAAACGAGAAAGCCGTATTGGTAACATTGTAAAATAATAGAGTGAGGTGTCTCTATTGGTGTGCACATGCAACAATTTACACTAACCTTTCAGTTACTTGGTTGACGTGTGTGTCCTCAGATGAGGTATAAATGTGGACGAAATTCAATTATGCAAGCTGTAGATCTTCACAATTATTGAAACTAGAACAAAAGTTTTAAATAAACTTTAAAGGTTTGTATTTTCAATTCCTTTTATTTTAATGCATTGTAACAGGAAAATCTCTGTTTGTTCATTATGTATAATGATGTAATCATTGGTCTGTTACATCTTGGCAGGGAAAATCTCTGTTTGTCCTACGGAGACTATCAAAACATGTATTTCTATCTGCTTTCTTTGTTAAAAAGCCCAAACAATTGAGGAAAACATCTTGGTTTCTGGCCAAGATGTATGTTACATAAATTAACACATCTTCTATTTTGGACTTGATGTAACAATTGTTTAAAAGAGCTAGTGCATGTTGTTTTTAAATCAATGGGTACCTTTCAGAGAAAGCAGAATGTGCTTTCATTCGTTTCAGCAAGCCGCGGGTATATTGACACGTGCCTTGTCCGATGCTAGCGAGAAATGCTGCTCGCCCAATCTATCAATGTAAATATTGAGATTTAGCAATCAGTAATTTTTAGATAAGCCTGTCTCTAAATGTATTACGAGTGCAGTATTTCATGTGATTACCTTTGTGAAATGTTGATAACTTCCAAACTCCGACGCTCGCGGGGTTTCGTCCTGTGGCTGTCGGGTGTAATCATACCCTAATGTACCTGGTTTAGCAGAGTTCGACGATGGGTCGTCAACAGATCCTTCTTGAGTGAACTCCCTTAAGGCAAGAGCCACGGATCGTCGAGATTCCTTGAAGAAAGGGGTGAATGATGGCATTGAGGCAGCAGCTTCATTCAAGTCAGTGCTTGTCGATGATCAGTCATGGACATCCTGTGAAGATGAGGCATGCGGTGCACCTCGACGATGATAGTTTGTTGCCGCAAAAAGTCAATGAAGAACATAGGCCCAACAAGGGTGTCGGGTCGTCTGCGTTTGGCGTCAGTGATTGGGACTCAACCATGGCGGGCTTTCAGATCTTCGCAATCGTCTTTGAGGGCTTCAGGTGGTGGGAAACCCCCGGCGGATTCTCCTTGGTTCATCAGCAACCTTGATTTTCTCTGGCGGTTCAAAAGCAGTTGATGGTGATGAGAAAGGGAGTCCTTGATTCAAAGTCTTCTTAGGCAATGGAGCGTTACAGCTCTAGTCGACGATGATGGTCATCGACGGCGATGGACTTCAATGTCCTGGTGCTTTGCTTCAGATTCCTTGGTGGTGCCCGTCTCTAGTCGGCAGCCTTTCACTGACTGACTTCCAGGGAGCCTTGGTGAAGGTTAGCTGCTGCACGATGTTCCCTCGTAGCTTGGGAAGAGGTCTCCTAGCCAGGCCCTCTCTTGGGTCAGTTCTTCGAGACACAACAGCTTTCAGATTGCGTCGAAGGAAAGCAGCAGCAAAGCCTTCTTCTTCCAACTGGGCTTCAAGGTAAGCATCAAGTTTCGACTTCAGCTTCTGAAAAATTTAAGTAAGTGAGAGGTCTCCAGATACACTGTTCTGTCTCTCATTCACACTGCTGAGCCAGGCACAGACAGCCAATCATTCAAAAGGGCATTCAGCAGACAGGCAGCCAATCAGGCTTTCAGGGCATTCAGGCCATTCCTCTCCATCCAAACATTCACACTAAGGAATGTGGACTGAGTCAAGTACCCAGCCATTCAGCACTCCACATTGCATTCATACCAGTTCTGGGCAAGGCTGTCTCAGTTAGTGTGTTACACACCAGAAACCAGAGGCCCTTAACATGAGATGTATTTTGGTCACACACTCCATTCATCCAGGTCCCACCCCAAGGGTGTACCCACAACAAACATGCATTCACTGGGAAGGCTCCAGCCAGTCTGGCCTGTACTTCCCCTCAATACCATATATAGAACTTGGACCCAACAGCCAGTCAGGGGAAGGGACAGAGTCACGGCTTCCCAGGACTTTGAGAAAACAAAGTAACAGGCAATAGAAAGCAAGAGGCCACACGGGCCATTGTGTCTCCTATCAGGAATCAACTGATTCCGATTACAGGGCCTGGGTAAGCCAAAATGCAGGATACTCAGAGCACCTGTCAAATTCAGCATGGATCTGCCACCAGCCCATACCCTGCTCTGTGGGCCACACACAGGTTCCCAAAAATATACACTAGGGGTACAGGGTTGTACCCTCACCCATGGGTACCATAATGGTATACCAAGGGTATGTTCACCAAACCAAAAAGAGGAAGAGCTGCACTGCCAGGAGTCCCACATGGACTCCTGTGCAGAAAATAACACGGAACACACATGATAAAAGGACTACAGGACAAGGACATGGAGGCCCTGTTCCTTCAATGCATTTACAGCATCACAATATGTCCTTAGGCCTGCTAAAATCTACTGCATTTTGTAAACACATTCTTTTATATGTGACACAGTTCCACTTCCATGGGCATTTTTCCACATGTCTTGCTTATTAATCAGGCACACATTTCATAGATACACACATTTACATGTGTGTCTTTGAAGGTGGAATCAGACCATTTGCATTTTGCATGTAGAAAGTTACAAAAATGTTATTGGCTGTGCATGCATTTATGTGCATCTCTCATTTTACAGAGGCACCCTTTTCATCCTGGCAGCGAGCAAGAGGCACAATCCAACAGGATGCGTTACTTTGTGAATGCTGCCTTTCTCGCTTTATAGGAACATTTTCTCTTGTCAGTTCACTTTAGGCACTTATCCTTTAGGTTCAAAGTTCCTTACACAATCATGGCCATTTTTGAATGTACAAGACAATCAGGAGCACTATGAAATTACTTAAATGTTTGCAGTCATGGCCACATACTGTGCTACTGACTAGGAAGCAGAGAGAGGAGAGAAGAAGACCAGCTGGAGGAACCAGAAACTGGGAGAGGTCAGGGTAAGAGAAAAAGCTGCAAGCCTGATGAGGGCTAGATCAAAGACACCTAGAGACACCGGAGTGTGATATTTGGGATCAACAGGCCTGGTGAGGGTGGCATCTCAGATACTGGGAATGACCAGAGTAAGGGAGAGTTGAGGAGTATGCTTTATTTATAATAAGCTATGCCAGAAAAAGTAAGGCTCTTGCTTTATTTTGAACTTTACTTAGAAGCAATACGGTCTCATATTTTGATAAGCATTTCAATTAAAGTGCCGATCAATTTTCTATTGAACACTATTGGTATCTGGGATACATGGAAATGAATATAATTATTAATGATATATTAACAGTTTAAAATACAAAAAGTATGCAATCTCCTTTCATCAATATTCTACCATAAAATTATATATTTCGGATATTAAACTGTTAACAGCTGTCAGTGAATTTAAAAGTCTTTTAAATATTTCACCACAGCAACCTTGCAAAGAGTGAAACCTGTGACACAGGGATACACGTCTCTGAAGCAGGCATTCAACCCAATGAGTGATATTACTTACTGCAATTGCCCCACACCGTAGGGTGTTGGCATATGTCTGAGCACCACTCCACACTAATCAATCACAAAAAAATATCCTGAAATATCTTTACATATGTTTTCACCATTCGTCCTCTTTTCAAATAATTGCTTGTGGTAAATTAGGGCAGCTGACACGCACACAGTACACACACATACATACACACACAATCACGCACCTATTGCCTTTAATCGTTTTTGACTTTGTTTTGTGACACATTCATACGTTGGATGTCCTTATACTCCTTTGGAATACACACTTGTACTATTGTCATCTTTCACCCTTTTAGACGAAATGACAATTAATTTTGCCTGAATCGTGTCTGTAAATAATTATAATGTATTGGGAGATTGATTCACCATGTAGTTTACTACATTTAAGATAGTTCTTTTGAACACAGCAATCTAGCTTGACTTTTGAAAGACAACTAAGCAGAAAACATTGTTCATTGGAGCACAACTAAACAAAGGATGGAAGGAGATGCAAATTGTTAAGGACTTTGCATTTGTCACTTCTTCTCACTTATCAGCCTTAGGCAACCTTTCTCATGCTCACCAACAATCCTCTATCCACTGAACTCCCTCTCTCCTTCCCTACCAATCTAAAATCCTCACAAGGCTTCTCTTCATCCTCAGAAAACATTCACATGCTGACCCCCTCCAATCTAGATTACTTTCCAAACACGCCATTAAGACTGCCCCGATCCACATTAGCACAACCTCTGAACACTGCCCTCCACTTTCACCTTTCTATCATTCTCATCAATCTAGACCACTAAATGTGAACTCATATCTCTACTGCTCCGTTAAATAACTAAATGAGAACAAAATAAAACAGACTACTGTGTGAGCCTACTTCCTGACGCCTCTGTTCTTGTGCTCCACTAAACAAAGTCCTCAACTAGTGATACGCACACTTTTCAACCTACCCTCATCCTCCTCCACATCTGCCTGCCAGCACAAAAGTTGATTATTTTATCATTTTTTTTAATGTATTTATAAAGCGCTGGGAAAAATCCTTTGAGGATTGAATTATTTGAAAGAAACACTTCATTCAGACAAAAAGATCTTAGTTCTGCATTAAAGAACACCAAACAACTATTAACTAGGACTAATTAAGCACAGTTCTTAAATTAGAAGTAAATGATAGATTAGTCGAGTTATTGCATAGGCTCACAAATGAAGACAGGCTGCTCTGCCAACAGCCTATAACAATAGTCAGTGTTGGTACCTGTGCACCATTTCATTTTATTTATCTATATCCTTCGCAGAAGTCTAAAATCCCATCCTCTTACACAACCAGGACCAACTTTAGAGTTAAGCCAAAACAAAACCTTGTTCATGAGAACCTCTCTAGTTTCCACTCTCTCCAGCTTTTCAACATTGGTGATTATAATGTTCCTACAGTCCATAGCCAGATCTCTTTGAGAGACATCAGATGAATGTCAGACATTCAAAAAGAATGTTGCTCAATGGACTGGTATCCCACAGTGTACTCTGTATACTCTGTAGTAATATGCTGTGACCCCCCCTCTCCAAATGTCCCTTGTTATAATTACCAGACTCCTCAGAATTCTTGCACCATTTCCTTCATGGATCCTTAATAGTTGTCAACTGCCTCTTCAGAGATGTCTCATGAGGCATGGATCACAGAGGCAAAAGTCCCAGAGGCAGATCAGCACAGAAACGCGTCACCGACAGGGAGAAGCACACTGCGCTGTAGGCCGAGCCGATCAATTCTTCCAGGTTAGAGGAAAGAACCTAGAAGTATGATGCCCATGCTTAATCCAGCCGGCAAGCTGCACTACAACAGCAGAAGGCTGCGACTGAAGTCGTTCCAACGGCTAGTTGGGGAACGTCCGGTCAGCTCTCCCTTGCCTAGATGGACCTCCATTGCATAACTCTCTCTTCAAATTCCTCCTACTAATCTATCCATCCATGCCCTTCCCTCCCACTACTCCACTGAATGCATCTCACTATAATCGTCCTCTCAAACTCTGCTCCTCATCTCTTCACAACCTACCAGCCCACACTCATGTGCCTCCTACTGCTTCGCTTCTTTTCCATTATTTCTCCCATCCTACTGGAATTTTCTCCCCCTCAGCATCAAGGTCATCTCTTCCAGCTGATGCTCAATACCACATTCTAGGAACAGAAGTAGCCTCCACCATCCTTTCAAACGAACTGCCCAACCCACCATTCCGGTATTCTACTCTCTGGACATTTCTATGTAATCTGTAAATATAACATTTTGCAGCCTTTGATACATTCTCATCCAAGGGGCTAGGGGCCAGAGACAATTAACTGCAGCATTATGCTGGCTTGCTACAGAGAAGTTGCCCTGATGACCCAGAACATAAGCTGCATTATAGATTCATAATATAGTAGGATGTTTACCAAGGAAGTCTGACTTGTGAGTTCCTATTCACAGGACTATGAGAGCCCCATATAGAAATTAGCAGAAAGCTGGGGTTGCATGTGTGTCATCATGGTTCATAGAACATGCCATTTAGCGTTGCAACCATGGCAGATATTATGTTGAATCTAGGCATGAGAAGATTCGATAAGACAGGAGACAAGTGCAATAGCGTGTGTCCACAGCTGCGACATGCTGTTATCGGATGTCCAGGGAAACCAAACTACATGGCTACAAGATGGCAGCTATTTAATGGCTTGGTACACAAAGAAGATGCCCGAACACAAAATTATTCTGCTCTCATGTTGAATTTGTAGACCAATAATGGGACCACCAAACATAACCCCCACTTCGTTTCGGCATCCAGCTACCTAAGATTCCACCCTCATGGGCCCATTTGATACTATGGGTGGGGAATAAAAATGGGCCTGAACCAAATGGTAGCAAATGCACTAGAAATAATCTGGTGATTATGAAGATAGATGACAGGAAAGCAAGACAGTGGAAGGAGAAAATACAGGACAGAATTGTGTGAGAAAGGAGGGGAAACAAGGAGAGGCACTGAAACAAGGAAGACAAACGAACAGAGAGAGGGGAGGAGTTGGAATAAGGGGAGGGAGAGGTTAGAGGAGGAGTATTAATAATTAGAGACATGAAGAGAGTGAGGAGAGAGGACGAGGATAGGATGAACATCATAATACAGGGTGTGAAGTGGAGGAAGGAAGAGAAAACATTAGGAGGGGAAAGATAAAGACAGAGAGTGGAGGATGAATACAAATGTGGAGAAACAGATTGAAGTGTGGAATAGGACAAACTGATGGAGGTGTTGGGTGGCTGATGCTGAACATGCTGGATAATTCAAAAGGATGGGCATAATCTTCATGGTTCTTATCTCCCATTCTGTCATTGCTCTGCCCATGTCCTGCCTCCTCAGAGATCACAGGACAAGGCTGCATTGACTGGTCCCTTGCCTAATCATTCCCTTATGTACATGCTACAAGTATCTGGTATGGGCTCATCTGAAACTTTTGATGTCAACCTTGTTCCACAAAAGGCCAGCTCTGTCACTGCTTTTGACACTCTTCTCTCCAAAGGGAACATAATCCTGTCTAATCTCAGACCCTCCTGGTCTGGGGGTAGAGTGCCCCTGATATTTCCTGAATGGATTGTGGTCCCCATCATTCCCACTCAATCCTACTGTTCCTTTGAATGCCTCGTCTGTAGGCTGTCCATCTCTCCAACCCTCTTACTCACTCTTGCTTCTATCTACAGGCCCCCCCGGACCTACCAACCTCTTTCTCTCAGAATGGGTGGGCCACTCTTCCTCTCTCCTGTCCTCCTCCCACAAACTTCTTTTCCTTGGGGACTTCAAAATCCACTGTGACTCCCTGGATTTCACCACTGTACTCTTCTGTGAACTCTGTGACTCTCTTTCCCTCACAATTCTTCCCTCTCGACCAAACCGCTCTGCCGGTTACATCCTGGATGCTCTCATCTCAACAGGCATCCCTCTTTCCAACCCTCTAACTACTCCTCTCTTCTTTTCTGACAACTCTCTCCTCTCCCCCCACCTTGAGTTCCCTGGCCGACTGACAATGCCTCTGCACGCACTGCCAATCTCCTCCGTCATTCGACCGGTGAAGTGTGTGTCAGTCACTGCATTTGCCACCACCTGCACCCCTCCTGCCTCCCCTTTCTTTGACTCTCCTACTGGCTTTGCACTGGCTAATGTCCATCTCTCCATCTCCAAAAATCTGGACATCCTTGCCCCTGTCATGAGGATCCACATGAAGCATGCCTCCAAATGCATCTCTTGGTATTACTCAGACTTGGCAGTCTTGAAACAAAAGTCCAAAGCTGCTGCACGGAAGCAGCAGACCTCAAATACATCCTCCGACAAAAACTGGCCTGCCATCTGCTCCAAAGGCTATATCGTCTCAGCATCCACTCCAAGAATAGGGTGCATGTCAAAGCTTGCATCACTAGGGCCACCATCAACACTGCTGACATTTTTAAAATCTGCAAGGAACTTGCCAATTCTACTGCAGTCTCATCCTCTCCTCCTCCTCCTTCTCAGGCTCTGTGCCCTGCACTGGCCACCCACTTCTCTTCCAAAACCCAGGCCAACTTTTCCTCACTGTTATCAACTCCCCCATCGCCCCTCCTTCTCTTGCCTCCCTTGGCCACCCTCTCCCCCCATAGTGTCCTCCTTCTCCCCCATTGCACCGGATGAGGTCTCTAGAGTACTCTGATCTATGAAAGCCCTTTCCAAACAGGGGCTCCCTACTCTTGGAGAACTAGGAAGGACAACATCTCCTCCCTCGCCCCTTCCCTGACTGACCTCTGTAGTCACTCCTTTGCACTGCTTCTTTCCCACAATCTCTCAAGCACTCTCTTGTGCAACCTCTCCTAAAAAGGTCATCTGCAGACGCTTCATCTCATCACCCCTTTCTTGTGCAAACTCACAGAGAAACTGGTCACCCCACAACTAACCCACCACAGTGAATCAGCTGGTCGCCTTCATGACCACTGAACATCTGTGAAGACTTGCTCTCGATTCTGGACTCAAACTCTCTATTCTGTTCCTCCATGATCTTTCTTCTGCCTTTGACACAGTCAATCGTGCCATCCTCATACATCACCTCAGTGATACAGTTGACATCACTGTCCGGGCACTGGGATGGCTGACCTCCTTTCTTTCAAACCGACCCTCCCAAGTGCAACTGGGCCAACTCCTATCTTCCAACTCACTTTCTACTTGTGGTGTACCTCAGGACTCTGTCCTATGACCATGCCTCCTCTCCTTCCTCTCTCATACCTGAATTCCTGACTGCCTTTCAGGCGTGGTGCTCTGCTACTGATCTCTGCCTTTATGCCATTAAGACAGATATCCTTCACATTGAGACGCCTGCTCCCTGATTCCCCCCCACTCTCCAGCCAACCTCCTTGGTCCCCCCTTCACCCTCTTGTGAGGCTGAAACCCCTGGGGTCATCTTTGACCCCTCTCTCTCCTTCTCACCGCACATCACGGACCTCTCCAAGAAGACCAACTTTCAGCTTCACCTCCTCAGGGGCATTCTCCCTTTCCTCACCTTCCGCCAGAAGCACAATGTCTCCAGAGCCCTGATTCTCTCTAGGCTGGGCTACTGCAACAGCTTCTTCCTCAATCTGCCTCTTTACTCCATTTGTTCTTTGCAACTAATCCAGAATAGGGCTGCAAGACTTATCCTTATCCTCAAGCCCATGGACTGCATATCTACAGCCGGAAAATCTCTCCACTAGCTCCCAGTGACAGCAAGGATCATTCAAGACCCTTGGCATCATCCACAGGGCTGTCTGAGGCCTGGGGCCTCTCTACATACAGTCCTTCGGTCCTCTAGCCCAAACTCTCTACAGGTCAGATGTTTCTCCAAGCATGGGAGGTAGATCCCTCTCCTCAACAGGAGTCTCCCTCTTGATTGGCCTCCCTGCCCACCTCAGACTTGAGCCGCATCTTCTTAAGTTCCAGAAACATCTCAAGACTTTCCTTTTCTCCTCCTCCTTCCCTTGCTAATGTCCCTCTGCCAGGGAGACTGTTGCCAGGTCCCTTATGAGCCTTTGGAGGCCAGGTCTTGCTTTGACCAGTATCCCCCAGCAACATTAACAACACTTGCCTACGGGCACCCTTTCCCCGGCTATCCTAAATTGGTCCACCATGTCTACTGCACTTTATTTTTCCTCTACCACCTATCCTACGGCACTTTCCCTCTGTGACTCCCTACTGCACTTGCCAGGCCCCGTGAATCCTGCACTCCTGCACTTCACCCTCCCCCTTTCCCCCTTTCCAGCCCTTCCCCCTACCTCAAGACCTCCCTTCTGGACTTCTTTGCCATTGTACTTGCACAGTAAGAATGTCACAAAGCCTACTACGACCATAAATATTGTTTTATTTTCCTATGCTCCCTCACCTTTTTTGCCTTGCAGCTCCTGAAAACACTTATATATAGGTGCCATGCATATGTCAAATAAAGAAAAATAAATAACATTTAGATGAGTTGATGATGATTCACTATGTATGAAATAGTAGGTTTTCTAGCTTTGGCCCAAGCCCTGTTAGATAGGTTTCCCAAAACACAATCTTCAATCATACAGAGGCCATTTGCTGTACTATTAAATCCTAAAATACCATTGGGCATAACTTAAGTTCTGTCCATACTAATGTGTTTGTTCAACAATATGCTGCCTTATATATATATATATATATATATGAGTCACGAGAAGTGACATAATATTTAGAAATGTTATTCAGAAAACAAATTACCTAAATATTAACATTTAAGCTGGTATGTAACGTTGAGTGCACTCATTGTTCTGGCGCCATACGACTTTCTTTTTGAAAAGATGGCCATCTCTCTTAATAGTTGCTGTTTTATCATTCGACAATTGACATCAGAAGATTTGCATGCGTTTGCTATATTGATGTAAGTTGTCCAGTTAAGTAAACCATTGGTCAGAAGACACACCCAGGTAAATTACACTGACAACACATTTGGGCAGATCAACTAGTAATAGTGATGCTGATTGGCAGACCTATATTTTATTCTGCAACGATTTAGCTAGATCTCGCACACTTTAGAAGAAAAAAAAACGGTGATGTTCTGCTTGTCACAGTGTAATATTGCTCAATCAGTACATATCAATGTGTTTGACAGGTCTCAGTGACAGCTGCTGTTCATAATGGAATAGCACATTAAGAAAACCAATCACCTTGTCTAACAATAACAGCTGTTGTTGCAATGCAGCAATGCCATGCACATCTCTTTTACATTGTCATAATACAGAATTCGATTATTTGCTCATTGTTCATACTTTTCTTTAGTCTTTTGTATACACCAAGTACATACATTGTTGAGATGAAACCTTTCTGGTGAGCTTCTGAGGTGTACGTGTGACTAGTTTACCTGTTTTATGCAGTCCCACTTTTTTTTTTTAAATTGATTGAATACGTGTTTACAAAAAGTCTTGATCCGTCCACTCAATTGAAACACTGTGATCAAGTCTCCTAAACACTGCAAATATAAACAAATTAAGTCATAGATATTACCAATACCTTGTAAGGTTGTGTGTGCCATTAAGAAATAACATATGTATATGTCGGCTTTCCTGAAAGCTCTATATAAATGCAATGAACTACTCACAGAAATGTAATGATTACAGAGTGTGAAAGGGTATTGGTGTTATGTTCAAGTAGCTGATGCACTACATGCATAATGGGCATGTGGTGGGTAAGGGTATAGAGAGCTGTGTGTTGTAAGTATCCTTTCATCATCAATCAGTGCAGTATTCCTTGATGAACAAGGTCTTCAGTTCCTTCCAGAAGTGCAAGAGAAATGATGAGAACCCGATGGTAGTGGGTACATTCTTTCTAGTGGTCTCCTTCCACCACTTTTGTACTCCAAATGTAGATCTATTGGACGATTCCTTTTCTTTGTCTTGATATGACGTTATGACAATTTCTACAACATCAGCGTTGGAATTCATGATGCAGGCCATCTACAAATGAGGCAGGCGTGAGATGGTAACCCGTGAAGTTCCTTGATTGTGGGGTGATGTGGCAGTTGTGGAGATGTAATTTGATGGGGGTAACAGAACAGAAGCATAGCAATGAATGTGTTGCAGGGCACTTTATGACCAGGTAGAACACTGCTTGATGTACTTAAGCTGTTGCATAGAAGGAGGATACGGTGGAGATGTGAGCATGATGATGATGATGGTGAAAGGCAGGATATTTCATTCCACATTTCGAGTACTAGGTTCTTTGAGACAATGTAGCAATCAGCAGGACCCAGGGTTACCCCTGTGGTCTTGCAGTAACTTTCTGGTGTCTTTATTATCTATAGGTGAGGGTGTGCATTTTTGCAGGTCCAGTTAAATAGGAAGTCCCACGGAATTTTCAATTAGGTCTCTCGATTTGGATTTCAGGGTCATTTAGGGCATCTGGGTCCAGGCCGTGTCTGCAAACCTTTGGTGGATGACAAAGATGGGTGTTTTAAAAGGGTCAGGATGGTGTGTTTAATGCCCATATTAGAACACCCTAGTGGTGTTTCCAGAAGCATGATTGGTTAATGTGGAGGCTATATGAACTGGTATAGCCCGCAGATACATTACAGCCCAGAAACTTTGCAGTTACATACCCCCATCACCAATTACAGCCTGGAAAAGAAGTTGCTGCCTCCTAAACCATCCGTTCATGTCCAAATCCACACCTCCAATTGTTCGTCTTCAGCGTTGTTCTCTGAACGTGCCTGACTTGGCGCTGCCCCCTCACAAAATCTATCCAAACAAATGATTTATTTTCCTTTGCGCTTTCCTCATGTGCCCGCGTCCCATTCCGCACCGGAAATGGCTTATCTGTCTAATTACCATATGAACATGCCTAACGTGGCCCAGCCCCCACACAGAGCTAATGAAATGAAAGCTTTCTTTTTGGGTCCATGAAAATGAAAAACAAATGCTGCAACACAAAGAATCAGGAACATCGACAAACAAAAGTAAGTGAACATTATCCATTACCCAACTGCTGAGTTTTATTAATAGAGAAGATTAGAGTGTTGTGGATTTGGCATATGTGCTGTGCGCTCTTGACCACTTTTCTATTAGGTATGCAAAGTATAGAGTTAGTGAAATAAGCTATGTCAGAACTGGCAGAGACCCTGCCTAATCCTCCAGCTCATCCACCAAAGCTGGAAAAAATGAACAATCAAAATGGTTGTGGTGGATAGGAGAGATGTGCTCAAGTAACAGACACAGTCATTCAATAACTAAAAGGTGTTGTCTTGATATGAAAATTTCCACAGGTATAAATGTCTTGAATGACAATATTTATTCAAAGGGTTGGACAGCCGACATGTGTTTCGACCAAAGGGTAGTTGATCACCCTGTCCTTCCTCCTTCACATATATCTAACCCTGTATAAATGTATGAAGCATCTGCCAGTCAAATCAGACCCCTTGAAAAACCTGCCCATTAGATAGAATGTGGTTTCCTTTGTGCCTTTCACCGAGATTCAAGCTGAAGCGCTGAAGGAAAATGTTATATTCATCTAGCGCTATTTTCTCCTCCTGTACAATAGAGCCAGTTTAAATAAATCCTGTCACGTATTCACCGCAAAACAAATCTTCCACATTTTTCTGCACTTCCAGTTAACCTTGCACAGGTCAAATGCTGTTACATTTCATGACATGAGACACTTCATCTCAATGCACCAATGTTTTGCACTCATAAGCAATGGACTAAATTGCACTAAATATTAGTAAGGGCATATGTTATTAAGTCCTGGGATGTTAGAAGGATTAATATGTTAATTTAATTTTTAATTGCCTTTAGTCCACAACTGTGGTGTGGTGCGAATGATAAAGACCTGTTGTGCAGGGTCAAATTCAAATGAGGTGGCATGTGCTTTATGTGTTATAATACTGACATCTACTAGACAGAGCTTGAGCCTCACAAATAAGTCTCAGACCCTTGGGCCTAGTTAAAAATCAGACCGTTGCTAAAATGTGGATGATGAAAAGTGGAGCTAACCTTGTTGATATTCAGAATAGGGAAAAGTATTTCCGTATTACATTTCCCTACAAGCCAACGGATAACATAACTCCACATTTCATCAGTGTGGTAAGTTGCTATTAAAAAATATGGCATACATGTGATATTGCACTTAAAAATATTAATATTTGATTAGAGCCCAACCTATGAAGACTGGGAGTGTGTATTCTATAGGAGTGTCTGACTATGAGACACACCAATGGAAAGATTTAACACATCACAACGTATGAGATAAGCATATAAATATTGGATATTTTAAAAAGTAGGAAAACACAATTTGATGGTTTACCGAAAGCACATCATTTTCTGCATTCAGAAAGCAGTGGCTGATAAATTCTTATTTAAAGAAAGCGAATAGGATATTGTAGTTTGTTAGTGTACATCATATCCTGTTTTCACTGTATTAAAGTTGAGAGAGATTATGTTTAGATTTTGAAAGTGATAATTATAATTGTACCCAAGGATTTTTTAAAGAAATAGTCCACATTGGGCTGTGGTTCAAAGGTACCTGCACCATAGCCGGATGTAGAATTGTTCGATAATATGTGATCTGTAAAAGCCTAGAGTATTAAACAAGAATTTTCGGTAACTATGTTGTGTTACTTCCACTCCCCTAGAAATGACGTTAATGTAAATTTCATTAATTACTTTCGCTTGACCTCACAAAAGTGTAGTGGGAGGTAGATGCATCCTTGTATTATAAAATCACAAAACTATTTTCCTATCTAGGGTGGATGGGATGTCACCATGTGTGTTGTAAATTGATAGCACTGATTTCTAAGCAAAATCTAGCCGAATTCTTATGTAATTAATTTTACCCAGCATTAAATTAAATGCACATAGATAACACATGATCAAAATATGTGTACATACATTCCATTTTACTATGAAAACGTTCTTTGCTACCAGTACTTGTTTTTTATACTGAAGAAAATAAAATGTGTTAGATTTGCTATTTATTGGTTGAAATCATTTTGGTGTAAATGTTAATTGAAGAACGCTTTAATACATTGGCTGATAAGTTGCATTATCATCATAGAAATAGGTATTGCTTAAAGGTGGCCTTCTATTATTTAAGATTAGAATTGGTAAAAAATATTCCAAATAGTTTTGCTGTGTTTTGGAATGCATGTATTAGATTTAGCCAGATTGTCAGAGTCAGGTCAGGTTTATTTGAGCAAATTAGCAATGTAATATAAATCTGAGGTCTTATGGTGAATTCTCCTGCATATAATAGTGGGAACATCGTCCATTTAGTTTATTTGAATACATTTGAGTTTTAATCAAACAGCTTTTCTTTTGTTACAACATTGTGGAGTGGGGCTGTATACCAGGGAGTGTCAATTTAGAGATGGTTACTAATAACATGTATTCAAATGATCTCTCCAATCTCCACCACCCTGGCTTCAATGTCCAACTCATCTTCTTCCCCTTCATTTGAGGGGTCAGAAATATGAGGCAGACAGCTTTGATATGATATGATATAGCATTTATAACGTGCCTCTACACAAGACAAAACAACAATCTTACTAGGCCTTGTGCCATTCAGATCACTCAAGTGCAGGGAAGACGGAGAGGAGAAGTGCCAAGGGGGGGGGTGAAGTGCAGGTAATCAAAATTGCAGCAGCGGGTGGCTAAGTGCAGGTAATCAGAAAGAGCAGCCAATGGGTGGCTCATAAGTGGAGAGAGAAGGGACTGTAGGGTTACAGATACAGACCACAAGTGGTGGGGAGCCAAGAGGCAGTGCGAGGTTTAACTGGACAGGCAGGGTCCTGGTCCAAAGTTGAGAGGGTGGCCAGGTGACCATTGCATAGAGCAGATGGGTCATCAGCAGGGGAGAGGAAGAGAGAAAGCAGAAGCAAAGAGGAGGTCTTGAGTTGCTTCCGGAACCAGAGGTGGTAATGCTCAAGTTTGAGAGAGGCAGGGAGGCTGTTCCAGAAGGAGGTCTCAGCCAAAGAAAGAGATATTCCCCCAAATCTCTGCTTGGAAAAGTGACTAACCCTGAGAGTTGGAGGTGCTTGAGCAGAGAGCTCAAGAATGGAGATGTTTAGGAAGAGAGATTTGGAGGTAGTGCGGTCCCATGCCCCAGAAATCCTTGTGGACAATGCAGAGGGTCTTGATCTTGATCCTTGCCGCCACTGGAAACCAATGGAGAAATTTCTCAGCTGGAGAGATATTATCCCTTGGTTTGAGTCCAAGGAAAATACTTGCAGTCTTTTTCTGGATAAGTTGTAGAGGACAGAAAGTAAAGGTAGGAAGATTTAGAAAGAGTCTGTTGCAGTAGTCCAGCCTAGAGAATACCAGAGCTCTGGAGACAGTGAGCTTCTGGGGAACGTGAGGAAGGGAAGAATACCTCTGAGGAGGTGCAGATTATAGTTTGACTTCTTGGAGACATCACAGATGTGAGGAGAGAAGGAGATGGAGGAGTTGAAGATGACCTCAAGGTTCTTAGCCTCACAGGTTGGAGCTGGAAGAGAGAGAAAGGAAAGGAGGGAGCTGGTGTTCCGATGAGGTGGATCTCTGTCCTATTGGCATTAAGGCAGAGATCATTGGCGGCACACCACTCCTGAATTTCAGACAGACAGTCTGGAATGAGAGAAGGAGTAGAGGTGGCCGAGGAGAGCTTGAAAGCGAGCTGGGTGTCATCTGCATAACACTGAAAGTTGGAGCAGGGGGCATAATGTAGTGGGCAAGAGGTGCCAAGTATTGGTTGACCAACCAGGGAGAAAGGTTAGACCCCTGTAGAACACCACAGATAGAGAGAGAGATAGAATTGAGGAAGTACTCCAGCTGGTCGATCAGTGAGAAAGGAGGTCACCGGAGCCAGGGCCTGATCAGTGATACCCTGGTTATCACTGAGGCGATGGCATGGTACTGTATCAAAAGTAGAAGAAAGATAGAGGAGAATGAGGAAAAAGGAAGAATCCGGGTTATAAAGCAGGTCTTCACGGAGATTCAGGAGAGCAGTGTCCATAGTTCTGGCCTCTCTGAAGCCAGGATTATGGTCATGGAGATAACCAATAGATTCAGTCTGAAGTTAAGATGGGAGATGGCCTGCTTTCCCAAGAGTTTGCCCACAAAAATAGTGATGGAGATCATGCAATATTAGCCAGAGAGGAAGGATCGGCAGAGTGCTTTTTTAGGAGGGGGTGTAGAATGGAGTGCTTTAGTGGAAAGGGGTAGGATCCAGAGGCAAAAGAATGATTGCAGAAATCACCCAAGGCTGGAGCAAGGGTATCGATGTGGTCCTTGACGGTTCTAGATGAACAGGGAAGAACCTGTTTTGATGAGACTTTCCTAGATCAGACTTGTCAGGGGTGAATAAGAGAAAGGAAGAGAAGGGAGGAGGAGAGCAACCACAGGAAGGCCAGGAGTGAAGAAGGAGGAACAAGAGGAAGAAAGGATGTCCTGAGTTCTAGTGATGAAATGAGAAGCCAAGGCATACAGAGGAACTGGGAGGGAACAGGAGAGGTAAAGAATGCAGCAGGATTGGCGAGCTCCTTGTAGATTTTGAAAAGTTCAGCTGAATTGTTAGCTGCCACAGAGACTCAGGCTTGGATATGTGCTTGCTTCTTGGCGAGGACAGAGAATCTGTAATGCCTTTGGAGCAGGCAGCAGACCAGTTTGCCAGACGGTGCACCCGTTGCTCTCCACTTCCTTTCAGCCCCCCTGCCCTTGCATTTGAGGGTGAGAAGGTCGGAGTCATACCAAGAGTTGCACTTCGATTTGGGCTTCAAGCGGATCCTCATGACAGGGGCAAGTACATCAAGAATGTCAGAGATAGAAATATGAAGGTTAGAAAGGGCTCTGTCAGGATGTGAGTCAGCCAAAGGTGCAGAAGGAGGAGAGAACGTCGTGGTGAAAGAATCAAATGATACACGCTTCAATGGTCGGTTGACTGAAAAGCGGTGGAGGCTGGTGAATTTTTGAACTGAAGGGCCGTAATATATTTATCTCTGATATGGCCGAGCGACCGAGCATAGCGAGTGAGCCTACACCAAGCAAGGGGGGTTTGGGAGCGTTCTCCCCCCGAGATTTAAAAAAAAATAATGGGTGAAAATGGTGCATTTCAGAGCACACTTTCTTTAGAAAAATTGGGTAAAAAGCTAAACAGTTTGCAATTGGGTTTTGTAGTGTAACTCATGAAAGAAATCAAATAGCTACAAGTCACCAACAGTGCACAGGAGCATTTCTACAACACATTTTCATGATGCCTTTTTCCACAATATGTGCCAGTATAAAACATTTTCACACTGGCTGTGCCCATACATTTGACTGCAACATTATACCCTATTATTCAGATATAAGAACACACTCATGTTGGCTTTGTGCATAATGTTATTAATGATACTACAAGAAAATGTGCCCACGTTTGTTCTGCCAATATATTTCAGTATCCCCAAATAAGGACATACTGCAGTTGGCTATACCATTATAAATGCATGCCAAAGTTTGAAAACATGTCCAAACTGGCTGTACTAAAATGCCAGTCGAGCTACATGATAACACTTAAAATTCCTGCTTCATCAAAGATCCCCAATACATAAAGTCATACTGCAATAAGAAATGGCTAGAATTAGTGTATAAACGTGCATACAAGGGCATAAAAGTGACGTCTTGCTTCATAATAACACTTATCATGCTTGCTTTAAAGAGCTGACTGGCTTTTCAGTGGACATTTAATGTTTCAGCACCCAGCTGGCTACTTATCCCATGATATTCTCATTATTAACCCCCCTTCCCTTTGCATTCCTTTATCTCTATAATATATGGACTGCATGGGACCCTCAGACTGGATTTCCCAGCTGTAGGCAAGGGAGACCCCACGCATCATTTTAAAAGGGGCCTCCTTGAGCCAGACACACCTGCACAAAGCCCTGCTTTTGGCACAAGTTGTGATTTACTACAACAGTGTGGGTATGCATCTGCACTGCAAATATGACAACCTGGAGTGAAATTCTAGTAGCCAAACACTTGAGAGATCACTTTGTTTCAATGCTGGCCTCAAAAACACCTGAAAAGAGTTAAATTCAACCCCTTAAAAAAGTGGGTGGACGTTGTACACCCACGTAACATGTATCCTCGACTTGGACTTGTGCCCTGAAAATCAGCACAGGGAGAGAACCAGGGAAAACAACCCCTCTATTAATGACTCTCTCATCCTTTCACTGCCACGTTTGGCTTTCAACAATAATCAATACGTTTTATAAAGAGTACTTGAAAGGCACACACACCATGGTAAATTACTCACAAAAATGTATACATTCAAATATCAGAATGCAATTTAGCAGAAAGCAGAGAAATGGCCTACTAAACACTCATAACCAAAAGTAAGGTGTAAACAGGTTATGTGTTTGAGGTTCAATGTTTGACAAAAGCATGCTTCTCAAGTGTGAAGAAAATGCTACATTCTACCTAAAATGTGCGTTTTTGGCATGGCAAATATGAACATGTGGAAATAAGGCAGATAGTTTAAAACGGTGTTGTGTGACACAACACAATTGTGATCTGTCAGTTTGCCAGTGGCAAAGTAAAAAAATACACAGCCCAGACGGCAAACAACACACACAAGCCTGTAACATTGTGTGGTGTGATATGGTTCAAGTAAGTTCAATGCTGGTGTGTGTGGAGGAACTGAGCTAGTGGTTTTAGGGAGCTTGAAAGCGAAATCTCGTCTTGGTTCTAGGAAGCCGCCTTCCAAAGTGATGAGGTGCCATAATGTAGGACGATAGAAAGTAGCGTTAAAGGCAGCCTGCAATAGCGATTGCAACTGCATCACGAATAAAACTCTGGAAATTGTTAATTGTACACAGGCACAGAAAGCGCACGACTAAAACAAAATCCAATTCAAATCAAGGAAAACCTGCGGAAAGTGCAGTTAAAGTCACATATGCATAGCACTGGCAATGCAGCGATGACTGGCATGTTAAAAAACGGTAAAACTGTCCAGTGCGGGAGAGAGTGTGAGCTTCTAAAACTGGGCCATCCAGGAAAGAAATGGGAGATCGTACCACGGCTGGCCTGGACTACTGGTGGTTCCTTATGGACCAGTAGTCCAGCCGTGCAGTACTGGTTGGGGGTGCAGCTGCACAGTGACAGACACCTGGTTAATTTATGACCCCTGCTTCAGTGAACTCGGAAACAGTCACTTACAGAAATTTAAGTCTAGACAATCCAGAAAAACTCTAAATGATTATCGAAACGGATACGCTATCGTTAAACTAGCTATCTCGCTGTAAAAAAAAATTTCTTTTTAAAAACCACAAGCAAATATTATGCATCTGCATGCATTCAACGGCATTTACCTCCTTTCGGCCTGAATCGCAAGGCGTTTTTAAAACTGCTCACAGATACAAACACTTCCCCACTATTAGATAATATAAATAAACGTACTACTTACCATTAAGTTGGACTCCTCTGTCGGTCCACCAGTTACAGCAAGGCCGCACGCGCACGATGCTGAGATGCTCTGCACTGCTGCTTGCCCTAGTTGGGGGTTCTGCAAGTCAAGTGAGGAGGCGCCCATCATCATCACCCGTCCACCATGGATTGTCATTGGCTGTCAAACAGCCAATGACAACAATTCCATACATTCTGATTCTACGGAAGAACTGAGTCTACGATATTTGCGCAAAAATTATACTGGCTCTAGCGCCCCGCCAGCCTCGTAGGTGCCCTGCATGATAATGACTTACGTACACTGCACAAAGTCTACAAGCTCTGTGCGGTAATAAGATGGAAAAGTGTGTAAAATCAGACGCGGCCCTGTGACTCTGTGTAATTACACTGATCAGGCCCAGCCGCGATGCTGCTTTATTTATTTAGTGCCATAACGCTGCGCTGGAATAACAAAAGCAATACAGAGAGGTACAATTGAACAGTTTTATTTTCTCTGTACTCCCTGGGGGCTGGATGGGGGGTGGCGCCACCACACCCTGAATAAGTGGCCGCAACTGCCTAGAAGGTAGGTGGCAGTGCTGGAGTTGGCTTGGCCTGAGGGGTAGAGAGAGCGAGATGGGAGGAAAGGAGAAAGTGATCACTTCAGGAGACAGGAGTGGTGAGTGAGTTTGGTGAGGGTGATCTGAGGAGATCAGAACATCCAGGGTGTGCCCTGAAGAGTGAGTCGGGCCAGAGGGAAGAATAGAGAGTCACAGAGGTTGCTAAAGAGTCCTGTAGAAGGAAAAAATGAATCCAAGTGGATGTTAAGGTGTCTGAGGAGGATAAGGTAAGAGGTAGAGGCAATGAGGGAGGAGCAGAGGTCCACCCACTCAGAGAAGAAATAGGCTACCTGGCCGTCCGGCTGGTAGATAGTGGCTACAGTGGGAGAAAGGCCAAGAGAGAGAGAGAGAGCATGCAGATCATTCATTCATTGAAAGGAGGAGTAGTCCTGCATAGGAATGATAGAAGCTGGGATCCACTGTGAGAAGATCAAGGTTACACCCCCACCGGGATGGTTGGTTCTGGGCACAGAGAGGATTGTGTAGCCATCAGGAAGGAGAGTGTCAAAACTCATGACAGAGCTGAGTTCTGTCATGGGTTTCGGTCAGGCCAAGTACATCCAGATGGAGTTCTTCCAGGAGACGGCAGAAGTCAGAGGAGTAATTGACAGTTGAGCGAGAGTTCAGCAAAGCAATGTGGAGCAGGTTTACCCCTTTGAAGGACTTACATGGAGAGGTACAGGTTATAGGTACGACCTGTGGAAGTGTTGAAAGTGCCTGATAATGGGCAAAGGAGAAAGGAGGACAGGGTAACGTAGCCAAGGAAGAAGAGGTGGGTGCCAGAAGAAGAAGAAAACAGGGTGGCCAGAGAAGCAGCAGAGGCAGCCATAAAGGTGGCAGAGGATGGAGGAGGCAGAGGAGCCAGAGAGGGGAACGAAGGGAAAGTAGGAGAAGAAAGGAAATTGATAAGGTACGGGAAGTGTGTATGAAAAAAAGGTTGGCCTGAGGTGTGGGATGTATTGACCCACTTTTGCACTGCTATGCTGCATCACTCTGTTATGATGGTGCCAGAAACAGCAAAATGGCCGCAAAACCCTTGGGCACACAGAAACCACTGAACATAGTGCTTTTCAATGCACAAAAAGATGGCTGCCCAATCTGCCACACATGTTGTCGGTGGTGGAACAGAGCTCACTACTAAAATGTGTTAATGGGCTCCACAACAATTGAAAGTGGAGAGCAGAAGGAAAAAGCAGTGCTTTGCTAAATGAAATTCAAAATCTTCCTTTAAATCACTTTTTCTTTGCTGCTGAAACTTCAGTATGCCAGTACAAAACACCCTTCAAATATTCAAAATTCTTCCTTGGTGCTACAATTCACTTAGATTAAGAAACCATTGTGAACTTTCATGGCCCTGAAAAGCTGAGAGCATAAAGTGATTTCCACAGCAAAAGTGGCCTGTCTGTGGATCTGTCAAAAGTCTTTGTGCAGTAGAGGGCTGCTGTGATGACAGCTGTCAGGGGCCTGCCCGATTAAACTTTGTTAGGCAGAAACCTGTGCAGTTCCTTTAGGGACCACTGCAAAAGGCTTAAGACTACAGGTGTTGGCAGTAAACCCAATTGGTAGCAGTCTGTACCACCCAGATTTACCTGGTAGCTGTGGCTGAGCAGTCAGACTTCTCTCAAGAAGAGTTAGGCAGTATATAGAGTATACAAATTAGGTACAAAAATACAGTAGCACAAGCAAACACTGACCAGAGCTTTGGTATAAAAAGTATATCATTATTTATTTAAAACACACTTGTAAAAATACACTGGCACTAATATGTCAAGCAAGTTCAAACACAGTCACTAGAAATATATACACCTCCCTGATTAATTATTCGACAAGTCTTAGGAAAAGAACACCACTTATTAGCAATACAGAGGTGAGCGCTTAACCAAGATGGCACTCCAATAATTATTTAAAAAGGGAGGGAAAAGGCAGAATTAGAAAAGCACACAATACCAACACTTTTAAAAGAACCACAGCAAATCAAGAAAGGCAGAGTCTGCAGTAGGGAAAGAAAGTTCATAGGCCAGGCCCACTCTTGGAGAGAGCAAGGCGGAATGTGCCCAAGATCACACAGTTGAAGTACACTTTAAAAGTCTTTGCAGATAGTTCAAAAGAAGTTGGATCAGTTCAGAAAAGTTAGTTAACAGGTCCCAGGTCACCCCAGGATAGAGAGTCAAGGATTTACGGGACACCTTGAACAGTTTGTTGCAAGAGAGACCAGGCGGGACACAGTACCTGAAATGGTGAGAAAGCTCCAGCGGGGGCAGTTGTTCCTGGCAGCAGGTGCAAGTCAGGGCTGCATCCAGGGGAAGAGAAGATCTCGATGTGGAGGAAAGCTGGAGGTCGTTGCCCTTCCAGGGAAGAAACCAGCTGCAGAGTTTCTCGGTTAAAAG
This sequence comes from Ambystoma mexicanum, assembly GCF_040938575.1. NCBI lineage: Eukaryota > Metazoa > Chordata > Amphibia > Caudata > Ambystomatidae > Ambystoma > Ambystoma mexicanum. The sequence goes on from NC_090935.1 coordinate 186,517,795, forward strand.
ATATTACCCTTTTATTCGCGGTAGTGGTGAAGCGTGGCTATCCAGCCGCCGGGGTGCTTGGCACGGACGATTCGACCACGAGGCGATCCAGGAAGGCGAAAAGAGGGCGAACTGGTTAACCCCACCAGTTCAAAGGAAGAAGACTCTCCAGGATGTAGATCTTCTCAGTCGTCGGGAAGTGGTGAGTCAGTTCAGCAGGGCTCCACCAGTGGTGTCATTGTTGCAGGTCACCTCAGCTTCTCCCTCTTTGGATTCTTTAGGTCCTGTGGCGACTTCTGAAGTTCCAGTCTCCAAAGCTCTGCTTTTATGCCGAAAACCCGCATTCACCAGTCCTAGCTGTCACTCAAACATGCTAATTGGTGAGCCGGGTGGCTCCCCAATGGGCCAATCACACAAGAGTGCAACTTCAGATGCCGAGTCAACTCAGTCCAGGGTTCCTATTCCCCCCTCCCACACATCCTGTAGTCCCAGATAGAGTGGCACCACTTTTGGAGGCTTCTGTGCAGAAGCTCGCCAAAAGTGGAACAAAGGGCTCGACTTGGGTTGGAGTTACAGAGGTGAACACAAACGCCATTTTAAAACCGAGTCCTGGCAAAAAGACCCAACCGGGGGATAAATATTAAATAAATAACCTGGCGGTATCTTTAACTTTGCACCAAAAAAAATGGTGCGTTTAAAATGAATGGGAAATCCCATAGGAAATATTCCGATGGAATATTTCACGTGGTAACCACTGCCACCAGCCAGAACCTCGACAAGGGGGGACTGCACAGTGCCCCCTCGAAAAACAGACCCAGGGGCAATCTAATTACCCATACCAGTACTTCCACAATATGATGGTTTGTACTGGTTCTGTTCACAATTTAAGACTAGTAAAGTTAATGGTGACTTTACATGCCCTGGGAGACAGTAGTCAGTCCCAGGGTATGGAGTCTATGTTTGGGGGTCACTATGACACCCCTGTGTTACTGCACTGAGGATGCTGTGTAACACACATCCCAAAAACACATGAAACCCTATGGAGTAAGACCCCATAGCCCATAAAACACATTACAAAGTCAAAGGACATTCTCAAATCATGCCTAAGAGTGGGAAAAAACGATTCTCACTCTTAGCAGGAGAAAAAAATAAACCCCAAAAAATCCAGCAAAGCTGCTGGGGGTATAGGTTTGGGAAATTAGCCTATACAGAGAATTCTCCCTAACAAACTTTAACATGTATAAACTGAAAGTCAAATGTTTGCAATCTAAGAGGTCTGTTACTGATAGTAACCCATATTGTAATGGTTTTGATCCCATGGATTAAAATCTTGAAGGAGAAGTCTAGCTGTCATTTGATAACATGTTTGTTTTGTGCTAAGGAAAAGGCCACAGAATTGAACAATGAAATTAAACCTGGCGGAAGCTGCAGAACTTGAATAACAGGTTTTTCTCACAGAAGGAAGGTCTTTCCCCCCAACAGGAAATCACAGAGGGGCGTTAATTACAGGGTAGGAAAGAACCTGGTCTACAGAGGTAAAAGGAACAATGACAAACTGCAGAGCAGGACATTTGAAGTGTGAAGACAGTCATAAATGGTCTCTACAAGGAACAAACATGGGGGATGGCTCCTGGGCTTCCAGGGAGAGACCAATGGGTGGAGCCAAACAACCATAACATGGACAAAGAACATATTTTGACTGATAACTTACTATTTAAAATTGTGAAAAATATAAAAATAACAGAGTTGTTAATGTAATGTCTGTCTGCACGGGTGAAGATGCGCAAGAACTATGTGACATTTTCTGGACAGCAATGGCAAGAAATGTGATTTTAAACAAAATGTATTTCCGCTAGAATTGTGAAACTTCATACACTTATTCCCATGTTCAACACGCACTCTTGTAGAAATTTGCTTAAAAATTGGACATTGTGTTCCTAGTGAAAAGGGCAAAATTCTGTGAAAAGTGGAGACAACATCCCACAGCTACGGGGTTTTGAGGAATAGCTGCTATGTAAAATGTGTAATCTACATATGTGATTTTTATAGAGGCTGCACATGTGGAAATATGTATTTTCCCAAAAGTATATTTTGTGTTCCAGGGGCTAGGGGTGGATTCTCAGCCTCATAATATTGCACCATAAAGATGACACTCTGTTTCTCTCCTCCTATCAAGGCAGGGAGTAGACTCTGACCAAATCACCTTCCAAAGGGGAAAGCTTAGGCTAAACCAGCACACACACACCCTTTATGATGTCTTCCATAGGATAAATAGAGACAGCTCACCACATATAAGGACAGACGGATTCACTCACTATCCTATTGTTGGCCGTACACCCTGCTGCTGAACTCTACATCTTCCTGGCTCCAGACTCCAGAAACTTGGCAACGCAAAAAGGCCACTGCATAGCTGAACCATTCTCAGCTAGGCCTCAAATTCCAGAACAGAACCCCACAAGCCTAGGGGGAAGCAACATAATACAGCAGGGTTACAGCTTGCTTGCTGAAAATAAATATCCTCAGAACCAAGAAGGGCAGATCCGATCCAGTCCTGTGCCGTGTTGTGACCAGAGCGCCTTGCTGACCCTATCCAGTCCTGTGACGTGCTGTGACCAGAACGCCTTGCTGACCCGGCCCAGTCCGATGTGCCATGCCGTCTTTCCTAAACCAGATCCAATTCCTTCACCAGAATTAACCGTCCCATTAAAAAATATATCAAGTGAGTATAAATAGGAATAATTGTGTCACTAGCATATGTACTTTGCATAGTCTTATCCCTATCTTAGACCCATCCTATCTTGTATTCAGAACCGGTATTGTTAGGAGTAGCTTTGCATTGTCTGAATCCTCTCTCCAAACCATCCTTTCTTTCCTCCATAACCAGTATTGTAAAACTAACTCTGCGCTGATTTTTCTCATCTGAAGAAGGCGAGTATCCTTAGCAGGCAGTCACCCTGATCAAGTGACTGTGTTTCTTTGTGGTATTCATTTTGTTCATAGTCATCTAATGTAAGAAACCATTTTGTCATTTTTAAAAGTACTCCTGTTTTTCATTCTTGCGCCTATATAAAAAAAAAACGACCTTTACTAAAACGTCTGTAACTCCCTCAGTTTTTGTGATAGAAACACATGTTCAACTTCTGCTTGTAGCTATCATTCATATTTATCCATCGCATCTTAAACCGCATTCCAAATCAATGCTATTCTCCTGTTATCACGAATATCGCACAGTGAAAAGGTTGTAGCTAATTTGCATTTTGGGAAACCTTTACACGTGTAAAACAGTGTTTAATTGCTTCAGACTTGAATTTTAAGATTACAAATGTTTTCTTGGGATTAACTCATTGCTTGTGTTTGTGTGCAACTATCCAAAGCGGCTCCCATAAGAATTTATAACAATTTCAGTAATTCTGACCATATTTGGTGTTTTTTCAGTCCATTCTAAGAATAACTTTAAAAGCCATTCTGACGGCTTGACAGTCAATTCTGTTTCTCTTGTGTTTGAAAGGGGGAAAGTGGGATTGGTATTCTGTTTGAATTCTGCCATTCCTGAAAACCTGTTCTCTCCTCCTATCTCTTTACATTGCCTTCTGGGGGTTGAGGGGTGTGCAAGGGTAACCTCTAACCACAGTGCTATCTGATCTGAACCAACACAAAAGTAATATTTTCTGTGCTGAATTGTTTTGCTCACTACTTCTCCTTGTGTATTAAGAATATTATTCAGTGTTACATCACCCCATTGGTGATTGTTGTGTACCGATTAAAACATATTGTGATTCGATTTTTAAACACATAAATAAATATTTACCTTTGCAAACCAGCCTGATTCCTGGTTCAGTGTGACCGGGGGGGGGGGGGGTTCCAGCAGAAGGGCATGATATGAGTGGTATATCGTTCAGAATAAACAACCTTTAGCCAAAAATAAATAAGGATTTCAGTTGTGCACTACATGCTAGGCGGTGACTTGGATGTGTGCTAGATTGAAATCACATACAGCTTGGGTGCTCGCCACGAGATCCTGAATTAGACATACCACTTGTGACAGTCTAACACAGCATGCTAACTGACGGGGTACATACACCTTGTTGGGCTACCATTCTGTGCTACACTGTAAAAACACCCTTCAATAGAAATACTCAAAGGAGTTAGGCCTGTTTTGCAAAAGTAAAGTACCCTGAGATAAGTCAGAAGGAAATGAATTTTTCCGGAATGGCGACCCGAGTGGAAATCAATATTGCAAGGGAACACTTACTGCACACATTGTTTGTCAGGGGTGAATGGGTAGAGCAGGATGAGAAAGTCTGGCTGCAGGAAATCAAACAACAAGTCACTGCCACAGAATTAGATAAATGGCAGGACCAGGGTCCATTACACCAGGCACTCAGTGAATTGTACATGGCCCCAAAGGTAAAAGAAGAGCAATGTAAAATTGACAAAATAGCGGCTTACCTGTACCTTCACATTGGACCTAGATCTGGTAAAGAAGCAAGTACAATTCCTTGCGAATTCTAAACTGATCTGGACTCTGCAGAGCAAAAGCTAAAAAAGAGCCAAGAATCAGAGAGAGAAACCAGACAGTACCTGACGAAATTAAAGGAAGATCCTGGATCTCCTGCAGCAAGAGAAGGCAGAGAAAGATACCAAAATACTTACACTGCAAAAGGAGTGTCAAGATAGGTTGGATTCTCTACAACAGAGCCAACAAAATCTGGAGCAACAATTAAATTATAATAGAGCCTGTGCAGTGCAGACAATTGCCCTAGAAAGTCAGATTGATGAACTAAAGGAGTAAAATGATAAATTAATAGTGAAGGATCTCCACACTCAAAAAGATTTTGATGTGGAGCGCCTGAAATTATATGCCATTAGGAAACAAAGGGACAACCTGGCAGCACAGAGGGGCCCTCTAACTCAGGAAAGGGACGCCTTAGGCAGTCAGCCATTTAAACATCAAGCTAGAAGAAAATCACCTGGCCCTTCAGGGACTGGGTGAACTCAAAATGGACTATGAAAAGCTGTTAGAGCATACCAGGAGGGTGGAAGATGCTCTGGCAAAGAATAATCAGGCCAGTAAGGACCAAACTCAGGAGGTGAGTCTCCTGCAGCAAAAATTGGCCCAATACTCCCAATGCAGGCAGGAAGCACAGAGAGACAATGAGGCTCTCTGTGAAAAAAGTGACAGGATCCATAGACAGATAGCCATGCAGGAACAACTCATAGGGGGTCATTACGACCCTGGTGCTAAGGGGTTAACGGAACCGTAAAAGGCTGCAGCACCGTTAACCCCTTAGCGCCTAATTACAAGTACCCTTGGCGGGACCCGACCTGAACGGCTGGTCTGGACCAGCCGTTAAAGTAGGGACCCGCAAAGGGACCTCTGAGGTAATTACAGTACCGCAATTTGCGGTACCGTAGTTACCGCCTTCCCCAGTCCCATTGAGCCCTATGGGGCAAAAATGGGAATGGGGAAGGGCCAATGTTCAATGGGGAATTACCGCCCCGCCAACCTTGGAATGGGGTGGTAATTCCCCATTGAACATTGGCGGACTTGTTACAACACCGGCAGCAACCATGGTGCTAATAGCGCCATGGGGTACTGCCAGTTTTGTATTGAGGGCTATAGAGACCAGTAAGGCCTTAATAGAGGAACAAAAGGGTCAGATTTTGGCAGGTTATCAGGGAGTAGGTGTTGAAAGAGATGAGGTCAGATGGGAGAGGAAACCCCCGAGCATAACCTCAGGAACCCTGGCATCAGGGACTTTAATCCCTTCAATTCCATGGACTCTGCCACCCCCATGTTCACTGTCTCATATGAACCAAAGGCCATGGGATGATAGACTTCAACACAATGGGAAATATGGGGCTAATAAGTCAGCGCCTCCCACAAATGGATGGGCGGGCATCTATGTACAGGTTCCCAAGTGCTAGGGCCAGCTTCTCTGATCAGGGAGACTCCAATGAGGGGATAATCGGAGAACTGGATCCTCATAAATATCACATACCTAGGGATCAGTCAGTGAAATTTGGTGGGGAATTCCATGAGACTAGGCCCACTAAGAACATCCTAAAAACCTCTTCCCAGCTAGGACAGTGGGGGGTTACTCAACCAATCCTGGGAGCAAGGAAGAGTCAGATGACTCTTCTGAGCGCCACAGGTCCCAAGAGACTAGGCCACCACATTCTGCCAGCCATTCCCAAGCTCGCAGAATCCGGGAGAGTCTAGAAAATCAGACAGCCACCTCTGGTAGCAGTGCCTCTGAGTCAGAGGATGAGTGGACCAGGGTGACCAGAACTAAAAAGGCTAACAAAGTCAAGAGAGCTTTACTCAAGGATCCCCTCAAACAAATAAAAGCTATTAGGAGCGTCATTACACCCTACCACAAAAATGCGAAATAGTCGGTTTGGGAGCTCCTTGAATTATTTGAGCAGATGATGGCTACCTTCCACCTGAAGGAAAGCCAAAGCTGTATTCAGTATGTAAAGTGGACATTTTCACCTGAGTACTCCAGCTTCTTTGCGGGGCTGGAGGATCAGAACCATTCCAGATGGTCCCTCTATAGGGCGGCCATCCTAAAACATTTTTCTATTCATAGAAACCCTCAAGAGGCCTGGTGGCAGCCTACAACCTACAATGTGGGGATGACCAGGTCCCACAAGAATTTGTCCAGGAATTGAAGCGCGACTTTGCGCAGACCACGAAAAGGGTGCGCACTGACAGTAAGGAATTTGTGAACACCTTCTTTCATGCTCTCCCTAAATAGATTATGACTCAGCTAGTGAGTGACTTTCATGAGAAAATATCATTAGAGGGGGTGATTGAACAAGCAACGCACATCTATGAAGTGCAGAAGCCACTAGAAAGTAAACATATTAACAAAAGCCCCAAACCAACCAACACCACTGCTGCTGCCAAGGTGGTGGAGGTGAAGGTTGCCCCCATTTTAGATTTGGAGATGGGGGGGCTAAAAACCTTCCCACGCAGAACCCGACCAACCCCAGACCCAGAAGGCCCTCAGGCCAATCCCAAACAGGGAGTCAAGGAGTTAACCCCACAAATGGGACCCCTAACTCCCCTGACTACATCAGCCCACACCACAAGGGCACCAGACCAATCCTGGGCTATGTGTGGACTCCCCCAGCCCAAGGGGGAGACCCAACCATACACCTGGATACCCATGAAACTTCCCTCCTTACTTCCCCAGGAGGGCAGTAATCCCCCAAATGCTGGACCAAAAATCTTTCCCGTGTTCTGCCAAACTTCAACCCCCAAAACAACCCTTCTTTCTTTCCCCACTTTCCTAAACCCAGACAGCCCAATCCGGGAGGGGAGGCCAAGGGTGGAGGGGTGCCCAAACTATCCTAACCAGGGGTATTATTCAAGAAGGGATAGTTACCCTTCCCGGGATCAACCCAGGGTAGACCAGAGGACCCCGTACCAGCCAGAGCGGGTGTCCCAACCGGAGCACCAGGTAAAGAACATGGCACAGGATCTGGGTCACATGCTGAGGGCTCAACAGAACCCTCAGATGAGCATGGGGGCTCAGAACTCCTGAAATCCAGGGTCTGGTGCTCCAGAACAATGACGGGGGAAGAACCCCGACAACCCACTGGTGCCCAGGGAGTAGGCACAAGGGGAAGTGGGGTGTAAAGCACAAGAGGAAGCTCCCTTACCCCACGTGTGTAAAGCCCCTGGAAACCCAGGAACCGGAACCAAAATCTCCTGCCCCCGAAAGTCTGCAACCCAAGGAACAGAGGGTGGGTAGGAGAAATAAAGAGCCTAAAAAGGCTCATTTTGTGGAGGAGGTGCAAATAGATGTGGGGACCGAGTTAAAACCGCCCATCATCAAAACCCCAGATTGACCAGCACAAAAATCCCCTTGTTCAAACCCATTCGGTTGACGGCCTCCGAAAAGAGGGGGGGCAGCCCAAAATCAGAACCAGGGGAGTCCAAACTTCCCCCATATCTAGCTGTCACCTTTTTCTTTCAGGTTCCCAAGATCCCAAACAAAACCCAGCCCAAATCACCTCTCTGTCAGTATCCAAAGCAAAGATATTAACCCACCAATTGGCCAAAAATGTGCATTATCTTTGTCCCTTTGAGGAAAAGGAGGCGGGTTTTACGCCCCGGTCCAAATACAGGGGCAATGTACAATTTTGGCACTGTTGGACACTGGATGCCAAGAACCCTTCTGTCAAAAAGGGCCTTTGATCAGCTGAATTAGGGAAGTGGGGAGAAATACCAAGTTCCTCTCACCCCTCTTCCTGGACAATTTCAGAACTTCGATGGGAAGGAAATTCCTGTCGAGGGGACTGCAGATTTATACATTAAAATTGGGCTACACAAGGGGAAGCACCCGGTCATAGTTGTGACTCCAGAGGGCAAACCAGGTTTACTAGGGAATTACATCCTGCGTAAATTGTCTCCTATCATAGATTGTGTAAACAAAGTCGCCTGGACTCAGACTAGCCGACCAATAAAATTGAAACAGAGTGTCAACCATGTTAGTTTAAATGGCAAATGCCATATGGTTGAACAAAAACCTGACCAAGTTGAATTTTACTTCCAGAATAACCAAATCTCAGACGTGACAGTAATTTCAGTAGGACAACAAACTGGCGATGGGGAGTCCTCTCTATTTTTGAAAATCAACCGTCCATTCAGTCTAAGGTGGCATTCCACACTGGAAGGAAACACTCTGAAATTCTATACAAATTCACAATCAGAAAATCCCATTCCTATAGTCAAAAATGATGAGAATTAAGCTGAAAGCTTGCCTGATATTCAGAAAATTGGAGAGCAGTTCATCCCTATTCAGTTAAATGAGGGGAAGGATTCTGTTCTCGCCCGAGTATGATTGAACAATGGTAAGAGCTTCATCAGCGAGGCCATGTTCCGCAAACTCCCAAAAGATACAGCCATTCCCACATTTGACCTATTAGACAAATGGGAAATGGACCTGGAAACACCCAATACCAAACATCTCCTGCCTAGCAGGTGTATGCTCAAAATGTCCATAGGCAACAAGAGCATAGTCCATAATTGTTGGCTCGTGCAAGATGTCCCTGCTGCATTTTATTTAGGCAGTGACATTCTCAATCACTTTGCCATTAGTTTGGACCTAATAAACTTCAAAGCTTGGTCACGATTAGCGGATAATCCCATGGACTTTGATGACCCAGAGAAAGCATTACGGTCAGCTCAACTGCTGCCATATGCAGTTGAAATTCAAATTGGAGAGGAAGTCTCCATCCCAGAATGGGCCCGACAATTCTCACTGAAAGTAAAAATTAAAAAAAGGACTGAAACTGAAAATTCCTGACACCTATGTCCATCTCAATGCCATTTCCAACAGCAAGGGTTGGGGGTAAACCCAACACCACTAGTCAACATAGAACACAACACCATTCCAATAGAGGTGGATAACAGTGACCTAAAGAGTATCACTCTGGGTGCAGGCACCCTTATTGAAATGGCGGTTGATGACTGACATTTTTCCATAGATTTAGGTAACAAACAGTTAGGACCAATCCCCAGGGACTGTTTTGACAGTAATAGCAACGATGACACAACACCAGACAGGCTCTTCACCCGGCATGGGGGGAATTTCCTGGTGTACTCTTCCTGCCCTTATGGTAAGGAAGATGTGACCTATGACTTCAGGAGAGATGAGGTGATTTTTCAAGTTCACAAGGACTGCCTTTCCCACCTGAAGCCATTAGTCCAATTCAGCACTTTGACCAGGGACTTCTTCACCCAGCTGGAGGAGGCCGCTGAGATAGCCAAACTAATCTTTCCAGGCTTCAGGCAGATGGTTGAAAAGAGAGTCAACCTAGCTGATGCCAGTGAGACTCTGGAGCAAAAGCAAATATGGAATAAAGTTTTCTTAGATTTTCAAGATCTCTTTAAGGTGGACTCATATGACTGTGGTTGCACCGACATCCACACAACAGCAATTCCCACGGACCCTGTCATGACTCCAGTGTTTGTGAAGCAATATCGCTTGCCTCTCGCATCAATGGAGTCCCTTACTGAAATAATTAAGAACCTTGAGTCCCCTGGGATAATTCGTCCAGTCCACAGCACCTTCAATAATCCAGTGCTGGGGATTTTGAAACCAAACAGCCAGTGGAGATTATGTGCTAACCTAATGGAGCTCAAAAAATGGGTCCATACTTCCCGATGGCCTCTTCCCTACATTGACCAAGGGCTGGCCCAGATCCAGGGGTCAAAGGTATTCACTGCAATTGACCTGACCAATGGGTACTGGACTGTACCTGTCAGTAGAGAGGAGCAATACAAGCTGGCCTTTACCTTCGGGGGGCAGCAGTACACTTGGACCTGGACTCCCTTCGGATACATCAACTCCAGCAATTAATTTAACATCTTTCTACATAAGGCCATGCCCGACTTGGGTGAAAGGCGTAACCTGGCCTATGTATATGATGTTCTAGTCAAAAGCTCAACTGTGGAGGGACACATAGCGGAGATCCGTTATGTCCTGACACAGTTGAGGGCTGCCGGAGAAAAATTCTCTTTCCAAAAGGCACAGTGGTGCAGAACCCGTGTCAATTTCTTGGGGAATGAGATAACTGCTGAAGGTCTCTGTCCCCAGGAAAAGAAAGTAGAAGCCCTCCATAAAATATAAGACCCCACAACTCTGCGGGAACTCCTTGGACTAACTAATTGCAGCAGAAAGTTCATTGAGGACTATGCAGAGATCACAAGACCCCTGATCCATTTTTTGAAGGGGGGTTCAAGTGGGAGTGGGGTCCAGAACAAGTCAAGGCAGTAAGACAACTCAAAAAAAGCCTCTCACAAGCGTCTTGCCTAGATTACCCTGTCAAAAACAAGGAGTTCTTCTTGGAGACAGTGTTCTCAAATACATGCTTGACTGCAGTATTATATCAAAAGCATGAGAAGGTCAATAAAGTAATCTCCTATGAGAGTAAGACTTTATCCTCTGTGGAGGAAAAATTCAACAAATGTGAAAAGGCACTCCTGGCAACGGTGTGGGCATTGAAGAATTACTGCCTGTTTATCCAGGGGAACACATCATATTGGAGACTCCACACAAACCTTTGCAATATCTTCAAAGTGACAGAATCCGGGCTGGAAATGTAAGTAATTCCCAAATTACTTCCTGGATTCTGTCAATAAAAGGCTTTCCTGTGGAGGTCAGATATGGCCAAAACAAGAAAAGTCCCCTCGCTCAAGGTCTGGCTGACTTGCATGATTGTGCCAGAGAAAACTTTCTCGAGGACGAAAGTCTTAAAATCAAGGACAACATGGAGGCCTACCTTCATTCCCCACACAAAGTCTATAAAGAAGACAAGTGTGAGGGAATGCCCACTGTCTATGTGGATGGGTGCTCCTACCATGTTGACAACAATGGGGAAAAGGAACTTGTGGCCGGCGTAGGGAATACATGGGTGAATGATGCCCCAGAAACCTCTGCTTGGTACAAAAAAAGTCCCCGAAGTAGTCAAGTTGCAGAGTTGATGGCTGTGCATCAAGCCATCCTCACTGCTGTCCAACACCAACTCCACAAACTGGTCATAATCACAGACTCAGATTATGTAGGGAACGGGTTTGTGGAGCACCTGTTTAACTGGAAAACCAGAGGCATGCGATGTGCTAATAATAAACCTTTGAAACATGGGAAAATTAATACAAAACATTGATAATCTGGTCACCTTGAAAGGGATGACCATCTACCTTAAAAAGATCAAGGGTCATTCCAAAGTAGAGGGACCAGACTAAACTGGAAATGATCTAGCTGATCTGCTGGCCAAAACTGTAGCCATCCAAGGGGAACTACTTGAGATCGAGTCCCTGTTGGGGGAAATCCAGGTCACTGCTATCACTAGGTCCCAGACAAATGCTCACAATTAACTCTCAACTGCACAATGGAGTAAGGAGACCCCAGATGCTGATTTGATTATGGCTCAAAAAGGGGATCCAATAATTGGTAAGATTTCTCAACACATTGAGGACCCTGAGAACTTTCCCCTGACGGATACCGATTACACTGAGAAAGAGGACCTCAGAGTGTTGATTAAATGTCCAAAAATGTTCAGAATCCAAGACGATTTGTTGGTGCGGAGATCCATAGCTGGCCATGACCAGTGGGTGGTCCCTACCTAATTTCGAAGCCTAATGCTAAGTCACGCCCATAATGCGGCCACAGCCGGTCATCGGGGGTTTCACATGACATTAGAAATCTTGCGAGAGATTGCATACTTGTCACACATGGGGCAGGACCTCACCAATACTTGAAGGGGTGTTTTGTGTGTTCACAATTTCAGCCAACATCACTCACACGCTGTGCTCCCCTTCAAAAGAGGGGGATGGCACTGCCTTGGTCAGATTTACAAGTCGATTTTATCGGGCCTGTGATTCGCTCCTCTAGTGGGAACAAGTACATGTTGACCGTAACATGCTTGTTCACTAAATGGGTGGAATGTCTCCCGGCCCAAACTGCAAGACAGAAACAGCAGCTGCCCTGATGATCAATCACATCTTCTCACATTTTGGACTACCCCAAAAGATTGAGTCAGACCGAGGTAGTCACTTCACTAGCAAAGTGATGACAAAGATGTGGGAGATACCTGGGGTCAAAAGGAAACTACACATTGCCTACCAGTTTTCCTTTAGTGGTGGAGTTGAGAGATACAACAAAACTATTGTGAGCATATTCAAAAAAGTTTGTGGCAGATTCTGGGCCAAGTTGGGACATTCGATTACCCTTTGTCCTAATGGCCATCAGATCTACCCCTTCTTCTACAACAAAAATGTCTCTGTTTGAGCTGATGACTGGATGAAGGATGGTGCTTCCCCAGCATCTGCTCTACAGAACCCAAGAGGAGACCTTGATAATTGCCTCCACCACTCATGAGTATGTTGAGAATCTGAGAAAACACCTTCAACATGATTTTGCCTACGCTCAGTGGAGCCTAGAATGATCTGCAGACAGTATGAAGGCCCACTATGATCTTAAGACAACTAAAAAAAAATATCAAGTAGGAGACCAGGTCTACTTGTACAATTTCCAAAGGAACCAAGCCAAAGAGCGCAAATTCCTCCCAAGTTGACGGGGTCCTTTTGAAATTGTGTACAGAATCTCACCAGTTGCCTACAGAATCCACATCCCCAAGGGCAGTTTGGCAGAAGGGGAAGATAACTGGGAAAGAGGACCTCAGAGTGTTGATGAAATGCCCAGGACCCTGAGGTATCACAGCGAGGTTACAGACAGCTTTTGAAACAAGACATATACAAATGCATTCATGAGTAAAGATTACTAATGAAGATTCCCCCTGATAATAGTGCAGGGAGCTCTTGATTCTATTAAAGACAAGGAGGCGAGCATTAAGCTTTCTCTTCTCTTTAATTTACTCTGCAGCAGTTTCAACAAATAAATCATATTTCATGAAAACAAATTTTTTTTTGTTTTTTTACAAAAAACCTCAAGTCCCATCATTCCCTGTAGTGTCAGTCTCTAGTCTCTGTGCCTTAGTCCTTCCTGTTCCTGTGTTCCTCCTCTTCTTTGACTGCTTTAAACTGCAATCTTCTGTAACATTAACTCGCCAAAGGGGCCCAACAACTTTGCATTCCCTGCTTTCAGCGGAATCGATCTCTTGCTTTAGAACTTGCAATTCGATCTGATCAACCCAACTTCCTCAAATAGGATTCAACCGTTCTTTTGGTCATCTCCTAATATCGGAAATAACAATAGAGATATGTTAGGGCTGGGAATACACACCCTATTCTGGGAGGAAAATGGTCATCATGGTTACTTACAATGCATACTTCGTTCATTACATGAACTTTTCCCATTTCCTGTGTATCTGGGTTGGGAATTTAATGCTCGCCTCCTTGTCTTTAATAGAATCAAGAGCTCCCTGCGCTATTAGCAGGGGGAATCTTCATTCTATGTCAAGACGGAGGTGAGCATTAAGCTTGTTCAAAGCTTCTTGCTACTGCTCCTGCTATCGTGTTGTTTGGCCTAAAATAAAACGTCCTAACCTTTTTATCACTAGCCCAATCTGCTGCTATCATGATGTCTTGTAAGGCTGCTCCTTGCCCTAGTGCCTTTGAAGCCATCGCTCCTTTGACTGAATGCGCTCCAAATGTAGACAAATCAATGCCCGCTAGGCCCATGATATCTCTGACCCATCTTGCTATCGTGGCTGATGCTACGCCTTTGTGTGGTTTTCTGCGCACTATAAGTAGTTGGGTTGTCCCTACTGGTCTAATTTCTGCTGTTCTACTTTCGTACTCTTTTATACATGAAGCTACGCACCATTTCGGATAGTCTTGCATGTATGGATATGTGATTGTAGACAAATCTGTTTTAGTTCTTTTTGCCAGGTTAAAAGTTACTCCTTCTGGCCCATATGTCTTTCTATCTATCTCCAGTGCCTTCACATCTGCCACTCTCCTGCATGATACCATGCACAGTAACATGGCTAGTTTCCCTGATAGTTGTTCTAGTGACAGGTATCTGTTACTAGGCCAGTCTGCTAGAAGTTTCAGCACCACTGATACGTCCCATAGCACCTTGTACTTAGGCTGTGGTGGTTTCCTAAATCTTATTCCTTTTAGGAGTCTAATCACTGCTATGTTCTCACCCACTGGTATTCCCTCTAGTGGTGGATGACCTGCTGAAATTGTAGATCTGTAGACTCCTATGGTTCTATATGCTTTGCCATCTTGTAGAAGTTTTGCCAGAAAGTTCAATACTTCGACTAAAGGTGCAGAAACGGGATGAATATCTCTCCTTCTGCACCATGACGACCCCTTTTCCAAGCTGCGTCGTAGCTCTTCTGGTTGAAGGTGCCTATGACTCATAGATGAGACTTGCAGCCTGCGCCGAAATGCCCGGGAGGTTCCAGCGTCTCCTGCTATCCTGCACGCCATCAATGGCAGCGTCCCCTTCACTCTCAGAGGGTGAAATGACCCAACTGGGTCAGTGAGCAGGCTCACTCCTTGGGGTAGCATTCTCGGATAGTCTACTAACATTTCCATGAGGGCCGGAAACCATACTTGTGATTTCCATATTGGAGCTATTAATATCAGATTCTCTGCTTCTCTGCGAGCTTTCGCCAGGACTCTGCTCAGCATTAGGAAAGGCGGGACGGCGTACAGTATCTGTTCTCTCCAGTCCTGCAGAAAAGCATCCACTCCAGCAGCTGCTGGATCTAACCTCCAGCTGAAGAACCTCTCTTTCTGTGCGTTCAGTCTGGACGCAAACAGATCTGTATGAATCGGTCCCCAACGTTTTTTCCAGCTGTCGGAAAACCTCTCGGTCCAGCCTCCAATCGCTGGAGTCCGAGAGATACCTGGAGTTCCAGTCTGCTATCACGTTAACGGATCCTTGCAGGTATTCTGCTACTACCGAGATCCCTGATTCCAGGCAGGAGTGCCAGAAATCTTTGGCTATCTCCACCAGGAGTTTGGATCTCGTCCCTCCTAGGTGGTTGATGTATTTTACTGCTGAAATGTTGTCCATTTTCAACAGAATACAGGAGTTCACTTTCCCTTTCGTAAAAGTCTTGATCGCCTTTGATCCCGCTAGACAGTTGATGTGAAGTTTGAGTTCTTCCGAACTCCACCTCCCTCCTGTCTGAAGTTCTCCGCAATGGGCTCCCCAGCCTGCTCTGCTGGCGTCTGACTCTATAATCAAGTCTGGACGATCGCCGAAAATGGCTCTCCCATTCCATGCTTCCATGTTTGCTAGCCACCACTCCAGTTTGCTAGCCACCACTCCAGTTCTGTTCTGGATTCCTGGTCGATGTGGACTAGCTGCTGATATTGCAGACACTGTTGGAGGTGTCTTATCTTTAGTCTTTGCAGGGCTCGATAGTGTAGTGGCCCTGGGAATATTGCTTGTATTGAGGCTGCCAGGAGGCCCACTACTCGTGCTTTTGTGTGTAGTGATATGACTGATTTGCTGAGACATGTTCTTACCTCCCTTTTTATGTCTCTTATTTTCCTGTTTGGAAGTTCTAGTGTTGCTGACCTGGTATCTATGATGAAGCCTAGGAATTCTATTCTCTTGGTTGGTTTCATTTCTGATTTTTCCTGGTTCACTAGGAATCCCAGTGTCGTCAAGAGATTCACTACCCAGCTGGACTGGTAGAGAAGCGTCTCCCTGCAGCTGGCCATCAGAAGGATATCATCTAGGTATATAATCATACAAATCCCCTTCTCCCTGATCGCTGCTGCTACTGGTTTCATGATCTTCGTGAAAGCCCATGATGCTGATGCCAGGCCAAACGGCATCGCGGCAAACTGACATAATTGCTCGCCCCAGTTGAATGCTAGGAATGGACGGAAATCTCTTTGAACTGGTATTGTCAAATAAGCGTCTTTGAGGTCTACCCTCACTAACCAATCTTCTTGCCTGAGTGTGTCTCTGAGATGGTGGGTTCCTTCCATTTTGAAATGGTTGTACGCTACACATCTGTTCTTGTCTTTTAAGTTTATTACGGGTCTCACTTTGTCCTTTCGATGGACCAAGAACATGTTGCTCACAAATTTGGGAGGAGTCTCGCAAGGCTCTATCGCCTGCTTCTCCGCTAACTTCTGTAGCTCTGCGTGTAAATATCTATCTCTATTCGTGTTTTTGCTAGAGGACGAGTTACCAGACCTTGAGTGGGAGTCTCTATAAAATCTATGTGCATGCCTTTTACTGTCTGTAAAACCCAGGCGTCGCAGGAAAGCACATGCCAGTTCTCCCAGAATACTGCTGTTCTCCCCCAAGCTGGTGGGTAAGTTGGAAAACTCACATGTGGGGAAGTTGTGTCCTCTCCCTTGTCCTCTGCTACGTCTTCCTCTCGGGAAGCGACCTCTGGGGGTGCGAAGAATGCATCTGGCTGACTGTTTTCCCAGTAATTACTTCTGTTTCCTTGAGGCCTCCTGAATGCTTGGTAGCGACCGGCCGCTCGGCCTCTAGACCGACCGGTCCCTCTAAAAATTCTTCCCGGGAAAATCTTTTTCATGGATGCTTGGGCCGTTTCTAGGGAGGTGTATGTTCCCACAAACCTCCCCATTTCTTTGCCGAAGGTTTCACCGAATAGAAGATCATGGGCGGCTTTGCCTGCTTCATAGGATGATAGGTCTCCTAATTTCTGACCAATCTTAAGTAGAAGTCCTTTCCTGCGTTCAGAAGAAATTGCACAGTTCGCATTGCGTAAAAGGCATACTGCCCTCTGGGTCCAGTTTGCTAGGACTTCTGGGTCCACTTCTTCCCCTGTGTCCCTCACTCGTTCGGCCAGATCCATAATCTTCACCAATGGTCCCGCGATGTCAAGAAGTTTCTCCTGACAGCTTTTCCAAGAGCGATCACTGCCTTTCCTTGGATTTTTGTTAGATTTTGAGACAAATGATAACATTTTCGGGTCAAGCTCCGGAGCCTCTGCTACCGAAACTCCGGTTTCGGGCATTCTGCTCTCATCCTCTGCCTGACCTCTTTTTCTAAAGCTTTTCGCAATCTCTGCGTCATGTATTTCGCCACTCTTGGCGATGATACCCATTGCGATGATCTTGGGTTCCTGATATCTTCAGGATTAAACATATCGGAGGTCTCTTCCTCCTCTAAGTTGTTGAGCTTTCTGAGCCTCTTCCTCGGCGGAGGTTGGCTGCTCTCGTCCCCTTCGTTGTCTGCCTCTTCTTGTGATGAGGTAGGCGATTCTGGAATTTCCTCTTCGGGTAAACCTCCTTCTATGTTGCCCATATTATCATCCCCTGGGTAGGGGGTCTCGAGGCTCGGCACCTGCAATTTTTTCATGAACGCGTATCTTACTTTGCTAAAAGCGTCCAAAGCCTCCGGGGCCTCAGTACTTACCGCCTCAGTTTGGCCCGGGGGGTCAGAAGAGTCTTTGCTCTTCCTGGCCTTGTTACGCCCCTTGGGGTCCTTTGCTGCGACCCTGGTGGACGTGATATCTTCGGTGCATTTACCTTTTGTGCTCAGGTATAGTTCTATGGTGTGTAGCCTGTCTTGCAGGGGTCTCACACCCTGCGCTACTGCCTCTCTGAGCGAGTCTCCCAGCACTTCTTTAAAGCTGTAGGCTAAATCTTCTGGATAGATTGTCTCTTGCTCCTCATCACTCCACTCAAAATTAGACATTATTGTGCTTTTTAGGTGCCTTTCAAATACCTTTCCAGGTGTAGGGGCACGTCCACTGCTCCACTCTATGAGGCTGCACCTGTCTGCACTATTTCTTGATGTGCAGGATTCCTCAGGGCTAGGCTCTATGCCCTATGCATGAGAATCTATGCCCTATGCGTGAGAATATATTTGTGTTAACCAAGTGACATCAATCCAATGAGCTTATGAACGCTCCGTATCGTACTGCGCGGCGAAATCACTTCTAAATTGGAGTTTTCTCTGTGCCAAGTATTTGACTCCACCCCCCCAAGGGTGGGGGCTCCTCAAGCCGAGCGCCCGCGCTCTTATTGGTTTTCTCGATCGGGAGCCTCGCTCCTCCCTCCCAAAGGAGGGGGGAACTCTCCCTTCGAGAGCGCGAGCTTCCGTGCGTGCTCGCGCTCGCTCGGCCTCCACAAGGGTGGGGGCTACTCTATGATTGCTAGCACGAGCGGGAAAGAAAGGTTTCCTGCTCACACTGCTTGCTCCGCCCCTCCAAGGGTGGGGGCCGCCCGCACTCGGCCACGCTGAGGAGCACTGTGGGCCTGAATGAGGAGATTGGCAGGCCTCTGTTGTGCCGGGTAATGCGGCACGGGGCCGCGATTCTTCTCAGTGAAACAAATTACTTCTCCACCACACGCTGCACTGCGCTCTCGCTGGGCCACACAATGAACCCCATACCATTAGAACCCCGTCATTATCATTAAATGCGTTACAATTCTACTCTATAAGCATACAATTCACAGAGCTCTGAAATAACTTTGTACTTATCTGGAGAACAGGAAAAGAAGAGGAGGAACACAGGAACAGGAAGGACTAAGGCACAGAGACTAGAGACTGAAACTACGGGGAATGATGGGACTTGAAGTTTTTTGAAAAAAAAAAATGCTTTCACGAAATATGATTTATTTGTTGAAACTGCTGGAGAGTAAATTCAAGAGAAGAGAAAGCTTAATGCTCGCCTCCGTCTTGACATAGAATCACAGAATAATTACACTGTACAGAGAAGTGGGCTATATCTGATCTCTCAATACTAGTTGAATAACCAGGTTTTTAACAGTTTTTTAAAACCAGATAGTGTTTCTTCTTTTTTGATACTAAGCGGGATGATATTCCAATGTTTCGGCGCTAGGTATTGGAAGCTACTCCCTCCTGCTCTAGTGTTCTTGAAAGGGGGCAACCCTAGTAGGAGTTGGTTATTTGATCTTAGGGTTCTGACCGATTCTTTTTGGCAATGGATTTGTTCAGATAAATGGGCGCTTTGTTATGGTGGCATTTGAATGTGATACACAGAGTCTTGAAGAGGATTCTAGCCTTGATGGGAAGCCAGTGAGCATCTCTTCTGGTTTTAGAGATATGATCAGATTTTTTCAATCCTAGGCAGCCCTTAAGGCTTTATTTTGAATTAGTTGCAGTTTGTTGAGATTAGTGGTCGTGACCCCGAGTAACAGTACATTACAGTAGTCTAGTTTGGATAATATTAACGCTCTGGCCAAAGTAATGCAGTTAGTTGGGTCAGGAATTGTCGGCTTAGGGCTATTAGTTTGGCTGTGTAGGAGGAAGATGAGGATAGTGTGTTGATGTGTTTAGTCATTGTGAGGTTAGCATCCAGGTACACTACTAATCTTTTTACTTGCTTAGAGACAGGGATCATTGTGCCATCGATATTTATGGCGGAGTAGTCTGGGTGGAGTGTGCCTAATTCAGATTGGGAGCCCACGATGAGATCTCAATGTCTTCTCATTGTTGAGGCACAGGTTGTTGAATGCCATCCAGTTCTGAATTATGACATAGATATTGTTGATGGTTAACCTATCTTGAGAGTAGTTCCCTGAAAATGGTATAAGGATCTGGGTGTCATCAGCAAAATTGGTATAGATGAAACCCATATCGTCTAGAACTGCAAAAAGGAGCTTAGTATAAGCATTATAGAGTGTAGAAGGGAGGCATGACCCTTGAGGTACTCCAATGGGGACTGGGATAGGGTCTGCTGCTTCATTACCTATAGCGACTCTAGTAGTTCGTTCTGCCAGGAAAGATTTATTCCACATAGTGGCATCAGTGGAAAAATTGAAATCTTTTGATAAGGTGGAACAACGTTTGTCATGGTCTACAAATTCAAACGCTGCCGACAGGTCCAAGAGCAGGAGAATGCAAAGTTTGCCTGTATCTCTAATGGTATCATCTGCATTTTTAAATCTAAGAGTGCCGTTTCCGTACTTTGGTTTGGTCTAAAGCCTGATTGTCTAGTGCCAAGAAGTTGGTTGTCTTCTAGATGTGCTTGTACTTGCTTATAGGGTATTTTATCTATAATTTTAAGCAAGAATGGTACCGTTGTTATTGGTCTGTAGTTAGTGGGTACCATCGGATCAAGGGTAGGTTTTTTTAACAGCGGTATAACCCCTGCTTCTTTGTTACTGGCTGGTACCATATTCATTTTGAATGAGGCGTTGGTTATGATAGGAGTGAGGGAAAGGGCACATGACTTGACCACATGTGCTGGGACAGAGTCTCCTTTGTAATTAGATGCTTTGAGTTTGGTTATAGTATTAGGCACCGACTCTTGGGAGACGGGAGAGAAATGGAATATAGGATTGGAATTGGTTTCGGCTGTTGGATTATGATTGGTGGGTAGAGGTTTATATGATAATATTTGTCTTTTGATAGTGATTTTATTTTGCAAGAGAGAGATTTTAGCGGTCAATGCATCTTGAATGGTGGTGCACCATTCTTTGCTAGAGTTAGTGGCATTTATAATGGGTGTAGGATTTTCCAATTCTCTCAAGATGGAGAAGAGTTCTTTGGAATCAGAGGCAGCATTGCTGATTCGGGTATTGTAGGCATTAGCTTTCCGTGCAACAATGGCTTTTTTGTAGGTAGTGTTAGCCAATTGGAAGGCATTGCCAGATTCTATGGTTGAGTGTTTTCTATGTGCATGTTCTAACTCACATTTGGTTCTTCTGAGATTTGCTATGTCATCATTAAACCAAGAGCATGATCGTTTTTCTGTTCTTTTGGTTTTGGTGGTGAGGGGGGCTACTGCATTCACAGTGGAGGTGAGGCAGTTGTGGTAAGTATCAGCTAAATGGCAGGGATTTTCACTGGTAATGGATGTAGTCTTGAAGATTTCATTGAGCAGTGGCATGAGGTTGTCCGGTATAACCTACGACGGTTCCTAGTTTCATAGGAAAGAGTGGTTGTGATTGTAGGGGGGGTGGTTCATTGATATTAATTGTACATTTGATATTCTGATGGTCTTTTCCAGTCAAGGGGAGTAATGGAATCTATGGTTATGTTCATGTTCAGGGTTAAGATCCAATCCAGAGTTCTTCCTTTGGCATGAGTCGGGGCATCCACTAGTTGCATAAAGTTCATATCCTTTAATGCCTAGTGTAGCGCTTCTGCTTTGGTGTCTTGGGGGTCCATAAATAATAAGTTGAGGTCTCCTAAGAGGATACATTTGGTTTTTGGTTTAATCACACGGGCTAGTAATAATGGTAGATCTATTTCTGGGCTGCTATTCGAATTGGGGGCTCTGTAGGTTACTATAATATTAATAGTAGTTTTGTCATTGGGGGTGAATTTGACTAGTAGTAATTCATAGCCCGTAATGTCTTTGATGGGACAGAATCTGAATTTGAGGTCATTTTTGGATATGATGGCTACACCACCGCCATGTGAATGGGATCTATCTGTCCTAAGTATGGTGTAGTCTGGATGGATTGCTAGACATAGTAATGGACCAGAGGCTTGGTGGAGCCAAGATTCTGTGATTACCAGGAAGTCTAAATTAAGATCAATAATGAGGTTGTGTATTTAAATGGCATGTGCTCCTAGGGACTGTGCATTAATGACGGGGCCATTATAGTTCGAGAGAGGTTTCTGTCTGGGTGTACGTGGTGTAACAGTAGGGCATGTGATTACCATAGGCAATAATTTGCTGAGTGTGTTGGTGTTGGGTGAATGACTCTGATCATGGTATCTGGTACGCGATCTTAGGCGATTGTTTCTAGTAATATTGTAAATTGTATTCAATGTATGCATCTGCCCCACTACACCCTCACAGAGTAGTAGTGGAGAAATGTCCATAACCATGTTCTATCTCCTAGCATTGGAACTAAGAAATTCTTATTAGCAAGGAGGACCACTCGGGGACCGGGAGGAAAGACCCAAGGAGCCCAGAGAATCGCACCATACTCCCAACCAGAACCGCACTGATGGGAGAAGCAGCTGACTGTCGCCACATGGAGAAAAAAAGAACAGCCCAATCTCCTGACTTCCCATTGACTGGCAGTCAAAGTCAAGTCGGGAGGAGGGATGTATTGACCCACTTTTTCACTGCTATGCTGCATCACTCTATTATGATGGTGCCAGAAACAGCAAAATGGCCACAAAACCCTTGTGCGCACCAAAAAAACTAAAAATCCTGCTTTTCAACATACAAAAAGATGGCTGCCCAATCTGCCAAGCATGTTGTTGGTGGTGGAACAGAGCTCCCTACTGAAATGTGTCACTAGGCTCCACAACAATTGAAAGTGGAGTGCAGAAGGAAAAAGCAGTGATTTGTTAAATGGAACTCCAAATCTTGCATTAAATCAGTTTTTCTTTGCTGCTGAAACTTCAGAATGCTGGTACAAAACACCCTTCAGATATTCAAAAATCTTGGTGGGTGCTACAATTCACTTAGATTAAGAAACCATTTGAACTTACAAGGTCCTCAAAAGCTGAGAGCATAAAGAGATGTCCACAGGAAAAGTGGCCTGTCTGTGGATCTGTCAAAAATCTCTGTGCAGCAGAGGGCTGCTGTGATGACAGCTGTCAGGGGCCTGCCTGATTTAGTAGGAAAGAACCTGGTCTACAGAGACAAAAGGAACAATGACAAACTGCAGAGCAGGACATTCGAAGTGTGAATACAGTCGTAAATGCCCTCTGCAAGGAACAAACATGCGGGATGGCTCCTGGTCTTCCAGGGAGAGACCAAGGGGTGGAGCCACACAACCATTTGTTGCTTAACATGGACAAAGAACATATTTTAAAAAGACTGTTAACTTACTATTTAAAATTGTGAAAAATATAAAAATAACAGAGTTGTTAATGTAATGTCTGTCTGCACATGTGAAGAGGCGCCAGAACTATGTGACTATGTGACGTTCTGGACAGCAATGGCAAGAAATGTGATTTAACGCAAAATGTATTTCCACTAGAATTGTGAAACTTCATACACTTATTCCCATGTTCAAAACGCACACTTGTAGAAATTTGCTTAAAAATTGGACATTGTGTTCCTAGTGAAAAGGGCAAAATTCTATGAAAAGCGGAGACAAGATCCCACAGCTACGGGGTTTTGAGGAATAGCTGCTATGTAAAATATGTGATCTGTATATGTGATTTTTATAGAGGTTGCACATGTGGAAACATGTATTTTCCCAAAAGTAGATTTTGTGTTCCATGGGCTAGGTGTGGACTCTCAGCCTCATAAAATTGCACCATAAAGATGACACTCTGTTTCTCTCCTCCTATCAAGGCAGAGAGTAGACTCTGACCCAATCACCTTTCAAAGGGGCAAGCTTAGGCTAAACCAGCATACACACCCCTTTTATGATGTAATTCCATAGGATAAATAGAGACAGCTCACCACACATAATAACAGACAGATTCACTCACTATTCTGATGAAGGCGGAGCACCCTGCTGCTGAAGGCTACATCTTCCTGGCTCCAGACTCCAGAAACAAAGCAAAAAGGCCACTGCATAGCTGAACCATTCTCAGCTAGGCCTCAAATTCCAGAACAGAACCCCACAAGCATAGGGGGAAGCAACATAATACAGCCGGGCTGTGCTGTTACTGCTTGCCTGCTGAAAAACATATCCTCAGAAACAAGAAGGGCAGATCCGATCCAGTCCTGTGCCATGCTGTGACCAGAGCACCTTGCTGACCCTATCCAGTCCTGTGCCGTGCTGTGACTAGAACGCCTTGCTGACCCTGCCCAGTCTGATGTGCCGTGCTGTCTTTCCTAAACCAGATCCAATTCCCTGACCAGAATTGACGGTCCCATTTAAAAATGTATCCAGTGAGTATAAATAGGAAGAATTGTGTCATTAGCATATGTACTTTGCATAGTCGTATCCCTATCTTAGACCCATCCTATCTTGTATTCAGAAGCTAGTATCTTTGCATTGTCTGAATCCTCTCTCCAAACCATCCTATCTTTCCTCCATAACCAGTATTGTAAAACTATCTCTGCGCTGATTTTTTCTCATCTGAAGAAGGCGAGTTTCC
Organism: Ambystoma mexicanum; assembly: GCF_040938575.1. Taxonomy (NCBI): domain Eukaryota; kingdom Metazoa; phylum Chordata; class Amphibia; order Caudata; family Ambystomatidae; genus Ambystoma; species Ambystoma mexicanum. The sequence continues at coordinate 186,542,199 of NC_090935.1, forward strand.
TTAGCAGGCAGTCACCTTGATCAAGTGACTGTGTTCCTGTGTGGTATTCATTGTGTTCATAGTCCTCCTCTAGTGTAAGAAACCCTTTTGTCATTTTTAAAAGCGCTCCTGTTTTCCATTCTTGTGCCTATCTCGAAAAAATGACCTCTACTAAAACGCCTGTAACTCCCTCAGTTTTTGTGATAGAAACAAAGTTTGCCGCAAATTTTCATTTTGGGAAACTTTTACACGTGTAAAACAGCTTTTAATTGCTTCCAACTTGAATTTTAAGATTTCAAAAGTTTTCTTGGGATTAACCCATTGCTTGTGTTTGTGTGCAACTATCCAAAGTGGCTCCCATAAGAATTTATAACAATTTCAGTAATTTTGACCATATTTGGTGTTTTTTGCCCAGTCCATTCTAAGGATAACTTTAAAAACCATTCTGACTGCTTGACAGTCAATTCCGTTTCTCTTGTGTTTGAAAGGGGGAAAGTGGGATTGGTATTCTGTTTGAATTCTGCCATACCTGAAAACCTGTTCTCTCCTCCTATCTCTTTACATTGCCTATTGGGGGTTGAGGGGTGTGCAGGGGGAACTTCTAATCACAGTGATATCTGATCTGAACCAACACAAAAGTAATATTTTCTGTGCTGAATTGTTTTGCTCACTACTTACTCCTCGTGTATTAAGGATATTATTCAGTGTTACATCACCCCAGTGGTGATTGTTGTGTATCGATTAAAACATATTGGGCCTCATTACGACCCAGGCGGTAAGGGGTTTACGGCAGCGTAAACAGCGGCGACCCTTACCGCCTGATTCCGAGGTCCCTTAGCGCCATGGAGGATTTAACACCTGCTTTTAGCAGGTGTTAAAATCCATGGCGCTAAGGGACCTTGTTGTTAATTACGCCACCGTAATTTACGGTGGCGTAATTAACGCCTTTCCCACTCCCATTATGCCCTATGGGGCAAAAATGGGAATGGGAATGGGGATGGGGAAGGGGAAATGGGGATTGGGGACTTACCGCCCCGCCAACCTCGGAATGGGGCGGTAAGTCCGCCAACCACCATGGCGTAAACGTAGTTTACGCCATGGTGGTAAAGGTACGACCCAGGCGGTAACTTACCGTCTGGGTCGTAATGAGGCCCCTTGTGATTACATTTTTAAATACATAAATACATATAAACCTTTGCAAACCAGCCTGATTCCTGGTTCAGTCTGACCGGGAGGGTTCCAGGAGAAGGGCGTGATATGAGTGGTATATCGTTCAGAATAAAGAACTTTTAGACAAAAATAAATAAGGATTTCAGTTGTGCACTACATGCTAGGCGTTGACTTGGATGTGTACCGGATTGAAATCACTTACAGAGGGCGCTGGGCCAAGACGGTGCTGTTTAAGTAAACATTAATGATGGTCTGTGAGGAGTGGAAGGGGGCCAGGAGGACCCCTCATTGTGTGCCACCATTACTGGTTGAAGAGGAAAGGACAGAGACCATATGGGGGATCCATAGGCCTGGAGAGGGAACAACAATGAGTATGTTTTTGTAAGGGTCTTTCTGGAGAAAACACTGTTGTAGGTATCATCGATATGGAGTCCTGGGTTGGAGACCAGGATATTCCTTTTGAACTTTCTTCCTGCCAGACTTAGTGAGAAGGATAGGATTGTAGATAGAAAAGCGGTTCGAGAAGATAGGTGGGATAGACAGCACCATAGAGTGTGCAGAGGGAAGGGGGGAACGCATTGGAGAGTGGGGGATTGAGCTAGGAAGCAGGCAGGCAGGGGTGAACACTAGAGTGGGGGGACACAGAAGGAGGAGGGACAGACAGAAGACAGAACAATGACAGAAAATCAGATGCAATATATAGACAGTCGATTAGCAACTGAACCAAGAAGTAAAGAATGAAAAAAACAGGGATGCAGGCAGTACAATGTAAGCAAACAATCAAGGAGAAACAAAAATGAGAAGAACCAAACAATTACTTAGGGAACTTAGAAGTAAGGAAGAAACCAGCAGGGATACAGCCAGTACAATGCTACCCACCCTTAGTTTAAGTACAATGTATGCAAAACAATCATGGCTAACAAAACACCAAAAAACAGAACAATCAACCAGGGAACCTGGAAGAAAAGAGTGAACATTGCAGGCATGCAGGAAATGCAATATAGCCAACAGCCATGGAGAACAAGACCACAGAACAGAACACAATAGATCAGGAAAGGGGGATAGGTAACGGGAAGGGGACTAGGAAAGGGTGAAGGAGAAGGCGCGCAGGGAATGCAGAGGGTGCACGGCTGAGTGAAGAAGACAGGCCTAGAATTGTGAGAGAGCGCCCACAGCCTAAGATGTGAGTGAGCACATGCAATCTAGATTCGCGGGGGAGTGCATGTGGCCTGGGATGCGAGATAGCGTAGTATGGAGCCTAAGAAGGGAGGGAGCACAAGTGAGCAGGAGGTGAGGGGGTGGGCAAACGGACGGGTCTTGGGACGGAAAAACAACACGTGCGCAAGAGTGAGAAGGGGCACCAGGTCAAGGGGGTTACGTGGAGTGAAGCAAGCTAACTCTCTTCGCAACTTCTTACCTGGTGGCCCCTGAAAGCAGAGTAAGTCATCCACATTCACTGTCTACACCGCAACCCCGTCACCACCAAACACCTGCATCTCTCAACACCTCCTGTAAGGGCTTTTCAGCAAAGGGTCCATACATTGGTTCTTATAGGCATAGATGCATGGTGGTAGCAAAGCATGCTTTGTATCGTCAGGAAGCAATTCCTGTGCACCTGCGTCGCTCAACACTGTGACCTTGTCCTGCGAGGGGTTTGCCACAGAGGGTCCACACCTCAGTTCCTATAGGCAAATATGAGGGTGTGATACTATCCCTATCCTGACAAGGATTTCCCTGCATAAATTAAACTAAAGGAAGAACTCTAACAAAAGGATTCTGTCCCTCACACTGATACATACAACAAACTCAACAAGGTAACATATGGTAGTTCAGATACAACAAAATTAACAGTTATAGTCAGGATTTTAACCTACAGTTCAAAAGAGTAAAGAGACCCTACTTTGCAACTAAGTTCCAATATAGTTCCAATAAGTCTCTCAATTGGACTTGACCAACATATTCAATACATATTTCATCTCTCCAATTGGGGTGGCAATAAGTATACCTCAACAGTTCATCGAGATCAACAAAAGGGTTTCTGTCAGGATCATTCTTTAACAGTTCACAAAATCCTTGCATCAGAAATTGTGGTTTTTCAGGTTGATTCTACAACTATTCACAATGTGTTTTTGTGGTCCTACCACTTCTCCTTCTTCATCAACACTTTTAGCCACACCACAGTTCTTTAAGGACTTCCGCCTGTTCCACTCACGTGCTATGCCTACACTACAAGGCCCCTTGTCCTGGTGTATTTTCCTGCCAGGACTAGTAAAACTACTACTACTACTTCTACAACTACTTCTGTGGTTTAGTTTTTCTTCACACAACTCAGAAAGTTTGACCTCTTCTTCTGGGAAAACATGAGACACATTGCTGCTGTTTGATACTTTTGATTGCCACAAGCAATGCATTGCATGCTCCTCTCCTCTTAAACACCTTCTGTCAGAAGGCAGCCTTCCTGCCACTCTTGTGTTCACACTCTTGCACCAATGAAGTATGGATAATGATTTTCTCTTAATCCTGCTCTTCTTTGGCTTAGGGAATGATTGTTTAGGCCAGCAGCCCCTATTGCTTGTTTCTCCCTCTGACAATAGAGTCTATAAACAACTGGCTTCTTAATGACATTCTCTTGACTTTGGCAATAATAGTTCTTTTTAACTGGATTAGTTATGATATTCTTTTGGCTTCAGCAACAGTTGTTTATATTGGTTTCTAACAATATTGCCCTCTTGTGTTGTTGATAACTATGCTGACATTCAAAATCAATAGAACACTTGGCTGGTCTGTTCGCCTTGTTTTTGCATTGCCTCCTTCTCCAATTAGAATCAACTTGGTGTTTAACAGAATTATCTTTCTGCTTCACATCAGTTCGACCTAAAAAATACTTATATTTCTGCCACTCGCTTTTCTTTCATTTGTTTGATATTCAAAACTCCCTGGCTTGGCCAGTGGGTATTTGCGGAGCCCTCGGGGTCACAGGTTACTATTGAACTCACCAGGTTTGGCTTGCGGGTCCGTTCACTCTGCTGCCTTTGGGTAGTCTGTTTCTTCTGCCTCTACTGCTCCGGGTGGTAAGGAAAACTGCTTCACTCGGTCTTCCCCGTTCTGCGGTAGTCACAGAAGGAGGCTCTCTCGTTCTCGCCTGTCACCAGATTCTGCCTTACCGGGGGGAAAGCTGCTCAGCTTTGCGCTTCCTGCCGTGCTACCTCTGCAACCACAATCTTCAGGGGGAAGGCTTTCAAAGATAATGCTTCCCGCTGCACAATCTCTGCCGCCAAAGTCTCTGAAGAAGAGACCCACTCCTTACTGCAAACTACATCTCCCTTCTCCTCTAGTTTCAACGGCAATGTGGAGGTACAGCAACCCCTCCAACTCCCACTGCTGCTTTCTCTGCTACTCTCTATGCCCTGCACCTGAGGGGGCCTTTTATGCCTCCCAGTATCCCTTAGGTGTAAGTCATGAGCCTTATTAACCTGCAACTTGCAGGTTATTGCCTCTGTATTCCTCTCCTTCATGTCAGTACTTTGGGCATTGCGGGACTTGAAGTTCACAATGTTAAAATCACCTTTTTCTACAGTTTCAATTTTACAATAAGCAATTAGAATTGTTGGGTCTCTGGGAAAATTAATAAAGGGGTTTTCCCATTCATACTAATCTACTCCACCCTCATGTGATCCTCCCACAAAACCTCATCCCCCCAGGGTCAGGATCAGGAAGCATCGCCCTTTCCCTGCCCACATGAGAAGGGTCCCAAGCCAGGTTTCTGGGTGAATCATCTCTGATTCATCACATACATCAATCGTGTTAATCCTTGCACCCTGCACTCTCCACACATTCAATCCTCTGGGAGCAGCTATTAATGAAAATCACAAACAAAAGTTTCACAATTTTGGTCAGACTTTTATTAAAATAAAAGGGGGTGGGGAAATGCTTCCCTGTCCCTGCACTAGGTGTGTTTCCCTACCTAAAATCAAAACTAAAGGTCCGTCAAGGTTAGAGTTTCCAAAGGGAAACAGTCCTGTGTCCAAATTACTATTCTACACTCTAACAGAATAAACTTTAAGTTGAAAAGGGTAATGCAATTGGCCTGATGTAGTTTATAATTATTTAAAAGAAAAATATGTAACTCCAACACCAACGTTCCAGAAGGACAGAGTTCCTTATTCCAGAGGGTTGTTCCCTTCCTCTGGATTTCTCTTCCATCTGTTGTGTGTTCAAATACATCAGTTCTTTGAATTTCTCTTAATCCACAATGCAACTGTTCCACAAAAACAACTTGGTTCTTTATCCTTATCTTGTAAGTATTGCTGGTGTACCCTCTGGCCAGGTTTTCACTTGTGGTTTCCTTGATTTAACACAGCCTTTGGTCTTGATATATCCTCCTGAGGACCCCTTTTGCTGATATACTTCTTGTATATTGTTCAATGGGTCTTTGCCTGGTATATTTCCTACCACGGCTTTCCCAATGTAAACCCTCTTGCACTTCCCTGTTACCATCCTGCCAGGGCTCTCTTTAGCACACTTACAATTGCCTAGTTTACTGCCAGGGCTTTCTTTGCATATGTTCTGCACACATTTATAAATGTAATATTCTCTTGCCTTGGTTTTACACAGCCTTTGGCTGTTCCTGATATGTCCCTTTTAGGACTCCTTTTGGTGATGGTCCACTTTGTCTCTGTCTGGTATGTTCCCCTAACAGGACTTTCTCACGTAAACACACTTGCTTTTGCCTGGTATTCTCTCCTTATAGGGCTTTCTTTAGCACACTTGCAATTGCCTGGTACACTATCCTGCCATGGCTTTCTTTACACTCTTGTGTTTGCCTGGTTTACTCTCCTGCCAGGGCTTTACTTTCCTGTGTGCTCTGCACACACCTTCAAATGTAATATTCTGTTGAGTCTAATTTATATAACACTGTGCATGCCTAGTACACTTTCCTGCCAGGGATTTTCTTCAATATGTTTGTATACACTTGCAAAACTAAAAGTATCTTCTCATTAGTTCTTCCTTTTTATAAAGGGTTCAGTATTTCCTTCTCTTTAAAGTCTTTCATTAACATTTTTTACATTCATTTGCCTTTGACATTTCTGCTCGTACACCCTTGTGTCCCTGATTCCCTTTAGGGTACTCACCGGTTCTTGCTGGTGTTCTTTCCTCTTCGCGTGATCAGCTTGAGGCAGTCATTTTGCCTTCTCTCCCCACTTAGCAGCTTTGTTCCTCAGCCGGCATGCTTCCTGTGGTTCCTGCTGGGCTCTTCTGATTTCCATTTGGCTTCGGCAAGGACAATGCTGCTGCCCCACACCTGTAAACGCCCACGTTTACAGGTAGACGTGTTCTGGATTCTGACGTTCTCACAGCATGTCTGGTCTTGCGTTCAGCTTACCACTTCTGTCTTCCTGACCCAGATTGCTCCAAAACAGCCTCTGCAGTTCCAATGTCTCTTGCTGCACCCTGAGAGAAGCAGCTTTCTCCCTCCAGCAGTATCCTCTGGTCAGCTGTGGCTGCGATTTAAATCTCCCGGCTACAGGACTGTACTCACAACAACTAAAGCGCAGCCTGTACTGTTGGTCTTTTCAGATCTGCATCACTCCGCTCTTCGTCCTCACCCCAGTACACTTGCAGTTATGGGAATGGAAGTCCAGTATTGATGTTATATATGCAAGTTAGCTCTTGATAACCTGTGGGTATAGACTGAAACGACGTTCTCATGAGTTCTGGAGGGTAAGTCAAGTCTTGCTGGTTTGCGCATAGATGGTTTTTAATACTTTTCCTAAGTGGAAGAGGTGAGGTGTAACAACATGCCATCCAGGCATAGGGCATGGATGAGTTATCCTCAAGAGAGCAAAGGGAATAATGTGCCTTGTCTGATGTTGCTCTGCCACTTCCCCGGAGGTCGTCTCTCCCATGTGATTCTCCCTCATATAGATACGTCCTTATGGTCAGGATCAGGTAGCAACTGCTGTCCCCTTACCACATGGGAGAGTTCACCACCGGGAAAGAAGTGATGCCACCATTGGATACATCATCCCTCTTATTTTGGACTCTCTTAATACCATCATCACAAGATTTAAGTCTAGGTCACACCTCAATGCCTGTAGTATTTATTTATGTGTTTATTTATTATTTGACCTTTACAATGTGCTTATACAGAAAGGCAGTGTTTCGAAGTGCCTCGCATCCCTCATCTCTGCTCTGCTCAACTTCAACACTACATTGAATCTGACTTCCTGCTTCATCCCTTCATCCAAACATCACAAATAACTTGTCCACCTGACTTTCTACCCATATACATAAGCACTTATCTCCTAACATCCAGTCTATTCAAATTCTAATCCTCAGAGAAAGAAAGGTTTGGGGGAACAGCCAAAAGCAAAATAACCTGTTACTTATGACACTCAGATGCCGCTGCAGGGTGAAAAGCAGGGGTCACAGCGAAGCAACAGTACCACAGGCAGAAACTTCCAAAATGTAGCCTTACATTAAAGAACGCTGATTGTATCCCCTCCTGGGAAGACATGAGAGCAACCAAATATATTATTTTCAGAGACAATCTCACATTATTCCTTTGCAGTCTATACATCTCTGAAACTGAGAAACCTCATCACCATTGGTAGGTCCCAAAGAAGAGCTCCTGAATAGCCCACCAACTTAGAGAAATTGAAGATCCATTACAGATGGCCCACCACATTTGCAGAGGTTTCTTGCCATTGATCCATGAAAGCCTTCACAGCTGACCACTGTGGGTGCAACTTAGAGGCAGGTATCCTCTTCCTGAAACCATCCATGAAAAACTGCATCACAGTGAGATGTTGCACCCCACACAAAATGGTTCTAATGCCATTACAACACTTTAGGCCTGTGGGCCCCAGTACCACTGATAGAAGTGTGCCAATTGAGGAGTGTGGCCTAATGGATGTCTCCCTCCCCACTCAACTACCAAACATTCCATTGCACCAATGACACCCCATCTCCTTACTTCATGACTTCATGAGTGCTGATGAGGATCTTGATACAATCCACTTTAGGGCCACTGCCAAGTCCACCAGGAGGAATTCATAAGATTTAATTGGCCAATAAGGCTCCACTAATATCAACTGTGATTTACCATGGAATGTATATTTTGTTAATTATTGTATTTGAATTATATATTGCTTTTGCTGAAGCACTGCACAACTTAAAAATACAATATTTAATGGAAAAATTGCAGATGAATAAATACATACTAAACCATCAAAGGGGACTGCACCTATAGGTTAGAGAGAGTGGACAGAAAGTGAGATTTAAAATATGTCACAAAGTTAGCAAGAGATGGGGCAGACCTGGCAGGAAGTGGCCAGTTTGTGAAAAGTTAGTGTGAGAAAACATAAGCAGCAGTAACAGGATTAGGTTCAGGGAGGTTGGTTCAGAAAGTACAGATTGTGTCTGACAATCAAGTGGACATAGAGGTTGATATACAGAAGCAAAACAAGAGAGATAGGTCGGAGTGAGGATGTGAGTACTCTGATTTACAATAAATAGGAAGTGGAAGCAGAGACAGAGTGATAGAGAAGCCAAGAGCTTGAAAGAAGGGAGGCAGATACAGACCCTGATAGACATATGCAGGGAAAAGGAATCTGTAGGGTTAAAGGTGACACAAGGTTGCATGCAGACATGGATAACTGAAGAGATGAGGAGCAAAGGAAAGAGCAGGGGATGGGTGAGAAGGAGGGAGAGAGGCAGAAGGCAAACTGTACACCATTCAAGTGGACCCTGGACAATGGAATCTAGTTGGTCACACTCCCTAGACTGTGCAAATAACAAACAGAAATGCTGGGGTTTGTGAATTTTCAGTGAAGTTTTCTTTTTTTACAGATACTATTCATCAGCGTGGCTGGGTACAAAAGACTTTGTGCCTCATTACAAGTATGGTGGAGCAGAAAAAACATTGTTGATAAGGGAATTGCCGCTAAATGTTCCCGCTTCGCCATACTATGAGTTTGGCCCTGGAGTGGAGAATGTACTTCCAGCATCATGCTGGAGGTGAATCCTCCAACTCTCCGATGAGAAATCAGCAAAATCAGCAAAATTAGTGTGGCTGAATTACAGCCAATATCATTTTGCAAAAAAAGCCCCATTGAGTCCTGTGGACTAAAAAAAAAGAAGGGGACTTTCACTGCCACTTGTTATGCGAGGGATTTAGGGCCCAGATAGCACCAAACTCATAATGAGGCCCCTTGTTTTTTGCAGGGTTAAGATGAAGGAAGTTGGAGTGCATACAGGATTGGATAGCAACAAAATCGTTGGTCCGAGTCACATGGAGGGAGTCAGAAAATCAGGAGAATGAGACAAATATCTCTGAAGCATCAGCATAGAAGTGACAGAAAAAAATGAAAGAGCCAATCAGAGCAGAGAAGGGGATGCATAAGAGAAAGAGCAAAAGAGGGCCAAGCACAGAGCGATGTGGGATAACAAAGTGAAGAGAGAGAAAAGGAGAGAGTCTGCCAGCCCAAGAGACAGAACAGGTACGGTTGTGAATATTGGAAGATGCCCACCTGGTGAATAGACCATCAAAGCTCAAGATATAAATAAATGAAACAACAGTGGAGTAATTGGAATCAAAGGCAGCCTATGATCTAAATGAACCAACAGAGAATATAGTTTGGAATGACAGGCAGAGAACACAAAGTTAAGTGGGTATACTTGACTGTATCCATTTTCTAAAATTAGGCTGTGTGAGAAGGGGTGCAGAGAGTGAGTGGGTGGGATACAGGGAATAGAAAATGTTTGCATTGTGGAAATGTTTTTGCTCTGTTCATTTATGTTTTTTCTTTGTGGACCTAGAGATGTATGAATTGCAATAAACATAAAGTAGAAAAAGGCTGTTTCTGCAAAGTGATGATGATGATTAAATGTAGACTAATAAGGGGCGATGAGGGTGCTGCTCTAAAGAAGAGGATATGCTCAAGGACTTTAATTAGAAAGGGAAGAAGAGTGATAGGGCATGCGTTAACAGGAAAAGTGGGGTCAAGTGAATGTGTTTTGAGAATGGCGAGGGTGATTGCATGCTGGAAGACAGAGGAAGAGAAAGGAGTACATTGGTCTGTGTCAGAGGTAGCCTCAGTGATGTCAGTACAAGGTGCGGCTTGACACGTAATCCACATTGTGCGGTTCTTTCCTCTACTGTCTCCAGACTGTTGTGGGCTGTTGCAGCATTAGCAGTGAAGCAATGAGGTGCAAAGCAGAGAAAGCGAAGACCGGTTTGGCTTGAGGTTGAGACGATGGAGCCAAGAGGCAGGTGAGAAGTGGTTTGGTGGATGGGGTCGGGGAATCGATATTGCCCTCGCTGGCAGCAAGACAAGGCAAAGCATTGAAGCCCTGCTGTCCTGTTGCCCTTTTTTAGATGGTAAGGTAGAGTGAATCCAATGCACTACTCACCACCAATGCCCGGTTTTTGCTTTTGCTTTGATTTGCTAAGAGCCATGGCTACAGGGGACAGGAGGCACGAGAAGGTGAGTGCAGTATTAATGTTAAGTTGATGAGGAGTCTCATTTGGTGACTCCATTTGTGGCGGCACACTAAACACTACAATATTATATTGGGAAGACACATGCAGGAGTAGTCTCTGTTGGAAAATAGTTGATCTGGCACAGTTGACCTACCAATTTTGCAACTCGCTTCACCTTGCCCCACCCACTGCAACTCCCCCATATTAAAAAGGGTGAACGCGCTAGTGCTCAGTAGGCAAATTTTTGCAAAGGGTGACCACACAGACCAAGGACGCAGTACTTCCCGTAGTGCTAGAGGAGCCTCAACAGGATGGGCAAACAAGCAAAAATAGTGAGGAACATTTAGATCACTCTCTGACATCAATTGAACACAATAACTCCCTATTAGAACTCTGTTACTCCTTACAGAAACCTATAGCTAACGAGGTGGGATTGGGTAACAATGAAGAGAGAGGGGAAAGAAGTAAAGAAAGCACTGTAATTGGAATGGGAAATATAGTGCGAGAACAACAACCCTCCAACCCCCCATTCCCCCAATGGACATGCAAAGGTTGTCCGCATCCCCACTGCTTTACAGAGAAGATGAAGGTAAAGAAGAAGCTAGCTGTATGGCAGACACTATTGCATCCCATAGCAAGGTTTACACCCTCCAGTTGCAACAATTAAAGTTTATTGAAAATGAGGAGGAAGATATTGGAAGAAGTCGCTTGCTTAAAAGTAGAATGAGTAAACTTGGAGGACGTAGTTAAAGGTGTGATAGAAGGGGGGACAGCTCAGACACAACTGAATCAAGTGGTGGAGGTGGCGAGGCTCCCTGAAAACATTCCAGTTAAAGAAGAGCTAAATGTTAGTGTTTATGACGTGTCCATGAATGAGACATCATCAATCGTCCTCACTTGAAAGCAAAGAAGCCTAATGAAGAGGCATAATAACAAAACAAAGCAGACCAAAAATGCCCCCTGAGACAAAATAGAGGAAGAATAACCAAGTCGTAACAAAAGAGCCACCTTAGTGAGTGATGATTCTAAGGAGCTAAGTAAAGCTACAATTAAAAATTGAAAAAAGAAAGTTAGACGGGGAAGGGGGGTGCTAACAAGTTGGCTAATTAACGAAAACATGAATAAAGAAACTGATGATGAAGCAGTATTGAGTAACACCAAGCAACAGGACCATGACTCCACAAGAAGCTCAACTAACAAAGAAGCAATAGTGGGGAATTCACTGGGTGAGCAAAAGGGAGTGACATCCAGCAAGAACGCGCTTACGACAAAGTGCAACAACATACTGCAAAGAAAGAGAACTGTAACACGGGCCAACTGGTCGTCACCGCAAAAAGGGGACAACCAACAGCCACACCCATATCAATAGATATGATTTTATGGGAATTATGCAAAGACTAAACCCCTTTGCGAATCCAGGATTCCAGACTTTGAATGTATTGAACCCGTCACCAAGACCAAGCCCCAAACGAGTACGGTGCACTGTGGCACAAGTGAAGTAGCAGACATGATTCGAGGACAACGACAACGAAGCAGGTTCATGGGCTTTGGATACCGACTAGATCCAATTGAAGTACCAGAGGCACCGACTTGTAACTCTACAATGACCCTGGACAACCTCCTGTGTCTGGCTAAAACAGCCGGAGTGACATCAGCAAAATAAAGGGGTGCAGGGTCATATGTTCTACTGAAATGTAAAAAGCAGGCGAATTGAAAATGGGTAATTCGTACATGGAATACACAGAACTGCTCACATTTGCTAAGGGCTCCTTAAAAGACTGATTACAAAATGGTATATTTTCACTGCCTCATGGACGGTAGGTACCACAATTTTCAAACACTGGAAACAAAATGCCTTAAAGGTCACCCACATGGGGGATTGCTAATAGGTGCTAAATGTAGCATAAAGGCCACAGGAATTGACAACAGTAAGGAATGCCCACACCACTAAATACTAAAAGTCAGCATCCCTTATGGGAAATCGACCTGGGTTGTTGTTAACGTGTATGACCCCCCAGGGAATAGGCAAACGCTTCAAAAAATTGAAAATATGTCTAGCACACTTGGTAAGACTTTAGCTGCTGGACCCATCAACCACATTGTTGTTGGGGCAGACTTCAACGCGAGATGCAGGTTCCAGGATGAGCGTCTGGCTACAGACTATGTTTGCAGCACCTGCCATATGAATCAGAAGATTTTGAATGAGAAAGGCATGCAATGGTGTGATTTTTAGATGGATTGGAGCTACGTAAGTGTTAAGATTGACTACCCAGGTCACAAAACCTGGGAAAGTGGCCCTCAGACAGCCACCCTTGACAATGTATTTGCAAGTACCACAGTAATAGCAAACATCAGAGAACGTTGGGTATCTACGATTGATCTAGAGTGACCATGCTGCTTTGACCCTAAAGCTAGGTGACCTTGAGGCTCAGGATGAATAGAGAGAAATAGGTGACCTAGAGGTAAACCCTAGGGGAAACAGGAGCCAATGGACATTGTAGAGTATAGAAAAGGCTGGAAGGCCCATTTTAGTAAGCAAAGAATGCCATTCTGAATCAACAACATGTCAGGTCCTGCTTATTAAATTGAATTATGGTTGAGAAATGTAATGACAGATTTATCCTTGCAAAAGGGATACTATGTACTTAGGGCAGATGGTAATCACAAACATTGCTACCATGGGGAAATAAGGAAGGTAAAAAGAGAGATGAGAAGTGCTGTGAGGAATATTTAGGGTACATCCACACACCCTGAGAGATACCATAAAGAATTAAGAGCCATAAAAAAACACATATCGAAGGTGGGTGAAATGGTGGCACAGCTCCCATAAAAATGCAAAATGGCAGAATCTACTGTCAGCAACATTAGATCAGGACACCAGTAACATGTGGCAAATCTTATGTAACCCAAAAAATGCCTAAAGCAACACAGGTTACAAATACCACAGGGTTGCAAGACTGGGTTAATTAAATTGGACATGCCTTTAATCTTCCTCATAACATCCTCTGCATAGACAGATTTATCAAAAAAAAGGATTGGACTGGAATTCAGATTTGGAGACCTTATTTTAAGGCAGATTCAGAAATCAAACGATTCCAGAGCGCCAGGACCAAATGGCCTCACTAATGTGGTCCTAAAAAAGGACCCGGAATCGTGGTCAGAGATTCTGCTAGTACTATTCTCAAAAGTCGAGAGGTAAAATTCCAGTGTCCTGGAAAAAATCCCTGCTAGCCCCATTTTCAAGACAGGAACTTGAAGCGACCCGGCCAACTTTGGATTACTAGCAATGCTAGATGTTACTGGGAAAATCTTCGCCTCCCTGGTACTGAGAGAATTGACTAACTGGGTCAACTCGAAAAAGATATTTAATAACTTTCAAGAAGGCTTTCAACCAGATTCAGGGACTGTCTACTGTCTCCATCTGATGGACTCCTGATACTGGAAACAAAGAACAAAGGAAACCCATATTTGTATGTCGCGATGGTGGACGTTAAAGCCGCCTTTGATGCGGTAGACAGGGTTTGGTCTAAAATGTGTGGTTTTGGCTGCCCGGATCACCTATTGCTTGCAGTGCAGGGATTCTACAAGAACACCACAGTTCAAGTCAGATTCGACAGTAGGGACACCATCACGCTTCCATCCCAACACATAGAGGAGTGCAACAGAGCTGTGTGCTTGAACTGTAAGGATATTTAGCAAACAGCACAGAGTACAGCGCTACTGCACAAGTAGCAACATTTTTTTGCAGCACCACCACCACAAGGGTGCGGTGCATTGCTATATGGGTTAGCAGATTAACAAGGAAAGACAGACTATTCAGTAAAAAACGATTTTAACATATAAGATGCAAATCTATTTTTACAGTTAAAAGCACACGTGTTCATTTAAAAATGCACACTATTTTTCACCTGAAATGCCTATATTGCTAGAGACACATTTGAAAATTAACAGCTAACCTATTAACCATTAACCTGACTAATAAAACCTTATTTTAATATAACCCACTAATAAAATGTGTTCTCTACTGCAGAATTAGGCATACTCTGAAAACCATTTAAATGAGTGTGCAGATTTTTCTATTCTCTTCTCTGCCTGATTCTCCGTGTTGTTGTGCACAGTAACTGCAGGAAGGAGGAAGTCAGATTTGCAACAATTGCAAATGTATAAGCGAAGCTATTGTTGAAGAGTAGGAGGATGAGAGATGATGGATTTCATTGGGACACGTCATAAAGAGGGCTGAGAGGAAAGTTTTAGTGGGCAGTATCAGGGAAAAAGACAGGCAGACATCTTTCTGCACTACTGGGGAGAAGACCTGGCTGTGGGGTCCTGACTGAATGCAAATTCCGGTGTCCTGCTGCAGTCGAGACTGGGGAAAGCTGAAAGAAAAACCTTTCCACTGGCAGAGGCATTCCTATCTGAAAAAGCTGAGAATTCCAGGCAATGACCCCGGCTTGAGAAGGCAAGCGTTCCTTTTTGCTGGAGTTAATCCAAGAGAGCCACATTCACAGAGAGAAGCCTCTGAACAGATAAGGTAATTACCTAACTGGGGGAGCTGTGTGTGTGCACGGAAATATGCAGTCAGTGTAGAAAAATGAAAGTCCCGTGCGTGTCTTAATCAAGTGCTAATGTTGCAATTTAAGTTCTGTTCTCCGCCACTATAATTGCAGTGTGTCATAGAAAATGCTTTTACTGTACCATTTTATTTATTTCTGTAAAGAATGAGATCATGTCTAAATGCAACTTTTATAATACAGAAAATATTTGAAAACAGACGGGTGGTTTATTTTCTATTTACCATTACAATGCCAATGATGTGGGGAGATTTTTAAACAGTGCAATGGTCATTTTAAGACAGATGTGTGCATGTCAGAATCAGTATGAATAATTGTGAGTGACTGTAGTATAACTTGTTGGAGGTACATGAGCCAACGGGAAGAGAGACTCTCTGAACATAGCTCCCTACCGTATATAAGGTAGTGGAAATTACCACAAAACTACCACATATAGCTCTCTGTCGTAAATAAGTCAGTGAGTTTGCCCATGGTGGCGCACCAACACTATCACTGGAAAATGTGGTATCCCTAGAATGCAGGTCTGAGGTCTCTCAAGTGATCACACGAAAAATCTAAGCGAAGATAAGGGATTCTGGACATTGGGGCCACAAATAAAACAAGGGAATTATGCTCACCAAAATACCACCAACCACGTATACCAAATATGCAGGTCTGGGTGCTGAAATAATGCATGTCCATTGTATTATTGTTGCACATGGCCAAATCTGAATACAAAGAGTGATTATTGCTAAGTTATTTTTCGGCGGTAATAAAATACCGTCAGGCCCCAAATCTCCACAAAATACCCTACATATTTATGGTGCGTTGCAGGCCGGGAAAGTGATCACAGAGTACCTACTGGGCATGGCAAGCGTGTCTCACACTGCCATTTGCACATTAAAGGGAACCCATTTTATAATAGCAGTGTGCCACTAAAAACGAATTTCAGAATGTCACAAAGGGAAACCACATTCTCAGATCTAGTGCAATATTTAGAGGCAAAGTTATTTGCACATGGGAATTGGTCTTCGAACAGTACCTTAGAATGGAGTAACCGCATTCAGGGTGAGGTGCAGAAAGAAAAACTAGACAATATTTTTGCAGAAGGCAGCATAATTCAGGTCTGCCTTACAAGATTATTGAATGCAGCCGATAAAAGTGCAGAGAAAGACTGTTTAATACGGCTATGCGGCAAAATATGGTTTATTTTAAACAAGTCCCTGCGAATGCAAGAGAATGATACTCAGCTAATTAACAGGTTAAAGACTGAATTAGATGGGGCAAGTAAAAATCAGGAAATGTTGAGAGCAGAATTGGATGTATGCCAAAAAGACATGCAATTAAAATGCAGAGACTTTGATACTCAGTTATCCAAAAGCAAGAAACAATTTGAAGATAGTGAGCAAGAATTGACACACTTAAAAGCCTTAGTGGATCACATTAGGCAGGATAAAGATGAGGTTGTTTCAGAAATGCAGATTTTACAAAAAGAACATTGCGAAAAAGAAGGTGATCTCCAGAGTGCAGAACAAGAAATGATTAAAATGATCCAAGAAAGAGACAAGAGAAATAAAGAGTTCAATGAATGCCAAATGCAAATGTGCGATATGCAGGAGGCGATTAATAAAATGAGTGATGAAAATAATTATTTGCATGATGAAGCCAACAGACTCCTTAAAAAGTGTAAGGACTTAGAACAGCAAATGTGCATTCCCAGGTCCCAGGAGAGGCGGCAAGGTACCACATTCAATGGAGTGGAGGTGAATTCTAGCTCTGCCCAAAGAGCTAGTGCCCCAGTGACAGGGCCGGTGACTGAACTTGGTTGCAGCGCCCTTGGGGGATTTGATACTCCCATTGGGGGCAGCCACCAATCTCATACACCTGAAAACAGGATTGAATCACAAAATAGTGCAATTCCATGCATTGCAACAAGTAGCCCCATAAAAATAATGAAATCCATTAAAGCCCTGATCAAACCATTTAAAAAGGGAGGTGAATGCTGCATTGAGGATCACTTAGAAGCGGTGCATGACATTTTTAAAGCGCTCCAGATACCTAAGGAACAGTACAGACAATATTTTCATTTAACTTTAGATGCCCCGACGGCCAGCATCATTAGGGGATTAAATGAACAGCAGAATATGACATGGCTGGAGTTTGAAAAAGAAATTAGGCGTCATTTTTCTCCTTTTCAGTCATTGCAGGAGGCAAAGAAAGTCGCGTACACTATTACTGCTGGACCTAATACATCACCTCGCCAATTTTTACAAGACTTAAAAAGAGCATTCTCTCGCTTTGATGTATCTTTTGACTCAAATTCCAATGAGTTTAAAACCGCATACTTCTATGGGCTACAGAAAGACATCATATCCCAATTGGTCCGTGAATTTGACCGTGACAAGTCCCTTGAATGGATTGTACATCAAAGCACCAAGCTATATGAGGTACTCTATTGTCAGGGTAGAGAAAGTGATAAAATGAAAGATACTAGGCCTAAATCTAAAGAACCCTCAGCCACAGTAATGGAAATCAGGTCAGCCAAAATGTCCCTTGAGTCTGCTCAAAGCCAAGGTAAAAATAATGTGACACCTGAACAAAGGGGTAATCAACAAAGATCGCCATTTCCTGTACCAATGTTCCAATCACATGATCCTAGTAATAGAGAGAGCTACATCAGCCCTAGATATTTAGGAGATAGACCCCGGGTAAGATACCGGTCTGATATGGCAGGTATGAACAATAACCAGAGACAAAATCAAGATCAAAGAAACGATGGTCCCTACCAGTCATTGGGGACACAGAGTAGGTTTGATCCCAACACCATGATATATGGTAATCAGGATAGGCCCCGATATGTGGATCGATTTACTGATAATGGAAATCAACATAGGGGCCAGTACCCACAATCTGAGAGACAGGACATGAGGCAAAACGTGAACTACAGTCCACGCCAGTACAATGATTCCCCACCAGGGGACTATAATCAAAGGATGGGTGCAACCCGCTCCCCTCCACAAATGAATCAAGAGTTCAGAAACCATCCCAACCGGTATCAATCACCTGAGAGGTATCAGAATAGATCCAATCAGGGGGAAAACAACCAATATCGACCTAGGCCACAGAAAGAGGATCCTAGAGAGATGGAAAGGTTCCAGTGCCTTGAGGCCCAAGTGAAAATGTTAGCTGAGCAAATAGGAAAGCTCTATACAGCGCAAAAACAACCTTCCAAAGAGGGGGCTGATGGCCATAGCAATGACCGGGGGGCTTCCGAAAAGTGACTAAGTACTCATGATAATCGCAGTGCCAAAATGACAGATTGCTCTGATATAATTTTGCATGACAACTCTGAGGTGTCTAATGGATTAAAAATGAAAGTACCAGTAAATGAAATTGTGACAGAAAGTGCAAATACTTCTAAAAAAGAGGTACAGTTTAACTTAGAGCTAAATAAAACAGTAAAGATTTGCACAAATGAAAAAGAAACATTAGGAATTCCAAAAGAACAAAGGGACAGATTTAAGAAAAATGACTCATGCATGGGGAATACCAGTGAACAGGGAGTAAGTGGGGATGCCATAGCTCCTTCCCTGGGCAAGCAAAACTATGACCAAACACAGACAGAAAAAGGAAATACTCACAAGGAGGGTACAAGTCAATCACCTGAAAAATTCTTTGAGCCACATATTTTTGAAGAGGCTGAAAGGGCTGGTATTACACTAAATGATCACAAATGCACAGAATTAAAAAATGACAAATTGCTGAATGATGTTGTTACACATGTTCAGTTGGAAGGTTGTAATGTGGTCTCTGATGTTACCCAGATGGATGGGCGAACGGTGGCCACACTCCAAAAAACCTCTGAACATGGAGAAATGAATAAAATATCTCGCACAGAAATGGGTAAAAAGGAGGGAAAAATGTCTTTTCATTTACCAATGTGCTTAGCCAAAAGTGAAAAAGACCTGAGAAAGGTGAGCCCTGAAATCAGTAAGAATTCACATTTCTTATGTGTATTAGAGGAAGTTGAGGACAGATATTATGCACCCATCACTGTAGAAGAAAAATGCCACACCTTCGCTATGATTGACACTGGCGCACAGGCCACAATTATGTCCAAGGAGCTGGTAAAGAGTATCAATGAAGGGAGGCCTCCACAGAGTCAGATCACAGTGAAGGCAAATCAAGGCCCAGTGCATAACTTTAATGGGGAGGAGGTGCCCATCATAGGTGTAACTGAGGTTGACATAAAAATAGGAAAGCACAGAATGAAACAAGAGGTATTGATCACATCTATTTGTGAAATTCCATTTCTGATGGGGACAGATTGCCTGAAAAGATTGTCTCCTCTCATAGATGGGGTGAATGGAGTGCTGTGGTCCTTAACCAAAAAACCATTGAGGCCTAAGAAACTAAAATCACAAAACAGCAATATAAAAGAATGTCACACCGTTGCCAAAACAAATGATGCTGTGGAGGTATATCTCCAGAATAGCTGCATACCTAGTGTCACTGTTATATTAATGTGTCAAGACAAAGATCAGAGCGACAATGAAAAACTACCTGTACAAATATACTTGGACCCAAGGAAAGATTGGCAGACTGCTATAGATGAGCACACATTACGTTTTTACTTAAAAGAGAATACATGCAAACAGAATATTGTTCCTAAAACAGATTCAGAAAAACACATTACCACTCTGGCAGAGATACACATGGAAGATGAGCAACCATGGGTTCACGTTGGTATAAATGATTATCTTAAAACAATAAAAGCCACTTTAGCGCTTGAACATGAAAGGAGTTTCATTAATGAGAAATTGTTGCAAAAAATTATGGAGAGGGAAGAAATCCCGAAATTTAGGATTAAAAACCAATATGTTTCTGGGTTGGACAGTCCAGACTTTGAAAACCGAATTACAGGCAGATGCATGCTTAAAATTAGCATTGGACAGAAAACAATTTACCATAATGTATGGATAGTGAGTGGAGCACAAAATGAATTTTACATGGGCAATGACATCATGCACAGAATGTGTATGGTGTTAGATTTCCTTAATCAAAAAATATGGTCACGACTAGGTGGGCCGGCGCCTGAATTTGAAGACAAAAGAAGGGCTTATCATTGTGCGCAACTAGTTCCTTATGCAGTCGAATTACAGATGAGGAAAAATACTATTGTTCCTGCATTTACAAAACAGTTTGCAATAACACTGAAATGCAAAAATGGACAGCAGATGAAAGGCTCTGATGCATTTGTATGCCTGAATGAATCCATAAAACAGCAAGGCCTGGATTATGAATACATTCCATTGGTAGACATTGGTGAGGGATCTGTAAAAATCATGGTAAATAATAAAGGTTGTCAGGATATTCATTTAGAGGAAAACTCCCCATTAGGAATGGCCATACAAAAATCACATTATACGGCAGATTTAAATAACATGGTGATTGGGAATATTCCTGAAAAATATGTAGATGCCAAGGGCGAGTTGCCAGAACACCTGGACTCTCAGCCCAAAGGAATATTTAAAATTCATTCTGTGTATCCTTATGATTCAAATGAGACAGTGTGCTGCCATCAAGAGGATTGCATAATATTTAATTTAAATGAAAATGAAACAGGAAATCAGCCCATTGAAGTGGAAGCTGATCTGCCAAAATATTTGAAAGTGGCAGCTCTACAAAAAGACACAGCCACACAGTTAGAGGAAAGCGCTGAGATTCCTTTACCAGAAGAGTTTCCAGAATTTTCCAGAATGGTAGAAGAGCAGATCTCCTTAGCGGATGCATGTGACAGCGATGAGGATCGACGCAATCTGAGGGAAATATTTATGGAGTTTAAGGATGTATTTGCAAAAGATGCTTATGATTGTGGTTTAACTGATTTACATGTGGCCACACTACCAGAAGGTTGTAGCAGAAATCCAGTGTTTGTACGCCAGTATAGACTACCGCTGGCATGTTTAGAATCATTGGCAGAGATTATTAAAAATTTGGAATCACGGGGAATAATTAGGCCCATTCATAGCACATCCAATACGCCTATTTTAGGTGTGTTAAAGCCAAATGGTCAATGGCGGCTGTGTGCAGACTTAAGAGAGTTAAATAAAAGAGTACCAGTATCTAGATGGCCACTACCATTCATTGATCAGGGCCTAGCTCAGATACATGGTTCAAATGTATTTACCACGTTAGATCTCACATCTGGATATTGGTGTGTGCCATTGGCAGAGGAGATACAACACCTATTTTCCTTTACATTTGACAGGACTCAATATGCCTGGCCTAGAGCTCCGTTCGGGTACATCAATAGTGGGAGTGAATTTGGCATATTTTTGAGAAAGGCCATGCCAGATGCAGCGGAAAGAGGAACAATAGTTTATGTGGATGATGTCTTGATAAAAAATGAAAACCTTAAAAGCCATTTTGATGAAATAAGACATGTGCTTGGCCAATTGCAGAAAGCAGGCGCCAAAGTATCTTTGCAAAAAGCACAATGGTGCAAGAAAAAAGTGAACTTTCTAGGGCATGAAGTGACTGAACATGGGCTAAATCCACAAAGGAAGAAAATAGAGGCCATACAAAGATTAAAAGATCCTAAAAATGTGAAAGGAGTAAAAAGTTTATTAGGGATGACAGGCTATAACAGAAAGTTCATTGAGAATTATGCAGAAATCACTCAACCATTAACTAAACTGCTTAAACTAAATACTCCCTGGAGATGGGAAAGAGAGCAGTCTGATGCAGTGGCTAGATTGAAGGAATGTCTTGTAAAGGCACCATGTTTAGCATACCCCATAAAGGACAGGGATTTCTTTATAGAAATAGGCTTTTCTGAACATTGTATGTCAGCAGTGTTATCACAAAAACACGATTTGAATCACAAAACCATTGCATATGCAAGTAAGGCATTTTCCCAAATTGAAATGAAATTTAATGAATGTGAGAAGGCCCTATTAACCACTGTGTGGGCGCTACAACATTTCCGCCCCATTGTTCAGGGAGAAAAGGTGATTATTGAAACAAATCATCAACCTTTGCAATTTTTAGAGAGTAAAAGAATTAGATCAGGCAATCTAGCGCAATCCAGAATCACTTCATGGACGCTGGCATTACAAGGTTTTCCCGTAGAAGTAAGATATGGACAAAATAAAAAGAGCCCAATTGCTCAAGGGTTAGCTGACTTACATGACTGTGCAGCTGAACAAATAACAAATGAAATGGATGTGGAAGCTAGTTTACAGGAATTTGAACAATCACCACACAAAGCTTTTGATGAAAAAACATGCAAGGATTTGCCAACTGTATATGTGGATGGTTGTGCTTTTCACATTGAAAATGACAGTAATAAACAATTAGGGGCAGGAATAGGAAATGTCTGGTTGAAATGTGAAGGCGTTCCTAGTATAGGGATGAGGATTGGAGATAGGAGCAGTCAGGTGGCGGAATTGGCAGCCATCTATAAAGCAATTGCTACTGCAGTTGATAAAAAGTTCAGTGAAATTGTCCTGGTGACTGATTCTGACTATGCACGGAATAGCTTTGTGGAGTATTTGCCTGGTTGGAAAGCAAGAGGCATGGTTACATACAACAAAAAGCCACTTAAACATGGAAAAATGATACAAGCCATAGACAAATTGGTGTCAGAAAATAATTTAACAATATACTGGAGAAAAATTCGTGGGCATTTAAAAACACCAGGAGAGGATAAGGAGGGAAATGATAAGGCAGACCATCTGGCTAAGATTGGGGCTGTGATGGGAGAATTGCTACCTATTGATTATTTAATGGGTGAAATACAAATTGATGCAGTCACACGTTCTAAAGCACCAAAGGAGGTAGATCAACCGGTGGTGCAGTGGAGTCATGACACGCCAGACCAAGATTTGATTGAGGCACAAAAGAATGATCAAATTTTGGGAATCTATTATAATCATTTGATAGATCCTGAACAAAATCCTTTAACAGAAAATGATTGTATGGGAAAAGAAGAGTTGAGGGTGCTATTAAAGAACAAAACACGAATTAGATTACAGGATGGGCTCATGATTAGAGAGTCCATAACAGGGCAAATACAGTGGGTAGTACCCCTTTCATTCAGAGGACTAATGCTACACCATGCACACGATGCCATAACTGCAGGCCATAGAGGTTCACAAAAGACATTAGAAATACTAAAAGATTATGCTTACTGGCCACATATGTCCCAAGATGTGGAATTATATACTAGAGGATGTCTAGTATGCGCCCAATTTAAACCTGCTTCACCAATGCATAGAGCACCATTGATGAAAAGAGGCCTAACTCTCCCATGGTCAGATTTGCAAATAGACTATGTAGGTCCTTTAAAAAGGTCGAGCAGGGGACACCGCTATATTTTGAGTGTGGTATGTTTGATGTCAAAGTGGATTGAGTGCATTCCCGCACCAGATTGTAGTGCGCAAACAGCAGCCACATTGCTGGTGAACCATGTGTTCTCAAGGTTTGGGTTGCCACAAAGAATTGAGTCAGACAGAGGAAGTCATTTCACAAGTACTCTAATGAGTAAGGTATGGCAAATACTAGGTGTGAAAAGGAAACTACATATCGCATATCGGGCGGCGTCTTCAGGTACAGTTGAAAGAAGCAATAGGTCTGTTGTGGATATTTTAAAGAAATTTGTGGCAGAAGCAGGTTCCAGCTGGGATTTGCGTTTACCATTGGTTTTGATGGCAATCAGGTCGACTCCTGCCAAAGCAACAGGTGTTAGCCCCCATGAGGTCTTAACAGGTAGGAAAATGGTGTTACCACAACACCTACTATACAGAACACATGAGCAAACTCTAGTGAGTGCATCCACAGTTCATGAATATATTGATGAACTGAGGAGGCATTTGCAACATGCATTTGCTTTTGTGCAGAGAAATCTGGAAAGAGCTGCTGACAGTGCTAAGTCATATTATGACAAAAAGACATCAGTAAAGGAATACAATGTAGGGGATCAGGTGTACAAGTTTCATTTTGGAAAAAGTAAACAAAAAAATTCTAAATTTCTGGCAGCCTGGCAGGGGCCATTTCGAATTATAGATAAAGTCTCTCCTGTAGTGTATAAAATTTTGAAAAATGAAGGTGAAACAGCAATAGAGCAGTTTGTCCATGTAAATCAAATCAAACCATGCCATCCCAGACATGAGATCAGGCAGCTTGAGCATGTGGAAACGGATAGAGTCCCTTGAGAAAATAAATGGGTGTGATCAGGAGGCAGTGACAAAGAAGTTAAAAAAAAAAAAGTTGATTGTTATGATGGCACATAAACACTGTAATATATGTGAAAATATATAATATAAATAAATAAATAAATAAATAAATAAATAAATAAATAAATAAATAAATGCACATATAACGGAAGCTCGTGGTTGGTGTGCAGAGAGAAAGTGTATTAAATATTGAATGCTGTTTTATATATGCTTGTTTTCTTTTAACTTGTGTTTAATTTCAGAAGAAAGAAAAAAAAAAAACGAAGTATTTTTACCAAGCATGTTTTATTTTTGGCAAAAGGATGAAGTTAGTATTGTGCTATGTACTTAATCTGTTTATTTTCTATTTTGATTTAGACAATTAACATTATTTGGTCGGAGGTTCCGGGATCAGAGGCCACGGGAGACGATGGAGTCCTGGAGTCCCCTGGATGAAGACCAAAAGATGCCTGCCTCCAGGTGGAGGTGAAGACAAAATAACCGGAATGCCAAAAGAGATGACTACTGTGGATTCAAGATTGCCAAGATGAAAGAGTACTCGAATGAACCGAATAACATCGCTGGTCGAGACATACCAAAAGAGACAAAGCAAAAGTTCCGGCATATGAAGTTCCACGTATTTATTATTTTAATTATTTATTTTAACTTGTTATATTACTTATTTGTTTTAGTTAGTTGTTTTATTTCATTGTTTTTAATTGACTTGGAAAATTTAAACTTAAAGTAATGCCACTTCCACTGAGAAGGCAAATGTGGAACATTTTATGAACTGATGGACTCAGATGAAATGTTGATTGCAAATTTTCATTGATGCACATGAATATTCATTTTGTTGGATTGCTATATTGTAAAAAAAAATAGAACAAGTTGTTTTTAGGAATTGGCTTGGATTATAGCCAAGTTCTAAAAACAAAAGGAGGGTATATGTAAGGATATTTAGCAAACAGCACAGAGTACAGAGCTACTGCACAAGTAGCAACATTTTTTTGCAGCACCACCACCACAAGGGTGCGGTGCATTGCTATATGGGTTAGCAGATTAACAAGGAAAGACAGACTATTCAGTAAAAAACGATTTTAACATATAAGATGCAAATCTATTTTTACAGTTAAAAGCACACGTGTTCATTTAAAAATGCACACTATTTTTCACCTGAAATGCCTATATTGCTAGAGACACATTTGAAAATTAACAGCTAACCTATTAACCATTAACCTGACTAATAAAACCTTATTTTAATATAACCCACTAATAAAATGTGTTCTCTACTGCAGAATTAGGCATACTCTGAAAACCATTTAAATGAGTGTGCAGATTTTTCTATTCTCTTCTCTGCCTGATTCTCCGTGTTGTTGTGCACAGTAACTGCAGGAAGGAGGAAGTCAGATTTGCAACAATTGCAAATGTATAAGCGAAGCTATTGTTGAAGAGTAGGAGGATGAGAGATGATGGATTTCATTGGGACACGTTATAAAGAGGGCTGAGAGGAAAGTTTTAGTGGGCAGTATCAGGGAAAAAGACAGGCAGACATCTTTCTGCACTACTGGGGAGAAGACCTGGCTGTGGGGTCCTGACTGAATGCAAATTCCGGTGTCCTGCTGCAGTCGAGACTGGGGAAAGCTGAAAGAAAAACCTTTCCACTGGCAGAGGCATTCCTATCTGAAAAAGCTGAGAATTCCAGGCAATGACCCCGGCTTGAGAAGGCAAGCATTCCTTTTTGCTGGAGTTAATCCAAGAGAGCCACATTCACAGAGAGAAGCCTCTGAACAGATAAGGTAATTACCTAACTGGGGGAGCTGTGTGTGTGCACGGAAATATGCAGTCAGTGTAGAAAAATGAAAGTCCCGTGCGTGTCTTAATCAAGTGCTAATGTTGCAATTTAAGTTCTGTTCTCCGCCACTATAATTGCAGTGTGTCATAGAAAATGCTTTTACTGTACCATTTTATTTATTTCTGTAAAGAATGAGATCATGTCTAAATGCAACTTTTATAATACAGAAAATATTTGAAAACAGACGGGTGGTTTATTTTCTATTTACCATTACAATGCCAATGATGTGGGGAGATTTTTAAACAGTGCAATGGTCATTTTAAGACAGATGTGTGCATGTCAGAATCAGTATGAATAATTGTGAGTGACTGTAGTATAACTTGTTGGAGGTACATGAGCCAACGGGAAGAGAGACTCTCTGAACATAGCTCCCTACCGTATATAAGGTAGTGGAAATTACCACAAAACTACCACATATAGCTCTCTGTCGTAAATAAGTCAGTGAGTTTGCCCATGGTGGCGCACCAACACTATCACTGGAAAATGTGGTATCCCTAGAATGCAGGTCTGAGGTCTCTCTAGTGATCACACGAAAAATCTAAGCGAAGATAAGGGATTCTGGACATTGGGGCCACAAATAAAACAAGGGAATTATGCTCACCAAAATACCACCAACCACGTATACCAAATATGCAGGTCTGGGTGCTGAAATAATGCATGTCCATTGTATTATTGTTGCACATGGCCAAATCTGAATACAAAGAGTGATTATTGCTAAGTTATTTTTCGGCGGTAATAAAATACCGTCAGGCCCCAAATCTCCACAAAATACCCTACAGAACCCACTGCTGTTCAACATGAATATCTCAGACCTGCCATCAGAATTAATGTGCATGTACAATTGCCCACCTTGTGTTGTGTGTATCATACGCAGATGATCTAGTGCTGTGCGACTGCACCTTTTCTGGCATTAATAGATCCTTAGAAGGACTATTAGGATATGCTCTGGAACATGCATTGCTCAACTGCTATAAAACCAAGTAATGCGCTTCTCTCGTAAACACATGACTATACCTAAATTGATAATCTCTGGTAACGTTATAGAAAGGGTTGCCAAATTGAAATAACTGGGTACCCTGTTGACGACCAAGGGTGACTACCAGGGGACTATCGAGGAAAAGAAAAGAAAACTGGTGGTCTTAATGACTATTAATGCGCGATATGTGAACGAATGTGCATGGTACTGCATGACTGAAATCATTTTTTTTTAACTTAAATGTTCATTTAATGTTATATACAATGCAACATAAAACACATAAACTTTACATGAACTGAACTAAAATATACAGCTAAGATCATGCTGTACAATCAATGCTTTTGTTCAACTGTGTTATACGGTCTGGATGCACTGTGTTTGAAAGACTTGAACTGCTTGAAGGTCCTGGAGGGAATGTTCTGGAGGCGAATGTTAGGGCTGGGCTGCAGCATTTCCATAGAATTGTTAAGACTTGAATCTTACTTACCTTATTTCACTCCTTGCATTGGCATTAAAAGAACGTGTATGTTATATATTAAATCTCAAACCAAACCCACATGCCCGCTATTGAAACTATTGGGAGAAGGAGCCAAAGTAAGTATAACTAATACATGTGCACAGCTGGCGAACAAAACATTTTGAAAGGGTTACTGGAATCCGGATTGGCACCTAGAATTTCAAACTCTTCAAAACAAATTTGTGATCAAACTAGAAAGATGGGACTGGTCAGCTAACGCCACGTATTTGACAACATTAAAGTGCTACCCAGAAATTGCAAAGTTAACCCATAAATATAGGGCACCTCAGAGCTACCTGCCACTGTGCCTGGGTCTCTCGCCCTGCGGCGGTTTATACTGCTACTTGGGATCAATAAACTTCCAGTGTTGGCTCATAGGACCATAACTTGGATTGAGCCAAGATGAACGATCATGCCGTATATGCAAAGTAAAAAGGGATTGGGGAAATGGAACAACATGTTTTGGCCCATTGTATATGAATATGTTGGGTAGACTAGTCCACAATTACGAAAGCATAAAGGGAGAGGCATTCTGGTGTTACTGTTTAAATACCAAAAGTAAATTTAGACATATTGCACGTTTCAACGATTGGAGAAAGGTCAAGAAACTTATGAAAGAAATCCTGAAATTGACGATGAAGCTATAGTACAGGATGATAAAGTATTAGATATTATTCCAATACATGAACATATGAATTTGGTTTTATTTAGATTTAGTATAGATTAGAAGAGGATTTTTTGGGGATTTTTTATTCATACCTTAATGTAAAGCATATGTGTTATTAATGAGTAGTATATTTGTGTAAATGTAAAAAGTTCTTAAGAGCTAATCATAGTAAATTAAATAAATAACGAGTATATTGAAGTATGGAACAAGAAAAGGGTAGATTGAAGTGATGAGAAAGATGTGTACAAGTTCATGTGTTGAGGCAGTAGAATGAGCCCTGCTTCAGAAAGCAGTGTCAGAGTATAGAACAAGAAACACAGAGGGAAGAGAAGAGTGTAAAGGGGGAGGGAGCATGGAGCTGAATGAGCAAGAAGGCCTAAAGGAAGAGTACAGTAGGGAATATTTACAGGTAACATAGCAAAGTAATCAGAAGAGAGGGAAGAACATAGAATGGGATCAGACAAGGGGGTGTTAAAATCAAATTGAGTTGAAACAAGCGCTTCAGTTGGAAGGAAAAGGGGTACATATATGAGGAGTGAGAGGTACATATATGAGGAGTGAAGAGAAGAAAGAGTTACATGGTCATTGATAGACAATGTTCTTCTCATCACCTTTCTAAATAGAAAGGTATAGTGAAGATAGTGAAACGAACAGAGAAAAGCCAAGATTGAAGAGATTTCCATAATGGAGTGAGGATGAGGAAGCAGCCTGATCAGGCAAGAGAAAGGAGAAGTCAGTGAAAGGGGGAAGAGGCAAGGAGAGGGCAGAGGCTGATGTAAGCATAAAGAAGATTCACAGGTTGTGAGGAAATAAGTGACAAGCAGAAGCAAGTAGAGTAGAAGAAGAGTGAAGATCAGGGGGAAAGGGGAGAAAATAGTGATCGGAGGAGTGTATGGGAAGAGCAGAGAAAAAGGCATCATTGGGGAAATAGCAGAGGATACGGTCAAGGGAGGGATCGGAAATTTGGATTGGAGGACATGTGATGAGAGTCAAGAAGGAAGAGGAAAGGTGACGAGGAGTGAGTAGAGTTAATAAGGACATTGAAGTCACCCAGAAGAAGTATTAGGGAATTGAGAGGAAGGTGAAAAGAAAGAAAAGAGTCAGGGTCATTTCAGGAAGAAGGGAGGGAGAACAGGAAAGGGACCAATGGGAGTGATCGAAGAGACATACCCAACCAGAACTTTGGGAGGGAGGAGAAACACATGTCAAAGGTGAGAAGTGGGGGAAGAAGTGATAGCAGTCAAAGAGGAAATCTAAGTCTTATTAATGCATAGGAAATGCAGATTTAGTCAAATTGGGTATTTTATAGGCCAGTGGCAACAGTCTGAAGGGCACCAGAGGAAAGGAAATGAAAGGAGCAACTGGATATGTTCTGAGAGTGGAAAGAAAGTAAAGGAGAACAAGAAGACCAACAAAAAGGATAAGAGTGAGACTCATGAGAGGAGCACAGATAGAGAGGAAAAGAAGAACAGGAAGAAGAGGGTTAAACCTCAGAGAAAGAGAGCTATGGTGCCATGGTTCAGTGGCTTGAGCAGAGCTCAATGAAAGTGATTGGGTTATAGGTGGGTTAGAGGAGGTCCCAAGCACGACCCCTACTCCAGCCGTCCATTTTGAAGTACCTGGAACATTCACGCTGAAATATGTTTCATATGATGAACTAATAAACCAGCCGAGAGCCTAAGTGGGGCTCTGTCCAGTACCTATCAAAAAAACAGCACCTGTTGAAGTACCAACACCTAACAAAACATGGACAGTAAGGTACCCATTGAGAAAACTATATTGACAAATGAGACAGAATGATGATTGTCAAAATGCAATACCTGAAGAAGCTAAAAAGTTACTAAAAGAAGTTGAATTATGACACCATAAGAACCTGGACTGACTCACATATAGAAGATATGATGACCTGCGAATGATGAAAAGAGACTAAACACCATGTTTAAGGACCATCATGAACCTAAAGTCAAATAACAATATCAAAATGTCAGAAATGTATGCCTATATTACACTAGGGAAAAAACTGCCAACTGGAGTAACAAAGATGAACCTAAACAATTTAAATGTCGTTTTCCTTCATGCAATGAGCCCTTGGAAACAATGAAACATCTTCTTCTTGAATGCCCTCACTTTAAAGCAATGCAAACTAACCGTCTGATGAAATTTGTAAATATCGATTTTAAGGACTGTTTGGAACTTTTATGGGCCCGCATGATGCAAGGTATGCATAAACCCTTGATTTTCGAATTAGTTAGCCTGTGTAAGCATATTGAAAAAGAGCTTCTTAGCTTTAACAACTAGAAGATATTCAAGGTCTGTTGTGATAACTTTCCTTTATTTGTAAATAATGAATGTCATTGTAAATATTGTACCGTTTTATGATGTGTGTTTTTTTTGTAAAGGTTCTACATTTTGAAATTGAACCATAAACAAATAATTAAAAAAAAGAAAGAAACTTATGCCATAAGCGTGATGAAGATATTCAGCCAGTTTACACATGTACATATACAAGGAACTGCAAACAGCTAAGAAAATTGTGAGGCTTGCTAAAGCTTAGTAGTAAAATAGATTGCGGCAAGCGCCACCTATACATACCCTACCTCAAGAAAACACTTTATATAAGTATACTTCCACTATGCACAAGAGCAGAACCGACCAAAGGTTACTTAAGGTCTTAACAGGAGAGCTTCACAGCAGGAAAATCGAGAATTACGGACAGAGAGAAAACTCAGACGGGACAAAAGACTCCCCCAATCTCCTCGCGCCCCTGGCTTAGAGGATCGCGACCCAGACACCCGCCACGAGATGAATTTGCCTATCTACCAGACGACCAAATACCTTGGTACAGAAACATACGGATGTGCCCACCAGCCTGCCCAACAGCCTGCCCTGCTCATGCCGACACCTGCGGCATGGATGAACTCGATTAAGCCCTTCAACAGTAAATAAACAGTAAATAAACACATCGTTAGAGATGCCATGACGACCTAGCCAACTGTCAGAACACCCGTGCAACCATGCACACTGGACACCCCCACACCAATCCACATGAAGAACATACTCAGTGCTATGACGTAGGTGACGGACACACCCACTGACGCGCATCTTTATTATTTTTCACATAGGTTTTTCGAAATGCAGCAACGCAAGACGCACAAAGCACTCATCTAAAATGCTTGCTGACGCTTCTCCTAACCCTTGCATTGTGATGAAAATACAACGAAGACATGATACTGCCTATGAAGCACTGTGATACCGCAACTTAAAGTGCCGTGCATTAAACATCCCCACCTATGCACCAGGCCCAAGTAGGCCGCATGCAAGAGCCTCCACGAACATTGAACGAGCAAGAGTACAATTGCTGACCCTACAGAACGAGCCCAGTGAGAACTGACAGCCAAGGTGGCAATGTTGCAACTCGCATGCCACCAGCCGAAGCCAAGGTCACACCTGCAAGCTAAGCCAGACACACAGTGGAAAATACAACTTTAAATGTGCACAATTCTGCCTTAACCACGGTCTCTCCTCATGTGACCAAGCCAAACCTGACAGGGTGCCAGACCCAGGAGGGAGAAGTCGCCTGGGTCCCACGTTTGAGACACAGGCTGCAACAATGAAATGACCCAATGGACAGCTACAGCGATGGGAATAGTCTGCTCTCAGGCATGTGAGCAAATCCACGCATTGTCTGCACAAACACATAGTTACATATTGTTGCAAATGACAGGTACACCACGAGCTGGGAACAACGATGGTCCCAGGCTGGGGGGCTCGTGAGTGGACCAATCAGAACATGGGGCACTCATCACTGACGTCATTAACCTTAGCCAATCATTAGGGGTCTTCGTGTAACAATTTTCAAGTATCTAATAGAAGGGACAACCCAAGTATACCACCTGACTGACCCTTAACCACTGACAGCGTTCTCTATATGTATGCTATACTAACCCTACCACTCGAGGAACCAATCCAGAGTGGCGATAGGTTTTTTGCTAACTTTCCCAGGTGACGCAAGTAGCGCGTCATACTGAGGAAAAAGGGACCTGCGAGCCCCACGAATTTCGAGAGTCAGGACGGACGCGTACGATCCTAGACCCATCCCTGCCGTTATTCAATAAACAGCAGAACCACCTTGCTTCTTGTGTGTGTCTCATACTCATTTTTGGGATACGCGGGAGGAGTTGGGGCCTCCCAGCCCGGAGGTCTGCGGAAGGCCCAGCCGACCCCGGGAGAAACCCCCCAACAAGTTGGAGGCACTGCTGAGATCTGTTTAAGATCTGCCTTTTTATTTTATTTTTCTGAGTGCTCTCGTTGCGAGGAGGCCCGGCGGCGCGGCCCCCTCAGCCGCTGCCCCCTTTTTGAGGACTACAGAACTATCGCGGAACTGCGAGAAGACCTGTCAGCTCAATCCGGATATTGGCCTTCGGGAGCCGGTTGAGAAGTATCCTGCCCGCGGTTGGCGAGTGTCCAGACGTGGTCCAGAAGAGGGGAGGTGGCGAGCCGCTTGGAGGGGTGCACGCAGTCGAGCGGCCCCACATCAAGAGAACTTGGTGAGTATGCCACGCCCAACAAGCAATGTGAAATTGTGAGGGAGGGGGAGGAATAGAATACGGGAGGTGGGAGGTGTTACCAAGGTGCGCGGCGAAGGTTTGATAAATTAGTGTTGACGGTGAAGTGAATGGTAGCTGGACAAGTGCGAGAGCAGTCCGCTACGTTACGAAGAAGGGTGGGCGGAGCACGAAAACATCACGTGTGGCCGCTCGTAGACACTGATTGGCCTAGGTCGCGACCACCTGTAAGGGTGTGTGTGTGTGCGGTTTCCTACGAATTGGCGATTATTGATCAATGAGTAGATGAGGATCCCTATTGATCGAGCAGAAAACTCGATAGATAGATGACGTTTTCCTGTAGGCAGTAGCTAGCTGGTTGCCTAATACGGAAGATAATTGGCTGGTTAAGCCCTCCTGTCGAGGGGCGTATCACATGCGAGGTGACGCAGCGTGCACAGTCTGATTATATTGTTGATTACCTTGTTCCAGGCGTGACAAGAGGACAGCTGTGGGGTTAACGGGGATAGATGGCAAACTTATTTCAAACTTTTAAAACATGAAAAGAACTTACCGGTAGTTTTGGAAGAGGTCGGTGACGTCACCAGTAGGGCTTTCATAGGATATCTCGAGCACAAGGCATTGTTGGAAAGTGGTGGGGAAGAGAATAATGGTAAGGGAGTGGAGACGGAGATAAACGGTAACGATTATATCGGGGCAAGGTGAAGAGAGGGACGTGGCCGCGCACGGAGAACGCCGGCCACGACAAGTGAGGAAAAAGGAGGAGGGGTGAAATAAAGTGGGACGGCTGTATAAGCACGTCACACAGGGCATGCAGCCGCAGGGGGCTACGTGCGCCTCAGCCATAGGGGGCCGTAACGGTGTTAGGTGAAAGAAGAAAAGAGAGAAAAGAATATATAAATGCAAAATGCTATATTTTACTATTTTCTTTTAGCGGACGATCGCAAGTCCCCAAAATTAGGGGGCCAAGTAAAACATCTGAAATTGTATAGCGTTCATAATTAGCAAGATACCCGCTACCATATCAAGGGAGATAACAACACAGTGCTACTATGTCATAGGGGACAGGATCGGGAGGGTGGGGGAACACCCTCACTACCCTGCTACAGCATATATGTAAAACACTGTCACCCCATAGGGAGAAACTGATTAAATACAGCATAGAATGGACACAGGGGAGGGACAACAAAATGACAACACCATGGCCGCCTAATGGCAGTTTCGACCCATATGTACAAAACTCACTATTGACCCATCTGCATAACACATACAAGCTGAAGAAGTTGACACACCATGTGGAGGTGTTTAACTTATGGAGAATGTTCCAGGGGTCCCGACCAGGACCAAACGGAATGTTCACTGTTGGGGAAACAAAGGAGGAGAAGAAGGTTAAGGAGGAAGAACAGAATGGGGAAAAAGAGAGTGAAGGCACACAGTGCATGGGGAAAGGACAAGAGGGAGGAGAAAAGAGTAGCAACCTAAACAAAAAAGAAATAAAAAAGGAACAGGGCGACGACATGCCCCTAGCAAAGGTAGTGAAAAAAGAGGAAGGGGGGTTATATCCTTTAACGGAACTACGAGAAATAGTGAGAGAACAATTAAGGGCGGCTGAGGGGTATTCGAACCCAGCATACAGCCCACCACCATATACAGCTATAGGTGGCTACACGGGAGGGGGGCTGACAAGTACGGTAGGGTCAACTTATACGAAGATGCCCGCAGGGGAGGGGAAGACTAGCGAAGAACAAATTGCAGCAATAGGACATGATGAGAGGGTAGCTGCACAGGTGTTATTAAAATTGCGAGGTTCATTAACAGGAGAAGAGAAGGAGGTAGTAAGGAAAATGAACGAGGAGAATGAGAGTAAGAGCGAGATGAAAGGGGAAGGGGGGAAAAGAAAGGAGAAAGAGCTTTTACGAGAAAAAGAAGAGATTTTGGAGGAACGATTAGCAGAATTAAGGAATGAGCAAAATGCCCTGGTCAAGCAGCTTGAGAGGGAGGAAAGAGAGAGAGCACGGGAAAGCAAAGAAAGTAAGAATGAGTTGGAAAAAATGAGAGAACGCACTGAAGAACGAAAGAGAGAAGCTGAAAGGGTAAAGGCAGCAGCAGAAAGGGTATCCCGAGCAGCACAGCACAACAAGAAAAGAGAGGAAGAAGAGAAAGAAAAGGAAATGGAAATATGGAAGAGAAAAATACTATCTGAAACGACAAAGAAATACGAAGAAGGAAGGATGATAGAAAGCATATTAGAGCGGGAAAGAGAGAGATGGGAAAGGAAGAGAGAAGAGGAAAGGCTATTGGAAAAGATGAGTAGTGAAGTAATGGAGGAATTAATAAAGAAAAGAGAGGATATAGGTAGAGAGATAGTAGAGAAAAAAGAAGGGGAACGAGAAGATAGGAGAGGGGAGAGTGAAGTAAGGAGATATGTATGCAGAGACACAGAAGTAGCAACAACATCAGCACAAAGGGGAGCAATTGCTAAAGAAGAAACAGGAGAAATGGATTTAATAGATTTAAAAACAGTGACGATTTGGGGGAAAAAGACAGATTGGGGGTTGTCGCTCCTGGATGACTTTTGTAGCGAGGAAGAAGAAGGAATGGAGAGAGAAGGAAGAAATAGGGAAAGGGAAAGCTTAGATAAATTGTACTTCACCGGACTAACAGGGAATCACCATGGGCCTGCAGAAGAAAGGAAGAACTGGGGGGAAGTGAGGGGGAAGAGCAAGGAATGGCGGGAAGGCACACACGTGCAGCTACACCCTCATCATCCCGTCCAACATGCTCCACTACCCCACACTCATCCCGTGCAACATGCCCACCTACACCCGCACCCGCCCCTCACGAACACACACCCTATGCTGGCAGGCTTAGAGATCTCCCTGGACGCAGGCAGGAAGAACGAGTACACACGCCCACATCAAATAAAGGAAATGATAAAAGAAGGGGAAGAGATGGAGGAGAAACAGTTACGAGCAGGGGAAATATGGACATAACAGACGATGTAGACGACACGGAAGAAGAGGAGGGGTATACGGACTCGACTCTCGGGAACCCAAGGGGTCAGACGGGACACAACCCCTAATGCCACTTTTGGAGAGGGGAGGGGTTAGACCACAATACGTCCCTTGGAAGCATGCAGACAAGGAAAATATAAAGTGCAGGCTCCCATCATTAAGTGGAGGTGCGGGGAAATAGATATATGAAATGGAAAAACACACCGCAGGACAGAAACTGGCAGTAGGAGATGTGAAGGGCCTACTAATATCAATATTGAGGGATGCAGCAGATGACATCTGGAAGAGGGCAGGCTTCCCCGGGGTCACAATAATAAACACATCACACAACGGGGCGCCATTCGCAAACTGCAGACATGCATTATGGCAAGCACTGAGGGTACAATACCCAGACACATCAGACATAGGAGCAATTACATCACGCAAGATGCGTGAGAACGAAGATCCTGTTGATTATATCCAGGAAATTCAAGAGAAGTGGCGTATGGAAACTAGAGAGCAATGGGACAAGACACCAGCAATATTTTATCATATACTAATACAAGGGCTCCCGGAGGTAGTGCAGAAACAATTGAAGAAAGTAGTGGGGATGGAAGCAAAGGCTTGGCCAGAAATACAACTGACGATAGTACATCATTGTAGGACATGGCAAGAAAAGATGAAACAAAAGGAAGAGGATAGGAAAGCGGAAGAGGCTAAATTAGTGTACAAAAAACTTACTAAGTACACGATGGAAGGTGCACTAATAACTACACCTACAACAATGACACCAAACCCCATGCAAGTGGTGGCCGCACAAGATCCCTCCCAAGTACAATCATCACAGATCATAGCACAACAGCTGCCACCACCTTCACCATACACGACTAACATGGGAGGAGGATACTCAACATCAGGAGCTGGATATTATAATTACAACAGGGGAAGGGGAGGAATGATGAGGGGGAGGGGATACGGCTATAACGCACAACAGCAAGGGGGAGGATTCAGAAGTTTCTACCCCACTGGGCAACCAGTATACCAGAACAATTCAGGGAGTTTCCCATGGCAGACCAGGGAACCACCTGTATGTTGGATTTGTGGATTATTAGGACACATGTCACGCACATGTAGAATGAGACCCGGCACACCAGCATGGGGAGAACAGGGACAACAAGGACCTACAAGGGAACAGCAGGGTCACCAACAACAGCAGGCACTGGAACCGGGCAATACGCAGCAACAGTTAGTAACACAACAACAGCCACAGACATATTCACTACCGCAACAACAGGTAGCGATATCACAACAACCTCAAGTGCAGCAGTTACAGCAGCCCACTCAAATTCAGGACCATAAGGTAACCTCCACCAATACACAGCTACAGCAAACACAACTGGGAAGGGTGACGGTCCTGGGACACAACCCTTACACAGGAAGTGGTCAATCATTATACCCACAATAGGACAGCCCACAGACGTCCTTGGTGTGTCCCATCCCGTCGGTAACACCTAATAGTGCGGAGGAACCACGTATAGAGGTAACGATAGGTGACAAAAGGTTATAATTCCTTGTTGACACTGGGGCAACCCGGTCTTGCATAAGGGAAGGTAAATTTAAGACGTCAGGTGAGGCCATGAACACCCAAGGATTCTCTGGGGCTAAGGGGTTGGTTCCCTTTACTGATAACATCCCCTTATCGATAGGGGATTATGACATGTCCGTCCCGCTTTTATATTCAAGGGACTCGCCAGTAAACATACTTGGGAGAGACATAATGAGCAGGTTGAATATGACAATCTCCTTCACGGAGGACGGCATAATTTGTTCCACTCCTGGAATAAACATGCTCACTGCACGGCAAATTATGCAAGCATACTGTGGGCAGAAAGTGATTAGGGCTGAGCCAGTAGATGGCGAACTGTTCCAGTATGGAAC
Source organism: Ambystoma mexicanum (assembly GCF_040938575.1). Lineage (NCBI taxonomy): Eukaryota > Metazoa > Chordata > Amphibia > Caudata > Ambystomatidae > Ambystoma > Ambystoma mexicanum. The sequence goes on from NC_090935.1 coordinate 186,580,108, forward strand.
AGACATGGCATTCGCATGGATGCCAGGAATAGAAGGAAAGATCTGGAGGAGGCCAACAGCCTATCTGTTCAGACCAGAAACACAAGCCAATGAACCAAAAGAAAAGGTGATTTCAGTGAGCATCGAGAGCATTATAGCGACTGCTGATTATATCGCAGTGCATGCCCAAGACCGGGAAGAAAGAGCATGGAGGGCAGTGATAGCACTGGCTGAGGGATGCAGGCTCACCCAGGTGTCAGACGAGGAGCTCTTTTCAGAAGAGAAGGAAGAGGGTGAAATGGTATTTATGATGAGTGTAGATATATGGCTAAGAGTGACATACAAACAAGTGGCACAGAAAATTGCAATGGCACTTGAAGCACCCTCATCTACCCCAGTTCCTTTTTTCGAGGTGGATATGGCAAAAGTTCCAACATCATTGTGGACTACTAGTCCCTATGATGTGGGTTGCATAAAAAGTATCGGGGGAGTAAGAATAAAACTGAAAAAGGGTGCAATACTCCCTAGAGTGAAGCAATACCCACTATCAAAAGAGGCAGATGAGGGCATATATGAAACAATAACGGCCCTTATAAATAATGGCATATTGGTACCATCAGAATCGCCATGCAACACGGCCGTGTATCCAGTGCGCAAAGCTAAAGAAGGGTCTTGGCATTTCATCCAGGACCTCAGGCCCTTGAACAACATTGTAGAAGCAGAATACCCCATAGCAGCAAACCCGGCCACCATATTATGTGGAATTCCAGCAGAGGCTTCACGATTTACAGTGATTGACCTCAAAAATGCCTTTTTCTCAATACCCCTGCATCCAGATTCACAAGATCTGACAAGCTTCACGTACAGAAACACAAAATGTAAACACACCAGGTTACCACAAGGGTACTGCGAGTCACCCTCAATTTTCAACTGAGTAATACAGATGGATTTGGGAAACATTGAATTGGAAAGTACAGTGTTGCAATATGTTGACGACATAATAATTTGCAGCACAAGCGAAAAAAGGTGCAGGGAGGACTCATTGAAAATGCTGACAATATTGGCTGAAAAGGGTTACAAGGTAGACAAAGAAAAATTACAGTACTGTCAGGAACAAGTATTATACATTGGTCAACTGATATCCCAACACGGAAGGAAGATCGCACCACAAAGAGCACAGGCTATATCAAATACGCCATTACCACAAACAGTGAGGGAGCTGCAGCAGTTCCTGGGATTGTGCAACTACTCTAGAGCATGGGTATTTGATTACAGCTCATACATAGGACCCTTACTTGAAGCATTGAGAGAAGCAAACACAGGGGAGAAAAATTGGGGTGGACAATGGAAATGAAGGAAGCCTTTGATGAATTGAAAGATGCAATATCAACTGCTCTGGTACTGGCCACCCCAGATTATGAACAACAGTTCTTTATCTTTTCACATTGCGACTCAGCAGTAATGAAAGCAGTATTGGCTCAAAAAACAAGCATGGGATACAAGCCAGTAGCTTTTTACAGCGGTCACTTGGATCCTGTTATATTAGGTCATTTCCCTTGTGAACAAGGCCTCGCCGCAGCTGCCTTCGCGGTAGAGAAATCATCATCTATTAAAATGGGGTGCCCAACCACCCTATTTGTGGAGCATGCACTATTTGCAATATTGAACAAGCCTAAGTCCACACTAACGACGCAGAGGGCGTCAGGTTATGAGATTATCTTATCTAGACCAGAACTATCTATTGTTAGATGCAACACAGTTAATCCTGCAAGGTTTATAGCGGAAGTTATTGAGGAAGGTGACTATGCTCATGATTGTACGCAGACTACTGAAATGTACTCATGTACTTGAAAAGTTGAAGAGGATTTGCTAAATGGAGGAGAGCTATTGTTCATTGATGGGTCATCAACAATAGACCAGAGTGATGGGATAAGGAGAACTGGGGCAGCAGTTGTAAAAATGACAGAGGAATTAGTGTGGGTCGCAGTGAAATGTGTACAGTTACCACAACATTATTCTGCTCAAGCAGCAGAATTAGTTGCACTTATCTTGACGTTGAAGGAAAGCTTTGACAAAAGAGTAACTATATATTCTGACAGCGCATATGTCACGTCTACTGTCCACTCGGGGTTGACAAAATGGTGGAGAAGGGGGTTTAGGAGAGCTGACGGCACCCCAATGCAACATGCTCTCTTATTAGCTGAGTTAATTGAAGTAATAAATAATCCACAAGAACTAGCTTTGGTCAAATGCCTCGCACACACTAATGGAGAAGATCATATCTCAAAAGGGAATGAAGTAGCAGACGCACATGCAAAGTATGCTGCTTATTTTGGTGAGATATGGAACCCCCCAGAGTCAGAGAGAGGGAGAGGGAGGGGGATAGCTAAAGAGATGTTGATGAAAGAAGGGTACACCCACCTCCCAGCCGCACAGATAATGGAATTACAAGCGGCTGCACCAATGGCAGAAAAAGAAATATGGGTAAAAAGAGGATGTACAATGTCGCCAACTGACACACTATGGCGTCAGGGTAACACTGGAAAGATGGTCATGCCAATGGCACTATTGAACACCGCCCTGAGCCAGCTCCACCACCCAGCTCATACAGGGAAGGAAGTTATTGCAGCACGAATTAGGGAAGATTGGTTCTGCCCCGAGTTAAATTCTCATGTAACACATTTTATCAGCAATTGCCTCACATGTAAACAGTTTACGGAAGGTCACACGCTGCAAGTGATAAAAGGTACTATACCCCGGCCAGAGGGGCCCTTCTTGCACATTCATATTGATTACGTTGATATGATCAACGTATGTCAAGGAAATAGGTATATGATTGTAGTAGTATGCCCATTCTCCAGGTGGATTGAGGCAGGACCCTGCTCACATCCGGATGCGTTCAGAGCAGCTAAATTTCTAGTGAGGGAGGTTTTCCCCAGGTGGGGAGTGTGCGAAGTACTGCGGTCAGATAACGGCCAGCATTTCGCTAATGAAATGTTTCAGCACATCACATCCTTACTGAACATCAAGCATAAATTTGCGTGTGCATATCACCCGCAGGCCAACGGTGTATGTGAACGCCTGAATGGCTTATTGAAGGAGGCAATCGCAAAGATACAGCAAACAACAAAGAAGAGTTGGTTGTATTGCCTTCTGCTAGCTCTATTTGAGCTAAGGAATGGACCAGGGTCTGACCACCACCTCACTCCTCACGAGGTGGTGACCGGACGTCAAATGCGCCTTCCTCTAACGCCAACATCAAGAGCATTCACAGACTATGAAAACACTGCAACTGTTCTTGGTGATGAAATGTACCAATATGTGTGTTCTTTGATTACTAGTGTAGTGTTTGTGTCTCAACAGCTCGAGCGCACGCGGGGCGGGTCTAAGAGTTAACAACAAGAAGACGCCGACAAAGAATTGGAAAAGGAAAAACTGTGCAAAATTGCTAAAGGTGACCACGTGCTACTCTGCAATTTCAATATAAAGTGGAACAGCCCACGCTTCACTGGTCCCCACCTGGCAGAGGAGGTATCTACGAGAGCAGTAAAGTTGCAGGATAAGCATGCTTGGAATCACCTACACAACGTGAAGAACTGCAAACTCCAGACCCGCCCTAGCGTCACCGACAGGGCCATTGGAAGAGCAGCGACAGCATCACCTACGAAGAAGGAGATGTCTACCACAGCTGACGACCTTAGTGTCTCCATACCCTGTCACCCCCCAGAATCCCCAGAGACAAGTACTGAAATAGACACTGGTGATTTGCATACCGCCCATCCCATGGTCACAAGATCAAAGAGTAAACAGACTTCTGACAGTTGAGCCCCAAACCCTCTGCCCACAAGCCCCCTGCCCACTACAGCCACCACCCAATTGAAGGACATTGTTTTTGCACACATACACATGTAAACACTTGTATGTTTTCTTTTTCTTTCTCGCACATGCAGGTAACGTGTGTAATTGTATTGCTAAGAAGATAGATAACTAACAGCGTACATTGCCCAGGAGTAGATGCTACCCACAGACGATAATTACCTTGAAGCCCTATCACACCAATTTGTATATCACATAAAAAGGCCAAAGTACCTAAAAAGAAGGAGGGTACGTGTTTACTACACCGCATTTATCTTGGCCATAGAACAATCAATGCCCCATCTTCACCAGCACTTACCTGCTCTAAGAGATAGATTGCTTAGATTGGCGTGGGAGCAGCTCTTCGCCTGGGCACTGAACGACTACCTGATAGGGAGGGCTTGATAACGACAACTAACAATAATAACAAGCGTATTGAGAATTTTCAGGCGGGCAACTTTAACGTCGAAAGAATAAGCTGCCGGACTGCAGCAAGGTAAGAGCAAATGCCGGTGAGACTAGCTTTTGTAATAAAAATCATAGGGCTTTTGGTGATCACTGGTTTTTTGGCTGCCTCTGTATGGCAGAAAAGTTATGCTATCAATATTTTGGCTGCACCCAAACCTAACGTACCCCCACCCACGGCTGCAACAGGTGTTACGTCAGGTGGTACTAGCAACCCTCCGCATAAGGGAAGTAGAGTTAAACGCAACACATACTCAGATAATAAAGGTATTGATAATTACATAACAGATTCAGCACACGTCTCGAACAACATGTGGTACCAGCACATGACACAAATAGGTAAGCAGACAACAGAAGACAGCTGCTATATCTGCTCATTGATCCCATACGCCATGAGCGCTTCTCGAACATTTGTTGCCACAGAAATAGAAGAAAAGACGGCACGATGTATAATCTACCTGGCACTATTCCAAACGAGAGGGCGATTTCAAGGAACGGTGGTGAGACTGGTGTGGAAAACGCGAGACACATATCCGTACAAAAACAACTTCCTCAAGTCTTATTTGAGTTACCACAAGAGCAGTTTGCATGCTGAAGCATTCAGATACATGACAAGTGGTCCTGAAAAGGGAGAAACGAAGAATGTAACACTACAATACCTACCATGTGACTGGTACGCCACTGAAGTTCCTGGTACACAAGGCTGTTGGGAAAGACCACTGGTAACAATAACGGGGAAGGTATACATGAACAATAAATGGGACATAGGAGTGGTTGGCAGCAACATGGTAACAAGAGAAAATATTACCACCATTGATGAACACAATAACAGATGTTGGACGATTTGGGGCAAGTACGTACCCATGCTGACATGGATGGAGAAGGATGAAGACCCAATGAGCATACTGCTGCTGTCTGCACCTAAGCTATGCTACCAACACAGAGGAGAAGTGGACGTGGGATACAACACCAACTGTGCCAGCGTGTTAGAGCTACCAGAGGGGGGAGCAGGAACAGCAGTATTACAGGACCACTACTGGGCCTGCGGAAACAAGGCATACCACACACTGCACCCTCTGTGGAATGGCATATGCACAATGGTACACATTAATGTACCATCACTAGTGATGCCCCAGAAACATGTGAGATCTCAGAGGGGGTCAGACAACAACAACAACAACAACAACAATAATGTCCTGAATAGAAAAAAGAGACAAGGAGAACCTCTGACAGGAAATTACCTATGGGGAAGGTCAGAAACAGCACTCACTTCAATCCCACCAGAACACAGATTATTCAGCAGAGCAGCAATGTTTTTCTCGTCAATAATACACCCTGGACTACAAGCTTATGCAAACGCAAAATGGCTCCAGATAACCCGATGGGAGCTGATGATGACAATTAATTCAACAGTAAATGGATTCAACGCAATAAAAGAGGAACTGCGAGCAGTGAGGATGGTAGCACTACAGAACAGATACGTATTAGATATCTTTACAGCAATGGAGGGAGGAGTTTGCGCAAAGATAGGACAATCATGCTGCACATTTATTCCTGCTAACGATGCCGACAATGGTACACTCACCGAAGCAGTATCACAACTGGCCCAGATGCACTCCAAAATGATGGAAGAAAGTAAAGGAGTAAAGACGGATGACAGCTGGTTTTCATTGTTATGGTCATGGATGCCATCATGGCTGTCGGACGGGCTGAAGATTATAGTTGGATGTATAATACTGGCTGGAGCTGCACTGATTATAATAAGGTTCTGGAAAGCCCGGAAAGCACACACTACAGACGAAATGATCGAAATGGTTCGTATGCACCCCTTGAGCCACTTGATGATGGCCAGCACACAGACACAATAATAAAGGAAAGAGAAAAACTGCGCAAACAGATCATCACCAACCACCTGGACCCGCCATCCGTAAAGCTCGAAAACCCAAGAAACCCGAGGAGTTACATCGGGTTTCTTGGGTTTTTTGAGGACCATGTCAACCACTATGGACACCTACGAGGAGTAACTAAAATATGGAGAGTAAGAGGAGATAAGGAAAAGGATATGTTTGTGGTCGACAAGTCGACCAGAGGGGGGACTGAAGTGGGAGAATGGGACAAAATACTCCCCCCAATCTCCTTGCGCCCCTGGCCTAGAGGATCGCTACCCAGACACCCGCCACAAGATGAATTTGCCTATCTACCAGACGACCAAATACCTTGGTACAGAAACATACGGATGTGCCCACCAGCCTGCCCAACAGCCTGCCCTGCTCAAGCCGACACCTGTGGCATGGATGAACTCGATTAAGCCCTTCAACAGTAAATAAACAGTAAATAAACACATCGTTAGAGATGCCATGATGACCTAGCCAACTGTCAGAACACCCGTGCAACCATGCACACTGGACACCCCCACACCAATCCACACGTAGAACATACTCAGTGCTATGACGTAGGTGACGGACACACCCACTGACGCGCATCTTTATTATTTTTCACATAGGTTTTTCGAAATGCAGAAACGCAAGACGCACAAAGCACTCATCTAAAATGCTTGCTGACGCTTCTCCTAACCCTTGCATTGTGATAAAAATACACCGAAGACATGATACTGCCTATGAAGCACTGTGATACCGCAACTTAAAGTGCCGTGTATTAAACATCCCCACCTATGCACCAGGCCCAAGTAGGCCGCAAGCAAGAGCCTCCCCGAACATTGAACGAGCAAGAGTACAATTGCTGACCCTACAGAACGAGCCCAGTGAGAACTGACAGCCAAGGTGGCAATGTTGAAACTCGCATGCCACCAGCCGAAGCCAAGGTCACACCTGCAAGCTAAGCCAGACATACAGTGGAAAATACAACTTTAAATGTGCAGAATTCTGCCTTAACCACGGTCTCTCCTCACGTGACCAAGCCAAACCTGACAGGGTGCCAGACCCAGGAGGGAGAAGTCGCCTGGGTCCCACGTTTGAGACACAAGCTGCAACAATGAAATGACCCAATGGACACCTAAAGCGATGGGAATAGTCTGCTCTCAGGCATATGAGCAAATCCATGCATAGTCTGCACAAACACATAGTTACATATTGTTGCAAATGACAGGTACACCACGAGCTGGGAACAACAATGGTCCCAGGCTGGGGGGCTCGTGAGTGGACCAATCAGAACATGGGGCACTCATCACTGACGCCATTAACCTTAGCCAATCATTAGGGGTCTTTGTGTAACAATTTTCAAGTATCTAATAGAAGGGACAACCCAAGTACACCACCTGACTGACCCTTAACCACTGACAGCGTTCTCTATACGTATGCTATACTAACCCTACCACTCGAGGAACCAATCCAGAGTGGCGATAGGTTTTTTGCTAACTTTCCCAGGTGACCCAAGTAGCGCATCATACTGAGGCAAAAGGGGCCTGCGAGCCCCACGAATTTCGAGAGTCAGGGCGGACGCGTACGATCCTAGACCCATCCCTGCCGTTATTCAATAAACAGCAGAACCACCTTGCTTCTTGTGTGTGTCTCATACTCATTTTTGGGATACGCGGGAGGAGTTGGGGCCTCCCAGCCTGGAGGTCCGCGGAAGGCACAGCGGACCCCGGGAGAAACCCCCCCGACAGCTTGCTAAAGCATAGTAGTAAAATAGATTGCGGCAAGCGCCACCTATACATACCCTACCTCAAGAAAACACTTTATATAAGTATACTTCCACTATGCACAAGAGCAGAACCGACCAAAGGTTATTTAAGGTCTCAACAGGAGAGCTTCACAGCAGGAAAATCGAGAATTACGGACAGAGAGAAAACTCAGACGAAGGCACGTCATGCCAAGAAGCCAAGGTTGTATCAGCTGAAATAGCCCAACAGTGGATACAATTAATGAAGAGAAGAACAGAGTATCCTGTTCAGAAAGGTCAAGATAAGCCACAGAAGGTAGATGGCTGGCAACATTAAAACATTAAAACAAATACACAAATTGCATGAAGAATAAGACGATTTCACTGTGTCGAAATCACATGACCGAGCAAGCAGAAGGGATGAAACTTTCACACATACGCATGGATTTGTGCCATGCCCAGACGCCTTAACATTTCCAGACCAATAAACAGTTTCAAGGCCAAAATACAGAGAAATAATTGACACATGACCACTGAAGTGACGATTGATTGTTGCAATAATTGGAGAGAGGCTGGGGGTGCAGATAAACTCCCTGCACCTGGCTTGCTATTCTGCACGCTGCTAAGCTAGTGGAAAAGTATGCGTGGGGTCATTGCCAACCCAATTATAGTGGACCAAGTCATCTAGGGTCCTATACTGACTAGAACCAATGAGACGTCATACATTTAGTGACATTTACAGTAGCCATTTTGAATATAGAGCTTAGATGCCCCACCTGACAGTGTTTGTCCAATCCCCTCACTCTGTAACCATATACAGATATAATACCTATATTAAAGTTACCTTCCCATAACCCATAGAATTGCATGCAACATTTTAAGCGTTAAAAGTCATTGATGATGAGTTTTTAGTATAAATGATGTGTTTTTTATGAAGTTCTTTGGAGTTGTCGAAGCGAGAAGGAAGATCGAGTGATTGCTGATATTCATGATCTCCCTGTTTTTTGTACTTGTGATTAAACGGACTCCCTTTGCCAAACTATTGAGTTGTCATTATTGATTTGATGCTAGAGTATTAATCTGCATCCCCATTCATCTCACGGGTGCTACTACTTATCTTAAAGTGCTATTGGGCAACCCCCAGCTTTATGGGCCGGTTGGGGTCCTAGTGCACAGTGGCACAAAAGCAAGTAATGAGGATTGAAAAAGAGAACAACCATTGTAAGAGGTAAAGGCATACAGAAATGTCTACTGAATACATGGGAATGTGACGAAGACATGCCAAGTGCACTGTCCGCATGTAGCTCCTCTCAGATGTTAACTGCAACAACTGTAAGTTATGTTCCAACTCCATTCAACCCATGGAAGTTTAGGACAGATCTGGCAAGGCAAATGGGAGGGAGCAGCAGAGAGAAACACAGCATTGGCAAGTGCTGAACTGCTGGAAGGCAACAGCAGTGTCTGGTCCGGTGTCAGGCCTACTGTAGAAGCCAGAGGTACTGCAGTTCCAGTGTCACATAACCCAATCATGTAAACTTATGGGTTTAAACAACTCAGCCCATATTTCGGGTGCCGCCTTCATAACGAATGGGGGTATGCCGTCTGGGCCCGACGCTCAGGATGGTTTAAGTTTGTTAATAGCCCAAGTAATATCCTCGAAATCCCAAGAACAATCACCCACCACCAGAGGACCCAAATCCATGTCCTGTTCCCTAGCAAAAGCAGAAGGCAATTTGAATTTTTTCTTATTATAAAAACACCAGACCTCTGCTTGGATGGGGCAATCAAATCTTTAACAGGGGTAAGTGTGTTGTTAACAGTAGCCCAAAATTTAACATCTCTGCCCTTACATAGGTTATACATCATCTGCTGGTGGACTACGAGGTACTGATCCATTTTCAGAGACTTAATCAAGTTTTTATGTTTCAGGATAATTTTTCTTTTCCTAAGCTGCAATTCAGCAAAAGAGATGGGTAGCTTCTTCAGAATCCTTAGATCCCTGCATGTAATGAGCTTGGATCTTTGGATTCTGGAGTCCCCACCCCTCCCCTTAAGTTTCATCACCGCCATGGCACCCGTCCTACTAATTTTATAGGCACATGACAACATAATATTGTTATAGTAGGATCCCTGCAACGTGAGATCCCCCTCCCTCGAAATTCGATGAGAGGCCAGGGTCAGGTTCTCCAGATGCAGGGCGTTAAATTTCATAATCGTTTTCTTATTCCAAATAATCTTTCTCCCATTATTCGCCGCCTCTAGGCCAATAAACTCTGGTTTTATATTGCGATCCGGACCTGGCAGCGATAGTGAAAAAAGTAGAGCAATATGATCGCCCAGTTCTACCTCCATAAGCGTCAATTTTCCACATGCTTGTTTCCAACTATTGGAAACATAAAAAAAATCAATCCTAGAACTATTACTTCCCCTTTTCCAGGTATGTTTGGGTAACTTCCAATCCGAAGTGTGGTCTAGGAGTCGCAAGTCCCAGTGTTCCAGGATTTATCCCACCATATACCTCTGTTAAGATTAGGTTGGAGCATTTTCGGAATAACCCTCTCTCATTCCACATTGAACCCTCTGCACAGGAGGAGTTAAAATCTCCCCCCCCCATGATAATACGATTTCCAAAGCCCTTCTCTAACCAACCCCCCAGAATTTCTCCAAGGGAATCCTCCACTATTTCGAGAGGCACCTTTAGAGGATTCCAGTATAAATTCAACAGAAGGATTGGATCTACATTTTTCTCTGAGGATAAAACAATACCCAGGAGCAACTCACTCGTAAAAATCACGTTACCATGAAGTCCCAGATTGCGATCAACGGCAATAGTCAAACCACCACTAGGCCGCCCGGCTATCCCCCTTCACGCTAGTGAGGAGAAGGTATAAAAACCTTCTATGTACATTTCAGTAAGCCTCATAGTTTCTTGGAAAGAATAGATGCGGGGGCAGGTGTAAGTCTCTCCTTTAGTCAGAAATGTATTCAAATGTGAGCCCCCACATGAATTCCAGGAAATAACCTCGATATTAAAACTGTTAGGAGCGCCCATTGCCCTGTCTGATGGTCTCTAGAGTTTTGAGAGCTGGTTGCAACCATGACCAATCCTGACCACTATTGAGAAGGCTAGAAATTAGGGCCAATGCTGGATCTGAATTTTCTGGTATTTTAGTACCCAAATGAGCACTTTGTTCCATTTGGATATTGATTGGTTCCTTGTATTGTAGGAAACTATCAGCCTCTTTATGGTCAGTTAGTGTAGACAGACCATAACCCAAAGAATTAAGATTTTTTTCTTGGGCACGTACCATGTCTGCCACCATAACCGAGTGAAAGCAACTTACCATTCGGTGATTGTTATGATTTGGTAGGGAGATAGCGTCTATATCATCGGTTGTTATAGCACACAATAAAGGAATTTTTTTAAACAAATTTAATAAATGTGTTCTATTCAGACTGGCCAGTGAATCTGTCTTGTTGTTATTAATCCAACCCAGGATCTTCCCTGTGTACGTCATGGCGAGGGGCTGTACCGGAACAGGCTGCATCTTTGCTTTGCCTAAAAGAGGTTTAGCCAATGCATTTCCTTAAGTGTCCTGAATGTTAGAGGTCTGTGTGTCTATGGGGCTTTGCCCCATGTTATTAAGTGTAGAACCACTCCCACTCTCAGCCATAGCAATCAGCCCATTAGAAGAGGGAGTAATACGCCTGTTCCAGCCGGAGGAGCAGGAGCTCTTCTGAATCGGTCCCCACCCTGCAGGAGCAGCGGGGCCACTGAGGAGAAGCATCTCCTTGCCTTGATTACACTACGGTAAGCGCTGCCATCCTGCGCTGTATTTTCAAAAAATGCATTCTCTGCATTCCATATTTGCACTCGACCGTTCCTGATTACCCTGCATAGAAAATTGTATGCCTAGAATCTCTAGGTATTAAGGAGCACCTCTTTGTTTATTTCTGCCTCATTCCGCAGCACGAGGAAGTGCCCCCATCCAACATGGCCGACTGTCGCTTCCTGGAGTCTCATCTGCCCACACAGGCTCCCTGCACAATCCAACGGCATCCGCTGATTGGCTATTGAGCATTCTTACTCCCCATTGGGCACCGGCAGGCGAAGCCGGCCCACGTTCACTAAGGCCCAAGGAACGAAGGCTGCTGCCTGTTTTACGCCTGTTCTATGCCGATCCCAACTTAATGGGGTAACTCTACTCTCCTTCTCAGTGCGCCGATTCACTGTCAAGCTGCACAGACTACGCACTGCACACCCGACACCATAACCTGCATTGGAGTCGATGCTCCATCCTCCCTGTGTAAGTCATTGCCTTAGATTAGCATCACCACGTGACTTGATTGCGCTCTGCTTGTTCTCTTATTGCCCACCTACGAGGAGCACATGCCCTGTGCACTCACTGTCTGCTCATCCCATGTGCTCTCCAGTGGCACTAAACCTGTCCATTGCAACATCGTCTGCTACTAAAGTGAATTCACCGGCAGTTCATTACCTTGCTCTGTTTATTTAGCCTGTACTCACTGTCTGATTACGGTCTACCACATTCACAGTAATGTGCATCTGCTCATAATTGCATACTGTGTACAACCTTGCCTTACTGCATACAGCTGCCTTACCTGATTATGCTATCCTTGACTACTCATATCCCGTGTACACTGTATCCCACGATGTGCATTAAGCCACAGGGTCAATAACTAGCCACATACTATTATTGCTGTACCCTATGATCGCTATCAATGCAATTGTGTTGTGCCTTATGGTTGCTAACTGACCACTGCATTTGTGTTGTGCCTTATGGTCGCTAACTGACCACTGCAATTGTGTTGTGCCTTATGGTCGCTAAATGACCACTGCATTTGTGTTGTGCCTTATGGTCGCTAACGGACCACTGCAATTGTGTTGTGCCTTATGGTCGCTAACTGACCACTGCATTTGTGTTGTGCCTTATGGTCGCTAACGGACCACTGCAATTGTGTTGTGCCTTATGGTCGCTAACTGACCACTGCATTTGTGTTGTGCCTTATGGTCGCCCTTCTGGCCACTATCAGACCACTTGCTCTTAGACCATACTAGGTCAACATGCCCCTCACCAATAGCCTAACTGCTATATACTCACCCTTGTACACTTTCAGTGCCCTACCCACTAGATTACTGCCTACCTTTCTCCTCCTTATACTGCACTCTGGTTGGACCGTATTTAACCACACCACCACCCCTGTCCGCCACTCTCAACTGCATCACACCACAACTATGCCATCCTTCGCTCACCACACCAACCCCTACCTTAACAATCCAGCCCTCTGGATCCAACACTTCACTACTAGACCTTTACCAAACATACCCTGCTCCATCACCTTGAGAAATGCTAGACTTGGCGCACAACTCACCCACGCTTCCCATCACTCTGCGCATCGTAGCAAACGCCCCCAGGCCCCCACACCGCCCACACTCACGCCTAATCCTCCACCATCCCTTTCCAAATCCTCTAACTTGAGCAATATCAAAGGTGCGCTTATCAATGCCAGATCACTCTCGGCTCACGCCCTTGAAGTAGCGGACCTCATCCTCAACATCGACCTTGGCTTTATAGCAATCACCGAAACCTGGCTCTATCCAGCCTCAGGTCCTCTTCTCTCCCTCGCCATCCCTCAGGCTATAACATTATTAGACATGATCGTAATTCCAATCAATCCAAAGGTGGTGGCATTGCCATCATCCATAAAAATGCTCTAAACTTTCACCTCTCGGCCACACACCACTTTTCCACTCTGGAAGCACTGACAGCCAAACTGGCTATTACCCCTAACCACTCTATCACCTTCCATCTACTCTACCGGCCACCTGGCCCGCTCTCCACCTTCGCGGAGGACCTCTCCAACATCTTCACTCTCAACACCAAAACCAATTCCCAGGTCACAATATTGGGGGATTTCAAACTAGGTCTTTCTGACCCCAAGGACACTGCTGCCATGACTATTGACAATATCCTTACGAATGCTGGATTCACACATTTCATAAACCAACCCACCTATGACAAGGGTAGAACCCTTGATTGGCTAGCCGCCCATAACTGTCCCATCAACATCACCTCTAACCAACAGTGCTCATGGACTGACCACAACCTAATTACATTCAACATCGAGTCCAAACCCGTCAGCCACTCAAGCATTGCACCTGCTATGGCCACCCGTAATAAACGTGATATCACCTGCGACAGACTTCTCCCTCTCCTCCTTCCAGCTCTCAATGACCAGGCTCTTTCATGCTCTGACCCTACGGCCTTGGTCGACGGCTTTAATCGGGCTATGCTTAAAGCCCTATATACCATTGCACCATCTAAACTGAGAAAATCCAAACCTCAAGCCCACCTGAACTCCTGGTTCACACCCCAGCTGAGAACTTTACGCAAAGAAAAATGAATTGCAGAATCTCACTCGAAAAGTAACCACTCTCCAGCCAACAAATCATGCCTACTCCTGGCCACCCTTAACTACAAGGAAGCCATACTCCAGGCAAAAAAAGACGCATACAATAAACGTATCGAACAAGCCAAATCCAACACAAAGAACTGTTTAAAATCCTAAAAGAACTTGAAACTCCCGTTACTACACCTGAAACCTGCACCAAAGATAGCACCTGGTGCTCCAAAATCCAAGAGGCTCTCCTAGGCAAAATTGCCACTCTCCAAATTAAAATGAATAACATACAAACTAGCCTCCAATCTAACCCTCTACCGATCCTTATACCTACCATAAACTACTCCATCCCTGACTCTCTGACTCCTTTTAGCTTCTCTTCACTCTCCATTCCTGAAGTGGAAAAGATCATCGCTAGCCTTAAACCTTCCAACTGCCATGGTGACCTTTCTCCTGCGCCTATTATTAAGGAAGCAGCGCACGACCTAGCACCCTTCATCACTACGCTCATCAACTCCTCCTTTAGCTCTGGGATTGTTCCGGACAACCTGAAGGATGCGTGGGTCATCCCGCTCCTGAAAAAACCTACTTTGGACCCCAGCATACCTACAAACTATAGGCAATCACCACTGTCCCATTTCTACTAAAAATCCTTGACCGTGCGGCGTACCTACAAATTCAAGAATACCTTGAATCAAACATACTTCTGGGACTCAGTCAATCGGGGTTTCGGCCACGCCACGGCACTGAAACTGCCCTTATCGATTTAAAAACGCAGAAACTTCTCCTGGACCTCTCTGCTTTTGATCTTGTTAATCATAAAATTCTTTGTCACCACCTCAAATCAGCTGTTCACTGGTCAGACAAAGCCTCTACTTGGATCAGTTCCTTCCTCAATAATAGAACAATGCGTGTGTTCTCTCCACTAGCAGCCGCCCCACCTGCTCCGGGCTCCTGTGGCGTGCCTCAAGGGTCCTGTGTCTCGCCCACATTATATAACGTGTTCTCTAAACCCCTTTTTGATATTCTGGACCATCTGGGTGTCACGTATACCAATTACGCAGACGACACCCAGATACTAATCCCTATCACAGGTGACTACAATACTGATTCCCTCGCCATCAACGCCATCTACAAGGTTATCCAAGCTTGGATGGCTCAACACGGACTGTGCCTAAATGATGAAAAGACAGAGCTCCTCATTCTTGGCTCACCACAAAAACTCACTAAACTCGACCCTGCTTTTAAGTCCTTCACCATTGATGGGAATACCATCCTTATTGCTAAGGACACGAAAACCTTAGGGATTTACATTGACTCGACCTTATCCTTGACTAGACAAACTAACTCAGTCTCATCAGCAGCAGCTTATACCTGTAAGCTTATTACTGCATGTCACCCGTTCCTTTCTACAGCTAACTGTGCGACCTTGGCCAGGACCCTCGTACTGTCCAAGGTCGACTACTGTAATGCCCTTTACCTTGGTACCAATCGCTGTAAATTAAATAAGTTACAAATTGTCCAAAACAATGCGATTAGAGCGTCCCTCAACATTCCCAGGCGCCAGCACAAATCTGACACTAGGCGTAACCTTCACTGGCTCTCTATCCCAGACCGCATTTCCTTGAAGTCTTTGGCTCTCACCCATAAATGCCTTCACAACCAAGCACCCTGTTACTTAACGAACAGATTTGCCCTCCATACTTCCACTAGACCTCGCAGATCGGCCCAAGCCAACTGCCTTGTCATCCCACGATTCAATCTCCAAAGATCAGGTGGAACCAGCTTCCCTATCTTGGCAGCCAAACTTTGGAACTCACTCCCTAATGAGCTGAGAGTAGAACCTTCCTTCCTGAAATTCAAACACCTTACCAAAGCCTGGCTGTCCTCCCAAGACATCTAACACTGCTCACTGCCCTATTTGTACTCTGACCTACCTTTGTTTTTGCATTCTGCTTAGCTTCTTACTGCTACTCTCCTGATTGCTAAATCTTGTAATTCTACTGTAAAAACATTGTTATACTGCCATGTTATGCATTTATCATGTTGTATCCAAGTTATGCGCCCGGTTGCCCCTGGGCCTGGTGCGCTATATAAATAAATAAATAAATAAATAAATAAATAAATAAATACAACCGTGGCCAGTACTTGCGCAGATGGGAGGATATTCATTTGCTGCGTACCTATAGATGTTCTGGCATGTTTAGTGCTAGTTATTTTGCCAACGGCTGTCATCTTAGTTTGTTTGGTTTGGGGGCGATCTTGACCAGTTCTTAATTGATTACACTCTTTGATGTTAGGGTTGATATTTTTTTCTCCCCTAGCTAATGGACATTTCTTAGTGGCATCCCCCCACTACTGACCCTCTCCCCTATTCGGGTCATTGGCTATCCCACTATCACTAGACCCTTCTTGAGCCGGAATGTTTCTAATTGCTTTAAGATTAGAGTTCCTGCCTTGAATTTTTGTGTTAGGCATGTTTTTAGTTTTTTTAAGCATCCTAGCCTGTTTTTTTTTTTCACCTATAAACAGGAGATTGGGGTACCTCATTGATGTCATAGTGAGAAGTAGTGGTAGGGTGTACTCCATCGGGTTCGGACAAACTACCCATTTCCAATACCGGGTCTGCTGATATTCTCTCCATATGTTTAGTTTTTTGTTTACACTTTTGCAGCCTTTTAGGTGGTGTTTGTTGGATGGTTATAACATCATCACTGCTAATGTTCAAACATTCCCCCTCCTTAGAAATTTCCATAACATGCTCCTGGTCATTGGCTGCTTCCGTATCTTGCTCTTGGGTACGTCCCCCTGTTGCTATCGCAATGGCATCCAAAAGAACAGATGGACTGTCATGACACCTCAGTTCATTTTCATAATTATTTTGTGATATTTTACCTCCTTGGCTTGCCAATTCTTGGTCCCTTAACCCTCTATCTGACGAAGTGGGGCAGTCCCCTGAGAGCATACATTCCAACAGAGTGGGAATTTTAGCATCCATGGTTGCTAGTCTAATGCTTTGTTCCTCTCTATATTTGTTGTATTGATTCTGCTCTTTAATATTATGGTCATTATAGGTCTTGCCCTCCACAAGGCCCTCCAAAAATGCCAAGCGAGTAACTAATTGATTAAAGGCAGTTTGTTGGCCTACCATAGAACCACCAAGCATCTCTTGGGACTCACCCATAGTTTTCAAAGCCAAATTTAAACTGATATGCAGATTAGATAGAAGGGGTAGAAGATAATCTCCTCTATCTTCCTTACCCGAGAAATGCTTTTCCTGTTCATCCTTACCTATAGATTGAATTTCTAGTATCGCCTGGTCGGGTTCCGTGGATCTGTCCACTGTTTTCGGCTGGTCAATACCCTCCCTATCCGTTTGAGTAATGCCAACCTTTCTATGTATATGGATCTTCGGGGCCTCTAATGCAGGTGTAGTGGGGCCTTTTTGCTTCCCCTCTTGTTGTTTCCCCAACATAAGAATATCTATAGTTTCTGAGAGTGCACCACTCGGTGCCCCCTCAGATAGACTCCTCATATATTAGATAGAGGTCTACCGGTCGGCATCTCTAAATCAATAATTTCTTTAAGCAGGTCTCCCGTGGCATCAGCCATAAGCAAAAAGGAATCATCCAAATCATCCCCCCCAATTGCCTGATTAAGATTGTGATGCAGAGGAATAGGAGTCCCTTTAGATTGTTCGCCCCATCTAGCATATTTATGTTTATGTTTCTGTTTATTTTATTTATATAGCGCTTTATACCAAAGCGCTGTACATTATAACAACAATACAATAACAGTAGAAGCAAATACAAATATGAGTCAAACCATCAATACAGCAACTAGAACAATTTGCCAGCAGAGATAAATGAGGGAAAAAGGGGTGTAGAGGGTCATGGAGTGGGGAACAGGGGAACAGGAATTGAGATAAGATGAAGGTGAGAGAGGGGGGATAAAGAGGAGACAATATAGGGATAGAGAGACATGATGAGGAGGATAAAAGATGGGTGGGGGGAGGGAAGGGCGGGGAGGATCAGAATATCAGGGAGGGTAGTGGAGAAGGAGAGATTTTAAGGAAAGATGAAAGGAGGAACAGGTGGGGATGGAGCGGATAGAGAGGAAAAAGGGAGTTCCAGTGGAGGGGAGCAAGGAGCTGAAAGGAGCAAAAATGAGAGGAGGCACATGGGGACGGGGGAACAAGGAGAAGGAAGTGATCTGCAGAACTAAGGGAACGGGAGGGAGTGTAGAATGAGATGAGAGAGGAGAGATAAGGGGGAGCAAGTTCATGGAGTGATTTAAAGACGAGACAGAGGAAGTGGAATTTGAGTTGGGAATGAAAGGAAAGCCAGCCAAGCTGTGAGAGTGAGGAGGAGATGGAGTCATGAGGTGAGAGTAGACAAAGGGTGCGGATGGCAGAGTTGTAGAGGGATTTTAGGGGGGCAAGATGAGAAGCAGGGAGTCCGAAGAGGAGAGAGGAACAATAGAAAAGATGAGAGAAGAGAAGGGAGGATATTAAAAGTTTAGTGGCGTGGAAGGTTAGGGAGGAACGTATTTAGACTGGATAGGGCCAGTAGAAAATTGTCTCTTATCCTGTTCGCCTTTCCCAAAAATAAACACTGCAGGCAAAATGTGAGTGGAATAGTTTGTACCAAATGGATATTTACCCTTGATATTTTCTATCATGTTCCACCTTAATGAGTCTAGGCCATGAACTTCCTCAGCTTTCATTTTTTCCCTTAAATTGGCCTTCTGGAGGGGGGTAGATGCATGAAAGCGGACCACCCTTTTAATACCTAGTAAACTTTGTTGAAGACATTCTTCATCAGTAAGTTCCTGTCTACCACCCAAGTTGTCACTATTACCCATAAGTGCCTCTATATATATTGTTTGGATTATCCACAATAGGAGATTGTTCCTCCAGAGCTGTTAAATTAATGATGGGGAGTCTCTCAATACTCACACAGGATGCATGGTTCGCCCCTCCTTCATCAATTGTTTCAACAGGTAGATTACGGGCACCATTATTTTCCATGGGGTCTACGTTGATAACCTCTTCACACTCTAATGGAGAGATCAGCTGAGCTTCTACTACCTTATTCTCTTGGCTCTCAACTGTTTCAAACCCACTTCTAAGTGCTGGCATATTCAATTAGATCAGTTATACTAAAACACTCCCTGAGATTAAAATTCCGTAAAGTAGTATAGTATAGAGTGCAAAAAAAGGTTAAAAAAGGTTGTCTACCCAGCCAGGGGAGAGTACAACTTGCAGCCTCTGGAATATAGACGGGGAAATACAGAGTTAAAAATTCCCCAGGAATAGAATTTGACCCAATAGTGAGAGATTGGGGGTAAAATGTACACCAATGTTAAAATTGCAAGTATGGAAAAGGAATCTCTAGAGGTGACTGTCAAGGAAGAGGAATGTGAGGCTAATAGGGGACTCTGACAAGGAAGTGGGAGGTGCGGCAATGACAGACTTTGAATGGGGGACTATGAAGAGGAAAGAGGTGATATGAACATAAACGTCCCAAATGGCAACCGTAAGAGGGTAAAAACCTGAAGGTCAGCAATAATAAGACAGTACCTGGGATCAAAGAGAGCTCCTCCGCATTTCTCCCGGTCTCCTGCCTAAAGTCTGATAGACCAAAATTGAATGATTCTTGAAAGAATTAGTAGAGTGTTTAGAATCTTGCCACTAAAATGATTATGCACACTAACTCCGTATATGTTACAGGCTGTAGCAGAATGTACGGCTCCCTCTCCTCAGTGCACCTGAGCCTCCCAGAGCCAAACAGCAGACAAACAGTAGTATTAATGCCACGCCCTTGTCCCCGCTGCGAGCTTAACGCCGCAAGGGTGGTTGGGCCAGCAGGATATGCCTGGAAAGGGTCATGTGATCTGTCACGTGGCTGAGGCAAGCTCTGTCTCCTCCAGGAAGCGAGTACTGCTCAGCAAGAGCCACACACAGCTCGCAGTGCTGAAAAACAGGTAGCAGGCAAGTGAATGTTCCTTTCACAAAGTGGTCCTTCTAAGTTTGACAACTTCCTTGTAAATGTCCCCATCAGCCTTGCCTCCCTCCTACTCATCATAGAACACCATTAGCCCTACCTCCACTTCTTGGTCACTACTCCTATGCCCATTCCCCATCACATGCCCTCTTTCCCCACAACCCCCTTCCACTTCACAGTCCGACATTACTTCTGCATACCCCTTACCTATAAATCCCATTGCACCCACCACCCTCTTTCTCATCACAGTTCCCAGTTTCCTCTGCATCTATCTTTCTCTTCACAGTCCCACATTAAGCACATTAAGCACACCACCATTTTATTTGCCATGTTCCCTCATCACACTCACATAACCCATCCTTGCCACAGTTCTGCCATTACCTCTGCCTCTCTCTCTTCTTTATCCCAGTCTAACATTACTGCCACCTCCTTCTTCCTAGACCCAGTCCCCCAATACCTCTATACAGTCACCATTACATGTGCCTCACTCTTCCTTTCCCAGTCGACCATTACCCATGACTCACTTTTTCTCATCCTAGTCCCTCAATACCCCACATAATTCTCCATTTTCCCAGTCCCCTATTAACCTGTCAAGATCTTTCTTGTCCAGGTCAACCTGTACCTCCTCTTGATCTTCCTTGTACCAGTCCACATTTACCAGTCTCACTGTTCCTTTTCCTAGTCTACCATTACCCCAGCCTCTATATCCTTGTCTCAGAACCCCATGTCAATTTAGCTATTCTCAGACCTCAATACTCCAGGCTCACTCGCATTTGTACTACTCCACTTGACCCCTTATTCACCCTTCTATGTAACAGTTCCCCATTCTCCTATGTCATGATTCTTTTTCTCAGTCCTCAATTACCACCACCTAACTCTTCCTCATCCCTGTCCCAATTACCCCAGCCTCACCGCTCCTCATCCAAGTTGCCAATGCCATCCCCTCCTCTTTCCTGTTCATGGTTCCCCATTCAAAGTCTGTCATTGCCCCACCTCCCACTTCCTTGTCAGAGTCCCCTATTAGCCTCACATCCCTCTTCCTTGACACAGTCACCTATTATCCCATCCCACCTTCTCCTTGCAGCTCCCGTTATCCATTCTACACCTTCCTCATCACAATCCTACATTAAATCACCTTAAAATTCTTCTTCACAGTTCCCCAATAATTAGAAATCACTCTTCCTCATCACAGCCCATCATTTCTGATACAAATCTCTTCCACTTCCCAAATTACTCAATTCCTCTTCCTAACTATTTCTCATCATATTCCCCCATCAGCCGCACCTCACTCTTCCTCATCTCAGTCACACTCAGTTACCCCTCCTCACTCTTAATAATTTCATTAGTCCTTACCCCACACCATGTTTCATTGTCTCAGTCTCCACAACCCATGCCTAACTGCTCTCTATCCGTGTCCCTCATTATCCCCACCTCACTCTTTACCCTAGATTCTCCTCATGCCTTTGCCCTATTTACGCCCCTCAATCGTCCTTTGCCTATTTTCAATCATAACGTGTCACTCTTCCTCATCCCATTCCATAAGTAAGTCTGCCTGCCTTATACTTCTGTGTCCCAGTCCCATATTAACTCTGCCTCTCTTTCAGTGTTTCCTTACAACCACTGCCTCTTACTTATTGCAATCCCCATTCACAGTATCCACTTACCCCCTCCTACATCTTCCTTGACATAGTGCCTCATTACTTCACCTGATTCTCCCACATCACAGTTCCCCTTTAAATTCTGCCACCCCATTCCTTGTCACAGTCCCCAATAACCCCATCTTCCTTTTCCACTTTTCCAAAGCCCCCACTACAGTCACCTATTACCGTTGTCTCCCCTTCCTCCTTACAGTCCTACATAGAGTCACCTCACCCTTCCTCATCAATGTGCCCTTTCACCTCCTACTCATGTTTATTCATCACAGTGTCCCTCTTAGCCCCAACCATGTCTTTCTCATCCCATACCCCATAGTCCAGTCTCATTCCTTCACGTCCCAGTCCCTTGTTAAACCCAAATGAATCTTGCTCTTCGCAGTCGCCTTGCTCACTCATCCCTGTGGCAGTCCTCCATTACCTGGCCACACTCTTCCTAGTCCCAATCCTCCATTCCTCTGCCTCACTCCTCTTCATCCCAGTCTCCCATCACTCCCACCAACCTCTCTCTTTTCATAGTGGCCGATGTACCCGTCTCACCCTTCCTAATCAGAGACCTCAATTACCCCTGCATCCACCCTACTCAAAAATGCTCCCTCATTACTCATGACTTCAAGGTCCTATTCTCCGCCCCCATTATGCCCATCTTTCCCTTCCTCATCACAGACTTTCATTACCCCAGCTCTTTCTTCCCCAGAGTACTCTATTAACCCATAGTCCCTTATTAACCAAGCCTTTCCCATTACCCTGCATATAACACTTCCTCATTCACAGTTCCCCCATTAGCACAGTCTCACTCTTTAATATCATAAACCCCATTACCCAGCCTTACTCTTCCTCTTCTGAGTTCCACGTAAACCCTCCTCACTTTTCATCATCCTAGATGTCTTTACTCTGCCGCAGTGTTCCTTGCCCCAGTCACGTTATTACTGCTTCATAACTAATCCTCATGCTGGAACCTCATTACCCCAACCTCATTCTTACGCTTCCCAGTTCCCCATTACCCTACAGAGAAATTGTTATCCTATTCCCATATTATCTTCCATGTCCAAGACCTTATTACC
The DNA here is from genome assembly GCF_040938575.1 of Ambystoma mexicanum. Lineage (NCBI taxonomy): Eukaryota > Metazoa > Chordata > Amphibia > Caudata > Ambystomatidae > Ambystoma > Ambystoma mexicanum. The sequence continues at coordinate 186,603,172 of NC_090935.1, forward strand.
TAGCCTCACTCTTCTTCATCCAAGTCCCATTACCTCCCCTTACTCTTTCTCATCCCAGTCCACCATTGCCCCACCTCACTATTCCTTGTTGCAGTTTCCCATTACCTCTATGTGACTCATCTTCACTGATTTTCCGCATTACCTTCAACAACTTTCTGATTTCAGTCTTCCATTACCCCACCTGATTTTGCCACATCCCAGTCCCTCATTAAAACCTAGTCACCCATCCTCATTGCAGTTTCCCATTCGCAGTCTCATCTTACCCCTGCCTACACCTTCATTGTCACCCACCTCTCCTATCCTCATCGTACTCTTCCATTACCCTACTTCCAAGGATGTCATTTAGGGGCCACCAGGGGTCGCAACTGTGACCCCCGAGGTCTCCCTTGTTAGCCCTGTGTCCATTTTTATTAATGCAAGCTTCTGGGCTGAGGCCACCACCATGATCAGGCCTTTAAAAAAAATAACAGGGGTTGCACAAGTTTAACACATTAAGCAGTGACCCTAAGTAAGAAAGAATAGGAATACCAAATAATATGCATTTCTGAAATCCTATACAATAATTGCTAGACTCATAAAAGTTTATTTCAGGCACACTTAAATGTTGAGTCACTGATTTAGTCTGTTCTTAAACACCTCAACTGAGCCTTTCATCCTTCAGATGTCGATAAATGAGTACCAACACAGGTTAGGTGATATTGTATGTATATTTTTTCTATATAATGCGCTTAAGCTTAGGTGCTGTATAATAACACATCATTATCATTTGGACATGGAGGTCGGCTTGCATTCACAGTAATTTGGTAATATGGGCCTATACACACTGATCTTAACGATACATATGGCGATCCATTCTTGTATGAAATATATATCACATTATAGTGATATTGTAACTATATTTTTCGTAGTGTACTTAGGAACAATGCTATGTGATGCCACTTCATGTTCTTGTCAAGGGGTGAAAGGTTGTGGTCCATTGCTTCCCACGATATCACTTTAGGGTGGGGCCAAATTACATCACTTTCTGTGATGTCAACACAGGGGTTAAGGGTCAGGTGGTGTCATTTCAGCTACCCCTGACATTTTGGTGAAATGACATCCCTGCCTGCTTCACTATTCCTCATCAAAGTCCCCATTACCCCACAATACTTGTCCTTGTCGTATTGCTGCATAGCCAAGAACTGCCTCTTCATTGTCATAGCCTGCCATTACCTCTGCGTTACACCTCCTTGTTCCAGTCTCCCATTGCCTTTATTTCACTCTTCATCCTCTTCATCGATATCCTCTTCATCCAGGTCCCACATTACCATCAATATTCTCCTTCACAGCAGTCCCACATTACCACTGCCTCGCCCACCCTCATCCCAGTCCCCATTATGCTGCCTCATTCTTTCTCATCATAGGCGTCCATTACCCAAGCCTCAATATTCTGCTTCATGGTTTTCCTTTATCTTCCCCTTCTGCTATCTTAACATAGTGCCCGATTTTAACCACTTCCCATCCAGATCGCAATCCCCCCAACTTCTATGTCATAATACTGTTTCCCACTGGCCCATCAGACTTCATTGTGATCTTACTGGCCACTGTCACTCTTCGTCTTCCTTACATCTCTTTATTGTTTCTGTCTTCATCCTTGTCCCAGTACATTTTTCTTGGGCAACGTAGTCATTGGTCATGTTCAGAGGATATGCTATAGCCTGTGGACCCACACTGATACAATTGCATATGGATCAATTATAATCTCAAAAGAAAATACTTAAGTACTAAAGCTGGTAGGAACTATAGAATTTCAGTGAATTTACTTTAGATGATGTGATGTTAAAGTGCCAGTTTAATGTAACAAAACCTCTGAAATTCAGTAAGTGATTGAAGATATGACATCTTAACTATTGGTCGCCCCATGATACAGCCGTGAGCACGCTATTAACTTCACTGATGACATTCCCTTTGACACCACTTATGGCAATAAGTAAGTCATCAGCGAATACATTCATTGAACACTTATGACCTTGCCAAAACCATCACATATGACATCACTGGAAATAAATGTTGGTATGAAAAATATCTGTCCTTTAAAGCAAGACATTTGAGAAACATTATATGGCTAATTATGCATTGTATGTTTTATGTACGTTAAACAAATATACTCTTTGGTATGTTGAGACTATGCAAGTAGAACAATCAGTACTTTTAGTACATGTCTGACTTTCCTCTGTCCGTACAACGTACTTTACTCTCCAAACATATAACAATATATCCTCAAGACTGACCTTTTTCGGACATCCTACCAAACCATTAACATTTTGTATTGTAAGAGCATGCGTTCTGCTTGGAGGAACAGAGAGTTTGTTGTGATATAAAAAAGGAAATATATTTGGAGAAATATAAGCTCTCTTGTACATTACTATCCTTCCTTGGACTGCTGCAAAGTCAGGGTGACACTATGCATATTCTTTTCATTTCATCACTGTTCTATGAATGAATATGGTGTGGAATTGTAAGGGTGTTATTGTTTCCATATAGAGTATATGTTGACATTTACTGAAGACAGAAAGTGCTGTTTTTCAAGTTCCCAATTGCTTTAGTGCAAAATGTATCAGTTTGTGGAAATAGAGTTTCAAATAAAGTAACCACACAGAAATCATTTTGATTAGGAAATACTAATTGTTCACTATTTGATTCATGGTCGTTACACTTTGGTGGCTCAAAAAGGACTACAATTATGATGTATGAGTTGGAACATTTGAAATGAAGACAAAATAACTCTGGAGCACTTGCCAAAGGTGTACTTAAGCTTTGTCTCTGGTACTCATTTGCATTCTCTCTCTCGTTGATCTTGTCCATGAAGTGACTGGAATCCTCTGCCATGAGACACTTATGGGATGCTGTCTCTGGACAGTCTTCCCAGATGTCAGCTGCCTCTTGAATGGGTCTGGAAGAAAGAGAAAGCCTTCTCAAGCGGTATGGAGTGATGTAAATGTGACTTAAATGGTACTGCCAAGACCGTGGGGAGGGTATAGGAAAGCTCCTGCCCCCAAAACACACACATTCCCACTTTGGGGTAGGAATGGCTCTATCTTCCATCCTGGTAGGACTCCTACCTCAGGCTGAGAGGCATCACAACCCCCCCTTGACAAACTCACATTGCTGACCGTAACACATAGTGCTGTGAAACCCTCACGTGTGTTTCAATTTGTACAAATATGAAAAACAAACAGAAACCTGAAATAGCAAACATAGTTGAAGGCCATGCAACATTCTCCCCTAGTACTGTACAAGGTCTGTCAGAGACCCTCCTGATGAGCTGGTCACCATTCTCCTCTCCTCCACCCTATGGACATTGGGAGAAGCTGTAATGGAGTGCAGTGAAGTGTGGAGGAAGAAGTATTAGTGTGGAGGAGGGAGTAGTAGTGTGGTGGAAGGTGTAGTAGTTGATTTCTCTATCAAAATGTCAAGCTGTCTCTCTGCTGTTAACTACTGGATGGTGTTGCTAACTCTGATGTTATAATAAAATCAACCAAAACAGAGGTGCTCTTCTTCTATGCTAAAAGCTCTCCCCCATCTCATCCTCTGCATATCCAATTCCCACCTGATGCTCTCCACTACTCTTCTTCAGCTAAAAACCTCAGCCTGTCCATGGTATTTTCACAACCTCTCTACTTTCATCTCCAATAATGGAACAGCAGCTGGCCTCAAACTCCTAAGTATTAGGAAAAAGGAGGCACGACTTTCCTTTCAACAACACCAAGTATCTCTTAGCCACTCTTGTCTTCTCTGAACTGGGCTACTGTGCCAGCATCCTCTTTGGGCTCCCCAACTGTGCTTTCTGTCCTCTCGACAAGATCATTAACTTTGCTACCAGGACTCACTTTGAACTCCCTCAATTCACACTTACTTCCTTGTACTATTTACCAGGCTGGATGGTTGATGATGAAAGAGAGGGCCAGATATAAATATCTTCTTCTGGTTAACAAATCTTTCCACGGTAAGGCCCACTCCTCTACCTTATTCTACAAGCCTTCTTGTAATATCTGCTGTGCATCCTCGACTACCGTTGTGACTACTCACCCTCTATGTACTTCCTCTCGCTTCTGCTCTTTCTCTCTTCTTGCTCTACTTGCATGGAATTCTCTTCCCCCAGTCATCCTAGGAACGGTCCACACAATGCCTACCTTCTCACCTCTGAGTTACCCTCTTAACCTACCTCTCATCTACCCACTAGCTAACATTTTCCCTTGCCTCAAACTTGCCTCGCCCCTCACTTCCTCTGCCTCCACTCTTGACCTTCACCCATCATGGTCACATCCTGAGCACAGCTGGGCATACCTCCTACCTGCACTTAAAAATGTGCAATATTGGTTGTCCTTAATCTATGTATCTCCACTTATATATTGACCCTAGTGACTGTTCCATTTACCCCCTCCACAACCTCGTCCGAAAGTCCCACAAACTCACCCCATTGTATGAAACTCACAGCTTCCCATCACATCTGATTTCTTATCTATTGTATGTTCTTTTGCGATCACATCAGCACTGTTACTTAATATAAATAAAAATAATAAAATTAATAAAATAAATACCTGCGAGGTGGGAGTAGTAGCGGAGAGGAGGGGATAGCAGTGTCGGGGACAGGACGTAGGACGGGGTAACATCGAAGGGTGGAGGCAGGAGGTTGGAGAGCAAGAGACAACAGAGGGGCAGAGGGAGGGAGTACCGGGAGTGAAGGTGGGGAGCAGTTGGAGAGAGGAGAGTAGTGGGAGTAAAGTGAGCAGTATGACAAGGAATATCAGAGTCTGAGAGGAAGACACCAGAGTGGTCCTTCTCTAAGGCACAACCCAAAAACTCCTCTAGAACGAACATGCGTGTTTGCATAGCCCTTGCTTAGAAAGTGCCAGGGGGAGCTTAGGTAGATAAACGACTTCATTGAAAGCCAGCTAGGCCATAGGTAATAGCTGTATTTGTATTTATATTTTGTAGTAGTGTACATTTTATTTTTGAAAAATTAAAAAAAAATCCATTAAACATAAATACATAGACAGGTTTCAAACAACTCATAAAGCTAGCTCGGCCAGAGTGGGCGGGGCTTTTTGTTATCATTCGTTAGGGGTGCCTTATGTAAAATAACATGTTTAATTAATTGAACGCTTATTTTAACTGTGCATCATTGTAAACTAGTAAACTAGTGGTTTTATTGTTTTGGTGCTGCTATATGACTTTTATGAGTTGTTTCAAACACGTGTATGTAGTCATGTATTTATGGGGAAAAAAGTATTACTTCTGAAATAAACTTTATACTACTACTTTAATTTTTTTTTTGAAGAGCAGGGATGCCAATTTCGAAGAGAAATTACTTACAAAATGAGACATGTACAGATGTTGGAAGCATGCCCATGAAGGGTGCCTGTACAAAAGCTTAAAGAGGAGAACAAATACTGAGCAAGTTTATTATGGTGTAAACAATAGGACATGTACCTGAGAGCAAGAGGCATGGGAAGACATCCTTGTCCTTACAAAATTATATATGAAGGAAGTGTAACTATAGGTGCCATGCTCGAGGACTGTGAGCCGTGAGATTTCCAAGAGTTGAGTTGTTAAGTGTGTTTTATCAGAATCTACTGGGTACCAAGAACCCATCTTGAAGATTCAAACATTTTACACTTAGTGCCTTATTCACAGAACGTTCTCCTATGGGACCGCAAAATTATAAAACGCTTCTGTGAATCAGGCCGTTAGTCTTTAACCACATTCTCACAAGTAGAATGAATGAGCAGTCAGGCTTAGACTCATGTAAAGGTTGATTTTTTTTGTGAAGTACAATTCGCAAGAACCAAGTTGGTGTGCCCTTAGAATTGATGGAATGTATGGCAGGCCTGAGTGGAATGTTGTGACTATGCCTTGGGGAATGCTCTGTGAACCTCAGTTGGTGCCTGGGTGCAGGATTTAATGGTGTTTCCGAGGTTTCCCTGTCATTGCTATGAGTTGTCATGAATCTGAACCTGTGACGTATGACGTGGACTTTACAATAAAGCAACTTGAAAGAAGAACCTGATCCTCATGAAGTATTTGGCCAGAACATATTCTATTATTAAATGCAAGACCACATTGGGTTCAGCACAATACGAGTAGGTAAAATCACTATCGAACATGTGTACATCTACAGTGTGGTAGAACCAACATGTGTTACCTACTACTTTAGAGTTCAACACTTTCAGGCACAGACATTTATACTGTAAATTAGCTCAGTGGGGCAAACAAAGAATAATAGTAGTTTCAGAAATCATTACAATGCCTAACACACTGTAACACACACGAACAATGCTTCAGAATGCCTCCCTGACATAGGCAGGGTCCCACTATGTAGGAGATAGATGGCAGGTTCCCAGGACCTAGATGACAGTAGATAGCCTGTAGCCCAGTAATGAGTTATTTATATGGCGCTTTCACCAAAGCGCTTACATAGAACATATTTACATACAATATCAGCCATCCAAAGTAAGGTAGTTACTTTTTGAATAAAGACATTGGCCCTCATTCCGAGTATGGTGGTAGTCATGGTGCTATTTGTTGTTCCGCTATTTGCGCCATGACTGCCTCCCATACTGGTACCAACTCCGGTTTGGTTCAATGGGGACTTACCGGTCCATTCTGACCTTGGAGGGACCGGTAAGTCCCGATTTACCAAACCATTCGCCATTCCCATTTGATCCCACATAGGGCTCAATGGGAATGGGGAGGGCGCAAATAACGGGCCGACATATGCCAACCCCGTTATTTGCGCCCAGGTCCCTTAACGGGTCCCGTCCATAACACAAGGTCAGACCTGGCATTAAGGAAGGGACCCGCTAAGGGAGCTCGTAGTAGGGCGGTAAGGGATTACTGGCACCGGTCTCCTTACCGCCCGGTATCCCTTACCGCCCTACTCGGAATGAGGGCCATTGTGCCCAATTCAAGGCAATGTGAGTAAGGGTGTTTAAAGAAATAAGGTATCTCATCTGCCACACTATGGGCCTCATTACAAAGTTGCCGGTCCGGTAACAACGGTGGCAGTAAGCTACCAGCACGGTGTTACGGGTCCGGCAAACTATGAGGTCTGCGAGCGGGTGCCTTCCTGACTGGCAGGACTGACCTGGCGGGCAGAACGGCACCCGCTCGAAGACCTTGACGGATGCACCGGCACCATTCATGAATGGTGCCGGTGCCTCCGTCCTCCCCATTCCCATTGAGTCCAATGGGACTCGAACGGGAATGGAAGAAATATTTTTGGTGCCTGGCAATGGCCAATTACCAGGACCGCCGGGGCTGTAATGCCCCGGTAAATCCCCATTGCCGGGCACCGGAAAAAAATTACTCAGACGGCAGCAGTGATGTTTTTATCAGCATTGCTACCGCTGGACTCATAATGAGGCCCTGTGTCTTGCAAGTCAATTGATACCCCCAGTAAAGGGAATCAGTGGTGACAACAGGGCTCTCTGGGAACGACGTTGCTAAAGGCTCACAGGCTGAAAGTTCAAGGCTTCCGCTAGTGGTTAGAGCAGACCCTTACTAAGATCTGACAGTGTAAATATGGCTAGATTTCAGTTCCTGGAGTACAGAAGCACCCCTTAAGATGATCTGACAGGAGCTTCTGCTGATGTCACCCATGCCAATCTCATGAGCAGCTTGGTAAGACTTCAGGTTTCTGCAGACCCTTCCTTGTTGTAAGAGACAACAGAAGCAGGTGGCCCGTTGATCTCTGAGGATGACAACACAGTTTACATCAATGAGATGGGAAGATCCTTGTGTATCTGTGCCGTCCGGTTCCAGGCAAGTGTAGGCCAAATACAGATTGGCTGGAAACCCCTCATTTGAAACATGATGGATATAGCGCAGGGCATCAGACTTATTGGTACTACCAGTTCAGAGAAGAAAGTCACACAGACCTTGTCTTCCTGTCCGCTTTTAAATCGGAGGTCTCGTATGAAATGGTTGGCATGGGCAATGCTTATCACCATGGGAGTTTTCCGGTGGGTCTCAGGCAGTCCTTCAGATTCAGAGAGTTGATCAATGTCCTCAAATGGCGCCATTCCCTCTCCTTTTATCCAGAATTCATTCTGGAGTCTGTCCCAATTCGCCTATGGAAGGGGCCTGCAACATTCGAAAAGGTGGAAGGTGTTCAAAGAGAGCCAGCTTCCCCACATTCTGCCCAGTTACAGGGCATTGTGTGAATCAAGTGTGCATTTAATTAGACATTCAAAAGAGGGGGCATTCAAGGTATGCTACAGGTGGTACCGAACCCCAGAAACGCTCAATAAATGCAATCCGGCAATTCCACCATCGTGCTGGAGAGGATGCCCAGACAAAGGCACACTATACCATCTGTTATGGACTTGTCCCAAAGCCATCCGATTTTGGAAATCCGTGTTAGACCAAGTCAACACGATAACGGGCTTGACAATCCCATGGGATCCAGGTATTGTCCTATTAGGAGCAAGCAGAGAGGACCAATTCCCCCTATCAGGGCACAGAGCAGATTTATGTGCCCACCTGTTGACGGCCGCTAAAATCTCGATGGCAAGACTTTGGAAAAACCCAGAGGGACCGGCAGTCCAAATGTGGTGGATTAAATGTTGGGACATAATAGTGGCTGAAAAAATAACTGCCCTCCGGTTTGGAAACAGGGACAAAGTCTTCCAAACTTGGGCCCCTCTTCTGGACTACACACAGAAATACCCAGACTTGGCCCGACAACCTCCCTCCCTATGATGGATGGACAAATATGACTGAAAAGGAGGGTGGAAGGGCAAAACAGAGGTATTGACCTGGGGAGTTCCTCTCCCGCTCGCAGGATCAGAGACGAAATAACGAAGGCCTAGGTCCATGTGGATCCTTCTCCCCCCCACCATTACGAACCTGAAGCATGAACTGCCTCCCTGAGCTCTGACCCCATCCATGGGCTTCTATCTGCTCACTCCGCCCCCTCCTGCCTTCCCCATGGACATTTCTCTGACCTGTTGTTGTTGTTTGTTTTCTTTTTATCACCTATATTAACAAGCATTGTAATGCTGCTCGCAGCGCTCGCAACTTACACGCCACAATGTAAAATGCGCTTGTTTAAAATGAATAAAAAGATGTTTGGAAAAAAAAAACTGTTTCAGACCAGGAACATAGGACTGGACCACCACATAAGTACTGTCCCCTATATAGCAAGTTCCATTCTGAAGAGAAAGGAAGATGGCTAATGATTATGATAGAAACAGCAGGGCCTGTACCTCGAGAGGTAGCTATTTTGAATATATAGTACTCAAAAAGCATATCAATGGTAAAAAAAAACCAAAGACGCATGGGTAGTGGGTTGCATGATGTTTGAAAAATAGGGTCTCCACGGTGGGAAATCAGGATCATTAACTAATAGATTTTGGGTGAGTCCTAAGAAAGGACTCATAAAGGAGGGGGTAGAAATGCCCAGACACTAAACCTAGCGAGGAAAAACAGAACACCCAAGAGATGGGTTCCTGTTTTCAAATGGAGACTAGGTAGGTGTAGGCGAACCTTCCGTCGTGGTGGTCACACAATCCATTTATGAACATGCACTTGTAGGAAAAGAAAGAGGTGTTGCACTAACAGAAAAGATAGACAACAGACACCAACAAGACAGTAATGAAGTAACAGAAATTGTGTTTATTTTTTCTTCTTTTCTCCCTGTGATTCCTCTTTTCTCCCCTCCGTTTTCTTTTTCTTTTTTTCTGATTGGAATTTGTTAATTGTACCTCATAAAGTACAATCATAAAAGATACCGCAATTATTTTGTTGAATCGAATGTCAACGTCTATTGTTGTGATATGAATATGTTGAAATGTTATATAGCTCTGAAGAAGACCTTTTGATAGTGTGACGCACGTGTAGGCTATCCATGTACAGCGTGTATATGTGAATAAAACATGTATTTAAGAGTGGTTAGTGTTACAACTTCTCTCGTCATGACTGCTCATGGCACCAATAGACACTTCGTAGGCCAGCAGATACAATGTGTTGAGTTTGCATCATCCCAAATGCTGAGAGTTCAGGATGGGAAGAGGACTTTCTGGGAACGAGTTCCCTGGAAGCAAATTCACAAGCTGGGGTCACCTTCAGTGAAGCAAATGATTGCCTTAGCTTATCTGGTGTGTTCCCAATTAGTAACACACAAGTTGGAAAAACCAGAGAGCTCAGTGGTGGGAGTTAAGAAGGTGAAGGAGGAGGTTGTAATGTCAGAGGGTGATAGGGAGAGGAGGAGTTGGTAACCAGTGAAGAGCTGATAATAACAGAGCAGGAAAGAGAGGGGGATGTTGTGAGAGTTAAGAGAGAAGAGGAGGTGAGAACATCAGGAGAAGTACAGGGGTCAGAGCAGAAGATAGCATAACGCTGGATGAGTAAAAGTAAAGAGGACGTGGTAGAGGCTAGGGTCGGAAAAAGGTGATGTGACCCAACAAATTGGACAAAGCAGTGACATCAGAGGGAGGTAGTGGCAGGAATTAAGTAACATCAGGTGAGGAGACCGCGTTGAGGAAGCTGAAGAGAGACCATCCGAAGGGGAAGCAGTAGTGGTACAAAACTAGAGACTATAGGTGAATCATCAAAAGGAGAGAGGAAGGTTGAGACAGGAACACCAGCACTGTTTATATGGATCAGTAGTACAGGGAGGATCACTCTTAGCTATACTGAGCAGGCCGGTTCTGACAGGACAGATTGGCCCGAGGCAGGCCAGATCGTGAGAGGCAGATGTTTACTATAAAATTAGAGAGGTGGGACTGAGGAACCTGGAGGAAGCCCAGGAAGACACCAGGACCCCTCTCTAGCTCTCTCCTTCAGCTGTGTCCCCTTATTCACATGAACCCGGAAATCCCACCTATAGCTCAGAACTAGATGAAGACGTGTGCAGGTCATCCTAAAGCATGGAACACCTGTGAAGGGTGAGATAACCCATGTTTGAGCTGTAAGAACTTGGACATTTTGTTTTCCGGCCAGCATGGCCTCGTCACCCTCATCCCATGCATAGCAAAGCCTTCCTGGTTCCTAAAGAGAAAGGGACCTGACCCCGTTGAGGACAGAAACATCCTTACCTTTATTTGGCTGGATGGATACCATTTTCATTTGTGAGTTGGTCATCCTTGCAGTAATCCCAATAATGAAAACAACAAACTCTGACCTCCGGATTTGTCATCCTCCTTGACCCTGCATGGAACACTATGATAAGGAACACTGAAAGCCAATGGAAATTTATCAACCTTCTGCTTGTACCATGCAGCCTTTTTGACACTACAAACCATTTGCTGGTGTGCATTTTAGATCTAGATATAAGCAACACTTTCCTTAGACAGAACTAAACATGCATTCAATGACCTGACAGTCGATTAGGTGTCATCAATCTATAATATGAAATACCTGTTCAAAATGTGTTCACACTGTGAACACCATTTGTGTCTATTAGACTAGATGAATGCACTAAATGAATCAACATTGGGAGGGTAAATGCATGAAACATCACTGATAGTTTTCAAACGGGGGTCCTGTTAGGTTAAATGTGTGAGTGCTTAGCCAGCTGAGCCATATGACATGCTTAAATAGAACTATTATGTCAGTCATAAGGTCCCTTTGTGTTCATAAATCCGTGGTGGGTTAAACAAGAAAAGATCATGAAACAACATGGGGGGACTATATAAAGATAGGAGTAAGCAGGGAAGTGCGTTAGTTGGGGAGCAGAAGTAATGTCACGAGTATGAGCAAAACACCAGGATCGTATGGGAGAAACATCAGGATCATATGGGAGTATGTGAGAAACATCAGGATCGTATGGGAGTATGGCAGGAACATCAGTATAGGCGAAACATTGGGGTCATATGGGAGTGTGGGAGGATCATACGGGAGTATGGGAAGAACATCAGGATCGTATGGGAGTATGGGAGGAGCTTCAGGATCATATGGGAATATCGGAGGAACATCAGTATCGTATGGGTGTATGGGAGGAAAATCAGGATTGTATGGGAGTATGAGAGGAACATCAGGATCAGGAATGTATGGGAGTATGGGAGGAGCATCAGGATCAGGATCGTATGGGAGTATGGGAGGAGCATTGGGATCGTATGGGAGTATGGGAGGAGCATCAGGATCGTATGGTATACAGATCAGGATCGTAAGGGAGGAACATCAGGATAGTATGGAAGTATAGGTGAAACATTAGGATCATATGGGAGTGTGGGAGGATCATATGGGAGTATGGGAAGAACATCAGGATCGTATGGGAGTATGGGGGAACATCAGGAGTATATGGGAGTATGGGAGGAACATCAGGATCATATGGGAGGAAGTTCAGGAGTATATGGGAGTATGGGAGGAAGATCAGTATCATATGGGAGTGTGGGAGAAATATCAGGATCATATAGGAGTACGAGAGGAACATCAGGATCATATGGGAGTGTGGGAAGAACATCAGGATCGTATGGGAGTATGGGGGAACATCAGGAGTATATGGGAGTATGGGAGGAACATCAGGATCATATGGGAGTGTGGGAGAAATATCAGGATCATATAGGAGTATGAGAGGAACATCAGGATCATATGGGAGTATGGGAATAACATCAGGATCGTATGGGAGTATGGGGGAACATCAGGATCGTATGGGAGTATAGGTGAAACATTAGGATCATATGGGAGGAAGATCAGGATCATATGGGAGTGTGGGAGAAATATCAGGATCGTATAGGAGTATGAGAGGAACATCAGGATCATATGGGAGTATGGGAGTAACATCAGGATCGTATGGGAGTATGGGAGGAACATCAGGATCGTATGGGAGTATGGGAGGAACATCAGGATTGTATGGGAGTATGGGAGGAACATCAGGATCATATGGGAGTATGGGGGAACATCAGGATAGTATGGAAGTATAGGTGAAACATTAGGATCATATGGGAGTGTGGGAGGATCATATGGGAGTATGGGAAGAACATCAGGATCGTATGGGAGTATAGGTGAAACATTAGGATCATATGGGAGGAAGATCAGGATCATATGGGAGTGTGGGAGAAATATCAGGATCGTATAGGAGTATGAGAGGAACATCAGGATCATATGGGAGTATGGGAGTAACATCAGGATCGTATGGGAGTATGGGAGGAACATCAGGATCGTATGGGAGTATGGGAGGAACATCAGGATTGTATGGGAGTATGGGAGGAACATCAGGATCATATGGGAGGAAGATCCGGATCATATGGGAGTGTGGGAGAAATATCAGGATCGTATGGGAGTATGGGAGGAACATCAGGATCATATGGGAGTATGGGAGGAACATCAGGATCATATGGGAGTATGGGAGAAACATCAGGATAGTGTGGGAGAAATATCAGGATTGTATGGGATCATGGGAGAAATATCAGGATCGTATGGGAGTATGGGAGGAACATCAGGATTGTATGGGAGTATGGGAGGAACATCAGGATCATATGGGAGGAAGATCCGGATCATATGGGAGTGTGGGAGAAATATCAGGATCGTATGGGAGTATGGGAGGAACATCAGGATCATATGGGAGTATGGGAGGAACATCAGGATCATATGGGAGTATGGGAGAAACATCAGGATAGTGTGGGAGAAATATCAGGATTGTATGGGATCATGGGAGAAATATCAGGATCGTATGGGAGTATGGGAGAAATATCACGATCGTATGGGAGTATGGTAGAAACATCAGGATCGTTTAAAACGCATACAGTCGATTCATATGATATATTTTAATAAACAATGAAGTACTGGGGGATTTGCTTACAATCCCATGACATAAAGGACAGGAGACTAAAGAACGCTGGTTTATTGTCCCTTTGGAATTGTGTTTCATCTGCACATCAGTTCACAATTAATGGGCATTTAACTGTTGTTCTCCGTCGGGGCGTTGTTGGATTGATTCAGTAAATAAAAGTGACAGAGCAGTGTCCCATGGTGATATAATAGAAACTGGCTGCACCTGTTAATTGCAAATCATTTCCTGCAGGGCTATTGACCTTTCCTGGGCTGGCTGGAGCTGCGCAGAGAAATGATTATGATGGGTGCTTACATTTTATTATATGCAATCATGTGGCATATAAAATGTTTCTTTGCAATTTCATAGGAGCATTCTTCTGAAGCAAGATCCAATTGTATACTGCAGGCCATCAGAGAATAATTGATGGGTGGTAATGATCATTTCTGAGGCTGAATTATGTTGCAAATTTAAGTTTTGGGGGGAATTATTGTTGCATATCCAGCAGTAAATAACGTTTCACGTCGGTAAGACCCAGTGCATGTGTAACTTACAAGGTGGGCAGTCTGGCTGAGTTGGTATGTGACGCGCAACAGAATCAGCATCTATTTATATTCAGGGTAAAAAAAAAGCGACAATGTAACATGAGTTTATATGTTATAGTATGTCAGATGTTGCTATTGTTCATTTGCCAGTTATATATGTACATTTCTACACATGTATGTATTTCAATATAGATATATATGAATCACATGTCTCCATGTCCATGTGTTTCACGTTTTGTTCTCCAGTGAATTATGCATTTCCTAAATGGATGTGTTTAGGGCTGTCTGCATAGCAAATAAGCCTAGGAAAACGTCCTCAAAATTGATCGACAGGGTCTCATGAGTATACTAATAATTTGCAGTTATCTAGCACTACCAACCCTCAGGCATCTGAGCTCTGCATATTATTACCCACGGCGGAAGGATGAAAGGCTGAGTTTGGCCCAGCCAGGATGTAGCCTGCATCTGCAGGCTCTACACAGATGTCAAAGCAAGCGCTCTACTGGCTGTGCTATCTGACCGACATATACACTAGGGAGATTCAAGTAGGTTCATGGGATCCTGCAGATTATTCTTCAAGCTCAAATCTGCTTGAATCTCATTTAGGAGCCATACAACTACGGGGAAGTTCAGACAGAGTTCTGGTAGGTTCAGGCTGATTCTTTGGAAAAAGTACAGAACTTAAAGGCTTCAGGAAAGGAAAGAACGTTTAGGGGAAAAGAAAGGGATGGATGAAGCTGGGTGGGGGTTAGAAACAGGAAATAAAGTTCTGTGCATCTGTGATGGTTATCAAAGTGCACAGCAGATTCAACTCTACAGTTATTTGTCTGAGTACACGAATGCACCTCCTGCAGGGATGTTTGTGTTAGCTGCGGGTCCCAGGTTTGGAACTGGATAACAGGAACTTAGTCTTTCATCCTTCTGAAGCTCATCACATGTGTACTGTTGAGGTGGAGCGTTGTGAGATTGTGTGTCAGACCAGCAAAGTCAGCCACATGCCAGGCATGCCTGCAGCATCTTTCCTTCATTTACAGTTCACCAGGCCATGTATTATTGAGAATTGTAATATTACATGCAATATTTCACCCGGGGGTATTTATAAAAAGGCATGCACCCCTGAAAATCCTGTAGGGCTGAGGAAGAGTCACTCATATATCAGGAAGTGCATGACATTTCAAGAGTTTGCTTCCAAGAGGGCTACTAAATGCAAGGGTTTATGGCTGTGCCTCAATGACCTCAGAAAGGCCAGTAAGGCCGAGGCAGAGTCAGCCACATGCCAGCCATTAATGACGCTCCTTAAAATGATACCATTTAGACAGGTAGAATTGACATTTTAAGTGTTCTGCACCTGGGAAAACCCCATAACATATGTCTGCAATAAGAGGCCAGTTCTCAAAAATGTCGTTTGCATAAGTATTAGAATGAGCTAGCTGGTTTCATCATGAGTGCTGTAAATAATGTACACAATTATGTCTTTTTTAATCAGAAGTGGGAATAAATCTTGGATGGCTTCTTGTTTTTCTCCCGATTCTGCCCCCACCACAGTATACTGCTTGCTAGGGCGGTCAATTCTCTTAGAGCTTAACCCCAAATACGGGCTACCTATTGTGGGACAAACCATTTAATTTTGACAATTGTTGTTGAAGTTGTAGACTGCTTTACCTATTGAGGGGTATCTTTTTACATTCAACTTATCATGGAACACACAAGTAGAAGTCACCAGTAGAAAAGCTGCAGTGACAGGGAGAGCTATAATTAAGCTTTTGCATAAGGATAATCTTGGTCCCAAAGTCGAGATGGCATTCCAAGGGTTCTTTGGAGGCACAGTAGAATATGGAGCTGATAAGAACATTTGCGTAATTATTTCTTTTTCTGTCCAGTTTATGACGTATTATGTTGATCAGACAGAATAAAGACCTTCTAGATCATGTCAATGCTGCAATCTCATTCCTTTTGGGGGATTTCGACATGAACTTCACCAAATTAACCACACTCTTTATTTTTTGGGATTTGGAGACAGAGATCCAGCAAGAGAAGTAGACGCTGCTTTCTGGATTCTCGTGCTTATATTCTTATCTGGCAGTGGCTGCGTGTGATGAAGTCTAATGTTTCACTTTAATCTTGTGGCCATCTTATTCTATGATGACTTTAATATCTATGTTGATGATTTTACTGTTTTATTTATGGATCATTTTGGATCTATATTGTATTGTTTTTATTCTGAATATGGGGTTGTCATGGGATCTGGGACCAGATTACAAAAACTTTGCACTGGTACAAGTGCAAAGTTTGCACGGTATTAGCACTAGGGCAAAGTGTGCCCTATTTTTAAAAACACTGGGACACATTAAAAAACCTTTGCACCTCGAACAGTGCAGTTTGGCATATTAAAAGCACCAGGGTTAAAATTGCCCTAGTGCTAAAAAGATACATTTTTTATCCATTTTTGCATCAGGGCATACCATTCTGTATGAGCACTAGGGCAAACTTTTCCCTGGTGCAAAAATGTAGTGAAAATGTAGAGCTCCGGTGAAGCTCTCAGTGACATTTGGGTAGCTTCACAGGTTACTGCAGATTTGTCTTCCTGCACACATCTTTTTTAAGAGCCATGAATCTTCAAGTAGGATCAGGATAACTTCGGTCAACATCAGTCAGGTTAACTATCCTAGGGTGATTTGGATAGCTTTGCGGTTTCCTGCTGGTTTCGAGGTAGGGCAACTTTCCCAGGGTAGATGAACTTAAGAAAATTGAAAGGTCATTATTTGAATATATAGGCCACCGTGTAAAATGAGTGAGTGAGTGGGATTATTTGAATAGTGCAAATCGCAGAGAATCACCTTTTGACAGTAAAATAATCATAGTAAATGTACATGGAATGCACACAGGCAGGTATTAGAAGACAATTGGATAACTCATATAAACCTGGGCAAAATATTTCAGAAAACTCTTTATCACGCTCATTTCCTACTTATGTGTATCATTCAGGTTCAGCTGAATACTTGAGAGATTCAGGCCACACATTTGGGTTGAATTTATGACAATTCATGCCAAAGAAATGTTGCTATAATTATTGGGTTGAAGAGGTCAGACCTTTTCTAGTACATGTTCAAAAAATGCAAAGTATATATCTAGTGGAATAAATCAGCAGTTCAGAAAGGTTCCTCCCAAGGATGATCATAGGAATCAAAGTGTCTAAATGACTAAAAATTGATTTTAAAAAAAAAATGCTTTAATAGTTGTATTTGGTTATGTTTAAACCGTTACACTGCACATTCAGTAAAATAAAGAATACATAATTATATACATGATTTAAAGAAAGAATAACATCCTTTACCAGTTAGACAGTTGTTAACATATTCCTAATTTCATTAATATCACTTTTCATACTAAGAAAGCCGCGTTTGTCAGGACTCTCGAATGTGCTCCCACAATAGTGGACCAACACGGGTTCAATCTAATATCCTTAATATGAGTTATGAAATTAAAATATATATATCGTGCAGGATGCTACATTAAGTCAGCAAGTGTCTGCTCATCTCCAAAGCAACATGACAAAGGTGACATCTCCGTTTGTCCTTAGGGATCTGCTTTCTTGACTAATTGCTAGCACCTGCCTGGTAGCTTTGCTTACACCTGAGAAAAAATTCCAATTTTTGGAACAAAAACGTCACAAAATATAATGCACATAAAAATGTGCAGTGAATGCGTTTGATTTTTTGCATTACTTTGATAAAATGCAAAGGTTGGATTATTCAAAAAGATAGCCTGCTCATTTTCAGGGGTCTGTGCTGCAGCACAAATGATGTACTGGTCAGACTACGTCAACACATTAGCCTAAGAAACATGCATGCGCTCCCTGCACCTCCTGGGTCTGTTACTGTGGATATGTTTTCTTTTTCCAGGTGCACAGTTCATAACTTTGCAATACTACCCGAATAAACAGTATTGCTTTAAGGAACCTCCGAGTGAATACTTGATATGGGACTGAGTCTGACTCGGCCCTACTGGGCTTTCTGAGATCAGTTGCCTGCAGTCATGGACTCTTCCTATTATTAAATATATAACCTCAGTAGTCTTCATGGAAGTTAACTAAGCCGGCTGAACATTCATGCATCGCTAATGTATGAACCACTTTTATCCAGGTGCGAAGGCTTTTCAGAGGTCCATGTCTGTTATGAATTCCTCATATTGTTATATTAGAAAGCTCAGTATTACTCAGTGTGTCAACCTGCTGATGATGAAAGCAGGCCCAGTTCTGCCTGACATGTGGCTGACTATGCTAGACTGACACGCAATCTTACAATTTCCCACTTCATCTTTACAAATTTGATCAATCGCAGAAGAATAAAAGGGTGGAGTTATTGGTATTCAAATTTAAACCTTAAGGTCACACATTGGTCTCTGCAGAAGATGCATTACTGAACCGAAGTCTTTGAAGGTTTTTTTGTTTGGTTTTGTCCCCCAAAAATAAGCCCAGGTCTGCCCCAGCATATCCCAAACTTCCCTGAAGATGTATTGCTTTTAAAAGAGAGTTGGGCAGATTCAGACTAGAAGAAAAACAAGCAGGAACACCAGAACCTATTCACATTTCACTAGAAGATTCCCAGAAATCCATGGCTAATTTTCACGGATGTTGATTACTAGGAAAACACAGTAAGTAAATAATTTATTTTTTAATTTAATGTGAATTATAGTTTGACAATAAAACTTGTTGAACCACCATTGCACATATAGATAATGCCATCGCCGAAGAGGTACAGAACACATTTCAATCATATAAAAGCATCCTAACAAATGCATTACATTTATAATTAAGTATATAAAGGTAAAATAGGTATCAACATTAAAAAGTTCTAATACTTAAGACAAACCTTCTATCCTTACATAAAGTGCAAATGCATATACTCAAAGGATTGTCTATCCATAGGTTTTAATACAGTTCAGCTAGAAGACCCTAGTTGCAGGTACACATTGTAGAAGTTCAAGCTGCTAGTAGTGATCGTCTAGTCCTACATAATGTGCAAGTGCATGCATTCGGGAGTGATCTATGCTCACCATTTTAGAAAGCCGACTTAAGACAGTTCAAAGAAGCAGGGCCTGAATAGAGTATAATATATGTGGAAGTAAAAAGTACTAAAACTAATCATGTTTTCTTATGTTCCAATCATAATCTATCCTCATCTAATAAAGTTAATTCCAGCATCTTGCATCAACTGTAATTGTAATTGTTTATTTGCAAAGCGCTTATACACAAATGAAGTGCTTCAAAGCCAGGAAGGGAACAAGGGAATACAGTCGTCATTCTTAGCCCTTATTCCAAATGATCTAAATGATCTTACAAAAAATAACTAGAATACTAATCCTGAGGCATTTCTACTAGTGCAAGGGCATGACAGGAGGGAATGAGAGAAGACGAGGAGGGGAGAAGGGAAGGAACATACAATCAATAAACTAGCAAACTATGCCTAACGACTTGTCAGATAGTGCAAGTGCATGACAATGAGTGGGGAGGCAAGGGCGGAGAAGAACATATGGAACAATAAACTGAGGTACTTGGACTGCTGACAGTTCCGATTGATTGGTGGTTGGTCATCACTAATGCGCCTATTCATAAGTGTTTCAGGCGCTACCAAGCTAGGGTGAGGAGACAGAGGGAAGACAGGACTAACAATCTCGCTAGGCCTAGTACATTTAAGGTCGTGCAAGTGCGCAGTCAGGATGTGCGAGGTAGTGGGATGGGGACAAGTGTGCCCAGACCAGCAGGGGCCAGGGTTAAGAGCAGAGAGGTTGACCCTCTTTTGGGAAGTATTCTGAGTGCAGTAGTGACAAGCAGAGTGCAGAGGCCTGTCAGCAAGTGCAGGACTGGCACGGGAGCATGGCATCTGTGAGGCTCTGGAGGTGCACCACGTGACCAGTCAGCGAAACTGACCAAGTTGGGTAGGAGAGAGGAGGAGGGGAGCAAGAGAGAAGAGAAAGGAGGTTAGCAGAGGAGAGGGAGAGAGGTGCTCTTTCCCTCTCATCAGTAAGGATCTACATTTCTATCTTACCAATTGCATACTGTCAAATTGTATAGGCTATATGTGTCAATGAATAGTTTGTCATATTAAAAATGGACTGCCTTATTGTCCTGTTATCATTCTAATCCCTTTGCCTTCCCATTTTCAGGTAATTATTTTGCAACACAGTGCAGCCTGTAAATAGATGTACAATGGTTTCTAACTGGAATGTGCATAACATGCATAATCTTTTGTCCGTCTGTAGATTTATTCTTGGGCCTGTCCTCATAAGGGTTGGCAATATATTGGGCCTCATTACAACCAAGGCGGTAGAGGGTTAACGGTGCCGGAAGAGCTGCCGGCACCGTTAACCTTCTACCGCCTCATTACGAGGTCTGCTCGCGGGTCCCGCTAAGGACGTCTGGTAAAACCAGGCGTCCTTAGATGGGACCCGTGAGCAGACCAGAATGCTAACAACGGGTCCGTCATTAACGGGTCCGTTGCTAGCATCCTTCCCATTCGCACTGAGCCCTATGGGGGCTCAAATTTGAATGGGATGTACCAGGTCCGGGTTCCTGAATGGGGAAATATCTGGCCCTCCAAGGTCGTAAAAGCGGCATGGCTACCTCCATACTGGGAATGAGGCCCATTGAATCTAAATTTTATTGCAAAGAGCATCATCCATGGGTCATCATCCTAAGTGATAAGATAAGGAAATGGTCTAATGTACAGATAACACTGATGAATATAATTCAGAAACGTAGATTTCCCCTTCAAATGTTCAATTTTGGCTATTCGATCCCATTCAAGCGCAGTCTCAGTCACCTTGTTCTTAAACACGGTCTCACGCTCTGAATAATCAACTGTGAGGCCTATCTTTTTGTGAAATGCCTCAATAGTTCCATCCCACTCTTTCATTTTTCACAGATGATGGTCCACCCCCCGTTTTAGTTTGCCAACCATATTGCGTCACACCTAGATCATTTAAAGTTGTATGCTTCATCATACTTCTCCTGATGTTAAGGGTCATAATTAATTAAACCAACCCTAATTCGAAGTGGATGGCATCTTCCGGGCACTAAAGAGGGGTACCTAATGCCCACCGCCAGATGTTACCTTCCAATATCTTAAAACACAACGCTTCCCTTTCATTAAAAATGTCCAAACCGTATAAGATACTTGGGACCGGGCTTGTGCGATACACCTTTATTAAGCCTTTTAAGGGACATCCTTCCTTAGTCGTGGCATGCTTCTTTATCCCCCTAAACTTACATAAATCTCTGTTAGTGATGTATTCTCAACTGGCTTGGATTGAGCAGGTTGGCGAGATAAGGCCACCTAAGTATATATAGTGGCCATGCAGTTATAGTTAAGTTGCTGTTTCCATAGGAAGAGCACTTTTTGGGTGGCTTATAACTTTGCTCCCCCTGGACGAATTATCACCAAACTTTGCATAAAACGTATATGGGCCACTCTGAATTCTTTTTTGCAAAGTTAGGAGATGTTTGGGCCGGGCGGGGCAAAGTTATAAAGGGTGTCCCAAAACTTATTTTTTTTCCATGGACTAAATGGGGGAAAAACTTTGCGCACGGCTACAGGTGAAACCGCTGGACGGATTTTGACAAAATCTGCGGCAGGTACAGGGGCTTGGTCCAGAAAGCGTGTTTTTGTAAATTTGGTCACCATCCGTGCAGTATGTTTCTTTATAATTATCAAAATTAGGTCGGAAATAATTAGTGATATTTATGTTCGCTCCACGGTCACACTTCCCTGTTCGGTCGACGAACTAGCTACCGATTGGCTAAGCGGCTGGTCTCATGACCGCGGACACGCAACGTCTCTGCCCATTGGCTGCTGCGAGACGTGTTCTGCGTCAGATGGTTTGGATGCGCCCGACATCTTGAATCTGCGGGAAGCGGAGCAACAACATGCTTTTTTCATGAAACTATTTTGCTGTGTCACAGAGCATTGGGAAAGGTTTCGACAGTAAGACATGGGTGATCAATGCATTTCTTTTTCGGTCGTCATGATGTAATTTCTATGGACACCTTGTAGGCACAGTAAATGTGGGGTGTAATAACGATAGCACTTCAGTCCATGTCGTGGGCAGGAAATTTGTAACACTTCAGTCCATGTAGGGCACAGGAAATTTGTAACTGTTGAAACCACACGCATATTGGTAGGCAACATTGAAATTGACAACATGCTGTGAATGCATTAATTTTTTCCAATGGCTATTATTATATTCATTAGCACATGCAACAGTGGTTGTGGCCAGGGCCTAGAGTCTTGGATGCATGGCCATCGGCCAAAGGCTGAAGGCCTTACTTCCAAGACTGTAGGCCTTGGCCACAACCACCGCCGCATGTGCCACCCATGCATACACTCGTAGTGTTGTGTTTTCATTGGCAAGTTTTGGGGAGTGCGTGCAGTCTTTGGTGCATGGCCAAAGGACATGCAGCCAAGAACAAAGTGGTAAGTACTAGATTTGGAATACACTGCACACCCATCCCATGTAAGATCTAAAGACATACAGCTAGGAGGTAAGCTGAAGGATAACACACCTATAGAATAACCCCCACTACCACACATCACCGAGGCGGTTGTGGGGAGACCCTGCACTCTTGGGTGCATGGCTAAAGGCCATGCACGCAAGAATGAAGTCATAAGCAGTGGAGTTACATGTCAATATCTTTATCTTTATTGATAATATGTATATAACAGTTTAGTTTTACATATTTTGCGTAAAAACATCACATAAGATCACATTATTAAAATCTATATTTCACTTAGGTGTATCTTTTTTATAAAATACATGTCACGCGATTAATAATATAAAATGTCCTGAGACAGTTCTTTTAAAATTGCTAAAATCCTCACATAAAATGTCATTAAGTAGAACATCAGATTTACGTCGTGACCTTCCATTAGCATCACCCATATGTTATTCATATTGCACATAATCATCAAATTATTGTATTTCATTAAAAATTGGGTACGTATTGTTTGTAGACTTTCACACTCACATATAATATGGTATGCTGATTCGATAACGTTCACACCACAGAATCGGCAGAATCTAAGATTGCGCGATATTCCCAGACGCGCCCCAAGGATTTCTAAGACCTCACATGAATTGAATTTAAACAACAAATACCATCGAGTGGTGGAGCAATTAGGGTAGGATATCTGATATTTTGGTTTGACCATCCTCATTCTGATAGATTCTATGAAAATTCCACTGTTCGACTTAGTTGCCAGATTTACTATTTTTTGTTCTCTGTCTATTTCACAGATCAGTTTTTTCAATTTATTTTTTATCTGAGCTACAGAATATAGCAACCAACAGTGAGTCTCATTTTTAATCAGTTTAAGGTAATTTAGTCTCCATCTATCTATTGTTATGAAATCCATTTTACGATCTAGTCCCTTGTATTGCTCCATCATTCGTACCATAAAGGTATCATTTGTAAGTCGCGTGAGTGTCACATACAAAATCGCTGAGGACAATTGTATTTTGCTTCTTATACTCAGTATATCACATTCGAGTAACATGTATTCGTATGGCAATGTTTTCGGCATTCGCAGTAATATTCTTAGTATCTTGGCTTCAAATTTATCAATGTTGTTGCCATAATTACTGCTCCAGATTTCCGCACTATAAGTCAGACATGAAACAATTTTAGCTGCATATAGTTTCATGACTGTTGCAATAGAATAAGTACCCTGGTTACCTATAAAGTTGCTCAGTGCCATAATTGCAGTCATACATTTCTTTTTAGTTTCTATCCAATGTGTCTTCCATGTAAGCTTGTCGTCTATGACCACACCTAAGTATTTGTATACGTGTACTACTTCCATCTGTTGTTTATTTAATTTCCAACCTCTTGTATAGCTCTTCTTCTTAGCTGGTTGTGTTTCGAACTTCATGATTTTAGTCTTGCTAATATTTACAACAAGATTATTAATATTTGCGTATTTTTCGAGCTCGTTAAGTTTTGCTTGTAGTCCTTTGGGTGTATAATCGAGCAAAATCAGATCGTCAGCATAACCCAGCCATCTTAGCATAAATTTACCTAACTTGATGTCGTTCATGTTAGTACTTGTCACATTTTGGAGGAAATCGGCAAGATATAAATTAAACAAAGTGGCTGCTAAAGTGCACCCTTGCTTTACGCCACGTAAAGTCTGAATATTTTCTGAGAGTTGTCCTTCCGCGTCTAGCCGTATTCTGACTGCAGTATCTTTATATAGTTGTTGGATCATATAAAGAAGGCCTCTTGGTATCTTCCATTGTTCTAATTTGGCCCATAGTTTGCTGCATGCTATGGTATCGAAGGCAGCAGAGAAATCTATGTATGCAACATACACAGGCAGCTTTTGGTTTTTCCAAGAATATTCAACTGCGTTTACTAGGATGGCTATATTGTGAGCTGTGGAGGACCCACATCTGAATCCTGATTGGTGTTCAGGCAAAATTTTACACCTGGTTATCCACTGGTTTAATTCTTCTAGTAAGACTTTACCACAGATTTTACCAGGAATGTCAAGCATCGCTAGCATCCTGTAATTACTGGGTTCTTTACGATCCACTTTTTTGTGTATAGTAAGTATGATGCTTTTCTTCCATGAATTGGGGATCAACCCACGTATTCCTATCCATTGATAAACAATGTATAGGACCTTTGCCCATTTTTCAGGTGATTTCTGTAGTAAAGCATTACAGGTGTTATCTGGGCCGGCTGCTCTAGATTGGGTAATTTTTTAATTATTTTAGTTAGCGATTCGACAGTAAAGTTGCCTTTCCATTCAGTTTTTACAGATTTATAGTCAGTTTCATCTTGTGCTAGTCTACCAATTGTATTAGTGACATAGGTGAGCCACTTGTTTTCAGATACACAATTAATCGGGATGCTCCTGTCTTTTTTCTCATTAATGATATCCCACATCATTTTACTGTTCTTTAGGTTAGCTGCATCAGCAAGCGAGCGCCACGTCTCTTCTTTTTTTTCTTTGTAATGAAATTTCAGCCATTTTCTGTACTCAGTCTTAAGGTGACGTATCTTGTTTGTTGCTTGTTCATCTTTCTCTGCGATACATCTTCGTATGTCTTTTCGTAAGTTTTTCCTTTTTAGTTGGATTATTTTATCAAATTTCTTTTTATGGTCTAGATTCCATCTTTCATTATTTGTCTTATATATTCGTTTATCGCCGATGGCTGCTCTGGCCGTTTCTATTAATTGATCAAACATATTTAATATGTTTTTGTTGTTATTTTGATGTACTTCACTTGTACCAGCTATTTCAACAAATAGGTCTAACAGGGGTTCAGCTATTTCATTACCCTTCTCGATATTTTTGGGATTCCATTTTATTCTGTTACCTGCTGTATTAAGGCCAATCTGCCCATTATGTTGATATTTTTCACTCTGTGGTGTTTTACTAGTTAATAAGAGGTACAGTGGGAGATGGTCACTTTCTTCTTTGCATCCGACTGCCATGTCTTTAACCCATGTCCGTGCCCTTTTATTTACTATCATATAGTCTATAGTGCTCATACTCAATCCCGTTATTCGTGTCGCATTCATCTCCCGGTCTCCGGGCGTGTTGCCATTTAGTACAGTCAGTGCAAATTTGTTTAGCAACTTTATCCAATCTTTTGCATTTTTATCGAAGTTCTGGGTAATGGGTTCTGACATCATTTCTTCCATGTCTACCTCAGTTTTATAATTTATTTTTACATTAAGATCACCTACAATGATCAACGGTAGGGTGTTACCTACTTCAGTGAGGATTTTGGAGAGTGTAGCAATGTTTTCCTTACTATATTTGGCTTCAGGAGGATTGTAAATATTTATAAGGACAAAGGTATCAATTACAAGTGTCTTACATGATACCAATAATGCTAATACCATCTTAGTGGATTCAGGGTGCTTGACGCCTTCCCATGGTTGCTTGATAGAGATTAACAGCCCTCCTTTAGGTCTGCCTCGCATCCCTTGGTTGGCGGGGCTTACATAGTTGTTACGGCCATCTATTTCGCAATCAGAGGTCAGCCATGTCTCTTGAAGGGCTATGATTCTAAACATTTTTATATTCTCTAGCAATCCTTCGTCGCTATTGTAGTGTGAATTTCCCCGGGTGTTCCATGACATAATGATGTCAGGAGCATCAGCAACTTTTATCAAAGTGAGCTTTGAACGCTGTAGGGAGCCACTGCCAGTATCCATCGACAGTCTCTTGTCGAGTGGATTTTTCTGGTTTGTCGTTTTTATTTATTTCCTTCAGATTTGGTTGATCTTTAGTTTTAGTTTGTTCCCTCATATTTATGCCTGGTCTTTTCTCTGTATTATTTTCATATTTTACTTTCGGTATATATATCTCTTTGCATGTATATCCGATAAGTTCAAGTTGGGGTTTATGGCTAAATATGTAGTCGTGGATTATGTCATCCCGACACCATAGGTTGGTTATGATTTTAGTAGCACTTACTACTTGATCTACAACTTTAAAGTCTTCAGAGACTATCATCCTTAAGGGTACTATTGATGCACAAATTTTTAGTACATGCTTACGATTTAGGACTAACTGCTTATTTATGTCTATTTTTTCGATTTGCAGTGCCTTAATAGTATCTCTCTCATTAGGGATTTCTGTGTCGATGGTTTCGCCCTCATTTGGATGTTTTGCTTTTACTTGATTGCATGATATTTCATGTTGTGTGTTGTTATCCTCTTCATTGGTTACACCTTCATAGAGTGTTCGCAAATCTTCAATGATATCATCCACATGGTTCACTCTTTTTTTATTCTTTTTGGCTTGTGTCTTTTTCAGCTTCTTAGATGGTATCATAAAATCTCTTATGTCAGTGTCTGGCAGCTTAGCTTGCTTTTCGGTTTTTAGACAATTTCCTTTTTTACTAAGTGGTTCATGTATATCAACATCATGTGTGCCAACATAGTTGGCTTCCTTATACATTGATATACTTTTAGAATCTCTACTTTTTACTTGCTGTTTATATTCTGTTTCAGTGGGACCAATTTTTTTCAATTCGATCAGTCTATTACTGTCAACTATACACCCATTATTTGGTACTTTATCTTTGTTCGTAGTGTACATGACTGCTTGGCTGACTTTCTTCTTCCTGTTGGACATTTTCTGCTTTTTTTTGGGTTTGTATTTACCATTTGTTTCTATCTTCAAATTTTTATTGTTATTTTCTGTTATATTTATTCAATGTTAGTATTCACTGGATTGCTTCCTATCTTCTGACTTTGGTCATTTTTAAGTTGATGCTTATCTTGCTCTATGTGCATTTTCATGTCTGTGTTCGTGCTACTATCACACAATTTTAGATTATTTCTTTTACTGAGATCATACAGTAATAACGAATGGATAGCGAGTTTGCTATCTATTGCTTCACATTTTTCAACCAAGGAGACTAGCGCGTTTTCTAAGGCCTGAAATAATTCTTCTGTGTTCATGCTTACAAAGCTAGTATCTTGTGGATATCATGTATATGGGTACTAACTTTGTTAGCTGTGATAGGGATTATCGGATCAATTTTTGCATGGTTGTCAATAGCCAAATGTACTTTCCCTATTACAATCAGACCAGATGTAGGGTCAATTTCAAACCTTTCACCAGGATTAAGTGGTTCATATTTATCAATGGCTACTACATGTGGTACTGTAACAGCCTCCCCATAGGTATGTTCAGACAACATTTCGTCTTGGCTAGTTGATAGCTTACTAATTCTAGTTTGTTCATTTTGAGAATCATCACTATAACTATTTCTCGGAGGTGTTAGAATTTGGGGCTTGGTCATATGGTGGTCATATTCTTCGCTGACGCTAATACAGGCTGACTCAGGTATGGTGGGCATCAGCATTTGTGAAAATAATTTGCTATTTATACACGGAAATGCCTCTACCAGGTCTTCCATAATTTCAGTCACAGAATTATCAACATCAGTTGCAGTCATTCTATATTTGGGAGTAATTAGTGATGAAGAATGCATATTTTCAACCTGATCAAAGAAGGAAGTCATTTTAGCTAGCTTACCTTCGGATAATAAGCCGGGCTGTGTGATGGTCTTTCTTTTACATGCGCGGCTAATTTTTACAGGTTCCTGCTGCTTAGCTGACTTAAATTTATCTCCATAGGTGTCATGCACTAACTGGGACGATTTAGATGACCTTAAATCCATGGCTGATAGCACATGAAATAAAGGTGCTAATTAGGATTAGGGCCTCAGAATACGGGAGATCTAATAACGGGCAGCGCACCACGCGCCGCGACCAGCGAACAGCAAACAGTCACTTTCTGCTCACTTCCTGGTGCGCGCGCTGGTGCGCTAGTGCTCGAGTATTTAGGAGCACTTCCTGGTGGAGGGGGGGCGTGTTTCCAATGCCGGAGCCAATGGGAGAGCTGAGCTAGACGGGAGACAAAAAGAGAAGAATACCTAAGTTGCAAGCACCGCTCTAGGAGGCGGGAGTTAACGCTAGCACAGCAGCTGTAGGGGAGGGGCAAGGGGGGTAAGGTGGCGGAGGGGGGGAGTGCACAGGGAATGAGGGTGTGTGCGGGAGAGGCGGGAAGGAGAATTACTTCAGGGGAGGGTCCAGGACACCGTGTGTGTCACGTTAAAGTCCTTCCTCCAGGGCAAAAAACGAACGAAGTCCTCACGGCCAGAGTGACTAACAGCAAACAATCACTTTCTGTTCACTTCCTGGTGCGCGCGCTGGTGCGCTAGTGCTCGAGTATTTAGGAGCACTTCCTGGTGGAGTGGGGGCGTGTTTCCAACGCCGGAGCCAATGGGAGAGCTGAGCTAGGCGGGAGACAGAAAGAGAAGAATACCTAAGTTGCAAGCACCGCTCTAGGAGGCGGGAGTTAACGCTAGCACAGCAGCTGTAGGGGAGGGGAGAAAGGGGAGGGTAAGGTGGCGGAGTGGGGGGGAGTGCACAGGGAATGAGGGTGTGTGCGGGAGAGGCGGGAAGGAGAATTACTTCAGGGGAGGGTCCAGGACACCGTGTGTGTCACGTTAAAGTCCTTCCTCCAGGGCAAAAAACGAACGAAGTCTCACGGGCAGAGTGACTAACAGCAAACAGTCACTTTCTGTTCACTTCCTGGTGCGCCATGTCAATATGGGTGTGGTGGAATGTGCTAGTTGTGTTGATGTGCTAGTGTCTTAACTTCATGGCTGTAGACGATGGCCCGAAAATTATATTTATAAGCAGGTAATTTACAAAGACCATGGTTTCCATATGCAGCGATGATTGTGGATAGAAACTGTACTTCTTGTACCTTGGTTGTAAGGCGTAGGTGGTAGGTTACTCACCAAAGATGGAAGGGTAGCCTACAGGCACTGCAGCATATTAGTACCATAGTTTAGACGTGTAGATTCCCATGTGTACAAAATGCCTGCCAATATACTTACTCCTTACTTTGTTCAGATTCCATATACTTTTTTTTAATTGGCTATCGTACTTGGCGGAAGTATCACTTTTTCCATTTCTGTGATGAAAGAAAAAGGTGTGTTAGTGTTTGCATTTTTTTTTAAATTTACTACATTGCATAATAGACAGTTAACTTTTTTTTTTACCCTCATATTTAGTTTACAAACCAGTGTACTGCGCATTGCGCTTAGTTTCTGTGTTTGCTTTTCTAATCTTTGGGTCTGGGGAAAAAAAATCATCCTTGTCGGATTAAAAAAAAAACTTCATTTCATATGGTACTAACTACTTCATTTTTTCCTTTCAGTGTTTTCTTCATCTTTCTGATCACTGTTATGTTTGTTGCCTTCCTGCCCATTTTTAACAACAGTTAAGATACCTGTAGGCGTATTCTAACTGTGCATTTGTTCATACAGATTTGTGATACTCATTCATTTGTGTCGTTGTCATATCCTGATTCCTTTATCTTTCCCATTAATATTTTCTTTTTTGCCTTCCTGCCGATTTTTAACAACAGTTAGATACCTATAGGCGTATTCTACCTGTGCATTGGTTTCCAACAGTCTGTGACAATCATCTATTTGTGTCATTCTTCCATCCTGTTGGGTAGTTAGATACCTGTGGGCGTATTCTGTTTGTAGTCTTTCACATACTTTGTTGATACTTTTGAAGTACACAACAATTCGAAAATGTTGGCTTCAAGAACATTAAATACGCATTTGTTAGGTTTGCTGGCAACCTCTGCTTTAGAGTAATGGTGCTATCATTACATTCAAACCATCCAGAATTATTGTTAATGTATGCAATGTAGTGACCTGCATTGGTTGTAGCTCCTGCATGGTAGATTATTCCTACTGTTGTAAGGGTTTTCTTTCCAAGTGACACTTGACTGTGCGTGAATCCAGTCAGTTTGCAGTTGTTTTTGGTGCCATCTGCATTATAACGTAGAAGCATAAGTATTATGTAGGCACTATGTGATTGTATCAGTAAGGTAGAGCGATTGTCTGAATTGCAAATACTACATAATCTGCCATGGTTTGCATTTTGTACAAGTTGCTGAAATGGAATGCTCTCAATATTTGGTATGCAAACATACACAAATCGCTCATTTGGGATTTCTTCCTGCATCACTTTGTTACAGAGAGTGCATGTTGTTTCCACATGTACGAACTTTGGAAGATTTCATTTACAGGTATGCTTTTGTTTTCCAATACTAATAGTATGTACATTAGAAATTCTTGTGGATCTTCTTGTGAGTTCATAGTGAATCTCACCTTTCCAGCACAGTCGTCCAATTGTTGCCTTACTCCATGAACACTGTATGTGTTGTCAGGATTGCTTGTTGCATTTCTATGCAGCCCTAACATTTGCAAACACAATTGGTCTGTGCTGTGCAGATAAATATTGTTAACAATTGGTGGCAATTGAAATAGAATATTCATTGCTACATTTGCATAGCAATTTACCCCACTTTCATTTGTAAATTTGAATGGGCCAGCAAGTTCTGTATCTGAGTGCATTTTTCGTTTTTTCTGTTGCTTCTTTGCCGACGTGCCTGGTTTACCTTCCCTAATAGGTTCTTCTATGTTTGCAGCAATTGATGAAACTTTACGTTCATCTCTTTTCTTTGCGGAATTTGCTGTTGCATTCTGTTGCATTTCTGTTTCATTTACTTTTCTTTTACCATGTTTCACTTTATCTGGAACAGGGTATTGTTTCAGATGAGGGGTGTACAGTGAACGCAATCTATTCTATTCTAGAATAGACTTTACTTGAATCAAAGTTTATTAGCAATAGACCGTCAAGTGTACGTAAGCGTCATAATGCTACGTAGCTCATGCCTTCGTTAAACACTGTCTTTCCTATATCTATCAATGCTTTCTCTAGGGTAAGACCTTCAGATTTATCAATGGTAACTGCATATGCAAGAGTGAGAGAAAATTGCTCTCTACGCACATACATGTCTTTGAAGAGAAGGAATCGAGCAATTGAGTGCCCTATCCTTTTCACTTCTGAAACTTTATGAAAGTGAATATTTACAAACTGATGTTGTAATCACGTGGGTATGATTGAAAGCCAACCATTGTGCCCAGTGCTCCATTAAGTAGCCCTTGCTCTACGTCAAGGTTACGTTTAAGCATTACTCTACAATTTAATGATAATTTCAATATTTTTTCCAACCCAGCTGTGTTGGAGATTGAATTTTCTAACCTATTTAGTCTTGTTGTGGCTTGCTCAAACATGGTTACTGTCATACCATGTACGTCTAGTTTGTCTGTGGCGCTAATTTCTATTATTGCTTGCATTTCTTTCTTTAACATTGTTTCATTGAATTTGAAACAGCTAGCAAGAGTTGGCATTAAGGCCATAAAATTGGCATTTTTGTGCGCTATTTGTTCCATAACATCAGTTGCACATGCATTATCGCCATAAAGTGCATGTATATGCCGCTTTTTCAATACAGCTTGTGCTTCTTGCGATAATACACCAACTCTAATACTTTTTAAGATGTTGGCATAAGTGAGATCTGCAGATTGCCGCATGTTCTCAGTTAATTCTCTGTATTGGAAATGTTGCCAAAGGTTAACATTATCTATGCTACCAACAGTTTTCCGGCAGAGTTTGTGGCCTAAGGTTTTAAAAATCGGTTCACCTTTCACTGGTGTCAATTGTAGAAGATCTCTGAAAACGATAATGTGTTTCCCTGCAAAGAGTTCTTCGTTATTAGTTTTAAGTACTTCATGCAATCTGAGATGAATCAAAGCCACATTAGGTTGGAGTCCATGCTCACTTCATCTATTAGTAGAATTTTCATTTGTTTCAATACTCTACGTAATTCCATTGAAGCTTCTGCAGAAAGTTTGTAGTAGTCTAATTTATCTTGATGCTCTACTGGAAGCAGTAGTAATCGGTGTAAAGTCACCCTGCCTATGTTGTAGGCAGATAAACCTGTGGGGGCTGTTACAACAGCTGACAGTTTGTTGTTTGTCAATTGTTGAATGAACTTGCTGATAATTTTGATTAAGAATGTTTTCCCTGGGGGCGTGGCTAACTGCCATGTAGAGCAGACGCGTCTCCTGTGAGCTCTGCATCGATGTGCCATCATAAGCTGATTTTCATGCATTTCTGCTAACTTTTAAAAGCTGCAACTTGCACCATTCATCGCCGGATCTCACCTGCTGTCGCTTGACCCGTCTTTCAGGCGGTTGGAGACAACCAACACAGACGTACGTCGAGCTAGAAGAGCCGGAGCCGCGAATCAAAATGGCGGCTCCCGCGTCCTGAGTTTCAAGGGACCCGAGCGCGCCTGCACCGTGGAGGACATCATCCATTGGGGCCTGCCGGGGAGCCGGAACAACCGGCTGGCCCACACCGGGGTCGGGAGAGAGATCAACCGCGCTCCTAGACAGAGCGACCCGCCCCCGAGCCTCCGTCCTGCGGCGTCCTGCCCACGGCCGGGGGGGCCCAGCAGAGCCCTGACAAGACCTGTGGCCGGCCGGAGCCGCGAAGGTGAGCGGGGCGGGGGTAGCCAGCGACTGAGGACTTGTGACCGCATATCACCGGGGGCTTGTTCCCCCCCTGCCAACACATATCTGCGCCTGGGAGTGTCGCTGAAGTTAACTCCGGCCCGACGCTCCACTTCCACAAGATCTGGTGGACCCCCGGTCTGCTCAAACCTGACGCCTGCCACTTCGGATGCCCTGGGCCCCGTGGCCCCGTGGCGACAGCTCGAATAACCCCGCCGCGCCCCTTAACGGCGGCCTACCACCGTCGCCCCTGGCGCGAGAGCACTGTGCCCTCACATGATGGCCAGTAAAAGTAGCAGGCCCAAGCAACGGCAGACCACCTTGGACACATACGCCGCCAGCGAATCCCCTAACCCTGAGAGCACGATGTGTGTGCCCACAAGTCTTCACTCGGACCACACAGCACCGGCGGTACCCGAAATCAGCAACACCCAGCTCCTCGAGGCCATCAAACTTCTACAAACAACGATGGAGCACAAAATCGATGCTGTTGCAGTCGACCTGGGCCTTCTGCGCCAAGATGTCCGCTCCCTGGCCGGCAGGACTGACGCGCTCGAAATACAGGTCAAGGAAAATACAGAATCCAAAACGCAACTCCTCCGAGACGTAGACGAGCTCCAGCAAAGAGTCAAGAACTTGGAAGACAAGGCGGAAGTAGCGGAGGGGAGAGCCTGTCGCAACAACATTCGTCTCCTTGGGCTACCTGAGGGCATCGAGGGCTCCGACCCCACTAACTATATTGAGAACCTCCTGCTGCAAGAGGTGGGAGCTGGCAAACTCTCCCAAGGCTTCTCCATTGAAAGGGCCCACAGATCCCTTGCTAAAAGGCCTCCGCCGGGAGCTCCACCCAGGCCGGTGATCGCGAAAGTCCTTAACTACAGAGATCGAGAAGTGATCTTAGCCTTTTCTCGAGCAGGTGGTCAAATCAAATGAGACACTGCCACAATTGCAATCTATCCTGACTACACCTTCCAGGTTCAATTGAACAGAGCCCAGTTTATACACACTAAGGCCAGATTGAAGGCAGCTGGGTTACGCTACATGCTCCTGTACCCTTCGAGACTCAAAGTGCTGCACAACAACAGGGCACACCTTTTTGAAACTCTGGCACAGGCCAGAGACTGGATGGATGGACAGCAAATTCCTGACATCGAAGGAAAAAAGCGGAAACCTAGATAATGTTCCTCCCGTCATCCCGACAGCATTCAAGCAGCCTTCTCCCACCACTGGCGGGCGGAATGAGCCCCCTACTCAGCTGAACGGATCCTGATACGGAGACACTCGAGTCATGGCCCACTCCTCCCCCTGGAAATTTCTTTCCTTTCTTTTTTTTTGGGTGTATATACCCACCCGTAGGGCACCTAGTGACCCAAGCACGGTCCTATGGAGCGGAAACGGGATTGTCATAACGAGGGTGACCTCGCTGGGCTAGTTCTATGTTTGGGTTGTTTACAGTTAAGGGGAGAGGGTGGGAAACGGGGAGTTATTACCACAGTTGGGAACCGCAAACGAAAATCATCAAGACTGCGGAGGCACTCGTCAAGCATTTCGGCATCAATAAGACTCAGAGTCCTGCCGGCCCCACTCGTCCGACTACGTAACAACTATGGCTGACAGAGTTAAGATCGTCACATGGAACGTTAGAGGCCTAAACAGCTTTGTCAAACAACGACGCGTCCAGTCCTACTTGAAAAGATGCAAGGTCGGAATCGCCATGCTCCAAGAGACTCACCTGTCAGCCAAAAAACTAGACGCCTTGGCCAAAACTTGGCGCGGCACCCTAGTGGGTTCCACATACTCCTCCTATGCCAGAGGGGTCCTGATCTGGATTGCCCCCACGGTCCCCTTCAGGCTGACCAGCACCAAATCAGACAACGAGGGGAGAATGGTTGTGGTTTGTGGTTCCATTGAGGGTAAAGAACTGTGCCTGGTCAGCACTTACGCACCCAACCACGACACAACTACCTTCTTCCACTCCCTCTACACATGACTCACCCCGTACATGGACAGAATCATGATATGGGTGTGCGACCATAACTGCACCCTCGATCCTTTGCTGTATAGATCCGACGACAAACACGACCGCCCCTCCCCTCCGGCCAAAATACTTTCCAGATTAGTCCACCAGCTACAACTAAGTGATATTTGGAGGGACCAGCACCTGGGGCAACGTGAGTACTCCTTCTATTCCCCCCCACATGCCGTGCATACCAGGTTAGATTATATTTTTCTCAGCCAGACACAGCAGTCCATGTTTGTTGATGCGCATTACTTGCCGAGGGTGCTGTCCGATCTTTCTCCCCTGCTGGTTACCTGGGAGGTGTTCCCGCCTGGACCACCCATACCCACGTGGAGATTGAGAGCCGAAGCTCTACTTGATACATCATTCAGAGAGCACATTAGAGACGAGAACAAAGAATATTGGGAGAACAACCTGCACAGCGTTAAACACATAGGCACCGCCTGGGAGGCATAAGAGGTGGTCATGCGGGGTGAGATGATCGCAGCAGCCGGGGTGCTCAGAGATCCATCACAACCCTGCTGGAACAGGCCGAGGGAGACCTGCGCACCCTCGAGGCCAGGGCTGACTCATCTCCCGATAATTTACTTAAAATTTCTGATCTTAGACAAACCTGCCTAAAGCACTGGGAAGCCCTTGGCAAACTAAGCTAAGCCAAACACACGGAGACAGTCCATGCCCTGGGAGACAAGCCCGGGAAACTCTTAGCCTGGCTCTACAAAAGGGAAACCCCCAGGCCGCCCATATGCCACATACTCGCACCTGATGGCACTACCGTGCACACCCAACTGGAAATCAACTCGGTCTTCTCCAGCTTCTACCATAATTTATACTCTGAGACCCCCCCCTCGGACACGGGGATCGAGGACGCCCTTGACGTCATCAATTTGCCAAAACTAGACCCGCATATGGCAGAGACCCTCGATGAGCCCATCACTCCCGATGAGGTCAAGGTGGTGATCAGAACGCTACCGGCTGGGAAGACCCCGGGCTCGGATGGCCTCCCGGGGGAGTTCTATAAAACCTATGAGGAAACACTTGCCCCTATACTGGCCCAGGTCTACAATGAGGCCTTCGAGTGTGGCGCCCTCCCGGATTCCCTGAGCGAGGCCGTGATAATACCCTTACTCAAACCTGGGAAGGACGGAGCAGATTGTGCCTCATACAGGCCCCTCTCCATGCTAAATGTAGACTGCAAGATCCTTACTGCATTACTCGCCTCCAGACTGCGCAGGGTGATCCCATTGTTGATCCATCAAGACCCAACCGGATACGTCCCCGGACGATCCATTAGTGAGAACCTGCGTAGGCTGCATCATTTTATTTATAGTACCGAGGGAAGACCACAGAAACTTGCGGTGGCATCACTAGACGCCACCAAAGCTTTTGACTCCGTGTGGTGGGAATGGCTATATGCTACCATGGCAAAGATGGGAATTGGTCCCGTATTTCTAAAATGGACCCAGCTGGTTTATGCCAACCCCACGGCAAGAGTCCGAACTACTAGAACTTTTTCTGCGAAATGGTCCCTGCACAGAGGCACCCGCCAGGGATGCCCCCTATCCCCCATGCTGTACATCATTGCAGCCGAGCCTGTAGCAGCCTACCTGAGACAGGAATATGGAGACGGGGGCATCACCATAGATGGGACAACTCACCTCATCTCCATGTACGCGGACGACACCCTCTTATATTTGCAGGACCCCGAACACCTCCTACCTTACATTCTTGAAACCCTGGATAGCTTTCATAAGCATACCGGGATCCAGATTAACAAAAACAAATCTTGCCTCTACCCCCTAGCCGCACTACACAGTGATCATTACGGGTCCCTCCCTCCCCTAGATCTTGAATGGCAGTCAACATTGTTTAAATACCTGGGGATAACCATACATCGGACCCCCTGCACGGAACACATCCTCAACACCGTAAGGGCCAAAGACTCCCTCTCGAGGTCCATGGAGCTTTGGGGGCGGCTTCCACTCTCGGTGGCCGGGAGGGCGGGCCTCCTTAAGATGGTCGCCTTGCCCCGCCTGTTGCACTACTTCACTAACATCCCCTTCTACATCCCCCCGGCGTTCTTTAAAGACCTTAACAAACTCTGTAGGGGCTTCCTCTGGCAGGGAGGCAGGCATAGGGTGGCGTTGGAGACCCTCCAGAGGCCATACGAGAGGGGTTGGCTGAAGATCCCTAATTTCGAACTTTACTTCCTAGCCAGCCAGCTAAGACACATTGTGCGGTGGATGGCCGACGAGAGCACAACAGACACCCGCCTCCTCCAACCGGCCCTCGCCCAGCTATTGCTCACGAATCTGCTGTGGACCAAGAGGGGGGCTCTCGTACACTGCCCTTACCTCGTCAAGCTGGGACACCGACTCTGGAAAAGGGCCTGCAAACTGGTCGGGTCCGAAGACCCATACTCCCCACAGATCCCCATAGCTGCACTCATGTCCGCCCATTCCTGGGGGCAACTTGAGACCCGTACTCAGTGGGAGCCCCTGGGGGTGGCCACGCTTGGGGACTTAATCCAGGAGCAGACAGTTTTACCCTTCCCTGACCTTAGCGACGCCACTGGCCTCCCGGCCAGGCAATTCCTACTGCACAGAGCGGTCATACAGGCCCTAACTAGCAGGTGGCCCGTCGCTGGCGACCTGATTGACGAAAATGAATGCATTGCAACAATTCTTAATGCCGCCGAGGGAGGCCACGAAACCTCACGTATCTACGAGGCCTTACTATGGGGTTCCACCAAAGAGGACCTCAGATGCCGAAACAAATGGGAGGCCGAACTGAATCTGGTTTTCGAAGACAAAGCATGGGGCGATATACCCCACTACCATAAAAAAATCTCCCGGAACGCCTGATTACAGCTCATTCAACTGTACGTCACGAACAGAGCGTATCTCATCCCGGAAGCCATATCCAGATTCACTGGTGCGACCACTCAATCATGCCCCAAATGCAGCGAACCCAAGACAGGCATGACCCACATGTTCTGGGGATGCCCAGTGATCAGGGAATTCTGGATTCAAGTGAGGGATAGAGTGGCTGGTGCAGACATTGACATCAAAGTGGGCGAGCCCTCGGCATGCATCTTGGGCAGATTTAGGCGCAGCAGGGAGAACAAACCCCTCAACAGGCTGAGAGACCTTATTTACATTACTGCCAGAAGGCGCATTGCCATGGGGTGGAAGAGCTCCAAAGGCCCACCTATGCCCCTATGGTGGGGGGACCTTACAAAGTGGATCGCGGCTTGGGGGACTGCGGTCCAAGTGCAGAGGCTTGACTCCAGCGAAGAGCTACACTGATGGGTGGCCTTAACTGTACCCTTGCTGTACCCTGAATCACAAGAGAGCGAGCCAGCTGGGGAAAGCGACCCTGGCCCGAGCATGGACTCTTGATGAACTTAGTGCTTACTGTGGTCTTGGTGGGGAGGGGAGGGAGGGTGGGGTGGGGGACAGTTGGGGATTTTATTGTTTTTTTTTTTTCCTCTGATATGCTCAATCATTTCCACTGATACCTGTTTTACTCTTTGTTATTGTTTATAAAGAAACTAATAAAATATATTTAAAAAAAAAAAAAGAATGTTTTCCCTGATCCAGCTTCACCACTGACATACAACAGTATAGGTTTGTAATTTTGTCAGGTGCATTCTTTATGTTCGTAGTGTACACCATGTACAATTTGTTTTGTTATGTCTTCAAAAATGTTGCGCTGATCATTGTTAAGTCGTCTGTAACTTCTTGATACTGATACATGGCATTTTCTACTTCTGCCATAGGAACTTCAGCCTCATTTGCTATTAGTGGTTGTCCTAATGGTTCTTGACTTCCTGTTTGAAAAGTTTGTTACAGAGACATGTAATATAGTTCTTTCTGTTGAGGAGTTTTTAATGACAATTTCATATGATTAATGAAGCTTTGTTTCTTAAGTTTCACTAAACTCCCTTCACAATCGGTCACTCTATATCTACGTTTGCTTTCATCGGGTTTTACATTATTTTTGTATGCAAAGTTTTGACCCATGTGGTATAGACACATGCTTTCCAGAGTGGTACTCCTGTTCGGATAGTATGTGTCCAGTAAATTGTTTTTTAGAATGTCTTGGCTGTTGGGTCATTTCTGGCATTTGTTTCTATGTCCTCAGATGATTTTAGAACTCTTTTTCTAGATTTTGCAGGACCAAGACTGAACCATAAAATGTTGTCTGATTTTCCATACAAAGCAGTGCTGGTTAAATGATCTGCTGCTTCACAGGCCCCACATTCTCTATGAGAGAGCATCATTTTTATGCCTAGGCTGTACAATTTCTGTGATAATGTTTTGTCTGATGCTAGGTCATCCCAGAGGTCTTGAAGCTACGTTTTTTCTGCTTTTTTTAAGTAGGCTGTAACATATCATGAAACAGCAGTTGAATTGTCTGCAATGTGCTGCACATCTATGTTTGCATTCCATAATAGGGCAATGATTGCATTGCAATCATTGATATATTTTGATTCTTCCCTTCTTTTTATGTAATACGTGTTTTTAGGTGATTTACCTTTAACACTATGTCGAACTGAAGACATGAAGTTGTTTACTTCACTTGTTTCTGTAACTGGTCTGGGGAAACCAAAGCGGCATTTGGTGTAGTATTTATCTTTGTTTTTGTATTTATGGTGACAATATTTGCCACATTTGTGTCTTTGAAATTGTAAAATCGGCCCATGCAGCTCACTATGTGTCTGTTGTGAAGGGATTTCACATGTGACATATTTTTTGGATAAACTGCAAAACAGTGCTATCACTGTCGTGCCAAAATTTCGGTGCACCTTTGATCCATAACAGCATGTGAATATGTGGTGCTCCTCTCGCTTGATATTCTTGTCTCCAAAAGAAGTGTTGCACTTCTCCAAGGGGAGGAACAGTTTTATTGCAAATAAAGTGTAGCATTGCAATGAAACGATGAAGGAAATGACTTGAGACATTAACTGGATCTAGAGAGCAAAGTTCTCCAGGTGTTAATATTTCTATGTTGTTTTTGTTGCTGTTTGCTATGTGTAGGAACTCATGTAAATCTTCCCATGCATATTCTGCGAAATTTAGCGTAACAGACCAAGTTGGTGGTCCAAGGTTTAGGATCATGCAACACACGTCCCCGTGCCCTCTGAACCAGTATTCCTCTGTACCATGCATGTTTGCAAACAAATGTGTTATACTTGATTGTAAAACCTCATCTTTTTCTTGTACTTTTTGTATTAACTGCGTAGCTGGCATATTTTTAAAGTGCGTTCCAGATTTAAGAATGTGTGCAACTCCGTAAAATAGTGTTGCTAATTCCCTTCCATAGAGCCAAAGCCACGCACATCGATACATGGAAGTCCATGCGCGTGTAAATCCATGGATGTGCGCTAAAATCCTGTGTGGCGCACACGTCATCAAACAGCGTGCGCTACGCGCACAGCGAAAGCGCACTTAGCGCAGCGCACACAACAAAAGTAGGCGGAACACGGGGCCTAACACACGGAATGGGGAACAACGCGTGAAAATGTGGGCGTTACCGGGGAGTACAGGAGGCAAATGCGTGGAACGCCCATATGCGCGCCTACAACGCGTATTCATGGAATCGAACGGGGCTAACGCGTGCGCCAAAAAAGACAAGCTAATCCGGAAACACGTACGCCAGCAGGAAGCAGGCGTACATAGACCCGCGCAGCATAAATGGGTGCGCAAACAACAAACAAGCTCAGACGGTAAGATGAATATACCGTTCCTCGCAGCTGTGGTCGTGGGATACCGCAGGAGGAGGAGGAGGATAGTCAGGGCCAGAATTTTTACACCCAGAACCAGCCTTTTTGGGATACCTGATGACCAGGTGTATGGGAGGTACAGGTTTCCACCTCACATAATACTCGACCTGGTGAGTGAGTGGGAGGATGACCTCACATCACCCACCCTGTGCTCCCAAGCACTGAGCCCCTTGGAAAAGGTGCTCAATGTACTGCACTTTTGGCTACTGGGTCATTTCAGCGGACAAGTGCCATAGTGGGGGGTGTCACAGGCCATGCAGTCACGCTGCCTACACCAGGTCTTGGCCATCATGACTGCACAACCTTCAGTCCGCAGGCACATATACATTGCCCAGAACACCTGCAGAAAGGCAGGCTGCTGCCCAGGATTTTTACGGGGTGGCATACTTCCCCAAAGTGCTAGGTGCCATTGATTGCACCCATGTGTCACTACGTCCTCCCAGGACATCAGAGCACATCTATCGAAACCGCAAGCACTGGCATTCCATCAACATGCAGGTAGTATGTGATGCCAAGGGAATCACCACCTCAGTATATGCTAACTATCCAGGGTCCACCCATGACAGTTTCATATACAGAATGTCAACCCTAAACCGGGACCTAGAAGCTGGGCGGCATGGTGATACATGGCTGCTTGGTGAGTATAAATGCCACTGCACATGCCTGCATGTCAGACACTGAGTAATGTCACAACCCCACTAATGATACCCATCATCACCTCCCCAGGGGACAGTGCCTACCCTCTGAGCACCCACATGATGACGCCAATTCGGAACCCCACCACACTACCCGAGGAAAGATACAACACAGCCCATATTGCAACCCGTGGCATAGTGGAGCGCACATTCGGACTGCACAAGTCATGCTTTCGCTCCCTTGACCGTTCTGGTGGGCAGCTGCTATACGCTCCCCCAGTAGTGTGCAGGATCATAGTGGCAGCATGTGTCCTGCACAACTTTGCAACATGCCAGGGCCTGCCGGTGGACATGGTGGTGCCCCCACACCCCCAACCACATGCACAGCTGCTGCGCATGGGAGGGGAAAGGGCACGTGGTGAGGCAGCCCGTACGCAGCTGGTGGCTAATTACTTCACCTAAAATCACACCCCTGTGGAGTGCACGCAGCCCTGGCACACACCGGCTGACAATCAATGATGATGACATAAGGGACAGTCAACTGTCACAACCATACCAGCCTGAGATTGGTCACCTGGAAGTGTTACATTGTGTGCATCCCTACCTACCCAAAGACAACCAATGCTGTGTCATTAAAAGACATACATTCATGCTGCATGAATTACTACCCCCTAGCAAAATACAACATGAAAATAGCACCATGTCACCCAACCCCTCCCCATCTCCGCCACCCAACACACCATGGCATGTCATGCAATGTGAAAGCAAACAAATCAATGCACAAGACCTGACACAAGTGTCACAAAGTTCACTGTCCCAAATGGAAACAGCCCACAGACAATATGCTCCCAGTAATCAATAACAAACAGCACACATGACCAAATACTTACCACCAACACAATACAGCAACACAGCATGAAACATTGCAAAACATGACAGTACACAGTTAAAGTAGTGGTAGTCTTACAACCTGAATAAGCCAGCACATCTACCACTTCCAACTGCAGAGTGTTGCTGCCACGCAAATGTGTCAGTGTACTGCATACAACATGAACTCCATCTGCAAAGGAGACGGCCTTGTGAAGACATGAAGAAGGTACCTGCAAATTTTGAGGAAGACATGGATGCACAAGCACATATCAATACACCATGCAGTGTTCAATACAACAATACCTACTAGGGATGTCCACACAGTATTGACTACAGACTGCCCACACAGCTCATGGGAGCCCAATGTCACTGTGTAAGTCACTGTCACTTGGTCACACCATTAGCAAGCCCATGGAAATGGGAAGCAGGAGGGCTGTGTGTGTCACAAACCCAAGCATCTAACCCAAACTCAGGACAAGCCTGCATGTGTCCAGCCGGAATACACAGTGGGAGCCACACAAGGCAACACACTGTAAAAAAAAAAAAAAAAAAATGGCCATGTGTGGTCCAGGGGGGGTGGGGCACCCAGGAAGTTCAAGGACAGGGTGCACACCATACACCCACCTGCGTGGATGTTGGGAAAATAAAATACCTCCAGGGGCTCATGGCCTGCACGGCTATGCCATTGTGGGAGAACTGCTGTTGGTCTCTTCACCCTCTGCTGCTGCATCAGGAGGTGGTGGTGCAATGGGAGGCATCCCACGCAAAACCCTGGTATGGTCCTCCATGGCAGCAAGCATGCAGGTCTGGAAGGTCTGATTCGGGAGGATAATAGTGCGGAGATCCCCATGCAGCACCTCACGTGTTGCTTGCATTTCTGCACGCATGGCCTCGCGTGATGCCTGGATCTCCTCACGGGTTGCCTGCAGCTCAGCTGAGAGCGAACGTGTGAGCTGCTCCAGCTGCTGTTCTGCCCTAAAATTTCGGGAAGCCTCAAGTTCAAGCAGAGTCTCCCTGATGTTATGGAGTTCTACCCTCAGGGCTTCCCTGTGGACCTGTGACTCTATTGATATGGCTTTGCGCAGAGTCACCAGTGCCGCCCATCGGTCCATGTTGGACGCCAACATGTCTTCCCTGTGTGATTGGCAAATGGAGTCTGTTGCCTGCTGTTGTTGCTCCATCTGCCTTTCAGGGGGGATAATGGAAGTGGCCACCCTCTCCATTGCCTGAGTTATCATTTCAACTGATGCTGCCTGTTGGGTTTCCGTACCGTACATGGAGTTTTCCCATACAGTATTGTCTGGTGGCGCACGGCCACCGCGTTGGTCGGGCATCACACCTGTTTGGGGCAAGGTGATCTGCACCTTGCTGAGCTGCCACTGCCTGAAGCTGCAGGACTGCATTCCCCCTCTGATCTGCTGGCCCAGGAACAGGATCAGATGTTGTG
The DNA here is from genome assembly GCF_040938575.1 of Ambystoma mexicanum. Lineage (NCBI taxonomy): Eukaryota > Metazoa > Chordata > Amphibia > Caudata > Ambystomatidae > Ambystoma > Ambystoma mexicanum. The sequence continues at coordinate 186,647,205 of NC_090935.1, forward strand.
GAGTGTGACCCTGCATCCGTAACCGCCGAAGGCGGACCTACCAACACTGACATCCCCATAGAGGTTTCTACCCCTGGTGCAGGTAGGTTGGACAGAACAGAATCCCTGCAAGAAGCACTCACCTACGACAGCACATAAGTCTCATCATCCTATTCAGCACCTGAATAGAGGTCTGGGGAGGTGCACCCAGAGGCACCCCTGGACAGAATGGTCTGCAGTAAGATTGGGTTTTCACCCACCACCAGACCACATCCTCCACTGGTGCTCGTTTGTGGCTGAGATCCCTGCTGGGTCTGCACCATCTTCTCAACCTCACCAGCATCAAGTGCGTCATCACCTGCAAAAACATGGAATACAACAAATGCAAACAGGCATGAGCACCATAGCACACACATAGGCCTGACAAGACAGAGATCCTGTACATGATTCACACATGTCCCACATGACTATAACCCTGTCATGCATGCACTGTCAATGAGTGGAAGGGGAGGCAAAAAGCAGACACTGAGGACACCAAGATGGAAAAGCAACACACTTGCTGCATGGTGGGTAGAACTGACATCACACATTAGCCTGTAAGTGGCATGTCCAATACACATACATCACACATGCCAGCATACAGATGGCATGTAGCATAGCCATGGTACATTACACAACTACAGCGATATGTCAGTGAATGAGTACTGTAACCCATCCATGTGAGATGGACATGATGAGATGAAAAATGCTAAATAGTGTGGCAAAAGATGCATGTGTCACACACTGAAACACATCCAGTGTAGAATAATACAGTGATTGTAGGCAGATGTACACATCAATGGTTGGTCACTTTAACATGACAGCAAACAACTATCATGTTCCACATTCAAACAGACCCAAAAATGTATGTGAGCAAGCCAATACTCAATCAGCCTGAATGGTCTAATCATTCACATAACAAGGCAACAAATGTGGGCCAATGTGGGGTGTAATCAATGACAGAAGCATGTCACATATGTGGCATTAGTGCTGTAAAATGCGTAGCAAAAATGGGAGAATTGAAACAATCAGCCAGAATGCACACTGAAAAAATCTGAACAATGTTGTTGCAAGATGACAGGTCAAGGGCAACTGCAGTAATGTGGCACTAATTGGCTACTTTGGGCAGAAGGGATACTGTCATACCCAAATCCAAGGCATGTGAATGTATTGGAGGAAGCATATTGGGTGACCCATACCACTCTGGAGTACACACCCTCACCTGGCACTCAATCAGAACCGGTCACCCAAACAACATACACATGGATTACACACACATGCATGGTCACTCGCGGACACTGCGTCGTAATCAGGTATGTCTCCCACACCTTGGATCTGTTCCTCTGTGACAAAGGTTCCAGCAACAGACTCATGTTCAGTGAGTTGGTTGTCCTCTTGTGGAGACCCATCGCCAGTCACCAGAGTAGAGGCATGATTTGAGGCCAGCTTGTTCTTTGCTCTGTGTTTCAGGTAATTTCACCGCTTGCAGCAATCATCAGCTGTGCGCCTCACAAATCCAAGGGCACTAATGTGGTCCGCGATGGTGTGCCAGTGTGCCCTACGTTGACCAGGTGTGGTCTTGCACCCTACAGTCACCACCATTTTGCGGCTATGTTCCGACACATAGGCCACAAGTGCATCAAGTTTGGCGTCATTAAAGCTAGGCTTCCTCGACGTGCCGGAGTGTGTAGCCGTGTCTGGGGTCTCAGCCTGTAGTGCCAGAGCACCTTTCTTCTTCTTTTTCAAAGGTGGTGCGGATCCTGAGTGGCTTACGCCGCTCTGGTCAGTAGGGGCAGAAGCGCCGATGGACTGTATACTAGGAGTGTGCGAAGGCACAATGACCATAAGTCTTGGTGCAAGCATTGGCTGCAGGTTGATGTTGGCAGGGGCAACGTTGGTCTGATGGACCTGGACCGACACTGTCCCAGCTGGGAGACTCAGAGCTGGCATGGATAGAGCTGCAGGTGCCCCTGCAGCCTCCCCACCCTGCCTACTTGGGGCAGCAGATGACATTGCTGCCCCAGATCCACGTGGCCTGGTGACAACAACTTGCACTGCCACGCATGGCTTCGACTTACTGACCTGGAAGTCAGCCTGGGAGTCTTCCTGTGCCGGTTCAAATGCACCAATGGGCCGGTCCAACAAGGGCTGAGCTGGGATGGTGTCAGCTACGTTTCCCACAACCATGGGGGGGTGGGGCATGGGTGTCCCTGATTGGTCCTACACACATGGGGGTCTAGGGGCACCCTGCAAATCCTGGCCACGTCCCCTACCGTGCCCACCACACCCACCTTTTGAAGGTCGGCCACCTTTGCCTCCCTTACCGCCTGGTCGCCTCCCAACCATGGCACTGATGTTGTTGTGCATATGGGAGTAGCAGTAAACTCCTGGGCAATTGGGGGTGAAAGGGGTAGGGTACTAGATGGAATTCGTACCCTAGTACTCTAGCAAGTCTGTCTGTGATCCCTGGGGGAAGATGACGGGTCACGCAACCCACAGGCACCCCGAAAACAAGAATGAACATGCACACAACCCCTCGTAGAACACGTGCGTGGAAAAATGAACCCGCACTACGCTGTGGAAACACAAAAATAAGCATACGCGTAATATACGCAGCCTACAATGACCTCTGAAGGGGTACGCGACACACGGGGCAAGCACAGTTGGTAAATACGTGCGCGACTCACCGAATGCCTGGAAAAAGAACGTGAAAAAGAAGCGCGTGTGCGCATTGGCAACACCCCCGCCAAAAGAAGAAGTGAACGCTGTTTGAGGAAACAAGGCCAACCAAAAAATTGAATGCTGTCAGGGGTAACAGGGAGTATGAACTTGAAACGCTGTGAAGTAATCACGTGTGAACCGACAAGAAGTACAAAATTCACCCACTCGCTCTCCACGAAAAGCAGGTACAAGTAAATGGCATCCTACACGTACCTTTTAAACTGGCCCACACGTACAACCTCACTTACCCGTGTACGTGCTAAGGCCCTTTCCACCAATTACATGAGCTGACACTCGGACGTGCAGTTTTTGCCCGTGTACGATGAACATGCACCTGTGTTGAGGGAAATGCCCTTGCGCGTCACGTCAAAGACGCGCTTATGTGCTAAAGGGCCTTTGGTCCAATGAATTCGCGTACGTGCTGTGTATTCACGTGATGATTCACGATGCACCCGTCACGAGGAAAACACCCACGCGCATAACGTCACAGACTCGGATTACAAGCATTCACACTCGGACGTGCAGTTTTTTCACGTCACAGACACGCTTACGTGCTTACGTGCTTACGCGCTAAGGGCCTTTCCTCGAATTACACACAGATGTCCAAGATTTTCACGTGCCAGATCACTCCGTATCAAGCTGGCCACACAACAACTCACTGAAGACCACGCTCCTGCCCAGAAAACTGAATTACTGCCCCTCAGATCCCCAAGCATGCTCCCACCTGCCATCTGCTGCTGCTGCCTGCTGCCCACGTGCCCTGCTATTTGGTGCCTGCACATCAGCCAGGGTTCCAGTTGCTTTGTCCACCCCTGCTGGAACAGAAGACTCCTGACTGGGATACCATCGCTCCACAGCCCAGCCCCAGGACCCAGTTGCCCACCCACGCCTGCCTCGGGGGTCTCCATGTCAGGGCAAACACCATCTGAGACCACTGGCGAACCCCAGCCAGAGAGGCAGAGGGCCACCAGCTTCAGTGTGAAGGAAGTTGGTTCCCCTGGTGGCGCTTGGAGGACTTCAGGTCCAGGACCCTCTACAAGGCCCGGCGCCTCGCCGAGGGGGGCTGGGTCAGCATGAGTGAAATCTAGATGAGGGTCCTGGAACGCGTATGCCCAGCGCTCCACACCCAGATCCTTCGGGGGAAGACCCGTCTGGAGTTGAGCGGTAAGTGGCCAAGCATTGGTGTGTGAGACAGGGCATGTTGCAGTGTGCTGGTAGTCTGATACTTGCCTGTATGTGTGACATAGGCCATGTATGGATGTGTGTGTGCAGAGACATCATGGTCATGCATGTGAGACCAGTAATGTGTGAACCACATGGTTGGTGCATGTGTTACAATGCAACATGGGGAGCTGTATACCAAAAGCACATATGAAAGCATGCCGGTCTCTATTTATGGACATGGAGGGGGTGTGAGGGATGCGTGCTGCTGTCATGTACATATATGGTGCACATGTGTGTGTGTCTGATAAGTGTGTGTGTGACTTTGAAACTCCATGGATGCATGACACTTGTCTGTGATGATGTGTAGATTCACTCATGCAGTGTGGTCACCGTTGTATGCACTGTGTCTATCCACTGTGTCTGTGGTGTGCAAGCCATGATGCATGACCCTCTGGTGATGTGTGTGCATGGGATCAGTGTGAGCCATGATGCTTGTGAGTTTGAAGGCAACATTTTGGTTATTAGAGGCCCTTGTACATGGATGCTGATGTTGATTGCAGGCGCTGTGCCTGTTTCTGCATGTGTATTGCGTGCATTCACCCATGTGTTGTGGAGGGACAGGATGGAAGTGACATTTGACACTGCCACTCATGTGTTATTGCTTCCTGTCCAGGGGAATATTGTACTGTACCCTGATGCTTGTGTTCTATGTCTCCCTCTACGCAGCGTCAAGTGAAAAAGAGGGCGGAGACGGCGCTGTGGAGCCAAGTGGCGGGGATGCCTCCACCGGGCGGCGACGCAAGGCCCAGCCACCCTCCCAGGACTTGCCATCATCCGGGAGCCAGGGGGCTGGTGCCGTGTCTGCCACTACGGCTGTGACGGAAGGGCCGGGTGAGACCCCACAGGGGCTTGCAATGGCGGAAGACGGTGTGGAGACATCCAGGTTGATGGTCTCCACAGAGGAGGAGGAGCCCGCTAGTGAGCCGCACATGGGGCCTGGTGGGGGTAGTACCACTGGTGCAAGTGGTGTTGTCCAGGGCCAGAGTCAGGAGGCAGCACAGGTCACCACGGAGGGGCCTGTGCATGTCGCTGTCCTTGACCCTGTGACTGCACCACCAAGCAGGGATGCCCCGTCCCAGGCCCGTCCGCAGGTAGGGGAGAATGCCATGTCATCTGCCTCTCCACTACCTGAGGACTAGGGGTCCCATGAACGTATGGGCTCCGTCCTGATTGGTGTCGCATTGCGCACACGTGACATTCGTGATGACGCGCGCTCTTCCTGGGCGGAGAACGCACACCATCACGAACAGCAGCGTTGCGACGTGGCACTGTTGGGAGGGGCCCTGGTCGGTGGGTTCCTACATGTGATAGGCACTCTGGCGGACCTCTCTTCCTCTGTAGAGACTATGCGTCAGTCATTCTCCCTGCCGTCTTCCGGCCCAGATTCCACCAGGGCCCCCTGTGGACATGGCCTGACCAACACAGCCAGCTTGGTGGAGATCCCATCCCTGGCACAGTCAGGAGTCGGCAGTCCAGCAGGGGTGGACACCACAACTGGAGACCAGCTGATGGAGGATGTGCAGGCATCATCGGACAGGGCACATGGACAGCAGCAGCAGGAGGAGCAGGCTCTAGGTGGGAGCAATGATGGCTCAGGACCATCGCCATCAGGGGGGCAGGCATCGGCCAGAGGGCAGGAGGACCCTGGAATGGGTGTGTCTTCCGTGTGGCTGCGGTTGGGCCAGCGTGTAGGTACGGAGCGACGGCGGGCAGAAGAGGCATGGCTCACCATGGTCAGGGCGGAGTTCTCCATGCGTCGGGAGTTGAGGCGGGCAGAGTGCCCACCTCCAGCAAATAGACCTGGAGTTCGATGATGCCCTGGCCGAAAACATCACTGAGTGAGCCGCAGGACTTGCCCACCGCCATTGTAAATAGTTTATAGTGTTAGGTTTCCTTTTCTTTTTTTTTTTTGGGGCTTTTGGACTATGCCCCACACTTTTGTATATATTTTTTTTGTTAGGTAGGTTATTAGAGAGTTTGATTTATTTCGTTGGGCTCATGGACCCTTGAAAATTGGATTGTACATAGTTGGACGTTGGATTTATTTGGACATTTTAATTTCATTTCACCATGGATCAATGGATTTACCTTTTTGTGCTTCATTTGGATTTGGTTTGGTGGACAGAGAGTTTTGGCCATTTTTCTTTTAGATTACTTTGGATTTTTTGAGGATTTTTCTTTTTTTTATTTGGACATGCATTTCATTTCATGTTTGCCATTATTTTATGCTTAAATTACTTTAAATTGATTTTCATGTTAATACATTTTGATGTTTTACTTCAATGTGTGGATTCGCTCATTGGGTTTATGCATGTAGACATGTGGGTTTACTCAATCAATGCCAACCAGTGTGCGTGTGTGTGTGTGATGGAGATGTGTTGATGTACATAGTTGACTTTTGGTTTGTTTCATTAGATGGGCATGTCACTGCTGGGTGGGTAAGTGGGTGGGGGGACATGAGTGGGACATGAGTGGGGGCCTGCTGGCAGGTACCCCTCATTGCTCGGGGAGTGGGGGTGCTGTGGGAAATGAGTGGGGGCCTGCTGGCAGGTGCCCCTCACTGCTGGGGGGTGGAGGTGTTGTGGGACATGAGTGGGACATGAGTGGGGGCCTGCTGGCAGGTGCCCATCACTGCTAGGGGGTGGGGGTGCTGGGGGACATGAGTGGGGACCTGCTGGCACGTGCCCCTCACTGCTGGGGGGTGGAGGTGCTGGGGGACATGTGTGGGGTCCTGCTGGCAGGTGCCCCTCACTGCTGGGGGGTGGAGGTGCTGGGGGACATGAGTGGGACATGAGTGGGGACCTGCTGGTAGGTGCCCCTCACTGCTGGGGATGGGGGTGCTGGGGACATGAGTGGGGGCCTGCTGGCAGGTGCCCCCCACTGCTGGGGGGTGGAGGTGCTGGGGGACATGAGTGGGACATGAGTGGGGTCCTGCTGGTAGGTGCCCCTCACTGCTGGGGGTGGGGGTGCTGGGGACATGAGTGGGGGCTTGCTGGCAGGTGCCCCTCACTGCTGGGGGGTGGGGGTGCTGGGGGACATGCGTGGGACATGAGTTGGGGCCTGCTGGCAGGTGCCCCTCACTGCTGGGGTGTGGGGGTGCTGGGGGACATGTGTGGGAGCCTGCTGGCAGGTGCCCCTCACTGCTGGGGGTGGGGGTGCTGGGGGATATGAGTGGGACATGAGTGGGGGCCTGCTGGCAGGTGCCCCTCACTGCTGGGGATGGGGGTGCTGTGGGACATGAGTGGGGGCCTGCTGGTAGGTGCCCCTCACTGCTGGGGGTTGGGGGCGCTGGGGGACATGAGTGGGGGCCTGCTGGCATGTGCCCCTCACTGCTGGGGGGTGCAGGTGCTGGGGGACATGAGTGGGGGCCTGCTGGCAGGTGCCCCTCACTGCTGGGGGGTGGGGGTGCTGTGGGACATGAGTGGGACATGAGTGGGGGCCTGCTGGCAGGTGCCCCTCACTGCTGGGGGGTGGGGGTGCTGGAGCACATGTGTGGGGGACTGCTGGCAGGTGCCCCTCACTGCTGGGGTATGGGGGTGCTGGGGGACATGTGTGGGAGCCTGCTGGCAGGTGCCCCTCACTGCTGGGGGTGGGGGTGCTGGGGGATATGAGTGGGACATGAGTGGGGGCCTGCTGGCAGGTGCCCCTCACTGCTGGGGATGGGGGTGCTGTGGGACATGAGTGGGGGCCTGCTGGTAGGTGCCCCTCACTGCTGGGGGTTGGGGGCGCTGGGGGACATGAGCGGGGGCCTGCTGGCAGGTGCCCCTCACTGCTGGGGGGTGCAGGTGCTGGGGGACATGAGTGGGGGCCTGCTGGCAGGTGCCCCTCACTGCTGGGGGGTGGGGGTGCTGTGGGACATGAGTGGGACATGAGTGGGGGCCTGCTGGCAGGTGCCCCTCACTGCTGGGGGGTGGGGGTGCTGGGGGACATGAGTGGGGACCTGCTGGCACGTGCCCCTCACTGCTGGGGGGTGGAGGTGCTGGGGGACATGTGTGGGGTCCTGCTGGCAGGTGCCCCTCACTGCTGGGGGGTGGAGGTGCTGGGGGACATGAGTGGGACATGAGTGGGGACCTGCTGGTAGGTGCCCCTCACTGCTGGGGATGGGGGTGTTGGGGACATGAGTGGGGGCCTGCTGGCAGGTGCCCCCCACTGCTGGGGGGTGGAGGTGCTGGGGGACATGAGTGGGACATGAGTGGGGTCCTGCTGGTAGGTGCCCCTCACTGCTGTGGGTGGGGGTGCTGGGGACATGAGTGGGGGCTTGCTGGCAGGTGCCCCTCACTGCTGGGGGGTGGGGGTGCTGGGGGACATGCGTGGGACATGAGTTGGGGCCTGCTGGCAGGTGCCCCTCACTGCTGGGGGTTGGGGGTGCTGGAGCACATGTGTGGGGGACTGCTGGCAGGTGCCCCTCACTGCTGGGGTGTGGGGGTGCTGGGGGACATGTGTGGGAGCCTGCTGGCAGGTGCCACTCACTGCTGGGGGTGGGGGTGCTGGGGGATATGAGTGGGACATGAGTGGGGGCCTGCTGGCAGGTGCCCCTCACTGCTGGGGATGGGGGTGCTGTGGGACATGAGTGGGGGCCTGCTGGTAGGTGCCCCTCACTGCTGGGGGGTGGGGGCGCTGGGGGACATGAGTGGGGGCCTGCTGGCAGGTGCCCCTCACTGCTGGGGGGTGGGGGTGCTGGGGTCATGAGTGGGACAGGAGTGGGGGCCTGCTGGCAGGTGCCCCTCACTGCTGGGGGGTGGGGGTGCTGGGGGACATGAGTGGGGGCCTGCTGGCAGGTGCCCCTCACTGCTGGGGGGTGGGGGTGCTGGGGGACATGAGTGGGACATGAGTGGGGGCATGCTGGCAGGTGCCCCTCACTGCTGGGGGGTGTGGGTGCTGGGGGACATGAGTGGGACATGAGTGGGGTCCTGCTGGCAGTTACCCCTCACTGCTGGGGTGTGGGGGTGCTGGGGACATGAGTTGGTGATCACTAGTGCAAGGTGACATGTGGCCTGGCTGGGGGCATGCCCATGGTGGATGGACTGCCTGCGGGACATGACCAGGGGTGCTGGGTAGTCCTCTGTGGTGTGGGTTGCCTGCAGGGTCTGTGGATGGGGTAGAGGGCACTCCTGTGAGAACCCACAATGCCAATTGACGTGTGGGACTCCCCGCGCACCCCCCTGGAAACACGTACCCCGCTCTGACAGCGAAAGCACGTGTGGAACTTCCCCCGTACCGCGTTATACACGTTCCCCACTCGCACAGGCCCAATCGCATGTGAAACTTCCCGCAAACCCCAGTAATCCACGTGCCCCACTCGCACAAGCCCAATCGCGTGTGAGACTACACACGCAGCGGGGTACGTGTATTCGGAGGGGTGCACGCAGAGTTTTACAGGTGTTTTCGTGGTTGTGAGCCTGTGCGCCATGTACGAGATTTGTGAGCTGTATATGGCGCACGGGGAGGGGTTGGGGCATAACTGGTGCTGCTGCAGGGTCGCTGCACCGCTCTGCACCATGGCTGGTTTTGGATGTTAAAATTCATGAATACGCTGTGCGCGGAAATGGATTTTAGCGCACGCGGCTGGCGCATAAAGTTGAACGCGCTGAATTCTATGAATTACGCCGTAAATCTTTTAAGGGTATGGAAATGCCTTGATCTTTATAAAGTGTACTATTCATAGCAGAGAGGTTTGTAAGCGATAGGGCAAATTACTAGATGGGGAAACATTTTTTACTTGTTAATGAAAAGCACAATGTCGAAAAATCGGGAGACCCTCAGAAGGAAATGTCAGCACTACAATCGGGAGCGCTTACTATTCTCATATGATCACATTACTGTAGGCCGTACAGAGTACAGAACTCCGACATTCTCACATATATAATTGAGGTCTGCCCTAAATAGGCATGCTTGCAACGTATGTACAGGTTATGCGGAAGACAGTAAGCAGTCATGCGATTTGTGAATGACAAATCGGCAATCTTGCACTTTAAAGGGGGAGCGTTGTTATGTGTTCCCTATGGACATTTAGCAGCATTATTTTGTCTAATTTAAATCATAAGGCTTCCACATGTTCTCTGATTAAAATATACATACATGTGCTCTATACTGATGCATGTGGACATGTATGGAGCTGTATGTAGAAATTCACAATCCTTGCACAGTAGCTTGTGAAGTATGTGATTTGCAATGATATGCGACTTCCATTCAGAATCATCAACAGTAGATTTGAAGTGCGCAAAGTTGATGACAGAGTTAAAATTAGCGATGTTCTATGTGATTGGTGGATGATTGTGCGACCGCTTAGTTGTGTCCAATGAGGGATTCGCTTTGGTACCACTGTAGAATGGGTGGAAGGACTGGGTAAGAGTTACGTGCCGCACAAAGGCAACACTTGTCCGCTGGTAGGGCGTGTCACATATGGGTTTCTACAGCAAATCCTGCATGGAAAGGTGACTGTAGGAATCAGCCAATCAGATGTTCACATTACTCTTTTGTGTGGAAAGGCGGTGCGCACACTGAAGATGGCAGAGGTGGAGAGGGTCAGGGTTTTGATGCTTGGAGACATTTTTGTGCAAGGCTTACAACACTATGCCGGGAGTAGGCATGTGGCACACCATTTCGATGTGCGAGGAGTGGAGGTGGTGTGGAGCACTGATACTGATGCCAATGCTGCGGCAATTCTGTAAAGACATGCGTAGAATGACCACTCCTCATGTGGTAATTTTGCACTACGGCGCTTGCCATTTGGGATACCTGACTTCATGTACTTTGTTGGCAGATTTGACACAGTTGGTTGAAGCACTCATGGCCATCTTCCCAACAAATAAAGTAATTTTTTCTGCTTTACTCCCGAGAGAATAATGGAACAACACTTCTGTTTTCTGTCCAGATCAAAGCATTGGGAGGTGTATCATCAATTGTGGCATGCGTGCATTCATGCTACGAGTTGGTATGTTTTTTTGCAGCCACAAAAACATTGCTCCAACCAATGCGCATTACTTTGAAGGAGATGGTGTTGTGCTATCTTCTTTAGGAAATGCGATGTTCTTTTGGAACGTAAGGCTTGCTTTAGAGAAGGTTCTGTAATGTTTGCAAGAGTAAAGCAAGGACACAAATTACCAAAAAATACATAAAATACCAGATATCTGTATGGTATCTGGCCAAAAGAAAAAAAAAACTGCTCTTTTCAGAGCCTACCTTAAAGGGGAAAAAGGGGAATAGTACTTTACTGTACCGTCGTCACGCTCTGATCCTGTACATGTCCGGGAACATGGCGGTAGTTAGCAGCCAGCACATATCACCACCGGGGATTCATGGGTGGAGCCGCATGTAAATGAGTATGAGCGGCGCTAGGGATTGGTTCATAAAGTTCAGTAGGTGTGTTCTGACTGATGTACTTTAATAAGACCGTCTTCTCCATTACAGGAGATCACACAGCCATGGCTTTCCATGCTCGAAAACTGATTATATGGATTTTGGGAGACTCATGGATACATTGGTTGAAGGTGCATGCAGAAAGCTGCAGTTTATCTACAAATCTCGGATTTCCACATGCAGAAGTGCACTGGCATGACGTGCGTGGCATGAGATGGCTGGACTTGGTACCTCTTTGTGTTACTTTACTGACAGTGCGTCCTCCAGATATACTGATCATTCATTGTGGAGGAAACAGTTTAGACCATGTATCTGGAATTTCTTTGCAATTTGCAATGAAGGAAGGACTCGCAAAGCTCATGGACATGTTTCCAAATTGTCAAACACTTTTTTCCCGTATTGCCCAAAGACAAATATGGCTGCATTCTTCTGCGTTTGGTCCACAAATGGAGAAAGTGAGACTCAATGTGAATAAGGCTGTGTGTGCATTTTTAAGAGATGTTGGCATGTCCTCTTTCCACAATGAAAACATTTTGTTTCGCAGTACTTTCATTTTCCGCAGAGATGGAGTCCACCTCACATATGCTGGCAATCAGATTTTTCTTCGCAATGTACAAAATGCATTGCGACCTCTTTTGCAATCACACTAACCTATCCTGCAATCCGTTTTCCCCAATCCACTGTTTTTGACCCACACAACACACCACCGAAATTCTTTTTTCAGAGCCGCCACTTACTCCCAACGTACACTTTATTGCGTTTTTCTCTGCTTGCACCCTCCCTTTTTTCCTCTACGACTGTCTGCAAACTTTTTCCGAACTCTGCAGGGGTCTACGGCCGTCACTTCATAGTTCTATTGTTATACTGAGAAAGGCGGCTGTGAAAAGAGCCTTTTCTGTAGTTTTTGTTGTTTTTACGTTCATTGCTTTACAGCACACGGCACACTAGGAGACGAGGCGAAAGGAGGGTCAGGAAGGGACACCAGCCACGGGGATGAAAAAGGGCAACTGAACAGAGAAAGATTTAGGGTGAGGTTTTTTAGGTAAGAAGCAGATCTTCTGGTGCTCAGTGACTGCAGTCTCAAAAGCACTTCGAAAACTCTCCCCCCTGCAGAGTACTGCGTCACAATTTGTGCACACTACTGTCACCTTTGAAAGGTAAGGGTCAACGAATGGCTTGTGAGGCAGCTGGAGGGAGGCGCTCCCCCACAGGAGTGTCTCTTGTGGTGGGAGGATCGGATACCGAGGATGCTGTGGAGGAACTCAAACGACTACGCTCTTCACATGGCACCACCTTGCGAATGTCCGCAGTGTGGAACGAAGTGAGGTGTCGCTTCATGGTTGTCGTACCAAAACTGTATGCTCCAAATCTCCCGTGACTCAACACCACCTCGCACTGGTTACACTTCACCAGGTTCGCACTTGCTTTTGGTACTTTCCAATAAATGTAAAAAAACCGCCACACCCACGACTCCCGCGGAGTGCTCCTAGTGCGGAGTTCCTCCACTTCATTCTCTTCCTCCTCTTCTTCCTCGATCTCTACATCCTCACCCATATATTTCTCTGCAGGCCCTTAGTGAGGTGGTGGTGGTGGCGGGTTTGGGGGTGGTGCAGAGGCTAATGAGCCAACAGCAGCCATGGAAGCCATACCGATTAGTTTCCTTTTGGTCACTACAGAAGTAAAGGCAACACACCTCAATCTGCTATAGCTAGAAGGACAATGAAGATGCGCTCGGGGGTGTGGCCTTTTGTAGGGCTGCAGGGGTGTGCCTCGTGACCGTCTTCATCCCTACAAAGGGGTACACAAATTTTACACAGCAAGTCCTGAGGTGGCCTATTGTTTGGATTGTGTGAAATTACATTTTTACACTCTACAATACTTTGCCTTGTGTCTACAAGGTTATTTGTATTGTTGCGGAAGCACAACAACCGCGGAAATTAGTCCCCACGATCAGCGTAGGTGCGGTCACATGATGACGTACTCAACACATCCGCCTCAGTAATTCAAGTCTCCTGGACAGCAAATACAAAGAATCAAATGTGTGCATGCGCACAAGTGTCCTACAGACAGAGTTTGGGTTCTCAAAGTACTTCAAAGTGCGACACAAGTGAGACGGGCAGTTAGGAACAGGCATGATGTTCACAATACTTACGTTTTTCCTGCGCATGTGCACGCATGCTATGTTCACTGTACGGACAGTTCCTATGTCCTTAGGACAACTCCATTTTGTTTGCCTATGAACTTGCCGACGACCATGCCTGTTCTACGGACGGCACCATTTTGGCTGCGCCCGATATGGACTGCTATACTGTCCTTCACACACTCCCATTTTCCTCATTTACACCCATTGCGCTCATCAGGTGTGTTCTACAAACATGTATTATCTCGTTTACAAGCGGTATGCCGAGGTAGTATATCATTTGAACACCCCTTTCTGTTTATGTACGCACAATTTCACCAGATGTTGCAGTCACACATCACATCCGTCTTACTTGACATTACACAGCACCCACATTCCATTCCTTGCAGATAGGTCAAACAGGCGTGCTGTTCGCAAACATTTTACGTCTTTTTAAAAAATAAAATCTACACACAAACACTTTCTCTACAACTACTGTACAAAAACATTTCAAACACACACACATCAATCTAAAGAAATAGTGGGGAAGTGGACACTGAAACAAATATGGGGGAATTAGGATTTAACACGGGCTGGTTATGAGGAGAAGATTTGTGAGGGGAAGAAGGGATGGATATTTCGTCAAAATGTCTATTTTCCTGTTCAAGGTTTGGGGATGGTTCACTAGGGAATGGAGAAGCAGGGCAGGTGCAGCTGGGGCAATGATAACAAACGTTTCCTCTCACACAGTCCTCCACAACCGCCTGTAAACTTTGAAAATTGTTGTTTAATATGTCCATTTACTCCTCTATCCTTTTAATCCTGTCTTCTTCTGTCTCGTTTGTTGCGTTTCTTCTTTTCATTCCTGGTCTGTTAAAAAAAAATACATAAGTTGAATGCCTCTAAAATACTGGTCACTATTTTGCACATGCAGAGCATGGTGTACCAATATGGTCGCTGTCTTCAGACATTTCCTCATGTGGGAAATACCCCTCCAGCCACTCCAAAGTACTAGCCATTTCTGAGTCAAAACAACAGAAGGCAATTATTATTTCTGCACCACATACCACAAAAAAAACCTCACCCATATAAAAAATGACCTGCACTCACTCTTTTGCTGTAATGTCCCTTCGTCCTACTGCGTCCGTCCACTGTCGTTCCAGGCTGCCGAGTTTCTGTGAAGTGATTAAGCTGGAGGCATCCTTTCTTTTTTGTGGTGCCATCCACTTCATTCTACATGGTTATTAAATGTGTTGTTTTCTTTTCCCAGCTTCAGGTTTCTATATTTATGTATTACTACTTATAATATCTGTATGTCCTTCTTCTACGTTGCACATTTTTTATGTAAGACAATATTACATTTTCGGCTATCCCCCGCCTCTTTGGGTAATGTTTATCCTGCCCAACCCCGTCCCCAAACAGACGCTCAGTTCGTCCCTTTCCAATATCAATAGGGAGGGGTTTCTGTTTGTTATATGTTAAATGTATGTTAAGTACGTAGATTATACTACATATCTCTCAAAATCACAAGATTACAGTGTATATTTTGTTCAACGACTTCATTGCCACTATTTCATCCTTAAGTTCCACCTTCCAAAAACCTATACAATTCCACACAAAAAGAACTTTGTTAAGGAGACACTATGTTATGTTATGTTATGTTACTTTGCATTTATATAGTGCCTTATGTACCATTGGTATGGTCTGAAGGCACTGGTAGGTTGAACGCCCTTGGGAACCGAAGTTCAAGTCAGTAGAGAGAGAGTGGAGAGAGTCAAAGGTACATGTGAGCACCGGAATATGTGTGCAGCTGGTGTGGTATTCGTGAAATAGCTGCTTCTTAGCGGTAGGTTTGATGGTTGAGAGGTCAGTATTATGTGTTCGTTCTGACAGGATTTATCCAGATCTATTGTGGCTGCGTTGGGCCTGAGGAGAACGCCTGGCTGGGAGGTGTGTAACCAGCAGTGTTTAGTAGAGTGATGGGGGGTTTGAGGCAGATGTTGGTATGAGA
Organism: Ambystoma mexicanum; assembly: GCF_040938575.1. Lineage (NCBI taxonomy): Eukaryota > Metazoa > Chordata > Amphibia > Caudata > Ambystomatidae > Ambystoma > Ambystoma mexicanum. The sequence goes on from NC_090935.1 coordinate 186,662,657, forward strand.
ACAGCTATACCGAATGGTGTCATAGTATTGCTGTGTTCTATTTGAGTGGTGGTGTAAAGAGGAGAGTAAGCGTGGAGATGTGAATATGGTGGTTTACTGTAGGTGCTTGAGATCGCGCACAATCGAATAGTTCTATGGACTTCCATTCCATGTAATCTGACTTCTCTGTGCATTACGACCGTTTCAAGCGCTCGGACTGTTCTTTTCAATGCTCTTTCAGACGTTCCATGTCCTCCAAACCATTCCATGTCCTCCAAACCATTCCATGTACGTCACGCTGTTCCATGCACTCCCACCCGTTCCCGTTCCATGCACTCCCAACCGTTCCATGCACTCCCATCCGTTCCATGTCCTACAATCATTTTATGCACTACTCCTTTCATTCGTTCTACCCACGTTATCCTTTCTCCATGCATCATCAATACACACACGTCATCTTCACACTGCTCATTTCATTCGTTCTACTCATGTTATCCTTACTCCAAGCATCATCCATCCACATTTGTCATCTTTACACGTTCCATACACTTAACTAATTGCACCCATTTCACTCGTTCCATGCACTTCATTAGTTCCGCCAACTTCGCTGGTTACAAGCACATCACCCGTTCATTCACCTACTTCATCCGTTCTACCATTTCACCCATTCCACCCACTTCACCCATTCTACATCTGTTCCTTCCTCATACTTCACCCGTTCTATCGACATACTTCACCCGTTCCATCGACATACTTCACCCGTTCCATCAACATACTTCATCCGTTCCATCCACACACTTCACACGTTCCATCCACTGACTTCATCCGTTCTATCCACATACTTCGACCGTTCCATTCACATATTTCACCTGTTCCATCCACATATTTTACCTGTTCCATCCACATACTTCACAGATATAGGGCTTCCACTTCAGCCGTTCACCCGATGTTGTCCAGACTTTCTACACTTTGGCACAGTGAACGTTATTAGGGATATTGTCAGATCCCGCTATGCCAGAGTGGTGTTGTTATATACACTTCTAGAATCAACTTTGTACCGAGAGGATATTAGGCATACTTCTAAAGTCAGCTAAGGCACGCTATTAGGCACACTTCCAACTTCAACCCTGCACAAAGAGGATAATAGGCACACTTCTATATTCAGCTTTGTAGTACGAGGATAATAGACAGCCAAAATAGTTTTGAAATGGGGATGATATTAGGCAACCAAATTTTAATTTGCACAGTGGGGATATTCAACTAAGGTGTGCTAATGGGCACACTTCTAGGTAAACCAAGGGCACGCTATCAGGCACAATTCTAAATTCAACCAGGGCACGCCATTAGGCACCCTTCTAAAATTCAGCTTTGCACAGAGAGGATATTAGGAGCACTTCCAAATTCAACCAAGGCTCGGTGATAGGTACACTCCTAAATTAGCTTTGCACAGAGAGGATATTAGGAGCACTTCCAAATTCAACCAAGGCGCGGTGATAGGTACACTCCTAAATTCAACTTTGCACAGAGAGGATATTAGGCAACCCAATTCAACTCTGCACAGAGACGATATCAGGCCTACTTCTAAATTCAACCAGGGCACGTTATTTGGGACACTTCTAAATTCATGCAAGGCACGTTATTAGGCACACTACTAAATTCAACTTTGTACTGAGAGGATATTATGCATACTTCTAAATTCAACCAAGGCACGCTAATAGGCACACATTCAACTCTGCACAGGGAGGATATTAGGCACACTTCTAAATTCAGCCAAGGCATGCTAATATGCACACTTCTAAATTCAACTTTGCACAGGGAGGATATTAGGCACACTTCTAGATTCAGCCAAGGCACGCTAATAGGCACACTTCTAAATTCAACTTTGCACAGGGAGGATATTAGGCACACTTCTAAATTCAGCCAAGGCACGCTAATAGGCACACTTCTAAATTCAACTTTGCACAGGGGGGATATTAGGCACACTTCTAAATTCAGCCAAGGCACGCTAATAGGCACACTTCTAAATTCAACTTTGCACAGAGAGGGTATTAGGCACACTTCAAAATTCAACGTGGGCACATTATTAGGCACGTTTCGAGAGTCAACCAGGGCAATGTTAATAAGCACACTTATAAATTCAACTCTGTACAGAGAGGATATTAGGTGCACTTCTTAAGTCAACCAGGGCATTCTAATAGGCACACTTCTAAATCAACTTTGCACAGGGAGGATATTAGGCACACTTCTAAATTCAACTTTGTACAGGGAGGATATTAGGCACACTTCTAAATTCAACTTTGTACAGGGAGGATATTAGGCACACTTCTAAATTCAACTTTGTACAGAGTGGATATTAGGCAGACTTCTAAATTCAACCAAGGCACGCTAATAGGCACACTTCTAAATTCAACTTTGCACAGGGAGGATATTAGGCACACTTCTAAATTCAACCAAGGAACGCTAATAGGCACACTTCTAAATTCAACTTTGCACAGGGAGGATATTAGGCACACTTCTAAATTCAACCAAGGGACGCTAATACGCACACTTCTAAATTCAACTTTGCACAGGGAGGATATTAGGCACACTTCTAAATTCAACCAAGGGATGCTAATAGGCATGTGTGGCACTAGCTGAATTGGCAAGTAAGTTAATATGCATAACAAGGCAACATTTACAATCCATTTATAGTGGTCACAGGTCTTCCTAAGTATGTATTGTTTAAGTCTATGGCAGTCTACGTTCTGGAAGGAAACTGCACCAGTATGTATTCTGAGGACAGCCACATTGGCCAGGATCACGACAATGGGAGGGAGACAAGAACTTCACTGAGGAGGTGGAAGTGGTCATCCATTATATGGTAAGCCGGAGGACACCCGGCACAACCTTCATGGCCATTGGGCCACTCTTGTCATGAAGAATGCACTGTTTGCAGAATTTACCACCAGTGTATATGTTTTTGGAGTAGCAAACCGCACCACTTGGCAGATAAAACAGCAGTGGGATGACATCAGGAGGTAAACAAAGGAAAAGATTGCAGACATGCATACCCATGCCAGTGGAGCATGTGGTGGGCCACCCATGCACAGCCGCCTGATTCTGATTAGGGACTAGTTGCAGGCAAGCTGCAAGTGGTAGCCGTACAGGGCATTGGAGTACTCAGCAAAGCAGCACTAGTGTTCGGTATGTCACCACACCATCATACCATCCTGTGTTTCAACCAACAAAGGTGGTTCAAACAAGGTGAAAGGCAAGAAGCAGAGGCCCATCCACAAGTGGTTCAGTTGCCCTCCCAAAAACCAGTGAAATTCACTACAAAAAAAACTTTGTTGAGGGGACGTTATGGTTAAGTTGCCCTAACAAAAACCTGTACACTTCACTAAAAAAGAACTTTCCTCCTCCCCTTTATGCTTCAAATTAAAACCGAAAACCCCCTGAAATTCGACAGTTATGGTAAAGTAAGCCCCCAACCCTTCCACCACCCCTGTGCACTGCTAACACTAACACCCAGACCATGAACAATGTCATCTCAAATGTCAATGCTGACATCAATGCCAACATCACTTGTTTAGCCCCTTTCTTTTCCTTCCCTGCCATAAATATATATGTGCATTCAGTAAAAAAAAAATCACTAAAGTAATGTTATACTTCACAGTGCAACCAAACACAACTGCACATTCCCCCATTATAGTAAGCTAAGAAACCATAACTCGCACCATCTCGGTGCATTGCTAAGACTAACAACCAGGACATCAAAGATGACATCACAAATATCATTGATGACATCACTAATAACTTCACATGTGTGCCTCACTTATTTTGGTGCAATGAAAAATGTAGGCTAGGTGGTTTTATTCACTGACCAGCACAATATGAAAATTGCAAAGATGATGTATACCAAAACGTTGCCCTTGTTGTGTGTTCTTAAAGTACTTTCCTTAGGGTTTAGTGTCAGCTCATGATGCACATGCATGGGACAATGGCAGGCCTCAAGCACACAATTAATTTTTATACAGGAAGATAAACTGTGGGATGCTGCTAGTTATTTCTACCCTACTTCAGTTTCCCTGTATGTGCCGCTCAGTTATATGCATTGGGTCGGCATATGTATTGTTTGTTTAAGCACAAGTGTGCATTAAGTGTAGATTTGTGAGCTAGTTATTACATGTGTAACATTACACAATCACCCCTGACATCTTGCTACCAACATAATAGAAAGAACCCCTTGTAGGCAGGGACTTTTTAGGAATATTATTTTCACATGTGATTTTGTAGCAGGTCTTAAATGATATTGCAAAATTCCATGCAGTTCCATGGAGTGGCGCCAAAGATATAAGCCATCCAAAAACTGCTTTTCACTGACTATCTAATGCAGAAATAAGCATGGATGTCCCTGAAAATCTGAGATGTTTGTGGACTTTTTAGAAGAAAAAACGCCAGATTTTTGGATTTTTATGGCCTTATACCATCCCATCCTCATCACGCTCACCTCCCCAGAGATTGTTTCATTAGTTTGACAAACGCAATTTTGTGTTTTTAATATGTTTTTGTCGTGATGTCCACAGACTACAGGGCCAATTTGCAAATCCATCATGGCGTCTGTTTCAAAGGTTTTGACTCACCTTATGTTTTTACTTGACTAATCAGAAGGCGTGTATGATGTCCCTGAATGTCACGCAGCTCTCTGATTTGTCCAGAGACGTCCACGTACTCCGAATCAGGAAACAAGTCTGTGGACCGGACCCAGATTACACTATATATATTTTTTTTACCTATATTTTGCCCATTTAAAAAAAAAAGAAAAAACTACTGGACAGATTTACACACTTTTGGGAACAAGCCACCACTCCACGTGCAAATTTGGTGCAAATCCGTTATGCAGTTTAGGCTGTAGGCGCGAGTAAAACATTTTACCATTGTGTCTATGAGGATTTCAGAAATGTTGAGACCCCCTTATAACTTTGCCCCCTTAATGAAACCACTCCAAAATTCGTAAAATCATTCTGAGGTGGCTATATAGTTTTTTTGCAAAGTTTGGAGAGTTATAAGCCACAATAAAAGTGACGTTTCTATGAGTTGAGCAACTTAAGCATAACTACAGAGCCACTTCCGCAGGTAATGTAATGTGTCTATTTTTTCTATCTCTTCGCCCATCTATTTTCCAGACAGCATTTTTGGCTAGTCCCTTCCGTACCACCTCAATGATCATAATCTTGGACTTGTTTAGTTCTAGCCCATTGTTTTTAGAATGGGCATAGAGTATCATCAATGCCCTTTGCATGTCGACTGGTGTTCTATTAATCAAAACTTTGTCGTCAGCATACATTAACCATCCTAACTGCCTATCGCCTATTTTTGGAGGGAGTGTATTACAGGAGTCCAGTGTTAGTCCTAAATTGGCTACTTACAGGTTAAATTGCGCCGGCTCTAGAACACAGCTTTGTTTTAATCCATTACTAGTATCTACATAATCTGTCAGAAAAACATCAGGGCAGGTTCTGATGGCAGCTGACCTCCCAATATGGAATAACCTGATTGCATAAAGGAGATCTTCTTAAATACCCCAAGTTAATAGTTTGGATCACAACCTTGATCTGTCCACAGTATCAAAGGCTTTGGAGAACTTGATATATGCAATATACAAGTTTCTATACTTTTGTGCCAGCATCTGACGAATTAAGTAGTATAAGGCCCATATATTTTGATGGGTGCCCATTATTTTCGATATACCATGTGCTGGTCAGAGAGTATTTCACATTGGTCAACCCAAGGGTTTAGCTTATTCAAAATTCAGGTACAAAATGATTTCCCCCGAGCAACTACCATAGCTAGTAGCCTGTAATTAGCAATTAGTTTGTGGTCTCCTTGTTTGTACACTGGAATTAGTATGGATTTATTTCCAGGAAGTGGCCATAATACCTTGACTGCTGATCTGATAGGTGTCAATTTCTCTGGATTAGCCCTCAGCACCTTATTAGATAGGCCATTTGACCCCAGGGCTCTCAAGGCTTTCAATTTCTTAATTGCACCCTCTATTTCATCCTCAGAGAACACAAATCTAATTCCATGAGATATGGATTCTGGAGGGTGCATAGACATCTAAAGGTTTGGCCCCATAAAGTTCTTTCATGTTCTCTTCCCAATCTGATTTCCGGATAGGGTTGAGTAAGAAATCACTAGTGGGTGCTAAACTGTTTTTTTACTTTGAGCCCAAACATCTTGGATGGATTGTTTCCAAGCAATAGGAATATTTGTTTCCCTACTGGAAGCGTTATGTTATCTGGACCAATGTTTGTATTTAGTTTTTAAGTTTCCGGGTGACTTAACACATTCAGTGGTTGATATAAGGCATTCTCTTTATAGCTTGCAATTTCAAGGTCATATTGCTTGCAACTATTACTCATAGGCTTCTTCCTAGATGTTCTACTACATAAGTATTAGCGTAATATGCAATTGTCAGGGCCGTTTCTTCGATCTCCAACACTGGGACTTTCAGTTCGACCTGATCAAGCACTACACGTTTATTCAGAGCTATCCTGTTCTTATCGCTCCAACTAATGTGATTTCGGCCATTATTCACATTTATTTCCACGTCTATCCAAGTGGATGTAATATCATATATGTTCAGAAGATTACTGACACACATTGTGTGGTCTTTGTAAGCAGGGTTTCTCAGAGATTGAAGAGAAGGCCTGATGTTCAAATCAAAATTAAAAAATACATAGTCTATCCAGCTACTATATTTCCACGTTAGACCAGGTGACAGGTTGATCCTGTTGATCTAGAGATTTAGGAAACAAGAAGCTGAGGCCCAATGCACTCATGAAGATGAGCCATTTTACACCGTGGTTTTACACCCCCATGTCCCTCTTTGCCTTATTGCCGTTGGCGGGAAAGTCTCCAGCAATCAAGACCCTTCCAGACGGGTAGCACACCAACAACTCTGTTAATATCGCCATGATTGACTGCATGATTGCCTGTATTTTCTTGCCACCCGGGGGTCACAGACATTAAGCAACAGTGTACAGGACTTAGCATTTAGATCCCTTTCATGGTATTGTAGAGCCAAGACATTATCACAAGAGCCATCATAGTCAAGACTCTCTGCTACCACCATATTTTGAAGACAGTTCAGCAAGCCACCTATTGGCCTACCCAATACTCCCTTATCAGCATGACAATTGTACCACACATACCCATCTAAAACAAGATTTGTTTAGTAGCCTGGTCTCTTGTAAAAAAAAAAAAAAAGTAATTTGCTAATAAATTAGGCAGTTCCAAGACATTATGAGTAAAATGAAAATGCTGTCTGGTATTCCAGTTCTATAGGGTACGATGCTTATGCTGCTTAAGTTGTTTGGGTCTGTTTTTACCCCGAGGGTGCAGGTTTCAGGCGATCCAGGCCCACACCACTTTAGGAGGAGCACTTGGATCGTTTGCCCTTCCTTCACCATACAATGTCCAGTTTCTCTACCAGAAGTCTCTGCTAGCACACCATTCTGATTAGACTTGACTTCAGTATTGTACACTCTTCTCAGCATTTACATGTAGCCCATTCGGATGAAATGAGGCACATAGTCCATATTAATATCTGCCACATTACTGTCCTGAAGGGGTAGGCATGTCCAATTTTCCTTCCAATCAAAATCTGGAATATTGACCCTGACCACATCCTTAGTGGTTATTGCTCGCAGATGAGGAAGAGTATGCAGTAACTTCAGAACTTGTTGTCTGTTTATATAGGCAGTCTCAGATGTGGACAATTTGGAGAATATGTCTGTGATTGTTAATATTGTATTGTCTATTTTGACTAATGTTTCTTTCTTACATTTTGTCCCCTATTTTCCACTGCTTTAGTGGCCAGTCTAACAAAGGTGCAGCATCGCTAAAGTCAGTAGGTTCCTCTGCAGACTCCTCCTGTCATTGTGGGTCTCCTCCTCACCCTCTGTCACGTATGTCTGTCTGTTGTTGTGAAGCATCCACCATTGCGATAGGTCTTGTTTGTTGTACCGATCCATCATTAGTACCAGCAGCTCTCTTTTTTCCCCCTTTTACCTGGCCCCAGTCTCTCCTACTTCTATTACCTGTATGACTTCAATAGCTTCTTCCATGCTGACACACTCAAATCCATCTGCAGCAGTCTCAGCCAAGGCTTGAGATATTTTCCACGGCTTCTGACAAGGATTTGGCTTTTTCCTCACTGCAGGATTTTCTTTAGCTTTCCTTTTCCTTCGAGCTCGCTTCGGGCCATAGTAGACTGTGGAGATAGGTGGGGAAGTATCATGCCTGTCCAAATGCTCCTTTCCAACAGGATTCACTTTGGATTGATATTATGGGTGAATTCATGGCAGAGCTATGTTCACACTGTAAGTTATGCCATGTCATGTCAAATGTTAGTGTGTCTTCTATTGGTCCCATTTTCAAAGCAATTTCATTGTCGGCTTCACATTTCAGAACGTTTCTTGCAGACTATCCAACATATAGAAAATGTGCACCTTAAGTTACCAGCGGTCAATTGCACACCAAAATGTAGCATGCAATTTTATGTCCATCATTATTTGACTGCAAATTCAATTGGATATGTGATTAGTAGCCGTGAAGTAGTGAACTGTGGGTGCAGTGTACAGAGCACAAGAAACTACATACCTGATATAAGACGATCATTAATGCATTCATCCTTCTAAAAAGAAACCATTTAGTACCTGCATGAAACCCCACACACAATGAGGACGAAACCACGTGCCACAGCATTTCCATTCAGTATTGTTATTTCTCATCTCTGCTTCAAGTATCCCAACTCATTATTCCACACTCATTAGCACTGAACTGTTTGCCATCTGCTCCTGCATGCATGCAAATGATCGCAATTCTGTTCTGACCTATATCGTGTTGTGTTAATCATTGTTATTTCATTTTTAACAGTTTTACTTCCAAAGTCATTTCCATCCGAAATGACACACCGAAGGAAGTATAATCACAAATCAGTATGCAGGTTCTTCTGACTGTTCGTTGCATGCCTGCTCGCCAAATAGTTGGCCTCACATTCTTCTACCACTGTTCATTTAGGAAAACCATTCACAAGATCATTAGATTAAGGCCTGCTTCAATACTGGAGCGAAAGGGCGCGCGTGGGCAGACACTGGTGAAAGCAGGTTTATTATTGCAAAAATGGAGTACACCCTTTCCCACTGGCAGAGAGCTGCGGCCATTTGTTACAAATGTTACTGACACAAGGTCAGGTAAATAGTCCTGTGGAAAGTACTCTAAATATGTGTATAACTTGTCTAAGTGGCACTAGATTAGAGGCTTCTGCACAATGTGTCTCTCCAGATGTTTTGGAACACAACCCTTGCCATCATATTGGAAAATACCTGGAGAGCCAACTGTTGCAGACGCCGGGATTCTTACCAGAAATAAAACACTGGGGCACTCCTAGATGTGCTTATCTCCAATGTTCTGGGTTACATACAGAGGCTCTCATATCATCGCTCACATACTTAATTTCCACACCAAATATAGTCAGATCTCATACACTGCTATCTATCTTATCTATCTGAACATTTTTAATCTGTTCAGAAAAATCATAAAGTCTTTTTCACCTCCTCCGTTTGAACTTTGTCAAGCACTCCAAGATCCTCTGGATTGTGTCAGCACTGTACAAAAGTATAAAAGGTTAAATAAACAAATTACATGGCCACGGTAGTGGCCATGTAGTTATGGTTAAATTGCTGTTTCCATAGGAAGAGCACTTTTTGGGCGGCTTATAACTTCGCTCTCCCTGGACGGATCCTCACCAAACTTTGCAAAAAAGGTAGTTGGGTCACTCTGAATTTTTTTGCATAGTTTGGTGAGGATTCGTCCAGGGGGGGAAAAGTTATAGGGGGGGTCCCAAAACTTTTTTTTTTCCTATAGACTGAATGGGAAAAAACTTTGCGCACGGCTACAGCCCGAACCGCTGGACGGATTTACACCAAATTTGCGGCAGGAGCGGCGGCCTGGTCCCAAAAGCGTGCTTTTGTAAATTTGGTGTAAATCTGTCCAGTAGTTTTTTTAGAAATGACCAAAATGTAAGGCAAAAAAATTAGTGATATCTGCGTTCGCTTCGCGGACGGACTTCCCAGTTCGCTCCGCAGACAGCACCCCGATTGGCCCATGGGCTTGCGTCATGTCCGCGGACATGCGATGTGTTCGCTGATTGGACGGCGAGAGGCGTGGAGCGCGTCAGATTTTCTGTGGCGCCCGCCATCGTGTATTCGCAGTCGACCGCGTACAGCGCAGTGAAACGTGGATAAAAAATTGTATTTAGTGCCGTGTGTTTGTGTGTAAGAGTGTTTGGGGAGGGTGGGGGAGTATGAGATAGGTTCAATGTTTTGTTTTTTTATGTGCTAGACCTTTTTGTTGCGTTTGATTGGTCCGCTGAGAACACGGCTGTTTGACATTTTGTAAATAAACTAAATGGTGGGGTGTTTAGAGGACGGAGTATGTGTCATTTTTGTTCGCAAGGAAGGTAAAAATGAGCTATGAACACTCGCGGTGTACTTAATTGTTCGTAAATACACAAACTGGGGGTGTCCTCAGGATGCTGTCCGTATTGTAATCTGTCTAGTTGAATGTGTTCTAAGAACACTCGCAGTGTCCCGAAATGGTTGCAATTACACAAAATGGGGGTGTTCTGAGAACGTTGTTTGTATTGTTCGTTGTCAGGGTGAAAGTGTTTTAAGAGCACTCCTTTTGTTCACTAATAGTACAATTTCCTAGGGGCATCAACCGACTTTTTGTCCACTAAAGAAACGATAAATCCGGCTGGTGTGCGCCGACATTATGTGATAATCCTATGACTGGCGCTATTGACCTGGCTGACTTGCTTTTGCGACACTAAATCATATCTCCCGCCCATAAGCCTGATATTATCAAAGCATTCATATTCCCTGCCTTTCTCCGTGACGTTACAGGGTGCGTAATGAAACGCGCCCAGTCGTCTCCAGTACTACGCGACATTACACAGAACCCGGAAGACAACACACATTATGTCACAACACAGCGCGCCACAATTCGGAATATGAAACTGTGATTTAAAAGCAAAGAGCAAGATTGTAAATGTTGTAAAGTACATTTATTTGACATCAAATGTTTAGAGAATATACAGCAATTTGCATTTGTCTTTGTTGTCGATCCGCAAAAGTTCATGTTGAGACACGCAATGTTCCTTTGCGGTACAGAGAGTGTTAGATCAGCTTCAAACTCAGTGAGCCACAATTCGGAATATGAAACTGTGGTTTAAAAGTAAACAGCAGGATTGTACATTTGGTAAAGTACATTTATTTCACATGAAATGTTGAGTGAATATTCAGCGATTTGCTATTGTCTCTGCTGTCGATCAGGAAAAGTTTATTTGGAGCCACGCGTTGTTCCTTTGTGGTAGATAGGCTGTTGGTTTATGATAAAAGCAGTAAATGGTCGCTCTGATAATCGGAAGGTTGCTCCAACAACGAGCCATTAGACCACCCTATTGGTTGGTATGTTGTTTGTAGCCGCTAGTACTGCGTAAGGGCATATTGGTCCTTGGCGATGGTCCCATAAAATGGTGAGGGTCATGAAGTTGCATATTTGGACTTGCACCTGGCAGTTGAAGACCCCATCCGCTGGAGTCTGTAAATCGTGACATAGACAAAATGGGGCCACGTACCTGTTTTAAAATACATAAATTAGTCTCACCAGCCGATCTTCATTAAAAATCATCATTTTATTTATTAGGGCGTGAAACTACTTGCTATCGAAGTGCATCAGAGTATGTTAATAATAAAATAATAATATTTTCCCATTCATATAGCGCTAAGAACCGTGAGGTATGTAAGCGGTGCTTATTATTAACCACGGTGTGTGGTGCTCATTTATCGACCACGGAAGGATGAAAGGCTGAGTTTCGCCTTGCTGGGATTCAAAGTTGCGTTAGCAAGCTGTGCACGGATGTCAAAGCGAGCGCTGTACTCGCTGTGCCACTTGACAGGCTACAGTGAAGTGGCACAGCGAGTAGAGCGCTTGACTGCCTATAGACCGGTTAAATTATTTCTATTCACCCACCCTGTGTCGTCTGCCTTTTTCAGAGCCCTCTAAACGACAGGGGATCAATTCGGCGGTGATAGTGCGCGGTAGAAAACATTATGCCACTTTCAACGAACAAGTTCAACTTGAGCGGTCTTTAATGCTACGCTATTGTAATTATATTTGGTATAAAGTAATCTAAAGGGTTACTTACAGTACAATTGCTATTTCCATTGTCTACGAGTGGTGCAGTCCCAAAATACGACTCCGCGTGTGCCAACGATCTTTCGTATAGTGATATAATATGTAAAAGTGGTTTTGTTTCAGAAATTTCATCTTTATCTTCTCTTACGTTTTAGCAACACTCCTTCAAGAGAAGTCTTTCATCACAATCTCTGTCTGTCAAGGTCAAAACACAATACAACCTTATAGTCCGCTTCGTGAGCCTCTCCGGGGCCCGAGAAAACAATGGAAGCAGCTGACTTTCACTGTGAACGAGCATAAATTCTTACTTTGCAACATTCTGTGTAAAGCCATCTGTAGAAGTTGTGGAAGCAGCTGACCTTCACTGTGAACGAGCATAAATTCTTACTTTGCAACATTCTGTGTAAAGCCATCTGTAGAAGTTGGTTTTTGCACGCCATGTTTGTATATCGTTTGCGTGATATTAAAAAAACTTTGTTAAAGGGACGTTATGGTTAAGTTGCGCTATTAAAAAACTATGAAATTCAGTAAAAAAACTTTGTTAAAGGGACGTTATGGCTCAAAGTAAAACCGAAAAACTCCTGAAATTCGCCAGTTATGGTAACATAAGGAACCATAACTCGCGCCACCGTGCACTGCTAACACTAACACCCAGGACATCAAAGATGACATCACAAATGTCATTGATGACATAACTGATGACATCACATGGCTGGCTCTCCCTTTTTATCCTTTACTGACATATCGAAGCCACATAGTTTTCTTCAGTAACAGTCAGGAAGTAAAAATGGAAAAGGTACTATATTTGTAGACTTCGGGTCTTGTCACATCATATGAAACATGTACATAGCGGATGATGCAGGCTTGATGGAGAGCAATCCTTTCTGTGCATGAAGATAATCATTATGGTTATCAGCGCATTCTCATAGTTTTATTTTTATTACTCTACCTTCCCTCTATATGCTCATATTTGTATACATTATACTCACTCTCCATAGAGTGAATGGGAAAAAAATTTTGGTCGCGCATACAGCCCAAAACGCTGGACGGATTTCCACCAAATTTGGACCAGGATCAGCGGCTTGGTCCCGAAAGCGTGCTTTTGCAAATTTGGTGAAAATACGTCCAATAGTTTTTTTTAAAATGACCAAAAAGTAGGTAATAAAAAAATAGTGATATCTGTGTTCGGTTTGCGGATACACTTCCCTGTTTGCTCCGCAGAAAGTGTCCTGATTGGCCAATCGTCTTGCGTGATGTTCGCGGACATGCAAGGTGTTCGCTGATTGGACGGCTTGGAGCGTGAAGCGCGTCAGATTTTTCGGTAGCGCCCGCCATATTGGATTCGCGGACGTCCCCGGACAGCGCGGTGAAACTTTGTTCAAAATGTGTATTTTGTAGAGTGTGTTGGTGTGTAGGAGTGTTTGGGGAGGGTGGGAGTGTATGAGGTAGGATGAAAGTTGTGTTTTTTATGTGTTAGACGTTCTTTTTGTGTTCGATTTGTTTGCGGCCATCACGGGTGTTCTGAAATGTTATAAATAAACTGACTAGGGGGTGTTCTGGGGAGTCAATATGTGTCCATTTTGTTCGCAAGCAAAGTGAAACTGTTCTAAGAACACTCGCGGTGTCCGGGGAGTGTTCGTAGGTGGTGTCCTGAGGACGCTGTCCTTATTGTTCTCTGTCAAGTTGAATGTGTTCTAAGAACACGCGCGGTGTCCTGAAATGTTCGCAAATAAACAAAATGGGGGTGTTCTGAAGACGTTTTTGAGAACACTCCCGGTGTCCTGAAATGTTTGTAGGGGTTGTTCTGAGGACGCTGTCCGTATTGTTCTCTGTCAAGTTGAATGTGTCCTAAGAACACTTGCGGTGTCCTGAAATGTTCGCAAATAAACAAAATGGGGGTGTTCTGAAGACGCTTCTAAGAACACTCGCGGTTTCCGGGGAGTGTTCGTAGGGGGTGTCCTGAGGATGCTGTCCGTATTGTTCTCTGTCAAGTTGAATGTGTCCTAAGAACACTTGCGGTGTCCTGAAATGTTCGCAAATAAACAAAATGGGGGTGTTCTGAAGACGCTTCTAAGAACACTCGCGGTGTCCGGGGAGTGTTCGTAGGGGGTGTCCTGAGGAGGCTGTCCGTATTGTTCTTTGTCAAGGTGAATGTGTCCTAAGAACACTCGCGGTGTCCTGAAATGTTCGCAAATAAACAAGATGGTGGTGTTCTGAAGACGCTTCTAAGAACACTCGCGGTGTCCGGGGAGTGTTTGTAGGGGGTGTCCTGAGGAGGCTGTCCGTATTGTTCTTTGTCAAGTTGAATGTGTCCTAAGAACACTTGCGGTGTCCTGAAATGTTCGCAAATAAACAAAATGGGGGTGTTCTGAAGACGCTTCTAAGAACACTCGCGGTGTCCGGGGAGTGTTCGTAGGGGGTGTCCTGAGGAGGCTGTCCGTATTGTTCTTTGTCAAGGTGAATGTGTCCTAAGAACACTCGCGGTGTCCTGAAATGTTCGCAAATAAACAAGATGGTGGTGTTCTGAAGACGCTGCTAAGAACACTCCCGGTGTACTGGAATGTTCGTAGGGGGTGTCCTTAGGACACTGTCCCTATTGTTCGTTGTTAAGTTGAAAGTGTTGTAAGAACTATCGCGTTGTACTGAAATGTTCGTAGGGGGTGTCCTGAAAACGGTGTCCGTATTGTTCGCTGGCAAGTTCAAAGTGTTCTAAAAACACTCACATTGTTCGCGGACATTAAAAGTTTCCCATAGATCATAGTTGAAATGTCTGACTCTATGGATGTGATATGCTGCGGTGGTTGTTGCCAGGGCATAGAGTCTTGGGTGCATGGCCATTTGGCCATGCACCCAAGACTCTATGCCCTGGCAACAACCACCGCAGGATATCAAATTCATATTTGCTTATAACTTTGGGTGAAAAACAAATGTATAAGGAACAAAGGTATTAGATACTATGGATGTGATATGCTGCTATGGTTGTCCTTATTATTGTATACTTACTGTTTGGTCTAGTAATGGGAGTCCATGTTTTTCTTCTTCATTTCTGTGATAAAAGAAAATAGCATGTTAGTATTAGTATTTTGTAATGACTTATTACATTGTATAAGCAATATACTTTTATTTTTTTTCGACCCTCATATTTAGTACAAATCAGAGTACTGTGCAATTTGCTCAGTTTCTGTATTTGTTGCTAAAATCATTGGGTCTGTGGGAGAAAAAAAAATCCATGTTGGATTAAAAAAAAAACATTTTTCTGTTATGCTACAGTTTATTTGTTTGTTTGTTTTCAGTGTTCACTTGTTGTTTCTGGCTAATGCTTTATACTTTGCTTTGTTGTATTTTTTTTGGAGCAGTAACAGATTCTTCATTTGTTTTGATATTATAAAATTTTGGAGCAGTTAGATACCAATTGGCGTATTCTAACTGTCTATTTTTTAAATATATTTTAGTAGTTTTGATTTACCTATTTGGATATTGTTAAATTGTGGGACAGTTAGATACCAATTGGCGTATTCTAACTGTGTATTTTTTGGCCTAATTTAGTGGTATTCATTTATCTGATTAGTTGTTGTACAATCTTTGAGCTGTTAGATAGCTTTTGGAGTATTCTAACAGTTTATATTTTTTTAACACAAATTTATAATTTTGTGACAGTTAGATACCAATTGGCGTATTCTAAGTGTGTATTTTTTGGTCTAATTTAGTGGTATTCATTTATCTGATTAGTTGTTGTAGAATCTTTGAGCAGTTAGATAGCTTTTGGAGTATTCTAACAGTTTATATTTTTGTAACACAAATTTACTTAAAGGTTTAAATACAGTTTATTTATCAAATTTTGGTTTTAAGAACATCAAATAAGCGTTTGTAAGATTTGCTGGTAATCTCTGCTTTAGAGTAATGATACTATCATTACATTCAAACCATCCACATTTCTTTTTTATGTATGCAGTGTAGTGCCCTGAATTGGTTGTGGCTCCTGCGTGGTAGATTATACCTATTGTTGTGAAGGTTTTCTTACCAAGTGATATTTGACCATGTGTGAATCCAGTCAGCTTGCAGTTGTTTTTGGTACCATCTGCATTGTAACGTAGAAGCATTAGTATTACGTATTTACTATGTGTTTGTATTACTAACGTGGAGCGATTATCTGAGTTGCAGGTAGAGCATAATCTACCATGGTTTGCATTTTGTACAAGTTGCTGAAATGGAATGGATTCACAATTTGGTATTGATATATATATGAAGCGTTCATTGGGGATTTCTTCTTGTGTCACATTGTTGCAGAGAGTGCATGTATGTTTCCACATGTATGAAAGCTGAAAGATTTCATTTATAGGTATGTTTTTGTTTTCCAGTACTTGTAGTAAGTACATTAGAAATTCTTGTGGATCTTCCTGTGAGTTTATAGTGAATTTCACCATTCCAGCACAGTAGTCCATTCCAAAAACACTATCAGGGTAATTCATAGAATTTCGCAGAAAAGTGTCGCAAGCGGCTGGCGCAGAGTGTCCGCATGCGATTGACTGCGCCAGGCACGTGCGCTAAAACCGATTTCCACGCACAGCGTATTCATGGATTTTAGGCTTCCAAACCAGCCGTGGTCGTTACTTGCAGGGTGAGCCTGTCCCCCCATGTGTGGAGGACCAGTCAAGGGCACCCATAATCCCCCCCCTCCCGTTGAGGCTGATGTGGCTGACACCATCCATGCTCAGCCCTTGTTGGACCAGCCCATTGTGGCACCAGACCTGGCTGACTCCATGGCTGACTTCCAGGTCAGCAGGCCTATGACACGTGCGCTGGTGCACGTTGATGTCACCATGCCACGTGCATCTGGGGCAGCAAGGTCATCTGCTGCACCAAGTAGGCAGGGCGGAGAGGCTGCAGGGGCAGCTGCGGCTCCATCCACCCCAGCCCTCACACACCCAGCCAGGACAGTGTCGGTCCTAGTCCATGCTGCTGACATTCCCCCTGACAATATCACACTAGAGCCAATGCCTGCACCAACTCCCATGCTGAGTGTGCAATCCCACTCTCCTCATACAGAGTCCACCAGGGCTCCTGCCCCTAGTGTCCAGAGCGGCGCAGGACACTCAGGATCACCACCACCTTCCAAGCGGAAGAGGAAGAGTGCTCGTCGGGCACAGGCTGATGCCCCAGACACGGCTACACAGTCCGGCCCGTCCAGGAAGCCCAGCTTCACGGATGACGAACTGAATGCACTTGTCGAGTATGTGTCCGCACATGACAACGAGATGGTCATTGTTGCAGGATCCAAGACCACACCTGCACAACGCCAGGCACACTGGCAGACCGTTGCGGACATCGTAAGTGCCCTTGGAATCGTGAGGCGCACAGCCAATGATTGCTATAAGCGCTGGAATGACCTAAAGCGCAGGGCAAAGAGTAAGCTGGCCTCAAGTCATGCCACAACTCTAGTGACTGGAGGTGGGTCTCCAGTAGTAGACATGGAACTCACTCCACATGAGTTAGTCGCTGGGACCTACGTCACGGAGGAACAGATCCAAGGCGTGTGAGATCTGGCTGATTACGACGCATTGTCCGGTGAGTGCACATGCATGTGTGTGTCATCCATGTGCATGGTGTGTGTGTGAGGGCTTCTGTTTGTGTGCCAGGTGAGAGTGTGTGCGCCTGAGTCGTATGGGTCAGCCATGTGCTTCATGCAATACATCCTGCGCAGCTGCATTTGGCCATAGCAGTATCCCTTCTGCCAACAGTAGACATCTAGCCCAACTGCACGCCAGTTGCCCTTGAAGTGTCACCTTGCCACAGCATTGTTGCTTATTTTTCACTGTTCATTCAGTCAGATTGTTTGCATTCCACCACCTTTACTAGGCATGTTGCAGTCCACTAGTCACATGTCTGGCATGGCTATGGTAAAGTGGAGTGACTTTGTTACCTGGATATCATTTGTTCACACATGTCCCTGTGCAATTGGACCATTTCAGACTGGCAGCTCCAGGTGAAAAATCTGACCTGTTAGAATTAGAAAAGCTATTACATGCGGGAACTGGACTGAATGAATAGGCGCTGCCCTCCTCTCCATCTTCACTCAATATCAATGGTACATGCCATCTGTGTGATGGCATGTGTGTTTCACCTGGCAATCACAGGCCAATGTGTGATGCCACTGCCAGGCAGCATGCAGAAAATGTGTTCATCTTCCATCTTGGTGTCATCAGTGTGTGCCATTTGCCTGCCCTTCATATGCAGTGAGGGTGCATGCATGGGAGGGTTTTAGTCATGTGGGACATGTGTCAATCAAGTACTGGTTCTCTTGCTTCTCAGCCCTCATTGTGTGCCATGGTGCTAATGCCTGTTTCCATTTCTTTGTTTTTATGTCTTTGCAGGGGAAGACGCACCTGATACTGCTGGGGTTGTGGAGATGGTGCAGACCCAGGAGGGGTCCGAGGGCCGACCAACCACCAGTGAGGGACGTTGTGTGGTGGTGGGTGAGAACCCACAAGTGCTGCAGGTCGTGCTCTCAAGGGGTGTCTCTGGCTGCACCTCCCCCGAGCTGTACTCAGGTGTTGATTCGGATGAGACCTACGTGCCGTCGCAGGTGAGTGTTCCAGGGAGGGAACCTGTTCTGTCCCACCCACCTGCACCAGGGTCAGAACCCTCAATGGGGATGTCAGTGTTGGCAGCTACGCCTTTGGTGGTTACGGATGCAGGGTCACACTCCGCGACATCTGATCCTGTTCCTGGGCCAGCAGATCAGAGGGGGAATGCAGTCCTGCAGCCTCAGGCAGTGCCGGCACAGCAAGGCGCAGTTCACCTTGCCCCAGACAGGTGTGGTGCCCGCCGACGTGGTGTCCGTACGCCACCTGGCAATACCGCATGGGAGCAATCCATTTACGGTATGGCAACACAACAGGCAGCATCATCCGAGATGATGGCTCAGGCCATGGATAGGGTGGCCACTTCCACTGTCCCCCCTGAAAGGCTGATGGAGCGACTAGAGCAGGCAACCGACTCCATCTGCCAGTCACACAGGGAGGACATGTTGGGGTCCAACAGGGACAGGCGGGCGGCACTGGCAACTCTGCAGGAGGCCATCTCCATTGAGTCCCAGGCCCACAGGGAAGCCCTGAGGCAGGAGCTCCTTCACCTCAGGACGACTCTTGTTGAGCTTGAGGCTTCAACACACCAAAGGACAGAACAGCAGCTGGAGCGTCTCACCCGTACGCTCTCAGCTGAGATGCAGGCAACGAGGGCGGAGGTCCGGGCATCCCGTGAGTTGTTGCATGGGGACCTCCGCACACTCATCCTCCAGAACCAGACCTACCACACCCGCATGCTTGCAGCCATGGAGGAGCAGATTAGGGCCTTGCGTGGGCTGCCTCCCATAGTGCAACCACCTCCGGATGCAGCTGCACAGGGTGATAATAGCGACAGCAGTGATACTCCCACAATAGGGTAGCCGTGTGGGCCATGAGCCCATTGAGGTGTTTTTTTTTCCCAGGACCCACACAGGTGGGTTTTGTTGTGCACCCTGTCCTCGGACCTCCTGGGTGGCCTCCCAAACCCCCCGGGCCCATCAATGGCCATTTTTAATTTTTATTTTTATTTTTTATTTTAATTTTTATTTTTATTTTTAATTTCTAAATATTTTTTCCCAATTTTTTTGGGACAATTTGTTGGCTTCCGTGGTTCCTGTGGGCATACGCAGCATTGTGGCTGGGCACATGCAGGCTTGTCATGTATTTGGTTCAGATGCTTGGGTTTGAGTCACACACACCCCTCCTGCTTCCCGTTTCCATAGGCTTGCAAAGGGTGTGCCCAAGTGACATTGACGTACATGGTGACATTGGACTCCCACTACATGTGTGGGTAGTCTAGTCAATACTGTGTATACATTCCTAGAACACCATTTCCTTGTACGTGCTTTTCGTGGAGAGCGAGTGGGTGAATTCTGTACTTCTTGTCGTTTCACACGCGATTTACTTCACGGCGTTTCAAGTTCGTATTCCCTGTTACCTCTGACAGCTTTTTCTCTTTTTTCTCTTATACTGGTTTACCTGGGCCTGTTCCCTCAAACAGTGTTCCCTTCTACTGTTGTCCTGTCTCCTCAGACAGCGTACACATCTTCTTTTGGCGGGGGTGTTGCCAACCAAACACGCTCCTTTTTCACGCTCTTTTACCTGGCAGACGGTGAGTCACGCACGTATCGAACATCTGTGCTTGCCCCGTGTGTAGCCTACCCCTTCAGAGGTCATTCTAGGCTGCGTGTGACACGCATACGTTCATTCTTGTGTTACTGGGTGCCACAGCGTAGTGCAGGTTTTTCTTTCTGCACACGTGGTCTAGGAGGGGTTGCGTGCACGTCATCTCCCTTTTTTGGGGCTCCTGTGCGTAGCGTGACCCGTCATCTTTCCCCAGGGGTTACAATCAGCCTTGCAAGAGCACTAGGGTACAATTACCATCTGGTACCCAACCCCTTTGACCCCCAATTGCCCAGGACAATAGTTTACAGCCACTCCCATACGCACATTTACATCAGTGCCATGGCTGGGAGGCGAGGATTCCGTAAGGGTGGCAAAGGTGGAAGAGCCACAAGTGGTGGCCGTGGTGGATCCGGTAGGGGACGTGGTCGTTACTTGCAGGGTGAGCCTGTCCCCCCATGTGTGGAGGACCAGTCAAGGGCACCCATAATCCCCCCCCTCCCGTTGAGGCTGATGTGGCTGACACCATCCATGCTCAGCCCTTGTTGGACCAGCCCATTGTGGCAACAGACCTGGCTGACTCCATGGCTGACTTCCAGGTCAGCAGGCCTATGACACATGCGCTGGTGCACGTTGATGTCACCATGCCACGTGCATCTGGGGCAGCAAGGTCATCTGCTGCACCAAGTAGGCAGGGCGGAGAGGCTGCAGGGGCAGCTGCGGCTCCATCCACCCCAGCCCTCACACACCCAGCCAGGACAGTGTCGGTCCTAGTCCATGCTGCTGACATTCCCCCTGACACCATCACACTAGAGCCAATGCCTGCACCAACTCCCATGCTGAGTGTGCAATCCCACTCTCCTCATACAGAGTCCACCAGGGCTCCTGCCCCTAGTGTCCAGAGTGGCGCAGGACACTCAGGATCACCACCACCTTCCAAGCGGAAGAGGAAGAATGCTCGTCGGGCACAGGCTGATGCCCCAGACACGGCTACACAGTCCGGCCCGTCCAGGAAGCCCAGCTTCACGGATGACGAACTGAATGCACTTGTCAAGTATGTGTCCGCACATGACAACGAGATGGTCATTGTTGCAGGATCCAAGACCACACCTGCACAACGCCAGGCACACTGGCAGACCGTTGCGGACATCGTAAGTGCCCTTGGAATCGTGAGGCGCACAGCCAATGATTGCTATAAGCGCTGGAATGACCTAAACCGCAGGGCAAAGAGTAAGCTGGCCTCAAGTCATGCCGCAACTCTAGTGACTGGAGGTGGGTCTCCAGTAGTAGACATGGAACTCACTCCACATGAGTTAGTCGCTGGGACCTACGTCACGGAGGAACAGATCCAAGGCGTGTGAGATCTGGCTGATTACGACGCATTGTCCGGTGAGTGCACATGCATGTGTGTGTCATCCATGTGCATGGTGTGTGTGTGAGGGCTTCTGTTTGTGTGCCAGGTGAGAGTGTGTGCGCCTGAGTCGTATGGGTCAGCCATGTGCTTCATGCAATACATCCTGCGCAGCTGCATTTGGCCATAGCAGTATCCCTTCTGCCAACAGTAGACATCTAGCCCAACTGCACGCCAGTTGCCCTTGAAGTGTCACCTTGCCACAGCATTGTTGCTTATTTTTCACTGTTCATTCAGTCAGATTGTTTGCATTCCACCACCTTTACTAGGCATGTTGCAGTCCACTAGTCACATGTCTGGCATGGCTATGGTAAAGTGGAGTGACTTTGTTACCTGGATATCATTTGTTCACACATGTCCCTGTGCAATTGGACCATTTCAGACTGGCAGCTCCAGGTGAAAAATCTGACCTGTTAGAATTAGAAAAGCTATTACATGCGGGAACTGGACTGAAATAATAGGTGCTGCCCTCCTCTCCATCTTCACTCAATATCAATGGTACATGCCATCTGTGTGATGGCATGTGTGTTTCACCTGGCAATCACAGGCCAATGTGTGATGCCACTGCCAGGCAGCATGCAGAAAATGTGTTCATCTTCCATCTTGGTGTCATCAGTGTGTGCCATTTGCCTGCCCTTCATATGCAGTGAGGGTGCATGCATGGGAGGGTTTTAGTCATGTGGGACATGTGTCAATCAAGTACTGGTTCTCTTGCTTCTCAGCCCTCATTGTGTGCCATGGTGCTAATGCCTGTTTCCATTTCTTTGTTTTTATGTCTTTGCAGGGGAAGACGCACCTGATACTGCTGGGGTTGTGGAGATGGTGCAGACCCAGGAGGGGTCCGAGGGCCGACCAACCACCAGTGAGGGACGTTGTGTGGTGGTGGGTGAGAACCCACAAGTGCTGCAGGTCGCGCTCTCAAGGGGTGTCTCTGGCTGCACCTCCCCCGAGCTGTACTCAGGTGTTGATTCGGATGAGACCTACGTGCCGTCGCAGGTGAGTGTTCCAGGGAGGGAACCTGTTCTGTCCCACCCACCTGCACCAGGGTCAGAACCCTCAATGGGGATGTCAGTGTTGGCAGCTACGCCTTTGGTGGTTACGGATGCAGGGTCACACTCCGCGACATCTGATCCTGTTCCTGGGCCAGCAGATCAGAGGGGGAATGCAGTCCTGCAGCCTCAGGCAGTGCCGGCACAGCAAGGCGCAGTTCACCTTGCCCCAGACAGGTGTGGTGCCCGCCGACGTGGTGTCCGTACGCCACCTGGCAATACCGCATGGGAGCAATCCATTTACGGTATGGCAACACAACAGGCAGCATCATCCGAGATGATGGCTCAGGCCATGGATAGGGTGGCCACTTCCACTGTCCCCCCTGAAAGGCTGATGGAGCGACTAGAGCAGGCAACCGACTCCATCTGCCAGTCACACAGGGAGGACATGTTGGGGTCCAACAGGGACAGGCGGGCGGCACTGGCAACTCTGCAGGAGGCCATCTCCATTGAGTCCCAGGCCCACAGGGAAGCCCTGAGGCAGGAGCTCCTTCACCTCAGGACGACTCTTGTTGAGCTTGAGGCTTCAACACACCAAAGGACAGAACAGCAGCTGGAGCGTCTCACCCGTACGCTCTCAGCTGAGATGCAGGCAACGAGGGCGGAGGTCCGGGCATCCCGTGAGTTGTTGCATGGGGACCTCCGCACACTCATCCTCCAGAACCAGACCTACCACACCCGCATGCTTGCAGCCATGGAGGAGCAGATTAGGGCCTTGCGTGGGCTGCCTCCCATAGTGCAACCACCTCCGGATGCAGCTGCACAGGGTGATAATAGCGACAGCAGTGATACTCCCACAATAGGGTAGCCGTGTGGGCCATGAGCCCATTGAGGTGTTTTTTTTTCCCAGGACCCACACAGGTGGGTTTTGTTGTGCACCCTGTCCTCGGACCTCCTGGGTGGCCTCCCAAACCCCCCGGGCCCATCAATGGCCATTTTTAATTTTTATTTTTATTTTTTATTTTAATTTTTATTTTTATTTTTAATTTCTAAATATTTTTTCCCAATTTTTTTGGGACAATTTGTTGGCTTCCGTGGTTCCTGTGGGCATACGCAGCATTGTGGCTGGGCACATGCAGGCTTGTCATGTATTTGGTTCAGATGCTTGGGTTTGAGTCACACACACCCCTCCTGCTTCCCGTTTCCATAGGCTTGCAAAGGGTGTGCCCAAGTGACATTGACGTACATGGTGACATTGGACTCCCACTACATGTGTGGGTAGTCTAGTCAATACTGTGTATACATTCCTAGAACACCATTTCCTTGTACGTGCTTTTCGTGGAGAGCGAGTGGGTGAATTCTGTACTTCTTGTCGTTTCACACGCGATTTACTTCACGGCGTTTCAAGTTCGCATTCCCTGTTACCTCTGACAGCTTTTTCTCTTTTTTCTCTTATACTGGTTTACCTGGGCCTGTTCCCTCAAACAGTGTTCCCTTCTACTGTTGTCCTGTCTCCTCAGACAGCGTACACATCTTCTTTTGGCGGGGGTGTTGCCAACCAAACACGCTCCTTTTTCACGCTCTTTTACCTGGCAGACGGTGAGTCACGCACGTATCGAACATCTGTGCTTGCCCCGTGTGTAGCCTACCCCTTCAGAGGTCATTCTAGGCTGCGTGTGACACGCATACGTTCATTCTTGTGTTACTGGGTGCCACAGCGTAGTGCAGATTTTTCTTTCTGCACACGTGGTCTAGGAGGGGTTGCGTGCACGTCATCTCCCTTTTTTGGGGCTCCTGTGCATAGCATGACCCGTCATCTTTCCCCAGGGGTTACAATCAGCCTTGCAAGAGCACTAGGGTACAATTACCATCTGGTACCCAACCCCTTTGACCCCCAATTGCCCAGGACAATAGTTTACAGCCACTCCCATACGCACATTTACATCAGTGCCATGGCTGGGAGGCGAGGATTCCGTAAGGGTGGCAAAGGTGGAAGAGCCACAAGTGGTGGCCGTGGTGGATCCGGTAGGGGACGTGGTCGTTACTTGCAGGGTGAGCCTGTCCCCCCATGTGTGGAGGACCAGTCAAGGGCACCCATAATCCCCCCCCTCCCGTTGAGGCTGATGTGGCTGACACCATCCATGCTCAGCCCTTGTTGGACCAGCCCATTGTGGCAACAGACCTGGCTGACTCCATGGCTGACTTCCAGGTCAGCAGGCCTATGACACATGCGCTGGTGCACGTTGATGTCACCATGCCACGTGCATCTGGGGCAGCAAGGTCATCTGCTGCACCAAGTAGGCAGGGCGGAGAGGCTGCAGGGGCAGCTGCGGCTCCATCCACCCCAGCCCTCACACACCCAGCCAGGACAGTGTCGGTCCTAGTCCATGCTGCTGACATTCCCCCTGACACCATCACACTAGAGCCAATGCCTGCACCAACTCCCATGCTGAGTGTGCAATCCCACTCTCCTCATACAGAGTCCACCAGGGCTCCTGCCCCTAGTGTCCAGAGCGGCGCAGGACACTCAGGATCACCACCACCTTCCAAGCGGAAGAGGAAGAGTGCTCGTCGGGCACAGGCTGATGCCCCAGACACGGCTACACAGTCCGGCCCGTCCAGGAAGCCCAGCTTCACGGATGACGAACTGAATGCACTTGTCGAGTATGTGTCCGCACATGACAACGAGATGGTCATTGTTGCAGGATCCAAGACCACACCTGCACAACGCCAGGCACACTGGCAGACCGTTGCGGACATCGTAAGTGCCCTTGGAATCGTGAGGCGCACAGCCAATGATTGCTATAAGCGCTGGAATGACCTAAAGCGCAGGGCAAAGAGTAAGCTGGCCTCAAGTCATGCCGCAACTCTAGTGACTGGAGGTGGGTCTCCAGTAGTAGACATGGAACTCACTCCACATGAGTTAGTCGCTGGGACCTACGTCACGGAGGAACAGATCCAAGGCGTGTGAGATCTGGCTGATTACGACGCATTGTCCGGTGAGTGCACATGCATGTGTGTGTCATCCATGTGCATGGTGTGTGTGTGAGGGCTTCTGTTTGTGTGCCAGGTGAGAGTGTGTGCGCCTGAGTCGTATGGGTCAGCCATGTGCTTCATGCAATACATCCTACGCAGCTGCATTTGGCCATAGCAGTATCCCTTCTGCCAACAGTAGACATCTAGCCCAACTGCACGCCAGTTGCCCTTGAAGTGTCACCTTGCCACAGCATTGTTGCTTATTTTTCACTGTTCATTCAGTCAGATTGTTTGCATTCCACCACCTTTACTAGGCATGTTGCAGTCCACTAGTCACATGTCTGGCATGGCTATGGTAAAGTGGAGTGACTTTGTTACCTGGATATCATTTGTTCACACATGTCCCTGTGCAATTGGACCATTTCAGACTGGCAGCTCCAGGTGAAAAATCTGACCTGTTAGAATTAGAAAAGCTATTACATGCGGGAACTGGACTGAATGAATAGGTGCTGCCCTCCTCTCCATCTTCACTCAATATCAATGGTACATGCCATCTGTGTGATGGCATGTGTGTTTCACCTGGCAATCACAGGCCAATGTGTGATGCCACTGCCAGGCAGCATGCAGAAAATGTGTTCATCTTCCATCTTGGTGTCATCAGTGTGTGCCATTTGCCTGCCCTTCATATGCAGTGAGGGTGCATGCATGGGAGGGTTTTAGTCATGTGGGACATGTGTCAATCAAGTACTGGTTCTCTTGCTTCTCAGCCCTCATTGTGTGCCATGGTGCTAATGCCTGTTTCCATTTCTTTGTTTTTATGTCTTTGCAGGGGAAGACGCACCTGATACTGCTGGGGTTGTGGAGATGGTGCAGACCCAGGAGGGGTCCGAGGGCCGACCAACCACCAGTGAGGGACGTTGTGTGGTGGTGGGTGAGAACCCACAAGTGCTGCAGGTCGTGCTCTCAAGGGGTGTCTCTGGCTGCACCTCCCCCGAGCTCTACTCAGGTGTTGATTCGGATGAGACCTACGTGCCGTCGCAGGTGAGTGTTCCAGGGAGGGAATCTGTTCTGTCCCACCCACCTGCACCAGGGTCAGAACCCTCAATGGGGATGTCAGTGTTGGCAGCTACGCCTTTGGTGGTTACGGATGCAGGGTCACACTCCGCGACATCTGATCCTGTTCCTGGGCCAGCAGATCAGAGGGGGAATGCAGTCCTGCAGCCTCAGGCAGTGCCGGCACAGCAAGGCGCAGTTCACCTTGCCCCAGACAGGTGTGGTGCCCGCCGACGTGGTGTCCATACGCCACCTGGCAATACCGCATGGGAGCAATCCATTTACGGTATGGCAACACAACAGGCAGCATCATCCGAGATGATGGCTCAGGCCATGGATAGGGTGGCCACTTCCACTGTCCCCCCTGAAAGGCTGATGGAGCGACTAGAGCAGGCAACCGACTCCATCTGCCAGTCACACAGGGAGGACATGTTGGGGTCCAACAGGGACAGGCGGGCGGCACTGGCAACTCTGCAGGAGGCCATCTCCATTGAGTCCCAGGCCCACAGGGAAGCCCTGAGGCAGGAGCTCCTTCACCTCAGGACGACTCTTGTTGAGCTTGAGGCTTCAACACACCAAAGGACAGAACAGCAGCTGGAGCGTCTCACCCGTACGCTCTCAGCTGAGATGCAGGCAATGAGGGCGGAGGTCCGGGCATCCCGTGAGTTGTTGCATGGGGACCTCCGCACACTCATCCTCCAGAACCAGACCTACTACACCCGCATGCTTGCAGCCATGGAGGAGCAGACTAGGGCCTTGCGTGGGCTGCCTCCCATAGTGCAACCACCTCCGGATGCAGCTGCACAGGGTGATAATAGCGACAGCAGTGATACTCCCACAATAGGGTAGCCGTGTGGGCCATGAGCCCATTGAGGTGTTTTTTTTTCCCAGGACCCACACAGGTGGGTTTTGGTGTGCACCCTGTCCTCGGACCTCCTGGGTGGCCTCCCAAACCCCCCCGGGCCCATCAATGGCCATTTTTGATTTTTATTTTTTATTTTTATTTTTATTTTTATTTTTAATTTCTAAATATTTTTTCCCAATTTTTTTGGGACAATTTGTTGGCTTCCGTGGTTCCTGTGGGCATACGCAGCATTGTGGCTGGGCACATGCAGGCTTGTCATTTATTTGGTTCAGATGCTTGGGTTTTAGTCACACACACCCCTCCTGCTTCCCGTTTCCATGGGCTTGCAAAGGGTGTGCCCAAGTGACATTGACGTACATGGTGACATTGGACTCCCACTACATGTGTGGGTAGTCTAGTCAATACTGTGTATACATTCCTAGTGCATATTGCTGTTGTGTTGTACACTGCATGTTGCATTGATGTGTCACTCATCATCTGTGTCTACCTCCCAATTTGCAGGTCCCTTCCTCATGTCTTCACAAGGCCCTCTAGTCTGGAGATGGGGTCCATGTTGGCAGCAGTGCAGCTACAACTCTACATGGCGCCAACACTGCACAGTTGGTAGTGGTGGGAGTGCAGGCATTTCCAGGTGGTGAGACTACTAATATATAACATTTGTGATGTCATGTTAATGGTAGTACCTGCTCAAGTTTGTTGTTGGTCCTGCATTACTGTGAGCATTTCAGGTGTTGCAAGTTTCAATTAGGGACACTCTACATTGCGACACTAGTGTCATGTTGTGGGGATTACTTTGTTTACCTGCAAATAGCATGACATGGCACGGTGTGTCGTGTGGCGGTGCTGGGGATGGGTTGGCTGACATGGCACTGTCCTCTTGTTGAATTTTGCAAGTGTGTATTCATTTTAGCTGCTTGAATGTGTTACTTCACAAAACTGCATTGGTGGTGTCTGTGTGGGTAGGGATGCACACATTGTGACACTTCCAGGTGTACAATCTCAGGCTGATATGGTTTTCACGGTTCATTCTCCAGACATTCAGGATCAGTGTCAGGTTGAGTCATCATTGATTGTCAGATGGAATGTGCCAGCGCAGTGTGCACTCCACAGGGGTGTGATTTCTATGTGAAGTAATTAGCCACTAGCTGTGTACGGGCTGCCTCCCCCGTGCCCTTTCCCCTCCCATGCGCGGCGGCTGTGCATGTGGTTGGGGATGTGGGGCCACCACCATGTCCACGGCCAGGCCCCGGCGTGTTGCAACGTTGTGCAGGACACATGCTGCCACTATGATCCTGCACACTACTGAGGGAGCGTACAACAGCTGCCTGCCAGAACGGTCAAGGGAGCGAAAGCGTGACTTTAGCACTCCGAATGTGCGCTCCACTATGCCCCGGGTTCTAATGTGGGCTGTGTTATATCTTACCTCGGGTGGCGTGGTGGGGTTCCGAATTGGCGTCATCATGCGGGGGCTGAGAGGGTAGGCACTGTCCCCTGTGGAGGTGGTGATTGGTATCATTGGTGGGGTTGTGACCTTGCTCAGTATCTGACATGCATGCATGTGCAGTGGCATTCATACTCACCAAGCAGCCATGTATCGCCATGCCGCCCAGCTCCTAGGTCCCGGCTTAGGGTGGACATTCGGTAAATGAAGCTGTCGTGGGTGGACCCGGGATAGTTGGCATATACTGAGGTGATGATTCCCTTGGCATTACATACTACCTGCACGTTGATGGAATGCCAGTGCTTGCGGTTCCTATAGATGTGCTCAGATGCCCTGGGGGGACGTAGAGCCACATGGGTGCAGTCGATGGCACCTAGCACTTTGGGGAATCGTGCCACAGCATAAAAATCCAGGGCGGCAGCATGCCTTTCTGCAGGGGTTCTGGGCAGGTATATGTGCCTGCGACTGATGGGCGTGCAGTGATGATGTTCAAGACCTGGTGTAGGCAGCGTGACTGGGTGGCCTCTGATACACCACCCACAATGGCACTTGTCCGCTGAAATGATCCAGTGGCTAAGAAGTGCAGTACATTGAGGACCTTCTCCAGGGGGCTGAGTGCTTGGGAGCACAGGGTGGGTGATGTGAGGTCATCCTCCCACTCACTCACCAGGTCCAGTATAATGTGTGGTGGAAACCTGTACCTCCCATGCACCTGGTCATCAGGCATCCCGAAAAGGCTAGTTCTGGGTGTGAATATTCTGGCCCTGACTATCCTCCTCCTCCTCCTTTGGTAGGCCACGCCCACTGCTGCTAGGAACGGTATGTTCATCCTGGGTCTGAGCTTGTTATTTTGTTAGCGCGCAAATTAATGCGTTGCGCGTGTTGAAGGCGAGCGTGTGACCCGCGCACCCCTGAAATCCAGTACCCAGTCCAATAGCGTGTGGAAATTCCCGCGCACCCCGGGATACAGGTGCGCTGACGTACTTGCGTGTGTAAGTGTCCGTGCACCCCTGATATACACGTACATAGGCCAATCGCGTGTACGCGCACTTTTGTCCAATTACACGTGATGACACCCTGACGTGCTGTCCAATTACACGCGATGACACTCTGACGTGCAGTCTTTCCACGTGTGCTCTGTCATCATGTGCTGTGTGGGAAACACCCGTGCGGGTCACGTCACAGACGCGTTTACGCGCTGAGGGCCTTTGGTCCAATAGAATCGCGTATGCGTGCTGACGCGTTTACGCGCTGAGGGCCTTTGGTCCAATAGAATCGCATATGCGTGCTGACGCGCTTACGCGCTAAGGGCCTTTCCTTGATTTTCACGCTGACGTGCAGGATTTTCACGTGCCAAATCACTCCGTACCAAGCTGGCCACGCGTAAGCACACAGAAGACCACGCTCCTGCCCAGAAGGCCGAACTACTGCCCCCCCAGAGCCCTGAGCACGCTCCCACCTGCCATCTGCTGCTGCCTGACTGCCTGCTGCCCACGTGCACTGCCATTTGCTGCCTGCACATCAGCCAGGGGTGCTGTTGCTGTGACCACCCCTGCTGGAACCGAAGACTCCCGACTGGAATTCCATCGCTCCACAGCCCAGCCCCAGGACCCAGTTGCCCACCCACTCCTGCCTCTGGGGTTGTCATGTCGGGGCAAACACCATCTGTGACCACTGACAACCCCCGGCCAGAGAGGCAGAGGGGCACCAGCTTCAGTGCCACCGAAGTTGGTGTCCTGGTGGAGCAAGTCCTGGGGCAGTATGATGCCCTCTTCGGAAGTTCCCGCGCCCACAAGGAAGGACGGACTCGGATCTGGACTGACATCGTGACTGCCATCAACGCGGAGGGGGTGGCAGTCCGGGACTTACAACATGTCAGGAAGCGCTGGGAGGACTTCAGGTCCAGGACCCTGAACAAGGCCCGGCGCCTCTTGAAGGCAGCGGATGCCAAGGGGCGCCGGGGCCACTTGTCGGAAGAACAGATGGGGGTCCTGGAACGCATATCCCTAGCGCTCCACGTCCAGGTCCTAGAGAAGCAGACCCGTCTGGAGTCGAGCAGTGAGTGTACATGCATCCTGATTGTGAGCAGTGCGTGTGGTGATTATTCGGTATTGTGCAGGTTGCACATCTGTTTGTATGGGGTCGAGTATGGGTGGGGGTGTACAGGGCCGTGGGGCTGACACATGCGAGGGCTGTAATGTGTGAGACATGGATGGTGCTTGTGTGTGTAGGCTTGCATGGCAAATGCAGTTGTGCGTGCACACATGTTTGGATGAATGTGTATGTAAGTAGACATGTCCGTGATGTCACGCATGTATGTTGTTTTCGGCAGCATGTATGAGCACTGTGTACATGTGCATGTGTGTGTATTTGACAAGGGTGCAACAGTGATGCAACATGGATGCATGTGACAGCGGTATGTGGAAGCCTGATTGGCAGATGTGACATGGATGCCAGTCTGAACAGTGCGACACTTGGCAGAGGTGTACACATGCATGCAAGTGTGGTGGTGTGTGTACATGTGTGGTGCACTTCCTGTGTTGCATGTGATGTCTGGCTCCCCTTTGGCTGCTGATGCTGTTGTATGTGTAGGGATGGTGGTGGCAGTTGCGATATGGCTGTGGTATGGCTCATGTGTGCGAGTTGCAATGACATGTGTGTTGGGGATTGTGATGACATGTCTGAGGTTTGCCAATGCCACTCATGTGCAACTGTCATGTGTGTATGTGTCCATTGTACAGTGCCCTGATGCCTGTGTTTTGTTTCTCCCTGTCTGCAGCGTCAACTGATGAAGAGGGCGGAGAAGGTGCTGTGGAGCACAGCGGCGGGGATCCGACCGCCAGCCGGAGACGCAAGGTCCGGCTCCCCTCCCGTGTTGTCATCTCGTCGGGGAGTGAGGAATCCGGTGACGCGTCCCAGGCCGCAGCTGCCGGGGGGAGGTCCAAGAGGCGGAGGTTGCAGTTGGACTCCTCGGCAGCAGAAGGGGCAGCTGGGACCCCACAGGGCCCAACAGGGGAAGATGGCACAGAGTCATCCAGGTTGGTGGGGGGTTTGGTGGAGGAGGAGGCCATGCAAGCACCAGAGACGGGGTCTGGAGGTGGGGATCCCACTGGTGCTAGTGGTGCAGTGCAGGACCAGGGACAGGAGGCAGCACAGGCCGCCGCGGAGGTGCCTGTGTGCAATCCTGTCCCCGATCCTGTCCCTGCATCATCTTGCACCAGCAGGGATGCCTACGTCCAGACCCGTTTTCAGGCAGGGGATGAGCTGACGTCAACTGGCCTTCCTCTGCCTGCGGACATGGCCATCCAGGTCCGGGTTGAGCCTGTCCTGGCTGGTGTGGCGTTGCGTCAACGGGCCATGCGAGGTGACCTGCAGTCTTTTCATGGAGAGACTGCACGTCATCTCGAATGGCTCGTTGACCACGTCAGCCTGCTGGGACAGGTCACCCAGGCCGGATTCCGCCGTCTGATGGGGCTTGCTCCGACCCCCTCCTCAACTGGACCCCCTACGCGCCAGTCGTCCTCTGTGCCATCTTCCCACCCATCAGTCACCTGGGTGCCCTGTGGAGCTGCCTCTGACGGTGCGGCCAGGCTGGTGGAGGAGGCATCCCTGCCACAGTCGGGAGTCGGAGGTCCAGCAGGGGTGGCCACATCAACAACTGCACCCCAGCCGGCGGAGGATGTGCAGGCAGCAGGAGGCAGTGCATGGGCAGAGGCAGAGCAGCAGCAGCAACATGGTGGGAGACATGAAGGCTCGGGGCTTTCGACATCGGAGGAGCAGGCATCGGCCGGAGGGCAGGGGGACCCAGGACAGAGAGTGTCTTCCGTGTGGCAGCGGTTGGGCCACGCCATAGGTGCGGAGCAGCGGCGGGCGGAAGAGGCGCGGCTCACAATGGTCAGGGCGGAGAACTCCATGCGGAGGGCCCTGAGGCGGGCCGAGTGCCTCGAGGCAATCCGCAGGGGGTTGGAGGAGGACACGGCGTCGTCCCTACGGACCCTCGGGGCCATGGAACTGGACCGCCTCCGGGACATCGAACAGGAGTTCGATGATGCCCTGGCCCGGGACACCACGGAGTGAGCCGCTGGACTTGCCCGCCGCCTTTGTATATAGTTCTTTAGTTTTAGGTTTCCTTTGTTTCTTATTATGATTTGGAGTCAACGGACACTGCTCCACTTTTTGTATATAGTTGATTTTTAGTTAGGTTTTTTAGTAGGTTTCCTTTGTTCAGTTGGGCTCATGGACCCTTGGTAATTTTTTACATAGTTCTTTATTGCATAGCGATTTTTTTACATTTGACTTTGGACGACATTTTTTTGGATTCTGATTTGCAGTTTTTTTTTTAATACGGACATGCAGCTTATTTTTTCTCATTCCCATTGTAGTTTGTTTCCTTTCTTTAGCATTCTTTATTTTTTTCAATACAATTTTGTTTCCATACTTCACTGTGCGGTATCATCTCATTGCTTTCATGCATGTCATGTTGGGTGTTTTCCCATTCAATTGCAACCATTGTGTGTGACGGACATGGGTTCATTAGCTTCATGAACATTGGGGGTGTAACATGTGATTTCCATTTCCATGTGGGTGAATGGGTTACTTGGTAGGGCTTTTTGGCTGTGGAGGCTGACCATTACGCACATGATTGGGGATTGTGAGGACCTGGTGGGGGCTGCCAATGGTGGCAGGGGGGTGGGGGTGGTGGGAGACATGAGTGGGGGCCTGGTGGAGGGTGCCCCTGGTGGCTGGGGGGTGGGGGTGGTGGGAGATATGGGTGGGGGCCTGGTGGGGGCTGCCAATGGTGGCAGGGGGGTGGGGGTGGTGGGAGACATGAGTGGGGGCCTGGTGGAGGGTGCCCCTGGTGGCTGGGGGGTGGGGGTGGTGGGAGATATGGGTGGGGGCCTGGTGGGGGCTGCCCATGGTGGCAGGGGGGTGGGGGTGGTGGGAGACATGAGTGGGGGCCTGGTGGAGGCTGCCCCTGGTGGCTGGGGGGTGGGGGTGGTGGGAGACATGAGTGGGGGCCTGGTGGAGGGTGCCCCTGCACTGCTGGGGGTGGTCGGAGACATGAGTGGGGGCCTGGTGGAGGCTGCCCCTGGTGGCTGGGGGGTGGGGGTGGTGGGAGACATGGGTGGGGGCCTGGTGGGGGCTGCCCATGGTGGCAGGGGGGTGGGGGTGGTGTCAGACATGAGTGGGGGCCTGCTGGAGGCTGCCCCTGGTGGCTGGGGGGTGGGGGTGGTGGGAGACATGAGTGGGGGCCTGCTGGAGGCTGCCCCTGGTGGCTGGGGGGTGGGGGTGGTGGGAGACATGGGTGGGGGCCTAGTGGGGGCTGCCCATGGTGGCAGGGGGGTGGGGGTGGTGGGAGACATGAGTGGGGGCCTGGTGGAGGCTGCCCCTGGTGGCTGGGGGGTGGGGGTGGTGGGAGACAAGAGTGGGTATCTGGTGGAGGCTGCCCCTGCACTGCTGGGAGGTGGGGTGGTGGGAGACATGAGTGGGGGCCTGGTGGAGGCTGCCCCTGCACTGCTGGGGGGTGGGGGTGGTGGGAGACATGAGTGGGGGCCTGGTGGAGGCTGCCCCTGCACTGCTGGGGGGTGGGGGTGGTGGGAGACATGGGGTGGGCCTGGTGGAGGCTGCCCATGG
Source organism: Ambystoma mexicanum (assembly GCF_040938575.1). Taxonomy (NCBI): domain Eukaryota; kingdom Metazoa; phylum Chordata; class Amphibia; order Caudata; family Ambystomatidae; genus Ambystoma; species Ambystoma mexicanum. Next base: position 186,697,437 of record NC_090935.1, read on the forward strand.
TGGCAGGGGGGTGGGGGTGGTGGGAGACATGAGTGGGGGCCTGGTGGAGGCGGCCCCTGCACTGCTGGGGGGTGGGGGTGGTGGGAGACATTAGTGGGAGCCTGGTGGAGGGTGCCCCTGCACTGCTGGGGGGTGGGGGTGGTGGGAGACATGAGTGGGGGCCTGGTGGAGGCTGCCCCTGGTGGCTGGGGGGTGGGGGTGGTGGGAGACATGGGTGGGGGCCTGGTGGGGGCTGCACATGGTGGCAGGGGGGTGGGGGTGGTGTCAGACATGAGTGGGGGCCTGGTGGAGGCTGCCCCTGGTGGCTGGGGGGTGGGGGTGGTGGGAGACATGAGTGGGGGCCTGCTGGAGGCTGCCCCTGGTGGCTGGGGGGTGGGGGTGGTGGGAGACATGGGTGGGGGCCTGGTGGGGGCTGCCCATGGTGGCAGGGGGGTGGGGGTGGTGGGAGACATGAGTGGGGGCCTGGTGGAGGCTGCCCCTGGTGGCTGGGGGGTGGGGGTGGTGGGAGACAAGAGTGGGTATCTGGTGGAGGCTGCCCCTGCACTGCTGGGAGGTGGGGTGGTGGGAGAGATGAGTGGGGGCCTGGTGGAGGCTGCCCCTGCACTGCTGGGGGGTGGGGGTGGTGGGAGACATGAGTGGGGGCCTGGTGGAGGCTGCCCCTGCACTGCTGGGGGGTGGGGGTGGTGGGAGACATGGGGGGGGCCTGGTGGAGGCTGCCCATGGTGGCTGGGGGGTGGGGGTGGTGGGAGACAAGAGTGGGTATCTGGTGGAGGCTGCCCCTGCACTGCTGGGGGGTGGGGTGGTGGGAGACATGAGTGGGGGCCTGGTGGAGGCTGCCCCTGCACTGCTGGGGGGTGGGGGTGGTGGGAGACATGAGTGGGGGCCTGGTGGAGGCTGCCCCTGCACTGCTGGGGGGTGGGGGTGGTGGGAGACATGGGGGGGGCCTGGTGGAGGCTGCCCATGGTGGCAGGGGGGTGGGGGTGGTGGGAGACGTGAGTGGGGGCCTGGTGGAGGCTGCCCCTGCACTGCTGGGGGGTGGGGGTGGTGGGAGACATGAGTGGGGGCCTGGTGGAGGGTGCCCCTGCACTGCTGGGGGGTGGGGGTGGTGGGAGACATGAGTGGGGGCCTGGTGGAGGCTGCCCCTGCACTGCTGGTGGGTGGGGGTGGTGGGAGACATGAGTGGGGGCCTGGTGGAGGCTGCCCCTGGTGGCTGGGGGGTGGGGGTGGTGGGAGACATGGGTGGGGGCCTGGTGGGGGCTGCCCATGGTGGCAGGGGGGTGGGGGTGGTGGGAGACATGAGTGGGGGCCTGGTGGAGGCTGCCCCTGGTGGATGGGGGGTGGGGGTGGTGGGAGACATGAGTGGGGGCCTGGTGGAGGCTGCCCCTGCACTGCTGGGGGGTGGGGGTGGTGGGAGACATGAGTGGGGGCCTGGTGGAGCCTGTCCCTGCACTGCTGGGGGGTGGTGGGAGACATGAGTGGGGGCCTGGTGGAGGCTGCCCCTGCACTGCTGGCGGCTGGGGGTGGTGGGAGACATGAGTGTGGGCCTGGTGGAGGCTGCCCCTGGTGGCTGGGGGGTGGGGGTGGTGAGAGACATGAGTGGGGGCCTGGTGGAGGCTGCCCCTGCACTGCTGGGGGGTGGGGGTGGTGGGAGACATGAGTGGGGGCCTAGTGGAGGCTGCCCCTGCACTGCTGGGGGGTGGGGGTGGTGGGAGACATGAGTGGGGGCCTGGTGGAGGCTGCCCCTGCACTGCTGGGGGGTGGGGGTGGTGGGAGACATGAGTGGGGACCTGGTGGAGGCTGCCCCTGCACTGCTGGGGGGTGGGGGTGGTGTTAGACATGAGTGGGGGCCTGGTGGAGGCTGCACCTGCACTGCTGGGGGGTGGGGGTGGTGGGAGACATGGGTGGGGGCCTGGTGGGGGCTGCCCATGGTGGCAGGGTGGTGGGGGTGGTGGGAGACATGAGTGGGGGCCTGGTGGTGGGTGCCCCTGGTGGCTGGGGGGTGGGGGTGGTGGGAGACATGAGTGGGGGCCTGGTGGAGGCTGCCCCTGCACTGCTGGGGGTGGGGGTGGTGGGAGACATGAGTGGGGGCCTAGTGGAGGCTGCCCCTGCACTGCTGGGGGGTGGGGGTGGTGGGAGACATGAGTGGGGGCCTGGTGGAGGCTGCCCCTGCACTGCTGGGGGGTGGGGGTGGTGGGAGACATGAGTGGGGGCCTGGTGGAGGCTGCCCCTGCACTGCTGGGGGGTGGGGGTGGTGTTAGACATGAGTGGGGGCCTGGTGGAGGCTGCCCCTGCACTGCTGGGGGGTGGGGGTGGTGGGAGACATGGGTGGGGGCCTGGTGGGGGCTGCCCATGGTGGCAGGGTGGTGGGGGTGGTGGGAGACATGAGTGGGGGCCTGGTGGTGGGTGCCCCTGGTGGCTGGGGGTGGGGGTTTTGGGAGACATGCATTGTTGATCAGTAGTGCAAGGTGACATGTGGCTGGTGGCTGGGGGGCATGCCCATGGTGGATGGGCTGCCGGCGGGGCATGACCAGGGGTGCAGGGTAGTCCCCCGTGGTGTGGGCTGCCTGCAGGGGCCGTGGAGGTTGTGGAGCGTACACCTGGGAGGACCCACATGGCCAATTCACGTGTGGTACTCCCCAGAACCCCTGAAATACACATACCGTGCTGAAATCGTGTGTGGAACTTCCCGCGCACCCCTGAAATACACGTACCCTGCTCGCACTGGGCCAATCGCGTGTGGAACTTCCCGCGCACCCCTGCAATACACGTACCCTGATGAAATCGCGTGTGGAACTTCCCGCGCACCTCTGAAATACACATACCTTGCTGTAATCGCATGTGGAAATTCCCGCGCACCCCTGAAATACACGTACCCTGCTCGCACTGGGCCAATCGCGTGTGGGACTTCCCGCGCACCCCTGAAATACACGTACCCTGATGAAATCGCGTGTGGACCTTCCCGCGCACCCCTGAAATACACATACCCTGCTGAAATCGCGTGTGGAAATTCCCGCGCACCCCTGAAATACACGTACCCTGCTCGCACTGGGCCAATCGCGTGTGGAACTTCCCACGCACCCCTGAAATACACGTACCCTGATGAAATCGCGTGTGCAACTTCCTGCGCACCCCTGAAATACACATACCCTGCTGAAATCGCGTGTGGAACTTCCCGCGCACCCCTGAAATACACATACCCTTCTCGCACTGGGCCAATCGCGTGTGGAACTTCCCGCGCACCCCTGAAATACACGTACCCTGATGAAATTGCGTGTGAAAGTTCCCGCGCACCCCTGAAATACACATACCCTGCTGAAATCGCGTGTGGAAATTCCTGCGCACCCGTGAAATACACGTACTCTGCTCGCACTGGGCCAATCGCGTGTGGAACTTCCCGCACACCCCTGAAATACACGTACCCTGATGAAATCGCGTGTGGAACTTCCCGCGCACCCCTGAAATACACGTACCCTGCTCGCACTGGGCCAATCGCGTGTGGAACTTCCCGCGCACCCCTGAAATACACGTACCCTGATGAAATCGCGTGTGGAACTTCCCGCGCACCCCTGAAATCCACGTACCCGGCCAAATCGCGTGTGAGACTTCCCGCGCACCCCGGTATACACGCACACATATTTTTTGTCAGCGGGTGTCCGTGTTTGTGGGTACCCCTTTGCACGTCATTTGTCCTGGAGGGCCACAGTATAGGACATTCATCATGGCAGTATATAGGTGCTATTTGTTGGCGCACCTTTTGGCGCACATTTCTTGCAGCCGCAGAGACGCTACCGCCTGCTTTCTTGTGGCGGTCGTGTTTGTGCCTGTGCGCTGGTTTGAGCATGCGCTTTTTTGCCCTATTCTATTCCATGAATACGTGTTGTAGGCGAGCGTGTGGGCGTTCCGCGCCCTTGTGCCCTGTACTTCCCCCGTGACGCCCACTTTTTGGCAAGTTGTTCCCCATTCCGAGTGTTACGCCTGTGTTCCGCCTACTTTTGTTGCGTGCGCCGCGCTATGTGCGATTTTCACTGTGGCCTGTGCGATTTTCGCTGTGACCTGGCGCACGCAGTTAGATGGCCTGTGCGCCAACGTGCGCCGCGCACTTTTTTATCGCACATCCGCTGGTTTTCTCGCGCACGGCCTTCCATGAATCGATGTGCGCTGCTTTTCATGCGATTTTCGCACTTGCACTGCGATTTTCGCTATTCCACTGCGATTCGCACGTTTTTGCCCACTTGCGCCGCGCTAATTATTCCATGAATCGGCCTGTATATGTGTTGTCAGGATTGTTTGCTGCATTTCTGTGAAGTACTAACATTTGCAAACACAATGGGTCTGTACTGTGTGAGTAAATGTTGTCAACAATTGGTGGTAATTGAAATAGAATATTCATTGCTACATTTGCATAGCAACTTACACCAACTATATTTGAGAATTTAAATGGTCCAAGTAGTTCTGTATCTAACTGCTTTTTTTGGAGTTTGTCTTCCTTCTTTAAAGAAGTACCTGGTTTACTTTCTCTAATTGATTCTTTTTTGTTTGTTGTACTTGATGAAGTATTAGTTTCTTTTACTCTCTTTGGAGGATTTGCAGTGACGTCCTGTTGCATTTCTGTTTGATTTAGTTTTCTTTTACAACGTTTTAGTTTTTGTGGAACAGAATATGTGTTTAGATGGGGAGTGTATAGTGAGCGAAGTCTATTATATTCTTAAATGCAATGAATATCAGCGTTTACTTTACTTGCATCAAAGTTGATTAGAAATAGACCGTCAAGTGTACGTAAGCGTGATAGTGCTACGTAGCTCATGCCTTCTTTAAAGACTGTGTTACCAATATCTATCATTGCTTTGTCTAGGGTAAGACCTTGTGATTTATGAATTGTGACTGCGTATGCAAGAGTTAGAGAAAATTGTTCTCTGCGTACATACATATCTTTGAAGAGAAGGAATCTAGCTGTTGAGCGTCCTATCCGTTTTACTTCTGAAAGTTTGTCAAAGAGTATATTGACAAACTGAATTTTGTTGTCACGTGGGTATGTTTGAAAGCCAACAACTGTACCCAGTGCTCCATTAACTAGACCTTGGTCCACGTCAAGGTTACGTTTAAGCATTACTCTGCAATTTAAGGATAATTTTAACATCTTTTCTAAGCCTGCTGTATTTGAGATTGATTTTTCTAAATTATTTAGTCTTGTTGTGGCTTGGTCACACATGGGTAGTGTCATACCATGTACATCTAGTTTGTCTGTGGCGCTAATTTCCATTATTGGTTGCATTTCTTTACTTAGCATGATTTCATTGAATTTGAAACAGCTTGCAAGAGTTGGCATTAAGGCCATACAATTGACATTTTTGTGGGCTAATTGTTCCATAACATCTGTAGCACATGCATTATCGCCATGAAGTGCATTAATGTGCCGGGTTTTCAATGATGCTTCTGCTTCTTTAGAAAGTATACCAACTCTCAAACTTTTTAAAA